>NW_027362761.1:59989455-62720705 GCF_046119375.1 Phyllobates terribilis
CAGACTGACCTCTCTTAGGCTTCTCTACTGCAGGAACTCTTCAGAGGAACTGAACTGCCTAGCTCCACCTTCCCTATTTATATCCCTAACGGGCTCCCTCTGCTGGTCTGAGGTGGAAGGTGGAGATGTGTGAATGTTTATGGGGGCCTCTTGTGGAGGATTCCATCAATGCACTCTTCTAGGATCTGTGATACCAAGCGCAGCGGGGCGTCACAGATGCTATTGATGACGAGGTTAGGTTGCGCCTTCCTGGACAGAGACGGAGTACTGGAAGCACGTCAACAACTGCATCCTCAACCACAACTCTGCCTCTGACCACAAGTCGTAGTGGCTCTTCAGGTCGCATGGGCTCTAAGCCTTGCATAGCCTGGGCATTTTTTCAGATCGATAAGGATGACCCAACTCGTGTTATCTGTAATATTTGTCACCAAAAGCTAAGTAGAGGCCAAATAATCCATAGTTTGAGTACTTCATGCATGAACCGTCACATGGATATGAAGCATAAGTTGCAGTGGGAAGCTCACTGTGCTACAATGCGGCCTAGCGGGCCGGGCCAAACACCGTCTGCCCCATCTTGTGCATCGGCGGCCTCTTCATCCTCTGTGACTGGGGGGACAGCAGTCACACATGTTTTTGGATGCAGACCTGCCACCTCTTTACCCGCAACAGCCAGTTTGATTGGCAGGTCGTCAGTTCATTTGGAAGTGGAAACACCTGCTGGTGTTCAGCGCTCTCCGACATCGAGAGAACCACCTTTGGATCAAGGCAACCTAACATGTCCGCCTGCATCTTCCTCACAGACCGGCAGTTTGCTGGGGACACCCTACTCAACCCCGTCTAAGCACAATAGCCAGCCCTCGGTCCCTCAGATGTGGACAAGTAAAAGACCATTTCCTCCTAGCCATGAGAAAGCTAAGAGGTTGAATTTCACCATCTGCAAGCTGTTGGCTATAGAAATTTTGCCTTTCCGCCTGGTGGACACAGAGGATTTTCGAGACCTTATGTCCGTCGCAGTGCCCCAGTACCAGATGCCCAGTCGGCATTACTTCTCAAAGAAAGGTGTGCCTGCGCTCCACCAGCATGTCGCACACAACATCACCGCTTCTTTGAGAAACTCTGTGTGTGACAGGGTGCATTTCACCACAGACACTTGGACGAGTAGGCATGGACAGGGGCGTTACATGTCACTGACTGGGCACTGGGTAACTATGGTGACAGCAGGACAAGGGGCTGCTGTCCAAGTCTTACCGTCCCCACGAGTTGTGTGTCAATCCTCTTTATCTCGAAGTTCCTCCACTGCTTCTGCCTCCTCAACCTCCTCTCGGTCCTCCACCTGCACACAAAGCCTGTCTGCTTTCTAACTGCGCAGAAGGAATCCTGCACACCTCCTTACTATGCTGGCAGCAGGGCTCAACGGCATCAGTGTTTACTTTGAAATGTCTGGGAAATGTGAGTCACACAGCTGAGGAGTTGTGGTCAGCTCTGGAGACCCAGTTTCATGAATGGTTGTCTCCACTGGACCTGCAACCAGGGAAGGCCGTGTGCGACAATGCTGCAAACCTGGGTGCGGCCCTTCGCCGGGGCAATGTCACACACGTGCCTTGTATGTCTGACGTGTTGAACCTGGTTGTCCATCAATTTTTAGCCCACTATCCCGGACTAGATGGCCTTCTGCAGAGGGCACGGTCGCTGTGTGCTCACTTCTGCCGTTCGCATCCCGCAGCTCAGCGACTTACATCTCTACAGAAGTCGTTGGGCCTGCCAGTTCACCGGCTGAAATGCGATGTGCCGACATGGTGGAATTAAACTCTGCACATGTTGCAGCGACTGTGGCAGCACCGACAAGCCCTGGTGCAATACGTTCTGACGTATAGCCTGGGCAAACAAGATCCAGAGGTGGGGCAAATCACGCTGCAGGAGTGGACTCAGATCAGGGACCTATGAAGTTGATGAGCCCCCTGGGCCGTGGGGTACCCGGAGCCGGGCCGATAGACGCTGGGGGTTGCAGTCACTGTGGCGGTGACCCGGTCCAAGGGTAATTTGCATATATGGGTTTCATAATGTTCGACTACGCCACCTGTGGAGTGCGGCCAAAGGGGCCACCGCTGCGGAACAGTCCTCTGAAGCTGGTGGTTTTGCAGCAATGGTATTATTACTTCCCACAGGAAGAGTGTAGCTTCAGGGCAGTGTGGGTGGATGATGGTGGTTGTAGTGCAGGGAGTCAGTAATGAACACAGAGTCCATGTGATGCAGTCCCAAGATCTTTACTCACAGTTGTTGCAGTCCAGATTACAGGTACCAGAGCAATCTCCCCCGTCGTGCTGTGCGTACTCAGTGAGGGGCTCAGTCCACCCCCAGATAGCTCCGGAATATTTAGCAGGACCCCCTTCTGTGTGTCCTTTCTCTGGCCTTCTCCCTGCACCTCACACCCAGTGACACTTCTATCCGGTATCCACCCCCAGATAGCTCCAGAGTACTTAGCAGGACCCCCTTCTGTGTGTCCTTTCTCTGGCCTTCTCCCTGCACCTCACACCCAGTGACACTTCTATCCGGTATCCTCGGGCCTTGGCGGGCGACGTGTGTTCCGTCCCCTGGGTCCTATGTGGCTACCTTCTTAGTGACACTGGTGTGGACTTTGGCCTGCAGTACATGAAATGCTGCAGCCTCCGGTTTCTAGTTGAGCCTTGCTGTTTCTCCGCTAGTTGAGGGACCGGTTCCCCTTATCTGGCCTGATCCCTCTACCTCCTGGTAGCAGCGGGCGTACGGGTGGCCTTCAGCACGGCCTGTACCCTTAGGGTCCCTTCGGTTCCTGGAGCCTTCCTGCTCCCACTCCTCTCTTCTCTCCTTCAGTCCTGGGCCTCCCAGGCTAGGCCCGCCTCCGGAGCAGAGCTCATGCAGAGCCTCTGCTCCTGTCATTTCTCCTCCTCTGACTGGCTTGCTCTTTCTAAGATGGCTTCCTATTTATACTCTCCCTGTCATGTACTCCCCTAAGCTGCTCCCCTTATCACCCACTACATAGGACCCTCCCGCCAGCTAGGGACCTGGGACTGTGCTCTCCCTTAGGAGCAATCTCGCCCTACCCCCACTGCGGGTATGTGTTGGATGCAGGTGTTAGGGTCCCGAGCCATACTCCTTCTTTACCTGAGGGTGAGATACCACACCTCTGGGTGAGATGCAGTAACTCTATGGCGACTGAACCCTCAGGGGTGCCACATACCCTTCTGCACAGTTTTGAAATGGCGACGAAGATGTTTAGTGCTGACGACGATGCCATTATCAGCATGACTATTCCGGTGATATACATGCTGGAGCACACATTAAACAGAATTCAGAGTCAGGTGGTGGGACAAGAGGAGGTGGAGGAAGTAGAGGAGGAGTCGTATGCGGAAGGGATAACATCTCCAAGGTCCAGACGGTCGGCAGCACCAAGGCGGCAGGCATAGGAGGGTGGGGGAGAGGGATTAACCAGGGCGCATGGTAGCAGCCAAACTGTTGAGGAAGGTGCAGGAGCCGAGGAAGAAGTGAAGGACGAACTGGCGATGGGCATGGAAGACTCATCAGATGAGGGAGACCTTGATCACATTTCTGTTGTGTGAGGTTGGGGGGAGAGGGCAGAGGAAGGAAGCATGATTCTTACCTCGCTACCAACACAACAAGGACTTGGTCCTCCTGGATGCGCAAGACACATGAGTGCCTTCTTGCTACACTACATGCAACATGACCCTCGGATTGTCAGAATTCGAAGTAATCTCGACTACTGGGTTGCCACACTCTTAGATCCCCGGTACAAAAGTAAATTTGCCGAAATAATTCCTGCCATAGAAAGGGATTCATGCATGCAGGAGTATCTGCAGACGCTGTTGCAGAATCTTACATGTGCTTTTCCACAAAACACCAGTGGTGCACTTAGTGAATCTCACAGTTCTAACTTGCCAACCGTGGGACTGTCGAGTCTTCATCATTCAAACCGTAACAGTAACACAGTATCTGCTGATAACAGCAATTTTGTGGAATCGTTTCACCACTTTTTTAGACCACCCTTTGCAAGGCCACAGGAGACAAGAAGTCTGACACATAGTCAACGCCTAGAGAGGATGGTACAGGAGTATCTCCAAGTGAACATCGAAGCCATGACTGTGTCACTGGACCCTTGCTCATTTTGGAATTCCAATCTGGAAAAATGGCCGGAGCTTGCCACTCACGCCTTGGAGATCTTGTCATGCCCTGCAGCCAGCATTCTCTCTGAACGAGTGTTCAGCGCTGCTGGTGGTGTGCTGACATATAAGCGCACGCGGCTGTCCACTGAGATTATAGACAGACTCACGTTCATAAATATGAACAAATCATGGATTCGCAAAGACTTTTCTACCCCTGTGTCATCCTGGGGAGACTAAAAGCTTGAGGATTTGGTAAAATCACCTCACCAACCGTTTTAAGCAACTGTGGGGCAATTGATGCCACTTAACCTGCCGTCAGGGGCAATATGTTTCATAACGAGTTTAGGGGCATTGCGCATGTCAGGCACAGGCTAGAAAATTGGCTATAGTTTCCTTTTTTTAAAATTTCAATGCTCTAAAAGTGATCAGTTACCTTAATAGGAATGTAATAAATGAGAATACACATAATCACACAGCCTTTAAAGTTAGGAAGGTACTGGGAGGAGGGTGTTTCCCAGACAAACCACTGAAAATAGAGAAATGAAACTAAGTGAGCTGCGCCTGTCAGATCAGTTGCCCCTGACGGAGGGTTAACCCTAGAACGCATGACCATAAAAATCTACACTTTCACATACCTGGGGCCTTTTAGGCCCGTGTGCAAATAACATGGAATAACTCAAACTCAAATGACAAATAACTATATACATGAAGAATACCTAGAGTTTCAAAATTCTAACTAAAGTAATCTTGCAGAAAATAGAAAACAATTAACAGGGCGGGCCTGCTAGGCCCCAGGTATGCGTTCTACGGTTAAGTGGTGTCTTTGCCACAATTTTGGGAAAAAATGGAGACTCTTTTTGGAGTCCCCTTGCTGTGTCTTACGTGACGTTAGCATCGTCAATTTCAGGTGGGTTGGGTCGCTCCCCCCCCCCCTTTTAACTGTAAGAAACGACATACACTATGGCTTGGGGTAACACAGATGGTTGAGTCTGAAGAGCTATTTACTCAGAGGTCTGCTCCAAAGCTTCAGTGTCTGCAAGTCAGCGTAGAATTTTTAACTGCATCTAGCCTAGGCAATACTTTGGGCGTGGTAGCCCAGCTGCGAAGCAAGCTGCACCGCCTGTGTATCTAATAAGAATTTTTAAATGCATCTAGCCTAGGCAGACTGTGGGGACCCCCAACCAAACCCAGACTCTCAGCCCCCCTACTGCCCTCCTTTCCTTGACAATACAATAATGTAACTCTTACAACTAGATGGGTGAGGATCGGTCACAGCTTTATTAACTCTTTATACTCATTCCATTAGAAAGCGATTTTATTTCTAAAATAAATCAGCTTGTTGCAGCATGCCCTGGGTCTCCACTCCGGCAAGTTGGCGAACAAGTGTAACTCTCCAACATGTCCTTTCTATTTCCAGGCCACGGAGGATCCTGCGTACTTGTATGCAGGACTCTGACCCCCACCCATCACTCTTAATGCTTGTTCCACTCCGTCCTGGAGTCCTGACAGGAACATGTCCAGTCCAATATCCATTAAGTGAACACCGTCGGGCCGTATGAGGCCTGCTTTATCTCCTTCCAGTTGTCGGTGTCGTATCACTACACTGCCTCTGTCTCTTCTAAATTTTGCCATCCGAATATTTATTACCCGCCTTGTCCGTTCGATGGCCGTGATGTCTCGCGCACCTTGCCATACCGCTATCGGCACAATCTCTGACCATACTATAGTTAGTTTTGTGAAAAATTCTCTGAAGCGCTCTGTGTCTAGTTTCATTATTGCCATTAGTTATGCGCTCTTGTGATGACCTAGGTTGTTTCCCCCGGCCTGTATAACTAAGATGACCAGACCTCTTGCCTCTCTACCTACCTTGATTACCTCCATTAGTACCTGTGGCCATAGCAGGCCTCTAATACCTCTCCAGTTGAAATATGTGTTATGAAACTCTAATTTCCTCCCGCCTGGGCGGACTTTCGCCCTTTTTCTGCCCAATATAAATACGAGTGGCCTATCACCCACACTGTTGGTTTAGCGTCACCTGTAAAAGAAACAAACCACGTTAGGATAACAAGTCCGGTCTTATGTATCTCGCCAAACACGTGGATCGCCATCTCCCTATCCTCTGAACTTCCGTTTCTGACAGTCCTGCTCTTGCTGCTTCCGTGGCCGCGCCTATGCGGAAAGAGTGTGTCCCGTAATCTTTGGGGTGGTTCCCTGCCGATGTTATGCATTTATTAAATATAGCTTGGAACTGGTGTCTTGATAATGGCGTTCCATCAATGTGTGATAGGAAGAAATTACTTTGTGATCTGATGGTTATTAGAGATGAGCGGTGTTCGACTAGAACTGTTCGCCAATCTCAAATTCGAGCTGTTTTGGGCGGTGTTCGAGTTGTTCGACGAACCCGAACGATTTGCAAAAAATTCGGCTGTTCGAGGTTATGTTCGATAACTGTTCGTGCACCAAAAGCGTGTCCTGCATGTCTGGCGCTATTTAGAGCACCAATCATGCAGGGATTGTCTGCCACTCACTGTAATGCCACAGCCATGGTGGTTGTGGCATTACAGTGATTGCCCAAATCGATGGGAACTGTGATCACAGTGAAACATGAAAAGCCGGCAATTCAGCAGCGGCGTACACCGGTACCCGACAATTTAGAACCGAAAGAATAGAGAATCACACATAGATTAGATAGATAGAAACATGTCAGTCACATATATAATAAGTACAGTGACAGTGTTGCTTACTGTACTTGTCATTTAGTGTAAAGGATTTATTTAAAAAAAATAATAGTGTTTTCATGCACTGTCTCTTTAAAAGAGCCGGCCGGCAATTCAGCAGCGGTACCCGACAATTTAGAATGGAAGGAATAGAGCATCACACATAGATTAGATAGATAGAAACATGTCAGTCACATGTATATGAAGTACAGTGATAGTGTTGATTACTGTACTTGTCATTTAGTGTTAAAATAAAGGATTTATTTAAAAAAAAATTGGCGTGGGGTTCCCCTTAATTATAGTCTCTAGCGGAGGTTAAGCAGACAGCTGGGGCAGATGTTTGAAGCCTGGGAAGGGGGTAATACCCACGGAGCTTCCCAGGCTACTAATATCAGCCCCCAGCTGAATACCTAGCCTTTACTAGCTATTAAAATGGGGGACCCCCAAAAAAATGACGTGGGGTCCCCCCTATTTTATTAGCTAGCAAAGGCTAGGCAGACAGCTGGGGGCTGATATTAATAGCCCAGGAAGGGTGCCATGAATATTGGCCCCCTCCCAGGCTAGAAACACCAGCCGTCAGCCGCCCCAGAAATGGCGCATCCATAGGATTCTAGCACTTAGCCTCGCTCTTCCCACTGCCCTGTAGCGGTGGCAGTGGGGTAATAGGGCTGGGGTTGATGTCAGCTTATAATGCCAGCTGACATCAAGCCCAGGTTAGTAATGGAGAGGCGTCTATAAGACACCCCCATTACTAACCCCGTAGTCAAAGTTAAAAAAAAACACAAACACCCAGAATAAAGTCCTTTAATTGAAATAAAGACACAATTCTTTATTGTTCTAAATTAAACCATACTTACAATCACGCCCATTCCAGCTGAAGCCAACGATCCCCTGCAATAAAAGAAAAATAATAAAGCAACATAATCCTTACCTTTCCATGGTTCCCACGACAGCTTCAGCTCTGCTACATCGAGATGACAGGCTGGACCACAGCAGAAAGCTGCCATCCAGCCTTTCATCCCGCAGACACTGAGAAGCGCAGGCTTGCTTGCGCTCCTCAGCGTCTCTCTGTGACGGCATCCAGATGAGCCGAGTTCATGTCCAATGAACTCGGCACACCTCATGCACGTCACTGACAGCGTGGGAAAATTCTCACGCTGAAGCGCTGAGTGCAGGAGAATTCTCCCACGCTGTCAGTGACGTGCATGAGGTGAGCTCATGTCCAATCAACTCAGTTCACCTCATGCACGTCACTGACAGCGTGGGAAAATTCTCCTGCACTCAGCGCTTCAGCGTGAGAATTCTCCCACGCTGAAGCGCTGAGTGCAGGAGAATTTTCCCACGCTGTCAGTGACGTGCATGAGGTGAGCCGAGTTCATTGGACATTAACTCGGCTCATCTGGATGCCCTCACAGAGAGACACTGTGGAGCGCAAGCAAGCCTGCGCTTCTCAGTGTCTTCGGGATGACAGGCTGGATGGCAGCGTTCTGCTGCGGTACAGCCTGTCATCTCGATGTAGCAGAGCTGAAGCTGTCATGGGAACCATGGAAAGGTAAGGATGATGTTGCTTTATTATTTTTCTTTTATTTCAGGAGATCGTTGGCTTCAGCTGGAATGGGCGTGACGGTAAGTATGGTTTAATTTAGAACAATAAAGAATTGTGTGTTTATTTCAATTAAAGGACTTTATTCTGGGTGTTGTGTTTTTTTTAAATACTTTACTAGAAATTCATGGTGGTCATGTCTAATATTGGCATGACCCCATGAATTTCGGGCTTAGGGCCAGCTGATAATGCCAAGCTGGCCCTAACCCCTTTATTACCCAGTGAGCCACCGCACCAGGGCCCTGGATGAGTTGGGTACAGCGCCAGAAGATGGCGCTTCTATGAACGCGCCATTTTCCGGGGTGGCTGCGGACTGCAATTTGCAGCGGGGGTGGCCCAGAAAGCTTGGTTCTCCCTGCGCTGCGGATTCCAGCCCCCAGCTGCCTAGTTGTACCTGGCTGGACACAAAAACAGGGCGAAGCCCCACGTCAATTTTCTTTAAATTATTTCATGAAATAATTAAGAAAAAAAGGGCTTCCCTACATTGTTGTGTCCGGCCAGGTACAAATAGGCAGCTGTTGGTTGGGGGCAGCCCGGTCCTGCCTGCTGTACCTGGCTGGACCCAAATATAGTGCGAAGCCCCACCTCAATTTTTTTTTAATTATTTCATGAAATAATTAAAAAAAAAAAGGTCTTCCCTATATTGTTGTGTCCGGCCAGGTACAAATAGGCAGCCGGTGGTTGGGGGCAGCCCGCTCCTGGCTGCTGCACCTGACTGGACACAAGTATAGTGCGAAGCCCCACGTCAATTTTTTTTTAATTAGTTCATGAATTTCCTGAAGTAATTTAAAAAAATTGAAGTGGGGCTTCGCACTATATTTGTGTCCAGCCAGGTACAGCAGGCAGGAACGGGCTGCCCCCAACCACCAGCTGCCTATTTGTACCTGGCCGGACACAACAATATAGGGAAGGCCTTTTTTTCTTAATTATTTCATGAATTTCCTTAAATAATTAAAAAAAATTGAAGTGGGGCTTCGCACTATATTTGTGTCCAGCCAGGTACAGCAGGCAGGAACGGGCTGCCCCCAACCACCAGCTGCCTATTTGTACCTGGCCGGACACAACAATATAGGGAAGGCCTTTTTTTCTTAATTATTACATGAATTTCCTTAAATAATTAAAAAAAATTGACGTGGGGCTTCGCACTATATTTGTGTCCAGCCAGGTACAGCAGGCAGGAACGGGCTGCCCCCAACCACCAGCTGCCTATTTGTACCTGGCCGGACACAACAATATAGAGAAGGCCTTTTTTTCTTAATTATTTCATGAATTTCATGAAATAATTAAAAAAAAAATACGTGGGGCTTCGCCCTATTTTTGTGTCCAGCCAGGTACAACTAGGCAGCTGGGGGCTGGAATCTGCAGCGCAGGGAGGCCCAAGCTTTCTGGGCCCCCCCCCGCTGCAAATTGCAGTCCGCAGCCACCCCGGAAAATGGCGCGTTCATAGAAGCGCCATCTTCTGGCGCTGTACCCAACTCATCCAGGGCCCTGGTGCGGTGGCTCACTGGGTAATAAAGGGGTTAGGGCCAGCTTGGTATTATCAGCTGGCCCTAAGCCCAAAATTCATGGGGTCACGCCAGTATTAGACATGACCGCCATGAATTTCTAGTAAAGTATTTAAAAAAAAGACAACACCCAGAATAAAGTCCTTTAATTGAAATAAACACACAATTCTTTATTGTTCTAAATTAAACCATACTTACCATCACGCCCATTCCAGCTGAAGCCAACGATCTCCTGAAATAAAAGAAAAATAATAAACCAACATCATCCTTACCTTTCCATGGTTCCCATGACAGCTTCAGCTCTGCTACATCGAGATGACTGGCTGGACCGAAGCAGAACGCTGCCATCCTGCCTGTCATCCCGCAGGCATGCTTGCGCTCCTCAGTGTCTCGCTGTGACGGCATCCAGATGAGCCGAGGTCATGTCCAATGAACTCGGCTCACCTCATGCACGTCACTGACAGCGTGGGAAAATTCTCACGCTGAAGCGCTGAGTGCAGGAGAATTCTCCCACGCTGTCAGTGACGTGCATGAGGTGAACTCATGTCCAATGAACTCAGCTCACCTCATGCACGTCACTGACAGCGTGGGAAAATTCTCCTGCACTCAGCGCTTCAGCGTGAGAATTCTCCCACGCTGTAAGTGACGTGCATGAGGTGAGCTGAGATCATTGGACATGAACTCACCTCATGCACGTCACTGACAGCGTGGGAAAATTCTCACGCTGAAGCGCTGAGTGCAGGAGAATTTTCCCACGCTGTCAGTGACGTGCATGAGGTGAGCTGAGTTCATTGGACATGAGCTCACCTCATGCACGTCACTGACAGCGTGGGAGAATTCTCCTGCACTCAGGGCTTCAGCGTGAGAATTTTCCCACGCTGTCAGTGACGTGCATGAGGTGAGTTCATGTCCAATGATCTCAGCTCACCTCATGCACGTCACTGACAGCGTGGGAAAATTCTCCTGCACTCAGCGCTTCAGCGTGAGAATTCTCCCACGCTGAAGCGCTGAGTGCAGGAGAATTTTCCCACGCTGTCAGTGACATGCATGAGGTGAGCCGAGTTCATTGGACATGACCTCGGCTCATCTGGATGCCGTCACAGCGAGACACTGAGGAGCGAAGCAAGCCTGCTCTTCTCAGTGTCTGCGGGTTGACAGGCTGGATGGCAGCGTTCTGCTGCGGTCCATCCTGTCATCTCGATGTAGCAGAGCTGGAGCTGTCCTGGGAACCATCGAAAGGTAAGGATGAGGTTGCTTTATTATTTTTCTTTTATTGCAGGAGATCGTTGGCTTCAGCTGGAATGGGCGTGATGGTAAGTATGGTTTAATTTAGAACAATAAAGAATTGTGTGTTTATTTCAATTAAAGGACTTTATTCTGGGTGTTGTGTTTTCTTTTAACTTTCACTATGGGGTTAGTAATTGGGGTGTCTTATAGACGCCTCTCCATTACTAACCTGGGCTTGATGTCAGCTGGCTTTATAAGCTGACATCAACCCCAACCCTATTACCCCACTGCCACCGCTACAGGGCAGTGGGAAGAGCGAGGCTAAGTGCCAGAATTGGCGCATCCTATGGATGCGCCATTTCTGGGGCGACTGACGGCTGGTGTTTCTAGCCTGGGAGGGGGCCAATATTCATGGCACCCTTCCTGGGCTATTAATATCAGCCCCCAGCTGTCTGCCTAGCCTTTGCTAGCTATTAAATTAGGGGGGACCCCACGTCATTTTTTTTGGGGGTCCCCCATTTTAATAGCTAGTAAAGGCTAGGTATTCAGCTGGGGGCTGATATTAGTAGCCTGGGAAGCTCCGTGGGTATTACCCCCTTCCCAGGCTTCAAACATCTGCCCCAGCCGTCTGCTTAACCTCCGCTAGAGACTAAAATTACGGGGAACCCCACGCTAATTTTTTTTTTAATAAATCCTTTATTTTAACACTAAATGACAAGTACAGTAACCAACACTATCACTGTACTTATTATATATCTGACTGACATGTTTCTATCTATCTAATCTATTTGTGATGCTCTATTCTTTCTGTTATAAATTGTCGGGTACCGCTGCTGAATTGCTGGCCGGCTTTTTTAAAGAGACAGTGCATGAAAACACTATTATTTTTTTAAATAAATCCTTTACACTAAATGACAAGTACAGTAAGCAACACTGTCACTGTACTTATTATATATGTGACTGACATGTTTCTATCTATCTAATCTATGTGTGAAGCTCTATTCTTTCTGTTCTAAATTGTCGGGTACCGCTGCTGAATTGCCGGCCGGCTTTTTTAAAGAGACGGTGCATGAAAACACTAATATTTTTTTTAATAAATCCTTTACACTAAATGACAAGTGGAGTAACCAACACTGTCACTGTGCTTCTTATATGTTTGACTGACATGTTTCTATCTATCTAATCTATGTGTGATGCTCTATTCCTTCTTGTCTAAATTGTCGGGTACCGGTGTATGCCGCTGCTGAATTGCCGGCCGGCTTTTTTAAAGAGAGTGTCTTCTGAGCAGTTTGTCAGCTTTTGGACACCTTTGAAGGTGTTTTCTATGTGTTTTTGTTTGCCTGCCATTGGTTTTAACGGTGTTCGACGGTGTTCTAAGGTGTTCGACGAACAGTTCAACGAACAGTTCCTCGAACATCCCGGTGTTCGACGAACCGAACCGAACCCGAACACTATGGGGGTGGCTCAACACTAATGGTTATATATGTTTTAACTATTGTTACCCGACTCAGTGTACCGTTTGTGGGTTGTAGAAGTACCCAAGTGCCCCTGCCTGCTGGAACCGTTTTCGATTGGCGTATGCGTAGACGTATTGCATTATTGGCTATGACTACGTCCTGGTGTAATAAGCCTCCACTGGTGGTAATTTTGGATTGAGGGACTAATTCGCTTATGCATAGCGCCCCGAAGAAGGCGATGGCAAATGCAGTAGACAGTAGTATTGCTTCAAATTGTGAGTGTCATGTTAATGGTGTTAGGGATATGATGTGAGAAATCAGTTTTAGTGACACGGGACGGGACGTCTACACTCCTGACTTGGCTGACCCCTTTTCCACCCTTTTATGGATTGTCTGATGATGAATCTTTGTCACATCTCCCCAATTCAGTAGTTGGAAGTGAAATGCTACTCCGGCCAGACACCGCTGCGCTGACGCCCCTGATATGCCCCTCATCATTAGCTGGTGGAGAAATTCTATGGTGACTTGTGATCTGGCTTGTTCACATTGGTCAACCTGTCTGCCTACTACTAGTCGAGTCCACTCTTCCCATGCCTTACCGTATGCTTGCCACGTTGACGGGGCAACTGACGCTCTGATTAATGGCATCAACTATTCGCCACTAGATCCCATAGGGAGGGTGGGCAACTGTTGCCCGATGGGTGGGCGTTGGGGAAGAGCTCTGTGAAAATCTGCCAATTGAATTGTGATAAAGCGTTAGCAGCAGCTTTAGACCCCTCAGCATCGTGGCTAGCGCGGACCCGTACATTGTGTTTTAGGCACAGGAATGCTAGCCGGCGTAGTAGGCCTAGCACTGGGAGAGACGATGATGCCATCTTATTAATGCAGTGCGCTAGGCTGGTGTTTTATGTTATGAAGCGTATATTTTTGTTAGCCAGGCGCGCGCCCCATATTTCTATTGCTACCACTATTGGGAAGAAAAATTATTTTCAGGGCTAGATGCAGCTAAAAATTATTATTAATTTCAAAGCTGGTGGAGCTTGGTATAGATGGCCTAATACAATGAGTACCACACACTGCTACAAGCCCAAATATTTTTTCAGAGCTAGATGCAGAAAAAAATTATATTGAATTTGCAACCTGATGGAGGTCAGTATAGATGGACTAATAGACCAAGTCCCACACACTGCTAGAAGCCTAAATATTTTTTCAGAGCTAGATGCAGAAAAAAATTATATTGAATTTGCAACCTGATGGAGGTCAGTATAGGTGGACTAATAGACCAAGTCCCACACACTGCTAAAAGCCTAAATATTTTTTCAGAGCTAGATGCAGAAAAAAATTATTTTTAATTTGCAACCTGGTGGAGGTTAGTATAGATGGACTAATAGAACAAGTCCCACACACTGCTACAAGCCTAAATATTTTTTCAGAGCTAGATGCAGAAAAAAATTATATTGAATTTGCAACCTGATGGAGGTCAGTATAGATGGACTAATAGACCAAGTCCCACACACTGCTAGAAGCCTAAGTATTTTTTCACAGCTAGATGCAGAAAAAAATTATTTTAAATTTGCAACCTGGTGGAGGTTAGTATAGATGGACTAACAGAACAAGTCCCACACACTGCTAGAAGCCTAAATATTTTTTCAGAGTTCGATCCAGAAAAGAATTATTTTTAATTTGCAACCTGGTGGAGGTTAGTATAGATGGACTAATAGACCAAGTCCCACACACTGCTAGAAGCCTAAATATTTTTTCAGAGCTAGATGCAGAAAAAAATTATTTTTAATTTGCAACCTGGTATAGGTTAGAATAGATGGACTAATAGAACAAGTCCCACACACTGCTAGAAGTCTAAATATTTTTTCAGAGCTAGATGCAGAAAAAAATTATATTGAATTTGCAACCTGATGGAGGTCAGTATAGATGGACTAATAGAACAAGTCCCACACACTGCTAGAAGCCTAAATATTTTTTCAGAGCTAGATGCAGAAAAAAATTATTTTAAATTTGCAACCTGGCGGAGGTTAGTATAGGTGGACTAATAGACCAAGTCCCACACACTGCTAGAAGCCTAAATATTTTTTCAGAGCTCGATGCAGAAAAAAATAATTTTTAATTTGCAACCTGGTGGAGGTTAGTATAGATGGACAAATAGAACAAGTCCCACACACTGCTACAAGCCGAAACCCACATTTTTTTTCAGAGCTAGATGCAGATAAAAATTATATTGAAATTGCAACCTGGTGGAGGTTAGTATAGATGGACTAATAGAACAAGTCTCACACACTGCTACAAGCCGAAATATTTTTTCAGAGCTAGATGCAGAAAAAAATTATATTGAATTTGCAACCTGATGGAGGTCAGTATAGGTGGACTAATAGACCAAGTCCCACACACTGCTAAAAGCCTAAATATTTTTTCAGAGCTAGATGCAGAAAAAAATTATTTTTAATTTGCAACCTGGTGGAGGTTAGTATAGATGGACTAATAGAACAAGTCCCACACACTGCTACAAGCCTAAATATTTTTTCAGAGCTAGATGCAGAAAAAAATTATATTGAATTTGCAACCTGATGGAGGTCAGTATAGATGGACTAATAGACCAAGTCCCACACACTGCTAGAAGCCTAAGTATTTTTTCACAGCTAGATGCAGAAAAAAATTATTTTAAATTTGCAACCTGGTGGAGGTTAGTATAGATGGACTAACAGAACAAGTCCCACACACTGCTAGAAGCCTAAATATTTTTTCAGAGTTCGATCCAGAAAAGAATTATTTTTAATTTGCAACCTGGTGGAGGTTAGTATAGATGGACTAATAGACCAAGTCCCACACACTGCTAGAAGCCTAAATATTTTTTCAGAGCTAGATGCAGAAAAAAATTATTTTTAATTTGCAACCTGGTATAGGTTAGAATAGATGGACTAATAGAACAAGTCCCACACACTGCTAGAAGTCTAAATATTTTTTCAGAGCTAGATGCAGAAAAAAATTATATTGAATTTGCAACCTGATGGAGGTCAGTATAGATGGACTAATAGAACAAGTCCCACACACTGCTAGAAGCCTAAATATTTTTTCAGAGCTAGATGCAGAAAAAAATTATTTTAAATTTGCAACCTGGCGGAGGTTAGTATAGGTGGACTAATAGACCAAGTCCCACACACTGCTAGAAGCCTAAATATTTTTTCAGAGCTCGATGCAGAAAAAAATAATTTTTAATTTGCAACCTGGTGGAGGTTAGTATAGATGGACAAATAGAACAAGTCCCACACACTGCTACAAGCCGAAACCCACATTTTTTTTCAGAGCTAGATGCAGATAAAAATTATATTGAAATTGCAACCTGGTGGAGGTTAGTATAGATGGACTAATAGAACAAGTCTCACACACTGCTACAAGCCGAAATATTTTTTCAGAGCTAGATGCAGAAAAAAATTATATTGAATTTGCAACCTGATGGAGGTCAGTATAGATCGACTAATAGACCAAGTCCCACACACTGCTAGAAGCCTAAATATTTTTTCAGAGCTAGATGCAGAAAAAAATTATATTGACTTTGCAACCTGATGGAGGTCAGCATAGATGGACTAATAGACCAAGTCCCACACACTGCTAGAAGGTGAAATATTTTTTCAGAGCTAGATGCAGAAACAAATATTTTTAATTTGCACCCTGGTGGAGGTTAGTATAGATGGACTAATAGAATGATGCTATGCCCAAAAGGTTTTACTTCACTAGGTGCAGTAAAAAAAATTGTATTCTATACACAGGTGGTGTAGCTTGCAACACAGATAGGCTACTCCACTGACTAACACACACTGCAAGAGGCCAAAAAGGATTTGCTTTGCTAGATTTACCCAAATGCTGTGAAAAAAAACTTGCACAGCACTGGCACAGACCTGCCTGGCAAAAAGAGATAGGAACTGATGTAACCTAGCCCTGAAAAGGACTGCAATTACAATTAGTATTTACTCCCAAAGTATCTATTTAAGAGCACAGACCTGCCTGATAAAAGTCGTATGAAATGATGTAACCTAGTCCTTAAAAGGACTGCAATCACAACTCTTCCCTACTCCCAAGCTATCTGTAGATTTGTGCGAAAATTGGCTTGAAATTAACAAGGTATAGTGCACACAGCAACAGCGGTGCTGTCTAACACGCAGCTGCAGCAGTGAGAAAATGGTGGCAATGGGGAAAATGGCTGGGTCTTATAGGGCAAGGACATGTGACATACACTGCCAATGACTTGCTTGTGTGAAGAAAAGCAGTTCGCTCCATGTGTGCGCTGCTGATAGGCTGACAGACTGCACCTCCCCACTGTAAATGCGGGAAAGAGAAAAAAAAATGGAGATCTTCATTATTCCTGCAGAGATCCATCCCCTGCCCCTCCCCCCGCCCCGCTGTACACTCAAACTGTGTATTAACATTAATTTTCAGCATTACTGAGAAAAAATCCAGTTATGATTTTGGTGCACGAAGAGTTATCGAACATAACCTCGAACAGCCGAATTTTTTTCAAATCGTTCGTGTTCGCCGAATGGCTCGAACACCGCCCAAAACAGCTCGAATTTGAGATTGGCGAACAGTTCGAGTCGAACACCGCTCATCTCTAACAGGGACCCTTTACGCCCAGTAGGGTTATCCGGAATCCCAGGAGGACTACAAGTCCCTGGCAAACCTGAAGCTAGACACGTACAGGACCAGGAACCACGAAGGCCCCGACGTCCAGGAAAAGTGGTTACCAACCGGAGGTCCTACTTCAGAGCAACAGGTGGAGTAAAAAGCAAGACACATAAGCTAGGCACAGTTACAGGCTGGCCAGGAGCTTACACAGAGGCAGACACGGATCAGGAGGCCTTATACCCGCTCCCTGGGGAGAAGTCCAAAAGTGCGCCCTTCACCTAGAGTACCCTGGACCGTATCTACCAGCTGTACCAGTAAAGGTAACGAAGTAAAACCTCCTGTCTCTGTCCGTTACTCCGGCCGCGCCATTATATCTCTACCTGCACCACAACGCCCAGCGCACCCACCATCTATCTATCTACACTGCCATGAGGCCCGCTCCACCTGTGGGGAGCTGTACCATATTTAGCTGCTTTGTCACCTGCCTCAGAGGTCTGCTGCAGCGCTGGTGACCTTCACCAGACACCACAGGTGGTGTCACGAATTTCTCTGAACTTTATTAGCAATCGCTACCCCTTTGGTGCACTGTCCGCCCTGGGCCAACCACCGTGATATATATATATGTATATATATATATATATATATACTGTCCCCAAACAGTAAGGCCCCCGGGGGCGCGACATCCCAACTGGCATCACAAACAGGATTGCGTGCCCGTTGCCACCGGGTACTGTGCGCCTTTAAAAGACTGTAAATCTTACTGTGGTGAAGTTTTTCCCACCAATTGCCGCTGTTACCCGCCATTATCCGCCATTTTCGGGTCGCCGCGCGGGAAGAAGAGGGGCGTAACCACTGGAAGTGCGTGAAGTCGAGGACACGCCCCGCCCCTGACGTCGTACCAGGAAGCGTCAGGTCCTGGAAGGAGCCAGAGGACGCCCTGACGTCAGAAGCAAGCGACGCAAGGTCCTGAAAGAAGATAGTCGCCCGCAGAGCTGCAGCCTACCTAAAAGAAAAGTTCAGAAGGTAGGCTTCGGTTCACTAGGGGGGGCGCAACGATGTCCGAAGCCCAGCAGAGCGCCGGAATACCGGTTAACGGCCCCGATGTCCCACTTGCGCTCGGAGCTGAGCAGGCTGAAGCGGCAGCGCCACCAGCAGGGCCTGTCACCCCTGTCATACCTATGGCCCTGCCGTAAATCCCGGGAGCGAAGTGGTTCCACAGTATAACGGCAAACCGGACACACTGTCCGGATTCAAGAGGAAGATATGCAGCATACTGGACATGTATTCTATGACTGGCAAGCAGAGAGCCACTGTAGTGTTAGGACAATTGACTGGTGCCGCTGAGCGAGAAGTTGAAAAATGGCCAGCCGCAGACCAAGAATCAGTGTCCACCATCTTTAAAAGACTGCAAATCGCGTTTGAAAACCGCACTGAAACAGATCTCCGGTTGAGGTTCTACCATTGTGTCCAAAAACCTGAGGACATTATCCGGGACTATGCCTGGTGCTTACAAGAGGCCTTGCGGTCCCTGAATCAGGTTAGTCCAGCCAGCATCCATGATGAAAATAAAATGCTGACGGAACAGTTCATCCGGGGGTTAAAGTCCAAAGAAGAGAGCAGAACTGTACTGTGGTGGGCCTTAGACCATCCAGATGCCACCTTTGACACCCTTAAGGACATGGCTATAAAGGGCCTGCAGCCCCTGGAAACCGCAGACACTGCTATCCAGCTTTACCAGGGTGGGGCCACCCCAGTGCCTGCAGCACCCACCGCTCCTTCACTAACCGCCGAAACAAGGATGCAAACAGTGCCCCTTAGCGAGCTGGACAGCCTATGCTCTGAAGTGCGCCAGTTAAGCAAAAACCCTGGCCACTGTCATGAGCACCCTGCAGCTGCGGACGGAGCCTGAGCTGGAAGGAAGGATCTTGCTAGCCGACAGTCCTGAGGACATCCCCTGGATGAGAAAAGAAGGAGGACAACACCACCCCGGAGGGGGACAACGACGCCCCGTGGAAGGACCAACTGACGGAACAGTTCATCCGGGGGTTAAAGTCCAAAGAAGGGAGCAGAACTGTACTGTGGTGGGCCTTAGACCATCCAGATGCCACCTTTGACACCCTTAAGGACATGGCTATAAAGGGCCTGCAGCCCCTGGAAACCGCAGACACTGCTATCCAGCTTTACCAGGGTGGGGTCACCCCAGTGCCTGCAGCACCCACCGCTCCTTCACTAACCGCCGAAACAAGGATGCAAGCAGTGCCCCTTAGCGAGCTGGACAGCCTATGCTCTGAAGTGCGCCAGTTAAGCAAAACCCTGGCCACTGTCATGAGCACCCTGCAGCTGCGGATGGAGCCTGGGCTGGAAGGAAGGATCTTGCTAGCCGACAGCCCTGAGGACATCCCCTGAATGAGAAAAGAAGGAGGACAACACCACCCCGGAGGGGGACAACGACGCCCCGTGGAAGGACCAACGACCAACGGCGCCCTCCAGAGGACTTCATCTGCTACCGCTGCCATAAAGCAGGCCACACCACGCGGAGGTATCCTTTAAACGAAAAAACCCTGGAGCCGAGGGCCGACACCCAGGAGTAGACCAACCAGGCCCATCAAACTGGAACCGCCGGTTCGTGGGAGGAAGACCTTTCCTGTCCATTGTGCTGGACGGCATCGCGACCCCTACCCTGCTGGACACAGGATCTCAGGTAACCATCATGCCTGATGTCCTCTACAAAAGGTTCTGGTCCATAGACAAACTGAGCCCGTCAGCTCCAAACCTTTCCATGTATGCCTCCAATGGCCTTCCCCTTAACCTAGTCGGGGTTAAGGATGTGGCAGTAAAGGTGGGAAGAGTGGAATTGAAGGACCAGGGACTAATTGTAGTAGAGACTAATCCTGATGATACAGACTTGTATATGGTACTGGGCACAAATATTGTTAGTAACTGTTTGGGAGAAGTGTTGTTCTTGCTCCACAGATGGCTGACACCGCCAGACCAGGGCAGAGGAGGGTGCTCCAGAAAGAGATCCGAGCCCTTGTGTACAAGCAACAGGTAAAGCTATCAGGTGGTGAAATTGGTAATGTACGGGTGACAGACCCGATACCCATTGTGATTCCCTCAATGAGTGAAGTGCTGATTTGGTGTAGAGCAGCAATAGATCTCAAAGGACGGAGCTACCGGGCGGTAGTAGAGCCCCTTAGCTCAGAACATAGACATACACTCTTGACTGCCAGAGGGGTAGTGAATGTACGCAATGGGAGGGTGCCCGTACGCCTCCTAAACTATGGGGAGGACGAGATTAGATTACCACACTACGCCACTGTTGCCAAACTGTACACAGTAGATAACAACTCCATACACATGGCGGAGTCCTTAACCTCACCAGACGAAGTGGAGGATCATGACCCGGGAACCCAGGTGGAGGATTGGTGTCAACAGCTCCATGTTGGGACAGACAAAACTCCTGCCCATCAGAAGCAGGGTGTACAGGGGGTGGTTCAGGAATACGAGCAGGTATTCAGTAAACACCCACTTGACTTTGGGAGAATTAAAGGGGTACAACACCATATCCCCACAGGTGACCATCCACGCATCAAAGAACGTTACAGGCCTGTACCACCAGCACACTACCAGAAGGCGAAGGAGATGTTGCACGACATGAAGAAGGCAGGGGTAGTAAGGGATAGTTGTAGTCCCTGGGCAGCTCCCCTAGTTCTAGTCAGGAAAAAGGACGGAAGCATGAGAATGTGTGTAGATTACAGACATGTAAATCGCATTACACATAAAGATGTATACCCTTTACCACGCATAGAGGAATCCCTGACTGCCTTAAAGTCTGCAAATTACTTCTCCACCCTTGACCTCACTAGTGGGTACTGGCAAGTAGCTGTTGCTGAGGAGGATCGGGAGAAGACGGCCTTTACCACCCCGATGGGACTCTGCGAGTTCAACAGCATGCCGTTCGGACTCTGCAACGCCCCCGGAACGTTCCAGAGATTGATGGAGTGCTGCCTGGGACACTGCAACTTCGAGACTGTACTACTATACCTGGATGACGTGATAGTGTACTCCAGAACGTATGAGGACCACTTGAAGCACCAGGCAGAGGTATTTGAGTCGCTGTCCCAGTATGGGATGAAGCAGAAGCCCTCAAAGTTCCACCTGCTCAAGCAAAAGGTACAGTACCTGGGGCACATCGTTAGTCCAGAGGGAGTAGCACCAGACTCGGAGAAGGTCACTGCTATCCAGAAATGGCCAGAGCCGAAGAGCCTCAAGGAGGTACGTCAGTTCCTGGGACTAGTCGGGTATTACTGGAGGTTTGTGAAGGACTATACCAAGAAAGCGGCGCCTTTGCAAGATCTCCTGGTAGGACAGTCCGGGAGAGACAGAAACTCCCCGTTCCAGTGGGGTACGGAGCAAGCTGAATCCTTTAAGGTGATGAAGGAGATCCTGACCGGCAAAGAGATCCTAGCCTACCCTGACTACAGCCAACCGTTCCTGCTGTACACAGATGCCAGCAACGAGGGATTAGGAGCTGTGTTAAGTCAGAAGCAGAATGGCCAAGAGAAGGTGAACGCCTATGCAAGCAGGAAGCTCCGCCCGACCGAGAGGAACCCAGAGAACTATAGCTGTTATGATCTGCTACAAGCACTAAGGAAAGAAAGGAGATCTGTCCCTAATGTGGAAAAATATTGTTCTCACTTCCGTCGGTGGTCTGCCCAGGTGGGGTGGAACGATTCAGCTTTGAAAAGTGTGTTTCTTGCGGGGCTAGGTGAAAGGGTTAAGGATTTGCTGATTGCTTATCCCACACCTGGAAACTTGCAGGTGGCAATGCAATTAGCGATACGGGTGGACAGGAGACTGCGTGCAAGGGTTAATGAGAGTAAATCCTCTGCCATGTCAGCTCCTAGTCTTGAGAGGGTCTGTAATGACATTGGAGAGCCGATGGAGATTGGGGCGATGGCACCCCGCTCTCAGGAAAAAGACCGCAGATCTTCTGAAGGTTTGTGCTTTTATTGGGGGAAATCTGACCATTTTATTAAGAACTGTGTGCTTCGTATGAACAAAGAAAAAAAAAAAGGTCAGTTACGCCCGTATTGCCTGTTTAAATACTAAGGGGGTATTTCTTTCTGCTACTACTGCTGCTCAGGAAGAATTAATTGAGTTTCGGATATTTGTGGATTGTGGTTCTACTCTGAATGTGATTGATGGGGGATTCTTGGAAAAACTTAAATTAAAACCCAAATCTTTGTCATCCCCTATTGCTGTGGTTTCTGTCGATAGCTCCCCCTTGAAGAGTGTTACTCACAAGGTCTGTGAATTTCCCCTCACTATTAATGGTATTCACCAAGAAAATTTGGATTTGGTAGTATTAAATAATTTGCCTTCTCCAGTAATTTTGGGGTTACCCTGGTTAAAATTGCACAATCCTGTACTGGATTGGTCTACCAATGAAATTAAGTCCTGGAGCCCTAAGTGTTATGACAAGTGTTGTAACGGGCGTATTGCTGCGGTGGAAAAAGTGGAATTACCTGTACCTATTCAGGATATTTGGAGAGTTTTTTCTGAGGAGGAGTCACAAATTTTGCCTCCCCATAGAGACTACGATTGTACCATTGAATTTGTCCCTTCCTAAAAGTCATTTATTTAATCTTACTATTCCTGAGATAAAGGCTTTGGAGGAATACATACAGACAAGCTTGGCCACTGGTCACATTAGGCCTTCCAAATCTCCTGTGGCTGTTGGATTTTTTTTTGTTAAAAAAAAGTACGGCGGTTTACGTCCTTGTCTGGATTTTCGTGAGATTAATAAAATTACTGTACGCAATCCTTACCCACTGCCATTGATTCCTGATTTGTTTAACCAGTTAGCGGGGGCCAAGTGGTTCTCTAAAATTGATCTCCGTGGGGCATACAATTTGTTGCGCATGAAGGAGGGTGATGAATGGAAGACTGCTTTTAACACTCCTGTGGGTCATTTTGAGAATCTGGTTATGCCTTTTGGTCTTACCAATGCTCCAGCATTTTTTCAGAATCTTATTAATGACATCCTTAGACCTTTGATTGGCAAAAACGTGGTTGTGTATTTGGATGACATTTTGATTTATTCACCGGATCTGGAGTCTCATTGGCGGAGCGTACGTGAGGTATTACAGTTATTAATTGACAATTCGCTTTTTGCTAAGCTGGAGAAATGTGAGTTCGCTGTGCAGAGAATTAGTTTTTTGGGCTACATTATCTCCAGCGAGGGCTTTGAGATGGACCCTGTGAAGGTTCAGGCGGTTCAGGAATGGCCTTGGCCTATTAGTTTGAAATCGATACAGAGGTTTTTGGGTTTCGCCAATTATTACAGAAAATTCATTAAAAAATTTTCTATTATTGTCAAACCACTGACCGATCTCACCAGGAAAGGTGCTAATGCGGTTCAGTGGACTACTGAGGCCTTTGAAGCTTTTGTGTTTCTAAAGGAGAGGTTCAGCTCTGCTCCCATCCTTATGCAGCCTGATGTGACTAAGCCGTTTTTGGTTGAGGTTGATGCTTCTTCAGTGGGGGTCGGTGCGGTGTTGTCTCAGAAAAACAAGGATGGAGTACATCCCTGTGCTTTTTTTTCAAAAAAAATTTCTGAGACTGAACTTAATTACGATATTGGTAATCGGGAATTGCTGGCTATTAATCTCGCATTTAAACACTGGCGTCATCTCTTGGAAGGTGCTGAATTTCCCATTCAGGTATTCACTGATCATAAAAATCTCATCTATCTTGATGCTGCCAAGCGCTTGAATGCCGGTCAGGCTAGGTGGGCACTTTTTTTCTCGCGGTTTAATTTTTCCGTTACTTACATCCCGGGTACCAAGAATGTTAAAGCTGATGTTTTGTCTCGCAGCTTTTCTCCCATGGTCGGTGCTGAGGAGGAGGGGAACATTTTACAAGAAGGTGTTGTGATTGCTGCATTGGACTCCATTTTGGAAGATGAGATTCTTAAAGCACAGGAGAATGCCCCATCTAACACTCCCCATGGGAGGTTGTTTGTGCTTAGGACCTTTAGGAGAGATTTGTTTTTGAGTGTCATGAGTCTCGGTTGGCAGGTCATCCAGGAATTTCTGAGACCAAGAGACTTGTGGGTCGCAGTTTTTGGTGGCCTGGATGGCAGAAGGAAGTCATTAAGTGGGTGCGTCAATGTACGGTGTGTGCTAGATCTAAGTCTTCACATACTCCTGCAGCGGGGTTGCTTTGCCATCTGGAGGTTCCTAGTGCACCTTGGACACATCTGGCAATGCACTTTATTACTGACCTTCCCCCCTCTGAGGGTTTCACAGTCATCTGGGTGGTCGTGGATCGTTTTAGCAAGATGTGTCACTTGGTTCCTTTCATCAAACTGCCCTGCGCTAAGTCACTCGCTAAGCCCTTTGTCAAGGAAATTGTCAGACTACATGGCGTTCCTACTGACATTGTTTCGGATAGGGGACCTCAGTTCGTGGCTCGTTTTTGGCGTGCTTTTTGTGACAGGTTGGGAGTTCATTTGTCGTTTTCATCCGGATATCATCCTGAGTCTAATGGCCAGACAGAAAGGAAGAATCAGGATGTTGAGCAGTTCTTGCGTTGTTTTGTGGCAGACAATCAGGAGGGGTGGTCTGAGTTTCTGCCACTTGCTGAGTTTGCTCTTAACAACCATACATCCTCTTCTGCTGGTTGTTCGCCTTTTTTTTGTTGTTCTGGGAGACATCCGTCTTTTGGGTCATTCTCCAAATTGGTATCGGCTGTGCCTGAGGAGGAGAGTTTTTCCGGTGATTTGGAGAGAGTTTGGACGGATGTGCGTGGTAATCTTCAGGAGGCTAACAAAAAAATCTAAGAGGTACTTTGATAGGAAACGGCAAGAGGTTTTGTTTGCTATTGGTGACATGGTTTGGTTGTCCTCTAAGAATCTGCGGTTGAGGATTCCTTCTAAAAAATTGGGTCCCAAGTTTGTAGGGCTCTTTAAGGTGCTTCAGGTAGTTAACCAATCTGCTGTTAGGTTGGAGGTTCCTACCTCCTGGAAGATTAATCCGGTGTTTCATGTTTCTCTGTAGAAAAGAGCTTATGTGTCGGATGGAGACGCCTCTGCCACTGTTCCTCCGGTGGTGGGGGACGGGGAATACGAAATTTCCCGCATCCTAAATTCTAGACGGTATAGAGGGAGTTTGCAGTATCAGAAAGGAGATCTGTCCCTACAATAGAACTAAGCTAGATCCCTACGATGTAATGGTCAACCTGATCCTGCGATCAGACCCGCTAAAGTCCTCGGCTAGTCTGTACGAAGACCTTTAGATGCAAGGGAGGGATCCCTACAAGAACTAGGGACTGGGATAAAGTTGGACACCTCCTAGCAGAGATTGTAGCAGTAAAAGACAAACACACAACATAGAACATAAAGGTCCGAAGACCTAGCTAAACTGACTGAGAAAGGTAACTAAGCACCAGGCAAGCTTAAGAGTAGAAATTACAATGAAGTCCAGCAAGGCCAGGAGGGCGGAGCAGGATTTAATAGGCAAAAAAGGTCATGTGACCAGCAAGATAGAAAAAACCTAACAGGAGAGTTCTAACAATAGCAGCTTCAAGTTGGAGTTCCTGGCCCTGGTTTGGGCCATCACTGAGCGGTTCAAGCACTACCTAGCCTCCAGTAAGTTCACTGCCTACACAGACAATAACCCCTTGACTCATCTAGAAACAGCCAAGTTAGGAGCCATGGAACAACGATGGATGGCTCGGCTGTCAAACTACCAGTTCACCATTAAGTACCGGGCAGGCCGCAAGAACGCCAACGCCGATGCCCTGTCCAGGATGCCTCACCAGTCGGACACTGAAGAAGAAGTGGATGACCTGGAAGAGATTGAGCTACCTGCCTTCCACCATAATGGAATGGTCCACGAGCAACGAGCCTCCAGGAGGCATCGCGGTAAGACACTAAACCCTTTGCCTCACCACAGCTGGAAAGAGACCCAGGACAGCGACCCGGTTGTCAGCCGTATTAAAGAATTGATAACCCAGGAAGGTTCCTCCCTGGAGAAGGAAGCGTCTGTACAAGCCAAGCAATTGTGGAATGAGAGAAGCCGGCTGTTCATCTATAGGGAGAAGCTGTGCCGAAGGTACGTCAACCCGAGGATCCATGAGATGGTGTGGCAGATTGTAGTGCCCAGGACGGACATCCAGATGGTGTTGGAGGCCTACTACGATCAAGTGGGGCACTTTTGCTGGAAGAAGCTAGAAACCCTGCTAAAAGGTCGGTTTTACTGGGTTGGAATGCGGAGCTCCATAGAGAGATGGTGCCGAGACTGTGGACCCTGTAGCCTCAGAAGGAAAGACTAAGGCAGCCAAAAGGCACCCCTGCAACCCATCAAGACAACTCGGCCCTTAGAGATCGTGGCCTTGGATCATGTCAAGCTGTCACCCAGCAGGTCAGGATACTCCTATGCCCTGACCATGGTGGATCACTACTCCCGGTTCCTGGTGGTCGCCCCGTCAAGGATCTGACGGCAGAAAATGCAGCGAAAACGTTTCAGGCATACTTCTGCAGGCTCCATGGATACCCGGAGCAGGTGCTGACAGATCAAGGCTCAGCTTTTGAAGCCGAATTGTTCAAGGAGTTCTGCCATCTGTACGGATGTAAAAAGATCCGGACTACACCGTACCACCCCCAAACCAACGGTCTCTGTGAAAAGATGAATAACATCGTCATCGACCTGCTGAAGACCTTACCACTAGAGGAGAGAAATCAGTGGCCAGACCTCCTACCTGACCTGGTAGATCTGTACAACCACATACCTGAGAGTTCCACCAATTGTACTCCAGCATATCTCATGCGAGCAAGACCCAGAAAGTTGCCCATGGACCTGGAGCTTGGTGTAGTAGAACCCGAAGCAGATATGTCCACTGAGGACTGGGACACGACCAGACAGGAGCAGTACAGAAGAGTACAGGCCTGTGTCGAAGACAGTCTGAATAGGGTAAGAGACAAGCAGGAAGCTCACTACAATAAAAGTGCTCCAGCAGAACCCTTCACACCAGAAGAAGTGGTGTTAAAGAGAAAGAGAAGGAACCATAAACTTCATGACCAGTGGGAGAGAGAACCTTACACTGTGTTAAAGTCAAGATTCGATAGCAGGAAGACCTGTCTAATTACCAAGGACGGAGGAAGAACAACTGTAATGGTATCAAGGGACCACCTGAAGTTGTGTCCACACCTGCTAAAGCCCCAAGAAGAAGAGCCTCTCATCATACCGGAGGAGCCTAAAGAAGCAGTGATACACACTGAATTAGGAGATTTCCCGGCAGATTGACCCAAAATAGGAGGAGCGGTGATAATACCTGTAATCCCCTTTTTCCAGCAGCCAGAAGACCCTCTACAGCAAGAAGAACCTATAAGTGCTCCAGAAGAGCCTGCTCAAGAAGAATCCCCGGAACAAGGATCCCCGGTTGGAGCAGAGCAAGAAGGCCCAGCCAATGGTACACTTGCCAGTCCCATGGAGAGGTTAAGGCAGTATTACGACCTACCCACACATAAAATTGACAGGGTAACAGACACAGAGACCATCCACACTCCCGTACTACGTAGATCCACACGTAGCATCAAAGGCCAGGCCCCTGTTAGGTTTAGCGAATAAGTAGAGATACCTACAGTATAAATAGTTGCCCCTGGGGTATATTATAATTGTGAAATTGCCATGTATTTAATTATTGTTGTGTTTTGCCTTGCTTATGGACAATATAGGTGATATGGACACTTTTCTATTGTATTTAGTCACCCGTAAGGGTATATATATCTATAAAAGACCCTGTGGCTGAGGACTGTGAGCAGCCCAAAAACTATTCATGTACATAATTGCACTCCCTGGAGTGCCTTGTTACTGACCACTGAACAAAAACCCATTTGGCGTAGCGGAAGACGTGGTCCATCACCTGGATCACCTATGCCCTGCAGCCACGCCCAGGGCCTACGTGGAGGGTTTGCGGATGGGTCCCTCATGATACTTATCTACTTTTGATGAAAAGGACACCAGGTTAGGGGACTTGCTGTAGCCATATTGTTATTATTGTAAATATTAATGTAATTGTTATTATTGTTGTTTAACTTGTTTTTGCAAAAATGCTTCAGTCCAGGAGTACTGAGTGTTACTAGGGGGGAATGTGGCGCCCTGCTGCGCATGGTGCCACAGAACCTAGAAGGGTGCATAGATGGATTTCTCCACAAGAGGCCCTCACTACATGCAAACACCTCCACCTTCCACCTCATACCAGCAGAGGGAGCCCTGATAGGGATATATAAAGGGAAGGTGGAGCCAGGCAGTTCAGTTCAGTCTTGAGAATAGTTTCAGTTTACAGTGTGCTCAGACAGAGTGAGAGCAGCACGTAGGCTGCTGTGTGAGGCAAGCTACGCCTCCAGCAGTACTGAAGCCTAGTGAGGGCCCCGAGCGTGGCCGAAGGCGAGAGGAAGAAAGGAGTCAAAAAGGGGGCAGAGGAGCATACCAGGCTCACCCCAGTATATCTACCGGACACCGGGTCCGAGTCTACAGGGACCCTTTACGCCCAGTATGGTTATCCTAAATCCCAGGAGGACTACAAGTCCCTGGCAAACCTGAAGCTAGACACGTACAGGACCAGGAACCACGAAGGCTCTGATGTCCAGGGAAAGTGGTTACCAACCGGAGGTCCTACTTCAGAGCAACAGGTGGAGTAAAAAGCAAGACACATAAGCTAGGCACAGTTACAGGCTGGCCAGGAGCTTACACAGAGGCAGACACGGATCAGGAGGCCTTATACACGCTCCCTGGGGAGAAGTCCAAAAGTGCGCCCTTCACCTAGAGTACCCTGGACCGCATCTACCAGCTGTACCAGTAAAGGTAACAAAGCAAAACCCCCTGTCTCTGTCCGTTACTCCGGCCGCGCTATTATATCTCTACCAGCACCACAACGCCCAGCGCACCCACCATCTATCTATCTACACTGCCCTGAGGCCCGCTCCACCTGTGGGGAGCTGTACCATCTTTAGCTGCCTTGTCACCTGCCTAAGAGGACTGCTGCAGCGCTGGTGACCTTCACCTGACACCACAGGTGGCGTCACGAATTTCTCTGAACTTTATTAGCAATCGCTACCCCTTTTGTGCACTGTCCGCCCTGGGCCAGCCACCGTGATATATATATATATATATATATATATATATATATATATACAGTACAGACCAAAAGTTTGGACACACCTTCTCATTAAAGATTTTTCTGTATTTTCATGACTATGAAAATTGTACATTCACACTGAAGGCATCAAAACTATGAATTAACACATGTGGAATTATATACTTAACAAAAATGTGTGAAACAACTGAAAATATGTCTTAAATTCTAGGTTCTTCAAAGAAGCCACCTTTTGCTTTGATGACTGCTTTGCACACTCTTGGCATTCTCTTGATGAGTTTCAAGAGGTAGTCACCGGAAATGATTTTCACTTCACAGGTGTGCCCTGTCAGGTTTAATAAGTGGGATTCCTTGCCTTATAAATGGGGTTGGGACCATCAGTTGTGTTGTGCAGAAGTCTGGTGGATACACAGCTGCTAGTCCAACTGAAAAGACTGTTAGAATTTGTATTATGGCAAGAAAAAAGCAGCTAAGTAAAGAAAAACGAGTGGCCATCATTACTTTAAGAAATTAAGGTCAGTCAGTGCGAAAAATTGGGAAAACTTTGAAAGTGTCTCCAAGTGCAGTTGCAAAAACCATCAAGCCCTACAAAGAAACTGTCTCACATGAGGACCGCCCCAGGAAAGGAAGACCAAGAGTCACCTCTGCTTCTGAGGATAAGTTTATCCGAGTCACCAGCCTCAGAAATCGCAGGTTAACAGCAGCTCAGATTAGAGACCAGGTCAATGCCACACAGAGTTCTAGCAGCAGACAAATCTCTATAACAACTGTTAAGAGGAGACTTTGTGTAGCAGGCCTTCATGGTAAAATAGCTGCTAGGAAACCAGGACAGGCAACAAGCAGAAGAGACTTGTTTGGGCTAAAGAACACAAGAATGGACATTAGACCAGTGGAAATCTGTGCTTTGGTCTGATGAGTGCAAATTGAGATCTTTGGTTCCAAGCACCATGTCTTTGTGCGACGCAGAAATGGTGAACGGATGGACTCTACATGCCTGGTTCCCACCGTGAAGCATGGAGGAGGAGGTGTGATGGTGTGGGGGGCTTTGCTGGTGAAACTGTTGGGGATCTATTCAAAATTGAAGGCTTACTGAACCAGCATGGCTACCACAGCATCTTGCAGCGGCATGCTATTCCATCCGGTTTGCGTTTAGTTGGACCATCATTTATTTTTCAACAGGACAATGACCCCAAACACACATCCAGGCTGTGTAAGGGCTATTTGACCAAGAAGGAGAGTGATGGGGTGCTACGCCAGATGACCTGGCCTCCACAGTCACCAGACCTGAACCCAATCGAGATGGTTTGGGGTGAGCTGGATCGCAGAGTGAAGGCAAAAGGGCCAACAAGTGCTAAGCATCTCTGGGAACTCCTTCAAGATTGTTGGAAGACCATTTCCGGTGACTACCTCTTGAAGCTCATCAAGAGAATGCCAGGAGTGTGCGAAGCAGTCATCGAAGCAAAAGGTGGCTACTTTGAAGAACCTAGAATATAAGACATATTTTCAGTTGTTTCACACTTTTTTGTTAAGTATATAATTCCCCAATGTGTTAGTTCATACTTTTGATGCCTTCAGTGTGAATGTACAATTTTCATAGTCATGAAAATACAGAAAAATCTTTAAATGAGAAGGTGTGTCCAAACTTTTGGTCTGTACTGTATATATATATATATATACTGTCCCCAAACAGTGAGGCCCCCGGGGGCGCAACACAACAAATTGATTCCCTGCAAATCTCAATCCTGCAAAGCCTCTAATTTCCCAGAAAAGATGTGTGCATCACTCTGAGGTCTCCTAAGAGTATACTGAATAACCTTTGAGCACTTTAATGAAAAACATGGCCTTAGTAATGTGCAAGTAAACTCAATATATCTGCCTAAGGATAAGTTGTTGGTAACCGGAAATAACCAACAGCCTGTTTAATAACATACAGCACAGACAGATTTTTCATGCTGTTTAAAATCAAACTGTCCAAAAATTATCCCTCTTACTCTTTTGGGGTCAAGCACACTATTCTGTCATTACTTTATGTCCATGAGAACTAATTAAATTTCCTGCATGGGGACCAATTCACCTACCTAGGCCTGTGGTCTGCACCAAACCTATTTTGCCATGCATTTTATAGATGATACAAACATGGTCTTGCACTTGAAGACTGCCATCCATTTTTGTGGCAACAACACTGTGTTTGCGTGTCTTATTATCGTTGGATGGCACATTCCATGGGTAACATGGTGTGTACACCATGGGAAAGAGGAAATCAGGTTTCAATCTTTTGAGTGATCACTCTCTTTATCCATGTGACTTAGTGCTAACCATTGACACTGCTGCTTAATGAATCTGTATTGGAGAATTTTGATATTGTAGCTGATGAAATGGCAATAGATATTCCATCACCAGAAGAATTAGTCACTACTAATGTAAATTAAATTCTGCTGAGCCTGAAATACTTGGCGAAGTGATACCTTCTCAAAATAACAGTTTAATATCACTTTGACACCTATTGAAGATGTATCCAAAAGAATTGAACAAGATCCATCTGTCTCCTAAGCTACCTGATAATTGTTTCATAGTGTATACAGGGAGTATAAGTAAAGAAACACTACCAAAGCCTTTTATGTGGCAAGCCCTGTGCAGAAGCCCAATGTAACACAGATTTCTACCAGGGAACTACACCCACACCCACCTCCCCAGAACAAAATAATTATTTCATCAAAAATTGAGAATTTGTTCCAGGAAATTTAATTAACGGAATATAAAGAATTTGTTTTGCTAAGTTAGTACATTTTTTCCTTTTGTGCCTTGCATAGGGGCCCAATCCTGCACAGGGACATACTGGGAGCATTCATCAGTTAGTGCTCCCCCTTAAAAATATTTAAATTTAGCTAAAAACAGGATAGAAGCTAAGACCAATAGAAAATTGGGAGTCATCAAGCCCCAACAACATTTTTTTAATAATACATTTTGCTCAATGTGCAGGGGCTCAATCCTTTGCAGAGAACCCCAATCTGTTTCCCAATCATTAGCAGCATTGTCCATGACTCAACTCACAGTTGTCTCAGTGTGGAAAATGCCCTGAGCTCCCTGCCCTAATATTGTTTTCCACCTCTAGATTTGCCCTTACTCAGAGAGCCAATACCATCGCCAATTGCCCTATCACCAAGGCTTGCAGAAGCAGCAATAAAAAAAAGTTATATTTGTGAAATATGTTCCTTAGCCCCCAGATGTGCGCTGCTGTTGGTTAGGAGACTTAGAGACTAAACAGATAGATGTGTAATTGTTGCAATTAAATGTCTGCTATGAAAAAGATTAGGTATTTTGGCGGACGAAGAGGTGGACTGTGCATAACACTAACTCAAACTGATGGTGCCACTATCGTAGGTAACGTCTTCCTGCTGTGACCGAAATGAGTGAAGTGCTGTACATTTTATTACACTTTTTGCTTTCACCACACTAATAACTTTGCCAAAGGCAAAAGAGGGCAATTGTAACCTGCCTTAGGTACTACTACTGCCAGGACAGCTGGTGCCAGCAGAGCGAGCAGTGCTCCTGCTCGCAGCTCCCACATTATTTTTCTGTCACACTGCTATGTCCATTGCCAGTGTCAATTTTCATTTACCATACGTTTTGGACACAATTTTAAATTTAGCAAAAAAAAGTAGCAATACTTACAGTTATATGAAAAAGTTTGGGCACCCCTATTAATCTTAAGCTTAATGTTTTCTTAAAATTGGTGTTTTTGCAACAGCTATTTCAGTTTGATATATGTAATAACTGTTGGACACAGTAATGTTTCTGCCTTGAAATGAGGTTTATTGTACTAACAGAAAATGTGCAATCTGCATTCAAACAAAATTTGACAGGTGCATAAGTATGGGCACCCTTATCATTTTCTTGTTTTAAATACTCCTACCTACTTTTTACTGACTTACTAAAGCACTTTTTTTGGTTTTGTAACCTCATTGAGCTTTGAACTTCATAGCCAGGTGTATGCAATCATGAGAAAAGCTACTTAAAGTGGCCACTTGCAAGTTGTTCTCCTGTTTGAATCTCCTCTGAAGAGTGGCATCATGGGCTCCTCAAAACAACTGTCAAATGATCTGAAAACAAAGATTATTCAACATAGTTGTTCAGGGGAAGGATACAAAAAGCTTGCTCAGAGATTTAACCTGTCAGTTTCCACTGTGAAAAACATAGTAAGGAAATGGAAGAACACAGGGACAGCTCTTGTTAAGGCCAGAAGTGGCAGGCCAAGAAAAACATCAGAAAGGCAGAGAAGAAGAATGGTGAGATCAGTCAAGGACAATCCTCAGACCATCTCCAGAGAGCTGCAGCATCAACTTGCTGCAGATGGTGTCACTGTGCATCGGTCAACTATTCAACGCACTTTGCACAAGGAGAAGCTGTATGGGAGAGTGATGCGAAAGAAGCCGTTTCTGCAAGCACGCCACAAACAGAGTCGGCTGAGGTATGCAAAAGCACATTTGGAGAAGCCAATTTCTTTTTGGAAGAAGGTCCTGTGGACTGATGAAACGAAGATTGAGTTGTTTGGTCATACAAAAAGGTGTTATGCATGGTGGCAAAAAAACACAGCATTCCAAGAAAAACACTTGATACCCACAGTAAAATTTGGTGGAGGTTCCCTCATGCTTTGGGGCTCTGTGGCCAATGCTGGCACCGGGAATCTTGTTAAAGTTGAGGGACGCATGGATTCCACTCAGTATCAGCAGATTCTTGACAATAATGTTCAAGAATCAGTGATAAAGTTGAAGTTACGCAGGGGATGGATCTTTCAGCAAGACAATGATCCAAAACACCGCTCCAAATCTACTCAGGCATTCATGCAGAGGAACAATTACAATGTTCTGGAATGGCCATCCCAGTCCCCAGACCTGAATATCATTGAACATCTGTGGGATCATTTGAAGAGGGTTGTCCATGCTCGGCGACCATCAAACTTAACTGAACTGGAATTGTTTTGTAAAGAGGAATGGTCAAAAATACCTTCATCCAGGATCCAGGAACTCATTAAAAGCTACAGGAAGCGACTAGAGGCTGTTATTTTTGCAAAAGGAGGATCTACTAAATATTAATGTCACTTTTCTGGTGAGGTGCCCATACTTATGCACCTGTCAAATTTTGTTTGAATGCAGATTGCACATTTTCTATTAGTACAATAAACCTCATTTCAAGGCAGAAACATTACTGTGTCCAACAGTTATTACATATATCAAACTGAAATAGCTGTTGCAAAAACACCAATTTTTATAAAACATTAAGCTTAAGATTAATAGGGGTGCCCAAACTTTTTCATATAACTGTATCTAACCCTGTAAAAAAATGGCAGGTAAGAAGGGTATACTTGACTGCTAAAAAGGCTAATGCGACAACAGGATATCTGTACTACCCATCTACCATCATAGTATGCTATCTTGGTGGCTACACACACAGAAAGGAACATGCGGCACCAGCCATCAGTAATATAGTGGGGTGTACGGTTTCAAAGCTGGACTAGTAAAACAGGTATAGAAAACGTAAAATGTGTTCTTTAGTTGTAAAAATTAAAAAAAAAAAAAGTAAATAACATCCCAAAAAGGATGTGACAAGAAAAGCTGGTTAGCTACACGTCCAAGTAGCCAGGACCTGGAACAGATCCCGGTATTTGTATGCCGTATATGGGTGTAATATTGGAATATTACAAAAAGTAGGGAGATAATTCATATTAAAAAAAAAAAAGATGTTTACATTGTGAGGTAGTATTTCAATTTTTACAATTTTAAGATTTTTCTTTTATCTTTTTTTTTTTACAAAACGAAAATGCAAAAGAAATGCAAAACAAAATATGTGTTGATATACTCACCTATTGCTGCCTTCTCCGGTATCCAGCGCTTTTCTGTTCCTTTTCTCAGTCATGCCACCGCTCTGCACTACAGGTCAGACTGGGCTCTGCATGACCCAGAAGTGACTGTTACAATTTAATCCTATGGAGTGTCAGAATGAAAATTCCTAGGCTTACATTGTAAAAGACATTTCCTGCTCAAGCATAGAACCTAGAATGAGATGGATAAGAATGCTTGGTTATCATTCAAAGATTTTCTATGGGCTTTTTTGGAAATACATGAGAAAACAATTACATGGAAATTGTCCAGAAACTCTTGGAGAGCTACAAAATGCTTGGTTGTAACATGAGCATTAAGTTTCATTTTTTGCATAACCATCTTGCTAACTTCCCTGAAAACCTAGGTGCGGTCAGTGATGAGCAAGGTGAATGATTCCACCAAGATTTGTAGGTCATGGAGGGACGGTATCAGGGTGGATGGGATCTACATATGATGGCTGATTATTGTTGGAGCAACAGGCAAGATTGTCTACAGATTGAACAATCAAGGAGAAGTAATAAGTGTACATTTTTATCTTAATTTCCACCTAACTTTACTACATGCTCACAATTTGACTTAGGCTGCGTGCCCACTATGCGTTTTTCAAGAGTTTTTGCCGCGGAATTTCCGCAGCGAAAACACTTAAAAAACGCTTGGTACTACGTGCGCATGGTCCCCAATGATAATCTGCATGTGCTGTGCACTTGCTGCAGAAATTTCCGCTGCAGATTATCATTGTAGAAAAATCCGCAACATGTCCATTAATTTTGCAGACACGCAGCGAAATTGCCGCCATTGACTTGCATTGAATCGCTTAATATCCGCATCACTACATGTGCACATGTGGATATTAAGCGATTCAATGTGCAGATGTTACCCGGTCTGGAGAAGAGGAGACTCTCCTCCAGACCCGGGTACCATAGTACCTGTTGAAAAAATAATTTAAAATAAAAAAATATACATTATACTCACCTTCTGATGTCCCCCGGTCTTTTCTCCACTGCGTCTGGTCTCTTGTACGGCTCGCGGTGGTGTGAAAGGACCATCCATGACATCATTTAGGTTTATTCTTTTTTTCAACTATTAACTTGGTTACACTATATAAATCCATGCCGGTTGCATGTGAAGAACGCTTCACATTCGCCTGTCCCTGGCAGGAAAAACGCATGTACAATCCGCATGTACAATCCACATGTACAATCCGCATGTACAATCCGCATGTACAATCCGCATGTACAATCTGCATGCATTTTTCCTGCCAGGGAGAGGCGGAAAAAATATGCAGCATTTCTGCATCGTGGGCACTGAGCCTTACAGTAACAATATATCCTTTGTATGAGCAAAATAGCTTTAACTAAACATTACATTCAGTTTATTATTTGCATTATTTTCCATTGTTTGTACATTTTGCATGGTTTTGGAGACAAAGGGAGGGTATCCTGTAGCTTTAAAAGTTATGATAGAGAAAAACTGGGGTCACTTTTGGATTCAGAAGCCAAAGGTTAGTCAAAAACAAGTGTCAGATCTAACTCAACAAAAATTGTGTTCCCCAATGTAATCTGAAGGGGGAATATGGATCCTGGAGAAGGTGGTGATAGGAGAGTACTGTATGTTAACTCACACACTGCATTACATACACATACTGTATATGTAAATGTGACACCCCAGGGGTCTGGTTGCCACAGTGATAGAGATATTACGTCTGAGAGCAGGTGGGAGGTCCTTTGGTCAAGGATCCTGTGCATGCCACACCTCCTGCCCAGTCTTGGGAGGGGAAGAACTTCCCCTATATAAACCCGGGGCTGAAGCAGGGTTAGCAGTCAAGGAGAGTAGAGACAAGAAACAGTCACAGGAAGAAACAGCAGAAGCTCAGTGGGAGCAATACTACTACAAGTCAGGGGCTGGCAGCTGCAGAGCTCGCCCTGACTGAGAAGATTTCTTACCGGACCCGGAGTCCGAGGCTGTGGGGACTAACTCCTACCCAGCAGCAGAATCCGTCAGGCAGGGGATTTCAGGTCCTCTGGCCAAGAAGCCCGAAGGCACGGTCACACGCGTGGGACCAGCACCGCCATCGTGGAGCGGAAGCCATTAGAAGGCCCCGAGTCACCGGCCATACGGGTGAGCACCACACGGTACACTCAGGGACGTGGGCTACTTATACCCGCTTCTAGCAAGGTAGCCAGAAGAGTACAGTCAGTTTGGGAGGCCTACAACTCCACCTGGCCAGGGGAGATCCCATCTGCTCAAGGACTGACCAGGCCCCAATCGCTAGCCAGTACTCCGGGAGGGTCTATCATTGTCACCAGTAAAGACCCTGAACTACACAGTACCGTCTCCGAGTGGTTCCTGCTACCCCCATCATCCACATCTGCTGCCCTGAGGCCATACCCCTCCCGTTGGGGGTTATACCATCTACGCTGCACCATCCATCCACCGGCCTCAGCGGACTGTCCTGCAGCGGCAGCTCCATAGCTGCATTCAACGGGTGGCGTAGTCGTACAACATCTACCGCCGATACAGCGCCACTTAGTCTGACTCCCTGGGCACGGACCGGGTCACCGCCACGAGACTACAACCCTCAACAGATCCGGCTCCGGGTAAGCTCCCGCATGCGCAACGCTGCGCGACACGGGCCCAGGGGTGCGTCAACTTTTGGCGTAGTCGGCAGGATCTCGTGCCCGCAACCACCGGGTACTGCGTGCCTGAAAAAGACTGTTCAAACTTACCAGTGGTGAAGATTCCCGCCATCCAGCGCCATCTTCTACCTTCTTCCCGCCATCCGCGAAGTTTTCCCGCCATCCGGCGCCATCTTCAGCCTTCTTCCCGCCATACGTGGAGTTTTCCCGCCATTGGACGCCATCTTGAGGACGCCGCGCGGGAAGAAGAGGGGCGTGGACTCCGAAAGCGCGCGAGAACTGAAGCCCCGCCTCACGTCCGGACGTTGCGTAAGGTCCTGGAAGGAGCCCAGCAGACGCCGACGTCACAGGAGCGCGACGGAAGGTCCTCAACCCTGACGATCCACTGAGGAGCCGCGGCCTACGGAAGAGGATCATCGCAAGGTAGGCCACGGTCCACTAGGGGGGAGAAGGATGTCGGATACGGAGGAGAGCTTCACTGCCTCAACCCCCGCCAGCGCTACCGCTGCTGCAGTTATGCCCTTCACCATGCCCTATATCCCGGGAGCAGCTTGGCTACCCCAGTACTCAGGGGAGTCACATACCCTGCATGACTTTAGAGAAAAGCTGGATAGCCTCTTCCATGTGTACCCCCTCACAGAAGAGCAAAAAGTGAGCATCCTGGTGGCCCAACTAACCGGGGCAGCCAAAAGGGAAGTAAAATCCTGGCCACCTGGGAGGAAGACTGTCGCAGGGATACTAACCCGGCTGAAGGACACCTTTGATACCCGCACCTCAGCCGAGATTAAGCTTAGATTCTACGGGTGCAAGCAGCGAGCGCATGAGAGTATAAGGGACTATGCACTAAACCTACAAGAGGCCCTGAGGGCCATTAAGCAGACCGACCCTGATGGAGTGGGAAACGAGGACAGGCTGTTGACCGAACAGTTTATAGAGGGACTATATTGTAATACCCACCGAACCCAGTTGCGGGCAATGGCCTTGCAGGATCCCCAAGGACAGAGCCATCCGGGTGCTCCGAGAACCGGCACCAGGTGGCGTTGTGACCCACAGGTGCCCCACTACCACTTACCACCAGGAGGCGGCGCCCTTGTCGGCAGGGCCTGTGGGAGCTGATGCGCAGGCTTTGGACAATGACCCGGCTCCAGACCTACACCATCAGGTCCAAGAGCTAGCTAAGAGCGTTGCTGCGCTAACCCGAACTGTGCAGTCTTTACAGGTTTCCACTGCAGGGAAGATCCAGCTGGCATCCGGACCGGAGGACATCCCGTGGCGTCGACCAAGGAGGACCCCACCGGCCAGAGGAAGACCCAGTGACCGATACAGCGAGGACGGACGACCCATCTGCCGCCGCTGCAATCAACCCGGACATATGGCAAGGTACTGTTCTTTAAACGGACACAACCTGGGGTAGAGGGCCAACCCCCAGGAAAAAGATCACCAGGCCCATCGAACTGGCGCGACAGATATGTGGGAGGACGTCCAGTCTTGCCTGTGGTACTGGATGGCATTCCCATGAGTGCCCTACTGGACACCGGGTCACAGGTCACCACCATCCCGTACGTGCTCTTTAAGCAATACTGGAATGACTCGGATATTACCCGCTACCCTGACGACGACTTGAGTATCATCGCCAGCAATGGCCAGCCCGTGCCACAGATCGGATTTAAAGAAGTGACCATCAAAATCGGTAGAGTCGAACTGGCAGCACAGGGACTGATCATTGTAGATATTGACAAACATGAGAGTCACCCAAAAATAACTCTAGGAACTAATGTAATTGAAAATTGTCTTGCAGAGGTGATTTTCCTTCTACAGCAGGTTGCCAAGAACGCCAGTTCCGGCGAGCAGCGGGTGCTCCAGAAAGAGATCCGGGCACTGATGCGACGGCAACAGGTGGAACTCTCCGGCGGTGAGATTGGTAGCGTAAGAATGTGTGACCCTTTTCCTATTGCCATGCCCCCAAAAAGTGAAATGATGATTTGGTGCCGGGCAGCTATTGGTCTGAGAGGTAGAGATTACCAGGCAATGGTAGAACCAGTTTACTCAGACAGTAGGCCCACCATCTTGACAGCACGGGGGGTGGTTAATGTACGCCATGGGAGGGTGCCCGTTCGCATAATCAATATCGGGAAGAGGGAAGTGTACCTGCCCCGGTATGCCACGCTAGCCAAATTATATACCATTAACCAAAATGCTATACAATCTGTGGAACCCTTGCCTCCATCTCACCCGGAGGAAGGTAACGGCTCTAAGAAAACAAAGGAGGACTGGTGTCAGCAACTACATTTGGGTACTGACTCCACTCCCTCACATCAGAAACAGGGAGTCTATCGGGTGGTTCAAGAGTACGAGAGAGTGTTTAGTAAACACCCGTTAGACTTCGGGCGAGTCAAGGGGGTAGAACACCACATCCCCACGGGAGACCATCCTCCCATAAAAGAGAGGTATCGACCCGTACCCCCTGCACACTACCAACACGCCAAGGGGATGCTTAGAGACATGAAGGAGGCTGGGGTGATCAGGGATAGCTGTAGCCCCTGGGCAGCTCCACTAGTTTTAGTCAGAAAAAAAGACAACACCATGAGGATGTGTGTAGATTACCGGAAAATCAACCGTATCACACACAAGGATGCGTACCCCTTACCAAGGATAGAGGAGTCATTGGCTGCTTTAAGATCTGCTAACTTCTTCTCTACCTTGGATCTCACTAGCGGGTACTGGCAGGTTCCTGTAGCAGAGGCGGACCGGGAGAAGACCGCATTCACCACCCCGATGGGACTTAGCGAGTTCACCTGCATGCCGTTCGGACTCTGCAATGCACCAGGAACCTTCCAACGACTAATGGAGTGTTGTCTGGGCCACAGAAACTTCGAGACGGTCCTGTTGTACCTGGACGATGTCATCGTATATTCCAAGACGTATGAGGACCACCTGAAACACCTGGCGGAAGTGTTCGAAGCTCTGGCAAGTTACGGCCTAAAGGTGAAACCCTCCAAGTGTCACCTCCTGAAACCAAAGGTGCAGTACCTGGGACACGTGGTGAGCGCTGACGGAGTGGCTCCCGACCCTGATAAGATCACCGCAATTAAGGAATGGCCAAGCCCCTCCAGCGTAAAAGAAGTGCGGCAGTTCCTCGGGTTGGTAGGCTACTACCGAAGGTTTATTCACGGTTTCACCAAAAAGGCAGCACCTATGCAGGACCTCCTGATAGGCCAGTCCCAGAAGGCCAAGAACCAGAAGCCGCCCTTCAAATGGGAGGAGCTGGAAGAAGAGTCCTTCCGCCAGCTGAAGATGGCCCTCACGGGGGACGAAATCCTGGCGTACCCGGATTATAGCCAGCCCTTTATCCTCTACACCGACGCCAGTAACATCGGGCTAGGAGCCGTACTGTCCCAGATCCAGCAGGGGAAGGAACGAGTAATCGCCTACGCCAGCCGAAAACTGCGACCCACCGAAAGGAACCCCGAGAATTACAGCTCATTTAAGTTAGAGTTCCTGGCCGTAGTATGGGCAGTCACCGAGCGCTTTAAGCATTACCTCGCTTCTTCCCGGTTCACCGTGTACACGGATAACAACCCGTTGACACACCTGGACACGGCAAGACTCGGTGCCCTGGAGCAGAGGTGGATGGCCCGTCTGTCCAACTTCGAGTTCACAATCAAATACCGGGCAGGACGCTCCAATACCAACGCGGACGCCCTGTCCAGGATGCCCAACCTGCCGGACGGAGGAGAAGATCCGGAGGGACTGGAAGAAGTTGAACTCCCTGCGTTCCACCGTCATGGGACTATCCAGTATTCCCACCGGGTAAGGAGTAAGCAGGCTGCTACGTTGAACCCCTTACCCCACTACAACTGGGCGGAAACGCAAGACAGCGACCCTGCCGTCCGACTGGTGAAGGAGATGCTGACTCGGCCGGAGGCTCGCCTTGAACCAGACGCTCCGGAGGAAGCCAAACAACTATGGGCAGAGAAGAGTCGACTGTTCCTTTACAAAGGGAAGTTGTGCCGCAGAATGGTTAACTCCCAGACGCATGAATTACTCTGGCAAGTAGTGGTGCCACGAAGAGACGCAGCCATGGTGATGGAGGCATACCACGACGGAGCTGGACACTTCGGGTGGAAGAAGCTGGAGTTCCTGCTGCGCGAGCGGTTCCACTGGGTAGGCATGAGGGGAACCATCGAGAAGTGGTGCAGAGACTGTGGCCCGTGCAACCTGAGAAGGAAGGACCGTGACAGCAGAAGACTCCCCTGCAGTCCATCGTCACCCGGCAACCGTTGGAACTGGTAGCCTTGGATCATGTAAAACTGACCCCAAGCAGAAGTGGCTACGTCTACGCGTTAACCATCGTGGATCATTACTCCCGGTTTCTGGTTGTCGTCCCCGTCAAGGACTTAACGGCTCAAACAGCAGCTAGAGCCTTCCAGCAGCACTTTTGCCGTCCACACGGGTACCCGGACCAAGTGCTGACGGACCAGGGACCTGCCTTTGAAGCGGAGGTCTTCCAGGAATTCTGCAATCTGTATGGCTGCCGGAAGATAAGGACGACACCCTACCATCCGCAAACTAATGGACTTTGTGAGAAAATGAACCAGGTGGTAATGGATCTTCTAAAAACGTTGCCCCTGGAAGAACGCAGTCTGTGGCCTGAGAAGTTGCCCGATCTGGTGGACCTATACAACCACATCCCGGTAGGTTCCACCAACTGTACCCCGGCTTACCTAATGAGGGCAAGACCTGGTAAGTTACCTGTTGACCTGGAAATGGGAGTCCTGACACCCGAGGACACTTCACCAGAAGCAGACTGGGACACAGAGAGGCAGCAGCAGTACCGGAGAGTACAGGAGAGCGTGGAGCGAAGTCTCTGTCAGGCTAGGGAAAGACAAGAGAAAACTTACAACCAGTATGCTCCCGCTGTTCCCCTGGTACCCGGAGAGCAGGTCTTGAAGAGGAAGAGACGGCTCCACAAGTTGGACGACCAGTGGGAAAAGGACCCGTACACCGTACTGCCCTCAAGCCACGAGAACCCGAAGGTTTGTACCATCAGTAAAGACGGAGGGGAAACCACAGCTATTGTATCCCGGGACCACCTGAAGAAGTGTCTCGAACAACTGAGGAACCCTGAAGAGGAACAAGAAGACCATCGACCCGTAGAGGAAAGGGAAGATATGGTTAGTACTGTGCTCGGGAACTTCCCTCGGTCTTGGACTCAAGTCAATGGTGCAGTTGTGGTACCCGTACTCACCTTCCTCCAACCAGCATCCCAAGCACCTACGGAGCAACAGGTAGAGCTGGAAGAACAGCCGGTCTAGGAGGCAGAAGACTCCACACAAGCAGAACAGGAGGATCAACCCTCTGCTTATAGTGAGCCTGCCGTACCCCTAGTGAGACAAAGAGCCGGTAGACAGCTGCCCAGTTTACCCTTGACAGCTCCTACACCCTGTAGTTCAGGGCCAGACAGTCAGCTCCGTAGGTCCACTAGGGCCACTAGAGGCCAGTTACCCGCACGCTGGAGGATTTGAAGTGTATAAATTGTTTTATTTATGTTTATCTGTGTATTGTTGCTTGTGTATAATTTTGTGTTTCCAGTTATTTTTAGGAGTCCTTGGTGGATTTACCGGGAATCCTTGTACATAGTTGGAGCGTAACCCAGGATGGACTAGAGACTGTTAAGGACTCGGGGTAGGACAGACCCCTACCTGGTTACGTCTCCCTGTTTTGGTGAAATGGACACCTTGCTTTCTTCAAAGACTGCACCCGGTTGCGGACACGCCGCAACCATCTTATGTGTTTTTCTTATTGTATTGTTATTGTTATACCTTGTTATGTTTTTCTAAAAAATATGTTTAGTCCCGGAGTACTAAATTTCACTAGGGGGGAATGTGACACCCCAGGGGTCTGGTTGCCACAGTGATAGAGATATTACGTCTGAGAGCAGGTGGGAGGTCCTTTGGTCAAGGATCCTGTGCATGCCACACCTCCTGCCCAGTCTTGGGAGGGGAAGAACTTCCCCTATATAAACCCGGGGCTGAAGCAGGGTTAGCAGTCAAGGAGAGTAGAGACAAGAAACAGTCACAGGAAGAAACAGCAGAAGCTCAGTGGGAGCAATACTACTACAAGTCAGGGGCTGGCAGCTGCAGAGCTCGCCCTGACTGAGAAGATTTCTTACCGGACCCGGAGTCCGAGGCTGTGGGGACTAACTCCTACCCAGCAGCAGAATCCGTCAGGCAGGGGATTTCAGGTCCTCTGGCCAAGAAGCCCGAAGGCACGGTCACACGCGTGGGACCAGCACCGCCATCGTGGAGCGGAAGCCATTAGAAGGCCCCGAGTCACCGGCCATACGGGTGAGCACCACACGGTACACTCAGGGACGTGGGCTACTTATACCCGCTTCTAGCAAGGTAGCCAGAAGAGTACAGTCAGTTTGGGAGGCCTACAACTCCACCTGGCCAGGGGAGATCCCATCTGCTCAAGGACTGACCAGGCCCCAATCGCTAGCCAGTACTCCGGGAGGGTCTATCATTGTCACCAGTAAAGACCCTGAACTACACAGTACCGTCTCCGAGTGGTTCCTGCTACCCCCATCATCCACATCTGCTGCCCTGAGGCCATACCCCTCCCGTTGGGGGTTATACCATCTACGCTGCACCATCCATCCACCGGCCTCAGCGGACTGTCCTGCAGCGGCAGCTCCATAGCTGCATTCAACGGGTGGCGTAGTCGTACAGCATCTACCGCCGATACAGCGCCACTTAGTCTGACTCCCTGGGCACGGACTGGGTCACCGCCACGAGACTACAACCCTCAACAGATCCGGCTCCGGGTAAGCTCCCGCATGCGCAACGCTGCGCGACACAGGCCCAGGGGTGCGTCATAAACATTTATTAAAACATTTATTCTTTATGAGAGTGTTTTTTTAAGGTGCTGTTCTGCAGTATATCACAGTTAGGCCACGGCCCCACTATCAGTATTTGGTCAATATTCGGTCACTATTTTTTCTCAGGAGTGGGAGCCAAAACCAGGTGAGGAACAATCAGAGAAAAGATATAATAGAAACAAGTCACCAATGCTGCACTTATCACCCACTCCTGGTGTTGTCTCCCACTCCAAAGAAAAAATACTGACCAAATACTGATAATGGGGCCGTGGCCTTACACAGACTCTATAGGTCCAGCACCTCCCTACTAGCTGAATCTGTGTATAATCATTCAAAGACTTAGACTACCACTCCCAATTTCTTTGTTATTCAGTGCTGTAGTAGTAAACCACACACTGATTTAGGTCTTTCTATCACTATGTGTAATGATGAATTGTGCACTTTGACATCCATTCTCTAAGCTGTAAAACCCTAAATGGCCACTGCTTTCTTGACTTCATCTTTTACAGTGCCAATGACAGTCTCCTCTGATTGGCTGCGCTAGACCATGTGATATTATAGCTACAAGAGACTCACACGCGACCATGCCTGGCATCATGTGAACATGCTGTAACTCGGCCATGGCTGATATCATGTGAACATGCTCTCTGGCTGCTGCCAGCAATGTGTGAAGTACTGAAGTGGCATTCGGCGTGATTTTTCTTATGGTGATCTGCTCAAATTGAATCACAAATTGTTTCAATTCATCGGGACCTGCGAATTTCATCAACTTCGATGTGAATCGTGAATTCAATTTGCAGTGCATTCATTTGATCATCTCTACTCCTACATATATTTTCTTCAAGCAAATAGAGCATGATTATTTTTACATTATGACTATACTGGATGTGATACTGGATAGAATGGCATTCAGAGCCACTTTTTTGGACAAGTCCAGTACCCTGTCTATTACCAATGTAGTTTAATTTTTAAAATTAAATTCCATAAATTATACTTGGTTATGAGAATCTTAAGAGGTTCTCTGTAAAGGTATGTGCACACTGTACATTTTTACAATGTTTTTTCCGTGTGGAAATGGTCGTCTCTTGAAAAAGGCAGATGAAACGCGCGTCGAGGCGCGTCTGCTTCATCACCACCTGCACACCAGGGACTCCTTTGGATCAGTGGACTTTATAGCTTGAACTTTTTAGGTGAGTGGCAGTGCTGGAAGTGGAATAATAGGCTGTCCATCAGAAGGGAATTTTCCACATGCCCTGGTCCATCTGGACCTTCCAAACTTCAGGGGACTCTCCTGTCATTCATGCTGCACTAATAATACCTTTACTGATCTATATCTATTGTCACACATCTCTGAACCCAAAGCATTTATGTGTCCTTGGTTTGCTTGGCACCTTGCACTTTATACCTCCTATTCTATTTATATGAAGTTATTGGTATGTCTTATCATGTAAATTGTATCCAATAAAATGATGTTTTTATTGCCGCAATACTCACATGTTCTCCTTTCTTTATCTATATACTGTTTGAGTAGGCTACATCCGACCCATGTCCTGGCATCCCTAACCAGGTATGATGGTTCGTCTGGTAAATTGAGGTGGGCCCTTTTTTGTTCATCACTAGTATTTTGCTGCACCACCTCTGGCTTTAATAACAGCTTGCAGTCTCTGAGGCATGGACTTAATGAGTGACAAACAGTACTCTTCATCAATCTGGCTCCAACTTTCTCTGATTGCTGTTGCCAGATCAGCTTTGCAGGTTGGAGCCTTGTCATGGACCATTTTCTTCAACTTTCACCAAAGATTTTCAATTGGATTGAGATCCGGACTATTTGCAGGCCATGGCATTGACCTTATGTGTCTTCTTTCAAGGAATGTTTTCACAGTTTTTGCTCTATGGCAGAATGCATTATCATCTTGAAAAATGATGTCATCATCCCCAAACATCCTTTCAATTGATGGGATAAGAAAACTGTCCAAAATATTAATGTAAACTTGGGCAATTATTGAAGATGTAATGACAGCCATCTCCCCAGTGCCTTTACCTGACATGCAGCCCCATATCATCAATGACTGTGGAAATTTGCATGTTCTCTTCATGCAGTCATCTTTATAAATCTCATTGGAATGGCACCAAACAAAAGTTCCAGCATCATCACCTTTCCCAATTCAGATTCACGATTCATCACTGAATAAGACTTTCATCCAGTCATCCACAGTCCACGATTACTTTTCCTTAGCCCATTGTAACCTTGTTTTTTTCTGTTTAGGTGTTAATGATGGCTTATGTTTAGCTTTTCTGTATGTAAATCCCATTTCCTTTAGGCGGTTTCTTACAGTTCGGTCACAGACATTGACTCCAGTTTCCAACCATTTGTTCCTCATTTGTTTTGTTGTGCATTTCCTGTTTTGGAGACATATTGCTTTAAGTTTCAGGTCTTGATGCTTTGATGTCTTCCTTGGTCTACTAGTATGTTTGCCTTTAACCACCTTCCCATGTTGTTTGCATTTGGTCCAGATTTTAGACACAGCTGACTGTGAACATCCAACATATTTTGCAACATTGCGTGATGATTTTCCTTCTTTTAAGAGTTTGATAATCCTCTCCTTTGTTTCAATTGACATCTCTCGTGTTGGAGCCATGATTTATATCAGTCCACTTGGTGCAACAGCTCTCCAAGATGTGACCACTCCTTTTTAAATGCAGACTAACGAGCAGATCTACGTTGATGCAGGTGTTAGTTTTGGAAATGAAAATTTACAGCGTGATTCCATAATTTTTTCCTCAGAATTGAGCGATTCCATAATTTTTTCCCTGAAAAAAATTACCCTTACTGAGTACCACATTTTTAATCTTGATTTCTTTTAGCGTTTCTTAAAGCCCTAAAGTTGCCATTTGAAATGACTTTAGTTTTGTGCCATGTCTGTGATCTGCTTTTTTTCAACAACATTAAACAACTGAATGAACATCCTCCGAGCCCGGTGATTCCATAATTTTTTGCCAGGGGTTGTAAATAAAGAGTAAAATAAACACACACACACTGAAAATAAAACACTGTTTTTGAAATAAAACAGACACATTCTTTAATAATTTAAATTAACCAATATACTCACACCAGGGCCAATGGTAATCCAAGGTTAAAGCGATGTCCCACGTTTCTTTTTTGAAATATCTTTATTTAGCCAAGAGATGCAGAAACCTTGCAGAAATTTCTGCAGTTAAATACTGAATGTGCACACATAATCTTAAGGGTTAGTCAACTTTTATTTAGAGTATTGAATCGATCTGCAGCTCAACATCGATTTCATGAAATTCACAGGTCTCAGCAAATTTTAACATTGTATGATTCTATTTGTGAAAATCGCAAACTAATTTCCCAATGCCACTTTACATGTTGCTGAAGATTACCTCAACCAGAGAGACGGTTAACATTATGTCAGACGTGGCCATGTGGGCTTCCCATAAAGTCTTGCAACTATTACATCACATGGTCTAGTGCAGCTAAGGGGGAATATCACAGCAACTATAAAATATGTATCAGGGAAAGCAGCAGCCATTTTAAAGCTTAAGGCTAGGAGGTTAGAGCATAAGCTCATCATTAAAGGTAATCTGTCAGCAGGTTTTTGCTATATAATCTAATAGCAGCACAGCATAAGGCAAGGAAGCTTGATTCCAGGGATGTATCACTTACTGGGCTGCTTGGTGTAGTTTTCATAGAATACCAGTTTTCTCGGTTGGAGATGTAGCAGTGCTAAGAGTTAAACGGTATATAAACCCACCCACACCCCTGACAGGCAGCTTCCTGTGTACACTTTACAATGTGAGCAAGCAGCTACTTATACAGTTTAGCCTGACTGACCTACACGTGAACTGTATTCAGATACTGTTAAAGGGGTTATCCACTACTAGGGCATCCCCATCTCATTTCTCATGTTTGGCCTTGTTAAAATGGAAACACCTATAGTCACCTCTCATGACGGCACTGTTCCAGCAATGTTGGCACTCGCGTTCCTGGGGCTCACGTGAGGTTGTTACATAACACGAGCCCTGCGCCCAATCAGCAATGGCATCACTGTCCCCACCTTACGACATATTGAACATCAACAGGAAGTCTGCGGCTGCTCTCTGACTTCCTCTTGGTGTTTGATTTGTCCGAAAGTGGGGACAGTGATGTCAGTACTGATTGGGCACAGGGCTCACGTGACATAACTTCACGTGAATCCTGGGAACGCGAGTGCCAACACCGCTGAAACAGTGCCGTCATGAGAGATGAGTATAGGTATTTTCATTTTAACAGGACCAAATGACGCGCCCCTGGGCCTGTGTCGCGCTGCGGTGCGCACGCGGGAGCTTACCCGGAGCCGGATCCGTGGAGGGTTGTAATCTCGTGGCGGTGACCCGGTCCGTGCCCAGGGAGTCAAACTAGACGGCAGTCTATTAGTAGTAAATAGTTGATGACTACGCCACCCGTTGAGTGCAGCCAGGAAGCTGCTGCTGCAGGGCAGACCGCTGAGGCCGGTGGTAGGATTGTGCAGCGTGATAGTATAACCCCCAACGGGAGGGGTATGGCCTCAGGGCAGCCGACGTGGATGATGGGGGTAGCAGGAACCACTCAGAGACGGTACGGTGTAGTTCAGGGTCTTTACTGGTAACAACGACAGACCCTCCCGGAGTACTTGCTAGCAAACGGGGCCTGGTCAGTCTTTGAGCAGATGGGATCTCCCCTGGCCAAGCGTAGTTGTAGGCCTCCCAAACTGACTGTACTCTTCTGGCTACCTTGCTAGAAGCTGATGTAAGTAGCCCACGTCCCTGAGTGTACCGTGTGGTGCTCACCCGTATGGCCGGTGACTCGGGGCCTTCTAATGGCTTCCGCTCCACGATGGCGGTGCTGGTCCCACGCGTGTGACCGTGCCTTCGGGCTTCTGGGCCAGAGGACCTGAAATCCCCTGCCCGACGGATTCTGCTGCTGGGTAGGAGTTAGTCCCCACAGCCTCGGACTCCGGGTCCGGTAAAGAATCTTCTTAGTCAGGGCGAGCTCTGTAGCTGCCAGCCCCTGACTCCTTGTAACTCTGCTGTTTCCTATGCTGCTTCTCTTCTCCACTCTCCTTGTCTGACTCACCCTGCCTCAGCCCCGGGTTTATACAGGGGAAGTTCTTCCCCTCCCAAGACTGGGCAGGAGGTGTGGCATGCACAGGATCCCTGACCAAAGGACCTCCCACCTGCTCTCAGACATAATATCTCTATCACTGTGGCAACCAGACCCCTGGGGTGTCACATTCCCCCCTAGTGAAATTTAGTACTCCGGGACTAAACACATTTAGAAAAACATAACAAAGTATAACAATAACAATACTATAAGAAAAACACATAAGATGGTTACGGCGTGTCCGCAACCGGATGCAGTCTTTGAAGAAAAGCAAAGGTGTCCATTTCACCAACACAGGGAGACGTAACCAGGTAGGGGTCTGTCCTACCCCGAGTCCTTAACAGTCTCTAGTCCATCCTGGGTTACGCTCCAACTATATACAAGGATTCCCGGTAAATCCACCAAGGTTTCCTAAAAATAACTAGAAACACAAAATTATACACAAGCAACAAGACACAGAAAAACATAAATAAAACAATTTATACACTTTAAATTCTCCAGCGTGCGGGTAACTGGCCTCTAGTGGCCCGAGTGGACCTACGGAGCTGACTGTCTGGCCCTGAACTACAGGGTGTAGGAGCTGTCAAGGGTAAACTGGGCAGCTGTCTACCGGCTCTTTGTCTCACTAGGGGTACGGCAGGCTCACTATAAGCAGAGGGTTGATTCTCCTGTTCTGCTTGTGTGGAGTCTTCTGCCTCCTGGACCGGCTGTTCTTCCAGCTCTACCCGTTGCTCCGTAGGTTCTTGGGATGATGGTTGGAGGAAGGTGAGTACGGGTACCACAACTGCACCATTGACTTGAGTCCAAGACTGAGGAAAGTCCCCGAGCACGGTACTAACCATATCTTCCCTTTCTTCCACGGGTCGATGGTCTTCTTGTTCCTCTTCAGGGTTCCTCAGTTGTTCGGGACACTTCTTCAGGTGGTCCCGGGATACAATGGCTGTGGTTTCCCCTCCGTCTTTACTGATGGTACAGACCTTCGGGTTCTCGTGGCTTGAGGGCAGTACGGTGTACGGGTCCTTCTCCCACTGGTCGTCCAACTTGTGGAGCCGTCTCTTCCTCTTCAAGACCTGCTCTCCGGGTACCAGGGGAACAGCGGGAGCATACTGGTTGTAAGTTTTCTCTTGTCTTTCCCTAGCCTGACAGAGACTTCGCTCCACGCTCTCCTGTACTCTCCGGTACTGCTGCTGCCTCTCTGTGTCCCAGTCTGTTTCTGGTGAAGTGTCCTCGGGGGTCAGGACTCCCATTTCCAGGTCAACAGGTAACTTACCAGGTCTTGCCCTCATTAGGTAAGCCGGGGTACAGTTGGTGGAACCTACCGGGATGTGGTTGTATAGGTCCACCAGATCGGGCAACTTTTCAGGCCACAGACTGCGTTCTTCCAGGGGCAACGTTTTTAGAAGATCCATTACCACCTGGTTCATTTTTTCACAAAGTCCATTAGTCTGCGGATGGTAGGGTGTCGTCCTTATCTTCCGGCAGCCATACAGATTGCAGAATTCCTGAAAGACCTCCGCTTCAAAGGCAGGTCCCTGGTCCGTCAGCACTTGGTCCGGGTACCCGTGTGGACGGCAGAAGTGCTGCTGGAAGGCTCTAGCTGCTGTTTGAGCCGTTAAGTCCTTGACGGGGACGACAACCAAGAACCGGGAGTAATGATCCACGATGGTTAACGCGTAGACGTAGCCACTTCTGCTTGGGGTCAGTTTTACATGATCCAAGGCTACCAGTTCCAACGGTTGCCGGGTGACGATGGACTGCAGGGGAGTCTTCTGGCTGGCTCGGTCCTTCCTTCTCAGGTTGCACGGGCCACAATCTCTGCACCACTTCTCGATGGTTCCCCTCATGCCTACCCAGTGGAACCGCTCGCGCAGCAGGAACTCCAGCTTTTTCCACCCAAAGTGTCCAGCTCCGTCGTGGTATGCCTCCATCACCATGGCTGCGTCTCTTCGTGGCACCACTACTTGCCAGAGTAATTCATGCGTCCGGGAGTTAACCATTCTGCGGCACAACTTCCCTTTGTAAAGGAACAGTCGACTCTTCTCTGCCCATAGTTGTTTGGCTTCCTCCGGAGCGTCTGGTTCAAGGCGAGCCTCCGGCCGAGTCAGCATCTCCTTCACCAGTCGGACGGCAGGGTCGCTGTCTTGCGTTTCCGCCCAGTTGTAGTGGGGTAAGGGGTTCAACGTAGCAGCCTGCTTACTCCTTACCCGGTGGGAATACTGAATAGTCCCATGACGGTGGAACGCAGGGAGTTCAACTTCTTCCAGTCCCTCCGGATCTTCTCCTCCGTCCGGCAGGTTGGGCATCCTGGACAGGGCGTCCGCGTTGGTATTGGAGCGTCCTGCCCGGTATTTAATTGTGAACTCGTAGTTGGACAGACGGGCCATCCACCTCTGCTCCAGGGCACCGAGTCTTGCCGTGTCCAGGTGTGTCAGCGGGTTGCTATCCGTGTACACGGTGAACCGGGAAGAAGCGAGGTAATGCTTAAAGCGCTCAGTGATTGCCCATACTACGGCCAGGAACTCTAACTTAAATGAGCTGTAATTCTCGGGGTTCCTTTCGGTGGGTCGCAGTTTTCGGCTGGCGTAGGCGATTACTCGTTCCTTCCCCTGCTGGATCTGGGACAGTACGGCTCCTAGCCCGATGTTACTGGCGTCGGTGTAGAGGATAAAGGGCTGGCTATAATCCGGGTACGCCAGGATTTCGTCCCCCGTGAGGGCCATCTTCAGCTGGCGGAAGGACTCTTCTTCCAGCTCTTCCCATTTGAAGGGCGGCTTCTGGTTCTTGGCCTTCCGGGACTGGCCTATCAGGAGGTCCTGCATAGGTGCTGCCTTTTTGGTGAAACCGGGAATAAACCTTCGGTAGTAGCCTACCAACCCGAGGAACTGCCGCACTTCTTTTACGCTGGAGGGGCTTGGCCATCCCTTAATTGCGGTGATCTTATCGGGGTCGGGAGCCACTCCATCAGCGCTCACCACGTGTCCCAGGTACTGCACCTTTGGTTTCAGGAGGTGACACTTGGAGGGTTTCACCTTTAGGCCGTAACTCGCCAGAGCCTCGAACACTTCCGCCAGGTGTTTCAGGTGGTCCTCATACGTCTTGGAATATACGATGACATCGTCCAGGTACAACAGGACCGTCTCGAAGTTTCTGTGGCCCAGACAACACTCCATTAGGCGTTGGAAGGTTCCTGGTGCGTTGCAGAGTCCGAACGGCATGCAGGTGAACTCGCTAAGTCCCATCGGGGTGGTGAATGCGGTCTTCTCCCGGTCCGCCTCTGCTACAGGAACCTGCCAGTACCCGCTAGTGAGATCCAAGGTAGAGAAGAAGTTAGCAGATCTTAAAGCAGCCAATGACTCCTCTATCCTTGGTAAGGGGTACGCATCCTTGTGTGTGATACGGTTGATTTTCCGGTAATCTACACACATCCTCATGGTGTTGTCTTTCTTTTTGACTAAAACTAATGGGGCTGCCCAGGGGCTACAACTATCCCGGATTACCCCAGCCTCCTTCATATCTCTAAGCATCCCCTTGGCGTGTTGGTAATGTGCAGGGGGTACGGGTCGATACCTCTCTTTTATGGGAGGATGATCTCCCGTGGGGATGCGATGTTCTACCCCCTTGACTCGCCCGAAGTCTAACGGGTGTTTACTAAACACTCTCTCATACTCTTGAACCACCCGATAGACTCCTTGTTTCTGATGTGAGGGAGTGGAGTCAGTACCCAAATGTAGTTGCTGACACCAGTCCTCCATGTCTTTCTTAGAGCCGTTACCTTCCTCCGGGTGAGATGGAGGCAAGGGTTCCACAGATTGTATAGAACTTTGATTAGTGGTATATAATTTGGCTAGCGTGGCATACCGGGGCAGGTACACTTCCCTCTCCCCGATATTTATTATGCGAATGGGCACCCTCCCATGGCGTACATTGACCACCCCCCGTGCTGTCAAAATGGTGGGCCTACTGTCTGAGTAAACTGGTTCTACCATTGCCTGGTAATCTCTACCTCTCAGACCAATAGCTGCCCGGCACCAAATCATCATTTCACTTTTTGGGGGCATGGCAATAGGAAAAGGGTCACACATTCTTACGCTACCAATCTCACCGCCGGAGAGTTCCACTTGTTGCCGTTGCATCAGTGCCCGGATCTCTTTCTGGAGCACCCGCTGCTCGCCGGAGCTGGCATTCTTGGCAACCTGCTGTAAAAGGAAAATCACCTCTGCAAGACAATTTTCAATTACATTAGTTCCTAGAGTTATTTTTGGGTGACTCTCATGTTTATCGATATCTACAATGATCAGTCCCTGTGCGGCCAGTTCGACTCTACCAATTTTGATGGTCACCTCTTTAAATCCGATCTGTGGCACGGGCTGACCATTGCTGGCGATGATACTCAAGTCGTCGTCGGGGTAGCGGGTAATATCCGAGTCATTCCAGTACTGCTTGAAGAGCACGTACGGGATGGTGGTGACCTGTGACCCGGTGTCCAGTAGGGCACTCATGGGAATGCCATCCAGTACCACAGGCAAGACTGGACGTCCTCCCACATATCTGTCGCGCCAGTTCGATGGGCCTGGTGATCTTTTTCCTGGGGGTTGGCCCTCTACCCCAGGTTGTGCCCGTTTAAAGAACAGTACCTTGCCATATGTCCGGGTTGATTGCAGCGGCGGCAGATGGGTCGTCCGTCCTCACTGTATCGGTCACTGGGTCTTCCTCTGGCCGGTGGGGTCCTCCTTGGTCGACGCCACGGGATGTCCTCCGGTCCGGATGCCAGCTGGATCTTCCCTGGGGTGGAAACCTGTAAAGACTGCACAGTTCGGGTTAGCGCAGCAACGCTCTTAGCTAGCTCTTGGACCTGATGGTGTAGGTCTGGAGCCGGGTCATTGTCCAAAGCCTGCGCATCAGCTCCCACAGGCCCTGCTGACAAGGGCGCCGCCTCCTGGTAGTAAGTGGTAGTGGGGCGTCTGTGGGTCACAACGCCACCTGGTGCCGGTTCTCGGAGCACCCGGATGGCTCTGTCCTTGAACTGTGCAAAGTCCAGATGGGGATCCTGTAAGGCCATTGCCCGCAACTGGGTTCGGTGGGCATTGCAATATAAACCCTCTATAAATTGTTCAGTCAACAGCCTGTCCTCGTTTCCCACCCCATCAGGGTCGGTCTGCTTTATGGCCCTCAGGGCCTCTTGTAGGTTTAGTGCATAGTCCCTTATACTCTCATGCGCTCGCTGCTTGCACCCGTAGAATCTAAGCTTAATCTCGGCTGAGGTGCGGGTATCAAAGGTGTCCTTCAGCCGGGTTAGTATCCCTGCGACAGTCTTCCTCCCAGGTGGCCAGGATTTTACTTCCCTTTTGGCTGCCCCGGTTAGTTGGGCCACCAGGATGCTCACTTTTTGCTCTTCTGTGAGGGGGTACACCTGGAAGAGGCTATCCAGCTTTTCTCTAAAGTCATGCAGGGTATGTGACTCCCCTGAGTACTGGGGTAGCCAAGCTGCTCCCGGTATATAGGGCATGGTGAAGGGCATAACTGCAGCAGCGGTAGCGCTGGCGGGGGTTGAGGCAGTGAAGCTCTCCTCCGTATCCGACATCTTCCTCCCCCCTAGTGGACCGTGGCCTACCTTGCGATGATCCTCTTCCGTAGGCCGCGGCTCCGCAGTGGATCGTCAGGGTTGAGGACCTTCCGTCGCGCTCCTGTGACATCGGCGTCTGCTGGGCTCCTTCCAGGACCTTACGCAACGTCCGGACGTGAGGCGGGGCTTCAGTTCTCGCGCGCTTTCGGAGTCCACGCCCCTCTTCTTCCCGCGCGGCGTCCTCAAGATGGCGTCCAATGGCGGGAAAACTCCACGGATGGCGGGAAGAAGGTCGAAGATGGCGCCGGATGGCGGGAAAACTTCGCGGATGGCGGGAAGAAGGTAGAAGATGGCGCCGGATGGCGGGAAACCTTCACCACTGGTAAGTTTGAACAGTCTTTGCTTTTCAGGCACGCAGTACCCGGTGGTTGCGGGCACGAAATCCTGCCGACTACGCCAAAGTTGACGCGCCCCTGGGCCTGTGTCGCGCTGCGGTGCGCACGCGGGAGCTTACCCGGAGCCGGATCCGTGGAGGGTTGTAATCTCGTGGCGGTGACACGGTCCGTGCCCAGGGAGTCAAACTAGACGGCAGTCTATTAGTAGTAAATAGTTGATGACTACGCCACCCGTTGAGTGCAGCCAGGAAGCTGCTGCTGCAGGGCAGACCGCTGAGGCCGGTGGTAGGATTGTGCAGCGTGATAGTATAACCCCCAACGGGAGGGGTATGACCTCAGGGCAGCCGACGTGGATGATGGGGGTAGCAGGAACCACTCAGAGACGGTACGGTGTAGTTCAGGGTCTTTACTGGTAACAACGACAGACCCTCCCGGAGTACTTGCTAGCAAACGGGGCCTGGTCAGTCTTTGAGCAGATGGGATCTCCCCTGGCCAGGCGTAGTTGTAGGCCTCCCAAACTGACTGTACTCTTCTGGCTACCTTGCTAGAAGCTGATGTAAGTAGCCCACGTCCCTGAGTGTACCGTGTGGTGCTCACCCGTATGGCCGGTGACTCGGGGCCTTCTAATGGCTTCCGCTCCACGATGGCGGTGCTGGTCCCACGCGTGTGACCGTGCCTTCGGGCTTCTGGGCCAGAGGACCTGAAATCCCCTGCCCGACGGATTCTGCTGCTGGGTAGGAGTTAGTCCCCACAGCCTCGGACTCCGGGTCCGGTAAAGAATCTTCTTAGTCAGGGCGAGCTCTGTAGCTGCCAGCCCCTGACTCCTTGTAACTCTGCTGTTTCCTATGCTGCTTCTCTTCTCCACTCTCCTTGTCTGACTCACCCTGCCTCAGCCCCGGGTTTATACAGGGGAAGTTCTTCCCCTCCCAAGACTGGGCAGGAGGTGTGGCATGCACAGGATCCCTGACCAAAGGACCTCCCACCTGCTCTCAGACATAATATCTCTATCACTGTGGCAACCAGACCCCTGGGGTGTCACACCAAACATGAGGAATGAGAAAGGGGTTGTTCTAATAGTGGACAAACCCTTTTAATCTCCTGCTGATAAAATGCTGATTGCATTGAAACTACAACACACAGCCTAATAAGTGACACATCCCTGGAATCAGGCTCTCTTGCCCTATATTATGTTACTCTCAGATTAAATAGAAAAAATCTGCTGACAGACTAACTTTAAATGTATTAAGGGAAGAACGGCACTCCTTTTTATAACATAGGTGCACGGATTGAGTCCCACTCCTTAAAACTCAAAAACAATGGAATCCGGCACTCTTTGCATTATTTTATTCATACAATAGTAGTGTGCACAGATATAAATAACATTTTAGTCAAGTTGACCTTCTTGATCATTCACATGGGCACGCACAGCGACCGAGATTGCTCTACAATATAAGCACCTACGGCCAATATCCAAGACACATGGGACAAACGCCTGCAGAGTCTCCCACAGTGGCAGCATGACCATAACTATACCTCTACCATACCCCTGGATCCAAGAGCCAGTGGACTGCACTTTGAATTCTTGATCAGCCGGAATCTCTATTCCACACATATGTACAGTGGGGAAAAAAAATATTTAGTCAGCCACCAATTGTGCAAGTTCTCTCACTTAAAAAGATGAGAGAGGCCTGTAATTGACATCATAGGTAGACCTCAACTATGAGAGACAAAATGAGAAAACAAATCCTGAAAATCACATTGTCTGATTTGGAAACAAATTTTTTTCAAATTTTGGTGGAAAATACATATTTGGTCAATTACAAACAAGCAAGATTTCTGGCTCTCACAGACCTGTAACTTCTTCTTTAAGAGGCTCCTCTGTCCTCCACTCATTACCTGTAGTACTGGCACCTGTTTGAATTTGTTATCAGTATAAAAGACACCTGTCCGCAACCTCAAACAGTCACACTCCAAACTTCACTATGGTGAAGACCAAAGAGCTGTCGAAGGACACCAGAAACAAAATTGTAGCCCTGCACCAGGCTGGGAAGACAGAATCTGCAATAGGCAAGCAGCTTGGTGTGAAGAAATCAACTGTGGGAGCAATAATTAGAAAATGGAAGACATACAAGACCACTGATAATCTCCCTCGATCTGGGGCTCCACACAAGATCTCACCCCGTGGGGTCAAAATGATCTCAAGAACGGTGAGCAAAAATCCCACAAGCACACGGGAGGCCCTAGCGAATGACCTGGCACAATTTCAGCTTGCCCATGGCCACGTCCTCGGCCTCTGGATGCACCATCACCATCATATCCACTTCCCTGTCCCTTGCCACGCACATTGCCCATTTTAAAGGAGGACAATATTTTCCATGTTCACAAGAAATGGCTGATTTTGGAACGTAGTTATATGTGATGTCTGACAGAGAAGCATAGTTTTAAATAGCAGGCCTGTAATTTACTAATATTATTCTATACAGAGACCTAGTATGAATAGCTTGACCGACACACTGCAACGAAATGGAAGAAATGGCTGATTTTGGAACAGTCTTATAGGTGATATTTCTGACAGAGAACCACAGTTTTAAATATCAGACCTGTAATTTACTAATATTATTCTATACAGAGACCTAGTGTGAATAGCTTGACTGACACACCGCAACGAAATGCAAATGGAAGAAATGGCTGATTTTGGAACACTGTCATTGGTGATGTCTGATAGAGAACCATGGTTTTAAATAGCAGGCCAGTAATTTACTAATACTATTCTTCACAGACACTTAGTGTGAATAGCTTGACCGACACACTGCAACAGAATGGAAAAGGAGGCCAATATTTTCCAGGCTCATTTCAAATTTCTGGATTTTTATCACTGAAATATGGAACAGATCTGGCTGTATTATGCAGTGCTAACAAGCAAATGGAGCAGAAAAATGGTGTACTCTGGATTGCTTTTTAAGCAAATAACTAGGATTAAGATAAAAAGAAAATTTGCCATGGCCCCTGATATCTGGGGCTATGTCTACAAATATCTGTAATTATTACAGCAGCAGCAGACAAGACATTCAATGGACCCTCTTGCGCTATATCCACTGCAGTCTGCCACATACACTGTCTGCCTGCCTAGCACTGGAGCTGGATTAGTCCTCAGAATGACTGTTAGTTCAGATGGATATATATATATATATATGTTGTGGAATACCTATACTAACTATAAAGAAGCAAATCTCTCCCTGACGCAGCACCACCTCTCCCTACTCTGCCTGATTCCGGGATAGACTGTGAATAGCATAGTGGAGCCAGGTCTTATATACACCTGATGATGCTGTGCAGCCAGCCAATCACTGTAATGCCACAACCAACATGGCTATGGCATTACAGTGCGTGGCAGGCTCTCTAAAGAGCGCCAAACATGCAGGGAGGGGACCTGAGTTCCCGCCAGAGCAACCCAGAAATACTCGTCCAGCTTGTCGAGCACCGTGAAGCTCGGGCGAGTACCGAGCAGTGGCGAGCACGTTCACTCATCACTAATAGGGATAGAAAAGCTTAAAACAGTGTCTAGTATACTACCACAGGGCTGGTTGTCTCACTCTATGAATAAGATTAGGTTGTTTCAAATGATAGTTGGAGATAGAAATAGGAGAAATTCAGGAGGTGTAAAGTCTGTGAGACTGTGAATTTATTGGTTTGTGATATTCCACAGTACAGCATATTAACCCCTTCACACCCCGGGGCCATTTTTCTTTATTTCCCCTTTTTCCGAGAGCCATAACTTTTTTATTTTTGCTGTTTTGCAACAGGAGTTGTACTTTTTAAATGACACCATTCATTTTGCCAAATGTACTGGAAAACTGGAAAAAAATTCAAAATGCGGTGAAATTGCAAGAAAAGTACAATTTCACAATTTTTTTATTTTTTTTATTTACCATGCTCTATATATGGTAAAACTGATCTGGCAATATGATTTCCCAGGTCAGTACGAGTACGCAGATACCAAACATGTTTAATTATTATTTTTTGTTTTAAGTGGTGAAAAAAAATTCAGAAATTTGTCAAAAAATTGTTTTGCTTTTTCCGAGACCTGTAAAAATCAAATTTTTTGGCATGTGGGGCTGTGTGAGGGCTTATATTTTGCACCCTGAGCTGACGTTTTTACTGATACCATCTTGGGGTAGATACAATGCTTTGATCGCCTCTTTTATTGCAATGTTGCAGTGACCCAAAAAACTTACTTTACCCATCCAATTAATTTATTTTATATTTTGATAGATCGGACATTTCTGAATGCGGTGATACCAAATAAGTGTATTTTTTTAATGGTTTTATTTTTAAAGGGGCAAAAAACTAGTGTTTTTTTTATTTTTTTATATTTTTGAAAACTTTTTTTTTACTTTCTACTGTATTTAATAGTCTTTTTAGGATACTTTAAGCTGCAATCTTCTGATCGCTTGTGCTATATATAGCAGGGCTTCAGTGCTCCACAGGAGGATCGTGATGGCACTGGCGTCTTCGGCAGACCCCCCCGACTGTTATGACAACCCATCAGTGCCCCACGATCACATGACAGGCACGCCGATGGGAGAGATCGAGGATGTGCTTCCTGTCTGCGCTTGTTAAATGCCGCTGTCAGTGATTGACAGCGGCATTTAACTGGTTAACAGCCTCAGGTGGCTATTAAATCAGCCATGAAGTGTGGGGAAAGATGTGGACTCAGCATGTTAGCGGCATCAAAGGCAGGGAGACTGCCCTGCATCATCGGTCATAAAGGGGTTTAATTACAAAAATGTTCCTATAATTTTTTAAGCACTTCTAACCAGTAGGGCACTTTAAAGAGATCCTGTCACCAGGTCTTCCCAATAAGAAGTACTGCCAGCACCTTTATGTCTTCTTCCTCAGGATTCTGGTATGCTGCAAGTATGTCCCCAATCCTCTATGCAAGGCACAAAACATAGCTTTTATTATACCCACCGACAGCACGGTCTGGTCCGATGTCCGTCTCTGGTCTTGATCCGGCACCTCCTCTCTTCTTATCATCACCGTCTTCCTTCCCTTGTTCATGTGGATGAAATACACATGCACATGCGCTGGGAAAGGTCTAAGAGCACCAATGACCTCTAAGTAAAGTTAGCGCATGCGCAATGTAGTGCTTTGTTCTGCCCTTGGCAAGACAAAGAGGATTGCAGATGCGCAGGAGCATGATGGGGGATACATTGTGGACGATGTAAGACATGTCACCCACATGAAGCAGGGATGGAGGATGGCAGTTGTAAGAAGACAGGAGGCGCCGGATCAAGACCAGAGATGCCCATCCGACCGGACCACACTGTAAGTATAATAAAAGGGTTTTTTTGTGCCTTGCATAGTTGATTTTGGACATATATACAGCATACCAGAATGCTGTGACAGAGGGCTTATAGGTACTGGCCCTACTTTATATTGGGAAAACCTGGTGACAGGTTCCTTTTAAGTTCCCACAGTCCTATTTTGCCTACTGAACCAAAGTACTGAAACCAAGGCTTGTCCATCTTGGAAGTGTCCTTCTTAGAGTTAAAGACTGACAGCAAGGCATAAGTGAAATATTTTTACATTTCTTCTGCATTTCTTTTTTAAAATATTTTTATTTATCTATTTATTTATAAAGACAAAATGTAAATCCCCAACATTCTTGACATTTTTAATACAACTTTCTACCTCACAAAGTGTGAGCGTAAGAACATTTTTAGCTTGCTTTAATAGTCCACATTTACACATGTACTTGCTGCACCAGTACAGTGCCCTCTTGCAGGTGCTGGCTTTTGTGGAATGTACCTACCTTACATTTCTTGTCATGTCCTGTATTTTGTAGAAAGAGGTTGTATTTCATCTCTCCCCCAAATATTTTAGTACTTTTAAAGTATTGCACATCTGATAAGGAAACCTTAGTGTGTTACACATTTAGTAAGCAATTAAAGACTTACAAGTACTGGCAGTTCATGGTGAATTTATTCCCTGCAAATAAAATTTTGGGGAAAAATTTGGCAATCTGGCGAATTCAAATTTAAAAAAATGTGATCATTTCTAATAATATCTACAGTAGTATAATTTGTGGGGATCCAAGCAGCTTCTGCTAAATTCCCTTATGCCACCACTAAAGGGCAAATGAAGCATTAAAAAATGCTAATGGAATTCAATAAGCTGCCAAGTAACATATGGAAATGTCTGGTTTCTGATTTGCTTTTTGAAACTGATCATGAATTCACTAACAGATGAGGGTCATCAATAGGTATCCCACAAACAACAATTATTATCTATCCATAGGATGAATAGTACATGTATAAACAGTGCTGGTCACATTGGTCTTCCCCTTCTGATATGATAATCGGGTTCCCATGTCTGCCACGTGCATTGGTATGTTTTAGCGATTATTCACTGTTCATGGGAGAGTGGTAGTCATATATTTTTTATTTATTTTTACTCACTTATATAGCGCCACAGCACTTTACAAACATTACCATCAATGTCCCCATTGGGGCTCACAATCTACATTCCCTATCAGTATGTCTTTGGATTTATGGGAGGAAACCAGAGAACCCGGAGGAAACCCACACAAACACTGGGAGAATATTTGAGCTCAGGACGCCAGCGCTGCAAGGCTGTAGTGCTAACCACTGAGCCATTGTGCTGCCGATATGCACACTACTAATGCTAAGTGATAAAAGAGGTGATCACGTACAGTACAGACCAAAAGTTTGGACACACCTTCTCATTTAAAGATTTTTCTGTATTTTCATGGCTATGAAAATTGTACATTCACACTGAAGGCATCAAAACTATGAGTTAACACATGTGGAATTATATACTTAACAGAAAAGTGTGAAACAACTGAAAATATGTCTTATATTCTAGGTTCTTCAAAGTAGCCACCTTTTGCTTTGATGACTGCTTTGCACACTCTTGGCATTCTTTTGATGAGCTTCAAGAGGTAGTCCCCGGAAATGGTCTTCCAACAATCTTGAAGGAGTTCCCAGAGATGCTTAGCACTTGTTGGCCCTTTTGTCTTCACTCTGTGGTCCAGCTCACCCCAAACCATCTCGATTGGGTTCAGGTCTGGTGACTGTGGAGGCCAGGTCATCTGACGTAGCACCCCATCACTCTCCTTCTTGGTCCACTAGCCCTTACACAGCCTGGAAGTGTGTTTGGGGTCATTGTACTGTTGAAAAATAAATGATGGTCCAGCTAAACGCAAACCGGATGGAATAGCATGCCGCTGCAAGTTACTGTGGTAGCCATGCTGGTTCAGTATGCCTTCAATTTTGAATAAATCCCCAACAGTGTCACCAGCAAAGCACCCCCACACCATCACACCTCCTCCTCCATGCTTCACGGTGGGAACCAGGAATGTAGAGTCTATCCGTTCACCTTTTCAGCGTCGCACAAAGACACAGTGGTTGGAACCAAAGATCTCAAATTTGAACTCATCAGACCAAAGCACACTGGTCTAATGTCCATTCCTTGTGTTCTTTAGCCCAAAAAAGTCTCTTCTGCTTGTTGCCTGTCCTAAGCAGTGATTTCCTAGCAGTTATTTTACCATGAAGGCCTGCTGCACAAAGTCTCCTCTTAACAGTTGTTGTAGAGATGTGTCTGCTGCTAGAACTCTGTGTGGCATTGACCTGGTCTCTAATCTGAGCTGCTGTTAACCTGCGATTTCTGAGGCTGGTGACTTGGATAAACTTATCCTCAGAAGCAGAGGTGACTCTTGGTCTTCCTTTCCTGGGGCGGTCCTCATGTGAGCCAGTTTCTTTGCAGCGCTTGATGGTTTTTGCAATTGCACTTGGGGACACTTTCAAAGTTTGCCCAATTTTTCGGACTGACTGACCTTCATTTCTTAAAGTAATGATGGCCACTCATTTTTCTTTACTTAGCTCCTTTTTTCTTGCCATAATACAAATTCTAACAGTCTATTCAGTAGGACTATCAGCTGTGTATCCACCAGACTTCTACACAACATAACTGATGGTCCAAACCCCTTTTATAAGGCAAGAAATCCCACTTATTAAACCTGACAGGGCACACCTGTGAAGTGAAAACCATTTCCTGTGACTACCTCTTGAAGCTCATCAAGAGAATGCCAAGAGTGTGCAAAGCAGTCATCAAAGCAAAAGGTGGCTACTTCGAAGAATCTAGAATATAAGACATATTTTCAGTTTTTTCACACTTTTTTGTTAAGTATATAATTCCACATGTGTTAATTCATAGTTTTGATGCCTTCAGTGTGAATGTACGATTTTCATAGTCATGAAAATACAGAAAAATCTTTAAATGAGAAGGTGTGTCCAAACTTTTGGTCTGTACTGTATGCGCATTACCTCTCCATTCACACAGTTGTAATCATAGGCATCGCAGCGGATAAACTCTCATCGATCATACAGTTAATTTATCAACTATTCTGTGGGTAGGTGATAAATTATGTCCATTGGATAACCATTTAACTAAAGGCTAGTGAAGAAATCGTTACACTGTATTGAACTCGTATATGTTTTTAAGTTAGAAAATATCACTCCTGCAAAAGCGCATATCTTGTATATATTTTAGACTAATGAAAACAACTGGTTAAAATATATAACTTTCACCAACTGTTCAAATATAACTGATGTATAAATTATAACTAATCTTTCTGTATGTTAATGATATTTGTTCTTGATGAGCATGTTTCACTTTAGTAATAAAAGCTCTTGAAATGTATATTGGACACATTAGCCATGCTCTTATTTCCGGAAACAAATAATTCCAGATAATCTACAATGGGATATAAATTTTGGAGAATGAAACCAAAAATAGCGCTTAACAATCAGTGAGTTATGAGCATGTGCATCCTTCCTTCTCTAATTTTAATGAGTACACTAGCCTGTGTATTACTAGAAACATTTCTTTTTTTTTTGCATTCAACACTCTAGAGTAGAATTTTTCTTCCACACTCCATTATACACATTGTATCAAACTGAGATCTAATTTGCTAAATTAGTCGGAGATGTCAGCTTTACCCAGCGTGTGGCTATATAAACAATGCATAACTGTATGTAGAATAGGCAGAAATAATATAAACAATTGATGACAAATGTTATTTTACCGGATATGTATATTTGTATGGATTTGCTTGAGTTCTGTTGTGTTGAGAGGTACAGATGTGACCTGTGGTATAGATATTAAAAATTGTTGAATGACTGCTATATCCAGCTGTAGACTAACCATGTCTTTCCGTTGGCGGTAACCAACAGTAAGAGATTTGCTAGACAGATATATATATATATATATATATATATATATATATATATATATATATGAAAAACCTGCTCTTTGTAATAAAATTAGAGGCTAAACTTTTTAAAAGGTATTAAATCACTTCATCTAATTCAAGTTATTATCTATGGAATAAATAAAAATAAAGTTTATGTTGCTAGCTAAAATGACCTCCATATATAAGTATATCATAAGGACACTAAAGGAAATCTGTCACCAGCTTTTGCTACCCTACCTGAGAGCATCATGGTGTAGGGGCAGAGTCGCTGATTCCAGTAAGGGCTGCTTTCAGGCATTATCATAAAGCAAAACCAAAAAAATGAGCCAGAGCATATGTTGGTACAAGTACAATGCATTGGTGTACATTCACATTGTGGCCATTTAACAGACAGAATCTAAAGTAAAAACAAAATTAACAAATACCTTATAATAAATAAATGAATAGTAATAGTATATGTATATGTAAATAAAATAGGGTACTTAGTTAACACTATTTTGATAAGAAAAGTGTAAAAGCCATCCCACCACGACAAGGTGTACCCAATTGCGACCATCCCGACTGGGTATACCTTCAGACGGTGGGATAGCTTTTGATCAAAATAGCGTTAACTAAGTACCCTATGTTATTTACATGTACAGTGGGGAAAAAAATATTTAGTCAGCCACCAATTGTGCAAGTTCTCCCACTTAAAAAGATGAGAGAGGCCTGTAATTGACATCTTAGGTAGACCTCAACTATGAGAGACAAAATGAGAAAACAAATCCTGAAAATCACATTGTCTGATTTGGAAAGAAATTTTTGTTCAAATTTTGGTGGAAAATAAGTATTTGGTCAATTACAAACAAGCAAGATTTCTGGCTCTCACAGACCTGTAACTTCTCCTTTAAGAGGTTCCTCTGTCCTCCACTCATTACCTGTAGTACTGGCACCTGTTTGAACTTGTTATCAGTATAAAAGACACCTGTCCGCAACCTCAAACAGTCACACTCTAAACTCCACTATGGTGAAGACCAAAGAGCTGTCGAAGGATACCAAAAAAAAATTGCAGCCCTGCACCAGGCTGGAAAGACTGAATCTGCAATAGGCAAGCAGCTTGGTGTGAAGAAATCAACTGTGGGAGCAATAATTAGAAAATGGAAGACATACAAGACCACTTATAATATCTCCCTCGATCTGGAGCTCCACACAAGATCTCACCCCGTGGGGTCAAAATGATCTCAAGAATGGTGAGCACAAATCCCAGAACCACACGGGGGGACCTAGTGAATGACCTGCAGAGAGCTGGGACCAACGTTACACAGGCTACTATCAGCAACACACCACGCCGCCAGGGGCTCAGATCCTGCAGTGCCAGACGTGTCCCCCTGCTTAAGCCATTACATGTCCTGGCCCATCTGAGGTTTGCCAGAGAGCATTTGGATGATCCAGAAGAGTATTGGGAGTATGTCATATGGTCAGATGAAACCAAAGTAGAACTTTTTGGTACAAACACAACTCGTCGTGTTTGGAGGAGAAAGAATGCTGAGTTGCATCCAAAGAACACCATACCTACTGTGAAGCATGGGGATGGCAACATCATGCTTTGGGGCTGTTTCTCTGCCAAGGGACCAGGACGACTGATCCATGTACATGAAAGAATGAATGGGGCCATGTATCGTTAGATTTTGAGTGCAAACCTTCTTCCATCAGCAAGGGCATTGAAGATGAAACGTGGCTGAGTCTTTCAGCATGACAATGATCCCAAGCACACCACCAGGGCAGGTGTGGCTTCGTAAGAAGCATTTCAAGGTCCTGGAGTGGCCTAGCCTGTCTCCAGATCTAAACCCTATAGAAAACCTTTGGATGGAGTTGGAAATCTGTGTTGCCCAGAGACAGCCCCAAAACATTACTGCTCTAGAGGAGATCTTCTTGTGAAGAATTACAGAAAATGTTTGACCTCTGTCATTGCCAACAAAGGATATATAACAAAGTATTGAGATGAACTTTTGTAATTGACCAAATACTTATTTTACATCAAAATTTGAAAAAAAATTCTTTCCAAATCAGACAATGTGATTTTCAAGATTTGTTTCCTCATTTTGTCTCTCATAGTTGATGTCATCCTATGATGTCAATTACAGGCCTCTCTCATCTTTTTAAGTGGGAGAACTTGCACAATTGGTGGCTGACTAAATACTTTTTTCCCCACTGTACTATTACTATTAATTTATTTATTACTGGGTATTTGCTCATTTTGTTTTTATCTTAGGTTCTGTTCATCTTCATAAAGCAGCCCAGTAAGTAAAACATCGTTGCAATCAGGGTCTCTCTCTCCAAATTATGCTGCTCTCATATTAGCTAGCAAGAATCTTGTGACAGATTCCCTTTAAGTATAATAGGTCACTCTGTTACAGCGGTCGGCGCCCATAGAAAGTCAGCATTTCTGCTACACACAGGTGATCAGATAAAAGCTGCTTCTAGTCTCCCATGGAGACTATTGAAGCAGGTAAAAAGTAAGAAAAAAAGGTTTTTAAAAATATTAAAAATATATATAAATATAAAAGTTTAAATCACCCCCCTTTCACCACATTCAAAATAAAACAATAAAAAAAAATCACACATTCACACATACACATATTTGGTATCACTGGGTTCAGAATCGCCCGATCTATCAATATATAAAAAGAATTATTCCTATCGGTAAACGGCGTAACAAGAAAAATAATCAAAACACCAGAATTGCGTTTTTTGGTGGCCGCAACATTGCAATAAAATGCAATAACGGGTGATCAAAACATCGTATCAATTCCAAAATGGTATCAATAAAAATATCAGCAAGGTGTGCAAAAAATAAGCCCTAACCCAGCCCCAGATCCCGAAAAATGGAGACGCTACGGGTCTCAGAAAATGGCAACATTTTTTTTTTTTTTTGTAACAAACTTTGGATTTTTTTTTCACCACTTAAATTAAAAAGAACCTATACATGTTTGGTATCTACCAACTTGTAATGATCGGGGGAATCATAATGGCAGGTCAGTTTTAGCATTCAGCGAACGTGGTAAAAAAAAAAAAAAACAACTGTGGAATTGGACTTTTTTGCCAATTCACCGCACTTGGAAATTTTTTTCTCATTTTCTAGTACACTATAAGGTAAAACCAATGTTGGCGTTCAAAAGGATAACTCGTCCTATAAAAAACAATCCCTTATATGGCCATATTGACTGAAAAATAAAAAAGTTATGGCTCTGGGAAGAAGAGTAAAAAATGAAAGCATAAAAAGGGAAAAGGAACTTGGCGTGAAGGGGTTAATGAATCCAGAATGTCTGGCTCCATCACACCCCCTCATCAAGACTGGCGTGAACAATATCAGTCTTGATGAATCAGGGCCAATGTTTGATAATCAGGATATCTATTTACTTATGGGTTTTATTGTCCCTGTATTTAAGTATAAAAAAAAATGAATGCTAAAAACCACAATGCACAATGTTTTCCTAGTTCACACCAGAATTTCTGGATGAAGTGGTTGACTACAATTTTTGGCTATTGTCTAATAGGTGACGACTCCAAAAAGATCAAAAAGCTTTGAGACACAGAGAGGTTCAGGATTTCAGTTATGGGAGCGAAAATTTTTCGGTTAAACCTGATTTCCCCCTTGAAATCAGTTAGTGACATCACTCCTGAATCCTTAAAACTACACCGTTACTGTATTGATACCGCTCTGAACATAAATGTTATTATGAAAATTTTGAACTTCATCATTGAACCCATTGACCCGCACTTTTTAGAGATTACAACAGACTCTGGTCAAGTGACAGTGATTAATTTCGCTAAGCAGGCTGGGGTGAATATTGTGTGAGCGCTGCAGAAGCCACAATCTATCTTAACAAAGTGGCATGTTGAATAAATGATGACAAGCGTTATCAGGCATTAGTATAGCATATAAACATATCAATAGTTACCGCTGAAATAAGAGGAAAAAATATGAAAAATTACAAAAACCGAGAAGTGGAAAAAGTGGATGTTTATGATAACAGCTCCGTTCCTATTTATCTCAGGACAGAGCCGACTTCATCCAATTGTATAATTCATTGTAAAACAATTCCAAAGCTTGGGATCATATATCTGTCCCAGACTGATGCCAGAGACAGCAGTAGCAGCAGCTGCAGGACGGGCTTCTGAACGCTGCCCTACGACTGACCTCATCTGTGACCCAGAAACATCCTTTTTAACAGTGAGACATAATACAGTCCCCAGGCTGCTTTTCTCCAGGGATTGACCTAGCAACCAAGGAAAAATTCTGTGGACTGATTTAGTTTCTTTTCCATCCAGAGAAAAAACTATTTTCTTCTTTCTCTTTTCAGTTCCTAATTGTTATAAGAGAAGTATAAAATTATAAGGGAGAGTAACATATTAATCTATAGATATTTTCATAAGGACAAATGTCAAGTAAAATATCAGTGTGAGCTTTCATGAACAGCCTCTCCATACAAAGCTGAGACATTGCTTGCCATAAATCATGCTAGAAATGGAGGAAGATCCGTGTGCCAGTGGGGTCACGTTAGAAATCAATAAAGTTGATGTAGTTTTAGAGGTATTGATTGGGAAGACAGAAAAGTATAACAAGCACATTCTCCAGTAGACAAACAGGTCAGTTACATGTTATATGTCCATGTACACACATATCTATATATCTATATATATAGATATCTCTTATACATTAGTATGTTCATGTATATATGTGTGTGTGTGTATATATATATATATATATATATATATATATGTGTATATATATATATATACAGTACAGACCAAAAGTTTGGACACACCTTCTCATTTAAAGATTTTTCTGTATTTTCATGACTTTGAAAATTGTACATTCACACTGAAGGCATCAAAACTATGAATTAACACATGTGGAATTATATACTTAACAAAAAAAGTGTGAAACAACTGAAAATATGTCTTATATTCAAGGTTCTTCAAAGTAGCCACCTTTTGCTTTAATGACTGCTTTGCACACTCTTGGCATTCTCTTGATGAGCTTCAAGAGGTAGTCACCGGAAATGGTCTTCCAACAATTTGAAGGAGTTCCCAGAGATGCTTAGCACTTGTTGGCCCTTTTGCCTTCACTCTGTGGTCCAGCTCACCCCAAACCATCTCGATTGGGTTCAGGTCTGGTGACTGTGGAGGCCAGGTCATCTGGCGTAGCACCCCATCACTCTCCTTCTTGGTCAAATAGCCCTTACACAGCCTGGAGGTGTGTTTGGGGTCATTGTCCTGTTGAAAAATAAATGATGGTCCAACTAAACGCAAACCGGATGGAATAGCATGCCGCTGCAAGATGCTGTGGTAGCCATGTTGGTTCAGTATGCCTTCAATTTTGAATAAATCCCCAACAGTGTCACCAGCAACGCACCCCCACACCATCACACCTCCTCCTCCATGCTTCACGGTGGGAACCAGGCATGTAGAGTCCAACCGTTCACCTTTTCTACATCGCACAAAGACACGGTGGTTGGAACCAAAGATCTCAAATTTGGACTCATCAGACCAAAGCACAGATTTCCACTGGTCTAATGTCCATTCCTTGTGTTCTTTAGCCCAAACAAGTCTCTTCTGCTTGTTGCCTGTCCTTAGCAGTGGTTTCCTAGCAGATATTTTACCATGAAGGCCTGGTGCACAAAGTCTCCTCTTAACAGTTGATGAAGAGATGTGTCTGCTGCTAGAACTCTGTGTGGCATTGACCTGGTCTCTAATCTGAGCTTTTGTTAACCTGCGATTTCTGAGGCTGGTGACTCGGATAAACTTACCCTCAGAAGCAGAGGTGACTCTTGGTCTTCCTTTCCTGGGGCGGTCCCTCATGTGAGCTAGTTTCTTTGTAGCGCTTGATGGTTTTGCAACTGCACTTGGGGACACTTTCAAAGTTTTCCCAATTTTTCGGACTGACTGACCTTCATTTCTTAAAGTAATGATGGCCACTCGTTTTTCTTTACTTAGCTGCTTTTTTCTTGCCATAATACAAATTCTAACAGTCTATTCAGTAGGACTATCAGCTGTGTATCCACCAGACTTCTGCACAACACAACTGATGGTCCCAACCTCATTTATAAGGCAAGAAATCCAACTTATTAAACCTAACAGGGCACACCTGTGAAGTGAAAACCATTTCCGGTGACTACCTCTGGAAGCTCATCAAGAGAATGCCAAGAATGATCAAAGCAGTCATCAAAGCAAAAGGTGGCTACTTTGAAGAACCTAGAATATAAGACATATTTTCAGTTGTTTCACACTTTTTGGTTAAGTATATAATTCCACATGTGTTAATTCATAGTTTTGATGCCTTCAGTGTGAATGTACAATTTTCATAGTCATGAAAATACAGAAAAATCTTTAAATGAGAAGGTGTGTCCAAACTTTTGGTCTGTACTGCATATATATATATATATATATATATATATAAATATGTGTAAATACAGTACATACAGTCAGTGTCAGACTGAAGAACATTGGGCCCACCATAGGATTTGATTCTGAGGGCCCACCTTTCTCCCCCACTCAAGAGCCCCATAGCAACTGCAAGGTTTGCACTATGAACTCTCCTAAAGAAAAGACCAGGGTCCATCGGAGGATTCTCCGGTTCTCTGGTGGGCTAGTCCATCCTTGCATATAGTCATGGCCGAAAGTGTTGGAACCCTTGAAATTGTTCCAGAAAATGAAGTATTTCTCCCAGAAAATTATTGCAATTACACGTTTTGTTATACATATGTTTATTTCCTTTCTATGTATAGAGAAAAAAAGGCAAATTGGACGTAATTTATTACAAACCCCCAAAATGGGCAGGAAAAAATTAGATAGATTATTATTAGATGGATATAGACAGCACTACAGGATATTTGATGAAGTCAGGGGGTACCTTTATTCACTCACATAATGTTGATGATGAGATCCAGGGGACAAAGGATCGCATGGCTTGCACTAAAATTAATGCCTTTGACTAGTGCTGCTACCTTTTTGTTTTACACTGTTGTACCAACCAGGGTAATTTATTCAAAGGTCCAACCTTCATCTATTGATCATTTAGGGTATGTTCAAACCCAGGAAAATCGTTGCCAAAATCCCTTCAACAGCACCATCCAGCTGAATGGGGTTTACTGAAACTTCTGTGCTTGCCAGCAAAACATCCCAATCTAGATGTATGGGCTAATATGTAGGAGCAGAAATATTTCCAGAAAAATTGCAGTGTGAGAATATACCATAATTTTAGCTTTCCAGTTACAGTGCTTTCTAAAACACTGCTTTCCTTGAGTACTGCTAATACAAATGTGTTAGGCCTATTATGTTACAAAAACATCAGTATTTATAGAGGTATGCAATATTTTGTCATCAGCCTTAAAGGGAACCTGTTATCAGGATTGTATACTCCAAATTGATGACAGGAATGTAAAGGCACTGTAATATTTAATAAATCCATACCTTTTTGTAGAAATCCTTTTTGCTGAGCTATAGTTAAAATCTAATGGAAATGATTCGCAAGTGCAGTGGGTTGGGACAATGCACTTGCTTTTCTTCTTTTCCCGACCCGCAGCCTGCCTGCTGTCTTTAACTGACAGGTCGCTTTTCTTTCAATAACCTGCTTTCCCTATGTAGGAGGGTGGCGGGCTAAGAAAACGCTGAGTCGAGATGGGGTTACTGAGTTGTGGTTTTATACTGAATATGTGTTATGTGATTTATGTGATAAAAAATGTTTTGCTGTGTTTTATCCCTATGCCCATTATTGTATGCTGGTTCTCCTATAGGCTTTGCCTAAGGACGTCCCTGGGAGGCGGGAGGTCTGCCCAGAGGGGAACCATACAATAGGTAGGGATTTAGTTTACACTAGACTGCTTAGACATTAGAGAGTTCCGGGTTACAGGCAGTTAGAGGGAGAGTCAGACAGAGGTGGACAGTTAGACTGTCAAGGTGTAGTCTGTGGCAAGGCCACCCAAGTTCTGGGTCCATGACCCCAACAGCACAGGACTGGTGTGGGTCCTGTTCCAAACCAGAGAGACAGAGTGGAGTGTTGGAGGAAGACTGAACGGACAGGGATACAGACTCCAAAAGCAGATACAGCAGTGGAGAAAGTGTTTTAATAGTGCAAGTTGTCAGAACAAAATAAGGACACGTTTGATACTTGATCTGGACGCCGGCAGAGTCCTAGGCTTACAGCCCACCAGAGGTGCTCAGAAGGAGGCCTCTATATCCCTCATGGCGAGATTCTTAGCTGAGTCGCAGAAGAAGAGGATAATGTTGGGTCTCAGTACAGGATGAGGACGAACACTGGAAAGGTACATAACCAAGGGTACTTCACTAACTAAAGACTATGTCTTAATTTGTATGCTTCAGCCATGTATAGAAGAATTGCAAAGTAAAAGGGAGCCTGTTAATCTTGATCTACGATCTCCTGTCTTGTTTGAAGTCAGTTCCATTCCCATGGACAATGTAACAGTGAGTACAAACAGAAAATCCTGCATCACACTACACACTCTACTCCCTGTCCTTTATCGAAGAGGGGACACAGGGCGAAGAGAACTCAGTTCCGACACACAGTGTGATGATACCGGCCCTGTGTGCTCCCCCTTCACCCAGCAAGAGCTTTCACCAGTGCCTTGTCTGCTTAGGAAAGCGCATGCGCAGGTTGATAGTCCGTTTAAGGGCAATGGTACCAAATACTAATGAAATGTATGTAAACTTTTGACTTTGCAGAAAGTAATAAAAATACCTTAAAACATTTTCTCTCTCTCATTATTCGGGCATTTGGCAAATATTAAAAATTATGGTAATCCTAATTGACATAAAATGGGAAAGGTTTATTCTCATTTCATGTCAGATATTGAGAAAATCATGCATATGTGTCTTTTTATATAGTGTATCTAAACTCCTGGTTTCAACTGTATGTCTTTAGAGGATCTAAAGGGCCCCATGTATCTGACCAACGTGCAGGTGGGGACTCAGGTCCAAATTTCGCATTGAGACCCATAGTACTCTTGTTACGCCCCTGCACATTTACCACATACCATTATGCCGCTCAAACCATACTGTCATGTCTAAACCTTTAGTACCACTAGTGATGAGCGAGCATACTCGCAAGTACTCGGTACTTGCCTGAGCATCTCAGTACTCGAGATACTCGGAGCTCGCCGAGTACTTGTGAGATGCTCGGGCGGATGCTCGGGTCCCCTCCCTGCATGTTTGGCACTTTTTACAGAGCCAATGAACACGCAGGGATTGCCTGCCACTAAATGTAATGCCGCAGCCATGTTGGTTGTGGCATTACAGTGATTGGCTGGCCGCACAGCATCATCAGGTCTATATCAGACCCAGTGCCACCGTGCTCGTCAGGCTACTCTGCAATCAGACAGTATAGTGAGAGGTGCTGCTGAGCTAGGGAGAGATTTGATTGTTTATTAGGTAGTGTAGATAGAACAGAAGTATATTACACATATCCATCTCAACAAACAGTCCTTCTAAGGACTGATCCATCTGCAGAGATATCAGGCAGGCAGTGTATCTAGCAAACTGCAGTGCATATAGCACAAGAGGCTCCATTCCAGTTCTGTCTGCTGCTGCTATTAGACATTTCTAGACATAGGCCCAAGTCTCAGGGGCCAGGAATAATTTTTTTTTGGATCTTAATCCTCATTATTTGCTTAAAAAGCAATCCAGAGAACACCATTTTTTCTGCGCCATTTGCTAGTTGGCACGGCAGAATACAGCCAGGTCCTTTCCATATTACAGCGCTAAAAATCCAGCTATTTAAAACTGTGGTTTGTCCGCCACATGGATCACATATAATTGCGCTGAAAATATTGACATTTCGGGCCTCCATTGAAATTTTGTTGCAGTGTGTAAGTGAAGTTATTGACACCAGTTTGCTGTTAAAAATAGTTACCTACAGGCCAGGTATTTAAAACTGTGGTTTGTCTGCCACACGGATCACATATACGTTTTCAGAAAATTCTTCCATTTCTGATCTCTATTAAAAAAAAATTTCAGTGTGTCAGCGACGTTTTTGACACGGGTTTGCTGTTCAAAATAGTTACCTACAGGCCAGATATTTAGAACTGTGGTTTCTCCGTTACATGGATCACATATATATTTTCAGAAAATTCTGCCATTTCTGGCCTCCATTAAAAAATGTTTTCAGTGTGTCAGCGAAGTTTATTCCTGGGGAGAGGGACAGGTCTACAAAAATGGGGCAGTACCAGAAGGCCCTTGTTGCGGAACTATTAAAAAAATTCCCATCTGAAAACTCTGGCGGCAGAGGTCACAGTTCGTTGGACAACCAAGGACTACAAGCGAGAGAGACACAACTCCAATCCAGCAGAGGCAGGGGAACACTGTCAAAGTTCTGGGAGAATTTTCACAGGACATGAGGAGCGGGGTACTCTCACAAGGAGCGCAAAGTTTGGGAAGATGCTGAGGGAGTACCTTGCCGACCGTACCAACGATACCAAACATAATGGGAGACCCACTTCCTAATAATGAGAACATTGTTTTCAGGAGGCCCTCTGACCTCCACGTCTTTTCCAAGGGGCATTGGAGTGCCTCACAATTTTTGGCAACCCTTGCATTCACTGCATAGGCAAACACAATGGGAGACCCACTTCCTAATAATGGGGACATTGTTTTCAGGAGGCCCTCTGACCTCCACATCTCTTCCAAGGGGCATTGGAGTGCCTCCAAATTTTAGGCAACCCTTGCATTCACTGCATAGGCAAACATAATGGGAGACCCACTTCCTAATAATGGGAACATTGTTTTCAGGAGGCCCTCTGACCTCCACATCTCTTCCAAGGGGCATTGGAGTGCCTCCCAATTTTTGGAAACCTTTGCATTCACTGCATAGGAAAAACACAATGGGAGACCCACTTCCTAATAATAGGAACATTTTTTTTCAGGAGGCCCTCCTCTTCGTCTCTTCCAAGGAGCATTGGAGTAAGTCCAAATTTTTGGCAGCCCTTGCATTCAGTGCATAGCCAAATAGCATGGGAGACCCACTTCCTAATAATGGGAACTTTGTTTTCAGAAGGCCCTCTTCTAAGTCTCTTCAAAGAGGTATTGGTGTGTGTCCAAATTTTCAAAGGGGTATTGGGGGTGCGTCCAAATTTTGGGCCGCCCTACCACTCACTGCATACGCAATAACAGTATAGGAGACCCACTCTTTAGTAATGGGAACAACAAAGCACAGCCGGCTGATGGCTCTCTAAGAATAATGAGGGCTGACTGCTGGCCCTTTAAGAATAGTAAAGGCCACCTGATGGCCCTACAAAAATAGGCTTTGTGACTTTTCAGAGTCCCTCCTTCATAAATGAAACAGGATGTGTCTGATCATGTCTCACAAATCACATGGCTAGATAAGGTTGTAAAATGCTAAAATGACATTTCCCGGTGAATACATTTGTCACGGTTGAAAGCAATACAAAAGTGCAAAAACGCATCAAAAAACGCTACGTGTGAACATAGCCTATGGTTTGGAGGAGTATTTTTGTTTTTGATTATTTATTTTGCCTTATATACAAGTCATTACCCTGGAAAGGATGTTCCTTAACATATTTCCCAGGAAAATCCATTTTGGTTTCGTTTTTGTATGTTTTATTGTGAGTCCGTAAAAGTGGCGTAATACCTCTGACAACATTGTTGACAGCAGTGACCTGGGAGTCAGAAATGCTTCCAGGGGTCTTCCTCATGAGGGTCCCATGTCATTTGAGCACTGTTCCCATCGATTTGGGCAATTTTTATGCCCTCTGCAGATCGCTGGGGGGGTGCCGTCTGAAAAAAGCTCGAGTTTCCCATAGACTTACATTGGGCTCATTGCTTGGGTTGAGCACCCGAGTATTCCAATGTGCTCGACCCGAGCATCGAGCACCCGAGCATTTTAGTGCTCGCCCATCACTAAGTACCACATATCAACTGGAATGTATGAAGGTGCACATGCTGTATGCCAAGTATGAGAAAGAATAACTAGTGAGCTCTTTGTTATCTGACATTATGACACTAGAAAGATATTTTCAATTATGTTTATTGAAGACCAACACAGTAAGTAAATAGCAATAAAAGTATTTGGAAAAATTTAATATTTTGTTTCTCAGGAAATTCATACTCTGCTGAGAAATCAAATTCATGTGTATGACAAATATTATAGGGATGCATCTCATCCTTTTTTTTATTAGTGGTACTTTCTACATATCAGTTGTTATCTGATCATGATGATCGGCAGACAGGCTTCTCTATTTGTCAACCTCACTAATTGACATATCTTACCTTGTGCTGTACTATCTTCTCAGAGCATCCATATTTTCTCCCCAGCCATTATGCCTTAAGCAATTTCTTCTTGTAGTCTGAATTTATTGGATATAATTCATTCCAAAGTCATGCTGCGTTCATAATACTCCAGCAGTGATATGTAGTTTTTTTTTTTTACTCAAAAATATGTTCATTTTCAAATATTTAAAAGAAATTTGTAAAATGCATAATGCAATGATGATATGTACACAATTTTAATACTAATGATACTTATAATAATAGTATAACTTTTAATAAGTAATTGAGATAAGTAAAACACTGGTGGTCGATAGAATTAATCATCTGGGGTGAGCATCCACCAAAAAGTGAACTTCTATTTTTTTAATTTTTTATTATCCCTTTTTAGACCTAAGACGTACCTATACGTCATAGGTCGCTTCCGTCCCTTTGATGTGGACTCCGGCGCTGAGCATCTTTTCAGGCACATGACAGCTGATCTAATCAGCTGTCATGTGCCCCTAACAGCCGAAGTTGGAATCGCGATCTTAGTGCGGCTGTTAACATGTTAAATGCCACTGTAAATCTCTGATAGTGGCATTTAATATGCGTGCGCCATAAGTGAGTCACAAACCACGCCCATTGGCACCCTTGTCACATGATTGCGGGGTGGCAATTGGTTGGAATGAAAGCCAGGAGTCTGTAGGAGACCCCTGTGCTTGTCATTGCAGATCTGCTATGAGCGTCACCCCGTGGCCAGCGTTCATAGCAGATGATTATTTCTGCTACATATAGCAGGGCTGAAGACCTGCTATGTGTAGCACAAGTGTTCAAAAGCAAGTGGAAATAAAAAAAAGTTTTAAAAAATAGTAAAAAAATAAAAAAATATAAAAGTTAAAGTCACCCCCCTTTTGGCCCATTCAAAATAAAACAATAAAAAAACATCAAAAATACACATATTTGGTATCACTGCTTTCAGAAACACCCAATCTATCAAAATATAAAAATAATTAATCCGATCAGTAAATGGAGTAATGTTCAAAATGCTAGAATTACGTTTTTTTGGTCGACAAAACATTGCAAAAAATGTAATAACAGGAAATCAAAACATTGCACCTAGCTCAAAATGATATCAATAAAAATGTCAGCTTGGCGTGCAAAAAATAAGCCCTCATCCAGCCCCAGATCCCGAAAAATGGAGACTCTATAGGTCTCTGAAAATGGCGCCTTTTTTTTATACAAACTTTGGATTCTTTTTCACAACTTAAATAAAAAAGAAACTATTCATGTTTGGTATCTGCAAACTTGTAATGACCTGGAGAATGATAATGGCAGGTCAGTTTTAGCATTTAGTGAACATGGTAAATAAAACAAAAACAATTGCGGATCAACATGTTAGGCTATGGGTTGAACTAGATGGACTTAGTCTTCCTTCAACCTTAAAAACTATGTTACTATGTAATTGTGGTATTGCACTTTTTTTGCAATTTTACAGCACATTTTTTCCCATTTTCCAGTTAACTATATGGTAAAACCTATGGTGTCGTTCAAAAATACAACTCGTCCCGCAAAGAACAGCTCCTCACACGGCCATATTGACGGAAAATTAAAAAGTTATGGCTCTGGAAAGAAGGGGAGCTAAAAACGAAAGTGCAAAAACAGAAAATCCCAAGGTGATGAAGGGGTTATACAAGACTTTGTCCTATACACTATGTACAAACATAACTGCATTTAGACTTAAAGGGAATTTGTCAACAGGATTTCACATCCTGAACTATTTATATTCTCATGAAGTACTTTCAAAGGCAAGTCCAGCAATATCTTTATCTAGACAGTCAGTTTCTCCATTACTGAGAAATCATCATTTGAATTAATATGCAAACGAGACTGCAGATCTAAAGCTTCTGTCACTCCAGCTCTATTCCCCACCCAGTGCTTCCTTCTCCTGTCTGACTGATGGCTCCTTTGTCTGAAGTCACACAGCATAGAGGCTGACAGACAAGAAGGAGGAAGCGGCATAGGACGTGGAATAGAGCTGGAGTGACAGAAGCTTCAGATCTACAGCCTCATTTGCATATCAATTCAAATGCTGATTTCTCAGGAAAGGAGGAATGGATTTGCCATGTAAAGGTATCCTTTTAAAGATTTCCGTTAAAATACATACATTATTCACTTATGTATGGATGTGTATATATTGTGAGGCAGTGAGGGAAATTATATGCAAAGGCCGGTATGTGTCCACCAGGATACGCATAGAGGCATATTGAACCTGCTAACGTGCTGTGGTTGCCGTGCAAATAAGTAAGTGTGGACTTGGTCAAGCTATTTGTCCAAGTCAGATTTAAGAAAACCTGACATGGGCTTTTATTTTTGAAGAGGTCTATAGGATTGGTAGTGGGATGGACTTCTCCCTCCACTCCGGGTTTTGGGAGTAGCCCATATCCAAAAAACCCATTTAAAATTTTAGTTGACCTTTGTGTGTGTCAGTGTTTAGTTTGAGGCTTGAGAGCAGGAGCTCTCTGCAGTACAGGTCTGTGTGAGACTCAACCCAGGTCAGAGCCAAAGGAAAGAAAGCCACTGACGCACCCACAGGAGATACGATGGTATAGTCGCCAACGGCAACGGACTGTTATGGACTATGCGGTTGCGATCGGTAGGATAACATTTGCTTCCTTTTGTTATGAGTTGCCAAAATAAAGACTTTTAAGTTGGACTAACATGGGTCACTGGCACTGCCTCTTTACTGCACTGTGTGAACACCGCTGCATTACAATATATATATGTGTGTTGTGTGTGTATACAGTGGGGGAAATAAGTATTTGATCCCTTGCTGTTTTTGTAAGTTTGCACACTGACAAAGACATGAACAGTCTATAATTTTAAGGGTAGGTTAATTTTAACATTGAGAGATAGAATATCCCCAAAAAATCAACAAAATCACATTGTATAAATTAGATTTTTTTTTTTCATTTTGCAGTGAGAAATAAGTATTTGATCCCCTACAAACCATTATGAGTTCTGGCTCCTACAGACCAGTTAGATGCTCCTAATCAACTCATTACCTGCATTAAAGATAGCTGTCATACATAGTCACCTGCATAAAAGACTCCTGTCCACAGACTCAATTAATGAGTCAGACTTTAACCTCTACAACATGGGCGAGACCAAAGAGCTTTCTAAGGATGTCAGGGACAAGATTATAGACCTGCACAAAGCTGGAATGGGCTACAAAACCATAAGTAAGACATTGGGTGAGAAGAAGACAACTGTTGGTGCAATAGTAAAAAAATGGAAGAAATACAAAATGACTGTCAATCGACATCGATTTGGAGCACTATGCAAAATCTCACAACGTGGGGTATCCTTGATCATGAGGAAGGTGAGAGATCAGCCTAAAACTACACGGGGGAACTTGTTAATGGTCTCAAGGCAGCTGGGACCGCAGTCACCAAGAAAACCATTGATAACACATTAAGCCTTATAGGTTTAAAATCCTGCAGTGCCCGCAAGATCCCCCTGCTCAAGAAAGCACATGTGCAGGCCCATCTGAAGCTTGCCAATGAACACTTGAATGATTCTGTGAGTTATTGGGAGAAGGTGCTGTGGTCAGATGAGACAAAAATTGAGCTCTTTAACTCAACTCGCCGTGTTTGGAGGAAGAAGAAGGATGAGTACAACCCTAAGAACATCGTCCCAACCGTGAAGCATGGTGGGGGAAAACATTATACTTTGGGGGTGCTTTTCTGCAAAGGGGACATGACAACTGCACCGTACTGAAGGGAAGATGGATGGGGTCATGTATCGTGAGATTTTTGGCCAACAACCTCCTTCCCTCAGTAAGAGCACTTGTTGGGTCGTGGCTGGGTCTTCCAGCAAGACAATGACAAAAAAACATACAGCCAAGGCAACAAAGGAGTGGCTCAAAAAGAAGCACAGTAAGGTCTTGGAGTGGCCTAGTCAGTCTCCAGACCTTAATCCCATAGAAAACTTATGGAGGGAGTTGAAGCTCCGAGTTGCCAAGCGACAGCCTCAAAATCTTAATGATTTAGAGATGAACTGCAAAGAGGAGTGGACCAAAATTCCTCCCGACATGTGCGCAAACCTCATCATCAACTACAAAAAATGTCCGTCTGCTCTGCTAGCCAACTAGGGTTTTGCCACCAAGTATTAAGTGTTGTTTGCCAGAGGGATCAAATACTTATTTCTCACTGCAAAATGCAAAAAAAATTATCTAATTTATACAATGTGATTTTCTTGATTTTTTATTTTTTCTTGGGATATTCTATCTCTCAATATTAAAATTAACCTATCCTTAAAATTATAAAATTATAGACTGTTAATGGGCAAACTTACAAAAACAGCAAGGGATCAAATAATTATTTCCCCCACTGAAATACATTATATATATAGAGTATATATATATATATATACTGTACATACACATATAGTGTGTATATATAGAGTGGCCGTATAGTAACAAGGTAACCTAAAATTATTATAATTAAATGTGTCAAAACAGCTCAATGTATATAAACACCTACAACAAAGAGTATTTGCTTGTCTTTCTCTAGTACTATGGTGAGCCATTTGGCTTATTGAATATATTAATATATTAGCTATATGCCTGGTTTAGTGTTATTTTTCTTTTACATATGGCTTGCTATTTACTTAGAATTATATAGGAATTAGTGTTGAGCGAGCATGCTCGACACTGCTCGGTACTCGCCCAAGCATCTCGCTACTCGGGATGTTCAGCGAGCACCGAGCATTTCCGGGTAACTCGGGCAGGAGCTCGGGTCTCCGCCCTGCGCGTTTGGCGCTCTTTACAGAGTCAATGAACATGCAGGGATTGCCAGCCAGTCACTGGAATGCCGCAGCCATGTAGTTTGTGGGCATTACAGTGATTGGCTGGCCACACAGCGTCACCTCGAGTATTTAAAACCGGGCGCCGCCATCTTGGACACAGTCGCTCCGGATCAGACAGTGTAGGGTCAGTGCTGCTGAGCTAGGGAGAGATTTATACTGCGAAATAGTTAGTGTAGGGTCTCTAAAGCTTGCCAAATCAAACAAACAGTCCTCCTGAGGACTAATATTCATCCCAGATATCAGGCAGGCAGGCTGTATAGGAGACGCAGTGGTTATACCAATAAACACTGCATTACAGTCCTGTGTGCTCCTGCTGGTCAAATTGCTAGACTTATCCCCCGGTCTCAGGGGCCAGGAAAAATCCTTTTTTTTTTCATCTAAATCCTGTATTTTTTTTTTCCTCAGTCAGACTGTACAAATACACGTCTTATTAACCCTTTGTATCCCCCCCCCCCCCGAAAAAAAATTTAGTGTGTCTGTGACTGTTCAGACACCAATATATCTGTTTAAAATATTCTGGTGTAGGCCAGATAACTAGAAGTTTGGTTTTGCAGTTCCACGGTTCAAATCTCTGTATTATGCAGCTTTTGGCCTTTCTTACATAAAAAAAAACAGTAATAGTGTCTCCCTGACTGTTCAGACACAAATATATCTGTTTAAAAGATTCTGGCGTAGGCCAGATAACTAGAAGTTTGGTTTTGCAGTTCCATGGTTCAAATCTCTGTATTATCCAGCTTTTGGCCTTTTTTTAAATTAAAAAAACAGTAATAGTGTCTCCCTGACTGTTCAGACACAAATATATCTGTTTAAAATATTCTGGTGTAGACCAGGTAACTAGAAGTTTGGGTTTGCAGTTTCAAATCTCACTATTATCCAGCTTTTGGCCTTTTTTACATAAAAAAAAACCAGTAAGGCTGGGTGCCCACGTAGCGTTTTTCAAGCGTTTATGCTGCGGAATTTCCGCAGCATAAACGCTTGTGAAACGCTAGGTAATCCGCACCCCATGGTCCCCAAGGGGATTCCGCATGTTCTATGCACATGCTGCGGATTTTTCCGCAGCGTTTATGCTGCGTACAAAAATCTGCAGCATGTCATTTAATTTTGCGGAAGCGCAGCGGAACTCCCGCCATTGACTTGCATTGAGACGCATATAAACCGCGACTGTACATTTGTACAAGCGGCTTCTATGCGTCTCTATTAGAGATGAGCGTTGTTCGACTCGAACTGTTCGCCAATCTCAAATTCGAGCTGTTTTGGGCGGTGTTCGAGCCGTTCGGTGAACACGAACAATTTGAGAAAAATTCGGTTGTTCGAGGTTATGTTCGATAACTGTTCGTGCACCAAAATCATAACTGGATTTTTTCTCAGTAATGATGAAAATTAATGTTAATACGCAGTTTGAGTGTACAGCGGGGCGGGGGGAGGGGCAGGGGATGGATCTCTGCAGGAATAATGAAGATCTCCATTTTTTTTTCTCTTTCCCGCATTTACAGTGGGGAGGTGCAATCTGTCAGCCTATCAGCAGGGCACACACGGAGCGAAGTGCTTTTTTTCACACAAGCAAGGGCATGTGTCATTGGCAGTGTATGTCACATGTCCTTGCCCTATAAGACCAAGCCATTTTCCCCGTCGCCACCATTTTGTCACTGCTGCAGCTGTGTGTTAGACGGCACGGCTGTTGCTGTGTGCGCTATACCTTGTTAATTTCAAGCCAATTTTCGCACAAATCTACAGATAGCTTGGGAGTAGGGAATAGTTGTGATTGCAGTCCTTTTAAGGACTAAGTTACAGCATTTCCTACAACTTTTATCAGGCAGGTCTGTGCTCTTAAATAGATAGGTTGGGAGTAAAGACTAATTGTAATTGCAGTCCTTTTCAGGACTAGGTTACATCAGTTCCTATCAGTTTTTGCCAGGCAGGTCTGTGCCAGTGCTGTGCAAGATTTTTTCACAGCATTTGGCTGAATCTAGCAAAGCTAATCCTTTTTGGCCTATTGCAGAGTGTGTTAGTCAGTGGAGTAGCCTATCTGTGTTGCAAGCTACACCACCTGTGTATAGAATACCAATTTTTTTACTGCAACTAGTGAAGTAAAATCTTTTGGGCATAGCATCATTCTATTAGTCCATCTATACTGACCTCCATCAGGTTGCAAATTCAAAATAATTTTTTTCTGCATCTAGCTCTGAAAAAATATTTGGCCTTCTAGCAGTGTGTGGGACTTTCTCTATTAGTCCATCTATACTGACCTCCATCAGGTTGCAAATTAAAAATATTTTTTTGTCTGCATCTAGCTCTGAAAAAATATTTGGCCTTCTAGCAGTGTGTGGGACTTTCTCTATTAGTCCATCTATACTGACCTCCATCAGGTTGCAAACTGAATATATTTTTTTTCTGCATCTACCTCTGAAAAAATATTTGGGCTTCTAGCTGTGTGTGGGACTTGTTCTATTAGTCCATCTATATTGACCTCCATCAGGTTGCAAATTGAATATAATTTTTTTCTGCATCTAACCCAGCCAATAGTTTTGGCCTAATACCACAGTTTGGCCACTCAGCTCTGCTCGGTTCCCATCCATTGTTTTTTTGTGCAAACAACTCCAGAGTTGTGAATTAGTTAACCACCAAAATGAGTGGAAAAAGGCCTGCTTCTGGTGGAAAGGGGAATAGGCGTGTTGGGAAGGGGAAAAAAGGTTGTGTCCGTGGGGTAGGTGTTAAAGCAACAGTAACATCTGCCAAAGAAAGACAATCTTCCAGCCAAACTAAAATGTCTACTTCTTTTAGCGGACAATGTGATAAGATCCCTTTCTTACGGCCACGCCAATCGCTACAAATTCCAGATGAGGCACAAAAACAGCAGGTGCTTCAACGGATATCAAGTGTTCCTTTAAGTGGGCTCTCCTCCACATCAACTTCAACATCACAAATACTCCAGTCCTCAAAGGTGTCACCCCAATCGCACTTGCTTCCTCACAGATCCCAAATCTCCAGCTGCCCGTCTGAGTATGAGGTAGAACAGATGGTTGAGTCTGCAGAGCTGTTTACTCATACTATAGCCTGGGAATCAGAGGTCGACTCCAGCGCTTCTGTGAATCCAGACAAGGAAATGATCTGCACTGATGCCCAGAATCTTTATGAGTACGATCCAGGACCAGACGCAGAAGGTTCTGACCATAATGTAGACCCTCATTCCCAAACTGTAACTCCTGTTGGTGGAGACAATGAGGAAGACGATGATGAGACTCAAATACCTGATTGGAGCGACAACTTTAGTTTTTTGTCAGGGCAGGAACAGGTTGGCTCTGAGGACGACGGGTGTGATAACGCACAGGGTGATGATGATGAGGTTGGAGATCCCACTTACTGTCAACCCACAGTCAGCCAAGAGATGAGGTCAGCAGAGGAGGTGGAGGAGGATGCTAGTGACGATGAGGTCAGGTTGCGCCTTCCTGGACAGAGACGTAGTACTGGAAGCACGTCAACAACTGCATCCTCAAACACAACTCTGCCTCTCACCACAAGTCGTGGTGGCTCTTCAGGTCGCATGGGTGCTAAGCCTTGCATAGCCTGGGCATTTTATCAGATCGATAAAGATGACCCAACTCGTGTTATCTGTAACATTTGTCAGCAAAAGCTAAGTAGAGGCCAAAAAATACATAGTTTGAGTACTTCATGCATGAACCGGCACATGGACATGAAGCATAAGTTGCAGTGGGAAGCTCACTGTGCTACAATGCGGCCTAGCCGGCCGGGCCAACCACCGTCTGCCATATCTTGTGCATCCGCGGCCTCTTCATCCTCTGTGACTGGGGGGACAGCAGTTACACCTGTTTTGGGGCGCAGACCTGCCACCTCTTTACCCGCAACAGCCAGCGTGATTGGCAGGTCATCATTTTCTTTGGAGGTGGTAACACCAGCTGGTGTTGAGCGCTGTCCGACATCGATAGCACCACCTTTGGATCAAGGCAACCTAACATGTCCGCCTGCATCTTCCTCACAGACCGGCAGTTTGCCGGGGACACCCTTATCAACCCCGTCTAAGCACAATAGCCAGACCTCGGTCCCTCAGATGTGGACAAGTAAAAGACCATTTCCTCCTAGCCATGAGAAAGCTAAGAGGTTGAATTTCACCATCTGCAAGCTCTTGGCTACAGAAATGCTGCCTTTCCGCCTGGTGGACAAGAGGATTTTCGAGACCTTATGTCCGTCGCAGTGCCCCAGTACCAGATGCCCAGTCGGCACTACTTCTCAAAGAAAGGTGTGCCTGCGCTCCACCAGCATGTCGCACACAACATCACCGCTTCTTTGAGAAACTCTGTGTGTGACAGGGTGCATTTCACCACAGACACTTGGACTGGTAGGCATGGACAGGAGCGTTACATGTCGCTGACTGGGCACTGGGTCAGCAGGACAAGGGGCTGCTGTCCAAGTCTTGCCGTCCCCACGAGTTGTGCGTCAATCCTCTTTATCTCAAAGTTCCTCCACTGTTTCTGCCTCCTCAACCTCCTCTCGGTCCTCCACCTGCACCCAAAGCCTGTCTGGTCATGCCACAAGCTTTCTAACTGCGCAGAAGGGATCCTGCACACCTCCTTACTATGCTGGCAGTAGGGCTCAACGTCATCAGGCGGTTTTTACTTTGAAATGTCTGGGAAATGTGAGTCACACAGCTGAGGAGTTGTGGTCAGCTCTGGAGAACCAATTTCATGAATGGTTGTCTCCACTGGACCTGAAACCAGGGAAGGCCGTGTGCGACAATGCTGCAAACCTGGGTGCGGCCCTTCGCCGGGGCAATGTCACACACGTGCCTTGTATTGCTCACGTGTTGAACCTGGTTGTCCAGCAATTTTTAGCCCACTATCCTGGACTAGATGGCCTTCTGCAGAGGGCACGGTCGCTGTGTGCTCACTTCCGCCGTTCGCATCCTGCAGCTCAGCGACTTACATCTCTACAGAAGTCGTTGGGCCTGCCACTTCACCGGCTAAAATGCGATGTGCCTACCCGGTGGAATTCAACTCTGCACATGTTGCAGAAACTGTGGCAGCACCGACAAGCCCTGGTGCAATACGTTCTGACGTATAGCCTGGGCCAACGAGATCCAGAGGTGGGGCAAATCACGCTGGAGGAGTGGTCTCAGATCAGGGACCTATGCACCCTTCTGCACAGTTTTGAAATGGCGACGAAGATGTTTAGTGCTGACGATGCCATTATCAGCATGACTATTCCGGTGATTTACATGCTGGAGCACATGTTAAACAGAATTCGGAGTCAGGTGGTGGCACAAGAGGAGATGGAGGAAGTAAAGGAGAAGGAGTTGTATGCGGAAAGGCTAACATCTGCAAGGTCCAGACGGTCGGCAGCACCAAGGCGGCAGGCATGTGAGGGTGGGGGAGATGGTTTTACCAGGGCGCATGGTAGCAGCCAAACTAATGAGGAAGGTGCAGGAGCCCAGGAAGAAGTGGAGGACGAACTGATGGAAGACTCATCAGATGAGGGAGACCTTGATCACATTTCTGTTGTGCGAGGTTGGGGGGAGAGGACAGAGGAAGGAAGCATGATTGTTACCTCGCCACAACACAACAGGGACTTGGTGCTCCTGGATGCGCAACACACATGAGTGCCTTCTTGCTGCACTACCTGCAACATGACCCTCGAATTGTGAGAATTAGAAATAATCCTGACTACTGGGTTGCCACACTGTTAGATCCCCGGTACAAAAGTAAATTTGCAGAAATTATTCCTGCCATAGAAAGGGATGCACGCATGCAGGAGTATCAGCAGAGACTGTTGCAGAATCTTACATGTGCTTTTCCACAAAACACCAGTGGTGCACATAGTGAATCTCACAGTTCCAACTTGCCAACCGTGGGACCGTCGAGTGTTCATCACTCAAACCTTAACAGAACCACAGTATCCGCTGGTAACATCAATTTTGCGGAATCATTTCACCACTTTTTTAGCCCATCCTTTGCAAGGCCACAGGAGACAAGAAGTCTGACACATAGTCAACGCCTAGAGACGATGGTACAGGAGTATCTCCAAGTAAACATTGAAGCCATGACTGTGTCACTGGACCATTGCTCTTTTTGGGCTTCCAATCTGGATAAATGGCCGGAGCTAGCCACTTACGCCTTGGAGATCTTGTCATGCCCCGCAGCCAGCGTTCTGTCTGAACGTGTGTTCAGCGCTGCTGGTGGTGTGCTGACAGATAAGCGCACACGGCTCTGCACTGATAATGTAGACAGACTCACGTTCATAAAGATGAACAAATCATGGATCCGAAATGACTTTTCTACCCCTGTGTCATCCTGGGGAGAGTAAAAGCTTGATGATTGGTTAAAATCACCTCACCAACCGTTTTAAGCTTTCAAATTACTAATCATGTTTATCTGTATCTTGGCTGGAAAATAATTTGGGCTTTGTAGCAGTGTGCAGCACTGATTCTATTAGGCCATCTATAATAAGCTCCACCAGATTTAAAATTACTAATCATGTTTATCTGTATCTTGGCTGGAAAATAATTTGGGCTTTGTAGCAGTGTGCAGTACTGATTCTATTAGGACATCTATACTAAGCTCCACCAGATTTAAAATTACTAATCATGTTTATCTGTAACTTGGCTGGAAAATAATTTGGGCTTTGCAGCAGTGTGCAGCACTGATTCTATTAGGCCATCTATACTAAGCTTCACCAGATTTAAAATTAATAATAATTTTTAGCTGCATCTAGCCCGGAAAATAATTTTGGGGCTCCGAGATGCGCAAGACACAAAAGTGCCTTCTTGCTGCACTACCTGCAACATGACCCTCATATTGTCAGAATTCGAAGTAATCCTGACTACTGGGTTGCCACACTCTTAGATCCCCCAAACTTTTCGATCAACCTTTTCATTTTAATAAAGACCAAAAAAATGGTCATTTTTGAAATTATAAGCATTAGCAGGTTATTAGAAACTGAAATCAAACAGTTTTCAACTGAAAACTTTATTCTAGGTGATGTTACATTTTCACATAGGACCCCTTGTTCGAAAGGAGCTTCTGAACTCTCTTGTCCATTGAATTTGTCAGGTTTTGGATGGTTTCTGCTTCAATTGTTTTGCATGAGGACAGAATACCCTCCCAGAGCTGTTGCTTAGATGTGAACTGCCTCCCGCCATCATAGACACTCCTTTTGATGATGCTCCAGAGGTTCTGAATGGGGTAGAGGTCAGGGGAGCATGGGGGTCACACCATAAGTTTGTCCCCTTTTATGCCCATATCAGCCAGAGATGCAGATGTGTTATGTGCAGCATGAGACGGTGCATTATCATGCATAAAAATGATCTTGCTGTGGAATACACGGTTCTTCTTCTTGAACCATGGCATTACTCCACCTCCTCCTTGTTGGCGCTGTAGCCGTGTTTGCGTGGGGTGTCCATCAACCAGCCATCCTCCACTCCATCCATCTGGTCCATCGAGCGTTGCACGGCACTCATCCGTGAACAAAACAGTTTTGAAATCAGTCTTCATGTAATGTTTGGCCCACTGGAGCCGTTTCTGCTTGTGTGAAGTGGATAGAGGAGGTCGACAGGATGGCATATGCACAGCTGCAAACCTCTGAAGGACCCTGCATCTTGTTGTTCGGGGGACGTTGGAGGCACCAGCAGCTTCAAAAACTTGTCTGCTGCTATGACAAGGCTTTTTTAACGCTGCTCTTTTAACCTGACGTAATTGCCTGTAGGAAAGAGTCCTCAATTTACCCTTATCAGCACGCACACGTGTGTACTGTGAATCAGCTACATACTTCTTTATTGCCAAGACACTTCATCCTGATCATCGCACAATGTTGATTGTAGTCATGCCTTGACCTAAACACTCCACAATTTGTTGCTTCTCAGCAGCCGACACATCCTTTTTCTTTCCCATTTTGGCAGAAAATGTAGGCTGCTTAATAATGTGGGACAGCCTTCTTAAGTAGTCTTGCCTTTCATTGGACACACCTGCCAAACTAGTTAGCACAGGTGTCTGCAATTGCTTACAGTGATATAAAGAGCCCTGACACACATCACCATCAATGAGTTTAACTGACAAACAAACAAATTCTTCCCTTATCACTCCTAAACACTTTTTGCATAATAATTTGGAACACAGTGTACATGTGCTTTTCCACAAAACACCAGTGGTTCACGTAGTGAATCTTACAGTTCTAACTTGCCAACCGTGGTCTGTATGGAGTTGTTTAATAAAGGGCCCAAAATTAAGATAACATAGATGGGAAAGGTCTCTATGAATAGGAATTCCTAAGTATTTGATACCCTGTGAGGGCCAGGCAAAGGGAAAGTTGGACTGGATGGAGTCCTGTATGGATTTGGGGAGGGAGACATCGAGGGCCTCAGACTTCGCTGCATTGATTTTAAAATTTGACCATGTAACAAAGTGATCTATTTCAGCCATAACAGCATGGATGGATATATGTGATTGAGTGATATATACTAGGACATCATCAGCAAATAGAGAGCACTTGTACTCGACGCCTCCCACCTCAATCCACCTAATATTGGGGTTATGGCGAATTGATGAGAACAGGTGCTCCGTCACTAGGATGTATAAGAGAGGGGACAGAGGACATCCCTGCCTTGTCCCATTGGTGATTGTGAAAGGTGATGAAAATGTTCTGATGCACCCCCTGGGCCTTGGGACACCCGGAGCCGGACCCTTTTTGGTGGATACTGGTGGTTGTAGTCTCCGTGGCGGCGACCCGGTTCCGTGGCTCAGGGCGGTCAAACCAGTGGCGGAACTATTTATGTGGTTTTGATGTTTAAATGTCCGACTACGCCACCCGTGGATTGCGGTCAGAGTGAACCGTCGCTGCAGGGCAGACCGCTGAGGCTGGTGTTGTGGGTGCAGCAGAGCGTAGCATAACTCCCCACGGGAGGAGTATAGCCTCAGGGCAGTGTATGCGGAGGATAGAGGTGATGGTGCAGGGCAGCAGCAGTAACGACACGGAGTCAGTGATGCAGTCCAGGGCCTTTACTCACAGTTCTTATTATCCAGACCACGTCTGCAGGTAACGGCTGCCCACGTCGTACTGTGCTCACCAGGTGAGGGGCTCAGACAACTCCCAGATAACTTTGGAGCGCTTCACAGGACCCCCTTTGTGTGTCCTTTGTCTGGCCTTTCTTACCAACCCTTCTGTCCGGCTGCCTCGGGCCTCCTCTTGGTAAACTTGGCGCCAGTTTCCCTGACCCTATGTGGTGCCTTTCTAGCGGGTGTAGCGCGGGGCTGCGCCACATAAAATGTCACAGCCTCCGGTTTCTAGCTGAGGGTCGTTTCCTGCCTCCACTAGTTTCGGGGACCGGTCTCCCCCTTTGGCCTGACCCCTCCACGCAGGTGGATTCGGACGTGCGGTGGCGACTCGCCCGTCCGCACTCCTGGGATCCCTTCGTTCCTTGTTCCTGGAGCCTTCTCCGCTCCTCTTCCTTCCTTCTCCCTCTTCCAGGCCTGGGCCTCTTTTACTAGGCCCGCCTCTGGAGCAGAGCTCATGCAGAGCCCCTGCTCCCTGTCACTTCTGCTCAGACTTCTCTGCACTGAACTAAGATGGTGCCCACCTTTTATACTCCCTTCTCAATGCACCCAGGAACTGCTTCCTCCCTGCTCCTGCACTACAGGGTTCCCCTTCCTCAGTGTTCCCTCCCCCCACTCCAGCCAGGGACAGGGACTGTCGTGCCCATCTCAGGGGCATATTGGTCACCCTGCCCCACGGCAATGTGGTGTAATGCATGCAGGTGTCGGGTCCTGATCCACACTCCATCCTTACCTGAGAGTGAGATATCACACCTCTGGGTGAGGTGCAATACCTCTGTAGCAACCGAGCCTTCAGGGTGCTACAGTTCCATTTATCTTCAGCCTAGGTGACGTATTGCGATACAGGGCCGTGATTTTGGCTATAAAAGGGTCCCCTAGACCCCTACCCCAAGCTTTTTAAGAGAATCATATATGGCGTGCCAGGAGACTCTATGGAATGCTTTCTCAGCATCCAACGAGAGTATCTAATTACAAATTTTTAACTGCATCTAGCCCAGGAAATACTTTGTGACTAGTAGCAGTGTCTGCTAGTCAGCGGATTATCCCGGCTGTTAAGCAAGCTACACCACCTGTAGTTTGGACACTTAATTTTTTCAAAGGAAATGCTTCGGGACCACGGGATACTCAGTGAAGAGCATCAGGAGGCACCCCAAGGCATAGGGGCTGGGACTGGCAGTAGGATGCCTTGCGGTGGACAGCCGAGCTCGATCCTTATAAAAGCTTTTTAACTGCAGCAGCTTTAGTGGACGCTACTGGAGCTGGAATTACGCGGCTGCTGGCATGAGACTTGCCCTCCAATAGATCCTTGTAAATGGATTTAAAGTGTATTCATTCAAATTAGAGAGACAATTTAAATTAAAAAGCTTAGAGCTGCCTCCACCGCAGGGGGGCTCGCTCGACCCACCAGCGGACAGGCACCAGTATTGGGAGAGGGGGGCTGGCCGTCAGGGTTTACCGTGGCTCTGGCACAAACCCGGCGACACGGAGGTGGCACGGGCTGGAGCGGACTGGCCGTGTCGACTTCTCACTTTTTGGATTTTAGAAGGGCATGACATGCCTATATCTGTGTCTCCCCCTCCTTTTACTCCTCCACCTCTTTTCTTTTCGCATGACTATATGTACTTGTCACTTTTCCATGTGTTAGTTGTGTCTTCTGAGCAGTTTGTCAGCTTTTGGACACCTTTGAAGGTGTTTTCTATGTGTTTCTATGTGTTTTTGTTTGCCTGCCATTGGTTTTAACGGTGTTCGAAGGTGTTCGACGAACAGTTCGGCGAACACACGGGTGTTCGACGAACCGAACCGAACTCGAACACTACGGGGGTGGCTCAACACTAGTCTCTATGTGCGGATGGTACCCAGTTCTGGAGGAGAGAAGACTCTCATCCAGACCTGGGTACCATTGTACCTGTAAAAAAAAGAATAAAATAACAAATAAAGTTTATACTCACCTTTCCGAAAGCTTCTCTCTGAATGCCGGCATCGCTTGAGGACCTGCGGTGACATCACAGTCATGTGACCGCAGGCCCTTCACCGCTCTGTCTCGCGATATGCCGGCAGCCGGGAACCAGCCAGGAAGCAGCGCTGCAGCCACGCCGGGGCCTCGGGGGTGAGTATAGCTTTATTTGTTTTAATTTTTACGGTTCACACTGTATAAATCCATGCTGTTTGCATGGATTTATACAGTGTGACCTAGTTGTCAAGCACTTTCCAAGTGATGCTATCGCCTGGAAAGCGCTTGTCAATCTGCATGCGGAAACGCATGTGAATCCGCATGTGGATCCGCATGTATTCTGCAAGAAAAACGCATGCACAATCTGCATGCGTTTTTTCTGCCAGGGAGATGCAGAAATGCTGCAGAAATTTTCTGCTTCATTTCTGCATCGTGGGCACATAGCCTAATAGTGTCTCTCTGACTGTTCAGACACAAATATATCTGTTTAAAATATTCTGGTGTAGGCCAGATAACTAGAAGTTTGGTTTTGCAGTGGCATGGTTCAAATCTCTGTATTATCCAGCTTTTGGCCTTTTTTACATAAAAAAACAGTAATAGTGTCTCCCTGACTGTTCAGACACAAATATATCTGTTTAAAATATTCTGGTGTAGGCCAGATAACTAGAAGTTTGGGTTTGCAGTTCCACGGTTCAAATCTCACTATTATCCAGCGTTTGGCTTTTTTTACATAAAAAAACATTAATAGTGTCTCCCTGACTGTTCAGACACAAATATATCTGTTTAAAATATTCTGGTGTAGGCCAGATAACTAGAAGTTTGGGTTTGCAGTTCCACATTTCAAATCTCACTATTATCCAGCTTTTCGCCTTTTTTACATAAAAAAACAGTAATAGTGTCTCCCTGACTGTTCAGAAACAAATATCTCTGTTTAAAATATACTGGTGTAGGCCAGATAACTAGAAGTTTGGTTTTGCAGTTGCATGGTTCAAATCTCTGTATTATCCAGCTTTTGGCCTTTTTTACATAAAAAAAACAGCAATAGTGTCTCCTTGACTGTTCAGACACAAATATATCTGTTTAATATATTCTGGTGTAGGCCATATAGCTAGAAGTTTGGTTTTGCAGTCCCATGGTTCTAATCTCTGTGTTTTGCAGATTTTAGCATTTTTTACATAAAAAAAAACAGTAATAGTGTCTCCCTGACTGTTCAGACACAAATATATCTGTTTAAAATATTCTGGTGTAGGCCAGATAACCAGAAGTTTGTTTTTGCAGTTCCACGGTTCAGATCTCTGTATTATCCAGCTTTTGGCCTTTTTTACATAAAAAAAACAGTAATAGTGTCTCCCTGACTGTTCAGACACAAATATATCTTTCTAAAATATTCTGGTGTAGGCCAGATAAAGAAGTTTGGTTTTGCAGTTCCACGGTTCAAATCTCTGTATTATGCAGCCTTTGGCCTTTTTTACATAAAAAAAAACAGTAACAGTGTCTCCATGACTGTTCAGACACAAATATATCTGTTTAATATATTCTGGTGTAGGCCATATAGCTAGAAGTTTGGTTTTGCAGTCCTATGGTTCTAATCTCTGTATTATGCAGATTTTGGCATTTTTTACATAAAAAAACAGTAATAGTGTCTCCCTGACTGTTCAGAAACAAATATCTCTGTTTAAAATATACTGGTGTAGGCCAGATAACTAGAAGTTTGGTTTTGCAGTTGCATGGTTCAAATCTCTGTATTATCCAGCTTTTGGCCTTTTTTACATAAAAAAAAACAGTAATAGTGTCTCCCTGACTGTTCAGACACAAATATATCTGTTTAAAATATTCTGGTGTAGGCCAGATAACCAGAAGTTTGGTTTTGCAGTTCCACGGTTCTGATCTCTGTATTATCCAGCTTTTGGCCTTTTTTACATTAAAAAAACAGTAATAATGTCTCCCTGACTGTTCAGACACAAATATATCTGTTTAATATATTCTGGTGTAGGCCAGATAACCAGAAGTTTGGTTTTGCAGTTCCACGGTTCTGATCTCTGTATTATCCAGCTTTTGGCCTTTTTTACATTAAAAAAACAGTAATAATGTCTCCCTGACTGTTCAGACACAAATATATCTTTCTAAAATATTCTGGTGTAGGCCAGATAGCTAGAAGTTTGGTTTTGCAGTTCAACGGTTCAAATCTCTGTATTATGCAGCTTTTGGCCTTTTTTACATAAAAAAAACAGTAACAGTGTCTCCCTGACTGTTCAGACACAAATATATCTGTTTAAAATATTCTGGCATAGGCAAGATAACTAGAAGTTTGGTTTTGCAGTTCCATGGTTCAAATCTCTGTATTATGCAGCTTTTGGCCTTTTTTACATAAAAAAAAACAGTAATAGTGTCTCCCTGACTGTTCAGACACAAATATATCTGTTTAAAATATTCTGGTGTAGGCCAGATAACTAGAAGTTTGGTTTTGCAGTTCCATGGTTCAAATCTCTGTATTATGCAGCTTTTGGCCTTTTTTACATAAAAAAAAACAGTAATAGTGTCTCCCTGACTGTTCAGACACAAATATATCTGTTTAAAATATTCTGGTGTAGGCCAGATAACTAGAAGTTTGGTTTTGCAGTTCCATGGTTCAAATCTCTGTATTATCCAGCTTTTGGCCTTTTTTTACATAAAAAAAAAGAGTAATAGTGTCTCCCTGACTGTTCAGACACAAATATATCTGTTTAAAAGATTCTGGTGTTGGTCAGAGAAATAGAACTGTTGTTTTCCTCTTCCACGGTTCTAATCTCATTTTTCTTGCCCTTTTTCCATTGATAGTGCGAGTGTAAGCTATTTTACTTCATTTACAATGGGCAAGGCGCGTGGTAAGGGATGTGGAACTGGACGTTCTGTTGATGGTTCGTGTAGAGGACGGGGCCGTGGCCAAGGTGAAAATGTGCCACAACCAACAGCCACATCTTCTCGCTCCCACTTCTTGACCGAATTACTAGGGAAGCACACTACAACACCAGTATTGCGAACAGATCAGTGTGAACAGGTTATTAATTGGATAGCAGATAACACTTCCAGTTACCTGGGCACCAACACCTCCGGTCTGTCTTCCACACTGTCAAGTTTTAGTAGCCGTGAGTCTCAACCGCATACTCCTCACCCTGATGCTCCTTCCTCCCACCATGCTGAGTGTCGTCAGACAGCAACTGATCCAACAGTTGGACACTCTGAAGAGCTGTTCAGTGGTCCATTTCCATATTTGTGCCCCTCGCCTGCTCCACTTGAAGTGGTGGAAGAGGAGATCCCATGTAGCGATGCCCAAATATTTGAACAGCTACGGCCACAGGAAGTCGACGCTGGCAATTTGTCACAAGAGGTGGACGATGACGAGACACAATTGCCACGAAGTGAGGAGGAGGATCGTGGTGCGCAAGTGGAAGAGGAGGAAGTGGTGGATAATGTAGTAACTGACCCAACGTGGCAGGAGGACACGCAGAGCGAGGCCTGCAGCACACAGGGGGAGGGAGGCAGAGTACCCCAACAGGCAGGAAGAAGCAGTGTGGTGGCCGCAAACAGAAGGCAGGCAACACTTCCCTGTAACACCAACACGAGGGACGTTGCCAGTACAACCGGTAGGTCTTCCAGAGTCTGGAATTTTTTTAAAGACTCTGCTGATAACCCCAAAAAGGCCATTTGTACCACCTGCCATGCCAGCATCAGCAGGGGTGACAAAACTACCAGCCTGACCACCACCAGCATGATCAGGCACATGTCAGCAAAGCACCCGACTTTGTGGGGCGAACCCCAGGGTCCACGACCAGTGTCAGCTTGTGTCACCACTGCTTATTCCGCTATTGTGTGTGTAAGAGAACCCCCTGTTGTGCGTGCAAGGCAATCCCCTGTCCATACTGCATGCAAAGATGCCCCCTCCTCTCAGTCTTCACTTGTTATGGCAGTTTCTCAAGAAACAGCATCAACGTCCACGTCCCACCGCAGCGTTCAATTGTCCATATCCCAGACATTTGAACGAAAGTGCAAATTCGCAGCCAACGCCCCACAGGCCACAGTTCTAAATTCGCACATTTCATGACTGCTTGCATTGGAAATGCTGCCTTTTAGGCTGGTGGAGACAGAATCCTTCCCCAACCTTATGGCGGCAGCAGTCCCTCAGTACTCGGTCCCCAGCCGACACTATTTTGCCCAGTGTGCCATCCCCACACTACACAAGCACGTGTCCCAAAACATCTGCCGTGCCCTCAACAACGCAGTTACTGGGAGAGTCCACCTGACAACGAACACGTGGAAAAGTGCTTGTGGCTAGGGACGGTACATCTCCCTGACGGCACACTGGGTAAACATAGTGGAAGCCGGGACCCAGTCGGACCTTGGGACGGAGCACATTCTCCCCACAATGAGGATTGCGGGCCCTATGTCAGTCAGAGTTGCCCCCACAGTGTACAGCTCCTGCGCATCATCCTCCTCCTCCTCCTCATGTTCAGCCTCCATCTCAGATATCACCACATCAGTTACAAGCTGGAAGCACTGTAGTACTGCCTCAGCCAAGTGGCAACAGGCTGTGCTGAAACTCATACGCTTAGGTGATAAACCTCACACTGCTTGTGAGTTGTGGACAGCTGTTGAAGAGCAGGCAGATCTGTGGCTGAGACCGCTGAACCTACATCCAGGCATGGTCGTGTGTGACAATGGCCGTAACCTCGTGGTGGCTCTGAGGCGAGGCGAGATCACACACGTACCATGCCTGGCTCATGTGCTTAACCTCGTGGTTCAGAGGTTTCTTAAATCGTACCCCGAGTTGCCAGATCTGCTCGTCAAAGTACGCCGCCTGTCAGCTCATTTTCGCAAGTCGGCTACAGCTTCCGCCGCCCTTGTTGTGTTGCAGCAGCGTTTGCAGCTTCCGGCACACCGACTGGTGTGTGATGTCCCCACGCGTTGGAGCTCTACCCTCCACATGTTGCAAAGGATTTGTGAGCAGAAGAGAGCAGTTGTAGAGTACCAGCTGCAACAAGGCCGTCGATATTCAGGTCAGACTCCACACATAAGACCTCAGGTGTAGACCTGGATGTCTGACATATGTACCATCCTGACAAACTTTGAGTAGTCCACCAAGATGGTGAGTGGCAATGACGCCATCATTAGCGTCAGCATCCCACTTGTCTGTCTTTTGCAACGCTCTCTGCAGAGAATTAAAGAGGAGGCATTGCAGCCAGAGTAAGATGAGATGGATCAAGAACCTGTAGTGGGCGATTACACACAGCCCAGCCTCATCTCATCCCAACGTGCATTGGGGGACAATGAGGGAGAGGAGGAGGAGGAAGAAGAACAGGAGCTGGTATCATGCGCTGTAGACGGTAGTACCTGTACAACTGTCATACCGTCGGTACAGCGTGGGTGGCCTGAGGACATGGGGGGAAGAAGGGGGAGGAGAGCATGGTCAGTCGTCATCTTGGTGAGGACACGAAGTCTTGCCCGTTACCAGTCTGGCACACATGGCTGACTTTATGTTACGCTGCCTTAACCGTGACCCTCGCGTTGTCAAAATGTTGGGTGACAGTCATTACTGGTTGGTGACACTTTTAGACCCCCGATACAAGGAGAACTTTCTCTTATTCCTGAGGTGGAGAGGTCTACAAAAATGGGGCAGTACCAGAAGTACCTTGCTGCAGAACTATTAAAAAAATTCCCATCTGAACATGCTAGAGGCAGAGGTCACAGTTCGTTGCCCAACCAAGGCGTACAGGCGAGAGAGACGCAACTCCAATCCAGCAGAGGCAGGGGAACACTGTCAATGTTCTTGGACAGTTTTCTCAGACCCACCCAGCTTACAGGCCCTGAGGCGCGGGGTACTCTCACAAGGAGTGGAAAGTTTCAAAAGATGGTGAGGGAGCACCTTGCCGACCGTACCAGCATCCTCCGTGATTCCTCTGTGCCTTTTGATTTTTGGGTATCCAAGCTGGACAATTGGAATGAACTCGCTCTGTACGCCTTGGAGGTCATGGCCTGCACTGCCACTAGCATGTTATCGGAGCGTGTTTTTAGTGTCGCTTTGGGAATTATAACTGATAAGCGCACTCGCCTGTCTACTGACAATGTTGACAAGCTGACCCTTATCAAAATGAACAAGGGCTGGATTGGGCCAGACTTCTCATCACCACCAAATGACAGCAGAGTAACATAAAGTCAGATCAACTGTGTTATTTCGGGAGGTGTATTCCCATGCACAGCTTCACACCCACACATGGGTATACACTTCCTCAATTCGGCTTTTTTTTGCTCTTCTCCTTATCCTCAGCCTCCACCACCACTATATCACCAGGGTGACTGTGGTCCGCGTTGCCAGCATTGCAACTTCCTCCGTCCTAATTTTTGGCAGCTTTTGCTTGGAAGGCATAGGCAAAGACTATGGGAGACCCACTCCCCAATAATGGGACTAATGTTTGTAATATGCTGTACTGTATGGCTCTTGTAAGGGCCATTGCAAGTTCCTCCATCCTAAATTTTGGCAGCTTTTGCTTGGAAGGCATAAGCAAAGACTATGGGAGACCCACTCCCCAATAATGGGAATAATGTTTTTAAGATGCTGTACTGTATGGCTCTTGTAAGGGGCATTAAAAGCGTCTTGTTAAGCTACTGCGACCTCCACCACTTTTCTGAGGGGCATTAAAAGTGTCTTGTTAAGCTAATGGGACCTCCACGTCTCTTCCAAGGGGCATTAAAACCATCTTGTTAATCTACTGCGACCTCCACGCCTCTTACAAGGGGCATCAAAACAGTCTTGTTAAGCTAATGCGACCTCCAACACTTTTCCAAGGGGCATTGATATTGTCTTTTTATTCCACTAAGACCTCCACTTCTCTTCCAGGGGGCATTAAAACCGTCTTGTTAAGCTACTGCGACCTCCACCACTCTTCCAAAGGGCATTAAAACTGTCTTGCTAAGCTACTGTGACCTCCACCTCTTTTCCCAGGGGCATTGATATTGTCTTTTTATTCTACTGCGACCTCCACGTCTCGTCCAAGGGGCATTAAAACCGTCTTGTTAAGCTACTGCGACCTCCACGTCTCTTCCAAGGGGCATTAAAACCATCTTGTTAAGCTACTGCGACCTCCACCACTTTTCCCAGGGGCATTGGTATTGTCTTTTTATTCCACTGCGAACTCCACCATTCTTCCAATGGGCATTGCATTTCCTCCTAATTTTAGTCAGCTTTTGATTTTCAATGCATATGCTAACACTAAGGTAGACCCACTCCCCAATAATGGGTAGAAGGTTTTTAGTATGCTGTAATCCACGTCTGTTTCAAGGGGCATTGCAGTTCCTCATAATTTTTGGAAAGCCTTCCATTCACTGCTTAGGCCAACAGTGCACAGGAGACCCAGTTGCTATAAATGGAAAAAATGGTTTAGTTTAGGCCCTCTGACCTCCATCTCACTTCCAAGGGGCATTGGAGTGCCTCGAAATTTGTGGTAGGCATTGCACTCACTGCATGCCCTATAACTGTGTAGCCGAACCTCTTCTTTTGGTACAGAAACATATCCTACTAGACATGTGTGGTTGACTGGCCTGATATTGATGTGAATGGTCCCTGTTCCTCCTACTCTTTCTCACTCACCCCCTGGGCCGTGGGGCACTCGAGACCGGTCTTCAGGGCAATGCTGGGAGTAGTAGTGGTGACCCGGTCCCGTGGCTCAGGGTGGCCAGACCAGTGGCAGTCTATGATGTGTTTTAGGTAATGTCCGACTACGCCACCCATGGATTGCGGTCAGGGAGGACCGCCGCTGCAAGGCAGACTGCTGAGGCTGGTGTTGGGGATGCAGCAGGGAATGGTACAACTCCCCACGGGAGGAGTGTAGCCTCAGGGCAGTGTGATAGGATGCTGGGGGTGATGGTGCAGGCGCAGCAGTAACCACACAGAGTCCAATAATGCAGTCCAGGGTCTTTTATTGCAGATCTTATTATAGACCCAACAGGAGTACAGGGTAGGAATCGACCTGGGTGTCTGAGGGCATTCAGGCGAGCTCCGCTGGTCAGGGTGAGTGGGTAGGCCTACCGTTCTCTCTCTGCCTTTGCTGACTATCTCCCACTTTAATGGTATGATAGCCCACTTCCCTGAGCTTGCCGTGTACTATGCCTAGGAAAGCTTAGTACTCCGGGACCGTTCTCTCTCTGCCTTTGCTGACTATCTCCCCCTTTAGTGGTATGATAGCCCACGTCCCTGAGCTATCTCTACCAGGACCGGCTCTCGTCGCCTCTGTCCCTGGCTTTCTGCTCCTACTTTGCCTCCTGGACTCCTCAGCTGCGGCTGACCTGTCCCTCTGCTTCTGTCCAAGGGGCATTAAAACCGTCTTGTTAAGCTACTGCGACCTCCACGTCTCTTCCAAGGGGCATTAAAACCATCTTGTTAAGCTACTGCGACCTCCACCACTTTTCCCAGGGGCATTGGTATTGTCTTTTTATTCCACTGCGAACTCCACCATTCTTCCAATGGGCATTGCATTTCCTCCTAATTTTAGTCAGCTTTTGATTTTCAATGCATAGGCTAACACTAAGGTAGACCCACTCCCCAATAATGGGTAGAAGGTTTTTAATATGCTGTAATCCACGTCTGTTTCAAGGGGCATTGCAGTTCCTCATAATTTTTGGAAAGCCTTCCATTCACTGCTTAGGCCAACAGTGCACAGGAGACCCAGTTGCTATAAATGGAAAAAACGGTTTAGTTAAGGCCCTCTGACCTCCATGTCACTTCCAAGGGGTATTGGAGTGCCTCGAATTTTTTGGTAGGCATTGCACTCACTGCATGCCCTATAACTGTGTAGCCGAACCTCTCCTTTTGGTACAGAAACATATCCTACTAGACATGTGTGGTTGACTGGCCTGATATTGATGTGAATGGTCCCTGTTCCTCCTACTCTTTCTGACTCACCCCCTGGGCCGTGGGGCACTCGAGACCGGTCTTCAGGGCAATGCTGGGAGTAGTAGTGGTGACCCGGTCCCGTGGCTCAGGGTGGTCAGACCAGTGGTAGTCTATGATGTGTTTTAGGTAATGTCCGACTACGCCACCCATGGATTGCGGTCAGGAAGGACCGCCGCTGCAAGGCAGACTGCTGAGGCTGGTGTTGGGGATGCAGCAGGGAATGGTACAACTTCCCACGGGAGGAGTGTAGCTTCAGGGCAGTGTGATAGGATGCTGGGGGTGATGGTGCAGGCACAGGAGTAACCACACAGAGTCCAATAATGCAGTCCAGGGTCTTTTACTGCAGATCTTATTATAGACCCAACAGGAGTACAGGGTAGGAATGGACCTGGGTGTCAGGGCATTCAGGCGAGCTCCGCTGGTCAGGGTGAGTGGGTAGGCCTACCGTTCTCTCTCTGCCTTTGCTGACTATCTCACCCTTTAGTGGTATGATAGCCCACGTCCCTGAGCTTGCCGTGTACTATGCCTGTATGGCTTGCGACTCGGGCCTTAGGTACCTGTAGCTTCTCCGTGCTGTACCGGTCCCTCTGTGTGGCGGAACCTCCAGGCTTCTTGGCCAAGGGACCTGAAATCCCTTGCGGGTTGGTTTTCTGCTGCAGGGCTTGCAACCCTGACAGCCTCGGACCCCAGTTTCCGGTATGTAATTTCTCTCTACCAGGATCGGCTCTCGTCGCCTCTGTCCCTGGCTTTCTGCTCCTACTTTGCCTCCTGGACTCCTCAGCTGCGGCTGACCTGTCCCTCTGCTTCTGAGAACCCTTCTGGATACTTCAGAAGTGGGTCCTGGTCTCTCTAACCCTGCCCTCAGTACCAGTTTTTATAGGGGCAGCCTGCTCCCCCTACTGGCCTGGGACAGGAGGTGCGGCTTGCAAATGGTCCATGACCAGACAACCTCCCTCCTGCTCTCAGACGCAGCCTTACAAGTTTGTGGCATCCAGGCCAGGGGTGACACATTCCCCCCTAGGAAAGCTTAGTACTCCGGGACTAAACGAGAAACACGATACAGGGTAGAAATTATAACATAAACATAACAGAGAAGAAAAACAACAAACAACACCACATATTGAGTTCTTTAGGTCACAGGATGGCCAGCGACCGGGTGTCCATATCACCAAACACAAGAAGAGGGTCACAGTATGATCCGTGACCGGGTGTCCATTTCACCAACACAACGGGAGCCTTAACCAGGTGGGGGTCTGTCCTTGCCCCGAGTCCTTGACAGTCTTTATTCTTTCCTTTGGTTAGGCTCCGAACATATTTACAAGGAAGTCCCGGTTACTCAAAGTTCATAACCTTTTAGTCCATTTGTCACTATGAAAAACAGGAAAACAGTATTAATAACCAGGGTACAAACATAACACATTAAATATATACATTTTACATTTAGATCTTCCAGCGAGCTGGCATTTGACCCCTAGTGCTCCGGGTTGACCTCCGTAGCCCACTGTCTGGTGGTGGTCTAACCTGGCTTTCCCCACTATCATTGAGGGTACAGATACTAGCTGGGTGTACAGGTAGGGCAGGTAGCTGTCTGCGGGTCCTTTGGCTTACCGCAGGCATGGTAGGCTCCCTGTCAGCAGAGGGTTGACTCTCCTGGGCTGCTGGCGTGGGTTCTTCCGCCTCTGGGGCCGCTTGCTCTTCTTGTTCTTCCTGTCCTCCTGTAGGTTCCTGCTGGGTAGGCTGAAGGAAGTGTAGGACGGGTACCACTATTGCGCCATTTATCTGAGTCCAGGTCCGGGGGAACTCTCCGAGAACTGTGCTGATCATCTCTTCCTTGTCCTCTGCGGGTTCAAGGTCATCTTGATCTTCATTTGGACTCTGTAGTTGCTCGGGGCACCGTTTTAGGCGATCTCTGGAGACGGTGCTAGTGGTTTCTCCTCCATCCTTGGTAATCACACATACCTTCGGGTTGTCGTGGTCGGACTGCAGTACTGTGTACGGGTCTCTCTCCCACTGGTCATCCAGCTTGTGTAACCTTCTCTTCCGCTTCAGGACCTGCTCACCAGGTTCCAGGGGACCAGCTGGGGCGTGTTGGTTGAAGAGCCTCTCTTGCTTTTCTCTCGCTTGAGCCAGACTCCTCTCCACACTCTCCTGTACCTTCTTGTACTGTAGCCGCCGGTCCGTATCCCAGTCTGCATCTGGGGAGGTGTCCTCAGGTGTCAGGACTCCCATCTCCAGGTCTATCGGCAGTTTACCTGGTCTTGCTCGCATCAGGTAAGCCGGGGTGCAATTTGTAGCATTCACAGGGATATGGTTGTACAAGTCAATCAGGTCTGGCAGCTCCTCCGGCCACAGGCTGTGTTCTTCCAGGGGTAACGTCTTGAGGAGATCGATGATGATATTGTTCATTTTCTCACACAGCCCGTTGGTTTGCGGGTGGTAAAGCGTTGTCCGAATCTTCCTACAGCCGTAGAGGTTGCAGAACTCCTGGAATACTTCAGCCTCAAACGCCGGACCTTGATCTGTCAAGACCTGTTCCGGATACCCATGTGGATGGCAGAAGTGTTGCTGGAAGGCTGTGGCCGCAGTTTGGGCTGTCAGATCTTTAACAGGAACCACTACCAGGAACCGGGAGTAATGGTCCACAATTGTCAGGGCATAGACGTAGCCCGACCGCCTTGGAGCCAATTTCACATAGTCCAGAGCTACCAGCTCAAGAGGCTGCCTGGTGACGATGGGCCTCAAGGGTGTCTGCTGGCTGGTACGGTCCTTCCTTCTGAGGTGACATGGGCTGCAGTCCCTGCTCCACTTCTCGATGGCCCTTCTCATGCCGACCCAGTAGAACCGCTCTCTCAGTAGGAACTCCAGTTTCTTCCACCCGAAGTGTCCTGCTCTGTCTTGGTAGGCCTCCAGGACCATTGCTGCATCTCGCCGTGGGACCACTATCTGCCAGGTCAGCTCGTGCGTCCGGTGGTTGACAAGCCTTCTGCCCAGCTTACCCTCGTAGAGGAACAGCCTACTTTTCTCCTTCCATATCTGCTTGGCTTCCTCTGGAGCGTCGGGGCCAGGGCTAGCGTCTTCCTGGGTTAACATGTCTTTCATCAGGCGTATTGCAGGGTCGCTATCTTGCGTTTCAGCCCAGCCGTGGTGGGGTAAGGGATTGAACATGACGGTGGTTAAGTCCTTGTCTCTTACCTGGTGAGAATGCTGAGTGGCCCCATACTGGTGGAACGCAGGGAGCTCTATTTCCTCCAGCTCTTCCGAGTCATCTTTTTCTTCAGGTAGGTGGGGCATTCTTGATAGGGCACCTGCGTTGGCGTTAGTTCTGCCTGCCCGGTATTTGATTGTGAAGTCATAATTGGATAGCCGGGCCATCCACCGCTGTTCTAGGGCACCTAATCTTGCATTGTCCAGATGTGTCAACGGGTTGTTGTCCGTGTACACGGTGAACTTTGCGGAGGCCAGGTAATGCTTAAACCGTTCTGTGACGGCCCATACCACTGCCAAGAATTCTAGCTTGAAGGAGCTGTACTTCTCCGGGTTTCTTTCAGTGGGCCTCAGCTTCCGGCTGGCATACGCGATCACCCTTTCTCTGCCCTGTTGGTTCTGTGACAGTACGGCTCCCAGCCCCACATTACTGGCATCTGTGTGGAGGATAAAAGGCTGACCATAATTGGGGTAGGCCAGGATCTCATCCCCCGTGAGGGCCATCTTCAACTGGCGGAAGGACTCCTCTTCCGGCTTGTCCCACTTGAAGGGTGGCTTGTGACTTCTGGACTTAGACTGTCCTATCAGGAGGTCCTGCATAGGAGCTGCCATCTTAGTAAATCTGGGGATGAACCTTCGGTAGTAGCCTACCAACCCGAGGAACTGCCTCACTTCCTTGATGTTAGAGGGGCTTGGCCAGATCTTGATGGCCGTGACTTTGTCGGGGTCGGGGGCTACTCCCTCTGCACTCACCACGTGTCCTAGGTACTGGACCTTTGGTTTTAACAGGTGGCACTTTGAAGGCTTCACTTTCAGGCCGTAGCCTGCCAGGGCTTCGAACACCTCGGCCAGGTGCTTTAGATGGTCCTCGTAAGTCTTCGAATAGACGATCACGTTGTCCAGGTGAAGGAGGACCGTCTCGAAGTTTCGGTGCCCTAGACAGCATTCCATCAGCATCTGGAAGGTCCCTGGTGCGTTGCAGAGCCCGAAGGGCATACAGTTGAACTCACTCAGTCCCATCGGGGTGGTGAAGGCGGTCTTCTCCTTGTCAGCCTCTGCCACAGGAACCTGCCAGTACCCGCTAGTAAGGTCCAAAGTAGAGAAGAAATAAGCTGATTTTAGAGCTGCTAAAGACTCCTCTATCCTAGGTAATGGGTACGCATCTTTATGGGTGATACGATTGATTTGTCTATAGTCCACGCACATTCTCATGGTACCGTCTTTCCTTTTTACCAAAACTAAGGGAGCTGCCCAGGGGCTACAGCTATCTCTAATGACCCCAGCTTCTTTCATTTCTCTCAGCATACCCTTGGCGTTCTGATAATGTGCTGGGGGTACAGGCCTGTGTCTCTCTTTTATTGGTGGGTGGCTCCCCGTGGGGATATGGTGTTCTATCCCTTTTACTCTGCCGAAGTCTAGCGGGTGCTTACTAAAAATTCTCTCGTACTCCTGAACCACCCGGTAGACTCCTTGTTTTTGGTGCAGTGGAGTGGAGTCAGCACCCACATGGAGTTTCTGGCACCAGTTCTCCTTTTGTTTCTGGGAGCCATTACCCTCCGCCTGTGGAGATGGAGGCAACGGTTCCACGGCCCTGATAGCTTTGTGCTCAACAGCAAACAGTTTGGCAAGTGTAGCGTACCTGGGTAGGTGTACCTCCCTCTCCCCAATGTTGAGAATGCGAACGGGCACCCTCCCATGACGGACATCAACCACCCCCCGTTCTGTCAAAATGGTGGGCCTGCTGTCTGGGTACACGGGTTCTACCATGGCTTGGTAGTCTATGCCTCTCAACCCGATTGCAGTCCGACACCAGATCATCATTTCACTTTTGGGAGGCATGGAAATGAGGAATGAGTCACTCATTCTTACGCTACCGATCTCACCACCAGACAGTTCTACCTGCTGCCGTCTCATTAGGGCTCTTATCTCTTTCTGGAGGACCCTCTTTAGGCTGGAGCTCGCATTCATCGCCACCTGCTGTAAAATCACAATTACTTCTGAAAGACAGTTTTCAATTACATTAGTACCCACAGTTATTTTAGGGTGACTTTCACGACGGTCAATGTCCACAATGATCACTCCCTGTGCCGGCAGTTCCACCTTACCAATCTTGATGGTCATCTCTCTGAACCCCACCTGCGGCACGGGTTGGCCATTGCTGGCAATGATGCTTAAGTCGTCGTCTGGGTAGCGGGTTATGTCAGCGTCACTCCAGTACCGCTTGAAAAGTACGTAGGGGATGGTAGTCACTTGAGACCCGGTGTCCAGCTGTGCACTCATGGGGATACCGTCCAGCACTACGGATAAGACCGGGCGTCCCCGCACGTACTTATCATGCCAATTAGACGGGCCTGATGACCTTATGCCTGGGGGTTGGCCCTCTGCCCCAGGTCGGACCCATTTAAAGTACAGTACCTTGCTATGTGTCCTGGCTGACTTCAACGGCGGCAAATCGGCTGTCCATCCTCAGCGTAGCGGTCGGCGGGCCTCCCCCTGAACGGCGGGATCCTCCTCTGTCGACGCCAGGGGACATCCTCCGGACTGGAAGCCAGCTCGATTAGTCTTCACGGTTCCACCTGCAACGACTGTACGGTCCTGGTTAATGCAGCCACACTCTTTGTTAGCTCCTGGACCTGATGGTGCAGGTCTGCAGGCTGGGATGGATTTAGGGCCTGTGCATCAGCCCCCACAAGGTCTGCAGGGTAAGGCGCTGCCCCCTGGTGGTAAGTGATGGCAGGGCGCCGGGAAGCTACAGCGCAACCTGCTGCGGGTTCTCTGAGCACTCAGATGGCCCGATCCTTGATCTGCGCAAAAGTCAAATCGGGGTTCTGTAGGGCCATGAGGCACAGCTGGCTTCTGTGGGCGCTGGACAGCAGACCTTCTATGAACTGGTCAGTCAGCAGTTTATCAGAGTCCTGCACGCTACCAGGGTCAGCTTGTTTGATAGCTCTCAGGGCTTCTTGCAGGTTCAAGGCATAGTCTCTGATACTATCCTGGGCCCGCTGCTTACAGCCATAGAACCGCATTTTGATTTCTGCTGAGGTACGGGTATCAAAGGTACTCCGCAGCCGGGTCAGAATGTCCTTTACTGTCCTTTTCTCCTCATCTGAGCATGATTTCACTTGCCGCTGGGCTGCACCGGTGAGCTGCCCCGTTAGAATGCTCACTTTCTGTTCTTCCGTCAGGGGATAAACTTTGAACAAACTGTGCAGTCTTTCCCTAAAGTCAGTTAAGGTATGGGATTCCCCTGAGTATTGGGGCAGCCAGGCTGCTCCGGGGATGTAGGGCATAGAGAACGGCATCACCGCTGCTGCAGCCCCGCTGGTTGTAGAAGGCCCCTCTGTGTCCATCATCTTCCTCCCCCCTAGTTAAGCGTGGCCTACCCTCCGACGATCCTCTTCTGTAGGCCGCGGCTCCGTGTGAGGACCTTGCGTCGCGTCCTGGTGACGTCAGTGTCGCTCTCTCTCCCTTCCAGGACCTTGCGCAGCGTCGGTGCGTAGGGCGGGGCTTCAAGTCTCGCACGCTTTGGACGTCCACGCCCCTCTTCTTCCCGCGCGGCGTCCTGAAGATGGCGTCCGATTGCGGGAAAACGGCTGAAGATGGCGGGAAAACTGCTGAAGATGGCGGGAAACGGCTCCGGATGGCGGGAAACCTCTCTTTAAGGTACGTGTACAGTCTTTTTCAGGCACGCAATACCCATTTGTGGCGGGTTGGTCACAATCCTGCCGACTACGCCAAAGCTGACTCACCCCCTGGGCCGTGGGGCACTCGAGACCAGTCTTCAGGGCAATGCTGGGAGTAGTAGTGGCGACCCGGTCCCGTGGCTCAGGGTGGTCAGACCAGTGGTAGTCTATGATGTGTTTTAGGTAATGTCCGACTACGCCACCCGTGGATTGCGGTCAGGGAGGACCGCCGCTGCAAGGCAGACCGCTGAGGCTGGTGTTGGGGATGCAGCAGAGAATGGTACAACTCCCCACGGGAGGAGTGTAGCCTCAGGGCAGTGTGATAGGGTGCTGGGGGTGATGGTGCAGGCGCAGCAGTAACCACACAGAGTCCAATAATGCAGTCCAGGGTCTTTTACTGCAGATCTTATTATAGACCCAACAGGAGTACAGGGTAGGAATGGACCTGGTTGTCTGAGGGCATTCAGGCGAGCTCCGCTGGTCAGGGTGAGTGGGTAGGCCTACCGTTCTCTCTCTGCCTTTGCTGACTATCTCCCCCTTTAGTGGTATGATAGCCCACGTCCCTGAGCTTGCCGTGTACTATGCCTGTATGGCTTGCGACTCGGGCCTTAGGTACCTGTAGCTTCTCCGTGCTGTACCGGTCCCTCTGTGTGGCGGAACCTCCAGGCTTCTTGGCCAAGGGACCTGAAATCTCTTGCGGGTTGGTTTTCTGCTGCAGGGCTTGCAACCCTGACAGCCTCGGACCCCAGTGTCCGGTATGTAGTTTCTCTCTACCAGGACTGGCTCTCGTCGCCTCTGTCCCTGGCTTTCTGCTCCTACTTTGCCTCCTGGACTCCTCAGCTGTGGCTGACCTGTCCCTCTGCTTCTGAGAACCCTTCTGGATATTTCAGAAGTGGGTCCTGGTCTCTCTAACCCTGGACTCAGTACCAGTTTTTATAGGGGCAGCCTGCTCCCCCTACTGGCCTGGGACAGGAGGTGCGGCTTGCAAATGGTCCATGACCAGAGAACCTCCCTCCTGCTCTCAGACACAGCCTTACAAGTTTGTGGCATCCAGGCCTGGGGTGACACATTTCTCCTTTGCCACCACCTCATCCATCATTCATCACCTGAAGTTTTTTTTTTTACGGGAGTCATAGAACTGGGATAGCAGCAGGAAAACATCCAGCAATCCTCGGAGGAGGTAGGAGATGCGCCAAAACGCTGACCACCTCAGGCCTAGCCGCTATTACATACATGCGCTTGCATTCCAAGAAAACAAAGCAGATGCTAACTTCTATCATCATCATCATGTTCCTCACCTTGGCACTGTCTACTCCCCTGATGAAGAAGCCAGGGCGTTCCGGGAGGGTTTGGTTGTCTGGTGGGCTCGTCCAATGCTGCCCTAAAGCAGGCTGGGCTAAGAAAAGTGTCTGGGGGGATGTTCACAGGAGAAATAGGGGCGGCTGGGGACCGTTTATGGACACCTGGCCGCCGGGCGGCTGGGGACTGAGTATGCCGATGCAGCTATGAGGTAGTGGCCAGCTTCGGCCTCCTCCAAGCTAAAAGGCCCCATATCAAGTGCCAGCAAGCTAACAGTATGGTATTGCAGCCTGGGGGTGGGTGGGTAGCAGGCTGCATACTTCCGCTTGCGTTGCAAGGAATGGGGGAGGTACAATTGAACACTGCTCTGGGACAAGGACTTGCACGGGGATAGTTGCAAGTCTGCATCTTCTGATGTGGAAAGAATGACTTCTGATGGGCACACTTTTAGGCAGTGACCTGGGTGTCAGAGAAGCTTCCAGGGTCTTCCCCATGCTGTTCCCATGTCTTTTCCGCACTGTATGCATGTTGCATGTGTCACACAGCACATGGCCAGATAAGATTGTAAAATGTTAAAATGACATTTCCCAGTGAATGCATTTGTCACGGTTGAAAGCAATACAAAGGTGCAAAAAACGCATAAAAAATGCTACTTGTGAACATAGCCCAAGGTGTGGGGGAGTATTTTGTTTTTGGTTATTTATTTTACCTTATACACAAGTCTTTACCCCGGAAAGGAAGTTCCTTAACATATTTCACCGGAAAACCGTTTCAGTTTCCTTTTTGAACGTTTTATTGTGAGCCCGTTAAAGTGGCATAATACTTCTGACCACGTTGTTGACAGCAGTGACCTGGGGGTCAGAAATGCTTCCTGGGGTGATGCCCATGCTGTCCCCATGTCTTTTGAGCACTGTCACTATCATTTTGGGCACTTATTAGGCTTTCTACAGACTGCCGGGGGTGCCGCCACAAAAATGCTCGGGTCTCCCATAGACTAACATTGGGCTCGTTGCTCGGGTCGAGCACCCGAGTATCACGGCAAGCTCGACCCGAGCTTCGAGCACCCGAGCATTTTAGTGCTCGTTCAACACTAATAATGACCCATGTAATTAATCACAAATAGAACCGTATATAGAAAAATCATAGTTAAAAATAGACCACATATGTATCAATATCATAACCAATAATAATGATAGGGGATGGAGGGACTTCACATCTAATTGGTGCCTGCTTTCAGTGGCTCCTTGGTATGTTATCACTATTTATTATTATGATCATTTCTACTTGTACTGCATGTTATTATGGTTTAACATACGAGTCACTGTTTGTACTATAGCACATTTTCGAAACAACAGCATACTTCAAACAGGCACATATATTTTCAGATCTTAAGCTATATATAGTCCCTCACAGTGCGGAGGTGCTTTTTAAATAATTGTCATGTGTATGTACATTTAACATTAATAAAATGTTGTGTTTGCTGAGTTTGTTTGGTATTCGGTGTCATTATCGGATTCTGACCAAATTATATGATAGTTAATAATGATAGTAATATATATTATGTTAATTGACTCCAGATCTTGGATCCAAGTATTCACCGACAATCCAAAGGACAACCGCTTCCACATCGCCAGGGAGGAACAAAAAGAGAAGAACCGTACCCCCAGATCAACCACCAAAACCAACCGGTAAGTACTAAAAGAAACAAACAAACCATCAATTAAAAACAATTCTAAAAATGTAATAACATAGGTTCAGTTGATTTACAAAAAGGACGCGAAACTCAAATTCTCGTTAAGACCCAAGGGCGAGACTGTGTTCAAAGTCCAAATCCATCTAGCCTCCAATTTAGCTGGAGAAGTACTAACTTTGCCACCCCTAATGTGTGGTACAATCCTGTCTATCCCTATCACATGTAAAAGTGAAGCATCACAATTATGATGTAACTTGAAGTGACGGGGTATAGTTTTTAGAGATGATACTTCCGCACTTTCTTTCTCCGCAATGATCCCCAATACATGCTCCCGTACCCGCACTTTGAGTTGGCATGTTGTTAACCCGATGTAAATAAGTGCACACGGGCATGTGGCATAATAGACCACAGCTTTAGTATTTCAATTAATATTATGTTTGATCAAAAATATCTTTTCACCGTCGAAGCCAACAAAAGAGTCTGCTCGTCCAATGTTAGGGCATGCAATACATTTGCCACAGGGTTTACATCCCCTCGGGGGTTTGTGGTTGGATAAAAAGTTCACCGACTCATTAACATAGTGGCTCTTAACTAATGTATCACCCAAACTTGGAGATCTACGAAAAGTAATACTAGGTTTGGTGTCCAAATATTGGGCCAAGATGAGATCTGATAATAAAATAGTCCATGACTTTTCCAAGAAGTGACGCATCAGACCTATATTACCATAGTATTGAGAAATGAGGCGAACAAACTTTTGAGGAGTCCTTGTCCACGTCGAGTACAGTGCATTGTGCCTTGTAGTGTGTCTGGCCCTATTAACGGCTCTCTTGACTGAGCGTTTACTGTACCCTCTTCTGAATAGTCTCTCCTTCAATTCTTCAGCTTGCCTCATGAACTCAGTATCCTCAGAGCAAATCCGTCTTAATCTAAGAAATTGGCCAGTAGGTATTGACTTAATCACTGCAGCCGGATGGGCCGAAGTAGCCAATAGAAGAGAATTGACTGAGGTAGGTTTTCTAAAGAGTCATGTCTGTAGGCAATTTTGTTCATCCCTTTTTACTTGCACATCCAAGAAATCTATGGTATGTGTGTCGTACTGAAAGGTGATGTGGATGTTATAGTTATTCTGGTTAAGGGACTCTATAAACATACAGAGTTCCTCCCTAGATCCCTGCCACATCAAAAATATGTCATCAATGTACCGCGTCCAAAAAAGGACGCGGTCCATTGATGCATACTGATCCTCCGAGAAAAGGTCCCGCTCCCACAGCCCCAGGAACAGATTGGCATAAGCTGGTGCAAATGATGCCCCCATGGCTGTACCCTGGAGCTGCAGGTAGACTGACCCTTTAAAAAGAAAAAAATTATGTGATAAGGAAAAGTGAAGCAATTGAACAATTAATTTGGCCATCATTGGTGTTGTCCTTGATGAGGTTTCCAGAAAGAATTTGGTGGCCTGTATCCCATCTGTATGTCGGATATTGTTGTACAACGACTCAATGTCACAAGTTACCAACAAATTATTTGCATCGATATGTAACCCATCTATGTTTTTCAAAAAATCACTAGTATCCCTAGTGTATGAGGGGATGGATTCCACACTATTTTGTAAATTGTGGTCAATGAAACGATTTACATTCTCCAAATAGCTGCCACAGCCAGAAATGATAGGTCTTCCCGGTGGTACATGACAATTTTTGTGAATCTTGGGTAAAAGATACAACGTAGGAATAGATGGGTCGCTGACCTGTAGGGCTAAACATACCTCCTTATTGATAATACCTTCATCTCTCGCATCTTGGAGGATCACTGATAATGCTGTCTGAAATTTGCTAAGTGGATTTTATAACATTTCTCTACCTCCAACTGGCGAAACGCCTCCGCCTCATACATAGCTTTAGGCCTAACAACCACGTTCCCCCCTTTATCTGCTGGCTTGAACACCACATCAGATATGTCTTGTAGTCTCTGCAAAGACTGTCTTTCTTGCCTCGTGAGGTTGTCATAAGATGCATAATAAGGGATATTTTCAAAATCCCTACTCACCATCCTAACGAAGATGTCAATCGTAGGACATGTAGATAAGGGGGGAAATTTCTGAGATTTTAATTGAATTGACGCTGGTATCTTACCTCCCAATGGGGTGTTATATTCGATCGCCAATTCCTCGAGGATCCCTAACGCCTCCTGTTCCGTCTCTGTGGGAAACAAATGAGAGATAGTCTCATCATGGAAATATCTCTTAAAAAGCAATTTTCTGGCAAAAAGATGAAGGTCTTTGATGGCCGTAAAGCTGTCAAAATGTGCTGTTGGGCAAAACATGAGACCTCTATTGAATATTGAAAGCTCTGTTTCAGTAAATATTTGGGAACTTAAATTAATTACCTTTAAACTGTTTTTGTTCTCAGGCGAGTACCCATAGTTACTTTTGTTTGGAAGGAAACGCAGCTCACGTTTACGTTTTGGTGTGATAGTAATTGATGTGGAGGCGGAAGAGGAGACATCAGAAATATCACTCCTGGAGGGATTGGAGGTAATAGATGATGCCCGATTCCTGTCTTCCCCTAATTGCACTTGTCGTTTCCACCTATAGACCTTGCGCAATGCAAAATCTTTGAGGTCACGGTTAAGTTTGTTAGTTTGGTTACCCTGAATTTCCTTAACCAAAGTATCCAGTGACTTATTCACCAACATATCAATTGAAGTCACCTGTTCCTTTGTTAACTCCGTTTTAGCATTGGAGTATGTCGTCTCAAGAGTCTTATCAAGGTCCAATATGGATTTCTCATCTCGTTGTGTAAGCAATCCCACAAGTTTCCATGATGTCTCGTTACATATAGTCTCCCACTCCTTAATAAAATCCTCATCCTGGACAACAAAGGATGGTGTAACCTTAATTCATAGGCCCCTTGGGATTAATTTTCTAAGAACGTAATTTTCCAAAAAGGCTCTATTCCACCAAAGGCGAGTTCGCTTAGAGACCAAATTTTTGATAGTATTAAGAAACATATCCATGTTAGAACCAACTGAACCAGGTATAGTAGTACCACTATTTTCGAAAACTTCTATCAATTGTCCCTGCCAGGAGATTTCCCTGGCTTTAAGGTCCATGTCCAGGGTAGTAAAGCCTGTGCAAAACACAGTAAAATGATTAGAAAACAAGACCACTGGAAAACCATATAAGTGTAAACACGTATTGAGATCCAGTCTCCGGCATGAAATCCAAATTAAGGAAGTCAGCACAAGGACCATAGAGCCATTGAGAAAAAGAACCTTGCAAACATTCAAGAGCTTGAACAAACTGCAATGTAAAATTCCAGCTGAGAAGTGCAAGAAGCTTATAGATGGCTACAAGAAATGTTTGGAAGCTGTTAGCAATGCGAAAGAGTGTGCATTCAAGTATTAATTAGGGGTGCCTTTAATGCTGCACATGCTGTTTATTCTGTGTTTTCTTTGAAATTGCAACATGGAAGTTTAAAAAAATGTTTTATTGTTGTATTACTTTGGACCACTAATTAAAAAATCCTGAGGATATAACTTTGGTACATTTCCATATATTTCTGAAGATTTTGTACAGTCTAAGACAAAAATGAAGGGGTGCCAATGATGGTGAGCAGGACTGTACAGGTTATAGACTGCTGAGGAGAGTGATCCCTGTATGCCTCACATCAGATGTCTTGTTGTTGATAAATAATCTTTTATCACTTTATGTAAATTATCTCTTCCAGGCTATGGGGAGGATGGTGCCTGGAAGATAACTCTGCCTCCAGAGTGTCACGGTTTCATAACTGACTATGGCCTGTGGACGCTGTGAGTGACAGCTAAGCTGCCCTATGAAATCTGGATTGTGTTTGATTGTCAGTTTTGTGAGTGACAGTCCAGATATCCAATCTGATCCTAGGGCGTGCTGGTCTGTCCGCATTTTGATTGACAGCCCTTCTGCTCAATCTGGTCCAGTCTACGGGCATTTCCCCAGGTGCCTACCATCCTCAGATGATTTGCTAGGTATTTAGCTGGCTTGCTGTGAGCAGCAGATTGTCAATTGTAGCTTTGCTTTAAGTAGGTAAATGTGCTTAGCCCTGTGTCTGGCTTCTGATCTTGATTTTGACCTTGGATCTGTTGTGACAATTTTCGTAGATTATTCATTCTGCTTTTGACGCTCTCTGACTTTAGGTATCTGACCCTGGACTTGGCCCCTGACTATCTGTTTGTCAATGTTAATAATAATAATAATAATCAACCTGACTTCATCTAGGGGGCCCACCATGGCTATGGTTACCCGAGGTAGCCATAGTGACGCGTGGTCGTCATGACGTCCCCTGGGTCAGCAAGCTATGGAACATTTCTTTCTAAGAAGCTTCTGTAAAGATATAATGCATTGCAATGCATTAGACCAATGATCAAAGTAAAAAAAGTGAAAGTCCCATAGAGTGACTAAGTAAAAAAGTTAATTAAAAGTGTAAAAAAATGTAAAAATATATTTTAAAAAAATTACATAATATAATAATTTTAAAAAAATTACAGAAATAAATACATATTTTTATGTAAAAGAGAAGTACACATATTTGGTATTGCCATGTCCGGAACGACCCCATCTATAACACTGTCAAACTAGTTAACCCCTTCAGTGAGCACTGTAAAAAATTAAACATTTCGCAAACTATGGTTTTTCATCATACCACTGGAAAAAAGTGGAATAAAACGCAATCAAAAATACAAATGTAAATAAAAATGGTATAGCTGAAAACATCATCTTATCCCACAAAAACAAGGCTGCCACACAGCTCCATCAGTGAAAATACTAAAAATTATAGCTCTAAGAATAAAGCGATGCTAAAATAATGCATTATCAATTTTACCACACGGTGAATGACATAAAAAAACAAACCCAAAAAATAGACTCTGTCTGTCTTTCAGAAATATAGAAAAATATAGAAATATAGAAAAATTATAGCTCTCAAAATACAGTGATGCAGAAACTAGTTTCTGAAAAAAATAAAAAAAGCGTCTTTTAGTGTGTGACAGCAGCCAAACATAAAAAACTATATAAATCTGGTATCACTGTAATCGCACCGACACAAAAAATAAAGTCGTTAAATCACTTATATCGTAAGGGGAACAGCATAAAAAATAGATAAAATGAATTATTGACCTACAAATGATTTGTTCATTCTACCTCCAAATGATTGCAGTAAGACTCGAGGTACTCTACGCTGAACACCCACACAGGCGTAAATCTCTGAAATACGTGATTCAGACAGAACCCCCGGTGGAAGATTCCTTATAATGAGGCAAGCACTGTAGGAACACTGTCTGTCCTATGATTTGGTGGTGTCTGTCTTTTTAGGCGTGCATAAAAGTGCGGTTGGCCACAGTTTTGTGCACTTCTGAAAAGTACAATGCTGAACAGAGGCCAGGTGGATTCGAACCCGAATTTGAAATGCCGAACAAATTCACTCAACACTACTCATTATAGTGAATGAATGTCTCGGGGGTTACATCTGAATCACGTCTTTCAGAGATTTAGATGGAAATCCCGATGTAAGTGCTCAGCATAGAGCGCTGGGTAAATGTTATCCAAAATGTTATGTAAAATGTTCCCAATAAAAGCTTCAATTCAATCCAAAAAAAAGCAAGTCCCCATTCAAGTCTGTCATCTGTCAATGGAAATATAGGACGATTTCACATTACTGGTAGCACAAAGACTCTGGAAAAATGAAATGGCACCTCGCCCTCCAAAAGAAATCTAGTGAATTTTGTGCTCCAAAATACAAATGCCCCTCTTTTTTCTAAGCTCCATAATGTAACTAAACAACATTTAGCATCCAAATGTTTGACAGGGATCTAATTTACTAAATGGGGTCACTTGAGAGTGGTATTCTGGTTTTCTAGCACTAAGGGGATCTGTATATGGAATCCACAAACTATTGTACGAAAATCTGCGCATCAGGAGGCAAATAGCGCTCCTTCCGTTCCAAATCTAGCCATGTCGCTAAGCAGTACTGTACAGCCACATATGTGGCATTTCCATTTTCAGTAGGAATTGTGTGACAAATGTTGGTGACATTTTTAACCATTTCTCCATGTAAAAATCTGGGGCCAAAATTAAATTTTTGTGGCAAAAATGTAATTATTTTTTCTTCGCTGTCCAGTGGAATAAAATTCTGTGACACACCCGTGGTGTCAACATGATCACTGCACCCCTAAATGAATTCATTGAGATATGTAGTTTGTAAAATAGGGTCACTTATGGGGTTTCTGCTGTTCTGGAACCTCAGGGGCTCTTCCAGTAGGTCATGGCACCTGCAAACCATTAAATAGTAAAATCTGCACAGCAAAATGGTGCTGTTTCTCTTCTGAGCTTTGCACTGTGCCTAAAAAGCAATTTTCAACCACATATGGGGTATTGGCGCACTCAGGAGAAATAGCACAACAAATTTTGGGGTCCACTTTTTTCTATTACCCTTGTGAAAATAAAAAAATGGGGCTAAAAGAACATTTTTGTGGGAAAAAATGTGATTTTTTATTTTCAAGCCTCAACATTATAAGCTTCTGTGAAGCACCTGGGAGGTTCAAGTTACTCACTACAAATCTAGATGCAGTCTTTGAGGGGTCTAGTTTCCAAAATGGGGTCACTTGTGGGGAGTTTCTACTGCTTAGGCACATCAGGGGCTCTCCAAATCCGACATGGTGCCCACTCTCAATTTCAACCATTTTTGAGTTTTAAAAGTCAAACGGCACTCTTTCCCTTCCGAGCCCTGATATGAGCCCAAATAGTAGTTTTCCCTAACATTTGGGGTACTCAGGAGAAATTACTCAGGAGAAATTGAACAACCAATTTTGAGGTCCATTTTCTCCTGTTACCCTCGTGAAAATAAAAAAATGTAACTAAAAGAAGATTTATGTGAAAAAAAGTAAAATAAAAAAAGTAAATTTTTTCCTTCCACATTGCACTAATTTCTGTGAAGCACCTGAAGAGTTAATAAACTTCTTGAATGTGGTTTTGAGGCTTTGAGGAGTGCAGTTTTTGGAATGGTGCCACTTTTGGGTATCTTCTGTCATATAAGCACCCCAAAATCACTTTTCTGTGGTCTCTAAAAAAATGGTTTTGTTGGAAAAATGAGAAGTTGCTGATCAACTTTTAAACCTTCTAACTTCTAACTTTCTAACAAAAAAAAATTGTTTCAAAAATTGTGCTGATGTAAAGTAGACATGTGGGAAATGTTACTTGTTAACTATTTTGGATGACATAACGCTCTGGTTTAAGGGCATAAGAATCAAAAGTTTTAAAATTGTGAAATTTTCGCCAAATGTATGATATTTTTACAAATAAACGCAAGCCATATCAAAAAATGTCACCACTATCATAAAGTACAATATGTCACGTAGACACAGTGTCATAATCATTGGGATCCATCGAAGCGTTCCAGAGTTATTACCTCATAAAGTGACATTGGTCAGATTTAAAAAATGAGACCCGGTCATTAACCTACAAAGTGGCTTGGTCCTTGAGAAGTTAAGAGATCCTCCAGAGCCATAAACCTACTATTTGGCCACCCTTGAACAGTGCTCACAAGCAGAAATGGTTGCAGTGGGCCCAGACATACTGTACATTAAGACTAGTTTGAAATAAGGCTTGTTTACTGATAAGTGGTGTGCAACCCTGGATGGTCCAAATGGATGGAGTAATGGATGGTTGGTGGATGGCCACCATGTCCCAATAAAGCTGAAAGGAGAAAGGTGGTGGTGGAGTTATGTTTTAGGCTTGAATCATGACAAGAGAACTGATTGGCGTCTTTAGGGTCTCTATAGGTGTGAAAATGATTTCGGCAAAATATGAAGGTTCTGACTTTCTTCTATGGTACAACAAGAAGAACCGTGCCATCCGTAGCAAAAACATTTTCATGCGTGACAATCTCATGCTGCAAAGAATACTTTTGATTTATTGGCTGCTATGGGCATAAAAGTAGAGAAGTTCATAGCATGGCTACCATCCTCTCCTGACCTAAACCCTATTGAGAACCTTAGGAGAATCTTCAAGCTTAAGATCTATGAGGGTGGGAGGCAGTTCACATCAAAACAGCAGCTCTGAAGTTTATTCTGATGCCATGCAAAGAAATTAAAGCATAAAATGTCCAAAAACTCACAAGTTGAATAGATGCAAGAATTGGGAAGGTGATATCAAAGAAGGGGTCTTATGTTAACATGTAATTTGGCCTCTTAAGATGTTTTTGATTGAATAAGCTTTTGATTTCAGTAAATGTGACCTTAATGTTGCAAATTCAACAAATGACCATTTTCAGTTCTTTACAACCTATAAAATGTTTGGAAACTCTGTTGTGCATAATAATTTGGAACAGTGTGCAGTTTGATTTTTTTTTTAGTTTTGAAAAAAATACTATTATCATTGGGACGCTTGTCCAATAAAATTTGATTTATACAGTAATGGTTGATGACTTGTATATTATACTGACTCATTTGCATTGACCATTTTGGAAAATCAGAGAAAAATAGTATTTCATAATAATTTGGAACATGATATATGTATACACATTCAGGATTTGCGGCACAAAATCCAGATAGAGTGGCAGAAAAATACTGCCTTAAATAAGCCCATTTTTGCTGCGTTTTTTACTTGCATTTTAGATGCAGTTTCCCCACTCATTAGAATGGATGAAATCTGCAGTAAAAAAAACCTGACAGAATTGACATGCTGCAGATTTAAATATGCGGCAAATGTGCAAGGAAAAAATAAGGGACGTGTGGATGAGAATTCAGGAATCTCATTCACTTTGCTGGTACTAGGAAATCCTTCAGATTTTTTGACAAAACTACACAGAAAAAATGTGACAAATGTTAAAAGCTTTCTCACCATGGACATTTTTAGGTTTTGTGCTTTCAATACTTTTTCCCCTACTTACAAGAGCCAGAAATGCAATTCTGCAATTGTTTTTGTTTTATTTATTTATTTATTTTTTTAATCCACTGCATTGGTGAAAATTGTATGGTATTGTCTTTGTTATAGAAAGTATGGGAGGATGTGTGAAGAGAGAGTTTGGGAAAGAGGGATGTATGAGAAGAAAACCAAGGGAAGGGGGGATGTGTGAGGAGACTGTTTAGGAAAGAGGGGGGGGATGTGTGATGAGACAGTATGGGGAGGAACTGTGTATAGTGGGGTGCCCCGAACTGAATTTTTGCCCCGTGTGCTGAAAAACTAGATTTACCTCTGAGCAGCAGAATGTATAGTAGGGTGAAGTTTTTATACAACTATGCAGCGCAGAAAAGTTATGCTGAGTGAGTAGTAAAAATTGTGAATGGTGATGATGAAGGTAAATAAGTTCACAGAATTGGCTTATTGTATGATGATTGAAATGGTGGCAAAGAGATTAGCTTCCGAATTAATACATTTCACCATAGTGTTCAAATAATACAGATCTATAGAAACAAAAATAACAGCTATGCATAAAAACAAATCTAATAACTACTGTAGAATGTCTTACAAATAGTGCTAACAATTCATATTATATAAGGGTAAGTGCTCAAACACTAAAGGCCATTTTTTGTTTGAAATGTGATTTGGCACTCTGGTTACTTCATGTGTGTAGTAATTGTTAACCTGCGTTTCATATGTATTAGTGGTAACAATCTCTGTTTTCAGGCCACATAGGAGGATTGCATAGACCACATATGATGAGGATATGTAGTAGCTTTTAGTAGTGTGTAGTATCAGGGGAAAGATAGGAACAGGTGGCAAAAATTTGTGTTTAAGGGGATGGCTCGTGATTAAAGGCAAACTTTCAAGGGGATTTACCCTGTAATGTATTAATAGAGCTTTATGAGCCTCCTAACAGCACTTTTATTAATGTCTTTATTATACTAAAGTGGTGCTGCAGTGTATGAAAAATAATGTTTAAATCTCTCTTTCTCTTTTTTCCTTTCGTTCTCTCTTTCTCTTTATATCGCTTTTTCTCATTCTCTTTTTTCTTTCTCTCTCTCTCTTTCTCTTTATATCTCTTTCTTTCTTTTTCTCTTTCTCTCTCTTTTTCTCTCTCTTTCTACAGGGATCGGAGCACCACCCTGATGCACGCTCACCCATCACTCATCCCTGTAGCTTCATGGTATCAATGTCTTCTTCTCCTCCCTTATCTCTCTGCACCCTCTAGTTTGTCAATCGTGAAACTAAAGAACCTCAGGGAGAAGTGAAGGTGCACTTGTGTAATTCCAGGTACACATGCCCCAAATTAAACATTATGTTTACATACACTGTAGCTACATGCTCTCCTGACATCCAGCTGCACTCCGATCAATGCAGCTATCAATATCCAACAGCTGCATGTGGTCTGGGGAACAGTTGATTCCATGAGCCTATTGACCACCAATGAGTTACCATGGCAGCCTGAAGAAGAGGTTTAAAAATATTATTAGAAAGCCGATAAAGCACTCCTAATACATTAGAGGTAATGTCTCTTAAAAAAAATGATAGGTATTACTATCTGGGGAGTGCATATGTTCTTTATTGTAGATACCAAAATTATACAGAGACGAGGAGGCATGCTAGCAGCATGACCTATATACACTGTGTGCAAAATTATTAGGCAAGTTGTATTTTAGAGGATTATTTTTATTATTGATCAACAAGTATGTTCTCAATCAACCCAAAAGACTCATAAATATCCAAGCTTAATATTTTTGGAAGTTGGAGTGGGCTTTTTTTCGATTTGGCTATCTTAGGAGGATATCTGTTTGTGCAGGTAACTATTACTGTGCAGAATTATTAGGCAACTTAATAAAAACCAAATCTAATCCCATCTCACTTGTTTATTTTCACCAGGTAAACCAATATCAGTGCACAAAATTTAGAAATAAACATTTCTGACATACAAAACCCAAAAAAATTAGTGATCAATATAGCCACCTTTCTTTATGATGACACTCAACAGCCTTCCATCCATAGATTCTGTCAGTTGCTTGATCTGTTTTCGATCAACATTGCGTGCAGCAGCCACCACAGCCTCCCAGACACTGTTCCGAGAGGTGTACTGTTTTCCCTCCCTGTAGATCTCATATTTTATGATGGACCACAGGTTCTCTATGGGGTTAATATCAAGTGAACAGGGGGGCCATGTCATTATTTTTTCTTCTTTTAGACCTTTACTGGCCAGCCACGCTGTGGAGTAGTTGGATGGATGTAATGGAGCATTGTCCTGCATGAAAATCATGTTTTTCTTGAACGATACCGACTTCTTTCTGTACCACTGCTTGAAGAAGTTGTCTTCCAGAAACTGGCAGTAGGTCTGGGAGTTGAGCTTCACTCCATCCTCAACCCGAAAAGGTCCCACAAGTTCATCATTGATGATACCAGCCCATACCAGTACCCCACCTCCACCTTGCTTGCGTCTGAGTCGGAGTGGAGCTCTCTGCCCTTTACTGATCCAGCCTCTGGCCCATCCATCTGGCCCATCAAGAGTCACTGTCATTTCATCAGTCCATAAAACCTTTGAAAAATCAGTCTTAAGATATTTCTTGTCCCATTCTTGACGTTTTATCTTATATTTATTATTCAAAGGTGGTCGTTTTTCAGCCTTCCTTACCTTGGCCATGTCCCTCAGTATCGCACACCTTGTGCTTTTTGATACTCCAGTAACGTTACAGCTCTGAAATATGGCAAAACTGGTGGCGAATGACATTTTGGCAGCTTCACGCTTGATTTTCCTCAATTCATGGGCAGTTATTTTGCGCCTTTTTTGGCCAACACGCTTCTTGCGACCCTGTTGGCTACTTGCCATGAAACGCTTGATTGTTCAGTGATCACGCTTCAAAAGTTTGGAAATTTCAAGACTGCTGCATCCCTCTGCAAGACATCTCACAATTTTGGACTTTTCAGAGCCCGTCAAATCACTCTTCTGACCCATTTTGCCAAAGGAAATGAAGTTGCCTAATAATTAAGCACACCTTATATAGGGTGTTGATGTCATTAGTCAACACCCCTCCTCATTACAGAGATGCACATCACCAGATTTACTTAATTGGTAGTTGGCTCTCAAGCCTATACAGCTTGGAGTAGGACAACATGTATGAAAAGTATCAAAGTGATCAAAATACGCATTTGCCTAATAATTCTGCACGGGGTGTAGATTTAAGTTCCCTTATTTATTTTATTCTCTTATATAGCACCAGTAATTCCCACAGTGATTACAGACATCATCATCACTGTTCCCATTGGGACTCACAATCTAAATTTCCTATCAGTATGTTTTGACAGATTCCCTTTATATAAATAGTTAAAAATAAAAATATTGATGCTGCTGAGTATAACAGTCAGGCAAGTAGTATATTCATTGGAATGTATGTAAAGTAAATAATGAATACAGGGCTTTGGGGCTATGCATTTCAACATCAGACCAATCTCTTCCTTAAGGCCAGGCATGTTAGTAGAACAACTAACAGCATATAAATAGGCAACAAAGTGGGGAAAAAGCATTATACAATGACATCATGGGGTTAAGGGTGAATGCAAATAAACACGAGACATAGGAAAGATTACATAATGCCAAAACATGATAGCATAAAATATTGACTTGGGATATTATAATGTAAATATCCAATGTTATAAAATAAAAACACTAAAATCACATGCTGAGACTTGTGGTACCACATCAAAATCACTACAGTGGCCGTCATACACCGACCCCCAGGCCATGCCACTGCCTTATTTCCCCACCGACACCCACCAGTCGGCAGCCTCCAAGCTCGCTTGCTTCATCCCTTGGTCTTACTCAGTGGTCCTCCACGGCCACCCACATGGACGAACATACATTAGACCTTATCTTCACCTGCCTCTGCTCCCTATCTAGCCTTACAACCTTACCTACCTTACCTACTCAATTTCTCATCCCAATCCTCATCACCTGCCTCACATGTCCAGCAACTAGCACACCCCAGAAACCTCACACAACTAGACATTCACATACTCTCTGACTCTATTCTACCGCTGTCCTCGATATCTTCACTCCTCGACAAAAGCAATGCCACCATTTTCTACAACGCCACACTCACATCAGCTATTAATTCAGTCACACCTCTAATGCATGGCAGAGTGCAAGGACACATTAGGCAACCCTAGCACAACAACCTCACTAAAAAGCTTTGACAAGTGTCCAGGGCTGCGGAGCGATGTTGGAAGAAAACACACAAGAAGATTTCACCACATTCAAACAAGCAACTTTCAGGTTCAATTCGACCCTAACCTTTGCTAAACACTACTTCACAGCCCTCATATATTCTTTATCGCACAAACCCGAACAGTTATTCAACTTTTTTAATGAATGCCCTCCTCCACCCACCACCGCCCCCTTTGACCTCCCTCATCTCTGCAGAAGACTTTGCCACAGTTTTCAAAAATAAGATCGACCGAACAAGGCAAGTCTTTACTGCTCAACCACCACAAACCCCATGTACAACAGACCACTGCCCTTCCCTCATAAGCTTCCTCCCCACCGTCACTGAAGGAGAGCTTACTCATCTTCTCTCCAAATCTCACCTCACCACCTGTGCACTTGACCCCATCCCACCTCCACCCCAACCTCACACCACCCTTATCCCAGCCCCAACCCCTTCGTTCAACCTATCATTAACTTCTGCTAACTTACGTTCTGCTTTCAAAGATGTCACAATCATACCTATCCGGAAGATACCATCCCTTGATCCGATTTCTACATCCAGCTATCAACTCATATTGCTGCTCTCATTCGCCTCCAAATTCCTCTAACAGCATGTTCATGCTGAACTTTCCTCCCACCTCTCATCTAACTCACTCTTTGACAACCTAGAATCCGAATTTTGTCCCCACCACCCACCCGAAACTGCACTAACAAAAATTACTAACGACTTACTTACTGCAAAGCAAACAAACAGTTCTCTATTCTCCACCTTTTAGACCCTCCCTCTACCTTTGACACAGTCGACCACTTCCTCCTATTACAGATCCTCTCTTCCCTTAGCGTCAAAGACCTTGCCCTCTCCTAGATCTGCTCATACCTTTTTAACTGCACATTTAGCGTCTCCCACACCCATACCACCTTCTCATCCTGCCCTCTCTCTGTTGGTGTCCCTCAAGGCTCTGCCCTGAGACCCCTACTCTTCTCCATCTATACCTTAGGCTTGGGACAACTCAAGTCCTATAGCTTCCAGTACCATCTACTGTATATGCTGATGACCTCTCTGGCCCAGACATCACCTCTCTACTGTCCAAAATCTCAGAGTATCCATCAGTCATATCCTCCTTCTTCTCATCACGCTTCCTAAAGCTCAATGTAGACAAAACTGAACTCCTCATCTTTCCTCCATCTCACCTAACTCCTCTACTGGATCTACCTATCACAGTAAATGACATCATGACATATTTTCCTCTTATCCCTTCCTTTCTTTCCCTCCCTCCATTACCCTTGATTTTCCACATTACAATCTTCACTCCCTTTGTTAAGTTTATATTCAGATTTGGAAATGGATATGTATATGTGCATTTCGTTATTATTATCCCCCTTCTTATATTGTAAAAAATTCCTCAAAAAAAATAATTAAAAAAATAAATAAACAAATGACATAATGCTTTCCCCTATACCGGAAGTCCGCTGCATCAGAGTAACCCTCGAGCCCTTTCCTTCAAACCTCGCATCCAAGCTCTTACCCCCTCTTGCTGCCTCTAACTCAAAATATTTCCAGAATCCATCCTTGTCTCAAGTCTGACTCTACTAAAATGCAAGTGCATACCCTCATCATCTCCCTCATTGACTACTGCAATATTCTCCTCTGTGGCCTCCCTGCTAATATTCTTGCATCTCTCCAGTCCGTCATTAACTCTCTTGCCCGACTAATCCATCTCTCTCCTCTTTACTCCTCCGCTTCTCCCCTCTACAAAGCCCTTCATTGGCTTCAAATTCCCGAATGTATCCAGTTCAAACTACTAGCACTGACCTACAAAGCCTTCCATATTCTGTCTCCTCCATATACAGTACAGACCAAAAGTTTGGACACACATTCTCATTTAAAGATTTTTCTGTATTTTCATGACTATGAAAATTGTACATTCACACTGAAGGCATCAAAACTACGAATTAACACATGTGGAATTATATACTTAACAAAAAAGTGTGAAACAACTGAAAATATGTTGTATATTCTAGGTTCTTCAAAGTAGCCACCTTTTGCTTTGATGACTGCTTTGCACACTCTTGGCATTCTCTTGATGAGCTTCAAGAGGTAGTCACCGGAAATGGTTTTCACTTCACAGGTGTGCCCTGTCAGGTTTAATAAGTGGGATTTCTTGTCTTATAAATGGGGTTGGGACCATCAGTTGTGTTGTGCAGAAGTCTGGTTGATACACAGCTGATAGTCCTACTGAATAGACTGTTAGAATTTGTATTATGGCAAGAAAAAAGCAGCTAAGTAAAGAAAAACGAGTGGCCATCATTACTTTAAGAAATGAAGGTCTGTCAGTGCGAAAAATTGGGAAAACTTTGAAAGTGTCCCCAAGTGCAGTTGCAAAAACCATCAAGCGCTACAAAGAAACTGGCTCACATGAGGACCGCCCCAGGAAAGGAAGACCAAGGGTCACCTCTGCTTCTGAGGATAAGTTTATCCGAGTCACCAGCCTCAGAAATCGCAGGTTAACAGCAGCTCAGATTAGAGACCAGGTCAATGCCACACAGTTCTAGCAGCAGACACATCTCTTCAACAACTATTAAGAGGAGACTTTGTGCAGCAGGCCTTCATGGTAAAATAGCTGCTAGGAAACCACTGCTAAGGACAGGCAACAAGCAGAAGAGACTTATTGGGCTAAAAAACACAAGGAATGGACATTAGACCAGTGGAAATCTGTGCTTTGGTCTGATGAGTCCAAATTTGAGATTTTTGGTTCCAACCACCGTGTCTTTGTGCGACGCAGAAAAGGTGAACGCATGGACTCTACATGCCTGGTTCCCACCGTGAAGCATGGAGGAGGAGGTGTGATGGTGTGGGGGTGCTTTGCTGGTGACACTGTTGGGGATTTATTCAAAATTGAAGGCATACTGAACCAGCATGGCTACCACAGCATCTTGCAACAGCATGCTATTCCATCCGGTTTGCGTTTAGTTGGACCATCATTTATTTTTCAACCAAACAATGACCCCAAACACACCTCCAGGCTGTGTAAGGGCTATTTTTTTACCAAGAAGGAGAGTGATAGGGTGCTACGCCAGATGACCTGGCCTCCACAGTCACCAGACCTGAACCCAATCGAAATGGTTTGGGGTGAGCTGGACTGCAGATTGAAGGCAAAAGGGCCAACAAGTGCTAAGCATCTCTGGGAACTCCTTCAAGATTGTTGGAAGACCATTTCCGGTGACTACCTCTTGAAGCTCATCAAGAGAATGCCAAGAGTGTGCAAAGCAGTCATCAAAGCAAAAGGTGGCTACTTTGAAGAACCTAGAATATAAGACATATTTTCAGTTGTTTCACACTTTTTTTGTTAAGTATATAATTCCACATGTGTTAATTCATAGTTTTGATGCCTTCAGTGTGAATGTACAATTTTCATAGTCATGAAAATACAGAAAAATCTTTAAATGAGGTGTGTCCAAACTTTTGGTCTGTACTTTATATATATATATGTTTTTTTCATCCATATGACATTTGCTCTTTACGTCTGCAAAATAAAATGGCCAATTCAGTTTCTATATCTTTTTTGAAACAGGTCCAGCAGGTTATCAAATGTATGCCATACTGATAGAGTCCATATACACTCCTCTTTTGAACACCGATTGAGTTGAATTGGAAAGCCTCAGCTGCTCACTTTACTTGTTTAGTTTATATAGCCATTTTATTCCACATCTTTCCATATATTTGGAAAGATATTCATCTAAATTGTGCCATTAACTTACATTGGTCCGTTTGCTATCTGTAAATACACTGGAATAGCTTATGGACTGAACGTACTATACTTAGCCTTAGGCCACATTCATACATTCAGTATTTGCTCAGTATTTTATATGAGAATTTGTAAGCCAAAACCAGGAGTGGCTGAAAAATGCCTGGTGACGTTGTTTCTATTATACTTTTCTTCTGACTGTTCTATTCCTGATTTTGGCTTACAGATACTGATATTATAAATACTGACCAAACACTGAATGTGTGAACATGAAAGGGGTTTTCCGGTAAAATGATATTAATGACCTATTCTCAGTACTACACATAAAAAATCAAAAAATATAGATTTTTAATTCTTACTTTTGTAATTTTTTATTTTTTTGTGTGTAGTATATATGGGGGGATGTGGCTCAGCACCCTTATCCACCCGTCTTTCCCTTACAAGGTTTTAATTGCGAGCTATGTGTGTGACTCACGCGCGTCCTTCTGTAAGCCCTACCCTGGGAGATGGGGGACTCGGAGTCGGGTCCTGTGATGTAGAGATGGGGTGCAGCCATGGCCCAGCCCCCCTCCGTGCCCAGGGTTGTCACACTAAAACAAAAGAGGTGGTATGGGATTATCCGGGTTGAGTGGCTGATCTCGACTACGCCACCTGTGGCACCTGGTGAAGGCCACCAGCGCTGCTGCAGTCCGCTGAGGCTTGGTGTTATGGCAGCTGTCGTTGTTACTACTCCCCACAGGCAGAGCAGGGCCTCAGGGCAGAGGGACAGGATGGAGGGGGTAGTAGTCTAGGAGGTCTGGTGCTGTGTAGTGCGGTGTAATGCAGAATAGAGAGTCCGGAGGCCATAGGGGTTAACTTCCAGGGTTTTTACTCACTTTGAAGAGTACAACAGCAAGGCTTCTCCCTGCTCCTCGCGGAGTTCTGCGGTCACCAGAGACGGGGGGGTCCGACAACCTCCGAGTAAATCCAGTGTTCAATCAGGACCCCGCACCAGAGTGTTCCTAGACTTTAGACCGGGTCCTTTCCTGTCTGTGTGTGTAAATAGGCCAGGTCTCCCTCTGAACTTCACTCAGAAAAAGGGTACGGGTGGCAGCTCCGCTCCTTCCGATACCCGGTGGGATCCTCAGGGCCTACCGGGCTTTCCCGACCAGGACGTGGAGTAGCAAGGTCGGGTGTCGGGGGCTGGTACCCCTCTTGCAGCCAGAATCCCTCTGAATAGATCAGGTTGGCGAGGACAGGTGGCGTATACCGCTCCGTCTGCATCCTCCCTGGGATCCATTTGTGGTGGAGCTACACTCTTAAGCTCCGGGCCTTCTTGGTCATGGTCCTTGACCGGGTTGAGACATCCATTATCTGCAACCTGCCCCTCGACCCAAGGCCAAGGTACGAGGGGCCGTGTCCCCGTCCTCTGCAGGTCCACACAGGATCCACGCTCAGGGAGGAGAGATCACGATAAGGAACGGTCAAAGAACAATGAGCCCAAGATGGCTGTGTGTTAAATATGAATTATTAAGTGTCACTAAAATGTGAGTCCTCCACCCTCACCCACTAAATGGTTCCCCTATCTCTCGGTTCCCCAGTCTCCCGAGTACCAGGAGGGGCAGCACCTAGTGCATTCTAGCCCCCTCTGGTGGGAGAAGTGTGGTGTTGGATGTGGAGGTGGGGTCCTGACTAGTGTTGAGCCACCCCCGTAGTGTTCGGGTTCGGTTCGGTTCGTCGAACACCGGGATGTTCGAGGAACTGTTCGTCGAACACCTTAGAACACCGTCGAACACCGTTAAAACCAATGGCAGGCAAACAAAAACACATAGAAACACATAGAAAACACCTGCAAAGGTGTCCAAAAGCTGACAAACTGCTCAGAAGACACTCTCTTTAAAAAAGCCGGCCGGCAAATTCAGCAGCGGCATACACCGGTACCCGACAATTTAGACAAGAAGGAATAGAGCATCACACATAGATTAGATAGATAGAAACATGTCAGTCACACATATAAGAAGAACAGTGACAGTGTTGGTTACTGCACTTGTCATTTAGTGTAAAGGATTTATTAAAAAAAATATTAGTGTTTTCATGCACCGTCTCTTTAAAAAAGCCGGCCGGCAATTCAGCATCTGTACCCGACAATTTAGAACAGAAAGAATAGAGCTTCACACATAGATTAGATAGATAGAAACATGTCAGTCACATATATAATAAGTACAGTGATAGTGTTGCTTACTGTACTTGTCATTTAGTGTAAAGGATTTATTTAAAAAAATAATAGTGTTTTCATGCACTGTCTCTTTAAAAAAGCCGGCCGGCAATTCAGCAGCGGTACCCGACAATTTAGAACAGAAAGATAGAGCATCACACATAGATTAGATAGATAGAAACATGTCACTCACATATATATGAAGTACAGTGATAGTGTTGGTTACTGTACTTGTCATTTAGTATTAAAATAAAGGATTTATTATTAAAAAAATTGGCGTGGGGTTCCCCTTAATTTTAGGCTCTAGCGGAGGTTAAGCAGACGGCTGGGGCAGATGTTTGAAGCCTGGGAAGGGGGTAATACCCACGGAGCTTCCCAGGCTACTAATATCAGCCCCCAGCTGAATACATAGCCTTTACTAGCTATTAAAATGGGGGACCCCCCCAAAAAAATGACGTGGGGTCCCCCCTAATTTAATAGCTAGCAAAGGCTAGGCAGACAGCTGGGGGCTGATATTAATAGCCCAGGAAGGGAGCCATGAATATTGGCCCCCTCCCAGGCTAGAAACACCAGCCGTCAGCCGCCCCAGAAATGGCGCATTCATAGGATGCGCCAATTCTGGCACTTAGCCTCGCTCTTCCACGCTGCCCTGGTGCGGTGGCAGGGGGTAATAGGGTTGGGGTTGATGTCAGCTTATAATGCCAGCTGACATCAAGCCCAGGTTAGTAATGGAGAGGCGTCTATAAGACACCCCCATTACTAACCCCATAGTCAAAGTTAAAAAAAACACAAACACCCAGAATAAAGTCCTTTAATTGAAATAAAGACACAATCCTTTATTGTTCTAAATTAAACCATACTTACCATCACGCCCATTCCAGCTGAAGCCAACGATCTCCTGCAATAAAAGAAAAATAATAAAGCAACCTCATCCTTACGTTTCCATGGTTCCCACGACAGCTTCAGCTCTGCTACATCGAGATGACAGGCTGGACCGCAGCAGAACGCTGCCATCCAGCCTGTCATCCCGCAGACACTGAGAAGCGCAGGCTTGCTTGCGCTGCTCAGCGTCTCTCTGTGACGACATCCAGATGAGCCGAGTTCATGTCCAATGAACTCGGCTCACCTCATGCACGCTACTGACAGCGTGGGAAAATTCTCACGCTGAAGCGCTGATTGCAGGAGAATTTTCCCACGCTGTCAGTGACGTGCAGGAGGTGAGCTGAGTTCATTGGACATGAGCTCACCTCATGCACATCACTGACAGCGTGGGAGAATTCTCCTGCACTCAGCACTTCAGCGTGAGAATTTTCCCACGCTGTCAGTGACGTGCATGAGGTGAGCCGAGTTCATTGGACATGACCTCGGCTCATCTGGATGCCGTCACAGCGAGACAGTGAGGAGCGCAAGCATGCCTGCGCTTCTCAGTGTCTGCGGGATGACAGACTGGATGGCAGCGTTCTGCTGCGGTCCAGCCAGTCATCTCGATGTAGCAGAGCTGAAGCTGTCGTGGGAACCATGGAAAGGTAAGGATGAGGTTGGTTTATTATTTTTCTTTTATTGCAGGAGATCGTTGGCTTCAGCTGGAATGGGTGTGATGGTAAGTATGGTTTAATTTAGAACAATAAAGAATTGTGTCTTTATTTCAATTAAAGGACTTTATTCTGGGTGTTGTGTTTTTTTTAAATACTTTACTAGAAATTCATGGCGGTCATGTCTAATACTGGCGTGACCCCATGAATTTTGGGCTTGGGGCCAGCTGATAATACCAAGCTGGCCCTAACCCCTTTATTACCCAGTGAGCCACCGCACCAGGGCCCTGGATGAGTTGGGTACAGCGCCAGAAGATGGCGCTTCTATGAACGCGCCATTTTCCGGGGTGGCTGCGGACTGCAATTTGTAGCGGGGGGGGCCCAGAAAGCTTGGGCCTCCCTGCGCTGCAGATTCCAGCCCCCAGCTGCCTAGTTGTACCTGGCTGGACACAAAAATAGGGCGAAGCCCCACGTACTTTTTTTTTAATTATTTCATGAAATTCATGAAATAATTAAGAAAAAAAGGCCTTCCCTATATTGTTGTGTCCGGCCAGGTACAAATAGGCAGCTGGTGGTTGGGGGCAGCCCGTTCCTGCCTGCTGTACCTGGCTGGATACAAATATAGTGCGAAGCCCCACTTCAATTTTTTTTAATTATTTCATGAAATTCATGAAATAATTAAGAAAAAAAGGGCTTCCCTATATTGTTGTGTCCGGCCAGGTACAAATAGGCAGCTGGTGGTTGGGGGCAGCCCGTTCCTGCCTGCTGTACCTGGCTGGATACAAATATAGTGCGAAGCCCCACTTCAATTTTTTTTAATTATTTCATGAAATTCATGAAATAATTAAGAAAAAAAGGGCTTCCCTATATTGTTGTGTCCGGCCAGGTACAAATAGGCAGCTGGTGGATGGGGGCAGCCCGTTCCTGCCTGCTGTACCTGGCTGGACACAAATATAGTGCGAAGCCCCACTTCAATTTTTTTTAATTATTTCATGAAATTCATGAAATAATTAAGAAAAAAATGGCTTCCCTATATTGTTGTGTCCGGCCAGGTACAAATAGGCAGCTGGTGGATGGGGGCAGCCCGTTCCTGCCTGCTGTACCTGGCTGGACACAAATATAGTGCGAAGCCCCACTTCAATTTTTTTAAATTATTTCAGGAAATTTATGAAATAATTTAAAAAAAATTGACGTGGGGCTTCGCACTATATTTGTGTCCAGCCAGGTACAGCAGGCAGGAACGGGCTGCCCCCAACCACCAGCTGCCTATTTGTACCTGGCCGGACACAACAATATAGGGAAGCCCTTTTTTTCTTAATTATTTCATGAAATAATTTAAAGAAAATTGACGTGGGGCTTCGCCCTGTTTTTGTGTCCAGCCAGGTACAACTAGGCAGCTGGGGGCTGGAATCCGCAGCGCAGGGAGGCCCAAGCTTTCTGGGCCACCCCCGCTGCAAATTGCAGTCCGCAGCCACCCCGGAAAATGGCGCGTTCATAGAAGCGCCATCTTCTGGCGCTGTACCCAACTCATCCAGGGCCCTGATGCGGTGGCTCACTGGGTAATAAAGGGGTTAGGGCCAGCTTGGCATTATCAGCTGGCCCTAAGCCCGAAATTCATGGGGTCACGCCAATATTAGACATGACCACCATGAATTTCTAGTAAAGTATTTAAAAAAAAACAACACCCAGAAAAAAGTCCTTTAATTGAAATAAACACACAATTCTTTATTGTTCTAAATTAAACCATACTTACCATCACGCCCATTCCAGCTGAAGCCAACGATCTCCTGAAATAAAAGAAAAATAATAAAGCAACATCATCCTTACCTTTCCATGGTTCCCATGACAGCTTCAGCTCTGCTACATCGAGATGACAGGCTGGACCGCAGCAGAACGCTGCCATCCAGCCTGTCATCCCGCAGACACTGAGAAGCGCAGGCTTGCTTGCGCTCCACAGTGTCTCTCTGTGAGGGCATCCAGATGAGCCGAGTTAATGTCCAATGAACTCGGCTCACCTCATGCACGTCACTGACAGCGTGGGAAAATTCTCCTGCACTCAGCGCTTCAGCGTGGGAGAATTCTCACACTGAAGCGCTGAGTGCAGGAGAATTCTCCCACGCTGTCAGTGACGTGCAGGAGGTGAGCTGAGTTCATTGGACATGAGCTCACCTTATGCACGTCACTGACAGCGTGGGAAAATTCTCCTGCACTCAGCGCTTCAGCGGGAGAATTCTCACGCTGAAGCGCTGAGTGCAGGAGAATTCTCCCACGCTGTCAGTGACGTGCATAAGGTGAGCTCATGTCCAATGAACTCAGCTCACCTCCTGCACGTCACTGACAGCGTGGGAGAATTCTCCTGCACTCACCGCTTCAGCTTGAGAATTTTCCCACGCTGTCAGTGACGTGCATGAGGTGAGCCGAGTTCATGAACTCGGCTCATCTGGATGTCGTCACAGAGAGACGCTGAGCAGCGCAAGCAAGCCTGCGCTTCTCAGTGTCTGCGGGATGAGAGGCTGGATGGCAGCGTTCTGCTGCGGTCCAGCCTGTCATCTCGATGTAGCAGAGCTGAAGCTGTCGTGGGAACCATGGAAAGGTAAGGATGAGGTTGCTTTATTATTTTTCTTTTATTGCAGGAGATCGTTGGCTTCAGCTGGAATGGGCGTGACGGTAAGTATGATTTAATTTAGAACAATAAAGGATTGTGTCTTTATTTCAATTAAAGGACTTTATTCTGGGTGTTTGTGTTTTTTTTAACTTTGACTATGGGGTTAGTAATGGGGGTGTCTTATAGACGCCTCTCCATTACTAACCTGGGCTTGATGTCAGCTGGCATTATAAGCTGACATCAACCCCAACCCTATTACCCCCTGCCACCGCACCAGGGCAGCGTGTAAGAGCGAGGCTAAGTGCCAGAATTGGCGCATCCTATAAATGCGCCATTTCTGGGGCGGCTGACGGCTGATGTTTCTAGCCTGGGAGGGGGCCAATATTCATGGCTCCCTTCCTGGGCTATTAATATCAGCCCCCAGCTGTCTGCCTAGCCTTTGCTAGCTATTAAATTAGGGGGGACCCCACGTCATTTCTTTTGGGGGGTCCCCCATTTTAATAGCTAGTAAAGGCTATGTATTCAGCTGGGGGCTGATATTAGTAGCCTGGGAAGCTCCGTGGGTATTACCCCCTTCCCAGGCTTCAAACATCTGCCCCAGCCGTCTGCTTAACCTCCGCTAGAGCCTAAAATTAAGGGGAACCCCACGCCAATTTTTTTAATAATAAATCCTTTATTTTAATACTAAATGACAAGTACAGTAACCAACACTATCACTGTACTTCATATATATGTGACTGACATGTTTCTATCTATCTAATCTATGTGTGAAGCTCTATTCTGTCTGTTATAAATTGTCGGGTACCGCTGCTGAATTGCCGGCCGGCTTTTTTAAAGAGACGGTGCATGAAAACACTATTATTTTTTTTGATAAATCCTTTACGCTAAATGACAAGAACAGTAAGCAACACTGTCACTGTACTTCGTATATATGTGGCTGACATGTTTCTATCTATCTAATCTATGTATGATGCTCTATTCTGTCTGTTATAAATTGTCGGGTACCGCTGCTGAATTGCCGGCCGGCTTTTTTAAAGAGACAGTGCATGAAAACACTATTATTTTTTTAAATAAATCCTTTACACTAAATGACAAGTACAGTAATCAACACTGTCACTGCACTTCTTATATATGTGACTGACATGTTTCTATCTATCTAATCTATGTGTGATTCTCTATTCCTTCTATTCTAAATTGTCGGGTACCGCTGCTGAATTGCCGGCCGGCTTTTTTAAAGAGACGGTGCATGAAAACACTATTATTTTTTTTGATAAATCCTTTACGCTAAATGACAAGTACAGTAAGCAGCACTTTCACTGTACTTCGTATATATGTGGCTGACATGTTTATATCTATCTAATCTATCTGTGAAGCTCTATTCTTTCGGTTCTAAATTGTCGGGTACCGGTGTATGCCGCTGCTGAATTGCCGGCTTTTCATGTTTCACTGTTGGCACTGTTCCCATCGATTTGGGCAATCACTGTAATGCCACAACCACCATGGCTGTGGCATTACAGTGAGTGGCAGACAATCCCTGCATGATTGGTGCTCTAAATAGCGCCAGACATGCAGGACACGCTTTTGGTGCACGAACAGTTATCGAACATAACCTCGAACAGCCGAATTTTTTGCAAATCGTTCGGGTTCGTCGAACAACTCGAACACCGCCCAAAACAGCTCGAATTTGAGATTGGCGAACAGTTCAAGTCGAACACCGCTCATCTCTAGTCCTGACCATCACACTGTTCTTACCTCAGAGGAGGAACACTACACTCCATTAGAGAAGGGCAGCATCCCTGTGGCGGTCGAACCCTCAGGGGCGCCACATATGCCTGGTTTTCTTTTCACTTCCCATTCAGTTAAGGCTTGGTTTGGCACATGGAGAGGTAGGACATATTGTGGTTAAGTACCATCTATATTAAAAGGTCACCTTGATGTGGTTGATGTCTTTTGCTCTCTTTGATCAAAGAACGCTAACTAAGCACCTTACTTTTTTAATGTTTACAGTAATATTGCATTATTGGAGTTCGTGTATTCATTAGTTGAAGTGAGCTGATACATTATATATGTAACTATTCTCAATACTGATTCATGAAGTATCATGTTTCTATTGGGACCAAAAAATAACTAGAAGCAATAGGCTGTTGGCACAAAATTATCAGTGAGTACTCTCATGGAAGTGGATTAGCCAGGTCAAAAGCTAGGGCTGGGTCTAAATATTACTAAATTAAATTTTGTTAGCCAAGGATAATTCTAATAGTAATTGCTCATTTTTTTCATTTTGAAATTATACAGGTGGCATATGAGCTTTCCTTACAATTTTAACAGCTGGTACAAACATACTACATAATTTACTAAGGAGTAAATTTGGTTACATTCCCACTTAAACTTTAATAAAAAAAAGTGGCTGTCACTTTTATGTGGAAAATGGCTGACATGGCAGGAATCATTTTCGCCCTATTGGTGAGAATCCCAGATGTTGGAACACACATGTATTATATCATGCTTCATGCTATAAATATTATAGATTAGATAAACCTATAAAAATGACTACCACGAGCAAAATGTAATAGAAATAATCAATCTTTATTACAGTATTAGTTACATGATTAAAACAAGTTAAAAATACTGAAAATTGTCACGTTACCAGAAATCAAAGGGACTGTATGCATCATTATTGTTCATACAGTACATGACAATAAAGCTCATATGTCAAAGGCTCCATTGATGATTAATATGCTGGAGATGTTGATATAGTTAAAAGCTTACTCAATGGTACATGTGTCTTGATGAATCGAGGCCTAAATGTCTCAATTTGGAAACAGCGTATCGATATTGTTTAAAAAAAATACCTATGTACAAAAAAAAATAATTAAAACTTGTATCTGCATAACTTTTATGTTTTAAAAATAAAACAGCATATCTGAACTAGAAAAAATAAACTTTTTAGTATTTATTAAGACCTTCCCTGTCGAGCAATCACCTGTGCTGAAACATCTGTTGTCAGTTCGATCTGTTCCATAGGGTGACTTGACGAAGGAGAAGTTTGTGGCTAAGTGCAGAAAAATGTAAATAATTCAACAGCCATCAAAAAATGATCCCCATTAACAAGAGAGGCAAAAGACAGCCCCTTGTGAAGTGCCCTACATTCTGTCTTAAGAGAATTGTACCACAGCCATTAACATTCGGTTTCCTTTTTACTACAGTAGGACATGACTTTTCTTGCCCTGACAGAATTCAGCATCTCATCCTTCTCACATATTTCCAACATATTTTCTTTCCTTATGTCATGTATCTTGTAATATGTTTTCAGTCTGTTCCCCAAAATATATGTGATGAAGCCTATTTTATGGGTTTCATTTTATTATACTTATATCTAGAAATAAAATAGGCTTATTTAGTCCAAATTGTCGGGATGCTGTTCTCATACAGAAAACTTAGTAACAATTGGGGCCACGAAAAGTTACAATACTTCTCACTGAGCCTTGTTAGCTTAATAGAAACACACTCACTGGTATCCAAAGAAAAGAAAATAATATTTGCATTAATATCTTATTATAGAAGAAATTAGATTCTACACATAATTTCATTTTATACTTTTAGTACGTGTTAGGCATTAAACTTTGAAAACGTTTTATCAACATACAGTATATTGCATTTGAAGTTTATAGAGAAAGTTGATTGATGTTTCATCAATCCATAGTCAATACGGAAATTTGTCTAATGATCAAGAGAGAATCCACAAGTCAGAAATGCCCATTTGGATGGAACGTCCCAAGTGCAGGCCAAGTCACACTGTAGTGATATCACTATGTTTGACAGGTAATTGAAATGGTCCTTAATTGCCCATTCCGTTCCCATGACAGGTCTTTACGCAAGACTGGAAAATAAATGCAGCCTTGAACCTGAACATTGGCAGAGTAGGATCGATAAAGAATATATTTTTACACTGGGAAAGCAGTGTAAGTATATAGTTATGTGATGTTATTAAGGAGTTTTAGAGTTTAGTATATTAAGTAAATTATGCAATTAAAGCACACATAATATTAATGACATATATTATAAGACATATTATAAACTTTACAAATCCTTTCAAGTATAGATTCTTTCTAGTTTGACCTTTGTGAAAGGTGGGAAATAATATCACACATATAAATAGGCCTTGGTTTCTAATTTTTTAACTGCTGTGTAAAGGTTTTGCAAGTGTAATTGTTATTTTCTTGCATTGTATGCATATATCTGCCTAACAGTCTCATCCCTTAGTTTGGTGTATACATCAAACATATCAATGAGTTCCATCCACACAACGGAGGCAAACAAAGTGAACTTTTGGTCTCTGTCTAGCAAATATATATTGATTTACCTTTTCGTGAACTGGACATTTTGATAATCACCACATAAAAATCTACACTGTGTTGCATACTATTTTTCACAATGGTTTGCGTATTCCATTATATGCATAAACGATGACAAGTGTGGACCTGTTCTGTTCAAGGTAAACAACAGGAAATCTTCCTCTGGACAGGGAAGCTCCATTTTTGGAAAAGTCGGGTAAATTCTAATCTTTCTTTAATAAAAGACATTTTGTCTCTGATGCATGAATTTTAGAATTCAGATTTTTGGTTAACAAGATTTGACAGCAAAATGTCACTTTCTATAGATATTAAAGAAACATTAAGCCTAGAATTAAAAAGTGACAAAAGATAAGCTGTTCCTCAGTCTGTAGGATTTTCGGCATGTTCCAGAAATATTGGAATCAAGCAGATAGCACCTGGGTTTAATCAGTTTGTTCATGTTATATTTCAATTGAGGAACAGTTGAGAGATGGGGCTAAGCCTGGTGGCCGCATTTAATGGTCTTTTTGTCCTGACCAGGTAGACCAGAAGGTGGAGATTTCTGCTGCACCCACTTGCCTCACAGCAAGACATGACGCTTGGAGAATATTTCTTTATATATTTCTACATTTTAATTGTAATATGAGAAAAACTAAAATCAATATGAAGGAAGTGATTTTTAGCAGAATTACTGGGAATTGTTTAGTCTACCTTTATTTCAAAACTGTTGGATTATCACAGTTAAAGAACAGGACACAATGAGCTAACACAAGTTGAAAATGCAATCCCTATTAGAAAGTAATAGAAGTCAGTCAAACAAGCCAAATTCTTCTACCATCATCAAAGGAGAGTTAGATGGCCCCAGTACATATCAAATAGTTGGCCTTTTCTACTGAATGTGACCTGCAGATATGGTCAACTAAAATATAACATGTATGGGTACTTTTAGGAAGATGTACAGTATACCTCCTTATTACACAGTGAGCAGTTTGCATGTACATGAAGTCAGAAGATGGCTTTAACACCTTCAGTACCGGGCAATTTTTTCATTTTTGAGGTTCGTTTTTCTTACTTCCTCTTCTACCAAAAGCCAATGACAAGCTTTACTTTTGATCGATACTATTTATTTTACCATATCTTGTACTGAATAATGGGGGAAAACGTGAAGCGCGGTGAAATTGTGAATATACGCAATTCCAACATTGTTTTTTTGGGGGGATTTTGTTTTTACAATATTCACTATGCTATAAAAGTGACCTAGAAAACTGATTCTCCAGAACAGTATGATTACAGAGATACCAAACTTGCATATTTTTATTTAAGTGGTATAAAAACATTCATAATTGTAAAAAACAAGCAAACTGGTTTGTGTCACCATTTTCTGAGACTTTTTACATTTTTATATTTCTATCAATAGAGGGCTTGCACTTTTTTTGCAAGGGAACTGACATTTTTATTGATAACATTTTAGGGTATATACAACGTTTCAACCGCTTTTTATTGTTTTTATTTTAGGGAGGTGTGGTGACCGAAAAAACACAATTCTGGCATTTTGATATATTTTTGTGTTTGCATATATAGTATATAATTTGAAAAAAGTCCTACATCCTTTAATTTCAACCTTTCTCCACCAACTGTACATTTATTGTCACTAAATTATCTATAACCCACAATGTTATGTGTACTGAGGAAATCATCCAGCTTTTTTTTAAAAGCTGTTATGGTGTCTGCCATTACTACCACTTGGGGTTGGCCATTCTACAATCTGACTATCTAACTGTAAAAAAACCTTTCTTATTAGCTGCAGGAATTACCTTTTTTCTACCCGTAGTAAGTGCCCCCTGGTCCTTAGTATAGTCTTTGGAAGGAATAAGTCCATCCCTTGTAATAATCTAGTTGCCCACCTTTGAAGTGATTCTAACCTCTGAATATCCTTTTTAAAATGTGGAGCCCAAAAATGGATCCCATATTCTAGGTGTGGCCTTACAAGTGATTTATAGAGTGTTAACAATACGGTGGGATCACAGGATTTGATCTCTCTTTTTATACACTAAAATCTTGTTTGCTTTGTAGCTGCTGCTTGACATTGAGTACTGCTGCTCAGCTTACTTGTAACCAGAATACCCAAGTCCTTCTCCTGTTCTGTAGTCCTGAGTATACTCCCATTTAATTTATATGCAGCAATAGGATTGCTCTGTCCTAGGTGCATTACTCTACATTTATCTACATTAAATATCATTTGCCGAGTGTTTGCCCATTCAGACATCTTATCCAGATTGTTTTGTAATATTGTACTGTCAAGGTCAGTATTTAATATCCTACATACACTGACGAGTAAAAGGGTAACAATGTTTTTACATACACTGACGAGTAACAGGGTAACAATGTTTTGAACTTTTCACTTTCAGGCTTCATATCTCATCATCCACTACTGCTTTGAACGTGAGACTATGACAATCATCCTGGCTATCTCATATATAAATTTGACTTCCAACTATTTAGCATAGCAGATGTTATTGTTTTGCTTCTAAAAATCTAATTTTTTTTTTTTATTTTGTTATTATTTTGTAAATCCACCTTTGGCTTTCAACATTGCCTAAATCCTTCAGAGCATGCTCACGATCAGATTCAAGCATGTCTTAACCGAAATCTGTTCCCAGGTCACTTCTACACATTTCCAAAGTTGGTGCATACTAGTTGACTCACATGAGTATGTATTTAGCTTTTTCTTCAACTCTACCCAAAAATGTTCAGTTGGGTTGAGATCTGGGGACTGTGGGGGCCAATCCAGCACCTTTACTTCATTGTCATTGAACCATGTCTTTGGGAATCTTGACGTATGCTTCGGGTCATTGTCTTGCTGGAACACTATGTTGTCCTTTTTTTCCCATAGTACTCGAGTGTACAAAGTAACTCATCTTGTAGGATACTCACATATAGCTCAGCATTAGCTATGAAACAAACCCATACCATCAGGCTTCCTCTACCAAGCTTGACAGTTCCTTCAATTTCTCTGTTCGTTAGCCCCTTTTTCCCTTTCTTCTCATTGCTCCAAATCACCTGTTTCAAATCTTCTGCTGTCCACCTTTCGTACTCGAAACTCGAGCAGACACTTCTTATGATGATATTGAAGTCGAGGCGTCTTCACCTTTTTTCGGGCCACCATTCCAGGCTTGTGTAAAGTGCGTCGTACGGTGCTTGCATGGATGTCTATGATCTCACTATTATGAAGCATACGAGCCACCTCCACTGCCGTGTTTTTCGTGCCAGAACAGATAAACCTTGTGATAAACTGACTTGTCAAGTCTGATATTTTGCCTGGTCGTCCACCTCTTCGCTTTTGAATGGATGGACTTAATTTTGTATTCTTCGAACTGTCATGGCGCTTACATGATGCACTTTGGTAATTTTTTTGGCCGGGAGACCGCTATTGATGAGCTGGATGATGCTGTTTCTCTTTTCTTGGGAAATTTTCTTTATGTCTGCTCTTTGATTCAAAACAGTGACCTTTCCTTTGGGAATCAACCTAATAGCACACAGAGCTATTAGGGAATATGAAAACAGGTTGTAATTTTTAGTATACAGGAAGAAAAAGATTTTTCCACCACCAGAAGCAAAACAGTAACAATGCAGTGACATGACAAGAATCTGCATAATTAATCATTAGTGATGAGCGAGCATGCTCGCTACTGCTCGGTGCTCACCCGAGCATGTCACTGCTCGAGATGCTCAGCGCTCGCCGAGTATTTCCGGGGTTGCTTGGCGGGAGCTCGGGTCTCCTCCCTGCATGTTTGGCGCTCTTTACAGAGCCAATGAACATGCAGGGATTGCCTGCCACTCACTGTAATGTCGTAGCCATGTTGGTTGTGGCATTACAGTGATTGGCTGGCCGCACAGCGTCATCAGGTCTATATCAGACCTGGCGCCGCCATGCTCGTCACAGTCACTCCGGAATCAGACAGTGTAGAGAGAGGTGATGTTGAGCTAGAGATTTGCTTGTTTATAGTTAGTGTAGGTGTACCAAACTATATTAGAGACACATATTCATCTCAACAAACAGTCCTTCTGAGGACTAATTTATCTGCAGAGATATCAGGCAGGCAGTGTATATAGGCAGGCAGGCAGGGTATATAGCAGACTTTAGTGCACATAGCACAAGAGGCTCCATTCCAGTTGTGTGTGCTGCTGCTGTTAAATATTTCTAGAAATAGGCCAAGGCCTCAGGGGCCAGGAATAATTTTTTTTTGGATCTTAATCCTCATTATTTGCTTAAAAAGCAATCCAGAGAACACCGTTGTTCTGCGCCATTTGCTTGGTGGCACTGCAGAATACAGCCAGGTCCTTTCCATATTACAGCAATAAAAATCCAGCTATTTAAAACTGTGGTTTGTCCGTCACACGGATCACATATAATTGTGCTGAAAATACTGCCATTTCTGGCATCCATTAAAAATTTGTTTCAGTGTGTCAGTGAAGCAATTGACACCAGTTTGCTGTTCAAAATAGTTAACTACAGGCCAGCCATTTAAAACTGTGTTTTCTCCATCACACGGATCACATATACGTTTTCAGAAAATACTGCAATTTCTCGCCTCCATTAAAAATTTGTTTCAGTGTGTCAGTGAAGCAATTGACACCAGTTTGCTGTTCAAAATAGTTACCTACAGGCCAGGTATTTAAAACTGTGTTTTCTCCGTCACACGGCTCACATATACGTTTTCAGAAAATACTGCCATTTCTGGCCTCCATTAAATTTTTTTCAGTGTGTTAGCAAAGTTTTTGACACCGGTTTGCTGTTCAAAATAGTGACCTACAGGCCAGGTATTTAAAACTGTGGTTTCTCTGTCACACAGATTACATACAGTACAGACCTAAAGTTTGGACACACCTCATTTCAAGATTTTTCTGTATTTTCATGACTTTGGAAATTGTACATTCACACTGAAGGCATCAAAACTATGAATTAACACATGTGGAATTATATACTTAACAAAAAAGTGTCAAACAACTGAAAATGTGTCTTATATTCTACGTTCTTCAAAGTAGCCATCTTTTGCTTTTATGACTGCTTAGCACACTCTTAGCATTCTCTTGATGAGCTTCAAGAGGTAGTCACCAGAAATGGTCTTCCAACAATCTTGAAGGAGTTCCCAGAGATGCTTAGCACTTGTTGGCCCTTTTGCCTTCAATCTGCAGTCCAGCTCACCCCAAACCATCTCGATTGGGTTCAGGTCTTGTGACTGTGGAGGCCAGGTCATCTGGCGTAGCACCCTATCACTCTCCTTCTTGGTCAAATAGCCCTTACACAGCCTGGAGGTGTGTTTGGGGTCATTGTCCTGTTGAAAAATAAATGATGGTCCAAATAAACGCAGACCGGATGGAATAGCATGCCGCTGCAATATGCTGTGGTAGCCATGCTGGTTCAGTATGCCTTCAATTTTGAATAAATCCCCAACAGTGTCACCAGCAAAGCACCCCCACACCATCACACCTCCTCCTCCATGCTTCACGGTGGCAACCAGGCATGTAGAGTCCATCCGTTCACCTTTTCTGCGTCGCACAAAGACACGGTGGTTGGAACTAGAGATGAGCGGTGTTCGACTAGAACTGTTCGCCAATCTCAAATTCGAGCTGTTTTGGGCGGTGTTCGAGTTGTTCGACGAACCCGAACGATTTGCAAAAAATTCGGCTGTTCGAGGTTATGTTCGATAACTGTTCGTGCACCAAAAGCGTGTCCTGCATGTCTGCCGCTATTTAGAGCACCAATCGTGCAGGGATTGTCTGCCACTCACTGTAATGCCACAGCCATGGTGGTTGTGGCATTACAGTGATTGCCCAAATCGATGGGAACAGTGCTCACAGTGAAACATGAAAATACGGCAATTCAGCAGCGGCATACACCGGTACCCGACAATTTAGAACAGAAAGAATAGAGAATCACACATAGATTAGATAGATAGAAACATGTCAGTCACATATTTAAGAAGTACAGTGACAGTGTTGCTTACTGTACTTGTCATTTAGTGTAAAGGATTTATTAAAAAAAATAATAGTGTTTTCATGCACCGTCTCTGTAAAAAAGCCGGCCGGCATTTCAGCAGCGGTACCCGACAATTTAGAATAGAAGGAATAGAGAATCACACATAGATTAGATAGATAGAAACATGTCAGTCACATATATATGAAGTACAGTGACAGTGTTGATTACTGTACTTGTCATTTAGTGTTAAAATAAAGGATTTATTAACCTAAAAAATTGGCGTGGGGTTCCCCATAATTTTAGGCTCTAGCGGAGGTTAAGCAGACGGCTGGGGCAGATGTTTGAAGCCTGGGAAGGGGATGATACCCACGGAGCTTCCCAGGCTACTAATATCAGCCCCCAGCTGAATACCTAGCCTTACTAGCTATTAAAATGGGGGACCCCCCCCAAAAAATGACATGGGGTCCCCCGTATTTCAGTAGCTAGCAAAGGCTAGGCAGACAGCTGGGGGCTGATATTAATAGCCCAGGAAGGGTGCCATGAATATTGGCCCCCTCCCAGGCTAGAAACACCAGCCGTCAGCCGCCCCAGAAATGGCGCATCCGTAGGATGCGCCAATTCTGGCACTTAGCCTCGCTCTTCCCACTGCCCTGTAGCGGTGGCAGTGGCGTAATAGGGCTGGGGTTGATGTCAGCTTATAATGCCAGCTGACATCAAGCCCAGGTTAGTAATGGAGAGGCGTCTATAAGACAACCCCATTACTAACCCCATAGTCAAAGTTAAAAAAACCACAAACACCCAGAATAAAGTCCTTTAATTGAAATAAAGACACAATTCTTTATTGTTCTAAATTAAACCATACTTACCATCACGCCCATTCCAGCTGAAGCCAATGTCTTCTGCAATAAAAATAAAATAATAAAGGAACATCATCCTTACCTTTCCATGGTTCCCACGACGGCTTCAGCTCTGCTACATTCACATAACAGGCTGGATCGCAGCAGAACGCTGCCATCCAGATTGCCATGCTGCACACACTGAGAAGCGCAGGCATGCTTGCGCTCCTCAGTGTCCGCTGTGACGGCATAAAGATGAGCCAAGTTCATGTCCAATGAACTCGACTCACCTCAGACACGTCACTGACAGCGTGGGAAAATTCTCCTGCACTCAGCGCTTCAGCGTGAGAATTCTCCCACGCTGTCAGTGACGTGCACGAGGTGAGCTGAGATCATTGGACATGAACTCACCTCATGCACGTCACTGACAGCATGGGAGAATTCTCACGCTGAAGCGCTGAGTGCAGGAGAATTTTCCCACGCTGTCAGTGACGTGCATGAGGTGAGCTGAGTTCATTGGACATGAACTCGGCTCATCTGGATGCCGTCACAGCGAGACACTGAGGAGCGCAAGCAAGCCTGCGCTTCTCAGTGTCTGCGGGATGACAGGCTGGATGGCAGCTTTCTGCTGCGATCCAGCCTGTCATCTCGATGTAGCAGAGCTGGAGCTGTCCTGGGAACCATCGAAAGGTTAGGATGATGTTGCTTTATTATTTTTCTTTTATTGCAGGAGATCGTTGGCTTCAGCTGGAATGGGCGTGATGGTAAGTATGGTTTAATTTAGAACAATAAAGAATTGTGTGTTTATTTCAATTAAAGGACTTTATTCTGGGTGTTTGTGGGTTTTTCTAACTTTGACTATGGGGTTAGTAATGGGGTTGTCTTATAGACGCCTCTCCATTACTAACCTGGGCTTGATGTCAGCTGGGATTATAAGCTGCCATCAACCCCAACCCTATTACCCCACTGCCACCGCTACAGGACAGTGGGAAGAGCGAGGCTAAGTGCCAGAATTGGCGCATCCTATGGATGCGCCATTTCTGGGACGGCTGACGGCTGGTGTTTCTAGCCTGGGAGGGGGCCAATATTCATGGCACCCTTCCTGGGCTATTAATATCAGCCCCCAGCTGTCTGCCTAGCCTTTTCTAGCTATTAAAATAGGGGGGACCCCACGTCCTTTTTTTGGGGGGGTCCCCCATTTTAATAGCTAGTAAAGGCTAGATATTCTGCTGGGGGCTGATATTAGTAGCCTGGGAAGCTCAATGGGTATTACCCCCTTCCCAGGCTTCAAACATCTGCCCCAGCCGTCTGCTTAACCTCCGCTAGAGACTAAAATTACAGGGAACCCCACGCCAATTTTTTTTTTAATAAATCCTTTATTTTAACACTAAATGACAAGTACAGTAATCAACACTGTCACTGTACTTCTTATATATGTGACCGACATGTTTCTATCTATCTAATCTATGTGTGATGCTCTATCTTTCTGTTCTAAATTGTCGGGTACCGCTGCTGAATTGCCGGCCGGCTTCTTTAAAGAGACGGTGCATGAAAACACTATTATTTTTTTAAATAAATCCTTTACACTAAATGACAAGTACAGTAAGCAACACTGTCACTGTACTTATTATATATGTGACTGACATGTTTCTATCTATCTAATCTATGTGTGATGCTCTATTCCTTCTTGTCTAAATTGTCGGGTACCGGTGTATGCCGCTGCTGAATTGCCGGCCGGCTTTTTTAAAGAGAGCATCTTCTGAGCAGTTTGTCAGCTTTTGGACACCTTTGAAGGTGTTTTCTATGTGTTTCTCTGTGTTTTTGTTTGCCTGCCATTGGTTTTAACGGTGTTCGACGGTGTTCTAAAGTGTTCGACGAACAGTTCAACAAACAGTTCCTCGAACATCCCGGTGTTCGACGAACCGAACCGAACCCGAACACTACGGGGGTGGCTCAACACTAGTTGGGACCAAAGATCTCAAATTTGGACTCATCACACCAAAGCACAGATTTCCACTTGTCTAGTGTCCATTCCTTGCGTTCTTTAGCCCAAACAAGTCTCTTCTGCTTGTTGCCTGTCCTAAGCAGCGGTTTCCTAGCAGCTATTTTACCATGAAGGCCTGCTGCACAAAGTCTCCTCTTAACAGTTGTTGTAGAGATGTGTCTGCTGCTAGAACTCTGTGTGGCATTGACCTGGTCTCTAATCTGAGCTGCTCTTAACCTGCGATTTCTGAAGCTGGTGACTCGGATAAACTTATCCTCAGAAGCAGAGGTGACTCTTGGTCTTCCTTTCCTGGGGCGGTCCTCATGTGAGCCCGTTTCTTTGTAGCGCTTGATGGTTTTTGCAACTGCACTTGGGGACACATTCAAAGTTTGCCCAATTTTTCGGACTGACTGACCTTCATTTCTTAAAGTAATGATGGCCACTAATTTTTCTTTACTTAGTTGCTTTTTTTGCCATAATACAAATTCTAACAGTCTATTCAGAAGGACTATCAGCTGTGTATCCACCAGACTTCTGCACAACACAACTGATGGTCCCAATCCCATTTATAAGGGAAGAAATCCCACTTATTATACCTGACAGGGCACACCTGTGAAGTGAAAACCATTTCCGGTGACTACCTCTTGAAGCTCATCAAGAGAATGCCAAGAGTGTGCAAAGCAGTCATCAAAGCAAAAGGTGGCTACTTTGAAGACCCTAGAATATAAGACATATTTTCAGTTGTTTCACACTTTTTTGTTAAGTATAATTAATTCCACATGTGTTAATTCATAGTTTTGATGCCTTCAGTGTGAATGTACAATTTTCAAAATCATGAAAATGCAGAAAAATCTTTAAATGAGAAGGTGTGTCCAAACTTTTGGTCTGTACTGTATAACTTCCCTTCAAATCCAGCCATTTGTAGTGAGCGTGGAAGATATTGTCCTCCATTTAAAATGGGCAAGGCCCGTGGCAAGGGACAGGGAACTGGACGTGATGGTGATGGTGCATGCCGAGGCCGAAATTGTGCCACAAAAAACACCCACATCTTCTCACCCGACATTCCTGTCCCAATTCCTAGGGGACCGCAGCACACCACTATTGAACCCAGAGCAGTGTCAAAAGGTTGTTGGTTGGATAGTGGATAATGCTTCCAGTCACTTTGCCACCACCACTACCCTGTCTTCCACACAGTCAAGTCTCAGTAGCGGTGAGTCTGGACTGCATATTACTCACCCTGATCCTCCTTCCTCCCACCATGCCGAGTGCCTGGAGACAACTGATCCCACGCTTGGATACCCCAAAGAGCTGTTCACTTTTCCATTTATAGATTTGGACCTCTCGCCCGGTCCACTTGAAGCGGGGCCAGAGAAGATCGCATGTAGTGATGCCCAAATATTTGAGCAGCCACAGTCACACGAAGGCGACGGTGGGAAGTGTCACAAGAGGTGGACAATGATAAGACACAATTGCCATAAAGTCAGGAGGAGGACCAGGGTGCGGAAGTGGAAGACGAGGTGGTGGATGATATAGTAACTGACCCAACCTGGCAGGAGGACATGCAGAGCGAGGACAGCAGCACATGGGGAGGGAGGCACAGCACCCCAACAGGCAGGAAGAAGCAGTGTGTTGGCCGCAGACAGAAGACAGGCAGCCGCTCCCTGTAACACCAACACGAAGAAAGTTGTCAGTACAACTGTTAGGTCCTCCCGAGTCTGGTTGTCTTTTAAAGACTCTGCCAATAACCCCAAAAAGATCATTTGCACCCCCTGCCAGGCCAGCATCAGAAGGGGTGGCAAAACTGGCAGCCTGACCACCACCAGCATGATCAGGCGCATAGCAGCAAAGCACCCGACTTTGTGGGCCGAACCCCAGGGTCCAGGAACAGTGTCTGCGGGTGGCACCACTGCTTCTTTCGCTGTTGTGCATGCAGGCCAATCCCCTGTCCATGGTGCATGCGAAGATGCCTCCTGTCCTGCACCTGTTGTTGCACACTCTCAAGTAGCAGACTCAGGATGCACGTTCATGTCCTTGTCCCAGCTCAGCGTTCTGTTGTCCATACCCCAGTCCTTGGAACGCAAGCGCAAATATGCAGCCAACGCCCCACAGGCCACACTACTAAATTCCCACATTTCACGACTGCTTGCGCTCGAAATGTTGCCTTTTTGGCTCGTGGAGACGGAAGCATTCTGCAACCTGATGGTGGCGGCCGTCCCTCGGTACTCAGTTCCCAGCCGCCACTATTTCTCCCGGGGTGCCGTCCCTGCATTACACAAGCACGTCTCCCAAAACATTAGCCGTGCCCTCAACAACGCAGTTACCGGGAAAGTCCACCTAACCACGGACACGTGGACAAGTGCTTGTGGACAGGGATGGTACATCTCGCTGACGGCACACTGGGTTAACATAGTGGAATCTGAGACCCAGTCAGACCTTGGGACAGAACACGTCCTCCCAACATCAAGGATTACGGGCCCTAGGTCAATCAGGGTTGCCCCCACAGTCTACAGCTCCTGCACCTCATCCGCCTCAGCCTCCTCCTCCTCTTCAGCCTCCATCTCCGAAATGACCACATCAGTCACAAGCTGGAAGCACTGCAGCACTGCTTCGGTCAAGCGGCAACAGACTGTGCTGAAGCTAATATGTTTAGGTGTCAAACCGCACAATGCTGAAGAGTTGTGGACAGCTCTGAAAGAGCAGGCAGATCTTTGGCTCACACTGCTGAACCTACAGCCAGGCATGGTAGTCTGGGACAATGGCCGGAACCTGGTAGCGGCTCTGAGGCGAGGCGAGCTCACACACGTTCCATGCTTGGCCCATGTGCTTAATCTCGTGGTTCAGTGGTTTCTCAAATCCTACCCAGAGCTGCCAGATCTGCTTGTGTGCCCATTTTAGAAAGTCACCTACAGCTTCCGCCGCCCTTGTTTCATGTGCTATAGATGGAACTACCTGCACAACTGTCATACCGTCTGTTCAGCGTGGATGGCCAGAGGACAGAGAGGAGGAGGAGGAGAGCATGGTCAGTCATCCTCTTAGTGAGGACACGGAAGTCTTGCCTGTTAGCAGTCTGGCACACATGGCTGAGTTTATGTTACGCTCCCTTTCCCATGACCCTCGCGTTCTCAAAATTTTGGGTGACAGTCTTTACAAGTTGGTGACACTTCTAGACCCACGCTACAAGGAGAATTTTATATCTCTTATTCCTGAGGCGGACAGGTCTACAAAATTTGGGCAGTACCAGAAGGCCCTTGTTGCGGAACTATTAAAAAAATTCCCATCTGAAAACGCTGGCGGCAGAGGTCACAGTTCGTTGGACAACCAAGGAGTACAGGCGAGAGAGACGCAACTTCAATCCAGCAAAGGCTGGGCAACACTGTAAAAGTTCTGGGAGAATTTTCTCAGCCCCTCCCATTGAACAGTCCCTGAGGCTTGGGGTACTCTCATAAGGAGTGCAAAGTTTGGTAAGATGCTGAGGGAGGAACTTGCCGACCGTACCAACGTCCTCCGTAATTCCTCTCTGCCTTATAATTATTGGGTATCCAAGGTGGACACGTGGAATCAACTGGCTCTCTACGCCTTGGAGGTCCTGGCCTGCCCTGCCACCAGCATTTTATCAGAGTGGGTTTTTAGTGCCGCTGTTGGAATTATAACTGATAAGCGCATCTGAAAATGCTGACAGGCTGACTCTTATAAAAATGAACAAGAGCTGGATTGGGCCAAACTTCTCAACACCACCGAATGATAGCAGCGAAACATAAACTCAAATCCAGTGTCTTTTTTTGGGAGGTATATTCCCATGCACCTCTTCACACCCACACATGGGTATACGCTTCCTGATTTTGGCTATTTGCTCTTGTCCTCCTCCTTCTCCTCATCCTCATTCTCTACCGTGGGTGACCGTGGTCCGTGATGCAACACCCACATAATTTTTTTAAAGGGTGCTTATGATGCGCGTAAAAAAATTTTTTATACAGTATGTTCATGTATACCCCTCAGGGGTAAATGTTTGTCAGCCCATACACTTAGTGCATGGGCATTACAAGTGTAAGAGACTAGCTCCTTTCTAATGGGAACATTTTTATGAGGTCCTCCTCCACGTCTCTTCCAAGGGGCATTGGAGTGCCTCCCAATTTTTGGCAGCCCTTGCATCCACTGCATAGGCCAACACTATGGGAGACCCACTTCCTAATAAAGGGAACTTTTTTTTCAGGAGGCCCTCTGATCTCCACATCTCTTCCAAGGGGCATTGGAGTGCCTCCAAATTTTTGGCAATCCTTGCATTCACTGCATAGGCAAACACAATTGGAGACCTACTTCCTACTAATGGGAACATTGTTTTCAGGAGGCCCTCCTCTAAGTCTATTCAAAGGGGTATTGGGGTGCGTCCAAATTTTTTAAGTGGTATTGGGTTGCGTCCAAATTTTGGGCAGCCCTGTTACTCACTGCATACACAATAACAGTATAGGAGACTCATTCTTTAGTAATGGGAACAATAAAACATAGCCGGCTGATGGCTCTCTAAGAATAGTGAGGGCCGACTGCTGGCCCTTTAAGAATAGTAAAGGCCGTCTGATGGCCCTATTAAAATAGGCTTTGTGACTTTCAGAGTCCCTCCTTCATAAATGAAACACGATGTGTCTGATGATATCTCACACACCACATGGCCAGATAAGGTTGTAAAATGACATTTCCTGGTGAATGCATTTGTCACAGTTGAAAGCAATGCAAATGTGTAAAAACGCATCAAAAACGCTACGTGTGAACATAGCCCAAGGTGTGGAGGAGTATTTTTGATTTTGGTTATTTATTTTGCTTTATTTACAAGTCATTACCCTGGAAAGGATGTTCCTTAACATATTTCCCAGGAAAATCCATTTTGATTTAATTTTTGTATGTTTTATTGTGAGTCCGTAAAAGTGGCATAATACTTCTGACAAGGTTGTTGACAGCAGTGACCTGGGAGTCAGAAATGCTTCCAGGGGTCTTCCGCATGCTGTTCCCATGTCATTTGAGCAATGTTCCCATCGATTTGGGCAATTTTTAGGCCCTCTGCAGACTGCCTGGGGGAGCCGCCTGAAAAATGCTTGAGTTTCCCATAGACTTGCATTAGGCTCGTTGCTCGGGTCGAGTACCTGAGTATTCTAATGTGATCGCCCCATGGTCGAGTACCCGAGCATTTTAGTGCTCGCCCATCACTACTAATCATATGCAAAATAGTTGCAAGTCAAATTTATGTATCAGATAGCCAAGATGATTGTCTATAAAATGATGGTAGTATCACATTCGAAGCAGTTGTGGATGGTGAGATATGGAGCCTGAAAGTCAAAAGTTCAAAACATTGTTATGATAAGCCATAAACATCAACATTAACAGAAATAAACACTTGAAATAGTTTACTCTGTTTGTAATGACTCTATATAATATATGAGTTTCACTTTTTGTATTGAAAAACTGAAATAAATTTTCTTTTTATGATATTCTAATTTTGTGAGAAGCAGTTGTATATTTACCCAAACTGACTCTTCATTGTCGCAGCACCACCAAATGCCCTCATTAAGTTGGATTTAACAAAAATACACAACCCTCCACCTTTTTTCTCTTTGCTGTTCTTTCTGAATGTAGCGTAACCCTCTACGCTTGTGATTCAGTCATGGCTTTCGTCCAGCCAAGTTTCTGTAATGCCCACCACATTTTAATCTGTAGCTGACATAAGAGTCTCCAATTCATTCATTTTGTTTGCAAGACTTCTTGCATTTGCCAGCAGACACTTAATACTATTAGCACATTTATTAATCCTACTCACCTCCCTACTTTCTTTGCATTTCCCAGCCCCTCTAAATCCTCATTGACACCTATTGTCTCACTGTCTCTGTTTACTCTATCTATCCCCTTTTTTTCTGTTATGATAATGTAGCAACTAGAGATGAGCGGTGTTCGACTAGAACTGTTCGCCAATCTCAAATTCGAGCTGTTTTGGGCGGTGTTCGAGTTGTTCGACGAACCCGAACGATTTGCAAAAAATTCGGCTGTTCGAGGTTATGTTCGATAACTGTTCGTGCACCAAAAGCGTGTCCTGCATGTCTGGCGCTATTTAGAGCACCAATCATGCAGGGATTGTCTGCCACTCACTGTAATGCCACAGCCATGGTGGTTGTGGCATTACAGTGATTGCCCAAATCGATGGGAACAGTGCCAACAGTGAAACATGAAAAGCCGGCAATTCAGCAGCGGCATACACCTGTACCCGACAATTTAGAACCGAAAGAATAGAGCTTCACACATAGATTAGATAGATATAAACATGTCAGCCACATATATACGAAGTACAGTGAAAGTGCTGCTTACTGTACTTGTCATTTAGCGTAAAGGATTTATCAAAAAAAATAATAGTGTTTTCGTGCACCGTCTCTTTAAAAAAGCCGGCCGGCAATTCAGCAGCGGTACCCGACAATTTATAACAGACAGAATAGAGCTTCACACATAGATTAGATAGATAGAAACATGTCAGCCACATATATACGAAGTACAGTGACAGTGTTGCTTACTGTACTTGTCATTTAGCGTAAAGGATTTATCAAAAAAAATAATAGTGTTTTCATGCACCGTCTCTTTAAAAAAGCCGGCCGGCAATTCAGCAGCGGTACCCGACAATTTATAACAGACAGAATAGAGCTTCACACATAGATTAGATAGATAGAAACATGTCAGTCACATATATATGAAGTACAGTGATAGTGTTGGTTACTGTACTTGTCATTTAGTATTAAAATAAAGGATTTATTATTAAAAAAATTGGCGTGGGGTTCCCCTTAATTTTAGGCTCTAGCGGAGGTTAAGCAGACGGCTGGGGCAGATGTTTGAAGCCTGGGAAGGGGGTAATACCCACGGAGCTTCCCAGGCTACTAGTATCAGCCCCCAGCTGAATACATAGCCTTTACTAGCTATTAAAATGGGGGACCCCCCAAAAAAAATGACGTGGGGTCCCCCCTAATTTAATAGCTAGCAAAGGCTAGGCAGACAGCTGGGGGCTGATATTAATAGCCCAGGAAGGGAGCCATGAATATTGGCCCCCTCCCAGGCTAGAAACACCAGCCGTCAGCCGCCCCAGAAATGGCGCATTCATAGGATGCGCCAATTCTGGCACTTAGCCTCGCTCTTCCACGCTGCCCTGGTGCGGTGGCAGGGGGTAATAGGGTTGGGGTTGATGTCAGCTTATAATGCCAGCTGACATCAAGCCCAGGTTAGTAATGGAGAGGCGTCTATAAGACACCCCCATTACTAACCCCATAGTCAAAGTTAAAAAAAACACAAACACCCAGAATAAAGTCCTTTAATTGAAATAAAGACACAATCCTTTATTGTTCTAAATTAAACCATACTTACCGTCACGCCCATTCGAGCTGAAGCCAACGATCTCCTGCAATAAAAGAAAAATAATAAAGCAACCTCATCCTTACCTTTCCATGGTTCTCACGACAGCTTCAGCTCTGCTACATCGAGATGACAGGCTGGACCGCAGCAGAACGCTGCCATCCAGCCTCTCATCCCGCAGACACTGAGAAGCGCAGGCTTGCTTGCGCTGCTCAGCGTCTCTCTGTGACGACATCCAGATGAGCCGAGTTCATGTCCAATGAACTCGGCTCACCTCATGCACGTCACTGACAGCGTGGGAAAATTCTCACGCTGAAGCGGTGAGTGCAGAAGAATTCTCCCACGCTGTCAGTGACGTGCATAAGGTGAGCTCATGTCCAATGAACTCAGCTCACCTCCTGCACGTCACTGACAGCGTGGGAGAATTCTCCTGCACTCAGCGCTTCAGCGTGAGAATTCTCCCACGCTGAAGCGCTGAGTGCAGGAGAATTTTCCCACGCTGTCAGTGACGTGCATAAGGTGAGCTCATGTCCAATGAACTCAGCTCACCTCCTGCACGTCACTGACAGCGTGGGAGAATTCTCCTGCACTCAGCGCTTCAGTGTGAGAATTCTCCCACGCTGAAGCGCTGAGTGCAGGAGAATTTTCCCACGCTGTCAGTGACGTGCATGAGGTGAGCCGAGTTCATTGGACATTAACTCGGCTCATCTGGATGCCCTCACAGAGAGACACTGTGGAGCGCAAGCAAGCCTGCGCTTCTCAGTGTCTGCGGGATGACAGGCTGGATGGCAGCGTTCTGCTGCGGTCCAGCCTGTCATCTCGATGTAGCAGAGCTGAAGCTGTCATGGGAACCATGGAAAGGTAAGGATGATGTTGCTTTATTATTTTTCTTTTATTTCAGGAGATCGTTGGCTTCAGCTGGAATGGGCGTGATGGTAAGTATGGTTTAATTTAGAACAATAAAGAATTGTGTGTTTATTTCAATTAAAGGACTTTTTTCTGGGTGTTGTGTTTTTTTTAAATACTTTACGAGAAATTCATGGTGGTCATGTCTAATATTGGCGTGACCCCATGAATTTCGGGCTTAGGGCCAGCTGATAATGCCAAGCTGGCCCTAACCCCTTTATTACCCAGTGAGCCACCGCATCAGGGCCCTGGATGAGTTGGGTACAGCGCCAGAAGATGGCGCTTCTATGAACGCGCCATTTTCCGGGGTGGCTGCGGACTGCAATTTGCAGCGGGGGTGGCCCAGAAAGCTTGGGCCTCCCTGCGCTGCGGATTCCAGCCCCCAGCTGCCTAGTTGTACCTGGCTGGACACAAAAACAGGGCGAAGCCCCACGTCAATTTTCTTTAAATTATTTCATGAAATAATTAAGAAAAAAAGGGCTTCCCTATATTGTTGTGTCCGGCCAGGTACAAATAGGCAGCTGGTGGTTGGGGGCAGCCCGTTCCTGCCTGCTGTACCTGGCTGGACACAAATATAGTGCGAAGCCCCACGTCAATTTTTTTTAAATTATTTCATGAATTTCCTGAAATAATTTAAAAAAATTGAAGTCGGGCTTCGCACTATATTTGTGTCCAGCCAGGTACAGCAGGCAGGAACGGGCTGCCCCCAACCACCAGCTGCCTATTTGTACCTGGCCGGACACAACAATATAGGGAAGGCCTTTTTTTCTTAATTATTTCATGAATTTCATGAAATAATTAAAAAAAAAGTACGTGGGGCTTCGCCCTATTTTTGTGTCCAGCCAGGTACAACTAGGCAGCTGGGGGCTGGAATCTGCAGCGCAGGGAGGCCCAAGCTTTCTGGGCCCCCCCCCGCTACAAATTGCAGTCCGCAGCCACCCCGGAAAATGGCGCGTTCATAGAAGCGCCATCTTCTGGCGCTGTACCCAACTCATCCAGGGCCCTGGTGCGGTGGCTCACTGGGTAATAAAGGGGTTAGGGCCAGCTTGGTATTATCAGCTGGCCCCAAGCCCAAAATTCATGGGGTCACGCCAGTATTAGACATGACCGCCATGAATTTCTAGTAAAGTATTTAAAAAAAACACAACACCCAGAATAAAGTCCTTTAATTGAAATAAAGACACAATTCTTTATTGTTCTAAATTAAACCATACTTACCATCACACCCATTCCAGCTGAAGCCAACGATCTCCTGCAATAAAAGAAAAATAATAAACCAACCTCATCCTTACCTTTCCATGGTTCCCACGACAGCTTCAGCTCTGCTACATCGAGATGACTGGCTGGACCGCAGCAGAACACTGCCATCCAGTCTGTCATCCCGGAGACACTGAGAAGCGCAGGCATGCTTGCGCTCCTCACTGTCTCGCTGTGACGGCATCCAGATGAGCCGAGGTCATGTCCAATGAACTCGGCTCACCTCATGCACGTCACTGACAGCGTGGGAAAATTCTCACGCTGAAGTGCTGAGTGCAGGAGAATTCTCCCACGCTGTCAGTGATGTGCATGAGGTGAGCTCATGTCCAATGAACTCAGCTCACCTCCTGCACGTCACTGACAGCGTGGGAAAATTCTCCTGCAATCAGCGCTTCAGCGTGAGAATTTTCACACGCTGTCAGTGACGTGCATGAGGTGAGCCGAGTTCATTGGACATGAACTCGGCTCATCTGGATGTCGTCACAGAGAGACGCTGAGCAGCGCAAGCAAGCCTGCGCTTCTCAGTGTCTGCGGGATGACAGGCTGGATGGCAGCGTTCTGCTGCGGTCCAGCCTGTCATCTCGATGTAGCAGAGCTGAAGCTGTCGTGGGAACCATGGAAAGGTAAGGATGAGGTTGCTTTATTATTTTTCTTTTATTGCAGGAGATCGTTGGCTTCAGCTGGAATGGGCGTGATGGTAAGTATGGTTTAATTTAGAACAATAAAGGATTGTGTCTTTATTTCAATTAAAGGACTTTATTCTGGGTGTTTGTGTTTTTTTTAACTTTGACTATGGGGTTAGTAATGGGGGTGTCTTATAGACGCCTCTCCATTACTAACCTGGGCTTGATGTCAGCTGGCATTATAAGCTGACATCAACCCCAACCCTATTACCCCATGCCACCGCACCAGGGCAGCGTGGAAGAGCGAGGCTAAGTGCCAGAATTGGCGCATCCTATGAATGCGCCATTTCTGGGGCGGCTGACGGCTGGTGTTTCTAGCCTGGGAGGGGGCCAATATTCATGGCTCCCTTCCTGGGCTATTAATATCAGCCCCCAGCTGTCTGCCTAGCCTTTGCTAGCTATTAAATTAGGGGGGACCCCACGTCATTTTTTTGGGGGGGTCCCCCATTTTAATAGCTAGTAAAGGCTATGTATTCAGCTGGGGGCTGATATTAGTAGCCTGGGAAGCTCCGTGGGTATTACCCCCTTCCCAGGCTTCAAACATCTGCCCCAGCCGTCTGCTTAACCTCCGCTAGAGCCTAAAATTAAGGGGAACCCCACGCCAATTTTTTTAATAATAAATCCTTTATTTTAATACTAAATGACAAGTACAGTAACCAACACTATCACTGTACTTCATATATATGTGACTGACATGTTTCTATCTATCTAATCTATGTGTGATGCTCTATCTTTCTGTTCTAAATTGTCGGGTACCGCTGCGGCCGGCTTTTTTAAAGAGACAGTGCATGAAAACACTATTATTTTTTTAAATAAATCCTTTACACTAAATGACAAATACAGTAAGCAACACTATCACTGTACTTATTATATATGTGACTGACATGTTTCTATCTATCTAATCTATGTGTGAAGCTCTATTCTTTCTGTTCTAAATTGTCGGGTACAGTTGCTGAATTGCCGGCCGGCTTTTTTAAAGAGACGGTGCATGAAAACACTAATATTTTTTTTAATAAATCCTTTACACTAAATGACAAGTGCAGTAACCAACACTGTCACTGTGCTTCTTATATGTGTGACTGACATGTTTCTATCTATCTAATCTATGTGTGATGCTCTATTCCTTCTTGTCTAAATTGTCGGGTACCGGTGTATGCCGCTGCTGAATTTGCCGGCCAGCTTTTTTAAAGAGAGTGTCTTCTGAGCAGTTTGTCAGCTTTTGGACACCTTTGCAGGTGTTTTCTATGTGTTTCTATGTGTTTTTGTTTGCCTGCCATTGGTTTTAACGGTGTTCGACGGTGTTCTAAGGTGTTCGACGAACAGTTCGACGAACAGTTCCTCGAACATCCCGGTGTTCGACGAACCGAACCGAACCCGAACACTACCGGGGTGGCTCAACACTAGTAGCAACTCACTTGGGAAAATAGGTAACACACTAAAAACTACAGCTGACCCTGCCGATTCCTGTACAGACTAAACATCCTTACCCCACAGTCTCTAGTGGTTCCTGTGTGAGCTGAGCTAGCGCTAACCACAGATTAGATGATGGCAACTAGGATCTATGCTGCCTGACAGGCTGTCAAGTGCTGCAGGTTCCTCCTAAAGAATCAGAGGGCAGAGCAGAGTACAAACTACCTACACAAGGGAAAGTGTGCTGAAATAGAAAGAGATTCCAGAGTGAGTAAAACTACGAAATACTAAATAAAGGATTAAGTACATACTGTTAGAGAACATGCCGCCTACTTCATAAAAAGAAACAGAAGATAAGTGAAGGGTAAAGAACATAAAAAGCAGAAAAATAAACCCTAGCTCATCTTCCAATGACTGGCTTACACTAAAGCAGTATGGCTGGACATCCAAATAAGACTATCACCAGCAGGAAATACCAGCAGGGGGAAAGCATATAAAGCTGCACCCAAAAGATGATAGGGATGACAAGTGAGTAAATGAAAACACCTGTTACCCTAAAAAAAACGGAAGCAAGACTAACAGAAACTAAGCACCTGGAGAAAAGTTGTATCTGCTGTGTATCTTTCTACAAGGGGTCACTGGACCCATTGACATTCTGAACTATTGACGCTGCTGACAGAACTCCCTCACTAGGTGATCCACATGCAAATCTTCCACATCAACTCAGGAATTATACTCTGGACCGCAACCCTTCCATTTAACGAGATACTGCAGTCGACATCTAGAACCCAAAACTCGTTCCACCTCATACTCCTTGCCCTCCTCCAAGTCAACCTCAATGATGTCCTGAGGACTCGACATCCCCTCAAACTTTTTAAGAAGAGAGCAATGGAAGGAATTCTTAATCTTCCATGTAACCGGAAGTTGGAAATTGATCGCCACAGGATTAATTATCTTAATTACCTTATATGGACCGACAAATTTAGGAGGAAATTTCATTGATGGAACTTTAAGACAAAGATTTTTTGAGGATAGCCAAACAAAAATCTCCCATCTTAAATACAGGAGCCCTCCAATGTCTGCGGTTCGCAGTTCTCTTGGTCTGATCGCAAGTTATCAAAAGACCTTTTTCAACTTCTCTCCAGACCTTAATCAAATGAGAGCAATATCTTTCCTCCCCTTGGACCACAGACTGCAAACCAGAAAAATTTCCAAAAACTGGATGAAAACCCCACAGCAAAAAAAGGCGAGGTACCGGAAGCAGTAGAGGTGCGGTTATTGAGCCAGAAGAAGAAAATCCACCCAGTCCCCTTGATTAGATGAAACAAAACATCTAGAATATTGTTATAATTCTGGTTCATTTTCTCCGTCTGACCATTAGTCTCAGGATGATAACCTAAGGAAGACGAAAGCTTAATTGCTAATCTGGAGGAAAAGCTACACCAAAAGCTAGCCATAAACTGAACCCCTCTATCAGAAATATTCTTAGGAACACCATGTAACTTAACGAGAGAGATAAACAATGTAGCTAAACTTTTAGCCGTAGTTAATTTTAGTAAGGGAGCAAAGTAAACCATCTTGCTGAAATGGTCCACCACCCACCCATATTACAGTATTACCACCATAATTGGGGAACTCTGTGATGAAATCTGTGGACAAATGAGTCCAAGGTTGAGACAGGACCTTGTTAGGCAAAATAAACCCTGCTGGGGCCCGGCGAGACGCTTCAAACCTAGAGTAAACTCTGCACTTACGAACTTACTTATCAACATCCTTTCAAGCACTCTGCCAGCAAAAGGACCCGGGAACAGCTCTACAGGTGGCAGAGTAACCAGTGAGTCCGGCCAACACAAAGTTATGTGCTTCATGAAGAAGAACAGGGTGAAGCGAGGACGGCACAAAAAGCTTACCGGGTGACAAGCCCTCTGATGCACCATCCTGAGCTTCCACAATGCACTATCTGGGATCAATTCCAAGAGTACTCACCACCACCCCTTCACTAACAATTTTAACTGGATTTTCGTCCCTTTACTCCAGAACAAAACTACATGATAAAGCATCAATCAAATATCCTGAATAATGATAAAAAGTACAAAATTTTATTCAAAAGATCAGATAAAAAGAGGGGGGGGAGTTAAATGCATATATTTAGATAATGGGCACACATCAAACATAGTTGTTAATCAAAAAAGCTTAATACATCTCAATATAAGCACCATAGCATGAGTCTAAAGATAATTGCAACATCCCATATGGCCAATATAATGATATATACAGTATGATCAGAGCATACAAATACAAGTGTATATTCCCTAAGTAGGACATGTATAATTACCTCAAAAAATATTTCCAATGGGGCAGAGAAATCCTTGGGTGGACGTGCGCCCACCCTGACACACGTTTTGGTGGAGCCTTCGTCAGGGAGCTATGTTTGATGTGCGCCCATTATCTGCATATATGCATTTAACTCCTTCCTCCCTCTTTTTAGTTGATCTTTTAATAAAGTTTTGTACTTTTTGTTATGTTTAGCATTCTGCTATCGCACTATAGTTAGAGACATGCGTTTATTCCCCATGAGCTATTTATTATAAAGCATCAGCCTTAACATTCTTAGTACCAGGGAGCTATGTCACAGAGTAAACAGCATAACGAGAAAAAAATCGAAACATCAGAATTACGTTTTTTTGGCAGCCGTAACATTTTAATAAAATAAGAATCAATCCCAAAATGGTATCAGTAAAAAAAAGTCCGCGCAGAGCCTAAAATATAAGCCCTCACACAGGCTGATATCCCAAAAATTGAAAGAGTTACATGTCTCGGAAACTGGCGAGTAGTGTTGAGCCACCCCCGTAGTGTTCGAGTTCGGTTCGGTTCGTCGAACACCCGTGTGTTCGCCGAACTGTTCGTCGAACTGTTCGTCGAACACCTTCGAACACCGTTAAAACCAATGGCAGGCAAACAAAAACACATAGAAAACAACTTCAAAGGTGTCCAAAAGCTGACAAACTGCTCAGAAGACACAACTAACACATGGAAAAGTGACAAGTACATATAGTCATGCGAAAAGAAAAGAGGTGGAGGAGTAAAAGGAGGGGGAGACACAGATATAGGCATGTCATGCCCTTCTAAAATCCAAAAAGTGAGAAGCCGAGACGGCCAGTCCGCTCCTGCCCGTGCCACCTCCGTGTCGCCGGGTTTGTGCCAGAGCCGCGGTGAACCCTGACGGCCAGCCCCCCTCTCCCAATACTGGTGCCTGTCCGCTGGTGGGTCGAGAGAGCCCCCCTGTGGTGGAGGCAGCTCTAAGCTTTTTAATTTAAATTGTCCCTCTAATTTGAATGAATACACTTTAAATCCATTTACAAGGATCTATTGGAGGGCAAGTCTCATGCCAGCAGCCGCGTAATTCCAGCTCCAGTAGCGTCCACTAAAGCTGCTGCAGTTAAAAAGCTTTTATAAGGATCGAGCTCGGCTGTCCACCGCAAGGCATCCTAGTGCCAGTCCCAGCCCCTATGCCTTGGGGTGCCTCCTGATGCTCTTCACTGAGTATCCCGTGGTCCCGAAGCATTTCCTTTGAAAAAATTAAGTGTCCAAACTACAGGTGGTGTAGCTTGCTTAACAGCCGGGATAATCCGCTGACTAGCAGACACTGCTACTAGGCACAAAGTATTTCCTGGGCTAGATGCAGTTAAAAATTTGTAAGTAGATACTCTCGTTGGATGCTGAGAAAGCATTCCATAGAGTCTCCTGGCACGCCATATATGATTCTCTTAAAAAGCTTGGGGTAGGGGTCTAGGGGACCCTTTTATAGCCAAAATCACGGCCCTGTATCACAATACGTCACCTAGGCTGAAGATAAATGGAACTGTAGCACCGAGGGCTCGGTTGCTACAGACGTATTGCACCTCACCCAGAGGTGTGATATCTCACTCTCAGATAAGGATGGAGTGTGGATCAGGACCCGACACCTGCATGCATTACACCACATTGCCGTGGGGCAGGGCGACCAATATGCCCCTGAGATGGGCACGACAGTCCCTGTCCCTGGCTGGAGTGGGGGGAGGGAACACTGAGGAAGGGGAACCCTGCAGTGCAGGAGCAGGGAGGAAGCAGTTCCTGGGTGCATTGAGAAGGGAGTATAAAAGGTGGGCACCATCTTAGTTCAGTGCAGAGAAGTCTGAGCAGAAGTGGCAGGGAGCAGGGGCTCTGCATGAGCTCTGCTCCGGAGGCGGGCCTAGTAACAGAGGCCCAGGCCTGCAAGAGGGAGAAGGAAGGAAGAGGAGCGGAGAAGGCTCCAGGAACGAGGAATGAAGGGATCCCAGGGGTGCGGACGGGCGAGTCGCCACCGCACGCCCGAATCCACCTGCGTGGAGGGGTCAGGCCAAAGGGGGAGACCGGTCCCCGAACTAGTGGAGGCAGGAAACGACCCTCAGCTAGAAACCGGAGGCTCTGACATTTTATGTGGCGCAGCCCCTTGCTCCACCCGCTAGGAAGGCACCACATAGGGTCAGGGAAACTGGCGCCAAGTTTACCAAGAGGAGGCCCGAGGCAGCCGGACAGAAGTGTTGGTAAGAAAGGCCAGACAAAGGACACACAAAGGGGGTCCTGTGAAGCGCTCCAAAGTTATCTGGGAGTTGTCTGAGCCCCTCACCTGGTGAGCACAGTACGACGTGGGCAGCCGTTACCTGCAGACGTGGTCTGGATAATAAGAACTGTGAGTAAAGGCCCTGAACTGCATCACTGACTCCGTGTCGTTACTGCTGCTGCCCTGCACCATCACCCCCATCCTCCGCATACACTGCCCTGAGGCTATACTCCTCCCGTGGGGAGTTATGCTATGCTCTGCTGCACCCACAACACCAGCCTTAGCGGTCTGCCCTGTAGCGGCGGTTCACTCTGACCGCAATCCACGGGTGGCGTAGTCGGACATTTAAACATCAAAACCACATAAATAGTTCCGCCACTGGTTTGACCGCCCTGAGCCACGGAACCGGATCGCCGCCACGAAGACTACAACCACCAGCATCCACCAAAAAGGGTCCGGCTCCGGGTGTCCCAAGGCCCAGGGGGTGCGTCAGAACATTTTCATCACCTTTCACAATCACCAATGGGACAAGGCAGGGATGTCCTCTGTCCCCTCTCTTATACATCCTAGTGACGGAGCACCTGCTCTCATCAATTCGCCATAACCCCAATATTAGGTGGATTGAGGTGGGAGGCACCGAGTACAAGTGCTCTCTATTTGCTGATGATGTCCTAGTATATATCACTCAATCACATATATCCATCCCTGCTGTTATGGCTGAAATAGATCACTTTGTTACATGGTAAAATTTTAAAATCAATGCAGCGAAGTCTGAGGCCCTCGATGTCTCCCTCCCTAAATCCATATAGGATTCCATCCAGTCCAACTTTCCCTTTGCCTGGCCCTCACAGGGTATCAAATACTTAGGAATTCCTATTCATAGAGACCTCTCCCATCTATGTTATCTTAATTTTGGGCCCTTTATTGAACAACTCCATACAGACCACGGTTGGCAAGTTAGAACTGTAAGATTCACTACGTGAACCACTGGTGTTTTGTGGAAAAGCACATGTACACTGTGTTCCAAATTATTATGCAAAAAGTGTTTAGGAGTGATAAGGGAAGAATTTGTTTGTTTGTCAGTTAAACTCATTGATGGTGATGTGTGTCAGGGCTCTTTATATCACTGTAAGCAATTGCAGACACCTGTGCTAATTAGTTTGGCAGGTGTGTCCAATGAAAGGCAAGACTACTTAAGAAGGCTCTCTCACATTATTAAGCAGCCTACATTTTCTGCCAAAATGGGAAAGAAAAAGGATGTGTCGGCTGCTGAGAAGCAACAAATTGTGGAGTGTTTAGGTCAAGGCATGACTACAATCAACATTGTGCGATGATCAGGATGAAGTGTCTTGGCAATCAAGAAGTATGTAGCTGATTCACAGTACACACGTGTGCGTGCTGATAAGGGCAAATTGAGGACTCTTTCCTACAGGCAATTACGTCAGGTTGAAAGAGCAGCGGCAAAAAAGCCTTGTCATAGCAGCAGACAAGTTTTTGAAGCTGCTTGTGCCTCCAACGTCCCCCGAACAACAAGATGCAGGGTCCTTCAGAGGTTTGCAGCTGTGCATACGCCATCCTGTCGACCTCCTCTATCCACTTCACACAAGCAGAAACGGCTCCAGTGGGCCAAACATTACATGAAGACTGATTTCAAAACTGTTTTGTTCACGGATGAGTGCCGTGCAGCGCTCGATGGTCCAGATGAATGGAGTGGAGGATGGCTGGTTGATGGACACCCCACGCAAACACGGCTACAGCGCCAACAAGGAGGAGGTGGAGTAATGTTTTGGGCTGGAATCATGGGGAGAGAGATTGTCGGCCCCTTTAGGATCCCTGAAGGCGCTAAAGATGAACTCCATAATGTATGTGGATTTTCTCAAACAGCACTTCCTGCCATGGTTCAAGAAGAAGAACCGTGTATTTCACAGCAAGATCATTTTTCTGCATGATAATGCACCATCTCATGCTGCACATAAAACATCTGCATCTCTGGCTGATATGGGCATAAAAGGGGACAAACTTATGGTGTGACCCCCCATGCTCCCCTGACCTCTACCCCATTCAGAACCTTTGGAGCATCATTAAAAGGAGTGTCTATGATGGCGGGAGGCAGTTCACATCTAAGCAACAGCTCTGGGAGGGTATTCTGTCCTCATGCAAAACAATTGAAGCAGAAACCATCCAAAACCTGACAAATTCAATGGACGAGAGAGTTCAGAAGCTCCTTTCGAACAAGGGGTCCTATGTGAAAATGTAACATCACCTAGAATAAAGTTTTGAGTTGAAAACTGTTTGATTTCAGTTTCTAACAACCTGCTAATGCTTATAATTTCAAAAATGACCATTTTTTTGGTCTTTATTAAAATGAAAAGGTTGATCAAAAAGTTTGGGGGATCTAAGAGTGTGGCAACCCAGTAGTCATGATTACTTCGAATTCTGACAATATGAGGGTCATGCTGCAGGTAGTGCAGCAAGAAGGCACTTATGTGTCTTGCGCATCTCGGAGCCCCAAAATTATTTTCCGGGCTAGATGCAGCTAAAAATTATTTTTAATTTTAAATCTGGTGAAGCTTATTATAGATGGCCTAATAGGATCAGTGCTGCACACTGCTACAAAGCCCAAATTATTTTCCAGTCAAGATACAGATAAACATGATTAGTAATTTGAAAGCTTAAAACGGTTGGTAGGGTGATTTTAACCAATCATCAAGCTTTTACTCTCCCCAGGATGACACAGGGGTAGAAAAGTCGTTTCGGATCCATGATTTGTTCATCTTTATGAACGTGAGTCTGTCTACATTATCAGTGGAGAGCCGCGTGCGCTTATCTGTCAGCACACCACCAGCAGCGCTGAACACACGTTCAGACAGAACGCTGGCTGCGGGGCATGACAAGATCTCCAAGGCGTAAGTGGCTAGCTCCGGCCATTTATCCAGATTGGAAGCCCAAAAAGAGCAAGGGTCCAGTGACACAGTCGTGGCTTCAATGTTTACTTGGAGATACTCCTGTACCATCGTCTCTAGGCGTTGACTATGTGTCAGACTTCTTGTCTCCTGTGGCCTTGCAAAGGATGGGCTAAAAAAGTGGTGAAATGATTCCGCAAAATTGATGTTACCAGCAGATACTGTGGTTCTGTTACGGTTTGAGTGCTGAACACTTGACGGTCCCACGGTTGGCAAGTTGGAACTGTGAGATTCACTACGTGCACCACTGGTATTTTGTGGAAAAGCACATGTAAGATTCTGCAACAGTCTCTGCTGATACTCCTGCATGCGTGCATCCCTTTCTATGGCAGGAATAATTTCTGCAAATTTACTTTTGTACCGGGGATCTAACAGTGTGGCAACCCAGTAGTCAGGATTATTTCTAATTCTCACAATTCGAGGGTCATGTTGCAGGTAGTGCAGCAAGAAGGCACTCATGTGTGTTGCGCATCCAGGAGCACCAAGTCCCTGTTGTGTTGGTGGCGAGGTAACAATCATGCTTCCTTCCTCTGTCCTCTCCCCCCAACCTCGCACAACAGAAATGTGATCAAGGTCTCCCTCATCTGATGAGTCTTCCATCAGTTCGTCCTCCACTTCTTCCTGGGCTCCTGCACCTTCCTCACTAGTTTGGCTGCTACCATGCGCCCTGGTAAAATCATCTCCCCCACCCTCACATGCCTGCCGCCTTGGTGCTGCCGACCGTCTGGACCTTGCAGATGTTAGCCCTTCCGCATACAACTCCTCCTCCTCTACTTCCTCCACCTCCTCTTGTGCCACCACCTGACTCCGAATTCTGTTTAACATGTGCTCCAGCATGTAAATCACCGGAATAGTCATGCTGATAATGGCATCGTCAGCACTAAACATCTTCTTCGCCATTTCAAAACTGTGCAGAAGGGTGCATAGGTCCCTGATCTGAGACCACTCCTCCAGCGTGATTTGCCCCACCTCTGAATCTCGTTGGCCCAGGCTATACGTCAGAACGTATTGCACCAGGGCTTGTCGGTGCTGCCACAGTCGCTGCAACATGTGCAGAGTTGAATTCCACCGGGTAGGCACATCGCATTTTAGCCGGTGAAGTGGCAGGCCCAACGACTTCTGTAGAGATGTAAGTCGCTGAGCTGCGGGATGCGAACGGCGGAAGTGAGCACACAGCGACCGTGCCCTCTGCAGAAGGCCATCTAGTCTGGGATAGTGGGCTAAAAATTGCTGGACAACCAGGTTCAACACGTGAGCCATACAAGGCACGTGTGTGACATTGGCCCGGCGAAGGGCCGCACCCAGGTTTGCAGCATTGTCGCACACGGCCTTCCCTGGTTTCAGGTCCAGTGGAGACAACCATTCATGAAATTGGTTCTCCAGAGCTGACCACAACTCCTCAGCTGTGTGACTCACATTTCCCAGACATTTCAATGTAAAAACCGCCTGATGACGTTGAGCCCTACTGCCAGCATAGTAAGGAGGTGTGCAGGATCCCTTCTGCGCAGTTAGAAAGCTTGTGGCATGACCAGACAGGCTTTGGGTGCAGGTGGAAGACCGAGAGGAGGTTGAGGAGGCAGAAGCAGTGGAGGAACTTTGACATAAAGAGGATTGACGCACAACTCGTGGGGACGGCAAGACTTGGACAGCAGCCCCTTGTCCTGCTGTCACCATAGTTACCCAGTGCCCAGTCAGCGACATGTAACGCCCCTGTCCATGCCTACTCGTCCAAGTGTCTGTGGTGAAATGCACCCTGTCACACACAGAGTTTCTCAAAGAAGCGGTGATGTTGTGTGCGACATGCTGGTGGAGCGCAGGCACACCTTTCTTTGAGAAGTAGTGCCGACTGGGCATCTGGTACTGGGGCACTGCGACGGACATAAGGTCTCGAAAATCCTCTGTGTCCACCAGGCGGAAAGGCAGCATTTCTGTAGCCAAGAGCTTGCAGATGGTGAAATTCAACCTCTTAGCTTTCTCATGGCTAGGAGGAAATGGTCTTTTACTTGTCCACATCTGAGGGACCGACGGCTGGCTATTGTGCTTAGACGGGGTTGATAAGGGTGTCCCCGGCAAACTGCCGGTCTGTGAGGAAGATGCAGGCGGACATGTTAGGTTGCCTTGATCCAAAGGTGGTGCTATCGATGTCGGACAGCGCTCAAGACCAGCTGGTGTTACCACCTCCAAAGAAAATGATGACCTGCCAATCACGCTGGCTGTTGCGGGTAAAGAGGTGGCAGGTCTGCGCCCCAAAACAGGTGTGACTGCTGTCCCCCCAGTCACAGAGGATGAAGAGGCCGCGGATGCACAAGATATGGCAGACGGTGGTTGGCCCGGCCGGCTAGGCCGCATTGTAGCACACTGAGCTTCCCACTGCAACTTATGCTTCATGTCCATGTGCCGCTTCATGCATGAAGTACTCAAACTATGTATTTTTTGGCCTCTACTTAGCTTTTGCTGACAAATGTTACAGATAACACGAGTTGGGTCATCTTTATCGATCTGAAAAAATGCCCAGGCTATGCAAGGCTTAGCACCCATGCGACCTGAAGAGCCACCACGACTTGTGGTGAGAGGCAGAGTTGTGTTTGAGGATGCAGTTGTTGACGTGCTTCCAGTACTACGTCTCTGTCCAGGAAGGCGCAACCTGACCTCGTCGTCACTAGCATCTTCCTCCACCTCCTCTGCTGACCTCATCTCTTGGCTGACTGTGGGTTGACAGTAAGTGGGATCTCCGACCTCATCATCATCACCCTGTGCGTTATCACACCCGTCGTCCTCAGAGCCAACCTGTTCCTGCCCTGACAAAAAACTAAAGTTGTCGCTCCAATCAGGTATTTGAGTCTTATCATCGTCTTCCTCATTGTCTCCACCAACAGGAGTTACAGTTTGGGAATGAGGGTCTACATTATGGTCAGAACCTTCTGCGTCTGGTCCTGGATCCGACTCATAAAGATTATGGGCATCAGTGCAGATCATTTCCTCGTCTGGATTCACAGAAGCGCTGGAGTCGACCTCTGATTCCCAGGCTATAGTATGAGTAAACAGCTCTGCAGACTCAACCATCTGTTCTACCTCATACTCAGACGGGCAGCTGGAGATTTGGGAGCTGTGAGGAAGCAAGTGCGATTTGGGTGACACCTTTGAGGACTGGAGTATTTGTGATGTTGAAGTTGATGTGGAGGAGAGCCCACTTAAAGGAGCACTTGATATCCGTTGAAGCACCTGCTGTTTTTGTGCCTCATCTGGAATTTGTAGCGATTGGCGTGGCCGTAAGAAAGGGATCTTATCACATTGTCCGCTAAAAGAAGTAGACATTTTAGTTTGGCTGGAAGATGGTCTTTCTTCTGCACCTACCCCACGGACACAACCTTTTTTCCCCTTCCCAACAAGCCTATTCCCCTTGCCACCAGCAGCAGGCCTTTTTCCACTCATTTTGGTGGTTAACTAATTCACAACTCTGGAGTTGTTTGCACAAAAAAACAATGGATGGTAACCGAGCAGAGCTGAGTGGCCAAACTGTGGTATTAGGCCAAAACTATTGGCTGGGTTAGATGCAGAAAAAAATTATTTTTAATTTGCAACCTGATGGAGGTCAGTATAGATGGACTAATAGACCAAGTCCCACACACCGCTAGAAGCCCAAATATTTTTTCAGAGCTAGATGCAGAAAATTTTTTTATTCAATTTGCAACCTGATGGAGGTCAGTATAGATGGACTAATAGACCAAGTCCCACACACTGCTAGAAGCCCAAATATTTTTTCAGAGCTAAATGAAGAAAAAAATTATTTTTAATTTGCAACCTGATGGAGGTCAGTATAGATGGACTAATAGACCAAGTACCACACACTGCTAGAAGCCCAAATATTTTTTCAGAGCTAGATGCAGAAAAAAATTATTTTTAATTTGCAACCTGATGGAGGTCAGTATAGATGGACTAATAGACCAAGTCCCACACACCGCTAGAAGCCCAAATATTTTTTCAGAGCTAGATGCAGAAAAAATTATATTCAATTTGCAACCTGCTGGAGGTCAGTATAGAAGGACTAATAGAACAAGTCCCACACACTGCTAGAAGCCCAAATATTTTTTCAGAGCTAAATGAAGAAAAAAATTATTTTTAATTTGCAACCTGATGGAGGTCAGTATAGATGGACTAATAGACCAAGTCCCACACACTGCTAGAAGCCCAAATATTTTTTCAGAGCTAGATGCAGAAAAAAATTATTTTTAATTTGCAACCTGATGGAGGTCAGTATAGATGGACTAATAGACCAAGTCCCACACACCGCTAGAAGCCCAAATATTTTTTCAGAGCTAGATGCAGAAATTTTTTTTATTCAATTTGCAACCTGATGGAGGTCAGTATAGATGGACTAATAGACCAAGTCCCACACACTGCTAGAAGCCCAAATATTTTTTCAGAGCTAGATGCAGAAAAAAATTATTTTTAATTTGCAACCTGATGGAGGTCAGTATAGATGGACTAATAGACCAAGTCCCACACACTGCTAGAAGCCCAAATATTTTTTCAGAGCTAGATGCAGAAAAAAATTATTTTTAATTTGCAACCTGATGGAGGTCAGTATAGATGGACTAATAGACCAAGTCCCATACACCGCTAGAAGCCCAAATATTTTTTCAGAGCTAGATGCAGAAAAAAATTATATTCAATTTGCAACCTGCTGGAGGTCAGTATAGAAGGACTAATAGAACAAGTCCCACACACTGCTAGAAGCCCAAATATTTTTTCAGAGCTAAACGAAGAAAAAAATTATTTTTAATTTGCAACCTGATGGAGGTCAGTATAGATGGACTAATAGACCAAGTCCCACACACTGCTAGAAGCCCAAATATTTTTTCAGAGCTAGATGCAGAAAAAAATTATTTTTAATTTGTAACCTGATGGAGGTCAGTATAGATGGACTAATAGACCAAGTCCCACACACCGCTAGAAGCCCAAATATTTTTTCAGAGCTAGATGCAGAAAATTTTTTTATTCAATTTGCAACCTGATGGAGGTCAGTATAGATGGACTAATAGACCAAGTCCCACACACTGCTAGAAGCCCAAATATTTTTTCAGAGCTAGATGCAGAAAAAAATTATTTTTAATTTGCAACCTGATGGAGGTCAGTATAGATGGACTAATAGAACAAGTCCCACACGCTGCTAGAAGCCCAAATATTTTTTCAGAGATAAATGAAGAAAAAAATTATTTTTAATTTGCAACCTGATGGAGGTCAGTATAGATGGACTAATAGACCAAGTCCCACACACTGCTAGAAGCCCAAATATTTTTTCAGAGCTAGATGCAGAAAAAAATTATTTTTAATTTGAAACCTGATGGAGGTCAGTATAGATGGACTAATAGACCAAGTCCCACACACCGCTAGAAGCCCAAATATTTTTTCAGAGCTAGATGCAGAAAAAAATTATATTCAATTTGCAACCTGCTGGAGGTCAGTATAGAAGGACTAATAGAACAAGTCCCACACACTGCTAGAAGCCCAAATATTTTTTCAGAGCTAAATGAAGAAAAAAATTATTTTTAATTTGCAACCTGATGGAGGTCAGTATAGATGGACTAATAGACCAAGTCCCACACACTGCTAGAAGCCCAAATATTTTTTCAGAGCTAGATGCAGAAAAAAATTATATTCAGTTTGCAACCTGATGGAGGTCAGTATAGATGGACTAATAGAATGATGCTATGCCCAAAAGATTTTACTTCACTAGGTGCAGTAAAAAAATTGGTATTCTATACACAGGTGGTATATCTTGCAACACAGATAGGCTACTCCACTGACTAACACACTCTGCAATAGGCCAAAAAGGATTAGCTTTGCTAGATTCAGCCAAATGCTGTGAAAAAAACTTGCACAGCACTGGCACAGACCTGCCTTGCAAAAACTGATAGGAACTGATGTAACCTAGTCCTGAAAAGGACTCCAATTACAATTAGTCTTTACTCCCACAATCTATCTATTTAAGAGCACAGACCTGCTTGATAAAAGTCGTAGGAAATGCTGTAACCTAGTCCTTAAAAGGACTGCAATCACAACTATTCCCTACTCCCAAGCTATCTGTATATTTGTGCGAAAATTGGCTTGAAATTAACAAGGTATAGCGCACACAGCAACAGCGGTGCCGTCTAACACGCAGCTGCAGCAGTGAGAAAATGGTGGCGACGGGGAAAATGGCTTGGTCTTATAGGGCAAGGACATGTGACATACACTGCCAATCACACATGCCCTTGCTTGTGTGAAAAAAAGCACTTCGCTCCGTGTGTGCGCTGCTGATAGGCTGACAGATTGCACCTCCCCACTGCAAATGCGGGAAAGAGAAAAAAAAATGGAGATCTTCATTGTTCCTGCAGAGATCCATCCCCTGCCCCTCACCCCGCCACGCTGTACACTCAAACTGCGTATTAACATTAATTTTCATCATTACTGAGAAAAAATCCAGTTATGATTTTGGTGCACGAACAGTTATCGAACATAACCTCGAACAGCCGAATTTTTCTCAAATTGTTCGTGTTCGCCGACCGGCTCGAACACCGCCCAAAACAGCTCGAATTTGAGATTGGCGAACAGTTCGAGTAGAACAACGCTCATCTCTACTGGCGAGCCAATTCTTTTTTTTTTTCACAAATTTCCCCAAAAAATTTTCACCAATTAAATGAAAAAAATATATACAGTACAGACCAAAAGTTTGGACACACCTTCTCATTTAAAGATTTTTCTGTATTTTCATGACTATGAAAATTGTACATTCACACTGAAGGCATCAAAACTATGAATTAACACATGTGGAATTATATACTTAACAAAAAAGTGTGAAACAACTGAAAATATGTCTTATATTCTAGGTTCTTCAAAGTAGCCACCTTTTTCTTTGATGACTGCTTTGCACACTCTTGGCATTCTCTTGATGAGCTTCAAGAGGTAGTCACCAGAAATGGTTTTCACTTCACAAGTGTGACCTGTCAGGTTTAATAAGTGGGATTTCTTGCCTTATAAATGGGGTTGGGACCATCAGTTGTGTTGTGCAGAAGTCTGGTGGATACACAGCTGATAGTCCTACTGAATAGCCAGTTAGAATTTGTATTATGGCAAGAAAAAAGCAGCTAAGTAAAGAAAAACGAGTGGCCATCATTACTTTAAGAAATGAAGGTCAGTCAGTGCGAAAAATTGGGAAAACTTAGAAAGTGTCCCCAAGTGCAGTTGCAAAAACCATCAAGCGCTACAAAGAAACTGGCTCACATGAGGACCGCCCCAGGAAAGGAAGACCAAGAGTCACCTCTGCTTCTGAGGATAAGTTTATCCGAGTCACCAGCCTCAGAAATCGCAGGTTAACAGCAGCTCAGATTAGATACCAGGTCAATGCCACACAGAGTTCTAGCAGCAGACACATCTCTACAACAACTGTTAAGAGGAGACTTTGTGCAGCAGGCCTTCATGGTAAAATAGCTGCTATGAAACCACTGCTAAGGACAGGCAACAAGCAGAAGAGACTTGTTTGGGCTAAAGAACACAAGGAATGGACATTAGACCAGTGGAAATCTGTGCTTTGGTCTGATGAGTCCAAATTTAAGATCTTTGGTTCCAACCACCGTGTCTTTGTGCGACGTAGAAAAGGTGAACGGATGGATTCTACATGCCTGGTTCTCACCGTGAAGCATGGAGGAGGAGGTGTGAGGGTGTGGGGGTGCTTTGCTGGTGACACTGTTGGGGATGTATTGAAAATTGAAGGCATACTGAACCAGCATGGCTACCACAACATCTTGCAGCGGCATGCTATTCCATCCGGTTTGCGTTTAGTTGGACCATCATTTATTTTTCAACAGGACAAACACACCTCCAGGCTGTGTAAGGGCTATTTGACCAAGAAAGAGAGTGATGGGGTGCTATGCCAGATGACCTGGCCTCCACAGTCACCAGACCTGAACCCAATCGAGATGGTTTGGGATGAGCTGGACCGCAGAGTGAAGGCAAAAGGGCCAACAAGTGCTAAGCATCTCTGGGAACTCCTTCAAGATTGTTAGAAGACCATTTCCGGTGACTACCTCTTGAAGCTCATCAAGAGAATGCCAAGAGTGTGCAAAGCAGTCATCAAAGCAAAAGGTGGCTACTTTGAAGAAACTAGAATATAAGACATATTTTCAGTTGTTTCACACTTTTTTGTTAAGTATATAATTCCACATGTGTTAATTCATAGTTTTGATGCCTTCAGTGTTAATGTACAATTTTCATAGTCATGAAAATACAGAAAAATCTTTAAGTGAGGAGGTGTGTCCAAACTTTTGGTCTATACTGTACATGTTTGGTATCTGCATAATCATACTGACCTGGAGAATCATATTGCCAAGTCAGTTTTACTATATAGTGAGCAAAGTAAATAAAAAAACAAAAAAACAATTGTGGAATTGCATTTTTGTTTTTGCAGTTTTAAAGCACTTGTAAGTTATTTTACCACTTTCCTGTGCATCAAATGATAAAATGAATGCTATCATTCAAAGTATAACTCGTTTTGCAAAAAACAAGCCCTCATATGGTTATGTGGACTGAAAAATAAAAAAGTTATGGCTCTTGGAAGAAGGGGAGGACAAAACGAAAACATGGAAATTGTCCACGGAATGAAGGGGTTAAATAGTGACATTTGAGATACATGAACGCCATACTGACATTGCGGGCAAACTGGTGCTGCACTAGCCTTTTTGGCCGATATGAATACCCTGCCTAGCATCTCTGGGTACTTCCATATTTTTCCAGGGTTGGCTAAGTGTGGTGATACAGTTTTGTAAATGTTATACTGCGTGGTAAGCAAAAATATGGCACTTGCAATGAACACATTAGCGTGAGAGAAATAAAACTCCATACCACGGCATAAAAAAACCTGTGGGAGCCACTAGCAGCATCGACGTCACTGCTGGCAGCAACCAGCCGACAGTACTAGTATCAAACACTAGTCACACTTTTGCCTCTGGCAAGTGTATCCGTGTAGAGGAAGTGGAAGGTGCACAAGAATATGTCATATCACTTGTCACAATTACAGCAGGATGCTGTAGCCTCTGTCATGTCTAGCCTCCATTGTAAGGGTATCCAGAAAAAGGTTCATAGAATTACACCACATAAAACATTACTTTTATTGATTATATTAAAATCTTAGTAGAAAAAGTATTATATAAAGAGGCCAAAGACAAAAAACAAAAGATAAAAAAATAAGATAAAAAATCTACAAAAGATGATGATTATAGGGCAAATGGTAGAAAGTCACCAATAGAGTACAATGGTGTTAGCAAAAAGGAGCTAGATAAGAAAAAAAATCAATATTAACCCTTATTCTATGTCCTATCTTCCGTCCGACGTAGTCCAATGGAGTCTTCTTCTTTAGCTCAGCTACATCTCTGGTAGAGATTCTCTACCAGAGATGTAGCTGAGCTGTGCGGCCGTGGGAAAGTTCATGTGATTTCATGCTGTCAAGCATGAACCCACATGAACCCCCTGAGGGCACCGCGGCTACTTCAAATGAACAGCTGATCAGCATCACCTGATACCTCAGCTGTTCATTTGAAATAACCAGAGGGAAAAAATGGTAGAGCAGATCACCTTGCTCTGTCAGCGGTGACTTGCTCATGACAGCGGCTGTCCCGTGGGCAGTGGAGCTGGGGCACACAGCGCTGTGTACGGCGCTGTGCTTCCTGCTCTTCCTGGCAGTGTTGTGCTTCCTGCTCTTCCTGGCGGTGTATGTACAGCTCCGTCTGCTGCGGTCTGTTTACCGCCGGCTTCTGCCTGCAGCAGCAGCCAGAGCTGTACATACACCACCAGGAAGAGCAGGAAGCACAGCGCCGTACACAGCGCTGTGTGCCCCAGCTCCACTGCCCACGGGACAGCCGCTGTCATGAGCGAGTATACTCGCCTCGCAATATTTGAACCTCCTGCCCAGCATTAGCCAATCACAGTAATCAAAAAGAAAAAGTGGGCACTGCTGGGGAATAATAATCACAAATAGAAAGGGGTGCTACAGTAACCTGATGTAAAGACACAAAATAATTCGGAAGAAAAAGACTCAGGATATATAACCATGCACACCCAATGTTGGAAAAGTGAAAAAAATCTTTATTACATGATTACATTTAGACAACAAAAGAAAAATTTTTTAAAAGCATTTAAAACAGACAAAAACATGTGCAATCTTCATATGGGGGAATTCATGATAATATACAGAAAAATAGCAATAAACCCCACTATGTTATGTGTCACAGGTATATTTTACATCACTTATATAACATTCGATTAATGTAGACCTACTAAGCAACCCTGGCTATAACTAGCACAGCACAACCAGTCAAAATATGTGTTTATGACAAACCAAACCCCCCTAAATAATATAAGTGAATCAAGGAATGAGTAGGAGAGATGGTCTATTGGCAATGGGGGCCCATATTTTAGAGGTATTGGCCAGATTGTGTCACCAAAGTCATATATGACGTGGCACAGTTGATCCACATATAAATAACAAGCCAGGCATTCCTGAGTGGTCAAGTCAAGAAAATAAGTAAATAAAAAATATATGGAAGAATAATGACCTGCTGGCACCAGAGACCCTACGCGTTACGCTGCAGGTAATTATTCTTCCATATATTTTTTATTTACTTATTTTCTTGACTTGACCACTCAGGAATGCCTGGCTTGTTATTTATATGTGGATCAACTGTGCCACGTCATATATGACTTTGGTGACACAATCTGGCCAATACCTCTAAAATATGGGCCCCCATTGCCAATAGACCATCTCTCCTACTCATTCCTTGATTCACTTATATTATTTAGGGGGGTTTGGTTTGTCATAAACACATATTTTGACTGGTTGTGCCGTGCTATTTATAGCCAGGGTTGCTTAGGTGGTCTACATTAATCGAATGTTATATAAGTGATGTAAAATATACCTGTGACACATAACATAGTGGGGTTTATTGCTATTTTTATGCATATTATCATGAATTCCCCCATATGAAGATTGCACATGTTTTTGTCTGTTTTAAATGCTTTTAAAAAATTTTTCTTTTGTTGTCTAAATGTAATCATGTAATAAAGATTTTTTTCACTTTTCCAACATTGGGTGTGCATGGTTATATATCCTGAGTCTTTTTCTTCCGAATTATTTTGTGTCTTTACATCAGGTTACTGTAGCACCCCTTTCTATTTGTGATTATTATTCCCCAGCAGTGCCCACTTTTTCTTTTTGTGGACTTGTATTTCTTGTCAGTTTCTGACATTCCAGAGTGGCTGCACGCAATATATTATAGAAAATATATTTTTGAAGGCTTTCTTTTTGGTCTTTATTATATGATTATAATTGTATACATTTAACCCTTATATTTTTGTATTTTGTTTGAATAGTCGTCTAATTGGTTGTGACTTCTCCTCAGGGACAATGGCGTTTGATTTTGAGGCCAGGGAAGCGGCTTGGAGTAAACAGTTTGGCTGCTTTTCCTCCCCTCACATTAGTGGAGGATAATGATTTTAACCGTCTTGCACGGGATTTGACGGATCTGCACAAGGCGGTTACACGTGTCTGGTGGAATATATCTAGTCTTGAAGAGTACCAAAGACTCTCCATTTTTCCTCGTGGACTGAGAGTCCAGATTTTTCCGGCCTGGGAACCTTCCCCGGAATTCAAGTCCACATGGGAGTCGGGTCTATCACAGTGCTCTAATATCCTCATCAACATGTTAATTCAGCATGACAGGGAATTATTTCAGACACTGAAAATCCGAATAAAATCATTGGAAACACAGATGTCTAAATTTGATCTTAATAAATTAGTAATGCCTTTCCAAATTAATTTGAGGGACACTATTGATCGTCTTGATAAGGACACCATGGAGAGAAAAAGAGCCAAACTTAATCGTGATAAGGCTGATTATGACAGGGGTCAAGCTTATAAATGGAAGCACAGGGGTAACCTGCGCAGATTTTCCTCTACAAAGTTTATAGAAGGGGGATCCTCATCAAGTGTAGGGCGTAGCGATCATTTTTTAAGCTCAGAAACGAGCGACACCGACGGCGGACGAGACGGGGAAAACGCAAGCAACGGCAGCAAAAAAACAAGTCTGAACTCTGCAAGGACCATGGCCACCAGGACGTACAGGAAGAGAAACAGGTTTTGAGCCAGAGCTCTGATCAATTGCAGATCATCAATCTCTCTACATATACTCTAAGTGACACTGAAAGGTCTGTATTACAAAAGGGTCTAACATTTTCTCCTATGGTGCCGGCGGACAAATTCACCTTGATAAAAGATTTGTATCTATTTTGTAGGAAAATCATTTTTAGGGTCATTTACAGCAAGTCTGATGTGCCATCAGATCTTTCTTCTCCTACGGATAGACAGGTCTTCTCTGATATACTTGAACTCCTACGGGACAACCAGGCATACCAAGGTAGGCAAAAATTTCCACACCGATTACCTTCTAAAATCTTACCGTCCCTGTCCATGGTTCCAGCAGTGTTTACCTTCTTTGAAGTCATGAAGGATGAGATCAGGAGATTACCCGCTAATAATTTATCCCATCAAAATCTAACAAACATGGAAAGACGTGCCCTCCTTTGTCTGCAAAAAAATCAGGAATTCCTTATTAAGGAAGCTGACAAGGGGGGTAACGTTGTCCTTTGGCCCCGGGACATGTATACCACTGAAGTACATAGGCAGTTGAATAATAGCAGATTTTATCTGAGGCTTCTCTCGGATCCGACTCAGATTTTCTCGGATAAATTTGAACGATTGATCCTTAAGGCCTTCTCCATGGGGATTATCAATAAACAGGAGAAGGACTTCATGATGGTGAGGAAACCAACTATTCCTACTTTCTACATATTGCCTAAAGTGCATAAAGACCTGGTTTGTCCGCCCGGACGACCCATTGTGTCAGGCATAGGAAGTATCTGTGAAAAAGCATGCATTTATGTAGAGTTTTTCTTGCAGCCACTTGCCACCAGCCTTCCTTCTTATCTCAGAGACTCTTCCCATCTAATACAGTCTCTCAACTCCCTAAGTTTACCTGACCAGTTCCTGCTCATTACTGTTGATGTTGAATCGCTGTATTCCAATATAGCTCACCAGGATGGCATAGCAGCGGTCCTGCACTTTCTGAATAACACGAGTGGAGGTAATCGTCTGCATGACTCCTTTATTGTGGATCTTTTGAAATTTATCCTCACGCACAACTATTTTGTATTCGATCATGTGTTTTATCGGCAGGCCTCTGGGACCGCCATGGGCACACGGTGTGCGCCCGCCTTCGCCAATCTATTCCTGGGTTGGTGGGAGGATACACACGTCTATCCCTTACGGGAATACAATTATGGGGTTTTCAAGTGGTTCCGCTTCATTGATGATATTTTAATTATTTGGACGGGCACGGAGGCGGAGGCAATTGATTTTGTTGATAGACTTAATGTTAATGACTTTAACATCCATCTTACCCATTGTATATCTTCTTCCGCAGTCTATTTTCTGGATTTGGAAATCAGGATAGTGGGCGGATCACTTGTTACTAAATTATACAGAAAATCGACTGCTACAAACAGTCTTCTACATTACCAAAGCTTTCATCCCAGAAATTTGAGAGACAGTATACCAGTGGGACAGTTTTCAAGGGCCAAGAGGAATTGTACAACACAGGATGACTTCAAAACTGAGGCCAGTAACCTAACTACACGCTTTCGTGAACGGGGCTATCCGAAATCCATAATCTCTAAAGCACATCAGAGGATCATCGCCAAACCACGGGAGGTTCTGTTGCAACCATGAGCTGACATGGAAGACACACAGATCAGATTTATTACTAGGTTTAACAATCAATGGAATGAAGTAGGTGGTCTATTCCGCAAACATTGGAATATACTGAAGACAGATCACTGTCTATCCAGTATATTATCAAACAAACCTTTGCTGACGGCTAGACGAGCCCCAAATTTAAGGGACAAACTCGTTCATAGCCATTACTTACGTCCGTTGTACAATACCTCTGGTGGTAATAGGCTCAAAGGCTCTTTTCCCTGCGGCAATTGTTCTGCATGTCAATTTTTTTCATCTGAAAAAATCTTTACTAAACCGACTGACAATCGTCAATTTCCTTTGAGGGACTACATTAACTGCAGGTCCACTAATGTTATTTATGCTTTGACCTGTCCCTGTCCCAAGGTCTATGTTGGTCAAACATCGCAGGAACTTCGGAGGCGGGTACAGCAACACGCTTCGAATATCCATCTTGCTGAACAGGATTTGAGAAAGGGCAGGACCATCTCCACGGTGGCCCTGCACTTTCTTCAATTCCATTCCAGCAGCACTAATAAATTGCGAGTTACAGGCCTCCAAAAAATGAAGCCTAACCCACGCAATTCAGATCATACTAGGGACCTTTTGAGGACAGAATTCAGGTGGATCTTTACACTTGACACAGTGGCCCCAAAGGGCATAAATGAGGATCTCTCATTTACTGGTTACTTGGCTTAAATTTCCATGGTGTCCTTATAAGCAGTACTCTGTTTATTTTGGGGTTGCATGTGCACCTCCTTTAAATTCCATTCCAGCAGCTTTAATATCAATATTTTTTAGATTCTACCCAGTACCCCGGGGTTAGTTTCTTATTGGACCCTAATGTTTGATGTAGTGGCTATGAGGGGCACGAATGAGTATATTCCACTTCTGACTTTTCCAGACTCCCATGGTGTTCTTATATGTGGAATCTTGCCCACTATTGGGGTTTTGATTCACCTTTTTTTTTTTTCTTTTTTTTTTTCCCTCCCATGGGGCCAACTTGTGCAGTTCCATTAGTTTATTGCTTATTTCTTGTATTTGTGATTGTTTAGCTGTGTGCATCTTTTCACATACTTGCACACAGTCTCATATGCATTTATATGTCTTGTCTTTTATCTTAGTAAAGGAAGGGGAGGGAAGGAGAGGGGAGGATGGAAAGGGGAAGGAAAAGAAGGGGAAGGGAAAGGAGAAGGAAGGGAAGGGAGAAAGAAAGGAAGAGAAAAAAGGAAAAAGAGGGAAAGGAGAGAGTTTTATTTTAAATGGGATTTTTTTGTTTTTTGTTTTTTGTTTTATGTCTGTCTGGTCAGTGAGTCTTATATGTCCAGGTCTGTATTCTGCTATGTGATGCATCTTTGTATCTATCTTTGTATCTATGCATGTTTGGTGATTGTCCTCAGATCATATACTGACTTCTTAGTATTCCTGGTTTGGACTGCAATTCTTTCTTTTTTTTTTTTTTGATTAATGCTAGCACTTTCTTGTGTGATCACTATTATTCTCTGCAGCGGACGCGCTGCTCCTGGGGTTTTTGCGTTCCATCGTGGAACGCAAGCCTCTTCTTTATTATGACTACGTGCATAGTTCATTGCTCTGCGTGTTTACCCTTCTGACTGGATATGACGTTTACTTTACTTCCACCCCCGTTCCACCATATGGTACGGGTGGAACGCACCTTTGACAATAATAGCTTCAGGGCTATATTTGGCGCCCTCTGCTTTGGACCGGATATGACGTTTAACCCATTTCCGTTTGCGTTCCACGTGGACTGGGTGGAACACATTCTGATGAGAACAGGCCTGTCTACACGCCATAGGGAGACAAACACTCACCTGAAACTAGTCACACCATTTGGGATCAACTATATAACACACACATGTGCTCTTAGACAACATACCCCTGACGAAGCTGCGTCTGAGCAGCGTAATGCGTAGGGTCTCTGGTGCCAGCAGGTAATTATTCTTCCATATATTTTTTATTTACTTATTTTCTTGACTTGACCACTCAGGAATGCCTGGCTTGTTATTTATATGTGGATCAACTGTGCCACGTCATATATGACTTTGGTGACACAATCTGGCCAATACCTCTAAAATATGGGCCCCCATTGCCAATAGACCATCTCTCCGAATCACAGTAATGCCGCAGCCTTCTTGGTTGTGGCATTGCTATGATTGGCTGGCCACCCAGCATCATACATGAGTCATACATGACTCATAGGCTCTATATAAGCCTTGGCCCCACCATTTTGTGCACATTGCATGAAGAACACAGCTAGTGTTGGGAGAGTGTGAGTGGCTGCTAGGGAGAGTTAGAGTCATGAAAAAACAGAAAAAAAAGTATATTTAACCCAAAAGCTCTTCTCAGAGCTACCAGGAGGAGTATTGTTGTAGTAAGACTGTAGTGCAGGGAGACATGCAGGAGGTAGCGTTACAGTTCCACATAGTACCTCAATAGCAGAGCTGACTCAGCTCTTCTCAGAGCTGAAAGTATAAGCTTAGGGACTAGTTTGTGTTCCCAGATAATTTTGGGGTCACATTTACCCCTCCAGGCACAAGTTTTTGGGCCATTGCAGTGCTGTTAAAAGAAATAGCACGCACGGTACCTCAGGTCTGACACGCAGCCAGCACCTCTGTCCAGGGTGGTGACTGGTTTTGCGTAATCTCTGACAATTTTTTGTGGGCCATTGCGTTGCTGTTCTAACAAATAGCACACATGGTACCTCAGGTCTGACAAACAGCCAGCACCTCTGTCCAGGGTGGTAACTGGTTTTGTGTAATCCCGCCTGTAACCTCTGGCCAATTTTTGTGTGCAGTTGCGTTGCTGTTTGTTAAACACCAAGCATTAGTAGCCTGTAGTGTTATCCTTCCACAAAACAGTAACTGCTACTTGTTTATCAATATCTGCATCTAACCATCTGCAACCATGTCACAAAAACCACAAAATCCGAAAAAGACTGTTGCGAAGGGACGTGGGCGTGGGCTTGTCAGTCATGCCCCACAAGGCACTGAGTCTGGGACACAGAGGAAGATTGATGCATCTATGTTCCTGTCTAAATTTCCCGGTCTGGAACGTAAACGTGTCTTGAAGCCGGAAGAGCAAGACCAGATAATGTCTTGGATGGCTGATAAGACCTCAACTAATTGTTCTAACAGCACCCAATCTTTCTTGAACACACAGTCTCCTGTCGATAGAAAGAACGCTGGGTCATCCAATACTCAACCTCTTCCTATTTCCTCACCCCGTCAGCAGTCACAGGAAACACTTGACCCCAAGCTTGGCCACTCTGAGGATTTGTTTGGTACATATGATCCTTTGGTTGACTCTGGTCTCTCAGCCTGCAACATTGACGAGGAAAGTGAGGATGTATTCTCGGTTCATGGCCAAATGTTCAGCCACGTTATATACCGCCTGAGGAGGTGGAGGCTGATGATGATGAGACACAGTTGTCATCTGGCCAGCCGACTATATCAACCCGGAATCAGGATGAAATAGACGACAAGGTGGTTGATGATGAGACCTCTGATCCGACCTGGAATGTTGGCATGCATAGCCAGCACAGCAGCACAGAGGAAGAAAGTGGATACATAGCACCTACAAAGGCACCAAGGGCTACTGGTTTGAGCAGAGTGCTAAGTGTGTCAACTCTTGCCAAGAGCAATCCCTCTGTGTTCCAAATCAAGGCAAGAGTGCGTTCAGCCGCTGTCTGGAAATTTTTTTCTGATACTCCTTCTGAACCAAATGTTGCAATCTGTAGCATCTGCCATACAAAGCTAAGCAGAGGCCAGGGCAAAGGCAACGAGAGCACCACGAGTATGCGGAAACACATGGCAGCTAAGCACCCTACTCATGGGTGGAACAACAGGGTACAAAATCTGTGTCTTCGGGTCAAAACATTGCCATGTTACCTGTGATCCGTCCTTCCCAATCTGCTGGCCAGGAAGCAGGTGCTGCTCATACTTACTGCTCACAAGCTCCGGTTGTGGAGAGACAGGACACAAGTCCATCCACTTGTTTGTCACAGCCAACCGTCCAGTTGTCCGTGCCCCAGATCTATGAAAGGAAGTGGAAATACCAAGCTTCGCACCCACAAGCACAAATACTTAAAGCGCACATTGCCAAGTTGCTAGCCGTGGAGATGTTGCCGTTTAGGCTTGCGGGGACACAGTCTTTCCTTGATCTGTTGGCTGTGGCTGCCACACGATACTCTGATCCCAGCCGACACTATTTTTCACAGTGTGCCTTCCCCGCCTTACACCAGCACGTCTTAAGCAATCTAAAGTGTACTCTCACCAATGCCATAACCGGGAAGGTGCACCTAACAACGGACACCTGGACAAGTAGCTGTGGACAGGGACGATACATCTCTGTCACGGCACACTGGCTCAACCTGGTGGAGAGTGGGACAACTTCTCAAAGTGGACCATCACATATACTACCCACGCCACGAATAGCGGGCCCAACATCATTCAGGGTGCTCGCCTCATCATATACGTTCAGTCCACACTCTTCCTCCTCCGCTTCCTCATCCAATGCTGAATTACCTTCAACATCACGCCCAAGTTGGGAGCTTTGCAGCAGCGCATCAGCAATTCGACAACACGCTCTGCTCAAGCTGATCTGTTTAGATCAAACACCGCACACTGCAGCAGAGCTCTGGAAAGGTATAAAGCAACAGACCGATCATTGGCTCTCTCCACTGCAACTCCAACCCGGTTTGGTCGTCAGCGATAATGGGCGTAACCTCGTGGCGGCTTTAAAGCTCAGGAAGCTGGTACACGTGCCATGCATGGCTCACGTGCTGAACCTAGTGGTGCAGAAATTTCTCAAAACCTACCCGGACTTGACGTACCTACTTGACAAGGTGCGCTGGATTTGCGCCCATTTCAGACATTCATCAACAGCTGTTGCCAGTCTTGAAGCGCTTCAAATGCAATTTAATTTGCCCAACCACAGACTCATTTGTGACCTGCCCACACGCTGGGACTCAACATATCATATGTTAGCAAGGATTAGTGAGCAGCAGATGGCACTTGCAGAATACCAGCTTAAACATGCCCGTCAGATGGAGACTCAGCCAAGACGCATAACAACTGACGAGTGGGTGTGGATCGCTGACATTTGTGAGGTGCTTTATAACTTTGAGTACTGCACCAAGCTTGTGAGCGGTGATCAGTCTATTATCAGTGTAACGATCCCTATGCTATGTCTGCTGAAAGAATCGCTGCAGAATCTAAAAATGGAATCTTTGAGTGCTCAGCATCTGGGGATGGAGCAAGATTTCACACTCGCTGATCCTAGCCAGCCCAGCCAATGTCATCAGCCAACATTGGGGGATGAAGATGATGAGGAATACGCGGAGGGAGATGACTTCTTTCTCTGTGGTACCGAGGGGAACACTCATGCTACCAAGGGTTCTCCTAACCCCAGCTTTATGTCTGTCCAGCATGGGTGGGCTGGAGAGGAGGAGGAGGAGAGTCAGTGTGAGGCCATGATGGGTATTGCTCCTCCTTCTGGGGACACAGAACATTTGAGTCTTTGCAGCTTGGCACACATGGCACAATTCATGTCTAACTGTCTGTCCCAAGACCCTCGCATGATGAACATTTTGAACAGCAACCTATACTGGTTGGCCACCTTTCTGGACCCACGGTACAAGGACAAATTTCCTTCGCTACTGTTGCAGTCACAATTGAATACTTCAAGAGGGCTGTTGTCGACAATTTGATGACAAGATCACCCTCAGACACCGCTGTTAACAGAGGTACGAGCTCTTTGCAACAGCAGTCATTCATGGGGAGAGACATGCCTAGCATGTCCAAAAGTGGTGGGGGGAAGATGTCCACAAACTGAGCCATCTTCAATAAACCTCATCAGCAAGGGCTTGGTGGTCCGGTAACCATGTCAAGGAGAGAGAAATTGAACAACATGGTCAACGAGTATGTAAGTGACCATACCTGCTTCCTTACTGACAGTTCTGTTCCATTTAATTACTGGGTTTCCAAGCTTCATAGTTGGACAGAGCTCTCCTTATATGCCTTGGAGGTGCTGGCCTGCCCTGCTGCTAGTGTGATGTCAGAGCGTGTTTTCAATGCCGCTGGGGCAATCATCACCGATACACGGACTCGGCTGACTACAGAGAATGCAGACAGGCTGACTCTGATAAAACTCAACAAGGACTGGATTTCACCACAGTTCTTAAGCCCTCCAGAAGACATGATCCAAAGCTAAAGTCACGCAAAATGTTCTTTTATGCTACAGGTGTTCACGTCCATCCCTTCCCATAAAAAAACAATTTCCTTAATCTTACACGAGTACCCTATTCCTGCTCCTGCCACATGTTCCTCATGGTCAAAACCCTAGAAACACTGTTCCATTAATTTATATTTCCCATCGGCGGCACTTGTGATGGGCCCTCCTTACTTCATCAACCATAATATAGCCCCTTGGGCTATTTTTTGAGGCACCATGCCTATGCCTGCACATTGGGCAGTGGAAGTACTGTGCTAGAAGTCCTAGCTTCATGATTGTCTGACCCATGAGGCCTGCTTCCTTCATCAACCATCAGACAGCCCCTTGGGCTAAGTTTCCCTGATGTTATTTATTGACTTCTCTATTTGATGTGATAAAGATACAAGTGAGCCCTATTTTTTTAAAATTTTCACAAAAATTTGACGTGGGCTTCGCCATATTTTTGTATGCCAGCCAGGTACAGCAGGCAGGTAGGGGCTGCCCCCGACCCCCAGCTGCTTAAATGTACATGGTCCTTTTTTTAATTATGAATTTCATGAAATAATTAAAAAAAAATTGACGTGGGGCTTCATCCTATTTTTGTGTCCAGCCAGGTACAACTAGGCAGCTGTGGGCTGGAATCCGCAGCGCAGGGTGGCCCAAGCTTTCTGCCCCCCCCACACTGCGAATTGCAGTCCGCAGCCACCCCAGAAAATGGCGCGTTCATAGAAGCGCCATCTTCTGGTGCTGTATCCAACTCATCCAGGGCCCTGGTGCGGTGGCTCACTGGGTAATAAAGGGGTTAGGGCCAGCTTTGTATTATCTGCTGGCCCTAAGCCCGAAATTCATGAGGTCACGCCAATATTAGACATGACCACCATGAATTTCTAGTAAAGTATTTTAAAAAAACACAACACATAGAAAAAAATATTTTATTAGAAATAAAACAAAAAAACACTTAGAGACTCCATCTTTATTAAAAAAAATTATCTTCCGTCCGACGTAGTCCAATGGAGTCTTCTTCTTTAGCTCAGGTACATCTCTGGTAGAGATTCTCTACCAGAGATGTAGCTGAGCTGTGCGGCCGTGGGAAAGTTGATGTGAATTCATGCAGTCAAGCATAAACTCACATGAACCCTCTGAGGGCACCGCGGCTACTTCAAATGAACAGCTGATCAGCATCAGCTGATACCTCAGCTGTTCATTTGAAATAACCGGCAGGAAAGCCGGCAGTGAAAAGATTTCACCGCCGGCTTTCCCGTTCGGTGCTGCGCTCCCCACTCCCTGATGTACGCTTGGACTGATTGACCTTCATTTCTTAAAGTAATGATGGCCACTCGTTTTTTTTTACTTAGCTGCTTTTTTCTTGCCATAATACAAATTCTAACAGTCTATTCAGTAGGACTATCAGCTGTGTATCCACCAGACTTCTGCACAACATAACTGATGGTCCCAACCCCATTTATAAGGCAAGAAATCCCACTTATTAAACCTGACAGGGGACACCTGTGAAGTGAAAACCATTTCCGGTGACTACCTCTTGAAGCTCATCAAGAGAATGCCAAGAGTGTGCAAAGCAGTCATCAAAGCAGAAGGTGGCTACTTTGAAGAACCTAGAATATAAGACATATTTTCAGTTGTTTCACACTTTTTTGTTAAGTATATAATTCCACATGTGTTAATTCATAGTTTTGATGCCTTCAGTGTGAATGTACAATTTTCATAGTCATGAAAATACAGAAAAATCTTTAAATGAGAAGGTGTGTCCAAACATTTGGTCTGTACTGTATATATATGTATACCCCCCAGATATAAATGTTCTCAGCCCTTGCACTTAGTGCATAGGCTTTACTAGTCTAGAAGTCCCATTCCTTGAAAATGGGAAAACAATGTTATTTGACGTGTCTTCCAGGATGTTTTGCAGTCCCTCCTTCTTAATTTTTGGCAGCCCTTTCACTTAGTGCATAGGCTTTATTAGTCTAGGAGTTCCACTACCTAACAATTTTAGCAGAATGTGTTATGAGGCCCTCCTTTATTCTTTCTAATTTTTGGCAGTTCTTGCATTGTCTGCATAGATTTTGTGAGTTTCAGAGTCCCTTCTTCATAAATTAAACAGGATGTATCTGACCATGTCACGCACACCACATGCCCAGATAAGGTAGTAAAATGTTAAAATTACAATTAATGGTGACTACCGGTGGGTGTAGTTTCATTTCCCCCTCTACTATGTCATCTACTGTAGTCATAGGCAACGGGGAAATACGGTGAGCGATGGTTATTAAGGAGTAAGGAAGCAGGTTTTTTTCCTCTATTTATTTCTGCATTATATACAAGTCATTATATAGGAAAGAATGTTTCCTAAAGAAGTTAGTGGAGCTTTAACCCTTAATTCCTCTTCTTCCCGTGTGGACCTACCGTGCACTTCATCTGTAGCTACTTTTTTTGTTTGCTTTTTCAGCTGCCTTACAACAGGACACCTGATTAGAATGTCTGGACAGCAGGCTGATTGAGCTTTAACAAGGTTCTCCACATTCAAGATATTTATCTAGTGTAAGTGTTTTGTTTGATTTCTTCCCCTCCTCTCTCCTCAGAAGCGCTCCGTTTTCAGCCTTTGTCTTGTTTCTTTCTTGTAACGTTTTTTGTAAAATCAATTTTATCTTCGGTTTTGTATGTTTTATTGTCAGTCTGTAAAAGTGGAGTAATACTCTGACGACATTGTTCCCAGCAGCGACCTGGGAGTCAGAGTGGTGTCTAAGCTGTTCCCATTCCATTCGAGCACTGTTTGCATCCATTGCAGTGATTTTCCTGCCTCTCTAGCCCTCCTGTTAGGGTCTGCTGGAAAAATGCTTGAGTTTCCCATTGGCTTCCATAATACTTGGTACTCGAGTCGAGCCCATCCAAGCATCCGACCTGCTTGATTTGAGTACCGAGTACTTAAGCATTTTAATGCTTGGACATGAGTTGGTGCAAGCCTTGTTAAAAAACGCTAAAGAAAATTATACTCGTAATGTGATAGAGCCCTAAAATGAATCTGCTTTGACATGTCTGAGAGTAGACCACTAAACAAGTAAAGGAAATGTAATTATAAATACATTCTTAAATACCTTTAATTAAAAATCACATTTGTTTTATCTAGTAAGGTAATCACTACAAAATGAAAAAGGTCATCATCCTATAACACTTGCAAAACCTTGCAAAGACTGTTAATAGAACATGTGCGAGTAGGCATGTGAAGTAAGATGTCCCTCCCACATCCGTTCACATGAAAGAAGATGTGCTCTCAGTGTATACCCTGATCTAATACTATAATTTCAATGGGATGCTAAGGCAAGAAGAGGCTATTCACACTGCTGTCCATCCTGTCTTTCTGATCAGATATTGGAGATACCAGGGTGCTAATGATAAAGGAGAGGCTGCTCACATTGCTGTCCACCCTGTGTTTCTGACCAAATACTGGAGATACCAGGGTGATGAGGAGAAGCTGCTCACACCACTATCAACCATGTCTTTTTAGCCAAAAAATGGAGATACCAGGGTTGCTAAGTATAAGGAGAGATTGCTCACACCATTGTCCACCCTGTCTTTCTGACCTAATACTGAAAATACCAGGAGTGGTGAGGTAAGAAGAGGCTGCTCCTACTGCTGTCCACCCTGTCTTTCTGATCTATTATGAGAAATACCAGGGGTGCTGAGGACAGAAGAGGCTGCTCACACTGCTGTCCACCCTAACTTTCTAAGCTAATACTAGAGATACTAGGAGAGGTAAGGTAAGAAGAAGCTGCTAACACTGCTGTCCACTCTCTCTTTCTAATCTGATACTAGACATAGACAATTGGACAAACCATCAGCAAATTTGGCTTTCAATACCATGTTTATGCTGATGACACACAACTTTACACTTCATCTCCTGACCTTACCCCCACTGTACTACAGAACACCAATGACTGACTGTCCGCAGTTTCCAACATTATGTCCGCACTCTATCAGAAATGCAACCTTTCTAAAACTAAACTTCTTCTACTCCCACCATCTACTTACCTCCCTAAATCTGACATCTCCCTCTCTGTGTGTGGCACCACAATAACGCTTAGGCAGCAGGTTCGCTATCTGGGTGTTATGTCTGACACCAATCTTTCCTTCACCTCCTATATACAATCTCTTGCCCGCTCTTGTTGCTTGCACCTGAAGAACATCTCTAGAATCCGCCCCTTTCTCACCTTGGAAACAACAAAAACCCTCACTGTTGCCCTGATCCACGCCCACCTTGACTACTGTAAATCTCTATTATTTGGCCTCCCCCTCACTCGACTTTCCCCTCTCCAGTCCATCCGTAATGCAGCAGCCAGGGTCTTCTATCCGGCTAATTGTTACTCAGACTCTTCTGATCTGTGCCAATCATTGCATTGGCTGCCCATATATTATAGGATCCAATTGAAATTGCTTGTTCTCACTACAAAGCTCTCCACAGTGCGGCACCCCCCTACATCTCCTCCCTAATTTCTCTTTATCAGCTTACCTGTTCTCCTCGCTCCGCAAGAGTCTTTTGACTAACATCCGCACTAAACCATACCTCCCACTCCCGGCTCCAAGACTTCTCTCGAGTTGCACCTATTATTTGGAATGTTCTACCCCAAAAAATTAGGAGTAACCACAATTTATGCAGTTTTAGGGGCCCCCTAAAACACATGTATTTAGGGCGGCCTATCGTGTTCCCTAATTGAAGTTCTTTTATATATAGCCCATTCACTGTTTCTCTGAACATAATTCTCCATCAAGCTCCACCGCACCCAAAAGCACTACAAATATTGGCTGGTGACTAGCTCATGCAGCCTTTATCTATCCCCCATTTCCTCAAGATGACTGGACCATCATTGTAAATAAGCCCCTGTACTTTGTGTCTCCCCCTCCTCATTGTAGATTGTAAGCTCTTACGAGCAGGGTCGTCATTATTTTTGCTTTAATTATTGTATTATCTTTAGCTATGTTACTTGACTGTTGTATATGAACCTCTGAATTGTAAAGCGCTGCGGAATATGTTGGTGATATATAAATAAAGATTATTATAAGACATATTAAGAGTGCGAAGTAAAAAGATGCTGCTTATACTGCTGTCCATTTTGTCTTTCTTGACATTACATGCTCACAAGCACCTGCCCTATTAACATAACATGTTATTAACAAAGACATGTTTCTGTCATGTTAATAAGACAGTAGCCATTTTTTCTTTATAGTGATTACCTTCCTGGACAAATCAACCATTATTTGAAAATTAATATTAGGAATTATTAGGTATTTAGGAATTTATTGATGACATTTCCATTAGTTATTTTTTTTATTCCTGGAAATCCCCTTTAAACAATACAGTCAACAAGAATATTCCCAAGAAATAACAATCCTTAAGCAGATTTTTTTATAAGACTGCTTTGTGTCATTCTTCTATTATTCCCCCAGAGATGTATATAAATTGACACTTGGATGTTACCATTCCCCTAATTTACATTAGGTGGTGGCACATTGAATTCAACCGAAATAGATACCTGACAGTCACAGTGGAGACACGCATGGAAAATTCCTACGCAGTCTCTACCTTCTACAGAATGAAAATGAACAGTGATTATGTCTTGAAGATTAAAAGATAGAAGTAATCAAACAAGATAAGAAACGAAGCAACAAATAGCTGTCACTTCAAATGGAAATTCTTTTCGCAAGTTATGCCATATTGTGCAAATTATATTTGCTTCTAACCTGTGATATAATAGTCTTTCTAAAGCTGGATCGTTTAACCTTGCTTTCCTCCACTTATTTCCTAAGAAGCATTTTGTTTTTCAAAGGTATATTTTACGACAACGTTTGCAAAAACTAAAATAAAGAAAGTAACAAAAAGATCTTTTTATTCACAAAGAAATGCTTGATGTATAAGAAAAAAAAAAATCAATGCTAAAGAGAGCTCTGTTTCAGGTGGGAAAATGCAAAATAGGTAAAGATTTCTAGCAGCCAAGTAATACATGTGGGCCTTTGAAGATACCACATTTTCCTAATGCTTTCCTGCCATGCAAAACGAGCATCTTATGAAAATAGGAGACAAAACGTTTCCTCAAACATATTTGCTTAAGTGAAATCACAGCGCTCAAAACTATATTAACTAAGCTCAAAGTTCAATGCAATATGCTTCACAGCCTGCTATTCTGTTTCTTAAGTTTGCCTGACGTTTCCCTTCAGTCGCCACAGCAGTTCGCTTCGGAGCTTCTGATGTGTAGCTGATAATAATAAGGTCAGAGTTTGCTTTGCCTCACTTGCCCACCATGGTGAATCTTGTTCCTTTGCCAGGGGATTAGCGTTTCTTGGATTCTGAAAAATAAAAAAAAGTCATACCTGCTCAATAGATACAGTATAGGAATAGCTTCTGTGAATATACTGTTTATTAAAGGAAGATAGAATATCCACAGCACTAACTTCAAATGCAGTTATATTGTATTGTAAGATGCAATATTAAGCTATGTTCACACTGCATATGGCTTACTCAGTATGTCAAGAAATCCTCCTGATGTATACAACTTATGTTCCTATAGACTTTACTAACCATACATATGCCAAAAGTCTTTGTTTGGCATATGTTTGGTCAGCATTCTGCACTGAGTAGCATTTTTTGACCATTTGTTGAATACAATTGTATAAAAAATTCAAATACTACACAATCTACATTTTTTATTCAATGGGAGTACATTAAGTGGCAAATATTTGCATTTCTATCGGCATACAGCTGATTATGGCGGCAGCATTGATTGGCACACTTCAGATGCTCCCACTGAATGTAGGATCAAAATGTATTGTAAATGTATTCTTTTCCAGAAGATAAGCTTGAAGAACAATTTTAAGGTTTCCTTTCAAGCCACTATGCTTACAATGTCCTAACAAAAATGATATGAAAGATATCAATTATAAAAAATGATCATTACACTTAGAAAAACAAATATACTACTAAGTCACTCTAATGGAGATTTTTTTTTATTTATTCCCACCCAAGGTCTGTACTGTGGGCTATAGTCCACCATCTTCAGTAGGAAGTGAGCATCATAGCACCTTACAGCGCTCACTGCCGCTCTGAGGACCGTAGCTAAGAGAGACGCAGCCGAATGTTTATAGGAAGAGCTTCACATGTTGGCACCTGTAAAGAAACTTATGAATCTTTAAAGTGTAATAAGTTCTGGTGCTTATTATGTCCTGAATAGTTTTAGAGCAAATACCTGGGATGTTGAAACCATTTTCTTACAAACCAATTTGTTATTGTAACTGCCAATGGGTTTTTTTTTAACAATAAATTGCTTTTGTAGGACAGGTTGTTACTTATGCAGCAATATTAATTATTTGTTGTTTAATTAAATCTTTTTATTATTTTGTGTCCAAAAATAAAACATTGTGTAAAAGAAAAAAAACCTTGTTTTATTGCTTTTCATTTAGGATCTGTATTTATTTTTCACGTTTTTTTTTTTTTTTTTTACATTTTTAGCCATACTATGGATTTAGACATGTAATCATTCGATCTTAGTGCAATTCACCTGTAATGTAGTGTATTATGCCTGTGTAAGAGGGAAGACCGGGGTGTAAGTACTTTCAGAACAAGGGATCCGGAACTGCCGGGGCCGTACCTCTGGTTGCAGGGGGAAGACAGACTTCCAGCACAGGAGTCAGGTGACTGGGAAGCTGGGGGTGTGTCCAGAGTGAGAGTTGGGAGGTCAGGTGACCGGAAAACTGATGGCGTGGCTAGAGAGAAGGAGAGACGAGGACTTTTGCGCGGGAAAGCGAGAGCAGAGTCCCGCTCAGGAGAACAGAGTTCCGCTCAGGAGAGCAGTGTGAGAGGGTCCAGGCTCCTGGCTCCAGTACTGGCAGTGCAGTCGACCGGAGGAGTCAACCAGACTAGAGGGAGAAGAGACGCAGGGTCTGTGGAGCCGAGCACGTGATGTGCCGTGTTTTGGACTAGGGGCTGTAATGCAGCGACGTGCTTGCATTACGGTAATGGTCTAGGATGTGTTTTACCAGACCATATACCTTTCCCCTCAGGTGACTGGTCACATGACTGTGACATCACACAGGTCCTGTATGCACAGTAAAGGTCTGTACACATGACTGGGACAGCACATAGGACCTATACACACAGCTGAATGATCACATGACTGTGACATCAGCAAGGTCCTGTCAGTTTGTGTGTGTGTGCACAGGATATATAAACCCTGGTAATTTGAGACAGGTGTGTTCGGTGTGAGGCGTGAGGCCTGTGCTCCGTGTGTGTGGGACACCGTTTGTGAGAGGCCTAGGGAGGCCGAGACTGAAGCCTGGCAGCCTGGAAGGCCGAGCCTGGATCCTGTGCGTGGATGTCAGTGGCCTTTGAGGGAGAACCGGCTTGGTGAAGAACCCTGAAAGGCGCAGGCTGGATGTCAAGTGTGGAAGACATACCAGTAGCCTACGAGGGGACGACGGCTAGAGACCCCCACCTGGGAAAGCCGCAACGCCACAGTGGTGGCGGAATAAACGGACTGTAGCAGCTAAAACCCGGCAAAGGTAATACACTTTGTTACATGGACTGTGTTATGGACATTGATAATTTATTACCTTGCCGTAGGCTGTAACCTGGAGCAAGTGGGCCTGTGTGCCACTTGTCTCATGAACATTGTAGATATGTGTGTCGGCGTGCCACGGAGTTGGACCCGGTGAACTGTGGCTTATGATGTAATATACTGCAACATTGTGAGAAAAGCGTAAAGACATTGCTTATGTGCCTTAATTGACCCGGTGCAGCGAGTAACCCCCAGTATGATGACTAGCGCTGCCTTACAGCGCTCAGTGGGTAAAACCGGAGACCGCCCGCTGTCGCCAGAAGACGGAGCATTGTTTGGGCGGGGAAGCCTGAAGAAATCAACACCAGCATCAGCTGGCAACTGCCTTGTGGAGGAAAAGAGTCAGCTAAGTGTAAAAACTGTCGGTTACAACCGGTTCAACTCTGCTATATCTAGTTAAACTGTTAACTGTCAGTTATAGACTTTTACCTGCTACTTCTCTTGTTTTCCCCCATATTTTCCCCTGTTACTCCCTGCATATTGATTGACCCTGTTATTATAAACTTCCCCTGTTTATTAACCCTGCATTGGCTGCTCTGTGTTTCTGTGTCGCTGCATCTAAAGTACCCGTGTTACACCTGTCAGAGATACAATGACAGATGGACTGTTAGGTCTTGCCTCCAGCAAAACCTGATAGGCTATGTACATGGCAGATCTGGGTGTCATTTTCACTTGTGGAGGCACCAATGGACTTATAGAGAGAACCTCCATCTATAAAACCACTTAAGTAGAGATGAGCTGATCTTGCGAGATTCAAGTTTATCAAATCGTGATTTTACTGGGAAATTCTAATTTGCGGCAGAGTTATTCAGTGCGAATGCTCTCTATTATGATTTAGGCTAGGGTCTCTCCAACCACAGATCATAACAAATGTAAGATGCAAAAAAATAAAAAAAGTAAATACTCACCGCTCACCTGTCCTGGCACCCCCACTGCCTTCGGTGCCCGCTGTCTGGCATCTATACCTCTAGGCTTCTTCTTTCCTCATACATGCACCAATGTCTTGATTCTAGAGCTGGACACCCAGGTTTGACCAGACCTTGGAGGTCAGAACGTGTTATGATGTCACAAAGTTATGACACACCATGATCGCCTAGGTCTGGTGTCAAATCTGAAACAGAACTTCCAGGTCGCTTCGTGACGTAATGAAATTATGATGCACCGTGACCTTTGAGGCCTGGTTGTGGCTGGAAGTCTAGTGCTAAATTCAAGGCTCTGGTATGTGGCTGTAGAAAGAAAAGGCCCTGAGAACAAATGGAGGGCAGTGGGTATGGGAGACAATGGGAGTGCTGGAATAGGTGAGCGTTTTTGTTTTTTTTCTGACCTTTTGCTGGCCCATTAGAGTTCAGAAAAATAGTGGCTGCAGTTGGACAACATTTTGCTGATTTTGCAGGAATCTAATGAAAAAAAATCCATATTCTGGAGAATACAAATTTTTATACAATTCAAGTAGAATTAAATTCCACTTAAATAAATTCACCCATCCATGTCTAAACTTAAAGGGAACCTGCGACCAGGTTTTTTCCATATAAAGTGGGGCCAACACCTGTAAGCCCTATGTGATAGCATTCATGAATGCTTTATATACAGTATGTTCCCAATGCGCTCTCCATAAAACAAAAAATAGCTTTTATTATACTCACCTACAGGGCGGTCCGGTCCCATGTTCTTGATTCGGCGCCTCCTCTCTTCTTGCTTTGTGTGGATAACGCATTCTATGTCATCCACACAGTGTGCTCAGCATCGCACTCCTGTGCAGGTGCATGCGCACCGCAATACTTTTTTCTGCCCTCAGCAGGGCAGAGAAGTACACCTGCGCAGGTGAAAAGTTGCAACATTTTTGCACAACATGGAGTTGTGCAAAAATTTTGCAACTTTTGGTCATTTCATACAAATTTTGCCCAGCTCCATCAAAATGGGCGGCGCTGTGGTGGGATGGATGTGCAATGGGGGCATGACGCCACAGCTTGTCTAATTCATGATGAGTTTCAGCATACTTTATGCCAGAAATGTCAGACTGGAGTAACATTTGTGTCAAGGAGCACCAAGACGCAAGTCAATTGTCAGAGACTGCTGATTCATTATGAGGCACGCGCGTCTCAATGAATCATGGGCGTCTGACTCCAACATGCCCCCTCATGAAGAACGGCGTTGTACATACCGGTCTTGATGAATCAGGGTCACTGTCTACCAAGGCAACATTATGAAGAGAGCAAATGGGGCCTTTGGCTGTGCTTGGTATTGCAGTTTTGCAACATTTACTTGAATAGTGATTTGCTGCACTAAATAAACAATGAAAGCCCCTTTTTTTTAGCCAATCGCTGACATCCACCAGTGAATGCTTAGTGGCTACTGTTGAGTAATGCAGTGTACCTCCGATTCACTTGAAGATAATCAGTACTCGGCAGCGGCAGCTAGGAATGTACGCGACTGCTATGTTCCACTCCATACATCGCTTATATGAAGCTGCTGAGGGAGAAAATTTCAGCTGCCCCACCGATCTCTTATTGATGACCCATCCTGTGGAGAGGTCATCGATTGTTAAGTCCCGGACAAGACCTTTAAATATAGGGTATAAATAGTCTGTGTTATTTATATGACAATGTGGAAAAAAACAAGATATTCTACAAGTGAAACATTTGTTCTTTACCATTTTTGCTGAAAACAATTTGTAATAGCACTGTGCTATTAATGGTCAATAACCCTTCACTAGAACAGTATAACCTTAAGAGATTTGGCTTTCAATTTTAAATGTCTCTTTCTATAACAAAGAAGAAACCAAAGGTGAGATGTGAACTGTTCATTATAAAATCATTGAGCTGAAAATATAATTATTACAAATGAGAATGACAGCTTTATTTCATATCCCCATGGTGCAGTGTATGCCAGTCATTGCTGAATCTAAGAATATTTATAGTCGGCACAGTCATTTGAATTTTTAGATAAAGATAAAAGACATAAAGGAAAAAGGAAGAATAATATGATGAAATATAAAAAGGTTAAAAATTCTTTGGTCATGTTGCCCTAGGATAAAATATTAAGTTTTATTTTTGGAGAAATTTCTATTTCCACAATTATGAAAGAATATTCCATTGTGATGCTCCATAGAATGACAACTAATTGACTAAAGTATCATACAGTGATCAAATTTTACTCCTTACTAAAGACTAAAAATGAGTGGATCGATCTGAGTAGTGTGGAGTTCAAGTCGAATTACCTAAAATTGGTGGTTCCATGTAAATTTGAACACTTTGTTATTCAATTTGCGAGTATTGTAAAAGAAAAAAAAAAAAAAAAGCACAGCTGCCATTTTGGTGGACCATAAAGGGCCAGTAAATGCTAAAAAAAATAAGTAATACTCACCTGACCATTTACTTCTCCGGCTGCCCTGCTGTTCATTGCCCACCCCTTGGCCCTAACTGCCAATTCTTTCAGCCATTGCACTCATCATTTGCCTGCTTTTCACTATAGGCCGCGACCAGACCTCGGGTGTCACTGTATGCTCTACAGTTGCGACTGCATGATGTCACGACGTGCACTATGACCATACAATGTGCAGATCTGGAACAGGCTGCAAGTCCCGGCCTATAGTGAAAAACAGAGAGATGAGGTGCGTGACGGCTGAAAGAAGCTGCCTGAAGCACTGGATGGTGGGCAACAAGCAGCAGGACGGCCGGAGAGATGAGTATTTATTTTTTGTCTTTTACATCTTACATTTATTATACTCTGGGGTCTTGAAAGACCCAAGAGGATAATATGAAACATTACATTTGCAGTGAATAGCTCCCAGGTTTTTGTGTACCTGGAAAGTGTCTAGAGGGGTCTAGCTACCATACATTATACCACCCCACACAATAATCCTGGGCGTAGGACCAGTGTGACATTCCCTCATGAAGGCCTCTTCATGATCTCATGTCACTGCTTCCAAAGGCTATCATGATGTAGAGCAGGACAGAGATGGAGGTTAAAATCGAGGTCTATCCTCTTCAGTGATGCCCCCTTTTTCTTGGATAAAATGAAAGCCAGAGATTGATTCAGAGACCATGTGGACAATGCTATAAAGCAACCTTTATGAGGGAACATAACACTGGTCCTCCTGCAAGGATTATGGTGTGGTGTGGCATAATGTATAATAGCTGGATCCCTCTAGTTTTCATTCCATGTACATTAATAGCTCGGCATTACATTGATTTGGTGGTAGAACCAGTGGTACAGCCATTTACCATAGAGTACATCTGGAACTTCACAGGTCAGCAATTGCAAAGGGAGGGTACAGCAGCAAATCTTGATGATTTGCATGTCCGATTGCTTTCAACGTAGCAAAACATTCTTCAGACAACTATTGATAACCTCATTGATAACGTGCCAAAGCGTGTAAGTGCTTGTATTTCAGCACGTGGCTGTCATACTCTATACTCAATAAATCGATACATTTTGTAAAGTTTGTTTCCATTTTTCATCATTTACATGTCATTCTCATGTCCATCCATCCTGAGATTCCCATAAACACACAATTTTTCTTTGTTTGCAATGACAATGTTGAGTGTATTTTAATGACTATTCTAACAATAAGAATTGTTTAAGGTAGACATCATATTTCAATATTTCAGAGATTTTTCTGCTTTAGGCCTTACTCACTTACATGTGAGATGTGCAAATTATTCCATTGTAGATGTCCTCTGCCATTGTCCCACTCCTAGTTCTGGCTCATAAATACTGAAGCAAAATACTGACCAAGTACTGACATGTGAAAGTAGCCTAAGGATAAAGGTTCATACTTGATAAGGTTAATACATGAGTATAATCCAAGATTCCTATAGGGATTTTTCTGTATTGTGTGTGTAGTGTTTTCCTCAGCTTTTTAACCAGCAGATTAGATGTATAAACAGTTTCCTCCCAGCATATAAACCCAGAAGTTAATCAGGCTTATCTCTAGCTTGGAGTACACAGCCTATAGCCACTAATGACCTTTCATTGGGAAGTATTTAACATCCTCTGGCACTAATTAGGATATTCCTTATAACCGCACTGATGGGAATGTTCTTCAGAAGCTAAAAAAAGCAGCTAATAGGTTTACTGCCAGAGGCTATCCTAAAGAGATATGACAGTATATTGGAAAGTAAAATATATCCTCATGGACTAAAGGCTAACTCATTGAAAATGCAAGGCTGTCAATGTGAAATTTAACAGTCAATATGGATCACACCTGTCAAAGGTTTATCTTTTAAATAAAGTGGTGATATGAGATCAATGCGAAGAGATAGCTTAATTAGATGGTAGATTCTCGATGGCTGCAAAAGGTAATTCTCGTCCACAGAGAAAAGACATACTGTAGAAATATTTTATGACATTGGGACATAGAACAAAATTGGAAGATTAGCTCAAGCAAATTGTCACTAAAAGTATGCTATAATTCTGTATGCTGTATTTTATTTAACTCTTTCCCAACTGATGCCAATAAAGTAATATTAATGCTACATTAGGTTACCCACTAGGGTGTAAACACCTAATTTGGGTATCGACACTGGACCTATCATCAGATCATAAATGGGACATTGGACTGTATCTTCACCTGTCTTCTTCCTGCTATTATATTAAAGGGAATCTGTCACCAATTTTTTGCTACCCTATCTAAAAGCAACATCATGTGGGGAAAGAGAACCTGATTCCAGCGATGTATCATTTACTGGACTGTGTGTTGTATTTTTGATAAATCCCTGTTTTCTCTGCTGCAGATCTACCACTTCTCAGAATGTTGAGCTCTCTGTAACCCCGCCCACACCACTGATTGGCAGCTTTCTGTGTACACTGTGCATAGGCAGAAATCTACTAGTGGTAGGGGTGGGGTTACACAGAGCTCATGAATATGGAGGACTACCTGGCAGCAGGTTTACTAGTCATCTAGTAATAATTTACTGCTGATAAAACAGTGATTTTTTCAAAACTATAAGTAGACCAGTAAGTGACACACCACTGGGATCAGGATCTCTATCTCTACATTATGCTGTTCTCAAAATAGGTGGTTAAAAACTTGTGTACAAACTCCATTTTACATCAGTGGACATCAGTGGACTAATATGTGCATTTTTATATAAGCATATAATTTAGTACATAAGTTTTTCCTTCTGGAGAGTGACATACATGCAATGGCATGCCAATGTAAGGAGGCTTATTTGCCGTGCAATACTCCTCTAGGAAATTAAATATGCAATATAACCATCTGGATGATCCAGAGGAGGCATAGGAGAAGGTCATGTGGTAAGACCAAAATATAACTTTTTGATATCTATTCCACTCTCTAGGAAGAGGGATGAGTACAACCCCTAGAACATCCCAATTGTGAAGCATGGTGGGAAAAATCATACTTTGAGGGTGCTTTCTGCAAAGGGGACAGGATGACTACACCGTATTAAAGGAAGGATGGATGGGGTCATGTATTGCAAGATTTTGGCCAACAACCTCCTTCCCTCAGTAAGAGCATTGAAGATGGGTCGTGGCTGGGTCTTCCAGCATGATAATGACCCGAAACACACAGCCAGGGCTTAGGTACTTGTGTGTTTGTCTATTTTGGATTTTAGCATGAATATACACTGCTCAAAAAAATAAAGGGAACACTCAAATAACACATCCTAGATCTGAATGAATGAAATATTCTCATTGAATATTTTGTTCTGTACAAAGTTGAATGTTCTGACAACAAAATCACACAAAAATCATCAATGGAAATCAAATTTATTAATTAATGGAGGCCTGGATTTGCAGTCACCCCCAAAATTAAAGTGGGAAAACACACTACAGGCTGATCCAACTTTGATGTAATGTCCTTAAAACAAGTCAAAATGAGGCTCAGTATTGTGTGTGGCCTCCACGTGCCTGTATGACCTCCCTACAACTTCTGGGCATGCTACTTATGAGGTTGCAGATGGTCTCCTGTTGGATCTCCTCCCAGACCTAGACTAAAGCATCCGCCAACTCCTGGACAGTCTGTGGTGCCACATGACATTGGTGGATGGAGCGAGACATGATGTCCCAGATGTGCTCAATCGGATTCAGGTCTGGGGAACGAGCAGGCCAGTCCATAGCTTCAATGCCTTCATCTTGCAGGAACTGCTGACACACTCCTGCCACATGAGGTCTGGCATTGTCCTGCATTAGGAGGAACCCATGGCCATCCACACCAGCATATGGTCTCACATGGGGTCTGAGAATGAGAATGAGAGTCAGGCTACCTCTGGCGAGCACATGGAGGGCTATGCAGCCCTCCAAAGAGATGCCACCCCACACTATTACTGACCCATTGCCAAATCGGTCATGCTGAAGCATGCTGCAGGCAACAGATCGCTCTCCACAGCGTCTCCAGACTCTGTCACGTCTGTTATGATCTGCAAACAAGAACTAAGGAAAGAAGGGGAAAGTTTTCCCTACAGTAAGACTAAGCTGAATCCCTTGGTCTCATCAGGCTGCATAAGGATAGGGGCTGAACTGAATCTCTCTTTGAGATACTTAGACGCTTCAATGGCCTCAGTAGTCCATTGGACCGTATTCGCACCTTTCCTGGTGAGATCGGTTAGAGGCTTAACAATTACAGAAAAATTCTTAATGTATTTCCTGTAATAATTGGCAAAACCCAAAAATCTCTGTATAGATTTCAAACCAATAGGCCTAGGTCATTCCTGCACAGCCTGAACCTTTACCGGGTCCATCTCAAAGCCCTCGCTGGAGACAATGTAGCCCAAAAAACTAATTTTCTGCACAGCGAACTCACATTTCTCCAGCTTAGCAAAGAGTGAATTATCACTCAATAGCTGCAAAACTTCACGTACACTCTGCCAATGGGACTCCTGATCTGGCGAATAAATCAAAATGTCATCCAATCACACAACCACATTCTTACCAATCAAAGGTCTCAAGATGTCATTAATAAGGTTCTAAAAAAATGCAGGTGCATTGGTAAGACCGAAAGGCATCACCAGATTCTCAAAATGACCTACAGGAGTGTTAAAAGCAGTTTTCCACTCATCACCTTCCTTTACTCGTAGCAAATTGTATGCCCCCCGGAGATCAATCTTAGAGAACCACTTGGCCCCCACTAACTGGTTAAACAAGTCAGGAATTAACGGCAATGGGTAGGAATTGCGTATGGTAATCTTATTAATTTCACAAAAATCCAGACACGGACGCAAACCCCCGTCCTTTTTTTTTTAACAAAGAAAAATCCAACAGGCCACAGGTGACTTAGAAGGTCTAATGTGACCAGCAGCCAGGCTAGTCTGTATGTACTCCTCCAAGGCCTTTCTTTCAGGGATAGTTAGATTAAAAAAGCGACTCTTGGGAAGAGTAGCTCCCAGAAAAAACTCAATGGCGCAATCATAATCCCTATGAGGAGTTAAAACTTGCGACTCCTCCTCCGAAAAAACCCTCCAAAAATCTTGAATAGGTACAGGTAATTCCCCTTTTCCGACAGCCGTAATGCGACCATTACAACATTTATCATAGCATTTCGGACTCCAAGTCTTTATCAAATTAGTAGACCAGTCCAGTAAAGGATTGTGCAGTTTTAACCAAGTCAATCCTAGAATGACCGGAGAGGGTAAGTTATTTAATACAACCAAGTCCAAAATTTCTTGGTGAAGACCATTGATAGTGAGGGGAAATGCAGCAACCTTGTGAGTAATACATTTCAAGGGAGTGTTATCAATTGCAATCACAGAAATAGGTGATGACAAAGGTTTGGATATCAATTTAAGTTTTTCCAAAAACCCTTTATCAATCACAAAGTGTTGAACCACAATCCACAAATACCTGAAATTCAATCAAATTTTCTGCAAAGTAGTACTCCCTGAAAGAAATACTCCTGCAGAGTGTAAACAAGCTATACGGGCGTACCTGACCTTTTTTTTTCTTTACTTAAACGAAGCTCACAATACTTAATCAAATGGTCAGCTTTACCACAATAAAGACACAATCCCTTGGCGAACCTCCTGTCTCTTTCCTGAGAGCGGAGCAACATCGCCCTAACCTCCATCGGTTCTCCGCCATCTGAGCAGATTTTCTGGGGACTAGGACCTGGCATTACAGGAGTCTTTACCTCATTCTGCCTAGATCTCAGCCTCCTATCCACATGAACATCTAATTGCATGGCATCCTGCAGGGTCTCAAGTGCAGGGAATGCAATTAGCAAATCCTTAACCCTTTCACTCAGACCAGCAAGAAATAGACATTTCAGAGCAGGATCATTCCTTCTGACTTCAGAAGCCCACCTTCTAAAGTGTGTGCAATAAATCTCATCATCTTCTGACCCCTGATTCGAACGCCTGAGTTCTGCCTCAGCAGATGAGATTCGATCAGGATCGTCATATAATAGACCCATAGCAGAAAAAAATTCTTCCACCGACCTCAAACATGGATCATTAGGTTGAAGAGAAAAGGCCCACCCTTGTGGTTCATTGCGCAAAAGGGACATAATAAACCCAATGCACTGTGACTCATTCCCAGAGGACCTTGGTCTCAAACGAAAATATAACAAACAAGCATTTTTAAAGGAAAAAAAATCTTGCTGTTTACCATAAAAAAACATCCGGCAGTCCTACCTTGGGTTCCTCAAAATGCGCTCCGGAACAGCTACTCATGTGTTTCTGGAGCATGGCCACCTCCAGAGTCAGTCCCTGCAAGCGTTGAGCCAAATCCTGGACTGAAGCCATACTAATCCCCGTATTAAAATTTCCTTTTTTTTTTTTTGGGCTGGACTTACTTTTATAATTTGCAAACAAGAACTAAGTAAAGGAGAAAGCTTCCCCTACAGTAAGACTAAGCTGAATCCCTACGATGTTGCGGGCTGCCTGTTCCTAGCAAACAGACCCGCCTTAGTCCTAGGCTAGTCTGAAAGAAGACCTACAGAATAAAGCGAAGGGGTCCCTAAAAGAACTAAGGACTGGAACAAAAATGGGACACCTCCTGAACAGAGAAAGTTGTTGCAGAAAACAAAAGATAAACTGACAAAAGGTACTAGAGGTCCCAAAGGACCAAGCGAACTGAGAGATATAGGCACCGAAGCACCTGGCTAGCTAAACAGTCAAACAACACTGAAGTCCAGCACAGCCAAAAAGGCGGAGCTGGAATATAAAGGCAGATGGTCACGTGACCGCAAAACACAAGATGGAAAAAACAAACAGGAGGGTTCTAACATCATCTGTCACATGTGCTCAGTGTGAACCTGCTTTCATCTGTGAAGAGCATAGGGCGCCAGTGGCGACTTTGCCAATCCTGGTGTTCTGTGGCAAATGCAAAGCGTCCTGCACTGTGTTGGGCTGTGAGCACAACCCCCATCTGTGGATGTCGGGCCCTCATGCCACCCTCATGGAGTTGGCTTCTAACCGTTTGTGCAGACACATGCACATTTGTGGCCTGCTGGAGGTCATTTTGCAGGGCTCTGGCAGTGCTCCTCCTGTTCCTCATTGCACAAAGGCGGAGGTAGTGGTCCTGCTGCTGGGTTGTTGCCCTCCTACGCCCCCCTCCACGTCTCCTGGTGTACTGGTCTGTCTCCTGGTAGCGCCTCCAGCCTCTGGAAACTACGCTGACAGAGATAGCAAACCTTCTTGCCACAGCTCGCATTGATGTGCCATCCAGGATGAGCTGCACTACCTGAGCAACTTCTGTGGGTTGTAGAGTCCGTCTCATGCTACTACGAGTGTGAAAGCACAACTAACATTCAAAAGTGACCAAAACATCAGCCAGAAAGAATTGGTACTGAGATGTGGTCTGTGGTCCCCGCCTGAAGAACCACTCCTTTATTGAGTGTGTCTTGATAATTGCCAATAATTTCCATCTATTGTCTATTCCATTTGCACAACAGCATGTGAAATTGATTGTCAATCAGTGTTGCTTCCTAAGTGGACAGTTTGATTTCACAGAAGTTTGATTTACTTGGAGTTATATTCTGTTGTTTAAGTGTTCCCTTTATTTTTTTGAGCAGTGTATATTAAAAGTTACATTTTATAAAAATATTACTCCAATTGGATTTGACAGTGAACAACAACAACAAAAAAAACACAGCCAGGGCAACTAAGGCATGGCTCCATAAGAAGCATTTCAAGGTCCTAGAGTGGCCTAGCCAGTCTCCAGACCTGAACTCAATAGAAAATCTTTGGAGGGAGCAGAAACTCAATGTTACCCAGTGATAGCCCCAAAACCTGAACGATCTGGAGAAGATCTGTATGGAGGAGTGGGCCAAAATCCCAGCTGCAGTGTGTGCAAACTGGTCAAGAACTGCAGGAAACATCTGATCTCTGTAATTGCAAACAAAGGTTTCTGTACCAAATATTAAGCTCTGTTTTTCTATTGTATCAAATACTTATTTCATGCAATGAAATGCAAATTAATTATGTAAAAATCATTCAATGTGATTTTCTGGATATTTCTTTTAAGATTCTGTCTCTCACAGGTGAAGTGTACCTACGATAAAAAGTACAGACCTCTCCATTCTTTGTAGGTGGGAAAACTTGCAAAATCAGCAGTGTATCAAATACTTATTTTCCTCACTGTATATTTATTGGAGAGTTATTATGCCAGATAAAGGTTACACAATTGTATAAATTTGTGTAATAATATTTAAAATTTGCCACAATTAATATAATTTACCACATAATTGTTGTAGTGTGATATATATTTTCTGTATACTGTAGTAAGCTATATAAATTATTTATTCTTTCATAAATTGTATGTTTATTTTCGAACACACATACATATATATATATATATATATATATATATATATTTTAGTATACCATGGTACATCTATATATTGATGATTATTACTCATGTATTATATAGGTGTATGTAATTATTTATATTAATTATCTTACATTTGACTTGTTACTAAAATCCATCAATTATATTAACTGGCTTTTCTTTTATAATTGTTTAAATTTAATACATTTGTTAATCTAATTTATTAGATATCAATTGATTATGATACTTTAGGGCTGTAATTCATACATTTATCTCCACTGGCCCAAATTACTATTCTATATTACTTCATTGATTAGCAGTTGAGACTATTAATTCACACATTGATTTGCCATTTTGGTAGGTTTTCTTTTATAAATAAATAGTTTACATAAACTTATTACTTATTCGTAGTGATACCCTGACCGCTAATCTCTAATTTAAGGAATCTGTTTGGTATGTAGATTCTAATTTATTTATGGGAAAAAAAGGAAAAAATTTCCAACTCACCATACAAGAATTAAATATCCAAAATAGTTCATGCCACATGATGGTCTGGTAGGTGGTTCACAGCAATGGATTACAGTCAGATAGTGAACTCCACAATATATTTATATGGTTAGGAGAAAGTGAAGTTCAAGCACTCGTCTTCAAAGATAAAAAAAATCTGAATTCATTATTTCATAAGATTAAAATCCAATATGATAAAAAAAATCTTAGTAGAAAAAATAACCTCATGAGCCTAAGAGTTTCAAATCAATATTATTAATTGGTAGTGTTGAGCGAGCACTAAAATGCTCGGGTGCTCGAAGCTCGGGCCGAGCTCGCCGTGATACTCGGGTGCTCGACCCGAGCAACGAGCCCAATGTTAGTCTATGGGACACCTGAGCATTTTTGCGGCGGCACCCCCGGCAGTCTGTAGAAAGCCTAAAAAGTGCCCAAAACGATAGTGACAGTGCTCAAAAGACATGGCGACAGTATGGGCATCGCCCCAGGAAGCATTACTGAACCCCAGGTCACTGCTGTCAACAACGTGGTCAGAGGTATTAAGCCACTTTTACGGGGTCACAAGAAAATGTTCAAAAACGAAATTGAAACTGCTTTCCTGTGAAATATGTTAAGGAACTTCCTTTCCAGGGTAAAGACTTGTGTATAAGGTAAAATAAATAACCAAAAACAAAAATACTCCTCCACACCTTGGGCTATGTTCACAAGTAGCATTTTTTATGTGTTTTTGCACTTCTGTATTGCTTTCGACTGTGACAAATGCATTCAACGGGAAATGTCATTTTAACATTTTACAACCTTATCTGGCCATGTGCTGTGTGACACATGCATACAGTGCTGAAAAGACATGGGAACAGCATGGGAAAGACCCCTGGAAGCATCTCTGACACCCAGGTCACTGCCTAAAAGTGTGCCCATAAGAAGCGATCCTTGCCGCATCAGAAGATGCAGACTTGCAACTATCCCCGTGCAAGTTCTTGTCCCAGGGCAGTGTTCAATTGTACCTCCCCTATTCCTTGCAATGCAAGCGCTAGTATGCACTCTGCCACCCACCCACCCCCAGGCTGCAATAGCATACTGCTAGCTTGCGTAGACATGTGGAGGCAGACGCAGGCCACCATGTCATGGCTGCGTCGGCAGCCTGGTATCCATACTCAGTCCCCAGCCGCCCGGCGGACGGGTGTCCACACACGGTCCCCAGCCGCCTGGGGGCGGCCGGGAGTCCATAAACGGTCCCCAGCCACCACTATTTCTCCGCTGAACTTCCCCCACACTTTTCTTAGCCTGGCCTGCTTTAGGGCAGCATTGGACGAGCCCACCAGAGAACCAGACTCCTCCGGTGGGCCCTGGCTTCTCCATCAGGGGAGTTGAGAGTGCCAAGGTGAGGAGCATGATGATGATAGAAGTTAGCATCTGCTTTGTTTTCTTGGAATGCAAGCGTAAGTGTGCAACCTGCCACCCACCCACCCCCAGGCTGCAATACCATACTGCTAGCTTGCTTGCACTTCAAATTGGGCCTTTTGGGCATGTGGAGGCGGAATCTGGCCACTACGTCATGGCTGCGTCGGCGGCCTGGTATCCATACTCAGTCCCCAGCCGCCCGGCGGCCGGGTGTCCACGCTTGGTCCTCAGCAACCAGGGGGCGGCCGGGTGTCCAAGCTCCGTCCCCAGCCGCCCCGCGGCCGGGTGTCCACACACGGTCCCCAGCCGCCTGGGGCGGCCGGGTGTCCATGAACGGTCCCCAGCCGCCCCTATTTGAAGGACAGCCTAACCACAAACACGTGGACAAGTGAATGTGGCCAGGGATGGTCCATCTCACGCCTTCACACTGGGTTAATATTGTGGAAGCCGGGACACAGTTGGACACTGGGATGCAACACGTCCTCCAGACATAGAGGATTGCGTGTCCTGGGTTAATCAGGCTTCAACACAAAGTTCAAAAAGTAGACAGCAGCAGTGGTCAGCCTCCTACACAACGAGTAAATTATTCATGATCATGAGGCCATCCATCTCTTTAGCTTTCTGTTCCTTGGAATGCAAGCGCATGCATGTAGTAGCGGCTAGGCCTGAGGTGGTCAGCGTTTTGGCGCATATCCTACCTCCCCCGAGGATTGCTGGATGTTTTCCTGCTACTATTCCAGTTCTATGACTCCAGTTAAAACAAAGCTTCAGGTGATGAATGATGGATGAGGTGGTGGCAAAGGAGAAAGAGCAGGAGGAACAGGGACCATTCACATCAATATCAGGCCAGTCAACCACACATGTCTTGTAGGATATGTTTCTGTACCAAAAGAAGCTGTTCGGCTATACAGTTATAGGGTATAGAGTGAGTGCAATGCCTACTAGTGTTGAGCCACCCCCGTAGTGTTCGAGTTCGGTTCGGTTCGTCGAACACCCGTGTGTTCGCCGAACTGTTCGTCGAACACCTTCGAACACCGTTAAAACCAATGGCAGGCAAACAAAAACACATAGAAACACATAGAAAACACCTTCAAAGGTGTCCAAAAGCTGACAAACTGCTCAGAAGACACAACTAACACATGGAAAAGTGACAAGTACATATAGTCATGCGAAAAGAAAAGAGGTGGAGGAGTAAAAGGAGGGGGAGACACAGATATAGGCATGTCATGCCCTTCTAAAATCCAAAAAGTGAGAAGCCGACACGTTCAGTCCGCTCCTGCCCGTGCCACCTCCGTGTCGCCGGGTTTGTGCCAGAGCCGCGGTGAACCCTGACGGCCAGCCCCCCTCTCCCAATACTGGTGCCTGTCCGCTGGTGGGTCGAGCGAGCCCCCCTGTGGTGGAGGCAGCTCTAAGCTTTTTAATTTAAATTGTCTCTCTAATTTGAATAAATACACTTTAAATCCATTTACAAGGATCTATTGGAGGGCAAGTCTCATGCCAGCAGCCGCGTAATTCCAGCTCCAGTAGCGTCCACTAAAGCTGCTGCAGTTAAAAAGCTTTTATAAGGATCGAGCTCGGCTGTCCACCGCAAGGCATCCTACTGCCAGTCCGAGCCCCTATGCCTTGGGGTGCCTCCTGATGCTCTTCACTGAGTATCCCGTGGTCCCGAAGCATTTCCCTTGAAAAAATGAAGTGTCCAAACTACAGGTGGTGCAGCTTGCTTAACAGCCGGGATAATCCGCTGACTAGCAGACACTGCTACTAGGCACAAAGTATTTCCTGGGCTAGATGCAGTTAAAAATTTGTAATTAGATACTCTCGTTGGATGCTGAGAAAGCATTCCATAGAGTCTCCTGGCACGCCATATATGATTCTCTTAAAAAGCTTGGGGTAGGGGTCTAGGGGACCCTTTTATAGCCAAAATCACGGCCCTGTATCACAATACGTCACCTAGGCTGAAGATAAATGGAACTGTAGCACCCTGAGGGCTCGGTTGCTACAGAGGTATTGCACCTCACCCAGAGGTGTGATATCTCACTCTCAGGTAAGGATGTAGTGTGGATCAGGACCCGACACCTGCATGCATTACACCACATTGCCGTGGGGCAGGGCGACCAATATGCCCCTGAGATGGGCACGACAGTCCCTGTCCCTGGCTGGAGTGGGGGGAGGGAACACTGAGGAAGGGGAACCCTGTAGTGCAGGAGGAGGGAGGAAGCAGTTCCTGGGTGCATTGAGAAGGGAGTATAAAAGGTGGGCACCATCTTAGTTCAGTGCAGAGAAGTCTGAGCAGAAGTGGCAGGGAGCAGGGGCTCTGCATGAGCTCTGCTCCGGAGGCGGGCCTAGTAACAGAGGCCCAGGCCTGGAAGAGGGAGAAGGAAGGAAGAGGAGCGTAGAAGGCTCCAGGAACGAGGAACGAAGGGATCTCAGGGGTGCGGACGGGCGAGTCGCCACCGCACGCTCGAATCCACCTGCGTGGAGGGGTCAGGCCAAAGGGGGAGACCGTTCCCCGAAACTAGTGGAGGCAGGAAACGACCCTCAGCTAGAAACAGGAGGCTGTGACATTTTATGTGGCGCAGCCCCTCGCTACACCCGCTAGGAAGGCTCCACATAGGGTCAGGGAAACTGGCGCCAAGTTTACCAAGAGGAGGCCCGAGGCAGCCGGACAGAAGGGTTGGTAAGAAAGGCCAGACAAAGGACACACAAAGGGGGTCCTGTGAAGCACTCCAAAGTTATCTGGGAGTTGTCTGAGCCCCTCACCTGGTGAGCACAGTACGACGTGGGCAGCCGTTACCTGCAGACGTGGTCTGGATAATAAGAACTGTGAGTAAAGGCCCTGGACTGCATCACTGACTCCGTGTCATTACTGCTGCTGCCCTGCACCATCACCCCCATCCTCCGCATACACTGCCCTGAGGCTATACTCCTCCCGTGGGGAGTTATGCTACGCTCTGCTGCACCCACAACACCAGCCTCAGCGGACTGCCCTGGAGCGGCGGTTCACTCTGACCGCAATCCACGGGTGGCGTAGTCGGACATTTAAACATCAAAACCACATAAATAGTTCCGCCACTGGTTTGACCGCCCTGAGCCACGGAACCGGGTCGCCGCCACGGAGACTACAACCACCAGCATCCACCAAAAAGGGTCCGGCTCTGGGTGTCCCAAGGCCCAGGGGGTGCGTCAGAACATTTTCATCACCTTTCACAATCACCAATGGGACAAGGCAGGGATGTTCTCTGTCCCCTCTCTTATACATCCTAGTGACGGAGCACCTGCTCTCATCAATTCGCCATAACCCCAATATTAGGTGGATTGAGGTGGGAGGCACCGAGTACAAGTGCTCTCTATTTGCTGATGATGTCCTAGTATATATCACTCAATCACATATATCCATCCATGCTGTTATGGCTGAAATAGATCACTTTGTTACATGGTCAAATTTTAAAATCAATGCAGCGAAGTCTGAGGCCCTCGATGTCTCCCTCCCCAAATCCATATAGGATTCCATCCAGTCCAACTTTCCCTTTGCCTGGCCCTCACAGGGTATCAAATACTTAGGAATTCCTATTCATAGAGACCTCTCCCATCTATGTTATCTTAATTTTGGGCCCTTTCTTGAACAACTCCATACAGACCACGGTTGGCAAGTTAGAACTGTAAGATTCACTACGTGAACCACTGGTGTTTTGTGGAAAAGCACATGTACACTGTGTTCCAAATTATTATGCAAAAAGTGTTTAGGAGTGATAAGGGAAGAATTTGTTTGTTTGTCAGTTAAACTCATTGATGGTGATGTGTGTCAGGGCTCTTTATATCACTGTAAGCAATTGCAGACACCTGTGCTAATTAGTTTGGCAGGTGTGTCCAATGAAAGGCAAGACTACTTAAGAAGGCTGTCTCACATTATTAAGCAGCCTACATTTTCTGCCAAAATGGGAAAGAAAAAGGATGTGTCGGCTGCTGAGAAGCAACAAATTGTGGAGTGTTTAGGTCAAGGCATGACTACAATCAACATTGTGCGATGATCAGGATGAAGTGTCTTGGCAATCAAGAAGTATGTAGCTGATTCACAGTACACACGTGTGCGTGCTGATAAGGGCAAATTGAGGACTCTTTCCTACAGGCAATTACGTCAGGTTGAAAGAGCAGCGGCAAAAAAGCCTTGTCATAGCAGCAGACAAGTTTTTGAAGCTGCTTGTGCCTCCAACGTACCCCGAACAACAAGATGCAGGGTCCTTCAGAGGTTTGCAGCTGTGCATACGCCATCCTGTCGACCTCCTCTATCCACTTCACACAAGCAGAAACGGCTCCAGTGGGCCAAACATTACATGAAGACTGATTTCAAAACTGTTTTGTTCACGGATGAGTGCCGTGCAGCGCTCGATGGTCCAGATGGATGGAGTGGAGGATGGCTGGTTGATGGACACCCCACGCAAACACGGCTACAGCGCCAACAAGGAGGAGGTGGAGTAATGTTTTGGGCTGGAATCATGGGGAGAGAGATTGTCGGCCCCTTTAGGATCCCTGAAGGCGCTAAAGATGAACTCCATAATGTATGTGGATTTTCTCAAACAGCACTTCCTGCCATGGTTCAAGAAGAAGAACCGTGTATTTCACAGCAAGATCATTTTTCTGCATGATAATGCACCATCTCATGCTGCACATAAAACATCTGCATCTCTGGCTGATATGGGCATAAAAGGGGACAAACTTATGGTGTGACCCCCATGCTCCCCTGACCTCTACCCCATTCAGAACCTTTGGAGCATCATTAAAAGGAGTGTCTATGATGGCGGGAGGCAGTTCACATCTAAGCAACAGCTCTGGGAGGGTATACTGTCCTCATGCAAAACAATTGAAGCAGAAACCATCCAAAACCTGACAAATTCAATGGACGAGAGAGTTCAGAAGCTCCTTTCGAACAAGGGGTCCTATGTGCAAATGTAACATCACCTAGAATAAAGTTTTGAGTTGAAAACTGTTTAATTTCAGTTTCTAACAACCTGCTAATGCTTATAATTTGGTCTTTATTAAAATGAAAAGGTTGATCGAAAAGTTTGGGGGATCTAAGAGTGTGGCAACCCAGTAGTCATGATTACTTCGAATTCTGACAATATGAGGGTCATGCTGCAGGTAGTGCAGCAAGAAGGCACTTATGTGTCTTGCGCATCTCGGAGCCCCAAAATTATTTTCCGGGCTAGATGCAGCTAAAAATTATTATTAATTTTAATTTTAAATCTGGTGAAGCTTTAGTATAGATGGCCTAATAGGATCAGTGCTGCACACTGCTACAAAGCCCAAATTATTTTCCAGTCAAGATACAGATAAACATGATTAGTAATTTTAAATCTGGTGGAGCTTATTATAGATGGCCTAATAGAATCAGTGCTGCACACTGCTACAAAGCCCAAATTATTTTCCAGCCAAGATACAGATAAACATGATTAGTAATTTGAAAGCTTAAAACGGTTGGTAGGGTGATTTTAACCAAACATCAAGCTTTTACTCTCCCCAAGATGACACAGGGGTAGAAAAGTCGTTTCGGATCCATGATTTGTTCATCTTTATGAACGTGAGTCTGTCTACATTATCAGTGGAGAGCCGCGTGCGCTTATCTGTCAGCACACCACCAGCAGCGCTGAACACACGTTCAGACAGAACGCTGGCTGCGGGGCATGACAAGATCTCCAACGCATAAGTGGCTAGCTCCGGCCATTTATCCAGATTGGAAGCCCAAAAAGAGCAAGGGTCCAGTGACACAGTCGTGGCTTCAATGTTTACTTGGAGATACTCCTGTACCATCGTCTCTAGGCGTTGACTATGTGTCAGACTTCTTGTCTCCTGTGGCCTTGCAAAGGATGGGCTAAAAAAGTGGTGAAATGATTCCGCAAAATTGATGTTACCAGCAGATACTGTGGTTCTGTTACGGTTTGAGTGCTGAACACTTGACGGTCCCACGGTTGGCAAGTTGGAACTGTGAGATTCACTACGTGCACCACTGGTATTTTGTGGAAAAGCACATGTAAGATTCTGCAACAGTCTCTGCTGATACTCCTGCATGCGTGCATCCCTTTCTATGGCAGGAATAATTTCTGCAAATTTACTTTTGTACCAGGGATCTAACAGTGTGGCAACCCAGTAGTCAGGATTATTTCTAATTCTCACAATTCGAGGGTCATGTTGCAGGTAGTGCAGCAAGAAGGCACTCATGTGTGTTGCGCATCCAGGAGCACCAAGTCCCTGTTGTGTTGGTGGCGAGGTAACAATCATGCTTCCTTCCTCTGTCCTCTCCCCCCAACCTCGCACAACAGAAATGTGATCAAGGTCTCCCTCATCTGATGAGTCTTCCATCAGTTCGTCCTCCACTTCTTCCTGGGCTCCTGCACCTTCCTCACTAGTTTGGCTGCTGCCATGCGCCCTGGTAAAACCATCTCCCCCACCCTCACATGCCTGCCGCCTTGGTGCTGCCGACCGTCTGGACCTTGCAGATGTTAGCCCTTCCGCATACAACTCCTCCTCCTCTACTTCCTCCACCTCCTCTTGTGCCACCACCTGACTCCGAATTCTGTTTAACATGTGCTCCAGCATGTAAATCACCGGAATAGTCATGCTGATAATGGCATCGTCAGCACTAAACATCTTCGTCGCCATTTCAAAACTGTGCACAAGGGTGCATAGGTCCCTGATCTGAGACCACTCCTCCAGCGTGATTTGCCCCACCTCTGGATCTCGTTGGCCCAGGCTATACGTCAGAACGTATTGCACCAGGGCTTGTCGGTGCTGCCACAGTCGCTGCAACATGTGCAGAGTTGAATTCCACCGGGTAGGCACATCGCATTTTAGCCGGTGAAGTGGCAGGCCCAACGACTTCTGTAGAGATGTAAGTCGCTGAGCTGCGGGATGCGAACGGCGAAAGTGAGCACACAGCGACCGTGCCCTCTGCAGAAGGCCATCTAGTCTGGGATAGTGGGCTAAAAATTGCTGGACAACTAGGTTCAACATGTGAGCCATACAAGGCACGTGTGTGACATTGCCCCGGCGAAGGGCCGCACCCAGGTTTGCAGCATTGTCGCACACGGCCTTCCCTGGTTTCAGGTCCAGTGGAGACAACCATTCATGAAATTGGTTCTCCAGAGCTGACCACAACTCCTCAGCTGTGTGACTCACATTTCCCAGACATTTCAATGTAAAAAACGCCTGATGACGTTGAGCCCTACTGCCAGCATAGTAAGGAGGTGTGCAGGATCCCTTCTGCGCAGTTAGAAAGCTTGTGGCATGACCAGACAGGCTTTGGGTGCAGGTGGAAGACCGAGAGGAGGTTGAGGAGGCAGAAGCAGTGGAGGAACTTTGACATAAAGAGGATTGACGCACAACTCGTGGGGACGGCAAGACTTGGACAGCAGCCCCTTGTCCTGCTGTCACCATAGTTACCCAGTGCCCAGTCAGCGACATGTAACGCCCCTGTCCATGCCTACTCGTCCAAGTGTCTGTGGTGAAATGCACCCTGTCACACACAGAGTTTCTCAAAGAAGCGGTGATGTTGTGTGCGACATGCTGGTGGAGCGCAGGCACACCTTTCTTTGAGAAGTAGTGCCGACTGGGCATCTGGTACTGGGGCACTGCGACGGACATAAGGTCTCGAAAATCCTCTGTGTCCACCAGGCGGAAAGGCAGCATTTCTGTAGCCAAGAACTTGCAGATGGTGAAATTCAACCTCTTAGCTTTCTCATGGCTAGGAGGAAATGGTCTTTTACTTGTCCACATCTGAGGGACCGAGGGCTGGCTATTGTGCTTAGACGGGGTTGATAAGGGTGTCCCCGGCAAACTGCCGGTCTGTGAGGAAGATGCAGGCGGACATGTTAGGTTGCCTTGATCCAAAGGTGGTGCTATCGATGTCGGACAGCGCTCAACACCAGCTGGTGTTACCACCTCAAAAGAAAATGATGACCTGCCAATAACGCTGGCTGTTGCGAGTAAAGAGGTGGCATGTCTGCGCCCCAAAACAGGTGTGACTGCTGTCCCCCCAGTCACAGAGGATGAAGAGGCCGCGGATGCACAAGATATGGCAGACGGCGGTTGGCCCGGCCGGCTAGGCCGCATTGTAGCACACTGAGCTTCCCACTGCAACTTATGCTTCATGTCCATGTGCCGGTTCATGCATGAAGTACTCAAACTATGTATTTTTTGGCCTCTACTTAGCTTTTGCTGACAAATGTTACAGACAACACAAGTTGGGTCATCTTTATCGATCTGAAAAAATGCCCAGGCTATGCAAGGCTTAGCACCCATGCGACCTGAAGAGCCACCACGACTTGTGGTGAGAGGCAGAGTTGTGTTTGAGGATGCAGTTGTTGACGTGCTTCCAGTACTACGTCTCTGTCCAGGAAGGCGCAACCTGACCTCGTCGTCACTAGCATCTTCCTCCACCTCCTCTGCTGACCTCATCTCTTGGCTGACTGTGGGTTGACAGTAAGTGGGATCTACAACCTCATCATCATCACCCTGTGCGTTATCACACCCGTCGTCCTCAGAGCCAACCTGTTCCAGCCCTGACAAAAAACTAAAGTTGTCGCTCCAATCAGGTATTTGAGTCTTATCATCGTCTTCCTCATTGTCTCCACCAACAGGAGTTACAGTTTGGGAATGAGGGTCTACATTATGGTCAGAACCTTCTGCGTCTGGTCCTGGATCCGACTCATAAAGATTCTGGGCATCAGTGCAGATCATTTCCTCGTCTGGATTCACAGAAGCGCTGGAGTCGACCTCTGATTCCCAGGCTATAGTATGAGTAAACAGCTCTGCAGACTCAACCATCTGTTCTACCTCATACTCAGACGGGCAGCTGGAGATTTGGGAGCTGTGAGGAAGCAAGTGCGATTGGGGTGACACCTTTGAGGACTGGAGTATTTGTGATGTTGAAGTTGATGTGGAGGAGAGCCCACTTAAAGGAGCACTTGATATCCATTGAAGCACCTGCTGTTTTTGTGCCTCATCTGGAATTTGTAGCGATTGGCGTGGCCGTAAGAAAGGGATCTTATCACATTGTCCGCTAAAAGAAGTAGACATTTTAGTTTGGCTGGAAGATGGTCTTTCTTCTGCAGATGTTACTGTTGCTTTAACACCTACCCCACGGACACAACCTTTTTTCCCCTTCCCAACACGCCTATTCCCCTTTCCACCAGCAGCAGGCCTTTTTCCACTCATTTTGGTGGTTAACTAATTAACAACTCTGGAGTTGTTTGCACAAAAAAACAATGGATGGGAACCGAGCAGAGCTGAGTGGCCAAACTGTGGTATTAGGCCAAAACTAATGGCTGGGTTAGATGCAGAAAAAAATTATATTCAATTTGCAACCTGATGGAGGTCAGTATAGATGGACTAATAGAGAAAGTCCCACACACTGCTAGAAGGCCAAATATTTTTTCAGAGCTAGATGCAGAAAAAAATATATTCAGTTTGCAACCTGATGGAGGTCTGTATAGATGGATTAATAGAACAAGTCCCACACACAGCTAGAAGCCCAATATTTTTTCAGAGGTAGATGCAGAAAAAAATATATTCAGTTTGCAACCTGATGGAGGTCAGTATAGATGGATTAATACAACAAGTCCCACACACAGCTAGAAGCCCAATATTTTTTCAGAGGTAGATGCAGAAAAAAATATATTCAGTTTGCAACCTGATGGAGGTCTGTATAGATGGATTAATAGAACAAGTCCCACACACAGCTAGAAGCCCAATATTTTTTCAGAGGTAGATGCAGAAAAAAATATATTCAGTTTGCAACCTGATGGAGGTCAGTATAGATGGACTAATACAACAAGTCCCACACACAGCTAGAAGCCCAATATTTTTTCAGAGGTAGATGCAGAAAAAATAAATTCAGTTTGCAACCTGATGGAGGTCTGTATAGATGGATTAATAGAACAAGTCCCACACACAGCTAGAAGCCCAATATTTTTTCAGAGGTAGATGCAGAAAAAAATATATTCAGTTTGCAACCTGATGGAGGTCTGTATAGATGGATTAATAGAACAAGTCCCACACACAGCTAGAAGCCAAATATTTTTTCAGAGGTAGATGCAGAAAAAAATATATTCAGTTTTCAACCTGATGGAGGTCTGTATAGATGGATTAATAGAACAAGTCCCACACACAGCTAGAAGCCCAATATTTTTTCAGAGGTAGATGCAGAAAAAAATATATTCAGTTTGCAACCTGATGGAGGTCAGTATAGATGGACTAATACAACAAGTCCCACACACAGCTAGAAGCCCAATATTTTTTCAGAGGTAGATGCAGAAAAAATAAATTCAGTTTGCAACCTGATGGAGGTCTGTATAGATGGATTAATAGAACAAGTCCCCCACACAGCTAGAAGCCCAATATTTTTTCAGAGGTAGATGCAGAAAAAAATATATTCAGTTTGCAACCTGATGGAGGTCTGTATAGATGGATTAATAGAACAAGTCCCACACACAGCTAGAAGCCCAATATTTTTTCAGAGGTAGATGCAGAAAAAAATATATTCAGTTTTCAACCTGATGGAGGTCTGTATAGATGGATTAATAGAACAAGTCCCACACACAGCTAGAAGCCCAATATTTTTTCAGAGCTAGATGCAGAAAATAATTATATTCAATTTGCAACCTGATGGAGGTCAGTATAGATGGACTAATAGAATGATGCTATGCCCAAAAGATTTTACTTCACTAGGTGCAGTAAAAAAATTGGTATTCTATACACAGGTGGTATATCTTGCAACACAGATAGGCTACTCCACTGACTAACACACTCTGCAATAGGCAAAAAAGGATTAGCTTTGCTAGATTCAGCCAAATGCTGTGAAAAAAACTTGCACAGCACTGGCACAGACCTGCCTGGCAAAAACTGATAGGAACTGATGTAACCTAGTCCTGAAAAGGACTCCAATTACAATTAGTCTTTACTCCCACAATCTATCTATTTAAGAGCACAGACCTGCCTGATAAAAGTCGTAGGAAATGCTGTAACCTAGTCCTTAAAAGGACTGCAATCACAACTATTCCCTACTCCCAAGCTATCTGTAGATTTGTGCGAAAATTGGCTTGAAATTAACAAGGTATAGCGCACACAGCAACAGCGGTGCCATCTAACACGCAGCTGCAGCAGTGAGAAAATGGTGGCGACGGGGAAAATGGCTTGGTCTTATAGGGCAAGGACATGTGACATACACTGCCAATGACACATGCCCTTGCTTGTGTGAAAAAAAGCACTTTGCTCCGTGTGTGCGCTGCTGATAGGCTGACAGATTGCACCTCCCCACTGTAAATGCGGGAAAGAGGAAAAAAAATGGAGATCTTCATTGTTCCTGCAGAGATCCATCCCCTGCCCCTCCCCCCACCCCGCTGTACACTCAAACTGCGTATTAACATTAATTTTCATCATTACTGAGAAAAAATCCAGTTATGATTTTGGTGCACGAACAGTTATCGAACATAACCTCGAACAGCCGAATTTTTCTCAAATTGTTCGTGTTCGCCGAACGGCTCGAACACCGCCCAAAACAGCTCGAATTTGAGATTGGCGAACAGTTCGAGTAGAACAACGCTCATCTCTAATGCCTACCTAAAATTTTGAGACACTTCAATGTCCCTTGGAAGTGACATGGAGGTCAGAGGGCCTTAACTAAACCTTTTTCTCCATTTATAGCAACTGGGTCTCCTGTGCACTGTTGGCCTAAGCAGTGAAAGGAAGGCTTTCCAAAAATTATGAGGAACTGCAATGGCCCTTGAAATAGATGTGGATTACAGCATACTAAAAACCTTCTACCCATTATTGGGAAGTGGGTCTCCCTTAGTGTTCGCCTATGCATTGAAAAGCAAAAGCTGACAAAAATTAGGAGGAAATGCAATGCCCGTTGGAAGAGTCATGGAGGTTAGAGTTAATTAAAAACAACATTTCAATACCCCTTGGAAGAGCTGTGTCGAGTTCAGAATGGTTTAACCAGACGGTTTTAATGCCCCTTGGAAGAGACATGGAGGTCACAGTAGCTTAACAAGATGGTTTTAATGCCCCTTGGAAGAGTGGTGGAGGTCGCAGTAGCTTAACAAGATGGTTTTAATGCCCCTTGGAAAAGTGGTGGAGGTCTCAGTAGCTTAACAAGATGGTTTTAATGCCCCTTACAAGAGCCATACAGTACAGCATATTACAAACATTATTCCCATTATTGGGGAGTGGGTCTCCCATAGTCTTTGCCTATGCCTTCCAAGCAAAAGCTGCCCAAAATTAGGATGGAGGAACTTGCAATGCCCCTTACAAAAACCATGCAATACAGCATATTACAAACATTATTCCCATTATTGGGGAGTGGGTCTCCCATAGTCTTCGCCTATGCCTTCCAAGCAAAAGCTGCCAAAAATTAGGACGGAGGAACTTGCAATGCTCCTTACAAGAGCCATGCAGTACAGCATATTACAAACATTATTCCCATTATTGGGGAGTGGGTCTCCCATAGTCTTCGCCTATGCCTTCCAAGCAAAAGCTGCCAAAAATTAGGACGGAGGAACTTGCAATGCTCCTTACAAGAGCCATGCAGTACAGCATATTACAAACTTTATTCCCATTATTGAGGAGTGGGTCTCCCATAGTCTTTGCCTATGCCTTCCAAGCAAAAGCTGTCAAAAATTAGGACGGAGGAACTTGCAATGCCCCTTACAAGAGCCATGCAGTACATCATATCACAAACATTATTCCCATTATTGGGGAGTGGGTCTCCCATAGTCTTTGCCTATGCCTTCCAAGCAAAAGGTGACAAAAATAAGGACGAAGGAACTTTCAATAATGGCAACACGGACCACGGTCACCCTGGTGGTATAGTGGTGGTGGAGGCTGAGGATAAGGAGAAGAACATAAAACAGCTGAAATGAGGAAGCGTATACCCAAGTGTGGGTGTGAAGTGGTGCATGTGAATACACCTCCCGAAATAACACAGTGGATTTGACTTTATGTTACTCTGCTGTCATTTGGTGGTGATGAGAAGTCTGGCCCAATCCAGCCCTTGTTCATTTTGATAAGGGTCAGCTTGTCAGCATTGTCAGTTGACAGGCGAGTGCGCTTATCAGTTATAATTCCCCCAGCGGCACTAAAAACATGCTCCCATAACACGCTAGCAGCAGGGCAGGCCAGGACCTCCAAGGCGTACAGAGCGAGTTCATTCCAAGTGTCCAGATTGGATACCCAATAATTAAAAGGCACAGAGGAATCACGGAGGACGCTGGTATGGTCGGCAAGGTACTCCCTCACTATCTTTTGAAACTTTCCACTCTTTGTGAGAGTACCCCACGCCTCAGGGTCTGTCCGAAGGGAGTGTCTGAGAAAACTGTCCCAGAACATTGACAGTGTTCCCCTGACTCTGCTGGATTGAAGTTGCATCTCTCTCACATGTACACCTTGGTTGGGCAACGAACTGTGACCTCTGCCGCTAGCGTGTTCAGATGGGAATTTTTTTAACAGTTCTGCAGCAAGGGCCTTCTGGAACTGCCCCATTTTTGTAGACCTCTCCACCTCAGGAGTAAGAGAGTGAAAGTTCTCCTTGTAGCGGGGGTGTAAAAGTGTCACCAACCAGTAATGACTGTCACCCAACATTTTGACAACGCGAGGGTCACGGTTAAGGCAGCCTAACATAAAGACAGCCAAGCATGCCAGACTGGTAACGGGCAAGACTTCCGTGTCCTCACTAAGATGACGACTGACCATGCTCTCCTCCTCCTCCTCCTCCCCCCTGTCCTCAGGCCACCCATGCTGAACCGACGGTATGACAGTTGTACAGGTACTACCGTCTACAGAGCATGATACAAGCTCCTGTTCTTTCTCCTCCTCCTCTCCCTCATTGTCCCCCAATGCACGTTGGGATGAGATGAGGCTGGGCTGTGTGTAATCGACCGCTACTGCTTCTTGATCCATCTCATCATACTCTGGCTGCAATGCCTCCTCTTTAATTCTCTGCAGAGAGCGTTGCAAAAGACAGACAAGTGGAATGCTGATGCTAATGATGGCGTCATCGCCACTCACCATCTTGGTGGACTCCTCAAAGTTTGTCAAGATGGTACATATGTCAGACATCCAGGTCCACTCCAGAGGTCTTATGTGTGGAGTCTGACCTGAATATCGATTGCCTTGTTGCAGCTGGTACTCCACAACTGCTCTCTTCTACTCACAAATCCTTTGCAACATGTTGAGGGTAGAGTTCCAACGTGTGGGGACATCACACACCAGTCGGTGTGACGGAAGCTGCAAACGCTGCTGCAACACAGCAAGGGCGGCGGAAGCTGTAGCCGACTTGTGAAAATGAGCTGACAGGTGGCGTACTTTGACGAGCAGATCTGGCAACTCGGGGTACGATTTAAGAAACCGCTGAACCACGAGGTTAAGCACATGAGCCAGGCATGGTACGTGTGTGATCTCGCCTCGCCTTAGAGCCGCCACCAGGTTACGGCCATTGTCACACATGACCATGCCTGGATGTAGGTTCAGCGGTGTCAGCCACAGATCTGCCTGCTCTTTCACAGCTGTCCACAACTCACAAGTAATGTGAGTTTTCTCACCTAAGCTTATGAGTTTCAGCACAGCCTGTTGCCGCTTGGCGGAGGCAGTAATGCAGTGCTTCCAGCTTGTAACTGATGTGGTGATATCTGAGATGGAGGCTGAACATGAGGAGGAGGAGGAGGATGATGCGCAGGAGCTGTACACTGTGGGGGCAACTGTGACTGACATAGGGCCCGCAATCCTTGGTGTGGGGAGGATGTGTTCCGTCCCAAGGTCCGACTGGGTCCCGGCTTCCTCTATGTTTACCCAGTGTGTCGTCAGGGAGATGTACCATCCCTGGGCACAAGCACTTGTCCACGTGTCCGTTGTCAGGTGGACTCTCCCAGTAACTGCGTTGTTGAGGGCACGGAAGATGTTTTGGGACACGTGCTTGTGTAGTGCGGGGATGGCACACTGGGCAAAATAGTGTCGGCTGGGTACCGAGTACCGAGGAACTGCCACCGCCATAAGGTTGCGGAAGGATTCGGTCTCCACCAGCCTAAAAGGCAGCATTTTCAACGCAAGCAGTCGTGAAATGTGCGAATTTAGGACTGTGGCCTGTGGGGTGTTAGCTGCGAATTTCCGCTTTCGTTCAAAGGTCTGGGATATGGACAATTGAACGCAGCGTTGGGACGTGGACGTTGATGATGTTTCTTGAGAAACTGCCATAACAAGTGAAGACTGAGAGGAGGGGGCATCTTTGCATGCAGTATGGACAGGGGATTGCCTTGCACACACAACAGGGGGTTCTATTGCATGCACAACAGTGGAAGAAGCAGTGGTGACACCCGCTGACACTGGTCGTGGACCCTGGGCTTCACCCCACAAAGTCGGGTGCTTTGCTGACATGTGCCTGATCATGCTGGTGGTGGTCAGGCTGGTAGTTTTGTCACCCCTGCTGATGCTGTGTGAGTTAGAAGAAGAGGGGGTTGCACCACCAATACTGATACTCAATAGAAGAAGGGGGTCCTATATATGTAGAGAAGAACACATGTAGACTAGGAAGAAGGAAAGCACTACATAATGAACAAGCACACCTCCAATGTAGAGAAATATAAGAAAAAAGTTTATTGGACCACAAAATTGTTTAAAAACATTTAAAAAAGGTACAAACTGCTCCCCACATGACAGACCTCAAAACAATAGTCAATAATAATGGCCCGATCAAATATATCCAGACTATGTAATTATATGTAATACATGTAGTCCCCACAATTCCATATGAAAGAAGCACCTAAATTATTATACAAAATTTTATCCAATCAGGGTGCAAAGTACATCAAAATAAGTTAAGACATGACATGAATACCTACATGGTGCCAAGACAATATGGTAACCTTAATAAGAAATGCTGTTAAGCCACAATATCATCCCATTCAAAGATTGGAAATAGCCCATATTACAGAGAAGTAGATATAAGGAGCATCCTATCAAGGTATGTTTAGTTACCAGCAGAGGCAGCCAATATGAAGATAACGAGGGTCAATTAGCCTCAAATAAAGTCAATCTAGATGATTGAAATATTAAGTCATGAGAGGTATCCTACTCAAGGTGGAAAATGATCCACACTACAATATGTATGTAACTCTAAGTCCTGTAAGGACGCTAAGGGGTTACCTAAGGCATCAGCCTATGTGAAGATAGTGGGGGCTTAGTTACCGTCAAGTGGAGAGCAGAGGAAGAGAGAACCCCACGCGTATCGCCGTGACCCACACGGCTTCGTCAGGGGAATGCTGTGCATACATGTCAGGTCCGTTTATATACCTTTGTAGGTAATGGTATTTGCCAATGGCAGCGTATGTCGGTCTCATCAGTGAGAGGCGGAAGTCACGTGACCGGAAATATAAGAGGCTTCACATGCCCAGATGGCCCTCCCACATAGGGAATGTCAGCTCCGTAGCCGCCAGCCTATAACGAAAGTCATGTGGCCGGAAATGTCCCATGGAGTGTGACCTGATCAGGTGACCCCCCCATAATGTAAGATGTGAGACAACAGTCATGTGATCGGAGGTACCACGCAGTACGTACGCAATCAGATGACCCTCTCCTTGAGAGAAGGCCAGCTGCATTGCCACCAGCATGGGCCAAGGTCACGTGATCGGATGCGGCACATGAGGCATCACGTAATCAGATGACCCTCCCAGTATGAAAAAAACGAAGCCTACTCAGTACCCATGGCTCCTAATAAGTAGTTAATTAGGGTGTACTTATGTGATGTAACTTCTAATATTATATGTTTTATTATCTAGGGGGATTGATGAATTTATCCCGAGTGGGGTGCATGTATTGACATACATTGCAATCCCCACAGGGAAAAGAACCCTTAAGCAAGATACCTCAAATGGCCTTTTTGTGGTTATCAGCAGAGTCTTTAAAAAAATTCCAGACTCTGGAAGACCTACAGGTTGTACTGGCAACGTCCCTCATGTTGGTGTTACGGGGAACTGTTGCCTGCCTTCTGTGTGCGGCCACCACACTGCTTCTTCCTGCCTGTTGGGGTACTCTGCCTCCCTCACCCTGTGTGCTGCTGGCCTCGCTCTGCATGTCCTCCTGCCACGTTGGGTCAGTTACTAGATCATCCACCACCTCCTCCTCTTCCACTTGCGCACCACGATCCTCCTCCTCACTTCCTGGCAATTGTGTTATTGCACATTTTCACCTTGGCCATGGCCCCATCCTCTGCACGCACCATCACCAGAACGTCCAGTTCCACGTCCCTTGCCACGCGCCTTGCCCATTGTAAAGGAAGTAAAATTGCTTACTCTCGCACTATCAATAGAAAAAGGGTAATAAAAAGTAGATTAGAATTGTGGAAGAGGAAAACCACAGTTCTATTTCTCTGGCCTACACCAGACTATTTTCAACAGATATATTTGTGTCTGAACAATCAGGGAGACACTATTACAGTTTTTTTTTACGGCAAAAAATGCCAAAAGCAGGATAATATAGATATTTTACCGTGGAACAGCAAAACCACAGTTATAATTTACTGGTGTATACCAGACTTTTTTAAATATATATATTTGCGGCTGAACAGTGAGCGACACACTCAAACAGTTTTTTTTTAGATACAAATGGCCCAAAAGTAGATAATACAGAGGTTTGAACCGTGGAACTGCAAAACCACACTTCTGTTTCTCTGGCCTACACCAGACTATTTTAAACAGATATATTTGTGTCTGAACAATCAATGAGACACTATTACAGTTTTTTTATGGCAAAAAATGCCAAAAGCAGGATAATAGAGATTTTTTACAGTGGAACAGCAAAACCACAGTTATAATTTACTGGTGTATACCAGACTTTTTTAAATATATATATTTGTGGCTGAACAGTGAGCGACACACTCAAACTCTTTTTTTTTAGATACAAATGGCCCAAAAGTGGATAATACAGAGGTTTGAACCATGGAACTGCAAAACCACACTTCTGTTTCTCTGGCCTACACCAGACTATTTTAAACAGATATATTTGTGTCTGAACTGTCACAGACACACTTTTTTTTTTCTTTGTTTTTTGGGGGGGGGGGGGACACCAAAAGGTTAATAAGACGGGTATTTGTATAGTGTGAAGGAGGAAAAAAAGAGAGGATTTAGATGAAAAAAAAGGATTTTTCCTGGCCCCCGAGACCTGGAGCTAAGTCCAGCAGTTTCAGCAACAGGAGCACACAGGACTGTAATGCAGTGTTTGCTGGTATAACCACTGCGTCTCCTATACAGCCTGCCTGCCTGATATCTGGGATGGATATTAGTCCTGAGAAGGACTGTTTGTTTGATCTGGCAGCCTTTACAGACCCTACACTATTTCGCAGTATATATCTCTCCCTAAATCAGCAGCGCTGTCCCTACACTGTCTGATTCCAGCCGTCTGTGTCCAAGATGGCGGCGCCCGGTTTTAAATACTCGAGGTGATGCTGTGCAGTAAGCCAATCAATGTAATGCCCACAACCAACATGGCTGCGGCATTACAGTGACTGGCTGGCAATCCCTGCATGTTCATTGGCTCTGTAAAGAGCGCCAAACATGCAGGGCGGAGACCCGAGCTCCCGCCCGAGTAACCCAGAAATGCTCAGTACTCGTCGAACATCCCGAGTAGCGTGATGCTCGGGCGAGTACCGAGCAGTGTCGAGCATGTTCGCTCAACACTATTAATTGGTTCTTCTTAGTCAAGGCGAAAGTTATTTCACAAAGAATGCATGAAAAAAATATAAAAGATACACAGGTAAATGAGATTTTACACGGCATCTGTATAATCTTTTTCCACTGTAATTAATAAAGTCATTAATTTTATATTTATTATTTGTACTGGTGAATGTAAAATTAGTGTTTTTTACTAAATTTAACTGAACTTGCTGTTCTCTCTTCTGTGCGGTCTAACCAAGCCCCCTCTCCCCGTGGGACTAACACTCCTCACTGGTCCTCAGGCTCATCCTGAGCTGAAGCTCCTCAACATCTTCCCCCATTTACTCCTCGGCTGCAGAATTCCAAGTCACCATCTGAGCCTCCATGTGAATTCCATCCCTCACAAGCGAACTTCATGGTTCTCGCCTTTAGCTCACCTGGAGACTCAGTACCCCTGATGTCCACATCAGGCCTGGGTACTCTCTTCCCAGCCACTGTATTATTCCTTTTGGCTAGTGACACCCACAAAATCTTCCAAGCCTCAACTCTGTCTCCAGGTGATCAAATACCAGCCACCCTTGCAAACTTCCATTTACTTCTACAATCCCTGCCTACCAGAGAAAATACCCCAGTGCTGGCTCAGCATATCATCACTAAATGCAAGCAGGAATTTGCGCAATCTGAGCACTCTTGTCTTACTACTGGTGTAGACTTTTTTTTTTCAAAACCAAGAAAAAAACACCTACACTGCATGCCCAGCAAACCGCAGAAACATTTTTTTGCTCTTAATCAAGAGCCTCGTCCACAGTGAAAAATCAAATTTTTTCTGTTACTAACATGATACAGCAGGCCACATCTCAGCTTGAAATTTTTTGGCGCATATATTCTGCTGTATACAGGCCTCGTCCACAGTAAAAATGTAATTTATTCTATTACTAACATGATACAGCAGGCCACATGTCAGCTTGTCATTTTTTGCCACATATATTCTGCTGCATACAGGCCTCATCCACAGTAAAAATCTAATTTCTTCTCTTACTAACGTGATACAGCAGGCCACATTTCAGCAGGCCACATTTGAGCTTTTAAATTTTTTGGTGCTGATATTCTTCTCCATATGACACGTGATCACATGATCCATATCACATGACAAAAATCTAAATTTGTTGTCTTACTACAGTACTACATACAGCAGGCTAAATTTAATCTTTTAATTCTTTGGTGCTGATATTGTTCTCCATACAGGGGTTCACATTATAAAATCTAAATTCGTGTTACTACATTGCTACATAAACCTGGCCACGTCTAAGCTTGTAATTGTTTTACACTGAGATCCTGCTCTATCCAGGGCTCCACATTACAAAATCAAATTTTTTCTTGTACTACCGTGCTACAGAAACCATGCCACATTTCATCTTTTAATTATTTTGTGCTAGTATTGTGCTACAGCCAGGAGTCCACATTTCACAATCTAAATTCTTTGCTCTAATAGCGTGGTCCAGAAACCAGGCCACATTTCAGCATATAAATATTTTGTGCTAATATTGTGCTCCATCCAGAAGTCCAAATTTTAGAATCTAAATTGGTTGTGTTGATAGCATGATGCTGAAACCAGGCCACATTTCAGCATTGGACAGGGCTTGGTGCAGCATTTCTAGCTTAAACTTTGATCATTAACAGGTGGATGAGTGGCAGGTGTAGGCCTGGTGCTTTGAGAGCTCAGCCAAATTCAGGCAAAATACATGAAGGAGACTCAACATACAGACCAAACATTTCCAAGAATTATGGGCAGATACCACTAAAGTGACATCAATTTTTATTTATTTATTTTGCTAACTTATTTAACGCCATTAATTCCACAGTGCTTTACAGACATTATTAATTTCCCCAGAGTAGAAAAAGTAAAATGGGGCTCTGACACTCCTTCCATAACAGGCAACCCACCAGATGGAGACCCAACTTGGAATCTCCACATTTCAAATTTTTTTTAGCAACATCAGCACTAGCAGCAACAGGCACAGAAGCCACAACAAAGGTGTAACAGACTGCAATAACGTGAGATAAATGCAGCACACTAAAACCTACACCCGCCTAGTCTGCCCAGTCTGCAACTGGGGTGCAAAAGTCATTGGAGATCCATGACTTTTTCATCTTGATGAAAGTTAGGCTGCCTACACTACACTCTGCTGGTGCACCAGCTGTCTAAAACATGTGTGAAACGACTCACAGAAATTGCTTCTGCCATTTACGCTGCTGCTGCTAATGTTTTTGTTTTGACGACTCGACGTTCCCAGTGTTGGAAGTCTATCACTTTGATGCACACTGTGTGCCTTACTGCTGTCTTGGGGAAAACCACTCTCAAGATTGTCTTCAAGCATATTTTGATACTACAGCATGGGCACATCCCTTTCCAGGGGGGAAGCATCAGGAAAAATTTACTCATGTACCGTGGATCAAACAGAGTGGCAACCCAGTAGTCAGCACTATTTCTAATGCTAACAATACGGGTAACAATCATGTTGCAGATAGTGCAGCAAGAAGGCGCTCATGATTCGGTCTCTTCCATGAGGTCCAAGCCCATGGTGTGTTGGTGGCAGGTAACACTGAAGCTTGCTTCCTCCATCCTCTCCCGCCAACCACGGACAAGAGAGGGGATGATTATCTTTTTCATCTCCTGACTGTTGCACTCCCATCACCTCCTCGTTCTCCTCCAATTGTTCATCGGTTCCTGCACCTTCACTAACAGTTTGTCCGATACCATGAGCCCCCCTGGATAGCTGCAATCCACCCTTCCATGGCAACCGCCTGTGTGACGACAGTCCTGAACTTAGAGATATTGTTATCCTTCCGCATCTTCATCTCCTTCCTCCTTTTCCCCTGGGAACAACAACTCCTCCCGCAGACTATTCAAAGAGTGCTCCAGCATGTAGATGACTGCAATAGTGATACTGATGATGGTATCGTCAGTACTAACCATCTTAGTAGCCATTTAAAAAATGTGCAGAAGGGTGCAGAGTAGAGTTGAGCCACCCCCATAGTGTTCGAGTTTGGTTCGGTTCGTCGAACACCCGTATGTTCGCCGAACTGTTCTTCGAACAGTTCGTCGAACACGGTCGAACACCGTTAAAACCAATGGCAGGCAAACAAAAACACATAGAAACACATAGAAAACACCTTCAAAGGTGTCCAAAACCTGACAAACTGCTCAGAAGACACAACTAACACATGGAAAAGTGACAAGTACATTTAGTCATGCGAAAAGAAAAGAGGTGGAGGAGTAAAAGGAGGGGGAGACACAGATATAGGCATGTCATGCTCTTCTAAAACCAAAAAAGTGCGAAGCTGACACGGACAGTCCGTTCCTGTCCGTGCGACCTCCGTGTCGCCGGGTTTGTGCCACAGCTGCGGTGGACCCTGACGGCCAGCCCCCCTCTCCCAATACTGGTGCCTGTCCGCTGGTGGGTCGAGCGAGCCCCCCTGTGGTGGAGGCAGGTCTAAGCTTTTTAATTTAAATTGTCTCTATAATTTGAATGAGTACACTTTAAATCCTTTTACAAGGATCTATTGGAGGGCAAGTCTGATGCCAGCAGCCGTGGGAATTCCAGTTCCAGCAGCATCCACTAAAGCTGCTGCAGTTAAAAAGCTTTTATAAGGATCAGGCTTGGTCCACTGCAAGGCGTCCTACCGCCAGTCCCAGCCCCAGCCCCTATGCCTTGGGGTGCCTCCCCGATGCTCTTCACTGAGTGTCCCAGGGGCCCGAAGCATTTCCTTTGAAAAAATTAAGTGTCCAAACTACAGGTGGTGTAGCTTGCGTAACAGGTGGGATAATCCATTGACTAGCAGACACTGCTACTAGGTCCAAAGTATTTCCTGGGCTAGATGCAGTTAAAAATTTGTAATTAGATCTACAGACGGTGGCTACTCCGCTGACTAGCAGACACTGCTGCTAGGCCCAAAGTATTGCCTGGGCTAGATGCAGTTAAAAATTTGTAATTAGATACTCTCGTTGGATGCTGAGAAAGCATTCCATAGAGTCTCCTGGCACGCCATATATTATTCTCTTAAAAAGATTGGGGTAGGGGTCTAGGGGACCCTTTTATAGCCAAAATCATGGCCCTGTATGCAATCCGTCAGCTAGGCTGAAGATAAATGGAACATTTTCATCACTTTTCATAATCACCAATGGGACAAGGCAGGGATGTCCTCTGTCCCCTCTCTTATACATCCTAGTGATGGAGCACGTGCTCTCATCAATTCGCGATAACCCCAATATTAGGTGGATTATGGTGGGAGGCACCGAGTACAAGTGCTCTGCATTTGCTGATGATGTCCTAGTATATATCACTCAATCACATATATCCATCCCTGCTGTTATGGCTGAAATAGATCACTTTGTTACATGGTCAAATTTTAAAATCAATGGAGCGAAGTCTGAGGCCCTCGATGTCTCCCTCCCCAAATCCATACAGGATTCCATCCAGTCCAACTTTCCCTTTGCCTGGCCTTCACAGGGTATCAAATACTTAGGAATTCGTATTCATAGAGACCTCTCCCGTCTATTTTATCTTAATTTTGGGCCCTTTATTAAACAACTCCATAAAGATCTTACTTCTTGGACGGTGAAGGATTTTTCCTGGTTCGGCAGAATAAGTATACTAAAAATGAACGTCCTACCTAAACTCTTATACCTCTTCCAAACCATTCCTGTGGTAATTCCCTCAAATTTTTGGAAAAGACTACGCAGCAGCTTTTAGTCTCGCCAGGATGACACAGGTGGGGCAGATGGTGGTTGTCCCGGCCCGCTAGGCCGCATTGTAGCACAGTGAGCTTCGCACTGCAACTTATGCTTCATATCCATGTGACGGTTCATGCATGAAGTACTCAAACTATGTATTTTTTGGCCTCTACTTAGCTTTTGGTGACAAATGTTACAGATAACACGAGTTGGGTCATCCTTAGTGATCTGAAAAAATGCACAGGCTATGCAAGGTTTAGAGCCCATGCGACTCTGCTACTAGCAATACTATCAAATGATTTGCTGGGTTAGATGCAGAGCGTCTGGGTTTGGTTGGGGGTCCCCACAGTCTGCCTAGGCTAGATGCAGTTAAAAATTCTCATTAGATACACAGGCGGTGCAGCTTGCTTCGCAGCTGGGCTAATACGCCAAAAGTATTGGTAGACTCTATACTAAATAATGAAGGATTCACTGACTGTGGTGGCCCCTCTGTTGGCCGTGGCGATTGGTGGAGATTTGGTGGATGATTATAGGAGAAAGCTCCTTAATAGAGAAAGTTGGTGGATTTATACTTTAAATACACGTGTACCAGTGGGTTTAAACATCAGACATGATTTGATGTATCATTATGAGTGATCATTTATAGATTATTATTATATATATGTTCCTTTTTTCTTCTTTTCTTTTTCTTTTTGATTATTTACATTTATATGCATTGTTTCTATGCTATACGATTTTTACATGGTATGTGTGTTTAAATTTCTGATTAACTCATCCTTGAACAGGTGCATAGCAGGACATGACATATAAATACCACTTCCTTGCTGTTTTTTTGCTTTGCAATGATTAAGAACTCGTATATATATTGTGCAGAAAGAAGGGTGAAAGTCCGCCCAGGCGGGAGGAAATTGGAGTTTCATAACACATATTTGAACTGGAGAGGTATTATAGGCCTGCAATGGCCACAGGTACTAATGGAGGTAATCAAGGTAGGGAGAGAGGCAAGAGGTCCGGTCATCTTAGTTATACAGGCCGGGGGAAACGACATAGCTTATCACAAGAGCGCATGACTAATGGCAATAATGAAACTAGACACTGAGCGCTTCAGGAATTTTTCACAAAACTAACTATAGTATGGTCAGAGATTGTGCCGAGAACGGTATGGCAAGGTGCGTGAGACATCACGGGCATCGAACGGACAAGGCAGGTAATAAATATTCGGATGGCAAAATTTATAAGAGACAGAGGCTGTGTAGTGATACTTCACCGACAACTGGAAGGAGATAAAGCAGGCCTCATACGGCCCGACGGTGTTCACTTAATGGATATTGGACCGGACATATTACTGTCAGGACTCCAGGACGGAGTGGAACAAGCATTAAGATACGAGTAAGCAGGAACCTCCGTGGCCTGGAAATAGAAAGGACATGTTGGAGAGTTACACTTGTTGGCCAACTTGCCGTTGTGGAGACTGGAAACACAGGGCATGCTGCAACAAGCTGAATTTTTTAGAAATAAAATGCATTTGTAATGGAATGAGTATAAACAGTTAATAATGCTGTGACCGATCCTCACCCATCCAGTTGTAAGAGTTACATGATTGTATTGTCAATGAAAGGGGGGCGTTAGGGGGCTGAGCGTCTGTGTTTGGTTAGGGGTCCCCACAGTCTGCCTAGGCTAGATGTATTTAAAAATCATTATTAGATACACAGGCGGTGCAGCTTGCTTCGCAGCTGGGTTACTACGCTGACTAGAAGACACTGAAGTTTTGGAGCAGACCTCTGAGTAAACAACTCTTCAGACTCAACCATCTGTGTTACCCCAAGCCATAGTGTATGTATTTTCTTACGGTTAAAAGGGGGGGGAGACCCAACCCACCTCTAATTGACGATGGCAACATCACGTAAAACAAAGCAAGGGGACTCCAAAAAGAGTCTCCATTTTTTCCAAAAATTTGTGGCACAGACACCACTTAAGTGGCATCAATTGCCCCAGAGTTGCTTAAAACGGTTGGTTAGAATGAGTACCACACACTGCTACTATGCCCAAAATTATTTTCCAGACAAGATGCAGCTAAAAATTATTAGTATTTTGCAAGGTGGTGGAGCTTAGTATAGATGGCATAATAGAATGAGTACCGCACACTGCTACAGGCAAAAAATTATTTTCCAGACAAGATGCAGCTAAAAATTATTAGTAATTTGCAAGCTGGTGGAGCTTAGTATAGATGGCATAATAGAATGAGTACCGCACACTCCTACAGGCCCAAAATTATTTTCCAGACAAGATGTAGCTAAAAATGATGAGTAATTTGAAAGCTTAAAACGGTTGGTGAGGTGATTTTACGAAATCCTCAAGCTTTTACTCTCCCCAGGATGACACAGGGGTAGAAAAGTCCTTGCGGATCCATGATTTGTTCATCTTTATGAACGTAAGTCTGTCTACATTCTCAGTGGACAGCCGCGTGCACTTATCTGTCAGCACACCACCTGCAGCGCTGAACACACGTTCAGAGAGAACGCTGGCTGCGGGGCATGACAAGATCTCCAAGGCGTAAGTGGCGAGCTCCGGCCATTTATCCAGATTGGAAGCCCAAAAAGAGCAAGGGTCCAGTGACACAGTCATGGCTTCGATGTTTACTTGGAGATACTCCTGTATCATCGTCTCTAGGCGTTGACTATGGGTCAGACTTCTTGTCTCCTGTGGCCTTGCAAAGGATGGGCTAAAAAAGCTGTGAAATGATTCCGCAAAATTGCTGTTACCAGCAGATACTGTGTTTCTGTTACAGTTTGAGTGCTGAATAGTGTTGAGCCACCCCCGTAGTGTTCGAGTTTGGTTCGGTTCGTCGAACACCCTTGTGTTCGCCGAACTGTTCGTCGAACTGTTCGTCGAACACCTTCGAACACCGTTAAAACCAATGGCAGGCAAACAAAAACACATAGAAACACATAGAAAACACCTTCAAAGGTGTCCAAAAGCTGACAAACTGCTCAGAAGACATAACTAACACATGAAAAAGTGACAAGTACATAAAGTCATGCGAAAAGAAAAGAGGTGGAGGAGTAAAAGGAGGGGGAGACACAGATATAGGCATGTCATGCCCTTCTAAAATCCAAAAAGTGAGAAGCCGACACGGCCAGTCCGCTCCTGCCCGTGCCACCTCCGTGTCGTCGGGTTTGTGCCAGAGCCGCGGTGGACCCTGACGGCCAGCCCCCCTCTCCCAATACTGGTGCCTGTCCGCTGGTGGGTCGAGCGAGCCCCCTGTGGTGGAGGCAGGTCTAAGCTTTTTAATTTAAATTGTCTCTCTAATTTGAATGAATACACTTTAAATCCTTTTACAAGGATCTATTGGAGGGCAAGTCTCATGCCAGCAGCCGCGTAATTCCAGCTCCAGTAGCGTCCACTAAAGCTGCTGCAGTTAAAAAGCTTTTATAAGGATCGAGCTCGGCGGTCCATCGCAAGGCGTCCTACCGCCAGTCCCAGCCCCTATGCCTTGGGGTGCCTCCTGATGCTCTTCACTGAGTATCCCGGGGTCCCGAAGCATTTCCTTTGAAAAAATTAAGTGTCCAAACTACAGGTGGTGTAGCTTGCTTAACAGCTGGGATAATCCGCTGACTAGCAGACACTGCTACTAGGCACAAAGTATTTCCTGGGCTAGATGCAGTTAAAAATTTGTAATTACATACTCTCGTTGGATGCTGAGAAAGCATTCCATAGAGTCTCCTGGCACGCCATATATTATTCTCTTATAAAGCTTGGGGTAGGGGTCTAGGGGACCCTTTTATAGCCAAAATCACGGCCCTGTATCGCAATACGTCACCTAGACTGAAGATAAATGGAACTGTAGCACCCCGAGGGCTTGGTTGCTACAGAGGTATTGCACCTCACCCAGAGGTGTGATATCTCACTCTCAGGTAAGGATGGAGTGTGGATCAGGACCCCGACACCTGCATGCATTACACCACATTGCCGTGGGGCAGGGCGACCAATATGCCTCTGAGATGGGCACGACAGTCCCTGTCCCTGGCTGGAGTGGGGGGAGGGAACACTGAGGAAGGGGAACCCTGTAGTGCAGGAGCAGGGAGGAAGCAGTTCCTGGGTGCATTGAGAAGGAAGTATAAAAGGTGGGCACCATCTTAGTTCAGTGCAGAGAAGTCTGAGCAGAAGTGACAGGGAGCAGGGGCTCTGCATGAGCTCTGCTCCGGAGGCGGGCCTAGTAACAGAGGCCCAGGCCTGGAAGAGGGAGAAGGAACGAAGAGGAGCGGAGAAGGCTCCAGGAACGAGGAACGAAGGGATCCCAGGGGTGCGGACGGGCGAGTCGCCACCGCACGCACGAATCCACCTGCGTGGAGGGGTCAGGCCAAAGGGGGAGACCGGTCCCCGAAACTAGTGGAGGCGGGAAACGACCCTCAGCTAGAAACCGGAGACTGTGACATTTTATGTGGTGCAGCCCCTCGCTACACCCGCTAGGAAGGCACCACATAGGGTCAGGGAAACTGGCACCAAGTTTACCAAGAGGAGGCCCGAGGCAGCCTGACAGAAGCGTTGGTAAGAAAGGCCAGACAAAGGACACACAAAGGGGGTCCTGTGAAGCGCTCCAAAGTTATAGGGGAGTTGTCTGAGCCCCTCACCTGGTAAGTACAGTACGACGTGGGCAACCGTTACCTGCAGAAGTGGTCTGGATAATAAGAACTGTGAGTAAAGGCCCTGGACTGCATCACTGACTCCGTGTTGTTACTGCTGCTGCCCAGCACCATCACCTCCATCCTCCGCATACACTGCCCAGAGGCTATACTCCTCCCGTGGGGAGTTATGCTACGCTCTGCTGCACCCACAACACCAGCCTCAGCGGTCTGCCCTGCAGCGGCGGTTCACTCTGACCGCAATCCACGGGTGGCGTAGTCGGACATTTAAACATCAAAACCACATAAATAGTTCAGCCACTGGTTTGATCGCCCTGAGCCACGGAACCGGGTCGCCGCCACGGAGACTACAACCACCAGCATCCACCAAAAAGGGTCCGGCTCCGGGTGTCCCAAGGCTCAGGGGGCGCGTCAGAACATTTTCATCACCTTTCATAATCACCAATGGGACAAGGCAGGTATGTCCTCTGTCCCCTCTCTTATACATCCTAGTGACGGAGCACCTGCTCTCATCAATTCGCCATAACCCCAATATTAGGTGGATTGAGGTGGGAGGCACCGAGTACAAGTGCTCTCTATTTGCTGATGATGTCCTAGTATATATCACTCAATCACATTTTTCCATCCATGCTGTTATGGCTGAAATAGATCACTTTGTTACATGGTCAAATTTTAAAATCAATGCAGCGAAGTCTGAGGCCCTCGATGTCTCCCTCCCAAAATCCAAACAGGATTCCATCCAGTCCAACTTTCCCTTTGCCTGGCCCTCACAGGGTATCAAATACTTAGGAATTCCTATTCATAGAGACCTCTCCTGTCTATGTTATCTTAATTTTGGGCCCTTTATTGAACAACTCCATACAGACCACGGTTGGCAAGTTAGAACTGTAAGATTCACTACGTGAACCACTGGTGTTTTGTGGAAAAGCACATGTACACTGTGTTCCAAATTATTATGCAAAAAGTGTTTAGGAGTGATAAGGGAAGAATTTGTTTGTTTGCCAGTTAAATTCATTGATGGTGATGTGTGTCAGGGCTCTTTATATCACAGTAAGCAATTGCAGACACCTGTGCTAATTAGTTTGGCAGATGTGTCCAATGAAAGGCAAGACTACTTAAGAAGGCTGTCCCACATTATTAAGCAGCCTACATTTTCTGCCAAAATGAGAAAGAAAAAGGATGTGTCGGCTGCTGAGAAGCAACAAATTGTGGAGTGTTTAGGTCAAGGCATGACTACAATCAACATTGTGCGATGATCAGGATGAAGTGTCTTGGCAATCAAGAAGTATGTAGCTGATTCACAGTACATACGTGTGCGTGCTGATAAGGGCAAATTGAGGACTCTTTCCTACAGGCAATTACGTCAGGTTAAAAGAGCAGTGGCAAAAAAGCCTTGTCATAGCAGCAGACAAGTTTTTGAAGCTGCTGGTGCCTCCAAGGTCCCCCGAACAACAAGATGCAGGGTCCTTCAGAGGTTTGCAGCTGTGCATACGCCATCCTGTCGACCTCCTCTATCCACTTCACACAAGCAGAAATGGCTCCAGTGGGCCAAACATTACATTAAGACTGATTTTAAAACTGTTTTGTTCACGGATGAGTGCCGTGCAACGCTCGATGGTCCAGATGGATGGAGTGGAGGATGGCTGGTTGATGGACACCCCACACAAACACGGCTGCAGTGCCAACAAGGAGGAGGTGGAGTAATGTTTTGGGCTGGAATCATGGGGAGAGAGATTGTCGGCCCCTTTAGGATCCCTGAAGGGGTAAAGATGAACTCCATAATGTATGTGGAGTTTCTCAAACAGCACTTCCTGCCATGGTTCAAGAAGAAGAACCGTGTATTCCACAGCAAGATCATTTTTATGCATGATAATGCACCGTCTCATGCTGCACATAACACATCTGCATCTCTGGCTGATATGGGCATAAAAGGGGACAAACTTATGCTCCCCTGACCTCTACCCCATTCAGAACCTCTGGAGCATCATCAAAAGGAGTGTCTATGATGGCGGGAGGCAGTTCACATCTAAGCAACAGCTCTGGGAGGGTATTCTGTCCTCATGCAAAACAATTGAAGCAAAAACCGTCCAAAACCTGACAAATTCAATGGACGAGATAGTTCAGAAGCTCCTTTCGAACAAGGGGTCCTATGTGCAAATGTAACATCACCTAGAATAAAGTTTTGAGTTGAAAACTGTTTGATTTCAGTTTCTAATAACCTGCTAATGCTTATAATTTCAAAAATGACCATTTTTTTGGTCTTTATTAAAATGAAAAGGTTGATCGAAGAGTGTGAGGGATCTAAGAGTGTGGCAACCCAGTAGTCAGGATTACTTCGAATACTGACAATCTGAGGGTCATGTTGCAGGTAGTGCAGCAAGAAGGCACTTATGTGTCTTGCGCATCTCGGAGCCCCAAAATTATTTTTCGGGCTAGATGCAGCTAAAAATTATTAGTAATTTTAAATCTGGTGGAGCTTAGTATAGATGGCCTAATAGAATCAGTACTGCACACTGCTACAAAGCCCAAATTATTTTCCAGCCAAGATACAGATAAACATGATTAGTAATTTGAAAGCTTAAAACGGTTGGTGAGGTGATTTTAACCAATCATCAAGCTTTTACTCTCCCCAGGATGACACAGGGGTAGAAAAGTCGTTTCGGATCCATGATTTGTTCATCTTTATGAACGTGAGTTTGTCTACATGATCAGTGGAGAGCCGCGTGCGCTTATCTGTCAGCACACCACCAGCAGCGCTGAACACACGTTCAGACAGAACGCTGGCTACGGGGCATGACAAGATCTCCAAGGCGTAAGTGGCTATGTCAGGCAAGGGTCCAGTGACACAGTCATGGCTTCAATGTTTACTTGGAGATTCTCCTGTACCATCGTCTCTAGGCGTTGACTATGTGTCAGACTTCTTGTCTTCTGTGGCCTTGCAAAGGATGGGCTAAAAAAGTGGTGAAATAATTCCGCAAAATTGATGTTACCAGCAGATACTGTGTTTCTGTTACGGTTTGAGTGCTGAACACTCGACAGTCCCAAGGTTGGCAAGTTGGAACTGTGAGATTCACTACATGCACCACTGGTGTTTTGTGGAAAAGCACATGTAAGATTCTGCAACAGTCTCTGCTGATACTCCTGCATGCGTGAATCCCTTTCTATGGCAGGAATTATTTCGGCAAATTTACTTTTGTACCGGGGATCTAACAGTGTGGCAACCCAGTTGTCAGGATTATTTCTAATTCTGACAATTCGAGGGTCATGTTGCAGGTAGTGCAGCAAGAAGGCACTCATGTGTCTAGCGCATCCAGGAGCACCAAGTCCCTGTTGTGTTGGTGGCGAGGTAACAATCATGCTTCCTTCCTCTGCCCTCTCCCCCCAACCTCGCACAACAGAAATGTGATCAAGGTCTCCCTCATCTGATGAGTCTTCCATCAGTTCGTCCTCCACTTCTTCCTGGGCTCCTGCACCTTCCTCACTAGTTTGGCTGCTACCATGCTCCCTGGTAAATCCATCTCCCCCACCCTCACATGCCTGCTGCCTTGGTGCTGCTGACCGTCTGGACCTTGCAGATGTTAGCCCTTCCGCATACAACTCCTCCTCCTCTACTTCCTCCACCTCCGCTTGTCGCACCACCTGACTCCGAATTCTGTTTAACATGTTTTCCAGCATGTAAATCACCGGAATAGTCATGCTGATAATGGCATCGTCAGCACTAAACATCTTCGTCGCCATTTCAAAACTGTGCAGAAGGGTGCATAGGTCCCTGATCTGAGACCACTCCTCCAGCGTGATTTGCCCCATCTCTGGATCCCGTTGGCCCAGGCTATACGTCAGAACGTATTTCACCAGGGCTTGTCGGTGCTGCCACAGTCGCTGCAACATGTGCAGAGTTGAATTCCACCGGGTAGGCACATCGCATTTTAGCCGGTGAAGTGGCAGGCCCAACGACTTCTGTAGAGATGTAAGTCGCTGAGCTGCGGGATGCGAACGGCAAAAGTGAGCACACAGCGACCGTGCCCTCTGCAGAAGGCCATCTAGTCCGGGATAGTGGCCTAAAAATTGCTGGACAACCAGGTTCAACACGTGAGCCATACAAGGCACATGTGTGACATTGCCCCGGCGAAGGGCCGCACCGAGGTTTGCAGCATTGTCGCACATGGCCTTCCCTGGTTTCAGGTCCAGTGGAGACAACCATTCATGAAACTGGTTCTCCAGAGCTGACCACAACTCCTCAGCTGTGTGACTCACATTTCCCAGACATTTCAAAGTAAAAACCGCCTGATGACGTTGAGCCCTGCTGCCAGCATAGTAAGGAGGTGTGCAGGATCCCTTCTGCCCAGTTAGAAAGCTTGTGGCATGACCAGACAGGCTTTGGGTGCAGGTGGAGGACCGAGAGGAGTTTGAGGAGGCAGAAGCAGTGGAGGAACTTCGAGATAAAGAGGATTGACGCACAACTCGTGGGGACGGCAAGACTTGGACAGCAGCCCCTTGTCCTGCTGTCACCATAGTTACCCAGTGCCCAGTCAGCGACATGTAACGCCCCTGTCCATGCCTACTCATCCAAGTGTCTGTGGTGAAATGCACCCTGTCACACACAGAGTTTCTCAAAGAAGCGGTGATGTTGTGTGCGACATGCTGGTGGAGCGCAGGCACACCTTTCTTTGAGAAGTAGTGCCGACTGGGCATCTGGTACTGGGGCACTGCGACGGACATAAGGTCTCGAAAATCCTCTGTGTCCACCAGGCGGAAAGACAGCATTTCTGTAGCCAACAGCTTGCAGATGGTGAAATTCAACCTATTAGCTTTCTCATGGCTAGGAGGAAATGGTCTTTTACTTGTCCACATCTGAGGGACCGAGGGCTGGCTGCTGTGCTTAGACGGGGTTGAGAAGGGTGTCCCCGGCAAACTGCCGGTCTGTGAGGAAGATGCAGGCGGACATGTTAGGTTGCCTTGTTTCAAAGGTGGTGCTCTCGATGTCGGAGAGAGCTCAAGACCAGTTGATGTTTCCACTTCCAAAGAAAATGATGACCTGCCAATCACACTGGCTGTTGCGGGTAAAGAGGTGGCAGGTCTGCGTCCCAAAACAGGTGTGACTGCTGTCCCCCCAGTTACAGAGGATGAAGAGGCCGCGGATGCACAAGATGGGGCAGACGGTGGTTGGCCCGGCCCACTAGGCCGCATTGTAGCACAGTGAGCTTCCCACTGCAACTTATGCTTCATATCCATGTGACGGTTCATGCATGAAGTACTCAAACTATGGATTTTTTGGCCTCTACTTAGCTTTTGGTGACAAATGTTACAGATAACACGAGTTGGGTTATCCTTATCCATCTGAAAAAATGCCCAGGCTATGCAAGGCTTAGCACCCATGCGACCTGAAGAGCCACCACGACTTGTGGTCAGAGGCAGAGTTGTGTTTGAGGATGCAGTTGTTGACGTGCTTCCAGTACTACGTCTCTGTCCAGGAAGGCGCAACCTGACCTCGTCTTCAATAGCATACTCCTCCACCTCCTCTGCTGACCTCATCGACTGGCTAACTGTGGGTTGACAGTAAGTGGGATCTGCAACCTCGTCATCATCACCCTGTGTGTTCTCACACCCGTCGTCCTCAGAGCCAACCTCTTCCTTCCCTGACAAAAAACTCAAGTTGTCGCTCCAATCAGGTATTTGAGTCTCATCATCGTCTTCCTCATTGTCTCCACCAACAGGAGTTACAGTTTGGAACGAGGGTCTACATTATGGTCAGAACCTTCTGCGTCTGGTCCAGGATCCGACTCATAAAGATTCTGGGCATCAGTGCAGATCATTTCCTCTTCTGGATTCACAGAAGCTCTGGAGCCGACCTCTGATTCCCAGGCTATAGTATGAGTAAATAGCTCTGCAGACTCAACCATCTGTTCTACCCCATACTCAGACGGGCAGCTGGAGACTTGGGAGCTGTGAGGAAGCAAGTGCGATTGGGGTGACACCTCTGAGGACTGGAGTATTTGTGATGTTGAAGTTGAGGTGGAGGAGAGCCCACTTAAAGGAGCACTTGATATCCGTTGAAGCACCTGCTGTTTTTGTGCCTCATCTGGAATTTGTAGCGATTGGCGTGGCCGTAAGAAAGGGATCGTATCACATTGTCCGCTAAAAGAAGTAGACATCTTTGTTTGGCTGGAAGATGGTCTTGCTTCTGCAGGTGTTACTGTTGCTTTAACACCTACCCCACGAACACAACCTTTTATTCCCTTCCCAACATGCCTATTCCCCTTTCCACCAGCAGCAGGCCTTTTCCACTCATTTTGGTGGTTAACTAATTGACAACTCTGGAGTTGTTTGCACAAAAAACGATGGATGAGAACCGAGCAGAGCTGAGTGGCCAAACTGTGGTATTAGCCCAAAAGGATTGGCTGGGTTAGATGCAGTAAAACAATTTTATTACATACACAGGTTGTGGAGCTTAGTATAGATTGACTAATAGAATGAGTCCCACACACTGCTACAAGCCCAAAATTATTTTCCAGACAAGATGCAGCTAAAAATTATCTGTAATTTGCAAGCTGGTGGAGCTTAGTATACATGGCCTAATAGAATGAGTACCACACACTGCTACTATGCCCAAAATTATTTTCCAGACAAGATGCAGCTAAAAATTATTTGTAATTTGCAATCTGGTGGAGTTTAGTATAGGTTTGACTAATAGAATAAGTCCCACACACTGCTACTATGCCCAAAATTATTTTCCGAGCTAGATGCAGATAAAAATTATTTGTAATTTGCAAGCTGGTGGAGCTTAGTATAGATGGCCTAATAGAATGAGTACCACAAACTGCTACTATGCCCAACATTATTTTCCGAGCTAGATGCAGCTAAAAATTATTTGTAATTTGCAAGCTGGTGGAGCTTAGTATAGATGGCCTAATAGAATGTGTCCCACACACTGCTACTATGCCCAAAATTATTTTCCAGACAAGATGCAGCTAAAAATTATCTGTAATTTGCAAGCTGGTGGAGCTTAGTATAGATGGCCTAATAGAATGAGTACCACAAACTGCTACTATGCCCAAAATTATTTTCCGAGCTAGATGCAGCTAAAAATTATTTGTAATTTGCAATCTGGTGTTGCTTAGTATAGATGGACTAATAGAATAAGTCCCACACACTGCTACAAGCCCAAAATTATCATCCGAGCTAGATGCAGCTAAAAATTATTTGTAATTTGCAATCTGGTTGAGTTTAGTATAGGTTTGACTAATAGAATAAGTCCCACACACTGCTACAAGCCTAAAATTATTTTCCGAGCTAGATGCAGATAAAAATTATTTGTAATTTGCAAGCTGGTGGAGCTTAGTATAGATGGCCTAATAGAATGAGTCCCACACACTGCTACAAGCCCAAAATTATTTTCCGAGCCAGATGCAGATAAAAATTATTTGTAATTTGCAAGCTGGTGGAGAATAGTATAGATGGCCTAATAGAATGAGTACAACACACTGCTACTATGCCCAAAATTATTTTGCAGACAATATGCAGCTAAAAATTATTTGTAATTTGCAAGCTGGTGGAGCTTAGTATAGATGGCCTAATAGAATGAGTACCACACACTGCTACTATGCCCAAAATTATTTTCCAGACAAGATGCAGCTAAAAATTATTTGTAATTTGCAAGCTGGTGGAGCTTAGTATAGATGGCCTAATAGAATAAGTCCCACACACTGCTACGAGCCCAAAATTATTTTCCAAGCTAGATGCAGATAAAAATTATTTGTAATTTGCAAGCTGGTGGAGCTTAGTATAGATGGACTAATAGAATAAGTTCCATACACTGTTACAAGCCCAAAATTATTTTCTGAGCTAGACGCATATAAAAATTATTTGTAATTTGCAAGCTGGTGGAGCTTAGTATAGATGGACTAATAGAATGAGTCCCACAAACTGCTACAAGCCCAAAATTATTTTCCGAGCCAGATGCAGATAAAAATTATTTGTAATTTGCAAGCTGGTGGAGCTAAGTATAGATGGACTAATAGAATAAGTCCCACACACTGCTACAAGCCCAAAATTATTTTCCGAGCTAGATGCAGATAAAAATTATTTGTAATTTGCAAGCTGGTGGAGCTTAGTTTAGATGGACTAATAGAATAAGTTCCACACACTGCTACAAGCCCAAAATTATTTTCCGAGCTAGATGCAGCTAAAAATTATTTGTAATTTGCAAGCTGGTGGAGCTTAGTATAGATGGCCTAATAGAATTAGTACCACACACTGCTACTATGCCCAAAATTATTTTCCAGACAAGATGCAGCTAAAAATTATTTGTAATTTGCAAGCTGGTGGAGCTTAGTATAGATGGCCTAATAGAATGATGCTATGCCCAAAAGGTTTTACTTGACTAGGTGCAGTAAAAAAAATTGTATTCTATACACAGGTGGTGTAGCTTGCAACACAGATACGCTACTCCACTGACTAACACACACTGCAAGAGGCCAAAATGGATTTGCTTAGCTAGATTTAGACAAATGGTGTGAAAAACACTTGCACAGCACTGGCACAGACCTGCCTGGCAAAAAGTCCTAGGAAATGCTGTAACCTAGTCCACAAAAGGACTTCAATTACAACTAGTCCCTACTACCAAGCTGTCTATTTAAGAGCACAGACCTGCCTGCTAAAAATCGTAGGAAATGCTGTAACCTAGTCCTCAAAAGGACTGACTGCAATTACAAGTAGACCCTACTCCCAACCTATTTATTTAAGAGCACATACCTGCCTGCTAAAAGTCGTAGGAAATGCTGGAAATTAGTCCTCAAAAGGACTGCAATCACGACTATTCTCTACTCCCAAGCTATCTGTAGATTTCTGAGAAAATTGGCTTGAAATTTACACTGAAAGTATAACGCACACAGCAACAGCGGTGCCGTCTAACATGCAGCTGCAGCAGTGAGAAAATGGTGGCAATGGGGAAAATGGCTGGGTCTTATAGGGCAAAGACATGTGACATACACAGCCAATGACACATGCCTTTGCTTGTGTGAAAAAAAGCAGTTCGCTCCGTGTGTGCACTGCTGATAGGCTGACAGATTGCACCTCCCCACTGTAAATGCGGGAAAGAGAAAAAAAAATGGAGATCATTATTTATGCAGAGATCCATCCCCTGCCCCTCCCCCCACCCCGCTGTACACTCAAACTGCATATTAACATTGATTATCAGCATTACTGTTAAAAAATCCAGTTATGATTTTGGTGCACGAACAGTTATCGAACATAACCTCGAACAGCCGGATTTTTTTCAAATCGTTCGTGTTCGCCGAACGGCTCGAACACCGCTCAAAACAGTTCTAGTCGAACACCGCTCATCTCTAGTGCAGAGATCCTTATTCTGTGTCCACTCTGCAAGTGTAATATGCACCACTTTCATACTGCTTTGTCCCAGGCTATGCAAAATGACATACTGCACCAGGGCTCGTCGCTGCTGCCACAGTTGCTGCAACATGTGCAGAGTTGAATTACATCATACCGGGACATTGCATATCAACCGGTTAACCGGTAGGCCAAAATATCGCTATAGCAATGCTCAATGACCCGCGGGTTGCGAATGACGGAAGTGAGCACACAGCGACCGTGCTTTCTGCAGCAGCGCATCAAGGCCGGGATAGTGGTGGAGAAATTGCTGTACCATCAAGTTGAGGATGTGACCCATGAAAGGCACGTGTGTGAGGTTGCCCTGGTGCAGTGGCTGCCACCAGGTTTGCACCGTTATCGCACGCGGCCTTCCCTGGCTCCAGGTTCAGTGGAGACAGCCATTTCTCAATCTCAGCCTGGATAGCTGTCCACAACTCTTGAGCAGTATGACTGCAATCTCCAAGGCATATTAATTTAAACACTGCCTGATTGCGGTGACCCCTGGCTGCGCAGTATGGAGGTGGGGGAGATTCTCTCTGCACTGTTGGAATGCGTGTCTCATTAAGGCAGAGGTTGAGGTAGCAGTTGGAGGTCCTAGAGCAGGTGGAGGAGGCAGAAGGTGTGGAGGAAGTCTTAGATACAGAGGTTTGTCTCACAAGCCTTGGGGATTCCAAGACTTGGTGTCTAGTGGTTTAGTTCTCCATCCACTGGTGTGTAGTGGTTTAGTTCTCCAACCCTAGGTGTTTAGTAGCTTAATTCTCCAACCCTGTTGTCTATTAGTTTAGTTCTCCATCTTCTGGTGTGTAGTAATTTTGTTTTCCAACCCTAGCTGTTTAGTTCTCCAACCCCTGTTGTCTAGTAGTTTAGTTCTCCATCTTCTTGTGGGTAGTGATTTAGTTCTCCATCCCCAAGTGCCCTGCATGCCTTGGCAATTCCAAGACTTGTGGAGCAGCACATTCCCCACCTGCCCCCACAGCCACCAGAGTCACTCAGTGCACAGTCAACAAGATGTAATGCCACTGGCCATGCTTGCACCCTGTCAGACATAGATTTTTTCAAGGAACGGGTGATGTTGTCAGCAAAATGCTGGTGTAGCGTAGGCACATCTTTCTTAGAGAAATAATGGTGACTGGACAACTGGAACTGGAGGACTGCGACAGCCATCAGCTTTCGGAAAACATCTGTATCCACCAGGCGAAAAGGAAGTATTTCCGTGGCCAACAGATTGGAGACGGTGAAGTTCAAGTTCTTTACTTTGGCATGTGTAGGAGGAAACAATCTTTTACGTGACCGCAACTGCGGGACTGAGGTCTGGCTGCTGTGCTGAGAGTGGGTGGAGTAGGGTGAACACGACAAACTGCTGGACTGTGAGAGAGGTGCAGGCGGAGATGTTATGGTAGATTGAGAAAGATGTGGTGTGCTTGGTGTCTGAGAATGGTTAAAAACAACAGGCATGTCCACTTACATAACAGCTGACGGGCTCTCACTCACCCCCACTGTAGGGGGTAAACAAGTGGAGGTTCTTCGGCTGGAGACCGATGTGAGAACACTGGCCACGGTGACAGAGGAGGAAGAAGCAGCAGTTGTGGTTGATGGGGTGGCCGGTGGTTGACGAGTCCCGCTAGTAGAGCAGTGAGATTCCCGGTCTCATGCATGTTGATCACGCATGTGCCAGTTCATGCATGCAGTGATTAAATTATTGCAATTTTTGCCTCTAGTCAGACGTTTTTTCCAAAGTTGGCAGATAACGTGAGTTGTTTCATCCTTTGCGGTCTGCAAAAAGACCCAGGCCAGGCAACCCTTGCTGCCCCTGCGAACTACAGACCCACGGCTGCTGCTGGCTCCAGGCACAGTTGTGGCTGTGGATGCCATGCTTGTCATGGCTGCCACAACATAACCTCCTCATCTTCCTCCTCCTCCTCTGCTGAGCTACTCAGCTGCGTGCCTCTGGGTTCACACCAAGTGGGAGCTTCAACATCCTCATCATCCTCTCTGTTCTACCACTCCTCGCCCTGAGAGTCACCATCCTCCTCTTCCGGTTTTGACAGCACAGTACAGTCCGCATGCACCTCAGGTACCTGAGTCTCATCAGTATCACCAAATTCATCATCTTTCCACCATCTCATTCAAGCCCCCCAACTGACCTATCCATCAAAGTCAATGGCTGCCCGCTTTCCCCAGTCCCACAAGCTTGACTCTGATCTCTCCTTCAAACTTGAGATCCAAGCCCTTTCCATTTCCTGCCGACTCCAACTCCAAAATATCTCCCGGATCCAGACATTCCTTAACCATGAATGTGCAAAAACACTATTGCACACCCTCATCATCTCCCACCTCGACTACTGCAACCTCTTGCTCTGTGGCCTCCTATCTAACACTCTTGCACCTCTCCAATCTATCCTAAACTCTGCTAGCCGACTAATCCACCTGTCACCCTGCTAATCTCCGGATTTTTCCCTCTGTCAATCCCTGCACTGGCTCCCTGTTTCCCAGAGACCCAAGTTGAAAACCCTAACTTTGGGATACAAAGCCATCCAAAACCTGTCTCTCCTCCATACATCCTAGTGCAGACCTAGCCTCCCAGTACTTACCTGCATGCAACTTCCGATCATCACAAAATCTCCTTCTCTACTTCCCTTTTATCTCCTCTTCCCACAATCGCATGCAAGATTTGTCCTGTGTATCTTCTCTACTCTGGAACTCTCTACCCCAACACATTAGACTCTTGCCTACCATGCATACCTTCAAAAGGAACCAGAAAACCCACCTCTTTCGACAAGCGTACAATCTGTAGTAACCTTCACTCCACCTTACCGCTGCATGACCAGTTGTACCCTCACTTACTGTATCCTCACTCATCCCTTGTAGTTTGATGTGAGCCCACATGGACAGGGTCCTCTCTCCTCCTGTACCTGTCGGTGACCCCTTTTCACATGTAAAGTGCCATGGAATAAATGGCACGAAAATAATAAATAGTAATAATAATTATATTATTTGTACTGTGGGTCAATTGATGGCACTTTTCCTGGTGTCTGCCACCTTACTGTTTATACAGTGTTCACTGAATGGGTTAACTAATGTGACACTTTTATAGGTTGGGTCATTCCGAACTCGCCAATACCAATATATGTATATTTTTTATTTACTTTTGTTTTTACATAAATATATGTATTTATTGGTGTAATATTTTTTCCAGTTTTGATCTTGTGATTTTCGTTAAATTTTTTTTTAATGTTTTTACTTAGTCCCTTTATGGGCCTTTAACTTTCATGGCTCTGAACATTGGTATAATGCATTAGTACTGCAATGCATTATACCTGTCAGTGCTGTACTGACAGAAGCCTCTTAAACCATGCTCTGAACATGGTCTAACAGGATTTCTGTAGATGGGTGACCTGGATGTTGTCATGACGACCTCGGGTTGCCATGTCAATGATCAGGCCCTCATGATGATGTTGCAGAGGCACCGATCTGAAGGGAGAGGTAGCCCCCTCCCTCTTCTACCCTTCTAAATGTTGCAATCTATATATATCTCAGCATTTAAGTGGTTAAATGGCACCGGGGTGATACTGGCCGTTACAGCAGGAGCTCAGCTGTAACTTCCACTGAGCTCCTGTCTGCGATCGCCATGACGTAAGTTTACGTCATCAGTCGTGAACCACTATCCGACCATGATGTAAACTTGCATCAAAGGTTGTGAATGGGTTAACCCCTTTAAAGCCTGGGGCGTAATAATACGCACCAGGCCATCACCCCCGGTTCAGTGAGGGCTCCGGCGCTGAGCTCGCACTGAACCGGGCACATGTCAGCTGATTTATACAGCTGATATGTGCCCGCAACAGCTGCGGGTGGAATCGCGATCCAACCGCAGCTGTTAACAAGTTAAATGCCGCTGTCCACAAGTGACCCCATTTTGGAAACTAGACCCCCCAAGGCACCTATCTAGATGCATAGTGAGCACTTGGAACCCCCAGGTGCTTCACAAATTGATTCGTAAAAATGAAAAAGTGAAAAAAAAAACAGAAAAAATAGAGACGGGGGGGGGGCCAAGGAAATAGGTGGGATGTGAGGCAAGCAAGGGGGAAGGGGAGAAGTGAGTATAATGAGGGTGGAGAGGGGGGTGGGGATAGTACAGTTAGATCGCTAGAGAAGAATAGGATGCTAAATAACCCCAAAGTTTTATCTTGCATGCTGACCAACGCAAGAAGCCTGACCAATAAGGCGGATGAGCTGCGGGCGCTTATATCGGAGGAGAGGTATGACATCGTAGGTATAACAGAGACTTGGCTAAACGATAGCTACGACTGGGCGGTAAATTTATTAGATTATAGTTTATTTAGAAGGGACCGGAAACAGGGGAAAGGCGGAGGAGTCTGCTTATATGTAAAGTCATGTCTAAAACCAAGACTAAGGGAAGATATAGGAGAGGGAGAAGAGGGGGTCGAGTCCATGTGGGTAGAGATAGAGGGGGCAAAAAATAATAATAAAATATTACTGGGGGTCTGCTATAAGCCACCAAATATAACAGAGGAGAATGAGAATCTGCTATTAGGACAAATAGACAAAGTAGCAAAACATAATGAAGTGATTGTAATGGGGGATTTCAACTACCCGGATATTGACTGGGAAACAGAAACCTGTAGATCTCAGAAAGGAAAAAGGTTCTTGACAAATATTAAGGATAATTATCTCTCCCAACTAGTGCAGGAACCAACGAGAGGGAAGGCCGTGTTGGACTTAATATTGACTAATAGGCCTGATAGAATAACAGAGGTACAGATAGGGGGGCACCTAGGTAATAGCAATCATAATATTATCGACTTCAAAATGCCCTTCAGTAGGGTTATCAATAAGGGAACAACAAAAACATTAAACTTTAAGAGGGCGAAGTTTGATCAGCTGATAGAAAACCTTCAACTTATTGACTGGGACAAACTTCTTAATCAAAGGGATACGAATAGTAAATGGGAAACCTTCAAAAGAATTCTGAATACTCAGTGCGAGAGATATATACCGTATGGGAATAAAAGGGCCAGAAATAAGAGGAAACCAATATGGTTGAACAAGAACGTAAAAGGGGCGTTAAATAGCAAAAAAGAGGCATTCAAGAGATTAAAACAGGAAAACAGTAAGGAGGCACTAATGTGTTACAAGGAAAAAACGAGAACCTGTAAAAAACAAAAATAGCGAAGGAGGAAACAGAGAAACGTATTGCTAGGGAAAGTAGATCAAATCCCAAACTGTTCTTTACGTATATAAATAGTAAAGGGATTAAATCGGATAATATTGGACCGATAAAAAGTGAGGAAGGCAAAATCATAGAGAAAGATGAGGATAAAGCTAATCTATTAAATAATTTTTTTTCGACAACTTTCACAAAGGAAATAGAACTAACAGGAGAAATGAGAAGTGACAAGCTTAATCCTCCACTAAGTATGACTAATCTAACCCAAGTTGAGGTACAGAAACGCCTCAGTAACATTAAAATAAACAAATCACCAGGACCTGATGGCATACACCCACGGGTACTAAGGGAACTAAGTAATGTGATAGACAGACCGTTATAGCTTATAATTAAGGACTCTGTTGAGACTGGGTCTGTACCACTTGATTGGCGACAGGCGAATGTAGTGCCAATATTCAAAAAGGGAGCGAAAAGTGACGCCGGAAACTATCGGCCGGTGAGTCTGACGTCCGTTGTGGGCAAAATTTTTGAAAGCTTCATTAAAGAGGCAATTACGGAGCATCTTGATGCTAATAATCTTTTAATCCCGAACCAACATGGATTCATGAGGAATCGCTCCTGCCAAACAAACCTGATTGACTTCTACGAGGAGGTTAGCTCTCGATTAGATCAGGGGGAACCAGTGGATGTCGTATATCTCGACTTCTCAAAAGCGTTCGATAGTGTGCCACATAATAGGTTGGTATACAAAATGAGAATGATGGGGCTGGGGGAAAATGTCTGCAAGTGGGTAGCTAACTGGCTAAAGGATAGAAGGCAGAGGGTGGTTATAAATGGAATATTCTCAGATTGGGTAAGCGTCACTAGTGGGGTACCACAGGGGTCTGTACTAGGCCCAATGTTATTTAATATCTTTATTAACGACATAGTCAACGGGATAAATAGTAAAATATCAATATTTACAGATGACACAAAGTTATGTAAAACAATTAATACAAAAGAGGACAGTGCAGACCTACAGAGGGATTTGGATAAGCTGGGTAGGTGGAGCATTAAATGGCAAATGAGGTTTAACGAGGAGAAATGTAAGGTCATACATATGGGAAGGAAAAATGGAAGTCACCAGTTCTCACTGAATGGGAAATCATTGGGGAATTCAGAGATGGAGAAGGACTTGGGCATCTTGATTGATAGCAAACTAAATTGGAGTGCCCAAAGTCAGGCCGCTGCTGTAGGGGCAAACAGGGTAATGGGATGTATCAGAAGAGGTATAGCTGCAAAGGATGAGAACATTGTTCTTCCACTGTACAAAGCACTGGTCAGACCACACTTGGAATACTGTGCTCAGTTATGGGCCCCAATATATAGAAAGGATATAAATGAGCTTGAAAAGGTACAAAGGAGGGCAACAAAATCAATAAAGGGAATGGAGGGACTGCAATACCCAGAGAGGTTGGCAAAACTAGGACTATTCAGCCTGGAAAAGAGAAGGTTGAGGGGGGACATAATAAATGTGTACAAATATGTTAGGGGACAGTATAGAGATCTTGCCCGGGATTTGTTCAAAAGGAGGGATATTACGGTAACAAGAGGGCATTCACTAAGACTGGAAGAGAAAAGGTTTCAGCACCAGCATAGGAAGGGGTTCTTTACAGTAAGAGCAGTGAGAATATGGAATTCACTGAGTGAGGAGACGGTGATGTCAGATTCACTACACCAGTTCAAGCGGGGACTGGATGCATTTCTAGATACCAGGCAGATTTCAGCATATACTTAAAAATAAAATAAAATAGTAGGTTGATACAGGGATTTATTCTGACTGCTGGTTTCAGAGTCGGGAGGGAATTTTTCCTCAGGTGAAAATTGGCTAAATCATTTGGGGTTTTTGCCCTCCTCTGGATCAACTTTAGCAATTACAGAACTAACAGGTCGAACTTGATGGACGCAAGTCTTTATTTGGCTTTACAAACTATGTTGTGGGGGAGGTCCAATGTTTGGGCACACAGGGGCTCTCCAAACACAACATAGCGTCCGCTAATTATTCAAGCAAATTTTACAATCAAAAAGTCAAATGGCGCTCCTTCCCTTCCGAGCCCTGCCGTGCGCCCAAACAGTGTTTTTTCCCCACATATGGGGTATCTGCATGCCCAGGGGAAATTGCACAACAAATTTTGTGGTCCATTTTTTCTTGTTACCCCTGTGAAAATAAAAAAAATTGGGTCTAAAGTAACATTTTTGTGAAAAAAGTTAAATGTTCATTTTTTTCTTCCACATTCAAAAAATTCCTGTGAAGCACCTGAAGGGTTAATAAAGTTCTTGAATGTGGTTTTGAGCACCTTGAGGGGTGAAGTTTTTAGAATGGTGTCACTTTTGGGTATTTTCTGTCATAAAGACCTCTCAAAGTGACTTCAAATGTGATGTGGTCCCTAAAAAAATGGTTTTGTAAATTTTGTTGGAAAAATGAGAAATCGTTTGTCAACTTTTAACCCTTATAGCTCCCTAACAAAAAAAATTTTGGTTCCAAAATGTGGGAAATGTTATTTATTAACTCTTTTGTGTGACGTATCTCTCTGATTTAAGGGCATAAAAATTTAAATTTTGAAAATTGCAAAATTTTCAAAATTTTCGCCAAATTTCCATTTTTTTCACAAATAAACGCAAGGTACAGTACAGACCAAAAGTTTGGACACACCTTCTCATTTAAAGATTTTTCTGTATTTTCATGACTATGAAAATTGTACATTCACACTGAAGGCATCAAAACTATGAATTAACACATGTGGAATTATATACTTAACAAAAAAGTGTGAAACAACTGAAAATATGTCTGATATTCTAGGTTCTTCAAAGTAGCCACCTTTTGCTTTGATGACTGCTTTGAACACTCTTGGCATTTTCTTGATGAGCTTCAAGAGGTAGTCACCGGAAATGGTTTTCACTTCACAGGTGTGCCCTGTCAGGTTTAATAAGTGGGGTTTCTTTCCTTATAAATGGGGTTGGGACCATCAGTTGTGTTGTGCATAAGTATGGTAGATACACAGCTGATAGCCCTACTGAATAGACTGTTAGAATTTGTATTATGGCAAGAAAAAAGCAGCTAAGTAAAGAAAAACGAGTGCCCATCATTACTTTAAGAAATGAAGGTCAGTCAGTCCGAAAAATTGTGAAAACTTTGAAAGTGTCCCCAAGTGCAGTTGCAAAAACCATCAAGCGCTACAAAGAAACTGGCTCACATGAGGACCGCCCCAGGAAAGGAAGACCAAGAGTCACCTCTGCTTCTGAGGATAAGTTTATCCGAGTCACCAGCCTCAGAAATCACAGGTTAACAGCAGCTCAGATTAGAGACCAGGTCAATGCCACACAGAGTTCTAGCAGCAGACACATCTCTTCAACAACTGTTAAGAGGAGACTTTGCACAGCAGGCCCATAGATGCTAGGAAACCACTGCTAAGGACAGGCAACAAGCAGAAGAGACTTGTTTGGGCTAGAGAACACAAGGAATGGACATTAGACCAGTGAAAATCTGTGCTTTGGTCTGATGAGTCCAAATTTGAGATCTTAGGTTCCAACCACTGTGTCTTTGTGCGACGCAGAAAAGGTGAATGGATGGACTCTACATGCCTGGTTCCCACCATGAAGCATGGAGGAGGAGGTGTGATGGTGTGGGGGTGCTTTGCTGGTGACACTGTTGGGGATTTATTCAAAATTGAAGGCATACTGAACCAGCATGGCTACCACAGCATCTTGCAGCGGCATGCTATTCCATCCGGTTTGCGTTTAGTTGGACCATCATTTATTTTTCAACAGGACAATGTCCCCAAACACACCTCCAGGCTGTGTAAGGGCTATATGACCAAGAAGGAGAGTGATGGGGTGCTGCGCCAGATGACCTGACCTCCACAGTCACCAGACCTGAACTCAATCTAGATGGTTTGGGGTGAGCTGTACCGCAGAGTGAAGGCAAAAGGGCCAACAAGTGCTAAGCATCTCTGGGAACTCCTTCAAGATTGTTGGAAGACCATTTGCGGTGACTACTAGAGATGAGCGTTGTTCTACTCGAACTGTTCGCCAATCTCAAATTCGAGCTGTCTTGGGCGGTGTTCGAACCGGTCGGCGAACACGAACAATTTGAGAAAAATTCGGCTGTTCGAGGTTATGTTCGATAACTGTTCGTGCACCAAAATCATAACTGGATTTTTTCTCAGTAATGATGAAAATTAATGTTAATACGCAGTTTGAGTGTACAACGGGGCGGGGGGAGGGGCAGGGGATGGATCTCTGCAGGAACAATGAAGATCTCCATTTTTTTTTCTCTTTCCCGCATTTGCAGTGGGGAGGTGCAATCTGTCAGCCTATCAGCAGCGCACACACGGAGCGAAGTGCTTTTTTTCACACAAGCAAGGGCATGTGTGATTGGCAGTGTATGTCACATGTCCTTGCCCTATAAGACCAAGCCATTTTCCCCGTCGCCACCATTTTCTCACTGCTGCAGCTGCGTGTTAGACGGCACCGCTGTTGCTGTGTGCGCTATACCTTGTTAATTTCAAGCCAATTTTCGCACAAATATACAGATAGCTTGGGAGTAGGGAATAGTTGTGATTGCAGTCCTTTTAAGGACTAGGTTACAGCATTTCCTACGACTTTTATCAGGCAGGTCTGTGCTCTTAAATAGATAGATTGTGGGAGTAAAGACTAATTGTAATTGGAGTCCTTTTCAGGACTAGGTTACATCAGTTCCTATCAGTTTTTGCCAGGCAGGTCTGTGCCAGTGCTGTGCAAGTTTTTTTCACAGCATTTGGCTGAATCTAGCAAAGCTAATCCTTTTTGGCCTATTGCAGAGTGTGTTAGTCAGTGGAGTAGCCTATCTGTGTTGCAAGATATACCACCTGTGTATAGAATACCAATTTTTTTACTGCACCTAGTGAAGTAAAATCTTTTGGGCATAGCATCATTCTATTAGTCCATCTATACTGACCTCCATCAGGTTGCAAACTGAATATAATTTTTTTCTGCATCTAGCTCTGAAAAAATATTTGGGCTTCTAGCAGTGTGTGGGACTTGGTCTATTAGTCCATCTATACTGACCTCCATCAGGTTGCAAATTAAAAATAATTTTTTTCTTCATTTAGCTCTGAAAAAATATTTGGGCTTCTAGCAGTGTGTGGGACTTGTTCTATTAGTCCTTCTATACTGACCTCCAGCAGGTTGCAAATTGAATATAATTTTTTTCTGCATCTAGCTCTGAAAAAATATTTGGGCTTCTAGCGGTGTGTGGGACTTGGTCTATTAGTCCATCTATACTGACCTCCATCAGGTTGCAAATTAAAAATAATTTTTTTCTGCATCTAGCTCTGAAAAAATATTTGGGCTTCTAGCAGTGTGTGGGACTTGGTCTATTAGTCCATCTATACTGACCTCCATCAGGTTGCAAATTAAAAATAATTTTTTTCTTCATTTAGCTCTGAAAAAATATTTGGGCTTCTAGCAGTGTGTGGGACTTGGTCTATTAGTCCATCTATACTGACCTCCATCAGGTTGCAAATTAAAAATAATTTTTTTCTGCATCTAGCTCTGAAAAAATATTTGGGCTTCTAGCAGTGTGTGGGACTTGGTCTATTAGTCCATCTATACTGACCTCCATCAGGTTGCAAATTAAAAATAATTTTTTTCTTCATTTACCTCTGAAAAAATATTTGGGCTTCTAGCAGTGTGTGGGACTTGGTCTATTAGTCCATCTATACTGACCTCCATCAGGTTGCAAATTAAAAATAATTTTTTTCTTCATTTAGCTCTGAAAAAATATTTGGGCTTCTAGCAGTGTGTGGGACTTGTTCTATTAGTCCTTCTATACTGACCTCCAGCAGGTTGCAAATTGAATATAATTTTTTTCTGCATCTAGCTCTGAAAAAATATTTGGGCTTCTAGTGGTGTGTGGGACTTGGTCTATTAGTCCATCTATACTGACCTCCATCAGGTTGCAAATTAAAAATAATTTTTTTCTGCATCTAGCTCTGAAAAAATATTTGGGCTTCTAGCAGTGTGTGGGACTTGGTCTATTAGTCCATCTATACTGACCTCCATCAGGTTGCAAATTAAAAATAATTTTTTTCTTCATTTATCTCTGAAAAAATATTTGGGCTTCTAGCAGCGTGTGGGACTTGTTCTATTAGTCCATCTATACTGACCTCCATCAGGTTGCAAATTAAAAATAATTTTTTTCTGCATCTAGCTCTGAAAAAATATTTGGGCTTCTAGCAGTGTGTGGGACTTGGTCTATTAGTCCATCTATACTGACCTCCATCAGGTTGCAAATTAAAAATAATTTTTTTCTGCATCTAGCTCTGAAAAAATATTTGGGCTTCTAGCAGTGTGTGGGACTTGGTCTATTAGTCCATCTATACTGACCTCCATCAGGTTGCAAATTGAAAAAAAAAATTTTCTGCATCTAGCTCTGAAAAAATATTTGGGCTTCTAGCGGTGTGTGGGACTTGGTCTATTAGTCCATCTATACTGACCTCCATCAGGTTGCAAATTAAAAATAATTTTTTTCTGCATCTAGCTCTGAAAAAATATTTGGGCTTCTAGCAGTGTGTGGGACTTGGTCTATTAGTCCATCTATACTGACCTCCATCAGGTTGCAAATTAAAAATAATTTTTTTCTTCATTTAGCTCTGAAAAAATATTTGGGCTTCTAGCAGTGTGTGGGACTTGGTCTATTAGTCCATCTATACTGACCTCCATCAGGTTGCAAATTAAAAATAATTTTTTTCTGCATCTAGCTCTGAAAAAATATTTGGGCTTCTAGCAGTGTGTGGGACTTGGTCTATTAGTCCATCTATACTGACCTCCATCAGGTTGCAAATTAAAAATAATTTTTTTCTTCATTTAGCTCTGAAAAAATATTTGGGCTTCTAGCAGTGTGTGGGACTTGGTCTATTAGTCCATCTATACTGACCTCCATCAGGTTGCAAATTAAAAATAATTTTTTTCTTCATTTAGCTCTGAAAAAATATTTGGGCTTCTAGCAGTGTGTGGGACTTGTTCTATTAGTCCTTCTATACTGACGTCCAGCAGGTTGCAAATTGAATATAATTTTTTTCTGCATCTAGCTCTGAAAAAATATTTGGGCTTCTAGCGGTGTGTGGGACTTGGTCTATTAGTCCATCTATACTGACCTCCATCAGGTTGCAAATTAAAAATAATTTTTTTCTTCATTTAGCTCTGAAAAAATATTTGGGCTTCTAGCAGTGTGTGGGACTTGGTCTATTAGTCCATCTATACTGACCTCCATCAGGTTGCAAATTAAAAATAATTTTTTTCTTCATTTAGCTCTGAAAAAATATTTGGGCTTCTAGCAGTGTGTGGGACTTGTTCTATTAGTCCTTCTATACTGACGTCCAGCAGGTTGCAAATTGAATATAATTTTTTTCTGCATCTAGCTCTGAAAAAATATTTGGGCTTCTAGCGGTGTGTGGGACTTGGTCTATTAGTCCATCTATACTGACCTCCATCAGGTTGCAAATTAAAAATAATTTTTTTCTGCATCTAACCCAGCCAATAGTTTTGGCCTAATACCACAGTTTGGCCACTCAGCTCTGCTCGGTTACCATCCATTGTTTTTTTGTGCAAACAACTCCAGAGTTGTTAATTAGTTAACCACCAAAATGAGTGGAAAAAGGCCTGCTGCTGGTGGAAAGGGGAATAGGCGTGTTGGGAAGGGGAAAAAAGGTTGTGTCCGTGGGGTAGGTGCAGAAGAAAGACCATCTTCCAACCAAACTAAAATGTCTACTTCTTTTAGCGGACAATGTGATAAGATCCCTTTCTTACGGCCACGCCAATCGCTACAAATTCCAGATGAGGCACAAAAACAGCAGGTGCTTCAACGGATATCAAGTGCTCCTTTAAGTGGGCTCTCCTCCACATCAACTTCAACATCACAAATACTCCAGTCCTCAAAGGTGTCACCCAAATCGCACTTGCTTCCTCACAGCTCCCAAATCTCCAGCTGCCCGTCTGAGTATGAGGTAGAACAGATGGTTGAGTCTGCAGAGCTGTTTACTCATACTATAGCCTGGGAATCAGAGGTCGACTCCAGCGCTTCTGTGAATCCAGACGAGGAAATGATCTGCACTGATGCCCAGAATCTTTATGAGTCGGATCCAGGACCAGACGCAGAAGGTTCTGACCATAATGTAGACCCTCATTCCCAAACTGTAACTCCTGTTGGTGGAGACAATGAGGAAGACGATGATAAGACTCAAATACCTGATTGGAGCGACAACTTTAGTTTTTTGTCAGGGCAGGAACAGGTTGGCTCTGAGGACGACGGGTGTGATAACGCACAGGGTGATGATGATGAGGTCGGAGATCCCACTTACTGTCAACCCACAGTCAGCCAAGAGATGAGGTCAGCAGAGGAGGTGGAGGAAGATGCTAGTGACGACGAGGTCAGGTTGCGCCTTCCTGGACAGAGACGTAGTACTGGAAGCACGTCAACAACTGCATCCTCAAACACAACTCTGCCTCTCACCACAAGTCGTGGTGGCTCTTCAGGTCGCATGGGTGCTAAGCCTTGCATAGCCTGGGCATTTTTTCAGATCGATAAAGATGACCCAACTCGTGTTATCTGTAACATTTGTCAGCAAAAGCTAAGTAGAGGCCAAAAAATACATAGTTTGAGTACTTCATGCATGAACCGGCACATGGACATGAAGCATAAGTTGCAGTGGGAAGCTCAGTGTGCTACAATGCGGTCTAGCCGGCCAGGCCAACCTCCGTCTGCCATATCTTGTGCATCCGCGGCCTCTTCATCCTCTGTGACTGGGGGGACAGCAGTCACACCTGTTTTGGGGCGCAGACCTGCCACCTCTTTACCCGCAACAGCCAGCGTGATTGGCAGGTCATCATTTTCTTTGGAGGTGGTAACATCAGCTGGTCTTGAGCGCTGTCCGACATCGATAGCACCACCTTTGGATCAAGGCAACCTAACATGTCCGCCTGCATCTTCCTCACAGACCGGCATTTTGCCGGGGACACCCTTATCAACCCCGTCTAAGCACAATGGCCAGCCCTCGGTCCCTCAGATGTGGACAAGTAAAAGACCATTTCCTCCTAGCCATGAGAAAGCTAAGAGGTTGAATTTCACCATCTGCAAGCTCTTGGCTACAGAAATGCTGCCTTTCCGCCTGGTGGACACAGAGGATTTTCGAGACCTTATGTCCGTCGCAGTGCCCCAGTACCAGATGCCCAGTCGGCACTACTTCTCAAAGAAAGGTGTGCCTGCGCTCCACCAGCATGTCGCACACAACATCACCGCTTCTTTGAGAAACTCTGTGTGTGACAGGGTGCATTTCACCACAGACACTTGGACGAGTAGGCATGGACAGGGGCGTTACATGTCGCTGACTGGGCACTGGGTAACTATGGTGACAGCAGGACAAGGGGCTGCTGTCCAAGTCTTGCCGTCCCCACGAGTTGTGTGTCAATCCTCTTTATGTCATTTTTCCTCCACTGCTTCTGCCTCCTCAACCTCCTCTCGGTCTTCCACCTGCACCCAAAGCCTGTCTGGTCATGCCACAAGCTTTCTAACTGCGCAGAAGGGATCCTGCACACCTCCTTACTATGCTGGCAGTAGGGCTCAACGTCATCAGGCGGTTTTTACATTGAAATGTCTGGGAAATGTGAGTCACACAGCTGAGGAGTTGTGGTCAGCTCTGGAGAACCAATTTCATGAATGGTTGTCTCCACTGGACCTGAAACCAGGGAAGGCCGTGTGCGACAATGCTGCAAACCTGGGTGCGGCCCTTCGCCGGGGCAATGTCACACACGTGCCTTGTATGGCTCAGGTTCTGAACCTGGTTGTCCAGCAATTTTTAGCCCACTATCCCAGACTAGATGGCCTTCTGCAGAGGGCACGGTCGCTGTGTGCTCACTTCCGCCGTTCGCATCCCACAGCTCAGCGACTTACATCTCTACAGAAGTCGTTGGGCCTGCCACTTCACCGGCTAAAATGCGATGTGCCTACCCGGTGGAATTCAACTCTGCACATGTTGCAGCGACTGTGGCAGCACCGACAAGCCCTGGTGCAATACGTTCTGACGTATAGCCTGGGCCAACGAGATTCAGAGGTGGGGCAAATCACGCTGGAGGAGTGGTCTCAGATCAGGGACCTATGCACCCTTCTGCACAGTTTTGAAATGGCGACGAAGATGTTTAGTGCTGACGATGCCATTATCAGCATGACTATTCCGGTGATTTACATGCTGGAGCACATGTTAAACAGAATTCGGAGTCAGGTGGTGGCACAAGAGGAGGTGGAGGAAGTAGAGGAGGAGGAGTTGTATGCGGAAGGGCTAACATCTGCAAGGTCCAGACGGTCGGCAGCACCAGGGCGGCAGGCATGTGAGGGTGGGGGAGATGATTTTACCAGGGCGCATGGTAGCAGCCAAACTAGTGAGGAAGGTGCAGGAGCCCAGGAAGAAGTGGAGGACGAACTGATGGAAGACTCATCAGATGAGGGAGACCTTGATCACATTTCTGTTGAGCGAGGTTGGGGAGAGAGGACAGAGGAAGGAAGCATGATTGTTACCTCGCCACCAACACAACAGGGACTTGGTGCTCCTGGATGCGCAACACACATGAGTGCCTTCTTGCTGCACTACCTGCAACATGACCCTCGAATTGTGAGAATTAGAAATAATCCTGACTACTGGGTTGCCACACTGTTAGATCCCCGGTACAAAAGTAAATTTGCAGAAATTATTCCTGCCATAGAAAGGGATGCACGCATGCAGGAGTATCAGCAGAGACTGTTGCAGAATCTTACATGTGCTTTTCCACAAAACACCAGTGGTTCACGTAGTGAATCTTACAGTTCTAACTTGCCAACCGTGGTCTGTATGGAATTATTCAATAAAGGGCCCAAAATTAAGATAACATAGATGGGAGAGGTCTCTATGAATAGGAATTCCTAAGTATTTGATACCCTGTGAGGGCCAGGCAAAGGGAAAGTTGGACTGGATGGAATCCTATATGGATTTAGGGAGGGAGACATCGAGGGCCTCAGACTTCGCTGCATTGATTTTAAAATTTTACCATGTAACAAAGTGATCTATTTCAGCCATAACAGCAGGGATGGATATATGTGATTGAGTGATATATACTAGGACATCATCAGCAAATAGAGAGCACTTGTACTCGGTGCCTCCCACCTCAATCCACCTAATATTGGGGTTATGGCGAATTGATGAGAGCAGGTGCTCCGTCACTAGGATGTATAAGAGAGGGGACAGAGGACATCCCTGCCTTGTCCCATTGGTGATTGTGAAAGGTGATGAAAATGTTCTGACGCACCCCCTGGGCCTTGGGACACCCGGAGCCGGACCCTTTTTGGTGGATGCTGGTGGTTGTAGTCTTCGTGGCGGCGATCCGGTTCCGTGGCTCAGGGCGGTCAAACCAGTGGCGGAACTTTTTATGTGGTTTTGATGTTTAAATGTCCGACTACGCCACCCGTGGATTGCGGTCAGAGTGAACCGCCGCTACAGGGCAGACCGCTAAGGCTGGTGTTGTGGGTGCAGCAGAGCGTAGCATAACTCCCCACGGGAGGAGTATAGCCTCAGGGCAGTGTATGCGGAGGATGGGGGTGATGGTGCAGGGCAGCAGCAGTAACGACACGGAGTCAGTGATGCAGTTCAGGGCCTTTACTCACAGTTCTTATTATCCAGACCACGTCTGCAGGTAACGGCTGCCCACGTCGTACTGTGCTCACCAGGTGAGGGGCTCAGACAACTCCCAGATAACTTTGGAGCGCTTCACAGGACCCCCTTTGTGTGTCCTTTGTCTGGCCTTTCTTACCAACACTTCTGTCCGGCTGCCTCGGGCCTCCTCTTGGTAAACTTGGCGCCAGTTTCCCTGACCCTATGTGGTGCCTTCCTAGCGGGTGGAGCAAGGGGCTGCGCCACATAAAATGTCAGAGCCTCCGGTTTCTAGCTGAGGGTCGTTTCCTGCCTCCACTAGTTCGGGGACCGGTCTCCCCCTTTGGCCTGACCCCTCCACGCAGGTGGATTCGGGCGTGCGGTGGCGACTCGCCCGTCCGCACCCCTGGGATCCCTTCATTCCTCGTTCCTGGAGCCTTCTCCGCTCCTCTTCCTTCCTTCTCCCTCTTGCAGGCCTGGGCCTCTGTTACTAGGCCCGCCTCCGGAGCAGAGCTCATGCAGAGCCCCTGCTCCCTGCCACTTCTGCTCAGACTTCTCTGCACTGAACTAAGATGGTGCCCACCTTTTATACTCCCTTCTCAATGCACCCAGGAACTGCTTCCTCCCTGCTCCTGCACTGCAGGGTTCCCCTTCCTCAGTGTTCCCTCCCCCCACTCCAGCCAGGGACAGGGACTGTCGTGCCCATCTCAGGGGCATATTGGTCGCCCTGCCCCACGGCAATGTGGTGTAATGCATGCAGGTGTCGGGTCCTGATCCACACTCCATCCTTATCTGAGAGTGAGATATCACACCTCTGGGTGAGGTGCAATACGTCTGTAGCAACCGAGCCCTCGGTGCTACAGTTCCATTTATCTTCAGCCTAGGTGACGTATTGTGATACAGGGCCGTGATTTTGGCTATAAAAGGGTCCCCTAGACCCCTACCCCAAGCTTTTTAAGAGAATCATATATGGCGTGCCAGGAGACTCTATGGAATGCTTTCTCAGCATCCAACGAGAGTATCTACTTACAAATTTTTAACTGCATCTAGCCCAGGAAATACTTTGTGCCTAGTAGCAGTGTCTGCTAGTCAGCGGATTATCCCGGCTGTTAAGCAAGCTACACCACCTGTAGTTTGGACACTTAATTTTTTCAAAGGAAATGCTTCGGGACCACGGGATACTTAGTGAAGAGCATCAGGAGGCACCCCAAGGCATAGGGGCTGGGACTGGCACTAGGATGCCTTGCGGTGGACAGCCGAGCTCGATCCTTATAAAAGCTTTTTAACTGCAGCAGCTTTAGTGGACGCTACTGGAGCTGGAATTACGCGGCTGCTGGCATGAGACTTGCCCTCCAATAGATCCTTGTAAATGGATTTAAAGTGTATTCATTCAAATTAGAGGGACAATTTAAATTAAAAAGCTTAGAGCTGCCTCCACCACAGGGGGGCTCTCTCGACCCACCAGCGGACAGGCACCAGTATTGGGAGAGGGGGGCTGGCCGTCAGGGTTCACCGCGGCTCTGGCACAAACCCGGCGACACGGAGGTGGCACGGGCAGGAGCGGACTGGCCGTCTCGGCTTCTCACTTTTTGGATTTTAAAAGGGCATGACATGCCTATATCTGTGTCTCCCCCTCCTTTTACTCCTCCACCTCTTTTCTTTTCGCATGACTATATGTACTTGTCACTTTTCCATGTGTTAGTTGTGTCTTCTGAGCAGTTTGTCAGCTTTTGGACACCTTTGAAGGTGTTTTCTATGTGTTTCTATGTGTTTTTGTTTGCCTGCCATTGGTTTTAACGGTGTTCGAAGGTGTTCGACGAACAGTTCGACGAACAGTTCGGCGAACACACGGGTGTTCGACGAACCGAACCGAACTCGAACACTACGGGGGTGGCTCAACACTAGTGACTACCTCTTGAAGCTCATCAAGAGAATGCCAAGAGTGTGCAAAGCAGTCATCAAAGCTAAAGGTGGCTACTTTGAAGAACCTAGAATATAAGACATATTTTCAGCTGTTTCACACTTTTTTGTTAAGTATATAATTCTACATGTGTTAATTCATAGTTTTGATGCCTTCAGTGTGAATGCAGAATTTTCATAGTCATGAAAATACAGAAAAATTTTTAAATGAGAAGTTGTGTCCAAACTTTTGGTCTGTACTGTATATCAAAGAAATTTTACCACAATCATGAAGTACAATATGTCACGAAAAAACAGTCTCAGAATCAGGGGGATCCGTTGAAGCGTTCCAGAGTAATTACCTCATAAATTGACAGTGGTCAGAATTGTAAAAATTGGCCTGGTCATTAACGTGCAAACCACCCTCGGGGCTTAAGGGGTTAAGGGGCATAACTGTTAACTTTTTATTTCATAAATCAATAGTATACATGTAAATGAGGAACTTTGTAATATATCTTATCAGAGAAATCTGCTTCTTTCTCCTCGACTGATCATTCATTCTCAATTCATGGGTAAAATTTGTATTCAGATGACATGGCATTTTTGTGCTCTTACAATTCTACTGAGAGGGAGGAGGAGGTGCTAGAGATAGACATAGACATTCTGCTGCAAGTTCACCAACTTCCATCTCAGTAATGGCAAAGTCTGTATTCACTGATTCACCCGTGAATTGAGAAATTTTGAAAATAAATGATTAATCCAGGAGGAGTAAGAAGAGGCTTTCTATAATAAAGATATGTTACAAGATTCTTATTTTCACCGGCACTCTTTACAATCACTGTTAACTGCACCATAATTTCCCCAATCTCCCCAATCCTATGCCAGTACACCTCTGACCTATAGTATATTAGTTGTGACCTAGCAGCAGCCAGAACTAAACGATGTACAAGCAGGACACCAATGGATCAAATTAGTCTCTACACCTATAGATGAATTACCTGAGTGTAATTTACAAAATCAGGTCACTTTTTGGGGATTTCAGCTTTTTTGGCATCTTAGGGACTCCACATATGGCACACCAAAAGCCAAATGGTTCTCCTTCTCTTCCGAGTTCTGTCGTGTGCACAAACAGTAGTGTATGACTAAATATAAGGTATTGCCGTAATTTGGAGAAATAGCGTAATGTTTTACAAGGTATTTCTGTCTTAATAACCATGGTAAAGATGAAACATTTTGCGTTACATCTACTTATTATAATTTTTCATACAGTCCAATGCTAATGAAAACAGTGAAATACCGTACCTCTGAGGAAAGAAAATTCATTGCATCACTAGAGGAATACCTCGAGGTGTGTAGTTTCCAAAATAGGATCACTTTGGGGGATTTTCTGTTGTTCTAGCATCTCAGGGGCTCAAAAAGTGGTGTCCACCAACTATTACTGCCAAATTTGTACTCCAAACGCCAAATAGTATTTCTTCCCTTTTCCACTGTTTGCACAAATAGTTTCCAACTACATATTGGGTATAGCCACATTTGGAAAAAAATGCTTTACAAATTTACCTCTATTTCCCCTTGTGAAAATGAAAAATGTAAGGCTAAAACAACATTTTAGTGGACAAAAAATTTGTTTTTTGTTTCCATTACCCAGTATTATATAATTCTGTGAAGCAAATTTCAAGAGAAAAATGTGAATAGGTCTGTAAAATAATAGATTTTGTAAAGTTTGTTGAAAAAAAAAAATTCTGCTATACTTTTAACTCTTTTCATAACCTAATAAAATGAAAGAGCATTTAAAAAATGCTGCTGCTGTAAACTAGACATATGGAAAATGTTATTTAATAACTAGTTTGTGTAGAATGACTGTTTGTTAGGGGATAAAAATTAAAAGTTTAAAAATTGCATTTTTTTCCAACATTTTGCCAAATTTCCAATATTATAAATAATATAAATAAAAGCAAATCTTATCAATCTAAATTTACCACTATCATGATGTACAAAGTGTCATGAAAAGATATCTTAGAGTTACTGGGATTGGAAGAAACATTCCAACGTTATTACCATATAAATGAACACATCTGATTTGAAAATGGGGCTCTGTCCGGAAGGTTAAAACAGGCTTCGACGGTACGGGTGTTAAAGATAATCTATCACCACTTTGTTTTTGCTACCCCATCTGAGCACAGCATGATGTAGGGGCAGAGATCCTGATTTCAGCAATTATTATTTTATTATGCATTGCTTATATAGCACCATCATCTTATTTTTCAGCGCTTTACATACATTATCATTTCTATCCCCATTGGGGCTCATAATCTAAATTCCTTATCAGTATGGCTTTGGAGTGTGGAAGGAAACCGGAGAACCCAGAGGAAATCCACACAAACACGGGGAGAACATACAAACTCCTTGCAGAGGTTGCCCTTGGTGGGCTGAAAAGCAACAGTGCTAACAACTAAGCCACCATGCACTGTATCACAGTTTTATGTGCAGAAGATCTACCAATTCTCTGAATGTTGAGTTCTGTATTACCCCGCCTACACCACTGATTGGCAGCTTTCTGTGTACACTGTGCATAGACAGAAAGCTGCCAATCAGTGATGGGGTCGGAGTTATACAGAGCTCATGAATATAGAGGACTACATGGCAGAAGGTTTACTAGTCCTCTAATGACAATCTCCTGCTGATAAAACAATGATTTTATTAAAACAATAGCAAGCAGCCCAATAAGTGACACATCACTGGAATTAGGGTCCCTGTCTCAACATTATGATGTTCTCAGATTAGGTGGCAAAAATCTGGTGAAAGATTCTCTTTCAGGAGTTGCAACAGTAGCATTTGTGTCATTGGGTTGCTTGGTTATCTAAAGTTGCGAAATTCATCTGTTCTGAGCCATAAGGTTCACATTAAGTGACTGACAAGTTTGACTGTTATTATTTATGCCATCTGTTTGGATATATACCAACATTCTGCTTTAATGGACATGTTGGAATAATTGCTCACCTGTAATATGTGCACAATAATTTGAGTTGCATACTCAAATTGGCCCTGGCTAGATTATGGTGAGAATTGCTGGTCAGTAATTGGGTGCTTGAAATTAGGAAAGGCCGATATTTGCACTCAAGGTTACTTTTTTATTTTTTTGGGGAAATAGAGAAATATAGCCTGACCATCCATTCTTTTGTGCTGTTCCTACTTCATTACACAAACTGTCTCAAGAGAATATTACTTGTTTATCTACAGCAACTGAAAACTGAATAGAATATGCTGACCTTAATAACAAAACTAAAATTATGCTGGAAATACTGATATTCAATAATTAAATTTAGCAACGTTTGATTCAGGGTTTAATGTTAAGTCTAATTATCAAATCTAATTATATTTATTTTCAATTATTCATATGTTGTTTTTAAATTGGTTTAAAAGGATTGAGATTAAAAAAAATGTTTTAATGTATTCTGTTTCCCACCAAAGATAATTTTCATTTACAGCATGTACAAATAGTAGAAAAAAAATTGGGGGTTGTGTTTTTGTGTCGCCATTTTCCGAGACCCGTAACGTTTTCATTTTTCTGTTAATTGAGCTGTGTGATGGCATTTTTTTTGCTGGACGATATGACATTTTTATTGATACCATTTTGGGATAGATGTGACGTTTTGATCACTTGTTACAGCATTTTTTGTGGAATTGTAGCTGCCAAAAAACTTAATTTTGTCATTTTTGATTTTTTTTCCATTTACTGTGTTTTCCGATCGGGTTAATATATTTTGATAATTAGACTTTTTTGAAAGCAGCGATACCACATGTGTATTTTTTTATTTTTTCAATATTTTTAATAGGGAAATAGGGGGTGATTGGAAATTTTACATTTTTTAATTTTTTTCATAGTTTTTAAAACATTTATTTTGTACTTTTCACTGTTCTTATCAGTCCCCTTGGGTAACTTGAAGCCACAATCATTTGATCATTTGTGCTATATACAGTGATGCCACAGAATCGGTGAATATAGTAAAAATCACGGTCACCTTTGAAGTCCGGCCACAAGAAGGGTTTCAAAGGAGCTCCAAAATAACAAACAAGAGGGTCTTCAGCAGACCCTCGGCTGTCATAGCAATCCACGTGCGGGCCGATGCGCTTATGGAATGATGAGTTTGACAGCGGCATTTAACACATTAATAATAGCTGGCGGTGATCCGCTCCACCCGCAACTGTTAGACACAGATCTTGGCTTTAACATACTCGGTGAGCCCGTTTAACACACCTGCTTCCGATTTGTACCATACATGTACGGCAGATGTTGTGAAGGTGCTAAATTGACAGAAAACTAAGGGGGTGGAGCTAAGTCGAGAGGTGGGGCTTCAATCAGACTTGGGGGTTCATTCTATAGTTATTTTTTATGAATTATGAATAATAATTATATATATTTTTTGGGAATATTGGTTTGAACTATAAATCACATACATGCATGAACAAAAATTGTTGGCACCCTTCTGTTAAAGTAAAAAAAAACAACAATAGTAACTGAAATAACTTGAAACTGACATAAGTAATTTTCTATTTACATTTACCGAATATCAACTAATGAAAATCAGACATTGCTTTCAATTGTGATTTAACAGAAAAATTTAAAAAGGATGCATAGTAAAATCTAAAATACTTTATTACAATATCCTTAAAAGCAGTACAGCAAAACATAGCATGCCCCGACCCACCAATGTGTTTCTGGCCTCAAAATTTAACAAAATATTTAAAAAAACATATTCACCCAATTAGGGAGTATCATTTCAGGACAAATGCTGAAACAAAAATAACATAATTCAGATATAAACTTATATAAATAAATACAAGTAAAGTGTTTATTTGAATTATCTGCTAATTTTTGTTTCAGCGTTTGTCCACATGCCTCACTAATCAGAGGCATATCTGTTTTTTATTTTTTCTTTATCACAACGTTTTTGGATTCTATCAAACTTTGTTGCAGTTAATTTGGCTGTGACATTTCTTGATAGTCACCAATCATGATTCGGGGGTGGTTTGTTTCCAAACTGACTAGAACTAGTATGTATTTTAAATTTCTATTTGTCTTACTGTTTTTTTAAATGAAGTGATCGTCAGAAAATGACCTATAGTTTAAATTAGACTTTTGTGTTACATGCACTTCTTAATTTTGACATTGCACTTTTTTCATACCATATTTTACAGTGCCTTGAAAATGTATTCATACCCCTTTAACTTTTCCACATTCTTTTCATGTTATACCCACAAACTTAAATGTGTTTTATTGCAATGTTATGTGACATGCCAACACAAAGTAGCAAATATCTGTGAAATGTAAAGGACATGATGCATGGTTTTCTAAATATTTAAAAAATTATACATTTGAAAATTCTTATGTGCATTTGCATTCTGCCCCACCTGAGTGAATACTTTGCAGGACCACCTTTCACTGGAATTACTGCTGCAAGTCTTTTGGGATGTCTCTACCAGATTTGAACATCTAGAGGCTGACATTTTTGTCCATTCTTCCTTGCACAGAATCTCAATGAGATTTAGGTCTGGATTGTGACTGGGGCATTCACACACATGAATATGCTTTGATCTAAACCATTCCATTGTAGCCCAAGTATGTTTGGGGTCGTTGTCCTACTGGAAGGTGAGCCTACACCCCAGTCACAAGTCTTTTGCAGCTCTAACAGGTTTTCCTCCAGGATTACCCTGTATTGAGCTCCATCCATCTTCCATCAACTCTGACCAGCTTCACTGTCCCTGCTGAAGAAAAGCTTTCCCACAGCATGATGCTGCCACCACCATGTTCGATGGTGAGGATGGTGTTTTCAGGGTGAGGTGCAGTGTTAGTATTCCGCCACACATAGTGTTTTGCACTTAGCACAAAAAATTCTAATTTGGTCTCATTTAACCAGAGCACCTTCTTCCACATGCTAGCTGTGTCCCTCACATGGCATTTTGCAACTGAAAATGGGACTTCTTAAGGCTTGCTTTCAAAAATGGCTTTAGTTTTGCCATAAAGTTCCATAAAGGACAGATTTGAGGAGTACACAACTAGTAGTTATCCTGTGGGCAGCTTCTCCCACCTGAGCTGTGGATCTCTACAGCTCCTCCAGAGAGACCATGGGCCTCTTGGTTGCCTCTCTAAGTAGTGCACTCCTTGCTTCGTATGGTAGTTTAGGTGGACTGCCATACCCTGGTAGGTTTGAAGTTGGACCATTTTTTGTCATTTCATTTTTGGAAGATGGAATGAAGGTGTTCAGAGCTTGGGCTATCTTAAAAAAAAACTTTGTTTATGCAAATTGTTTATACTTATATTCTTCTCTTGTGATTACTTCTTGTTGACACACATCTGTTTATGATTGTTCATTATCTTTCATAATTATTTGGTCTGGGGATTACTGGGGTTTACCTTTTTGGATTCTTTTATCCTTACCCCTGTCCATTATGTACATATTTTTGCACTTTTTAAATGTTTTTAAGTGTCTGCCAGTGTTTTTTTCATTTCATTGAACATTATAAAATATATACAGTACAGACCAAAAGTTTGGACACACCTTCTCATTTAAAGATTTTTCTGTATTTTCTTGACTATGAAAATTGTACATTCACACTGAAGGCATCAAAACTATGAATTAACACATGTGGAATTTTATACTTAACAAAAAAGTGTGAAACAATTGAAAATATGTCTTAAATTCTAGGTTCTTCAAAGTAGCCACCTTTTGCTTTGATGATTGCACACTCTTGGCATTCTCTTGATGAGCTTCAAGAGGTAGTCACTGGAAATGGTCTTCCAACAATCTTGAAGGAGTTCCCAGAGATGCATAGCACTTGTTGGCCCTTTTGCCTTCACTCTGCGGTCCAGCTCACCCCAAACCATCTCGATTGGGTTCAGGTCTGGTGACTGTGGAGGCCAGGTCATCTGGCGTAGCACTCCATCACTCTCCTTCTTGATAAAACAGCCCTTACACAGCCTGGAGGTGTGTTTGGGGTCATTGTCCTGTTCAAAAATAAATGATGGTCCAACTAAACACAAACCGGATGGAATAGCATGCCACTGCAAGATGCTGTGGTAGCCATGCTGGTTCAGAATGCCTTCAATTTTGAATAAATCCCCAACAGTGTCACCAGCAAAGCACCCCCACACCATAACACCTCCTCCATGCTTCACGGTGGGAACCAGGCATGTAGAGTCCATCCGTTCACCTTTTCTGCGTCGCACAAAGACACGGTGGTTGGAACCAAAGATCTCGAATTTGGACTCACCAGACAAAAGCACAGATTTCCACTGATCTAATGTCCATTCCTTGTGCTCTTTAGCTCAAACAAGTCTCTTCTGCTTGTTGCCTGTCCTTAGCAGTGGTTTCCTAGCAGCTATTTTACCATGAAGGCCTGCTGCACAAAGTCTCCTCTTAACAGTTGTTGAAGAGATGTGTCTGCTGCTAGAACTCTGTGTGGCATTGACCTGGTCTCTAATCTGAGTTGCTGTTAACCTGCGATTTCTGAGGCTGGTGACTCGGATAAACTTATCCTCAGAAGCAGAGGTGACTCTTGGTCTTCCTTTCCTGGGGTGGTCCTCATGTGAGCCAGTTTCTTTGCAGCGCTTGATGGTTTTTGCAACTGCACTTGGGGACACTTTCCCAATTTTTCAGACTGACTGACCTTCATTTCTTAAAGTAATGATGGCCACTCGTTTTTCTTTACTTAGCTGCTTTTTTCTTGCATTAATACAAATTCTAACAGTCTATTCAGTAGGACTATCAGCTGTGTATCCACCAGACTTCTGCACAACACAACTGATGGTCCAAACCCCATTTATAAGGCAAGAAATCCCACTTATTAAACCTGACAGGGCACACCTGTGAAGTGAAAACTATTTCCGGTGACTACCTCTTGAAGCTCATCAAGAGAATGCCAAGAGTGTGTAAAGCAGTCATCAAAGCTAAAGGTGGCTACTTTGAAGAACCTAGAATATAAGACATATTTTCAGCTGTTTCACACTTTTTTGTTAAGTATATAATTCCACATGTGTTAATTCATAGTTTTGATGCCTTCAGTGTGAATGTACAATTTTCATAGTCAAGAAAATACAGAAAAATCTTTAAATGAGAAGGTGTGTCCAAACTTTTGGTCTGTACTGTATATATATACTGTATATATATATATATATATAATATAGTTCATATTCAGATTTTTCAATATATGGTGTGCACTATGCAAATTTTCTGTGCAACTTTTACTTTTTGGTTCATGCAATTGTCCTTTGCACAGTATTACTAGATCTCACATTATATCATTGTTGTGCCCACTATCTTTTGTATTTTACATCTCTGGTATCTAGTTATAAAAATATTAATAAAAAAGTTTACACAAATTAAAAAAATACAAAAAAAAAATCTGTTACATCTGTGTTGATGAACAATTTTGGTCTTGTAAATCATTGAAGATCATTGAAGATTAGTCATCAAAGAAGACAGTTTATCACAATGACAAATTGATATAATAAAACAGCAGCTGATAAAATGAAAATGTATCCTTACAATATGCAATGATTAAAAGCCAAAATAGGCATGGTATATTGGAATATGGCGCGATGGTACGTTAAAGCCTTCACCCCCCAGCCCGTTTTCACCTTCCTGACCAGGCCAATTTTTAAGTTCTGACCAGTTTCACTTTATGAGGTAATTATTCTGGATCACTTCAACGGATCCCCCTGATTCTGAGATTGTTTTTTCGTGACATATTGTACTTCATGATAGTGATAAAATTTATTCGATATGACTATTTGTCAAAATTTTGCAATTTTCAATCTTTTAATTTTTATGCCCTTAAATCAGTGAGTTATGTCACGCAAGACATTTCCCACTTGTCTACTTTACATCAGAACAATTTTTTAAACATTTTTTTTGTTGTTAGCAAGTTAGAAGGATTAAAAGTTTATCAGCGATTTCTCATTTTTCCAACAAAATTTCCAAAACCATTTTTAGGGACCACATCACATTTGAAGTGACTTTGTCTATATGACAGAAATCACCCAAAAGTGATAACATTCTAAAAACTGCACTCCTCAAAGTGCTCAAAACCACATTCAAGAAGTTTATTAACCCTTCACGTGCTTCACAGGAACTAAAGCAATGTGGAAGGAAAAAATTAAAATGTTACTTTTTCCCACAAAAATGTTACTTTAGCCCCAAATTTTGCATTTTCATAACGGTAACAGGAGAAAGTGCACCATAAAATTTGTTGTGCAATTTCTATGTGGTGGAAAACTACTATTTGGGTGCACAAAGCAGGAGTAACCAAGCTCATGTAAAAGTATACAATCAATTAGATACAAAAATACATAAAAATATACAACTAAAATCAATAAAAATAGAGAACGTTAGACAGAGGCAGGGACCACACAAGATACCCTAAAGTAGGTTACAAAGATACATGTATGCCAATAAATACTGTGTAGTCTAAATGCACTGAAATGCCTGTTTAATCCTAGCCAGGATAAATATAAATAAATATGGTGACACCAAGAATACGTAAAAAATGTTCACATATAAAGTCCAAATAGGAACATATATCATTATTCAGAGCACCTGTGGCTCAAATACCCAGTGTAAGGGAAAATTATAAAAGGCACTCCAATAAATAGACCAATGTACCTACATCACACTGGATATAAGCCTACAATCTATAGCATTGGTCATTAACATGTGTAGAATAATGCTTCAATACCATAATTAGAAGGTCTAGACAAAACATAATAAATAATACCACAGTAAAAAATCAACCTTGAAAAAAAGTCAGCAACTCAGCATATAAATGAGTAAAGTGCAAGGCAGTCAGAAGCAGTCAAACGCATACAAAAGGATACAGAAACCTGTGTGGACCTTTAAAAGAGCACCCATGATGCGCGCTTCATGTATGGCTTCTTCTGTGTTGACCCCTCACTACACAGTATTTATGGGCATACATGTATCTTTGTAACCTACTTTACGGTATCCTGTATGGTCCCTGCCTCTGTCTGACATTTTCTATTTTTATTTACTTTAATTGCATATTTTTATGAATGTTTGCATCTTATAAAGATTGTATATTTTTACATGGGTTTGTTTACTCCTGTTTTTGCAGGTTTATTTGGCTATGTGCCCACGATGTAGAAATGCTAAGGATTTTTTCCTGAGCGTTTCTGCATTTCCCTGGCAGAAAAAACGCATGCGGATTGTACATGCGGATTGTACATGCGGATTGTACATGTGTTTTCCTGCCAGGGACATGCGGGTGTGAAGCGTTCACATGCATTTCTGCATTTATGCAGGTTGACAAGCGCTTTCCAAGTGATTTTAGCATCACTTGGAAAGTGCTTGTCAACTTGGTCACACTATACACTGTGTTCTAAATTATTATGCAAATAATATTTTCTCAGATTTCCCCAAATTACCTATATGAATTGCAGTCATTGTCATTTTCCAGTCAAATAACTATTAGAGTACAATTGAAAGATTTTTGTACAAACTGCCTATGATAATAGTATATTTTTAAAAAAATAAAAAACTCAAACTGCACTCAAAATGCATGTTCCAAATTATTATGCACAGCAGAGTTTTCAACATTTTAATTTTAATAAAGAACCAAAAAATTGTCATTTTTGAAATTATAAGCATTAGCAGGTTATTACAAACTGAAATCAAACAGTTTTCAACTCAAAACTTTATTCTAGGTGATGTTACATTTGCACATAGGACCCCTTGTTCGAAAGGAGCTTCTGAACTCTCTCGTCCATTGAATTTGTCAGGTTTTGGATGGTTTCTGCTTCAATTGTTTTGCATGAGGACAGAATACCCTCCCAGAGCTGTTGCTTAGATGTGAACTGCCTCCCGCCATCATAGACACTCCTTTTGATGATGCTCCAGAGGTTCTCAATGGGGTTGAGGTCAAGGGAGCATGGGTGCCACACCATAAGTTTGTCCCCTTTTATGCCCATAGCAGCCAGAGATGCAGATGTGTTATGTGCAGCATGAGACGGGGCATTATCATGCATGAAATGATCTTGCTGCGGAATGCACGGTTCTTCTTCTTGAACCATGGCAGGAAGTGCTGTTTGAGAAACTCAACATACATTATGGAGTTCATCTTTACCCCTTCAGGGATCCTAAAAGGGCCCACAATCTCTCTCCCCAAGCTGTATGGCGGCAGCTTGTTTTTTGCGGGACCAGATGACGTTTTCAGAGATACCATTTTTATTTACACTCATCTTTTTGATCACGTTTTATTCCACTTTTAGTATGGCAGTATCATGAAAAAGCATAGTTTTTTGCCTCGTTTTTCATTTTATTTTCTATGGTGTTTACTGAATGGGTTAACTAGTGTGACAGTTTTATAGGTTGGGTCATTCCGGACACGGTGATACTAAATAGGTGTGCTATTTTTGTGTCTTTTTTTTTACATAAAAATATGTGTTGAAAGGTATAATATTTATTTTTTATTATTATTTTGTGTGTTTTTTTTAATATTTTTACAATTCTTACAATTTTTTTTTACTTAGTCTATCTATGGAACTTTAACTTTTAGCTTTTTGATTGCTGGTATAATGCATTGCAATGCAATGCATGCTTTCCATAGCTTGGTGACCTGGATGTCATCATGACGAGCTCGGGTCACGATGGCAACAATCGGACCCTCGCGATGACGTTGCGGGGGCGCCGATCAGATACGTGAGGGAGCCCCCTCCCTTTCCCAGCCTCCTAAATGTTGTTATTGATATCAATATCATCATTTAGGGAGTTAAACAGTCGGGAGTTCAGGCAATCGTTATATGAGCTTCCTTATCCCCTAAAAGACCTTTGACGTATGCCTGCACGAACACCAGGACATATCTCTATGTCCAAGGTCGGAAACTCCTTCCCAACCAGGACGTCCTGGTTGGGAAGGAGTTTCCGACCTTGGACATAGAGATATGTCCTGGTGTTCGTGCAGGCATAAGAGCTGTGCTGGCGCTATCACCGCTGGGAGTTCAGCTTACGTGATTGCTTCACGCAGTAAGAGCCAGTTGTCAGCTACTGTGCCTGCACGAACACCAGGATGTATCTATACATCTATTTCCAATCAAGACGTATGGATACGTCCAAGGTCGTGAAGCGGTAAAGCTTAAATAATTTCTTGTGAAATTCTGCAAATTTTATATAATGCATGTTTACATTTTCATTTATGGAATTAAATAGAAGCAATTTTCTTGATGTTTTCGAATGTCTTGTATGCTAGCAGCTTTGATACTGGCGAAAAATCAGATTTATTCATATTTTCCAGAATCAAAGGACAGTCTGATTTTTAAAGATTCACACCTGTCTATGTAATACATTGTGAGTTATTCTCTAGGCCTAGGAAAATGATCGACAATTATATGGTGTAAACACGAGAGTGTTTCTTCTAGGCATAGTAACTGACAGGGCAATTTACTGTAACCTGGCACCTGGCATAGTTACAGCAGGTGCGCTCAGTTAATGATCTCATACACCTGCTTAGTTAAGAAGGTTTAATAAATACAGAATTCTCTTCATTGCCATATGTCTGCTGCCTACATATCATCTGCTTGCTGCTAAGTTGCTAGGAAGGGGTTAAGACTGAGAGACCAGCAATGGGTTCGCTGTTCCCATTCCTACTCTTTAGTGAGTTAATATAAAATCTATATCAAATAAATTTGCATTCAGGGTTTGTATGTATGTCATAAATATAAGCCTATGAAGGGTTTAGATGTACTAAAAAAAAAAGTGAAATAAAAAAAAAGCGTGAAATGCATAAAAGCCTTTTAGTATGTGCTTTGCAATTTTTAGACGTTTCCCAATGACACTTTCGTAGATGCATTTTAGTGCTCTTGCTTCTTTTAAGGACGAGACTAGTAATAATGATTATAAAGAAAAAAATAACATGTCAAGAAAATAATAATCAATTTTTAATGATTGCCAATAATTGACGGGCAGAAAAAAAAGCAACCCATAGAATGTCAGGTATAACCAGAATAATGGATGGCACTAATGTGAGTGAAGTGCTATATAAGAAACATGAATGAACTAACAAAGACAAATAGGGCTTTCTGGAGTGTACCAATGTCCTGCTAAATTACTCATTAATGTACGACTTGCAGTGCATTTCTTTTCACAAAGCACATTGACATTTCAGGCCATGACCTGTACTGAGCTGCCAACATAAAAGCAGAATAAAGCATCATGTTCTCTTCCATTTATACAGTCAACCCAATGGATCCAGCTTCCCAGTTGTGTTTTTATTGTTAGGAATATTGCTGCCACCTACTGGTCATTATGTAGACGGGCATTAATTGTTGAGTCTTGTGAGCCTCTTTTCCATAAAACTGTGTAAAATATTATCGGTGACCCAGTAACTCTACATATAGAGGTAATAGTAAATGTCAAAATTAACTTCCATGTTACTGTCCGAAAAGAGAAAGTATACAAATGTTTACAGATTTAGGTGTCTAAAATGACTTATTTATTTTCCGGGAAATTGTCTTTTTCATTGATACTCAGAGAAAGAATCAAATATGTAATACATAATTGAAGCAGTACATGGATGATACATTGTGGAATTCATTGTTACATTTCATAAATAAGATTGACGTCAAAATTGTATTGAAGTCCATTGCATAAATTCCGACGCCTAAACTTCTTAGCATGAGCCAGACTAAATATGTCTTTGTGTCTTGAAAGTAGAAGAAAATCGAAATGAATAAAAGACTGATAGCAACAACTGATAGCTTTCCTTCTCATCATTGCAGCATCTCAATAGGAGTAAATTCAGAACCTACCTACAGAACCAAGTAATTCAAAGCCAATAGAAGTTGTCAATCATCACGCACATTATTTTTTTAAAACAATTCACCAAAACGAATCAGTGGTCTGTCAAACTAATGTCATAAGCTTCTATGAGGAGATAAGTCCCAGGCTGGACTACGGTAAAGTCATGCATGAAGTCTGTCTGGACTTTTCAAAGGTGTTTGATACAGCACCAACATAAAAGGTTGGTACATAAAATAAAAGGAATGGGACTAAGGGAAAATATGTGTAATTGGGTTAACAACTGGCTGGGTGATAGGAAACTAAGGGTGGTTATTAATGAAACGCACTTATGCAATGCTTGTGTCTTTTGTAGAAAATAAAACATTCTCCTTTCCTTCTCATGGTGTGAGCCGCATGATTTTATCAATTGCGACTCGCACCATTTTGTATGCTGCATAGAACGCAGCGCATTTCAGAGGTGATATATTAGATGCACAATTAGGAAATTAAAAAGAAGCGTTGTCGAACACCTTACTTATATAAAAAATAAAAAAAATGGTAGCTATTCGGGGGCAGTTAAACATTTTATAAAGGTACACACTTTACGTTTCAGATTTTACAGAATAGAAAAGGTTAAATGTCCAGAAAGGGGCTGGTAAAAACACCCGACCACACGCAAAACATTTTGGATACTGACATTAAATTCCAAATACCCTTATGGTATGAATTTCAAAAAATGATTTATATTTTATTTATTAATCATTTGTTCCTATGTTTATTCAATTTTTGTATTAATAGTGTTTTTAGTCATGTTAGTTCACTATTGGTTGTTTCCTTATTTTCATGTGATTGGTTCCCAGGGATATAAATGCGACACCATTTTGATTGTTGTTTTATACTATGATTAAGGATGTTTTTGCCAGAAACTAGTCAGAATTTTAAATTCTTGTCCATGGATTTGTTCATTTTTTAATGGAATTTGAATAAAGAAAATATCATTTTTATACCTACTCAATGAATGTGCTGAAGTCTCCTTTACTGTCCTCCTACAGTGTGATTGGGTCACAGTTAATAATGGAGTACCACAGGGGTCAGTATTGGGCCCTCTTGTTTTTATCATATTTATTAGTGACCCGGTGCAGGACATTCAGAGTAGAATTTCAATATTTGTAGATAATACTAATCTTTGCAAAGTAATCAGCACAAAGAAAGAAAATGTAATATTACAGAGGGATTTGCGAAAGCTGGAGGTTAGGTCCGAGAAGTGGAAATTGATGTTTAATAAAGATAAATAAAGATAGGGTGACACGACAGTATTTTCTCTGGCCGTGAAAATTGGGACAATTATGCTAATCACACTCTGATAAGACTCTGATCTGAGTTTGATCACAGTTTGATCAGAGTACGATCCAATTTTCTCAGATGAGGAGAAGAAGGAAAATCGGACTGCACTCAGATATCATGCAGTGCAGTCCGATGTTTTCCACAGACTCATTGACTAGAATGGCTAAGTGCAAACCGATAATCGATAATTATTATTATTATTATATATAGTTATATATAATATATGTTATAATTAATTATTATTATTATTATTATTATTAATCCGATAATCGGATGCAAATCATTCATGCAGCAATATTTTCCTTTGACCGGCTTAGTCCGAGGAAAAAATCTGACAAGTGCATGGCCCCATAGAATAACATTGGTCCAAGTGCGAACCAATGTTTTGTCTGAGACAGAAAATACATCATGTGAACGAGCCTTTACAGTCACTGCAACATTTTTCTTTATAATCTCATTCACATGGTGCATTTTTCGACAAGTGGTGCAGAAAATCTGTGCAGAAAATCCATTATATTTAATAGTTCAAGTAAAGTGGATAAGATTTCATGAAAACCTTGCAGCCTTGCAGCATTGGGGTAATGCATTCAAATCCCACCAAGAAAAACATCTGCAAGAAGTTTGTATGTGCTGACTGTGTTTGCGTGGGTTTCCTGCCATACAGACAGGGAATTTATATTGTGAGACTCCCTAAGGATTTGTGTAATCGACTGTATTTTCTGTCCCAGTGTGATCCGACAAAACATCGGATCGCGTTCGGACCAATGTTATTCTCTGGGGCTGTGCACATATCCTATTTTTTCCTTGGACCGAGACGATCCGAGGAAAAATATTGCAGCATGCCACAATTTGATTTGTTATTCTGATTGTATTCAGTCATGCAAGTAAATGAGTCTGTGGAACACATCGGGCTGCACTCGGACATCTGAGTGAAGTCCAATTTCCATGTACTGACACAATGAAGAATATGGAGAAATATTTTTCTCCATCTTCTCCTCATCTGAGAGAATCGGTTCACACTATGATTGCACTCTAATCAAGCTCTGATTAGAGTTTGATCGGAGTGTGATTTGCATAATTGACATGATTCTCTCTTATGAGAGAATATATGCACCTGTAAACCTAGCCTTGGACTTAAATCAGTATTTTACACTAGACTGGCTAGACAACCAGCTATATCATACATATTATAGACTTTTTGCATGCTATTTGACATAAAGTGCCTTTGATTTTGTAGAAATATTTTTCCACTTTTGCTAGGAGTTTAAAGGGAATCCTTCACTAGAGCATAATGTAGGGGCAGAGACCCTGATTCCAGTGATGCATCACTTACAGGGCTGCTTGCTGTCATTTTGACATAATCACTCTTTTATTCTGTGAATGCTGAGCTCAGTATAACTCAGCCCACATCACTGACTGACAGCTTTCTACCCATGTGCAGTGTACACAGAAACATGCCAATCAGTGGTGGGAGGTTATACAGAGCTCAAAAATAAGGAGGACTACATGGTAGCAGGTTTATTAGTCCTCTAGTGATATAATCTGCAGATTAAACAGTGATTTTATCAAAGCTACACTAAGCAGCCAAATAAGTGAAACATTGCGGAAATCTGAGTCTCTGTCTCTATATTATGCTACCCTTCTGGTAACAGATTCCCTTTAAAACACAAAATATTTATAGAATGTCTCAGTGATTATAAGAGCAAAAAATATTGTAAATAATGTGGATTTGCTACTTTCTTTATTTAACCAATGAATTATTCAGATGCCAACACAAACACTATTTGAGTTAATAACATTTTAATGCCTTTACATGGTAGGAGTTCCTCATTTATACAGTTTTGTACAAATGTATTTAAACTATTTGAATTTTCTATTAGCAGCACTCTTAGGAATGAAGAATTATTCTATTGACATAGTAATTTAAGATGGCATTTGTGACTAATAAACCAAATATTATCATGTATTAAAAGAGGCATGGCCCTACAAGACAGGAAATGATACTACCACTTTCCAATGCATTTGTGCAGTCTCATCTGGAATATGCTGTTCAATTCTGAGCGCTAATTCATAGAAAAGATGTATTGGTGCCCTGGTGTTAAATAAGGTACAAGGAAGAACTATAAAATAATAGGCATGAGTGACTTCAGTTTCATTACAGTAACATAATAAAAATTAAAGGGGTATTTCCAAGTTCTTAAATTGCTTTAATTAGTTAGAGAGCATGACAATAAGGAAGTTTGCAATTGACTTGTTTTTTCTATTTGTTGTCTTTCGCCTACAATAACAGCTTTTGTCTTTTATAGTGTACAGCTCATCTCCATGAAGTTTGACCTCCATACCCTGGTCTAATGAGCGCACTAGTTACATTCCAGGAAAGTGGTTAACTCTTAACATCCCAGTCAGCTCTCTCCAGCCCATTGATTTCTATATAGCAGTTAGCTGCTCCCCTCCCTTTCCCTCCTTCTCATCTTCTGAAGAGATGCAGTTATAAATCACCAGCCCCACAGCTTTCAGATCAGGTCTCCTAATTACAGCATTCTGTGCTCTGTGCTGTCCAGAGCCGTATGCTTATTCAAATGACCTGTTATCTTCTATGTATATATATAGTGACAACTGTGTTGGGGCAGAACAAACCATTAATAGCTGTATGTGTTACAGCAGAATTTGTGCCAAACTTTATAGTTCTACTAATACTACGGCTCTACTACTCACCAGAGCTGTCACTCAAGGTGGAAGAGCCTGCCCTCCTAGAAACCAGTTAGTAAAGAACCAAAGTAAACAGTATTACTCTGAGCTGCTCAAGAGACAACTTGAGAATACCTGCTTAATGACCCATATAAAAAAGCATAAAAATGTCACCCTAAAGGATTCCTAAATAGAAAAGCATTAAACTTCAGAGATGACAAAGCTTCCTGATCACAATAACTGCAAATCTTTACAATGGTCACCTCAAGAACTGGTCAGAGCTGTAACAGGTAGGCTTACAACATAATATTATCAATACTTAAATAAAAGTGTAGAATCACTGTTTGCCCAGTCTGATCGCCACCTGAGGTCAGTAAGGACTTTAGTGTAGATTGGGGCACCATGTCTTATATTTGTTTTGCCTTTCTTCAGATCAATAAGTGAATAAAGTGTGATTTACCTTACTCCTTTCATTTGTCCACATCCTCTGTCTCCAAGTTCTTGAACCCCATGGATGTTTAGAATTTATCAACTATCCTATGTAAATTTGTAACTAATGTACTATTAAAAAAAAATCTGCTTATGCTTCTTACTTGTGTTTACCTAAAGGGATTGTCAACTTTATCTTTATTTCAGCAAATGTGTTGGGGACCTGATTTTGTGACACTTAGGCTGTGTGCCCACGATGCAGTTTTCAAGCGTTTACGATGCGGAATTTCCGTAGCGTAAACGCATGGGAAACGCTTGGTAAATCTTCCCCCATGGTCTCCAATGCAATTACGCACTTTCAATGCCCATGCTGCGTATTTTTCCGCAGCGTTTAAGCTGCGCTCAAAAATACGCAGCATGTCCATTAATTTTGCGGACACGCAGCGTAATCGCCGCCATTGACTTGCATTAGAACGCGCCAATTCCGCAAGACTGCATCTGTACTTGCATAATTGGCGCGTTCTAATGTGCGGATGGTACTCAAGTCTGGAGAAGAGGAGACTCTCATCCAGACCTGGGTACCATAGAATCTGTAAAAAAAAGAATTTAAAATAAAAAATAGAGTTTATACTCACCTTCCGATGTCCTCCCGATGTTTTGTCCACACCGTCCAGTCTCTTGCAATGCTCGCGCTGTTGTGAAGGACCTGCCATGACGTCATTGAGTCATGTGACCCATCACATGACTCAATGACGTCACCGCAGGTCCTTCACACCACCGCGAGCAGTGCAAGAGACCGGACGCAGCAGAGATGACAACGGGAAGACACCGGAAGGTGAGTATAATCTTTTTTTTTTATTTTTTACCATTCTTATTCTTTTTTTTAACTATTACTTGGTCACACTATATAAATCCATGCCGGTTGCATGGATTTATATAGTGTGACCAACTTGTCAAGCACTTTTCCAAGTGATGCTCAAAATCGCTTGGAAAACTGCTTGAAAAAACGCATGTAAAAACGCTGAAAAAACGCTTTTCTCTGGCAGAAAAAACGCATGTAAATCTGCATGCTTTTTTTTCTGCCACAGAGAGGCAAAAACGCTCTGCATCAAATCTGCTACGTGGGCACATAGCCTTACTATTATACATGGATTACAGCGTTTCCTCCTGCACTTCTCACTGCAGCATTGATCATAGACTGCACAGCTTTCCTGTCCAGAAAATGACCACTTATGGGGGAGCATGTGACCAGGCCTGGCTATCATCCTCTTCCCATTGAAAAAAACAGCTTCCTCCTGTGCAGTAGTAATGAAAGTGGATCAAAAACATAAGCTGCTGACAAGCAGCACAAGATGCATCTAAAGTTCCTTCTGGTCATCATTGATGTGTCCCTTTTATCTGAATCCACTGGATGACAGGCATAGTCTAAAATATGATGAATGCTTTCAATGTTTTTATATCTCTGCCGATTTTTCTACTGTTAATGAAGAGACCTATGAAACCAGAGATTTCCTTTTGTTACTTAACCTTTATTAAATAGAATGTCCTTCTTCGTTTTTCTGGTAGTTGGCAGACAATCACTCATGTAATGTGGGTTACATGACACTAAATAGGGAGCAGACAATTGAAACCAATAACAGTAAACGGGTTGATTATGTTTCATAGATGATTTCATGCAAAAGCTGCTGAAATGTATGTTAACAGCCTGAATACGTAATTCAGCAGAAGCTATTATTGACATCAATGAGCTATCTGAGAGATTTTCTTTTCTCAAATACTTTCATTTAAAAATACTCCGCTCGGAACAATGTGACTTGTTTCATACCCTACAAATAAAATGATGTGATGAAATTGGAAGATGGCAATCTTAATCAGATCAAACATTACCACCTTCTATTGAGCCCTTTCCTTTTATCAGATTAATCTAGGAAGCGTTGTAGATTAAATAAAGTAACACTTCATTTGTCGAATGGAACATAAACCTTAATGGCAAAACCAGAAAGAAAAGCAACATAGTTTATGAATATGTAGAATGTGTATTGTATAGGATTATATATATTTTTTCCCATTAGAGTTGATAACATTAAATAGTTTCATGTCTAACAATAAACGAGTAATTCCATTACTTCCAACAAGATGTTTTGCTATGATATATTACTTATTTATGACCTGACAGAGTCGAACATGTAGTACACAACAGCACATAATACATTTCACTCAGTTTATAGCAACATATTTATTAAAGTGTTATTATTTACGTGGCTACTTATCACAAAGGATTAGTGAATACCATGAAGTTCAGATGGCAGCAAATGCAACAGCTTAACAATGCAAACATTTTTAAGATAAACAGCTATGCTTACTTGGAGTCCCTTTAGTGCTGAACAAGATTTTTATGACATTTTAAAGGTATTTCTGTAAACTTTACTCTTGGATTTTAACTAGTAAATCTTAAACAAGTTGTCTGGTCACCTAATTTTTTTTTATTTAAAGGAAATCTGTCAGCAGGATTTCACACCCTAGACTATTTATATCTGTGTGTACCTATTTCAAAGACAAGACCAGTCATATCTTTACATGACCAGTCTGATCCTCCATTACTGAGAAATCAGCATTTGAACTGATACGCAAACGAAGCTGGAGATCTGAAGCCTCTGTCACTCCAGCTCTATTCCCTACCTAGCTCCGCCTCCTCCAGCTTGACTGAAAGCCTCAATGATGTGTGACTTCACATAATGAACACTTCAGTCATTTACATATTAATTCAAATGCTGATGCTTGGCAATGGAGGAACAGACTGCCAATGTAAACATATTGCTGGACATGGCTGGAAATTCTGCTGACAGATTCCATTTCAGGTCCTGTAATTTCAGCTTTATATACTGTAACTACTTCTATACTACTGTAATATATACATTGTGCTGCTCCTCCATTGGAATATGCAGAAGTCTGAACTGTCGCCAGCAGTTTCGTATACCGTGGGCTGTAGAAGTCCTGCTGGAATTGTCTCTGGAAGAGCTACATGCAAATATAAATAGTGTGGGGTGAAATCCTGCTGACAGATTACCTTTAAAATTGTTGTGAATTTTTTAAGATAATAAAATAAGTATTACTCGCTATCCTGATTCTCTGCCTCTGTCTTTCCTATGCTTTTTGAGTCACTGAAACAATCTCTGTACTTCCTGCTCTTTCTTGATATAAAACTGTCACCACTGGCTGCAGTGGTGACTAACAGGTCAATGCCACAGCCAGTGATTTGCTACAGCAGTCACGTGTCTGATTAGATGGTGCAGAAAGAACAGAGATTGGTTGGGGATCTGGGAATCTCTGAAATGGAAATGGCAAGGGAAATATTACTTATTCATTTACATTGTGTTATTTTAGAAGACTAGATAACCCCTTTAAGCTAGCTATACACAGTAATATGCCTTGCTGTCACAATCCAGAGGATGAACCTACATGACAGGGGTGTAATTGAAAACTCCTAGGCCCAAGTGCAAAACCTGTAACAAGGTCCCTCAACTACAGCAAATCTATATCTAAACTCTGAGGGCAACATTTTCACAATATTTTTACATTTGGAATGCTTTGGCTTGTTATTTAGGAACTTCTCTGTTCCAGTTGAAGGTTTGAACGCTATAAGACCATAAGATTCTCACAAAAATAATGCAAAAATAGTGAGGGACTGGATGTAGTCAAAGCGAAGGAAGTAAATGAAAGGTGAGGGAAGTCTCAAATTGGATTAATTCACAATGCCATGAAGACATTAGACATTTAACATCACACCACTTTCTAATACTACAGATAAGTATTTTATTATAATAGTGCTATGGGCTTATTAGAGTCTTCACTCTACACATTGTAGTACATACTTTAAAAATCCATTACATTATATATTCGATCTGTTATCTTACGGCCTTGTTGCTGTTAGATTTTGTTTTACCTATTTAGAAATAAAGGTCTCTTCTATACTGATTTCTTTTTCATTTTAGTCTTCTTCTAAAAACTAATGTCACGCAGCACCTTTTGGACTGTGGGTTCTAACCAGGTCCCTAGAACTAGGGGGCCCTAGTCTATCCCTGTCCCCCGGATTACTCCTGAAGGAGGAGACGCTGGGTTTTCATGGTATGCTATGCTTCTAAATCAACCCTTATCTGTCCCCTCCCCCACCCAGGCAGGTGGGAGTCTGTAGTGTATAGGATAACACTAACCAGATAAACAAGGAAAGATGATTATGGATAAATGAAAATAACAATCATACAAAATACACTCACCAAAACAACAGAGTGGAACGCAGGAGAGTTAAATGAAGAAGAAACCAAATAGGAGAGGATGAGTATGTGCACACAAAAAAAAATACAAGCAATAATCTCCTGAACAATCTCCAAATGCCAATTGCAACCACAAACTACACCTCTAACTCCTAACCAGGCAGTAAGAACTAAGACAGGCAATTCCTAATTGCCAGAGGAGAGCATATATAGCAGAGGGGAGTGGCCAACACTGAACAGCTGAGAAAATACAAGTACGAAAGCTCCAGGAGAATCAATTGAACAGATAAACCCACTGCCAGCAAGGAAAAAACCTGCATGATTTAATAAGATGGCAAAGTACTTCTAACCAGTGCAGGGGTTCATGAAACCAGATGCTGTGATTTTCTGGCCCCTCTCTATTGTGGTATCACTGTGACAGCTAATGTCACAAACATTGCCCACTCACTGCACATGTGACTCAGATGTGACTGTGAAGAGGTACTTCACTTCTCACTCTCACTTCTCCGCTCACCTATCAGAATAGGTTGACAATGAGCTAAGCACACCCTGTTAGGTGTCAGGCATTTGCTGGATTTGAAATGGGTTCAGAACCATCAGTGGATTCTGTGGTTCCCCATTCTGATCCAGCCAGGGATGATGCTGCTCAGCATCATCATCAGTCCCAACACCTAGCTGGTGCACGAGATGTACAAGTTGTCTCTTGGGTCTTTGTTCCTAGCAACATGAAGCGTAGGTTGCGGAGGGAAACAGGGCTGCTACAGCCTAAGTCCAGGATTCACTGCACTGAGCATGCCTGTGACATGGCGGACCGTGATTGGTGGTTTGGGAGTCAGCTGATCCGGTGACCTGGCACCGCCTGATTGGTTGCGGGTGACGTCACCAATAGTGCGACGGTGGGCAGGGCTTAATCTTTAAATAGCCCGCCCACAAACATGGAGGCGCGCTCTGATCATTGAGCTGTGATGGTGTTGTTGTGTGGATGCTTGGTCGTTTGGGCTCCACGTGTGCTTTAGCTTCTGTCAGGCAGGTTTAGTGGGGGATAGGCAGCCTTAGATGGAGGGAGGCAGGTAGCTTTGTCTGACAGTCTGGCTCTGACAAAGGGGTCGCCATACACCCCGAGCAGTCTGCAGACGCCGTATTCCCGGCACCGCCATTAAGCCACGTGGAGAGATACTCCTCAGTCCGGTAGCACGCCGGCTGGGAGCACGTATACGCCGGCGTGTATCACACATGCATCCTAGCACCTGCTGTGCAGTCCCTGTGCTGTAAACAGGGCTACAGATACATTATTTATCGCACATCTCTCGCGCAGTTAACGGAGAGAGTGCGAATCCCTATTCCCGTTCCGGTGTGCAGTAACACGGAAGGGATTGTTATTTCAGTTGGTTGTTTTACATTCTTACCCAGAAGGTGTTCGGCCACAGTCCTCCAGGCTGCATCGCGGACCCCGGGTTCGGTTGCTTTCCATTATTTAATAAAGTTGTTTGCAACCATCCCCTTAACAGTATCAGAGCGCCAGGGTCTTACCGAACATGGCTGACAACTAGCAACTGCAGCGCTATATACAGCAACTTGAGGCCAGACATAGGACTCTGGAACAAGCTGCCCCGGTGGCTGATATCACTGCAGTAGCTATCCAGGCAGCTTCCCAAGCAGCCAATCTGGTCAACTCAGCTGCGGTGAATGCTGCGGCAGCTGCAATCACCCCATTACCCCATTTTGCTCTCCCGGAAAAATTTTCTGGTGACAGCAAATCCTGCAGAGGTTTTATTAATCTGTGCTCCATTCAGTTGGAGATGATGGAGGCACAGTTCCCCTCCGAAAGGGCCAAAGTGGGTTTTGTCATCTTGTTACTTTCTCACAGGGCCTTGGAGTGGGCTACACCCCTGTGGGAGCAGAGTGACCCGGTAGTGGCTAATGCGGGTCTCTTTCTTACAGCCCTAAAAAATGTCTTCCTAGGTCCTCAGGTCATACATGATATGGCTCTTAAGCTTCTTGGGTTGGTCCAGGGTTCGGTCACCGCCAGCCACTATGCCATTCAGTTCAGAACCTTAGCAGCTGAATTGGATTGGTCTGAGCGGTCTTTAATCTCGGTGTTCTGGAAGGGTCTGGCTGGGCATGTTAAAAATGCTCTATCTACCAGAGAGATTTCAACCTCCCTGGAGGAGTTAATCTCTCTCGCTAACCGAATAGATTTGCGTCATGCAGAACACAAGTTAGAGCTGGAGGTCCCCAGACCTCAGTGTCAGCTGGCACCTTCATTCTCTAGACCCATTTCCAAACCCGCGACTCCCGACCCAGACCCTGAGGCTATGGATGTATCCCGGACGGAGTCTAGCCCCTCTCTTTCCCGACCTGCATATCTTTTGGAGTACCCCATTAATAAGGGTACCAAGCAGTCGGGAAAATGAGTGTGTCTAACTGCCGTTGGAGGAGGTGTGTTAGATTCCGGGGCTCCTTCCTCCAAATTATTGTATAAGGTGACATTGTTCTTCGGAACAACCATGGTTACTGCAAAGGCGTGGGTGGATTCTGGTGCCGATGGCAATTTTTTGTCATCTATGTTTGCCCAGAAGTACGCCATTCCTATGAAGTTACTTCCAAAACCAATGAACATTAGGGTAGTCAACGGTTCACTACTGGACACACAAATCACCCACCAGTCGATTCCCCTCAGGGTCACTGGGAGGTTATCTCCTTTCTTATTATTCCCGGTGGATTAGATGAGGTGCTATTGGGTCTTCTATGGTTACGTTGTCACACTCCACACATTGACTGGAATTCGGGGAGAATTTCTTCCTGGAGTGAGAATTGTGTGTCTCAGTGCATGGTTACAGTCACCCGGAGAGTAGTCTCTGAGCCTCCTTCTGACTTGGCCGCTCTTCCTGTGCAAAATCAGACCTTTGCGGATGTCTTTCCCAAAAAGGCTGCAGACACTTTACCTCGCCACCGACTGTATGGCTGTCCTATTGATTTGGCCCCTGGCACAGATCCTCTGTCTGTCCCCGAGACCCAGGTCTTGTCAGATTATATCAAAAAGAACCCTCGGGTAGACCTTTTGTCCCGGTCCATGGATACGGCTGAGGACGATGATGAGCCCAGGCTCACTCTTCCTTCTGGGAGGACGTTCGTTCCCCCTAATCTACAAAATGAGGTGCTCTCCTGGGCACATGCCCATAAGAGCGGAGGTCATTTTGGGGTCAAACGTACCACAAAGTTCCTTCAACGGTTGTATTGGTGGCCCTGGTGGCGCCAGGACATTAAGGAATATGTTCTAGCGTGTGTCTCCTGTGCAAGAGATAAATCATCCCGTCAATGTCCGGCTGGTCTTCTCCACCCGTTACCCGTGGCGGATTCCACAGATCTGACTTCCGCTTCTTCTGAATAATGGCCAACATCCGCGCCTTCCGGTTCCTATGCCAGTTCCCTCTATGGAACCTGGGGTCAGAGATTTGGCTCTGGAAGCGCAGGAGGTTTGGGACCATACCCAGGATGCTACATTGGCCTCCAAGAATCGAATGAGAGAGTCAGCTGACACTCTTCGTTGTCCTGCTCCCGTATTCTATCCGGGCGACAGAGTGTGGCTCACGGCTCGCAATATTAAAGTACGTGGGGAATCTGCCAAGGTTGCCCCCCCCCGCTTTATTGGTCCTTTCAAAATTTTGCCCCAAGTAAAGCCAGTAATGTACCGTTCACAGTTACCACGACACCTTTCATGTGTCACTCCTTAAACCCATTCGCCTGACAAGACTCGCTGAACCCCAGCCTGCTACAGACACCAGGGGTGATAATCTTGAGGTGCAGGCTATTATGGGGTCTAAGATGGTTCGTGGAAAAAAAGGTTACCCAGTACACTGGAGGGGCCATGGATCTGAGAATCATCCCTGGGAACAGGTGGACCACATTCATGCTCCTCTGCTCATTGAGGAATATGAGCGTCAAGTGGAGGGGGATCTTAGAAGGGGGGATAATGTTAGGTGTCAGGCATTTGCTGGATTTGAAATGGATTCAGAACCATCAGTGGATTCTGTGTTCTCCCATTCTGGTCCAGCCAGGGCTGATGCTGCTCAGCATCATCATCAGTCCCAACACCTAGCTGGTGCACAAGATGTATTAGTTGTCTCTTGGGTCTTTGTTCCTAGCAACATGAAGCGTAGGTTGCGGAGGGAAACAGGGCTGCTACAGCTTAAGTCCAGGATTCACTGCACTGAGCATGCCCGTGACATGGCGGACGGTGATTGGTGGTTTGGGAGTCAGCTGATCCGGTGACCTGGCACCGCCTGATTGGTCGCGGGTGACGTCACCAATAGTGCAACGGTGGGCAGGGCTTAATCTTTAAATAGCTCGCCCACAAACATGGCGGCGCGCTCTGATCATTGAGCTGTGATGGTGTTGTTGTGTAGACGCTTGGTCGTTTGGGCTCCACGTGTGCTTTAGCTTCTGTCAGGCAGGTTTAGTGAGGGATAGGCAGCCTTAGATGGAGGGAGGCAGGTAGCTTTGTCTGACAGTCTGGCTCTGACAAAGGGGTCGCCATACACCCCGAGCAGTCTGCAGATGCCGTATTCCCGGCACCGCCATTAAGCCACGTGGAGAGATACTCCTCAGTCCGGTAGCACGCCGGCTGGGAGTACGTATACGCTGGCGTGTATCACACACGCATCCTAGCACCTGCTGTGTAGTCCCTGTGCTGTAAACAAGGCTACAGATACATTATTTATCGCACATCTCTCGTGCAGTTAACGGAGATAGTGCGAATCCCTATTCCAGTTCCAGTGTGCAGTAACACGGAAGGGATTGTTATTTCAGTTGGTTGTTTTACATTCTTACCCGGAAGGTGTTCGGCCGCAGTCCTCCAGGCTGCATCGCGGACCCCGGGTTCGGTTGCTTTCCATTATTTAATAAAGTTGTTTGCAACTGTCCCCTTAACGCACCCACTCCACAGCCTGTTCACTCATCCACATCATTCTTTTTGCTAACACAACTTGAGGTTTTATGAGTCCAGCATGATGTCTGCACTGAGTAATACACTAGTACACATGCCACTCAGCTTTCCTAAGCACCTGACAGATACACTTCTTGCACTCTGGCACCCACAGTGTAACACAACTAGGCCATACTTTTCAGCGTTTTGTGTACATTTAGAGTAGCAAGGAACAAACTTATTAAGCTTTAAATTTAATATACAGAAAAAAGTACAATGCTTAAAAAATTCTTAAAAAAATGAAATAAAAATACATACATACAGCACATAGCAAAAATAGCTTAAAACAAAGAAATAAAATAAAGAAAGCTTTAATAGATTAGGACCATGAGCGATGTTTTGCAGATGAGTCACGGCAGAAATTTGGGCAGATCTACAATTCATGTTGTCTCTCATGGATCTAACAGAGTTTCTCTGGATGAGATATTAAAAATAGTCTCATCCATGCCCCTCATTCCTCTTCCTGGTCAGATGAGAGGAACATGGCTAATTGCATACATGGAAAATGGCAGCAAAGACATAATTTTAATTTGTCATATTTTCCCACAAGAACCTCTTATTGGAATAATATGACCACCATATTTCTGAGCATACTTTCATCATCCTAGACACACCAAACATGACTAAGTTGCATCCATAAATCAGGTTGATATTACATTTTATAAATCCTGACACTTGAACCAAAAAAGTGATTACATCCCCTATGACATATATATTCGTGGATGATATCAGATTATCAATATTAAATTTGACAAATATGCTACAGATGTACTGTATACCTTAGAGACCATTATTCACTCCTGGATATTTTAGCTCCTCTATGCTAGTGAGAAAAATACAGAGAACGTTACTTCTTCCTGCCACTGTCACCTCATTGCTAATTTAATTATGACTCACAGAGTTTATGCTGCAGAGTGTCCAGTGATGCTGAATTTTTATTTATAGTATTCATAACTCAGTACATAAGTACTAATAAAATTACTTCACAGTTTGTATTAAAAAAGGTGTATGTTGAGTTCCAGATTTTGGAAATGGAGGGAGCTGCTGAGAAAAGAGAGAGCATAGCATGTCATAAGGGTATAGAATCCAGCAGAGATCGGGGAGGGCTATCCAGCTCCACACTTATAATGTATAATAGAACTTATAATTAAAGAAGCAGTCCTGCAATATTTTTTTCATCCTTGCATTCTCACATTTGATTGTGATCTCCTTCATTATACATGTATGACAGGTGCTGACTAGTCATCATTAGTAATTGTGATAGCAGTTTCTGCCCTCCCCATATTTTATCAAATATGCATATTCCTGCTTCAGACATTTAGCTAATGAGGCAATCAAATTTGTCTATAAGGCATTCAAGATTAAATCTAGAGAATACTGGGCCTAATATATCAAGACTGTCTAACAGTAAATCTGTACCTGATGCGAATATACAGTAGCAACAATCAAAGCTTTGCTTTAGTTTCTTAAAAGTATGTGCAAACGTTAAGCATTTGGTGCAGAAGTTTCTGTATCTTTTGGCAGGAAAACCACAGCAGCAAAAATAAGCATTTTGGCAGAGTTTTTGATGTGTTTTTTACTTGTATTTTTGATGCAGATTTTTCACACTCATTAACCCCTTAAGCCCCGCGGGTGGTTTGCACGTTAATGACCGGGCCAATTTTTACAATTCTGACCACTGTCACTTTATGAGGTAATTACTCTGGAACGCTTCAACGGATCCCCCTGATTCTGATATTGTTTTTTCGTGACATATTGTACTTCATGATTGTGGAAAAATTTCTTCGATATTACTTGCGTTTATTTGTGAAAAAAACGGAAATTTGGCAAAAATTTTGAAAATTTTGCAATTTTCAAAATTTGAATTTTTAAGCCCTGAAATCAGAGCGATATGTCACACAAAAGAGTTAATAAATAACATTTCCCACATGTCTACTTTACATCAGCACAATTTTGGAACCAAAATTTTTTTTTGTTAGGGAGCTATAAGGGTTAAAAGTTGACCAGCGATTTCTCATTTTTCCAACAAAATTTACAAAACCATTTTTTTAGGGACCACATCACATTTGAAGTCACTTTGAGAGGTCTTTATGACAGAAAATACCCAAAAGTGACACCATTCTAAAAACTGCACCCCTCAAGGTGCTCAAAACCACATTCAAGAACTTTATTAACCCTTCAGGTGCTTCACAGGAATTTTTTGAATGTGGAAGAAAAAAATGAACATTTAACTTTTTTCACAAAAATGTTACTTTAGACCCAATTTTTTTTATTTTCACAGGGGTAACAAGAAAAAATGGACCCCAAAATTTGTTGTGCAATTTCCCCTGGGCACGCAGATACCCAATATTTGGGGAAAAAACACTGTTTAGGCGCACGGCAGGGCTCGGAAGGGAAGGAGCGCCATTTGACTTTTTGATTGTAAAATTTGCTTGAATAATTAGCGGACGCCATGTTGTGTTTGGAGAGCCCATGTGTGCCCAAACTTTGGAGCTCCCCCACAAGTGACCCCATTTTGGAAACTAGACCCCCCAAGGCACCTTTCTAGATGCATAGTGAGCACTTGGAACCCCCAGGTGCTTCACAAATTGATTCGTAACAATGAAAAAGTGAAAAAAAAAAACACTTTTTCATTTTTATGAATCAATTTGTGAAGCACCTGAGGGTTCCAAGTGCTCACAATGCATCTAGATAGGTGCCTTGGGGGGTCTAGTTTCCAAAATGGGGTCACTTGTGGGGGAGCTCCAATGTTTGGGCACACAGCGGCTCTCCAAACGCAACATGGTGTCACTAACAATTTGAGCCGATTTTCCGTTAAATTTGTTAGAGGACACCATGTTGCATTTAGAGAGTCCCTGTGTGCCCAAACATTGGAGCTCCCCCACAAGTGACCCCATTTTGGAAACTAGACCCCCTAAGGCACCTATCTAGATGCATAGTGAGCACTTGGAACCCCCAGGGGCTTCACAAATTGATTCGTAACAATGAAAAAGTGAAAAAAAAAACACTTTTTCATTTTTATGAATCAATTTGTGAAGCACCTGAGGGTTCCAAGTGCTCACTATGCATCTAGATAGGTGCCTTGGGTGGTCTAGTTTCCAAAATGGGGTCACTTGTGGGGGAGCTCCAATATTTGGGCACACAGCAGCTCTCTAAATGCAACATGGTGTCCGCTAACAAATTTAACGCAAAATTGGCTCAAATTGTTAGCGACACCATGTTGCGTTTGGAGAGCCCCTCTGTGCCCAAACTTTGGAGCTCCCCCACAAGTGACCCCATTTTGGAAACTAGACCCCCCAAGGCACCTTTCTAGATGCATAGTGAGCACTTGGAACCCCCAGGTGCTTCACAAATTGATTCGTAATAATGAAAAAGTGAAAAAAAAACACTTTTTCATTTTTATGAATCAATTTGTGAAGCACCTAGGGGTTCCAAGTGCACACTATGCATCTAGATAGGTGCCTTGGGGGGTCTAGTTTCCAAAATGGGGTTACTTGTGGGGGAGCTCCAATGTTTGGGCACACAGGGACTCTCTAAATGCAACATGGTATCCGCTAACAAATTGAATGGAAAATCGGCTCAAATTGTTAGCGGACGCCACATTGCGTTTGGAGAGCCCCTCTGTGCCCAAACTTTGGAGCTCCCCCACAGGTGACCCCATTTTGGAAACTAGACCCCCCAAGGCACCTTTCTAGATGCATAGTGAGCACTTGGAACCCCCAGGTGCTTCACAAATTGATTCGTAATAATGAAAAAGTGAAAAAAAAACACTTTTTCATTTTTATGAATCAATTTGTGAAGCACCTGGGGTTCCAAGTGCTCACTATGCATCTAGATAGGTGCCTTGGGGGGTCTAGTTTCCAAAATGGGGTCACTTGTGGGGGAGCTCCAATGTTTGGGCACACAGGGACTCTCCAAATGCAACATGATATCCGCTAACAATTTGAGCCGACAATTTGTTAGCGGATATCATGTTGCATTTGGAGAGTCCCTGTGTGCCCAAACATTGGAGCTCCCCCACAAGTGACCCCATTTTGGAAACTAGACCCCCCAAGGCACCTATCTAGATTCATAGTGAGCACTTGGAACCCCAGGTGCTTCACAAATTGATTCATAAAAATGAAAAAGTGTTTTTTTTTTCACTTTTTCATTTTTACGAATCAATTTGTGAAGCACCTGGGGGTTCCAAGTGCTCACTATGCATCTAGAAAGGTGCCTTGGGGGGTCTAGTTTCCAAAATGGGGTCACTTGTGGGGGAGCTCCAAAGTTTGGGCACAGAGGGGCTCTCCAAACGCAATGTGTGTCCGCTAACAATTTGAGCCGATTTTCCATTCAATTTGTTAGCGGATACCATGTTGCATTTAGAGAGTCCCTGTGTGCCCAAACATTGGAGCTCCCCCACAAGTGACCCCATTTTGGAAACTAGACCCCCCAAGGCACCTATCTAGATTCATAGTGAGCACTTGGAACCCCAGGTGCTTCACAAATTGATTCATAAAAATGAAAAAGTGTTTTTTTTTTCACTTTTTCATTTTTACGAATCAATTTGTGAAGCACCTGGGGGTTCCAAGTGCTCACTATGCATCTAGATAGGTGCCTTGGGGGGTCTAGTTTCCAAAATGGGGTCACTTGTGGGGGAGCTCCAATGTTTGGGCACACAGGGGCTCTCCAAACGCAACATGGCGTCCGCTAACAATTTGAGCCGATTTTCCATTCAATTTGTTAGCGGACACCATGTCGCGTTTGGAGAGCCCGTGATGTGCCTAAACAGTGGAGCTCCCCCACAAGTGTCCCCATTTTGGAAACTATACCCCTCAAGGATTTTATTAAGGTGTATAGTGAACATTTTGAACCCAAAGGTACGGCACATTATTTGTTTACATTAGGTCATCATATTGAATAAGTTGTCATTATTCTTGAGCGCAAGTGCTCGCTACTTGAGTTTGCATCGGGTACTCAGGTATGCACCATGTACAGCGTGTGCTCGAGTGACATGCTCGAGTCCCTGCTCCGCATGTTTCACGGTTATTAGACACCCAAAAAAAAACATGCGGGGATCGCTCGTGCATGGCAGGCAATCCCCGTAAAGTTTTTTGGCCGCGAAGCATATGGGGCAGAGACTCGAGCATGTCACTCAAATACCCACGATACTCAATGCATACCAGAGCACCCGATGCAAACTCAAGTAGCGAGCACTTGCTCTCAACACTAGTCGCCATATCGTCATCTTTTTTTCTTACTTTTGAAAAAAATCCCAACCCCAGCCCTAACCCTAGCACAACCCTAGCCCCAGCACAACCCTAGCCCCAGCACAACCCTAGCCCCAGCACAACCCTAGCCCCAAACCCAGCCCTAACCCTAGTCCAATCCTAACCCAAGAGTTTATTTTTGACGCCGTTCCTTGTGCGGTATTAGTGATTAGACGACTTTATTCTTCGGGTCGGTGTGATTACAGCAATGCCAGAATCATATGGGGTTTTTATGACTGACAGCTGTCACACACTAAAAGACGCATTTTTTGTAAAATCTAGTTTTTGCATCGCCATATTTTGAGAGCTATAATTTTTCCAGATTTTGGCAGACAGTCATGTGACGGCTCGTTTTTTGCGGGATGACTTGACGTTGTTATTGGTGCCATTTTCAGGCACGTGACATTTTTTGATCGCTTTCTATTCCGATTTTTGGGAGGCAGAATAAACAAAAACCAACAATTCAGGAATTGTTTTTTTTTTTTTTTTTTATTCTGTTCCGCGTGTGGTAAAATTGATGAGGTAGCTTTATTCTTCGGGTCAGTACGTTTACAGCGGTACCACATTTGTATCATTTTTCTATGTTTTGGCGCTTATACACAATAAAAGCTATTTTATAGAAAAAAATATTTTTTAGTATCGCTTTATTCTGAGAGCTATAACTTTTTTATTTTTCGGCTGATGGAGCTGTATGGCAGCTTGTTTTTTGCGGGACGAGATGACATTTTCAGCGGTATCATTTTTATTTATATGCGTCTTTTTGATCGCGTGTTATTCCACTTTTTGTTTGGTGGTATGGTGATAAAGCATTGTTTTTTGCTTCGTTTTTTTTTTTTTTTTTTTACCGTGTTCACTGAAGGGGTTAACTAGTGGGACAGTTTTATAAGTCAGGTTGTTCCGGACGCGGCGATACCAAATATGTGTACTTTTATTGTTTTTTTTTCATTTTTTTTATAATAATATTTATTGATGGGTACATTATATTTTTATTTTTGGTGTATTATTTTTTTTTTTTTTTTATAATATTTTTGCACATTTTTTTTTTTTTTTTCCCACTTTCACACAGTTTATACACTTTATTACTTTGTCCCACTCTGGGACTTTCACTTTTTTTTTTCTGATCGCCTGCATGGCACAGGAATGGAGCACCATCCCTATGCCATGAAGGCTGTCAGAAGTGCACAGTGTGAAGATTGCTTGGAGATGCACTGCGCATGTCCAAGCAATCTTCCTGCTCTCTGGTGACCCGGATGTTGTCATGACGACATCGGGTCGTCATGGCAACACCCGGGAAGCCTTTGCAGACTGCGCTGGAAGCCGGAAGAGAAGGTGAGTATCGCCGATCACCTCCCCTTGCCCCCGCAATGCCGCGATCGACTTCGATCGCAGCATCACGGGGGTTAATGTGCTGGGAGCGGTGCAGGACCGCTCCCTGCACATAGTACCGGGTGTCAGCTGTGACAATCAGCTGACACCCGGCGGCGATCGCGCCCGCACAGCCTGTGTGCGCGCGCGATCGCGATGACGTACTAATACGGGTCTGGCTCTTAAGTCCCAGGGCACAGACGCGTATTAGTACGTCAGATGTTATTAAGGGGTTAATATGGGTGAAATTTGCAGCAAAAACGCTGAAAGAATTGACAAGCTGCAAATTTAAATCTTCACCAAATCTGCAAGTCATAAATAAGTAACATGGGCATGAGACTTCAGTCTTCTCATTCTCTTTGCTGGCATCAGAAAACCCTTCAGGTTTTGTGATAAGTCTGCACTTAAAAACGCAGCAAAAACGCATAATGTGGGCACAGCCTTAATGTTTTTTTTTAAAAGGAAACTTACACTGTGATTGGTAAGCATTAAGTCTAGTTTTTTCCAAACAGTTTTGTTAAATTAGGCCCATTATGTTACATTTGTGGTAGAGGTTCATAAAGTATAATATTTGAAAATAACGGCTACCATTTTCCATTACAGTATTTTAGATTTAAAAAAGTACAATGATGAACTAATAAATGAAAACTTACCTTTTCAAACCTTATTCACATGTATGAGTTTTTTACATTGCAAATAACAGACTATTATCTATAATTCTACTGGATCTATTTTCATCTATTTTTGGTACATGTGTCCTTTATAGTGTTGAGCCACCCCCGTAGTGTTCGAGTTCGGTTCGGTTCGTCGAACACCCGTGTGTTCGCCGAACTGTTCGTCGAACTGTTCGTCGAACACCTTCGAACACCGTTAAAACCAATGGCAGGCAAACAAAAACACATAGAAACACATAGAAAACACCTTCAAAGGTGTCCAAAAGCTGACAAACTGCTCAGAAGACACAACTAACACATGGAAAAGTGACAAGTACATATAGTCATGTGAAAAGAAAAGAGGTGGAGGAGTAAAAGGAGGGGGAGACACAGATATAGGCATGTCATGCCCTTCTAAAATCCAAAAAGTGAGAAGCCGAGACGGCCAGTCCGCTCCTGCCCGTGCCACCTCCGTGTCGCCGGGTTTGTGCCAGAGCCGCGGTGAACCCTGACGGCCAGCCCCCCTCTCCCAATACTGGTGCCTGTCCGCTGGTGGGTCGAGAGAGCCCCCCTGTGGTGGAGGCAGCTCTAAGCTTTTTAATTTAAATTGTCCCTCTAATTTGAATGAATACACTTTAAATCCATTTACAAGGATCTATTGGAGGGCAAGTCTCATGCCAGCAGCCGCGTAATTCCAGCTCCAGTAGCGTCCACTAAAGCTGCTGCAGTTAAAAAGCTTTTATAAGGATCGAGCTCGGCTGTCCACCGCAAGGCATCCTAGTGCCAGTCCCAGCCCCTATGCCTTGGGGTGCCTCCTGATGCTCTTCACTAAGTATCCCGTGGTCCCGAAGCATTTCCTTTGAAAAAATTAAGTGTCCAAACTACAGGTGGTGTAGCTTGCTTAACAGCCGGGATAATCCGCTGACTAGCAGACACTGCTACTAGGCACAAAGTATTTCCTGGGCTAGATGCAGTTAAAAATTTGTAAGTAGATACTCTCGTTGGATGCTGAGAAAGCATTCCATAGAGTCTCCTGGCACGCCATATATGATTCTCTTAAAAAGCTTGGGGTAGGGGTCTAGGGGACCCTTTTATAGCCAAAATCACGGCCCTGTATCACAATACGTCACCTAGGCTGAAGATAAATGGAACTGTAGCACCGAGGGCTCGGTTGCTACAGACGTATTGCACCTCACCCAGAGGTGTGATATCTCACTCTCAGATAAGGATGGAGTGTGGATCAGGACCCGACACCTGCATGCATTACACCACATTGCCGTGGGGCAGGGCGACCAATATGCCCCTGAGATGGGCACGACAGTCCCTGTCCCTGGCTGGAGTGGGGGGAGGGAACACTGAGGAAGGGGAACCCTGCAGTGCAGGAGCAGGGAGGAAGCAGTTCCTGGGTGCATTGAGAAGGGAGTATAAAAGGTGGGCACCATCTTAGTTCAGTGCAGAGAAGTCTGAGCAGAAGTGGCAGGGAGCAGGGGCTCTGCATGAGCTCTGCTCCGGAGGCGGGCCTAGTAACAGAGGCCCAGGCCTGCAAGAGGGAGAAGGAAGGAAGAGGAGCGGAGAAGGCTCCAGGAACGAGGAATGAAGGGATCCCAGGGGTGCGGACGGGCGAGTCGCCACCGCACGCCCGAATCCACCTGCGTGGAGGGGTCAGGCCAAAGGGGGAGACCGGTCCCCGAACTAGTGGAGGCAGGAAACGACCCTCAGCTAGAAACCGGAGGCTCTGACATTTTATGTGGCGCAGCCCCTTGCTCCACCCGCTAGGAAGGCACCACATAGGGTCAGGGAAACTGGCGCCAAGTTTACCATGAGGAGGCCTGAGGCAGCCGGACAGAAGTGTTGGTAAGAAAGGCCAGACAAAGGACACACAAAGGGGGTCCTGTGAAGCGCTCCAAAGTTATCTGGGAGTTGTCTGAGCCCCTCACCTGGTGAGCACAGTACGACGTGGGCAGCCGTTACCTGCAGACGTGGTCTGGATAATAAGAACTGTGAGTAAAGGCCCTGAACTGCATCACTGACTCCGTGTCGTTACTGCTGCTGCCCTGCACCATCACCCCCATCCTCCGCATACACTGCCCTGAGGCTATACTCCTCCCGTGGGGAGTTATGCTACGCTCTGCTGCACCCACAACACCAGCCTTAGCGGTCTGCCCTGTAGCGGCGGTTCACTCTGACCGCAATCCACGGGTGGCGTAGTCGGACATTTAAACATCAAAACCACATAAATAGTTCCGCCACTGGTTTGACCGCCCTGAGCCACGGAACCGGATCGCCGTCACGAAGACTACAACCACCAGCATCCACCAAAAAGGGTCCGGCTCCGGGTGTCCCAAGGCCCAGGGGGTGCGTCAGAACATTTTCATCACCTTTCACAATCACCAATGGGACAAGGCAGGGATGTCCTCTGTCCCCTCTATTATACATCCTAGTGACGGAGCACCTGCTCTCATCAATTCGCCATAACCCCAATATTAGGTGGATTGAGGTGGGAGGCACCGAGTACAAGTGCTCTCTATTTGCTGATGATGTCCTAGTATATATCACTCAATCACATATATCCATCCCTGCTGTTATGGCTGAAATAGATCACTTTGTTACATGGTAAAATTTTAAAATCAATGCAGCGAAGTCTGAGGCCCTCGATGTCTCCCTCCCTAAATCCATATAGGATTCCATCCAGTCCAACTTTCCCTTTGCCTGGCCCTCACAGGGTATCAAATACTTAGGAATTCCTATTCATAGAGACCTCTCCCATCTATGTTATCTTAATTTTGGGCCCTTTATTGAACAATTCCATACAGACCACGGTTGGCAAGTTAGAACTGTAAGATTCACTACGTGAACCACTGGTGTTTTGTGGAAAAGCACATGTACACCGCGTTCCAAATTATTATGCAAAAAGTTTTTAGGAGTGATAAGGGAAGAATTTGTTTGTTTGTCAGTTAAACTCATTGATGGTGATGTGTGTCAGGGCTCTTTATATCACTGTAAGCAATTGCAGACACCTGTGCTAATTAGTTTGGCAGGTGTGTCCAATGAAAGGCAAGACTACTTAAGAAGGCTCTCTCACATTATTAAGCACCCTACATTTTCTGCCAAAATGGGAAAGAAAAAGGATGTGTCGGCTGCTGAGAAGCAACAAATTGTGGAGTGTTTAGATCAAGGCATGACTACAATCAACATTGTGCGATGATCAGGATGAAGTGTCTTGGCAATCAAGAAGTATGTAGCTGATTCACAGTACACACGTGTGCGTGCTGATAAGGGCAAATTGAGGACTCTTTCCTACAGGCAATTACGTCAGGTTGAAAGAGCAGCGGCAAAAAAGCCTTGTCATAGCAGCAGACAAGTTTTTGAAGCTGCTTGTGCCTCCAACGTCCCCCGAACAACAAGATGCAGGGTCCTTCAGAGGTTTGCAGCTGTGCATACGCCATCCTGTCGACCTCCTCTATCCACTTCACACAAGCAGAAACGGCTCCAGTGGGCCAAACATTACATGAAGACTGATTTCAAAACTGTTTTGTTCACGGATGAGTGCCGTGCAGCGCTCGATGGTCCAGATGAATGGAGTGGAGGATGGCTGGTTGATGGACACCCCACGCAAACACGGCTACAGCGCCAACAAAGAGGAGGTGGAGTAATGTTTTGGGCTGGAATCATGGGGAGAGAGATTGTCGGCCCCTTTAGGATCCCTGAAGGCGCTAAAGATGAACTCCATAATGTATGTGGATTTTCTCAAACAGCACTTCCTGCCATGGTTCAAGAAGAAGAACCGTGTATTTCACAGCAAGATCATTTTTCTGCATGATAATGCACCATCTCATGCTGCACATAAAACATCTGCATCTCTGGCTGATATGGGCATAAAAGGGGACAAACTTATGGTGTGACCCCCATGCTCCCCTGACCTCTACCCCATTCAGAACCTTTGGAGCATCATTAAAAGGAGTGTCTATGATGGCGGGAGGCAGTTCACATCTAAGCAACAGCTCTGGGAGGGTATTCTGTCCTCATGCAAAACAATTGAAGCAGAAACCATCCAAAACCTGACAAATTCAATGGACGAGAGAGTTCAGAAGCTCCTTTCGAACAAGGGGTCCTATGTGAAAATGTAACATCACCTAGAATAAAGTTTTGAGTTGAAAACTGTTTGATTTCAGTTTCTAACAACCTGCTAATGCTTATAATTTCAAAAATGACCATTTTTTTGGTCTTTATTAAAATGAAAAGGTTGATCGAAAAGTTTGGGGGATCTAAGAGTGTGGCAACCCAGTAGTCATGATTACTTCGAATTCTGACAATATGAGGGTCATGCTGCAGGTAGTGCAGCAAGAAGGCACTTATGTGTCTTGCGCATCTCGGAGCCCCAAAATTATTTTCCGGGCTAGATGCAGCTAAAAATTATTTTTAATTTTAAATCTGGTGAAGCTTATTATAGATGGCCTAATAGGATCAGTGCTGCACACTGCTACAAAGCCCAAATTATTTTCCAGTCAAGATACAGATAAACATGATTAGTAATTTGAAAGCTTAAAACGGTTGGTAGGGTGATTTTAACCAATCATCAAGCTTTTACTCTCCCCAGGATGACACAGGGGTAGAAAAGTCGTTTCGGATCCATGATTTGTTCATCTTTATGAACGTGAGTCTGTCTACATTATCAGTGGAGAGCCGCGTGCGCTTATCTGTCAGCACACCACCAGCAGCGCTGAACACACGTTCAGACAGAACGCTGGCTGCGGGGCATGACAAGATCTCCAAGGCGTAAGTGGCTAGCTCCGGCCATTTATCCAGATTGGAAGCCCAAAAAGAGCAAGGGTCCAGTGACACAGTCGTGGCTTCAATGTTTACTTGGAGATACTCCTGTACCATCGTCTCTAGGCGTTGACTATGTGTCAGACTTCTTGTCTCCTGTGGCCTTGCAAAGGATGGGCTAAAAAAGTGGTGAAATGATTCCGCAAAATTGATGTTACCAGCAGATACTGTGGTTCTGTTACGGTTTGAGTGCTGAACACTTGACGGTCCCACGGTTGGCAAGTTGGAACTGTGAGATTCACTACGTGCACCACTGGTATTTTGTGGAAAAGCACATGTAAGATTCTGCAACAGTCTCTGCTGATACTCCTGCATGCGTGCATCCCTTTCTATGGCAGGAATAATTTCTGCAAATTTACTTTTGTACCGGGGATCTAACAGTGTGGCAACCCAGTAGTCAGGATTATTTCTAATTCTCACAATTCGAGGGTCATGTTGCAGGTAGTGCAGCAAGAAGGCACTCATGTGTGTTGCGCATCCAGGAGCACCAAGTCCCTGTTGTGTTGGTGGCGAGGTAACAATCATGCTTCCTTCCTCTGTCCTCTCCCCCCAACCTCGCACAACAGAAATGTGATCAAGGTCTCCCTCATCTGATGAGTCTTCCATCAGTTCGTCCTCCACTTCTTCCTGGGCTCCTGCACCTTCCTCACTAGTTTGGCTGCTACCATGCGCCCTGGTAAAATCATCTCCCCCACCCTCACATGCCTGCCGCCTTGGTGCTGCCGACCGTTTGGACCTTGCAGATGCTAGCCCTTCCGCATACAACTCCTCCTCCTCTACTTCCTCCACCTCCTCTTGTGCCACCACCTGACTCCGAATTCTGTTTAACATGTGCTCCAGCATGTAAATCACCGGAATAGTCATGCTGATAATGGCATCGTCAGCACTAAACATCTTCGTCGCCATTTCAAAACTGTGCAGAAGGGTGCATAGGTCCCTGATCTGAGACCACTCCTCCAGCGTGATTTGCCCCACCTCTGAATCTCGTTGGCCCAGGCTATACGTCAGAACGTATTGCACCAGGGCTTGTCGGTGCTGCCACAGTCGCTGCAACATGTGCAGAGTTGAATTCCACCGGGTAGGCACATCGCATTTTAGCCGGTGAAGTGGCAGGCCCAACGACTTCTGTAGAGATGTAAGTCGCTGAGCTGCGGGATGCGAACGGCGGAAGTGAGCACACAGCGACCGTGCCCTCTGCAGAAGGCCATCTAGTCTGGGATAGTGGGCTAAAAATTGCTGGACAACCAGGTTCAACACGTGAGCCATACAAGGCACGTGTGTGACATTGCCCCGGCGAAGGGCCGCACCCAGGTTTGCAGCATTGTCGCACACGGCCTTCCCTGGTTTCAGGTCCAGTGGAGACAACCATTCATGAAATTGGTTCTCCAGAGCTGACCACAACTCCTCAGCTGTGTGACTCACATTTCCCAGACATTTCAATGTAAAAACCGCCTGATGACGTTGAGCCCTACTGCCAGCATAGTAAGGAGGTGTGCAGGATCCCTTCTGCGCAGTTAGAAAGCTTGTGGCATGACCAGACAGGCTTTGGGTGCAGGTGGAAGACCGAGAGGAGGTTGAGGAGGCAGAAGCAGTGGAGGAACTTTGACATAAAGAGGATTGACGCACAACTCGTGGGGACGGCAAGACTTGGACAGCAGCCCCTTGTCCTGCTGTCACCATAGTTACCCAGTGCCCAGTCAGCGACATGTAACGCCCCTGTCCATGCCTACTCGTCCAAGTGTCTGTGGTGAAATGCACCCTGTCACACACAGAGTTTCTCAAAGAAGCGGTGATGTTGTGTGCGACATGCTGGTGGAGCGCAGGCACACCTTTCTTTGAGAAGTAGTGCCGACTGGGCATCCGGTACTGGGGCACTGCGACGGACATAAGGTCTCGAAAATCCTCTGTGTCCACCAGGCGGAAAGGCAGCATTTCTGTAGCCAAGAGCTTGCAGATGGTGAAATTCAACCTCTTAGCTTTCTCATGGCTAGGAGGAAATGGTCTTTTACTTGTCCACATCTGAGGGACCGAGGGCTGGCTATTGTGCTTAGACGGGGTTGATAAGGGTGTCCCCGGCAAACTGCCGGTCTGTGAGGAAGATGCAGGCGGACATGTTAGGTTGCCTTGATCCAAAGGTGGTGCTATCGATGTCGGACAGCGCTCAAGACCAGCTGGTGTTACCACCTCCAAAGAAAATGATGACCTGCCAATCACGCTGGCTGTTGCGGGTAAAGAGGTGGCAGGTCTGCGCCCCAAAACTGGTGTGACTGCTGTCCCCCCAGTCACAGAGGATGAAGAGGCCGCGGATGCACAAGATATGGCAGACGGTGGTTGGCCCGGCCGGCTAGGCCGCATTGTAGCACACTGAGCTTCCCACTGCAACTTATGCTTCATGTCCATGTGCCGGTTCATGCATGAAGTACTCAAACTATGTATTTTTTGGCCTCTACTTAGCTTTTGCTGACAAATGTTACAGATAACACGAGTTGGGTCATCTTTATCGATCTGAAAAAATGCCCAGGCTATGCAAGGCTTAGCACCCATGCGACCTGAAGAGCCACCACGACTTGTGGTGAGAGGCAGAGTTGTGTTTGAGGATGCAGTTGTTGACGTGCTTCCAGTACTACATCTCTGTCCAGGAAGGCGCAACCTGACCTCGTCGTCACTAGCATCTTCCTCCACCTCCTCTGCTGACCTCATCTCTTGGCTGACTGTGGGTTGACAGTAAGTGGGATCTCCGACCTCATCATCATCACCCTGTGCGTTATCACACCCGTCGTCCTCAGAGCCAACCTGTTCCTGCCCTGACAAAAAACTAAAGTTGTCGCTCCAATCAGGTATTTGAGTCTTATCATCGTCTTCCTCATTGTCTCCACCAACAGGAGTTACAGTTTGGGAATGAGGGTCTACATTATGGTCAGAACCTTCTGCGTCTGGTCCTGGATCCGACTCATAAAGATTCTGGGCATCAGTGCAGATCATTTCCTCGTCTGGATTCACAGAAGCGCTGGAGTCGACCTCTGATTCCCAGGCTATAGTATGAGTAAACAGCTCTGCAGACTCAACCATCTGTTCTACCTCATACTCAGACGGGCAGCTGGAGATTTGGGAGCTGTGAGGAAGCAAGTGCGATTTGGGTGACACCTTTGAGGACTGGAGCATTTGTGATGTTGAAGTTGATGTGGAGGAGAGCCCACTTAAAGGAGCACTTGATATCCGTTGAAGCACATGTTAAACAGAATTCGGAGTCAGGTGGTGGCACAAGAGGAGGTGGAGGAAGTAGAGGAGGAGGAGTTGTATGCGGAAGGGCTAACATCTGCAAGGTCCAAACGGTCGGCAGCACCAAGGCGGCAGGCATGTGAGGGTGGGGGAGATGATTTTACCAGGGCGCATGGTAGCAGCCAAACTAGTGAGGAAGGTGCAGGAGCCCAGGAAGAAGTGGAGGACGAACTGATGGAAGACTCATCAGATGAGGGAGACCTTGATCACATTTCTGTTGTGCGAGTTTGGGGGGAGAGGACAGAGGAAGGAAGCATGATTGTTACCTCGCCACCAACACAACAGGGACTTGGTGCTCCTGGATGCGCAACACACATGAGTGCCTTCTTGCTGCACTACCTGCAACATGACCCTCGAATTGTGAGAATTAGAAATAATCCTGACTACTGGGTTGCCACACTGTTAGATCCCCGGTACAAAAGTAAATTTGCAGAAATTATTCCTGCCATAGAAAGGGATGCACGCATGCAGGAGTATCAGCAGAGACTGTTGCAGAATCTTACATGTGCTTTTCCACAAAATACCAGTGGTGCACGTAGTGAATCTCACAGTTCCAACTTGCCAACCGTGGGACCGTCAAGTGTTCAGCACTCAAACCGTAACAGAACCACAGTATCTGCTGGTAACATCAATTTTGCGGAATCATTTCACCACTTTTTTAGCCCATCCTTTGCAAGGCCACAGGAGACAAGAAGTCTGACACATAGTCAACGCCTAGAGACGATGGTACAGGAGTATCTCCAAGTAAACATTGAAGCCACGACTGTGTCACTGGACCCTTGCTCTTTTTGGGCTTCCAATCTGGATAAATGGCCGGAGCTAGCCACTTACGCCTTGGAGATCTTGTCATGCCCCGCAGCCAGCGTTCTGTCTGAACGTGTGTTCAGCGCTGCTGGTGGTGTGCTGACAGATAAGCGCACGCGGCTCTCCACTGATAATGTAGACAGACTCACGTTCATAAAGATGAACAAATCATGGATCCGAAACGACTTTTCTACCCCTGTGCCATCCTGGGGAGAGTAAAAGCTTGATGATTGGTTAAAATCACCCTACCAACCGTTTTAAGCTTTCAAATTACTAATCATGTTTATCTGTATCTTGACTGGAAAATAATTTGGGCTTTGTAGCAGTGTGCAGCACTGATCCTATTAGGCCATCTATAATAAGCTTCACCAGATTTAAAATTAAAAATAATTTTTAGCTGCATCTAGCCCGGAAAATAATTTTGGGGCTCCGAGATGCGCAAGACACATAAGTGCCTTCTTGCTGCACTACCTGCAGCATGACCCTCATATTGTCAGAATTCGAAGTAATCATGACTACTGGGTTGCCACACTCTTAGATCCCCCAAACTTTTCGATCAACCTTTTCATTTTAATAAAGACCAAAAAAATGGTCATTTTTGAAATTATAAGCATTAGCAGGTTGTTAGAAACTGAAATCAAACAGTTTTCAACTCAAAACTTTATTCTAGGTGATGTTACATTTTCACATAGGACCCCTTGTTCGAAAGGAGCTTCTGAACTCTCTCGTCCATTGAATTTGTCAGGTTTTGGATGGTTTCTGCTTCAATTGTTTTGCATGAGGACAGAATACCCTCCCAGAGCTGTTGCTTAGATGTGAACTGCCTCCCGCCATCATAGACACTCCTTTTAATGATGCTCCAAAGGTTCTGAATGGGGTAGAGGTCAGGGGAGCATGGGGGTCACACCATAAGTTTGTCCCCTTTTATGCCCATATCAGCCAGAGATGCAGATGTTTTATGTGCAGCATGAGATGGTGCATTATCATGCAGAAAAATGATCTTGCTGTGAAATACACGGTTCTTCTTCTTGAACCATGGCAGGAAGTGCTGTTTGAGAAAATCCACATACATTATGGAGTTCATCTTTAGCGCCTTCAGGGATCCTAAAGGGGCCGACAATCTCTCTCCCCATGATTCCAGCCCAAAACATTACTCCACCTCCTCCTTGTTGGCGCTGTAGCCGTGTTTGCGTGGGGTGTCCATCAACCAGCCATCCTCCACTCCATTCATCTGGACCATCGAGCGCTGCACGGCACTCATCCGTGAACAAAACAGTTTTGAAATCAGTCTTCATGTAATGTTTGGCCCACTGGAGCCGTTTCTGCTTGTGTGAAGTGGATAGAGGAGGTCGACAGGATGGCGTATGCACAGCTGCAAACCTCTGAAGGACCCTGCATCTTGTTGTTCGGGGGACGTTGGAGGCACAAGCAGCTTCAAAAACTTGTCTGCTGCTATGACAAGGCTTTTTTGCCGCTGCTCTTTCAACCTGACGTAATTGCCTGTAGGAAAGAGTCCTCAATTTGCCCTTATCAGCACGCACACGTGTGTACTGTGAATCAGCTACATACTTCTTGATTGCCAAGACACTTCATCCTGATCATCGCACAATGTTGATTGTAGTCATGCCTTGACCTAAACACTCCACAATTTGTTGCTTCTCAGCAGCCGACACATCCTTTTTCTTTCCCATTTTGGCAGAAAATGTAGGCTGCTTAATAATGTGAGAGAGCCTTCTTAAGTAGTCTTGCCTTTCATTGGACACACCTGCCAAACTAATTAGCACAGGTGTCTGCAATTGCTTACAGTGATATAAAGAGCCCTGACACACATCACCATCAATGAGTTTAACTGACAAACAAACAAATTCTTCCCTTATCACTCCTAAACACTTTTTGCATAATAATTTGGAACGCGGTGTACATGTGCTTTTCCACAAAACACCAGTGGTTCACGTAGTGAATCTTACAGTTCTAACTTGCCAACCGTGGTCTGTATGGAATTGTTCAATAAAGGGCCCAAAATTAAGATAACATAGATGGGAGAGGTCTCTATGAATAGGAATTCCTAAGTATTTGATACCCTGTGAGGGCCAGGCAAAGGGAAAGTTGGACTGGATGGAATCCTATATGGATTTAGGGAGGGAGACATCGAGGGCCTCAGACTTCGCTGCATTGATTTTAAAATTTTACCATGTAACAAAGTGATCTATTTCAGCCATAACAGCAGGGATGGATATATGTGATTGAGTGATATATACTAGGACATCATCAGCAAATAGAGAGCACTTGTACTCGGTGCCTCCCACCTCAATCCACCTAATATTGGGGTTATGGCGAATTGATGAGAGCAGGTGCTCCGTCACTAGGATGTATAAGAGAGGGGACAGAGGACATCCCTGCCTTGTCCCATTGGTGATTGTGAAAGGTGATGAAAATGTTCTGACGCACCCCCTGGGCCTTGGGACACCCGGAGCCGGACCCTTTTTGGTGGATGCTGGTGGTTGTAGTCTTCGTGGCGGCGATCCGGTTCCGTGGCTCAGGGCGGTCAAACCAGTGGCGGAACTATTTATGTGGTTTTGATGTTTAAATGTCCGACTACGCCACCCGTGGATTGCGGTCAGAGTGAACCGCCGCTACAGGGCAGACCGCTAAGGCTGGTGCTGTGGGTGCAGCAGAGCGTAGCATAACTCCCCACGGGAGGAGTATAGCCTCAGGGCAGTGTATGCGGAGGATGGGGGTGATGGTGCAGGGCAGCAGCAGTAACGACACGGAGTCAGTGATGCAGTTCAGGGCCTTTACTCACAGTTCTTATTATCCAGACCACGTCTGCAGGTAACGGCTGCCCACGTCGTACTGTGCTCACCAGGTGAGGGGCTCAGACAACTCCCAGATAACTTTGGAGCGCTTCACAGGACCCCCTTTGTGTGTCCTTTGTCTGGCCTTTCTTACCAACACTTCTGTCCGGCTGCCTCGGGCCTCCTCTTGGTAAACTTGGCGCCAGTTTCCCTGACCCTATGTGGTGCCTTCCTAGCGGGTGGAGCAAGGGGCTGCGCCACATAAAATGTCAGAGCCTCCGGTTTCTAGCTGAGGGTCGTTTCCTGCCTCCACTAGTTCGGGGACCGGTCTCCCCCTTTGGCCTGACCCCTCCACGCAGGTGGATTAGGGCGTGCGGTGGCGACTCGCCCGTCCGCACCCCTGGGATCCCTTCATTCCTCGTTCCTGGAGCCTTCTCCGCTCCTCTTCCTTCCTTCTCCCTCTTGCAGGCCTGGGCCTCTGTTACTAGGCCCGCCTCCGGAGCAGAGCTCATGCAGAGCCCCTGCTCCCTGCCACTTCTGCTCAGACTTCTCTGCACTGAACTAAGATGGTGACCACCTTTTATACTCCCTTCTCAATGCACCCAGGAACTGCTTCCTCCCTGCTCCTGCACTGCAGGGTTCCCCTTCCTCAGTGTTCCCTCCCCCCACTCCAGCCAGGGACAGGGACTGTCGTGCCCATCTCAGGGGCATATTGGTCGCCCTGCCCCACGGCAATGTGGTGTAATGCATGCAGGTGTCGGGTCCTGATCCACACTCCATCCTTATCTGAGAGTGAGATATCACACCTCTGGGTGAGGTGCAATACGTCTGTAGCAACCGAGCCCTCGGTGCTACAGTTCCATTTATCTTCAGCCTAGGTGACGTATTGTGATACAGGGCCGTGATTTTGGCTATAAAAGGGTCCCCTAGACCCCTACCCCAAGCTTTTTAAGAGAATCATATATGGCGTGCCAGGAGACTCTATGGAATGCTTTCTCAGCATCCAACGAGAGTATCTACTTACAAATTTTTAACTGCATCTAGCCCAGGAAATACTTTGTGCCTAGTAGCAGTGTCTGCTAGTCAGCGGATTATCCCGGCTGTTAAGCAAGCTACACCACCTGTAGTTTGGACACTTAATTTTTCCAAAGGAAATGCTTCGGGACCACGGGATACTTAGTGAAGAGCATCAGGAGGCACCCCAAGGCATAGGGGCTGGGACTGGCACTAGGATGCCTTGCGGTGGACAGCCGAGCTCGATCCTTATAAAAGCTTTTTAACTGCAGCAGCTTTAGTGGACGCTACTGGAGCTGGAATTACGCGGCTGCTGGCATGAGACTTGCCCTCCAATAGATCCTTGTAAATGGATTTAAAGTGTATTCATTCAAATTAGAGGGACAATTTAAATTAAAAAGCTTAGAGCTAGTTGTGTTAGTTGTGTCTTCTGAGCAGTTTGTCAGCTTTTGGACACCTTTGAAGGTGTTTTCTATGTGTTTCTATGTGTTTTTGTTTGCCTGCCATTGGTTTTAACGGTGTTCGAAGGTGTTCGACGAACAGTTCGACGAACAGTTCGGCGAACACACGGGTGTTCGACGAACCGAACCGAACTCGAACACTACGGGGGTGGCTCAACACTAATCTCTAGTCCTTTATATCTGATGTGTGTGTAATCCATTTTTCTATTATACAAAAATAATGGATAGAAGTTTCCCAAGTTTCTCCCAGTGAGCAGATAGTATAAGTGTAAGGGTTAATCACAGTTTACTGTATTGTTGGAGATTTGTGATGTAATATATGATCTGGCCAGTAGAAGGCAGCGGAGAGGCCACAGTTGCAGTGCAGGGGTTTGGCAGTTGGTGACTGTTGCTAGGGGAGTTCAAGTAGAGAGTGAAGCTACGCATCATTGGAAAAAGGTCTGGATAGATCAGTGCGACTCTGATCTGTTTTTGGTGACTCTGGGATGCGCTGTTCGACTAGACATGAGCCAACTTGGTGAGGACAACCAAGGACACAGCATCTTGGACTAGGCCACGTGAGGCCATCTTTCTAAGGACTGCATTTGAGAGATCGGCATTTTCTATGACATTGAAGTCAGCGTTTCTGATTATTCAGGACTCAGCCTGGCAAGGACACTTCAGTCTCAGGACATACCAGTATCATTTCCAACTGAATATTGTGAGGTAGTGAGGGGGATCATATATGAGGGACGGTATGTATCCCCGAGGATGCGCATAGCAAACTATTGAACCTGCTGGAGTGCATTGCAATCACAGACACAGCTGTGTCCGTTCCGAATTGAGGAAGCTGAGTTTGGAGGACAACGTGGAAGCCTTCATCACAGTCCATGAGCGCACCACGGAGCGGGAGAACCTGCCAACTTCTTAGTTGGTTGAAGTGATGGCTCCGTTTTTGATGGGCAACGCTCACAAGGCCTACTTTGATCTCAGTCGGGAGGATGCTCAGGACTATGGGAAGCTGAAAGGTGAGATCCTTCCATGACTGGGGGTTAATATCTATGTGAGAGCCCAACGGGATCTTTACATGGACCTTTGTGGAGGCCTGACCCGCCAGGTCTCAGAATTATGACTTTCTACAGCTAGTTAAAAGGTGGCTCCAGCCTGAGACCTTTACTCCGTCCCAGATGGTATAGAGCCAATATGGAGAGGATGACCCGGAGTGACGGTGGATGGAGACCAGTCACCCCTAAACCGATCTCATGGACTAACAGTGCCACCACTATCAGGTTCTGGCGGTGCCAAGGGCCAGGACATGTAGCTGCCAACTGCCCCCTGACTGTTGAACCCATGGACTATGGGTTTACTTGACGGGTGTCAATGTATGCCCAAACAGTCTGCACCGAGAATGCCAAGTACTTGTCAACAGGTACCCAATGGAGGCCCTCTTGGACTCAGGGAGCCTAGTGACTCTTGTCCATGAATCATTGGTTGCCGATGACAAACTAAATGGTCAGAAAGTGGGGGTTGTTTGTATACATGAGGACCTCCGAGAGTATCCGACAGCGGACCCCGTTTGGGGAGATGAAACATGTGGTGGGAGTGGTGAAGACTAGTGTTGAGCGAGCATGCTCGACACTGCTCGGTACTCGCCCGAGCATCTCACTACTCAGGATGTTCGGCGAGCACCGAGCATTTCTGGGTTACTCGGGCGGGAGCTCGGGTCTCCGCCCTACACGCTTGGCGCTCTTTACAGAGCCAATGAACATGCAGGGATTGCCAACCAGTCACTGTAATGCCTCAGCCATGTTGTTTGTGGGCATTACAGTGATTGGCTGGCCGCACAGTGTCACCTCGAGTATTAAAAATCGGACGCCGCCATCTTGGACACAGTCGCCCGGGATCAGACAGTGTAGGGTCAGTGCTGCAGAGTTAGGGAGAGATATATAGTGTGAAATAGGTAGTGTAGGGTCTCTAAAGCCTGCCAAATCAAACAAACAGTCCTTCTCAGGACTAATATCCATCCCAGATATCAGGCAGGCAGGCAGGCTGTATAGGAGATGCAGTGGTTATACCAATAAACACTGCATTACAGTCCTGTGTGCTCCTGCTGGTCAAATTGCTAGACTTATCCCCCAGTCTCAGGGGCCAGGAAAAATCCTTTTTTTTTTTTTCATCTAAATCCTGTATTTTTTTTTTCCTCAGTCAGACTGTACAAATACGTGTCTTATTAACCGTTTGGTATTCCCCCCCCCAAAAAAAATTGAGTGTGTCTGTAACTGTTAAGACACCAATATATCTGCTTAAAAGAGTCTGGTGTAGGCCACATAACTAGAACTTTGGTTTTGCAGTTCCACGGTTCAAATCTCTGTATTATCCAGCTTTTGGCCGTTTTTCCGTAAAAAAATAGTAATAGTGTCGCCCTGACTGTTCAGACACAAATATATCTGTTTAAAAGATTCTGGTGTAGGCCACATAACTATAACTGTGATTTTGCAGTTCCACGGTTCAAATCTCTGTATTATCCATACTTTGGCCGTTTTTCCGTTGAAAAAAACAGTAATAGTGTCTCGCTGACTGTTCAGACACAAATATATCTGTTTAAAAGATTCTGGTGTAGACCAAATAACTAGAATTGTGGTTTTGCAGTTCCACGGTTCAAATCTCTGTATTATCCTGCTTTTGGCATTTTTTCCTTAAAAAAACATTAATAGTGTGTCCCTGACTGTTCAGACACAAATATATCTGTTTAAAAGATTCTGGTGTAGGCCACATAACTAGAACTGTGGTTTTGCAGTTCCACGGTTCAAATCTCTGTATTATCCAGCTTTTGGCCATTTTTCCGTAAAAAAAAACAGTAATAGTGTCTGCCTGACTGTTCAGACACAAATATATCTGTTTAAAAGATTCTGGTGTAGGCCAGATAACTAGAACTGTGGTTTTGCAGTTCCATGGTTCAAATCTCTGTATTATCCTGCTTTTGGCATTTTTTCCATAAAAAAAAAACAGTAATAGTGTCTCCCTGACTGTTCAGACACAAATATATCTGTTTAAAAGATTCTGGTGTAGGCCACATAACTAGAACTGTGGTTTTGCTGTTCCACGGTTCAAATCTCTGTATTATCCAGACTTTGGCCGTTTTTCCATTGAAAAAAACAGTAATAGTGTCTCGCTGACTGTTCAGACACAAATATATCTGTTTAAAAGATTCTGGTGTAGGCCAGATAACTAGAACTGTGGTTTTGCAGTTCCAAGGTTCAAATCTCTGTATTATCCTGCTTTTGGCATTTTTTCCGTAAAAAAAAAAACAGTAATAGTGTCCCCCTGACTGTTGAGACCCAAATATATCTGTTTAAAAGATTCTGGTGTAGACCAAATAACTAGAATTGTGGTTTTGCGGTTCCACGGTTCAAATCTCTGTATTATCCTGCTTTTGGCATTTTTTCCTTAAAAAAACATTAATAGTGTCTCCCTGACTGTTCAGACACAAATATATCTGTTTAAAAATTCTGGTGTAGGCCACATAACTAGAACTGTGGTTTTGCAGTTCCACGGTTCAAATCTCTGTATTATCCTGCTTTTGGCATTTTTTCTGTAAAAAAAACAGTAATAGTGTCTCCCTGACTGTTCAGACACAAATATATCTGTTTAAAAGATTCTGGTGTAGGCCACATAACTAGAACTGTGGTTTTGCAGTTCCACGGTTCAAATCTCTGTATTATCCTGCTTTTGGCATTTTTTCCATAAAAAAAACATTAATAGTGTCTCCCTGACTGTTCAGACACAAATATATCTGTTTAAAAGATTCTGGTGTAGGCCACATAACTATAGCTGTGGTTTCGCAGTTCCATGGTTCAAATCTCTGTATTATCCTGCTTTTGGCCTTTTTTCTATAAAAAAAAACAGTTATAGTGTCTCCCTGACTGTTCACACACAAATATATCTGTTTAAAAGATTCTGGTGTAGGCCATATAACTATAACTGTGGTTTTGCAATTCCACGGTTCAAATCTCTATATTATCCACCTTTTTGCCTTTTTTACATAAAAAATAAAAAAATTGAGTGTCAAGCTCATTGTTCAGACACAAATATATCTGTTTAAAAGATTCTGGTGTAGGCCAGAGAAATAGGACTGTGGTTTTCCTCTTCCACGGTTCTAATCTGCTTTCTATTACCCTTTTTCCATTGATAGTGCGAGTGTAAGCTATTTTACTTCATTTACTATGGGCAAGGCGTGTGGCAAGGGACGTGGAACTGGACGTTCTGGTGATGATGCGTGTAGAGGACGGGGCCGTGGCCAAGGTGAAAACCAACAGCCACATCTTCTCGCTCCCACTTCTTTACCAAATTACTAGGGAAGCACACTACAACACCAGTATTGTGAACTGATCAGTGTGAACAGGTTATTAATTGGATAGCAGATAATACTTCCAGTTACCTGGGCACCACCACCTCCGGTCTGTCTTCCACACGGTCAAGTTTTAGTAGCCATGAGTCTCGACCGCATACTACTCCTCATCCTCATGCTCCATCCTCCTACCATGCCGAGTGTCGTCAGACAGCAACTGATCCCACACTTGGACACTCTGAAGAGCTGTTCACTGGTCCATTTCCAGATTTGTGCCCCTCGCCTGCTCCACTTGAAATGGTGGAAGAAGAGATCCCATGTAGCGATGCCCAAATATTTGAACAGCCACGGCCACAGGAAGTCGACTCTGCCAATTTGTCACAAGAGGTGGACGATAACGAGACACAATTGCCAGGAAGTGAGGAGGAGGATCGTGGTGCGCAAGTGGAAGAGGAGGAGGTGATGGATGATCTAGTAACTGACCCAACGTGGCAGGAGGACTCACAGAGCGAGGCCAGCAGCACACAGGGGGAGGGAGGCAGAGTACCCCAAGAGGCAGGAAGAAGCAATGTGGTGGCCACACACAGAAGGCGGGCAACAGTTCCCCGTAACACCAACACGAGGGATGTTGCCAGTACAACCGGTTGGTCTTCCAGAGTCTGGAATTTTTCTAAAGACTCTGCTGATAACCCCAAAAAGGTCATTTGTACCACCTGCCATGCCAGCATCAGCAGGGGTGACAAAACTACCAGCCTGACCACCACCAGCATTGATCAGGCACATGGCATCAAAGCATCCGACTTTGTGGGGTGAACCCCAGGGTCCACGACCAGTGTCAGGGGGTGTCACCACTGCTTCTTCCGCTGTTGTGCGTGTAAGAGAACCTCCTGTTGTGCGTGCAAGGCAATCCCCTGTCCATACTGCATGCAAAGATGCCCCCTCCTCTCAGTCTTCACTTGTTATGGCAGTTTCTCAAAAAACAGCATCAACGTCCACGTCCACGTCCAACTGCAGCGTTCAATTGTCCATATCCCAGAGCTTTGAATGAAAGCGGAAATTCGCAGCCAACGCCCCACAGGCCACAGTCCTAAATTCGCACATTTCACGACTTCTTGCGTTGGAAATGCTGCCTTTTAGGCTGGTGGAGATGGAATCCTTCCGCAACCTTATGGCGGTGGCCGTCCCTCGGTACTCGGTCCCCAGCCGACACTATTTTGCTCTGTGAGCCATCCCCGAACTACACAAGCACGGGTCCCCAAACATCTACCGTGCCCTCAACAACGCAGTTACTGGGAGAGTCCACCTGACAACGGACACGTGGACAGGTGCTTGTGGCCAGGGACAGTACATCTCCCTGACGGCACAATGGGTAAACATAGTGGATGCCGGGACCCAGTCGGACCTTGGGACGGAACACATCCTCCCCACACCGAGGATTGCGGGCCCTATGTCAGTCAGAGTTGCCCCCACAGTGTACAGCTCCTGTGCATCATTCTCCTCCTCATGTTCAGCCTCCATCTCAGATATCACCACATTAGTTGCAGGCTGGAAGCACTGCAGTACTGCCTCAGCCAAGAGGCAACAGGCTGTGCTAAAACTCATAAGCTTAGGTGATAGACCTCACACTTCTAGTGAGTTGTGGACAGCTGTGAAAGAGCAGGCAGATCTGTGGCTGAGACCGCTGAACCTACATCCAGGCATGGTCGTGTGTAGTAACAATGGCCGTAACCTGGTGGCGGCTCTGAGGCAAGGCGAGATCACACACGTACCATGCCTGGCTCATGTGCTTAACCTCGTGGTTCAGCGGTTTCTTAAATCGTACCCCGAGTTGCCAAATCTGCTCGTCCAAGTACGCCGCCTGTCAGCTCATTTTTGGAAGTCGGCTACAGCTTCCGCCGCCCTTGCTGTGTTGCAGCAGTGTTTGCAGCTTCCGGCACACCGAGTGGTGTGTGATGTCCGCACACGTTGGAACTCTACCCTCCACATGTTGCAAAGGATTTGTGAGCAGAAGAGAGCAGTTGTGGAGTACTAGCTGCAACAAGGCTGTCGATATTCAGGTCAGACTCCACACATAAGACCTCAGGAGTGGACCTGGATGTCTGACATATGTACCATCCTGACAAACTTTGAGGAGTCCACCAAGATGGTGAGTGGCGATGACGCCATCATTAGCGTCAACATCACACTTGTCTGTCTTTTGCAACGCTCTCTGCAGAGAATTAATGAAGAGGCATTGCAGCCAGAGTATGATGAGATGGATCAAGAACCTGTAATGGCGATTACAGTCATGGCCAAAAGTTTTGAGAATGACACCAAAATTATATTTTCACATGATCTGCTGGCTTCTGGTTTTTATTAGTGTTTGTCTAATGTTTATATCACATACAGAAATATAATTGCAATCATATTATGAGTACCAATAGGTTATATTGACAGTTAGAATGAGTTAATGCAGCAAGTCAATATTTGCAGTGTTGCCCCTTCTTCTTCAAGACCTCTGTAATTCTCCCTGGCATGCTCTCAATCAACTTTTGGACCAAATCCTGACTGATAGCAGTCCATTCTTGCATAATCAATGCTTGCATTTTGCCAGAATTTGTTGGTTTTTGTTTGTCCACCCGTCTCTTGATGATTGACCACAAGTTCTCAATGGGATTAAGATCTGGGGAGTTTCCAGGCCATGGACCCAAAATCTCTATGTTTTGTTCCATGAGCCATTTAGTTATCACCTTTGCTTTATGGCAAGGTGCTCCATCATGCAGGAAAAGGCATTGTTGGGCGCCAAACTGCTCTTGGACGGTTGGGAGAAGTTGCTCTTGGAGGACATTCTGGTACCATTCTTCATTCATGGCTGTGTTTTTAGGCAAGACTGTGAGTGAGCCGATTCCCTTGGCTGAGAAGCAACCCCACACATGAATGGTTTCAGGATGCTTTACAGTTGGCATGAGACAAGACTGGTGGTAGCGCTCACCTCTTCTTCTCCGAATAAGCTGTTTTCCAGATGTCCCAAATAATCGAAAAGGGGATTCATCAGAGAAAATGACTTTGCCCCAGTCCTCAGCAGTCTACTCCCTGTACCTTTTGCAGAATATCAGTCGGTCCCCGATGTTTTTTCTGGAGAGAAGTGGCTTCTTTGCTGCCCTCCTTGAAACCAGCCCTTGCTCAAAGAGTCTCCGCCTCACAGTGCGTGCAGAAGCACTCACACCAGCCTGCTGCCATTCCTGAGCAAGCTCGGCACTGCTGGTAGTCCGATCCCGCAGCTGAAACAGTTTTAAGATACGGTCCTGGTGCTTGCTGGTCTTTCTTGGGCGCCCTGGAGCCTTTTTGACAACAATGGAAGCTCTCTCCTTGAAGTTCTTGATGATGCGATAGATTGTTGACTGAGGTGCAATCTTTGTAGCTGCGATACTCTTCCCTGTTAGGCCATTTTTGTGCAGTGCAATGATGGCTGCACGTGTTTCTTTATAGATAACCATGGTTAACTGAAGAGAAACAATGATACCAAGAACCAGCCTCCTTTTAAAGTGTCCAGTGATGTCATTCTTACTTAATCATGACTGATTGATCGCCAGCCCTGTCCTCATCAACACCCACACCTGTGTTAAAGGATCAATCACTAAAATGATGTTAGCTGCTCCTTTTAAGGCAGGACTGCAATAATGTTGAAATGTGTTTTGGGGTTTAAAGTTCATTTTCGGGGCAAATATTGACTTTGCAAGTACAGTAATTGCTGTTAAGCTGATCACTCTTTGACATTCAGGAGTATGTGCAAATTGCCATTACAAAAAATGAAGCAGTAAACTTTTGAAAAATTACTATTTGTCTCATTCTCAATACTTTTGGCCATGACTGTACACACAGCCCAGCCTCATCTCATCCCAAAGTGCATTGGGGGACAATGAGGGAGAGGAGGAGGAGTAGGAAGAATAGGAGCTTGTATCATGCGCTGTAGACGGTAGTACCTGTACAACTGTCATACAGTCGGTTCAGCGTGGGTGGCCTGAGGACAGGGGGGAGGAGGAGGAGGGGGAGAGCATGGTCAGTCGTCATCTTGGTGAGGACACGGAAGTCTTGCCCGTTACCAGTCTGGCACGCATGGCTGACTTTATATTACGCTGCCTTAACCGTGACCTTCGCGTTGTCAAAATGTTGGGTGACAGTCATTACTGGTTGGTGACACTTTTAGACCCCGCTATAAGGAGAACTTTCACTCTCTTATTCCTGAGGTGGAGAGGTCTACAAAAATGGGGCAGTACCAGAAGGCCCTTGCTGCAGAACTGTTAAAAAAATTCCCATCTGAACACACTAGCGGCAGAGGTCACAGTTTGTTGACCAACCAAGGCGTACAGGCGAGAGAGACGCAACTGCAAACCAGCAGAGGCAAGAGAACACTGTCAACATTCTGGGACAGTTTTCTGAGACCCACCCAGCTTACAGGCCCTGAGGCTCAGGGTACTCTCACAAAGAGTGGAAAGTTTCAAAAGATGGTGAGGGAGTACCTTGCCGACCATACCAGCGTCCTCCATGATTCCTCTGTGCCTTTTAATTATTGGGTATCCAAGCTGGACACTTGGAATGAACTCGCTCTGTACGCCTTGGAGGTCCTGGCCTGCCTTGCCGCTAGCGTGTTATCGGAGCGTGTTTTTAGTGCCGCTGGGGGAATTATAACTGATAAGTGCACTCGTCTGTCAACTGACAATGCTGACAAGCTGACCCTTATCAAAATGAACAAGGGCTGGATTGGGCCAGACTTCTCATCACCACCAAATGACAGCAGAGTAACATAAAGTCAAATCCACTGTGTTATTTCGGGAGGTGTATTCCCATGCATCGCTTCACACCCACACATGGGAATACACTTCCTCATTTCGGCTGTATTTTGCTCTTCTCCTTATCCTCAGCCTCCACCACCACTATACCACCAGGGTGACCATGGTCTGTGTTGCCAGCATTGCAAGTTCCTCTGTCCTAATTTTTGGCAGCTTTTGCTTGGAAGACATAGGCAAAGACTAGTGTTGAGCCACCCCCCTAGTGTTCGGGTTCGGTTCGGTTCGTCGAACACTGGGATGTTCGAGGAACTGTTCGTCGAACTGTTCGTCGAACACCTTAGAACACCGTCGAACACCGTTAAAACCAATGGCAGGCAAACAAAAACACATAGAAACACATAGAAAACACCTGCAAAGGTGTCCAAAAGCTGACAAACTGCTCAGAAGACACTCTCTTTAAAAAAGCCGGCCGGCAAATTCAGCAGCGGCATACACCGGTACCCGACAATTTAGACAAGAAGGAATAGAGCATCACACATAGATTAGATAGATAGAAACATGTCAGTCACACATATAAGAAGCACAGTGACAGTGTTGCTTACTGTACTTGTCATTTAGTGTAAAGGATTTATCAAAAAAAATAATAGTGTTTTCATGCACCGTCTCTTTAAAAAAGCCGGCCGGCAATTCAGCATCTGTACCCGACAATTTAGAACAGAAAGAATAGAGCTTCACACATAGATTAGATAGATAGAAACATGTCAGTCACATATATAATAAGTACAGTGATAGTGTTGCTTACTGTACTTGTCATTTAGTGTAAAGGATTTATTTAAAAAAATAATAGTGTTTTCATGCACTGTCTCTTTAAAAAAGCCGGCCGGCAATTCAGCAGCGGTACCCGACAATTTAGAACAGAAAGATAGAGCATCACACATAGATTAGATAGATAGAAACATGTCAGTCACATATATATGAAGTACAGTGATAGTGTTGGTTACTGTACTTGTCATTTAGTATTAAAATAAAGGATTTATTATTAAAAAAATTGGCGTGGGGTTCCCCTTAATTTTAGGCTCTAGCGGAGGTTAAGCAGACGGCTGGGGCAGATGTTTGAAGCCTGGGAAGGGGGTAATACCCACGGAGCTTCCCAGGCTACTAATATCAGCCCCCAGCTGAATACATAGCCTTTACTAGCTATTAAAATGGGGGACCCCCCCAAAAAAATGACGTGGGGTCCCCCCTAATTTAATAGCTAGCAAAGGCTAGGCAGACAGCTGGGGGCTGATATTAATAGCCCAGGAAGGGAGCCATGAATATTGGCCCCCTCCCAGGCTAGAAACACCAGCCGTCAGCCGCCCCAGAAATGGCGCATTCATAGGATGCGCCAATTCTGGCACTTAGCCTCGCTCTTCCACGCTGCCCTGGTGCGGTGGCAGGGGGTAATAGGGTTGGGGTTGATGTCAGCTTATAATGCCAGCTGACATCAAGCCCAGGTTAGTAATGGAGAGGCGTCTATAAGACACCCCCATTACTAACCCCATAGTAAAAGTTAAAAAAAACACAAACACCCAGAATAAAGTCCTTTAATTGAAATAAAGACACAATCCTTTATTGTTCTAAATTAAACCATACTTACCATCACGCCCATTCCAGCTGAAGCCAACGATCTCCTGCAATAAAAGAAAAATAATAAAGCAACCTCATCCTTACCTTTCCATGGTTCCCACGACAGCTTCAGCTCTGCTACATCGAGATGACAGGCTGGACCGCAGCAGAACGCTGCCATCCAGCCTGTCATCCCGCAGACACTGAGAAGCGCAGGCTTGCTTGCGCTGCTCAGCGTCTCTCTGTGACGACATCCAGATGAGCCGAGTTCATGTCCAATGAACTCGGCTCACCTCATGCACGTCACTGACAGCGTGGGAAAATTCTCACGCTGAAGCGCTGATTGCAGGAGAATTTTCCCACGCTGTCAGTGACGTGCAGGAGGTGAGCTGAGTTCATTGGACATGAGCTCACCTCATGCACATCACTGACAGCGTGGGAGAATTCTCCTGCACTCAGCACTTCAGCGTGAGAATTTTCCCACGCTGTCAGTGACGTGCATGAGGTGAGCCGAGTTCATTGGACATGACCTCGGCTCATCTGGATGCCGTCACAACGAGACAGTGAGGAGCGCAAGCATGCCTGCGCTTCTCAGTGTCTGCGGGATGACAGACTGGATGGCAGCGTTCTGCTGCGGTCCAGCCAGTCATCTCGATGTAGCAGAGCTGAAGCTGTCGTGGGAACCATGGAAAGGTAAGGATGAGGTTGGTTTATTATTTTTCTTTTATTGCAGGAGATCGTTGGCTTCAGCTGGAATGGGTGTGATGGTAAGTATGGTTTAATTTAGAACAATAAAGAATTGTGTCTTTATTTCAATTAAAGGACTTTATTCTGGGTGTTGTGTTTTTTTTAAATACTTTACTAGAAATTCATGGCGGTCATGTCTAATACTGGCGTGACCCCATGAATTTTGGGCTTGGAGCCAGCTGATAATACCAAGCTGGCCCTAACCCCTTTATTACCCAGTGAGCCACCGCACCAGGGCCCTGGATGAGTTGGGTACAGCGCCAGAAGATGGCGCTTCTATGAACGCGCCATTTTCCGGGGTGGCTGCGGACTGCAATTTGTAGCGGGGGGGGGGCCCAGAAAGCTTGGGCCTCCCTGCGCTGCAGATTCCAGCCCCCAGCTGCCTAGTTGTACCTGGCTGGACACAAAAATAGGGCGAAGCCCCACGTACTTTTTTTTTAATTATTTCATGAAATTCATGAAATAATTAAGAAAAAAAGGGCTTCCCTATATTGTTGTGTCCGGCCAGGTACAAATAGGCAGCTGGTGGTTGGGGGCAGCCCGTTCCTGCCTGCTGTACCTGGCTGGACACAAATATAGTGCGAAGCCCCACTTCAATTTTTTTTAATTATTTCATGAAATTCATGAAATAATTAAGAAAAAAAGGGCTTCCCTATATTGTTGTGTCCGGCCAGGTACAAATAGGCAGCTGGTGGATGGGGGCAGCCCGTTCCTGCCTGCTGTACCTGGCTGGACACAAATATAGTGCGAAGCCCCACTTCAATTTTTTTTAATTATTTCATGAAATTCATGAAATAATTAAGAAAAAAAGGGCTTCCCTATATTGTTGTGTCCGGCCAGGTACAAATAGGCAGCTGGTGGATGGGGGCAGCCCGTTCCTGCCTGCTGTACCTGGCTGGACACAAATATAGTGCGAAGCCCCACTTCAATTTTTTTAAATTATTTCAGGAAATTCATGAAATAATTTAAAAAAAATTGACGTGGGGCTTCGCACTATATTTGTGTCCAGCCAGGTACAGCAGGCAGGAACGGGCTGCCCCCAACCACCAGCTGCCTATTTGTACCTGGCCGGACACAACAATATAGGGAAGCCCTTTTTTTCTTAATTATTTCATGAAATAATTTAAAGAAAATTGACGTGGGGCTTCGCCCTGTTTTTGTGTCCAGCCAGGTACAACTAGGCAGCTGGGGGCTGGAATCCGCAGCGCAGGGAGGCCCAAGCTTTCTGGGCCACCCCCGCTGCAAATTGCAGTCCGCAGCCACCCCGGAAAATGGCGCGTTCATAGAAGCGCCATCTTCTGGCGCTGTACCCAACTCATCCAGGGCCCTGATGCGGTGGCTCACTGGGTAATAAAGGGGTTAGGGCCAGCTTGGCATTATCAGCTGGCCCTAAGCCCGAAATTCATGGGGTCACGCCAATATTAGACATGACCACCATGAATTTCTAGTAAAGTATTTAAAAAAAACACAACACCCAGAAAAAAGTCCTTTAATTGAAATAAACACACAATTCTTTATTGTTCTAAATTAAACCATACTTACCATCACGCCCATTCCAGCTGAAGCCAACGATCTCCTGAAATAAAAGAAAAATAATAAAGCAACATCATCCTTACCTTTCCATGGTTCCCATGACAGCTTCAGCTCTGCTACATCGAGATGACAGGCTGGACCGCAGCAGAACGCTGCCATCCAGCCTGTCATCCCGCAGACACTGAGAAGCGCAGGCTTGCTTGCGCTCCACAGTGTCTCTCTGTGAGGGCATCCAGATGAGCCGAGTTAATGTCCAATGAACTCGGCTCACCTCATGCACGTCACTGACAGCGTGGGAAAATTCTCCTGCACTCAGCGCTTCAGCGTGGGAGAATTCTCACACTGAAGCGCTGAGTGCAGGAGAATTCCCCCACGCTGTCAGTGACGTGCAGGAGGTGAGCTGAGTTCATTGGACATGAGCTCACCTTATGCACGTCACTGACAGCGTGGGAGAATTCTCCTGCACTCACCGCTTCAGCTTGAGAATTTTCCCACGCTGTCAGTGACGTGCATGAGGTGAGATGAGTTCATTGGACATGAACTCGGCTCATCTGGATGTCGTCACAGAGAGACGCTGAGCAGCGCAAGCAAGCCTGCGCTTCTCAGTGTCTGCGGGATGACAGGCTGGATGGCAGCGTTCTGCTGCGGTCCAGCCTGTCATCTCGATGTAGCAGAGCTGAAGCTGTCGTGGGAACCATGGAAAGGTAAGGATGAGGTTGCTTTATTATTTTTCTTTTATTGCAGGAGATCGTTGGCTTCAGCTGGAATGGGCGTGACGGTAAGTATGGTTTAATTTAGAACAATAAAGGATTGTGTCTTTATTTCAATTAAAGGACTTTATTCTGGGTGTTTGTGTTTTTTTTAACTTTGACTATGGGGTTAGTAATGGGGGTGTCTTATAGACGCCTCTCCATTACTAACCTGGGCTTGATGTCAGCTGGCATTATAAGCTGACATCAACCCCAACCCTATTACCCCCTGCCACCGCACCAGGGCAGCGTGGAAGAGCGAGGCTAAGTGCCAGAATTGGCGCATCCTATGAATGCGCCATTTCTGGGGCGGCTGACGGCTGGTGTTTCTAGCCTGGGAGGGGGCCAATATTCATGGCTCCCTTCCTGGGCTATTAATATCAGCCCCCAGCTGTCTGCCTAGCCTTTGCTAGCTATTAAATTAGGGGGGACCCCACGTCATTTTTTTGGGGGGGTCCCCCATTTTAATAGCTAGTAAAGGCTATGTATTCAGCTGGGGGCTGATATTAGTAGCCTGGGAAGCTCCGTGGGTATTACCCCCTTCCCAGGCTTCAAACATCTGCCCCAGCCGTCTGCTTAACCTCCGCTAGAGCCTAAAATTAAGGGGAACCCCACGCCAATTTTTTTAATAATAAATCCTTTATTTTAATACTAAATGACAAGTACAGTAACCAACACTGTCACTGTACTTCATATATATGTGACTGACATGTTTCTATCTATCTAATCTATGTGTGAAGCTCTATTCTGTCTGTTATAAATTGTCGGGTACCGCTGCTGAATTGCCGGCCGGCTTTTTTAAAGAGACAGTGCATGAAAACACTATTATTTTTTTAAATAAATCCTTTACACTAAATGACAAGTACAGTAATCAACACTGTCACTGCACTTCTTATATATGTGACTGACATGTTTCTATCTATCTAATCTATGTGTGATTCTCTATTCCTTCTATTCTAAATTGTCGGGTACAGATGCTGAATTGCCGGCCAGCTTTTTTAAAGAGACGGTGCCTGAAAACACTATTATTTTTTTTGATAAATCCTTTACGCTAAATGACAAGTACAGTAAGCAGCACTTTCACTGTACTTCGTATATATGTGTCTGACATGTTTATATCTATCTAATCTATGTGTGAAGCTCTATTCTTTCGGTTCTAAATTGTCGGGTACAGGTGTATGCCGCTGCTGAATTGCCGGCTTTTCATGTTTCACTGTTGGCGCCAGACATGCAGGACACGCTTTTGGTGCACGAACAGTTATCGAACATAACCTCGAACAGCCGAATTTTTTGCAAATCGTTCGGGTTCGTCGAACAACTCGAACACCGCCCAAAACAGCTCGAATTTGAGATTGGCGAACAGTTCTAGTCGAACACCGCTCATCTCTAGCAAAGACTATGGGAGACCCACTCCCCAATAATGGGAATAATGTTTTTAAATATGTTGTACTGCATGGCTCTTGTTTGCCAGCGTTGCAAGTTCCTCCGTTCTAATTTTTGGCAGCTTTTGCTTGGAAGGCATAGGCAAAGACTATGGGAGACCCACTCCTGAATAATGGGAATAATGTTTTTAATATGCTGTACTGCATGGCTCTTGTAAGGGGCATGAAAACGGTCTTGTTAAACCACTCTGAACTCCACAGCTCTTCCAAGGGGCATTAAAACCGTCTTGTTAAGCTACTGTGACCTCCACGTCTCTTCCAAGGGGCATTAAAATCATATTGCTAAACCACTCTGAACTCCACAGCTCTTCCAAGGGGCATTAAAACCGTCTTGTTAAGCTACAGTGACCTCCACCACTCTTCCAAGGGGCAGTGATGTTGTCTTTTTATTCCACTGCGACCTCCACCACTCTTCCAAGGGGCATTAAAACTGTCTTGTTAAGCTACTGTGACAACCACCACTCTTCCAAAGGGCATTGATATTGTCTTTTTATTCCACTGCGACGTCCACCACTCTTCCAAGGGGCATTAAAACCGTCTTGTTAAGCTACTGTTACCTCCACCACTTTTCCAAGGGGCATTAAAACCGTCTTGTTAAACCACTCTGAACTCCACAGCTCTTCCAAGGGGCATTAAAACCGTCTAGTTAAGCTACTGTGACCTCCACCACTCTTCCAAGGGGTATTGATATTGTGTTTTTATTCCACTGTGACCTCCACCACTCTTCCAAGGGGCATTAAAACTGTCTTGTTAAGCTTCTGTAACCTCCACCACTCTTCCAAGGGGCATTAAAACCGTCTTGTTAAACCACTCTGAACTCCACAGCTCTTCCAAGAAACATTAAAACCGTCTTGTTAAGCTACTGTGACCTCCACCACTCTTTCAAGGGGCATTAAAACCGTCTTGTTAAACCACTCTGAACTCCACAGCTCTTCCAAGGGGCATTAAAACCGTCTAGTTAAGCTACTGTGACCTCCACCACTCTTCCAAGTGGTATTGATATTGTCTTTTTATTCCACTGCGACCTCCACCACTCTTCCAAGGGGCATTAAAACTGTCTTGTTAAGCTTCTGTAACCTCCACCACTCTACCAAGGGGCATTAAAACTGTCTTGTTAAACCACTCTGAGCTCCACAGCTCTTCCAAGGGACATTAAAACCATCTTGTTAAGCTACTGTGACCTCCACCACTCTTTCAAGGGGCATTAAAACAGTCTTGTTAAACCACTCTGAACTCCACAGCACTTCCAAGGGGCATTAAAACCATCTTGTTAAGCTACTGTGACCTCCACCACTCATCCAAGGGGCATTGATATTGTCTTTTTATTCCACTGCGACCTCCACCACTCTTCCAAGGGGCATTAAAACTGTCTTGTTAAGCTACTGTGACCTCCACCACTCTTCCAAGGGGCATTAAAACTACCTTGTTAAGCTACTTTGACCTCCACCACTCTTCCAAGGGCATTGATATTGTCTTTTTATTCCACTGCGACCTCCACCACTCTTCCAAGGGGCATTAAAACTGTCTTGTTAAGCTACTGTGACCTCCACCACTCTTCCAAGGGGCATTAAAACCGTCTTGTTAAACCACTCTGAACTCCACAGCTCTTCCAAGGGGCATTAAAACCGTCTTGTTAAGCTACTGTGACCTCCACCACTCTTTCAAGCGGCATTAAAACTGTCTTGTTAAACCACTATGAACTCTACAGCTCTTCCAAGGGGCATTAAAACCGTCTTATTAAGCTACTGTGACCTCCACCACTCTTCCAAGGGGCATTGATATTGTCTTTTTATTCCACTGCTGTTAGAACCCTCCTGTTTGTTTTTGTTTCTATCTTGTGTTTTGCGGTCACGTGACCATCTTCCTATATATTCCAACTCCGCCCTTCTGGCCTTGCTGGACTTCAGTGTTGTTTAGACTGTCTTTCTAGCCAGGTGCCTTTGTGCCTATCTATCTCTACACTGTATTCCAAATTATTATGCAAAAAGTGTTTAGGAGTGATAAGGTAAGAATTTTTTTGTTTGTCAGTTAAACTCATTGATGGTGATGTGTGTCAGGGCTCTTTATATCACTGTAAGCAATTGCAGACACCTGTGCTAATTAGTTTGGCAGGTGTGTCCAATGAAAGGCAAGACTACTTAAGAAGGCTGTCCCACATTATTAAGCAGCCTACATTTTCTGCCAAAATGGGAAAGAAAAAGGATGTGTCGGCTGCTGAGAAGCAACAAATTGTGGAGTGTTTAGGTCAAGGCATGACTACAATCAACATTGCCAAGACGCTTCATCCTGATCATCGCACAATCAAGAAGTATGTAGCTGATTCACAGTACACACGTGTGCGTGCTGATAAGGGAAAATTGAGGACTCTTTCCTACAGGCAATTACATCAGGTTAAAAGAGCAGCGGCAAAAAAGCCTTGTCATAGCAGTAGACAAGTTTTTGAAGCAGCTGGTGCCTCCAACGTCCCCCGAACAACAAGATGCAGGGTCCCCCAGAGGTTTGCAGCTGTGCGTAAGCCATCCTGTCGACCTCCTCTATCCACTGCACACAAGCAGAAACGGCTCCAGTGGGCCAAACAATACATGTGTTAGGAGGGCGGTTGCAAACAACTTTAATTTAATGGAACGCAACCGACCCCGGGGTCCGCAATGCAGCCTGGAGGACTGCTGCCGAACACTTTCCGGGTGGAAAGGAAAGCGACAACTTAAATGTAAAACCCTTCCGTGTTTCTGCACACTGGAACGGGTATAGCAATTCGCACTATCTCCGTTAGCTGCATGAGAGATAGGCAGAGAAAAACTATCTGTAGTCCTGTTACAGCACAGGGACTACAGTGGCGGCGCTAGGATGCGTGTGTGACTACGCCAACGGGTACACGTGCCCCCAGCCGGCGTGCTACCGGACTGAAGGGTTCAACTCCAAGTGGCGAACAGGCGTAAGCCGTGCACAGGACGTCTGCAGGCTGCTTGGGGTGATAGGCGACCCCTTTGGCTGAGCCAGGCTGCTAGACGAAGCTACCTGCCTCTATGGAGCTAACCTGCCTCTATGGAGCTAACCTTCCTAAGCGACCTGTGCTAATTAGCCAAGCGAACTCTGGCATCGGCAGGTCACGGAGTGAACAGCTAGGGAGCGCATGGAACAGAGTTGTCCACACAATGGCATCACTTGCTCAAATGATCAGAGCGCATCGCCATGTTTGTGGGCGGGCCTTTTAAAGACTAAGCCCTGCCCACCGACGCGCCATTGGTGACGTTACCCGTGGACCAATCAGGCGGTGCCAGATCACCAGGTCAGGTGGGTGCCAACCCACCAATCATGATCCGCCAGGTCACGGACATGCTCAGTGCGGCAAATCCTGGACTTAGATTCCACAAGCCCTGTCTCCCTCTGCAACCAAGGCTTAACATTGCTAGGCACAGCTACCTGAGAGATAAACAGTGCTCGCGGACCAGCTAGGTATTGAGGCTGATGGTGATGCTGAGCAGCATCATCCCTGGCTAGACAGAAATGGGAGACCACAGAAGGTCCTGGACCCATCAAATCCAGCACCAGGCCGATGCCTAACAACATGAAGACTGACTTCAAAACTGTTTTGTTCACCGATGAGTGCCGTGCAACGCTCGATGGTCCAGATGGATGGAGTGGAGGATGGCTGGTTGATGGACACCTCATGCAAACACGGCTACGGCGCCAACGAGGTGGAGTAATGTTTTGGGCTGGAATCATGGGGAGAGAGATTGTCGGTCCCTTTAGGATCCCTGAAGGGGTAAAGGTGAACTCCATAATGTATGTTGAGTTTCTCAAACAGCACTTCCTGCCATGGTTCAAGAAGAAGAACCATGCATTCCGCAGCAAGATCATTTTCATGCATGATAATGCACCGTCTCATGCTGCACATAATACATCTCCATCTCTGGCTGCTATGTGTATAAAAGGGGACAAACTTATGGTGTGGCCCCCATGCTCCCCTGACCTCAACCCCATTGAGAACCTCTGGAGCATCATCAAAAGGAGTGTCTATGATGGGGGGAGGCAGTTCACATCTAAGCAACAGCTCTGGGAGGGTATTCTGTCCTCATGCAAAACAATTGAAGCAGAAACCATCCAAAACCTGACAAATTCAATGGACGAGAGAGTTCAGAAGCTCCTTTCGAACAAGGGGTCCTATGTGCAAATGTAACATCACCTAGAATAAAGTTTTGAGTTGAAAACTGTTTGATTTCAGTTCGTGATAACCTGCTAATGCTTATAATTTCAAAAATGACCATTTTTTTGTTCTTTATTAAAATGAAAAGGTTGAAAACTCTGCTGTGCATAATAATTTGGAACATGCATTTTGAGTGCAGTTTGAGTGTTTTATTTTTTTAAAAATATACTGTTGTCATAGGCAGTTTGTACAAAAACCTTTCAATTGTACTCTAATAGTTATTTGACTGGAAAATTACAATGACTGCAATTCATATAGGTAATTTGGGAAAATAATTTGGAACACAGTGTAGTTCGCTTGGTCGTCTGGACCTCTAGTACTTTTGTCAGTTTATCTTTTGCTCTGCAACAACTTCTGTTAGGAGGTGTCCCATTTTTGGTCCCAGTCCTTAGTTCGCAGGTATTTTTGCATGAATATAACTGTTAATTCTGTTAACTGTACCTGTGTATACTCTTAGTCCGTGTTATTTAGAGTAACTGCCGTCATTGTATTTGTTATATATAAGCCGTTTACCTACCATCCATTCCTTTGTTTTATAAACTGGTTAGTAAATGTTCATATTATATTATCTAATATTTGTGCGTGTCTGCTGATTGTTGCTGTACCTCTCATCCTGTGGCCGTCCCTTGTCCACGTTTCATAAGGAAGCCTTCTATGTGTTGTTCATTATTTTTCACTGAGTTATGTCTACAAAATGGACCAGAGCAGAGCATTTCAGTTTTCTTCATGCAGACCATTAGCGAAAGAAACCCGACATGAAAATCCTCTTGAATGAAATTTGGAATAAACTACAATCCAAAGTTAAAGATATACTATTATTGACGAACATTCCTTGTATCGTAGTGAACCGATTCTTACTTTACTCCATAGACTTTTTGCTACAACAATCAGCAATGATATATCTTCTTCAGGATAAACAGTTTCTAGCTCTCTGGTTTAGGGAAGCTTTGCTACGTTATTAGCATCTCTGTCAGATCATGATTTCTTATAATGTTAGGCTTTACTCACAACCTTTTCTTTTCTCTCCTCCAGACACACTATCAGTTAATATTCAGTCTCCAGCCTAACCCAACTGATAGCCAAGCCCTTATTACATTCTTCTGAATATCCCTCCCTTAGCTCCTCTCCCTTTTCCAGCATAACACATATGTCATGCTGTGAGTACAGGAATAGATCCCTATGTGTACAGTATACATGTCACTGCTGAAAACAGGTTGGTTATACCCTTCGCTGTACACTTTCTGCCAGAGACAACACCAAGGACATACACACTGTCAAGCACTGGGAGAAGATTGATCTCCGACAGCAGTTTGTATGGAGGACCATCACCCTGCTGCACAGCACCACTAGTGCTAGATCTTAGGCAGCTCATTTCAATAGATCATCTTTTAACACATGACATAGTAAATAATAAAATTAATTTACATATTACAATCAAATGTTGAAATTGGGTGGTATTTATGCACAAGGACCCCACTATGGTACGTAAATATAAAATGTAGGGATATAGAGGCCATGCTGACCTTTTATTCACTATGCTTACTTACAGTATATCGTACCATCATATTCCACAGCGTTTTACAATATCACCATCACAGTGCCCACTGGAAATCACAATCTAAATTTGCTATTGATATGTCTTTGCAATATGGGAAGAAACCAGAGTAACCCTATGAATAACATACAAACTTCTTGCAGATGTTGTCCTTGGTGGGATTTAAATCCAGGAACCCAGAGCTGCAAAGTAACAGTGCTAACCACTGAGCCACCAAGCTGTCCACTCATAATTCACTTATCAGAGATATCCTTTACTTTTGTAAGAATCTTCACTAGTGGTGAAACTGATGTACCATTTGTAGGATACACTCCCCAATAGATCCATATTTTAGTCTGCCTGGTTGCTAAAATAGTTTTTAACTCCATCATTTGGATACTTGGAGAATCACACATCCATACCAGTATATTAAAATTAATGAGCAATCCATTTAACTTGCCATAGTCAAAAGAAACCTATTTGTCTTGGATTGTAAGCTGTTCAAGTAACATTTTTTTTTAAATGGAAAGAATGTGTAAGGAAAACAGCTTTGTGGGTGGCTTTCAAGAGTTCCAAAAGAAGGAGCATTGTCCTTGGCTATGGAGTGTATGATAGGATTAGCATGTTGAGTTGGCATCTATTTTCCGTGCTTCAAATAATCCCGAACACTTCACTTTGCTTAATTTTCAAAGTGTGTACATGCTACGAACAACTATGCTTAAAGGTCTTTTTCTAAGGCCGGACAATATTTTTATGTCAAAAAGACATTCATCAGAATTGGCACTGAGATAAATGCTTTTTAAGCGGCCTTTAATTTCCATTGAATGGAGTCACCGAATAATACATATTTCCTTTCATTTATCCCTGTGTGTGTTTCTATTTAGCTATAATAAATTCTGAAACTTTTTTTTTCACAGCACAGCTCCTGATTTTAGTTTGTTCATTGTGTATGGAAGCAATTATGTGGCAGAGCAAGCATTATTGAAATGCATTTTTAAGTGTCTCAGTTGCATACATTTTGTACGTGGTTTGATCTATATGTTTTAAAGACAGACTAACTTTGACAGCCTGCCAAAGTGGCTAACAGCTGTGTTAATAGTTGCCATTTTTTTTCTCAAACTCCTGAGAAACACAAAGTGAAGTATCTAAAAAAGTAAATACCCTAAACTAAGCAAACTTCGAAAAGCAGAATATTTCCACTTCTTTTTAGCAGAATTTAGCACAATAGTGACATTTTGCTATTTCCCCATTTTCCAGCAAATGTTTGAACTAAAGCTGAAAATAACTAACACTAATGATTTTAAGCACCTCTATTACTCTTTTGTGCTTCCCATTATGTGTACTTGTTGCCAAATAAAATTCATTTTAAAAGGTTAAATTGGTCAATTTCAGAAGCACATACTGTATATACAGTGGGGAAAATAAGTATTTGATACACTGACGATTTTGCAAGTTTTCCCACCTAGGTCTGTAATTTTTATCGTAGGTACACTTCAACTGTGAGAGTCAGAAGGAGGGCTCCTTAAGGAAAAACTAAAAGGTCTGTCAGAGGCAGAATTCTTGCTGGTTGGTAGGTTATCAAATACTTATTTCATGCAATAAAATGCAAATTATGTATGTAAAAATCCTACAATGTGATTTTCTGCTTTTTATTTTTAGATTCTGTCTCTCACAGGTGAAGTGTACCTACGATAAAAATTACAGACCTCTCTATTCTTTGCAGGTGGGAAAACTTGCAAAATTGGCAGTGTATCAAATACTTATTTTCCTCACTGTATAGGGAAATATTATTAAAGACAATTTAAAGGTTGAACTTTTCTACATCATTATAAATGAAGGCTTATCAGAAAACAATACTCCAAAGATTTAATTTGCTTTTCACTTATCTCTGGGGATGAAAATGTGGCACCCCAGGGGTCTGGTTTTCCACAGTAATGTAATGTTATGTCTGAGAGCAGGTGGGAGGTCCTTTGGTCAGGGATCCTGTGCATGCCACACCTCCTGCCCAGTCTTGGGAGGGGAAGAACTTCCCCTGTATAAACCCTGGGCTGAGGCAGGGTTAGTCAGTCAAGGAGAGTAGAGACAGAGAAGCAGCATAGGAAGAAACAGCAGAAGCTCATTGGGAGCAATATTACTACGAGTCAGGGGCTGGCAGCTGCAGAGCTCGCCCTGACTGAGAAGCTTTCTTACCGGACCCGGCGTCCGAGGCTGTGGGGACTAACTCTTACCCAGCAGCAGAAGCCGACCGGCAGGGGATTTCAGGTCCTCAGGCCCAGAAACCCGAAGGCACGGTCACACGCGTGGGACCAGCACCGCCATCGTGGAGCGGAAGCCATTAGAAGGCCCCGAGTCACCGGCCATACGGGTGAGCACCACACGGTACACTCAGGGACGTGGGCTACTTTTACCCGCCTCTAGCAAGGTAGCCAGAAGAGTACAGTCAGTTTGGGAGGCCTACAACTCCGCCTGGCCAGGGGAGATCCCATCTGCTCAAGGACTGACCAGGCCCCGTTCACTAGCAAGTACTCCGGGAGGGTCTATCGTTGTTACCAGTAAAGACCCTGAATTACACCGCACCGTCTCTGAGTGGTTCCTGCTACCCCCATCATCCACATCTGCTGCCCTGAGGCCATACCCCTCCCGTTGGGGGTTATACCATCTACGCTGCACCATCCATCCACCGGCCTCAGCGGACTGTCCTGCAGCGGCAGCTCCATAGCTGCATTCAACGGGTGGCGTAGTCGTCCTGCATCTACCGCTGTTACATCGCCGCTCAGTTTGACTCCCTGGGCACGGACCGGGTCACCGCCACGAGACTACAACCCTCAAGAGATCGGGCTCCGGGTAAGCTCCCGCGTGCGCAACGCAGCGCGACACAGGCCCAGGGGCGCGTCAACTTTGGCGTAGTCGGCAGGATTTCGTGCCCGCAACCACCGGGTACTGCGTGCCTGAAAAAGAGACTTTTCAAACTTACCTGTGGTGAAGATTCCCGCCATCCGGCGCCATCTTCAGCCTTCTTCCCGCCATCGGTGAAGTTTCCCGCCATCCGGCGCCATCTTCTGCCTTCTTCCCGCCATCCGTGGAGTTTTCCCGCCATTGGACGCCATCTTGAGGACGCCGCGCGGGAAGAAGAGGGGCGTGGACTCCGAAAGCGCGCGAGAACTGAAGCCCCGCCCCACGTCCGGACGTTGCGTAAGGTCCTGGAAGGAGCCCAGCAGACGCCGACGTCACAGGAGCGCGACGGAAGGTCCTCAACCCTGACGATCCACTGCGGAGCCGCGGCCTACGGAACAGGATCATCGCAAGGTAGGCCACGGTCCACTAGGGGGGAGGAAGATGTCGGATACGGAGGAGAGCTTCACTGCCTCAACCCCCGCCAGCGCTACCGCTGCTGCAGTTATGCCCTTCACCATGTCCTATATCCCGGGAGCAGCTTGGCTACCCCAGTACTCAGGGGAGTCACATACCCTGCATGACTTTAGAGAAAAGCTGGATAGCCTCTTCCAGGTGTACCCCCTCACAGAAGAGCAAAAAGTGAGCATCCTGGTGGCCCAACTAACCGGGGCAGCCAAAAGGGAAGTAAAATCCTGGCCACCTGGGAGGAAGACTGTCGCAGGGATACTAACCCGGCTGAAGGACACCTTTGATACCCGCACCTCAGCCGAGATTAAGCTTAGATTCTACGGGTGCAAGCAGCGAGCGCATGAGAGTATAAGGGACTATGCACTAAACCTACAAGAGGCCCTGAGGGCCATTAAGCAGACCGACCCTGATGGAGTGGGAAACGAGGACAAGCTGTTGACCGAACAGTTTATAGAGGGACTGTATTGTAATACCCACCGAACCCAGTTGCGGGCAATGGCCTTACAGGATCCCCATCTGGGCTTTGCACAGTTCAAGGACAGAGCCATCCGGGTGCTCCGAGAACCGGCACCGGGTAGCGTTGTGACCCACAAGCGCCCTGCTATCACTTACCACCAGGAGGCGGCGCCCTTGTCAGCAGGGCCTGTGGGAGCTGATGCGCAGGCTTTGGACAATGACCCGGCTCCAGACCTACACCATCAGGTCCAAGAGCTAGCTAAGAGCGTTGCTGCGCTAACCCGAACTGTGCAGTCTTTACAGGCTTCCACCCCAGGGAAGATCCAGCTGGCATCCGGACCGGAGGACATCCCGTGGCGTCGACCAAGGAGGACCCCACCGGCCAGAGGAAGACCCAGTGACCGATACAGCGAGGACGGACGACCCATCTGCCGCCGCTGCAATCAACCTGGACATATGGCAAGGTACTGTTCTTTAAACGGGCACAACCTGGGGTAGAGGGCCAACCCCCAGGAAGATCACCAGGCCCATCGAACTGGCGCGACAGATATGTGGGAGGACGTCCAGTCTTGCCTGTGGTACTGGATGGCATTCCCATGAGTGCCCTACTGGACACCGGGTCACAGGTCACCACCATCCCGTACGTGCTCTTTAAGCAGTACTGGAATGACTCGGATATTACCCGCTACCCTGACGACGACTTGAGTATCATCGCCAGCAATGGCCAGCCCGTGCCACAGATCGGATTTAAAGAGGTGACCATCAAAATCGGTAGAGTCGAACTGGCAGCACAGGGACTGATCATTGTAGATATTGACAAACATGAGAGTCACCCAAAAATAACTCTAGGAACTAATGTAATTGAAAATTGTCTTGCAGAGGTGATTTTCCTTTTACAGCAGGTTGCCAAGAACGCCAGCTCCGGCGAGCAGCGGGTGCTCCAGAAAGAGATCCGGGCACTGATGCGACGGCAACAGGTGGAACTCTCCGGCGGTGAGATTGGTAGCGTAAGAATGTGTGACCCTTTTCCTATTGCCATGCCCCCAAAAAGTGAAATGATGATTTGGTGCCGGGCAGCTATTGGTCTGAGAGGTAGAGATTACCAGGCAATGGTAGAACCAGTTTACTCGGACAGTAGGCCCACCATTTTGACAGCACGGGGGCTGGTTGATGTACGCCATGGGAGGGTGCCCATTCGCATAATAAATATCGGGGAGAGGGAAGTGTACCTGCCCCGGTATGCCACGCTAGCCAAATTATATACCATTAACCAAAATTCTATACAATCTGTGGAACCCTTGCCTCCATCTCACCCGGAGGAAGGTAACGGCTCTAAGAAAAACATGGAGGACTGGTGTCAGCAACTACATCTGGGTACTGACTCCACTCCCGCACACCAGAAACAAGGAGTCTATCGGGTGGTTCAGGAGTACGAGAGAGTGTTCAGTAAACACCCGTTAGACTTCGGGCGAGTCAAGGGGGTAGAACACCACATCCCCACGGGAGACCATCCTCCTATAAAAGAGAGGTATCGACCCGTACCCCCTGCCCACTACCAACACGCCAAGGGGATGCTTAGAGACATGAAGGAGGCTGGGGTGATCAGGGATAGCTGTAGCCCCTGGGCAGCTCCACTAGTCTTAGTCCGAAAGAAAGACAACACCATGAGGATGTGTGTAGATTACCGGAAAATCAATCGTATCACACACAAGGATGCGTACCCCTTACCAAGGATAGAGGAGTCATTGGCTGCTTTAAGATCTGCTAACTTCTTCTCTACCTTGGATCTCACTAGCGGGTACTGGCAGGTTCCTGTAGCAGAGGCGGACCGGGAGAAGACCGCATTCACCACCCCGATGGGACTTAGCGAGTTCACCTGCATGCCGTTCGGACTCTGCAACGCACCGGGAACCTTCCAACGACTAATGGAGTGTTGTCTGGGCCACAGAAACTTCGAGACGGTCCTGTTGTACCTGGACGATGTCATCGTATATTCCAAGACGTATGAGGACCACCTGAAACACCTGGCGAAGTGTTCGAAGCTCTGGCAAGTTATGGCCTAAAGGTGAAACCCTCCAAGTGTCACCTCCTGAAACCAAAGGTGCAGTACCTGGGACACGTGGTGAGCGCTGACGGAGTGGCTCCCGACCCTGATAAGATCACCGCAATTAAGGAATGGCCAAGCCCATCCAGCGTAAAAGAAGTGCGGCAGTTCCTCGGGTTGGTAGGCTACTACCGAAGGTTTATTCCCGGTTTCACCAAAAAGGCAGCACCTATGCAGGACCTCCTGATAGGCCAGTCCCAGAAGGCCAAGAACCAGAAGCCGCCCTTCAAATGGGAGGAGCTGGAAGAAGAGTCCTTCCGCCAGCTGAAGATGGCCCTCACGGGGGACGAAATCCTGGCGTACCCGGATTATAGCCAGCCCTTTATCCTCTACACCGACGCCAGTAACATCGGGCTAGGAGCCGTACTGTCCCAGATCCAGCAGGGGAAGGAACGAGTAATCGCCTACGCCAGCCGAAAACTGCGACCCACCGAAAGGAACCCCGAGAATTACAGCTCATTTAAGTTAGAGTTCCTGGCCGTAGTATGGGCAGTCACCGAGCGCTTTAAGCATTACCTCGCTTCTTCTCGGTTCACCGTGTACACGGATAACAACCCGTTGACACACCTGGACACGGCAAGACTCGGTGCCCTGGAGCAGAGGTGGATGGCCCGTCTGTCCAACTACGAGTTCACAATCAAATACCGGGCAGGACGCTCCAATACCAACGCGGACGCCCTGTCCAGGATGCCCAACCTGCCGGACGGAGGAGAAGATCCGGAGGGACTGGAAGAAGTTGAACTCCCTGCATTCCACCGTCATGGGACTATCCAGTATTCCCACCGGGTAAGGAGTAAGCAGGCTGCTACGTTGAACCCCTTACCCCACTACAACTGGGCGGAAACGCAAGACAGCGACCCTGCCGTCCGACTGGTGAAGGAGATGCTGACTCGGCCGGAGGCTCGCCTTGAACCAGACGCTCCGGAGGAAGCCAAACAACTATGGGCAGAGAAGAGTCGACTGTTCCTTTACAAAGGGAAGTTGTGCCGCAGAATGGTTAACTCCCGGACGCATGAATTACTCTGGCAAGTAGTGGTGCCACGAAGAGACGCAACCATGGTGATGGAGGCATACCACGACGGAGCTGGACACTTCGGGTGGAAGAAGCTTGAGTTCCTGCTGCGCGAGCGGTTCCACTGGGTAGGCATGAGGGGAACCATCGAGAAGTGGTGCAGAGACTGTGGCCCGTGCAACCTGAGAAGGAAGGACCGTGCCAGCCAGAAGACTCCCCTGCAGTCCATCGTCACCCGGCAACCGTTGGAACTGGTAGCCTTGGATCATGTAAAACTGACCCCAAGCAGAAGTGGCTATGTCTACGCGTTAACCATCGTGGATCATTACTCCCGGTTTCTGGTTGTCGTCCCCGTCAAGGACTTAACGGCTCAAACAGCAGCTAGAGCCTTCCAGCAGCACTTTTGCCGTCCACACGGGTACCCGGACCAAGTGCTGACGGACCAGGGACCTGCCTTTGAAGCGGAGGTCTTCCAGGAATTCTGCAATCTGTATGGCTGCCGGAAGATAAGGACGACACCCTACCATCCGCAAACTAATGGACTTTGTGAGAAAATGAACCAGGTGGTAATGGATCTTCTAAAAACGTTGCCCCTGGAAGAACGCAGTCTGTGGCCTGAGAAGTTGCCCGATCTGGTGGACCTATACAACCACATCTCGGTAGGTTCCACCAACTGTACCCCGGCTTACCTAATGAGGGCAAGACCTGGTAAGTTACCTGTTGACCTGGAAATGGGAGTCCTGACACCCGAGGACACTTCACCAGAAACAGACTGGGACACAGAGAGGCAGCAGCAGTACCGGAGAGTACAGGAGAGCGTGGAGCGAAGTCTCTGTCAGGCTAGGGAAAGACAAGAGAAAACTTACAACCAGTATGCTCCCGCTGTTCCCCTGGTACCCGGAGAGCAGGTCTTGAAGAGGAAGAGACGGCTCCACAAGTTGGATGACCAGTGGGAGAAGGACCCGTACACCGTACTGCCCTCAAGCCACGAGAACCCGAAGGTTTGTACCATCAGTAAAGACGGAGGGGAAACCACAGCCATTGTATCCCGGGACCACCTGAAGAAGTGTCCCGAACAACTGAGGAACCCTGAAGAGGAACAAGAAGACCATCGACCCGTAGAGGAAAGGGAAGATATGGTTAGTACTGTGCTCGGGGACTTCCCTCGGTCTTGGACTCAAGTCAATGGTGCAGTTGTGGTACCCGTACTCACCTTCCTCCAACCAGCATCCCAAGCACCTATGGAGCAACAGGTAGAGCTGGAAGAACAGCCGGTCCAGGAGGCAGAAGACTCCACACAAGCAGAACAGGAGGATCAACCCTCTGCTTATAGTGAGCCTGCCGTACCCCTAGTGAGACAAAGAGCCGGTAGACAGCTGCCCAGTTTACCCTTGACAGCTCCTACACCCTGTAGTTCAGGGCCAGACAGTCAGCTCCGTAGGTCCACTAGGGCCACTAGAGGCCAGTTACCCGCACGCTGGAGGATTTGAAGTGTATAAATTGTTTTATTTATGTTTATCTGTGTATTGGTGCTTGTGTATAATTTTGTGTTTCCAGTTATTTTTAGGAATCCTTGGTGGATTTACCAGGAATCCTTGTACATAGTTGGAGCGTAACCCAGGATGGACTAGAGACTGTTAAGGACTCGGGGTAGGACAGACCCCTACCTGGTTACGTCTCCCTGTTTTGGTGAAATGGACACCTTGCTTTTCTTCAAAGACTGCACCCGGTTACGGACATGCCGTAACCATCTTTATGTGTTTCTTCTTATTGTACTGTTATTGTTGTTATATCTTGTTATGTTTTTCTAAAATATGTTTAGTCCCGGAGTACTAAATTTCACTAGGGGGGAATGTGGCACCCCAGGGGTCTGGTTTTCCACAGTAATGTAATGTTATGTCTGAGAGCAGGTGGGAGGTCCTTTGGTCAGGGATCCTGTGCATGCCACACCTCCTGCCCAGTCTTGGGAGGGGAAGAACTTCCCCTGTATAAACCCTTGCCTGTGGCAGGGTTAGTCAGTCAAGGAGAGTAGAGACAGAGAAGCAGCATAGGAAGAAACAGCAGAAGCTCATTGGGAGCAATATTACTACGAGTCAGGTGCTGGCAGCTGCAGAGCTCGCCCTGACTGAGAAGCTTTCTTACCGGACCCGGCGTCCGAGGCTGTGGGGACTAACTCTTACCCAGCAGCAGAAGCCGACCGGCAGGGGATTTCAGGTCCTCAGGCCCAGAAACCCGAAGGCACGGTCACACGCGTGGGACCAGCACCGCCATCGTGGAGCGGAAGCCATTAGAAGGCCCCGAGTCACCGGCCATACGGGTGAGCACCACACGGTACACTCAGGGACGTGGGCTACTTTTACCCGCCTCTAGCAAGGTAGCCAGAAGAGTACAGTCAGTTTGGGAGGCCTACAACTCCGCCTGGCCAGGGGAGATCCCATCTGCTCAAGGACTGACCAGGCCCCGTTCACTAGCAAGTACTCCGGGAGGGTCTATCGTTGTTACCAGTAAAGACCCTGAATTACACCGCACCGTCTCTGAGTGGTTCCTGCTACCCCCATCATCCACATCTGCTGCCCTGAGGCCATACCCCTCACGTTGGGGGTTATACCATCTACGCTGCACCATCCATCCACCGGCCTCAGCGGACTGTCCTGCAGCGGCAGCTCCATAGCTGCATTCAACGGGTGGCGTAGTCGTCCTGCATCTACCGCTGTTACATCGCCGCTCAGTTTGACTCCCTGGGCACGGACCGGGTCACCGCCACGAGACTACAACCCTCAAGAGATCCGGCTCCGGGTAAGCTCCCGCGTGCGCAACGCAGCGCGACACAGGCCCAGGGGCGCGTCAAAAAAAATCTACTATAGGTTAAAAGCAGAGGTGTTGAACATCATTACATGGGGAAGAACACATGTCTTTATAGGATCTAGAATACTACATACATCTGACCAACATGCAGTTGGGAGCCCAGGTCTAAATTTTGCACCAGGGCCCATCGGATTCTAATTACGCCACTGGTGACGACTCTTCCTATTTGCTGGCTCACACTGCGTTTGATGCGTGAGCCAAAAGTGACATTTTTAAGGTAAGCCTATGGAACGTCAGAACAAGGTTCAGTATACTTACATAGTAAAAGCACACATTGAGCGCAGTGTGATCTGGCTGGCCAGAATCACTGTAACGTGATTCAGAAGTGGCCCAGAATGGCGCTGGACACTGGAGAAGACAGTGATTTGTTAGTATAATTACACTACACTAACAATTACACTGGTATAGGTATAAAAAATAACAGGAGTGCTTCTTTAACCATAAAGCTAGAATTGTGGTATTAGGGTGACTTAAGCAGCAATTGCAAATTTTCAATATGATGCTTGATGGCATGTGGCCCTGACCATTGAACTGTACGGAGCCCAACATTTTTTGATGGCTGCCCTAAAGGCAATTGACCCCATTGTCATTCCTCCTATAAAAGCTTTTAAAAAGGGCTGGATGATTTCCTCAGTACACATAACACTGTGGGTTACAGTTAAATTAGTGACAAAGTGCATAATTGTTGGAGAAAGGCTGAACCTGATGGACCTAGGTCTTTTATCAACCTATGTAACTATGTAACTAAATCTAACCCTAGATCTTGCTCTGCGCTTTAACCAAAATTGTTATTTTTCCTAAATAACGATTTAAAAATATTTTTAAATGTTAACTGTCATTATTACCATTTAATCCATTCTAAAGCATTCCAGTTACAAAATGCAATCAATTATAATACCGGATTTTGTATTAAAATCGTTTTTCTAGAAGCAGTATGAATGCCATCAGAATTGGCGCCACGGAAACTCATTAAATCCGCATCATGGGCACTCAGCCTAGGACTGTTCCAAAATCAGACATTCCTTCCATTTCCATTCTGTTGCAGTGTGTCGGTCAAGCTATTCACACTAGGACTCTGTGTAGAATAATATTAGTAAATTACAGGCCTGCTATCTAAAACCATGGTTCTCTGTGAGACGTATAACATATAACTGTGGTTCAAATCCAGTCATTTGTAGTGAACGTGGAAAATATTTTCCTCCATTTATACATTGTAGCAGTGTGTCAGTGTACACCATTTTACAGCTCCATTTGCTTGTTTGCAGAATACAGCCAGATTTTTTTAGTTTTATTCATATTACGGTATTGTGGAAGCAGAGGAACTTTTTTTAATGATCAGACGCACGTAATCCATATGACTGCGATAATAATACAGAAATTTTGTGGAGCATGCCAAATATTCCATTCCTTTTCAAGTCAGCCACCTTTGTTTTATTGAAGGAATTGACACTTGGTCGCTGACAAATACAATACTATTAGGCAACTGTTTGAAACCATGGCCATCAGACATTATCCCATATAACTGCCCTAATAATCCAGCATTTACTGTGAGCGTGTCAAATATTACACTCCATTTAAAGTATTGCAGTTGAGGGTTCAAACCTATTCTCAGTTGGCCTCTGACAAAGAGCATATCTGTGAACAATGTTGTCAGAGTATTACGCCACTTTTGCGGACTGACAAAAAAAAACATACAAGAAAACAAGCTAAAAGGGAAAAAATGTTAAGAAACATTCTTTCCAGGGTAATGACTTGTATATAAGGCCAAAGAAATAAAAAAAAATAAAGTTATGCACTGTGGAAAACATTCATGCAACCAGAATGAACACTCATCTGTAGCTGGTGATGATACCACCTAGCAGCAGCACCTGTTCCTATTGTAAATGCATCTAACAGCGTTATCGATAGGGAATAGAACAGATTTTAAATTTTTTTGAGCATCACGCAGGATAAGGCAATAATACCTGGCTGGATCAGTGTAATACGCTATCAATACTGTGATGCCTCACCCGTAAAAGAATTTCAGATAAGACAGTTAATATTCTAAAATATAGAATCTATTTGAATTGTCCTTCCGATTATTAAGGAGTGTGTCTCCTATACTGTTATTGCATATGCAACAATTTCAAGGGCTGCCAAAAATTAGGACGCACTCCAATACACATTTGAAAAGACGTAAAAAAAATAAAAACTAAAAACACAGTAGGATCTTTCTTTAGTATGAAAACCAGACTCACCAATGTAACCTCAATGTAATCACATTGTTCAGCTCCTTCACCTCTTCCTCCAGTTCAGCCTCCATCTCCGAAATGACCACATCAGTCACAAGCTGAAAGCACTACAGCACTGCCTTGGTCAAGCGGCAACAGGCTGTGCTGAAGATAACATGCTTAATGCTCAGGTGACAAACCGCCCACCTCTGCAGAGTTGTTGAAAGCTGTTACACAGCAGCTTGATCTGTGGCTCTCACCGATGAACATACAGCCAGGCATGGTCGTGTGTGACAATGGGCGGAACCTGGTGATGGAGAAATGACAGCCGGAGAAGATACGGTTTCCCTCTATGCCAGTCCTTTCACCAAGCTAAAGAATATGGCTCTGGTGAAATACAACTCTCACTGAGAAGCAGTGTCAGACTGAAAAACATTGGGCCCACCAGAGGATTTGATTCTGAGGGCCCACCTTTCTCCCCCACTCAAGAGCCCCATAGCAGCTGCAAAGTTTGCGCTATTATGAACTCTCCTGATGGAGAAGCCACGGCCCACCCGAGGATTCTCTGGTGGGACCGTCCAACCCTGCCGAGAAGCTGGCCTGGCTAAGAAAAGTGTGTGGAAAGGTTCACCACGCTGCTTTTTTACTTAGGGAGAAACCCACGCAAACACGGGGAGAACATACTAAATCCTTGGAGATGTTGTCTTTGCTGGGATTTGAACCCAGGATCCCAGCGCTGCAAGGCTTCAGTGCTAACCAGTGAGCCATTGTACTGCCTTTCACCCTCTGATATCTAACAGGCTGGAGAAACTTGCACCTACTGCCACTCTGTATCTTCAGCTCCTTTGTGAGAAACGAATGTATTTGGGCAGCCACTCAGTCTACCAAATAAAATACCTTAGAAGGAAATTGGGGATGGCTTTGCTACTGGTATTGGGGCAGTGCTAATACCATGGCTTCGTACCATAGTTCACTGGAAATATTCCAGGCTGGTAGGAGGCAAGTAATGCGCCCCCTGGGCCGTGGGGTACTCGGTGCCAGGCCGGTCATTGCTAGGGGAGATGTCACAGTGGCGGTGACCCAGTCCGTGACCCAGGGCGGTCAATAAAAGGAGATATTTACAGGGGATTTAAAGTTTTTATATACAGTTCGTGACGCCACCTGTGGTATGCGGCTAAAAGGAGCCGCCGCTGCGGAGCAGATCCTCTGGAGCTGTTGTTGATGCAGCAGATTTGGTTCGGCTCTCCACAGGTAGAGCTTAGCTCTAGGGCAGTGTAGATGTTGCTGTTATGGAAGTAGCACTCGTGGTGCAGTGTAGTGCAGAGGATGGCGCAGTTAATAATTAGTTTCCTCTTATCTTTACTTGCGGTGGTTAGGCAGACCAGGGCATGGGTACTAGCTGGTAGTAGAGGTCTGGGCGGCCTGGAAGCATGTTGGGGGATCCACCTAGCCAGGTGGAGTTGTAGGCCTTCCCTTTCCCCTACCTTTTTGGCCCTGCTGCGTATAGCTATTCTGCGGCCCTCGTCCCTGAGTAAAACGTCTTTGTGCTCACCCGTATGGCAGGCAGCTCGGGCCTTCCTGGAGTGTCGCTCCCACGTGGCGGTGCTGGGCCCTATCGTGCTGCTGAGCCTTCGGGCGTCTGATGGGGCCAGGAGACCTGTAGTCTCCTGCCCTCCGGTTTCTGCTGCTGGGCTTTCGATGCCCCACAACCTCGGACTCCGGTGTCCGGTTCATCTGCGAGTTTCTGTGTGGTTAACTGCCGTGCAGCTTCACTCCCTAGGTCTTTCCTCGTCGAAGTTCTGACTTCAACTCCTCTCTGCTCTCCTCACACTAACTAACCCCGCCTCCAGATCCCAATTGCTAAGGGAAGAGCTCCCCTTGCTGGTCTGGAGCCAGGAAGTGTTGCATGCTAGCAAAACCTGTTTAGGGTACCCCTCCTTGCTTCCAGGCATGGCATCACCCCCACTGTGGCAACCGGACTCCTGGGGTGCCACACAATCAGATTCCCAGAGAAAAGTACCAGCAGTAATGTTTTGGGACCCGTGCTTGTGGAAGGCGGGGACGACACCGGGAGAAATAGTGGCGGCTGGGGACCGAGTATGGAGACCCAGCAGCCGCCATGAGGTTGTGAAAAGCTTCCGTCTCCACTAGCCTAAAAGGTAACATTTCAAGTGAAAGCAGCTGTCCAGAAATGTGGAAGTTTAGTATTGCGGCCTGTGGGTGGGTGGCTGGTTGGCTGCATACTTGCGCTTGCATTCCAAGTAACACAAAGCTAAGGAGATGGATGATCTGACCATTATGAATAATTTTGTAGTTGTATATTAACCCAGTGACATGCGTCAGTGAGATGTACCATCCCTGGCCACATTCACTTGTCCACGTGTTTGTGGTTAGGCGGTCCTTGCCACTTACGTGCACTGGGGAGGGCACAGGTAATGTTCTGGGACTCGCGCTTGCGGAACGTGGAGACAATACCGGAAGAAATAGTGGCGGCTGCAGACCAATGATGGACACCAGGCCTCCGCCACCATGAGGTTTTGGAAACCTTCCACCTACACGAGCCTAAAAGGCAACATTTCAAGTGCAAGCAGCTGGCCAGAAATGTGGCAGTTTAGTATTGTGGCCTGTGGGTGGGTGGGTGCATACTTGCGCTTGCATTCCAAGTAACAGAAAACTAAAGAGATGGTGGCCTCTATCATCATCACGACCTCACCTCGGCACCATGAACTCTCCTGATGGAGAAGCCAGGGCCCACCGGAGGATTCTCTGGTTCTCTGGTGGGCCCGCCCAACCCTCCCGAGAAGCAGCCCTGGCTAAGAAAAGTGTGTGGGAAGGTTCCCGGACACTGTATGGCTGTTTATGTGGGCTACTCAGTATCTTCAGCTCCTTTTTGAGAAACTAATGTATTTGGGCAGAAGAAAAGGAAATCGTGGATTGCTTCGCAACTGGTACTGGGGGCACTGCTAATATCATAGCGTCGTGCCATAGTTCATTGGAAATATTCCTGGCCAAGCTGATTCCCATAGAAAAGTACCAGCAGCAAGCTAAGGAGATGGTGGCCTCTATAATCATCACAACCTCTATCATTATCACAACCTCGGCACTATGAACTCTCCTGAAGGAGAAGCCGGGGCCTACCGGAGGATTCTCCGGTTCTCTGGTGGGGCCAAACCCTGCCGAGAAGCAGCCCTGGCTAAGAAAAGTGTGTGGGAAGGTTCCCGGACACTTTATGGCTGCTTTTTTACTGTGGACTTGACTCTAGTGAGATGTACAGTCCTGGCCACATTCACCTATGTTTGTAGTTAGGCGGTCCTTCCCACTTAAGTCCACTGGGGAGGGCACGGGTAATGTTGTGGGACCCGTGCTTGTGGAAGGTAGAGACGACACCGAGAGAAATAGTGGCGTCTGGGGACCGAGTATGGACACCCGGCCTCCGCCGCCATGAGGTTGTGGACAGCTTCCACCTCCACGAGCCTAAAAGGCCACACTTCAGGTGCAAGCAGCTGCCCAGAAATCTGGCTGTTTTCTATTGCGGCCTGTGGGTGGGTGACTGGCTGCATACTTGCGCTTTCATTCCAAGGAATGGGGTAGGAACAACTGAGCGCTGCACTGGGACAAGGACATGGACGGTGATTGTTGCAAGTCTGCAATGATAGGTGCATGGCGGGAGGCATCTTCGCATGCTCCAAGGATCACTTATGATGGGCACACTTTTAGGCAGTGACCTGGGAGTCAGAGATGCTTCCAGGGGTCTTCCCCATGCTGTTCCCATGTCTTCTCAGCACTGTATGCATGTGTCTGATCATTTCTCACACACCACATGGTCAGATAAAGTTGTAAAATGTTAAAATGACATTTCCCAGTGAATGCATTTGTCTTGGTTGAAAGCAATGCAAAAGTTAAAAAACGCAACAAAAACGTTATGTGTGAACATAGCCCAAGGTGTGGAGGAGCATTTTTTTGTATATTTATTTTGTCTTATATACAAGTCATTACCCTGGAAAGGATGTTCCTTAACATATTTCCGAGGAAAATCCTTTGGTAACGCCAGAAAAATGCTTGAATTTCCCATAGACTTACATTGGGCCCGATATTCGGACCAAGCACTCGAGCATTCCAATTTGCTCGACTTGAACATCAAGTACCTGAGCATTTTAGTGTTCGCTCATCACTAATTATACACATAAATTAATTTATGGACATTATGGTTTGATTTCTTTGCCTCTGTGAATTGAATGGGTTGTTCGGACATAGGGTGAGAATTTCATGTCAATAGCATCTTTAGAAGTATATTTACTTAAGTACTGTATATACTTAAGTATTATTACTTATATACAGTGCTGCTCACCATTATTGGCACCCCTTCATTTTTTTCATAAACTGTACAATATCTTCAGAAATAAATGGAAATGTACCAAAGTTATATCCTCAGGATTTTTTAATTAGTGGTCCAAAGTAATACAACAATAAAACCTTGTTTTTCAACTTCCATGTTGCATTTTCAAAGAAAAAAACAGAATAAAAAGCATGTGCAGCAATAAAGGCACCCCTAATTAATACTTGGTTGCACACCCTTTGGCATTGCTGACAGCCTCCAAACGTTTCTTGTAGCCATCTATAAGCTTCTTGTACTTTTCGGCTGGAATTTTCTCCCACTCTTCGTTTGCAGTTTGTTCAAGCTCTTGAATGTTTACAGTGTTCTTTTTCCCAATGGTAGATTTCTGCTCACCCCAAAGATTTTGGATTGAATGGGATTGAGGTCAGGAGTAGTGATGAGCGAGCGTGCTCGTCACTGCTCGCTACTCATCCAAGCATCTCACTGCTCAAGATGCTCGGCGAGTATTTCCAGGATGCTTGGGCGGGAGCTCGGGTCCCCGCCCTGCATGTTTGGCACTCTTTAGAGAGTTAATGAACATGCAGGGATTGTCTGTCACTCACTGTAATGCCGTAGCCATCTTGGTTGTGGCATTACAGTGATTGGCTGGCCGCATAGCGTCATCGGATCTATATAAGACCTGGTAACGCTATGCTCATCACAGTCTAACCTTCAGACAGGCAGAGTAGAGAGAGGTGCTGCTGTGTGAGGGACAGAATTGGCATTGTAATAGTTAGGTATAGGTATTCCACACCAGGATACATATCCATCTGAACTAATAGTCCTTCTGAGGACTAATCCAGCTGCATATATTCAGTGGTAATAGCAAGAGTTAGGCAGGCAGAGAAATTTGTGAACAGTATACAGCACAATAGTGTCCATTGCACGTTCTGTCTGCTGCTGCTGCCGCCTGTTACAGACAGCCATTGGACTAGATATCAGGACTATTTTTTTTTGCTCTTAATCCTCATTATTTTCTTAAAAAGTAATAGAGCCCAACATTTTACTGCTCCATTTGCTTGTTAGCACTGCAGAATACAGCCAGATCTTTTCCATCATCAGACGTGATGCCATATTTCCCCTTGTACAAATCCAGCAATTTGTAGGGACCGTATAAAATATTATCGTCCTTTTATAGTTAGGCTGCGGTCTCATGCTGCACATAACACATCTGCATCTCTGGCTGCTATGGGCATAAAAGGGGACAAACTTATGGTGTGGCACCCATGCTCCCCTGACCTCAACCCCATTGAGAACCTCTGGAGCATCATCAAAAGGAGTGTCTATGATGGCGGGAGGCAGTTCACATCTAAGCAACAGCTCTGGGAGGGTATTCTGTCCTAATGCAAAACAATTGAAGCAGAAACCATCCAAAACCTGACAAATTCAATGGACGAGAGAGTTCAGAAGCTCCTTTCGAACAAGGGGTCCTATGTGCAAATGTAACATCACCTAGAATAAAGTTTTGAGTTGAAAACTGTTTGATTTCAGTTTGTAATAACCTGCTAATGCTTATAATTTCAAAAATGACCATTTTTTTTGTTCTTTATTAAAATGAAAAGGTTGAAAACTCTGCTGTGCATAATAATTTTGAGTGCAGTTTGAGTTTTTTATTTTTTTAAAAATATACTGTTATCATAGGCAGTTTGTACAAAAACCTTTCAATTGTACTCTAATAGTTATTTGACTGGAAAATTACAATGACTGCAATTCATATAGGTAATTTGGGAAAATCTGAGAAAATATTATTTGCATAATAATTTGGAACACAGTGTATTGAACCCAGAGCAGTGTCAAAAGGTTGTTGGTTGGATAGCAGATAATGCTTCCAGTCATTTTGCCACCACCACCACCACCCTGTCTTCCACAAGGTCAAGTCTCAGTAGCTGTGAGTCTGGACCGCATATTCCTCACCCTGATCCTCCTTCCTTCCACCATGCCGAGTGCCTGGAGACAACTGATCCCATACTTTGACACTCCGAAGAGCTGTTCACTTTTCCATTTATAGATTCTGACCTCTCGCCTGGCCAGCTGCAAGCGGGGCAAGAGGAGATCGCATGTAGCAATTAGTGTTGAGCCACCCCCGTAGTGTTCGAGTTCGGTTCGGTTCGTCGAACACCCGTGTGTTCGCCGAACTGTTCGTCGAACTGTTCGTCGAACACCTTCGAACACCGTTAAAACCAATGGCAGGCAAACAAAAACACATAGAAACACATAGAAAACACCTTCAAAGGTGTCCAAAAGCTGACAAACTGCTCAGAAGACATAACTAACAAATGGAAAAGTGACAAGTACATATAGTCATGCGAAAAGAAAAGAGGTGGAGGAGTAAAAGGAGGGGGAGACACAGGTATAGGCATGTCATGCCCTTCTAAAATCCAAAAAGTGAGAAGCCGACACGGCCAGTCCGTTCCTGCCCGTGCCACCTCCGTGTCGCCGGGTTTGTGCCAGAGCCACGGTGGACCCTGACGGCCAGCCCCCCTCTCCCAATACTGGTGCCTGTCCGCTGGTGGGTCGAGCGAGCCCCCCTGTGGTGGAGGCAGCTCTAAGCCTTTTAATTTAAATTGTCTCTCTAATTTGAATGAATACACTTTAAATCCTTTTACAAGGATCTATTGGAGGGCAAGTCTCATGCCAGCAGCCGCGTAATTCCAGCTCCAATAGCGTCCACTAAAGCTGCTGCAGTTAAAAAGCTTTTATAAGGATCGAGCTCGGCTGTCCACCGTAAGGCATCCTACCGCCAGTCCCAGCCCCTATGCCTTGGGGTGCCTCCTAATGCTCTTCACAGAGTATCCCGTGGTCCCGTTCATGAGCTCTGCTCCGAAGGCGGGCCTAGTAACAGAGGCCCAGGCCTGAATGAGGGAGAAGGAAGGAAGAGGAGCGGAGAAGGCTCCAGGAACGAGGAACGAAGGGATCCCAGGGGTGCGGACTGGCGAGTTGCCACCGCACGCCCGAATCCACCTGCGTGGAGAGGTCAGGCCAAAGGGGGAGACCGGTCCCCGAAACTAGTGGAGGTGGGAAACGACCCTCAGCTAGAAACCGGAGACTGTGACATTTTATGTGGCGCAGCCCCTCGCTACACCCGCTAGGAAGGCACCACATAGGGTCAGGGAAACTGGCGCCAAGTTTACCAAGAGGAGGCCCGAGGCAGCCGGACAGAAGGGTTGGTAAGAAAGGCCAGACAAAGGACACACAAAGGGGGTCCTGTGAAGTGATCCAAAGTTATCTGGGAGTTGTCTGAGCCGCTCACCTGGTGAGCACAGTACGACGTGGGCAGCCGTTACCTGCAGAAGTGGTCTGGATAATAAGAACTGTGAGTAAAGGCCCTGGACTGCATCACTGACTCCGTTTCGTTACTGCTGCTGCCCTGCACCATCACCCCCATCCTCCGCATACACTGCCCTGAGGCTATACTCCTCCCGTGGGGAGTTATGCTACGCTCTGCTACACCCACAACACCAGCCTCAGCGGTCTGCCCTGCAGCGGCGGTTCACTTTGACCGCAATCCACGGGTGGGTAGTCGGACGATTAAACATCAAAACCACATAAATAGTTCCGCCACTGGTTTGACCTCCCTGAGCCATGGAACCGGGTCGCCGCCACGGAGACTACAACCACCAGCATCCACCAAAAAGGGTCCGCCTCCGGGTGTCCCAAGGCCCAGGGGGCGCGTCAGAACATTTTCATCACCTTTCATAATCACCAAATTGACAAGGCAGGGATGTCCTCTGTCCCCTCTCTTATACATCCTAGTGACGGAGCACCTGCTCTCATCAATTTGCCATAACCCCAATATTAGGTGGATTGAGGTGGGAGGCACCGAGTACAAGTGCTCTCTATTTGCTGATGATGTCCTAGTATATATCACTCAATCACATATATCCATCCCTGCTGTTATGGCTGAAATAGATCACTTTGTTACATGGTCAAATTTTAAAATCAATGCAGCGAAGTCTGAGGCCCTCGATGTCTCCCTCCCCAAATCCATACAGGATTCCATCCAGTCCAACTTTCCCTTTGCCTGGCCCTCACAGGGCATCAAATACTTAGGAATTCCTATTCATAGAGACCTCTCCCGTCTATGTTATCTTAATTTTGGGCCCTTTATTGAACAACTCCATACAGACCACGGTTGACAAGTTAGAACTGTAAGATTCACTACGTGAACCACTGGTGTTTTGTGGAAAAGCACATGTACACTGTGTTCCAAATTATTATGCAAAAAGTGTTTAGGAGTGATAAGGGAAAAATTTGTTTGTTTGTCAGTTAAACTCATTGATGGTGATGTGTGTCAGGGCTCTTTATATCACTGTAAGCAATTGCAGACACCTGTGCTAATTAGTTTGGCAGGTGTGTCCAATGAAAGGCAAGACTACTTAAGAAGGCTGTCCCACATTATTAAGCAGCCTACATTTTCTGCCAAAATGGGAAAGAAAAAGGATGTGTCGGCTGCTGAGAAGCAACAAATTGTGGAGTGTTTAGGTCAAGGCATGACTACAATCAGCATTGTGCGATGATCAGGATGAAGTGTCTTGGCAATCAAGAAGTATGTAGCTGATTCACAGTACACACGTGTGCGTGCTGATAAGGGCAAATTGAGGACTCTTTCCTACAGTCAATTACGTCAGGTTAAAAGAGCAGCGGCAAAAAAGCCTTGTCATAGCAGCAGTCAAGTTTTTGAAGCTGCTGGTGCCTCCAACATCCCCCGAACAACAAGATGCAGGGTCCTTCAGAGGTTTGCAGCTGTGCGTACGCCATCCTGTCGAATTCCTCTATCCACTGCACACAAGCAGAAACGGCTCCAGTGGTCCAAACAATACAAGAAGACTGATTTCAAAACTGTTTTGTTCACGGATTGGTGCCATGCAACGCTCGATGGTCCAGATGGATGGAGTGGAGGATGGCTGGTTGATGGACACCCCACGCAAACACGGCTACAGCGCCAACAAGGAGGAGGTGGAGTAATGTTTTGGGCTGGAATCATGGGGAGAGAGATTGTCGGCCCCTTTAGGATCCCTGAAGGGGTAAAGATGAACTCCATAATGTATGTGGAGTTTCTCAAACAGCACTTCCTGCCATGTTTCAAGAAGAAGAACCGTGTATTCCACAGCAACATCATTTTCATGCATGATAATGCACCGTCTCATGCTGCACATAACACATCTGCATCTCTGGCTGATATGGGCATAAAAGGGGACAAACTTATGGTGTGACCCCCATGCTCCCCTGACCTCTACCCCATTCAGAACCTCTGGAGCATCATCAAAAGCAGTGTCTATGATGGCGGGAGCAGTTCACATCTAAGCAACAGCTCTGGGTGGGTATTCTGTCCTCATGCAAAACAATTGAAGCAGAAACCATCCAAAACCTGACAAATTCAATGGACGAGAGAGTTCAGAAGCTCCTTTCGAACAAGGGGTCCAATGTGCAAATGTAACATCACCTAGAATAAAGTTTTGAGTTGAAAACTGTTTGATTTCAGTTTCTAATAACCTGCTAATGCTTATAATTTCAAAAATGACCATTTTTTTGGTCTTTATTAAAATGAAAAGGTTGATCGAAGAGTGTGGGGGATCTAAGAGTGTGGCAACCCAGTAGTCAGGAATACTTCGAATTCTGACAATCTGAGGGTCATGTTGCAGATAGTGCAGCAAGAAGGCACTTATGTGTCTTGTGCATCTCGGAGCCCCAAAATTATTTTCCGGGCTAGATGCAGCTAAAAATTATTATTAATTTTAAATTTGGTGGAGCTTAGTATAGATGGCCTAATAGAATCAGTACTGCACACTGCTACAAAGCCCAAATTATTTTCCAGCCAAGATACAGATAAACATGATTAGAAATTTGAATGCTTAAAACGGTTGGTGAGGTGACTTTAACCAATCATCAAGCTGTTACTCTCCCAAGGATGACACAGGGGTAGAAAAGTCGTTTCGGATCCATGATTTGTTCATCTTTATGAACGTGAGTCTGTCTACATTATCAGTGGAGAGCCACGTGCGCTTATCTGTCAGCACACCACCAGCAGCGCTGAACACACGTTCAGACAGAATGCTGGCTGCGGGGCATGACAAGATCTCCAAGGCGTAAGTGGCTAGCTCCGGCCATTTATCCAGATTGGAATCCCAAAAAGAGCAAGGGTCCAATGGCACAGTCATGGCTTCAATGTTTACTTGAAGATACTCCTGTACCATCGTCTCTAGTCGTTGACTATGTGTCAGACTTCTTGTCTCCTGTGGCCTTGCAAAGGATGGGCTAAAAAAGTGGTGAAATGATTCCGCAAAATTGATGTTACCAGCAGATACTGTGTTTCTGTTACGGTTTGAGTGCTGAACACTCGACGGTCCCATGGTTGGCAAGTTGGAACTGTGAGATTCACTACGTGCACCACTGGTGTTTTGTGGAGAAGCACATGTAAGATTCTGCAACAGTCTCTGCTGATACTCCTGCATGCGTGCATCCCTTTCTATGGCAGGAATAATTTCTGCAAATTTACTTTTGTACCGGGGATCTAACAGTGTGGCAACCCAGTAGTCAGGATAATTTCTAATTCTCACAATTCGAGGGTCATGTTGCAGGTAGTGCAGCAAGAAGGCACTCATGTGTGTTGCGCATCCAGGAGCACCAAGTCCCTGTTGTGTTGGTGGCGAGGTAACAATCATGCTTCCTTCCTCTGTCCTCTCCCCCCAACCTCGCACAACAGAAATGTGATCAAGGTCTCCCTCATCTGATGAGTCTTCCATCAGTTCGTCCTCCACTTCTTCCTGGGCTCCTGCACCTTCCTCACTAGTTTGGCTGCTACCATGCACCCTGGTAAAACCATCTCCCCCACCCTCACATGCCTGCCGCCTTGGAGCTGCCGACCATCTGGAACTTGCAGATGTTAGCCCTTCCACATACAACTCCTCCTCCTCTACTTCCTCCACCTCCTCTTGTGCCACCACCTGACTCCGAATTCTGTTTAACATGTTCTCCAGCATGTAAATCACCGGAATAGTCATGCTGATAATGGCATCGTCAGCACTAAACATCTTCGTCGCCATTTCAAAACTGTGCAGAAGGGTGTATAGGTGCCTGATCTGAGACCACTCCTCCAGCGTGATTTGACCCACCTCTGGATCTCGTTGGCTCAGGCTATACGTCAGAACGTACCGCACTCAGATTTGCAGCATTGTCGCACACGGCCTTCCCTGGTTTCAGGTCCAGTAGAGACAACCATTCATGAAATTGGTTCTCCAGAGCTGACCACAACTCCTCAGCTGTGCGACTCACATTTCCCAGACATTTCAAAGTAAAAACCGCCTGATGACATTGAGCCCTACTGCCAGCATAGTAAGGAGGTGTGCAGGATCCCTTCTGCGCAGTTAGAAAGCTTGTGGCATGACCAGACAGGCTTTGGGTGCAGGTGGAGGACCGAGAGTAGGTTGAGGAGACAGAAGCAGTGGAGGAACTTTGAGATAAAGAGGATTGACGCACAACTCGTGGGGACGGCAAGACTTGGACAGCAGCCCCTTGTCCTGCTGTCACCATAGTTACCCAGTGCCCAGTCAGCGACATGTAACGCCCCTGTCCATGCCTACTCGTCCAAGTGTCTGTGGTGAAATGCACCCTGTCACACACAGAGTTTCTCAAAGAAGCGGTGATGTTGTGTGCGACATGCTGGTGGAGCGCAGGCACACCTTTCTTTAAAAAGTAGTGCCGACTGGGCATCTGGTACTGGGGCACTGCGACGGACATAAGGTCTCGAAAATCCTCTGTGTCCACCAGGCGGAAAGGCAGCATTTCTGTAGCCAAGAGCTTGCAGATGGTGAAATTCAACCTCTTAGCTTTCTCATGGCTAGGAGGAAATGGTCTTTTACTTGTCCACATCTGAGGGACCGAGGGCTGGCTGTTGTGCTTAGACGGGGTTGATAAGGGTGTCCCCGGCAAACTGCCGGTCTGTGAGGAAGATACAGGCGGACATGTTAGGTTGCCTTGATCCAAAGGTGGTGCTATCGATGTCGGACAGCGCTCAACACCAGCTGGTGTTACCACCTCCAAAGAAAATGATGACCTGCCAATCACGCTGGCTGTTGCGGGTAAAGAGGTAGCAGGTCTGAGTCCCAAAACAGGTGTGACTGCTGTCCCCCCAGTCACAGAGGATGAAGAGGCCGTGGATGCACAAGATGTGGAAGACGGTGGTTGGCCCGGCCGGCTAGGCCGCATTGTAGCACAGTGAGCTTCCCACTGCAACTTATGCTTCATGTCCATATGCCGGTTCATGCATGAAGTACTCAAACTATGTATTTTTTGGCCTCTACTTAGCTTTTGCTGACAAAGGTTACAGATAACGCGAGTTTTGTCATCTTTATCGATCTGAAAAAATTCCCAGGCTATGCAAGGCTTAGCAACCATGCGACCTAAAGAGCCACCATGACTTGTGGTGAGAGGCAGAGTTGTGTTTGAGGATGCAGTTGTTGACTTGCTTCCAGTACTACGTCTCTGTCCAGGAAGGCGCAACCTGACCTCGTCGTCACTAGCATTCTCCTCCACCTCCTCTGCTGACCTCATCTCTTGGCTGACTGTGGGTTGACAGTAAGTGGGATCTCCAACCTCATCATCATCACCCTGTGTGTTATCAAACCCGTCGTCCTCAGAGCCAACCTGTGCCTGCCCTGACAAAAAACTAAAGTTGTCGCTCCAATCAGGTATTTGAGTCTCATCATCGTCTTCCTCATTGTCTCCACCAACAGGAGTTACAGTTTGGGAATGAGGGTCTACATTATGGTCAGAACCTTCTGCGTCTGGTCCTGGATCCGACTCATAAAGATTCTGGGCATCAGTGCAGATAATTTCCTCGTCTGGATTCACAGAAGCGCTGGAGCCGACCTCTGATTCCCAGGCTATAGTATGAGTAAACAGCTCTGCAGACTCAACCATCTGTTCTACCTCATACTCAGACGGGCAGCTGGAGATTTGGGAGCTGTGAGGAAGCAAGTGCGATTGGGGTGACACCTCTGAGGACTGGAGTATTTGTGATGTTGAAGTTGATGTGGAGGAGAGCCCACTTAAAGGAGCACTTGATATCCGTTGAAGCACCTGCTGTTTTTGTGCCTCATCTGGAATTTGTAGTGATTGGTGTGGCCGTAAGAAAGGGATCTTATCACATTGTCCGCTAAAAGAAGTAGACATTTTAGTTTGGCTGGAAGATGGTCTTTCTTCTGCAGATGTTACTGTTGCTTTAACACCTACCCCACGGACACAACCTTTTTTCCCCTTCCCAACACGCCTATTCCCCTTTCCACCAGCAACAGGCCTTTTTCCACTCATTTTGGTGGTTAACTAATTCACAACTCTGGACAAAAAAACAATGGATGGGAACCAAGCAGAGCTGAGTGGCCAAACTGTGGTATTAGGCCAAAACTATTGGCTGGGTTAGATGCAGAAAAAAATTATATTCAATTTGCAACCTGATGGAGGTCAGTATAGATGGACTAATAGACCAAGTCCCACACACTGCTAGAAGCCCAAATATTTTTTCAGAGCTAGATGCATAAAAAAATTATATTCAATTTGCAACCTGGTGGAGGTCAGTATAGATGGACTAATAGAACAAGTCCCACACACTGCTAGAAGCCCAAATATTTTTTCAGAGCTAGATGCAGAAAAAAATTATATTCAATTTGCAACCTGATGGAGGTCAGTATAGATGGACTAATAGACCAAGTCCCACACACTGCTAGAAGCCCAAATATTTTTTCAGAGCTAGATGCAGAAAAAAATTATATTGAATTTGCAACCTGATGGAGGTCAGTATAGATAGACTAATAGACCAAGTGCCACACACTGCTAGAAGCCCAAATACTTTTTCAGAGCTAGATGCAGATAAAAATTATTTTTAATTTGCAACCTGATGGAGTTCAGTATAGATGGACTAATAGAACAAGTCCCACACACTGCTAGAAGCCAAAATATTTTTCAGAGCTAGATGCAGATAAAAATTATTTTTAATTTGCAACCTGATGGAGGTCAGTATAGATGGACTAATACACCAAGTCCCACACACTGCTAGAAGCCCAAATATTTTTTCAGAGCTAAATGCAGAAAAAAATTATATTGAATTTGCAACCTGATGGAGGTCAGTATAGATGGACTAATTGACCAAGTCCCATACACTGCTAGAAGCCCAAATATTTTTTCAGAGCTAGATGCAGAAAAAAATTATATTCAATTTGCAACCTGATGGAGGTCAGTATAGATGGATTAATAGAAGAAGTCCCACACACTGCTAGAAGCCCAAATATTTTTTCAGAGCTAGATGCAGTTAAAAATTATTTTTAATTTGCAACCTGATGGAGGTCAGTATAGATGGACTAATACACCAAGTACCACATACTGCTAGATGCCCAAATATTTTTTCAGAGCTAGATGCAGAAGAAAATTATATTCAATTTGCAACCTGATGGAGGTCACTATATATGGACTAATAGACCAAGTCCCACACACTGCTAGAAGCCCAAATATTTTTTCAGAGCTAGATGCAGAAAAAAATTATATTCAATTTGCAACCTGAGGGAGGTCAGTATAGATGGACTAATAGAACAAGTCCCACACACTGCTAGAAGCCCAAATATATTTTCAGAGCTAGATGCAGAAAAAAATTATATTGAATTTGCAACCTGGTGGAGGTCAGTATAGATGGACTAATAGAATAAGTCCCACACACTGCTAGAAGCCCAAATATTTTTTCAGAGCAAGATGCAGAAAAAAATTATATTCAATTTGCAACCTGATGGAGGTCAGTATAGATGGACTAATAGACCAAGTCCCACACACTGCTAGAAGCCCAAATATTTTTTCAGAGCTAGATGCAGAAAAAAATTATATTCAATTTGCAACCTGATGGAGGTCAGTATAGATGGACTAATAGAACAAGTCCCACACACTGCTAGAAGCCCAAATATTTTTTCAGAGCTAGATGCAGAAAAAAATTATATTCAATTTGCAACCTGGTGGAGGTCAGTATAGATGGACTAATAGAAGTAGTCCCACACACTGCTAGAAGCCCAAATATTTTTTCAGATCTAGATGCAGATAAAAATTATTTTTAATTTGCAACCTGATGGAGGTCAGTATAGATGGACTAATAGACCAAGTCCCAAACACTGCTAGAAGCCCAAATATTTTTTCAGAGCTAGATGCAGAAAAAAATTATATTCAATTTTCAACCTGATGGTGGTCAGTATAGATGGACTAATAGACCAAGTCCCACACACTGCTAGAAGCCCAAATATTTTTTCAGAGCTAGATGCAGAAAAAAATTATATTCAATTTGCAACCTGATGGAGGTCAGTATAGATGGACTAATAGAACAAGTCCCACACACTGCTAGAAGCCCAAATATTTTTTCAGAGCTAGATGCAGAAAAAAATTATATTCAATTTGCAACCTGGTGGAGGTCAGTATAGATGGACTAATAGAACAAGTCCCACACACTGCTAGAAGCCCAAATATTTTTTCAGAGCTAGATGCAGATAAAAATTATTTTTAATTTGCAACCTGATGGAGGTCAGTATAGATGGACTAATAGAACAAGTCCCACACACTGCTAGAAGCCCAAATATTTTTTCAGAGCTAGATGCAGAAAAAAATTATATTCAGTTTGCAACCTGGTGGAGGTCAGTATAGATGGACTAATAGAACAAGTCCCACACACTGCTAGAAGCCCAAATATTTTTTCAGAGCTAGATGCAGAAAAAAATTATATTCAATTTGCAACCTGATGGAGGTCAGTATAGATGGACTAATAGAATGATGCTATGCCCAAAAGTTTTTACTTCACTAGGTGCAGTAAAAAAATTGGTATTCTATACACAGGTGGTGTAGCTTGCAACACAGATAGGCTACTCCACTGACTAACACACTCTGCAATAGGCCAAAAAGGATTAGCTTTGCTAGATTTAGCCAAATGCTGTGAAAAAAACTTGCACAGCACTGGCACAGACCTGCCTGGCAAAAACTGATAGGAACTGATGTAACTTAGTCCTGAAAAGGACTGCAATCACAACTATTCCCTACTCCCAAGCTATCTGTAGATTTGTGCGAAAATTGGCTTGAAATTAACAAGGTATAGCGCACACAGCAATAGCGGTGCCGTCTAACACGCAGCTGCAGCAGTGAGAAAATGGTGGCGACGGGGAAAATGGCTGGGTCTTATAGGGCAAGGACATGTGACATACACTACCAATGACACATGCCCTTGCTTGTGTGAAAAAAAGCACTTCGCTCCGTGTGTGCGCTGCTGATAGGCTGACAGACTGCACCTCCCCACTGTAAATGCGGGAAAGAGAAAAAAAAATGGAGATCTTCATTATTCCTGCAGAGATCCATCCCCTGCCCCTCCCCCCGCCCCGCTGTACACTCAAACTGCGTATTAACATTAATTTTCATCATTACTGAGAAAAAATCCAGTTATGATTTTGGTGCATGAACAGTTATCGACCATAACCTCGAACAGCCAAATTTTTTTCAAATCGTTCGTGTTCGCCGAACGGCTCGAACACTGCCCAAAACAGCTCGAATTTGAGATTGCCTAACAGTTCGAGTCGAACAACGCCCATCTCTAGCAGCGATGCCAAAATATCTGAGCAGCCACGGTCACACGAAGTCGACGGTGGGAAAGTGCAATTACTGTCACAAGAGGTGGATGATGATGAGACACAATTGCCAGGAAGTCAGGAGGAGGCCCAGGGTGCGTACATGGATGATGAGGTGGTGGATGATGAAGTCACTGACCCAACCTGGCAAGATGACATGCAGAGTAAGGAAAGCAGCACACAGAGGGAGAGAGGTATAACACCACAACAGGCAGGAACAAGCAGTGTGATGGCCACAGACACAAGGCTGGCAACCGTTCCCCGGAATACCAGCATGACGGAAGTTGCCAGTATATCTGTTAGGTCTTCCCAAGTCTGGTTGTTTTTTAAAGACTCTGCAGATAACCCCAGAAAGGCCATTTGCAACATCTGCCAGGCCAGAATCAGCATGGATAGCAAAACTAGCAGCCTGACAACCACCAGCATGCTCAGGTACATGACAGCAAAGCACCCGACTAGATGGGCCGAACGCCAGGGTCCAGAAACAAAGTCTGCTTGTGACACCACTGCTTGTTCCACTGTTGTGGTTGCACGCCAATTCCCTGTCCTTGGCGCATGCAAAGATGCCTCCCACCCTGCACCTGTCATTGCACATTCGCAATCACCACCATCAGCAACTACGTCCACGTCTTTGTCCCAGCACAGCATTCAGTTATCCCTACCCCAGTCCTTGGAACACAAGCGGAAATACGCAGCCAATTCCCCACAGGCCACACTATTTCTCCCGGTGTGCCATAACTGCATTACACAAGCATGTGTCCCAGAACATTAGCCATGCCCTCAACAACGCAGTTACTGGGAAGGTCCACCTAACCAACGACAAGTGGACAAGTGCTTGTGTGCAGGGACGGTACATCTCGCTGACGGCACACTGGGTTGCTATAGTGGAAGCCGGGACCCAGTCGAACCTTTGGACGGAACACATCCTCCCGACGCCGAGGATTGCGGGCCCTGGACCACATCAGTAGGAAGCTGGAAGCACTGCCTCGGACAAGCGGCAACAGGCTGTGCTGAAGCTAATATGCTTAGGTGACAAACTGCACAACGCTGAAGAGTTGTTGACAGCTCTAAAAAAAGCAGGTAGATCTGTGGCTGTCACCACTGAACCTACAGCCAAGCATGGTCGTGTGTGACAATGGCTAGAACCTGGTGGCGGCTCTGAAGAGAGGCGAACTTACATACGTACCATGCCTGGCCCATGTGCTCAACATAGTGGTTCAGCGGTTTCTCAAAACCTACCTGGATCTTCCGGATCTACATGTCAAAGTACACCGCGTGTGTGCTCATTTTAGAAAGTCAGCTACAGCTTCCGCCACCCTTGTCGTGCTTCAGCAGCATTTGCAGCTTCCAGCTCACCAATTGGTGTGCGATGTCACCACGCGTTGGAACTCAACGTTGCATATCTTGGGAAGGATTTGTGAGCAGCACAGGGCAGTTGTTGAGTACCAGCTTCAAAATGTCCGTTGGTATTCAGGTCAGCCTCCATAAGAGCTCAGTAGTGGGCATGGATGTCAGACATCTATGCCGTCCTCCAAAACTTTGAGGACTCCATCAAGATGGTGAGTGGCGATGGCACCAAAATTAACATCACCATACCGCTTCTCTGTCTTCTGAAATGATCGCTGCTCACAATTAAAGAGGAGGTACAGGCGGAGCACAATGAGATGGAGCAAGGAACCATACCGGGTGATTCCACACAACCCAGCCTCATCTCATTCCAACGTGGATTGGTTGACAATGTGGAAGAGGAGGAGGGAGAGGAAGATCAGGAGTAGTGTTGAGCCACCCCCGTAGTGTTCGAGTTCGGTTCGGTTCGTCGAACACCCGTGTGTTCGCCGAACTGTTCGTCGAACTGTTCGTCGAACACCTTCGAACACCGTTAAAACCAATGGCAGGCAAACAAAAACACATAGAAACACATAGAAAACACCTTCAAAGGTGTCCAAAAGCTGACAAACTGCTCAGAAGACACAACTAACACATGGAAAAGTGACAAGTACATATAGTCATGCGAAAAGAAAAGAGGTGGAGGAGTAAAAGGAGGGGGAGACACAGATATAGGCATGTCATGCCCTTCTAAAATCCAAAAAGTGAGAAGCCGAGACGGCCAGTCCGCTCCTGCCCGTGCCACCTCCGTGTCGCCGGGTTTGTGCCAGAGCCGCGGTGAACCCTGACGGCCAGCCCCCCTCTCCCAATACTGGTGCCTGTCCGCTGGTGGGTCGAGAGAGCCCCCCTGTGGTGGAGGCAGCTCTAAGCTTTTTAATTTAAATTGTCCCTCTAATTTGAATGAATACACTTTAAATCCATTTACAAGGATCTATTGGAGGGCAAGTCTCATGCCAGCAGCCGCGTAATTCCAGCTCCAGTAGCGTCCACTAAAGCTGCTGCAGTTAAAAAGCTTTTATAAGGATCGAGCTTGGCTGTCCACCGCAAGGCATCCTAGTGCCAGTCCCAGCCCCTATGCCTTGGGGTGCCTCCTGATGCTCTTCACTAAGTATCCCGTGGTCCCGAAGCATTTCCTTTGAAAAAATTAAGTGTCCAAACTACAGGTGGTGTAGCTTGCTTAACAGCCGGGATAATCCGCTGACTAGCAGACACTGCTACTAGGCACAAAGTATTTCCTGGGCTAGATGCAGTTAAAAATTTGTAAGTAGATACTCTCGTTGGATGCTGAGAAAGCATTCCATAGAGTCTCCTGGCACGCCATATATGATTCTCTTAAAAAACTTGGGGTAGGGGTCTAGGGGACCCTTTTATAGCCAAAATCACGGCCCTGTATCACAATACGTCACCTAGGCTGAAGATAAATGGAACTGTAGCACCGAGGGCTCGGTTGCTACAGACGTATTGCACCTCACCCAGAGGTGTGATATCTCACTCTCAGATAAGGATGGAGTGTGGATCAGGACCCGACACCTGCATGCATTACACCACATTGCCGTGGGGCAGGGCGACCAATATGCCCCTGAGATGGGCACGACAGTCCCTGTCCCTGGCTGGAATGGGGGGAGGGAACACTGAGGAAGGGGAACCCTGCAGTGCAGGAGCAGGGAGGAAGCAGTTCCTGGGTGCATTGAGAAGGGAGTATAAAAGGTGGGCACCATCTTAGTTCAGTGCAGAGAAGTCTGAGCAGAAGTGGCAGGGAGCAGGGGCTCTGCATGAGCTCTGCTCCGGAGGCGGGCCTAGTAACAGAGGCCCAGGCCTGCAAGAGGGAGAAGGAAGGAAGAGGAGCGGAGAAGGCTCCAGGAACGAGGAATGAAGGGATCCCAGGGGTGCGGACGGGCGAGTCGCCACCGCACGCCCGAATCCACCTGCGTGGAGGGGTCAGGCCAAAGGGGGAGACCGGTCCCCGAACTAGTGGAGGCAGGAAACGACCCTCAGCTAGAAACCGGAGGCTCTGACATTTTATGTGGCGCAGCCCCTTGCTCCACCCGCTAGGAAGGCACCACATAGGGTCAGGGAAACTGGCGCCAAGTTTACCAAGAGGAGGCCCGAGGCAGCCGGACAGAAGTGTTGGTAAGAAAGGCCAGACAAAGGACACACAAAGGGGGTCCTGTGAAGCGCTCCAAAGTTATCTGGGAGTTGTCTGAGCCCCTCACCTGGTGAGCACAGTACGACGTGGGCAGCCGTTACCTGCAGACGTGGTCTGGATAATAAGAACTGTGAGTAAAGGCCCTGAACTGCATCACTGACTCCGTGTCGTTACTGCTGCTGCCCTGCACCATCACCCCCATCCTCCGCATACACTGCCCTGAGGCTATACTCCTCCCGTGGGGAGTTATGCTACGCTCTGCTGCACCCACAACACCAGCCTTAGCGGTCTGCCCTGTAGCGGCGGTTCACTCTGACCGCAATCCACGGGTGGCGTAGTCGGACATTTAAACATCAAAACCACATAAATAGTTCCGCCACTGGTTTGACCGCCCTGAGCCACGGAACCGGATCGCCGCCACGAAGACTACAACCACCAGCATCCACCAAAAAGGGTCCGGCTCCGGGTGTCCCAAGGCCCAGGGGGTGCGTCAGAACATTTTCATCACCTTTCACAATCACCAATGGGACAAGGCAGGGATGTCCTCTGTCCCCTCTCTTATACATCCTAGTGACGGAGCACCTGCTCTCATCAATTCGCCATAACCCCAATATTAGGTGGATTGAGGTGGGAGGCACCGAGTACAAGTGCTCTCTATTTGCTGATGATGTCCTAGTATATATCACTCAATCACATATATCCATCCCTGCTGTTATGGCTGAAATAGATCACTTTGTTACATGGTAAAATTTTAAAATCAATGCAGCGAAGTCTGAGGCCCTCGATGTCTCCCTCCCTAAATCCATATAGGATTCCATCCAGTCCAACTTTCCCTTTGCCTGGCCCTCACAGGGTATCAAATACTTAGGAATTCCTATTCATAGAGACCTCTCCCATCTATGTTATCTTAATTTTGGGCCCTTTATTGAACAATTCCATACAGACCACGGTTGGCAAGTTAGAACTGTAAGATTCACTACGTGAACCACTGGTGTTTTGTGGAAAAGCACATGTACACCGCGTTCCAAATTATTATGCAAAAAGTGTTTAGGAGTGATAAGGGAAGAATTTGTTTGTTTGTCAGTTAAACTCATTGATGGTGATGTGTGTCAGGGCTCTTTATATCACTGTAAGCAATTGCAGACACCTGTGCTAATTAGTTTGGCAGGTGTGTCCAATGAAAGGCAAGACTACTTAAGAAGGCTCTCTCACATTATTAAGCAGCCTACATTTTCTGCCAAAATGGGAAAGAAAAAGGATGTGTCGGCTGCTGAGAAGCAACAAATTGTGGAGTGTTTAGGTCAAGGCATGACTACAATCAACATTGTGCGATGATCAGGATGAAGTGTCTTGGCAATCAAGAAGTATGTAGCTGATTCACAGTACACACGTGTGCGTGCTGATAAGGGCAAATTGAGGACTCTTTCCTACAGGCAATTACGTCAGGTTGAAAGAGCAGCGGCAAAAAAGCCTTGTCATAGCAGCAGACAAGTTTTTGAAGCTGCTTGTGCCTCCAACGTCCCCCGAACAACAAGATGCAGGGTCCTTCAGAGGTTTGCAGCTGTGCATACGCCATCCTGTCGACCTCCTCTATCCACTTCACACAAGCAGAAACGGCTCCAGTGGGCCAAACATTACATGAAGACTGATTTCAAAACTGTTTTGTTCATGGATGAGTGCCGTGCAGCGCTCGATGGTCCAGATGAATGGAGTGGAGGATGGCTGGTTGATGGACACCCCACGCAAACACGGCTACAGCGCCAACAAGGAGGAGGTGGAGTAATGTTTTGGGCTGGAATCATGGGGAGAGAGATTGTCGGCCCCTTTAGGATCCCTGAAGGCGCTAAAGATGAACTCCATAATGTATGTGGATTTTCTCAAACAGCACTTCCTGCCATGGTTCAAGAAGAAGAACCGTGTATTTCACAGCAAGATCATTTTTCTGCATGATAATGCACCATCTCATGCTGCACATAAAACATCTGCATCTCTGGCTGATATGGGCATAAAAGGGGACAAACTTATGGTGTGACCCCCATGCTCCCCTGACCTCTACCCCATTCAGAACCTTTGGAGCATCATTAAAAGGAGTGTCTATGATGGCGGGAGGCAATTCACATCTAAGCAACAGCTCTGGGAGGGTATTCTGTCCTCATGCAAAACAATTGAAGCAGAAACCATCCAAAACCTGACAAATTCAATGGACGAGAGAGTTCAGAAGCTCCTTTCGAACAAGGGGTCCTATGTGAAAATGTAACATCACCTAGAATAAAGTTTTCAGTTGAAAACTGTTTGATTTCAGTTTCTAACAACCTGCTAATGCTTATAATTTCAAAAATGACCATTTTTTTGGTCTTTATTAAAATGAAAAGGTTGATCGAAAAGTTTGGGGGATCTAAGAGTGTGGCAACCCAGTAGTCATGATTACTTCAAATTCTGACAATATGAGGGTCATGCTGCAGGTAGTGCAGCAAGAAGGCACTTATGTGTCTTGCGCATCTCGGAGCCCCAAAATTATTTTCCGGGCTAGATGCAGCTAAAAATTATTTTTAATTTTAAATCTGGTGAAGCTTATTATAGATGGCCTAATAGGATCAGTGCTGCACACTGCTACAAAGCCCAAATTATTTTCCAGTCAAGATACAGATAAAGATGATTAGTAATTTGAAAGCTTAAAACGGTTGGTAGGGTGATTTTAACCTATCATCAAGCTTTTACTCTCCCCAGGATGACACAGGGGTAGAAAAGTCGTTTCGGATCCATGATTTGTTCATCTTTATGAACGTGAGTCTGTCTACATTATCAGTGGAGAGCCGCGTGCGCTTATCTGTCAGCACACCACCAGCAGCGCTGAACACACGTTCAGACAGAACGCTGGCTGCGGGGCATGACAAGATCTCCAAGGCGTAAGTGGCTAGCTCCGGCCATTTATCCAGATTGGAAGCCCAAAAAGAGCAAGGGTCCAGTGACACAGTCGTGGCTTCAATGTTTACTTGGAGATACTCCTGTACCATTGTCTCTAGGCGTTGACTATGTGTCAGACTTCTTGTCTCCTGTGGCTTTGCAAAGGATGGGCTAAAAAAGTGGTGAAATGATTCCGCAAAATTGATGTTACCAGCAGATACTGTGGTTCTGTTACGGTTTGAGTGCTGAACACTTGACGGTCCCACGGTTGGCAAGTTGGAACTGTGAGATTCACTACGTGCACCACTGGTATTTTGTGGAAAAGCACATGTAAGATTCTGCAACAGTCTCTGCTGATACTCCTGCATGCGTGCATCCCTTTCTATGGCAGGAATAATTTCTGCAAATTTACTTTTGTACCGGGGATCTAACAGTGTGGCAACCCAGTAGTCAGGATTATTTCTAATTCTCACAATTCGAGGGTCATGTTGCAGGTAGTGCAGCAAGAAGGCACTCATGTGTGTTGCGCATCCAGGAGCACCAAGTCCCTGTTGTGTTGGTGGCGAGGTAACAATCATGCTTCCTTCCTCTGTCCTCTCCCCCCAACCTCGCACAACAGAAATGTGATCAAGGTCTCCCTCATCTGATGAGTCTTCCATCAGTTCGTCCTCCACTTCTTCCTGGGCTCCTGCACCTTCCTCACTAGTTTGGCTGCTACCATGCGCCCTGGTAAAATCATCTCCCCCACCCTCACATGCCTGCCGCCCTGGTGCTGCCAACCGTCTGGACCTTGCAGATGTTAGCCCTTCCGCATACAACTCCTCCTCCTCTACTTCCTCCACCTCCTCTTGTGCCACCACCTGACTCCGAATTCTGTTTAACATGTGCTCCAGCATGTAAATCACCGGAATAGTCATGCTGATAATGGCATCGTCAGCACTAAACATCTTCGTCGCCATTTCAAAACTGTGCAGAACGGTGCATAGGTCCCTGATCTGAGACCACTCCTCCAGCGTGATTTGCCCCACCTCTGGATCTCGTTGGCCCAGGCTATACGTCAGAACGTATTGCACCAGGGCTTGTCGGTGCTGCCACAGTCGCTGCAACATGTGCAGAGTTGAATTCCACCGGGTAGGCACATCGCATTTTAGCCGGTGAAGTGGCAGGCCCAACGACTTCTGTAGAGATGTAAGTCGCTGAGCTGCGGGATGCGAACGGCGGAAGTGAGCACACAGCGACCGTGCCCTCTGCAGAAGGCCATCTAGTCTGGGATAGTGGGCTAAAAATTGCTGGACAACCAGGTTCAAGACGTGAGCCATACAAGGCACGTGTGTGACATTGCCCCGGCGAAGGGCCGCACCCAGGTTTGCAGCATTGTCGCACACGGCCTTCCCTGGTTTCAGGTCCAGTGGAGACAACCATTCATGAAATTGGTTCTCCAGAGCTGACCACAACTCCTCAGCTGTGTGACTCACATTTCCCAGACATTTCAATGTAAAAACCGCCTGATGACGTTGAGCCCTACTGCCAGCATAGTAAGGAGGTGTGCAGGATCCCTTCTGCGCAGTTAGAAAGCTTGTGGCATGACCAGACAGGCTTTGGGTGCAGGTGGAAGACCGAGAGGAGGTTGAGGAGGCAGAAGCAGTGGAGGAAAAATGACATAAAGAGGATTGACGCACAACTCGTGGGGACGGCAAGACTTGGACAGCAGCCCCTTGTCCTGCTGTCACCATAGTTACCCAGTGCCCAGTCAGCGACATGTAACGCCCCTGTCCATGCCTACTCGTCCAAGTGTCTGTGGTGAAATGCACCCTGTCACACACAGAGTTTCTCAAAGAAGCGGTGATGTTGTGTGCGACATGCTGGTGGAGCGCAGGCACACCTTTCTTTGAGAAGTAGTGCCGACTGGGCATCTGGTACTGGGGCACTGCGACGGACATAAGGTCTCGAAAATCCTCTGTGTCCACCAGGCGGAAAGGCAGCATTTCTGTAGCCAAGAGCTTGCAGATGGTGAAATTCAACCTCTTAGCTTTCTCATGGCTAGGAGGAAATGGTCTTTTACTTGTCCACATCTGAGGGACCGAGGGCTGGCTATTGTGCTTAGACGGGGTTGATAAGGGTGTCCCCGGCAAACTGCCGGTCTGTGAGGAAGATGCAGGCGGACATGTTAGGTTGCCTTGATCCAAAGGTGGTGCTATCGATGTCGGACAGCGCTCAAGACCAGCTGGTGTTACCACCTCCAAAGAAAATGATGACCTGCCAATCACGCTGGCTGTTGCGGGTAAAGAGGTGGCAGGTCTGCGCCCCAAAACAGGTGTGACTGCTGTCCCCCCAGTCACAGAGGATGAAGAGGCCGCGGATGCACAAGATATGGCAGACGGTGGTTGGCCCGGCCGGCTAGACCGCATTGTAGCACACTGAGCTTCCCACTGCAACTTATGCTTCATGTCCATGTGCCGGTTCATGCATGAAGTACTCAAACTATGTATTTTTTGGCCTCTACTTAGCTTTTGCTGACAAATGTTACAGATAACACGAGTTGGGTCATCTTTATCGATCTGAAAAAATGCCCAGGCTATGCAAGGCTTAGCACCCATGCGACCTGAAGAGCCACCACGACTTGTGGTGAGAGGCAGAGTTGTGTTTGAGGATGCAGTTGTTGACGTGCTTCCAGTACTACGTCTCTGTCCAGGAAGGCGCAACCTGACCTCGTCGTCACTAGCATCTTCCTCCACCTCCTCTGCTGACCTCATCTCTTGGCTGACTGTGGGTTGACAGTAAGTGGGATCTCCGACCTCATCATCATCACCCTGTGCGTTATCACACCCGTCGTCCTCAGAGCCAACCTGTTCCTGCCCTGACAAAAAACTAAAGTTGTCGCTCCAATCAGGTATTTGAGTCTTATCATCGTCTTCCTCATTGTCTCCACCAACAGGAGTTACAGTTTGGGAATGAGGGTCTACATTATGGTCAGAACCTTCTGCGTCTGGTCCTGGATCCGACTCATAAAGATTCTGGGCATCAGTGCAGATCATTTCCTCGTCTGGATTCACAGAAGCGCTGGAGTCGACCTCTGATTCCCAGGCTATAGTATGAGTAAACAGCTCTGCAGACTCAACCATCTGTTCTACCTCATACTCAGACGGGCAGCTGGAGATTTGGGAGCTGTGAGGAAGCAAGTGCGATTTGGGTGACACCTTTGAGGACTGGAGTATTTGTGATGTTGAAGTTGATGTGGAGGAGAGCCCACTTAAAGGAGCACTTGATATCCGTTGAAGCACCTGCTGTTTTTGTGCCTCATCTGGAATTTGTAGCGATTGGCGTGGCCGTAAGAAAGGGATCTTATCACATTGTCCGCTAAAAGAAGTAGACATTTTAGTTTGGCTGGAAGATGGTCTTTCTTCTGCACCTACCCCACGGACACAACCTTTTTTCCCCTTCCCAACACGCCTATTCCCCTTTCCACCAGCAGCAGGCCTTTTTCCACTCATTTTGGTGGTTAACTAATTCACAACTCTGGAGTTGTTTGCACAAAAAAACAATGGATGGTAACCGAGCAGAGCTGAGTGGCCAAACTGTGGTATTAGGCCAAAACTATTGGCTGGGTTAGATGCAGAAAAAAATTATTTTTAATTTGCAACCTGATGGAGGTCAGTATAGATGGACTAATAGACCAAGTCCCACACACCGCTAGAAGCCCAAATATTTTTTCAGAGCTAGATGCAGAAAATTTTTTTATTCAATTTGCAACCTGATGGAGGTCAGTATAGATGGACTAATAGACCAAGTCCCACACACTGCTAGAAGCCCAAATATTTTTTCAGAGCTAGATGCAGAAAAAAATTATTTTTAATTTGCAACCTGATGGAGGTCAGTATAGATGGACTAATAGACCAAGTCCCACACACCGCTAGAAGCCCAAATATTTTTTCAGAGCTAGATGCAGAAAAAAATTATTTTTAATTTGCAACCTGATGGAGGTCAGTATAGATGGACTAATAGACCAAGTCCCACACACCGCTAGAAGCCCAAATATTTTTTCAGAGCTAGATGCAGAAAAAAATTATATTCAATTTGCAACCTGCTGGAGGTCAGTATAGAAGGACTAATAGAACAAGTCCCACACACTGCTAGAAGCCCAAATATTTTTTCAGAGCTAGATGCAGAAAAAAATTATTTTTAATTTGCAACCTGATGGAGGTCAGTATAGATGGACTAATAGACCAAGTCCCACACACTGCTAGAAGCCCAAATATTTTTTCAGAGCTAGATGCAGAAAAAAATTATTTTTAATTTGCAACCTGATGGAGGTCAGTATAGATGGACTAATAGACCAAGTCCCACACACCGCTAGAAGCCCAAATATTTTTTCAGAACTAGATGCAGAAAAAAATTATATTCAATTTGCAACCTGCTGGACGTCAGTATAGAAGGACTAATAGAACAAGTCCCACACACTGCTAGAAGCCCAAATATTTTTTCAGAGCTAAATGAAGAAAAAAATTATTTTTAATTTGCAACCTGATGGAGGTCAGTATAGATGGACTAATAGACCAAGTTCCACACACTGCTAGAAGCCCAAATATTTTTTCAGAGCTAGATGCAGAAAAAAATTATTTTTAATTTGCAACCTGATGGAGGTCAGTATAGATGGACTAATAGACCAAGTCCCACACACCGCTAGAAGCCCAAATATTTTTTCAGAGCTGGATGCAGAAAATTTTTTTATTCAATTTGCAACCTGATGGAGGTCAGTATAGATGGACTAATAGACCAAGTCCCACACACTGCTAGAAGCCCAAATATTTTTTCAGAGCTAGATGCAGAAAAAAATTATTTTTAATTTGCAACCTGATGGAGGTCAGTATAGATGGACTAATAGACCAAGTCCCACACACTGCTAGAAGCCCAAATATTTTTTCAGAGCTAGATGCAGAAAAAAAATATTTTTAATTTGCAACCTGATGGAGGTCAGTATAGATGGACTAATAGAACAAGTCCCACACGCTGCTAGAAGCCCAAATATTTTTTCAGAGATAAATGAAGAAAAAAATTATTTTTAATTTGCAACCTGATGGAGGTCAGTATAGATGGACTAATAGACCAAGTCCCACACACCGCTAGAAGCCCAAATATTTTTTCAGAGCTAGATGCAGAAAAAAATTATATTCAATTTGCAACCTGCTGGAGGTCAGTATAGAAGGACTAATAGAACAAGTCCCACACACTGCTAGAAGCCCAAATATTTTTTCAGAGCTAAATGAAGAAAAAAATTATTTTTAATTTGCAACCTGATGGAGGTCAGTATAGATGGACTAATAGACCAAGTCCCACACACTGCTAGAAGCCCAAATATTTTTTCAGAGCTAGATGCAGAAAAAAATTATATTCAGTTTGCAACCTGATGGAGGTCAGTATAGATGGACTAATAGAATGATGCTATGCCCAAAAGATTTTACTTCACTAGGTGCAGTAAAAAAATTGGTATTCTATACACAGGTGGTATATCTTGCAACACAGATAGGCTACTCCACTGACTAACACACTCTGCAATAGGCCAAAAAGGATTAGCTTTGCTAGATTCAGCCAAATGCTGTGAAAAAAACTTGCACAGCACTGGCACAGACCTGCCTGGCAAAAACTGATAGGAACTGATGTAACCTAGTCCTGAAAAGGACTCCAATTACAATTAGTCTTTACTCCCACAATCTATCTATTTAAGAGCACAGACCTGACTGATAAAAGTCGTAGGAAATGCTGTAACCTAGTCCTTAAAAGGACTGCAATCACAACTATTCCCTACTCCCAAGCTATCTGTATATTTGTGCGAAAATTGGCTTGAAATTAACAAGGTATAGCGCACACAGCAACAGCGGTGCCGTCTAACACGCAGCTGCAGCAGTGAGAAAATGGTGGCGACGGGGAAAATGGCTTGGTCTTATAGGGCAAGGACATGTGACATACACTGCCAATCACACATGCCCTTGCTTGTGTGAAAAAAAGCACTTCGCTCCGTGTGTGCGCTGCTGATAGGCTGACAGATTGCACCTCCCCACTGCAAATGCGGGAAAGAGAAAAAAAAATGGAGATCTTCATTGTTCCTGCAGAGATCCATCCCCTGCCCCTCCCCCCGCCCCGCTGTACACTCAAACTGCGTATTAACATTAATTTTCATCATTACTGAGAAAAAATCCAGTTATGATTTTGGTGCACGAACAGTTATCGAACATAACCTCGAACAGCCGAATTTTTCTCAAATTGTTCGTGTTCGCCGACCGGCTCGAACACCGCCCAAAACAGCTCGAATTTGAGATTGGCGAACAGTTCGAGTAGAACAACGCTCATCTCTAATCAGGAGCTAGTTTCCTGCGCTAAAGACGGTACTACCCACACAACTGTCATACCGTCTGTTCAGCGTGGATGGCCTGAGGAGAGGGAGGAGGAGGATGAGGAAGAGAGCATGGTCAGTCATCCTCTAGGTGAGGACAAGGAAGTCTTGCCTGTTAGCAGTCTGCCATGCATGGCTGAGTTTATGTTATGCTGCCTTTCTCGTGACGCTCACGTTCTCCAAACTTTGGGTGACAGTCATTACTGGTTGGTGACACTTCTAGACTCATGCTACAAGGAGAACTTTCTATCTCTCAATCCCACGGCAGACAGGTCTGCTAAAATGGTGCAGTACCAGAAGGCCCATGTTGCGGAAAGGTCTGGGAGAGTTTTCTCAGACCCTCCCATAGCACAGACCCTGATGCGCGGGGTACTCTCACAAGGAGGGATAATTTTACGGAGATGCTGAAGGAGTACCTTGCTGACTGTACCAACATCTTCTGTGATTGCTCTGTGCTTTATAAGTATTGGGTATCCAAGCTGGACACGTGGAATGAACTGTCTCTCTACGCCTTGAAGGTCCTGGCCTGCCATGCCGCTAGCGTTTTGTCAGAGCGAGTTTTTAGTGTCGCCGGGGGAATTATAACTGATAGGCGCATCCGCCTGTCAACTGAAAATGCTGACAGGCTGACTCTTATAAAAATGAACAATGGCTGGATTGGGCCAGACTTCTCAACACCACCAAATGATAGCAGAATAACATAAACTCAAATCCAGTGTCTTTCTTTTTGGGAGGTCTATTCCCATGCACCTCTTCACACCCACACATGGGTATACGCTTCCTGATTTTGTCTATTTTCTGTTGTTCTCCTCCTTCTCCTCATCCTCATCCTCCACCACCATATCACCAGAGTGACCGTGATGCACCACCCACTCAATTTTTTAAAGGGTTTTTATGATGCCCGTAGGAAATGTTTGTTATACAGTATGTTTTTGTATATCCCCCAGGGGTAAATGTTCTTCAGCCCATGCACTTAATGCATGGGCATTACCAGTAAAGGATAGAGATGAGCGTTGTTCGACTCGAACTGTTCGCCAATCTCAAATTCGAGCTGTTTTGGGCGGTGTTCGAGCCGTTCGGCAAACACGAACGATTTGAAAAAAATTCGGCTGTTCGAGGTTATGTTCGATAACTGTTCGTGAACCAAAATCATAACTGGATTTTTTCTCAGTAATGATGAAAATTAATGTTAATACGCAGTTTGAGTGTACAGCGGGGCGGGGGGAGGGGCAGAGGATGGATCTCTGCAGGAATAATGAAGATCTCCATTTTTTTTTCTCTTTCCCGCATTTACAGTGGGGAGGTGCAATCTGTCAGCCTATCAGCAGAGCACACACGGAGCGAACTGCTTTTTTTCACACAAGCAAGGGCATGTGTCATTGGCAGTGTATGTCACATGTCCTTGCCCTATAAGACCCAGCCATTTTCCCCGTCGCCACCATTTTCTCACTGCTGCAGCTGCGTGTTAGACGGCACCGCTGTTGCTGTGTGCGCTATACCTTGCTAATTTCAAGCCAATTTTCGCACAAATCTACAGATAGCTTGGGAGTAGGGAATAGTTGTGATTGCAGTTCTTTTTAGGACTAGGTTACAGCATTTCCTACGACTTTTATCAGGCAGGTCTGTGCTCTTAAATAGATAGGTTGGGAGTAAAGACTAATTGTAATTGCAGTCCTTTTCAGGACTAAGTTACATCAGTTCCTATCAGTTTTTACCAGGCAGCTCTGTGCCAGTGCTGTGCAAGTTTTTTTCACAGCATTTGGCTAAATATAGCAAAGCTAATCCTTTTTGGCCTATTGCAGAGTGTGTTAGTCAGTGGAGTAGCCTATATGTGTTGCAAGCTACACCACCTGTGTATACAATACCAATTTTTTTCTGCACCTAGTGAAGTAAAACCTTTTGGGCATAGCATCATTCTATTAGTCCATCTATACTGACCTCCATCAGGTTGCAAATTGAATATAATTTTTTTCTGCATCTAGCTCTGAAAAAATATTTGGGCTTCTAGCAGTGTGTGGGACTTGGTCTATGAGTCCATCTATACTGACCTCCATAAGGTTGCAAATTAAAAATAATTTTTTTCTGCATCTAGCTCTGAAAAAATATTTGGGCTTCTAGCAGTGTGTGGGACTTGGTCTATTAGTCCATCTATACTGACCTCCATCAGGTTGCAAAATGAATATAATTTTTTTCTGCATCTTGCTCTGAAAAAATATTTGGGCTTCTAGCAGTGTGTGGGACTTGTTCTATTAGTCCATCTATACTGACCTCTATCAGGTTGCAAATTGAATATAATTTTTTTCTGCATCTAGCTCTGAAAAAATATTTGGGCTTCTAGCAGTGTGTGGGACTTGGTCTATTAGTCCATCTATACTGACCTCCACCAGGTTGCAAATTAAAAATAATTTTTTTCTGCATCTAGCTCTGAAAAAATATTTGGGCTTCTAGCAGTGTGTGGGACTTGTTCTATTAGTCCATCTATACTGACCTCCATCAGGTTGCAAATTGAATATAATTTTTTTCTGCATCTAGCTCTGAAAAAATATTTGGGCTTCTAGCAGTGTGTGGGACTTGGTCTATTAGTCCATCTATACTGACCTCCATCAGGTTGCAAATTAAAAATAATTTTTTTCTGCATCTAGCTCTGAAAAAATATTTGGGCTTCTAGCAGTGTGTGGGACTTGTTCTATTAGTCCATCTATACTGACCTCCATCAGGTTGCAAATTGAATACAATTTTTTTCTGCATCTAGCTCTGAAAAAATATTTGGGCTTCTAGCAGTGTGTGGGACTTGGTCTATTAGTCCATCTATACTGACCTACATCAGGTTGCAAACTAAAAATAATTTTTTTCTTCATCTAGCTCTGAAAAAATATTTGGGCTTCTAGCAGTGTGTGGGACTTGTTCTATTAGTCCATCTATACTGACCTCCATCAGGTTGCAAATTGAATATAATTTTTTTCTGCATCTAGCTCTGAAAAAATATTTGGGCTTCTAGCATTGTGTGGGACTTGGTCTATTAGTCCATCTATGCTGACCTCCATCAGGTTGCAAGTTAAAAATTATTTTTATCTGCATCTAGCTCTGAAAAAATATTTGGGCTTCTAACAGTGTGTGGGACTTGGTCTATTAGTCCATCTATACTGACCTCCATCAGGTTGCAAATTCAATATAATTTTTTTCTGCATCTAGCTCTGAAAAAATAATTGGGCTTCTAGCAGTGTGTGGGACTTGGTCTATTAGTCCATCTATTCTGACCTCCATCAGGTTGCAAATTGAATATAATTTTTTTCTGCATCTATCTCTGAAAAAATATTTGGGCTTCTAGCAGTGTGTGGGACTTGGTCTATTAGTCCATCTATACTGGCCTCCATCAGGTTGCAAATAAAAAATATTTTTTTTCTGCATCTAGCTCTGAAAAAATATTTCGGCTTCTAGCAGTGTGTGCGACTTGTTCTATTAGTCCATCTATACTGACCTCCATCAGGTTGCAAATTGAATATAATTTTTTTCTGCATCTAGCTCTGAAAAAATATTTGGGCTTCTAGCAGTGTGTGGGACTTGGTCTATTAGTCCATCTATACTGACCTCCATCAGGTTGCAAATTAAAAATCTTTTTTTTGTGCATCTAGCTCTTAAAAAATATTTGGGCTTCTAGCAGTGTGTGGGACTTGTTCTATTAGTCCATCTATACTGACCTCCATCAGTTTGCAAATTGAATATAATTTTTTTCTGCATCTAGCTCTGAAAAAAATATTTTAGCTACTAGCAGTGTGTGGGACTTGGTCTATTAGTCCATCTATACTGACCTCCATCAGGTTGCAAATTAAAAATATTTTTTTTCTGCATCTAGCTCTGAAAAAATATTTGGGCTTCTAGCAGTGTGTGGGACTTGGTCTATTAGTCCATCTATACTGACCTCCATCAGGTTGCAAATTCAATATAATTTTTTTCTGCATCTAGCTCTGAAAAAATATTTGGGCTTTTAGCAGTGTGTGGGACTTGGTCTATTATTCCATCTATACTGACCTCCATCAGGTTGCAAATTGAATATAAATTTTTTCTGCATCTAGCTCTGAAAAAATATTTGGGCTTCTAGCAGTGTGTGGGACTTGTTCTATTAGTCCATCTATACTGACCTCCATCAGGTTGCAAATTGAATATAATTTGTTTCTGCATCTAGCTCTGAAAAAATATTTGGGCTTCTAGCAGTGTGTGGGACTTGTTCTATTAGTCCATCTATACTGACCTCCATCAGGTTGCAAATTAAAAATAATTTTTTTCTGCATCTAGCTCTGAAAAAATATTTGGGCTTCTAGCAGTGTGTGGGACTTGTTCTATTAGTCCATCTATACTGACCTCCATCAGGTTGCAAATTGAATATAATTTTTTTCTGCATCTAGCTCTGAAAAAATATTTGGGCATCTAGCAGTGTGTGGGACTTGGTCTATTAGTCCATCTATACTGACCTCCATCAGGTTGCAAATTAAAAATATTTTTTTTCTGCATCTAGCTCTGAAAAAATATTTGGGCTTCTAGCAGTGTGTGCGACTTGTTCTATTAGTCCATCTATACTGACATCCATCAGGTTGCAAATTGAATATAATTTTTTTCTGCATCTAGCTCTGAAAAAATATTTGGGCTTCTAGCAGTGTGTGGGACTTGGTCTATTAGTCCATCTATACTGACCTCCATCAGGTTGCAAATTAAAAATAATTTTTTTCTTCATCTAGCTCTGAAAAAATATTTGGGCTTCTAGCAGTGTGTGGGACTTGTTCTATTAGTCCATCTATACTGACCTCCATCAGGTTGCAAATTGAATATCATTTTTTTCTGCATCTAGCTCTGAAAAAATATTTGGGCTTCCAGCAGTGTGTGGGACTTAGTCTATTAGTCCATCTATACTGACCTCCATCAGGTTGCAAATTGAATATAATTTTTTTCTGCATCTAGCTCTGAAAAAATATTTGGGCTTCTAGCAGTGTGTGGGACTTGGTCTATTAGTCCATCTATACTGAACTCCATCAGGTTGCAAATTAAAAATATTTTTTTTCTGCCTCTAGCTCTGAAAAAATATTTGGGCTTCTAGAAGTGTGTAGGACTTGGTCTATTAGTCCATCTATACTGACCTCCATCAGGTTGCAAATTGAATATAATTTTTTTCTGCATCTAACCCAGCCAATAGTTTTGGCCTAATACCACAGTTTGGCCACTCAGCTCTGCTCGGTTCCCATCCATTGTTTTTTTGTGCAAACAACTTCAGAGTTGTGAATTAGTTAACCACCAAAATGAGTGGAAAAAGGCCTGCTGCTGGTGGAAAGGGGAATAGGCGTGTTGGGAAGGGGAAAAAAGGTTGTGTCCGTGGGGTAGGTGTTAAAGCAACAGTAACATCTGCAGAAGAAAGACCATCTTCCAGCCAAACTAAAATGTCTACTTCTCTTAGCGGACAATGTGATAAGATCCCTTTCTTACGACCACGTGAATCGCTACAATTTCCAGATGAGGCACAAAAACAGCAGGTGCTTCAACGGATATCAAGTGCTCCTTTAAGTGGGCTCTCCTCCACATCAACTTCAACATCACAAATACTCCAGTCCTCAAAGGTGTCACCCCAATCGCACTTGCTTCCTCACAGCTTCCAAATCTCCAGCTGCCCGTCTGAGTATGACGTAGAACAGAAGGTTGAGTCTGCAGAGCTGTTTACTCATACTATAGCCTGGGAATCAGAGGTCGGCTCCAGCGCTTCTGTGAATCCAGACGAGGAAATGATCTGCACTGATGCCCAGAAACTTTATGAGTCGGATCCAGGACCAGACGCTGAAGGTTCTGACCATAATGTAGACCCTCATTCCCAAACTGTAACTCCTGTTGGTGGGGACAATGAGGAAGACGATGATGAGACTCAAATACCTGATTGGAGCGACAACTTTAGTTTTTTGTCAGGGCAGGAACATGTTGGCTCTGAGGACGACGGGTGTGATAACGCACAGGGTGATGATGATGAGGTTGGAGATCCCACTTACTGTCAACCCACAGTCAGCCAAGAGATGAGGTCAGCTGAGGAGGTGGAGGAGAATGCTAGTGACGACGAGGTCAGGTTGCGCCTTCCTGGACAGAGACATAGTACTGGAAGCACGTCAACAACTGCATCCTCAAACACAACTCTGCCTCTCACCACAAGTCGTGGTGGCTCTTCAGGTCGCATGGGTGCTAAGCCTTGCATAGCCTGGGCATTTTTTCAGATCGATAAAAATGATCCAACTCGTGTTATCTGTAACATTTGTCAGCAAAAGCTAAGTAGAGGCCAAAAAATACATAGTTTGAGTACTTCATGCATGAACCGGCACATGGACATGAAGCATAAGTTGCAGTGGGAAGCTCTCTGTGCTACAATGCGGCCTAGCTGGCCGGGCCAACCACCGTCTGCCATATCTTGTGCATCCACGGCCTCTTCATCCTCTGTGACTGGGGGGACAGCAGTCACACCTGTTTTGGGACGCAGACCTGCCACCTCTTTACCCGCAACAGCCAGCGTGATTGGCAGGTCATCATTTTCTTTGGAGGTGGTAACACCAGCTGGTGTTGAGCGCTGTCCGACATCGATAGCACCACCTTTGGATCAAGGCAACCTAACATGTCCGCCTGCATCTTCCTCACAGACCGGCAGTTTGCCGGGGACACCCTTATCAACCCCGTCTAAGCACAATAGCCAGCACTCGGTCCCTCAGATGTGGACAAGTAAAAGACCATTTCCTCCTAGCCATGAGAAAGCTAAGAGGTTGAATTTCACCATCTGCATGCTCTTGGCTACAGAAATGCTGCCTTTCCGCCTGGTGGACACAGAGGATTTTCGAGACCTTATGTCCGTCGCAGTGCCCCAGTACCAGATGCCCAGTGGGCACTACTTCTCAAAGAAAGGTGCGCCTGCGCTCCACCAGCATGTCGCACACAACATCACTGCTTCTTTGAGAAACTCTGTGTGTGACAGGGTGCATTTCACCACAGACACTTGGACGAGTAGGCATGGATAGGGGCGTTACATGTCGTTGACTGGGCACTGGGTAACTATGGTGACAGCAGGACAAGGGGCTGCTGTCCAAGTCTTGCCGTCCCCACGAGTTGTGCATCAATCCTCTTTATCTCAAAGTTCCTCCACTGCTTCTGCCTCCTCAACCTCCTCTTGGTCCTCCACCTGCACCCAAAGCCTGTCTGGTCATGCCACAAGCTTTCTAACTGCGCAGAAGGGATCCTGCTCACCTCCTTACTATGCTGGCAGTGGGGCTCAACGTCATCAGGCGGTTTTTACTTTGAAATGTCTGGGAAATGTGAGTCACACAGCTGAGGAGTTGTGGTCAGCTCTGGAGAACCAATTTCATGAATGGTTGTCTCCACTGGACCTGAAACCAGGGAAGGCCGTGTGCGACAATGCTGCAAACCTGGGTGCGGCCCTTCTCCCTGGGCAATGTCACACACGTGCCTTGTATGGCTCACGTGTTGAACCTGGTTGTCCAGCAATTTTTAGCCCACTATCCCAGACTAGATGGCCTTCTGCAGAGGGCACGGTCGCTGTGTGCTCACTTCCGCCGTTCGCATCCCGCAGCTCAGCGACTTACATCTCTACAGAAGTCGTTGGGCCTGCCACTTCACCGGCTAAAATGTGATGTGCCTACCCGGTGGAATTCAACTCTGCACATGTTGCAGCGACTGTGGCAGCACCGACAAGCCCTGGTGCAATACGTTCTGACGTATAGCCTGGGCCAATAGGATCCAGAGGTGGGGCAAATCACGCTGGAGGAGTGGTCTCAGATCAGGGACCTATGCACCCTTCTGCACAGTTTTGAAATGGCGATGAAGATGTTTACTGCTGACGATGCCATTATCAGCATGACTATTCCGGTGATTTACATGCTGGAGCACATGTTAAACAGAATTCGGAGTCAGGTGGTGGCACAAGAGGAGGTGGAGGAAGTAGAGGAGGAGGAGTTGTATACGGAAGGGCTAACATCTGCAAGGTCCAGACGGTCAGCAGCACCAAGGCGGCAGGCATGTGAGGGCAGGGGAGATGGTTTTACCAGGGCGCATGGTAGCAGCCAAACTAGTGAGGAAGGTGCAGGAGCCCAGGAAGAAGTGGAGGACGAACTGATGGAAGACTCATCAGATGAGGGAGACCTTGATCACATTTCTGTTGTGCGAGGTTGGGGGGAGAGGACAGAGGAAGGAAGCATGATTGTTACCTCGCCACCAACACAACAGGGACTTGGTGCTCCTGGATGCGCAAGACACATGAGTGCCTTCTTGCTGCACTACCTGCAACATGACCCTCGAATTGTGAGAATTAGAAATAATCCTGACTACTGGGTTGCCACACTGTTAGATTCCCGGTACAAAAGTAAATTTGCAGAAATTATTCCTGCCATAGAAAGGGATGCACGCATGCAGGAGTATCAGCAGAGACTGTTGCAGAATCTTACATGTGCTTTTCCACAAAACACCAGTGGTGCACGTAGTGAATCTCACAGTTCCAACTTGCCAACCGTGGGACCGTCGAGTGTTCAGCACTCAAACCGTAACAGAAACACAGTATCTGCTGGTAACATCAATTTTGCAGAATCATTTCTCCACTTTTTTAGCCCATCCTTTGCAAGGCCACAGGAGACAAGAAGTCTGACACATAGTCAACGCCTAGAGACGATGGTACAGGAGTATCTCCAAGTAAACATTGAAGCCATGACTGTGTCACTGGACCCTTGCTCTTTTTGGGCTTCCAATCTGGATAAATGGCCGGAGCTAGCCACTTATGCCTTGGAGATCTTGTCATGCCCCGCAGCCAGCGTTCTGTCTGAACGTGTGTTCAGCGCTGCTGGTGGTGTGCTGACAGATAAGCGCACGCGGCTCTCCACTGATAATGTAGACAGACTCACGTTCATAAAGATGAACAAATCATGGATCCGAAACGACTTTTCTACCCCTGTGTCATCCTGGGGAGAGTAAAAGCTTGATGATTGGTTAAAATCACCCTACCAACCGTTTTAAGCTTTCAAATTACTAATCATGTTTATCTGTATCTTGGCTGGAAAATAATTTGGGCTTTGTAGCAGTGTGCAGCACTGATTCTATTAGGCCATCTATAATAAGCTCCACCAGATTTAAAATTACTAATCATGTTTATCTGTATCTTGACTGGAAAATAATTTGGGCTTTGTAGCAGTGTGCAGCACTGATCCTATTAGGCCATCTATACTAAAGCTTCACCAGATTTAAAATTAATAATAATTTTTAGCTGCATCTAGCCCGGAAAATAATTTTGGGGCTCCGAGATGCGCAAGACACATAAGTGCCTTCTTGCTGCACTACCTGCAGCATGACCCTCATATTGTCAGAATTTGAAGTAATCATGACTACTGGGTTGCCACACTCTTAGATCCCCCAAACTTTTCGATCAACCTTTTCATTTTAATAAAGACCAAAAAAATGGTCATTTTTGAAATTATAAGCATTAGCAGGTTGTTAGAAACTGAAATCAAACAGTTTTCAACTGAAAACTTTATTCTAGGTGATGTTACATTTTCACATAGGACCCCTTGTTCGAAAGGAGCTTCTGAACTCTCTCGTCCATTGAATTTGTTAGATTTTGGATGGTTTCTGCTTCAATTGTTTTGCATGAGGACAGAATACCCTCCCAGAGCTGTTGCTTAGATGTGAACTGCCTCCCGCCATCATAGACACTCCTTTTAATGATGCTCCAAAGGTTCTGAATGGGGTAGAGGTCAGGGGAGCACACCATAAGTTTGTCCCCTTTTATGCCCATATCAGCCAGAGATGCAGATGTGTTATGTGCAGCATGAGACGGTGCATTATCATGCATAAAAATGATCTTGCTGTGGAATACACGGTTCTTCTTCTTGAACCATGGCAGGAAGTGCTGTTTGAGAAACTCCACATACATTATGGAGTTCATCTTTACCCCTTCAGGGATCCTAAAGGGGCCGACAATCTCTCTCCCCATGATTCCAGCCCAAAACATTACTCCACCTCCTCCTTGTTGGCGCTGTAGCCGTGTTTGCGTGGGGTGTCCATCAACCAGCCATCCTCCACTCCATCCATCTGGACCATCGAGCGTTGCACGGCACTCATCCGTGAACAAAACAGTTTTGAAATCAGTCTTCATGTAATGTTTGGCCCACTGGAGCCATTTCTGCTTGTGTGAAGTGGATAGAGGAGGTCGACTGGATGGCGTATGCACAGCTGCAAACCTCTGAAGGACCCTGCATCTTGTTGTTCTGGGGACGTTGGAGGCACCAGCAGCTTCAAAAACTTGTCTGCTGCTATGAAAAGGCTTTTAACCTGACGTAATTGCCTGTAGGAAAGAGTCCTCAATTTGCCCTTATCAGAACGCACACGTGTGTACTGTGAATCAGCTACATACTTCTTTATTGCCAAGACACTTCATCCTGATCATCGCACAATGTTGATTGTAGTCATGCCTTGACCTAAACACTCCACAATTTGTTGCTTCTCAGCAGCCGACACATCCTTTTTCTTTCCCATTTTGGCAGAAAATGTAGGCTGCTTAATAATGTGGGACAGCCTTCTTAAGTAGTCTTGCCTTTCATTGGACACACCTGCCAAACTAATTAGCACAGGTGTCTGCAATTGCTTACAGTGATATAAAGAGCCCTGACACACATCACCATCAATGAGTTTAACTGACAAACAAACAAATTCTTCCCTTATAACTCCTAAACACTTTTTGCATAATAATTTGGAACACAGTGTACATGTGCTTTTCCACAAAACACCAGTTGTTCACGTAGTGAATCTTACAGTTCTAACTTGCCAACCGTGGTCTGTATGGAGTTGTTCAATAAAGGGCCCAAAATTAAGATCACATAGACGGGAGAGGTCTCTATGAATAGGAATTCCTAAGTATTTGATACCCTGTGAGGGCCAGGCATAGGGAAAGTTGGACTGGATGGAATCCTGTATGGATTTGGGGAGGGAGACATCGAGGGCCTCAGACTTCGCTGCATTGATTTTAAAATTTGACCATGTAACAAAGTGATCTATTTCAGCCATAACAGCAGGGATGGATATATGTGATTGAGTGATATATACTAGGACATCATCAGCAAATAGAGAGCACTTGTACTTGGTGCCTCCCACCTCAATCCACCTAATATTGGGGTTATGGCGAATTGATGAGAGCAGGTGCTCCGTCACTAGGATGTATAAGAGAGGGGACAGAGGACATCCTTGCCTTGTCCCATTGGTGATTATGAAAGGTGATGAAAATGTTCTGACGCGCCCCCTGGGCCTTGGGACACCCGGAGCCGGACCCTTTTTGGTGGATGCTGGTGATTGTAGTCTCCGTGGCGGCGACCCGGTTCCGTGGCTCAGGGCGGTCAAACCAGTGGCGGAACTATTTATGTGGTTTTGATGTTTAAATGTCCGACTACGCCACCCATGGATTGCGGTAAGAGTGAACCGCTGCTGCAGGGCAGACCACTGAGGCTGGTGTTGTGGGTGCAGCAGAGCGTAGCATAACTCCCCACGGGAGGAGTATAGCCTCAGGGCAGTGTATGCGGAGGATGGGGATGATGGTGCAGGGCAGCAGCAGTAACGACACGGAGTTAGTGATGCAGTCCAGGGCCTTTACTCACAGTTCTTATTATCCAGACCACTTCTGCAGGTAATGGCTGCCCATGTCGTACTGTGCTCACCAGGTGAGGGGCTCAGACAACTCCCAGATAACTTTGGAGCGCTTCACAGGACCCCCTTTGTGTGTCCTTTCTCTGGCCTTTCATACCAACCCTTCTGTCCGGCTGCCTCGGGCCTCCTCTTGGTAAACTTGGCGCCAGTTTTCCTGACCCTATGTGGTGCCTTCCTAGCGGGTGTAGCGAGGGGCTGCGCCACATAAAATGTCACAGCCTCTGGTTTCTAGCTGAGGGTCATTTCCCGCCTCCACTAGTTTCGGGGACCGGTCTCCCCCTTTGGCCTGACCCCTCCACGCAGGTGGATACGGGCGTGCGGTGGCGACTCGCCCGTCCGCACCCCTGGGATCCCTTCATTCCTCGTTCCTGGAGCCTTCTCCGCTCCTCTTCCTTCCTTTTCCCTCTTCCAGGCCTGGGCCTCTGTTACTAGGCCCGCCTCCGGAGCAAAGCTCATGCAGAGCCCCTGCTCCCTGTCACTTCTGCTAAGACTTCTCTGCACTGAACTAAGATGGTGCCCACCTTTTATACTCCCTTCTCAATGCACCCAGGAACTGCTTCCTCCCTGCTCCTGAACTACAGGGTTCCCCTTCCTCAGTGTTCCCTCCCCCCACTCCAGCCAGGGACAGGGACTGTCGTGCCCATCTCAGGGGCATATTGGTCGCCCTGCCCCACGGCAATGTGGTGTAATGCATGCAGGTGTGGGGTCCTGATCCACACTCCATCCTTACCTGAGCGTGAGATATCACACCTCTGGGTGAGGTGCAATACCTCTGTAGCAACCGAGCCCTCAGGGTGCTACAGTTCCATTTATCTTCAGCCTAGGTGACGTATTGCGATACAGGGCCGTGATTTTGGCTATAAAAGGGTCCCCTAGAACCCTACCCCAAGCTTTTTAAGAGAATAATATATGGCGTGCCAGGAGACTCTATGGAATGCTTTCTCTGCATCCAACGAGAGTATCTAATTACAATTTTTTAACTGCATCTTGCCCAGGAAATACTTTGTGCGTAATAGCAGTGTCTGCTAGTCAGCGGATTATCCCGGCTGTTAAGCAAGCTACACCACCTGTAGTTTGGACACTTAATTTTTTCAAAGGAAATGCTTCGGGACCACGGGATACTCAGTGAAGAGCATCAGGAGGCACCCCAAGGCTTAGGGGCTGGGACTGGCGGTAGGATGCCTTGCGGTGGACAGCCGAGCTCGATCCTTATAAAAGCTTTTTAACTGCAGCAGCTTTAGTGGACGCCACTGGAGCTGGAATTACGCGGCTGCTGGCATGAGACTTGCCCTCCAATAGATCCTTGTAAAAGGATTTAAAGTGTATTCATTCAAATTAGAGAGACAATTTAAATTAAAAAGCTTAGAGCTGCCTCCACCACAGGGGGGCTCGCTCGACCCACCAGCGGACAGGCACCAGTATTGGGAGAGGGGGGCTGGCCGGCAGGGTCCACCGCGGCTCTGGCACAAACCCGGCGACACGGAGGTGGCACGGGCAGGAACGGACTGGCCGTGTCGGCTTCTCACTTTTTGGATTTTAGAAGGGCATGACATGCCTATACCTGTGTGTCCCCCTCCTTTTACTCCTCCACCTCTTTTCTTTTCGCATGACTATATGTACTTGTCACTTTTCCATGTGTTAGTTATGTCTTCTGAGCAGTTTGTCAGCTTTTGGACACCTTTGAAGGTGTTTTCTATGTGTTTCTATGTGTTTTTGTTTGCCTGCCATTGGTTTTAACGGTGTTCGAAGGTGCCCTTGCAGTCACTGCATATGCAAGAACAGTATAGGAAATCCGCTCCTTTATAATGGGAACATTTTGTTACCGAGGCCCTCCTCTATGTGTCTTTAAATTTGTATTGGGGTTTTTCCAAAATTTAGGCAACCGTTGCAGCCACTGCATACGCAATAACCGTATAGCAGAACCGCTCCTTTATAATGGGGACATTTTGTTACCGAGGCCCTCCTCTATGTCACTCTATGGAGTGCGTGCTAATTTTTGGCAGCCCTTGCAATCACTGAATATGCAAAAAAAGTATCGGAGACCAGCTCCTTTATAATAGTCACATTTTTTGAATGAGGCCCTCCTCTACGTCTCTTCCAAGGGGCATTGGAGTGCGTCCAAATTTTTGGCAGCCCTTGCAGTCACTGCATACGCAAGAACAGTATAGGAGACCTGCTACTTTATAATGGAAACATTTTGTTACTGAGGCCCTCCTCTATAGTAACATAGTAACGTAGGTTGAATAAAGACCTACTGTAGGTCCATCAAGTTCAACCTGTCTCCCTCAATTGTACTCTCCATACCAACACTACACTAACTTACTGGAACTAGGCCTCACAAATGAATTACCATTTTTATTTTTATCATTACTGCACTATTACAATTACAAATAAACCAGTTTATATTTTTTTAATTAGTTTTATTTTTGTATTACTGTTATGGTATTACTAAAATCCCTGTACCTAAATCTGTGGATCCAGAAGAAGGCAAAAAACCCAGGAGCAGTAAATATTCATTTTGTTTAGTACCGGGCACAATGTAGATTGCAGCACGTGGCTGCTGCCTCCTGTGCATCGCTACTCCACTACTGTCTCTTGCCCCACATCCCCCACCACCCACAGCCACAGTAATTATGTATATTGGACTATAAGACGCACCTCTCACTTTCCTCCAAAAATTTGGAGTGAAAAAGTGCATCTTATAGTCTGAAAAATATGGTAATTGTCCTGAACTGTAGATAAGAACTTGCAGCTTTTAGCACAACTGGAAGATTCTATGTCCCATTGAATATCTGGATAGTTAAACCCCCCCATAATAAGGACCCTATTATTATTTGCTGCATTTTTTATTTGTTCCAGCATTTCGTCCTCTGACTGACTCTACATTGTCGCAGCTCCCCCCAATGTTGTCACTGAGCACAGGTTTTAAGTTGTATCTTACGAAAAAACACACCCCTCCACCTTTTTTTGTCTTTCCTGTCCTTTCTAAATGTAGTGTATCCCTCTACATTTGTCACCCAGTCATGGCTTTCATCCAGCCAGGTTTCTATAATACCCACCACATCGTATTCTGTGACCAACATAAGAGTCTCCAGTTCAGCCGTTTTGTTTGCCAGACTTCTTTCATTAGCTAGCAGATATTTAATACAATTAGCATATTTGCTACTCCTACTCAGCTCCCTACTTTCCTTGTGTATCCCAGCCCCCTCTATATCCTCTATAACCCCTGCTTTCCCACTCTCTCTGTCTACGCTATCTATCCCCCTAAGCACGAATACCCTCCCTCCCCTGAGATCCTAATTTAAAAGCTCCTCCATCCGTCTGACCATTTTTTCCCCAGCATAGCTGCACCCTCCCCATTGAGATGCAGCCCGTCCCTACTGTAGAGCCTGTAGCCGACAGCGAAGTTAGCCCAGTTCTCCATGAACCCAAACCCTTCCTTCCCTGTAATCATTTTTAAGGACCTTCCACCTCTCTCTAACTTTGTCATTAGTACCGATATGTACCATAACCGCTGGGTTTTCCCCAGCCCCACCCAACAATCGTTCTATCCGTTAGGCAATATGTCGAACCCGAGCACCCGGCAGACAACACACTGTTCGGCATTCACGGTCTTGGTGGCAGGTGACCCTGTCTGTCCGCCTAATAATAGAGTCCCCTACCACCAACATCAGTCTGGCCTTTGCTGCACTCCTATTACCTTCCATATAACTGGCCCCAACCAGTGCACGCTCAGTGAGCTCTAAACTCCTCTCCAGGTTTGCAATGCTCCAGAGTGTTGCTAGCTGCATATTTTGATCCAGTATCTATGTGTATTTAAATTGGTATTGGGGTTTTTCCAAAATTTAGACAGCCGTTGCAGTCACTCCATACACAATAACTGTGTAGCAGAACCGCTCCTTTATAATGGAAGCATTATGTTACTAAGGCCCTCCTCTATGTGTCTTTAAATTGGTATTGGGGTTTTCCAAAATTTAGGCAGTCATTACAGTCACTGCATACGCTATACCACTATAGAAGACCCGCTCCTTAATAATGGAACAACAAAGCATACCCAGCTGATGTCCCTCTAACAATAGTGAGGGCTGACTGCTGGCCCTTTAAGAATAGTAAGGGCTGCCTGATGGCCCCATAAAAATAGGCTTTGTGACTTTCAAAGTCCCTCCTTCATAAATGAAACAGAATGTGGCTGATTATATCTCGCACACCACATTGCCAGATAAGGTAGTGTCGTCGCCACATAATGTGATACATTCTGTTCCAAATTAAATTGTAAAATTCAAATACGTGCACGGAAGAACCACATCTGATACATTGAGCATCAGAGCAGATCTGTTTTTATTACATCATTGGTCAGGGTCTCATAGCTTGTTAATAGTTATACATGGTAACAATATAATTGGCTCAACTTATCTCTACATATGTGCTGACATTAGCATACATACATTTCATTGGCTAAAGGTAATTCTGTCTACACCCAGCTTTTGGATTTTAGGAATCTCTCACTTTCTAGTTTCCTTTCTTCCTTATGTTTTCTCTGAGTCTCTAGACAAAGACATTCCAAAGACTCCTTATCTCACACACACATACTGACTCCAGCTCCATTCTGGTTAACAGAAGATACAAGTACAAAAATCAAAATGGAGTCAGGCCTTTACATTTTTAGGGTTGATAAGGGGATAGAACTGCTGTAGCAGATTACACTCTGAAGTATTTTCTCATTCTGTAGCAGAAAATAGCTGAATTAGGCAGGAGAAAGCAATGAGTTTTGTCTAGTCGCTTATAGGGAAGGGTACCAGGAATAAATCTTTGGAAGTCTTAAGTTGCAGGGTCTCAGTCTTATTTAGAATAGGTCAGTCACTGTTATCTTTAAGGTAAAAGTGTCCTAATCGGTCAGTGCCCCCAGGATATTTATGCCCATCACATACAGTTAGATCCATATATATTTGGACAGAGACAACATTTTTCTACTTTTGGTTCTAGACATTACCACAATGAATTTTAAACAAAACAATTCAGATGCAGTTGAAGTTCAGACTCTCAGCTTTCATTTGAGGGTATCCACATTAAAATTGGATGAAGGGTTTAGGAGTTTCAGCTCCTTAACATGTGCCACCCTGTTTTTAAAGGGACCAAAAGTAATTGGACAATTGACTCCAAGGCTATTTCATGGACAGGTGTGGGCAATCCCTTCGTTATGTCATTCTCAATTAAGCAGATAAAAGGCCTGGAGTTGATTTGAGGTGTGGTGCTTACATTTGGAAGGTTTTGCTGTGAAGAAAACATGAGGTCTAAGGAGCTCTCCATGCAGGTGAAACAAGCCATCCTTAAGCTGCAAAAACAGAAAAAAAACATCCGAGAAATTGCTACACTATTAGGAGTGGCAAAATCTACAGTTTGGTACATCCTGAGAAAGAAAGAAAGCACTGGTGAACTTATCAGTGCAAAAAGACCTGGGCGCCCACGGAAGACAACAGTAGTGGATGATCGCAGGAATACAGACCTTGGGGAAGGCAACCTTCGTTCTCCACGTGTCACAGTCCTTCTGGTGACTGCACGGTTCCCTTCTCTTGTGATCTGGCAAATTCTTCAACACCAGCCAGTTGTTGTAGCTTCTGGAGAAGGTCGTAGGTCACCGGTGGGTCCACGGCTGAGGCCACCTGTGCAGCTGCCATCCTGGCCAGGTTGTCTCTTGGTTGGTAAGCTGCAGAGTTTGCAGTCTGGTTGGGCAGGTGGTTGCCTTTAGCTGTAGTTGAGTCGTCCTTTGTATGGCCTTTGACTTTCACCATTACAACTTTCTAAGGTAAAGGTCCTCCATCAGGTGTTGGATGGATTTATCATTCTTGATAGGCTTACTTGCGCTGCGAGGAAAGATCAAGCTCTCCATATAGGTCCATAGATTGGGTCTCCATCTACTGAGTTGGCTGTAGTGGAAAAGGTTTTGGTCCCTATTATACTACTCTAGTGAAATTGATGCCACTTTGGTGGTTTTAGGCCCAAATGTTTTCAAATGTGAACACTCCTGATTGGGTCTCCATCTACTAGGTTGGCAGTAGGGAAAGATGTGTCATTCCTAATTCTACAATTTTTACTGTACTGAAATTGATGCCACTTTGTTGGTGTCTGCCAGTAATTTTTGGAAATGTGGGGAATCCTGATTGGTAGTGTTGAGCGAGCACTAAAATGCTCAGATGCTCGAAGCTCGGGCTGAGCTCACCGTGATACTCGGGTGCTCGACCCGAGCAACGAGCCCAATGTTAGTCTATGGGAGACTCGAGTATTTTTGCGGCGGCACCCCCAGCAGTCTGTAGAAAGCCTAAAAAGTGCCCAAAACGATAGTGACAGTGCTCAAATGACATGGGGACAGCATGGGCACCTCCCCATGAAGCATTTCTGACCCCCAGGTCACTGCTGTCAACAACGTGGTCAGAGGTATTAAGCCACTTTTACGGGCTCACAATAAAACGTTCAAAAACTAAACTGAAACTGGTTTCCTGTGAAATATGTTATACTTGTGTATAAGGTAAAATAAATAACCAAAACCAAAAATACTCCTCCACACCTTGGGCTATGTTCACAAGTAGCATTTTTTATGCGTTTTTGCACTTTTGTATTGCTTACAACCGTGACAAATGCATTCACCGGGAAATGTCATTTTAACATTTTAAACCTTATCTGGCCATGTGCTGTGTGACACATGCATACAGTGCTGAAAAGATATGGGGAAGAACCATGGAAGCATCTCTGACACCCAGGTCACTGCCTAAAAGTGTGCCCATCAGAAGTGATACTTGCCGCACCAGAAAATGCAGACTTGCAACTATCTCTGTGCAAGTCCTTGTCCCAGGGCAGTGTTCAATTGTACCTCCCCCATTCCTTGCAATGCAAGCGCAAGCATGCAGACTGCCACCCACCCACCCTCAGGCTGCAATACCATACTGCTTGCTTGCTTGAACTTGAAATTGGGCCTTTTAGGCATGTGGAGGGGGAATCTGGCCACCACGTCATGGCTGCGTCGGCGGCCTGGTATCCATATTCAGTCCCCAGGCGCCCGGCGGCCGGGTACCCACACTCGGTCCCCAGCCGCCTGGGGGCGGCTGGGTGTCCATAAACGGTCCCCAGACTCCCCTATTTGTCCCGGTGCGCCTTATACACAAGCGCATACCAAAACATTACCTGTGCCCTCCCCAGTGCATTTAGTGGGAAGGACAGCCTAACCACAAACAAGTGGACAAGTGAATGTGGCCAGAGATGGTCCATCTCACTGACGCCTTCACACTGGATTAATATTGTGAAAGCCAGGACACAGTGGACACTGGGATGCAACACATCCTCCAGACATAGAGGATTGCGAGTCCTGGGTCAATCAGGCTTCAACACAAAGTTCAGAAGGTAGACAGCAGCAGTGGTCGGCCTCCTACACAACGAGTAAATTATTCATGATCATGAGGCCATCCATCTCCTTAGCTTTCTGTTGCTTGGAATGCAAGCGCATGTATGTAGTAGCGGCTAGGCCTGAGGTGGTCAGCGTTTTGGCGCATATCCTACCTTCTCCGAGGATTGCTGGATGTTTTCCTGCTACTATCCCAGTTCTATGACTCCCGTTAAAACAAAGCTTCAGGTGATGAATGATGGATGAGGTGGTGGCAAAGGAGAAAGAGCAGGAGGAACAGGGACCATTCACATCAATATCAGGCCAGTCAACCACACATGTCTTGTAGGATATTTTTCTGTACCAAAAGGAGCGGCTCGACTACACAGTTATAGGGCATACAGTGAGTGCAATGCCTACCAAAAATTTCGAGGCACTCCAATGCCCCTTGGAAGTGGCATGGAGGTCAGAGGGCCTTAACTAAACCATTTTTTCCATTTATAGCAACTGGGTCTCCTGCACACTGTTGGCCTAAGCAGTGAATGGAAGGCTTTCCAAAAATTATGAGGAACTGCAATGCCACTTGAAACAGACGTGGATTACAGTGTACTAAAAACCTTCTACCCATTATTGGGGAGTGGGTCTTCCTTAGTGTTCGCCTATGCATTGAAAAGCAAAAGTTGACTAAAATTAGGAGGAAATGCAATGCCCGTTGGAAGAGTCGTGGAGGTTAGAGGTAATTAAAAACAACATTTCAATGCCCCTTGGAAGAGCTGTGGAGTTCAGAGTGGTTTAACAAGACTTTTTAATGCCCTTTGGAAGAGACGTGGAGGTCCTAGTGGAATAAAAAGACAATATCAATGCCCCTTGGAAGAGTGGTGGAGGTCGCAGTGGAATAAAAAGACAATATCAATGCCCCTTGGAAGAGTGGTGGAGGTCCCAGTGGACTAAAAAGACAATATCAATGCCCCTTAGAAGGGTGGTGGAGGTCCCAGTGGAATAAAAAGAGAATATCAATGACCGTTGGAAGAGACGTGGAGGTCACAGTAGCTTAACAAGACGGTTTTAATGCCCCTTGGAAGAGACGTGGAGTTCAGAGTGGTTTAACAAGACTTTTTTAATGCCCCTTGGAAGAGACGTGGAGGTCCCAGTGGAATAAAAAGACAATATCAATGCCCCTTGGAAGAGTGGTGGAGGTCCCAGTGGAATAAAAATACAATATCAATGCCCCTTGGAAGAGTGGTGGAGGTCCCAGTGGAATAAAAAGACAATATCAATGCCCCTTGGAAGAGTGGTGGAGGTCCCAGTGGAATAAAAAGACAATATAAATGACCGTTGGAAGAAACGTGGAGGTCACAGTAGCTTAACAAGACGATTTTAATGCCCCTTGGAAGAGACGTGGAGTTCAGAGTGGTTTAACAAGACGGTTTTAATGCCCCTTGAAAGAGACGTGGAGGTCATAGTAGCTTAAAAAGACTGTTTTAATGCCCCTTGGAAGAGACGTGGAGTTCAGAGTGGTTTAACAAGACGGTTTTAATGCCCCTTGGAAGAGACGTGGAGGTCCCAGTGGAATAAAAAGACAATATTAATGCCCCTTGGAACAGTGGTGGAGGTCCCAGTGGAATAAAAAGACAATATCAATGCCCCTTGGGAGAGACGTGTAGGTCACAGTAGCTTAACAAGACAATTTTAATGCCCCTTGGAAGAGACGTGGAGGTCACAGTGGAATGAAAAGACAATATCAATGCCCCTTGGAAGAGACGTGGAGGTCACAGTGGAATGAAAAGACAATATCAATGACCCTTGGAAGAGACGTGAAGGTCACAGTAGCCTAACAAGATGATTTTAATGCCCCTTACAAGAGCCATGCAGTACAGCATATTAAAAACATTATTCCCATTATTGGGGAGTGGGTCTCCCATAGTCTTTGCCTATGCCTTCCATGCAAAAGCTGCCAAAAATTAAGACGGAGGAACTTGCAATGCCCCTTACAAGAGCCATGCAGTACAGCATACTAAAAACTTTATTCCCATTATTGGGGAGTGGGTCTCCCATAGTCTTTGCCTATGCCTTCCAAGCAAAAGCTGCCAAAAATTAGGACGGAGGAACTTGCAATGCCCCTTAAAAGAGTCCAAGAGTCATGCAGTACAGCATATTAAAAACATTATTCTCATTATTGTGGAGTGGGTCTCCCATAGTCTTTGCCTATGCCTTCCAAGCAAAAGCTGCCAAAAATTAGGACGGAGGAACTTACAATGCCCCTTACAAGAGCCATGCAGTACAGCATATTAAAAACATTATTCCCATTATTGAGGAGTGGGTCTCCCATAGTCTTTGCCCATGCCTTCCAAGCAAAAGCTGCCAAAAATTAGGATGGAGGAAATTGCAATGCCCCTTACAAGAGCCATGCATTACAGCATATTAAAAACATTATTCCCATTATTGGGGAGTGGGTCTCCGTCTCCCATAGTCTTTGCCTATGGCTTCCAAGCAAAAGGTGCCAAAAATTAGGATGGAGGAACTTGCAATGCTGGCAACATGGACCACGGTCACCCTGGTGGTATAGTGGTGGTGGAGGCTGAGGATAAGGAGAAGAGCAAAAAAGAGCCGAAATGAGGAAGCGTATACCCATGTGTGAGTGTGAAGTGGTGCATGGGAATACACCTCCCGAAATTACACAGTGGATTTGACTTTATGTTACTCTGCTGTCATTTGGTGGTGATGAGATGTCTGGCCCTTGTTCATTTTGATAAGGGTCAGCTTGTCAGCATCGTCAGGTGACAGGCGAGTAGCTTATCAGTTATAATTCCCCCAGCGGCACTAAAAACACACTCCGATAACACGCTAGCCGCAGGGCAGGCCAGGACCTCCAAGGCATACAGAGCGAGTTCATTCCAAGTGTCCAGCTTGGATACCCAATAATTAAAAGGCACAGAGGAATCACGGAGGACGCTGGTACGGTCGGCAAGGTAATCCCTCACTATATTTTGAAACTTTCTACTCCTTGTGAGAGTACCCCGCGCCTCAATGCCTGTAAGCTGGGCGGGTCTCAGAAAACTGTCCCAGAACGTTGACAGTGCTCCCCTGCCTCTGCTGGATTGGAGTTGCATCTCTCTCGTCTGTACGCCTTGGTTGGGCAACGAACTGTGACCTCTGCCGCTAGCGTGTTCAGATGGGAATTTTTTTAACAGTTCTACAGCAAGGGCCTTCTGGTACTGCCCCATTTTTGTAGACCTCTCCACCTCAGGAATAAGAGAGTGAAAGTTCTCCTTTTAGCGGGGGTCTAAAAGTGTCACCAACCAGTAATAACTGTCACCCAACATTTTGACAACGCGAGGGTCACGGTTAAGGCAGCGTAATATAAAGTCAGCCATGCGTGCCAGACTGCTAACGGGCAAGACTTCCGTGTCCTCACCAAGATGACGACTGACCATGCTCTCCTCCTCCTCCTCCCCCCTGTCCTCAGGCCACCCACGCTGAACCGACGGTATGACAGTTGTACAGGTACTACCGTCTACAGCGCATGATTCAGGCTCCTGTTCCTCCTCCTCCTCCTCCTCCTCTACATCATTGTCCCCCAATGCACGTTGAGATGAGATGAGGCTGGGCTGTGTGTAATCACCCGCTACGGCTTCTTGATCCATCTCATCATACTCTGGCTGCAATGCCTCCTCTTTAATTCTCTGCAGAGAGCGTTGCAAAAGACGCTAATGATGGCGTCATCGCCACTCACCATCTTGGTGGACTCCTCAAAGTTTGTCAGGATGGTACATATGTCAGACATCCAGGTCCACTCCTGAGGTCTTATGGTTGGAGTCTGACCTGAATATCGACGGCCTTGTGGCAGCTGGTACTCCACAACTTCTCTCTTTTGCTCACAAATCCTTTGCAACATGTGGAGGGTAGAGTTCCAACGTGTGGAGACATCACACACCAGTCAGTGTGCCGGAAGCTGCAAACGCTGCTGCAACACAGCAAGGGCGGCGGAAGCTGTAGCTGACTTGCGAAAATGAGCTGACAGGCAGCGTACTTTGACGAGCAGATCTGGCAACTCGGGGTACGATTTAAGAAACCGCTGAACCACGAGTTTAAGCACATGAGCCAGGCATGGTACGTGTGTGATCTCGCCTCGCCTCAGAGCCGCCACCAGGTTATGGCCATTGTCACACACGACCATGCCTGGATGTAGGTTCAGCGGTCTCAGCCACAGATCTGCCTGCTCTTTCACAGCTGTCCACAACTCACAAGCAGTGTGAGGTTTATCACCTAAGCTAATGAGTTTCAGCACAGCCTGTTGCCGCTTGGCTGAGGCAGTACTGCAGTGCTTCCAGCTTGTAACTGATGTGGTGATATCTGAGATGGAGGCTGAACATGAGGAGGAGGAGCAGGATGATGCACAGGAGCTGTACACTGTGGGGGCAACTCTGACTGACATAGGGCACGCAATCCTCGGTGTGGGGAGGATGTGTTCCGTCCCAAGATCCGACTGGGTCCCGGCTTCCACTATGTTTACCCAGTGTGCCGTCAGGGAGATGTACCGTCCCTGGCCACAAGCACTTGTCCACATGTCCGTTGTCAGGTGGACTCTCCCAGTAACTGCGTTGTTGAGGGCACGGCAGATGTTTTGGGACACGTGCTTGTGTAGTGCGGGGATGGCACACCGGGCAAAATAGTGTCAGCTGGAGACAGAGTAACGAGGGATGGCCACCGCCATAAGGTTGCGGAAGGATTCCGTCTCCACCAGCCTAAAAGGCAGAATTTCCAATGCAAGCAGTCGAGAAATGGGCGAATTTAGGACTGTGGCCTGTGGGGCATTGACTGCGAATTTGCACTTTCGTTCAAAGGTCTGGGATATGGACAATTGAACGCTGCGGTGGGATGTGGACGTTCATGCTGTTTCTTGAGAAACTGCCATAACAAGTGAAGACTGAGAGGAGGGGGCATCTTTCCATGCAGTATGGACAGGGGATTGCCTTACACGCACAACAGGGGGTTCTCTTACATGCACAACAGCGGAAGAAGCAGTGGTGACACCCGCTGACACTGGTCGTGGACCCTGGGGTTCACCCCACAAAGTCGGGTGCTTTGCTGACATGTGCCTGATCATGCTGGTGGTGGTCAGGCTGGTAGTTTTGTCACCCCTGCTGATGCTGGCCTGGCAGGTGGTACAAATGGCCTTTTTGGGGTTATCAGCAGAGTCTTTAAAAAAAATTCCAGACTCTGGAAGACCTACCGGTTGTACTGGCAACGTCCCTTGTGTTGGTGTTACGGTGAACAGTTGCCCGCCTTCTGTCTGCGGCCACCTCACTGCTTCTTCCTGCCTGTTGGGGTATTCTGCCTCCATCCCCCTGTGTACTGAATGGCCTCACTCTGCGTGTCCTCCTGCCACGTTGGGTCAGTTACTAGATCATCCACCACCTCCTCCTCTTCCACTTGCGCACCACGATCCTCCTCCTCACTTCCTGGCAATTGTGTCTCGTCATCGTCCACCTATTGTGACAAATTGCCAGCGTCGCCTTCCTGTCGCCGTGGCTGTTCAAATATTTGGCCATCGCTACATGGGATCTCCTCTTCCACCACTTCAAGTGGAGCAGGCGAGAGGCCCAAATATGGAAATGGACCAGTGAACAGCTCTTCAGAGTGTCCAACTGTGGGATCAGTTGCTGTCTGACGACACTCGGCATGGTGGGAGGAAGGAGCATCAGGGTGAGGAGGAGTATGCGGTCGAGACTCACGGCTACTGACACTTGACTTTGTGGAAGACAGACCGGAGGTGGTGGTGCCCAGGTGACTGGAAGCATTATCTGCTATCCAATTAATAACCTGCTCACACTGATCAGTTCGCAATAGTGGTGTTGTTGTGTGCTTCCCTAGTAATTCGGTCAAGAACTGGGAGCGAGAAGATGTGGCTGTTGGTTTTGGCACATTTTCACCTTGGCCACGGCCCCATCCTCTGCACGCACCATCACCAGAACATCCAGTTCCACGTCCCTTGCCACGCGCCTAGCCCATTGTAAATGAAGTAAAATAGCTTACACTCGCACTATCAATGGCAAAAGGGTAATAAAAAGGAGATTAGAACCGTGGAAGAGGAAAACCACAGTTCTATTTCTCTGGCCTACACCAGAATCTTTTAAACTGGTATATTTGTGTCTGAACAGTCAGCGAGACACTGAAACATTTTTTTTTTATGTTAAAAAAGGCAAAAAGGAGGAATACACCAAGATTTGAACCGTGGAAGAGGAAAACCACAGTTTTAGTTCTCTGGTCTACACCAGAATCTTTTAAACAGATATATTTGTGTCTGAACAGTCAGCGAGACACTGAAATGTTTTTTTTTTATGCACAAAGGTGGATTACACCCAGATTTGAACCGTGGAAGAGGAAAACCACAGTTCTAGTTCTCTGGCCTTCACCAGAATCTTTTAAACAGATATATTTGTGTCTGAACAGTCAGCGAGACACTGAAACGGGTTTTTTTATGCAAAAAGATGGATTAGACCCAGATTTGAACCCTGGAAGAGGTAAGCCACAGTTCTTGTTCTCTGGCCTACACCAGAATCTTTTAAACAGATATATTTGTGTCTGAACAGTCAGCGAGACACTCAAACTGTTTTTTTTATGCAAAAACGTGGATTACACCCAGATTTGAACCGTGGAAGAGGAAAACCACAGATTTAGTTCTCTGGCCTACACCAGAATCTTTTAAACAGATATATTTCTGTCTGAACAGGCAGCGAGACACTGAAACGTTTTTTTTTTATGTAAAAAAGGCAAAAAGGTGAATTACACCCAGATTTGAACCGTGGAAGAGGAAAACCACAGTTCTAGTTCTCTGGCCTACACCAGAATCTTTTAAACAGATATATTTGTGTCTAAACAGTCAGCGAGACAATGAAACGTTTTTTTTTATGTAAAAAAGGCAAAAAGGTGGATTACACCCAGATTTGAACCGTGGAAGAGGAAAACCACATTTCTAGTTCTCTGGCCTGCACCAGAATCTTTTAAACAGATATATTTGTGTCTGAACAGTCAGCGAGACACTGAAACTGTTTTTTTTTTTATGCAAAAAGGTGGATTACACCCACATTTGAACCGTGGAAGAGGAAAACCACAGTTTTAGTTCTCTGGCTTACACCAGAATCTTTTAAACAGATATATTTGTGTCTGAACAGTCAGCGAGACACTGAAACGTTTTTTTTTATGTAAAAAAGGCAAAAAGGTGGATTACACCCAGATTTGAACCGTGGAAGAGAAAAACCACAGTTCTAATTTCCTGGCGTATACCAGACTTTTTTAAATAGATATATTTGTGTCTGAACAGTCAGCGAGACACTCAAACTGCTTTTTTTATGGAAAAAAGGCAAGAAAGTGGATAATACAGAGATTTGAACCGTGGAACTGCAAAACCACAGTTCTAGTTATCTGGCCGAAACCAGATTCTTTTAAACAGATATATTTGTGTCTGAACACTCACAGACACACTAATTTTTTTTATTTTTTTTTGGGGGGGGGGGGGGGGATACCAAAAGGTTAATAAGATGGGCATTTGTACAGTCTGACTGAGGGGGAAAAAAAAAAAGAGGATTTAGATGAAAAAAAAAGGATTTTTCCTGGCCCCTGAGACCTGGGGCTAAGTCTAGCAATTTGAGCAGCGGTAGCACACAGCACTGTAATGCAGTGTTTGTTGGTATAGCCACTGCGTCTCCTATACAGCCTGCCTGCCTGCCTGATATCTGGGATGGATATTAGTCCTAAGAAGGACTGTTTGTTTGATTTTGCATGCTTTAGAGACCCTACATTACCTATTTCGCAGTATAAATCTCTCCCTAGCTCAGCACCACTCTCCCTACACTGTCGGATCCGGAGCGACTGTGTCCAAGATGGCGGCGCCCGGTTTTAAATACTCAAGGTTAATCTGTGCGGCCAGCCAATCACTGTAATGCCCACAACCAACATGGCTGCGGCATTACAGTGACTGGCTGGCAATCCCTGCATGTTCATTGGCTCTGTAAAGAGCGCCAAACATGCAGGGCGGAGAAACCCGAGTAACCCGGAAATGCTCGGTGCTCGCCTAACATCCCAAGTAGTGAGATGCTCGGGCGAGTATCGAGCAGTGTCGAGTTTGCTCGCTCAATACTACTGATTGGTTTTCCATCTATTGTGTTGGCTGTAGTGGAAGAGGTGTCGGTTCCCATTACACTACTTATACTCTAGGGAAATTGATTCCACTTTGGTGGTTTTAGGCCCAAATGTTTTCAAATGTGAACACTCCTGATTGAGTCTCCATCTAATGGGTTGGCTGTAGGGGAAGAAGTGTCGGTCCTAATTAGTGTTGAGCCACCCCCGTAGTGTTCGGTTCGTTTCGGTTCGTCGAACACCGGGATGTTCGAGGAACTGTTCGTCGAACTGTTCGTCGAACACCTTAGAACACCGTCGAACACCGTTAAAACCAATGGCAGGCAAACAAAAACACATAGAAACACATAGAAAACACCTTCAAAGGTGTCCAAAAGCTGACAAACTGCTCAGAAGACGCTTTCTTTAAAAAAGCCGGCCGGCAATTCAGCAGCGGCATACACCGGTACCCAACAATTTAGACAAGAAGGAATAGAGCCTCACACATAGATTAGATAGATAGAAACATGTCAGTCACATATATATGAAGTACAGTGACAGTGTTGCTTACTGTACTTGTCATTTAGTGTAAAGGATTTATTAAAAAATATAATAGTGTTTTCATGCACTGTCTCTTTAAAAAAGCCGGCCGGCAATTCAGCAACTGTGCCCGACAATTTATAACAGACAGAATAGAGCTTCACACATAGATTAGATAGATAGAAACATGTCAGTCACATATATATGAAGTACAGTGACAGTGTTGCTTACTGTACTTGTCGTTTAGTGTAAAGGATTTATTAAAAAAAATAATAGTGTTTTCATGCACCATCTCTTTAAGAAAGCCGGCCGGCAATTCAGCATCTGTACCCGACAATTTATAACAGACAGAATAGAGCTTCACACATAGATTAGATAGATAGAAACATGTCAGTCACATATATATGAAGTACAGTGATAGTGTTGGTTACTGTACTTGTCATTTAGTATTAAAATAAAGGATTTATTATTAAAAAAAATTGGCGTGGGGTTCCCCTTAATTTTAGTCTCTAGCGGAGGTTAAGCAGACAGCTGGGGCAGATGTTTGAAGCCTGGGAAGGGGGTAATACCCACGGAGCTTCCCAGGCTACTAATATCAGCCCCCAGCTGAATACATAGCCTTTACTAGCTATTAAAATGGGGGACCCCCCCAAAAAAATGACGTGGGGTCCCCCCTAATTTAATAGCTAGCAAAGGCTAGGCAGACAGCTGGGGGCTGATATTAATAGCCCAGGAAGGGTGCCATGAATATTGGCCCCCTCCCAGGCTAGAAACACCAGCCATCAGCCGCCCCAGAAATGGCGCATCCATAGGATGCGCCAATTCTGGCACTTAGCCTCGCTCTTCCACGCTGCCCTGTAGCGGTGGCAGGGGGTAATAGGGCTGGGGTTGATGTCAGCTTATAATGCCAGCTGACATCAAGCCCAGGTTAGTAATGGAGAGGCGTCTATAAGACACCCCCATTACTAACCCCATAGTCAAAGTTAAAAGAAAACACAAACACCCAGAATAAAGTCCTTTAATTGAAATAAACACACAATCCTTTATTGTTCTAAATTAAACCATACTTACCGTCACGCCCATTCCAGCTGAAGCCAACGATCTCTTGCAATAAAAGAAAAATAATAAAGCAACATCATCCTTACCTTTCCATGGTTCCCACGACAGCTTCAGCTCTGCTACATCGAGATGACAGGCTGGACCGCAGCAGAAAGCTGCCATCCAGCCTGTCATCCCGCAGACACTGAGAAGCGCAGGCTTGCTTGCGCTCTGCAGTGTCTGGCTGTGACGGCATAAAGATGAGACGAGTTCATGTCCAATGAACTCGGCGCACCTCATGCACGTCACTGACAGCGTGGGAAAATTCTCATGCTGAAGCGCTGAGTGCAGGAGAATTCTCCCACGCTGTCAGTGACGTGCATAAGGTGAGCTCATGTCCAATGAACTCAGCTCACCTCCTGCACGTCACTGACAGCGTGGGAGAATTCTCCTGCACTCAGCGCTTCAGTGTGAGAATTCTCCTACGCTGAAGCGCTGAGTGCAAGAGAATTTTCCCACGCTGTCAGTGACGTGCATGAGGTGAGCCGAGTTCATTGGACATTAACTCGGCTCATCTGGATGCCCTCACAGATAGACACTGTGGAGCGCAAGCAAGCCTGCGCTTCTCAGTGTCTGCGGGATGACAGGCTGGATGGCAGCGTTCTGCTGCGGTCCAGCCTGTCATCTCGATGTAGCAGAGCTGAAGCTGTCATGGGAACCATGGAAAGGTAAGGATGATGTTGCTTTATTATTTTTCTTTTATTTCAGGAGATCGTTGGCTTCAGCTGGAATGGGTGTGATGGTAAGTATGGTTTAATTTAGAACAATAAAGAATTGTGTGTTTATTTCAATTAAAGGACTTTTTTCTGGGTGTTGTGTTTTTTTAAATACTTTACTAGAAATTCATGGTGGTCATGTCTAATATTGGCGTGACCCCATGAATTTTGGGCTTAGGGCCAGCTGATAATGCCAAGCTGGCCCTAACCCCTTTATTACCCAGTGAGCCACCGCATCAGGGCCCTGGTTGAGTTGGGTACAGCGCCAGAAGATGGCGCTTCTATGAACGCGCCATTTTCCGGGGTGGCTACGGACTGCAATTTGCAGCGGGGGTGGCCCAGAAAGCTTGGGCCTCCCTGCGCTGCGGATTCCAGCCCTCAGCTGCATAGTTGTACCTGGCTGGACACAAAAACAGGGCGAAGCCCCACGTCAATTTTCTTTAAATTATTTCATGAAATAAGAAAAAAAGGGCTTCCCTATATTGTTGTGTCCGGCCAGGTACAAATAGGCAGCTGGTGGTTGGGGGCAGCCCGTTCCTGCCTGCTGCACCTGACTGGACACAAATATAGTGCGAAGCCCCACGTCAATTTTTTTTTAATTATTTCATGAATTTCCTGAAATAATTTAAAAAAATTGAAGTGGGGCTTCGCACTATATTTGTGTCCAGCCAGGTACAGCAGGCAGGAATGGGCTGCCCCCAACCACCAGCTGCCTATTTGTACCTGGCCGGACACAACAATATAGGGAAGGCCTTTTTTTCTTAATTATTTCATGAATTTCATGAAATAATTAAAAAAAATTGAAGTGGGGCTTCGCACTATATTTGTGTCCAGCCAGGTACAGCAGGCAGGAACGGGCTGCCCCCAACCACCAGCTGACTATTTGTACCTGGCCGGACACAACAATATAGGGAAGGCATTTTTTTCTTAATTATTTCATGAATTTCATGAAATAATTAAAAAAAAAATACGTGGGGCTTCGCCCTATTTTTGTGTCCAGCCAGGTACAACTAGGCAGCTGGGGGCTGGAATCTGCAGCGCAGGGAGGCCCAAGCTTTCTGGGCCCCCCCCGCTGCAAATTGCAGTCCGCAGCCACCCCGGAAAATGGCGCGTTCATAGAAGCGCCATCTTCTGGCGCTGTACCCAACTCATCCAGGGCCCTGGTGCGGTGGCTCACTGGGTAATAAAGGGGTTAGGGCCAGCTTGGTATTATCGGCTGGCCCCAACCCCAAAATTCATGGGGTCACGCCAGTATTAGACATGACCGCCATGAATTTCTAGTAAAGTATTTAAAAAAAACACAACACCCAGAATAAAGTCCTTTAATTGAAATAAACACACAATTCTTTATTGTTCTAAATTAAACTATACTTACCATCACGCCCATTCCAGCTGAAGCCAACGATCTCCTGCAATAAAAGAAAAATAATAAACCAACCTCATCCTTACCTTTCCATGGTTCCCACGACAGCTTCAGCTCTGCTACATCGAGATGACAGGCTGGACCGCAGCAGAACGCTGCCATCCAGCCTGTCATCCCGCAGACACTGAGAAGAGCAGGCTTGCTTGCGCTCCACATTGTCTCTCTGTGACGGCATAAAGATGAGCCGAGGTCATGTCCAATGAACTCGGCTCACCTCATGCACGTCACTGACAGCGTGGGAAAATTCTCACGCTGAAGTGCTGAGTGCAGGAGAATTCTCCCACGCTGTCAGTGACGTGCATGAGGTGAGCCGAGTTAATTGGACATGACCTCGGCTCATCTTTATGCCGTCACAGAGAGACAATGTGGAGCGCAAGCAAGCCTGCTCTTCTCAGTGTCTGCGGGATGACAGGCTGGATGGCAGCGTTCTGCTGCGGTCCAGCCTGTCATCTCGATGTAGCAGAGCTGAAGCTGTCGTGGGAACCATGGAAAGGTAAGGATGAGGTTGCTTTATTATTTTATTTTTATTACAGGAGATCGTTGGCTTCAGCTGGAATGGGCGTGACGGTAAGTATGGTTTAATTTAGAACAATAAAGAATTGTGTCTTTATTTCAATTAAAGGACTTTATTCTGGGTGTTTGTGTTTTTTTTAACTTTGACTATGGGGTTAGTAATGGGGGTGTCTTATAGACGCCTCTCCATTACTAACCTGGGCTTGATGTCAGCTGGCATTATAAGCTGACATCAACCCCAGCCCTATTACCCCCTGCCACCGCACCAGGGCAGCGTGGAAGAGCGAGGCTAAGTGCCAGAATTGGCGCATCCTATGAATGCCCCATTTCTGGGGCGGCTGACGGCTGGTGTTTCTAGCCTGGGAGGGGGCCAATATTCATGGCTCCCTTCCTGGGCTATTAATATCAGCCCCCAGCTGTCTGCCTAGCCTTTGCTAGCTATTAAATTAGGGGGGACCCCACGTCATTTTTTGGGGGGGGTCCCCCATTTTAATAGCTAGTAAAGGCTATGTATTCAGCTGGGGGCTGATATTAGTAGCCTGGGAAGCTCCGTGGGTATTACCCCCTTCCCAGGCTTCAAACATCTGCCCCAGCTGTCTGCTTAACCTCCGCTAGAGCCTAAAATTAAGGGGAACCCCACGCCAATTTTTTTAATAATAAATCCTTTATTTTAATACTAAATGAAAAGTACAGTAACCAACACTATCACTGTACTTCATATATATGTGACTGACATGTTTCTATCTATCTAATCTATGTGTGATGCTCTATTCTGTCTGTTATAAATTGTCGGGTACAGATGCTGAATTGCCGGCCGGCTATCTTAAAGAGACGGTGCATGAAAACACTATTATTTTTTTTAATAAATCCTTTACACTAAATGACAAGTACAGTAAGCAACACTGTCACTGTACTTCATATATATGTGACTGACATGTTTCTATCTATCTAATCTATGTGTGATGCTCTATTCTGTCTGTTATAAATTGTCGGGTACAGATGCTGAATTGCCGGCCGGCTTTTTTAAAGAGACGGTGCATGAAAACACTATTATTTTTTTTGATAAATCCTTTACGCTAAATGACAAGTACAGTAAGCAGCACTTTCACTGTAGTTCGTAAATATGTGACTGACATGTTTATATCTATCTAATCTATGTGTGATGCTCTATTCTTTCGGTTCTAAATTGTCGGGTACCGGTGTATGCCGCTGCTGAATTGCCGGCTTTTCATGTTTCACTGTTGGCACTGTTCCCATCGATTTGGGCAATCACTGTAATGCCACAACCACCATGGCTGTGGCATTACAGTGAGTGGCAGACAATCCCTGCATGATTGGTGCTCTAAATAGCGCCAGACATGCAGGACACGCTTTTGGTGCACGAACAGTTATCGAACATAACCTCGAACAGCCGAATTTTTTGCAAATCGTTCGGGTTCGTCGAACAACTCGAACACCGCCCAAAACAGCTCGAATTTGAGATTGGCGAACAGTTCTAGTCGAACAACGCTCATCTCTAGTCCTAATTGTACTATTTCTACTGTAGTGAAATTCATGGCACTTTGGTGGTTTTTGGCCCAAATGTTTTCAAATGTGAACACTCCTGATTGGGTCTCCATCTACTGGGTTGGCTGTAGGGGAAGAGGTGTCGTTCCTAATTCTACAAGTTCTACTGTACTGAAATTGATGCCACTTTGTTGGTGTCTGCCACTAATTTTTGGAAATGTGGAGAATCCTGATTGGTTCTCCATCGATTGGGTTGGCTGTAGTGGAAGAGGTGTCGGTCCCCATTATACTGCATACTACTATACTATAGTAAAATTGATGCCGCATTGGTGGTTTTAGGCCAAATGTTTTCAAATGTGAACACTCCTGATTGGGTCTCCATCTATTGGGTTGGCTGTAGTGGAAGAGGTTTTAGTCTCCTTTACAATAGTTATACTCTATGGAAATTATTTTTTGGTGCAGATATTGTTCTCCACACCCACACAGGGTCACTCAGACCTGATAAACTCAAAATTGGTATATAAAGCAGACTACATCTGAGCTTAAAATAGTTTGGGGCAGATAGTCTTCTCCACACAGCAGTACACAGACCTGATAAACTTAAAATTGGTATATAAAACATACTACATCTCAGCTTAAAATTGTTTGGGGCAGATATTCTTCTCCACACAGGGGTACACAGACTTGATAAACTCAAAATTGGTATATAAAGCAGGCTACATCTCAGCTTAAAATTGTTTGGGGCACATATTCTGCTACCGTCAAGGGTCTGCAGCTCACAGGGACGGCAAGGGTTGCCTATCCTGGGCCTTTTTTGAGACCGCAAAGGAGCAGCCAGCTCTCAGTCCCACAGTTGTGGTCACGTAAACGATTTTTTCCTGCCACACATGACAAAGCTAAGAGGAGGAACTCTACCATCTTCAATCTGTTGGCCATGGAAATGGTGGTGTCAGGTCCTAATTTTTTGAACTGTGAACACTCCTGTATGGCTGCTTTTTTACTGAGGAAGTAGCCGGAGAACCTGGGGGAAACTCCCGCAAACATGGGGAGAACATGCAAACTGTTTGCTGATGTTAACCTCCATCATCATAAAGGAGTTTCTGCTGTCTACCTTGTGAACATTGTGTTGAAGCTTGCAAGGTGTCACGGGTTTACCGTGACAGAGAGGAGCCAGAAGACCGCAGCATCTGATTCCTCCCACTCCTGCAGTCATTAGAAGCCTTTTGCCTTCATATTAATAGGTGCAGGGGTTAATCTGCTCAGTTGTGAGCTCCTGGAAGCTTACCGTGATTTAGGCTCTCAGCAGATTTGTCCCATGCATCTCCCCTACTGTGATAACGCTGTACCCCAACACATCAGACTGTCGCCTATCGTGGAAACCTTGAAAAGGGAGCTGAAGATCCACTTCTTGTGACAAGCTACAATCTGCGGTAACCGTCGCTCCAGCATAACGTTGCACGACTTGCTGTACCCTGACCTACTATATCCTCACCCATCCCTTATAGATTGTTTGTGCGCCCTCGTAGGCAGGGTCCTCTCTCCTCTTGTACCAGTCAATGACCCCTTTTCACTTGCAACACACCACGGAATAAATGTCGCTGTGATAGTAATAATAATTATAGTACTTGTACTCTGGGTCAATTGATGGCACTTTCCTGGTGTCTACCCTTAATTTGATGTGTTTCAGCAGCTTTTCAGCCCATTTGAAGGTGTTGTATATGCTTTTTTCTATCTCCCCATTGAATCCTATGGCGTTCGGAAATATTCTACAAACATTCGACAAATAAATTTGGCGAATGTCGAAATATTTGGTGAATATTTCCGAACCGAACACCGAAATGTTCGCTCATCTCTACTCACCACATGTCTATACACATTCCTTGAGGGGTCTAGGTCTAGTTTCCAAAATGAGGGGATTTCCACTGTTTAGGCACATCAGGGGCTCTGCAAATGGGGCATGGCATTCGCTAATTATTCCAGCAAATTTTGAGTTCAAAAAGTCAAATGGTGCTCCTTCCCTTCCAAGCCATGCCATCCTCCCAAACAATAGTTTTCCTCCACATATTGGATATCAGTGTACTCAGCAGAAATTGCACAACAAATTTTATGGTGCAATTTCTCTATTCACCCTTATGAAAATGCAAAATTTGAGTCTAAAAAACATTTTTGTGGGAAAAATGTGATTTTTTTATTTATTTTCATGGCTCAATGTTATAAACTTCTGTGAAGCACCTGTGGGTTCAAAGTGCTTACCACACATCTAGATACATTTGCTGATGGGTCTATTTTCCAAAATGGGGTCAATTGTGGGGATTCTCACTGTTTAGGCACATCAGGGGCTCTCCAAACAGGACATGGCGAGCAATAATGACTCCAGCAAATTTTGCATTCAAAAAATCCTTCCTTTCTGAGCCCTGCTATGCGCCCAAATAGTCATTTTCCTCCACATATTGGGTATTGGCGTACTCAGAAAAAACTGCACAACAAATTTTTGTGTCCATTTTTTCCTGTTACCCTTGTGAAAATAAAAAAATTGGGGTCTAAAGTAAAATTTTTGTGAAAAAAAGTTAAATGTTCATTTTTTTTCCTCATTTCAAAAATTCCTGTGAAGCACAAGAAGGGTTAATAAAATACTTGAATGTGGTTTTGAGCACCTTGAGGGGTGCAGTTTTTAGAATGGTGTCACGTTTTGGTATTTTCTGTGATATAGACCCATCAAAGTAACTTTAAATGTGATGTGGTCCCTAAAAAAATAGTTTTGTAAATTTTGTTATAAAAATTAGAAATTGCTGGTCAACTTTTAACCCTTATAACTTCCTAAAAAAAATAAATTAAGTTTCAAAAAGTGTGCTGATGTAAAGTAGACACGTGGTAAATGTTTATTGACTATTTTGTGTGACATAACGCTCTAATTTAAGGGCATAGAAATTAAAAGTTTGAATATTGCAACATTTTTTTTTACAAATAAAGGCAAGTAATTTCAAAGAAATTTTACCACTATCATGAAGTACAATATGTCACAAAAAAACTGTTTCAGAATCAGTGGGATCCGTTGAAGAGCTCCAGAGTTATTACCTCATAAAGTGACACTAGTCAGAATTGCAAAACTTGGCCTTGCCATGAAGGTACAAGCAGGCTTGGTGTTAAGCACTGGGTAATTTTTTTTTGTTTTGCTTTTTAATTTTTTCCCCTTTCTTACAAAAGCCGAAACTTTTTTATTTTTTTCAGTTAAAACATTTGTATGTATGAGAGCTTGATGTTTAGCAGGATTATGTACTGAAAAATTGGAGAAATTCCTAGTGCGATAAAATGGTGAAATAATCTGAAAATCCTTAATTTTTTATTGTGGTTTTACAGTGTTCATTGTGCAGTAAAAATGATCTGGCAACATGATTTGTCAGTTCAATACCAGGATGGACATACAGTTGAAACCAGAAGTTTACATACACTATATAAAAAGACACATATGCACGTTTTTCTCAATATCTGACATGAAATCAGAATAAACCTTTCCCGTTTAGGTCAATTAGGATTACCATAATTTTTAATATTTTCCAAATGCCAGAATAAAGAGAGAGAGAGAACGTTTTAAGGCATTTTTATTACTGTAAAGTCAAAAGTTTACATACACTAAGATTACTATGCCATTAAACAATTCTGGATTGCCCATATGATGATGTCATGTGTTTGGCAGCTTCTGTTTTTTTGGCAACATCTGAGTTAATTAGAGACACACCTTTGGATGTATTTTAATGCACAACTGAAACACACTGCTTCTGTGTGTAGCATCATGGGGAAGTCTATAGAAATCAGCCAAGATATCAGGAAGAGAATTGTGGACTTGCATAAGTCTGGTTCATCCTTGGGTACAATTTCAAAATACCTGAAGGTGCCTCGTTCATCTGTACAAACAATTATACACAAGCACAAACAATATGGGAATGTCCAGCCATCATACCGCTCAGGAAGGACATGGGTTCTGTGTCCCAGAAATTAACGTGCTTTGGTCCGACATGTGCATATCAACCCAAGGACCAAAGCAAAAGATTTTGTGAAGATGATGGCGGAAGCTGGTAATATTGTGTCAATATCCACAGTGAAATGAGTACTGTATCAACATGGGCTGAATGGGCACTTTGTCAGCAAGAAACAATTACTCCAAAAGAAACATAAAAAAGCCAGATTAATGTTGGCAAATGGACACAGGAACAGAGACCTTAATTTTTGGAGACATGTCCTGTGGTCTGATGAAACTAAAATTGAACTTTTTGGGCATAATGACTATTGTTACACTCACGCCCAAACAGACTGGCGTGAGCGTGGTTAGTGATCCCACTGGACCATGAACTGAGGAGTGCCTGGAGGGGAGTGACTAAGTAGCAACTCGGTCCGACCAAGGTCGCACGGTGGCTCAGTCGACTCCGTGAACCAGGGAGGAACCAAGCAGAGGGACCAGGTGCTACTCCAGGTCAGACCCCGGTCACAGCTGTTGACCCACATCGGGGAATGCAGGAATAGGCAGGTTAGGCTGGCATACTGAGGGTACTGGCAGGCACGGCTGGTATGCAGACAGGTGGGTACTAGCTGGCACGGCTGGTATGCAGACAGGTGGATTCTGGCAGGTAAGAACGCACGCAGGATAGGGACCAGTACAGACTGGGATACAGGAACGGAGCCGCAAATGCGGTAGACAAGCAGAGCAGAGCAAAACCCGCAGGTGTGGTAGACAAGCAGAGCAAAACCCGCAGGTGCGGTAGACAAGCAGAGCAGAGCAAAACCCGCAGGTGCGGTAGACAGGTGGATACTGGCAGGTAAGAACGCACGCAGGATAGGGACCAGTACAGACTTGGATACAGGAACAGAGCCGCAAATGCGGTAGACAAGCAGAGCAGAGCAAAACCCGCAGATGCGGTAGACAAGCAGAGCAGAGCAAAACCCGCAGGTGCGGTAGACAAGCAGAGCAGATACACACAAGGTACTTACAATGAAGTAGCGAGTGGGCACTAAACTCACAAACAGAAGTACAGAGACAACGAGTTGGAGTTAGGTGCAGGTTCAGACACTGCAGGAAAAGGAAAGATACGAATATAGAGACAAACAAGTAACGGGCTAGGACACTGTTCAGACAGAAACTGAACCAGGAACAACATACAGGAACGAGCCTGGGAACTCAGCCCCCAGGGTGGTGGAACAGACTAGAAGTCACAGATACAGGTAACAGGCCTGGGTACTCAGCGGCCTGGGTGGCGGAAACAGACAAGATGCAGAACAAGACCTGGCAACTCAGTTGCACAGAACACACTGAAAGAAAGTGTTGCTCAGGTACCTCCTACTGGGTGGAGGGGGTTTAAGTATCCAGTGACTAACAACAATAGGCTGGGGACGCATTAGGAGTGCGCACACAGTAGCTATAAGAATCAGGCAGTAACCGACCCGCCGCCCTAAACAATCAGACAAGAGACATGCACACAGCAGGTACTGGAACAAAGTGTTCAGCCTAGACTGATAGGTAAGATGGCGGTCTTGCATGGTGGGAGGTGGTAAACCATGCCAGCATGCCACCAGGGATGTTATAACTATCGTTACGTTTGGAGGAAAAAGGGAGAAGCTTGGAAGCCTAAGAAAACCATCACAACTGTGAAACACAGGGGTGGCATCATCATGTTGTGGGGTTGTTTTGCTGCAGGTGGGACTGGTGCACTTCACAAAATAGATGGCATCATGAGAAAAGAACATTATGTGGCAATACTAAAGCAACATCTCAAAACATCAGCCAGGAAGTTAAAGCTTGGGTGGAAATGGGTCTTCCAAATGAATAATGACCCAAAGCATACTGCCAAAATGGTAACAAAGTGGCTTAAGGATAACAAAGTCAATGTTTTGGAGTGGCCATCACAAAGCCCTGTTCTCAATCCTATTGAAAATTTATGGGAAAAGCAGAAAAGGCAGGTGTGAGCAAGGCGACCTACAAACCTGGATCAGTTACACCAGTTTTGTCAGGACGAATGGGCCCAAATTCCGACCAACTATTGTGAGAAACTTGTGGAAGGATATCGCAAACGTTTGATCCAAGTCATTGAGTTTAAGGGCAATGGTACCAAATACTAATGAAATGAATGTAAACTTTCGACTTTGCAGTAAGTAATAAAAATGCCTTAAAACATTTTCTCGATCTCATTATTCTGGCATTTGGCAAATATTAAAAATGATGGTAATCCTAATTGACCTAAAACGGGAAAGGTTTATTCTGATTTCATGTCAGATATTGAGAAAAACATGCATATATGTCTATATAGTGTATGTAAACTTCTGGTTTCAACTGTACCACTGCAGCTGCACAGTGGCCCTAGAAGTAAAGGGGCCCACTTCCAACTCCAAAGCAGCAAGCAGCTTCTCCCGCAGGCACATTACTGGACTGGAAAAGGGTCCATATACTGTTCTTGCACTCTCCTGTCTGTGTCCGCCCCTGGTCAATATAATTATAGCGTAACTAAATGGTATAATTTAACCGATTCCCGACCGCCCACTGTACATAAACGTCGTCGCTTGCTGGGCTCTGTGCAGCGCCGCCGTTTAAAAACGGTGGGTGGTCCCGTAGCGCTCAGGACCCCCAGGGTCCTGCTAGCGCTGCGGTACCGGTTCAGAGCGATAGCTCTGACATGTGGCATCATGGGGACCTGATTGGATCAGGTCCCCATGATGTTAACCTGTTCCTATCTTCTAGATGCCGCGATCCATAGCGATCGCGGCATTTAAAAGATAGTGACAGCCGGTGGTCGGCGATCGGGACCCGCCACATACCTCAGCAGCGGCGGGGATCCCGGTGCTGTGACCTCTGACATCATCGAGACCTGATTGGCTCAGGTCTCGATGATGTCAGCGTCACACCAGCCAATCAGAGAGATCACCAGGGAAGTTTGTTTTAGCAACAAACTTTCCCGGGCGATCTGGCTGATAAATACACTGTTTCTACTCCGATCTCAGTGAGAGAGCAGAGGAGAAACACTGTGACAAGAGCTGTCAGCCTTGCCACAGTAAAAGTGAAAAAAATAAAATAAAAAAGAAAGTAAGAGTTAGGGTTAGTCAGTCCTGTCAGATCAGTCAGTCAGTCCTGTCAGATCAGTCAGTCATTCCTGTCAGATTAGTCAGTCAGTCCTGTCAGATCAGTCAGTCCTGTCAGATCATTCAGTCCTGTCAGTCAGTCCTGTCAGATCAGTCAGTCCTGTCAGATCAGTCTGTCCTGTCAGTCAGTCCTGTCAGATCAGTCTGTCCTGTCAGTCAGTCCTGTCAGAACAGTCAGCCCTGTCAGTCAGTCAGTCCTGTCAGATCAGTCAGTCCTGTCAGTCAGTCAGTCCTGTCAGATCAGTCAGTCCTGTCAGTCAGTCAGTCCTGTCAGATCAGTCAGTCCTGTCAGTCAGTCAGTCCAGTCAGTCCAGTCCGGTCCTGTCCGTTCAGTCCGGTCCGTTCAGTCCAGTCAAAAAATATAAAAATAAAATGGCCCATAAGACTTATACTGCAGAAGAGGTGTATGCCCTGCTGTGTTCTGATAGTGATGACAGTGCAATCTCAGATGGAGATATGGATTTTGAGGGCTTTAGTAGCGGTGACACTGAGAGCTCAAAAATGAGCAGTGATTCTGGTCCATCCTCAAGCCCAAGGACCAGTACAGCAATAGGGGCAAATAGCGCTACTGGAGAAACGTCTCCAAATCAGGGAACACTGCCCAGTACAAGCGCTGTCCCTGCTACTAGTGAATTGGCGCACGCCAGTGTACAAGGGGTTTTGCCACATGATCTAGCATTTCCCAGATGGGAGGCTTCGGATTCGGCTGCTCCATTCAGCCCTGATTTCAACGCCATTCCTGGTATAAATGTGGAGGTGGAAGATTTTGGACCAATTCATTTTTTTAATTAGTTTTTTACAGACAGCTTGCTAGAGCATATTGTCGTGCAAACAAATTTATAAGCATCCCAATTCATAAGCCAGAATCCCCGATCTTACTATGCTAGGGCAAATTTATGGACACCAACTAATGTCCCGGAAATAAAAAATTTTTTAGGACTTACATTTGCCATGGGGCTTGTTAAAAAAAACGAGCATTCGATCCTACTGGTCCAACCACCCTGTTCAAGCCACCTCTATGTTTTCAGTTGTTCTTACTAGGACCCGTTATGAAATGCTAATGCGGTTTTGGCATTTTAACAACAATAGTCAATGCCTGCCCAGAAATGCCCCAGAACATGACAGGTTATATAAAATTAGACCCATCATTGAAAATTTGTCAGAAAAAATCTTAAGGCTCTACACCCCAACAAAAGATATTTCTATAGATGAGTCCCTTGTAAAATTCAAAGGAAGACTGCACCTCAAGCAATTTATCCCATCTAAAATGGCAAGGTTTGGAATAAAGATCTATAAAATGTGCGAAAGTTCAAAAGGATACACATCTGCTTTTCGCATATACGAGGGGAAAGATAGACAACTAAACCCACCAGGATGCCCTACTTATCTGGGGACATCTGGAAAAATTGTTTGGGAGCTGATAAGTCTATTTTTTCAAAAAGGCTACAATCTATATGTGGACAATTATTACACCAGCATACCCCTATTTAAAATTCTGGTTGAACACAACTTCGGGGCTTGTGGGACCATTCGTAAAAACCGTCAGGGGTTTCCATAGCCATTGGTCAACCAAAAGTTCCAAAAGGGGCAGTCAGGGGCTGTACGCAACGGAGAGCTGCTTGCCCTGAAATATAGGGATGAGGGATATTTTTGTCCTCAGCTCGATCCACACAGATGCCACAAGGGCCATTGTAGAACTAGGATCCACCACTCCAAAGCAAAAACCTGTGTCAGTCATTGACTACAACAAACACATGGGGGGTGTGGACCTTGCAGACCAGGTTCTACAGCCATACCAGGTATCAAGAAAGTCCTATACCTGGTATAAAAAGTTGGTTATTTATTTGTTTCAGGTGGCCACATACAATTCTTTTGTGTTGTACAAAAAAGCAGGAAATTCAGATCCTTTTCTTGATTATCAAGAAAAGGTAATTGAAAATCTTGTCTTTCAAAGTGTTATCATCCATTAGAATCTGAGGATGAGAAAAGACTCACTGAGCGACATTTTATTGCACTTATTCCAGCAACGGAAACAAGAAGGAACCCCCAGAAAAGATGTCGTGTATGTACTAAGAGAGGAATGAGGCGTGATACCCGCTACTATTGCCCACAATGCCCATCATTGCCAGCCTTATGCGTCACTGACTGCTTTAAAATCTTCCACACAGAACCACGTTTTTAAACTGTAAAAATGTATCCCAATTTGTCATTCAAACATTTGGTTCATTTAGTGAATGACACATTCGAGTAGAGCTCACTTAATTTCCAGGGGGGGTTCTCCAGAATCTAAACCTTCCATTGCGTGCTTGTTTCTGGAAATTATCCATTGAGTTAAAATGGTCACTAAACCCATAGATGAATTCCCAGAGGGGTGTCATTTCCAAAAAGGGGTCACTTGTTGGGGGTTTCCTCTGTTTAGGCACCTCAGGGGCTCTCCAAATGAAACATGGCGTCTGCTATCGATTCCAGACAAATTTCCATTCCAAAAGTCAAATGGCGCTCCTTACCTTCCGAGCCATGCTGTGCGCCCAAACAGTGGTTTTGCACCACATATGGGGTATCAGCGTGCTCAGGAGAAATTGCACAACACATTTTGGGGTCCATTTTTTCTGGCTGCCGTTGTGAAAATTAAAAATTTTAGGCTAAAGTAGCAGTTTTGTGTTAAAAATGTGTTTTTTTATTTTCACACTTCAACATTATAAAATTCTGTGAAGCCCCTGGGGGTTCAAGGTGCTCAACACACATCTAGAAAAGTTCCTTGAGGGGTCTAGTTTCCAAAATGGGGTCACTTGTTGGGGGTTTCCACTGTTTAGGCACCTCAGGGGCTCTCCAAATGCAACATGGCGTCCGCTATCGATTCCAGCCAAATTTCCATTCCAAAAGTCAAATGGCGCTCCTTACCTTCCGAGCCATGCCGTGCGCCCAAACAGTGGTTTTGCACCACATATGGGGTATCAGCGTGCTCAGGAGAAATTGCACAACACATTTTGGGGTCCATTTTTTCTGGCTCCCTTGTGAAAATTAAAAATTTTAGGCTAAAGTAGCAGTTTTGTGTTAAAAATGTGTTTTTTTGTTTTCATACATCAACATTATAAAATTCTGTGAAGCCCCTGGGGGTTCAAGGTGCTCACCACACATCTAGATAAGTTCCTTGAGGGGTCTAGTTTCCAAAATGGGGTCACTTGTTGGGGGTTTCCACTGTTTAGGCACCTCAGGGGCTCTCCAAATGCAACATGGCGTCCGCTACCGATTCCAGCCAAATTTCCATTCCAAAAGTCAAATGGCGCTCCTTACCTTCCGAGCCATGCCGTGCGCCCAAACAGTGGTTTTGCACCACATATGGGGTATCAGCGTGCTCAGGAGAAATTGTACAACACATTTTGGGGTCCATTTTTTCTGGCTGTCCTTGTGAAAATTAAAAATTTTAGGCTAAAGTAGCAGTTTTGTGTTAAAAATGTGTTTTTTTATTTTCACACTTCAACATTATAAAATTCTGTGAAGCCCCTGGGGGTTGAAGGTGCTCACCACACATCTAGATAAGTTCCTTGAGGGGTCTAGTTTCCAAAATGGGGTCACTTGTTGGGGGTTTCCACTGTTTAGGCACCTCAGGGGCTCTCCAAATGCAACATGGCGTCCGCTATCGATTCCAGTCAAATTTCTATTCCAAAAGTCAAATGGCGCTCCTTACCTTCCAAGCCATGCCGTGCGCCCAAACAGTGGCTTTGCACCACATATGGGGTATCAGCGTGCTCAGGAGAAATTGCACAACACACTTTGGGGTCCATTTTTTCTGGCTGCCCTTGTGAAAATTAAAAATTTGAGGTTAAAGTAGCAGTTTTGTGAAAAAAAGTTAAATGTTCATTATTTTCTTCCACATTCCAAAAATTCCTGTGAAGCACCTGAAGGGTTAATAAACTTCTTGAATGTGGTTTTGAGCACCTTGAGGGGTGAAGTTTTTAGAATGGTATCACTTTTGGGTATTTTCCAAGCCATGCCGTGCGCCCAAACAGTGGCTTTGCACCACATATGGGGTATCAGCGTGCTCAGGAGAAATTGCACAACACACTTTGGGGTCCATTTTTTCTGGCTGCCCTTGTGAAAATTAAAAATTTGAGGTTAAAGTAGCAGTTTTGTGAAAAAAAGTTAAATGTTCATTATTTTCTTCCACATTCCAAAAATTCCTGTGAAGCACCTGAAGGGTTAATAAACTTCTTGAATGTGGTTTTGAGCACCTTGAGGGGTGAAGTTTTTAGAATGGTATCACTTTTGGGTATTTTCTGTCAAAAAGGCCCCTCAAAGTCACTTCAAATAAGATGTGGTCCCTAAAAAAATGTTTCTGTAAATTTTGTTGTAAAAATGAGAAATCGCTGGTCAACTTTTAACCCTTATAGCTTCCTAACAAAAAAAAATTTTGGTTCCAAAATTGTGCTGATGTGAAGTAGACATGTGGGAAATGTTATTTATTAACTCTTTTGTGTGACATATCTCTCTGATTTAAGGGCATGAAAATTCAAAGTTTGAAAATTGCAAAATTTTCTAAATTTTCGCCAAATTTCCGATTTTTTCACAAATAAACGCAAGTGATATCGAAGAAATTTTACCACTATCATGAAGTACAATATGTCACGAAAAAACAATCTCAGAATCAGGGGAATACGTTGAAGCGTTCCAGAGTAATTACCTCATAAAGTGACAGTGGTCAGAATTGAAAAAATTGGCCCGGTCACGAAGGCAAAAACAGGCTCTGGTGCGAAGTGGTTAAAGAACTACTGAATGCCTGTGTAATTAGCTTCTTCTGAAAACATGATGACAGATCTCCAATGGGCAAAATCTTTTCAAATGCATTAAAAAATATGTCTTATGAGGTCAGCACTTTTCTACTATATTCAGGGAATATAATATGCACATACTGCAATAATGAATGGTCCTACAATACATATGTAGGTCATACAGCAACTTGCAATCAAAGGATCTCACTAATAAAATCTAGCACTTTTCTCCAGTACTATTTTAATTTTAGAACAATTGTAAAACATATCTACAATATCTACTGTATCAGTCGTGTTATTCCTATCTTTAAAGATGGGTATTAAAAAGTGACACTGTCCTCTTGATAATGCCAATTTTCTTTTTCTTCTTTTTCTTCTTTTTCTATATGAGCGACCAGTGTAACATCTACAGTGTAACATCGGTATCTAAACCGTGCTTAAAAATTGTAAGCACTGCACCAATGCTGGCCCAGATCATTGGGCACAGTATTAGCTCCCGATCCTGGCAGGGTTCAGTGCTAGTGCACGTCCGATGCTGTAGAAGTAAAGCTGACTCATCTATCGTAGCAGCTTTACCTGCTATATCAGTTCACAGTTCAGGCCAGCAGAATAACGATGTTGATAATATGAACTGTCAATTAATCTGGACAAACCACCCCAGGAAGGCGGCTGGTTAGGGAGCAGTGTGCTCCTTAAATAAGAAGATGAGACAGCTCCTTTTTGACAAATAGCTTGCTTTTAACTGCGGATTTTATTTTTTCAAAGTAGTAGTATTGTATTAAATAACATTTGTCCAAAACCTCAAAAGAGAATTTAAAACACATAATAAATGTGTTATAGACTCACCTGGTGAAATGGTGAAAGCAAAAAGTGTCACGCAAGGTGTGGGAAAGATTTAGTGCCACAAAGGGAAGAGGGAAAGGGAGTCCAGACTCTAGGGAAAGGGGGGAGTGGAGACCTCCTAGGCTGGTCTAGTGTCACCCTGTCTCCCCTAACGACCCTATATTGGCTATTCACCAATCGCTGCACGTGTGCCTCACCCTATCTATCCCTGGCATATGGCTAAGGCTAGGGAAGGGAGGAGATGAGCACTAGTCGATCCCCACTGAACACTAAAGACAACCAGGGAGGACAAACAGGGGGAAATTGCTTAGCTTTAGATGACTCCAGACAAATGCACACACGTCCTCAAGCTCCAGAGAGGAACAAGTACTGCTCTTGCTAAAGCCTTCACAAGGAGTAAGGACACCGGTGGCACCTACCTCTGGAACACAGCAGATATTTATACACCCAGGCCAGTGTGTTAATTAGCCAGAGGAAGGTAGCCGCTGGGTCCTAGAGACCACCTCTAAGAAGATGTCTGTAATGCCAAATGTAGAGATCTCCTGCAACCCACTGCAGGGCGACTTCTGACACACCCGTGACAATAGTACCTATACATATGACACATAGTCAAGATAGCATAAAAAGTAACATTTATTGATAAATATAAAAATAGTGAGTAAAATAGAAAAGAAAAAGAAATGCCAAAATAGTCAGACACCATGGAATCAGCACATACTAAGACATGAAATGAAGAAAACTGATCACAACATAAAAAATGTGTCATAAAATTTGCAAATAACAAATCCAACACTGCCTATGTAAAATATGTCAATAATGCTCAAGTCAGAAAGAGTAATACCATATAAAGTGCATAGTGCAGCTATATTATATATTAATATATATCCAACTAGGTAATAGATAATAGGTCTAGAATAGACAACATATAAATAAATAAATTATTAAAATGCTAAGTGTCATAAAAATAGTAACATAATAACAAAACAAAATCAAAGCTGATCAAAGAGCATGGTTGCTAGAATGATGTATGCAAACAGGCATGTGCCTTTATATGCTGGGATAAAGTCAATCTATCATATTATAATCAGTAGTAACAAAGAGTGATGTGCTTACTGACCCCACAGTGTCCGCAGAGATCTGACGTACGTTTCGCCGAGAAACTTTCACAAGAATGTGGTATAGTGCCGGAAATGAGGAGTATTTGAAGGAGAAAGGACCAATCGGGTATTGCCATTTAATGTGTCCAGCTGTGGATGTCCCTGCCAGGCATGGCGTAGCCGGCGTCACCACTACCAGGGCGGCCACGTCTCCAAAGGAGCGCGGCCCCCCAAGAGGAAGTGAAGTTAGCGTGCGTGTCAGGCTGTTACTACTGATTATACTATGATAGATTGACTTTATCCCAGCATATACAGGCACATGCCTGTTTGAATACATCATTCTAGCAACCATGCTCTTTGATCGGCTTTGATTTTGTTTCGTTATTATGTTACTATTAACCTTTTTTTTTAACACTTAGCACTATAATAATTTATTTATTTATATGTTGTCTATTCTAGACCTGTTATCTATTATCTAGTAGGAAATATATTAATATATAATATACAGTGGGTACGGAAAGTATTCAGACCCCTTTAAATTTTTCACTGTTTGTTTCGTTGCAGCCATTTGGTAAATTCTAAAAAGTTAATTTTTTTTCTCATTAAAGTACACTCTGCACCCCAGCTTAACTGAAAAAAAAACAGAAATGTAGAAATTTTTGCAAATTTATTAAAAAAGAAAAACTGAAATACTTATGACCATGTGATATTTCAGATTTTCAAATGGGAAAGAGGATAGTGACAGAGTCACTGGTATGATTTATGAGGGGAGGTATGTGTCGCACAGGTTGCTAGCCTGTGTGAACTGAAACCCATGGACTTTCTGCCAGGATGTTATATGCTGGTGGGTTAACGCACTTAAAAGGGTGTGGTTTTAGGGGAATGACATTGAGATGGGAGGGAAGTGATTCCCCATCCCTTCACCTCCGGGTGTGGCTGAGCAACGTTTAAATGTTCAGCTCTGTTTTTTTTTTTCTCTGAGTTGGAGAGGCAAGGTCTCCAGACTGGACAGCCATAGATCAGGAGGAAGCTGAAGGCTGGGCATAACTTGTGTGAGCGACCCACACACACATATATGGAGTGTGCTATAGGTTATCTTTTGTTTTGTTGTTTAGCCAAGTAAGGCTGTATTTATTTTGTTGGAGTGCAGGGCTTTATGCTGTTAATAAAGCCTGCAAAGAAAAACCTGGGTTCCTGAGTCTACTTCTGGAAGTGGCTGAGCGAGTCGTCCTACCACAGTTGGTGTGAGAGTGCTGGCAAGATTCCAGGAACACATGTAGCTGCCACAAGACTGGTGGATGTCCAAGTTGCAGCAAAAGTCGCAGCAGCAGCACCAGCAGGAGCAACAAAAGCACCAGCAGGAGCAGCAACAGCAGATACAGCTTCTGGCGGACACCATCCAGGGCAGAGCGATCGCCCCACCCCCAGGGCCGACTGATGACTCCCACGTCAGGAAGGCAGGAAGGCAGTAAGACGGGCCATGTAGAAGATGACCCCCGGGGATGATGTAGAAGCCTTTCTGACAGTCTTTGAGAGGGTGGCTGATCGGGAGAGACTTCCACCAGAACAGTGGGCAGAGGTTATGGCGCCATATTTGTCGGGTAAATCCCAAAAGGCATATTATGACTTGGCACTGCAGGATGCCAAGGAATACGCCAAGCTAAAGACAGAGAACTTAGCACACCTGGGAGTGAATATGGCGGTGAGAGCCCAACGAGTCCACCACTGGACGTATGCCAGCGACAAACCCCCTTGCTCGCAGATGTTTGACCTACTCCGGGCCCAGATGGTTGAGCGGGTGGTGATTGATAGATTCGTGCACTCCCTTCCCAAGTCGGTACAAACTTGGGTTGCCCAGGGCGATCCCCAGAGCGCAGATGACTTCAACGGCTTGGTAGAGAGGTATCAGGTGGTTGAGAAATCCCTCGGGAAACCGGATATAGTCACTTCTCCGTACTGGGATACCCAAAAGAGGACGGGTTCACCACGGAAGGGGTCTAGAGCCACAACAGGGGGGCGTCCCACTCCCACTGAAGGTGTCACAAGGACTGTTGAAAGATATAGTCTGTTGGCCGGTGTAACAACCCTGGACACGTAGCCGCCAGGTGTCATATGTCCCCTGAGCCCATGGACTGCAGCCTAGGAAGACGGAATTCCTATTATGCTTATCCAGCCTGCAGTGAGGACTTTCGACCCGGTGAGGGGCCGCAGGCATGTGCCGTATCCATTAATGGAGTAAAGGTGCTTGGACTGTTGGACTCTGGGAGTCTGGTGACCTTAAACAGAGCTACCCTTCCCCACAAGTTGATCCCTTCCAAAACTGTGGGCGTTCGGTGCATCCATGGCGACGCCAAGGACTATCCCGTGGCCACAGTGACAGTCAGAACAGACTGTGGTGCCCAGTCCCACGAGGTTGGGGTGGTTAAGGACCTGATACATTCCATCATACTGGGTAGTGATTTTTCTTTATTTTGGGACTTGTGGGGGAAGGGAATCGGAGTAAGTAGCATGGGGAAAAGCGAGGTCCCTGGAGAAGAACCCCAGATGAAGTCTCAAGTGGATGACTTCCCACTGTGCATCCTTGCCAGCGATGAGGGCGACATGGTGACAAAGGAGGCCGACCTCCCTGAGTTAGATGTGTCTGGAGAAAACTTTGGGACTGTGCAAGTTCGGGAACTGACCTTAAAGGGGGCGTTTGACCAGGTTACTGTATCTAATGAGGTTGCTTAAGAGCCGGAGGCCGATACCAGGTTCCCCCACTTTGCAGTTCAGGGGGAGTTGCTATATCGGGTGGCTAAACTAAGGGGCGGTGAGACAGTGGAACAGCTGTTAGTGCTGGGACCATACCGACGGAGGGTACTGGATATGGCACACTCACAAATTCTGGGGGACACCTAGGGGTGGAAAAAACTCGGGAGAGAATAGTGAGGAGGTTTTATTTGCCAGGATGTTATCGGGAGATCTTAAACTATTGTAGGTCCTACCCCACCTGCCAGATAACTGCGCCCACCTCCCACTTCCGTAGCCCCTTAGTTCCCATACCTGTGATAGAAGTTCCCTTTGAGAGGATTGCCATGGACCTCATGGGCCCCTTAGTTAAATTGGCCCGGGGCCACCAACATATCTTGGTCATCATGGACTATGCGACCCGCTACCCCGAAGCGGTACCCTTAAGGAACTCGTCCAGTAGGAGCATAGCTCGGGAACTTGTCCACATCTTTGCCAGGACCGGCCTGCCAAAGGAAATCCTGATGGACCAAGGAACCCCATTCATGAGCAAGGTGATAAAGGAGCTGTGTAAAGTGCTTCGAATTACCCAGCTGCAAACCTCGGTTTACTATCCGATGGCCTGGTGGAGCTCTTTAATAAGACTCTGAAAGCAATGCTCAAAAAGGTCGTCGAGATAGATAGTCGAGACTGGGACTGCTTCCGTTTCTACTGTTTTCCGTCAGGGAAGTTCCCCAAGCCTCCACTGGCTTCTCTCCGTTTGAGCTTCTGCGTGTTCGGCATCCAAGGGGTCTCCTAGTTATCGCCAAGGAAACCCGGGAGGCCGAGGTGCCCCACCGGAGCATCATCCAACATGTCACCCATTTACAAGAGAGAATGGCGAAAGTGATGCCCATCGTGAAGGAACATTTCCTCCGGGCTAAGGAAGCCCAGGCGAGGGTGTATAACCGGTCGGCAAGGCTGAGACAGTTCCAGCCTGGGGATTGCGTTCTGGTTCTCATTCCCACTGTTGAAAGTAAGTTCCTGGCCAAGTGGCAAGGCCTGTATGAGGTGATGGTGAAACTCAGTGAAGTGAACTACCAAGTCCACCAACCTGGCCGAAGAAAGCCGCACCAAGTATACCATGTGAACTTGCTCAAGCCGTTGCGGGACCGGGAACCGGTGGAAACTCCTTGCCTTGGAGCCACTATCGCCAGGCCAGAAGCAACAATGTCGAGAACTACTACAGCGAAATCGGAAGTTGTTCTCAGAGTTGCCGGGGCATACTCAGGTGGTAGAGCATGATGTACTTACAGAGCCACATGTAAGAGTGAATCTTAAGCCGTACCAGATTCCGGAAGCACGCTGGAAGGTGATCTCCGACGAGGTAAAGAGGATGCTAGACCTCGGGGTAATAGAGGAGTCAAAGAGTGGATGGTCGAGCCCAATTGTCCTCGTGCCAAAACCAAACGGAGAGTGGAGGTTTTGTAATGACTACCGCCGGCTGAATGAGGTGTCCAAGTGTGACGCCTACCCGATGCCCTGCGTCGACAAGCTCATCGAGAGACTTGGACCAGCAAGGTACATCACCACTCTTGACCTGACTAAGGGCTACTGGCAGATCCCCATGTCCCAGACGGCCAAGGAGAAGACGGCTTTCTCAGCACCTGATGGGTGCTTTCAACATACTCGGATGCTGTTCGGACTACAGGGGGCCCCAGTCACCTTCCAGAGGGCAATGGATCGGATCCTAGCCCCACATAAGAAGTATGCCGAAGCCTATCTTAATGACATTGTAGTCTTTAGCCCAGACTGGGCTAGTCATCTACCTAAGCTACAGGCTGTTCTGGATGCTCTAAGAAAGGCGGGATTTACTATAAATCCGAAAAAATGTGCCGTCGGAAAAGAGGAGGCCAAGTACTTGAGCTATGTCGTCGGGAGAGGCGAAATAAAGCCGCAAGTTAATAAAGTGGAGGCAATCCAGACCTGGCCGAAACCGCTCTCCAAGAAAGCAAGTGAGAGCGTTCCTGGGAATGGTGGGATATTACCGTCGGTTTATCCCAAATTTTGCCATGATGGCCGCGTCACTGACGGATCTCCTAAAAGGCACCAGATCAACCATGGTGAAGTGGACGGAGGAAACAGAGACCGCGTTTCAACTGTTGAAGTCAGCACTGTGTATACAGCCGGTCCTGGTCGCACCAGACTTCAAGAAAGAGTTTGTGGTCCAGACAGATGCCTCAGTGGCTGGTCTAGGAGCCGTACTCTCTCAAGAGATAAATGGGGAAGAACATCCCATTCTCTATCTGAGCCGGAAGCTTTTGTCCTATGAGAAAAACTACGCATTAGTAGAAAAAAAGTGTATAGCCATAAAGTGGGCAGTAGATACACTAAGATACTACCTGCTAGGTCGGAAGTTTAAGTTGGTGTCAGACCATGCCCCATTGAGATGGTTGAGGGAAAAGAGGGGTAAAAATGCCAGGGTAACTAGATGGTTCCTAGCTCTTCAGGACTTCAACTTTCAGGGGGCGTGGCCTGGGCTCTGCTGATGTAGGAGGCAAGAGACAAGAGCTCCGTGCAGGCAGCCCTTATAACGCGACTTCAAAGCGACATTAAAGAAGATTTCCCACAAACTCATATATGGAACTCTTCAGGAAGGTCTCGGGAACAATATGAGACCTTTCCCATAAAAATTGGACTGATATTGACTGAACACACAGTCAGTAAACCCAGCGGTGCCGCGACGCTGCAGCCAGAAATATCCCCTGCTGTGCTACAGCATGGAGGAAGAAGCAGGAAGTAGAGGACACTTTCACTGGCACCATATTGCATCTCTGCTCCGGACCTCCAACACCCGGTCCCCATGAAGACCAAGTACACACTGTGGCTCCGAGCTCCCACGTCCGCAGTGAAAGAAGAGTACCGGAGAGTCAGCGGGACATCGCGGTTGCAGGAGGAGAGGAGTGTGCAGCTTCTGCTGTGTCGGACCACACAGGATCAGCCCTGGAAAAAGCAGGGACGAACACAGGTGTAACATACCTGGCGGTGTCCTTGCATGGTGGTCCATCTCCCACTGTGCAAGAGCGCGCACTTGATCTCCAGTCCAGAATGTCTCTCTGGCTTCCCTCCTTGCTGTCTGTTTGTCTGTTTTGGCTGCATAGGGCGACGCCCGCTGAACTTCCTGTTTCTTGTACCTGCTGCGGACACGCCCCTGTTGCACCTTCAGCCTATTGCTGTCCATCTTTGGGTATTTATACCACCTTCTTCCTCAAGATGGCGCCTGAGCATTGTGTCCTGTCAGTCGGCTTTTTGTCTCTGACATGCCAGGTCCTATCCTGTTTTCCAGTTCTGTGTCTGAACTGTGGTCTGTTCTTGTGAACACGCTTCTTGCCTGTTCTTTCGCCTTCTAAGGGCCGCAATCATAGATCTGCCTGTCTGTGCCTTGCGGTATCTGTTCCCGTCTGAACAGAGTCCTGTTTGTGTCTCTGCCTTGCGATATCTGTTCCCGTCTGAACAGAGTCCTGTTTGTGTCCCTGCCTTGCGGTATCTGTTCCTGTCTGAACTGAGTCCTGTCTATGTCTCCTGCCTTGCGGTATCAGTTCCCGTGTCTGAACTGAGTCCTGTCTGTGTACTCTTGCCTGCTGCCTTTCCTGGAGGCTGTATTTCCAGGCCTGTCTGAACACGCTCCTAGCCTGTTCCTCCCGCCTTCTAGGGGCCGATTACCTAGATCCGTTCCTGTATCTTGTCTGTCCTGTCTGAACACGCTCCTTGCCTGTTCGTCCCGCCTCTCTGGGGGCCGTATTCCCAGACCCGCTCCTGTATCCCGCTCCAGTGTCGGTCTCTTCCGTACACTCAGTTCCAGTCTGAACTCTCTCCTATCCTTTACCTGTTTTGCCTCTATGTCCGTTCCTTTCCTTTTTCTGCAGAGTCTGAACTCGTACCTAACTCCTGCTTGTTGTCTCTGTACTCCCGTTTGTGAGTTTGTGGTCCACTTGCTACTTCACTGCAAATACCCTGTGGGTATCTGGCTCTGCCTTTCCCTTCCTGTCTGTTCCGTGTGAACAGAGCCCTGTCCGTCCTGCTCTGACTCCTTGCTCACTGCTCCGGCAGCCTTGCTCCGCTCTGACCCTTTTGCTCACTGCTCCGGCAGCCTTGCTCCGCTCTGACCCTTTTGTTCACTGCTCCGGCAGTCCTGTCCTGCCCTGCTTCTGCCCGCTGCTCCGGCAGTCCTGTCCTGCCCTGCTTCTGCCCGCTGCTCCGGCAGTCCTGTCCTGCCCTGCTTCTGCCCGCTGCTCCGGCAGTCCTGTCCTGCCCTGCTTCTGCCCGCTGCTCCGGCAGTCCTGTCCTGCCCTGCTTCTGCCCGCTGCTCCGGCAGTCCTGTCCTGCCCTGCTTCTGCCCGCTGCTCCGGCAGTCCTGTCCTGCCCTGCTTCTGCCCGCTGCTCCGGCAGTCCTGTCCTGCCCTGCTTCTGCCCGCTGCTCCGGCAGTCCTGTCCTGCCCTGCTTGTGCTCGCTGCTCCTGCAGCCCCGTCCTGCTCTGTTCTTGCCCACCGCTTTGGGCGTTCCCTCTCTGCTGTGGTTGTCTACCGCATCTGCGGTTCTGTGACCAAGTCTGTACTGGGTCTTAACCTTTCTGTGCTCCAGACCGTCCTTTCGGCCAGTACCTCCCTGCCTGCATACTCGCCTGTATCCACCCATCTGCATACCTGCCATGTTTGCTTACATCCACCAGTCTGTGCCAGCCTAACCTGCCTGTTCCAGTAATCCCAGTGTGGGTCAACCCCCGTGTCCGGAGTTTGACCTGGAGTAGCACCTGGTCCCTCTGCCCGGTTTCTCCCTGGTGCACTGGCGTCGTATGCCGTCGTGCCACCTTGGTCGGATCGGCCAGATACTTAGTCACGCCCCTCCAGGCACTCTCCGGTCCATGGTCCAGTGGAACCACAACACCCGCACACGCCAGTCAGTCCGGGCGTGTGCATAACAGCATGGTCAGGCCATGGTTCCCGTTGAGCCCCACGGCCTTCGCTCTCTGAGAAGTTTTCCAGCGAATACATGCATTAAAAATAAATAAATAAAATTTATTTTTTTTTCTCAGCTGAGTTCCAGGCGAATTACGCACCCGTCCAGATGGATCTATCTGCTCTCGTTCCTGCGGATCCGCCACGTTACTATGGGGATCCAAGATAAAGTCGTGCATTTGTGGAGCAATGCATGCTACACTTCAAGTTCTACCCTCTATGTTTTCCCACCGATCGGGTTAAGGTGGCATTCATTATGTCTTACCTGGCGGGTGATGCCTTGGAATGGATCAACCCCCTATATGAAACACAGGATCCGATCCTCCTGGACCTAATGGCCTTCCTGGTGGCCTTTCTAATGGTCTTCGATGATCCTAACCCGGAGGCTCCTGCTGAAGCTTCACCTCCCAATATCCCGGAGCAGTCCCGATGGGTAATGTGTGTGGGTAGCGCAATAGTCCTCCAGCCCAATGAGACTACTGCCCACCCAGAATCCTCACAGGGTGACTACGCTTTCCGGAATACTTCTCCCAACCTCAAGAGGCAGTCCAGACGTGCTAGACGTAGAGGCAAGCCGTCACGCCAGGGTCTGTCCTCCCTGAGACCTCCTGACCCCAACCTTGAAGTCCCTACTGAAGCTTCATCTCCCTGTATCCCGGAGAAGCCCCAATGGGTAATGTGCGTGGGTAGTGCTCCGGTTCTCCTGCCCGAAGAGACTTCTGCCCATCCAGACTCCACACAGGAGAACTTCCTGCACCCGGCATCAGATGCTTCACCCACTTTAACCGGTGTGCATGTCCAAGGATGCTCCAAAGCTGTGGTTACCTCTGAGTCTGTGCACCTCTACTACCTGGCGGAGGACCCCCTGTTGCCTCCTGAATCCTCCGGGATACCACTCGATGACAAATGGAGAGAGACTTCTCTACACTCGGTACTCGATACTTTGTCCGCTTCGTCCTGTGAGCCTGACAATGGGTACCCCAAAGTGGTAGTTAACCCCGAGTCTCTACACCCCTCCGACCAGGCGGAGGACCTCCAGTTGTCTCCAGAACCCTTCGGGGTGCTACCTGGTAGCGAAAGGACAGAGACTCTCCTATACTCTGTACCTGATACCTCGCTCGCTTCGTCCAGTGAGTCCAACCTAGTGTACTCCGAAGCAGAGGTTACTCCCGAGTCTCTACACCCCTCCGACCAGGCGGAGGACCTCCAGTTGTCTCCAGAACCCTTCGGGGTGCTACCTGGTAGCGAAAGGACAGAGACTCTCCTTTACTCTGTACCTGATACCTCGCTCGCTTCGTCCAGTGAGTCCAACCTAGTGTACTCCGAAGCAGAGGTTACTCCCGAGTCTCTACACCCCTCCGACCAGGCGGAGGACCTCCAGTTGTCTCCAGAACCCTTTGGGGTGCCACCTGGTGGTGAATGGACAGAGACTTTCCTATATCCTGGATCTGATACCTCGCTTGCTTCGTCCAGTGAGTCCGACCTTGTGTACTCTGAAGCAGAGGTTACCCTTGAGTCTCTACGCCCCTCTGACCAGGCGGAGGACCTCCAGTTGTCTCCAGAACCCTTCGGGGTGCCACCTGGTGGTGAATGGACAGAGACTTTCCTATACTCGGTACCCGATACCTCGCCTGCTTCCTCCAGTGAGTCCGACCTAGTGTACTCTGAAGCAGATGTTTTCTCTGAGCCTCTGCACTCTTCTGACCCGGCGGAGGACCTCCAGTTGTTTCCTGAATTCTCCGGGGTACCACCAGATAATAAAGAGACAGTGACTTTTCCTCATTATGTACCTGATAACCCGTCTATTTCTTCCTGTGAGCTTGACAAGATTTACCTCGAAGCAGAGATTACCCCCAAGTCTCTGTCCCCCTCCAACCCGGTGAGGGACTTCCAGTTGTCTCCTGTACCCTCTGGGGTGCCACCTGAAAATATGTGGAGAGAGACTTCCTTGTGTGCTGTTCCTGGTACTCCACCCATTTCGTCTGTTGCTAAGGATGGCTGGATAGGAGGTAGCATCCTAGCTAACCAGATGAGATCAATTTTTCCTGTGGACAGTGGAAGTGATCTCCTTGAAGTGAACGACTGGTCCTCGAATTCCCTGCGGAAGATTCTGGCAGGCCTGAAGAAGAGGGGGCGTAAGGGGGGGGTACTGTAACATACCTGGCGGCGTCCTTGCATGGTGGTCCATCTCCCACTGTGCAAGAGCGCGCACTTGATCTCCAGTCCAGAATGTCTCTCTGGCTTCCCTCCTTGCTGTCTGTTTGTCTGTTTTGGCTGCATAGGGCGACACCCGCTGAACTTCCTGTTTCTTGTACCTGCTGCGGACACGCCCCTGTTGCACCTTCAGCCTATTGCTGTCCATCTTTGGGTATTTATACCACCTTCTTCCTCAAGATGGCGCCTGAGCATTGTGTCCTGTCAGTCGGCTTTTTGTCTCTGACATGCCAGGTCCTATCCTGTTTTCCAGTTCTGTGTCTGAACTGTGGTCTGTTCTTGTGAACACGCTTCTTGCCTGTTCTTTCGCCTTCTAAGGGCCGCATTCCTAGATCTGCCTGTCTGTGCCTTGCGGTATCTGTTCCCGTCTGAACAGAGTCCTGTTTGTGTCTCTGCCTTGCGGTATCTGTTCCCGTCTGAACAGAGTCCTGTTTGTGTCCCTGCCTTGCGGTATCTGTTCCTGTCTGAACTGAGTCCTGTCTATGTCTCCTGCCTTGCGGTATCAGTTCCCGTGTCTGAACTGAGTCCTGTCTGTGTACTCTTGCCTGCTGCCTTTCCTGGAGGCTGTATTTCCAGGCCTGTCTGAACACGCTCCTAGCCTGTTCCTCCCGCCTTCTAGGGGCCGATTACCTAGATCCGTTCCTGTATCTTGTCTGTCCTGTCTGAACACGCTCCTTGCCTGTTCGTCCCGCCTCTCTGGGGGCCGTATTCCCAGACCCGCTCCTGTATCCCGCTGCAGTGTCGGTCTCTTCCGTACACTCAGTTCCAGTCTGAACTCTCTCCTATCCTTTACCTGTTTTGCCTCTATGTCCGTTTCTTTCCTTTTTCTGCAGAGTCTGAACTCGTACCTAACTCCTGCTTGTTGTCTCTGTACTCCCGTTTGTGAGTTTGTGGTCCACTTGCTACTTCACTGCAAATACCCTGTGGGTATCTGGCTCTGCCTTTCCCTTCCTGTCTGTTCCGTGTGAACAGAGCCCTGTCCGTCCTGCTCTGACTCCTTGCTCACTGCTCCGGCAGCCTTGCTCCGCTCTGACCCTTTTGCTCACTGCTCTGGCAGCCTTGCTCCGCTCTGACCCTTTTGTTCACTGCTCCGGCAGTCCTGTCCTGCCCTGCTTCTGCCCGCTGCTCCGGCAGTCCTGTCCTGCCCTGCTTCTGCCCGCTGCTCCGGCAGTCCTGTCCTGCCCTGCTTCTGCCCGCTGCTCCGGCAGTCCTGTCCTGCCCTGCTTCTGCCCGCTGCTCCGGCAGTCCTGTCCTGCCCTGCTTCTGCCCGCTGCTCCGGCAGTCCTGTCCTGCCCTGCTTCTGCCCGCTGCTCCGGCAGTCCTGTCCTGCCCTGCTTCTGCCCGCTGCTCCGGCAGTCCTGTCCTGCCCTGCTTCTGCCCGCTGCTCCGGCAGTCCTGTCCTGCCCTGCTTCTGCCCGCTGCTCCGGCAGTCCTGTCCTGCCCTGCTTGTGCTCGCTGCTCCTGCAGCCCCGTCCTGCTCTGTTCTTGCCCACCGCTTTGGGCGTTCCCTCTCTGCTGTGGTTGTCTACCGCATCTGCGGTTCTGTGACCCAGTCTGTACTGGGTCTTAACCTTTCTGTGCTCCAGCCCGTCCTTTCGGCCAGTACCTCCCTGCCTGCATACTCGCCTGTATCCACCCATCTGCATACCTGCCGTGTTTGCTTACATCCACCAGTCTGTGCCAGCCTAACCTGCCTGTTCCAGTAATCCCAGTGTGGGTCAACCCCCGTGTCCGGAGTTTGACCTGGAGTAGCACCTGGTCCCTCTGCCCGGTTTCTCCCTGGTGCACTGGCGTCGTATGCCGTCGTGCCACCTTGGTCGGATCGGCCAGATACTTAGTCACGCCCCTCCAGGCACTCTCCGGTCCATGGTCCAGTGGAACCACAACACCCGCACACGCCAGTCAGTCCGGGCGTGTGCATAACAACAGGCAAGTGTCAGCTTCCCTGTCCTGTCCCATCAGCGCGAGGCCATCACTTGGCCGGCTCCCCCTGACACCGGAGAGCTGCGTGACGAGGGTGGAGAGTCCCAGTTCACCGTGGAAGCCGGCAGGCGGGCGGCAGAGCGGCCCTGAAAAAGCTGCACACTGCGGCTCTGAACTCCCACACCCGTATTGAAGGTAGAGCACCAGAGAGACAGCGGGACATCGCGGTCGCAGGAGGAGAAGAGTGTGCAGCTGCTGCTGTGCCGGACCACGCAAGATCAACTCCGGACAAAGCAGGGGCGAACACAGGCAAGTGTTTAGCCTCCCTGCCCCGTCCTTATTCACATAACACGAGGCCATCGCTTGGACGGTTTCCCCTGATACCGGCAAGCCGTGAGAGGGGGGTGGAGAGTCCCGACACACCGCTGGAGCCGGTTGGCGGCAGAGCGGACTTGAGAGAGCTCCTGCATGAGCAAGGGGACGTTAACAGTCAAGCAGCGACGCCGCTCCTGCCTCCATATCTGCACTGATAACCCCCTCATCAGCCTCAGCCTGCAGCCAGACAAACTTCTTTAATAAAATTAAAGCCCTCGAGGGCTGTGTGTGCTCTCCAGCCTTTTCAACAAGAGGAAAAAGGCATAGTGGGAGTTCTGGACCCAGGGAGAAGTGAAAGGGGACCGCGGGCGCCATCTTATAGTTTCCAAAGTCACAGCAGCGTCCCCTCTTGATCCCCCCGCTCCCCCTGTGCTTGCCTATCACTGCACACATAATCTCTTTGGATCATAACATACATGTCTGCCACCTCTTCCAGCTGCAAGAGATTTGTGTATATATTCCTGCAGTGAGCAGACACTGAGGCACCCGTTAATCCTGCCTGTCTATCAGCACCCCGCTCCCATTGCCCAGCACACTGCACCTTAAGAGGGGAGAACACTGTATCCAGATCAACAGGCATACTGGGCAACTAAAGAAGCAGCCATTTTGGTCTCACTAAAGCTGCAGCACTATCCCAAGCTGACAGGTCAGCGTTGTCAGGAAAAATCATCATAATGTGGGCGAGCTACAAAAACCTTTTGATGGTCCTCATCTTTGCCGTGGAAGTGTACATTGGGCTACAAAGATGGCCCTTTTTCATTATGACTCTCATACCCAGGGTAAATAAAAGAAGCTAGATCATAATCTTGGGTGGAAGATTCTACAACTCAACAGGACTATAACACAACAGAGCTAAACTTTATGCTTCTTTCTGGAACTGTGGTGCTCTCCTTACAGTTAATCTATTTGCATTAATACTAAAGTGGCTAATCTCTTTTCTTAACAGGCCATATCACAGTTACTTCATAAGTTGGTACTCTGTTCAACATTGATAACTCATTAGTATTCTTAAAGTATAGTTACTTTATTTAGGGTGCCCCCTTACATAAAACTTAAGATTTCTCTTCACAGGTACTGACTCTTTGTCCCCCTTAATTCCCCTAATATAAAACTTATAAAATTTTCCTGGTATTTAACCCAATAAAGCTCTAATAAGTTGGAGTTAGGGTAAAAATCAATATACCTGGGGAATTTACATACCAATTTTTATATACATGGAAAACCATCGTGTTTCTTAAACTTTATTGATTGTTCAACATTTTTTCTAAATCCTTACTAAAGGCCATCCAGGCCTCATAATTACTATACAAGGTTATACTTATATCAATGCAATTCTCTGTTGAATTAGGGTATTCTAATCCTAAACAACCTATTACAGTATATTGCAGGTTTTGATAAACTCAGGTAACCCAGTACATTCCAAAATGAATACTAACCTAAAAAAAAACAACTCTGTAGGAAACAAATAAGCTAATCCTGTTAATAAATCTAAACGACCAAAAGACAAAAACTCCCAATTCCATTCTTACTGCAATCCCATAGAGGATACACCTAACCTAATGAGTCCTCTCAAATCAAGGTCCTCCCTCAAGAGAGAAGACAAACTAGACACAAAAAAAGCATGTCTCTCACCTATAGCAAAGCTCTCCAAAATGAAGACACACACAATTCTCATTTAAATTCTCCTCCTACTTATTCACCACCAATAATGGAACCAAAAAAAGAACCAAATCCAACATTCATCCAACATTTAATCCCAACAATGGGAGAAGAAATGGACTTATCAGTATCACACAAAAGACCCAAACCAGGTGACTGGGGTCAAAAAAGCTCAGTCTCACAAGAAAATTCTGATTCTGAATCAGAATCAGATTATGTTGACTCTTCTCCAATCTTAAGCCCAATAAGGAATAAATCAAAAAGGGATTATGCCCCTCAAACCCCTGATAAAAATTATTACAAAACATGTAGTTTAAAAGAGTTCCCAACTCCCCCAAAAAATGACACTGAAATATATATGATGGTACTAGCAAAAGTTATCAATGATAACATGAAATTAAATCTGGAGAAACAATGAAAAAAGTTTAGTCCTTGTGAGGAGCTGCCCACTTACTAAAGACTGTGATACTTTTCCAGCAACGGACCACCATTTTTGTCAATATTATTATTGTGTTTTATTAATGATTTACTTGTTATGTTTTATATAGTTCTGCTAACTTGTCAGTATGTGCACTAGATACACTTGTAAAATGTCCAGCATTCCACTAATCTGTATCTCAGGATATCTGTATATCAGGAGTATCCAACCCTAGTTCCAACAGCCAATAATCTCATTATGTGTGTGTAGATTGTAGACACAGTGGAGCGGTCACCACAGGGGGTCTTACATGCAGTCTCAGATAAAGGCTTCTAGAATATTCTTCATTGTTTTAGCAAACAGTGAATATTTAAGGGGGTGGGTGTGATCACTTCTGACCTGGGAGGAGACTGATCCCAGTGGAAGAAAAGAGAGACATATTTTAGAGATAGTTGGGTGGAAGAATTGAAGGAAGAGGATGGAGACCGTGGACTTAGAAGGATGGGAGGATAAACATGTTACCATTATGGATTATGTTGGTTGGATTTAAACTTTCTTAAAAGGACAGGATAGAGGATCATGGACTGTGGCTACAGACTATACTGTCTGGAGATATGAAATCTGTGGGCCAACCAATATTTGGTAGACAGTGAGTATGGCCTTATACAAAGCCAGTGGAACTTCTGAACCCAGATAGGGAACTTAAGGACTGAGAGGACTGTATTTTGGCCATTTACCTGGAATTGCTTTATTACCATGGCTGTGATCAATAAAATATTATTGCATCGTTAACCTGCCTAGGTGATTACTTACAACTAGAGATGAGCGTTGTTCTACTCGAACTGTTCGCCAATCTCAAATTCGAGCTGTTTTGGGCGGTGTTCGAGCCGTTCGGCGAACACGAACAATTTGATAAAAATTCGGCTGTTCGAGGTTATGTTCGATAACTGTTCGTGCACCAAAATCATAACTGGATTTTTTCTCAGTAATGATGAAAATTAATGTTAATATGCAGTTTGAGTGTACAGCGGGGTGGGGGGAGGGGCAGGGGATGGATCTCTGCAGGAACAATGAAGATCTCCATTTTTTTTTCTCTTTCCCGCATTTGCAGTGGGGAGGTGCAATCTGTCAGCCTATCAGCAGCGCACACACGGAGCGAAGTGCTTTTTTTCACACAAGCAAGGGCATGTGTCATTGGCAGTGTATGTCACATGTCCTTGCCCTATAAGACCAAGCCATTTTCCCCGTCGCCACCATTTTCTCACTGCTGCAGCTGCGTGTTAGACGGCACCGCTGTTGCTGTGTGCGCTATACCTTGTTAATTTCAAGCCAATTTTCGCACAAATATACAGATAGCTTGGGAGTAGGGAATAGTTGTGATTGCAGTCCTTTTAAGGACTAGGTTACAGCATTTCCTACGTCTTTTATCAGGGAGGTCTGTGCTCTTAAATAGATAGGTTGTGGGAGTAAAGACTAATTGTAATTGGAGTCCTTTTCAGGACTAGGTTACATCAGTTCCTATCAGTTTTTGCCAGGCAGGTCTGTGCCAGTGCTGTGCAAGTTTTTTTCACAGCATTTGGCTGAATCTAGCAAAGCTAATCCTTTTTGGCCTATTGCAGAGTGTGTTAGTCAGTGGAGTAGCCTATCTGTGTTGCAAGATATACCACCTGTGTATAGAATACCAATTTTTTTACTGCACCTAGTGAAGTAAAATCTTTTGGGCATAGCATCATTCTATTAGTCTATCTATACTGACCTCCATCAGGTTGCAAATTAAAACTAATTTGTATCTGCATCTACAGTACCTCTGAAAAAATATTTGGGCTTCTAGCTGTGTGTGGGACTTGTTGTATTAGTCCATCTATACTGAGCTCCATCAGGTTGCAAACTGAATATATTTTTTTCTGCATCTACCTCTGAAAAAATATTTGGGCTTCTAGCTGTGTGTGGGTCTTGTTCTATTAATCCATCTATACTGACCTCCATCAGGTTGCAAACTGAATATAATTTTTTTCTGCATCTAGCTCTGAAAAAATATTTGGCCTTCTAGCAGTGTGTCGGACTTTCTCTATTAGTCCATCTATACTGACCTCCATCAGGTTGCAAATTAAAAATAATTTGTATCTGCATCTACAGTACCTCTGAAAAAATATTTGGGCTTCTAGCTGTGTGTGGGACTTGTTGTATTAGTCCATCTATACTGACCTCCATCAGGTTGCAAACTGAATATATTTTTTTCTGCATCTACCTCTGAAAAAATATTTGGGCTTCTAGCTGTGTGTGGGACTTGTTGTATTAGTCCATCTATACTGACCTCCATCAGGTTGCAAATTAAAAATAATTTATATCTGCATCTACAGTACCTCTGAAAAAATATTTGGGCTTCTAGCTGTGTGTGGGACTTGTTGTATTAGTCCATCTATACTGACCTCCATCAGGTTGCAAATTAAAAATAATTTGTATCTGCATCTACAGTACCTCTGAAAAAATATTTGGGCTTCTAGCTGTGTGTGGGACTTGTTGTATTAGTCCATCTATACTGACCTCCATCAGGTTGCAAACTGAATATATTTTTTTCTGCATCTACCTCTCAAAAAATATTTGGGCTTCTAGCTGTGTGTGGGACTTGTTGTATTAGTCCATCTATACTGACCTCCATCAGGTTGCAAATTAAAAATAATTTTTATCTGCATCTACAGTACCTCTGAAAAAATATTTGGGCTTCTAGCTGTGTGTGGGACTTGTTGTATTAGTCCATCTATACTGACCTCCATCAGGTTGCAAATTAAAAATAATTTGTATCTGCATCTACAGTACCTCTGAAAAAATATTTGGGCTTCTAGCTGTGTGTGGGACTTGTTGTATTAGTCCATCTATACTGACCTCCATCAGGTTGCAAACTGAATATATTTTTTTCTGCATCTACCTCTGAAAAAATATTGGGCTTCTAGCTGTGTGTGGGACTTGTTGTATTAGTCCATCTATACTGACCTCCATCAGGTTGCAAACTGAATATATTTTTTTCTGCATCTACCTCTGAAAAAATATTGGGCTTCTAGCTGTGTGTGGGTCTTGTTCTATTAATCCATCTATACAGACCTCCATCAGGTTGCAAACTGAATATAATTTTTTTCTGCATCTACCTCTGAAAAAATATTTGGCCTTGTAGCAGTGTGTCGGACTTTCTCTATTAGTCCATCTATACTGACCTCCATCAGGTTGCAAACTGAATATATTTTTTTCTGCATCTAACCCAGCCAATAGTTTTGGCCTAATACCACAGTTTGGCCACTCAGCTCTGCTCGGTTACCATCCATTGTTTTTTTGTGCAAACAACTCCAGAGTTGTGAATTAGTTAACTAACAAAATGAGTGGAAAAAGTCCTGCTGCTGGTGGAAAGGGGAATAGGCGTGTTGGGAAGGGGAAAAAAGGTTGTGTCCGTGGGGTAGGTGTTAAAGCAACAGTAACATCTGCAGAAGAAAGACCATCTTCCAGCCAAACTAAAATGTCTACTTCTTTTAGCGGACAATGTGATAAGATCCCTTTCTTACGGCCACGCCAATCGCTACAAATTCCAGATGAGGCACAAAAACAGCAGGTGCTTCAACGGATATCAAGTGCTCCTTTAAGTGGGCTCTCCTCCACATCAACTTCAACATCACAAATACTCCAGTCCTCAAAGGTGTCACCCAAATCGCACTTGCTTCCTCACAGCTCCCAAATCTCCAGCTGCCCGTCTGAGTATGAGGTAGAACAGATGGTTGAGTCTGCAGAGCTGTTTACTCATACTATAGCCTGGGAATCAGAGGTCGACTCCAGCGCTTCTGTGAATCCAGACGAGGAAATGATCTGCACTGATGCCCAGAATCTTTATGAGTCGGATCCAGGACCAGACGCAGAAGGTTCTGACCATAATGTAGACCCTCATTCCCAAACTGTAACTCCTGTTGGTGGAGACAATGAGGAAGACGATGATAAGACTCAAATACCTGATTGGAGCGACAACTTTAGTTTTTTGTCAGGGCAGGAACAGGTTGGCTCTGAGGACGACGGGTGTGATAACACACAGGGTGATGATGATGAGGTTGGAGATCCCACTTACTGTCAACCCACAGTCAGCCAAGAGATGAGGTCAGCAGAGGAGGTGGAGGAAGATGCTAGTGACGACGAGGTCAGGTTGCGCCTTCCTGGACAGAGACGTAGTACTGGAAGCACGTCAACAACTGCATCCTCAAACACAACTCTGCCTCTCACCACAAGTCGTGGTGGCTCTTCAGGTCGCATGGGTGCTAAGCCTTGCATAGCCTGGGCATTTTTTCAGATCGATAAAGATGACCCAACTCATGTTATCTGTAACATTTGTCAGCAAAAGCTAAGTAGAGGCCAAAAAATACATAGTTTGAGTACTTCATGCATGAACCGGCACATGGACATGAAGCATAAGTTGCAGTGGGAAGCTCAGTGTGCTACAATGCAGCCTAGCCGGCCGGGCCAACCACCGTCTGCCATATCTTGTGCATCCGCGGCCTCTTCATCCTCTGTGACTGGGGGGACAGCAGTCACACCTGTTTTGGGGCGCAGACCTGCCACCTCTTTACCCGCAACAGCCAGCGTGATTGGCAGGTCATCATTTTCTTTGGAGGTGGTAACACCAGCTGGTGTTGAGCGCTGTCCGACATCGATAGCACCACCTTTGGATCAAGGCAACCTAACATGTCCGCCTGCATCTTCCTCACAGACCGGCAGTTTGCCGGGGACACCCTTATCAACCCCGTCTAAGCACAATAGCCAGCCCTCGGTCCCTCAGATGTGGACAAGTAAAAGACCATTTCCTCCTAGCCATGAGAAAGCTAAGAGGTTGAATTTCACCATCTGCAAGCTCTTGGCTACAGAAATGCTGCCTTTCCGCCTGGAGGACAAGAGGATTTTCGAGACCTTATGTCCGTCGCAGTGCCCCAGTACCAGATGCCCAGTCGGCACTACTTCTCAAAGAAAGGTGTGCCTGCGCTCCACCAGCATGTCGCACACAACATCACCGCTTCTTTGAGAAACTCTGTGTGTGACAGGGTGCATTTCACCACAGACACTTGGACGAGTAGGCATGGACAGGGGCGTTACATGTCGCTGACTGGGCACTGGGTAACTATGGTGACAGCAGGACAAGGGGCTGCTGTCCAAGTCTTGCCGTCCCCACGAGTTGTGCGTCAATCCTCTTTATGTCAAAGTTCCTCCACTGCTTCTGCCTCCTCAACCTCCTCTCGGTCTTCCACCTGCACCCAAAGCCTGTCTGGTCATGCCACAAGCTTTCTAACTGCGCAGAAGGGATCCTGCACACCTCCTTACTATGCTGGCAGTAGGGCTCAAAGTCATCAGGCGGTTTTTACATTGAAATGTCTGGGAAATGTGAGTCACACAGCTGAGGAGTTGTGGTCAGCTCTGGAGAACCAATTTCATGAATGGTTGTCTCCACTGGACCTGAAACCAGGGAAGGCCGTGTGCGACAATGCTGCAAACCTGGGTGCGGCCCTTCGCCGGGGCAATGTCACACACGTGCCTTGTATGGCTCACGTGTTGAACCTGGTTGTCCAGCAATTTTTAGCCCACTATCCCAGACTAGATGGCCTTCTGCAGAGGGCACGGTCGCTGTGTGCTCACTTCCGCCGTTCGCATCCCGCAGCTCAGCGACTTACATCTCTACAGAAGTCGTTGGGCCTGCCACTTCACCGGCTAAAATGCGATGTGCCTACCCGGTGGAATTCAACTCTGCACATGTTGCAGCGACTGTGGCAGCACCGACAAGCCCTGGTGCAATACGTTCTGACGTATAGCCTGGGCCAACGAGATTCAGAGGTGGGGCAAATCACGCTGGAGGAGTGGTCTCAGATCAGGGACCTATGCACCCTTCTGCACAGTTTTGAAATGGCGACGAAGATGTTTAGTGCTGACGATGCCATTATCAGCATGACTATTCCGGTGATTTACATGCTGGAGCACATGTTAAACAGAATTCGGAGTCAGGTGGTGGCACAAGAGGAGGTGGAGGAAGTAGAGGAGGAGGAGTTGTATGCGGAAGGGCTAACATCTGCAAGGTCCAGACGGTCGGCAGCACCAAGGCGGCAGGCATGTGAGGGTGGGGGAGATGGTTTTACCAGGGCGCATGGTAGCAGCCAAACTAGTGAGGAAGGTGCAGGAGCCCAGGAAGAATTGGAGGACGAACTGATGGAAGACTCATCAGATGAGGGAGACCTTGATCACATTTCTGTTGTGCGAGGTTGGGGGGAGAGGACAGAGGAAGGAAGCATGATTGTTACCTCGCCACCAACACAACAGGGACTTGGTGCTTCTTGATGCGCAACACACATGAGTGCCTTCTTGCTGCACTACCTGCAACATGACCCTCGAATTGTGAGAATTAGAAATAATCCTGACTACTGGGTTGCCACACTGTTAGATCCCCGGTACAAAAGTAAATTTGCAGAAATTATTCCTGCCATAGAAAGGGATGCACGCATGCAGGAGTATCAGCAGAGACTGTTGCAGGATCTTACATGTGCTTTTCCACAAAATACCAGTGGTGCACGTAGTGAATCTCACAGTTCCAACTTGCCAACCGTGGGACCGTCAAGTGTTCAGCACTCAAACCGTAACAGAACCACAGTATCTGGTGGTAACATCAATTTTGCGGAATCATTTCACCACTTTTTTAGCCCACCCTTTGCAAGGCCACAGGAGACAAGAAGTCTGACACATAGTCAACGCCTAGAGACGATGGTACAGGAGTATCTCCAAGTAAACATTGAAGCCACGACTGTGTCACTGGACCCTTGCTCTTTTTGGGCTTCCAATCTGGAAAAATGGCCGGAGCTAGCCACTTACGCCTTGGAGATCTTGTCATGCCCCGCAGCCAGCGTTCTGTCTGAACGTGTGTTCAGCGCTGCTGGTGGTGTGCTGACAGATAAGCGCACGCGGCTCTCCACTGATAATGTAGACAGACTCACGTTCATAAAGATGAACAAATCATGGATCCGAAACGACTTTTCTACCCCTGTGTCATCCTGGGGAGAGTAAAAGCTTGATGATTGTTTAAAATCACCCTACCAACCGTTTTAAGCTTTCAAATTACTAATCATGTTTATCTGTATCTTGACTGGAAAATAATTTGGGCTTTGTAGCAGTGTGCAGCACTGATCCTATTAGGCCATCTATAATAAGCTCCACCAGATTTAAAATTAAAAATAATTTTTAGCTGCATCTAGCCCGGAAAATAATTTTGGGGCTCCGAGATGCGCAAGACACATAAGTGCCTTCTTGCTGCACTACCTGCAGCATGACCCTCATATTGTCAGAATTCGAAGTAATCATGACTACTGGGTTGCCACACTCTTAGATCCCCCAAACTTTTCGATCAACCTTTTCATTTTAATAAAGACCAAAAAAATGGTCATTTTTGAAATTATAAGCATTAGCAGGTTGTTAGAAACTGAAATCAAACAGTTTTCAACTCAAAACTTTATTCTAGGTGATGTTACATTTTCACATAGGACCCCTTGTTCGAAAGGAGCTTCTGAACTCTCTCGTCCATTGAATTTGTCAGGTTTTGGATGGTTTCTGCTTCAATTGTTTTGCATGAGGACAGAATACCCTCCCAGAGCTTTTGCTTAGATGTGAACTGCCTCCCGCCATCATAGACACTCCTTTTAATGATGCTCCAAAGGTTCTGAATGGGGTAGAGGTCAGGGGAGCATGGGGGTCACACCATAAGTTTGTCCCCTTTTATGCCCATATCAGCCAGAGATGCAGATGTTTTATGTGCAGCATGAGATGGTGCATTATCATGCAGAAAAATGATCTTGCTGTGAAATACACGGTTCTTCTTCTTGAACCATGGCAGGAAGTGCTGTTTGAGAAAATCCACATACATTATGGAGTTCATCTTTAGCGCCTTCAGGGATCCTAAAAGGGCCGACAATCTCTCTCCCCATGATTCCAGCCCAAAACATTACTCCACCTCCTCCTTGTTGGCGCTGTAGCCGTGTTTGCGTGGGGTGTCCATCAACCAGCCATCCTCCACTCCATCCATCTGGACCATCGAGCGCTGCACGGCACTCATCTGTGAACAAAACAGTTTTGAAATCAGTCTTCATGTAATGTTTGGCCCACTGGAGCCGTTTCTGCTTGTGTGAAGTGGATAGAGGAGGTCGACAGGATGGCGTATGCACAGCTGCAAACCTCTGAAGGACCCTGCATCTTGTTGTTCGGGGGACGTTGGAGGCACAAGCAGCTTCAAAAACTTGTCTGCTGCTATGACAAGGCTTTTTTGCCGCTGCTCTTTCAACCTGACGTAATTGCCTGTAGGAAAGAGTCCTCAATTTGCCCTTATCAGCACGCACACGTGTGTACTGTGAATCAGCTACATACTTCTTGATTGCCAAGACACTTCATCCTGATCATCGCACAATGTTGATTGTAGTCATGCCTTGACCTAAACACTCCACAATTTGTTGCTTTTCAGCAGCCGACACATCCTTTTTCTTTCCCATTTTGGCAGAAAATGTAGGCTGCTGAATAATGTGAGAGAGCCTTCTTAAGTAGTCTTGCCTTTCATTGGACACACCTGACAAACTAATTAGCACTGGTGTCTGCAATTGCTTACAGTGATATAAAGAGCCCTGACACACATCACCATCAATGAGTTTAACTGACAAACAAACAAATTCTTCCCTTATCACTCCTAAACACTTTTTGCATAATAATTTGGAACACAGTGTACATGTGCTTTTCCACAAAACACCAGTGGTTCACGTAGTGAATCTTACAGTTCTAACTTGCCAACCGTGGTCTGTATGGAGTTGTTCAATAAAGGGCCCAAAATTAAGATAACATAGATGGGAGAGGTCTCTATGAATAGGAATTCCTAAGTATTTGATACCCTGTGAGGGCCAGGCAAAGGGAAAGTTGGACTGGATGGAATCCTATATGGATTTGGGGAGGGAGACATCGAGGGCCTCAGACTTCGCTGCATTGATTTTAAAATTTGACCATGTAACAAAGTGATCTATTTCAGCCATAACAGCATGGATGGATATATGTGATTGAGTGATATATACTAGGACATCATCAGCAAATAGAGAGCACTTGTACTCGGTGCCTCCCACCTCAATCCACCTAATATTGGGGTTATGGCGAATTGATGAGAGCAGGTGCTCCGTCACTAGGATGTATAAGAGAGGGGACAGAGAACATCCCTGCCTTGTCCCATTGGTGATTGTGAAAGGTGATGAAAATGTTCTGACGCGCCCCCTGGGCCTTGGGACACCCGGAGCCTGACCCTTTTTGGTGGATGCTGGTGGTTGTAGTCTCCGTGGCGGCAACCCGGTTCCGTGGCTCAGGGCGGTCAAACCAGTGGCAGAACTATTTATGTGGTTTTGATGTTTAAATGTCCGACTACGCCACCCGTGGATTGCGGTCAGACTGAACCGCCGCTCCAGGGCAGATCGCTGAGGCTGGTGTTGTGGGTGCAGCAGAGCGTAGCATAACTCCCCACGGGAGGAGTATAGCCTCAGGGCAGTGTATGCGGAGGATGGGGGTGATGGTGCAGGGCAGCAGCAGTAATGACACGGAGTCAGTAATGCAGTCCAGGGCCTTTACTCACAGTTCTTATTATCCAGACCACGTCTGCAGGTAACGGCTGCCCACGTCGTACTGTGCTCACCAGGTGAGGGGCTCAGACAACTCCCAGATAACTTTGGAGCGCTTCACAGGACCCCCTTTGTGTGTCCTTTGTCTGGCCTTTCTTACCAACCCTTCTGTCCGGCTGCCTCGGGCCTCCTCTTGGTAAACTTGGCGCCAGTTTCCCTGACCCTATGTGGTGCCTTCCTAGCGGGTGCAGCGAGGGGCTGCGCCACATAAAATGTCACAGCCTCCTGTTTCTAGCTGAGGGTCGTTTCCTGCCTCCACTAGTTTCGGGGACCGGTCTCCCCCTTTGGCCTGACCCCTCCACGCAGGTGGATTCTGGCGTGCGGTGGCGACTCGCCCGTCTGCACCCCTGAGATCCCTTCGTTCCTCGTTCCTGGAGCCTTCTCCTTTCCTCTTCCTTCCTTCTCCCTCTTCCAGGCCTGGGCCTCTGTTACTAGGCCCGCCTCCGAAGCAGAGCTCATGCAGAGCCCCTGCTCCCTGCCACTTCTGCTCAGACTTCTCTGCACTGAACTAAGATGGTGCCCACCTTTTATACTCCCTTCTCAATGCACCCAGGAACTGCTTCCTCCCTGCTCCTGCACTACAGGGTTCCCCTTCCTCAGTGTTCCCTCCCCCCACTCCAGCCAGGGACAGGGACTGTCGTGCCCATCTCAGGGGCATATTGGTCGCCCTGCCCCACGGCAATGTGGTGTAATGCATGCAGGTGTCGGGTCCTGATCCACACTACATCCTTACCTGAGAGTGAGATATCACACCTCTGGGTGAGGTGCAATACCTCTGTAGCAACCGAGCCCTCAGGGTGCTACAGTTCCATTTATCTTCAGCCTAGGTGACGTATTGCGATACAGGGCCGTGATTTTGGCTATAAAAGGGTCCCCTAGACCCCTACCCCAAGCTTTTTAAGAGAATCATATATGGCGTGCCAGGAGACTCTATGGAATGCTTTCTCAGCATCCAACGAGAGTATCTAATTACAAATTTTTAACTGCATCTAGCCCAGGAAATACTTTGTGCCTAGTAGCAGGGTCTGCTAGTCAGCAAATTATCCCGGCTGTTAAGCAAGCTACACCACCTGTAGTTTGGACACTTCATTTTTTCAAAGGAAATGCTTCGGGACCACGGGATACTCAGTGAAGAGCATCAGGAGGCACCCCAAGGCATAGGGGCTGGGACTGGCAGTAGGATGCCTTGCGGTGGACAGCCGAGCTCGATCCTTATAAAAGCTTTTTAACTGCAGCAGCTTTAGTGGACGTTACTGGAGCTGGAATTACGCGGCTGCTGGCATGAGACTTGCCCTCCAATAGATCCTTGTAAATGGATTTAAAGTGTATTCATTCAAATTAGAGAGACAATTTAAATTAAAAATCTTAGAGCTGCCTCCACCACAGGGGGGCTCGCTCGACCCACCAGCGGACAGGCACCAGTATTGGGAGAGGGGGGCTGGCCATCAGGGTTCACCGCGGCTCTGGCACAAACCCGGCGACACGGAGGTGGCACGGGCAGGAGCGGACTGGCCGTGTCGGCTTCTCTTTTTTTGGATTTTAGAAGGGCATGACATGCCTATATCTGTGTCTCCCCCTCCTTTTACTCCTCCACCTCTTTTCTTTTCGCATGACTATATGTACTTGTCACTTTTCCATGTGTTAGTTATGTCTTCTGAGCAGTTTGTCAGCTTTTGGACACCTTTGAAGGTGTTTTCTATGTGTTTCTATGTGTTTTTGTTTGCCTGCCATTGGTTTTAACGGTGTTCGAAGGTGTTCGACGAACAGTTCGGCGAACACACGGGTGTTCGACGAACCGAACCGAACTCGAACACTACGGGGGTGGCTCAACACTACTTACAACCCACAACCTCAGATCTTTACAAGTGCTGGCAGCTGGTGGGATCACCTATCTCTGGACAGCATACCAGGGAAAGTTACTAAGAGGTGACTTGGCAGAAGAAATGGCAGACTCCATCTACAAGAGGCTCAAGAAGGAAGAGATGAGAGCCCTTTGCTCTGAGAAAGAACTTGAGTGGTTGCCAGAGGACAATAGGGCGACCCTAATGCAACGCTTGGACGATTGGGACCAGGAACAACCACATGAGGAGGTCAGTTCAGATGTGGATGAGGGACAACAGCACAGGGTTGTCATCCAGATGGTGGAGGATCGACCGACTGAGTTGAGGCGGATGCTGGACACGCTAGGAGATCGGGCTACGGAGATAGAGCGGGCGGCAGTGTTAAGCAAATATCTGGGTGTGCATGGAGCAGTATCCCAATCTGCCCCATTGCAGAGGACAGTGGATAACAGGAGAGAGGGGCCCTCATCTTTAAGGTAATGGGATATACCACAGTTCAATGAGGACACCTCGGATATTGATGAACTTATTTGAGAACCTCTGTATGCTGCATGAGGTATCAGTCAGTGACTGGCCCAGATTTTTGAGTGTTGGCCTAACCGGAAATGCAAGAGAAGCTTTTAATAACTTGTCTTCTGGGGATCAGAGATGTTGCTATACCATTCGCAGCGCATTACTAGAGAGGTATGCTGTCACGCTGGAAACCTACCAGAGGAAGTTTCGGGAGACTGACAAGCCAGCTGCACACACACATCGGGAGTTTGCCAACACACTACATACGGCATGCACTCGGATAGAAGGACTGAGGGCTCGGGAAGCAGAACATGTCATGGATATAGTAATGCTGGAACAATTTATGTCAAAGCTCCCAGGTAATTTAATAGAATGGGTGGCAGATAGAAAACCACTCAGCCTGGATGAGGCTGCAAGATTGACTTATGATTGGTCTGCTAATCAACCAGGGCAACGTGGAAGTACAGCCCCAGTGAGTCGGGAACAGGAGCTTACAGGGAGGCCATTGAAACCCATGGACTGGCCAGAGGAGGAACGGCAGGGAGTTCGGACTTCACAAAGAGGGGGAGGTTGCCCAAGCCCCCAAGTACGGCCCGTGTTGGGGCGAGGAAGTCTTAACTGCCATAACTGTGGACGCATGGGACACTTTGCCAGGGAATGCCGGGAACATTCTAGTCCACATCATTCGCGTCCCCAACCTGTGAACACTGTGCTGCAATGGGCTAGAATGCTGAGGGAAAGAGGATCCCACTACCCCGACCGGAAGAAAAAGAGGCATATGTGGTACAAGGGGAAGTGTCCCAGACTAGATGGGACACCTCTAATCTATTAACCAGCATCTGTAGCCGGTCTCAGTAGAGGGTGTGGAGGCTGTGGGGCTCCATGACTCCGGAGCCTCAGTCACATTGATAAAAGACCATTTAGTACCGGACAAATGTATTGTCCCACGCAGCCTTATGTTAGTCAATGTAGCCAGAGGAGAATCTTTGAACATTCGGAGGGCCCAGCTACATTTAGACTGGGGTCACAGTCATGGAATGGTGGCTGTAGGAGTAGTGCGGCACCTACCAGTAGATGTGTTGCTGGGAAAAAATCTGTGAGCAGGATTGGTATGCCACTGGGCCAATGTTGTAACTGGAAGCCAAGGACCAGTTCACACTGCATGAGCTGATAGGGAAAGGAGCAATATCAACATGTCAGCAGTGAGTGATACACAAAATGCAATGACTGTCACAATGAAGGAATGTAATCTGGGGGAGGTAAATTACATCAGGGAGGAGGCCCAGGGACTTCGGGACACTGGATCTACCATCACCCTGGTCAGCCTAGATACTGTCCCCCCAGAGCTCCCTTTAACAGGCAGCCAAGTGACCATCCCCCTAACTGGGTGTCAGCACTCTGGGGTTGGTCGCAATGGATACAAGTTTGGTTCTCATTGGGCACGTGGGGAGTTTCCCAGGACAAACCGGGGATCGGGGGGGGGAATGGAAAACCCTGCGGAAGGGACAGACCTCTGATCCAGCGAACTAAATACAGAGTCCTCATCTCAGGGCTTCCCCCATTGGAAAGTTGGCAGGATCTGAAAGACCAAATGAGAGAAACTGGAGATGTCTATTACACTGACGTATACCAGAGAGGAATGGGGACGGTGGAGTATATCCGCAAGGGCGACATGGAATATGCTTTGAGGAAACTGGATTATACAAAGTTTCGTTCTCATAAAGGCGAGACCTCTTACATTCGTGTCCATGTTGAAAAAGTGGGGGGGGTCTGTGAGGAGCTGCCCACTTACTAAAGACTATGATACTTTTCCAGCAACGGACCACCATTTTTGTCAATATTATTATTGTGTTTTATTAGTGATTTGCTTGTTATGTTTTATATAGTTCTGCTAACTTGTCAGTGTGTGCACTAGATTCACTTTTAAAATGTCCAGCATTCCACTAATCTGTATCTCAGGATATCTGTATATCAGGAGTATCCAACCCTAGTTCCAACAGCCAATAATCTCATTATGTGTGTGTAGATTGTAGACTCAGTGGAGCGGTCACCACAGGGGGTCTTACATGCAGTGGCACATGAAGGCTTCTAGAATATTCTTCATTGTTTTAGTGAACAGTCAATGTTTAAGGGGGAGGGTGTGATCACTTCTGACCTGGGAGGGGACTGATCCCAGTGGAAGAAAAGAGAGACATGTTTTAGAGATAGTTGGGTGGAAGGATTGAAGGAAGAGGATGGAGACCGTGGACTTAGAAGGATGGGTGGATAAACATGTTACCATTATGGATTATGTCGGTTGGATTTAAACTTTCTTAAAAGGACTGTTGCTACTGGATAGAGGATCATGAACTGTGGCTAAACTATACTGACTGGAGATATGAAATCTGTGGGCCAACCAAAAGTTGGGAGACAGTGAGTATGGCCTTATACAAAGCCAGTGGAACTTCTGAACCCAGATTGGGAACTTAAGGACTGAGAGAACTGTATTTTGGCCATTTACCTGGAATTGCTTTATTACCATGGCTGTGATCAATAAAATATTGTTGCATCGTTAACCTGCCTAGGTGATTACTTACAACCCACAACCTCAGATTTTTACAGTCCTAATAGAAGAAAAAACAGAAAAAATGTCAAATGAAAATCAAGATACACAATTGGAAATTCGCAAACTTAAATTAAAACTAGCAGATCTAGAGGACCGCAACTGCAGGAATAACTTAAAAATCCGTGGTATACCTGAGAATGTACCCACACATGGTCTTTCTGACTATGTTAAAACCCTATTTAAAAAAATCCTGCCTTCTCTCTCCAACCACGAGCTGACAATTGACAGAATTCATAGACTCCCACGCCCAAACTCAATTCCGGCAGAGGCCCCAAGGGACACAATTATGCGTATCCATTTTTACAATACCAAAGAAAGGATACAGAACTATACACCGCGTGCAGAATTAATAGGCAAATGCGTATTTTGATCACTTCGATACTTTTCATACATGTTGTCCTACTCCAAGCTGCATAGGCTTGAGAGCCAACTACCAATTAAGTAAATCTGGTGATGTGCATCTCTGTAATGAGGAGGGGTGTTGTCTAATGATAATAACACCCTATATAAAGTGTGCTTAATTATTAGGCAATTTCCTTTCCTTTGACAAAATGGGTCAGAAGAGAGATTTGACGGGCTCGGAAAAGTCCAAAATTGTGAGATGTCTTGCAGAGGGATACAGCAGTCTTGAAATTTCCAAATTTTTGAAGCGTGATCACCGAACAATCAAGCGTTTCATGGCAAATAGCCAACAGGGTCGCAAGAAGCGTGTTGGCCAAAAAAGGCGCAAAATAACTCCCCATGAGTTGAGGAAAATCAAGCATGAAGCTGCCAAGATGCCATTCGCCACCAGTTTTGCCATATTTCAAAGCTGCAATGTTACTGGAGCATCAAAAAGCACAAGGTGTGCGATATTCAGGGACATGGCCAAGGTAAGGAAGGCTGAAAAACGACCACCTTTGAACAAGAAACATAAGATAAAACATCAAGAATGGGCCAAGAAATATCTAAGACTAATTTTTCAAAGGTTTTATGGACTGATGAAATGAGAGTGACTCTTGATGGGCCAGATGGATGGGCCAGAAGCTGGATCAATAAAGGGCAGAGAGCTCCACTCCGACTCAGACTCCAGCAAGGTTGAGGTGGGGTACTGGTATGGGCTGGTATCATCAAAGATGAACTTGTGGGACCTTTTCGGGTTGAGGATGGAGTAAAGCTCAACTCCCAGACCTACTGTCAGTTTCTGGAAGACAACTTCTTCAAGCAGTGGTACAGGAAGAAGTCAAGAAAAAGATGATTTTCATGCAGGACAATGCTCCATCACATGCATCCAACTACTCCACAGCGTGGCTGGCCAGTAAAGGTCTAAAAGAAGAAAAAATAATGACATGGCCCCCTTGTTCACCTGATTTGAACCCCATAGAGAACCTGTGGTCCTTCATAAAATGTGAGATCTACAGGGAGGGAAAGCAGTACACCTCTGGGAACAGTGTCTGGGAGGCTGTGGTGGCTGCTGCACGCAATGTTGATCGAAAACACATCAAGCAACTGACAGAATCTATGGATGGAAGGCGGTTGAGTGTCATCATAAAGAAAGGTGGCTATACTAATCACAAATTTTTTTTGTTTTTGTTTTTGCATGTCAGAAATGTTTATTTCTAAATTTTGTGCACTGATATTGGTTTACCTGGTGAAAAGAAACAAGTGAGATGGGATTATATTTGTTTTTTATTAAGTTGCCTAATTATTCTGCACAGTAATAGTTACCTGCACAAACAGATATCCTCCTAAAATAGCCAAACCAAAAAAAAAACCCTCCAACTTCCAAAAATATTAAGCTTGGATATTTATGAGTCTTTTGGGTTGATTGAGAACATAGTTGTTGATCAATAATAAAAATAATCCTCTAAAATACAACTTGCCTAATAATTCTGCACACAGTCTATATAAGAGGAAAAAACCTTCCCTGAACCCTATAATCATTTAAAAATTTTTGCAGACCTATCCAAAGAGACGATTAAAGCACGAAAAACCTTCAAAGAAACAACTTTTTTTCTGAGAAATATGGGTACTGCATACAGATGGGGATTTCCACTAAAATTACTGGTGTTTGATAAGGGGAAAACCATTATACTCTTCTCCCCCGAGGAAGGATGTAAATTCATTGTGGCCTTAAAAGATGATCCTTCTTTTAAAACCCCTCCTCTTCCACCAAAAAACACACAGCTGAGTATCATCATACATCAGTAGTCAAATTATTTCTGATTTCAGAAGAAACATTTATGGGCCTTAGCCAGAAAGGGATACAGATTGACTGTAATCCATGTTCCTGATTGGAATGGAGATCTAATCTAAAAGAGTAATAAAATATTGATAAGTTCCAAATTTTGTTTTACGTGTAATTATTACTACTTAATGCTAACTGTTCACAGTTTCAAATTCGTTATATTTAAAATGTATTCTAGGTCATTCCCATTTGGGAAATTCTTCTTTTAGCATCAAGGTTGCTTCATCATGGATGCTCGCACGAACTTTTCCCAGAAAAGAAAAACCCTACGGACTTGTAGGTATCCTTTGGAGGACTCTGTTTCAGAGTTGTGTTTCATTCTTTTTATTTGTATTAATGCACGGTTACTGTATTTGTATTTTTGTATTGTCTCATTTTTCACATGACATAAATTTGAACTGTTGAAACTCAAAGATTTACTTAGAATAATTCTTTCTAAAGTCTCAATATAGGCTTACTTATCCTTTATTAAATTCCTACAGAGCTATATGCCGTTATGAGTATAAAAATTCTCTCATATAACGTAAGAGGGTTGAATAGCCCAAATAAAAGATTCACACTATGGAAGGAAATGAACAGCTACCAGGCAGACATAATTTGTCTAGAAGAGACGAAATTCTCTGAGGACAAACACCCTAAATTCAAACTCAAAAACTTCACATACATCTTTGAGTCAATAAACTAAAATAAAAAGAAAGCAGGGGTAGCAACCATCATAAAAAAACACAATTCCCTTTAAATTTGATGAAGAATTTTCTGATACTCAGTGAAGATTTCACATTCTAATCTGTCAAATTAATAACCAACCATGCACAATAGTCAATTCCTATGTCCCCAATAGAAGCCAAACTAGATTTCTAGATAAACTCATGAAAAAAGTTTCTCAAGTAAGAAAGGGAGAACTAATTATTATAGGAGATTTTAATATTGTCCCAGACGGCCATTTAGACTCCTCCTTCCCAAAAAGATATTTGTCCGCCACCCTAAACAATTGGCTAGCAAAAAATTAACTATTTGATGTATTTAGATGCATCAGCACCACCTCAGAAGTCCACCAATCCGCGTCCCAAATTGACCTAATAATCACAGATGTTTTTACCATCTCGACATTCAAAAAAGTATCAATTTAAGCAAAAACTTTCTCCGACCACTCTCCGATAAGAGAAATCAGGTTAGGCCCTAACCTTAAAAATAATTTCCTTTGTAAATGTAATTCCACCCTACTCTTTTCCCCTGAATATAAAAATATCATTGAAAAAAGTTTAAAGGATTACTTCAAAGAAAATAAGGATCATTCAATCAGTCCTTTCACATGCTGGAACGCACATAAAGCGGTCCTCAGAGGTGTAATGATGCAACTGTCTTCCACCCTTAAAAAGAAAAGTAGAGCAAAAATCATGAAGATCCAATCTCAAATTAAAACCAAGGAAAACATGCAAATTAGGTTACGATCCCCATTGGAGAGTCTAAGACAAGAAATTAATAAACTCAAACAAGATCTTAAAACAGAAATATTTGCATCCTATGACTCAGTAATCAAAACCTCCAAATTTAAATCTATTCATCACTAAACAAACCAATAAATTTCATCATGCGTCGTATAAAACAAAAGAGGCTGTACAATAGAATTGATAAAATATTGGTGCAAGACGGTATGCCCAAATATCACCCAAAAGACATAGTGGAAACCTTCGCCAAGTATTACCATAAATTATATAATATAAATTTAGATGATTCCATGCCCAAACCTAATAAAGATTCCATAAATTAATTTCTCTCCTTCATAAGCCTTCGCCAAATCAGTCAACAGGATGATTTATAATCATTAACAACACCTTTTACTGAGCAAGAAGTCATAGATACTATTAACCCAAGAGCGCATGACCATAAAAATCTACATTTTCACATACCTGGGGCCTTTTAGGCCCGTGTGCAAATAACATGGAATAACTCAAACAAAAATGACAAACAACTATATACCTGAGGAATACCTAGAGTTTAAAAATTCTAACTAAAGTAATCTTGCAGAAAATAGAAAACAATTAACAGGGCGGGCCTGCGAGGCCCCAGGTATGCGTTCTAGGGTTAAACAACTCAAGCCATACAAATGCCCTGGACCTGATGGTTTCAATAACGAATATTACAAGATCTTTGACCACATTCTAGCTCCCCACCTATCACAAATTTTTAATCTTGCATCTGCCCAAGGTTCTTTTACACACAAAATGCTTGAAGCTACTATTACACTCATACCTAAACCTAAAAGTAACCTGGAAGATGTAAAGAACTTTAGACCCATCTCTCTGATCAATTCAGACATTAAAATTTATTCTAAGGCACTAGCGAATAGACTAGAAAATATCCTCCCTTCTATCATTAGCAATGGTCAAATCGGATTTGTAGGTAATAGACAACCCACAGAAGGAAGAGACAGTTAATTAATATTATTAGGTTGATTAACTCGTCCAAACTCCCTTCAATTTTTTTAACGTTAGATGCTGAGAAAGCATTTGACCGATTGAATTGGGTATATTTGAAACATGCCCTTACTAAATTCGGTTTCAATGAAAAATTCCTCTCATCGGTACTAGCACTTTACTCCAATCCCACAGATAAAATTTATGCCAATAATCACCTATCAAATCCAATTAAAATTACTAATGGAACAAGACAAAGGTGTCCCCTCTCACCACTTCTGTTTGTTATAGCAATGGAGCCACTTGCACAGAAAATTAGAGAAAATCAGAGTATAAAAGGATTCCATACTGGCCCCTGACAATTCAAAATTAACCTGTACGCTGATGACATACTTCTGACCCTCTTAGATCCACTTAGTTCTATCAAAGAGGTCACAACCATACTTGAAGAATTCTCAAAAATCTTGTACTTTAAAATCAACGACGAAAATCCAAGATAATACAATTTAATTTAAGCGACAAAATAAAAAGCAAAATGAAAGGAGAATTCAAGTTTGGCCGGGAAGAGGAGGAATTTACCTACTTAGGAATTATCTTATCTAAAAATATCAACTCTATAATAAACAAAAATATGGAATCTATAATTGGTGTTATAACTAAAGACGTACTATATTATGGAGATCAGGATCTCTCATGGCTAGGTAAAACGTTAACAATTAAGACCATTGTTCTACCTAAGATATTGTACATTTTTAGAAATCTACCACTTATCATCCCCAATACCTACATAATAAGGATCCAGAACTTAATCAACTCATTCATTTGGAACAACAAAAAGGCAAGAACCCCCACTACCATCTTATACAAAAATAAAGCCTATGGTGGACTAGGCCTTCCCAACATAAATGCGTATTACTTTGCCAATATCATCAAACAAAGCCAATATTGGCTAAAACAAGACTATTTACCAGCATCGAATGAATTAGAAACTTTATTGAATAGCAATCTTCCCTTGAGCAGGCTACTCTACAACAACCTTTTTAAAAAATCCTACATTGAACCTTCACACCTAATCTTCCAGGCAACTATTTTTGCCTGGAAAAAATTGTCTAAGAATAAGAAAAAAAAACAACAAACAAATCCAACAACATAAACAAGTTTCATCTCCCTTTTATAGCCTCTCTATATAACAAATCAATTCCCACACACTTGCCAGACCTCGGCATAAAAAAAATCAAAGATATTTTTCATGGAAAATTTTTTATCCCTTTCAAAGATCTTAAAAACAAATTTTAATTGACTTAAACTGATTTCTTATATTATACCAAGATATTGTTTCACACTTCCTTTCAAATAATCGGTCAATTTCTGAAGCCACGACAAACCTTATATGTAACACAGACCACAAAATCTTCTGGAGTCTTAAAAATATCTATAACTGTTTCAATGATGATAACTCGTTAGTTAAAACCTCCTTTATGAAAAGATGGGAAAAAGACCTCAACTCATCCTTCCAACTGGAAGCTTGGGAGAACACAGTAAGCCTCTCTCGCACCTCAAACATTTCAATGTCACTACATGAAGAGTATTACAAAATCCTTTCCAGATGGTACTACACCCCAATAAGGCTTTCTCACATTGACCCAAGTAATTCACCTTTATGCTGGAGGCATTGCGGACAATAAGGGAACCTTTTTCATAATTTTTGGGATTGTCCAAAAATTCATAAACTCTGGGCACAAACATCTAAATTAATCAAAAACTTGACTGATTATCCAATAACATTGACCCCACAAACAGCACTTCTCTCCCTAGAAATGGAAAATATCAGTCCATCAGAAAGACTTCTTATCGTTCATATCTGTTTAGTGGTTAAGAACGCTATTGCGTTCAATTGGAAAAAATCTGATCCTCCCCACTTCTCAGAGATTCTGGAAAGGATTGCATTACACAAATCTTATGAATTCAGATTTGCCATCATCAACAATGGTTTAACCAAAGTTTCAAAAAAATGGACTCGTTGGAATAACAAATTTCCCAATTGAGACAAATATTGCAAGATTTATCTGTTCTCTTCTTGTATCTAAAACTTTAAGTAAATCTAATTAATGAAGATAATATGTTATTTATACAGTTCTTTTGATTTAATTTGTGTCTGTATTATTTCTATGTTTCATTTTGTTCTATTTATTACCATGGACAAACTTGATCAAACATTAGAGCTCTCCTTTTATCCCCTTCCCATCTTATTTTCCCTGTTACTTCCCTTACCCCTTTATCCCTGCAATATATAATTGTTTGAATATTCAATAAAAATTATGGGAAAAGGACTTCAACTTTCACGTAGAGCTTAGGCCCGCAAAGTTACACGCGAACGCTGATGCCCTTTCTAGAATTCCCTGTCTGGTATCGGAAGGTGCCCAAACCCCCGGCTTTGGGAAGAGGGGGGAATATGTGACAGAGTCACTGGTATGATTTATGAGGGGAGGTATGTGTCGCACAGGTTGCTAGCCTGTGTGAACTGAAACCAATGGACTTTCTGCCAGCATGTTATATGCTGGTGGGTTAAGTCACTAAAAAGGGTGTGGTTTTAGGGGAACGACATTGAGATAGGAGGGAAGTCATTCCCCATACCTCCACCTCCGGGTGTGGCTGAGCAACATTTAAATGTTCAGCTCTGTTTTTTTTTTCTCTGAGTTGGATTTGGAGAGGCAAGATCTCCAGACTGGACAGCCATAGCTCAGGAGGGAGCTGAAGGCAGGGCATAACTTGTGTGAGCGACCCGCACACACATATATGGACTGTGCTATAGGTTATCTTTTGTTTTGTTGTTTAGCCAAGTAAGGCTTTATTTATTTTGGAGTGCAAGGCTTTATGCTGTTAATAAAGCCTGCAAAGAAAAACCTGGGTTCCTGAGTCTACTTCCGGAAGTGGCCGAGCGAGTCGTCCTACCACAGGATAGAGAATTCACCTCTCAATGGGAGGGGATATGTAATGAACGCTCTGACAAATTTCTCCCTCTGATCATCAAGAAGAATGGCAGCACTATTGTAAACACTGACCAAGAAATTAATTCACTACAAGAACAATTAAAAACACTCTTGTCTCAGAGCGATTTTAACAAATTTAATAGTGACATTGAGGGGTGTTTTGTAACTTGGGAGAAACAAATTAAAATAACCAAAACCACCAAGTATCACTGGGACCTACAAGATAAAGAAAATGACAAGGTCTACAAGTGGAAATTCTCACAAATCCCCCATAACAAATGAAAGACATCAGTGTCATCTGCGGCTTCAACTGACAATGAGTCTAATGAGTCCTCTACCCCAAGATATAATTATAACATGAGATGGGGTCAGAATGGCCATGTGTCCCGGTAGAATTCCTCCAGAAATGGATTCCCAAATGAGAATGCAGTATCCAACTCCAACCTAAAGGTAATTAATTTATCTGATTACATTCTTACCCAATCCCAGATTGATGTCCTAAGCTGTCATTTTCACTGTCATGTAGTTTCAATTATTTTACGGCACTTAAAGACCTTCATTTATACGCTCGTAAACTTGTCTTCAAAAAGATGTTTCATAAACAAACTAATGTTCATATGTTTCCAACTACAGAGGAACATGAAGCTGTAGAAACTCTGCAAAGTCTTCTTGATGAACAGACGGAACCAAGAATATGTAAGTTACCCAATTCATTAATACCCAAGTCCCAGAAATGTCCTCCCCTTTCTATGTACCCAAATATTGATCTGTTTGTACAGTTAGCGGACGAGGAATTCAAAAATATCTCGCCCTCATTACCGCGTGATAACTATAGTAGGGAGGAAAGGAAGGTAATCGAGGAATTAAGAAACCTCCAAGACATAGTTATAAAGCCCTCTGATAAGGGCAGCAATGTGGTCCTTTGGCCAACCGCCAAATATGAAAGGGAGGACAGGAGACATCTAGGTGACCTAACCACATATAAGAAACTTGCATTTAATCCCCTATCCAAATATCAGAGTGAATTGGAATCAATCTTGTTTGATGCTGTCTGAAGAGGGGTAATAATAATAATGAAACAAGAGATGGAGTCCTTACATAACAAAAATCCACATATCGCCACTTTTTACCTTCTCCCTAAAGAGCACAAGAACTTAACCACCCCCATGGTAGGCCAATATCTGGCATGCAGAATTTCTGTGAACCAGCTTGTAAGTTCATTGACCACATTTTACATCCATTAGTGGAAACTCTACCGTCCTACCTTAAGGACACGGCTGATCTCCTCAAGAAGGTCGATGGGATCCAAGTGAAGGAGAATGTTACCATGGTCACCTGCAACATTGAGTCTCTCTACACGTCCATATGTCATGAGGACGAAATCAGAGCGACCAGAGCATTTTTGGACATGTCTGACGTGGATGGTGAGTTGTGCGACCTTCTTGTCGAACTACTGCAATTTATTCTGAGTCACAATTTTTTCTTGCACACGGACTACTTCTTCCTACAGCTCCAGGGGATGGCTATGGGGGTGGCCTGTGCCCCCTCATATGCCAACCTGTTCCTGGGGCTGTGGGAGAGGGAGATCTTTATGACCAACCCAGTACGGGATGTTACTAAGATCCTGTACTGGGGTTGTTTCATCGACAACATTTTCTTTTTGTGGCAGGGTTCTGATGATGAGGTCGCATCTCTAATCTCCACTCTTGACAAGAACAATCTGAACATTAAACTTACCATTAAAACTGGGAGAAAGAACATCGATTTTTTGGATGTTCTGTTGAACATTGGTCCACATAGATTTATCCAAACAGATGTGGTTCAGAAGCCTACGGCTGTAAATACCCTTCTCCATGCAGATTCCTCACACCCCAGGAATCTTATAAATAGCATTCCAACAGGACAATTCTTGAGGATGCGCCGCATCTGCTCCAATGATGCGGACTTTGAACAACAAGCGACCGAACTAAAAGAAACATTTAGGAGCAGAGGCTATAATGAACGGACAATACAAAAGAGGTGCCATAGAGCAAAATTTGCCAAATGAAATGTATCAATCACGGAAAACTGAGGGGAAGGATGTAGTTGGGTTCATCTCAACGTACAACATGAGAAACGGCGAGATGTGAGATGCCCTAAAAAAAACACTGGAAAGTTTTACAATTGGACAAAACACTTGTGTCCCATATATCACGCAATCCAATGATAACTTGTAGACGTTCACAGAACCTAAAAGATGCACTGGTGCACAGTTATCATGAGGGACCCAAAATGAAGCCTAGCTTCGGTTCTAAAGGCCCTGCTTGGGGATGTTGTCCCTGCGACTCCTGTGTGGCATACCCAAATATTGAATCCGCCAAAGAATTCATCAATGCTGTCCACATCAAAAGTTATAAAATAACCCACACGATCTCCTGCAATATGATGGGTGTTATTCACAGTACTAGATGTCCTTGTGGGAAAATATACATTGGCATGACAACTAGGGAACTTCGGAGACAAACAAGAGAGAATGTTCTAGATATAAAAGCCGCAATGAACACTGAGGATATGGAAGAACTAAAACCACTACCCGGCCACTTCAAGAAATTCCATGGATGCGACGCCTCCCAACTTAAGGTCAGTGGGATTGATCGGGTGTACATAGAGAAACGCGGTGGGAATTGGATAAAGCTATTGGCTCAAAAAGAAGTAAGATGTATTATTATCCTCAATGCACTGTTCCCTAATGGCTTAAATGAGTAATAGCTTTGCTCCTTTTTTGTAACTATCGTCTTTGCTTATAGAAAACTATATATATATATATATATATATATACTTACCTCTGGTCCATGTATATACATGTGTGCCCCCCCACACACATGTATAGTTTTTAATTCCTTTTTGTTTATTGTTTTGTTTTATTCTCATTGTTTCTTTTTTATCCCTCTTTTATGTAGTTCTTTCTCCTGATTACCTATTGAATCGTATCGGGAGTGATTTAGAGTTTCCATCTCTATCTTTGAGTTCCTATTGGATGTTCCAGCAAGATTTCCCTTATGCCATATCATCACCATCACTTTCATCATGAAGATTCTCTTGCCACAGTAGCATTAATATCATAGCGTGTCTTCTTCCCCATGTTTATCTTCCCTTCCCTCCTTCTGTGTGTGTGTTTCTCTCTTTATTATTTTTATTATTTTCATTATTATTATTTTTATTTTTGTATTATTTATTCATGTATGTTATTTATTTATTTATTCACATACCAATATACTGCCCATGATATTTGTATTTATATCCATGTCACTGTCTACTGTATAGGTCTATTTATTTATATTAATATGTTGTTTATGAGATCTGTATTTATCTCTATGTAACTGCCCTTCTATATGTTTCTTATACCTAATTGCACTTTTTATGCATGTGTCACTTTAAAGGTTTCCGTATATTACACTTTATCTTATAATTTACTTGTCATGCTGTAGCCCGAGACTTCCTGTGAGTTGTGTTCCACAGTGGAACGCAGTATAAAATACACGCTCACTTCCGTTCTTTGCTTACGCACTTTCCCCTTGGCATATACACGTCACCAGCACCTCACCGTCACTTCTGGCTGGGACGCTAGGAGGTATGTTTACTGCTGCATTCCCCTTCGTTTCAGCCTGACTCGCACGCCGACGTCACTTCTTCTGAGGGGGCCGCGCTCCTTTGGAGACGTGGCCGCCCTGGTAGTGGTGACGCCGGCTACGCCATGCCTGGCAGGGACATCCACAGCTGGACACATTAAATGGCAATCCCCGATTCGTCCTTTCTCCTTCAAATACTCCTCATTTCCGGCACCATATCACATCCTCATGAATGCCTCTTCGCGAAATGCGCGTCAGATCTTTGTGGACACTGTGGGGTCAGTAAGCACATCACTTTGCTACTACTGATTATACAATGATATATTGACTTTATCCCAGCATATACAGGCACATGCCTGTTTGAATACATCATTCTAGCAACCATGCTCTTTGATCGGCTTTGATTTTGTTTTGTTATCATGTTACTATTAACATTTTTTTGACACTTAGCACTTTAATAATTTATTTATTCATATGTTGTCTATTCTAGACCTATTATCTATTATCTAGTTGGAAATATATTCATATATAATATAGCTGTACTATGCACTTTATATGGTATTACTTTTTCTGACTTCAGCATTACTGTCATATTTTACATAGGCAGTGTCGGATTTGATATTTGCTAATTTTATGACACATTTTTTTATGCTGTGATCAGTTTTCTTCATTTCATGTTTTAGTATGTGCTGATTCCATGGTGTCTGACTATTTGGGCATTTCTTTTTCTTTTCTATTTTACTCGCTATTTTTATATTTATCAATAAATGTTACTTTTTATGCTATCTTGACTATGTGTCATATGTATAGGTATTGTTAGTTTGGTGGACATAGAGTAATAGACTATTTCTACTTTTGTGTTGACCCGTGACAATAGGTCACAGTGAACAGCACAGATGAAGGTAATGATGCAGCAGAGTTGGACTTGCCAGACAACTGGTAGATCTATGAGGATCAGTAGAACATTACAGCAGTTGAACAAGCTGAAAGCACTAGATGAAGCAGGGCCAGATATGTGGATTGAACGGGAACAACAGATATGTATATGACTCGCCCCCTGGGCCTTGGGGCACTCGGAACCGGGCTTCAGTGTGATGATGGGGGTAGTAGTGGCAACCCGGTCCGTGGCTCATGGTGGTCAGGCCAGTGGTAGTCTACTATGTGCTTTGTAATGTCCAACTACGCCACCCGTGGATTGCGGTCAGGGCTAACCGCCGCTGCATTGCAGACCGCTGAGGCTGGTGTTGTGGGTGCAGCAGGAAATAGTACGACTCCCCACGGGAGGAGTGTAGCCTCAGGGCAGCGAGTGGTAGATGGTGGGGGTTGTGGTGCAGGGAGTCCCAGTACCGTTAGTGCTGGCGAAGTAAGAAGCACAAAGACAACATGTTGCAGTCCAGGGTCTTTTACTCACAGTTCATATACTCCAAGCCACTTCTGTACAGGTAGTGACTGCCCAAGCAGTGCTGCGTCCACCAGGTGAGGGGCTCGGTCAACTCCCAGGCAATTCAGGAGCATGGTACAGGACCCCCTTTTGTCCTTTCTCTGGCTCGTGCCCCACCAGTGACCAAACTTCTGTCCAAGTGCCGCGGATTTATGCGGGCAAACGTGGGCCCCGTTTCCCGCAATCCTATATGGTGCCTTCCTAGCAGGTTTAGCGAGGGGTCGCACCAATATATGATCACGACCTCCGGTTCTTGGCTGAGTATTATTTGCCTCCACCAACTTGGGATCCGGTACCCTTTCCTTGCCTGACCCGTCACCCGCAATTTCCTGGGTCCTTAGGGTCCCTTCTTCCTTCATGTTCCTGGGCCTTTCTCTTCGGTTCCTTTCTCTTTCTGTTCCATTACTTTCCTTCTCTCCTTCCCACCCGGCCCGTGTCCCTAGGCCTGGCTCTGGAGCAGAACTCCAGCGGAGCCTCTGCTCCCCTCCTCCTCCACTCTCACTTCCTCCTCACAGACTGAACTTCTCTCCTCTCTCTTTTAGAACTAAGATGGTGCCCACCTTATATACCTCCTCCTCTGTGTCTGAGCCCAGGTGACCTGCAACCAATCAGCTCCTTCCTATGCCCAGGAACCAGCCCCTATCTGCTCCCACATCACTAGGGTTCCCCCCCTCCCCACTCCAGCCAGGGACATAGTCAGTCGTGCCTGCATACTAATGGGAGCACCGTAGAGCTGTCCCCCGGAAATGAGGAGTGTATATGTGTGCAGCTAACTGAGACCTGGTCCATACTCCATCCTTACCCGGGAGTGGAATACCACACCTCTGGTTGAGGTGCAATACCCCTGTAGCGGCCGAACCCTCGGGGTGCTACATATAGGCAATCTGATATCTTGCTGCAGGACTGTGATTTTACATAGGATAGTAAATTAATTAACATGTACTTTGATGGCAGAGTTGGATGTGAAGACAACATTGAGAACAGCTAAGAGGAGTTGGCATCTTGATAGAAGAGACCAGTTAATTAACAGGTACCTTGAAAGCAAAGATGGTGTGAACAATACCAAGGACAGTAGAGAAGAGTTAGCTATCTGATATCTTGTATAACCTACAGAAAAATGTGTCGCACACTGGGTATAATAAAATATAATTTTATTAAATCTCATTAAAAAATGTCAAGTGAATATTGTCATAAAAATCAGGGAAACACATAAAATAGGACATCCATGGTTGGTGGTACATAAAAGTAACATACAAAATATCTTATATATCCAACAGTTAATAGCTATAAGGTGCAGTTTTAATGATGCATCTGCATCTTAGATATAATAGACAATAAACTGTAACACATATGGACAATTGTTTAACCTCATTAAGCAATAAACTGTTAAGACAAAATCCTATATAAATAGTAATAATAATTAGAGAATATCCTTACCCACAAAATCACAGGGATGTGCCAGCCCCAACAGACATTTCTCTTGTTGCTTTGTCAAGGGCAGTGTGATAAATGTGCCAAATGGACTCTGATTTATTTTCCCATTAGCCAATCCCAGCATTTTTGCACATGTGATAACAATTCATTATACCCAGTGAGAACAATTTCCGGATCAACTGATGTCATCACAAAGGGCCCTAAGCATTCCAACCTGGAGCACATTTCCATATATACTGTACCAATATTTGTCTTGTTTATAAATACATAGTGGACGCAAAAGCATACAAATATCTAGGTGCACTGGGATAATCCGCTTAGTGTTAGAAATATGCGGTTCAAGATTAAGCGCCGGCACTTAATATGAGAGGCGTTCCACAATGGAACACACAATGTAAGAAAAGTGCCATGGAAATGATAATGATGAGGCATGGAGTGCGCTTCCCACTGGAGCGCATATATAAAAAGTAGTGGGCGAGATGAGTGATGACATATTATGCGTTCCACATTGGAGCACATAGGTAGGTATCACAAGCGCACGTGAGAAAACAATGACATCTCATAGTGCGTTCCACGTTGGAGAGCACATGTGGATTCTGAGGAATAGAATCACATGATGATCACATGTACAACCCATAATCTATTATCCTAGAAGTATATCAAAAAAGTATGTGCAATTCAAGAAAAAGTAATAAATGAAAAGTAAAGGTAAAAAAAAACAAATTATATACTATATGTGTGTATGTCATAACTTATTATTTAACCTAAGGGAGTAGTGCAATATATTAGGAGATATCTCATTAATAAAGTAAGTAAAAATAAAGTAAGCTACACCCTAATATAAATGGTGTATGTAAAAATAAAATAAGTCATGATGTAAAAAAAAAGTATACATATATATATATAAACACGATAAATATTACATAATAATTAAATATATTATATAAATAATGCATATTAACAAAAAATATATATCATATAAGAAGAAATCAAATATAAATTCTTCACATGTTGATATGTAACAACATATAGTATAGCAACAAATGTATAATGTGAGTGTGACTGTGACAACATGAGGTGTAGAAAATGTGAAAAAAGTGTAGCTACATCAACAAAAATGATAAAAAAAAATGTGGAGTAATTATATAGATGCATCAACCTTGGGTGGCAAAAAGTGCATAAAGTGTTACTGCACCAGTATACAGTGTAAGACAATGGGCAAAGTATAGCTGCATCAACAAAATCTAATATATTATATAAAATATGATAAAAGGTAAATTCATAATAACATGTAATATATGACAATAAAAATCCTGTATATTAATACGATATATAGAAAATGTAATGTCCATGAGTGAATGAAGTGATAAATGCCAATAATAAAGTGCTAATGACCCTAAACTTAGAAATGATAATAAAGTGGTAAAAAATATGCAAAAAATATCAATATGTGTAAAAATTAGAGGGGAAATATATGTTATATATGCACCGCCCGAGATTATAAATGCAGCATTTTTTGGATTATAAGATGCACTTGATTGTACAAGCGGACTATAAGACACACCACTATTTTATTAAAACATTTTTTTCCTTTTTTCTTCCCCAAAATTTGGGGTGCATCTTATAATCTGGTGCATCTTATAATCCACAAAATACGGTACATTTATTCATCCAAAAATATACTACATCATACTTACAAGGGGATACCCACACTCTAGAGCATTTGTGAAATATAATTATCTAAAAATGTGAAATATTCAACAAAATATGGTCTATATAAGCACCACACAAAGAGCCATCTACCCTCTAAAAACTGCCCAATGGAGTCCTCATCCATAGGTCAGTAAGATTTCTAATATATTGTAAATGATGGCTATGGGAAAAAACTATGAAAAAAGGGAGAGTCCATCATGGACTTATCTGATATCTTGATAGAGCTAGGGTGTAAGCCTGGACATCACTTTCAGAAACTGGACTGAGCTTGGTAGTAAACGCTGGTAGCTGGATAAATGTCTATAGTAGCTGAAGAGTAAATTTGAACCCTGGCTGGAGCTGAGCAAAGTAGAAAGTGAAGCTCCTGACAAACATGTGGTAGCAAAGTACTATACTATCTCATTACTCAGGCAGCCCATAGCTGCCTAAATGAGCCTTAAAAATCCCTGGGTAGTGACATGAAAGGTGAAGTTGTCATGACAGTAGAAGACAGTTTGTAGTTTGTTATTTGTTGAAAACCAGAGAACATAGTAAAGATATATGAAAAGCATTAGGAATCTGTCACGTGGAAGGCAGTTACACACGGAAAATAATAGATTGATTTGTTCAATAATTTGGAAAGGACTGATGCACTTAGGATCTGCAGAGATTTCCTACAAGACTCCGAAACGTTTTATGAGCGAATTCGGCCCATGAAAGCAAAACTGGACAATTATTATCTTAATGTAAATTAGAGAAAATCTGAAGGTATTGTTCCATTAATTGATTAATCCTCTAAGTTTGTTAATTAATTTGGGAGTGAAAGGTAGAGGAGTAGTATAGGGAGATTTTAAGATTCTTGTAGGAAGACAGTGGAAACAGAAACGCTCTTTAAAGAACTTTTGGGTCAGGTGTGAAACAGATGGAAGTCCATGTAACTGAACAAAACCAGACATTTTAGAAAAATGGTCCACCATAATACAGATGTTAGTGAACCATTGTGCCACAAAAAGATCTCTAAAAAAGTCCATGGGAATTTCAACCCAAGGTTCTTTTGAAAAAGGTAAAGGCATTAGAAGACTAAGAGGAGTTTAACATTTAGATTTGATCAGAGCACACTGTGGACAAGATGTTACAAACTCTTTTACGTCCATTTAGGCCATCAATAAAAAAAGGAGAGGAGTTCTGCAGTTTGTTTAACTCCTGGGTGGCTACAAAGAAGAGAGGAATGGGCCAAGATTAGTACCTTCCAGCGAAGTGCTTTAGAGATGAGGTGATGTCTTTTAAGAAGGTAAATAGTGGATGAATAACAATAAATTTAGATAAAAATAAATCAAAAAATCCAATGAGTTTTAAGTGAGGGTGCGTCTGTATAGGCATCACATGGATGAAAGGGTCAGGAATCGGCATTAGTCCTGTGTTTTTTCCCTACTGAATGGTGAAGATAAAGTCAAACCATGAGAAGAGTGACTATTGAGTTTGCAGGGGATTCAGGCTAAGGGCTGATTGAAGATGCTACAAATTTTTACTTCAAGTAGATGTCAATATTTCTCAAGAGCTAATTTTAAGGCTAAGAGTTCTTGATCACTAATGAGGTAATTTCATTCTGCCAGAGAGATTTTCCTGGACAAAAAATGACAGGGATAGTTTCTAGAATCTGAAGAATTTTGTGATGCCCTTACACCAATAGCAGAGGCATCCACTTCAAGGATAAATGGCCTGTCATGTACAACCATAGTAGTGTAGAACTGAAGCAGTGTAAAAACAAGACGAAAAAAAAAACCTGAAATAGCAGAATAGGGCTAGTTCAAAGAATTAACACCTTTCCGAGTGAGGTCTGTAAGAAGAGCTAGCACCTGTCAGCAAGATTGTGCTCAGTAAACCCCATACACTGTCAGGTGGGCGACATTACACTGATTAAAATGATACCTTGGTTGATGAAATCCGTCCTGGGGTTCTAGTGTAATCTTTACTTTCAGTTTGGAGATAATGATATGCTCGTGCTCCGGGGCGGCCTATGTGGGGGGGCGCTCTATCTGGTGGTTTGCTTACATTAATCTGTTATGCTCTTATGACAGCTCACTGATTGTTCAGTGACCTGCCTCCTATTTTACATAATGCATCTAGTAGTGCGGGGCTAGGTAAAATAGGAGGCAGGTCAGTGAAGGCACAGTGAGCTGTCATAAGAGCACAATCCTGCTGACAGGTGTGATTTAAGAATGAACTATTGGTAATAGTTTGTATCTTTGGAGGGCTTTAAGATCAACAGGTTATGGCCAATGCAAAATAGCAAACACTATCTCTGGGTCCTGGTGCAGACCTTTGCAGGGATTGATGCATCTGAGAAAAGGCAACTCCTTATTTTGTCTCAATCTTTTAAAAAAGGAGCAAACATGAAGTTGGTGTGCATCCAGATCTCTAGAGAAAATTAGTATGTCATCCAGGTAGACCAAGATATATTGGAATAGGACATCATAAAGGTTCAATTAACAAAGTGCTGCATAAACAAAAGGCATAACGAGATATTCATAATGACCATAATAAATATCAATAGATGTGGGCATATTCCATCCAGCGGTATATTCTTTACTTAGCAACAAAGCATACAGAATATAAACAATATTTCAACTCAGAAACCAATCTTTTTCAAGCATAGTGATAACATTTACATAGCTTCAATATATAATGCATTAAACATCCCCCCACTATATCTAATGTGCACCTGTGTGTACACCAATTAATTCCAAAAATAACATGATTAACAATTAAAAACAAACTTGCTGGGACTTAGAGTGATATATCCTTTATTTGGCACCTAATGAGTTAACTTTAGTTAAATCCAAGTGGCCTGATATTAGATAGTTTTCACTGGGGGCATGTGCTTCTTCTCCCTGTATGAGTTGCTATAACACCAAAGTTGTATAAATAATCGTTTTTTTTGCAGCCATAGTGGGGTTACACATACAAACAGTAGAGATATTTATGCAATCTGGTATCTTGCTGCAGGATTATGATTACACACAGATAAATTACGCATAGATAAATTATTTATCAAGTATTTTGATTGGAGAAAAGGAGTTGTGGAAACACTGACAATAGCTGATAAGAGTTAGTTTTCTGGTATCTTCATAGTAGAGATGAGTTAATATCATGTACCTTCATAAGATACTATACACTTTATTGATCCCGAAGTAAATTACAGTATAACAGCAGCAGAACATAGACATGAATTACAACATAACAGTAGAATTTTGCAGGTATAATTTCATACATCCCTATTCATGACTAGTGTTGAGCCACCCCCGTAGTGTTCGAGTTCGGTTCGGTTCGTCGAACACCCGTGTGTTCGCCGAACTGTTCGTCGAACTGTTCGTCGAACACCTTCGAACACCGTTAAAACCAATGGCAGGCAAACAAAAACACATAGAAACACATAGAAAACACCTTCAAAGGTGTCCAAAAGCTGACAAACTGCTCAAAAGACACAACTAACACATGGAAAAGTGACAAGTACATATAGTCATGCGAAAAGAAAAGAGGTGGAGGAGTAAAAGGAGGGGGAGACACAGATATAGGCATGTCATGCCCTTCTAAAATCCAAAAAGTGAGAAGCCGAGACGGCCAGTCCGCTCCTGCCCGTGCCACCTCCGTGTCGCCGGGTTTGTGCCAGAGCCGCGGTGAACCCTGACGGCCAGCCCCCCTCTCCCAATACTGGTGCCTGTCCGCTGGTGGGTCGAGAGAGCCCCCCTGTGGTGGAGGCAGCTCTAAGCTTTTAAATTTAAATTGTCCCTCTAATTTGAATGAATACACTTTAAATCCATTTACAAGGATCTATTGGAGGGCAAGTCTCATGCCAGCAGCCGCGTAATTCTAGCTCCAGTAGCGTCCACTAAAGCTGCTGCAGTTAAAAAGCTTTTATAAGGATCGAGCTCGGCTGTCCACCGCAAGGCATCCTAGTGCCAGTCCCAGCCCCTATGCCTTGGGGTGCCTCCCGATGCTCTTTACTAAGTATCCCGTGGTCCCGAAGCATTTCCTTTGAAAAAATTAAGTGTCCAAACTACAGGTGGTGTAGCTTGCTTAACAGCCGGGATAATCCGCTGACTAGCAGACACTGCTACTAGGCACAAAGTATTTCCTGGGCTAGATGCAGTTAAAAATTTGTAAGTAGATACTCTCGTTGGATGCTGAGAAAGCATTCCATAGAGTCTCCTGGCACGCCATATATGATTCTCTTAAAAAGCTTGGGGTAGGGGTCTAGGGGACCCTTTTATAGCCAAAATCACGGCCCAGTATCACAATACGTCACCTAGGCTGAAGATAAATGGAACTGTAGCACCGAGGGCTCGGTTGCTACAGACGTATTGCACCTCACCCAGAGGTGTGATATCTCACTCTCAGATAAGGATGGAGTGTGGATCAGGACCCGACACCTGCATGCATTACACCACATTGCCGTGGGGCAGGGCGACCAATATGCCCCTGAGATGGGCACGACAGTCCCTGTCCCTGGCTGGAGTGGGGGGAGGGAACACTGAGGAAGGGGAACCCTGCAGTGCAGGAGCAGGGAGGAAGCAGTTCCTGGGTGCATTGAGAAGGGAGTATAAAAGGTGGGCACCATCTTAGTTCAGTGCAGAGAAGTCTGAGCAGAAGTGGCAGGGAGCAGGGGCTCTGCATGAGCTCTGCTCCGGAGGCGGGCCTAGTAACAGAGGCCCAGGCCTGCAAGAGGGAGAAGGAAGGAAGAGGAGCGGAGAAGGCTCCAGGAACGAGGAATGAAGGGATCCCAGGGGTGCGGACGGGCGAGTCGCCACCGCACGCCCGAATCCACCTGCGTGGAGGGGTCAGGCCAAAGGGGGAGACCGGTCCCCGAACTAGTGGAGGCAGGAAACGACCCTCAGCTAGAAACCGGAGGCTCTGACATTTTATGTGGCGCAGCCCCTTGCTCCACCCGCTAGGAAGGCACCACATAGGGTCAGGGAAACTGGCGCCAAGTTTACCAATAGGAGGCCCGAGGCAGCCGGACAGAAGTGTTGGTAAGAAAGGCCAGACAAAGGACACACAAAGGGGGTCCTGTGAAGCGCTCCAAAGTTATCTGGGAGTTGTCTGAGCCCCTCACCTGGTGAGCACAGTACGACGTGGGCAGCCGTTACCTGCAGACGTGGTCTGGATAATAAGAACTGTGAGTAAAGGCCCTGAACTGCATCACTGACTCCGTGTCGTTACTGCTGCTGCCCTGCACCATCACCCCCATCCTCCGCATACACTGCCCTGAGGCTATACTCCTCCCGTGGGGAGTTATGCTACGCTCTGCTGCACCCACAACACCAGCCTTAGCGGTCTGCCCTGTAGCGGCGGTTCACTCTGACCGCAATCCACGGGTGGCGTAGTCGGACATTTAAACATCAAAACCACATAAATAGTTCCGCCACTGGTTTGACCGCCCTGAGCCACGGAACCGGATCGCCGCCACGAAGACTACAACCACCAGCATCCACCAAAAAGGGTCCGGCTCCGGGTGTCCCAAGGCCCAGGGGGTGCGTCAGAACATTTTCATCACCTTTCACAATCACCAATGGGACAAGGCAGGGATGTCCTCTGTCCCCTCTCTTATACATCCTAGTGACGGAGCACCTGCTCTCATCAATTCGCCATAACCCCAATATTAGGTGGATTGAGGTGGGAGGCACCGAGTACAAGTGCTCTCTATTTGCTGATGATGTCCTAGTATATATCACTCAATCACATATATCCATCCCTGCTGTTATGGCTGAAATAGATCACTTTGTTACATGGTCAAATTTTAAAATCAATGCAGCGAAGTCTGAGGCCCTCGATGTCTCCCTCCCTAAATCCATATAGGATTCCATCCAGTCCAACTTTCCCTTTGCCTGGCCCTCACAGGGTATCAAATACTTAGGAATTCCTATTCATAGAGACCTCTCCCATCTATGTTATCTTAATTTTGGGCCCTTTATTGAACAATTCCATACAGACCACGGTTGGCAAGTTGGAACTGTGAGATTCACTACGTGCACCACTGGTATTTTGTGGAAAAGCACATGTAAGATTCTGCAACAGTCTCTGCTGATACTCCTGCATGCGTGCATCCCTTTCTATGGCAGGAATAATTTCTGCAAATTTACTTTTGTACCGGGGATCTAACAGTGTGGCAACCCAGTAGTCAGGATTATTTCTAATTCTCACAATTCGAGGGTCATGTTGCAGGTAGTGCAGCAAGAAGGCACTCATGTGTGTTGCGCATCCAGGAGCACCAAGTCCCTGTTGTGTTGGTGGCGAGGTAACAATCATGCTTCCTTCCTCTGTCCTCTCCCCCCAACCTTGCACAACAGAAATGTGATCAAGGTCTCCCTCATCTGATGAGTCTTCCATCAGTTCGTCCTCCACTTCTTCCTGGGCTCCTGCACCTTCCTCACTAGTTTGGCTGCTACCATGCGCCCTGGTAAAATCATCTCCCCCACCCTCACATGCCTGCCGCCCTGGTGCTGCCGACCGTCTGGACCTTGCAGATGTTAGCCCTTCCGCATACAACTCCTCCTCCTCTACTTCCTCCACCTCCTCTTGTGCCACCACCTGACTCCGAATTCTGTTTAACATGTGCTCCAGCATGTAAATCACCGGAATAGTCATGCTGATAATGGCATCGTCAGCACTAAACATCTTCGTCGCCATTTCAAAACTGTGCAGAAGGGTGCATAGGTCCCTGATCTGAGACCACTCCTCCAGCGTGATTTGCCCCACCTCTGAATCTCGTTGGCCCAGGCTATACGTCAGAACGTATTGCACCAGGGCTTGTCGGTGCTGCCACAGTCGCTGCAACATGTGCAGAGTTGAATTCCACCGGGTAGGCACATCGCATTTTAGCCGGTGAAGTGGCAGGCCCAACGACTTCTGTAGAGATGTAAGTCGCTGAGCTGCGGGATGCGAACGGCGGAAGTGAGCACACAGCGACCGTGCCCTCTGCAGAAGGCCATCTAGTCTGGGATAGTGGGCTAAAAATTGCTGGACAACCAGGTTCAACACGTGAGCCATACAAGGCACGTGTGTGACATTGCCCCGGCGAAGGGCCGCACCCAGGTTTGCAGCATTGTCGCACACGGCCTTCCCTGGTTTCAGGTCCAGTGGAGACAACCATTCATGAAATTGGTTCTCCAGAGCTGACCACAACTCCTCAGCTGTGTGACTCACATTTCCCAGACATTTCAATGTAAAAACCGCCTGATGACGTTGAGCCCTACTGCCAGCATAGTAAGGAGGTGTGCAGGATCCCTTCTGCGCAGTTAGAAAGCTTGTGGCATGACCAGACAGGCTTTGGGTGCAGGTGGAAGACCGAGAGGAGGTTGAGGAGGCAGAAGCAGTGGAGGAAAAATGACATAAAGAGGATTGACGCACAACTCGTGGGGACGGCAAGACTTGGACAGCAGCCCCTTGTCCTGCTGTCACCATAGTTACCCAGTGCCCAGTCAGCGACATGTAACGCCCCTGTCCATGCCTACTCGTCCAAGTGTCTGTGGTGAAATGCACCCTGTCACACACAGAGTTTCTCAAAGAAGCGGTGATGTTGTGTGCAACATGCTGGTGGAGCGCAGGCACACCTTTCTTTGAGAAGTAGTGCCGACTGGGCATCTGGTACTGGGGCACTGCGATGGACATAAGGTCTCGAAAATCCTCTGTGTCCACCAGGCGGAAAGGCAGCATTTCTGTAGCCAAGAGCTTGCAGATGGTGAAATTCAACCTCTTAGCTTTCTCATGGCTAGGAGGAAATGGTCTTTTACTTGTCCACATCTGAGGGACCGAGGGCTGGCTATTGTGCTTAGACGGGGTTGATAAGGGTGTCCCCGGCAAACTGCCGGTCTGTGAGGAAGATGCAGGCGGACATGTTAGGTTGCCTTGATCCAAAGGTGGTGCTATCGATGTCGGACAGCGCTCAAGACCAGCTGGTGTTACCACCTCCAAAGAAAATGATGACCTGCCAATCACGCTGGCTGTTGCGGGTAAAGAGGTGGCAGGTCTGCGCCCCAAAACAGGTGTGACTGCTGTCCCCCCAGTCACAGAGGATGAAGAGGCCGCGGATGCACAAGATATGGCAGACGGTGGTTGGCCCGGCCGGCTAGACCGCATTGTAGCACACTGAGCTTCCCACTGCAACTTATGCTTCATGTCCATGTGCCGGTTCATGCATGAAGTACTCAAACTATGTATTTTTTGGCCTCTACTTAGCTTTTGCTGACAAATGTTACAGATAACACGAGTTGGGTCATCTTTAGCGATCTGAAAAAATGCCCAGGCTATGCAAGGCTTAGCACCCATGCGACCTGAAGAGCCACCACGACTTGTGGTGAGAGGCAGAGTTGTGTTTGAGGATGCAGTTGTTGACGTGCTTCCAGTACTACGTCTCTGTCCAGGAAGGCGCAACCTGACCTCGTCGTCACTAGCATCTTCCTCCACCTCCTCTGCTGACCTCATCTCTTGGCTGACTGTGGGTTGACAGTAAGTGGGATCTCCGACCTCATCATCATCACCCTGTGCGTTATCACACCCGTCGTCCTCAGAGCCAACCTGTTCCTGCCCTGACAAAAAACTAAAGTTGTCGCTCCAATCAGGTATTTGAGTCTTATCATCGTCTTCCTCATTGTCTCCACCAACAGGAGTTACAGTTTGGGAATGAGGGTCTACATTATGGTCAGAACCTTCTGCGTCTGGTCCTGGATCCGACTCATAAAGATTCTGGGCATCAGTGCAGATCATTTCCTCGTCTGGATTCACAGAAGCGCTGGAGTCGACCTCTGATTCCCAGGCTATAGTATGAGTAAACAGCTCTGCAGACTCAACCATCTGTTCTACCTCATACTCAGACGGGCAGCTGGAGATTTGGGAGCTGTGAGGAAGCAAGTGCGATTTGGGTGACACCTTTGAGGACTGGAGTATTTGTGATGTTGAAGTTGATGTGGAGGAGAGCCCACTTAAATGAGCACTTGATATCCGTTGAAGCACCTGCTGTTTTTGTGCCTCATCTGGAATTTGTAGCGATTGGCGTGGCCGTAAGAAAGGGATCTTATCACATTGTCCGCTAAAAGAAGTAGACATTTTAGTTTGGCTGGAAGATGGTCTTTCTTCTGCACCTACCCCACGGACACAACCTTTTTTCCCCTTCCCAACACGCCTATTCCCCTTTCCACCAGCAGCAGGCCTTTTTCCACTCATTTTGGTGGTTAACTAATTCACAACTCTGGAGTTGTTTGCACAAAAAAACAATGGATGGTAACCGAGCAGAGCTGAGTGGCCAAACTGTGGTATTAGGCCAAAACTATTGGCTGGGTTAGATGCAGAAAAAAATTATTTTTAATTTGCAACCTGATGGAGGTCAGTATAGATGGACTAATAGACCAAGTCCCACACACCGCTAGAAGCCCAAATATTTTTTCAGAGCTAGATGCAGAAAATTTTTTTATTCAATTTGCAACCTGATGGAGGTCAGTATAGATGGACTAATAGACCAAGTCCCACACACTGCTAGAAGCCCAAATATTTTTTCAGAGGTAGATGCAGAAAAAAATTATTTTTAATTTGCAACCTGATGGAGGTCAGTATAGATGGACTAATAGACCAAGTCCCACACACTGCTAGAAGCCCAAATATTTTTTCAGAGCTAGATGCAGAAAAAAATTATTTTTAATTTGCAACCTGATGGAGGTCAGTATAGATGGACTAATAGAACAAGTCCCACACGCTGCTAGAAGCCCAAATATTTTTTCAGAGATAAATGAAGAAAAAAATTATTTTTAATTTGCAACCTGATGGAGGTCAGTATAGATGGACTAATAGACCAAGTCCCACACACTGCTAGAAGCCCAAATATTTTTTCAGAGCTAGATGCAGAAAAAAATTATTTTTAATTTGCAACCTGATGGAGGTCAGTATAGATGGACTAATAGACCAAGTCCCACACACCGCTAGAAGCCCAAATATTTTTTCAGAGCTAGATGCAAAAAAAAATTATATTCAATTTGCAACCTGCTGGAGGTCAGTATAGAAGGACTAATAGAACAAGTCCCACACACTGCTAGAAGCCCAAATATTTTTTCAGAGCTAAATGAAGAAAAAAATTATTTTTAATTTGCAACCTGATGGAGGTCAGTATAGATGGACTAATAGACCAAGTCCCACACACTGCTAGAAGCCCAAATATTTTTTCAGAGCTAGATGCAGAAAAAAATTATATTCAGTTTGCAACCTGATGGAGGTCAGTATAGATGGACTAATAGAATGATGCTATGCCCAAAAGATTTTACTTCACTAGGTGCAGTAAAAAAATTGGTATTCTATACACAGGTGGTATATCTTGCAACACAGATAGGCTACTCCACCGACTAACACACTCTGCAATAGGCCAAAAAGGATTAGCTTTGCTAGATTCAGCCAAATGCTGTGAAAAAAACTTGCACAGCACTGGCACAGACCTGCCTGGCAAAAACTGATAGGAACTGATGTAACCTAGTCCTGAAAAGGACTCCAATTACAATTAGTCTTTACTCCCACAATCTATCTATTTAAGAGCACAGACCTGCCTGATAAAAGTCGTAGGAAATGCTGTAACCTAGTCCTTAAAAGGACTGCAATCACAACTATTCCCTACTCCCAAGCTATCTGTATATTTGTGCGAAAATTGGCTTGAAATTAACAAGGTATAGCGCACACAGCAACAGCGGTGCCGTCTAACACGCAGCTGCAGCAGTGAGAAAATGGTGGCGACGGGGAAAATGGCTTGGTCTTATAGGGCAAGGACATGTGACATACACTGCCAATCACACATGCCCTTGCTTGTGTGAAAAAAAGCACTTCGCTCCGTGTGTGCGCTGCTGATAGGCTGACAGATTGCACCTCCCCACTGCAAATGCGGGAAAGAGAAAAAAAAATGGAGATCTTCATTGTTCCTGCAGAGATCCATCCCCTGCCCCTCCCCCCGCCCCGCTGTACACTCAAACTGCGTATTAACATTAATTTTCATCATTACTGAGAAAAAATCCAGTTATGATTTTGGTGCACGAACAGTTATCGAACATAATCTCGAACAGCCGAATTTTTCTCAAATTGTTCGTGTTCGCCGACCGGCTCGAACACCGCCCAAAACAGCTCGAATTTGAGATTGGCGAACAGTTCGAGTAGAACAACGCTCATCTCTATTCATGACCGGTCAGATCGATATACAATTAGAACGCCAATCATATTCCAAGCACTTGGAGAATTTCACAGGTAGTTGTTCAATATTCCCAAAGCAGTCGGCACAAACGATTTCCTGTATCGTTCCTTCTTACACTTTAGTACGATTAAATGGCTCCTCTGCCTCAAGAACAGCTTTTTTAATGGGTGTGCGTTATTGCTCATTATTGCCAAACACTTCTTCTGAATTCTTTTCTCCACTACCTCCTCAAAAGTGGCAGATGGCGGCCAACAGCGGAGCTTGCCTTCTTGATAAGCTTATTTAGCTTATTAACATCAAGCACCCGCACACTACTTCTACCCCAGCATATTATTGCGAAAAAGATGGCAATTGCAACTACGGACTGGTAGAACATTTCTAACATTTTGCTCCACACATTAAATGACCTTAGTTTCCGCAGGAAGTACAGTTTGATCATCCCCTTATTGTAAATCTTCTCCATAGGCTAACTCCAGTCCAGTTTGCTGTACAAGTGGACCCCGAAATATTTGCAACTCTCCACCTGCTCTACTTACTGACCAGCAATAGTGACAGGTGAACAGTCCATTTTTCTCCTGCTATAGTTCACCACCACCTCCTTAGCTTTCTTTATGTTTAGTTGTAAATAGTTATCCTGCCACCAATCCACAAAATTTGACACCACCCTGCTATATTCCTCCTCAACCCGGCCCCCCTTAATGCATCCGACTACCACAGAGTCATCCAAGAATTTTTGGAGGTGGCAAAAATCAGATTTATACTGAAAATCTGCTAAATACAACATGAAAAGAAAGGACAAAAGCATTGTTCCCTGAGGGGCACCTACACTGCTCAATAATCTGCCAGACACGACCGCTCCCATCTGTACATACTGTGGCCTGTCTGACAGGTAGTGTTAGGAACTGACCTGGATGCAGTTGTGGTATTGTAACTACTAGGGGCAGCAGCGGCAGGTAGCTTAGTCAAGAGAAGCCAGAGATTGGTACACAGAAACAGTAGTATAGTCTTGAAGGATTTAGCAGGTTGCATAGTCAGGAAAAGCCAGTGGTCGGTACACAGGAGCAGTGGTATTGTAACTACTAGGGGCAGCAGCGGCAGGTAGCTTAGTCAAGAGAAGCCAGAGATTGGTACACAGAAACGGTAGTATAGTCTTGAAGGATTTAGCAGGTTGTGTAGTCAGGAAAAGCAGTATAATCTTGGATGAGGCAGCAAGTGAAGAGAGAGCTTGACTAAAGGCTGGCAGCTCTATAATTTCACAAGGAAGGAGGTGGCAGGCCAGGTTTAAATAGGGTGTTCAATCAGAAACTCACAAGATGAAGCCAATCAGGAACAACCCAAGGTGGAGCCACTCAGGAACAACACAAGTACTAGAATCTGGGTTAGCAAGTAACTGTCCAGCAAGCTTAATAGCTCAGAGGGAAGAGCTGCTGCCTGGTGCACAAAAGCTGCTGGGTTCAAGTCCTGACAGGTAATCAGTTATCCAATTTCTCATCCCCTCCTCCACCTTAATATCAGTCATCTTTTTGCATAGTAAGAGAGGCTGTAAGGTACTGAACGCACTGGATGATAGTAGAGACAAAGGTGTGAGCAGCACTAAATATAGTTCAGAAGAATTGGTTATCTGATGTCTTGATAGTGTAGTGAGCTGGCCGGCTCTGGCTGTTCTGTGATAATTGATATAGAGCCTGTTACAGAAGTGATTACACAGAATGATGTTGCCACCTTGTGGCCAGAGGTTGCATCTGCGCAGGGTGTGATGACAGAGAAAAAGACTGAGCCTCCTGTGTCCCGCCCTAGAGAGTCACGTGACCAAAGTGGGAAGCAGGAAAAAGCGCGCGCAGAGTCTGCTGTGGTCTGTGAAAAGAGCCAGGACGGTGTGCAGGCCCTCGTGTGTGGCGCAGGAGAGACTCTCAACGCGATTTCTTCTATCTGACATCATATCCTCGGAACCTTCCCCAGCTTCTGCACTGCTGAAGGATTCAGCTGTTACACTCCCCGCTACTGGAGTGTGGACTACATAAGGGGACCCACCAGAGCTTCTATCCGGATCAGAGAGACTGTAAGCGGGACCTCTGGCGAGAGGCCGAAGTATCCCTTCCTTTCTTTCCGCGAATTCTGCTGTTCCTGTTTTTTTTACGGCTGGGACGCCCTCCTGCAAAGACTGACAGGCCTGCGACGGGGGACACATCCTTCTGGAGTAAAGGACTGGTAACGTGGGAGTAGGGACAGTGAGGGTCAGCTTATAAGTACACGTTATTACTGTGCATATTTACGGTTGTCATTTATTGTTTTTCTTTGCTGTGTTAAAAATGTATACGAGTAAAGATACGGTTATCAAGATAGAGTCTGTGTGTGGGGATCTTGCTGGGCCAGATCATAGATACCAATGCGCGGCCTTGCCCGCGGTCACTTCATCTGGCGTAGTCGGCAGGATCTGTGACCAACAGGATTCCCACCCAGGCCATGTGTACAGTCAGAAACCCCCGCCGGTGTCTATTGTGAATCAGGTCAGGAAATTTGGCGGGCGAAACTACCCTGTACCAGAGTGGGCGGAACAAGTCCGGATACTGGGGGAAATGTATAATATTGACCCTAAGACCTTGGCAGAAATGGCGGTACTGACGCTAGAAGGGGAGGCATGGACGACAGTCAGACTGGAGACGGTCAGGGGCCAGCGTACAGTAGATGATTTGGTGCAAGTGCTGCAGAGCACCTATGGGCCGACCACATATCAGGGAACACTGCGACACATGTTCTTTAGACGGACGCAGCTTGAATGGGAGGATATTCCACAATATGCGAACGCCCTTCAGGTACTCCTTGAACAAACCTGTGGAAAAGGGGAGCAGCTAGCTGGTATGGCTTCTCGTGACCTGGTACTGAGAGACCAATTTGTAATAGGACTGAGAGACCAGTATCTTAACTGCACGTTACAGGACTTGATCCGGATGATGCCGGCTCTTACTTTTGCTGAAGTCAAACAGGAAGCCATAGAACGTTCAAGGGGACCCGTCATGGATGTGGGGATTCAAGGTGCTGCGTGCAGATCCATATCTGACATTAAAAATCCGAACAGTGACACGGAAGACCTGAAACAGATGGTAGCAGACTTACAGAGACAGATATTACAGTTAACATTAAACCGACAGGGAGACCAGCAAAGACAGCCTAGTCATCCCGTGGGACAGTGTTGGTCATGCGGTGATCCTCGCCATAGGGCAAATCGTTGTCCTCAACACTTCACTCCGCAACAACCTCCGTCACACCAACGAACAAACCCTCAGTCACCCCAGCGAAGGGAATTTCGATCAGACCAGCGAATGGAACCCCAGCCATATCCACAATCAGAGCTACCACGCCGGGCCTCACCACAATGGCCGCCGTTAAACTAGACACCCCTGCAGCTGAGGCTCGCGCAGCAGGGGAGGCCAAGGAGAGGGGTGTGGAAAAACAGAGCCGATGGCGGAGTGCTCTTGCCGTGAATAGCCCGACACTTGAAGTTGTCCTGGAAGGAATTGCCGTACAGGGACTGATGGACACCGGGTCACAAGTGACCATGATCTCTGAACAGTTTTACGAAAATTACCTCAAACCAAGAACTGCTCGTGACCCAGACACCTCCATTAAGATTATTGCGGCTAATAATCTACCCATTCCAGTGACCGGAGTTGCTTGGATGGACACAAAGGCCTGCGGACAGGACTTAGGAAAACGAGGGATCGTCATCGTCAAGGAAGGTTTCGGCTCCGAGACCCCAGTGATAGTTGGAATGAACATCTTGAAGGACCTGGATCTTATGCTGTTGACAAGAAAAGGACCCAAATACTGGCAGAAAGTCACCAAACATAAGCCGACTCATCTGGCGTTCCAGCGCGTAATCCGGACCGTTGGACTTCAACAGATGGCAGAGGAACAACTACCCCTAGCCGCCATTACGGTGCCACGCCGTACTCGGATTACTTTGCCCGCTGAAAAAGAGACAGTCATTTCCTTACCCCTTAACACCCACCGACAACTTGAGGGGGTTGAAGTGTTGATCGAGCCGAGGACCCCAAGTGGGGGTAAGCTAAACCCACTAGTTGCTCGCACTCTAGCCGTCGTGAGGAACGGGAGAGTCCCTGTCAGGCTAAACAACACCGCAGACGTAGGCCTAGCCCTTGAAGCCGGCACTCAACTTGCCCGAGTATATGCTCTACCCACGGAAGTGAATACCATTGGGCCCCTAGAATTCACCCCGTCTACAGAAGGCGACTAGACGGTAACCGTCTCAGCCATAAACGCTCAAGTAAACGATGAAGACATTGGGCGAAAACTACAGGAAAAAGTGCACTCCTTAAATTCATAGGGATTGATATGGTGCATTTAGGCACCAGGGGTGGCAATTATAAGCGCACTTTGGCGCAGTTGGAGTGCCGCTGGATAGCAACACTGGACACGGTGACCCCTGGGGGCCTCAATGAAAATAACAGTTTTTCCTTATTTTTGTAGTTTCTCATCTCCTCCGTTTTTAATTGTGGTTTTTATTTTATTTTCACATTTTTCTTTACTTAATTCTTTTCTTCTTATTATTTATATTTTGCATATTTAGGCACCATTATTTATAACTCTACATCATATGCAGGATCCCTCTTGATGCATATGGAACTGGCCACCTGAAATGTCTACACTGCAAACAATCGTCTGGATGGCTATCTATTATGCCAATTTGTTATATATCTTACCCAATGATGAATGTATTTTTATTATATAGTTTTTGAACTCTGTATCAATCTGTATTGGGATTACTGATGTATTGTTTGGCATATACAAATATGTTTATTTGATCATGTTCATATGTGTACTGATGGCCCCCTGTATAATATGAGGACAACTATCTTTCCTCCTGTATCTCTTAGACATTTCACTTATTACGGTGACTGGTACCTTTGAGCCTTGGGGTCTGCCTCTGCCCATATGTTTGCCCTCTCTCATTATGGCCGCCGCTGTGCCGCGCATGCGCAGTGCCGTCTCCTCCGGCCGCGTCCCGTCGGGCTTCCGTACGAGGGGGTTGTGGGTAGTGACGCGGTTCCTGTGCGTCCCTGCCCGCGATCCCCCGGGAAATTGGCCTGCACGTGACGCGACGCTCAGGGGGGGACGCAGTCACTCCGCATGCGCTGCTCTTATCAGCGATGGCCTGCAAGGGGGTATTTAATGGTGCCTACCTCATCCACAGCCACAGCCCCCCGAGGAAGCCACGCGAAACACGCGTCGGGGCTTGCAGCACGGCTTTGTGGTTACCCCTGTCCCCATGGGTGAGTTTTAGGTTTGGATCCCGTTTACTATTGGGATCACGTGACTTCTCCTGTTGCTTACTGTATCATGAAGCTGTCAGTCCTTCTTTTGACCGGCACTTTTGAACTTATATATGGACTTTGTCACTGTATCTATAAGTACTATTTTAGTTGCTTTATGGATTATTTATTGACTAATGGAATTCCTTATCTAACCCTTTGGGGGACCCACTAACTTATGGCCGTGGTTGCTATGTGTGTATTCCGACCCTGCTTTGATCTCTTTTCTTAGTGTCACATGATTTTTTATCCATTTTTCTACTTAATAAAATGCTATTTTAAATACATTTATATTTTCTTGTACTTTTTATAGGGTGTCCCACTCCTATTCTCTCTAGGTCTAATGTTTATGTAGGAGTACCTTATTTGACTTATTATGAAATTGTACCATGTTGTTCGGTTCTTGTTTCATTATTGGCTAATACTGTGTTTTTTCACAGCGTGTGGATCCGAACAGATGGATCATAAAACACGTGAGCAGACCTGGCTCACGCAACTTAACAAGGTCTTTGGGGAGGAAACCACTGTGGTTTTAAACACGGGGGAGAATGAGGAACTACTTGATCAATTGAGAACTTTACACAACAAAAAGATCCGCCTTTGGTGGAATAAATCTTTTCTTGAACGTTATATTACTAAAGGGCTTATCCCCAGGGGTCTACGTGTTCAGGTGTTTCCAGCGTACAACTTTGAAGATGACACATTAAAGACGCAGTGGGAACATTTATCCTCTACATGCTCTAAGGGTTATATGGAACTCTTGATTAAATCTAATGAATCTTCTCTACAGACTATTGACATAGAGATTAGTCGTTTACAGGATACCTTACTAGCTAAACTGACCCCTGAGATGTAGAGGAAATTCAATGAGGACTTGGATTCTGACTTCCTTAAATGGGAGAAGGATATAGTGACTATTAAGACTAAAAAATATCAGAGAGATCTCTCCGACTTCAATCTTAAACGGGTTTACAAATGGAAAGGGAATAAGGGCCCCAATAGACAGACACCGGGTAATCGGTGGAATTCAGTTTCATCATTATCCTCTATGGATGAAGAACCACCTAGAAGTTATCAATCTAACTCTGGTGGTATAAAAGCTTTGGGTGATCAACAGTATGGTCAGTTAAGGGGCAAAACATATTCAAAACGTAAATTGACCCCTCCCCATGTTTTGAAGAAGAAATCCAAATCAAACAACTTAGAGGTAATCAATCTGTCTACACATATTTTGTCTGATAGTCAAAAGGAAGTTCTCTCTTTGGGTTTGACTTTTGTTCCGACAAATGGTTATAATTTTTTTACAGTACTGAAGGACTTACAGTTATTTCTTAGAAAAGTGACACTACGCAAACTACATGTGAAAACAATGCCTGACTGTAATTTGGACACGACTTTAGAGAGAGAGGCTCTGTCGGCTCTGGAGGAGTTAGAGGGTGAAGGCACTTCAACTCAAGCAGGTACTTTTCCGAGTTCTGTTTTGGCCAGATCTGCGACGTTTCCCCCCTTTTCCCTCTGCCCACAAGTGGAAATATTCAACAAATTGGTTAGTAGGGATCTTAGGGCATTGTCCGGAAGACCAAAGTACCATAATCTTACGATGGAACAGAGACAAGCTCTAAATGAGCTACAATCATTAAAAGATGTGGTCTTTAAACCGGCGGACAAGGGAGGAAATGTTGTGATCTGGCCTATTACGAAGTATGAGAAGGAAGCCTTTAAACTTCTCAGAGACCGTACATCTTACAGCACCTTACCCGACAATCCGATGACATCCTTCAGAGCAAATCTTTTTGACATTTTAGAACGTACATATGAACAGGGTATTATCCCCAAAAAAGTTTTTGATGGCCTCTGTACCAGGTATCCGGTTATTCCGACCTTTTACCTACTCCCAAAGATCCATAAAAACCTCTCGGACCCACCAGGACGTCCCATTGTCTCTGGCATTGGTGGGCTGTGCGACCCCATTTGTAAATTTATTGAGCACTATTTGCACCCTTTGGTGGAGACGCTGCCCTCCTATGTCAGGGACACTGGGGATGTCCTTAGTAAAATCGATGGCATATACCTTGACCCGGGTAGTCTGTTGGTGGCTGTTGATGTTGAATCATTATATACCAGTATTGGCCATACGGATGGTTTACGTGCGGTGGAGTTTTTTCTTGAGAGCAGTACTCTGGACGCCTCCCTTCGTGCACTGGTCTTGGAACTACTTGAATTTGTACTTACCCACAATTTTTTTACATTCAAAGATCGTTTCTTTCTTCAGAGACGTGGCACTGCGATGGGAGCGGCGTGCGCGCCATCCTATGCTAATCTCTTTCTCGGTTTTTGGGAGAGGGAGATTTTCGGGGGTGGCGCGCGCGCCGCTGCCCATGCGCAGTGTTGGTTTAGATACATAGATGACATTTTTGTTATTTGGCAGGGTTCCGAGACTGAGCTTCATAACTTCATTGCCTTTTTGAACAGGAATGAATTGAACATAAGACTCACATATATATGGGACTCTACCCATATTGACTTTTTGGATATTGGCATTACTGTCCAGCAGGATGGCCTATTGCAGACCGATGTTTTTCGTAAGAAAACATCGGTCAACGCACTGGTACATGCAACATCAGCCCATACACCGGCTACTATTCGGGCCATTCCTGTTGGACAGTACCTTAGAGCCAAACGCATCTGTTCTACCGATGCGGCATTTGAAGCTCAGTCTCGTGACCTATGCGAAAGATTTTGGGAACGGGGCTACAGTGCGCGATCTATTAGGAGAGGTTACAGACGGGCTCAGAGAACTCCACGTGACCTCCTTTTGATCAACTCTGACAGATCGCATGGAGGAGACCCTCCAATTAGATTCATATCAACATACAACAGCCATTGGCAGACTATTCGTGGGATTCTTAATAGACACTGGCCTATTCTCAAAACAGAGCCAATACTTAACAAAATCTTGCACGATAGACCTTTGATGACGGCCCGAAGGGGGAAAAGTCTGAAGGATTCTTTGGTCAGGAGCCATTATGTTGCCCCTACCCCTACTCCTTTTGGGGTGATCAAATCGCGATGGGGATGTTATCCCTGTGGGTCATGCATGGCCTTTTGAAACATTATTCGGACTAAGTCATTCTCTGCTGGTCAGGGTACGGAGTTTCGGATCACCCGCCATATCTCTTGCAGCTCTACGTACGTGGTCTATATGGCCACGTGTCCATGTGGATTAAACTACGTGGGTCTTACGTCCAGTGAATTTCGAGTCCGTGTCAGAGAACACGTCAGGGACGTGGTAGCTGCGAGGGATGTTGCGGTTTTTTCGACACTCAAGACAGTCCCGCGGCACTTCAAGCTGCGCCATAATTGTGACCCTTCACTCCTTAAATTCATAGGGATTGATATGGTGCATTTAGGCACCAGGGGTGGCAATTATAAGCGCACTTTGGCGCAGTTGGAGTGCCGCTGGATAGCAACACTGGACACGGTGACCCCTGGGGGCCTCAATGAAAATAACAGTTTTTCCTTATTTTTGTAGTTTCTCATCTCCTCCGTTTTTAATTGTGGTTTTTATTTTATTTTCACATTTTTCTTTACTTAATTCTTTTCTTCTTATTATTTATATTTTGCATATTTAGGCACCATTATTTATACCTCTACATCATATGCAGGATCCCTCTTGATGCATATGGAACTGGCCACCTGAAATGTCTACACTGCAAACAATCGTCTGGATGGCTATCTATTATGCCAATTTGTTATATATCTTACCCAATGATGAATGTATTTTTATTATATAGTTTTTGAACTCTGTATCAATCTGTATTGGGATTACTGATGTATTGTTTGGCATATACAAATATGTTTATTTGATCATGTTCATATGTGTACTGATGGCCCCCTGTATAATATGAGGACAACTATCTTTCCTCCTGTATCTCTTAGACATTTCACTTATTATGGTGACTGGTACCTTTGAGCCTTGGGGTCTGCCTCTGCCCATATGTTTGCCCTCTCTCATTATGGCCGCCGCTGTGCCGCGCATGCGCAGTGCCGTCTCCTCCGGCCGCGTCCCGTCGGGCTTCCGTACGAGGGGGTTGTGGGTAGTGACGCGGTTCCTGTGCGTCCCTGCCCGCGATCCCCTGGGAAATTGGCCTGCACGTGACGCGACGCTCAGGGGGGGACGCAGTCACTCCGCATGCGCTGCTCTTATCAGCGATGGCCTGCAAGGGGGTATTTAATGGTGCCTACCTCATCCACAGCCACAGCCCCCCGAGGAAGCCACGCAAAACGCGCGTCGGGGCTTGCAGCACGGCTTTGTGGTTACCCCTGTCCCCATGGGTGAGTTTTAGGTTTGGATCCCGTTTACTATTGGGATCACGTGACTTCTCCTGTTGCTTACTGTATCATGAAGCTGTCAGTCCTTCTTTTGACCGGCACTTTTGAACTTATATATGGACTTTGTCACTGTATCTATAAGTACTATTTTAGTTGCTTTATGGATTATTTATTGACTAATGGAATTCCTTATCTAACCCTTTGGGGGACCCACTAACTTATGGCCGTGGTTGCTATGTGTGTATTCCGACCCTGCCTTGATCTCTTTTCTTAGTGTCACATGATTTTTTATCCATTTTTCTACTTAATAAAATGCTATTTTAAATACATTTATATTTTCTTGTACTTTTTATAGGGTGTCCCACTCCTATTCTCTCTAGGTCTAATGTTTATGTAGGAGTACCTTATTTGACTTATTATGAAATTGTACCATGTTGTTCGGTTCTTGTTTCATTATTAGGAAAAAGTGCAGCTAGACACGTCTCAGTACACCAAACAAGAAGTGTCTCAAGTGGAGGAACTCCTGCAGGAACACCAAGACTCCTTTGCAAAGCATGACACAGACTTTGGGTGTACCACCAGTATCCAGCACGAGATACCCACGGGCGCTACCCCCCCTATCCGCGAGAGGTACCGGCAGATACCACCTCAGCAATACCAGGAGGTGAAAAGCCTGTTAGAATCTATGCTACACGCCGGAGTGGTACGTGAAAGCCAGAGCCCGTGGGCTGCACCCGTGGTGATAGTCAAAAAGAAAGATGGTTCCCTAAGGTTTTGCGTGGACTACCGTAGGCTGAACGCTTGCACTATCCGGGACTCATATCCACTTCCTCGGATCGAAGAGTCACTGACCGCCCTGAAGAAGGCCAAATATTTTTCGTCCCTAGACCTGGCCAGTGGATATTGGCAGGTTCCAATGAGTGAGAAGGACAGGGAAAAGACCGCCTTCATCCTTCCCATGGGCCTGTATGAGTTCGACCGGATGCCGTTCAGCTTGAATAACGCACCGGGGACCTTTCAGAGACTAATGGAACGCTGTCTGGGGGACTTCAACTTTGAGTTTACGCTGATATACCTTGACGACATCGTGGTATACTCCGCCACCTTTGAAGATCATCTTCACAAGCTTGGCCAAGTGTTCCAGCGCTTGAGGCGACACGGCTTGAAGTTGAAGCCCAGCAAGTGCCATCTGTTCTAGCAGGAAATCGACTACTTGGGTCATCGGATCTCGGCCGAAGGCGTCCAGCCCTCTCCAGAGAAGATAGCAGCCGTTCAAGAGTGGCCGCAGCCAACTACCGTCAAAGAAGTCCAGGCTTTTCTGGGGCTAGCAGGCTACTACCATCGGTTTGTCAAGGACTTTGCTCGGCTTGCTGAACCACTGCATGAGGTTCTCCGAGGAACTGCGAACAGCCCCAGAGGACGACGCATCAGTTGGGGGCCTGACCGAGAAAAATCCTTTCAGGCACTTAAGGCTGCTCTAACATCACCCCCTGTTCTGGCATATGCAGACTACACATTACCGTTTCAGTTGCACACCGACGCCAGCCTTCAAGGTCTAGGGGCGGTCCTCTCTCAAGTTCAAGATAATAAAGAACGCGTGATAGCCTATGCCAGTAGGTCTCTCCGTGACACCGAAAAGAATCCCGTCAACTACAGCTCCTTCCGCTTGGAACTCTTGGCTCTGACATGGGCTATGACGGAGAAATTTGCCTGCTATCTGACAGGAGCGGAGGTGCTGGTCATGACGGACAACAATCCTCTTGCCCACCTAGAGAATGCCAAACTAGGGGCAATGGAACAGCGCTGGATGGCCAGGCTCTCTAGATTCCAGTACAAAATGAAATACAGAGAGGGGAACGAGAATCAGAATGCTGACAGCCTGTCTAGAGTGACATCATCCCCGCCAGTGGGGGACCGGGATGAAGAGTTGGAGGAAGATGAGATGCCTGACTTTGCCCGGCTCGCAAAGCAAATAGAAGATAGCCGCCAGTATGCGGTAGGAGGGATTGAAGCCGTAGTGGGATCTCCCCTGTCCCAGCAAGAATGGGCCAAGCTTCAAGATCGAGATCCCGAGCACGTCTTACTGAAACAGTATGTGAATAAACAAGAGAAACCGCCCTCCGAAGTGAGAGCCCGACTATCGACCGGAGCCTTGGCGCTGCTTGCCCAGTGGGATCGGCTGATCGTGAAAGATGGAGTCCTGTGTCGCAGGGCCCTTTTATCCCATATGCTGGAGGAGTGTTTGCAGATTGTCGTCCCGGTGCAGTTGGCCCATGAGATGGTGGGCGAAGCTCACAGGAGGAACGGCCACTTCGGCATAGACAAGACCCTCCGGTGGACCCAGCAGTTCATTTTTTGTCCGGGGCTCCGTAAGTTGGTTGAAAATGTCTGTCAAGCATGCCGTACCTGTGAATTCCACAAGTCCGCGGAGCAGCGTGCCCCCGTCCAGACTATTAAGACGTCGAGGCCCCTCGAGCTGTTGATGGTGGACTATCTGTTGATCGGAACGGCGAATAGTGGCTACCAGTACTGTCTGGTGATGGTGGACCACTTCACGAAATTCGCTGTCGCTGTTGCTACCAAGGATCAGACTGCTGAATCAGCTGCACAGGCCATCTGTCAGCAATTCGTTCGGGTCTACGGGTGTCCGGAGCGGCTACACTCTGATCAGGGGGCTTGTTTCGAAGGGCGAGTCATTGAAGAACTCCAATGGATGTATGGAATAAAGAAGTCCAGGACCACCCCTTACCATCCACAAGGGAATGGCGCGTGTGAACGCTTTAACCGGACCCTCTTACAACTGATCCGGACTTTGGCTGAAGACAAAAAGCCCGACTGGCCTCGATTCCTCCCGGAACTGCTGTGGGCCTATAATAATCAGGTCCATTCCGTCACCGGATACACCCCATATACCCTTCTCTTTGGCCGTCCAGGCAAAGACATCCATGAGTTCAACTGTCTAGCTCCGAAGAAGATACCTGTGGTACCTATCCTTCCTGGCTACAAACACACCGCCAGAGAATGGAGACTGTCTACCGGCAAGTAGGCCGACAAATTCAGGATCAAGTGCACGCTGACCCACTTCCGGTACAAGAAGACCCACTGAATGTAGGTCAGCTGGTCCTAGTCCGAATAAAGAAGCCACAAGGGAAACTCCGGCCCAAGTGGGAGACCGAAGTCTATCGAGTAATTGGACAGCCGTACCACGGTGGCCCCGTCTATCGAGTGCAGGGCGAAGACAGCGGCAGCATCCGAACTTTGCACCGTAATATGTTGCGCCCCTGCCGTTCCCAGCCTGACTCCCCTACTGTGATACCTAGAGAGATGGATATCACTAATACTGTCGGAGACACTGACCCCGGGGATGTAGAGACTGAATGCATGCCTACCCCTGTCCGTCCGACTGACGCACTTGAACCGATTACCTCCTCTACTGACAGGTCGACTGGGAAAGAGAGTGGGGTGACTGATAGGAGAGAGGGGATCCAACCCGTTAGGCGGACAACGAGAACCACTGCAGGGGTACCTCCAGGACAGTCCTACAGAGACCAATATGTGTGGCCCTCTTCCCAGCCGCCCCCTGTCACATCCACAGTCATCGCCGCCCTGGAGCCGGTCGTTGGCAGGGACTGCCAACCTTTGAGTGGGGGGGCGTGTAGTGAGCTGGCCGGCTCTGGCTGTTCTGTGATAATTGATATAGAGCCTGTTACAGAAGTGATTACACAGAATGATGTTGCCACCTTGTGGCCAGAGGTTGCACCTGCGCAGGGTGTGATGACAGAGAAAAAGACTGAGCCTTCTGTGTCCCGCCCTAGAGAGTCACGTGACCAAAGTGGGAAGCAGGAAAAAGCGCGCGCAGAGTCTGCTGTGGTCTGTGAAAAGAGCCAGGACGGTGTGAAGGCCCTCGTGTGTGGTGCAGGAGAGACTCTCAATGCGATTTCTTCTATCTGACATCATATCCTCGGAACCTTCCCCAGCTTCTGCACTGCTGAAGGATTCAGCTGTTACACTCCCCGCTACTGGAGTGTGGACTACATAAGGGGACCCACCAGAGCTTCTATCCGGATCAGAGAGACTGTAAGCGGGACCTCTGGCGAGAGGCCGAAGTATCCCTTCCTTTCTTTCCGCGAATTCTGCTGTTCCTGTTTTTTTTCCGGCTGGGACGCCCTCCTGCAAAGACTGACAGGCCTGCGACGGGGGACACATCCTTCTGGAGTAAAGGACTGGTAACGTGGGAGTAGGGACAGTGAGGGTCAGCTTATAAGTACACGTTATTACTGTGCATATTTACGGTTGTCATTTATTGTTTTTCTTTGCTGTGTTAAAAATGTATACGAGTAAAGATACAGTTATCAAGATAGAGTCTGTGTGTGGGGATCTTGCTGGGCCAGATCATAGATACCAATGCGCGGCCTTGCCCGCGGTCACTTCAATAGCACAGACGAGTTAATCTTCATGTAGCTTGATAGCATCACTGATGGTGTGGAAAAAGACCAAGAATAGCAGAGAGGAATTGGTTATCTGGTATCTTGATATTGCTGGGTTGTAGGTGTGGACACTTACAGTATATAATCTAGACTAAGCTTTGTGGTAAATGCTGATAGAAGTCAGGAGTAGCTCAGGAGGTAATTTGAAAACTGGCTGAGACTCAGCCAACTGGAAGGTGAAGCTTGAAAAAACATGTAGTAGCAGAGTACTGTACTTCCTCAATTCTCAGGCAAGGCATTGGGTGATGACATCAGATACGCTTACCCTAGTAACTTGGCACGGATTAACCTAGAAGGAGCCGGCCATAGGGGAAGGAAGCAATGCCAGGAGAAGCGAGTAAAAGCAAGTTATCTAACAGAGTTGAACGCAGCGGTTATGGTGACAAAGTTGGAGATAGGTGAAAGGTCCTTAAAGATGATTTCAAGGAATTAGTCTGTAAGCTTAAAGCAAGGACCTCAAAAGTAGTATTTTCTGCACCACATGACATGCCAAAGAGGCAGCGGGAGATTAGGGAGGTGAATAAATGGCTCAAGAATTGGTGTAGGAAGAAGGGCTTTAAGTTTCTGGAGAACTGGGCTGACTTCTCTTTTGGCTACAAGCTCTGCGCTAGGGATGGGCCGCACCTGAATGGGGAGGGTGCAGTTGTGCTTGGGAAAAAATGGGTAGAAGGTTGGAAGAGAGTTTAAACTTGAGACTGTGTGTGTGAACAATTACAGCTAGGGAAGATAGTGGAGATTGTGACCTGGGCATAAGTAATGAAATCGGGAGTGGCATGGGGGAGGGGTTAGGACAGTTAATACACTAAGCAGGAAAAGAGGTACAGGGAGATACATAAAGTGAATGCACACTAATGCCAGAAGCCTCACCAACAAGATGGAGGAATTAGAATTAATATTGTTGAAAGAAAATTATGATATGGTGGGGATAATGGTTGGACGAGAGCTACGACTGGGCTGTTAATTTACAAGGCTATAGTCTATTCAGGAATGATCGTACAAATAGGTGAGGGGGGGGGGGGTTTCTACATGTAAAATTGTCCCTAAAATGCATTGGATGTGATGATATATGTAAGGTTAATGAAATGTAGAGTTGCTGTGGGTGGAGATAAGGGAAGTGAGGAAAAAAAATAAAATACTGATTGAGGTTCTCTATAATTCTCTAAATATAATGGAATTGGCAGAAAATATCCTCATAAAGCAAATAGATGAGGCAGTGAATCAGGGAAGAGTCATTATTAGGGGGGACTTCAACTACCTTGATATAAATTAGGAAGGAGAAACCTGCAGATCCACCAAAGGAAACAGGTTTTTGACAACAATGAAAGACAATTACCTTTCACAACAGATTCAGGACCCAACAAGAAGAGGGACATTTCAAGTATAGGGGTTGAGGGTCACTTGAGTAATAGTAATCACAAAATAATACGTTTTCATGTGTCCTTTAATAAGAAGTATAGTAGAGGGGATACAAAAACACTAAACTTCAGAAAGGTAAATTTCCAACAACTGAGAGATGATCTTAGTGCTGTAAACTAGGACAAAGTCCTGAAAAATAAAAGTACACACACAGCAAATGGGACACTTTTATGAGCATCATAAATAGGACCTGTGCACAACATATACCCGTTGGGAATAAAGTTAAAAATATGAGTAACCCACTATGACTAAAGAGAACTGTAAGGGGCGCAATAAATGACAAAAAAGAAAGGGTTTAGAGAATTAAAGCAGGAGGGTAGTAACGAGGCATTAAATAAATATAGAAAAAATATATTGTGTAAATATCAAATCAAGGCAGCAAAGATTGAGACAGAGAGTCTCATTGCCAAAACAATGCTACAACTATTTAAACAATAAGAAAGTGAAAAATGATAGTGTTGGACCCCTCAAAAGTAGTCTGGGGGAAATGGTGGAAGAGGATGAGGGAAAGGCCAATCTGCCAAACACTTTTTTCTCTTCAGTATTTATACAAGAAAATCCCATTACAGACGACATGATCAGGGATACTAGAAATTCATCAACTAAATGTCACCTGTTAACCCAACAGGAAGTACGGTGCAGCCTCAAAATCACTAAAGTCGACAAATCCCTGGGCTCAAATAGCATACAGAGTACTGCATTAATTAAGTACAGTGATAGACTGTTATTTTTGTAATATTCAGAGATTCCAAAATAACAGAGTGTGTACCACAGTACTGGCGCATAGAAAATGTAGTGGCATTATTGGAAAAAGGGACAAAATCTGAGTCTAGAAATTATTGACCGGTAAGTTTAACCTCAGCTGTGGGTAAAGTCCTTGAGGGTTTCCTAAGAGATGCTATCCTGGAGTATTTCAATAAGAATAACCTCATAACCTAGCATCAACATGGTTTTATGATTGATCGGTCCTGTCAAAGTAATCTAATCAGCTTCTATGAGGAGGTAAGTTCCAGACTGAACCAGGGAACCACAGTGAATGTTTTGTAAATGGAATTTTCAAAGGCGTTTGATATGGTACCACACAAAAGGTTGGTATATACAATGAGAAAAATGGGACTAGAGTAAAATACGTGTAACTGGGTTAATAACTGGCTTAGTAATAGGATACAAAGGGTGGTTATTAATGGAACACACTCGGATTGTATCACAGTTAACAGTAGGGTACCACAGGGGTCAGTTTTGGGCCCTCTTCTTTTTAACATATTTATTAATGACCTTGTAGGAGGCATACAGAGTAAAATTACAATATTTGTAGATGACACTAAACTTTGCAAGGTAATCAATACAGAGGATGATAATTTAATAACACAGAAGAATTTATGTAAGCTGGGGCCTTTGGCTGAGAAATGGCAATTTAAATTTACTGTAGATAAATGTAAGTTTATGCACTTGGGCAGATGAAATAAAATGTATAATTATGTACTAAATTCTAAAACACAGAGTAAAACTGTCACTGAAAAAGACTTGGGTGCATGGGCGGACAGCAAACTCCACTTTAGTGGTCAGCTGCTGCCAAGGCAAATAAAATAATGGGATGCATTAAAAGAGGCATAGATGCTCATTAGTGATGAGCAAGCATGCTCGCTACTGCTCGGTACTCACCCGAGCATCTCACTGCTTGAGATGCTCGGCACTTTCCGAATATTTCTGGGGTTGCTCGGCGGGAGCTCTGGCCCCTCCCTGCATGTTTGCCGCTCTTTAGAGAGCCAATGAACATGCAGGGATTGTCTGCCACACACTGTAATGCCACAGTAATGTTGGTTGTGCCATTACAGTGATTGGCTGGCCGCACAGCGTCATCAGGTTTACTATATCAGACCTGGCCCAGCCATGCTCGTCACAGTCTACTCCGGAATCAGGCAGTGTCGGGAGAGGTGCTGCTGAACTAGGGAGAGATTTGCTTGTTTCTTAGTGTAGGTATACCACCATATATTATACACATATCCATCTCAACTAACAGTCCTTCTGAGGACTAATCCAGCTGCATAGATATTAGTGCTAGGCAGGCAAGCAGTGTATGTGGCAGACTGCAGTGCATATAGCAAGAGGGTCCATTGTAGTTCTGTCTGCTGCTGGTGCTTTTACAGATATTTGTAGAAATAGCCCCAAGTATCAAGGGCCAGGAATAATTTTTTTTGGATCTTAATCCTGATTATTTGCTTAAAAAGCAATCCAGAGAACATTGTTTTTCTGCTCCATTTGCTTGTTGGCACTACAGAATACAGCCAGATCCTTTCCATATTACAGTGCTAAAAATCCACCTATTTAAAACTGTGGTTTGTCCATCACACAGATCACATATAAGTGCGCTGAAAATGTTGCCATTTCTGGCCTCCATTGAAATTTTGTTGCAGTGGGTTAGGCTGCATTTTTCAAGCATTTTTCCGCAGCGAACACGCTTAAACGCTTAGTAATACGTGCTCAATGGTCCCCAATGGTCCCCAATGATAATCCGCATCTGCTGTGCACATGCTGCAGAAATTTCCGCAGCGGATTATCATTGTGGAAAAATACGCAGCATGTCCATTAATTTTGCGGACACGCAGCGTAATTGCCGCTATTGACTTGCATTGAATCGCTTAATATCCATATGAGAACATTTGCATAAGCGGATATTATGCGATTCAATGTGCGAATGGTACCCGGGTTTGGAGAAGAGGAGACTCTCCTCCAGACCCAGGTACCATAGAACCTGTTAAAAAAAGAATTTAAAATAAAAAATAAAGATTATACTTACCTTCTGATGGTCCCCGGTCTCCTCAGCGGTCACGTGACCTGTCACATGACTAAATGACGTCATGGCAGGTCTTTTCACACCACCGTGACCCATACAACAGACCGGATGTAGCGGAGAAAACACCGGGGGCCATCGGAAGGTAAGTATAATCTTTATTTTTTATTTTTTACCATTCTTATTGTTTTTTTTTTAACTATTACTTGGTCACACTATATAAATCCATGCCGGTTGCATGGATTTATATAGTGTGACCAAGTTGTTAAGCACTTTTCCAAGTGATGCTAAAATCTCTTGGAAAAGCGCTTGATAACCCGCATGCAGAAATGCATGCAAAAACGCTTGACAAACGCTTCTACCTGGCAGGAAAAACGCATGTAAAATCCGCATGCGTTTTTCCTGCCAGGGAGAAGCGGAAAAAATATGCAGCATTTCTGCATCGTGGGCACTTAGCCTTAGCGAAGTTATTGACACCAGTTCGCTGTTAAAAATAGTTACTTATAGGCCAGCTATTTAAAACTGGGGTTTGTCCATCACATGGATCACATATAAGTGCGCTGAAAATTCTGCCATTTCTGGCCTCCATTGAAATTTTGTTGCAGTGTGTCAGTGAAGTTATTAAAACGAGGTCACTGTTAAAAATAGTTACCTACAGGTCAGCTATTTAAAACTGTGGTTTTCCGTCACACATATCAGATATCACTGCGGTTCAAATCCAGCCATTTGTAGTGAACGTGGAAAATATTGTCCTCCATTTAAAATGGGCAAGGCATATGGCAAGCGACGGGGAAGTGGATGTGATGGTGATGATGGTGCATGTCAAAACCAGAAAGAATTAAACCAAAATAATTTGTCAAAAAGGGGTATATAATATCAAAAAAGACCAGAGAAAGAAAAAATACCCAATAAAAGTTAACTTTTAATAATTATCCTTAAAAGTGTACTCAATAGTACAAATGGGACAAAACTACATATATCGACATAGAAACACCATATGAGAGAGGGATAGTATGGTACTATGTAATGCAGTCAGGCTTGCCCTAAATGGCCCTAATAGAATGGCTCTCCCTACCTGACAGCGCAGTGTTTTCACCCTACAGGTTCAGATTGGTGTCCCCGCTCCTCGGAGGCTATCCCTCACCTTTCCCTAGGTATCCCTAAATGAACAAAAGATTGGGAGCGGCGGTATTATGCTGTGATCCATTTTCATTGTTCTATGAGTCTATACAATATATATAACAGCGTGTTTTTTGATGGCAGTGCTAACCTTTTTGTGTCCCCATTGTGTAACTGAGGGTTGCGTATTTTCCTTCATAGTGAAAGGCAGCTTGCGTTCCACTCTCAGCAATATCGCTAGTTACGTAACCAGGAAGTGACGTATGGTTTAGCAAAATGCAAATGGGGAGTATACGGACTTGTGTACGCAGTTTGCGCTCCACTCCCTAGTTAACACTGGTAGCTACGCAACCGGAAATGACGTCTGGCGTAAGAACCGGAAGTGATGCAAAACCTAGGAGTACGCGATGGGGAGTTCTTGGAACGCGGCTTGCGTTCCACAGTCAAGGTAACTTTGGGATTGATCACAGGTGAACCTAATCCTGCGGTATGTAGTACTTTGAGGGGAGGTATAAAGAGATGACGTTTACTATTCAACATACAGTTGGATTCCGGTATGGAAGCACCTATTATGCGTGCACCTACTATGGCTTATCTCCTCTAATACTTTTTGTCCCCTGATGAGCCCCACATTGAGGAGGGGGTGAAACGCGTTGGAACTATTTTGAAGGGACATTTAATTGCTGATGGCTTTACACCAGCCTGAGGGACTATGAAAACAGGTGCCTGGGGTGTTTGGAATCACTCTGTGAAGTTCTGGATTGTGGCTCTCTTCTTGGACTGAGTTTATACAGCTACCTATTGAGGGGCTTATAAGGAATATCGCTCAAGGCATCTGCTGGAACCTCAGATGGACTAGAGATAAGATAAGTCCATTGTTTTATTCTTTTGGTATTTCTGACCAGTAGATATCTTTATTTGTGTGATTTATTCCTCTGTGTATTTACATATATATTTTTGGTTCACTCCCCACTGACATAAATACTGTGTGATTTCTGCTGTGTAGCATGTCAATTATGACATGACTAGTTTTTTAACTGGTCTTTATATATGTGTGTTATTTATTCGTGTGTTCGTTTAGGGATACCTAGGGAAAGGTGAGGGATAGCCTCCGAGGAGCGGGGACACCAATCTGAACCTGTAGGGTGAAAACACTCCACTGTCAGGTAGGGAGAGCCATTCCATTAGGGCCATTTAGGGCAAGCCTGACTGCATTACATAGTACCATACTATCCCTCCCTCATATGGTATTTCTATGTCGATATGTGTAGTTTTGTCCCATTTGTACTATTAAGTACACTTTTAAGGATAATTATTAAAAGTTAACTTTTATTGGGTATTTTTTCTTTCTCTGGTCTTTGATGATCGTGCATGTAGAGGATGAGGCTGAGGCCGTGGGCTAGCTGAAATTGTGCCACAACAAACACCCACATCTTCTCGCCCGACCTTCCTGTCACAATTAATAGAGGATTGCAGAACACCACTATTGAACACAGAGCAGTGTGAAAAGGATATTGGTTGGATAGCAGATAATGCTTCCAGTCACTTAGCCTCCACCACCACCACCCTGTCTTCCACATGGTCAAGTCTCAGTAGCTGTGAGTCTGGACTGCATATTCCTCACCCTGATACTCCTTCCTCCCACCATGCCGAGTGCCCGGAGGCAGCTGATCCCACACTTGGACACTCTGAAGAGCTGTTCACTTTTCCATTTATAGATTCGGGCCTCTCACCCGGTCCACTTGAAGTGGGGCAAGAGGAGATTGCATGTAGCGATGCTCAAACATTTAAGCAGCCACGGTCACACAAAGGCCACTGTGGGAAACTGTCACAAGAGGTGGACGATGATGAGACACAATTGCCAGAAAGTCAGGAGGAGGACCAGGGTGCGGAAGTGGAAGATGAGGTGGTGGATGACCTGGCAAGGGGACATACAGAGCAAGGACAGCAGCACACAGAGGGAGGGAGGCATAGCTAAAGGCAGGAAGAAGCAGTGTGGTGGCCGCAGACAGAAGGCGGGCAACCGTTCCCCAGAACATCAACATGGCGGAAGTTGCCAGTACAACTGTTAGGTTTTCCCGAGTCTGGTTGTTTTTTAAAGACTCTGCCGATAACCACAAAAAGGCCATTTGCACCACATGCCAGACTAGCATCAGCACGGGAGGCAAAACTACTAGCCTGACCACCACCAGCATGATCAGGCATATGGCAGCAAAGCACCCAACTAAGTGGGCCAAACCCCAGGGTCCAGGAACAGTGTCTGCGGGTGGCACCACTGCTTCTTCTGCTGTTGTACGTGCAAGCCAATCCTCTGTCCATGGCGCATGCAAAGATGCCTCCTGCCCTGTACTTGTCGTTACACACTCTCAACTAGCACCATCAGTAAGCACGTCCACGTCCTTGTCCCAGTGCAGCGTTCATTTGTCCTAACCCCAGTCCTTGGAATGCAAGCGCAAATATGCAGCCAACGCCCCACAGGCCACACTACTAAATTTAAACATTTCGCGACTGCTTGCGCTCAAAATGTTGCCTTTTAGGCTCGTGGAGATGAAAGCTTTCAGCAACCTGATGGTGGCGGCCATCCCTCGGTACTCGGTCCCCAGCCACCACTATTTCTCCCGGTGTGCCATCCTCGCATTACACAAGCACATGTCCCACAATATTAGCCATGCCCTCAACAACGCAGTTACTGGGAAAGTCCACCTAATCACGGACACGTGGACAAGTGCTTGTGGGCAGGTACGGTACATCTCGCTGATGGCACACTGGGTTAACATAGTAGAAGCTGGGACCCAGTTGAATCTTGGGACGGAACACGTCCTCCGGATGCCGAGGATTGTGGGCCCTGGGTCAATCAGGGTTGCCCCCACATTCTACACCTCTTCCTCCTCTTCAGCATCCATCTCCGAAATTACCACATCAGTCGCAAGCTGGAAGCACTGCAGCACTGCTTCGGCCAAGCACCAACAGGCTGTGCTGAAGCTCATATGCTTAGGTGACAAACCACACAACGAAGGAGTTGTGGACAGCTCTGAAAGAGCAGGCAGATCTGTGGCTGACACCGCTGAACCTACAGCCAGGCATGGTCGTGTGTTACAATGGCCGGAGCCTGGTGGCGGCTCTGAGGCAAGGCGAGCTCACACAAGTACCATACCTGGCCCATGTGCTTAACCTCGCGGTTCAGCGGTTTCTCAAAACCTACCCAGAGCTGCCGGATCTGCTTGTCAAAGTATGCCGCCTGTGTGCCCATTTTAGAAAGTCACCTACAGCTTCCACCGCCCTTGCTGTGCTTCAGCGGCGCTTGCAGCTTCCGGCTCACCGACTGGTGTGTGATGTCCCCACGCGTTGGAACTCTACACTGCAGATTTTGGGAAGGATTTGTGAGCAGAAGAGGGCAGTTGTTGAGTACCAGCATCAACAAGGCCGTCGGTATTCAGTTCAGACTCCACACATAAGACCTCAGGAGTGGACATGGATGTCAGACATCTGTACCATCCTCCAAAACTTTGAGGACTCCGCTAAGATGGTGAGCGGCGATGATGCCATAATTTGCGTCACCATCCCGCTTCTCTGTCTTCTGAAATGCTCTCTGCTCACAATTAAAGAGGGTGCATTGCAGGTGGAGCACGATGAGATGGAGCAAGGAGCCATACAGGGTAATTACACACTACCCAGCCTCATCTCATCCCAACGTGGATTGGGTGACAATGAGGAAGAGAAGGAGGAAGAGGAGCTAGTTTCCTGCGCTGTAGACGGCACTACCTGCACAACTGTCAGACCGTCTGTTCAGCGTGGATGGTCTGAGGACAGGGAGGAGGAGGAGGAGAGCATGGTCAGTCATCCTCTTGGTGAGGACACGGAAGTCTTGCCTGTTAGCAGTCTGGCACGCATGGCTGAGTTTATGTTATGCTGCCTTTCCCATGACCCTCGCGTTCTCCAAATTTTGGGTGACAGTCATTACTGGTTGGTGACACTTCTAGACCCACGCTACAAGGAGAACTTTGTATCTCTTATTCCCGAGGCGGACATTTCTACTAAAATGGGGTAGTACCAGAAGGCCCTTGTTTTGGAATTGTTAAAAAAATTCCCATCTGAAAACGCTGGTGGCAGAGGTCACAGTTAATTGGACAACCAAGGAGTACAGGCGAGAGAGACACAACTCCAATCCAGCAGAGGCAGGGGAACACTGACAAAGTTCTGGGACAGTTTTCTCAGACCCTCCCATCTTACAGGCCCTGAGGCGCGGGGTACTCTCACAAGGAGTGCAAAGTTTGAGAAGATGGTGAGGGAGTACCTTGCCAACTGTACCAACGTCCTCCATGATTCCTCTGTGCCTTGTAATTATTGGGTATCCAAGCTGGACACGTGGCATGAACTGGCTCTCTATGCCTTGGAGGCTAGTGTGTTGTCAGAGCGGGCTTTTAGTGCCGCTGGTGGAATTATAACTGATAAGCGCATCCGCCTGTCAACTGAAAATGCTGACAGGCTGACTCTTATAAAAATTAACAAGGGCTGGATTGGGCCAGACTTCTCAACACCACCGAATGATAGCAGCGTAACATAAACTCAAATCCAGTGTCTTTTTTTGGTCTATTGCCATACACCTCTTCACACCTACACATAGGTATACGCTTCCTGATTTTGTCTATTTGCTCTTCTATTCCTCCTTCTCCTCATCCTCCATCACCATGTTGTTCACAACCATATCTACCATATCACCTCCTCTATGTGTCTTGCAAGGGGCATTGGAGTTCCTCCAAATTTTTGGCAGCATTTGCATTCACTGCATAGGCAAAAACTATGGGAGACTCACTTCCTAATAATTTGAACATTGTTTTTAGGAGGCGCTGTGACCTTTACATCTCTTCCAAGTGGAATTGGAGTGCCTCCAAATTTTTGGCAGCTTTTGCATTCACTGCATTGGTAAACACTATGGGAAACCTACTTCCTAATAATGGGAACATTGTTTTCAGGAGGCTTTCCAACCTCTACGCCACTTGGAAGGGGCATTGGAGTTCCTCCAAATTTTTGGCAGCCATTGCTTCACTGCATAGGCAAACAGTATGGGAGACCCTCTCCTTTCTAATGGGAATATGTCGTTACTGTAGCCCTGCTCTATGTGTCTTTAAATTATTAGTGGGGTTTTTCCCAAATTTTGGCAGCCCTTGCAGTCACAGCATGGGCATTACCACTATAGGAGTCCCGCTCCTTTATAATGGGAACATTTTTTTCACTGAGACCCTCCTCTATTTCTCTTCAAAGGGATATTGGGTTGCGTCCGAATTTTTGGCAGCCCTTACAGTCACTGCATATTCAATAACAGTATAGGAGACCCACTCGTTAATAATGGGAACAACAATATAGCCGGCTGATGGCTCTCTAACAATAGCGAGGGCCGACTGCTGGCCCTTTAAGAATTGTAAGGGCCGCCTGGTGGCCCTATAAAAATAGGCTTAGTGACTTTCAGAGTCCCTCCATCATAAATGAAACAGGATGTGTCTGACGATGTGTCACACACCACATGGCCAGATAAGGTTGTAAAATGTTAAAATGACTTTTCCCGGTGAATGCATTTGTCTTGGTTGAAAGCAATGCAAAAGTGCAAAAACACATCAAAAACGCTACATGTGAACATAGCCCAAGGTGTGGAGGAGCATTTTTGTTTTTGATTATTTATTTTGCCTTAAATAAAAGCTATTACCCTGGAAAGGATGTTCCTTAACATATTTCTCAGGAAAATCCATTTTGGTTTTGTTTTTGTATGTTTTATTGTGAGTCCGTAAAAGTGGCGTAATAGCTCTGCCAACATTGTTGACAGCAGTGACCTAGGAGTCAGAAATTCTTCCAGGGATCTTCCCCATGCTGTTCCCATGTCATTTGAGCACTGTTCCCATCGATTTGGACAATTTTTAGGCCCTCCGCAGACCGGGGGGAGTCGTCGGAAAAATGCTTGAGTTTCCCATAGACTTACATTGGGCTCATTGCTCTGGTCAAGCACCCAAGCATTCCAATTTGCTCGACCCGAGTGTGAGGAGCTGCCCACTTACTAAAGACTATGATACTTTTCCAGCAACAGACCACCATTTTTGTCAATATTATTATTGTGTTTTATTAGTGATTTATTTGTTATGTTTTATATAGTTCTGCTTACTTGTCAGTATGTAAGATTCACTTGTAAAATGTCCAGCATTCCACTAATCTCATCTTTATCTCAGGAGTCCATTGTTCCAACAGCTAATGGTCTCATTGTGTGTGTGTGAATTGTGGACACAGTGGAGCCGTTACCACAGGGGGTCTTACATGCAGTCTCAGATGAAGGCTTCTAGAATATTCTTCATTGTTTTGGCGAACAGTGAATGTTTAAGGGGGAGGGTGTGATCACTTCTGACCTGGGAGGGGACTGATCCCAGTGGAAGAAAGTGGAGATATGTTTTTACAGAGTTGTGTGGAAGGATTGAAGGAAGAGGATGGAAAAAGTGGACTTGGAAGGATGGATTGATAAACATGTTACCATTATGGATTATGTAGTTTGGATTTAAACTTTCTTAAAAGGACTGCTGCTACTGGATACCTGTGCTTTCATTGTTTTATCTGCCGTCTAGAGGATCATGGACTGTGGCTACAGACTATACTGGCTGGAGATACGAAATCAGTAGGACAACCAAAAGTTGGGAGACAGTGAGTATGGCCTTATACAAAGCCAGTGGAATTTAAGAACCCAGATTGGGAACTTGAGGACTGTATTTTGGCCATTTACCTGGAATTGCTTTATTACCATAGCTGTGATCAATAAAATAGTGTTGCATCGTTAACCTGCCTAGGTGATTACTTACTACCCACAACCTCAGATCTCTACAAGTCGTGGCAAGCGGTGGGATTGCCTATCTCTGGAGAGCATTCCAGGGAACGTTACCGAGCGGTGACTTAGCAGAAGAGATGACAGAGGATGGACCGACTGAGTTGAGGAGGATGCTGGACGCGCTAGGAAAGCGAGCCACAGAGATGGAGCGGGTGGCAGTGTTAAACAAATTTCTGGGTGTGCATGTAGCACTACCCCCACCTGCCCCATCGCAGATGACAGTGGATAACAGGAGAGAGGGGCCTACATCTTTAAGGTACCATGATATACCACAGTTTAATGAGGACACCTCAGATGTTGATGAACATCTCCGGTTATTTGAGAACCTCTGCCTGCTGCATGAGGTGTCAGTCAGTGACTGGCCCAGATTTTTGAGCGTTGGCTTGACCGGAAAAGCAAGAGAAGCTATTAATAACTTGTCTTCTGGGGATCAGAAATGTTACTCTACCATTCGCAGTGCATTACTAGAGAGGTATGCCATAACGCCGGAAACCTACCGGAAGAAGTTTCAGGAGACTAACAAGCCCACTGCACACACACACATCGGGAGTTTGCTAACACACTACGAACGGCATGCACTTGGTGAATACAAGGACTAAGTGCTCGGGAAGCAGAACATGTAATGGATATAGTCATGCTGGAACAATTTATGTCAAAGCTCCCAGGTAATTTAAAAGAATGGGTGGCAGATAGAAAACCACTCAGCCTGGATGAGGCTGCAAGATTGGCTGATGGTTGGTCTGCTAATCCACCAGGGCAATGTGGAAGTACAGCCCCAGCGAGTCAGGAGCAGGATTTTACGGGGAGGCCATCGAGACCCATGGATCGGCCAGATGAGGAACTGCAGGGATTTTGGACTTCACAAAGAGGGGGAGGTTTCCCAAGCCCCCAAGTTTGGTCTGTGTTGGGGCGAGGAGTGTTAAACTGCCATAACTGTGGCCGCATGGGGCATTTTGCCAGGTAATGCTGGGAACATTCTAGCCCACATCACAACCTAGGACAAGGATTGGTGTGCCACTAGGCCAATGTCGTAACCCAAAGCCAAAGACTGGTTCTCACTGCTTCAGCCGAGAGGGAGTGGCACTATCTGCAGACTAACCCCCACCCTGTAGTGAGTAATACACAAAATGCAATGACTGTCACAATGAAGAAATGTAATCTGAGGGAGGTAAATTACATCGTGGAGGAGGCCCAGGGACTTCAGGACACTGGATCTACCTCACCCTGGTCAGCCCAGATACTGTTCCCCCAGAGCTCCCTTTACCAGGCCGCCAAGTGACCATCCCCCTAACTGGGTGTCAGCACTCTGGGGTTGGTCGCAATGGATATAAGTTTGGTTCTCATTGGGCACGTGTGGAGTTTCCCAGGACAAACTGCGGATCAGGGGGAGGATATGGAGGACCCCGTGGAAGGGACAGACCCCTGATCTAGTGAACTAAATACAGAGTCCTCGTCTCAGGTCTTCCCCCATCGGGAAGTTGGCAGGATCAGAAAGACCATATGAGAGAAGCTGGAGATGTCTATTACACTGACATATACCAGGGTGGAATGGGGACTGTAGAGTATATTCGCAAGGACGACATGGAATATGCTTTGAGGAAACTGGATGATACAAAGTTTTGTTCTCATAAAGACGAGACCTCTTACATTCGTGTCCTTGCAGAAAAAGTGGGGGAGGTATGTGAGGAGCTGCCCACTTACTAAAGACTATGATACTTTTCCAGCAACGGACCACAATTTTTGTCAATATTATTATCGTGTTTTATTAGTGATTTACTTGTTATGTTTTATATAGTTCTGCTTACTTGTCAGTATGTAAGATTCACTTGTAAAATGTCCAGCATTCCACTAATCTCATCTTTATCTCAGGAGTCCATTGTTCCAACAGCCAATGGTCTCATTGTGTGTGTGTGGATTGTGGACACAGTGGAGCCGTCACCACTTGGGGTCTTTCATGCAGTCTCAGATGAAGGCTTCTAGAATATTCTTCATTGTTTTGGCGAACAGTGAATGCTTAAGGGGGAGGGTGTGATCACTTCTGACCTGGGAGGGGACTGATCCCAATGGAAGAAAGTGGAGACATGTTTTTACAGAGTTGTGTGGAAGGATTTAAGGAAGAGGATGGAGACCGTAGACTTGGAAGGATGGATTGATAAACATGTTACCATTATGGATTATGTCGTTTGGATTTAAACTTTCTTAAAAGGACTGCTGCTACTGGATACCTGTGCTTTCATCGTTTTATCTGCCGTCTAGAGGATCATGAACTGTGGCTACAGACTTTACTGGCTGGAGATACGAAATCGGTGGGCAAGCCAAAAGTTGGGGGACAGTGAGCATGGCCTTATACATAGCGAGTGGAACTACTGAACCCAGATTGGGAACTTGAGGACTGAGAGAACTGTATTTTGGCCATTTACCTGGAATTGTTTTATTACCATGGCTGTGATCAATAAAATATTGTTGCATCGTTAACCTGCCTAGGTGATTACTTACAACCCACAACCTCAGATCTCTACACCGAGCAACGAACACCCCAGCATTTTAGTGCTCGCCCATCACTAATGCTCATGACCAGAACAAAGTTTTGCCTCTATATAAGTCACTAGTGTGGCTACACTTAGAATACCATGCACAATTTTGGTCACAGGTGTGTAAGAAGGATATAGCTGAACTGGAGTGGGTGCAGTGAAATGCAACCAAAGTTATTAAGGGAATGGGTGGGCTGCAATACCAAGCTAGATTATTAAACTTGGGGTTATTCAGTTTGGAAAAACTGGTTTTGGGGTGAACTTATTACAATGTACCAATATATGAAGGGACAGTACAGAGATCTTTCTAATTACATTTTTACACTTAGGTCTGTGATAGGGACAGGGGGCATCCTCTTCGTCTAGAGGAAAGAAGGTTTAATCATATGTAAATCTAGATGTGGGGAACAGAGCGCAGAATAGGGTGACACTGATACCCTATGGAGGAAGAGTAGGAGAGTGCGGGTTACGCTCACCTGATGGAGTTGTGAAAAACTCCTATGTAGGCATAAAGAAAAACAGCTGCTGCTGCCCCGTGGCTGGTGGATAAATCCTCCAGGAGATATTGGATCCAGGTGGCTGAACATGTAAGTGGGCTGTGCTGCTGGAGTAAATCAATTCTTCAGAGATGATGATGAGGAAAATTAATTTAACTCACAACTCGTTTCAGCACCATACCGGCGTCATTTTCAAGTGAAAAAAACAAATGTTTTTTTCACTTGAAAAAGACGCTGGTACAGCGTAGAAACACATTGTGAATTAAAAGCCTTTTCCTCATCATCATCTCTGAACAATTGATTTACTCCAGCAGCAAAGCCCACTTACATGTTCAGCCACCTGGATCCAAGGTTTAATCATAGACACAGATTCTTTACTATAAGAGCAGTGAAACCTTGGAACTCTCTGCCACATGATGTAGTAATGGTTTGTACACTACAAAAATTCAAGAAGGGTCTGGATGCCTTTTTGCTAAATATAATACTACAGGTTATGGGCACTAGAAAAAAAAAAGAACACAGCAATACTCGGTAAGGGCCAAAATATATGCAAACACTGAATACATGAGATCTAAACTGCATTGTTGCTAAATAAAATGTACTTACAAAAAATGAAGGTTCTTAGCACATAATTTGGCCAATTCATGTATGCCCATCAACCACGGCAAGGTGACCTCCCTCTGATGGGTACCTATATAAATATGCCTCTCTCGGGCTACAAGCCTACAATTTAAATGGGCAAACATGCCTCTCTTGGGCTATAAACTTACAATTGAAATTGGCAGGTAGGGACCAGCACTAATTAAAAGCACCCTTGAGCTGATGGGAGGAGTGCAGAGTCAGAAAGGAGGCAGTCACAACCACCAATAGTAAACTGTAAAACACAAAAAACCTGATCAGCACCTCCATATAGTGTGAACAGATGGAAGCTGCAATGACTGCATATCATACAAATAAAAAACATAGCAGCACTCTGTAAGGGCCAAAAGTGCATTTAATTAGTGTTGGTTCCTACCTGCCCCTTTAAATTGTAGGTTTATAGCCCAAGAGAGGCATATGTAGCAGATCTGTGTGTATAATACACACTGGAGAGACACTAAAAATAGATTTATTACCTCCCTATTCTTTGCTAGTGCATTAAAATTAGTGATAATGACCCCTCTAATTTACACCACCAGGGAAGTTTTAATTATTAAGAAAAATGTTTCTCCTATTTCTGCTGTCTAAACCTAGGATGTTTCTTTGGGCTCGGAAGAGGAGTGTAATGTGAGAAAACATCACATTGCACTCTGACCAATGTTAGTAAATGAGTCAGTGCTCATCTGAGATTTTTTTCTCAGCTCAGATCGGACTGAGAAAAAAAACACAGCATACTGTGATTGTCTGTGAGAATCGAATCGCACTCGCCAATGCAAGTCAATGGGTGCGAGAAAAAAATCGCACAGCACACGGACCATGCGTGTGCCATCCGATTTTTATGCATACATGTCAAAGGAAACCCAACATTTCATCAGCCAAGTACAGTAAATTCAATGCCCGAACCGTCAGAATAGAATAAATAGAATATATAGATAGAATAGATAAATAGAAATATGTCAGTGAGATATATAATTAGAGCTTTGCATGTATAGTTTTCTATATTTGTATTTAGCTAATAAATGAATAAATGAAAAAAATGGCATGTGGTCCTCCCTATTTTTAATAATCAGCTAAGGGAAAGCAGACAGCTGTGAGCTGGTCTTATTAGGGAAGGAGCAAAAATACATGGAGCTTCCCAGCCTATTAATATCAAGTCACAGCTGTCTGCTTAGCCTTTACAAGTTATTAAAAAGGGTAGACCCAAAAAAATGATGTCGGTGCCCCCTATTTTTAAAAACCATCAAAGCCTAAGCAGACAGCTGGGGGCTAATATTAATAGGCTGGGAAGGTTCATGGATATTGGCCCCCTCCCATCCTAATAAGACCAGTCCCCAGCTGCCTCAGAAATGGTGCATCCATTGGATGCACCAATTTTGGCGCTTAGCCTCAGCCCTTCCCGATTGCCCTGGTGCGTTGGCAAGCGGGGTAATGGTTTTGGGTTGGATGTCAGCTAAGTAATGTCTGCTGACATCAAACCCAGGGGTTAGTAATAGAGAGGCATCTCTTAGACACCCCCATTACTAACCCCATAGTCAAAAGAAAGAAACACACACGCACAAAAGTCTTTTATTTGTATAAAGCACTCCCCGACTATTTCCCTCTTTCCCTCATTTATTGCCCAAAAAAAGTAATCCACAGTGGTCCGCCGTAATCCATATGGTGGTTCCACAATGATCCCCATCTTCTGTATCCAGTGTATGGAGCCCCATTCAGAGAACGAAGCTCCATACACTGGAGCAGTGGCTTAGTGTAATCTCCCTGTTTCCTCCCCTTTTTCTGCCCCTTACTTATGATGTGATCTTTCTTCCACTTGCTTCAGAAATAGCCTCACAAATAGCCACTCACAATCGATTTCTTAGAAATGGCCGCCAAACTCATGCCTTTCTGCTACATCCAGTCATCTGCTTTGCGACACGCGTGTGTCTATGATGTCACTGAGTCTGATTGCTCCGCCGTGATGGTGGCGAGCGGCAACAGATAATTGGCATGAGCAGAAGTGCCCATGTGCCGCTTTAATTGGCTCCTGTGACCATGTGAGTGGTACAGGGTGGTAGTTGTGGCGAGGGACTGCTGATGTTCTCCCACACCCTGAATCCCCATAAAGAGTAAATAGTGTCCTGTCTGACGTGTGGTATGGGTGTAGTGCAATACACTCACTTTTGTAGCTTCTGTTGTTCAGTACAGCACATGTTCTGTTGTTCATCCTTAGCTCTCCCTGCATTCTCTGTCATCTCAGGCTCTGCCATGTCTTCTCCTTCCAGTACAGTTTTCATGCTTCCTGACCCACTGTTCTACTGGTTCAGCATCCCGTCCGGCTCCCTTAAGGAGGTGAATGAGGCATCCGCTTCCATGTCAAATTCGTGCCATGGGCCCCTGATTTGCTGGGATTTCCCACTGGTGCCCCTCAGCATACTGTATGTCTACCCCTTCAGCGTGCTTCTCGTACTTTTGACTTTGCAGTAATAAAAATGCCTTAAAACATTCTCTCTCTCATTGTTCTGGCATTTGGCAAATCTAAAAAATTATGGTAATCCTAATTGACCTAAAACGGGAAAGATTTATTCCGATTTCATGTCAGATATTGAGAAAAACATGCATATGTGTCTTTTTATAGTGTATGTAAACTTCTGGTTTCAACTGTATGTGTTTGGCATATATTGTCTCAATAGGTGTTTTTCTGTTGACTGTTGCATTATACATTGGATTTGTGATGCTCCCCACTTCTTTTCCTCCTACGTAGACACATATGTATATAATGGTAATAACCTTTTAATATAGATTTTTTCAATAAACTATATTTTAACCTTAATAGTGGTTTATGGCTACTCTGTTGGTTCTTTTTTGTGGTACTTTAAATTACATAGAGAATTATAGTATGTAAAAGATGCATTGCATACAGATTGCATATGCATGTCATACAGGTGTCATACGGATGCTAATTGAGAAAAATTGCATTGTAATCGCATGACACTCGCATGCACTCGTCCTACTTTTTCATGTATCTCGTGATACATGACCCCATCCTCCCTTAAATACAGTGCAGTCGTCCTGTTCCCTTTGAGGAAAAGTAACCCCAAAATATGATGCTTTTCACGGCTGGGATTGTGTTCTTGGGGTTGCAATCGTCATTCTTTATCCTCCAAACACAGCGAGTGGGGCTGATACCAAAAAGATCTATTTAGGTCTCATCTGACCACATGACCTTCTCCCATGCTTCCTCTGGATCATCCAGATGGTCATTGGCGGATTTCAAACAGGCCTGGACATATGCTGGCGTGAGCAGGGGGACCTTGTGTGCCCTGCAGGATTTTAATCCATTATGGTGTAGTTGTTACTAACAGTAATGTTTAAGACTGTGGTCCCAGCTCTCTTCAAGTTACTGACCAGGTCCCCCGTGTAGTTCTGGGCTGATTCCTGACTTTTCTCAGAATCATCATTCCTTACCCCATGAGGTGAGATCTTGCAAGGTGCCCCAGACAGAGAAATATTGGCAATTATCTTATGTTTCTTCAATTCTCTAATAATTGTGCCAACAGTTGTTGCCTTTTTACCGAGCTGCTTGCCTATTGTCCTGCAGCCCATCCCAGCCTTGTGCAGGTCTACAATTTTGCCCCTGGTGTCCTTAGACAGCTCTTTGGTCTTGGCCATTGTGGAGAGGTTGGAGTGTGATTGATTGTGTGTACAGGTATCTTTTAAACAGGTAATGAGTTCAAGCAGGTGCAATTAATACAGATAATGAGTGCAAAGTAGGAATGCTTCTTAAAGAAAAACTAACAGGTCTGTGAAAGACAGAATTCTTGCTGGCTGGTAGGTGATCAAATACTTATTTCATGCAATAAAATGAAATTTAATTATTTAAAAATCAAAAATGTGATTTTCTGGTTATTATTTTTCGATTCTGTCTCTCACATTTGAAGTGTACCTACGATAAAAATTACAGACCTCTCTATTCTTCGTTGGTGGTAAAACCTGCAAAATTGGCAGTGTATCAAATACTTATTTTTCCTACTGTATGTCCATGACCATACAGAAGTAATGATATGTGTCTATGTAACTTGTTTTTATTTATTATGATTGGAGACCAACTCCTGAGCATGGTCGAGTGATTGGATTCACATTATATTATACTATGTAATAGTCTCTCACTTTATTTTTCTATAAAAAGAAAGCTGGCTATTTTGGTCAAACCTTGACATAATATACAGTACAGACCAAAAGTTTGGACACACCTTTTCATTTAAAGATTTTTCTGTATTTTCATGACTATGAAAATTGTACAGGTCATCTGGCGTAGCACCCCATCACTCTACTTCTTGGTCAAATAGCCCTTACACAGCCTGGAGGTGTGTTTGGGGTCATTGTCCTGTTGAAAAATAAATTATGGTCCAACTAAACGCAAACCGGATGGAATAGCATGCCGCTGCAAGATGCTGTGGTAGCCATGCTGGTTCAGTATGCCTTCAATTTTGAATAAATCCCCAACAGCGTCACCAGCAAAGCACCCCCACACCATCACACCTCCTCCTCCATGCTTCACGGTGGGAACCAGGCATGTAGAGTCCATCCGTTCACCTTTTCTGCGTCGCACAAAGACATGGCAGTTGGAACCAAAGATCTCAAATTTGGACTCATCAGACCAAAGCTCAGATTTCCACTGGTCTAATGTCCATTCCTTGTGTTCTTTAGCCCAAACAAGTCTCTTCTGCTTGTTGCCTGTCCTTAGCAGTGGTTACCTAGCAGCTATTTTACCATGAAGGCCTGCTACACAAAGTCTCCTCTTAACAGTTGTTGAAGAGATGTGTCTGCTGCTAGAACTCTGTGTGGCATTGACCTGGTCTCTAATCTGAGCTGCTGTTAACCTGCGATTTCTGAGGCTGGTGACTCGGATAAACTTATCCTCAGAAGCAGAGGTGACTCTTGGTCTTCCTTTCCTGGGGCGGTCCTCATGTGAGCCAATTTCTTTGTAGCGCTTGATGGTTTTTGCAACTGCACTTGGGGACACTTTCAAAGTTTTCCCAATTTTTCGGACTGACTGACCTTCATTTCTTAAAGTAATGATGGCCACTCGTTTTTCTTTACTTAGCTGCATTTTCTTGCCATAATACAAATTCTAACAGTCTATTCAGTAGGACTATCAGCTGTGTATCCACCTGACTTCTGCACAACACAACTGATGGTCCCAACCCCATTTATAAGGCAAGAAATCCCACTTATTAAACCTGACAGGGCACACCTGTGAAGTGAAAACCATTTCCGGTGACTACCTCTTGAAGCTCACCAAGAGAATGCCAAGAATGTGCAAAGCAGTCATCAAAGCAAAAGGTGGCTACTTTGAAGAACCTAGAATATAAGACATATTTTCAGTTGTTTCACACTTATTTGTTAAGTATATAATTCCACATGTGTTAATTCATAGTTTTGATGCCTTCAGTGTGAATGTACAATTTTCATAGTCATGAAAATACAGAAAAATCTCTAAATGAGAAGGTGTGTCCAAACTTTTGGTCTGTACTGTATGTCTACTAGTTGCTAGAGGCAAAAAGAACCCTGTACCAAAGATTGTAAATTAAAACTTAAGTTTTATACTATACAAATTCAATAATCTTATTGTAATTTTAAAAAAACAAAGTGCAATTGAATCTGAGCACCATTTCTGGGATATGTACTCTATACATTGTTCAATAGTATTCCTCTAACTCTTTCCCAGTAAAGGTTATTATATGTAACTCTCTAAATCATATATAGCTGCAGTCTGTCACCTTGCTATGTTGCAAGTAAGATAAGTCATGCAATCGCACTTGCTATTTAAAAGCTTAATTTGCTCATAGCCTCCCAAATATGTTTCACCAAACTTGAATCATCAGGAAAGAGGGGCTATCTCATGGACAGACAGACTTTTTAAAGATTTGGTTATGACATCATATTGGAGGTCAACCCACTAGAAAGTCCATCGGAAATGAATAAATGTCCAATTACATTCAAAATCATCATTAGTTACCTTCACCAATCCTGACAGAGCTTAATGATTCATAAAAGAGATCTGATTGTTGAGCGTCACTCAATCCAGCTGCATGACAAAAGAAACAACTCCTCCTGTGCATCAATGAGAGGTATGTCCATCTGAAATTAATAAATATCCAATTAAATTCAACATCATCATTAGTTACCTTTACCAATCCTGACTAGTGTTGAGCCACCCCCGTAGTGTTCGGGTTCGGTTCGGTTCGTCGAACACCGGGATGTTCGTGGAACTGTTCGTCGAACACCTTAGAATACTGTCGAACACCGTTAAAACCAATGGCAGGCAAATAAAAATACATAGAAAACACCTTCAAAGGTGTCCAAAAGCTGACAAACTGCTCAAAAGACACTCTCTTTAAAATAGCAGGCCGGCAATTCAGCATCAGTACCCGAAAATTTAGAACAGAAAGAATAGAGCATCACACATAGATTAGATAGATAGAAACATGTCAGTCACATATATAAGAAGTACAGTGATAGTGTTGGTTACTGTACTTGTCATTTAGTGTTAAAGGATTTATTAAAAAAAATAATAGTGTTTTCATGCACCGCCTCTTTAAAAAAGCCGGCCGGCAATTCAGCATCGGTACCCGACAATTTAGAACAGAAAGAATAGAGCATCACACATAGATTAGATAGATAGAAACATGTCAGTCACATATATAATAAGTACAGTGACAGTGTTGGTTACTGTACTTGTCATTTAGTGTTAAAATAAAGGATTTATTAAAAAAGAAATTGGCGTGGGGTTCCCCGTAATTGTAGTCTCTAGAGGAGGTTAAGCAGACAGCTGGGGCAGATGTTTGAAGCCTGGGAAGGGGGTAATACCCACGGAGCTTCCCAGGCAACTAATATTAGCCCCCAGCTGAATACCTAGCCTTTACTAGCTATTAAAATGAGGGACCCTGCAAAAAAAATGACTTAGGGTCCCCCCTATTTTAATAGCTAGCAAAGACTAGGCAGACAGCTGGGGGCTGATATTAATAGCCCAGGAAGGGTGCCATGAATATTGGCCCCCTCCCAGGCTAGAAACACCAGCCATCAGCCGCCCCAGAAATGGCACATCCATAGGATGCGCCAATTCTGGCACTTAGCCCCGCTCTTCCCACTGCCCTGTAGCGGTGGCTGGGGTTGATGTCAGCTTATAATGCCAGCTGACATCAAGCCCAGGTTAGTAATGGAGAGGCATCTATAAGACACCCCCATTACTAACCCCATAGTCAAAGTTAAAAAAAAAAACACAAGCACCCAGTATAAAGTACTTTAATTGAAATAAACACACAATTCTTTATTATTCTAAATTAAACCATACTTACCATCATGCCCATTCCAGCTGAAGCCAATGTCTTCTGCAATAAAAGTAAAATAATAAACCAACATCATCCTTACCTTTCCATGGTTCCCAGGACGGCTCCAGCTCTGCTACATCGAGATGACAGGCTAGATCGCAGCAGAAAGCTGCCATCCAGCTTGCCATGCCGCAGGCACTGAGAAGCACAGGCATGCTTGCGCTCCTCAGTGTCTGGCTGTGACAGCATCCAGATGAGTCAAGTTCATGTCCAATGAACTCAGCTGACCTCATGCACGTCACTGACAGCGTGGGAGAATTCTCCTGCGCATGCGGTGAGCGTGAGAGAATTATCCTGCGGTCACGGCAAGCGCAAGTGCAGGAGAATATTCCCACGCTGTCAGTGACGTGCATGAGGTGAGCCGAGTTCATTGGACATGAACTCGGCTCATCTGGATGCCTTCACAGCCAGACACTGAGCAGCGCAAGCATGCCTGTGCTTCTCAGTGTCTGTGGCATGGCAAGCTGGATGGCAGCTTTCGACTGTGATCCAGCCTGTCATGTGAATGTAGCAGAGCTGGAGCCATCCTGGGAACCATGGAAAGGTAAGGATGATGTTCATGATTGGCTTCAGCTGGAATGGACGTGATGGTAAGTATGGTTTAATTTAGAACATTAAAAAGTTGTGTGTTTATTTCAATTAAAGGACTTTATTCAGGGTGTTGTGCTTTTTTAAATACTTTACTAGAAATTCATGGTGGTCATGTCTAATATTGGCGTGGCCTCATGCATTTCGGGCTTAGGGCCAGCTGATAATACCAAGCTGGCCCTAACCCCTTTATTACCCAGTGAGCCACCGCACCAGGGCCCTGGATGAGTTGGGTACAGCACCAGAGGATGGCGCTTCTATGAATGCGCCATTTTCTGGGGTGGCTGCGGACTGCAATTTGCAGCGTGGTGGGGGGGCAGAAAGCTTGGGCCTCCCTGCGCTGCGGATTCCAGCCCCCAGCTGCCTATTTGTACCGGGCCGGACACAACAATATAGGGAAGCCCTTTTTTATTATTATTTCATGAAATTTGTGAAATAATTAAAAAAAGGGCTTCCCTGTATTTTTATTTCCAGCCAGGTACAAATAGGCATCTGGGGGTTGAATTTCATGAAATAATAAAAAAAAAATTGACGTGGGGCTTCGCCCTATTTTTGTGTCCAGCCAGGTACAGCAGGCAGGAATGGGCTCCCACAATCACCAGCTGTCTATTTGTACCTGGCCGGACACAACAATATAGGGAAGCCCTTTTTTTTTAATTATTTCATGAATTTCATGAAATAATTAAAAAAAAAAATACGTGGGGCTTCGCCCTATTTTTGTGTCCAGCCAGGTACAACTAGGCAGCTGGGGGCTGGAATCCGCAGCGCAGAGAGGCCCAAGCTTTCTGGGCCCCCCCTCGCTGCAAATTGCAGTCCGCAGCCACCCCAGAAAATGGCGCGTTCATAGAAGTGCCATCTTCTGGCGCTGTACCCAACTCATCCAGGGCCCTGGTGCGGTGGCTCACTGGGTAATAAAGGGGTTAGGGCCAGCTTGGTATTATCAGCTGGCCCTAAGCCCGAAATTCATGGGGTCATGCCAATATTAGACATGACCGCCATGAATTTCTAGTAAAGAATTTAAAAAAACACAACAACCAGAATAAAGTCCTTTAATTGAAATAAACACACAATTTTTTAATGTTCTAAATTAAACCATACTTACCATCACGCCCATTCCAGCTGAAGCCAACAATCTCCTGCAATAAAAGTAAAATAATAAACCAACCTCATCCTTACCTTTCCATGGTTCCCAGGATGGCTCCAGCTCTGCTACATTCACATGACAGGCTGAATCGCAGCCGAAAGCTGCCATCCAGCTTGCCATGCCACAGACACTGAGAAGCGCAGGCATGCTTGCGCTCCTCAGTGTCTGGCTGTGACGGCATCCAGATGAGCCGAGTTCATGTCCAATGAACTCAGCTCACCTCATGCACATCACTGACAGCGTGGGAAAATTCTCCTGCGCTTGCAGTGAGCGTGAGAGAATTCTCCTGCGCTCACGGCAAGCGCAGGAGAATTTTCCCACGCTGTCAGTGACGTGCATGAGGTGAGCTGAGTTCAATGAACTCAGCTCACCTCATGCATGTCACTGACAGCATGGGAAAATTCTCCTGCGCTTGCCGTGAGCGCCGGAGAATTCTCTCACGCTCACTGCATGCGCAGGAGAATGCCGTCACAGCTAGACACTGAGGAGCGCAAGCATGCCTGCTCTTCTCAGTGTCTGCGGCATGTCAAGCTGGATGGCAGCTTTCTGCTGCAATCTAGCCTGTCATCTCGATGTAGCAGAGCTGGAGCCGTCCTGGGAACCATGGAAAGGTAAGGATGATGTTGGTTTATTATTTTACTTTTATTGCAGAAGACATTGGCTTCAGCTGGAATGGGCGTGATGGTGAGTATGGTTTAATTTAGAATAATAAAGAATTGTGTGTTTATTTCAATTAAAGGACTTTATTCTGGGTGTTTGTGTTTCTTTTTTAACTTTGACTATGGGGTTAGTAATGGGGGTGTCTTATAGACGCCTCTCCGTTACTAACCTGGGCTTGATGTCAGCTGGCATTATAAGCTGACATCAACCCCAGCCCTATTACCCCACTGCCACCGCTACTGAGCAGTGGGAAGAGTGAGGCTAAGTGCCAGAATTGGCGCATCCTATGGATGCGCCATTTCTGGGGCGGCTAACGGCGGGTGTTTCTAGCCTGGGAGGGGGCCAATATTCATGGCACCCTTCCTGGGCTATTAATATCAGCCCCCAGCTGTCTGCCTAGCCTTTGCTAGCTATTAAAATAGGGGGTACCCCAGGTAATTTTTTTGGGGGTCCCCCATTTTAATAGCTAGTAAAGGCTAGGTATTCAGCTGGGGGCTGATATTAGTAGCCTGGGAAGCTCCGTGGGTATCACCCCCTTCCCAGGCTTCAAACATCTGCCCCAGCCGTCTGCTTAACCTCCGCTAGAGACTAAAATTATGGGGAACCCCACGCCAATTTTTTTTTTAATAAATCCTTTATTTTAACACTAAATGACAAGTACAGTAATCAACACTATCACTGTACTTCTTATATATGTGACTGACATGTTTCTATCTATCTAATCTATGTGTGATGCTCTATTCTTTCTGTTCTAAATTGTCGGGTACCGGTGTATGCCGCTGCTGAATTGCCGGCTTTTCATGTTTCACTGTGAGCACTGTTCCCATCGATTTGTGCAACCACTGTAATGCCACAACCACCATGGCTGTGACATTACAGTGAGTGGCAGACAATCCCTGCATGATGTGAAAAAAATCCAGTTACGCTTTTGGTGCATGAACAGTTATCGAACATTACCTCGAACAGCAGAATTTTTTGCAAATCGTTCGCGTTCGTCGAACGACTCGAACACCGCCCAGAACAGCTCGAATTTGAGATTGGCGAACAGTTCTAGTCGAACACCGCTCATTTCTAATCCTGACAGAGCTTAATGATTCATAAAAGCGATCTGATTACTGAGCGTCACTCAATCCAGCTGCATGACAAAAGAAAAAGAAACAACTTCTCCTGTGCATCAATGAGTGGTAAGTAATGTATCTGAAATGTCCACCCAACCAATAGGTGGTTAGAACGTCATAGGCTTGTTCATAAGCTGATGTTCGTTTTCAATTAAAAAATGTTTCTGGGTCTCAGAACTGTGATGCGTCTGTGCAGTGGCTTACCAACCACTGCACATGCCTCTGGATTTCAACATATTGATATCTGAATCTACCATAGTGTGCGCTTCTCCCAACTTAGAAACTAGAAACTCATCGCCTTTAGCCATCTTTCCAAATGCGCATGTCATCGAACTTAGGATATCTATACATATTAGGATATCACCAGATATAATTAACTTCTAGAGATGAGCTAACCCGTGCATGTTTGGATTCGACAGGTTCGACGAAAATACAGCAATAAGTTTGGTTTGTGTCCAAACTACAAGTCAATGAGGACACGAACTTCAATGCTTTAAAATGGCTGTAAAATAGTCATAGTCAGGGCTAGGGGGCTGCAAAAGGAAGCTAAATGTGGGTAAGAGCAGAACAGTTGCCCTGCAAACAAATGTGGGTAGGAAAATTACACCTTAGCAATCATGGTAAAATAGGAAGTAAATGAAAAACCTAAAATTTTAACAGTGCCCTCATAGAGACTGAGGCTTGCTACTGACAGTCCTCACACAGAGCATGGGGCACAGTACCCCTATATTAGCAGCTTTCAAATTTCACCCAGAGAGCATGTTTCCACATTTATCCCACAGAAGCTGATAAAAAATTTCACCCACATAGAATATTCTTAAAAATTTCACCCACAGAGCATGTTTTCACACTTTCCTGAGAAACCTGATTAAAAGTTTCACACCCAGACAGTGGGGCACAGTACCACCACAGCTCAAAATGTCTGCTCCAATAGTGTATGTTACAAAAGCCGCAGATGAAAAGCTGGTAGTATAACCTTAGATCAAGCTGGCGATCCACTGCGAGGCTTGCTACCGGCAGTCTAGTTAAAAACTTCATCCACAGAGCATGTTTACATATTTTCCCCATGGAAGCTGATAATAAATTTCACCTACAGAGCATGTTTTCACTTTCCCCTGAGAAAGCTGATTAAAAATTTCACACTGAGACAATGGGACACAGCTCAAATATGTCTGCTCCAGTAGCGTATGTTACAAATGCCGCCAATGAAAAGCTGGTAGTGTGATCTTGCATTGAGCTGCGGTCCGCTGCAAGGCTTGCTACCGGCAGTCCAGTTTAAAATTTCAACCACATAGCATGGTCCAGAGTACCCCCACAGAATCTTATTAAAAATTTCACCCACAGAGCATGTTTTCACATTTTCTCCACAGCTTCAAAATTTCACCTCCAGTAGGGTACAAGAGGTCACAGATAAAAAGTTTGTAGTTTGATTCTGGATACAGATGGCAGTCTGCAGCGAGGCTTGCTACTTCCAGTCCCAGCCCCTTTGCCTTGGGACGCCTCCCAATGCTCTTGCCTTAGGGTCCCGGGGGCCTGAAGTGTTTCCCTTGAAAAAATTAGCGTTCGAAGCAGGCAACTACGCCTGAATACTTCAGCTGGAGATAATGGAATTGTACTCAGCTTCCATTTTCTTGTTTGTTCCAACTGGGGCCATGATTAAGAGGAGACCCAGTGGAACATAAAGTGAAGAAACTGGACGCACTCTCAGCCATCTAATCTCAAACCATAGAAATAATGAAGTCCCAGCACTCACATCAGTTTCAATGCTTCTCACTGATGTAAGTGCTGGGACTTCATTATTTCTATGGACTGCAGCCTTCCACGTGCACCACAGATTTGTACGGAGTGCTGACCATTCTATTGAACATTATCCAATCTCAATGCAAAAAAAGGAGCATGGACCGCACCTCCAAAAAATCATACATTTGATCTAATGCCTCTCGGCAAAAATATATATAACTGAACATGAGGTTCTTAGTTTAACATTCTGATCAGACTGTATGAAGCCCACTGCCACGTCACGGCAAACCTCGTAGTGGGTCCTAACATTTCCTGCCTGAACGGGAGTGGAGCCGTGCGCCAACCACCCCCGCAGCGACAATGCACCAGCAGGGCGGGTGGCCTGGTGCCTCACAGCACCCATGCTGCAAGACCGAGTCCCCATGACTCCAGGCCGCGCCGCCCCACAAGCCCAAAACCACAGCATCAACGGCCGACACACACTGCACCAACACCACATGAAAGGAGCATTGTGATTCACCTTCCTCAAGGTCTTAAGTGAGAGCAAAAATAGGCTAGACCCTCTTTGCAGTTTCCTGCTAATTAAAATTGCCTATGCCAAATGGGAGGAGTGCTGGTCCAAAAAAGGGGAAAGAATATGCAATGCAAAAAAAAGGAGCATGGACCGCACGTCCAAAAAATCATACATTTGATCTAATGCCTCTCGGCAAAAATATATATAACTGAATATGAGGTTCTTAGTTTAACATTCTGATCAGACTGTATGAAGCCCACTGCCACATCACGGCAAACCTCGTAGTGGGTCCTAATATTTCCTACCTAAACTGTGATGCACTAGTTGTAAGTCAGAGCTGCTGCACCCTGATCGCTAGTTATGTCACCACTCTTCCCTGCATTGAAGCTGCAGGGAGAGCGTGCAGCTCTTGTCCAGCCAGCTTTGTTATGTCCTTGCTGGCTGGACAGCACAGCTCTGGTAATGAGCTGTACTCTGATTTACAAAGTGTGCACCCTTCCCCCACAGTGTAAACACTGGCAGCAGAGGGAGACAGAAGACTCCCTGTTACAGCTGCCTGCAATGATTGAAGGAACCCCCCCCCCCCCATCAGCCTAACAGTAAGTAAATGCAAATGGAGGGCCTTTAGTCAAGGATGATAAAGGGGGAAGGGGTTAAGTTATTTAGGGATGAATGAGGGCCCTATTCCCTCATCGCCCCTTTCTCTCCTGACTGACTGCATGGTGCACCCCATCCCCCTTATCACCTCTTACTGAGGCTTTTCTCCCTATATCACCCTTGACAGCATCCCCCCTCCGATATCACCCCTGGCTGCACCCCCTAACTGATCCTCATGCACCTATACTACCCCTAACTGCACCCTTCCCCCGTATCATACCTGACAGCAACCCCTTTCCCATATTACCCCTGACAGCAACCCCTCTCCCATATCACTCCTGACAGCAACCCCTCTCCCATATCACCCCTTGCTACACCCCCTCCTTGTATTACCCCTGGCTGCACCCCCTCCTTGTATCACCCCTGGCTGCACCCCCTCCCTGTATCACACCTGACTGCACCCCCTAACTGATCCCCATCCCCTGTATCACCCCTGACTGAGCCCCCTCTCCCTGTATCACCCCTGACTGAGCCCCCTTTCCCTGTATCACCCCTGACTGAGTCCCCTCTCCCTGTATCACCCCTGATGGAGCCCCCTCTACCTGTATCACCCCTGACTGAGCCCCCTCTCCCTGTTTCACCCGTAACTGAGCCCCTCTTCCTCTATCACCCCTGTCTGAGCCCCCTCTCCCTCTATCATTCCCGACTGAGCCCCCTCTCCCTCTATCACCCCTGACTGACTTAGTCCCTCTCCCTCTATCACCCCTGACTGACCTAGCCCCATATCCTTCTATCACCCCTGACTGACTTAGCCCCCTCTCCCTCTATCACCCCCGACTGACTTAGCCCCCTCTCCCTCTATCACCCCTGACTGACTTAGCCCCATCTCCCTCTATCACCCCTGACTGACTTAGCCCCATCTACTTCAATCACCCCTGACTGACTTAGAGGGAGAGGGGGGCTATCACCCCTGACTTACTAGAAGTTTTTTTCCTCACTACTAACAAAATGAGACCCTTCATAAGAAGTTATGGCCTTAAATGTGGCAGAGAGATTTAAGTAAGGGAAAGCTCTTTTTTGATATCACTAATAACGCCATACATAAGTGATTTAGGGCCCCCACCACTATTAGTGGATACATTCACATAATGCATTTGCTGCAGAATTTCTACAATGGAAATCCCACAGCAAATTAACAGCGGTAATATCCACACAGATATTGTGCAGATATTGCTGTGTTTACTGCTGATGCACCTTTACAATTGAGGCTATGTTCCCACGTTCAGGATTCTCTGCAGTTTTGACGATGCTTGTTATGCAGCATCAAAACTGCAGCGGCCAGATGTTACAGCATAATGGATGGGACTTCTAGAAATTCCATGTCCACTATGTTTGCATCTCAGGCTGCGGATCACCCGCGGATTCTGACATGTGGCGCATCTTTCAGACCTGCAGCATGTCAATTTCTCTTGCAGGTCTACATGTGGACTTTCCCCATAGACTAACATCTATGAGGAAAGTCCACAGGAGAAAAAAAATGGCGCCGCTCATTAGTATAATGAGGGCTGGAGAACGGAAGTGCTGCGGCTCTACTGCAGCGACGGAGCTGCAGTGTTTCACTCTGTGGGAACGTAGCCTGACTTTATCTGTTTTTGTTGCAAAGGATGAAGTCAGTGGTGAATATCCGCAGAGTATATTGACACCTTGTTCATGTGAAATTCGCAGCATCGGTTAATTCACGATCTGGATTCTCTCAGCGTATGGATGAGATGTCATAAAATCCCATCCACTACTCTGGTGCTATAAAACATTGGTTTAATTGTTATTACACATCAGGGGACATTTATCATTGAGTTTGCACCAAAATGTGGGCACCAGGTCTTTCTATAACAATAAGATTATACCCTGATATTAGCATGTTACCACACAATTGGTGGTCTTGCATTTATTTCTATGTAGCTACGTAGTGGGCCCCAAGAATTATTTTCTCTGGTGGGCCCAATGTACTCCAGTCTGATGCTGGCTGAATGACTTGGGGCTCAGACTGCTTGGCTATTTTACAAGGGGATGAGGTGGAAGCCGGATGACCATGGTCCTCAGGTGCCAACTGCACACTTTCTGCACTGGACCACGTGGAAGATAATGCGAAGGAACTCTCAGCCATCCACTCTAGCACCTTTTCAACATCTTGTGGCCTCACCTTTCATGCAGCAGTTCTCTGGGCTACGAAAGGACGCATAACGTCCTGTAGCCTGCGTGCACCAGAGGAAGGTGTTGTAATTGTGTACATAGCAGGTACAGACCGACCACGTCCTCTCCCTGTATCAGCTACATCACCACCACCATCAGCAGCTACACCATCATCACCATGGCCACATCCCTTATTTGATGCTCTCCTCATTTTTGAAACTTGTTTTTTTTAAAAACTACTCGCAAAGCGATGGCGGAAGAGTAGTTTTGTTTACTTGCAACAGTACTAGAAAAAAACACAGCGAAATGGCAATGAGAAGGCTGATGCGATATATTGATTTGCAAAACTACTAGAAAACACACACCAGGACTGAAAAAGTTTTTCTGGGGCCTACAAATGGCAACGAGAAGGTGATGCGATATATTGATTTGCAAAACTACTAGAAAACACACACCAGGACTGAAAAAGTTTTTTTGGCCCCTACAAATGGCAACGAGAAGGTTTGCGCAATATATTGATTTGTATATAGCACATAGGTCACCAATAATACTTCCCAAATTAGATGCATAACACACAGAGACTAGAGCCAAATAAACTCAAGCTCAAGGAAGATACATATTAAATAAAAAAATATATTTTTATTTAGGCAATTTAAAAGGGTATCACAATGTAAAATCAGTTTAAAAAACAGAAACCTTCCACTTCCAATTGCAGAAACCTTTCATATAAATAACACACACATGTATCAATAGTAAGTGCCCTAAAAGAACGGTCCATATAATGAATATGTTTGATATTAGGCTTCAGACCATTTTGATGAATATTAGAGTAGTCCTTATCAAAACACTATAAAAAGGTAACTAGAATTATAGAGAAAACATGAATTACATGTAATATGAATGTCAATACAGACCCAATTGATAGGACTATATCCAAATTGTAGAACGAGGTCTGATAATTAGCCAAAATAGTATATCAAAAACAAAGTGTCAGAGCATAGTGCAGGGCCCACTAAAGGGATAGTACTTACAAGTAAACCAGGTATTCAGCATAGGAATAAACCCCGACGACGCCGTTTCGCCGATGCTTCATCAATGGGGGCGTGTATTGTGCGTGCATAATGTCCCGTTTTATATGTACTCACATATAATCAGCTGTTTAGGGTCACCTGGATACTCAGAGTTAATTGGCGCATGCGTAGGTGACTGGAACTTCCGTCTACAGAAAGTGACTTCCGCGGTCAAGCGTCTGACACGCATACGATGGAACGCATGAGGTGTCTTTTGCGCATGACCGGAAGTCAAACGAGACCGTTCCCGCGCATGCGCACTCTCTGTTCCAGCATCCCCATATAGCAGTAGCGGAGTTTGGAGGGGGTGGAGAAAAAGGTAATATATTGCGGTGATACCAAATATTAAATATGCAATAAAGATTCCACATAGGACTAGAACGCAAAATTAAGACTTTTAAGGACATGTGATGTCAGGAAAAAATCCCCATATGTCAATGACCAACTTATAGAGGTAGTGAAGAGTGTTATAATGGTGGTGAGTAATAATAGTGTAAAAATGTGCAAATGAGAGGTCCCACAGACTATCGTACAAGTTAAAAGTTTAGGACCTATGGTAATGTGCATAGGACTATGTGAAAACATAACACCGTAGATAAAGTGAAGTAATAGGTAAAACCTATGTTTGTTAAGAAGTGCACTTGAGATAAATGATATGTAGAATATAAATCTTACATAATAACGTAGATAAAGTGAAGTGAAGCCTATGTTTGTTAAGAAAGTGCACTTAAAATAAATGATATGTAAAACATAAATCTTAAAATGTGCTCTATACATATGAAGGCCGACCAGCACATTAAATGAGATATATTATTAAGTACAACATCCAGAAAATTGTTATATACATATATTCAAATAAGGAGCTATCTGTTCATAAAGTCCACAAAAATTCAGATACATAGGGAGATAACATCACTTGCAAAGATATGACTATTAAAGTTCAGAAAATAAATACAGTATTTTCTCGGTGGTTTCTCTTGATTTTGTTTTACTTTTTTCTTTCTTCATAGAGTCAACCATCTTTGAATATAAAGGGACCCATAACAGATTCTTATAGATTTCCCTCCAGGAAAGGACCACCAAAGTCACTCCGAAACATCATTCTTCCAATCCGAAACAGCTGGTAAGTACTAGACATAGAAACAGTAATATTAAAAACAATTAAAACCAGTTAAAAAACGGACTAATGCAAGGTACCCAGCCAGGAATGGAAAAAGAGCAAGGGACCCAACAAAATATATCAAAATGTGCTGATATATAGAAATTCAGGGAAATATATGAAGTTGCTAATTAACCAAAAATTTGAAACGAGCTGTCGTAATCATTTTTAATATAAAGGCCGCCCATTATAGAAAAGCGGAAAACCCAAATTGTTCGTTCAGGCCCTGGGGAGATATTGAGCCAAGTCTGAAAATCCATTTACTTTCTAGTCTCGCTAGGGCTTGGCCCAGGTCACCACCCCTAACTCCCATATCAACCTGGTCAATCCCTCTTACCCTCAAACCCTTCGGGTCACTATTGTGATGGATTTTGAAGTGTCTCAGAAGGGTTCTCAAACCAGACAGCTCATCTACATGAATGAATTTTTCAATATCCAACACATGCTCCCTAGTTCTGATCTTTAGTTCACGGGTGGTCAGGCCAACGTAGATTTTATTGCAGGGACATAAGGCGTAATAAATTACGCCTTTGAAGTTGCAAGAAAGACTCTTTCTTATTTCATAAACCCTACTGTTGTTATAGTTACAAAAGTCTTTGCTATTAATCATGTTCCTACATACATTTTTCACATTTCCTGAAACCAAATTTCTTTTTGTCCAGTATTTGTACAGATTGATTTTCATAGTAGCTATGTACTAGGGAACCTTTAAGATTCTTGGACCGTCTTGCAACTAAAATGGGTTTGGGAGGCAAAATTTTGTGCAAAATGGGGTCACTTAGCAAAATTCCCCAGTGTTTGCTCAAAATTCCATTCAGCTCTGGCCATTGGACATTGTAGTCAGATATAAATCTGACTACATCTTTGGTACTGTCATTCCTATCTTTATTGCCATATAGTAACTGTTCCCTACTGGTGTTCCTTGCTTTGTTATATCCCGCCTTAATATTCCTTTTACTTTAACCTCGATCTTGAAATCGTCTTATGAGGTCTTGGGACTGCTGATAAAAGGATTCATTATCTGAGCATATTCTTTTTAACCTAAGGAACTGCCCTGTGGGGATGCCTTTAATCGTAGAGGGATGATGGGAGGAAGTACTGTGCAACAAGGTATTGGTAGAAGTTGCTTTTTTGTAAACATCTGTTGTGATGTAGCCACAACTAGTGGTTAGGATATGTCTAATGGATGAATATAAAGCTTCCACATCTGCGGTAACCATTACAGAATTGGCTTCCAGTTGTATAGAGTCTAGCCTCCTCAAAGCCTCAGTGGTGTCCTTAATAAAGGAAGGTAGGGTACGCACCAACGGTTGTAAATAAAAATCCACAATGGTGCATATACTCTCACAGAGACTCCCATTGCCCGAGATTATAGGTCTTCCCGGGGGATCAATTGAATCCTTATGCAGTTTTGGTAGCAGGTAAAAGGCAGGTAGTCTAGGCTGTAGTTTTCTTATCAAATCAACCAACCTCTTGGGGATAATATTAGTCTCAAAAGCTCTTTCAAGGATTGATACTAGTTGGGCCTGGAACTATGTTAATGGGTTATATGTCTACCTTTGATAACAGCCCGGATAGTCCAGTATTTTCAGGGCCTGCTTCTCATAGAGATGGTATGGCCAGACCACTAAATTGCCGCCTTTATCGGCTGGTTTTATCACTACATTTGGTAGTTTTTTTAATTGTTCCAAAGCCAAATTTTCTTCTTGTTTCAAGTTTAGTCTATTCCTAGGGGTATGTGGGAGTTTTTCAATTTCAGCGGTGACTATCTTGGTAAAGATGTCCACCGCTGAACATCCGCTGGCAACATCCCTTATTTGATGCTCTCCTCATTTTTGAAACTTGTTTTTTAAAAACTACTCGCAAAGAGATGGCGGAAGAGTAGATTTGTTTTCTTGCAACAGTACTAGAAAAAAACACAGCGAAATGGCAATGAGAAGGCTGATGCGATATATTGATTTGCAAAACTACTAGAAAACACACACCAGGCCTGAAAAAGTTTTTCTGGGGCCTACAAATGGCAACGAGAAGGTGATGCGATATATTGATTTGCAAAACTACTAGAAAACAGGCACCAGGCTGAAAAAAAATATTTTTGGGGCCTAGAAATGGCAACAAGAAGGCTGATGTGATATATTGATTTGCAAAATTACTAGAAAACAGACACCAGGTCAGAAATTTTTTTTTGGTAGCCTGCTAATAACAATGAGAGAACTTATGCCAATTATTGATTTCTCAGACTTCTAGAAAAAACACAGCATCTTAAATTAACAGTACTCCCACAGGCAGTGGGGGGGGATGGTACACAGCAGCTCAAAGGACAGTACTCCCACAGGCGGATGGGGCAGAGTACACACAGCGGCTTTTAGCATAGTACTCCCACAGGCGGAGGGGGCAGAGTACACACAGCAGCTTTTAGCACAGTACTCCCACAGGCAAAGAGTGCAGAGTACACACAGCTGCTTAAAGGCACAGTAATCCCATAGGCAGAGGGGGCAGAGTACACACAGTGGCTTAAAGGACAGTACTCCCACAGATATGAGTGCAGAGTACACACAGCGATATAAAGGACAGTACTCCCACAGATATGGGTGCAAAGTGCACACAGCGACTTACAGGACAGTACTCTCACAGGCGGAGGGGGCAGAGTACACACAGCAGCTTAAAGGCTCAGTACTCCCACAGGCAGAGGGGCAGAGTACACACAGCAGCAGCTTAAAGGACAGTACTCCCACAGATATAGATGCAGAGTACACACAGCGGCTTAAAGGTCAGTAATCCCACAGGCGGAGGGGATACACACAGCAGCTTAAAGGACAGTACTCCCACAGGCATTGGGATGCAGAGTACACACAGTGGCTTAAAGGACAGTACTCCCACAAGCAGGGGGTTGCAGAGTACACACATCAACTTTTAGCACAGTACTACCACAGATATAGGTTGCAGAGTACACATTGTTTTTTTTGCAGAATACGCAGCCGCTATCTGTCCCTCACTCCAGCTGCTCCTATCCCTACACTAATAAGAGCATAGTGGCGGCAGCACTCATGATTCGGCCTTTATACATGCTGGGTCACGTTCTGTGCCGGCCAATCAGAAGTGCCCACAGTCTAAAAGCTTGTTGATTGGTTGCGCTGCAGCCTTTCAACGAGCTTTATTAGCCGGACATACAGTAAAATGTCCGTGTTCTGGTTCTGGTTCAGGTTCGCTCATCCCTATTAATTTCTATACTATATATACAACAGTATATAGTAGATTTAAAGACCTCGTCATAATCACACAACTTGTCATTTTGTTGTCTCTACTGGCCAGTGTTTACAAGAACAATTAGAAACCACTGGGAATGAATTGAAGAACCGTGTATGGGGTTTTGCCTGTACAATCTAAATTGAGAAGCATTATTTCAACAATACCAAGACAAAACACGAAAACCTACAATACATGATGAGAGTGTAGAAAAGTTCAAGATTTTTCTCAAAACTATGTATCAAGTGTTTTCCTTATTCTTGTTTAATTCATCAAAGTTTACACTATCTCTAAAATAAATCTAACACAAACAGTTTGTCTTTATATGAATAAACTGGTTTGAAAAAGTAGTGTAAAAACAAAATGAGAAAAGACTTAACAGATAAGCGAAAACATCAGTTTCTCACCAGTGCAAAGAAAAGTATTTATGGTCAACATTGCAGTTATTGTAGATAAAGTACAAATCGAGTCTGATCACACAAGAAAGTAGAATTACATGCATTGTCATGTCGAGATTGCAGCAAAATAACACATTTGGCCCTAGTAAACTCAGTCTTGTTTTATACATGTTCTACATTTTACAGAAGAAGATGATAGCAATGTTGATTTTGTTCAAGTGAAAGAACCATATCAACAATATTATCATATTATATCATTGTGGATTGCAGAAAGAAAAGTTCTTCCTTAAATTGCTTTCATCTGTCATGATGTGCTGCTTTACTTTATCTGCCTTGACATAGTGTTGAAAAATATCAGGATTGAATCAATGCAATAACATGTAGGGTGCAATCTCTTTTGTCAACAGTCAACCTTACATGAATCTTTTAGCTTGCACATGGGAGCACAAACTTGAATTAGCAATTTTATCTAAAATAAAACATTTAAACTGTAACACCTGTAGTAAGATCTGTGTGTACAGATAATGGAATTGCTGGGATTACACAGCCATTCACAGCAGCAGACATTGATGAACCCTCTGCTGCACTTCCTCCCCCATGATGCAGAGAGGAGCAATGTCCACTGGGAGTTATAGTCCAAGACAGTGCAGCATAAGATTCACCAATGTCTGCTGTTGTGAATGGCTGTGTAATCCCAGCAATTCCATTCTCTGTACACACAGATCTTACTACAGGTGTTACATTTTCCCCCTAATGAGTCGCGGTAGGCCCCAAAGCATGAAATGACGACTTACCACCTGAAATTGAAACCTGTGGTAAAGATTCCTGACTAACACCACAATCAATAACATACCCTTTACTCCCATGACTTATGGGTACAGAGGGGAAATATGGCCACATACCATTTGAATAGGGGGGTATTATGACCCACCTGATCATATGTTATCATTGTAGTGGGCCTAGTGTCCCGTTTGGGATGAGTGTGTGTGACTGGGACTCCCTCATCGACCCCCAACGGGGTATCTGTTCTTTATCACAGCACCTCAGTCATTGAGCAATGGGATCCTGGCTCAGAGCTCCTCATAGCACTTGATCCAAATGGTACTGGTCAACTTGTTTGGGCCTAATTGCGCCCTTAGATAGTATCCTATCCACTAGCTGATCCAGTCGATAGAGGTAATCCGACATCCTCTCACCAGGGTCCTGGTAAGTAGTGCGAAGTTTATAAAGTAGATCTGTGGCATAGTCTGGAGACCCGAAAGCATCATCTAGGGCGACCATATTGTCTTGATAGGATGCTTGTGGCTGGCTTTGCCAAACAGCTTTTACCACTTCCATAGCAGGACCTTTCAGACTCTCCACAATCCTCTGTTTCTTCACCGCATTGGTGCACGGACATTCTTCTAGATACATCAAAGCAACATCCCTCCATGTGTCATACCCTTCTTCACCCTCTGGGATGGAAGTGACACCGGAAAAATTTCTCAGATGATAGTAGGCCCCTTCAGGCTGCAATTTGGCAAACTGGCCGACTAACTTCTCCATGGCTGCCACCACCACTTCCACAGTAGTGGCAGTTCCTTCAGGTCTGTCGCAATGAGGAGTGGGAGGCGGATATTCACTATGCCTCCCAGGCAGTGTGCTTGATTCTGGGCACAACTCCTCTGCTGCAGTCCTCTCAGGCCAGGCGATCTTCCACTTTTGCCCACATTTTAATGGCACAGCCATGACTAATGGGAAGTACTTCTTCTCCAAGGTCTTTCAGTAGTGAACAAGGCTTCTGGTATTTGATTCCCTTCATTACTCCGCCTGTCAACCACTCTGGGCTGAACAACTTCTTGGTTCACAACCCATAGTACCTCTTTATCCGATGCACCAGTGAGTTCACCACATACTGCAAAACTGCGTTCCGTTGCCACGCTCATCTCCCCACACCACATGGACACTTGTTCTTCAGTTAAAGTTTCCTTTATGGCGGTACCTGTTTTGTTTGATGTCAGTAGTACCTCCCCTGTAATGCCCCTTTAAACCACCTCTGTGGGCAGGGTGTTTGGTAGTTCTCACCTCAACTTAGCGCAGTGCCTCCACCCGAATCTTGCTGGGAGTAGTAGTGGGATGCAGGAGGGTCTTCCTCTTCTGCCAGGGTTCGACTCAGGAAAACCGTGTACACACTCCGTATGCACTCACAAAGAGATGAGGTTGAAAACTTTAAACAAGTTTATTGTAGAGGAAGGTAAACGGTACATATGGTAGGGGGAATAGCAGGTAATAATGAATAAACAGGATTTACAATTGACACATACAAAGAATTAGTTAAGGCTTTGCAGTTAACCTGAAAAATAAGGATGACACTTTCCCTTTAAGTAGCAACAACACACTCCTAGCTAACACTACTAAACTATAAATTGCTGCATCCTAGGTCAGCAACACAGTTCATGGTTGGGGACCGGTTGCCGCAGGTTGTTGGAGCTCTTGGTTGGTGCACATAACAAAGAAGCAGAATATCATTCACGGTTAGTCCTTTTATAACTTCAAGTGTGTGGAACCACAAGTCTCATAATAGCTCAGCAACTGTTCTCTTATTAACTCACCAGTGGAACCACAAGTCTCATAATAGCTACTCACTTCTCGATGTAGCTGTTCTGTAGTTACACCGTTTCCAGTCTTAGGGCTGCAGGGTCCGGATGCTTGGACACTGGGGATGGATGGCAGAATCGGTCCCTTGGTAAGGCCAGGTGGCGATGGACATCTCCTGATAAGCTGACTGGTCTGCAAATGTGGTTTAGCTGCAGGATTATCTTCTCCCCTCACACACTGTGGGGCTGGACGTTTAGCACTCACTCTGTGCCTCTGTCCCCTGCTCTCCAGTTTCAGACTCTCCACCCTTCTTCTCCAACCTGTTCAGCCAATCAGTCTCTTCCTCTGCTGCACTTCCTCCCCCATGATGCAGAGAGGAGCAATGTCCACTGGGAGTTGTAGTCCAAGACAGTGCAGCATAAGATTCACCAATGTCTGCTGCCGTGAATGGCTGTGTGATCCCAGCAATTCCATTCTCTGTACACACAGATTTTACTATAGGTGTTACAAAAATTTTAATAATTTTCATTCATTAATCACTTCATAATGCTCACATCTAGCACTTGGTATCCAACTGCCTCATTGTCCCGATACGGTGGCTGAAGCTTTTCTTAGATATCCTATTCAAAATTGACAAGATAGGATCAGTAGGTTGCTTCAGGTATGTTGACTGCATGTTCACTGGAGGATACTGAATGCAGTGCCAGGTTTTGCAACATGTTATACTGTGGAAAGACATCAAAACTAAGCATGGCAACTAATGTCCATCAAAAACATCCCTTTGCCTTAAGCTTGCCAAAGTGGAATCAATATTGATGAATAAACAAAAAGAAAAAATCGGCCATGTGAGGGCTTATTTTTTGCGGGACGAGTTGTACTTTTAAACACCATCACTGGTTTTACCATATCGTGTGCTGGAAAATGGGAAAAAAATTCCAAGTGCAGTGAAACTGCAAAAAAAATGCAATTCCACAGTTGTTTTTTGGGTCATTTTTTTACCACGTTCACAGATTGCTAAAACTGACCTGCCATCATTATTTTCCAGGTCGTTACGAGTTCATAGACACCAAACATGTATAGGTTCTTTTTTATTTAAGTGGTGAAAAAAAAATCCAAAGCTTGCTAAAAAAACAAAAAAAAATGACGCCATTTTCCGAGACCCTTAGCTTCTCCATTTTTCGGGATCTGGGGCCAGGTGAGGGCTTATTTTTTGCGTGCCGGGCTGACGTTTTTATTGATACCATTTTGTGGTAGATCCGATGTTTTGATCGCCCGTTATTGCATTTTATTGCAAAGTTGTAGCGACCAAAAAACTTAATTCTGGCGTTGAAAATTTTTTTCTCGTTACGCCGTTTACTGATTGTATTAATTCCTCTTTTATATTGATAGATCGGGCGATTCTGAACGCGGCGATACCAAATATGTGTATGTGTTTTTTTTTATATATATATATATATATATTTTATTTTGAATGGGGCGAAAGGGGGGTGACTTAAACTTTTATATATTTTTTATTTTTTTTATTTTTTTAAAAACTTTTTTTTTACACTTTCTGCTTGCTTCTATAGTCTCCAGAGGAGACTAGAAGCAGCAGTTGTCTGAATGCTTCTACTGCATACAAGCGATGAGCAGATCGATTGTATGCAGGAGAAATGCTCACTTGCTATGAGCGCTGACCACTAGGTGGCGCTCATAGCAATTGAGACATGACAACCACAGGCGTCTGCTGCAGACCCTGAGTTGTCATGCCCACCCATTGGTGACCCGCGATCACGTAACGGGGTCACTGATGGGCGGGGCTTTTGACTCCCGGAAGCGCTAGTTAAATGCCACTGTCAGAGATTTAACATGTTAACAGCCGCGGGTGGATTGCGATTCCAATAATCAGCTGACATGTGCTCGCTTCAGTGCGGGCTCACCGCCGGAGCCCCCGCTGAACCGGCCTTCCCGACCTGGTGCGTACTATTACTGACCAGGTCGGAAAGGGGTTAAGGAACATCCTTTCCAGGGTAAAGACTTGTGTATAAGGTAAAATAAATAACCAAAAATAAAAATACTCCTCCACACCTTGGGCTATGTTCACAAGTAGCATTTTTTATGCGTTTTTGCACGTTTGCATTGCTTTCAACCGTGACAAATGCATTCACCGGGAAATGTCATTTTAACATTTTACAAGCTTATCTGGCCATGTGCTGTGTGACACATGCATACAGTGCTAAAAAGACATGGGAACAGCATGGGTAAGACCCCTGGAAGCATCTTTGACACCCAGGTCACTGCCTAAAAGTGTGCCCATCAGAAGTGATCCTTGCCGCATCAGAAGATGCAGACTTGCAACTATCCCCGTGCAAGTCCTTGTCCCAGGGCAGTGTTCAATTGTACCTCCCCCATTCCTTGCAATGCAAGCGAAAATATGCAGCCAACCACCCACCCACCCGCAGGCTGCAATACCATACTGCTAGCTTTCACTTGAAATGGGGCCTTTTAGTTTGGAGGAGGCCGAAGCTGGCCACTACCTCATGGCCGCTTCGGCAGCGAGGTATCCATACTCTGTCCCCAGCCGCCCGGCGGCCGGGTGTCCACGCTCGGTCCCCAGCCGCCAGGTGGCGGCCAAGTGTCCATACTCGGTCCCCAGCCGCCCTGATTTATCCTGTCACCTTCCCCCACACTTTTCTTAGCCTGGCCTGCTTTAGGGCAGCATTGGACGAGCCCACCAGAGAACCAGACTCCTCCGGTGGGCCCTGGCTTCTCCATCAGGGGAGTTGAGAGTGCCTAGGTGAGGAGCATGATGATGATGATAGAAGTTAGCATCTGCTTTGTTTTCTTGGAATGCAAGCGCTTGTATGTAGTAGCGGCTAGGCCTGAAGTGGTCCGCGTTTTGGCGCATATCCTACCTCCTCCGAGGATTGCTGGATGTTTTCCTGCTACTATCCCAGTTCTATGACTCCCGTTAAAACAAAGCTTCAGGTGATAAATGATGGAAGAGGTGGTGGCAAAGGAGAAAGAGCAGGAGGAACAGGGACCATTCACATCAATATCAGGCCAGTCAACCAGATATGTCTTGTAGGATATGTTTCTGTAACAAAAGGAGCGGTTCGGCTACACAGTTATAGGGCATACAGTGAGTGCAATGCCTACCAAAAATTTCGAGCCACTCCAATGCCCCTTGGAAATGACATGGAGGTCAGAGGGCGTTAACTAAACCTTTTTTTTCGATTTATAGCAACTGGGTCTCCCGTGCACTGTTGGCCTAAGCAGTGAATGGAAGGCTTTCCAAAAATTATGAGGAACTGCAATGCCCCTTACAAGAGCCATGTGTGGCACCCCAGGGGTCTGGTCACCACAGTAATAGAGATATTACGTCGGAGAGCAAGTGGGAGGTTTCCTGGTCAGGATCCCTTAAACATGCAACATCTTCCTGCCCCAGTCCTGGGAGGGGAGAATTCTGCCCTTATAAACTGGATCTGGGGCGGGGTTGAGTGAGTCAGAGAACAGTCAGAGTCAGAGTGAGAGCAAGGGAAAGTAACAGCAAGGAGCTCTGTAGGAGCTAGGAGCTAAAGACCAGGGGCTGGAAGCTGAGCAGAGCTCGCCCTGGCAGAAGACAATAGGAACCGGACACAGGAGTCCGAAGCTGTGAGGACTTATATATCCAGCAGCAGAAACCAGCCGGCAGGGGATTTCAGGTCCTCTGGCCATAGAAGCCCGGAGGCTCAGTCACAAGCAAGGGACCAGCACCGCCGTTGTGGAGCGGAGGCTAACAGAAGGCCCCAAGTCACCAGCCATACGGGTGAGCACTACACGGTACACTCAGGGAAGTGGGCTACTTCTACCCGCTTACAGCAAGGTAGCCAGGAAGAGTGCAGACAGACGGGGAGGCCTACAACTCCACCTGGCCAGGGGAACTCCTGCTTGCTCACAGACTGACCAGGCCTCTTATGCTAGCCAGTACTCCCGGGAGGGTCTACCTTATAATCATCAGTAAAGACCCTGAACTGCACTGCAAAGACTCTGAGTCGTTCCTGCTGCGCTCGTGCACCATCACCCCCATCATCCACACTCACTGCCCTGAGGCTATACTCCTCCCGAGGGGAGTTATCCCATTCTATGCTGCGCACTCAACACCAGCCTCAGCGGTCTGCCTCGCAGCGGTGGTACTCCCTGACTGCAATCCACGGGTGGCGCAGTCGGACAATTAACCTCAAAACCTAAGAAAGACTGCCACTGGTTTGACCAGCCTGAGCCATGGGACCGGGTCACCGCCACGGAGACTACAGACCCCAGAGACCCGGCACCGGGTATCCCACACACGTGTACACACGGCCCAGGGGGCGCGTCACATGCAGTACAGCATATTACAAACATAAGTCCCATTATTGGGGAGTGGGTGTCCCATAGTATTTGCTTATGCCTTTCAAGCAAAAGCTGCCAAAAATTAGGACGGAGCAACTTGCAATGCCCCTTACAAGAGCCATGCAGTACAGCATATTACAAACATAAGTCCCATTATTGGGGAGTGGGTGTCCCATAGTATTTGCTTATGCCTTGCAAGCAAAAGCTGCCAAAAATTAGGACGGAGCAAGTTGCAATGCCCCTTACAAGAGCCATGCAGTACAGCATATTACAAACATAAGTCCCATTATTGGGGAGTGGGTGTCCCATGGTATTTGCTTATGCTTTCCCAGCAAAAGCTGCCAAAAATTAGGACAGAGGAACTTGCAATGCTGGCAACATGGACCACGGTCACCCTGGTGGTATAGTGGTCGTGGAGGCTGAGGATAAGGAGAAGAGCAAATAACAGCCGAAATGAGGAAGCGTATACCCATGTGTGGGTGTGAGGCGATGCATGGGAATACACCTCCCGAAATAACAGAGTGGATTTGACTTTATGTTACTCTGCTGTCATTTGGTGGTGATGAGAAGTCTGGCCCAATCCAGCCCTTGTTCATTTTGATAAGGGTCAGCTTGTCAGCATTGTCAGTTGACAGGCGTGTGCGCTTATCATTACATTATAATTCCCCCAGCGGCACTAAAAACACGGTCCGATAACACGCTAGCGGCAGGGCAGGCCAGGACCTCCAAGGCATACAGAGCGAGTTCATTCCAAGTGTCCAGCTTGGATACCCAATAATTAAAAAGCACAGAGGAATCACGGAGGACGCTGGTACGATCGGCAAGGTACTCCTGTTAGAACCTTGCTGTTAGGTTTTTTTTTTCTTTGCTGGTCACATGACCTTGTTGGCCTATTTAATCCTGCTCCGCCCTTCTGGCTTTGCTGGACTTCATTGTATATCTACTTTCTAGCTAGCCTGTGCTCTGTATCTAGCTCTGTTAGTTTGCTTGGTCTACGGACCTCTATGTTCTATCTATTTTGTTTGTTCGTCTGTCTGCTACTATTTCTGTTAGGAGGTGTCCCATATTCCTCCCAGTCCTTAGTACTTGTAGGGATTCCCTCCCCACATCTATAGGTCTCCGTACAGACTAGATTAGGACTTTAGCAGGTCTGATCGCAGGATCAGGTTCCCTGTTACATCGTAGGGATTCAGCTGAGTCCTATAGTAGGGACAGATCTCCTCTCTTTCCTTAGCTTTGGTAGCAGAACATAACAGTAAGTCCAGCCTGCAAATTCTCTAAGGAAAGATTTTTTTTTTTTTTTGTTCCATCATGGTGTCGGTTCAGGATTTGGCTAAACACCTGCAGGGACTCTCTCTGGAAGTGGCCGAGCTCCGTCAGCACGTGAGTAACTGTCCTGGAGCATATTTCTTGGAGCCTAAGGTATGTTTGCCGGATTTATTTTTTGGTGAACATCGAGAATTTTTTTCATTTAAAAATGCTTGCTTATTGTATTTTCGTTTGAGACCCAAGTCCTCTGGGGATGAATCCCAGCGCGTAGGGTTCATAATGTCACTTTTGCGCAAAGAGCCTCAGGAGTGGGCCTTTTCTTTGCAACCTAGTGATACATGCTTCAGATCAGTGGATAGTTTTTTTTCTGCTTTAGGATTATTATATGATGATCCTGACCGTGTGGCATCAGCTGAGACTGAGTTGAGACGTTTAAAACAAGGATCAGGTAATGTGGAAAAATATTGTACTCATTTTCGTCGTTGGTCCACTCAAACAGGGTGGAACGATTCTGCTCTGAAAAGTCTATTTCTTGCTGGGCTCAGTGAAAGGGTTAAAGACCTGCTAATTGCTTATCCTACACCTGAGGATTTGCAACAGGCTATGCAATTAGCTATACGGGTGGATAGAAGACTGCGTGCTAGGGTTAATGAGAGCAAATCCTCTGCTATGTCAGTTTCTGGTTATGAGAATGTGTGTACTAACAGTGGTGAACCGATGGAGATTGGATCGGTGGCACCTCGCTCTCAAGAAAAAGACCGTCGTTTTTCGGAAGGCTTGTGTTTCTATTGCGGAAAATCTGGTCATTTGATTAAAGGCTGTGAGCTTCGTATGAAGAAAGAAAAAAAAATGGTCAGTCACGCCCGTATTGCCTGTTTAAATTCCAAGGGTATATTTTTAGCTGCTTCCACGATTGCTCAGGAAAAATTAATGGAATTTCGGGTGTTTGTTGATTGCGGGTCTACACTGAATGTAATTGATGGGGGATTCGTGGAAAAACTCAATGTAAAACCTGAACCTTTATCATCCCCCATTGCTGTGGTTTCTGTGGATGGCTCCCCTTTGAAGAATATTACTCTCAAGGTCAGTGAATTTCCTCTCACTATTAATGGTGTTCACCATGAGAAATTGGATTTGGTAGTGTTGAATAACTTGCCTTCTCCAGTAATATTGGGTTTGCCCTGGTTAAAATTTCACAATCCTGTACTGGATTGGTCTACCAGTGAAATTAAATCCTGGAGCCATAAATGTTATGACAAGTGTTGTAACGGGCGTATTGCAGCTTTGGATAGGGGAGAATTGCCTGTTCCTATTCAGGATTTTTGGAGAGTTTTTTCTGAGAAGGAATCGCAGGTTTTGCCTCCCCATAGAGACTATGATTGTTCTATTGAATTTGTCCCTGGAGCGACTCTTCCTAAAAGTCGTTTATTTAACCTTACTATTCCTGAGAGGAAGGCTTTGGAGGAATATATACAGACAAGTTTGGCCGCCGGTCACATTAGGCCCTCTAAGTCTCCTGTGGCGGTTGGATTTTTTTTTGTAAAAAAAAAGGACGGCGGTTTACATCCTTGTCTGGATTTTCGTGAGATTAACAAAATTACGGTACGCAATCCTTACCCACTGCCATTGATTCCTGATCTGTTTAACCAGTTATTGGGGGCCAAGTGGTTCTCTAAAATTGACCTTAAGGGGGCATACAATCTGTTGCGCATGAAGGAGGGTGATGAATGGAAGACTGCTTTTAACACTCCTGTGGGTCATTTTGAGAATCTGGTTATGCCTTTTGGTCTTACTAATGCTCCTGCATTTTTTCAGAATCTGATTAATGACATCCTTAGACCTTTGATCGGTAAAAATGTGGTTGTGTATTTGGATGACATTTTGATTTATTCGCCAGATCTGGAGTCTCATTGGCGGAGCGTGCGTGAGGTATTACAGTTATTAATGGACAATTCGCTTTTTGCTAAGCTGGAGAAATGTGAGTTCGCTGTACAGAGAATTAGTTTTTTGGGCTACATTATCTCCAGCAAAGGTTTTGAGATGGATCCGGTTAAGGTTCAGGCTGTGCAGGAATGGCCTAGGCCTATTGGTTTGAAATCGATACAGAGGTTTTTGGGTTTCGCCAATTACTATAGAAAATTCATAAAAATTTTTTCTAGTATTGTCAAACCTCTGACTGATCTCACCAGGAAAGGTGCTGATGCGGTTCAGTGGTCTTCTGAGGCCATTGAAGCTTTTGTGTATCTCAAGGAGAGGTTCACCTCTGCTCCCATCCTTATGCAGCCTGATGTTACTAGGCCGTTTTTGGTTGAGGTTGATGCTTCCTCTGTGGGGGTTGGCGCAGTATTGTCTCAGGATAACGGGGATGGATTACATCCCTGTGCCTTTTTTTCAAAAAAATTTTCGGAGACTGAATTGAATTACGATATTGGTAATCGGGAATTATTGGCTATTAAACTCGCATTTGAACACTGGCGCCACTTCTTGGAAGGTGCGGAATTTCCCGTTCAGGTTCTTACGGATCATAAAAATCTGATATATCTTGATGTTGCCAAGCGCCTGAATGCCCGTCAGGCTAGGTGGGCACTGTTTTTCTCGCGGTTTAATTTCTCCGTTACTTACATCCCTGGTACTAAGAATGTTAAGGCGGATGCCTTGTCTCGCAGTTTTTCTCCCATAGTCGGTGCTGAGAAAGAGGAAAACATTTTACAAGAAGGTGTTGTGATAGCTGCTTTAGACTCCGTTTTGGAAGATGAGATTCTTAAAGCTCAGGAGAATGCCCCATCTAACACTCCTCATGGGAGGTTGTTTGTGCCTGGGACCTTTAGGAGAGATTTGTTTGTTGAGTGTCACGAATCTCGGTTGGCAGGTCATCCCGGAATCTCTGAGACCAAGAGACTGGTGGGTCGCAGTTTTTGGTGGCCTGGATGGCAGAAGGAAGTCATTAAGTGGGTGCGCCAATGTACTATATGTGCTAGATCTAAGTCCTCACATACTCCTGCTGCGGGGTTACTTTGTCCTTTGGAGGTCCCCAGTGCTCCTTGGACACATTTGGCTATGGACTTTATAACTGACCTTCCCCCCTCTGAGGGTTTTACTGTCATCTGGGTGGTCGTGGACCGTTTTAGCAAGATGTGTCACTTGGTTCCCTTCGTCAAACTGCCCTGCGCTAAAACTCTCGCTAAGGCCTTTGTCAAGGAAATTGTCAGACTTCATGGCGTTCCTACTGACATTGTTTCTGATAGGGGTCCTCAGTTCGTGGCTCGTTTTTGGCGTGCCTTTTGTGACAGGTTGGGAATTCATTTGTCGTTTTCGTCCGGATATCATCCTGAATCTAATGGCCAGACAGAAAGGAAAAACCAGGATGTTGAGCAGTTCTTGCGTTGTTTTGTGGCAGACAATCAAGAGGGGTGGTCTGAGTTTCTGCCACTTGCCGAATTTGCTCTGAACAATCATACATCTTCTTCTGCTGGTTGTTCGCCTTTTTTTTGTTGTTCTGGGAGACATCCGTCGTTTGGGTCGTTCTCCAAGTTGGGATCTGCCGTGCCTGAGGAGGAGAATTTTTCCGGTGATTTGGAAAGAGTTTGGACGGATGTGCGTGGTAATCTTCAGGAGGCCAACAGAAAATCTAAAGACTACTTTGATAGGAAACGACAGGAGGTTGTTCGCTGTTGGTGACATGGTTTGGTTGTCCTCTAGGAATCTGCGGTTGAGGATTCCTTCTAAGAAATTGGGTCCCAAGTTTGTAGGGCCCTTTAAGGTGCTTCAGGTTGTCAACCAATCTGCTGTTAGGTTGGAGGTTCCTACCTCCTGGAGAATTAATCCGGTCTTTCATGTCTCTCTGTTAAAAAAAGCTGTTGTGTCGGATGGTGACGCTTCTGCCTCTGTTCCTCCGGTGGTGGAGGACGGGGAATATGAAATTTCTCGCATCCTTGACTCTAGACGGTATAGAGATAGTTTGCAGTATCTTGTGGCCTGGAAAGGTTTCGGACCCGAGGATAACTCTTGGGTGAGGTCAGATGATGTTTCCGCGTCCAGACTTATCAGAGCGTTTCACAGGAGATTTCCTGATAAGCCTGGTCCTAGGGGATCCGGAGGATCCTCTTAGAAGGGGGGGTACTGTTAGAACCTTGCTGTTAGGTTTTTTTTTCCTTTGCTGGTCACATGACCTTGTTGGCCTATTTAATCCTGCTCCGCCCTTCTGGCTTTGCTGGACTTCATTGTATATCTACTTTCTAGCTAGCCTGTGCTCTGTATCTAGCTCTGTTAGTTTGCTTGGTCTACGGACCTCTATGTTCTATCTATTTTGTTTGTTCGTCTGTCTGCTACTATTTCTGTTAGGAGGTGTCCCATATTCCTCCCAGTCCTTAGTACTTGTAGGGATTCCCTCCCCACATCTATAGGTCTCCGTACAGACTAGATTAGGACTTTAGCAGGTCTGATCGCAGGATCAGGTTCCCTGTTACATCGTAGGGATTCAGCTGAGTCCTATAGTAGGGACAGATCTCCTCTCTTTCCTTAGCTTTGGTAGCAGAACATAACAACTCCCTCACCATCTTTTGAAACTTTCCACTCCTTGTGAGAGTACCCCGCGCCTCAGGGCCTGTAAGCTGGGCGGGTGTCAGAAAACTGTCCCAGAACGTTGACAGTGTTCCCCTGCCTCTGCTGGATTGGAGTTGCATCTCTCTCGCCTGTACGCCTTGGTTGGGCAACGAACTGTGACCTCTGCCGCTAGCGTGTTCAGATGGGAATTTTTTTAAGAGTTCTGCAGCAAGGGCCTTCTGGTATTGCCCCATTTTTGTAGACCTCTCCACCTCAGGAATAAGAAAGTGAAAGTTCTCCTTGTAGCGGGGGTCTACAAGTGTCACCAACCAGTAATGACTGTCACCCAACATTTTGACAACGCGAGGGTCACGGTTAAGGCAGCGTAACATAAAGTCAGCCATGCGTGCCAGACTGGTAATGGGCAAGATTTCCGTGTCCTCACCAAGATGACGACTGACCATGCTCTCCTCCTCCTCCTTCTCCTCCTCTTCCTCCTCCCCGCTGTCCTCAGGCCACCCACGCTGAACCGACGGTATGACACTTGTACAGGTACTACCGTCTACAACGGATGATAGCAGCTCCTGTTCTTCCTCCTCCTCCTCCTCCTCCTCCTCTCCCTCATTGTCCCCCAATGCACGTTGGGATAAGATGAGGCTGGGCTGTGTGTAATCGACCGCTACGGCTTCTTGATCCATCTCATCATACTCTGGCTGCAATGCCTCCTCTTTAATTCTCTGCAGAGAGCGTTGCAAAAGACAGACAAGTGGGATGCTGACACTAATGATGGCGTCATCGCCACTCACCATCTTGGTGGCCTCCTCAAAGTTTGTCAGGATGGTACATATGTCAGACATCCAGGTCCACTCCTGAGGTCTTATGTGTGGAGTTTGACCTGAATATCGACGGCCTTGTTGCAGCTGGTACTCCACAACTGCTCTCTTCTGCTCACAAATCCTTTGCAACATGTGGAGGGTAGAGTTCCAACGTGTGGGGACAAAACACACAAGTCTGTGTGCCGGAAGCTGCAAACGCTGCTGCAACACAGCAAGGGCGGCGGAAGCTGTAGCCGACTTGCGAAAATGAGCTGACAGGCGGCGTACTTTGACGAGCAGATCTGGCAACTCGGGGTACGATTTAAGACACCGCTGAACCACGAGGTTAAGCACATGAGCCAGGCATGGTACGTGTGTGATCTCACCTCGCCTCAGAGCCGCCACCAGGTTACGGCCATTGTCATACATGACCATGCCGGGATGTAGGTTCAGCGGTCTCAGCCACAGATCTGCCTGCTCTTTCATAGCTGTCCACAACTCACAAGCAGTGTGAGGTTTATCACCTAAGCTTATGAGTTTCAGCACAGCCTGTTGCCGCTTGGCGGAGGCAGTACTGCAATGCTTCCAGCTTGTAACTGATGTGGTGATATCTGAGATGGAGACTGAACATGAGGAGGAGGAGGAGGAGGAGGATGCGCAGGAGCTGTACACTGTGGGGGCAACTCTGACTGACATAGGGCCCGCAATCCTCGGTGTGGGGAGGATGTGTTCCGTCCCAAGGTCCGACTGGGTCCCGGCTTCCACTATGTTTACCCAGTGTGCCGTCAGAGAGATGTACCGTCCCTGGCCACAAGCACTTGTCCACCTGTCCGTTGTCAGGTGGATTCTCCCAGCAACTGCGTTGTTGAGGGCACGGCAGATGCTTTGGGACACGTGCTTGTGTAGTGCAGGGATGGCACACCGGGCAAAATAGTGTCGGCTGGGGACCGAGTACCGAGGGACGGCCACCGCCATAAGATTGCGGAAGGATTCCGTTTCCACCAGCCTAAAAGGCAGCATTTCCAATGCAAGCAGTCGTGAAATGTGCGAATTTAGGACTGTGGCCTGTGGGGCGTTAGCTGCGAATTTCCGCTTTCGTTCAAAGGTCTGGGATATGGACAATTGAACGCTGCGGTGGGACGTGGACGTGGACGTTGATGCTGTTTCTTGAGAAACTGCCATAACAAGTGAAGACTGAGAGGAGGGCACATCTTTACATGCAGTATGGACAGGGGATTGCCTTGCACACACAACAGGGGGTTCTATTGCACGCACAACAGTGGAAGAAGCAGTGGTGACACCCGCTGACACTGGTCGTGGACCCTGGGTTTCGCCCCACAAAGTCGGGTGCTTTGCTGCCATGTGCCTGATCATGCTGGTGGTGGTCAGGCTGGTAGTTTTGTCACCCCTGCTGATGCTGGCATGGCAGGTGGAACATTTGGCCTTTTTGGGGTTATCAGCAGAGTCTTTAAAAAAATTCCAGACTCTGGAAGACCTACCGCTTGTACTGGCAACGTCCCTCGTGTTGGTGTTACGGGGAACGGTTGCCTGCCTTCTGTCTGCGGCCACCACACTGCTTCTTCCTGCCTGTTGGGGTACTCTGCCTCCCTCCCCCTGTGTGCTGCTGGCCTCACTCTGCATGTCCTCCTTCCACGTTGGGTCAGTTACTAGATCATCCACCACCTCCTCCTCTTCCACTTGCACACCACGATCCTCCTCCTCACTTCCTGGCAATTGTGTCTCGTCATTGTCCACCTCTTGTGACAGATTGCCAACGTCGACTTCCTGTGGCCGTGGCTGTTCAAATATTTGGGCATCGCAACATGGGATCTCCTCTTCCACCACTTCAAGTGGATCAGGCGAGGGGCCCAAATATGGAAATGGACCAGTGAACAGCTCTTCAGAGTGTCCAAGTGTGGGATCACTTGCTGTCTGACGACACTCGGCATGGTGGGAGGAAGGAGCATCAGGGTGAGGAGGAGTATGCGGTCTAGACTCACGGCTACTAAGAGTTGACCGTGTGGAAGACAGACCGGAGGTGGTGGTGCCCAGGTAACTGGAAGTATTGTCTGCTATCCAATTAATAACCTGTTCACACTGATCAGTTCTCAATACTGGTGTTGTTCTGTGCTTCCCTAGTAATTCGGTCAAGAAGTGGGAGCGAGAAGATGTGGCTGTTGGTTGTGGCACATTTTCACCTTGGCCACGGCCCCGTCCTCTGCACGAACCATCACCAGAACGTCCACTTCCACGTCCCTTGCCACGCGCCTTGCCTATTGTAAATGAAGTAAAATAGCTTACACTTGCACTATCAATGGAAAAAGGATAATAAAGAGTAGATTAGAACCGTGGAAGAGGAAAACCACAGTTATTGTTTACTGGGGTATACCACACTTTTTTAAATAGAGATATTTGCGGCTGAACAGTGAGCGACACACTCAAACTGTTTTTTTTAGATGCAAATGGCCCAAAAGTGGATAATACAGAGGTTTGTACCGTGGAACTGCAAAACCACACTTGCATTTCTCGGGCCTACACCAGACTATTTTCAACAGATATATTTGTGTCTGAAAAATCAGGGAGACACTATTTTTTTTTTTTTTTACAGCAAAAAATGCAAAAAGCAGGATAATAGAGATTTTTTACCGTGGAACAGCAAAAGCACTCTTCTGTCTCTCTGGCCTACACCAGACTATTTTCAACAGATATATTTGTGTCTGAAAAATCAGGGAGACACTATTATTATTTTTATACAGCAAAAAATGCCCAAAACAGGATAATAGAGATGTTTTACCGTGGAACATAAAAACCACAGTAATAATTTACTGGTGTATACCAGGCTTTTTAAAATATATACTGTATATATATGCGGCTGAACAGTGAGCGACACACTGAAACTGTTTTTTTTAGATACAAATGGCCCAAAAGTGGATAATACAGAGGTTTGTACCGTGGAACTGCAAAACCACACTTGTATTTCTCGGGCCTACACCAGACTATTTTCAACAGATATATTTGTGTCTGAAAAATCAGGGAGACACTATTTTTTTTTTTTTTACAGCAAAAAATGCAAAAAGCAGGATAATAGAGATTTTTTACCGTGGAACAGCTAAAGCACACTTCTGTCTCTCTGGCCTACACCAGACTATTTTCAACAGATATATTTGTGTCTAAAAAATCAGGGAGACACTATTGTTATTTTTATACAGCAAAAAATGCCAAAAACAGGATAATAGAGATGTTTTACCGTGGAACATCAAAACCACAGTAATAATTTACTGGTGTATACCAGGCTTTTTAAAATATATATATATTTGCGGCTGAACAGTGAGCGACACACTCAAACTGTTTTTTTTAGATACAAATGGCCCAAAAGTGGATAATACAGAGGTTTGTACCGTGGAACTGCAAAACCACACTTCTATTTCTCGGGCCTACACCAGACTATTTTCAACAGATATATTTGTGTCTGAAAAATCAGGGAGACACTATTTTTTATTTTTTTTACAGCAAAAAATGCAAAAAGCAGGATAATAGAGATTTTTTACCGTGGAACAGCAAAAGCACACTTCTGTCTCTCTGGCCTACACCAGACTATTTTCAACAGATATATTTGTGTCTGAAAAATCAGGGAGACACTATTATTATTTTTATACAGCAAAAAATGCAGAAAACAGGATAATAGAGATGTTTTACCGTGGAACATCAAAACCACAGTAATAATTTATTGGTGTGTACCAGGCTTTTTAAAATATATATATATTTGCGGCTGAACAGTGAGCGACACACTCAAACTGTTTTTTTTAGATACAAATGGCCCATAGAACTGCAAAACCACACTTCTATTTCTCTGGCCTACACCAGACTATTTTCAAAATCAGAGGCACACTTTTTTTTTTTTGGGGGGGGGGGGGGACACCAAAAGGTTAATAAGATGGGTATTTGTACATTGTGAAGGAGGAAACAAAAAAGAGGATTTAGATAAAAAAAAAAGGATTTTTCCTGGCCCCCGGGACCTGGAGCTAAGTCCAGCAATTTCAGCAACAGGAGCATCACACAGGACTGTAATGCAGCGTTTGCTGGTATAACCACTGCGTCTCCTATACAGCCTGCCTGCCTGCCTGCCTGCCTGCCTGATATACCTGGGATGGATATTAGTCCTGAGAAGGATTGTTTGTTTGATCTGGCAGCCTTTACAGACCCTACACTAACTATTTTGCAGGATATATCTCTCCCTAAATCAGCAGCGCTGTCCCTACACTGTCTGATCCGGAGCGACTGTGTCCAAGATGGCGGCGCCCGGTTTTAAATACTCGAGGTGACGCTGTGCGGCCAGCCAATCACTGTAATGCCCACAAACAACATGGCTGCGGCATTACAGTGACTGGCTGGCAATCCCTGCATGTTCATTGGCTCTGTAAAGAGCGCCAAACATGCAGGGCGGAGACCCGAGCTTCCGCCCGAGTAACCCGGAAATGCTCGGTGCTCGCCGAACATCCCGAGTAGCGTGATGCTCGGGCGAGTACCGAGCAGTGTCGAGCATGTTCGCTCAACACTAGCTTCTACCTCATGGGCTGCATATTTTTTAGCCATCTTTTGAGTGATCAGTCATGGAAATGTTCACAAAGTATAACAAAAATTAACTATTAAAAGTTTAGTTACTCGTTTTTACTTTTGTCAAACACTTGCATGACCATTTGATTTAGCTGACTTGTGTACCCAGCTATTGTCAACACTTTTGTTTTATGAGACTGTTCATGATTAGTGATGAGCGAACATGCTCGCTACAGCTCAGTGCTCACCTGAGCATCTCACTGCTCGAGATGCTCCGTGCTCGCCGAGTATTTCCGGGGTTGCTCGGCGGGATCTCGGGTCCCCTCCCTGCATGTTTGGCGCTCCTTAGAGCGCCAATCAACATGCAGGGATTGCCTGTCACTCACTGTAATGCCGTAGCCATGTTGGTTGTGGCATTACAGTGATTGGCTGGCCGCACAGCGTCATCAGGTCTATATCAGACCTGGCGCCGCTGTGCTCGTCACAGTCACTCCGGAATCAGGCAGAGTAGGGAGAGGTGCTGCTGCGTCAGGGAGAGATTAGCTTGTGTATTATGTAGTGTAGGGGGAAAAACTGTACATTACACATATCCATCTTAACAAACAGTCCTTTTGAGGACTAACTAATCCATATGCAGAGTTATCAGGCAGGCAGTGTATATAGGCAGGCAGGCAGGGTATATAGGAGACTGCAGTGCATATAGCACAAGAGGCTCCATTCCAATTCTTCCTTGTGCTGCTGTTAGATATTTCTATACAAAGGCCCAGGTCTCAGGGGCCAGGAATACTTTTTTTTGGATCTTAATCCTCATTATTTGCTTAAAAATCAATCCAGAGAACACCGTTTTTCTGCGCCATTTGCTTGTTGGCACTGCAGAATACAGCCAGGACCTTTCCATATTGCAGCGCTAGAAACCCAGCTATTCAAAACTGTGTTTTCTTCGTCACACGGATCACATATACGTTGTCAGAAAATACTGCCATTTCTGGCCTCCATTAAAAATTTCCTTTAGTGTGTCAGTGAAGCAATTCACACTAGTTTGCTGTTCAAACTACTTACCTACAGGCCAGGTATTTAAAACTCTGTTTTAATCCTTCCTGGACAAAAATGTCCTGGAAGGATGGGAAATTTTTAAAAATGAGATTCTCAAAGCACAATTGTTAACAATCCCAAAAAGTAGGAAAAATGGGAAGCATTTAAGGAAATCAGGATGGATGAACACAGAACATAAACACATGCTAAAAAGAAAGAAAGAAATGTTTATCAAATGGAAAGAGGGAGGCATATCTAAAGAAGATTATAATGCAGTCTGCAGATCCTACAGGGCACGTATTCGGTTAGCTAAAGCTGACAATGAATTAAGGCATGCAAGAGATGTCAAAAGCAATAAAAAAGGATTTTGTGGGTATGTCAAAAGTAAAAGAAAAGTCAAAGATGCTATAGGATTTTTACAGGATGAAAATGGTGAAATGGTAAGAAAGGATGTTGAGAAGGCAGAACTTTTTAATTCCTATTTTGCATCAGTTTTCTCTCAGAAAGAAAATGCAACATCAACTGATCTTCACTGTCCTATTAACCCCTGTACAACCCAAGGTGGTTTGCACGTTAATGACCAGGCCAATTTTTACAATTCTGACCACTGTCACTTTATGAGGTAATTACTCTAGAACGCTTCAACGGATCCCCCTGATTCTGAGACTGTTTATTCATGACATATTGTACTTCATGATTGTGGTAAAATTTATTCGATATTATTTGTGAAAAAAAGGGAAATTTGGCGAAAATGTTGAAAATTTTGCATTTTTCAAAATTTGAATTTTAAGCCCTTAAATCAGAGAGATATGTCACACAAAATAATTAATAAATAACATTTCCCACATGTCTACTTTATATCAGCACAATTTTGTAACCAACATTTTTTTTTATTGGGGAGCTATAAATGTTAAAAGTTGACCAGCGATTTCTCATTTTTCCAACAAAATTTACAAAACCATTTTTTTAGGGACCACATCATATTTAAAGTCACTTTGAGGGGTCTTTATGACAGAAAATACCCAAAAGTGACACCATTCTAAAAACTGCACCCCTCAAGGTGCTCAAAACCACATTCAAGAACTTTATTAACCCTTCAGGTGCTTCACAGGAATTTTTGGAATGTGGAAGAAAAAAATTAATATTTAACTTTTTTCACAAAAATGTTACTTTAGACCCAATTTTTTTTATTTTCGCAGGGGTAACAGGAAAAAATGTACCCCAAAATTTGTTGTGAAATTTCTCCTGGGCACACAGATACCCCCATGCACCTTTTCACACCCACACATGGGTATACGCTTCCTGATTTTGGCTATTTGCTCTTGTTCTCCTCTTTCTCCTCATCCTCCACCACCATATCACCATGGTGATATGGTGGTGCAACACCCACATAATTTTTTTAAAAGGTGTTTATGATGTCCGTAAAAAAAAAAATGTATACAGTATGTTCATGCATACCTACCATGGGTAAATGTTTGTCAGCCCATACACTTGTGAATAGGCATTACAAGTATAGGGGGCCCACTCCTTTCTAATGGGAACATTTTTTTATAAGGCCCTCCTCCACATCTCTTCCAAGGGGCATGAAGTGCCTCCAAATTTTTGGCAGCCCTTGCACTCACTGCATAGGCCAACACTATGGGAGACTCTCTCCTTTCTAATGGGAATTTGTCATTACTGTGGCCCTGCTCTATGTTTCTTTAAATTGTTAGTTCGGTTTTTCCTAAATTTGGTCAGCCGTTGGACTCACTGCATACCCTATAACTGTATAGCAGACCCTCTCCTTTCTAATGGGAACATGTCGTACCTTGTTACTGTGGCCCTGCTCTATGTGTCTTTAAATTCTTAGTGGGGTTTTTCCTAAAATTGGTCAGCCGTTGGACTCACTGCATACTCTATAACTGTATAGCAGACTCTCTCCTTTCTAATGGGAATTTGTCGTAACTCGTTACTGTGGCCCTGCTCTATGTGTCTTTAAATTCTTAGTGGGTTTTTTCCTATAATTGGTCAGTCTTTGGACTCACTGCATACCCTATAACTGTATAGCAGACGCTCTCCTTTCTTATGGGAATTTGTCGTTACTGTGGCCCTGCTCTACGTCTCTTTAAATTCTTAGTGGGGCTTTTCCTAATATTGTTCAGCCATTGGACTCACTGCATACCCTATAACTGTATAGCAGACTCTCTCCTTTCTCATGGGAATTTGTCATTACTGTGGCCCTGCTCTATGTGTCTATAAATTCTTAGTGGGACTTTTCCTAAAATTGTTCAGCCGTTTGACTCACTGCATACCCTATAACTGTATAGCAGACTCTCTCCTTTCTAATGGGAATTTGTCGTTACTGTGGCCTTGCTCTGTGTGTCTTTAAATTCTTAGTGGGGTTTTTCCTAAAATTGTTCAGCCATTGCACTCACTGAATACCCTATAACTGAATAGCAGACCCTCTCCTTTCTAATGGTAATGACGCGCCCCCTGGGACATATTCCTTTTTGAGGGGAATACCCGGCACCGGATCAGATGGGGGGTTGTAGTCTCCGAGCGGCTGTGACCCGGTCCCGTGCCCAGGGCGTCAAGCTAAGTGTTATGTGGCAGTCCTTACTGATGTTATAAGAGTTCTTTTGTGTCGACTACGCCACCCGTTGTAATGCGGTCACTGTGGCCGCCGCTGCAGCAGGGTCCGCTGAGGCTGATGGTGGATGTGCAGCTTGGTGGGATAACCCCCAACGGGAGGGGTATAGCCTCAGAGGGGACAGGCGCAGAGGATGGGGGTTGTGGTGGTGCGGTGCAGCCGGCAATGAAGACAGACTCGGGTTGTGCAGTTAAGGGAGTTTACTTACTGCTGATGTTTCGGTCACTCCAGCTGTTAGTGACCACCCGAGCCGTGCTGCGTCCACCAGGTCCTGGATCCGGCCAACCCCCAAACAAGTCCGGAGCGTGGCCCTGAGCTCTCCCTCTGTCCTTTCTTCAGCCGTCCCCACCAGTGATCCACCTAGGTCCAGCTCCCTCGGGCCTTCTGTTGGGCAACCCTTGGCCTTAGGTTCCCTGACCCTCCATGTGGTATGCCTTCAGGGTGGATGTAGTGGGTGGCCGTGGCAGATGCTGCCCACAGCCTCCGGTCTCTGGCTAGGGATGTTTTTGCCCCCACCAGCTTGGGTTCCGGTACCCTTGTGCTGACTCCTCACCCGGTGCTCTAATTTGGGTTCTTGGGTCCCTTCAGTCTTCCCCCTCTGGGTCTTTCTCTTTCTTTCTCCTCTCTCTCTCTCCAGGGCTGCTGTTTCCTTCTCTCTCCTCTCCAACTGACTTGTTCTCAGCGTCTGACCCTGATCTTAGTTGGTGCCCTCCTTATATATCCCTCTATGTGTGAGCTCAGGTGACCAGCACCCAATGAGCTCCTATCACTACCCAGACTGCTCCCCCTATCTGCCCCTACACTACATGGGATGTACCACCCCCCTCCCACTCCAGCCAGGAACAGGCTCGGTTGTACCTGCACATTTCTAAGTGGGAGTACCGTCGGCCTGCTCCTCTGAAATGGGATGTATGTAGTGCATGCAGTCTATCTGAGCTCAGTTCCACACTCCTTCCTTACCCGGGAGTGGAATATCACACCTCTGGGTTGAGGTGCAATACCCCTGTAGCAGCCGAATCCTCAGGGTGCTACATTCCCCCCTGGTAAATCACAGCACGTCCTCGGGCTGTAAGACATAAAACACCAAAAACATACAAAATTTTTATATCAACATATAAAACATATAAAACATTATATATATATAAAACTTTTTCATATAAACATTCTCGTCGACTTCTCTGGTCTCTGGTTTCAGGTTCCTCCTCCGGACACTGTGCAACGTGTGTCCGGGAAAAGTGCGACAGTCTTTCTAGAAAAATGGTTTCTCCTATAAAACCGGTAGGGGGCGCTTTAGGACGCGCAACTATATACAGGGAAGTTGGAAGTTGGCCGCTCTCAGTCCTCGGCCAGGTAGAGGGTAGGGAATGGCTGCTCACAGTCCTCAGCCTGTAGGATGAAGGGGTTAACGGGTAAAACAGTTCACTGGTCCCAACGGGGACTATTTTAGCAGCAGCAACAGTTTCAGTTTCTATATACCCCGATTGGGTAACTATTTACAGCTCCTGCTCTGCCGCACTCAACGGCGTCTTCCTCCTGCTCTTTCTTGATATGATGTTTCTTCAGACCCGTCCGGGTCCTCTGGCTCCTCCTCTCCGTACCGCAACTCCTCCTCCGTCAAGCGGTGTACGTGGAGGGCGTAAGGTCCTTTGGCACACTTGTGCCGGGTGAAAGTGACCTCGTCTCCGACGTAGAGGTCACGGCCTTTGTGACCTTCCGGCAGGTGGGACTCGACGTCTCTGCGGGTCACAAAAACGTCACCGCGGTTGTTACGGTCCTTTATGAAGCCCCACCCATGCTGCGCATTAAACTTTATTACCGTCCCGATGGTACGGGGACGATTTGTTGCATAGGGGTCCCTTCTGGTCCGACTCTTTTGCTCCGCGCTGCGGGTCTGGGCCCATTGCTCTCTGACCCGCCTCTCCTCCCATTCTCTCTGAAACTCTGCCAGCTGTTGACGGCAACACTCTGTGCGTTCAGCTGCAGCTGCCCGAGTCTCTCCGGTGAACCCCATCAAATCTTCTCCCGTGGGGTCCCACACGAATTGGGCTTCTTCTAGTGGAGGCGAGACCCGAGTCACGGGCTTTGGAGCCGGGATCAGGGGCTCACACAGGGGACCTAACTTCTTTTGTCGCTCCAGTTCCAAGAATTCTTCGGGCCAGATGAAAGGCCGCCCGTCCGGCCACGCCAGCTGGCTGAAGGGGTCCTCTCCCAGATATGGCACCCTTGGTGTTTCGGGTGCGGGCGTGATGGTGGGGGCGCCCAGGTTACCCAGGCCTTGCGGCCAGGCCGGGGGCATCTGGAAGGTAAATGGAACTGTTAACACTGCGGCGCCCTGGGCTACCTGGCCTTGCGACCAGGCCGGAGGCTCCGCGGAGGTAGATGGCTCTGCTGGGGATGCGGCGCCCGGAAACGCTAGGCCCTGCGACCAGGCCGGAGGCTCCTCTTCCTTCGCCACGCTCCGGGTCACGACGCGTGACGTCACCGGGGTCGCGACGGCGGCTTCCGGTCGGGGCCTAGTCGGTGGCGGTGTCATGGCGGTCTCGGGTACGGCCGGGGGACCTTCGGGCTCTGCGACGGGGAGCTGGGGCAGATAAGCGGTCTTCCGGTATGGGGTATAGGCGTCCCCCTTACCTGCTGCCATTCGTCTCGCTCCCTCTTCTGCGCCGTCTCCGGCCTTGGGTCCTCCCGCGTCATCCGCAGAGGCAGTCGGTGTCTTCTTCCAAGGGAGCGGGTTCCGTGGACGGGTTCCAGCTTGCTGGGCCATCTCCCGGCCCCACTCCGCCAGGATCTCCCTCTGCACTCGGGCCATCCTTCCCGCGAGGCCCTCCAGGGCACTCCGCGCGCACTCCCGATCTCGGGGAAGCTGCGCCAGGATCTCCGCTAAGCCTAGCGGGGTTGTTGACTCCAGCAGGCTCCTGACCATCGGGTCGGTGCTGCTCTGCTCTCCTCTTTCTTCTTTTTGCAGGCTCCTGGCCAGCGGGCCGGTGCTGCGCTGCTGCCGCTCCATTCCCGGGTCTATTCTTCCTCTCCTCGACTCCGGGTGCTCTCGTTCTGGACACCTTGCCTCCGGGTGCGCTCGTTCTAGACTCCTCCAGGCGACACCCATCTTTGTTCTCTCCTTTCGTCTCCTCCCACTTCGAGGGCGGTCCCGGGGCAACTCGGTGACTGTCAGCTCCAGGGGTAGTTCTTTCACGCTGACAGACACCTCCAACATCACAGTCTCTGTTGGTGGGGGCGGTTTCCACTTTTGGCGCCATTTTCTGTCCTGGCCCACGATGGGAGGTGGCCTCCTGCCCTCCTTTGGCACGCCCATAATGGCGTCCGCTGCTCTTCCAAGGCGGGAAATCTGCGGTTTTGGCGGGAAGCGTCGCCCAGTGGCGGGAAACTCTGCAGATGGCGGGAACAAGCTGGAAATGGCGGACAATCGGCGGGAAACGACTGGTGATGGAGTCCGATGGCGTGGACCCTCCGGAACCGGCGGGAGACTTCTTTCTGAGGTAAACTTGCACTTTTCTTCAGGCACGCAGTACCCGGGTGTTGCGGGCACGTAATCCTGCCGACTACGCCAAAGTTGACGCGCCCCCTGGGACATATTCCTTTTTGAGGGGAATACCCGGCACCGGATCAGATGGGGGGTTGTAGTCTCCGAGCGGCTGTGACCCGGTCCCGTGCCCAGGGCGTCAAGCTAAGTGTTATGTGGCAGTCCTTACTGATGTTATAAGAGTTCTTTTGTGTCGACTACGCCACCCGTTGTAATGCGGTCACTGTGGCCGCCGCTGCAGCAGGGTCCGCTGAGGCTGATGGTGGATGTGCAGCTTGGTGGGATAACCCCCAACGGGAGGGGTATAGCCTCAGAGGGGACAGGCGCAGAGGATGGGGGTTGTGGTGGTGCGGTGCAGCCGGCAATGAAGACAGACTCGGGTTGTGCAGTTAAGGGAGTTTACTTACTGCTGATGTTTCGGTCACTCCAGCTGTTAGTGACCACCCGAGCCGTGCTGCGTCCACCAGGTCCTGGATCCGGCCAACCCCCAAACAAGTCCGGAGCGTGGCCCTGAGCTCTCCCTCTGTCCTTTCTTCAGCCGTCCCCACCAGTGATCCACCTAGGTCCAGCTCCCTCGGGCCTTCTGTTGGGCAACCCTTGGCCTTAGGTTCCCTGACCCTCCATGTGGTATGCCTTCAGGGTGGATGTAGTGGGTGGCCGTGGCAGATGCTGCCCACAGCCTCCGGTCTCTGGCTAGGGATGTTTTTGCCCCCACCAGCTTGGGTTCCGGTACCCTTGTGCTGACTCCTCACCCGGTGCTCTAATTTGGGTTCTTGGGTCCCTTCAGTCTTCCCCCTCTGGGTCTTTCTCTTTCTTTCTCCTCTCTCTCTCTCCAGGGCTGCTGTTTCCTTCTCTCTCCTCTCCAACTGACTTGTTCTCAGCGTCTGACCCTGATCTTAGTTGGTGCCCTCCTTATATATCCCTCTATGTGTGAGCTCAGGTGACCAGCACCCAATGAGCTCCTATCACTACCCAGACTGCTCCCCCTATCTGCCCCTACACTACATGGGATGTACCACCCCCCTCCCACTCCAGCCAGGAACAGGCTCGGTTGTACCTGCACATTTCTAAGTGGGAGTACCGTCGGCCTGCTCCTCTGAAATGGGATGTATGTAGTGCATGCAGTCTATCTGAGCTCAGTTCCACACTCCTTCCTTACCCGGGAGTGGAATATCACACCTCTGGGTTGAGGTGCAATACCCCTGTAGCAGCCGAATCCTCAGGGTGCTACAGTAACATGTCGTACTTGTTACTGTGGCCCTGCTCTGTGTGTCTTTAAATTCTTAGTGGGGTTTTTCCTAAAATTGGTCAGCCGTTGGACTCACTGCATATCCTATAACTGTATAGCAGACCCTCTCCTTTCTAATGGGAACATGTCGTACTTGTTACTTTGGCCCTGCTCTATGTGTCTTTAAATTCTTAGTGAGGTTTTTCCTAAAATTGGTCAGCCGTTGGACTCACTGCATACCCTATAACTGTATAGCAGACTCTCTCCTTTCTTATGGGAATTTGTCGTTACTGTGGCCCTGCTCTATGTGTCTTTAAATTCTTAGTGGGGCTTTTCCTTAAATTGTTCAGCCGTTAGACTCACTGCATACCCTATAACTGTATAGCAGACTCTCTCCTTTCTTATGGGAATTTGTCGTTACTGTGGCCCTGCTCTATGTGTCTTTAAATTCTTAGTGGGGTTTTTCCTAAAATTGGTCAGCCATTGGACTCACTGCATACCCTATAACTGCATAGCAGACTCTCTCCTTTCTAATGGGAATTTGTCGTACCTTGTAACTGTGGCCCTCTTCTATGTGTCTTTAAATTCTTAGTGGGGTTTTTCCTAAAATTGGTCAGCCGTTGGACTCACTGCGTACCCTATAACTGTATAGCAGACCTTCTCCTTTCTAATGGGAACATGTCGTACTTGTTACTGTGGCCCTACTCTATGTGTCTTTAAATTCTTAGTGGGGTTTTTCCCAAATTTTGGCAGTCCTTGCAGTCACAGCATGGGCATTACCACTATAGGAGACCCGCTCCTTTATAATGGGAACATTTTTTTTACTGAGACCCTCCTCTATGTCTCTTCAAAGGGGTATTGGGTTGCGTCTAAATTTTTGACAGCCCTTGCAGTCACTGGATACGCAATAACAGTATAGGAGACCCACTTGTTAATAATGGGAACAACAAAGTATAGCAGGCTGATGGCTCTCTAACATTAGCGAGGGCCGACTGCTGGCCTTTTAAGAATAGTTAGGGCTATCTGATGGCCCTATAAAAATAGGCTTTATGACTTTCAGAGTCCCTCCATCATAAATAAAACAGGATGTGTCTGATGATGTGTCATACACCACATTGCCAGATAATGTTGTAAAATGTTGAAATGACATTTCCCGGTGAATGCATTTGTCTTAAAAAATAACTTAAAAAAAACAAAACAATAGGATCTTTCTTTAGTATAAAAAGCAGCGTCACCAATTTAACCTCAATGTAATCACATTGTTCAGCTCCTGCACCTCCTCCTCCATCTCCAAAATGACCACATCAGTCACAAGCTGACAGCACTGCAGCACTGCCTTGGCTAAGCGGCAACAGGCTGTGCTGAAGATAACAAGCTTAATTGACTAACTGCCCAGCGCTGCAGAGTTTTTGAAAGCTGTAAAACAGCAGCCTGATCTGTGGCTCTTACCACTGAACATACAGCCAGGCTTGGTCGTGTGTGACAATGGGCGGAACCTGGTGACGGAGAAATGACACCCAGAGTAGATACGGTTTCCCTCTATGCCAGTCCTTTCACTGAGCTAAATACAACTCTCAGCAAAAAAAGCTGTGGACTGGCTCCCTACCGTCCCTGGCCATATTCACCTGTCCACATGTTTGTGGGTATGCGGTCCTTCCCAGTAAGTGCACTGGGGAGGGCATGGGTAATGTTGTGGGACTCATGCTTGTGGAATGCGGAGACGACACCAGGAGAAACAGTGGCAGCTGGGGACCGAGTATGGACACCCGGCCGCCGCCTGCATGAGGTTGTGAAATGCTTCTGCCTCCACGAGCCTAAAAGGCCATATTTCAAGTGCAAGTAGCTGCCCAGAAATCTGGCAGTTTAGTGTTGCGGCCTGTGGGTGGGTGGCTGGCTGCATACTTGTGCTTACATTCCAAGTAACAGAAAACTAGGCAGATGGTGGCCTCTATCATCATCATGGCCTCACCTCAGCACTATGAACTCTCCTGAAGGTGAAGCCAGGGCCCACCAGAGAAGTTTCCGGTTCTCTGGTGGGCCCGTACAACCCTGCCGAGAAGCAGCCCTGGCTAAGAAAAGTGTGGGGGAAGGTTCCCGGACACTCTATGGCTGCTTTTTTAATGTGGATCGGACATGCTTATGCATGTTATTTCTTAAACCGCATTGCAGATCAGGCCATTGTCCAACTCTGTATTCATGAAATTAAATGCGCAAAGAAAGATGTTTGTGTGTCAAAGGACCACCGACAAGAGCGAGTTAATGTTGGACGCGCTGCCATTGCTACTGCAACAAGCTGCATTAGAGGACTTCCTGGGAGAAATGACACCCAGGGTAGAAATGGTTTCTCTCTATGCCAGTCCTTTCACCTTGTTAAATACAACTCTCAGCAAAAAAAGCTGTGGACTGGCTCCATACCGTCCCTGGCCACAATCACCTGTTCACGTGTTTGTGGTTAGGCGGTCCTTCCCATTAAGTGCACTGGGGAGGGCACGGGTAATGTTGTGGGACCCGTGCTTGTGGAAGGCGGAGACGACACTGGGAGAAACAGTGGCGGCTGGGGACCGAGTTTGGACACCCGGCCGCCGCCGGCATGAGGTTATGAAAAGCTTCCGCCTCCACGAGCCTAAAAGGCCACATTTCAAGTGCAAGCAGCTGTCAAAAATTTGGCAGTATAGTATTGCAGCCTGTGGGTGGGTGGGTGGCTGGCTGCATACCTGCACTTGCATTCCAAGGAATGGGGTAGGGACAACTGAACGCTGCACTGGGACAAGGACGTGGATGGTGATTGTTGCAAGTCTGCAATGACAGGTGCATGGCGGGAGGCATCTTCGCATACACCAAGGATCACTTATGATGAGCACACTTTTACGCAGTGATCTGGGAGTCAGAAATGCTTCCAGAGGTCTTCCCCACGTTGTTCACATGTCTTTTCAGCACTGTATGCATGTGTCGGATGATGTGTCACACACCACATGGCCAGATAAGGTTGTAAAATGTTATAATGACATTTCCCAGTGAATGCATGTGTCTTTGTTGAAAGTAATGCAAAAGTGCAAAAATGAATCAAAAATGCTACGTGTGAACATAGCCCAAGGTGTGGAGGAGTATTTTTGTCTTTGGTTATTTATTTTGCCTTATATACAAGTCATTACCCTGGAAAGGATGTTCCTTAATATATTTCCCAGGAAAATCCATTTTGGTTTTGTTTTTGTATGTTTTATTGTGAGTCCGTAAAAGTGGCGTAATACTCTCACAACGTTGGTGACAGCAGTGACCTTGGAGTCAGAAATGCTTCCAGGGGTCTTCTGCATGCTGTTCCCATGTCATTTGAGCACTGTTCCCATCGATTTGGGCAAATTTTAGGCCCTCTGCAGACCGCTGTCGGGGAGCCACCTGAAAAATGCTCTAGTTTCCCATAGACTTACATTGTTCTCGTCGCTCGCGTCGAGCACCCGAGTATTCCAATTTGCTCGACCCGAGCAACAAGTACCCAAGCATTTTAGTGCTCGCTCATCACTATTCATGACGCCTAATAAAGTAAGCATGATTAGAACATGTTTGCAAACCTTGCTAATCAATAGGTACGGTGTTCAGACATTGTTTAACGTCTTGTTTTAAGATTATAATGTCTTTGGGTTCCAATGTGACTTGCTAATAACAGCTAGATAACTGCAGATTTGTTTTTATACCTGTAACCACTTGCTTCCCATTCCTTTTTTATGAGAAACAAGAACCAAATTGAAAAGAGGCATCTGTCATATTTAATTGAGGAGCTAACACCACCTATTCGGATCCAGCTACATTAGAAATAAACATCAGGGCACAGTGCCACACATATGACAATATGTCAGATTAGTATAGTTCATGGCACAAGCCAGAAAAGAACTAGCATGATAAGAGATTGACTTGTTGGAAAGACAGGGAGCTATAAATGTGAGATATTTCTAAATATCTTAATTTGAAATTTTGAGTTGCCATAACATAACATTTTTCCTTAATGGAAATGTGTCATGCAGCACATGGTACTCCATGTACACTCAGTGCCTCCCTCAGGGCATTGCTGCCCTTATTGACGTATGGGGCTCAGTGAGGAGGGGGCCCGGTTCAGTTAAAATGTATTGCAAGTGTCGGGCCCTGGATGAACAGGGGAACCCACTCGCCGTCGGGGACACCAGCACACAATGGGGCTCGTGAGTTGGGGAACTTGGTACCAGAGTTGGCACCGCCCCCCCTCAAATACTCACCTCTCCTCCATACTGCTCCATACATATAATGGCCCCATATATTGCTCCTTACAGTATATAATGGCCCCATACAGTATAATGGGCTCCATACAATGCTCCATACAAACAAAAGATAAAAATAAAATATTCACCTCTACACATTCCCTGCTGGCTATTATATACTGTATGGAGCAATATATGTGGCCATTATATACTGTATGGAGCAATATATGGGGCCATTATACTGTATGGACCAATGTATGGGGCCATTACACTGTATGGAGTAATATATGGGGCCATTAAATTCTGTATGGGGCAATATATGGAGCCATTATACTGTATGGAGCACTATATATGTGGCCATTATATACTGTTTGTAGGAATATATGATGCCATTATATACTGTATGGAGCATTATATGGGGCCCTTATACTGTATGGAGGAATATATGGGGCCCATTATATACTATATTGAGCAATATACTGTTGTGCTCAAAAGTTTACATACCCCGGCAGAATTTTTCTTTTCTTTTTCATTCATTCATATTCTCTGAAACAAGGCCATTAAAGGAAAAATTCTGCCGGGGTATGTAAACTTTTGATCACAACTGTATGGGGCCCATTATACTGTATGGCTCAATATATGGGGCCATTATATACTGTATGGAGAAATATATGGGCGATTATATACTGTATGGAGCAATATATCCGGCCATTATATACTGTATGGAGCATTATATAAGGCTTATTATGTAACGGGTCTGGGAGGCGGAACCTCTGAGCTACTATACAAGGGGGCAGTCCTTGTAAGGGAGCGGGTGGCGACCAGGCAGGCGGTCACAGCAGGTGACCGGGACAGTCTCTGGAAGAACGGGCAGGAGATCACGACAAGTGACTGGGGCAGTCTCTGGGTGAACGGGCAGATGGTCACGGCAAGTGACCGGGACAGTCTCTGGAAGAACGGGCAGGAGATCACGGCAAGTGACTGGGGCAGTCTCTGGGTGAACGGGCAGGTGGTCACGGCAAGTGACCGGGGCAGACTCTGGGTAAAGGGTTGGTACGACCTGTGGCGGCTGATGGTAGACTTGAGCTCCCAGGTGAGCAGGCGAGAGTCTCTGGATAAACGGGTGGTCACAGCAGGTGACGGCGGAGCCTCCAGGAAGACCAACAGACAGGCGGCAGATGAGCGCTCCCAGGAGAGCGGGCAGAAGTCTCTGGAAAGGCGGGTGGTCACAGCACGTGACGGCAGAGCCTCCAGGTAGGCTAGCAGACAGGCAGCAGATGAGCGCTCCCAGGTGAGCGAGCAGGAGTCACTGGACAGGCAGGTGGTCACAGCATGTGACGGCGGAGCCTCCAGGTAGACTAGCAGGCAGGTAGCAGGTGAGCGCTCCCAGGTGAGCGGGCAAGCTGGTCCATAGACAGACTGACGGGAGAAGGAAGGCAGACCGTCGGACCTCAGGCAAGCAGGCAGGTGGCTGGTGTGCGCTCCCAGGTGAGCGGGCAGGCTGGTCCTTAGACAGACTGACAGGAGTAGCAAGGCAGACCGTCGGACCTCAGACTAGCAGGCAGGTAGCAGATAATCAGGCAGGAATCTGGCAGGTAACTGGCAGGTAACTGGCAGGTAACTGGCAACGGGACCTGAGGGCTGAAGCAGAGTAGTGAACAGTGCAACAACATTGCTCGGGCACCTCCATTTTGGAGGAGGTGCCTTATATATGGTAAAGTCCTCCGGCCATTGGCCGGGGACTCCTTAGGACGGCGCGCGCGGCCCCTTTAAGAGGGAGGGAGGGCGCGCGCGCGCGCCCTAAGCACAGTGGCTGGGAAGGAGCGCGCGCTGCCAGCAGAGCGGGAGAGGGACGCTGGGCACGGAGCAGAGCGGTGAGGGGAACAGCGTCCTTGCCTAGCAGAGGGCAGGGACGCCGGCACTACATATTATACTGTTTGGACCAATATATGGGGCTCACAATACTGTATGAAACAATATATGGGGCCCATAAGACTGTATGGAGCAATATATCTGGCTCACAATACTGTATGGAGCAATATATAGGGTCCATTATACTATATAGAGGACTATGTGGTGCCTATAATACTGTATGCAGCACTATGTGGACCCATGATACTGTATGGAGCACTATGTGGTGCCCATAATACTGTATGGAGGACTACGTAGTGCCCACAATACTGTATGGATGACTATGTGCTGTCCATAATTCTGTATGGAGGACTATACTCTTCTGTCTAAAATGAAAAGGTGCAGTCACTCTGTATGACTGCAGACTTTTGAATCCCCCCAGTGAACGCACTGTGCGCTGCGAGGATTCACAAGTTTCTGAGCTATTGTAGAATTCATAATAGATATCACTCGTGATGTAAGAAGTAAGTGAAATCTTTGGTATTGTACTATACCTATATTTATTATCTGTGCATCATGAATCGTGGTATGTGTTAAAGGGGCCTACTGAGACTCTTTCGCCCGGGGCCCACGAAAACATGGAGCTGGCCCTGATGGCAAACTGTAACAGTCGCCAGCAAATCGGAGGCTGGCAGCTGACGTCGGCGTATGACATCACTGCTATGTGCCGGCACAACTGCGCCTTAAATGGATGAGGAAGAGGATGCCGCTGGACCGCGGCCAGGAAAGGAGAAACGTTTTTTTTAATTTTTTGTATGGGGCCAGGATGGGAGATCAGATGGGTCCTGAAGGCAGGATGGAGACATATAGGGCCACGATAGGATATCCTATGGGGCCTGGGGCAGGATGGTAGAACATACAGGGCCAGGAAGGGATATCATATGGGCCTGGAGCATGGGCGTACCCAGGATCAAAACTAGGGGGGGGGGCAAGCCATGGTCAGAGATACCGAAGAGAAATATATACAGTACAGACCAAAAGTTTGGACACACCTTCTCATTTAAAGATTTTTCTGTATTTTCCTGACTATGAAAATTGTACATTCACACAGAAGGCATCAAAACTATGAATTAACACATGTGGAATTATATACTTAACAAAAAAGTGTGAAACAACTGAAAATATGTCTTATATTCTAGGTTCTTCAAAGTAGCCACCTTTTGCTTTGATGACTGCTTTGCACACTCTTGGCATTCTCTTGATGAGCTTCAAGAGGTAGTCACCGGAAATGGTTTTCACTTCACAGGTGTGCCCTGTCAGGTTTAATAAGTGGGATTTCTTGCCTTATAAATGGGGTTGGGACTAGAGATGAGCGTTGTTCGACTCGAACTGTTCGCCAATCTCAAATTCGAGCTGTTTTGGGCAGTGTTCGAGCCGTTCAGCGAACACGAACGATTTGAAAAAAATTTGGCTGTTCGAGGTTATGTTCGATAACTGTTCGTGCACCAAAATCATAACTGGATTTTTTCTCAGTAATGATGAAAATTAATGTTAATACGCAGTTTGAGTGTACAGCGGGGCAGGGGGAGGGGCAGGGGATGGATCTCTGCAGGAATAATGAAGATCTCCATTTTTTTTTCTCTTTCCCGCATTTACAGTGGGGAGGTGCAATCTGTCAGCCTATCAGCAGTGCACACACGGAGCGAAGTGCTTTTTTTCACACAAGCAAGGGCATGTGTCATTGGCAGTGTATGTCACATGTCCTTGCCCTATAAGACCCAGCCATTTTCCCAGTCGCCACCATTTTCTCACTGCTACAGCTGCGTGTTAGACGGCACCGCTGTTGCTGTGTGCGCTATACCTTGTTAATTTAAAGCCAATTTTCGCACAAATCTACAGATAGTTTGGGAGTAGGGAATAGTTGTGATTGCAGTCCTTTTAAGGACTAGGTTACAGCATTTCCTACGACTTTTATCAGGCAGGTCTGTGCTCTTAAATAGATAGGTTGTGGGAGTAAAGACTAATTGTAATTGCAGTCCTTTTCAGGACTAAGTTACATCAGTCCCTATCAGTTTTTGCCAGGCAGGTCTGTGCCAGTGCTGTGCAAGTTTTTTTCACAGCATTTGGCTAAATCTAGCAAAGCTAATCCTTTTTGGCCTATTGCAGAGTGTGTTAGTCAGTGGAGTAGCCTATCTGTGTTGCAAGCTACACCACCTGTGTATAGAATACCAATTTTTTTACTGCACCTAGTGAAGTAAAACCTTTTGGGCATAGCATCATTCTATTAGTCCATCTATACTGACCTCCATAAGGTTGCAAATTGAGTATAATTTTTTTCTGCATTTAGCTCTGAAAAAATGTTTGGCCTTCTAGCTGTGTGGGTGACTTGTTCTATTAGTCCATCTATACTGACCTCCATCAGGTTGCAAATTGAATATAATTTTTTTCTGCATCTAGCTCTGAAAAAATATTTGGCCTTCTAGCAGTGTGTGGGACTTGTTCTATTAGTCCATCTATACTGACCTCCATCAGGTTGCAAATTCAAAATAATTTTTATCTGCATCTAGCTCTGAAAAAATATTTGGCCTTCTAGCAGTGTGTGGGACTTGTTCTATTAGTCCATCTATACTGACCTCCATAAGGTTGCAAACTGAATATAATTTTTTTCTGCATCGACCTCTGAAAAAATATTTGGGCTTCTAGCTGTGTGTGGGACTTGTTCTATTAGTCCATCTATACTGAACTCCATCAATTTGCAAATTGAATAGAATTGTTAGAACCTTGCTCTTAGGTTTTTTCCTTTGCTGGTCACATGACCTTGTTGGCCTATTTAATCCTGCTCCGCCCTTCTGGCTTTGCTGGACTTCATTGTATAACTACTTTCTAGCTAGCCTGTGCTCTGTATCTAACTCTGTTAGTTTGCTTGGTCTACGGAACTCTGTGTTCTTTATATTTTGTTTGTTCGTCTGTCTGCTACTTTTTCTGTTAGGAGGTGTCCCATTTTCCTCCCAGTCCTTAGTACTTGTAGGGATTCCTTCCCCACATCTATAGGTCTCCGTACAGACTAGCTTAGGACTTTAGCAGGTCTGATCGCAGGATCAGGTTCCCTGTTACATCGTAGGGATTCAGCTGAGTTCTATCGTAGGGACAGATCTCCTCTCTTTCCTTAGCTCTGGTAGCAGAACATAACAGTAAGTCCAGCCTGCAAATTCTCTAAGGAAAGATTTTTCTGTTCCATCATGATGTCGGTTCAGGATTTGGCTCATCGCCTGTAGGGACTCTCTCTGGAGGTGGCCGAGCTCCGTCAGCACGTGAGTAACTGTCCTGGAGCACATTTCTTGGAGCCTAAGGTATGTTTGCCGGATTTATTTTTTGGTGAACACCGAGAATTTTTTTCATTTAAAAATGCTTGCTTATTGTATTTTCGTTTGAGACCCAAGTCCTCTGGGGATGAATCCCAGCGCATAGGGTTCATAATGTCACTTTTGCGCAAAGAGCCTCAGGAGTGGGCCTTTTCTTTGCAACCTAGTGATACATGCTTCAGATCAGTGGATAGTTTTTTTTCTGCTTTGGGACTATTATATGATGATCCTGACCGTGTCGCATCAGCTGAGACTGAGTTGAGACGTTTGAAACAGGGATCAGGTAATGTGGAAAAATATTGTACTCATTTCCGTCGTTGGTCTACTCAAACAGGGTGGAACGATTCTGCTCTGAAAAGTCTATTTCTTGCTGGGCTCAATGAAAGGGTTAACGACCTGCTAATTGCTTATCCTACACCTGAAGATTTGCAACAGGCTATGCAATTAGCTATACGGGTGGATAGGAGACTGCGTGCAAGGGTTAATGAGAGCAAATCCTCTGCTATGTCAGTTTCTGGTTATGAGAATGTGTGTACTAACAGTGGTGAACCGATGGAGATTGGATCGGTGGCACCTCGCTCTCAAGAAAAAGACCGTAGATTTTCTGAAGGCTTGTGTTTCTATTGCGGGAAATCTGGTCATTTGATTAAAGGCTGTGAGCTTCGTATGAAGAAAGAAAAAAAAATGGTCAGTCATGCCCGAATTGCCTGTTTAAATTCCAAGGGTGTATTTTTAGCTGCTTCCACGATTGCTCAGGAAAAATTAATGGAATTTCGGGTGTTTGTTGATTGTGGGTCTACTCTGAATGTAATTGATGGGGGATTCTTGGAAAGACTCAATTTAAAACCCGAACCTTTATCATCCCCCATTGCTGTGGTTTCTGTGGATGGTTCCCCTTTGAAGAATATTACTCTCAAGGTCTGTGAATTTCCTCTCACTATTAATGGTGTTCACCATGAGAAATTGGATTTGGTAGTGTTGAATAACTTGCCTTCTCCAGTAATATTGGGATTGCCCTGGTTAAAATTTCACAATCCTGTACTGGATTGGTCTACCAGTGAAATTAAATCCTGGAGCCATAAATGTTATGACAAGTGTTGTAACGGGCGTATTGCAGCTGTGGATAGGGGGGAATTACCTGTTCCTATTCAGGATTTTTGGAGAGTTTTTTCTGAGAAGGAATCGCAGGTTTTGCCTCCCCATAGAGACTATGATTGTTCTATTGAATTTGTCCCTGGAGCGACTCTTCCTAAAAGTCGTTTATTTAACCTTACTATTCCTGAGAGGAAGGCTTTGGAGGAATACATACAGACAAGTTTGGCCGCCAGTCACATTAGGCCCTCTAAGTCTCCTGTGGCGGTTGGATTTTTTTTTGTAAAAAAAAAGGACGGCGGTTTACGTCCTTGTCTGGATTTTCGTGAGATTAACAAAATTACTGTACGCAATCCTTACCCACTGCCATTGATTCCTGATCTGTTTAACCAGTTAATGGGGGCCAAGTGGTTCTCTAAAATTGACCTTAAGGGGGCATACAATCTGTTGCGCATGAAGGGGGGTGACGAATTGAAGACTGCTTTTAACACTCCTGTGGGTCATTTTGAGAATCTGGTTATGCCTTTTGGTCTTACTAATGCTCCTGCATTTTTTCAGAATCTTATTAATGACATCCTTAGACCTTTGATCGGCAAAAATGTGGTTGTGTATTTGGATGACATTTTGATTTATTCGCCGGATCTGGAGTCTCATTGGCGGAGCGTACGTGAGGTATTACAGTTATTAATGGACAATTCGCTTTTTGCTAAGCTGGAGAAATGTGAGTTCGCTGTACAGAGAATTAGTTTTTTGGGTTACATTATCTCCAGCGAAGGTTTTGAGATGGACCCAGTTAAAGTTCAAGCTGTACAGGAATGGCCTAGGCCTATTGGTTTGAAATCGATACAGAGGTTTTTAGGTTTCGCCAATTATTACAGAAAATTCATAAAAAAATTTTCTAGTATTGTCAAACCTCTGACCGATCTTACCAGGAAAGGTGCTGATGCGGTTCAGTGGTCTTCTGAGGCCATTGAAGCTTTTGTGTATCTCAAGGAGAGGTTCACCTCTGCTCCCATCCTTATGCAGCCTGATGTAACTAAGCCATTTTTGGTTGAGGTTGATGCTTCCTCTGTGGGGGTTGGCGCAGTATTGTCTCAGGATAACGGGGATGGATTACATCCCTGTGCCTTTTTTTCAAAAAATTTTTCGGAGACTGAACTGAATTACGATATTGGTAATCGGGAATTATTGGCTATTAAACTCGCATTTGAACACTGGCGCCTCTTCTTGGAAGGTGCGGAATTTCCCGTTCAGGTTCTTACGGATCATAAAAATCTGATATATCTTGATGCTGCCAAGCGCCTGAATGCCCGTCAGGCTAGGTGGGCACTGTTTTTCTTGTGGTTTAATTTCTCCGTTACTTACATCCCTGGTACTAAGAATGTTAAGGCGGATGCCTTGTCTCGCAGTTTTTCTCCCATAGTCGGTGCTGAGAAAGAGGAGAACATTTTACAAGAAGGTGTTGTGATAGCTGCTTTGGACTCCATTTTGGAAGATGAGATTCTTAAAGCACAGGAGAATGCCCCATCTAACACTCCTCATGGGAGGTTGTTTGTGCCTGGGACCTTTAGGAGAGATTTGTTTGTTGAGTGTCACGAGTCTCGGTTGGCAGGTCATCCCGGAATCTCTGAGACCAAGAGACTGGTGGGTCGCAGTTTTTGGTGGCCTGGATGGCAGAAGGAGGTCATTAAGTGGGTGCGTCAATGTACTATATGTGCTAGATCTAAGTCCTCACATACTCCTGCTGCGGGGTTGCTTTGTCCTTTGGAGGTTCCCAGTGCTCCTTGGACACATTTGGCTATGGACTTTATAACTGACCTTCCCCCCTCTGAGGGTTTTACTGTCATCTGGGTGGTCGTGGACCGTTTTAGCAAGATGTGTCACTTGGTTCCCTTCGTCAAACTGCCCTGCGCTAAAACTCTCGCTAAGGCCTTTGTCAAGGAAATTGTCAGACTTCATGGCGTTCCTACTGACATTGTTTCTGATAGGGGTCCTCAGTTCGTGGCTCGTTTTTGGCGTGCCTTTTGTGACAGGTTGGGAGTTCATTTGTCGTTCTCGTCCGGATATCATCCTGAATCTAATGGCCAGACAGAAAGGAAAAACCAGGATGTTGAGCAGTTCTTGCGTTGTTTTGTGGCAGACAATCAAGAGGGGTGGTCTGAGTTTCTGCCACTTGCTGAATTTGCTCTGAACAATCATACATCTTCTTCTGCTGGTTGTTCGCCTTTTTTTTGTTGTTCTGGGAGACATCCGTCGTTTGGGTCGTTCTCCAAGTTGGGATCTGCCGTGCCTGAGGAGGACAATTTTTCCGGTGATTTGGAGAGAGTTTGGACGGATGTGCGTGGTAATCTTCAGGAGGCCAACAGAAAATCTAAAGACTACTTTGATAGGAAACGACACGAGGTTTTGTTCGCTGTTGGTGACATGGTTTGGTTGTCCTCTAGGAATCTGCGGTTGAGGATTCCTTCTAAGAAATTGGGTCCCAAGTTTGTAGGGCCCTTTAAGGTGCTTCAGGTTGTCAACCAATCTGCTGTTAGGTTGGAGGTTCCTACCTCCTGGAGAATTAATCCGGTATTTCATGTCTCTCTGTTAAAAAAAGCTGTTGTGTCGGATGGTGACGCCTCTGCCTCTGTTCCTCCGGTGGTGGAGGACGGGGAATATGAAATTTCTCGCATCCTTAACTCTAGACGGTATAGAGGTAGTTTGCAGTATCTTGTGGCCTGGAAAGGTTTCGGACCCGAGGATAACTCTTGGGTGAGGTCAGATGATGTTTCTGCGTCCAGGCTTATCAGAGCGTTTCACAGGAGATTTCCTGATAAGCCTGGTCCTAGGGGATCCGGAGGATCCTCTTAGAAGGGGGGGTACTGTTAGAACCTTGCTCTTAGGTTTTTTCCTTTGCTGGTCACATGACCTTGTTGGCCTATTTAATCCTGCTCCGCCCTTCTGGCTTTGCTGGACTTCATTGTATAACTACTTTCTAGCTAGCCTGTGCTCTGTATCTAACTCTGTTAGTTTGCTTGGTCTACGGACCTCTGTGTTCTTTATATTTTGTTTGTTCGTCTGTCTGCTACTTTTTCTGTTAGGAGGTGTCCCATTTTCCTCCCAGTCCTTAGTACTTGTAGGGATTCCTTCCCCACATCTATAGGTCTCCGTACAGACTAGCTTAGGACTTTAGCAGGTCTGATCGCAGGATCAGGTTCCCTGTTACATGGTAGGGATTCAGCTGAGTTCTATCGTAGGGACAGATCTCCTCTCTTTCCTTAGCTCTGGTAGCAGAACATAACAATAATATTTTTCTGCATCTAGCTCTGAAAAAATATTTGGCCTTCTAGCAGTGTGTGGAACTTGTTCTATTAGTCCATCTATACTGACCTCCATCAGGTTGCAAATTCAAAATATTTTTTTGTCTGCATCTAGCTCTGAAAAAATATTTGGCCTTCTAGCAGTGTGTGGGACTTGTTCTATTAGTCCATCTATACTGACCTCCATCAGGTTGCAAATTAAAAATAATTTTTATCTGCATCTAGCTCTGAAAAAATATTTGGCCTTCTAGCAGTGTGTGGGACTTGTTCTATTAGTCCATTTATACTGACCTCCATCAGGTTGCAAACTGAATATAATTCTTTTCTGCATCTACCTCTGAAAAAATATTTGGGCTTCTAGCTGTGTGTGGGACTTGTTCTATTAGTCCATCTATACTGACCTCCATCAGGTTGCAAACTGAATATAATTTTTTTCTGCATCTACCTCTGAAAAAATATTTGGGCTTCTAGCTGTGTGTGGGACTTGTTCTATTAGTCCATCTATACTGACCTCCATCAGGTTGCAAACTGAATATAATTTTTTTCTGAATCTACCTCTGAAAAAATATTTGGGCTTCTAGCTGTGTGTGGGACTTTCTCTATTAGTCCATCTATACTGACCTCCATCAGGTTGCAAATTAAAAATAATTTTTATCTGCATCCAGCTCTGAAAAAATATTTGGCCTTCTAGCAGTGTGTGGGACTTTCTCTATTAGTCCATCTATACTGACCTCCATCAGGTTGCAAATTAAAAATAATTTTTATCTGCATCCAGCTCTGAAAAAATATTTGGCCTTCTAGCAGTGTGTGGGACTTTCTCTATTAGTCCATCTATACTGACCTCCATCAGGTTGCAAATTAAAAATAATTTTTATCTGCATCCAGCTCTGAAAAAATATTTGGCCTTCTAGCAGTGTGTGGGACTTGTTCTATTAGTCCATCTATACTGACCTCCATCAGGTTGCAAACTGAATATAATTTTTTTCTGCATCTACCTCTGAAAAAATATTTGGGCTTCTAGCTGTGTGTGGGACTTGTTCTATTAGTCCATCTATACTGACCTCCATCAGGTTGCAAACTGAATATAATTTTTTTCTGAATCTACCTCTGAAAAAATATTTGGGCTTCTAGCTGTGTGTGGGACTTTCTCTATTAGTCCATCTATACTGACCTCCATCAGGTTGCAAATTAAAAATAATTTTTATCTGCATCCAGCTCTGAAAAAATATTTGGCCTTCTAGCAGTGTGTGGGACTTTCTCTATTAGTCCATCTATACTGACCTCCATCAGGTTGCAAATTAAAAATAATTTTTATCTGCATCCAGCTCTGAAAAAATATTTGGCCTTCTAGCAGTGTGTGGGACTTTCTCTATTAGTCCATCTATACTGACCTCCATCAGGTTGCAAATTAAAAATAATTTTTATCTGCATCCAGCTCTGAAAAAATATTTGGCCTTCTAGCAGTGTGTGGGACTTTCTCTATTAGTCCATCTATACTGACCTCCATCAGGTTGCAAACTGAATATATTTTTTTTCTGCATCTACCTCTGAAAAAATATTGGGCTTCTAGCTCTGTGTGGGACTTGTTCTATTAATCCATCTATACAGACCTCCATCAGGTTGCAAACTGAATATAATTTTTTTCTGCATCTACCTCTGAAAAAATATTTGGGCTTCTAGCTGTGTGTGGGACTTTCTCTATTAGTCCATCTATACTGACCTCCATCAGGTTGCAAATTAAAAATAATTTTTTTCTGCATCCAGCTCTGAAAAAATATTTGGCCTTCTAGCAGTGTGTGGGACTTTCTCTATTAGTCCATCTATACTGACCTCCATCAGGTTGCAAATTAAAAATAATTTTTATCTGCATCCAGCTCTGAAAAAATATTTGGCCTTCTAGCAGTGTGTGGGACTTTCTCTATTAGTCCATCTATACTGACCTCCATCAGGTTGCAAACTGAATATATTTTTTTTCTGCATCTACCTCTGAAAAAATATTGGGCTTCTAGCTCTGTGTGGGACTTGTTCTATTAATCCATCTATACAGACCTCCATCAGGTTGCAAACTGAATATAATTTTTTTCTGCATCTACCTCTACCAAAAAATATTTGGGCTTCTAGCTGTGTGTGGGACTTTCTCTATTAGTCCATCTATACTGACCTCCATCAGGTTGCAAATTAAAAATAATTTTTTTCTGCATCCAGCTCTGAAAAAATATTTGGCCTTCTAGCAGTGTGTGGGACTTTCTCTATTAGTCCATCTATACTGACCTCCATCAGGTTGCAAATTAAAAATAATTTTTATCTGCATCCAGCTCTGAAAAAATATTTGGCCTTCTAGCAGTGTGTGGGACTTTCTCTATTTGTCCGTCTATACTGACCTCCATCAGGTTGCAAATTAAAAATAATTTTTTGTCTGCATCTAGCTCTGAAAAAATATTTGGCCTTCTAGCAGTGTGTGGGACTTTCTCTATTAGTCCATCTATACTGACCTCCATCAGGTTGCAAATTGAATATAATTTTTATCTGCATCTAGCTCTGAAAAAATATTTGGGCTTCTAGCTGTGTGTGGGACTATCTCTATTAGTCCATCTATACTGACCTCCATCAGGTTGCAAATTGAATATAATTTTTTTCTGCATCTAACCCAGCCAATAGTTTTGGCCTAATACCACAGTTTGGCCACTCAGCTCTGCTCGATTCCCATCCATTGTTTTTTTGTGCAAACAACTCCAGAGTTGTGAATTAGTTAACCACCAAAATGAGTGGAAAAAGGCCTGCTGCTGGTGGAAAGGGGAATAGGCGTGTTGGGAAGGGGAAAAAAGGTTGTGTCCGTGGGGTAGGTGTTAAAGCAACAGTAACATCTGCAGAAGAAAGACCATCTTCCAGCCAAACTAAAATGTCTACTTCTTTTAGCGGACAATGTGATAAGATCCCTTTCTTACGGCCACGCCAATCGCTACAAATTCCAGATGAGGCACAAAAACAGCAGGTGCTTCAACGGATATCAAGTGCTCCTTTAAGTGGGCTCTCCTCCACATCAACTTCAACATCACAAATACTCCAGTCCTCAAAGGTGTCACCCCAATCGCACTTGCTTCCTCACAGCTCCCAAATCTCCAGCTGCCCGTCTGAGTATGAGGTAGAACAGATGGTTGAGTCTGCAGAGCTGTTTACTCATACTATAGCCTGGGAATCAGAGGTCGACTCCAGCGCTTCTGTGAATCCAGACGAGGAAATGATCTGCACTGATGCCCAGAATCTTTATGAGTCGGATCCAGGACCAGGCGCAGAAGGTTCTGACCATAATGTAGACCCTCATTCCCAAACTGTAACTCCTGTTGGTGGAGACAATGAGGAAGACGATGATAAGACTCAAATACCTGATTGGAGCGACAACTTTAGTTTTTTGTCAGGGCAGGAACAGGTTGGCTCTGAGGACGACGGGTGTGATAACGCACAGGGTGATGATGATGAGGTTGGAGATCCCACTTACTGTCAACCCACAGTCAGCCAAGAGATGAGGTCAGCAGAGGAGGTGGAGGAAGATGCTAGTGACGACGAGGTCAGGTTGTGCCTTCCTGGACAGAGACGTAGTACTGGAAGCACGTCAACAACTGCATCCTCAAACACAACTCTGCCTCTCACCACAAGTCGTGGTGGCTCTTCAGGTCGCATGGGTGCTAAGCCTTGCATAGCCTGGGCATTTTTTCAGATCGATAAAGATGACCCAACTCGTGTTATCTGTAACATTTGTCAGCAAAAGCTAAGTAGAGGCCAAAAAATACATAGTTTGAGTACTTCATGCATGAACCGGCACATGGACATGAAGCATAAGTTGCAGTGGGAAGCTCAGTGTGCTACAATGCGGCCTAGCCGGCCGGGCCAACCACCGTTTGCCATATCTTGTGCATCCGCGGCCTCTACATCCTCTGTGACTGGGGGGACAGCAGTCACACCTGTTTTGGGGCGCAGACCTGCCACCTCTTTACCCGCAACAGCCAGCGTGATTGGCAGGTCATCATTTTCTTTGGAGGTGGTAACACCAGCTGGTGTTGAGCGCTGTCTGACATCGATAGCACCACCTTTGGATCAAGGCAACCTAAGATGTCCGCCTGCATCTTCCTCACAGACCGGCAGTTTGCCGGGGACACCCTTATCAACCCCGTCTAAGCACAATAGCCAGCCCTCGGTCCCTCAGATGTGGACAAGTAAAAGACCATTTCCTCCTAGCCATGAGAAAGCTAAAAGATTGAATTTCACCATCTGCAAGCTCTTGGCTACAGAAATGCTGCCTTTCCGCCTGGTGGACACAGAGGATTTTCGAGACCTTATGTCCGTCGCAGTGCCCCAGTACCAGATGCCCAGTCGGCACTACTTCTCAAAGAAAGGTGTGCCTGCGCTCCACCAGCATGTCGCACACAACATCACCGCTTCTTTGAGAAACTCTGTGTGTGACAGGGTGCATTTCACCACAGACACTTGGACGAGTAGGCATGGACAGGGGCGTTACATGTCGCTGACTGGGCACTGGGTAACTATGGTGACAGCAGGACAAGGGGCTGCTGTCCAAGTCTTGCCGTCCCCACGAGTTGTGCGTCAATCCTCTTTATGTCAAAGTTCCTCCACTGCTTCTGCCTCCTCAACCTCCTCTCGGTCTTCCACCTGCACCCAAAGCCTGTCTGGTCATGCCACAAGCTTTCTAACTGCGCAGAAGGGATCCTGCACACCTCCTTACTATGCTGGCAGTAGGGCTCAACGTCATCAGGCGGTTTTTACATTGAAATGTCTGGGAAATGTGAGTCACACAGCTGAGGAGTTGTGGTCAGCTCTGGAGAACCAATTTCATGAATGGTTGTCTCCACTGGACCTGAAACCAGGGAAGGCCGTGTGCGACAATGCTGCAAACCTGGGTGCGGCCCTTCGCCGGGGCAATGTCACACACGTGCCTTGTATGGCTCACGTGTTGAACCTGGTTGTCCAGCAATTTTTAGCCCACTATCCCAGACTAGATGGCCTTCTGCAGAGGGCACGGTCGCTGTGTGCTCACTTCCGCCGTTCGCATCCCGCAGCTCAGCGACTTACATCTCTACAGAAGTCGTTGGGCCTGCCACTTCACCGGCTAAAATGCGATGTGCCTACCCGGTGGAATTCAACTCTGCACATGTTGCAGCGACTGTGGCAGCACCGACAAGCCCTGGTGCAATACGTTCTGACGTATAGCCTGGGCCAACGAGATCCCTAGGTGGGGCAAATCACGCTGGAGGAGTGGTCTCAGATCAGGGACCTATGCACCCTTCTGCACAGTTTTGAAATGGCGACGAAGATGTTTAGTGCTGACGATGCCATTATCAGCATGACTATTCCGGTGATTTACATGCTGGAGCACATGTTAAACAGAATTCGGAGTCAGGTGGTGGCACAAGAGGAGGTGGAGGAAGTAGAGGAGGAGGAGTTGTATGCGGAAGGGCTAACATCTGCAAGGTCCAGACGGTCGGCAGCACCAAGGCGGCAGGCATGTGAGGGTGGGGGAGATGGTTTTACCAGGGCGCATGGTAGCAGCCAAACTAGTGAGGAAGGTGCAGGAGCCCAGGAAGAAGTGGAGGACGAACTGATGGAAGACTCATCAGATGAGGGAGACCTTGATCACATTTCTGTTGTGCGAGGTTGGGGGGAGAGGACAGAGGAAGGAAGCATGATTGTTACCTCGCCACCAACACAACAGGGACTTGGTGCTCCTGGATGCGCAACACACATGAGTGCCTTCTTGCTGCACTACCTGCAACATGACCCTCGAATTGTGAGCATTAGAAATAATCCTGACTACTGGGTTGCCACACTGTTAGATCCCCGGTACAAAAGTAAATTTGCAGAAATTATTCCTGCCATAGAAAGGGATGCACGCATGCAGGAGTATCAGCAGAGACTGTTGCAGAATCTTACATGTGCTTTTCCACAAAATACCAGTGGTGCATGTAGTGAATCTCACAGTTCCAACTTGCCAACCGTGGGACCGTCAAGTGTTCAGCACTCAAACCGTAACAGAACCACAGTATCTGCTGGTAACATCAATTTTGTGGAATCATTTCACCACTTTTTTAGCCCATCCTTTGCAAGGCCACAGGAGACAAGAAGTCTGACACATAGTCAACGCCTAGAGACGATGGTACAGGAGTATCTCCAAGTAAACATTGAAGCCATGACTGTGTCACTGGACCCTTGCTCTTTTTGGGCTTCCAATCTGGATAAATGGCCGGAGCTAGCCACTTACGCCTTGGAGATCTTGTCATGCCCCGCAGCCAGCATTCTGTCTGAACGTGTGTTCAGCGCTGCTGGTGGTGTGCTGACAGATAAGCGCACGCGGCTCTCCACTGATAATGTAGACAGACTCACGTTCATAAAGATGAACAAATCATGGATCCGAAACGACTTTTCTACCCCTGTGTCATCCTGGGGAGAGTAAAAGCTTGATGATTGGTTAAAATCACCCTACCAACCGTTTTAAGCTTTCAAATTACTAATCATGTTTATCTGTATCTTGGCTGGAAAATAATTTGGGCTTTGTAGCAGTGTGCAGCACTGATTCTATTAGGCCATCTATAATAAGCTCCACCAGATTTAAAATTACTAATCATGTTTATCTGTATCTTGACTGGAAAATAATTTGGGCTTTGTAGCAGTGTGCAGCACTGATCCTATTAGGCCATCTATACTAAAGCTTCACCAGATTTAAAATTAATAATAATTTTTAGCTGCATCTAGCCCGGAAAATAATTTTGGGGCTCCGAGATGCGCAAGACACATAAGTGCCTTCTTGCTGCACTACCTGCAGCATGACCCTCATATTGTCAGAATTCGAAGTAATCATGACTACTGGGTTGCCACACTCTTAGATCCCCCAAACTTTTCGATCAACCTTTTCATTTTAATAAAGACCAAAAAAATGGTCATTTTTGAAATTATAAGCATTAGCAGGTTGTTAGAAACTGAAATCAAACAGTTTTCAACTCAAAACTTTATTCTAGGTGATGTTACATTTTCACATAGGACCCCTTGTTCGAAAGGAGCTTCTGAACTCTCTCGTCCATTGAATTTGTCAGGTTTTGGATGGTTTCTGCTTCAATTGTTTTGCATGAGGACAGAATACCCTCCCAGAGCTGTTGCTTAGATGTGAACTGTCTCCCGCCATCATAGACACTCCTTTTAATGATGCTCCAAAGGTTCTGAATGGGGTAGAGGTCAGGGGAGCATGGGGGTCACACCATAAGTTTGTCCCCTTTTATGCCCATATCAGCCAGAGATGCAGATGTTTTATGTGCAGCATGAGATGGTGCATTATCATGCAAAAAAATGATCTTGCTGTGAAATACACGGTTCTTCTTCTTGAACCATGGCAGGAAGTGCTGTTTGAGAAAATCCACATACATTATGGAGTTCATCTTTAGCGCCTTCAGGGATCCTAAAGGGGCCGACAATCTCTCTCCCCATGATTCCAGCCCAAAACATTACTCCACCTCCTCCTTGTTGGCGCTGTAGCCGTGTTTGCGTGGGGTGTCCATCAACCAGCCATCCTCCACTCCATCCATCTGGACCATCGAGCACTGCATGGCACTCATCCGTGAACAAAACAGTTTTGAAATCAGTCTTCATGTAATGTTTTGCCCACTGGAGCCGTTTCTGCTTGTGTAAAGTGGATAGAGGAGGTCGACAGGATGGCGTATGCACAGCTGCAAACCTCTGAAGGACCCTGCATCTTGTTGTTCTGGGGACGTTGGCGGCACCAGCAGCTTCAAAAACTTGTCTGCTGCTATGACAAGGCTTTTTTGCCGCTGCTCTTTCAACCTGACGTAATTGCCTGTAGGAAAGAGTCCTCAATTTGCCCTTATCAGCACGCACACGTGTGTACTGTGAATCAGCTACATACTTCTTGATTGCCAAGACACTTCATCCTGATCATCGCACAATGTTGATTGTAGTCATGCCTTGACCTAAACACTCCACAATTTGTTGCTTCTCAGCAGCCGACACATCCTTTTTCTTTCCCATTTTGGCAGAAAATGTAGGCTGCTTAATAATGTGAGACAGCCTTCTTAAGTAGTCTTGCCTTTCATTGGACACACCTGCCAAACTAATTAGCACAGGTGTCTGCAATTGCTTACAGTGATATAAAGAGCCCTGACACACATCACCATCAATGAGTTTAACTGACAAACAAACAAATTCTTCCCTTATCACTCCTAAACACTTTTTGCATAATAATTTGGAACACAGTGTACATGTGCTTTTCCACAAAACACCAGTGGTTCACGTAGTGAATCTTACAGTTCTAACTTGCCAACCGTGGTCTGTATGGAGTTGTTCAATAAAGGGCCCAAAATTAAGATAACATAGATGGGAGAGGTCTCTATGAATAGGAATTCCTAAGTATTTGATACCCTGTGAGGGCCAGGCAAAGGGAAAGTTGGACTGGATGGAATCCTATATGGATTTGGGGAGGGAGACATCGAGGGCCTCAGACTTCGCTGCATTGATTTTAAAATTTGACCATGTAACAAAGTGATCTATTTCAGCCATAACAGCATGGATGGATATATGTGATTGAGTGATATATACTAGGACATCATCAGCAAATAGAGAGCACTTGTACTCGGTGCCTCCCACCTCAATCCACCTAATATTGGGGTTATGGCGAATTGATGAGAGCAGGTGCTCCGTCACTAGGATGTATAAGAGAGGGGACAGAGAACATCCCTGCCTTGTCCCATTGGTGATTGTGAAAGGTGATGAAAATGTTCTGACGCGCCCCCTGGGCCTTGGGACACCCGGAGCCGGACCCTTTTTGGTGGATGCTGGTGGTTGTAGTCTCCGTGGCGGCGACCCGGTTCCGTGGCTCAGGGCGGTCAAACCAGTGGCGGAACTATTTATGTGGTTTTGATGTTTAAATGTCCGACTACGCCACCCGTGGATTGCGGTCAGAGTGAACCGCCGCTCCAGGGCAGACCGCTGAGGCTGGTGTTGTGGGTGCAGCAGAGCGTAGCATAACTCCCCACGGGAGGAGTATAGCCTCAGGGCAGTGTATGCGGAGGATGGGGGTGATGGTGCAGGGCAGCAGCAGTAACGACACGGAGTCAGTGATGCAGTTCAGGGCCTTTACTCACAGTTCTTATTATCCAGACCACGTCTGCAGGTAACGGCTGCCCACGTCGTACTGTGCTCACCAGGTGAGGGGCTCAGACAACTCCCAGATAACTTTGGAGCGCTTCACAGGACCCCCTTTGTGTGTCCTTTGTCTGGCCTTTCTTACCAACCCTTCTGTCCGGCTGCCTCGGGCCTCCTCTTGGTAAACTTGGCGCCAGTTTCCCTGACCCTATGTGGTGCCTTCCTAGCGGGTGTAGCGAGGGGCTGTGCCACATAAAATGTCACAGCCTCCTGTTTCTAGCTGAGGGTCATTTCCTGCCTCCACTAGTTTCGGGGACCGGTCTCCCCCTTTGGCCTGACCCCTCCACGCAGGTGGATTCGGGCGTGCGGTGGCGACTCGCCCTTCCGCACCCCTGGGATCCCTTCGTTCCTCGTTCCTGGAGCCTTCTCCGCTCCTCTTCCTTCCTTCTCCCTCTTCCAGGCCTGGGCCTCTGTTACTAGGCCCGCCTCCGGAGCAGAGCTCATGCAGAGCCCCTGCTCCCTGCCACTTCTGCTCAGACTTCTCTGCACTGAACTAAGATGGTGCCCACCTTTTATACTCTCTTCGCAATGCACCCAGGAACTGCTTCCTCCCTGCTCCTGCACTACAGGGTTCCCCTTCCTCAGTGTTCCCTCCCACCACTCCAGCCAGGGACAGGGACTGTCGTGCCCATCTCAGGGGCATATTGGTCGCCCTGCCCCACGGCAATGTGGTGTAATGCATGCAGGTGTCGTGTCCTGATCCACACTACATCCTTACCTGAGAGTGAGATATCACACCTCTGGGTGAGGTGCAATACCTCTGTAGCAACCGAGCCCTCAGGGTGCTACAGTTCCATTTATATTCAGCCTAGGTGACGTATTGCGATACAGGGCCGTGATTTTGGCTATAAAAGGGTCCCCTAGACCCCTACCCCAAGCTTTTTAAGAGAATCATATATGGCGTGCCAGGAGACTCTATGGAATGCTTTCTCAGCATCCAACGAGAGTATCTAATTACAAATTTTTAACTGCATCTAGCCCAGGAAATACTTTGTGCCTAGTAGCAGTGTCTGCTAGTCAGCGGATTATCCCGGCTGTTAAGCAAGCTACACCACCTGTAGTTTGGACACTTAATTTTTTCAAAGGAAATGCTTCGGGACCACGGGATACTCAGTGAAGAGCATCAGGAGGCACCCCAAGGCATAGGGGCTGGGACTGGCAGTAGGATGCCTTGCGGTGAACAGCCGAGCTCGATCCTTATAAAAGCTTTTTAACTGCAGCAGCTTTAGTGAACGCTACTGGAGCTGGAATTACGCGGCTGCTGGCATGAGACTTGCCCTCCAATAGATCCTTGTAAATGGATTTAAAGTGTATTCATTCAAATTAGAGAGACAATTTAAATTAAAAAGCTTAGAGCTGCCTCCACCACAAGGGGGCTCGCTCGACCCACCAGCGGACAGGCACCAGTATTGGGAGAGGGGGGCTGGCCGTCAGGGTTCATCGCGGCTCTGGCACAAACCCGGCGACGCGGAGGTGGCACGGGCAGGAGCGGACTGAACGTGTCGGCTTCTCACTTTTTGGATTTTAGAAGGGCATGACATGCCTATATCTGTGTCTCCCCCTCCTTTTACTCCTCCACCTCTTTTCTTTTCGCATGACTATATGTACTTGTCACTTTTCCATGTGTTAGTTGTGTCTTCTGAGCAGTTTGTCAGCTTTTTGACACCTTTGAAGGTGTTTTCTATGTGTTTCTATGTGTTTTTGTTTGCCTGCCATTGGTTTTAACGGTGTTCGAAGGTGTTCGACGAACAGTTCGACGAACAGTTCGGCGAACACACGGGTGTTCGACGAACCGAACCGAACTCGAACACTACGGGGGTGGCTCAACACTAGTCAGAAGCACAACATAATTTTAAGATCCAAGAAGAGCCCCTCCCCAATCCAGACCTCCAGATGTGGACGGATGGCTCTAGGTTTGCTGATAAAGCAGGAAGATTCCACATGGGCTACGCAGTAGTCACGATAGACCAGCCTGTCTCAGTAGGCCCATTGCCCCCGTCCATGTCAGCTCAGGAGGCGGAGCTAGTTGCACTCACAGAGGCTTGCAAGGCAGGGAGGGCAAGAAGATTAATATCTATACGGATTCGAACTATGCTTTTGGTGTGGTAAATGATTTCTGTTATCTGTGGAAGAACAGAGGATTTCTTACAGCCACCGGAACACCCATTAAACACGCAGGTCTTGTAAAAGACCTTTTGGAGGCATTGAAGTTGCCAGAAGAAGTAGCTGTAATCAAAGTCCGAGCACACAGACGCTTGGATACAAAAGAAGCCCTGGGTAATCATTATGCAGATAAAGCAGCCAAGGACGCGGCCCTTCAGTGGTGCCCAGGGAAAGAGACAGCAGAAGTGGCATGGCAGGAACAACAAATCCCAGCCCAAACAATGGTTAAGACAAGAAGTCAGAGACAAATCCAAGACCAGAATGGGAGTGAACATATAACACCACCATGGACCTTACTATACAAACGTCAGGCAGAAGCTGGAGCAGAAGAAAAAGAAGAGTGGAAAAAGTCGGGAGCCAAGCAGGACAAATATGGCCTATGGATGTTAGGTCCAAGATTATGCCTTCCACGAACACTATATCCAGCGGCAATCTCATGGGCTCATGGAGCCACACACCTGGGAAAAGATCAGATGTTCCAAAAGATAAACAAATTATACTTGGCACCTGGAATATCAACACCCATTCTGCGATACACAAAGGCCTGCTTGATCTGTGCAACTTGCAATCCAGGAAAAACAGAGAAGACTCCACCAAAACATCTGGCAAAACCACTATACCCATTTCAGAGAATCCAAGTTGACCATATTCAGATGCCCAAAGTAGGGAAATATGAATATGTTCTGGTGATAGTGGACATGTTTTCAGGCTGGCCTGAGGCCTACCCAGTCACTAACATGACAGCCGGCACCACAGCTAAGAAACTGATGACAGAGATTGTGTGTAGATTTGGGGTACCAGAAGTAGTAGAAAGTGACCAGGGACCAGCATTCACGGCCCAACTCTACAGGGATCTGTGGAGTATGGTAGGAACTAGCTTAGATCTTCATACGCCTTACAATCCAAAAAGTAGTGGGAAAGTTGAGAGACTAAATGGTACTTTAAAGTCCAAATTGTTGAAGATTAATCAGGAGACACAAATTCCCTGGCCAGGCGGTCTTCCCATTGCCCTGTACTCAATCAGAAACACCTCGACAGGCCAACACAAACTGACGCCCTATGAGATTTTGTTTGGAGGAGCCCCAAGGTTGGGAGGGTATTTCCCCCAAGACATGGTTGCAGGTAGTGATAGCATTGTAAACTATGTAATACAAATGTCCAAAGAACTTGCAATAACACACGCTGCAGTCTTGTCTTCTATCCCAGATCCTGACAGTGACGAGCATACTCACTCAATCAAACCTGGAGACTGGGTGGTCGTTAAGAAGCACGTCCGAAAGTCCTGCCTGGATCCCAGATACGAGGGCCCATTCCAAGTGATCTTGGTGACACCTACATCAGTCAAAGTCGAAGGGAAGGCCACTTGGATCCACGCTTCACATTGCAAGAAGACCCCAGCACCAGCACAGCCATGAAACTGTATATCTTTTTCTGCATTGTTTTTGTGAGCGCTCAGAATCCCGAGTTCCAGGTAGCAATTACTAAAACGGGAGGTGTTCCTACCTTTTGGTATAATGCCACCAGCATTCAAGTGGCAACGTTTAGATTTGATTATTGTAGCATTGTTCCCTGTTATCATGAATATGCTCCACAAATAGGTAGGGCCGCCCAATTAAGGAGAGGGCAACAATATATATATGTGTAACAGAAGGGGGATGGGGAGAGAGTTGTAGTTCATGGAAAGCGGCTGGGTGGAACACAGGGGATGATTGGGGGTACAGACCTCAGGTAGCGCTAAATAAGCAGGACGCCAAACGAAGATCCCTCCTTATCAGAATGACCCTCACCAAACAGCAGACAACACGTAATTGTGGGAAGTAGGAAGTTGTAACCCCCTAATTTTAAATATTGACTATCCCCAAACTGGAGATGCAGGATTATATGTGATGGGAACATATATAAGTGGAGGTTGCTATGGTTGTTCTGATCTCGGGAAGTTTAAATTAGCTGACATGAACTCGCCTGAGTGGCAAACCTATCAGAAGTCATTGAAACCTATAAATCCAAATCGCCTGATGCTTCACATTCCAACTTTCCTAGGAATGACCGCAATCATGAACCCTACTTTTGAAGATGTTTTTGCTATTAAAACAGGGTTTTCAGAGACTAATGTATGGTTAGAATGGATGAAATATACAGCCAGCCAATATAATAAATCTAATTGCTTTGTGTGTGCGGGAGCTAGACCCCATTTAGGCTCTGTCCCTCTGAATGTACCATCTGAAATAGAAAAATGTTTTCTAAGTTTATTCACTAATCAGTCTTCTGATGACTCTGCATGTGAGAAATGAAAGCAGAAATATCCTATTGTTACCAAGGCACCCAGTTCAGTTAATGGTATTACTATCTACAAAGGTAATTACACTTGTTTTCACAATGAAGTAACTGGTAGATTTCTACGGAATTTTACTGAAGGGTATTGTGCCAGGTTTAGCAATGCCACTAAGAAACAAATCACTAATCAGATCCAATCTGTGGCAGATGTTTTCTGGATATGTGGAGATATGAAAATTAGGTCCAGACTTGAAGGTGATTGGACAGGACAGTGTGCATTGGCCAAATCTATCATGCCTTTCCATATAGTAACAGAAGGAGAGGGTGTCAAGAAATCAGAAGGTCTCCATAGGACAAGAAAGGGAGTGGGAATAATTATCAAAGGAAATCTGGATCCACATGTCTATATTGATGCTATAGGAGTGCCAAGGGGGGTACCAGACAAGTTTAAAGTCAGAGATCAAGTTAAAGCAGGATTTGAATCCTTCGTCATGCCCCTGGTAACTATCAACAAGAATGTAGATTGGATTAATTATCTGTATTATAACCAGCAGAGATTTGTAAATGCTACTAAAGATGCCCTACAGGGTTTGACAGATCAACTAGGTCCTACATCAGTAATGGCATACCAGAATAGAATGGCCCTGGATATGATTTTAGCAGAAAAAGGGGGCGTATGTAAGTTGTTCGGGGACTCTTGTTGTACCTATATTCCAGATAATGTTGGCCCTACAGGCAAAGTAACAATTGCTCTAAAGAAACTTACTAGTTTATCAGAAGAACTTAAAGAAAATTCAGGGATCAAGGATCCATGGGACCAGTATTTCTCATGGATGAGTGGCTGGCAGAAATGGTTAGATCAGGTGGGGATGGCGATTCTTGTAATAATGATTATATTAGCGATGATGGCATGTTGTGTTGTTCCTTGTATACAGAAACTAATACAAAAAACTGTGGATCCTATAATGGTAATGACTGATGAGGAAACTAATAACTGGACAGAAGAATCTTTGACAACAATCCAGATTAAACAGTCAGTCTTAAGAAATAAGTCTAACACTTGATTGTGGCACCTGTATAGTTCCCTTGTTTGTCGTGGTTTGTGTGTGTTCATGTCCATCTGGCAGTGTAGCGGACAGGCTTGTCTGGGGAATCCGACCTCGGCTGGCTCCTCCCACTAGGGGAGGAGAAGTACGTGGGCAGGTCTGTGTGTTTGCACTTCGACTGGAGCGTTCACCCACTGCCAAAGGAGAAGGGAGCTGTGAAAGCAGTATTCATTTAGTTATATCTAGAATTTATATTATTAAATGTAACCTCTATATTCATTTGTGTGAAATTTTTGCTATGTATTTCTACAAGTGCTAAGCAGAGAGGGAATCTAATGAAGGGTTTCAAAAATGTTTTTAGGGGGACTGTTAAAGATAAGATTCTAAAATCTACTAAAAAACATTATATGAAACTGATGTATACTAAATATCTATACTTATATTTTGTTATATGTTATGAATCTTGTTTTTCATATATATGTTATATTGGATATCATTTAGTCATATATACCCTCACTTTAATATATTATGAAAACCTTGATATACAGTACAGACCAAAAGTTTGGACACACCTTCTTATTTAAAGTATTTTCTGTATTTTCATGACTTTGAAAATTGTACATTCACACTGAAGGCATCAAAACTACACTGTGTGCAGAATTATTAAGCAAATGAGTATTTTGATCACATGATACTTTTTATACACGTTGTCCTACTCCAAGCTGCATAGGCTTGAGAGCCAACTACCAATTAAGTAAATCTGGTGATGTGCATCTCTGTAATGAGGAGGGGTGTTGACTAATGACATAAACACCCTATATAAGGTGTGCTTAATTATTAGGCAACTTCCTTTCCTTTGGCAAAATGGGTCAGAAGAGAGATTTGATGGGCCCTGAAAAGTCCAAAATTGTGAGATGTCTTGCAGAGGGATGCAGCAGTCTTGAAATTTCCAAACTTTTGAAGCGTGATCACCTGAACAATCAAGCGTTTCATGGCAAATAGCCAACAGTATCGCAAGAAGCGTGTTGGCCAAAAAAGGCACAAAATAACTGCCCATGAATTGAGGAAAATCAAGCGTGAAGCTGCCAAGATGCCATTCGCCACCAGTTTTGACATATTTCAGAGCTGCAACGTTACTGGAGTATCAAAAAGCACAAGGTGTGCGATACTCAGGTACCTGGCCAAGGTAAGGAAGGCTGAAAAACGACCACCTTTGAACAAGAAACATAAGATAAAACGTCAAAAATGGGCCAAGAAATATCTTAAGACTGATTTTTCAAAGGTTTTATGGACTGATAAAATGAGAGTGACTCTTGATGAGCCAGATGGATAGGCCAGAAGCTGAATCAGTAAAGGGCGGAGAGCTCCACTTCGACTCAGATGCCAGCAAGGTGGAGGTGGGGTACTGGTATGGGCTAGTATCATCAAAGATGAACTTGTGGGACCTTTTCGGGTTGAGGATGGAGTGAAGCTCAACTCCCAGACCTACTGCCAGTTTCTGGAAGACAACTTCTTCAAGCAGTGGTACAGGAAGAAGTCGGTATTGTTCAAGAAAAACATGATTTTCATGCAGGACAATGCTCCATCACATGCATCCAACTACTCCACAGTGTGGCTGGCCAGTAAAGGTCTAAAAGAAGAAAAAATAATGACATGGCCCCCTTGTTCACCTGATCTGAACCCCATAGAGAACCTGTGGTCCATCATAAAATGTGAGATCTACAGGGAGGGAAAACAGTACACCTCTCGGAGCAGTGTCTGGGAGGCTGTGGTGGCTGCTGCATGCAATGTTGAAAACAGATCAAGCAACTGACAGAATCTATGGATGGAAGGCTGTTGAGTGTCATCATAAAGAAAGGTGGCTATATTGATCACTAATTTTTTTGGTTTTTGTTTTTGCATTTCAGAAATGTTTATTTCTAAATTTTGTGCACTGATATTGGTTTACCTGGTGAAAATAAACAAGTGAGATGGGATTATATTTGGTTTTTATTAAGTTGCTTAATAATTCTGCACAGTAATAGTTACCTGCACAAACAGATATCCTCCTAAGATAGCCAAATCTAAAAAAAACCCACTCCAACTTCCAAAAATATTAAGCTTGGATATTCATGAGTCTTTTGGGTTGATTGATAACATAGTTGTTGATAAATAATAAAAATAATCCTCTAAAATACAACTTGCCTAATAATTCTGCACACAGTGTATGAATTAACACATGTGGAATTATATACTTAACAAAAAGTGTGAAACAACTGAAAATATGTCTTATATTCTAGGTTCTTCAAAGTAGCCACCTTTTGCTTTGATGACTGCTTTGCACACTCTTGGCATTCTCTTGATGAGCTTCAAGGGGTAGTCACCGGAAATGGTTTTCACTTCACAGGTGTGCCCTGTCAGGTTTAATAAGTGGGACTTCCTGCCTTATAAATGTGGTTGGGACCATCAGTTGTGTTGTGCAGAAGTCTGGTGGATACACAGCTGATAGTCCTACTGAATAGACTGTTAGAATTTGTATTATGGCAAGAAAAAAGCAGCTAAGTAAAGAAAAACTAGTGGCTATCTGGCGAGTTCCCAGAGATGCTTAGCACTTGTTGGCCCTTTTGCCTTCACTCTGCGGTCCAGCTCACCCCAAACCATCTCGACTGGGTTCAGGTCTGGTGACTGTGGAGGCCAGGTCATCTGGCGTAGCACCCCATCACTCTCCTTCTTGGTCAAATAGCCCTTACACAACCTGGAGGTGTGTTTGGAGTCATTGTCCTGTTGAAAATTAAATGATGGTCCAGCTAAACGTCCTGCCATAATACAAATTCTAACAGTCTATTCAGTAGGACTATCAGCTGTGTATCCACCAGACTTCTGCACAACACAACTGATGGTCCCAATCCCATTTATAAGGCAGGAAATCCCACTTATTAAACCTGCCAAGAGTGTGCAAAGCAGTCATCAAAGCAAAAGGTGGCTACTTTGAAGAACGTAGAATGTAAGACATATTTTCAGTTGTTTCACACTTTTTTGTTAACACATGTGTTAATTCATAGTTTTGATGCCTTCAGTGTGAATGTACAATTTTCAAAGTCATGAAAATACAGAAAAATCTTTAAATGAGACGGTGTGTCCAACTACTGGGATTGCTCAATTACCTCAGGGCGACACCCTATTTGGACCTTCCTTTATACTGAATAGATATATATGTTATGGTGGAATAATAAACACATCTTTCCTGCACCATTTCTCTTCAAGAGAAGTTCAGTATCTGACTCTGTCCGATATCAAAGCTTCACGTATACACTTGAATAAGTTAATTTGGCAAGGGATAAGCAAAGGGTTGGGGTCCTTTGAACCTCACTTCCACAATGTTATATATTTCTATGGAACAGCTGTGGTGTCAGTATACTCACTGCACCACTAGATGAATTAATTTATAGGAGTAGGTTGTAAAATGTGGTCAGTTTTCAGGGGTTCTGCTGTTTTGGCACCTCAGGGGCTCTGACAATGTGACATGTCACCCACAAACTATTCCAGCAAAATCTGCCCTCCAATATAACACTCCTTCCCTTCTGATCTTTGCACTGCGGCAGAAATGTAGTTTCTGACCACATATGGGGTATCAGTGTACTCAAGAGAAATTGCACAATCGACTTTGGGGTCCATTTTCTCCTTTGACCCTTGTGAAAATGAAAATGAGAAATTTGAGGCTAAATCAACATTTTCATGAAAAAAACGTAATATTTTTCATGTTTCAATAATTTTCACGTCCCAATAGTTTGCATTCCAAAAGTCAAATGGTGCCTTTCAAGCCCTGCCGTGCTCCCAGACAGTAGCTTTCCACCACACATGGGGTATTGGTGTACTCAGGATAAATTGCACAACAAATTTTGAGGTCCATTTTTTTCTTGCTACCCTTGTGAAAAAGAAAAATTTGGGGCTAAGTAACATTTTGGGGGGGAAAAGTAAAACTTTCATTTTTTCCTTCCACATTCCATTAAAGAAGTTGTCCACTACTTTATATGAACCCCTCAATGTATCCCCCTGGGGCCCAGAAGTGTTTACCTTGCGGTACCTTTTCTGCCTCTGAGCGGCGCTATCCTTAGCCGCTCAGAGGCATCATGTGACCCGTCACTGATGTCACGTCAAGTGAGGCCTGACATAAGTGATGCGCTCCCCGAGGTGGATTCTGGGCTATGGGCGGGGTTACCCCTTGCGTCACACCCAGCACACCGCGCGCTTTCCTGGTGAATGAGGCGAGGGAGAGCGCGCAGTGGATGCCAGGTGTCACCCACTGGGTAACCCTGGCCACAGTCCAGCATCCACCATGGAACGCAGAAGTGAGTACCCCCTGCTGTAACCGGAACTTGACGTGACATCAGCGAATGTCAGGGCTGGCTGCAGCCGGGGGTCACATGATGCCTATGAGCAGCCAGTGATAGTGACACGACCCCTGGGCCGTGGGGGGTACTCGGTGCTGGGCCGGTCGTTGCTAGAGGAGATGTCACAGTGGCGGTGAACCGGTCCGTGACCCATGGCGGTCAATAAAAAGGGGGATATTATGTACAGGGGAATTGATGGTTTTGGCAGAAAGAGTTTGTGACGCCACCTGTGGTTTGCGGCCAAAAGGGAGCCGCCGCTGCGGAGCAGGTCCTCTGGGGCTGATGTTAGGGCAGTAGTGTTGGTGTAGCCCTCCACAGACAGGGCTGAGCTCCAGGGCAGTGTCGATTTTGTAGGTGGAATGCTGGGCGTTGTAGTGCAGGAGTGATGATGGCCCAGCGGCAATAACGGACAGAGACAGTGGAGTGCAGTCATCCGAGTTTACTCTCAGTTCTTTTGTTTAGGTTCCTCGGGTACACTGTCCAGGTGTCAGACTCCCGCGTCGCACTGCGTTTGCCAGGCAGGGGTTCAGCAGTCCCCCAGGCCATTCAAGGGTACTTGGCGGGACCCCCTTTCTTTATGTTCCTTTCCTCAGCCGACTTCCTGCGCTGGGTCTTCTCCCTCCTGCCCTGCGCCTCGCAAACTAAGTCCCAAGATGGTGTCCTCGGATCCTTCAGGGCAACCTAGAATTCCCTGGTCCTAAATGGCTACCTTTCTTGGCCACTCAAATGCGAGTGTGGCGACTGCACCATAAAGGTCAGAAGCCTCCGGTTTTCTAGTCGAGACTTGAAGTAACACGACTAGTCCAGGGACCGGTTCCCTTCTTGCAGCCTGATCCCTCTGACTCTTGACAGATTCAGGCGTACGGGTGCCGTCCTGCACTCACCGTACCCCCTAGGATCCCTTCAGTTACCGGAGCCTTTCTCCTCTGCTCCCCTCCTGGGCCTCTCTCACTAGGCCCCACTGATGGAGCAGAGCTCCTGATGAGACTCTGCTCCCCTCCTCTCCTCTTTCTGCGCTTGCTTACCGCACTGCACTCACTAACTAAGATGGCTTCCCTTTTTATACACCTGCTATTCACGTGCTCCCCTGTTCTACGTCCTCCACCCACACCCACTACTGGTTCCCCCTCACTCTGGTTCCCCCAACTCCAGCCAGGGACAGGGCTCAGCAGAACACAGAGCATCTTGCCCTTCCAGCCAGCCTGGACTAATGTAGTGTTGAATGCAGGTGTTGGGGTCCCGGGCAGTACCCTTTTCTTACCTGAGAGTGAGGCACCACTAGATGTAGTACCTCTGTGGCGACTGAACGCTCAGGGGCGCCACAATAGCGCTGCTCACAGGCAGAAAAGGCTCCACAAGGTATTTAGAGAAACACTCATGGGCCCTGGGGGAATACATTGGGGATCATATAAAGTAGTGGACAACCCCTTTAATTCCTGTGAAGCACCTGAAGGGTTAATAAACTTCTTGAATGTGGTTTTGAGCACCTTGAGGGGTGCAGTTTTTAGAATGGTGTCACTTTTGGGTATTTTCTGTCATTTTATGGTGCACTTTCTCCTGTTACCCTTGTGAGAATGCCATTTATGTCATATAGGCCCCTCAAAGTCACTTCAAATGTGATGTGGTCCCAAAAAAATGTTTTTTTTTTATTTTGTTGGTAAAATGAGAAAATGCTGATCAACTTTTAACCCTTCTAACTTCCTAACAAAAAAAATTATGCTGATGTAAAGTACACATGTGGGAAATGTTATTTATTAACAATTTTGTGTGACATATCTCTCTGATTTAAGGATATAAAAATTAAAAGTTTGAAAATTGCGAAATTTTCACCAAATTTCCAATATTTTCAGAAATAAACGCAAGTTATATCGAACAAATTTTACCACTATCATGAAGTACAATATGTCTTGAAAAAAAACAATCTGAAAATCAGGGGGATCCGTTGAAGCATTCCAGAGTTATTACCTCACTAGATGGTGGCCCGATTCTAATGCATCGGGTATTCTAGAATATGTATGCGGCCGACCAGGCGCGACTAATCAGCGAAGCAGTGTTTAAATGGGTTGTGCACTACTTTAAATTAACCCCCCAATGTATCCCCCCTGGGGCCCCTAATGAATTTTGTAATTACGCCATGTTGTCAATACTGCTTGTGACAACATCGCTGACCACGCACAGCCAGCGCGTAATTCCCCCGGCTGCAGCCGGCTCTTGCTTCCGCTAACATCACGACTATTTGCGGCTGCAGCCAGGGGTCTCCTGTTTCGCGTACCACGGTGAATGAAACATGACAGAAGTACGTCACACTGTGACTGACAGAACGTGTTCACTGAACGTGTCAGAAGTACATCACACTCTGACTGACCGAGTTTAGTAAACGTGACTGAACTATGTCGCACTGTGACTGGCAGAACGTGTTCAGTAAATGTGACAGAAGTACATCACACACTGTGACTGACAAAACATGTTCAGTAAGTCATGGGCAGTTGGTGAGTCACATGACCACATGGGCGGAGTCAGCCCTGCTATCTCCCGACTTGTTCTGAAACCCCGCATCGCTAATTGGCCGCGGCCGGACCAATCAGCGACGCAGGATTTCCTGGACGGACAGACAGACGGGATAAGCCGATTATATCGTAGATAATATGACACTGTTCAGAATTTAAAAAATTGGCTCAGTCGCGAAGGCGAAAACAGGCTCTGGTGCGAAAGGGTTAAGGGCTCAAACTTCAGTTATTCAAAGTTTTCGTCACTTGATATTTAGTATTATAAAATATATTGACCACTCAAGGACCAGCCCTAATGTAGCCTAAATAACTTTTTTTTTATTTTGTTACTGCATTCCAGGATCCATATGTTTTTGTTTTGTTTTTTCTCGATATTGCTGTGTGAGGGTTTGTTTTTTGCCGGATGGTTTGTATTTTTCAGTGGTACTATTTGGGGAAATCCAACTAGTATTAGAGAGGATCGAATCTGCCAAGATTCAAATTTGTCATTTGCATTTGAAATTATTCGATCCAAATTGAATGTTCCCCAGAGCATAATAAATGAGGAATGTAAAAAAAATAATAATAATATTTGCATGGTCCAAACATGCTACTATGGCCTACAGTGTCTTTTGAATTGTCTGCCATCAAACGCTTCTAGGACATAATTAGTTTGCAATTGCAAAAGATGCTGCCAGCAGGAGATTTTGATGATTTCCATGCCCATGTTCATTCAGCGTGGCAGAACATTCCTCAAACAACAATTAATGACCTCACTGATCGTGTCCAAGGTGTGTAAGTGCATGTATTTCTGTGTGTGGCTCTCATACTCAATTCTGTATAAATAGAAATGTGTTTAAAATGTTGTTTTCATTTTCTTCATCATTTGCCTATCATTAACATGTCTATCCATTCTGTGATTTTTATAATTTTATGACTTTTCCTTCTTGTTGTTCTAATTTCAATGTTGAGGTGTATAGCTCTTTTAGACCTGTTTCATGTCAGGGTAGCTGTATAATCATTTTTGAAAGATTAACCTAACCCCAATATTCAAGTGAGAATTTTATAAGCTTGGCCCTTAATAGACTTATAAAACACTAATTTTAGTATCAGTATTATACTGTCACTAGCTATTGAACCCGTTCTACGCCTGGATGGCGAGCATTTTTATTGGTATATGGTCTCCCATCCAGGTATATGCTCCCCAATCATGGTCCCCCATCCTGGTATATTCTCGCCCATTCTTTTCCATGCTCCCCCACCCTGGTATAAGCTCCCCCATCCTGGTCCTCCATCCTGGTATATGTTCCCCCATCCTAGTATATGCTCCTCAATCCTGGCCCCCCATCCTGGTATATGCTCCCACATCCTGCTCCCCTATCCTGGTATATGCTCCCCCATCCTGGTCCCTTATCCTGGTATATGCTCCCCCATCCTGGTCCTCCATCCTGGTATATGTTCCCCCATCCTAGTATATGCTCCTAAATCCTGCCCCCCCCATCCTGGTATATGCTCCCACATCCTGCTCCCCTATCCTGGTATATGCTCCCCCATCCTTGTCCCCCATCCTGGTATATGCTCCTCAATCCTGGCCCCCATCCTGGTATATGTTCCCAAATTCTGGTCCCCTATCCTTGTATATGCTCCCCAATCCTGGTCCCCCATCCTGGTATATGCTCCCCAATCATGGACCCCCATCCTGGTATATGCTTCCATATCCTGGTCCACTATCCTGGTTTGTTCTCCCTCATCCTGGTCCCCTATGCTGGTATATGTTCCCCCATCTTGGTATATGCTCCCCCATTCTGGTCCCCCATCCTGGTATATGCTCCCCAATCCTGGTATTTGTTCCCCCATCCTGGTATATGCTCCCCCATCCAGGCATATGATTCCCATCCTGGTCCCCCATCCTGGTATATGCTCCACCATCCTGCTCTCCCATACTGGTATATGCTCCCCATCCTGGTATTTGTGCCCCCATCCTGGTATATGCTCCCCAATCCTAATCCCCAGCCTGGTATATGCTCCCCCATCCAGGTATATGCTCCTAAATCCTGGTCCCTCATCCTGGTATATGCTTCCCTATCCTCGTCCTCCATCCAGGTATATGCTTCCCCATCCTGGTATATGCTTCCCCATCCTCATCCTCCATCCTGGTATATGCTCCCCCATTCTGGTCCATGCTACCCCATCCTGGTCCATGCTCCCCCATTCTGCTCCATGCTTCCCCATCCTGGTATTTGTGCCTCCATCTTGTTATATGCTCCCCCATCCTGCTATTTGTTCCCCCATCCTAGTATTTGTACCCCCATCCTGGTATATGCTACCCCATCCTGGCATTTGTGCCCCCATTCATCCCTAAATGAAGTAAAAAAACACTGCTGCTCCCCGGCAGCGCGTCACATGGGTTATTTTACTAAAATGGTGCCAAAATCAGCGCCTGCATAGCGCGATATTCAGCACCATTTTATTGAAGACAAAAGTGCAGAGCGTCTTCAACAAAATGGCGACAGAGTAAGCGCATATACATACCATGATGTCCAGCACTATTTTGTTGAAGACACATTGCAAATGTGTCTTCACTATAATGGCACCGGATATCACACTATGCCGCCGGCCCGAACAGAGGGGCCACACTCCTTCCCCGGCAGGTATGTGCTTATGGCGCTGGAGATCGCGGTATGCATTAAGTGAATACGCATACCGTGATCTCAGGTGCCACACTCCTCATCCCTGTCTGGGATGTGGATGCGTTTTTCTATCTGGGGCCAGACTGCACAAGTGCATTGTGCAGGTGCAGTCTATAGAGGCTTCGGACAGACGGACACATCCCTGATTATTATAAATTCTGATATTGGTTTTCAAAATAAGCTCACTATCTCCAGTTTGTGTACTCCAGAACTATGAGATCTATTTAATCTTTCAACATACCGTTAACTTTTTTAGGGTACATGACTTTAAAAGACACATGAGTATGTTTTGCTCCAGTCACATATGTTTCATTAAGCTTTTCTCAAGAAGTGAAGAACTTGACTTAATTGATGAAAGGGCTCCTGCGGATTAGATGTATATAAGCAAGTGTCTGTTTCCTCAACTTACTCAGTCAAGTGAATATAGAGCAGATTGTACAACTGCTATCATTAGAGTGAATATTTTACATGAACTGCCCTTTACTGTGGAGCCTGCCCTTCAGGGAATCTGTGAAGGGAACTCAACTATCTTTTCTTAATGCTTTACACAGCAATGAAATTTAGAAAAACTGTCTTTTGTTTTATATTTAAATTATTATTAACATTCCCACCTACAAAGAATGGAGAGGTCTGTAACTTTTATCATAGGTACACTTCAACTGTGAGAGACAGAATCTAAAAAAAAAACAAAAACAGAAAATCACATTGTATGATTTTCACATAAATAATTAGTATTTTATTGCATGAAATAAGTATTTGATACAATAGAAAAACAGAACTTAATATTTTGTACAGGAACCTTTGTTTGCAATTACAGAGGTCAGACATTTCCTGTAGTTCTTGGCCAAGTTTGCAAACACTGCATCAGGGGTTTTGGCCCACTCCTCCATACAGATCTTCTCCAGATCTTTCAGATTTCAGGGCTGTCGTTGGGCAACATTGAGTTTCAGCTCCCTCCAAAGATTTTCTATTGGGTTCAGGTCTAGAGACTGGCTAGGTCACTCCAGGACCTTGAAATGTTTCTTATGAAACCACTCTTTAGTTACCTTGGCTGTATGTTTTGGGTGATTGTCAGGCAGGAAGAGCCGGCCATGACCCATCTTCAATGTTCTTACTGAGAGAAGGAGGCTGTTGGCCAAAATCTCGCAATGCATGACTACATCCATCCTCCCTTCAATACAGTGCAATTGTCCTGTCCCCTTTGAAGAAAAGCACCTCTAAAGTATGATGATTCCCCCACCATGCTTCAAGGTTGAGACAGTGTCCTTGGGATTGTACTCATCCTTCTTTTTCTTCCAAACACGGCAAGTGGAGTTGATACCATAATGTTCTATTTTGATCTCATTTGAGCACATGACCTTCTCCCATGCTTCCTCTGTATCATCCAGATGGTCACTGGCAAACTTCAAATGGGTCTGGACATGTGCTGGCTTGAGCAGGGGGACCTTGCGTGCCCTGCAGGATTTAAATCCATTACACAGTAGTGTGTTACTAGCGATAATGTTTGAGACTGTGGTCCAAGCTTTCTTCAGGTCATAGACCAGGTCCTCCCATGTAGATCTGGGCTAATTCCTGACCTTTCTTAGAATCATCCTTACCCCACGAAGCGAGATCTTGCATGGAGCCCCAGAGCGAGCAAGACTGACAGTCACCTTGTGTTTCTTCCATTTTTTAATAATTGTGCCAACAGTTGTTGCCTTCACATCAAGATGCTTGCCTATTGTCCTGTAGCCCATCCTAGCCTTGTGCAGGTCTACAATTTTGTCCCAGGTGTCCTTAAATAGCCCTTTGGTCTAGGCCATGGTGGAGAGGTTGGAGTGTGTTTATTTGAGTGTGTGGACAGGTGTATTTTATACATGTAACGAGTTCAAACAGATAATCAGTATAGACTTTATAATTTGCTTCAGCACGGACTCAGTAAAATAGCGGGTGCTGATTGCCATTTTTCTGAACCAAAAAGTACCCATCAAGAGGTTAGAAAATGTAAATAATATTTATACTCACCTTACCACTCACCCCTCCGGCCCTTATTACTCCTCACCATCACTCATCCAGACCTCAGTACAAATTATCACGGTCACCGATAACGCATGCGCACACAAGGTCGCAGAGCATGTAGTAATGCCATGTCATGACCTGATGCGCACATGCGCTGAAACATCCAGGAACTCAGCTGTGATTTAACAATGACCTGAGGACCGGATGAGTAATGGTGAAGAGTGAAGGGGATGTTGAGGTGATCAGTAAGGTACACATTTTTTACATCTTATGCTTATTATGCTCTGGGGTTTCTAGAGACCCCAGAAAATAATAAGGGACATTAAATTTGTGGAGAATACAGCAATCTGTGTAAACAGGTGAATTTAAATTTTGCCTGATCCACTTATCTCTAGTGGGTGGTGCTCACAGAGTAATTCAGAGCACCCTAAAGACATGCCCCCAGAGAATCCTGTAAGCACTAAACAGAAAGACTCATATCTCTGGAACCCTGTGTCTCATTTTAAAAAAATTGTTCCTAGTAATGCACATGCTCCTGACTATTAAAACATCTAATAGGCCAGCAATCACCTGATGCACAAACAAAATGTTTGTGTGATGATTTTGTAGATGGCTTATCATTCTTAGCAGCACATAATGCTGTGTAAACAGGATATGTGCTACCGAGACCAATGATAATTTGTGTATAGATCAATAATATTAACGATTGTTTTGTATGCAAGGAAGTGTGGTTGGCCAGTCTAAACAGGCCAGTAAATGACTGGTGATTAGCTTTCATATAGCTGATTAGCAGTCGCCTCCTGTAAATTCAGACTAACAGATATGGTACCAAAACAGGAAATAAAAGAAACTGGAGGCAAAGCAAAGGGGAAAAAGTGGTGAAGCCAAGTGGACACAGAACAGAACCACAGGTGGGAATCAGGCGCCGTTGTAAAGAAGAACCACTGGCTGCGAGGTTTACTTCACCTTCCCTAAACACCCTGTTACGGTTCCCCATAGTGCGTGTATGATCTGGTGGGGCTTGTTGCTTACCCCTATTCAGGCCAAAAGTGGTATGATGGTATGAGGACCTTAAATGTACACAATGATTCAGTGAAGCCAGAGTCCGTTGTAAAAAGTTAAAACATCTTTACTGGCATGCTTCAAACAGAGATTCAACACTTGATAGAAAAGTCTTCAACATTTCTTCTGCATTAGGCAGAGGCTCATAATTAGTTTTGGTTACAAACGGCATATCTTTATGGTATTCTTAAAATTTCAAGAGTGACAGAGTACTTCTGAGAGCTTTCCAGCTCTGAATTTCACTTTCTCTATCCATCACTGCAGTAGAGATCCCATGCTAATCCTGGTCAGACTAGGATTTCTCCACCCCTCCAGGACCGGTTTTACACCCTGACCCATAAGCCCACTCCTTACTGTTATGCGCTTCAAAGAGGGACCCAAAAAGACTGGCACCAAACCAGCAAAGGCGCAGCCATTGACGCACTTGGCAAAAGCTGCCCAGCTAGGGAACCCTTGAGGGTCGGGAATATTCTTCACCTAGCTCCCATTAAATGGAAGGGGGACTTTGGCAGAGCCCTTCCCAGGCCCACTGTCGCCGGACAGCTGGTGTCTAGTGACACAGCTGGTGCCCAGTGTAGAACCAGGTGAGTACCTCTGCAGGAACCCCTGAAAGCAGAACTGTGGCGCCCCATGGGCCGGTTGCCACAGTAGTGTTGCCTCCTTCACCGGAGGAGATATTACGCTTGGAAGCAGGAGGATCTCCCCACGTCAGGTAAACCCCACATGCACACACAGGTTCTGATCCCTGACCTGAAGGTGAAGCTCTACACCCTATTTTGGGGAGCTGCCTTTTCTGGCTGGGGGGAGGAGTTAGTCAGTGAGTGTGAGAGTGAAGGGAGAGGGGGAGAAAGCAGCAGAGGGAGAAGGAGAAAGTTCTGGGGAGCAGAGCAAGTGAAGAGCTCACCCCAGGCAGCAGAGCAGAGGACGCCAGAGTCCTGGGTTGTACGGGCATTGCACGTCCCAGCAACTGAATCAGAGGGACAGGAGACTGCAAGCTTCCGGGCCACAAGCAGAGGCCCGGCAGCACAGCGGTATAACTAGATCCCAGATCTGCACCCAAGACGGCAGTACCCATTATAGGTTCACAACGCCTGCTAGTACGGAGCTTAGGGCAGGAGTGAAGAAAAGGTACCGCATGATAGCTTACAGGCAGCGGGGCCCACAACGGAGAAGCACAGCAGTCAGGCCTCCAAAGCCACCAGACGGGGTGGACTCCGATTGCTTCCAGGCTCACTGGACCCTCCTGGACCTAGTGACCAGTGCCCCGGACTCCACAGCTTTCTCTGCAGTAAAGGTAACCGGACTGCATTCCTTGTGTCTGTCTTCTTCTTCTGCACCTCCCCGCAGCTGTGCTACCACCACAACTATCATCACTTCTGCCGCCCTGCTCTCTGCACCCTGTTTCCCCTGCCGCCATCCTTCATATAAGCTTTCTCAATCCCTGGGGGCCTGCTTCACCCGTGGGAAGTGTTTCATCCCAGCTGCTATCTATCCATCTATCCCACAGGGTCCACACAGCAGTGCTGGTCATCCCTGACCAGGCACCACAGGTGGCATCACATAAAGACTACGAATCCCTTGTAAATACTCCCTTCATCTGCTCGGCCGGGGCCATGGAGCTGGACCACTGCCACCGTGACCTACTTGGAAGACTGCCAGCCTGGCTACCGAGTACCTTAGGCCCTTATGGCCGCTGCAACTGGCTTCACGAACAGGATTTACGGACCCTGTTAACCGGGTCCTGTGTGCGACAAAAACTGTGTATAACTGTATAAACCGCAGCCATTACTGTTGCACATGCGGAGATAATGATATGTGGGGTGTCCCATCGTGGGCGGAGCCTCAGAAAAGGCACCAAAATAGGCCCCTCACACTTACATAGACTGTACCAGAGTTGTCTGTCACTTCGCTTTGCATCAGACTGAGGGGGGAGATTGTCACCTCCCCCTGCAGAGGGCTGTGTGATCCTATCCATCCATCCAGCTGCTGCAGCCCTGTGCTGTGTGATCCATCCACCCATCCGACGATCCCAGCTGCTGCAGCCCTGTGAATACAATACAAGTGTGAGAAGCTGTGCAGCAAGAGTGTGACTGTACAGTGACCAGCACAGCAGTCTCGGTGACCGGCTGTGCAAGGAGCGACGACATAAGCATCCGGAGTGGTGAGTCCTACCCCGACAGGGGTGAACTAGGGGGGAAGAAAGATTCCCAACTTAGGTGAAGCTCCAACAGCGGGTGCTGTCGCAGCCCCCATAATGCCACTGTCTATGCCATATATCCCAGGAGTGGCCTGGTTACCACAATACTCAGGAGAGTCGCATACCCTTAGCGATTTCAAAGAGAGACTGCATAGCCTGTTTGACGTTTACCCCTTGGCCGAAGGTTAGCATTCTAATCGGTCAGCTAACTGGTGCCGCGTAGCGGGAAGTCATGTCCTGGCCGGACACTGATAAACGGACAGTCAAGCACATCTTAACAAAGCCACAAGACACTTTTGATACCCGCACGGCGGCAGAAATAAAAATGCGGTTCTTTGGCTGCAAACAAAGGGTGCAGGACAGTGTGAGAGACTATGCTCTCAACCTCCAGCAGGCGCTGCGAGCCATTAAGCAGATTGATCCTGACAGCATGCAGGAGGAGGACAGGCTATTAACAGAGCAATTTATAGATGAACTGCTGTCTACCATGCACAAGACCCAATTGCATATAATGTCCTTAAAAAACCCTGACATTAAATTTGCTCAATTTAAGGACAGGGCAATCCGTGTGCTACGAGAGACGACCCCTAGCGATACCGCACCCACTAAACGCCCAGGGGAATCACACAGTGTACCGGTGCCACGTTACAAAGGTAATTAGATTCCACTCTTCATTTGCTTGTAAGGAGGAGAGGGAGATCATTATATATAGTAGTCATTGGATATGACAATCTTTGATATTGGGATGATTTCTCCTTTTCCCCTTATATGTATTTTCCCTATGTGATTATGAGTGGTGTAATGGCGATATCAGTGAGATACACACCGGTAACCTGTGGTGATCTGCTGTAATATATATATATTTTTTAGTATATTTTAATTTTCATTTATTCATGTATTGGTTGCATATTTGTGTCATTCCGGATACTGTTTAAATAATAATGTCTAATAAAATATTTTCTACTTTTTCATATAATGGACCTTAGACTCGTTGTTTTTGCTTCGGCATCCCTTGTAATAATATTGATTTAAACGAGTGGTCAGAGATATATATCCATGAGTAGGTTGCAAAATGTATGTTGTATATATTGGATATTTAATCTTATTAAGCAACTTAGTACTCTGTTCTAATTCTTTTTCTCATACCACTAAACGCCCAGCAGTACTCTACCACCAGGAGGCAGTGTCTTTGCCCCAGGAACCTGTTGAGGTTGATGCCCTGACACTGAGTAAAGAACCCTCTGCAGACTTACGCCTACAGGTACAAGAACTAACCAGAATGTGGCTGCGTTGGCAAAAACAGTGCAGTCTCTGCAAGTGTTTTCCCCTACAGAGAAGATCCAGCTGGCCTCGAGTCTGGATGACCTGCCGTAGTGACGGCAGAAGAGGATCCCATCCACCCGCACTAAAGGAAGAGGCACCGACTGCTATGACTCAACTGGGAGGCCCATCTGCCGATGCTGCGACAAGGTGGGTCACGTCGCAAGGTGGTGTCCATTAAACGAACGACCCCAGGGGCAGAGGACCAACCCCCAGGAGTAAAGCAACCTGGTACACACAACTGGAGGGACAAGTACGCAGGGGGACGGCCGATCCTGCCCGTCGTGATTGATGGCATTCCATTGAACGCTCTCTTGGACACTGGTTCCCAAGTGACCACGATGCCTCATATCCTTTACAAACGCTATTGGGCTGACACTGACCTGACCCATCGCCCTGATGATGACTTGACTGTAGTAGCAAGTAACGGTCAGCCCTTGCCTCAGGTGGAGTATAAAGAGGTGACCATTAAGGTGGGGAGAGTGGAACTTGAATCGCAGGGTTTGATAATTTTGGATATTGATAAACGTGAATGCTATCCCATGATCACCCTAGGTACAAACATTATTGAAAACTGTCTTGGTGAGATAATTGTGTTGTTACAGCCGGTAGCTGAAACCGCCAACTCCGGACAACAACGAGTCCTGCACAAAGAGATTAGAGCACTCATGCAAAGACAACAGGTAGAGTTGTCCGGTAGAGAGCTTGGCAGCGTAAGGGTGAGTGACCCGTACCCCATTCTTCTAGTGTAAGGGGGAAGACCGGGGTGTAAGTACTTTCAGAACAAGGGATCCGGAACAGCCAGGGCTGTGCCTCTTGTTGCAGGGGGAAAACAGACTGCGAGACAGGAGTCAGGTGACCGGGAAGCTGGGGGTGTGTCCAGGGAGAGAGCTGAGGAGTCAGGTGACCGGGGAGCTGAGCTCTTGTCTAGGAAGAGGGTGGAAAAGGAGTTTTTGCGTGGGAAAAGCAGCAGTGGACAGTGGGAGTCAAGCCCGACTAGAGGGAGAAGAGACGCAGGATCCCTGGAGCCGAGCAAGTGAGGTGCACTGTTATGGACTAGGGGCTCAGCGGGTCAAACCGGAGACCGCCCGCTGCCGCCAGAAGACGGAGCATTGTTTAGGCAGGGAAGCCGGAAGAAAGCAACACTGGCACCAGCCGGCAACTGCCTTGTGAGGAGCAAGAGTCAGCTAAGTGTAAAAACTGCCGATTACAACCGTGTCGACTCTGCTACATCTAGCCCAACTGTGAATTGTCAGTTATAGCATATTACCTGCTACTTCCCTTGTTGTCCCCATATTTTCCCTGTTACTCCCTGCGTGGAGATTGACTCTGTTACAGTAAATCCCCCTTGTTTATTAACCCTGTACTGGCTGCTCTGTGTTTCTGTGTCACTGCATATAAAGTACCTGTGTTACATTTGGCGTAGTCGTCAGGATGCTGTCTTTAGACACAGACACTGCAGATCAGTCCATCCTGGGAGCCCCTAGATCTAGCTTGCTGCTGGGGGCCATGCTCAGCAATCTCCCAAAGTTCACCGGGGACAATATGATGCTGTGGGACTGGGTTGAGAGAGTTAGGAGTATGTTACGTATGCATCCGATGACCCCAGCAATGCAAGCCGAAATATCCTTACTGGCCCTGGACGGCGAGGCCCGACAATCCGTGATGTACCGCCCTCCCCATGACCGGGATACTGTAGAAAAAGTGGTGCGGATATTGGAGAAGATGCATGGGGATCCCACCAATGTAGGAGAGTTGAGGATACGGCTGTTTCACCAAGTGCAGCAGGAGGGGGAGACTGTGACGCAGTATGTTAATGCATTACAGAGAGTGCATGCCTATATCACTAGAAAAGACGACATGGGGAATTTGGGAATGGGCCCCCCTGATGTGATCTTAAGGGACCAATTTGTGGCAGGCCTCAGGGATGTGCTGCTGAAGCAGGCCTTGTGGGAGCACCTGCGCGCTAACCCACGTATGACTTTTCTAGAAGTGGGGGCGGAGGCACGTGTGAGAGAGCAGGAGATGGGGGTGACGGCCCTGGCAGGGATGGTCCGGAGTAACGAGGTACCCGCCCCGCCTGCCGCTGAACCGGAATGGGCTCGAGAGATGCGAAAGGAGATACAGGAGATGCAGGGTGAATGGTCCAGGCTCAAGGAGACCCCTGCACCGACACCAGAAATACCCAGATCGATTGCCCCAGTTAGGGAAAGAATTGAATTCAGGTCCCGCCCTGCAGGAGAGTTACGTAGAGAAGTGAGGCAGCCCTACATAGACAGAGACACGACCTGCTGGAAGTGTGGAGGCGCAGGACATTACGCCAGGGGCTGTGCTAGCCGAGGGTGGCCCCTGACGCGGCAGCTGTTAAACTAGCATGCTCCATGTTTGGAGGACACAGCCCGGAGCCTGAGGAAGGGGAAATAAAATGAGGAAGTCCCAAGGACCTAGTTTCCACCAGCCCAACTGTCTGGGCCGAAATGAGCGGTCAGGCTGTTCACTGCCTGATTGACACGGGATCCCAGGTGACTACGATGACAGAAGCCAACTTTCAACAGCGATTTCCAGAGATAGTGCAGCCTGAATGGGGACCAGTAATTAGACTCACGGCAGCTAATCCATTACCCATCCCGGTCGCAGGGGTGGTGTGGATGAAGATCCGAGTGTGTGGGAAAGATGTGGGAAAAAAAGGGGTCGTCTTGGTTGCAGGGGGAACCGGAAGTGGACCCCCGGTGACCCTCGGAATGAATGTGCTGAAAGAGATCGGGCAAATCCTGATTAGTGAGCCGAAGGAGATTCCTCTAGACCGGTGGGACCCACGAACCCCCCAAAGGAGGGTTTTTCAACAATTAATCTGAGCCGCCCAGGCTCAGGAGACGTCGAGTGAAGGGAAGGTCCTGGGGAAAGTAATAGTACCAGCAGCTACGGCGCTCACCTTACCACCAGGACAAACTGTACTCACGTTACCCGCAAGGGCCTGCACACCTCTTGATGGGGTCGAAGTACAGATAGAACCAACAATGATGGACAAAGTACCCCCCGGACTCCTGGTGGCTCGGACACTGGCCACCGTCCAGGGTGGCAATGTTATAGTGTGGTGCGTTAATCTGGGCGAAGGTGATCTCACACTCACTCTCAGGGCGGAAATAGCCCAGATTCTGGGAATGCCAGAGAAGTTGCTGCGACCTGATGCGGTACAGCTGTCTGCTGTATGAGGAGACCCCTGGAGTCTGGCGGTCACCGTGTCGCTGGAATCACACCGTGCTGGTGTGAAGGGTGGACGAAGAATCCTAGAACGAATGCGGGCTGAATTGACGGGACTTTCACCTCGACAGGTGCAGCAGGTTGAGGAGGTACTGGAGGGGTACCAGGAAGTCTTTGCTCGCCATGAGGATGATTTTGGTTGCACCGAAGCCATTACCCACAAGATTCCCATGGGGAGCACTGCCCCAGTGTGGGAGAGATACCGGCAGATACCTCCCCAGATGTATAAAGAGATTAAGGAGATACTAGCCGATATGTTACAAAATGGTGTGATACGGGAGAGTCAGAGTCCGTGGGCAGCCCCGATTGTCCTGGTCCGGAAGAAAGATGGGACCCTGCGGTTCTGTGTGGACTATAGATGACTGAATGCCTGTACAGTACGAGACTCTTACCCACTACCCCAAATCAAAGAGTCTCTGTCGGCCTTAGGGAAGGCAAGATACTTCTCCTCCTTGGATCTCGCCAGCGGGTATTGGCAGGTGCCCGTGGCCGAACATGACCGTGCGAAGACGGCGTTTATATTACCCATGGGACTGTTCGAGTTGAATCGGATGTCCTTCGGCCTGATTAACACCCCCGGGACGTTCCAGCGTCTGATGGAGAGGTGCCTGGGCGATTTGAACTTCGAGGCGACACTGATTTACCTTGACAACATAATTGTCTATGCCGCCACCTTCGAGGAGCACCTTCAGCGACTGGAGCAAGTACTGAGCTGCCTACAGAGTCATGGTCTAAAGTTGAAGCCCCAGAAGTGCCACCTGTTCCGCAAATAGTTAGAATATCTCGGTCATACTGTGTCCGGTGAAGGAGTCAGGCCCAGCCGGGAAAAGGTGGCCGCCGTACAGGAGTGACCTACCCCGAAGACAGTGAAGGACGTTCGGGCCTTCCTGGGACTTGCCGGGTACTACCGAAGATTCGTGAAGAACTTCACCCGCATAGCCAACCCATTGCTGGAGCTACTTAAGGGAGTGCCGGCGGGCTCCAAGAATCTGGCGATTCGGTGGGAAAGCAGCCAGGAAGAGGTCTTCCGTGCCCTAAAAATGGCCCTGACCGAGGCCCCAATACTTGCCTATGCGGATTTCTCCCAACCATTCATACTCCACACTGATGGGAGCCTACATGGTCTGGGAGCCGTGTTATCCCAAGTACAGGAGGAGAAAGAGCGCGTGATTGCGTATGCCAGTCGCTCCCTTCATGACTCCGAGAGGAACCCAGATAATTATAGCTCTTTCAAATTAGAGATGCTGGCTCTGGTTTGGGCAATGACCGAGAAGTTTGCAGAGTATTTGTCCGCGTCCGACGTACTGGTGAGAACAGATAACAACCTATTGGCTCACCTGGATAATGCAAAATTGGGGGCCCTGGAGCAGTGGTGGGTGGCCCACATGGCCAGGTACCGGTATAAAATCACCTACCGGTCTAAGGCAGAGAATACTCACGCCGACGCCCTCTCCAGAGTGACATATGAATGGCCTGATCATGACCACGATGAAGATTTGGAGGCAGATGAGATCCCTAGCTTCTGAAGTTTCGTGGGACCGCTGGTCGCGGCGCAGGGACAGATCGGAGAGACGTCGGGAGAACAAGTGCTAGGGCGGCCAAGAGATGACTGGGTCTGACTTCAACAGACTGACAGAGAAGTTGCTCAATTACGTCAATGGCTGGCTTTGAGGCAGGTCCCCAGTCGAGAGGAGAGGAGTACCCTGTCCCCGGGAGTGCTGAAAATGCTGGGACAATGGAAGAGACTGTTTGCGAGATGGGCTGCTGTACCGACGGGTACAGCTACTACGAGAGTTCGGGACCACCTGGCAAGTGGTGATCCCAGAGAAGTTGGTCGGAGTAGTGGCTAAGGAGGCTCATGAACGAGGGGCTCACTTCAGACCAGTGAAGACATTTCAGTGGTTGCAGAGGCTGGTGTATCACCCCGGACTGCGAGCAACAATAGAAGACCCTTGTCGAAGATGCCGGAGCTGTGAGCTGGTTAAGCCCCCGGAGCAGCCGGTCCCCATACAAACCATTGTGACTTCTGCCCCCTTGGAGGTGCTGATGATCGACTATTTGACTGTTGGACCGGGGCATCTCGGGTATGAACGTTGCCTGGTAATGACAGACCACTTCACAAAGTTTGCGGTGGTGACCCCGACCAGAGATCAGACCGCCGAATCAGCTGGGCAGGCGATCTGCCGAGACTTCATTCGAGTGTACGACTGCCCAAAGAGGATCCTTTCCGATCAAGTCACCTGCTTCCAGGGCCGAGTGATGGAAGAGCGGGTGTTGGTTCGAGACAGGCGGACCCGGGGCAAATTGAGTAGGCGGTGGGAACGGACCCCGCACCAAGTGAAGCACAGGTTTGGCACTGAAGAACCTGTGTATGAAGTTCAACCTGAGGGGGCTGAAGGAGCCCCTACCAGAGTGGTTCATCGTAGTATGCTGCGGCCCTGTCTGTCTAAAGATGACGAGGATGAAGAAGAATCACCTGCTTCTAGAGAGGGTCCTGTCACAGTTGCCTCAAGCCATGATGTGGATGAAGAAGAATTGTTGATTCTACCTCCGAGCCCCAGCACTCAATTATCTGCAGTCCCCAGAGCAGGCGGCGAGGGAACACCATCAGTTGAAGCCACCGGGCAGGCGGAGATTGGGAATCCAAGTGACCCTGCATCCCCCATCGGTCAAACTGAGTTACGCCGATCAGAACGGACAACAGCAGGAGTTCCTCCTCACCGTTACGAACAAGATCAATTTATTTGGCAACGTATCATCCAGGAAGTCCAAGAATGTGAACGTTTGGTGAAGGAACTCTCGCCCGTGGAATGGCGAGTTAAAGGAGAGCGGGAGTGTAATGGGGAAGACCGGGGTGTAAGTACTTTCAGAACAAGGGATCCGGAACTGCCCCGGAACTGCCGGGGCCGTGCCTCTTGTTGCAGGGGGAAGACAGACTGCGAGACAGGAGTCAGGTAACCGGGAAGCTGGGGGTGTGTCCAGGGAGAGAGCTGAGGAGTCAGGTGACCGGGGAGCTGAGCTCTTGTCTAGGAAGAGGGTGGAAAAGGAGTTTTTGCATGGGAAAAGCGGCAGTGGACAGAGGGAGTCAAGCCCGACTAGAGGGAGAAGAGACACAGGATCCCTGGAGCCGAGCAAGTGAGGTGCACTGTTTTGGACTAGGGGCTCAGCGGGTCAAACCGGAGACCGCCCGCTGCTGCCAGAAGATGGAGCATTGTTTAGGCGGGGAAGCCAGAAGAAAGCAACACCGGCACCAGCCGGCAACTGCCTTGTGAGGAGCAAGAGTCAGCTAAGTGTAAAAACTGCCAATTACAACCGTGTCGACTCAGCTACATCTAGCCCAACTCCCTGCGTGGAAATTGACCCTGTTACAGTAAATCCCCCTTGTTTATTAACCCTGTACTGGCTGCTCTGTGTTTCTGTGTCACTGCATCTAAAGTACCTGTTTTACACTAGCCCCCAAGAGTGAAATGATGATATGGTGTAGGGCAGCCATGGGCATCAGAGGCCAAGACTACCAGGCCTTGGTAGAGCCCATTTACTCTGACAGCAGACCCACTATACTGACAGCCCGAGAGGTGTTAGATGTCAGAAAGGGGAGGGTACCCATACGAGTATTAAATTGTGGTGAAAAAGAGGCCAACTTACCCAGGTATGCTACAGTAGCCAAGCTCTTTACTGTTAGTAATAACGCAATCCAGGCAGTAGGACCCTTGGACCCGTCTGAAATGACGGCGGACAACGGCTCCTCGGGACAGTTGGAGAACTGGTGTCAGAAATTGCACATTGGTACTGATTCCACCCCTTCACATCAGAAAGATGGGGTCTACCGGGTAGTCCAGGAATACAAAAGGGTATTCAGTAAGAACCCCCTGGATTTTGGGCAATTAAAAGGGATCCAACACCATATCCCTACAGGAGACCACCTCCCTATTAAAAAGAGATACCATCCTGTCCCTCCGGCTCACTACCAGTGTGCCAAGAGCATGTTGCAAGAAATGAAAGAGGCAGGAGTAATAAGGGATAGTTATAGCACCTGTGCAGCCCCCTTGGTGCTAGTCAAAAAGAAGGATGGTACCATGCGTATGTGCATCGACTATAGGCAGATCAATCGCATCACCCATAAGAACGCCTATCCCTTGCCGCGTATCGAGGAGTTGCTAGCTGCCCTGAAATCAGCTAAATGCTTCTCGACCCTAGATCTCACCAGTGGGTACTGGCGGGTTCCCGATGCAGAGGCAGACAAGGAGAAGACCGCATTCACTACACCAATGGGCTTATGCAAGTTCAACTGTATGCCATTTGGGCTGTGCAACGCCCCTGGAACGTTCCAGAGTGTTGCCTTGGGCATAAGAACTTCGAAACGGTACTGTTATACCTGGTGTTAGAATCTATGTTATTTTACTATCGGCCATCTTTTTGTGGTTTGCTGGCTTCTAGTCTTTTCCTCTGGTGCTGGGTGTCTTGGTCACGTGATCTCCTCACTCTTTATTACTCAGCACCTGTCTCCCATTCCTCGCTGGACATCAGTGTTGTTACGTTTGTGCTCTGGCTGCCTTGTTAGTTCTTTGTGCTTAGGACAATTGATATCCTGGGACTTCTTGTTCCACCAGTTTTGTTTCCTTAAATTTTCGTTTCTGCAACTAACTTTTCTTTTAGGAGGTCACCTGTTTTTGCTCCCAGTCCTTAGATCTTTTAGGGACACCCTTTCCCCTTCCTTCAGTTCTTCGTTTGAGTTTAGTGCAGGATCGTCGGTGGGACTATTCACAAGGAATAGGGCACCCACCCCAGTGTAGAGTTTAAGCAGAGTCTCAGTGTAGGGACAGCTTTTCCCTACTATTCCTTAGTTCTTAGTTGCATAACATAACACCTGGACGATGTCATTGTCTATTCCAGAACCTATGAAGACCATTTGAAACACCTGGCCGAGGTATTCGAAGCCCTATCCAACTTTGGTCTCAAGGTGAAGCCTTCCAAATGTCATCTGCTGAAAACCAAGGTACAATACCTAGGTCATGTTGTGAGCACAGAAGTCGTGACACCCGGATAAGGTCACCGTCATCAAGGACTGGCAGAAGCCAGCTACCATTCGTGAGGTACAACAATTTCTAGGGTTGGTTAGCTATTACAGACGATTCATCAAGGGCTTTACCAAGATAGCTGCTCCCCTTCAGGACCTCTTGGTGGGCCACTCCAAAAAGGTGAAGACCAAGAGCCCTCCAATTGAGTGGGACGACAGGGTGGAAGAATCCTTCAACCGCTTGAAGGTAGCTCTCACAGGAGACAAAATCCTGGCTTACCTCGAAGAAATTGAGATGCCGACCTTCCACCGCCAGGGTGCTTCTCAAAGCTCCCATTGTGTGAAAAACAAGCAGTTGGCCATTCAAGAAGTCTCTTTCAACCCATTGCCCCACCATGGATGGGCAGAAGCTCAGGACAGTGACCTGGCCGTCCGCATGGTGAAAGAACTGCTGAGCCATGCCAATTCATCCCCAGGCCCGGATGCACCACCAGAAGCCTTGCAGCTGTGGAAGGAGAGACCCAAGTTGTTCTTTTATGAAGGTAAATTGTGCAGAAGAACCATAAACTCCCGCACGCACGAGCTGGTATGGCAGATAGTGGTTCCAAAGAAGGATGCGCCAATGGTCCTGGAAGCTTACCACGACGGGGCAGGACACTTCGGGTGGAAGAAGTTGGAGGTCCTGATCCGTGAGTGTTTCTTCTGGATGGGTATGAGAAGGTCCATCGAGAGGTGGTGTCAAGAGTGTGGCCCATGCAATCTAAGACGAAGAGATCGTGGTAGCCAGAGAGCCCCCTTGCAACCCATCATCACAAGACAATCACTTGAAATCGTGGCCCTGGACCATGTGAAGCTGTCTCCGAGTCGGTCGGGATACACCTACGCCTTAACGATTGTGGACCACTACTCGCGTTTCCTAGTGGTTGTACCAGTCAAGGACCAGACGGCGAGGACAGCTGCTAAAGCCTTTCAAGAACACTTCTGTCGACATTATGGCTATCCTGAGCAAGTTCTAATAGACCAAGGCCCAGCTTTTGAAGCGAAGATATTTCAAGAATTCTGCAACCTGTACGTCTGTAAGAAAATTCGGACAACACCTTATCACCCGCAAACCAACGGTCGGTGTGAAAAGATGAAGCAGGTGGTGATTGACTTGTTGAAAACTGTACCTCTGGAAGAGCGCAACTGGTGGCCCGAGAAGTTACCAGACTTGGTGGACCTGTACAATCACATTCCGGTGAATTTGACCAACTGTACCCCAGCCTACCTGATGCGGGCAAGACCGGGTAAACTTCCCATCGACCTGGACATGGGTGTCCTAACACCAGCAGCAGTACAGCCAGACACAGACTGGGACACTGAAAGACAGCTACAGTACCGTTAAGTTTAACAGTGCGTGGAAGAGAGTCTATTGAAAGCCAGACAGAAACAAGAGAAAGATTACAATCAACAAGCCCCTGCAGCTCCCTTGTAACCAGGAGAACAGGTGCTGAAAAGAAAGAGGAGAACTCTTAAGCTGGATGACCAGTGGGAGGCGGAGCCGTATACCATCTTGCCCTCTCACTTTGACAACAGTAAGATTTGCCTCATTACTAAAGATGGAGGGAGAACTTCTGCGACTGTATCTAGAGACCACCTGAAGGTGTGCCCAGATCAACTGCGTGAAAGAGGTAGAGGTCAAGACACTCCTCAACAGATAGAAGAGGTTGAAGGGAAGGTCCGCACCATATTAGGAGAATTTCCTCAGTCTTGGACTCAGGTAAACCTGGCAGTGGTGGTACCAGTCTTGACATTTCCACCAATGACTACATGAGAAACAGCAGAGACCTTGGGTCCTCGTGAAGACCAGTCGGCCCCAGAAACAGATGCCTCATCAGCAGCAGATCAGGAGAATCTACCCCCTGCTAGCGATGAATCTGTCATGCCCATGGTGAGTCAAAGAGGTCGTAGAAGACTACCAAGCCTACCTGTGCTACGTCAGACTAACCGTAGTGTAGTCCACAGTGAGCCTACCACACCTGCAGTAGACACCTCAGATTAAGAAAAGTCAATAGAACCACCAGTGTTACGTAGATTGCAGCGTAGTACACTAGGTCAGACCCCAGTTTGTTACAAGCATGGTTTATAGAGTATTATAAGAGTTAGCAAATATACATATGAGAGACAGCAAAACCTGTTGACTTAAAACGTAACTTTTACTAGATAAGATTAAAATGTGATCCTCAATTAAGGCAAACAAACATATTTCTGATTAAAATCAATAGAAAAGCCCCTGTCCCTGTAGGAGAACACTTACTGACAGTGGTCAGACCAAAAAATGGGGTAGAGACATCTATACAGAAAATGTCACAATACGTATAAGCCTGTGGAATGTTCAGGCTCATATAAATACACTGTTAGAATATCAAGAGAAATAAAAAGGAAAGATCTCACCCATATGTAGTTTTCAGAGAATTCTCCTCTATGTCCTCTTTATGTCCCTTGTGAGTAGCGGAGTCCTGGTCATCCACAGGCACATGCATCTCCACATCGGGAAAAGGGGTAGACACCCACCCTATAGGATATGGATGGGGGTATCAAACCTGTTCGATACCCCCATCCATTTCCTATAGGGTGGGTGTCTACCCCTTTTCCCGATGTGGAGATGCATGTGCCATTCCCCTGATGACTTAGATTCCTGAAGAAACACGTCGGGAGGCACAAAGGGTCAGTTCAGGGCTGTGCTAGCACATCAGGGCTAGCTGTGGACTGCCCTTGTAAGCGGCGGGAGTTTTGGGGTGTCAGGGCCAGTTCCAGGATATAGGGACTGGCAGGGACAGTGGATGACCAGGACTCCGCTACTCACAAGGGACATAAAGAGGACATAGAGGAGAATTCTCTGAAAACCACATAAGGGTGAGATCTTTCCTTTTTATTCCTCTTTGTAGCAGGGGGCAGAGACGCCGTCCCTCTCACCGCCGAGCTCCCTGCCCGGCGTCCTCCAGCGCTCCTCTTCCTGCTTCTGCTGCTGGCGCGCGCAGCTTCCCGGGCACTGTGCTTAGGGCGCGCGCGTGCGTGCTCCCTCCCTCTTAAAGGGGCCGCGCACGCCGCCCTAAGGAGTCCCCGGCCAATTGCCGGAGGTCCTCCCATATATAAGGCACCTCCTCCAAAATGGAGGTGCCCGAGCAATAGTTGATGTACAGTGTACTTACCTCTGCTTCAGCCCTCAGGTCCCGCTGCTAGCCTGACTACTAGTCCTGTCCGCCAGCCTGACTACTCTCCAGCCCGACAGTATGTCTTCCGTTCAGTCCGCCAGTCTGTCTAAGGGCTTTGCCCGCCTGCTTACCTGGAAGCACCTGCCTGCTACATGTCGGCCTACCTGGAGGCTCCTGCCCGTCACTTGCCGTGACCACCTGACAGCCTACCTAGAGGCTCCTGCCTGTCACTTGCCGTGACCACCTGTCTGCCTACCCGGAGGCTCCCGCCTGTCACTTGCCGTGACCACCTGACAGCCTACCTAGAGGCTCCTGCCCGTCACTTGCCGTGACCACCTGACAGCCTACCTAGAGGCTCCCGCCTGTCTCCTGCTGTCTCTGCCAGTTCATCTACCCGGATCTCTCATCAGCCTGCCTGCTGTGCCCATCTGCAGTATCGGTCAGTCTCAGCCATCTGACCCGTGGGAGTCACCTGCTCTCTTACAAGGTCATCCCCAGAGTAGCACCTGGTCCCTCTGCTCGGTCCCTCCCTGGTCACGAAGTCGTTAGCCGCCGTACGACCTAGGTCAGTCCGAGTTGATACTTAGTTACGCCCCTCTGGGTCCCTCCTTGCACCGCAGCACAGAGGTTCCACCACCTGGATCCGTAACACTCTTGATATTCTAACAGTGTATTTATATGAGCCTGAACATTTCACAGGCTTATACGTATTGTGACATTTTCTATATAGATGTCTCTACCCCATTTTTTGGTCTGACCACTGTCAGCAAGTGTTCTCCTACAGGGAAAGGGGCTTTTCTCATGATTTTAATCAGAAATATGTTCGTTTGCCTTAATTGAGGATTACATTTTAATCTTATCTAGTAAAAGTTACGTTTTAAGTCCACAGTTTTTGCTGTCTCTGATATTATTGCCCACGTGGATATATGGGGTAGGTCCTGAATAGGATCCTCCTCTTATTTTCTGGCTTCTTTGTTGTTTTTTTTGTCCAAATGTACATATGACCAGGTTAAAATTTTGAAAAAGCTTGTGCCCACCCGGACTAAGTAATGTGAGACCTAGTAATCACTACGCGCAAACCACCTACAGAGACTACTGTATAAACTTCTAAGCTAAATTGAATAAGTGTACATACGAACCTGTTAATGAACAATTGGGCCATAGGACTAGGTGTGGCAAGGACAATAAAAAAAATTGAAAAAATTTTAAAAAGGGGGGCTCGCATCCAACCCTGACCTAAAGAAAAAAACGTCGACGTGGCCGAAGAGCCAGGTCAAACCATGGTCTTTGTGCCCTGTAGCCATGCCCAGGGACAAAGTTTGAGGTGGTTTGGGGTGGTTTCCACCAAGCTACACTACAAACCTGTGAGGTGACACCCTGGATAGGCGTTATCACGGGCACCTTGTTGAATGGTTTATATTTTGCATTTTTCAGATTTTTTTGGGACTTTTTGCATGTTGTATAATAATGTATCGTTTAAGAAATGCGCCTCCCCAAAAGGGAAGAAATTGTTCATTGTTAACTTGCACCCTTATGTCTTTACCGTCCGGGACATACTGTGCTTCACTAGGGGGGAATGTGGCGCCCCATGGGCCGGTTGCCACAGTAGCGTTGCCTCCTTCACCGGAGGTGATATTACGCTTGGAAGCAGGAGGAGCTCCCTACGTCAGGCAAACTCCACATGCACACACAGTTTCTGATTCCTGACGTGAAGGGGGAGCTCTACACCCTATTTTGGGGAGCTGCCTTTTCCGGCTGGGGGGGAGGAGTTAGTCAGTGAGTGACGCGCCCCCTGGGCCAGTGCTGTAGTGCGGCGCACGTGTGCGCGGGGGAATACCCGGAGCCGGATCCGATGGGGGTAGTAGTCTCCGAGTGGCGGGGACCCGGTCCGTGCCCAGGGTGGTCAAACTAAGTGTGTGGCAGTCTTTGTAGATGTTGTTTAAGTGTCGACTACGCCACCCGTTGATTTGCGGTCGCAAGGCCGCCGCTGCAGAACAGTCCGCTGAGGCCGGTGGTATGTGTGCAGCAATGGTGGTATAACCCCCAACGGGAGAGGTATGGCCTCAGGGCAGCTGGTGCGGGTGAAGGGAGTGATAGAAAGGGCGTCCCGGTACCTTTAGTGCTGGTAGTGCGATGGAACACAGAGACTGATTGCAGTTTTCAATGCTTTACTCACAGATGTTATCAGTGTCAGTCCTGCAGGTGATGACGACCCGAGCCGTGCTGCGTCCACCAGGTACGGGGCTCGACCAACCCCCAGGCAGTTCCAGAGTGTGACCTTGAACTCCTTTCTCCGTTCCTTTCTCTGGCCGTCCCCACTAGGGACCCACCCATGTCCAGCTTCCTCGGGCCTTCTGGTGGCGAAACCTATCTCCGGTTTCCCTGACCCTATGTGGCGTGCCTTCGTGGTGAGTGTAGTGAGTGGTCACGCCAAGACGTGGCCACGACCTCCGGTTCCTGGCTGAGGATAAGTGGCCTCCACCAGTTCGGGATCCGGTACCCTGATCTGCCAACCCTTCACCCGCTGACTCCTAGCGTGTTCGGGTTCCCTCTTCCTTCATGTCTCTGGGCCTTTCTCCAGGTTCCATTCCTTCCTTGTTCCTTTCCTCTTGTCTTTCTCTCTCTTGCTCCCTTCAGGAGCAGCACCCAGACAGGGCTGCTGCTCCCTGTCACTACTCTTCTCCTCTTCTGTCTGACTGAACTCCTAAGATGGTGCCCACCTTTTATACTCCCTCTGACACCCGAGCCCAGGTGACTAGCCACCAATGGGCTCCTTCCTATGCCCAGAGTCCCTCCCCTCTCTGCTCCTGCACCACTGGGATATTCCTCCCCCCCTCCCACTCCAGCCAGGGACAAACGCTGTCGTACCTGCACATCTATCTGGTGGGAGTACCGTTGATCTGTCCCCCGGAAATGGGATGTATGTGGTGCATGCAGCTAACTGAGTTCTAGTCCACGCTCCATTCTTACCCGGGAGTGGAATACCACACCTCTGGTTCGAGGTGCAATACCCCTGTAGCAGCCGAGCCCTCGGGGTGCTACATTCCCCCCTGGTAAACCACAGCACGTCCTCGGGCTGAAATAGAGTAAAAACAATTTTTAAAGTGTACGTACACATAAAACACATCAACTTTCATCCATCCCTTTATGGGAGGTTTTCTCAACAGCTGGCTAATGCCACCGGAACTCTTTTACAAAAACACTATGTAAAACTTTGGCATCATATCAAATTTCACATTAAGGCATTCTCGAATAAAACATTCTTGAATTCTCGGGTTCTTGGGATTTTGGGATCTGGCCGCTCTCAGTCTTCGGCCAGGTAGAGGGAAGGGATGACCGCTCTCAGTCCTCGGTCAGGTTAGGGATTAGGGCAAAAATAGGCAACAGTTCTCTTTCTGTCCCAACGGGGACCACACTCTTAGTGGAAACAGTCCCACAACAGTCCTTATACCCGGTCGGGTAACTATTTACATCTCCTCTTTTACCGTTTACGATTAACGGTGTGCTCCACACGCTCCTTTCTCTTCCTCAGGTTCAGACCCGTCCGGGCCCTCTTTCTCCTTCTCCTCCTGGTACGATTGCTCCTCTTCTTCCTTGACCCGGTGGACATGAAGGGCGTACCACCCCTTCACTCCCTTATGCCTGGTATAGGTGACGGTATCTCCAGGCACCAGGTCCCGTCCACTGTGCCCCTCCGGTAGGTGGGACTCTACGTCACTCCTGTTTACAAACACCTGGCTTATGGTCTTCGGGTCTTAGATGATGCCCCAGCCACATGCCATGTGAAACTTAACAACAGTCCCGGTGACTCGGGGACCGTGAGCTGTACGGGGGGGTCCTGGCGGGTCCTTGTCTTCTGCTCCACGTTTTAATGTGGAGCCACTCCTTCACTTTCCTCTCTCTCCGCTCCCGCTCAAACGTTGCCAGTTGTTGGCGGCAGGTCTCATAGCGCCGGGCGGCGCCCGCCCGGGTCTCCTGAGTGAACCCCATCAGGTCTTCTCCAGTGGGGTTCCCCTCGAATTGGGCGTCCTCCAGCGGGGTGAAGAGAGGTCCACGGGCTCCGGAGCTGGGATTAGCGGTTCATCTGGGGCCCCTGCTCCTACGGGATGACTCTTCCTGGAGCGGGGGTTGGTGTACTCAGGCGGCCAGACGAATGGTGTCCCATCCGGGCAGGTGTGCTGCTCATACAGGTCTTTCCCCAATGATGGCACGACTGGGGGCCCCGGCTGGGGTGCAGCGCCCGCGGGCACTCGGCCTTTTAACCAGGCCGGTGACTTTCTGATCGTGCCCGGTGTTGGGGAGCACGGTTCAGGGCGAGGCTCCGCTGCAGAGCTTGCTGCTGGAGGGCTGACTACTGGTGGTGGAGGTACGGTGGGCGGTGCGGCACCCAGAGCTTCGGGTCCCACGGCGGGAGGTAGGGGCAGGTCCGCGGCCTCAGGGCCCGGAGTAACGGCGTTCCCCTTACTTGTCGTTGCGGCCTCCCCCGCGGCGTCGTCCCCGGCCTCCGGTCCGCTTCTGCTGCCTCTCGGGATCGACGCGGTGCTGGATGGTGGCTGCACCTCCGGTTGGCAGGTCAGCGTGCGCCGGGTCAACTCCTCCTTCCACCCGGCGAGCACGTCTCGTTGCGCCCAGATCATCCTCCTGTTCAGCTCTTCCAGCGCGGCCTGCGCGTACTCCGGTTCTTCCTTCTGGAGCACCGCTAGCAGCTCTGCAATCTGGTATGGCGGCTGTGGCGGTGAAGCTCTCCTCCGTATCCGACATCCTCCTCCCCCCTAGTGGACCGTGGCCTACCTTGCGATGTTCCTCTTCCGTAGGCCGCGGCTCCGCAGTGGATCGTCAGGGTTGAGGACCTTCCGTCGCGCTCCTGTGACGTCGGCGTCACTGGGCTCCTTCCAGGACCTTACGCAATGTCCGGACGTGAGGCGGGGCTTCAGTTCTTGCGGGCTTTCGGAGTCCACACCCCTCTTCTTCCCGCGCGGCGTCCTCAAGATGGCGCCCAATGGCGGGAAAACTCCACGGATGGCGGGAAGAAGGCAGAAGATGGCGTCGGATGGCGGGAATCGTCTCCGGATGGCGGGAAACGACTCCGGACGGCGGGAAACTTCACCACAGGTAAGTTTGAACAGTCTTTTTCAGGCACGCAGTACCCGGTGGTTGCGGGCACGAGATCCTGCCGACTACGCCAAAGTTGACGCGCCCCCTGGGCCAGTGCTGTAGTGCGGCGCACGTGTGCGCGGGGGAATACCCGGAGCCGGATCCGATGGGGGTAGTAGTCTCCGAGTGGCGGGGACCCGGTCCGTGCCCAGGGTGGTCAAACTAAGTGTGTGGCAGTCTTTGTAGATGTTGTTTAAGTGTCGACTACGCCACCCGTTGATTTGCGGTCGCAAGGCCGCCGCTGCAGAACAGTCCGCTGAGGCCGGTGGTATGTGTGCAGCAATGGTGGTATAACCCCCAACGGGAGAGGTATGGCCTCAGGGCAGCTGGTGCGGGTGAAGGGAGTGATAGAAAGGGCGTCCCGGTACCTTTAGTGCTGGTAGTGCGATGGAACACAGAGACTGATTGCAGTTTTCAATGCTTTACTCACAGATGTTATCAGTGTCAGTCCTGCAGGTGATGACGACCCGAGCCGTGCTGCGTCCACCAGGTACGGGGCTCGACCAACCCCCAGGCAGTTCCAGAGTGTGACCTTGAACTCCTTTCTCCGTTCCTTTCTCTGGCCGTCCCCACTAGGGACCCACCCATGTCCAGCTTCCTCGGGCCTTCTGGTGGCGAAACCTATCTCCGGTTTCCCTGACCCTATGTGGCGTGCCTTCGTGGTGAGTGTAGTGAGTGGTCGCGCCAAGACGTGGCCACGACCTCCGGTTCCTGGCTGAGGATAAGTGGCCTCCACCAGTTCGGGATCCGGTACCCTGATCTGCCAACCCTTCACCCGCTGACTCCTAGCGTGTTCGGGTTCCCTCTTCCTTCATGTCTCTGGGCCTTTCTCCAGGTTCCATTCCTTCCTTGTTCCTTGTTCCTTTCCTCTTGTCTTTCTCTCTCTTGCTCCCTTCAGGAGCAGCACCCAGACAGGGCTGGTGCTCCCTGTCACTACTCTTCTCCTCTTCTTCTGTCTGACTGAACTCCTAAGATGGTGCCCACCTTTTATACTCCCTCTGACACCCGAGCCCAGGTGACTAGCCACCAATGGGCTCCTTCCTATGCCCAGAGTCCCTCCCCTCTCTGCTCCTGCACCACTGGGATATTCCTCCCCCCCTCCCACTCCAGCCAGGGACAGACGCTGTCATACCTGCACATCTATCTGGTGGGAGTACCGTTGATCTGTCCCCCGGAAATGGGATGTATGTGGTGCATGCAGCTAACTGAGTTCTAGTCCACGCTCCATTCTTACCCGGGAGTGGAATACCACACCTCTGGTTCGAGGTGCAATACCCCTGTAGCAGCCGAGCCCTCGGGGTGCTACATGAGTATGAGAGTGAAGGGAGAGGGGGAGAAAGCAGCAGAGGAAGAAAGAGAAAGTTCTGTGGAGCAGAGCATGTGAAGAGCTCACCCCAGGCAGTGGAGCAGAGGATGCCAGAGTCCTGGGTTGTATGGGCATTGCACGTCCTGGCAACTGAATGTGGGGGACAGGAGACTGCAAGTTTCCTGGCCACAAGCAGAGGCCCAGCAGCGCAGCGGTATAACTAGAGCCCGGAGCTGCACCCAAGACGGCAGTACCCGTTATAGGTTCTCACCGCCTGCTAGTACGGAGCTTAGGGCAGGAGTGAAGAAAAGGTACTGTATGATAGCTCACAGGTAGTGTTGAGCATTCTGATACTGAAATATCGGGTATCGACCGATATTCGCTGCATCGGAGTTCCAATACTGAGTTCCGATACTTTTAGAATATCGAATGCCGGAATCGTAAGTTCCCATAATGCAATGAGCCAGTTTGATTTTATTCAGCCAATGAGGATCCTAAGAAGTGTGGGCACATCCTGTTAGGCATGTTAGGCATGTTAACTAATGGCATGGCTGTGATTGGCTGCTGAAATGATGTCATGATGCACTATAAAAGCCGCCGCCGCCATTTTGGGTTCACTCTGCTGTGAATTCAGTTAGGGACAGGACGCTGCTGTTCTGAGGGACAGTTTGAGCTAGCGATTTGCTTTATTGTGCTTTACCCAGGCTACTTTATAAACCGCTGTGCGAGAAGCTTTCTTTTGCCTTGCAGCGCTAGTGCACAGTTCTCTGCACTGTTCACGGCTGTCTGCGAGGTCTCTGTGTGTGAGTGCAGCTCATGCTGTAGTGTGTTCTGCAGCTACGTCCGGTTGTAGTCCGCTCAGCGTGCGTCACTGCCTCATACATTGTCCTTTTTTGCATTAGTGCTGCTCATTTTTCCTGATTTCTCCTATTAGTGTGGTTCCATCCGTATCCAGCTAGATTGCTTCCAAACACACTATATAGGAATAGATAGAGAAGCTTTCTTTTGCCTTGCAGCGCTACTGCACAGTTCTCTGCACTGTTCACGGCTGTCTGTGAGGTCTCTGTGTGTGAGTGCAGCTCATGCTGTAGTGTATTCTGCAGCCACGTCCGGTTGTAGTCCGCTCAGCGTGCGTCACTGCCTCATACATTGTCCTTTTTTGCATTAGTGCTGCTCATTTTTCCTGATTTCTCCTATTAGTGTGGTTCCATCCGTATCCAGCTAGATTGCTTCCAAACACACTATATAGGAGTAGATAGAGAAGTTTTCTTTTGCCTTGCAGCGCTAGTGCACAGTTCTCTGCACAGTTCACAGCTGTCTGCGAGGTCTCTGTGTGTTAGTGCAGCTCACGCTGTAGTGTGTTCTGCAGCCACGTCTGGTTGTAGTCCGCTCAGCGTGCGTCACTGCCTCATACATTGTCCTTTTTTGCATTAGTGCTGCTCATTTTTCCTGATTTCTCCTATTAGTGTGGTTCCATCCGTATCCAGCTAGATTGCTTCCAAACACACTATATAGGAGTAGATAGAGAAGCATTCTTTTGCCTTGCAGAGCTAGTGCACAGTTCTCTCCACTGTTCACGGCTGTCTGTGAGGTCTATGTGTGTGAGTGCAGCTCATGCTGTAGTGTGTTCTGCAGCCACGTCCGGTTGTAGTCCGCTCAGCGTGCGTCACTGCCTCATACATTGTCCTTTTTTGCATTAGTGCTGCTCATTTTTCCTGATTTCTCCTATTAGTGTGGTTCCATCCGTATCCAGCTATATTGCTTCCAAACACACTATATAGGAGTATATAGAGAAGCTTTCTTTTGCCTTGCAGCGCTAGTGCACAGTTCTCTGCACTGTTCACGGCTGTCTGCGAGGCCTCTGTGTGTGAGTGCAGCTCATGCTGTAGTGTGTTCTGCAGCCACGTCCGGTTGTAGTCTGCTCAGCGTGCGTCACTGCCTCATACATTGTCCTTTTTTGCATTAGTGCTGCTCATTTTTCCTGATTTCTCCTATTAGTGTGGTTCCATCCGTATCCAGCTAGATTGCTTGCAAACTTGCAAACAAACTATATAGAAGTAGATAGAGGAGCCTTTCTGCAGCCTTGTGCCCTGCAGCCCCAGCAAGATTAGTATTAGCCTATTTTTTGAAGCCTCATCTATTGCATTGTAGGTTACCTTCCTGCATTGTAATAGCTACAAAAAGTTTGTGATACTATCGGTTTTACATCTTTGGGCACATCCAGTGTCTTTTTGTGAAAAAAAAACATAAATAAAGTTCACCAAACACTCCACTTTACAGTTGTGTAGGCCACATTAGCTCATATTAAAGTCTAGTCCACACTTTATAAAATTAGTGTTTCTTATACCTGTTAGCCGCTGTTCAGGAAAAAGCACACTAAGCCCTTAGTACTTTTCTGCCTTTCTTTATCAGTCTACCAAGATGAAGAAGGCAGGGAGTAAGGCACATGGTCGTGGGCGTGGGCGTCGAGTTTCTGCAGGGAGAGGACGTGGGGATTCTGTGCCTGCTGCGGGCACCAGTGATTCAGCATCCCCCAGTTTTACCAGGGAACAGTCCTTTATGCGCAGCTTTGTAGGAGCTCGCCGTACCCCACTGCTTCGGGAGGACCAAATTGAAGCCGTTGTCGGATGGATGGCAGCTAACGCATCGACTTCAATTAGTTCCAGATCCTCTCAGGTCCTGAGCACTGAAGAGCACCCATCTGTCTCTTCACCACCTGCCAAATTGCCCAGCCAGTCAGAGAGCTCTGGACAGGAGCCATCTCTACTTCTGTTCTCTGAATCTTTTGGCTTGGAAAGAGGGGGCCAGCCAAGCAGAATTCTAGAATTTGAATAAGAGATAGTATGCAGTGATGCGCAACCGCTTTGTCTCTCTGAATCTGAAGAGGCGGTGGGCCAGTGCTTATAGTCAGCACACCTCAGTACGCATCTGATGATGAGACTCAGATACCACTTTATGGTGCATACTGTGCTCTCAAGACTACCCAGGAGAAGCAGTTGTTTGAAGAGGGTAGTGTAGATGATGAGGTCCTTGACCCATCATGGCGTGAGGTACAGTAAGGTGGTGGGAGCAGCTCTGAGGAAGAGATTCCCTGAACGGCCCAAAAAGGAGAGAGAGGGAGGGGCAGACTTGGTTGCCTGTAGCCTCCACTTCGGCACCCAATAAGAGCATGCATCTTCCAAAACTCAAAACGGGCGCTCCCAAGACTTGCAGTGCCTAGTCCTTTTTTGACACAGTTGCAGATGACATTTGCTTTGTCAAATGCAAGCTGTGTATTCAGAAAGTGAAAAGAGGGAAAAGTGTCAGCAACCTCAATACCACAAATATGTGGAAACATGTGGAGACCAAGCACGTGGTGGAGTTACAAAGACACACTGAAGACCTAGGCCAACCTACAGCGCCACTTACCACCTCTGCAGCTCGTGTTGTAGCCTCTTCCTCCAGCTCACACACAGCTGGTTCGGCTTCCTCACAGGATCGCCATGGAAGAACCTCTGGCACTGTTGTACAGAGACAGTGTCATTTCACCCACAGCACCACGTTCCCTGTCATCCTCACACTCCCAGTCTACAGCCATCGTTAGCACAGGCATGGGAGAAAAGGCACCCATACTCGGCAATCCACCCCCGAGCACAGGTTCTGAATGCTGGCATTGCAAAACTACTGTCCCTTGAAATGGTATCATTCAGGCTGGTGGAGACTGACACCTTCTGTAACTTGATGGCATTGGCAGTCCCACAATGCAATGTGCCCAGCCGCTTTTATTTCAGCAGGCAAGCCATCCCTGCCCTGCAACAGCATGTGGAGGGAAGAATTAAACATGCGCTACAAAACGCCGTCAGTAGCAAGGTCCACCTGACCACCGATGCGTGGACCAGTAAGCATGGACAGGGACGATACCTTTCCCTTACTGCCCATTGGGTAAATGTTGTGGAGCCGGGAACAGATCTTGAGAGTGGCGCTGTACGTGTTCTGCCAACTCCAAGGATTGCAGGAATCCAGTCTGAACACATTGACTCCTCCTCATACTCCAGTTCCTCTGAATCAGCGCTGCAGGAGCCGTCACGGTCTACCTCCACATCGACCCGTGAACGGTTACCTGTTATGGTGACCGAAATGAGCACAGCCGTGGCCAAACGTCAACAGGCCGTATTAAAATTTATTTCTTTGGGGAATCGAAGCCACACAGCGCAGGAGCTCTGGAATGCCATCAAGCAGCAGAGCGACGTGTGGTTTGTGCCAGCGAATCTCTAGCCAGGCATGGTAGTGTGTGACAATGGCCGAAATCTGGTGGCTGCTCTGGGCCTAGGCAACCTCACTCACATCCCATGTCTGGCACATGTGCTCAACTTGCTCGTGCAGAGTTTTTTTAGGGACTATCCGGATCTTGATGCACTGCTGCACAAGGTCCGCATAGAGTGCGCTCACTTGCGGCGTTGCAGCATCGCAAGATCGCGCATTGCAGCTCTGCAGCGCCGATTACGCCTTCCGGAACATCGAATCATATGTGACCTACCCACCAGGTGGAATTCAACGTTACATATGTTGGAGAGGTTGTGTGAGCAGCAGGCAGCAGTAATGGAGTACCAGCTGCAGCAGGCGCAAATAAGTCGCACTGCACGCCGTTCACACTTCATCACCACCACTGAGTGGGCCTCTATGAAGGACATCTGCCACATTTTGCGTGCCTTCGATTATTCCAAGCAGATGGCGAGTGCAGATGATGCACTAGTCAGCATGACTATCCCCCTTATCTGCCTGCTTGAAAAAATACTGCAAGCACTAAGGGAGGAGATTTTGGAAGAGGTGGAGGATGAGGAATCACAAATGCCATCTGCTTCTGTACAGTCTGTGCAACGTGGTTCCTCACAAAGGCCTAGGCAGGGGACACTTTGTGAGGAGGATGAGGAGGAGTCAATGGAGGAGGAAGACATCTGTCCAGAGGAGGGAGGTACACAATGCTCTAGTAGTCAGTATCTAGAGCGAGGGTGGGGTGATGCAGAGCAGGCAGAGATCACGCCTCAAGCAGAGGACAGCGTTTCTGGGCCAGTTGGCAGTCTGCAGCACATGGTTGATTTCATGCTGCAGTGCCTGAGAAACGACCGCCTCATCGCCCACATTCTCAACACGACTGATTATTGGGTGTCCACCCTCCTAGATACTCGCTACCGGGACAAATTGCAAAGCCTCATAACACCATTGAACCGGGAGCGTAAAATGCGACAGTACCAAGACACACTGGTGCATTCCATCATGTTCTCCATTCCACCCGAGAGCAGTGCTGCTAGTGCTTTACAAAGCAGCTCAGTACGTCGAGGCAGTGGAGGAAGCTCTGCACAAAGAGGGAGCAGAAGCTGCGCCTCAGCACAAGGCAAGACCAGTATGGCCCAAATGTGGCAAAGTTTTGTGTCCCCGCCACAAATGTCTACACCATCACAGATGGCTCCAGTCAGCAGGAGGCAACGTTTCCATCAGATGGTGACAGACTACATGTCTTGCCCTCTCAGTGTACTCCCAGACGGCTCTTCCCCTTCAAGTTTTGGGTCTCTAATCTGGATACATGGCCAGAGCTTAGCCAGTATGCATTGGAGGTGCTGGCTTGCCCTGCTGCTAGTGTATTATCGGAACGCGTCTTTAGTGCCGCAGGTGGTGTACTAACAGACCGTCGCATCCGACTATCCTCCGATAACGTTGACCGGCTTACTTTTCTGAAAATGAACAAGGCCTGGATCTCACATGAATTTGCCAGTCCTCTTCCAGATTAAATAATTGGTTGTCAACAGTATCCAGGTCTCCAGTTGTGTTCATGTTTCTACCACCTGAACTGTAATCCCTGGGCTCCAACACCGCCAGTTGCTGCTCAGAAGTGCCGTCTGCACAGTCAACACTTGCTCCAGTATTATTGGGGTTCAGTAACTTCAGCTGATCCCCTGCTGCGTGTCCGGCAATTTCTCCTGCTCTGTCCACATTCACACTACTACTGATTTTAAACTTGCTCCAATTAGGCCTCTGGCTCCTCTCTGTTTTCAGTATTTACCCTGGGCTCCAACACCGCCAGTTGCTGCTCAGAAGTGCCGTCTGCACAGTCAACACTTGCTCCAGTGTTATTGGGGTTCAGTAACGTCAGCTGATCCCCTGCTGTGTGTCCGGCAATTTCTCCTGCTCTGTCCACATTGACACTACTACTGATTTTAAACTTGCTCCAATTATGCCTCTGGCTCCACTCTGTTTTTAGTATTTACCCTGGGTTCCAGCACCGCCAGCTATTTCCCAGCAGTGTCTTTGGCACGGGTACTCCCTCCTGCCCAGCCTGGTTCCAGCACGCCAGCTGTTTCCGGGTAGTGTCAACGTCACTTTGCCTCCAATACGTTGTCCTGTCGTGTTGCGGTCGGGTTAGCCGACTCTATGGTGCCTGCAGTTTAGGTGACTCCTATGTGGGCTGTGGGATCTGGCAATGAAGGCTGGTTCCATAGTGCCAATAGGACAAGCACCCCCTGTAGGACTGTGGGTTTCGGTAACTCCGGCCGGCTCGCGGCCTTGCAACTTTTTTTTTCATGGGTACCTTCTGCTGCCTATCTGAGTTCCAGTACCATTAGCTGGTTATTTGGAAGTCAATCTTGAATATGTCCCCCTGGGTTCCAGTAACATCAGCTGGATCTCGGCAGTGCCTTTGGCTTAGGTGCCTCCTTCTCGGTATCCAAGTTCCTCCAACGTCTGCTGGTCCTTGGTAGTGCTTTCTGGCACAGGTACCTCCTGCTTAGTAACCGGGTTCCAGTACCATCAGGTGGTCCTCGGTAGTTCTATTGGCTCTTGTACCTTCTGCTACCCATCTGGGTTGCAGTACCGTCAGCTGGTTCTTGGCAGTTCCTCAGCCTTCTTGTACTTTCTGCTACATTTCCAAGTTCAAGCTTTTTGAAATGTTTTTTGGTAATCACTCTGGATCTCCCTGATGATGACCCTGAAGACGACGACCCTGAAGACCACCCCAAAGAAGACGAGGACCCCGAAGACGATGACCCTGAAGACGACGACCCTGAAGACCACCCCGAAGAAGACGAAGACCCCGAAGACGATGACCCTGAAGACAACGACCCTGAAGACCACCCCAAAGAAGAAGAGGACCCCGAAGACGAGGACTCTGAAGACGAAGACTCTGAAGACCACCCTGAAGAAGACGAGGACCCCGAAGACAACGACCCTGAAGACAACGACCCTGAAGACCACCCTGAAGAAGACGAGGACCCCGAAGACGACGACCTTGAAGTCGACGACCCTGAAGACCACCCCGAAGAAGATGAGGACCCCAAAGACGATGACCTTGAAGACGACGACCCTGAAGACCACCCCGAAGAAGACGACCCCGAAGACGACGACCCTGAAGACGACAACCCTGAAGACCACCGACGAGGACCCCAAAGATGACGACCCTGAAGACGACCCTGAAGACCACCCCGAAGAAGACGAGGACCCCGAAGATGACGACCCTGAAGACGACGACCCTGAAGACCACCCCAAAGAAGACCAAGAAGATGACCCTGAAGAAGATGACCAAGAGAACAAAGAACAAGAATACAACCACCAAGATACAGAAGAACAAGAGACAGAAGACCAAGTAGCAGAAGAACAAGAAGCTGCAGAACAAAAAGCAGAAGAACATTAAGCATAAGACTAAAAATCAGAGCAAAAGATATTATCTAAATTATAAGCAGAAGAAGGCTAAGCAGTGTATGGGGGTGAGTCCGTTCCTCCTTGTGGTGCCCCTGGAAAATACCTGCTGCTGCAGGCCAAACTGAACGCAGACAAATCCTGTTGTAAATCTTTTGTGACAGGCAGAACGGAAGGTGTAATATTCAAACTTTTATAGATAACAACTACTGGAATGCCTGTCACAAATAAGAATATGATGAAGAAGAAGAATACGAAGAAGATGAAGAAGTAGAATATGAAGAAGAATAATAGTTGAATAAGAAGAATATGAAGAATGTAAAAAGAAAGAATAATAGGAAGAAGGTGAAGAAGAAGAAGATGAATAAGGTGAAGAAGAAGTTGATGAAAAAGATGCTGCTGCTGAGGATGATGAAGGAGAAAGTGTGGGAGAAGTAAAAGAGAAGGTGAAGAGCATGGAAGTAGTGAAACATAAATATCTGACAAAATATAAAACAGCTTAACATAGTCAATATTTTTGTAACTCCGAATGTCTTAAAAAAAATATTAATTCCTGCTATTCCATTTTATTGGGCTAAACCTCTTTAATGTCTCCTCCACCTCCCCCAATACATTCTGCATTATTCTTAGTTGTTTTCCTTCATGTAGAATTAACCTACAAGGAAAGAAAGGGTTTATTTTCATTCCGATATTTGTGTCCCATTGACTTGCATTGGTTTCCGGTATCGGAATCGGCGATATCCGATATTTTTTGGGTATCGGTCCGATCCAATCCGATCCGATATTTCCCGATATCGGAAGGTATCGCTCAACACTACTCACAGGCAGCGGGGCCTGCAACGGCATAGTGCAGCAGGCAGGCCTCCAAATCCACCTGACAGGGTGGACTCCGATTGCTTCCAGGCTGACCGGACCCTCCTGGACCTAGTGACCAGTGCCCCTGACTCCACAGTTTTCTCTGCAGTAAAGGTAACTGGACTGCATTCCTTGTGTCTGTCTTCTTCTTCTGCGCCTCCCCGCAGCTGTGCTACCACCGTGACTATCATCACTGCTGCCGCCCCTTCTCTCTGCACCTTGTTTCCCCCGCCGCCATCCTTCATATAAGATTTCTCAGTCCCTGAGGGCCAGCTTCACCCGTGGGAAGTGTTTCATCCCAGCTGCTATACCATCTATCCCCCAGGGTTCACACAGCAGTGCTGGTCATCTCTGACCAGGCACCACAGGTGGCGTCACATAAAGACTACGAATCCCCTGTAAATACTCCCTTCTTCTCGGCCAGGGCCACGGAGCTGGACCACTGCCACCGTGACCTCCCTGGAAGACTGCCAGCCCAGCTACCGAGTACCCTAGGCCCTTATGGCCACTGCATAACCAAAAGAGAAAATGATAAAACCCTGCTGTGATAGCAAAACCTAATGCTAACACCACAAACCACCAAGCACATGGGAAAATGCAATAAACAGCAAAGGAATGAGCAGGATTATATAGCCCGCCTAAAGATCTGCTATCTTTAACAGGAGGTTGGATAAAATCCCACCATTTCTTTTTGCCAAACAAAACAGAGTCCTGCATTGCTTGGCAACTAGGGAAGATAGTGTCCCATCTTCCCTGGACAGAGAAATCAGTGAGGGACACGACATCCCTTGTCTTCACACATCCCGCAACACCAGAATTCAACACTCCACAAGATTGGGACAATTTCCCTGCACGTGTGATACAGGACAATGGCGGCGCTTGCGACCGGAGTAGCACCGCACCGGACCAACTCCATTACCAGGTGGGAGCATAGAACCACGATTCGTAACACTTACTACCTGTCTAGGGGAATTACTCTTCACTCAGTACACCTCTGTCCTTGCTGCGGCAGGTACTCACTGAGGGTGAAAGCAACCTTTTTGTTACTTCTCCTTCTATCTTTGTGACGCGCACCCTGGGCCGTGGGGTACCCGGTGCCGGGCCGGTAGATGCTGGGGGATGTCACAGTGGCGGTGACCTGGTCCGTGACCCAGGGCGGTCAATAAAAAGGGGTTATTGATAGGGGATTTATAGTGATTATATAAAGTTCGTGACGCCACCTGTGGTATGTGGCTAAGGGAGCCGCCGCTGCGGAGCAGGTCCTCTGGAGCTGATGTTACTGCAGCAGGGATGATGTGGCTCTCCACACGTAGAGCTTAGCTCCAGGGCAGTGTAGATGTTATTGGTTGTGCTGGGTGTTGTAGTGCAGGGGGTGATGGCGCAGGCAATAATCACAGAGACAGTGGGGTGCAGTCTTCCAAGTTTACTCACAGTTCATAAGTCCTTCAAGTTGCACTGTACAGGTACATCCTCCCAAGTCGCACTGCGTTCACCAAGCAGGGGTTCAGCAATCCCCCAGATAATTCAGGAGCACTTAACGGGACCCCTTTCTGTGTGCCTTCCTCAGTCGTCTTCCTGCACTGGCTCTCACCCTCCTGCCCTGCGCCTCGCAATCAGTGTCCTAATCCGGTAGCTTCGGGTCTTGTCGGGCGACCTGCAGTCCCCTGGAACCTCTGTGGCCACCTCCTCGGCGATATAATTGCGGATGTGGCCACTGCACCTTGCAAGTACAGCAGCCTCCGGTTTCTAGCTGAGCCTTGTAGTTCTCCACTAGTTAAGGGGCCGGTCCCCTATGCGGCTTGATCCCTCCACCGCTTGGCAGATTCGGGCATACGGGTGTCCTCCAGCACTTTCCGTACCCCTAGGATCCCCTCTTCTCTTCTGGAGCCTTCCTCCCGCTCCTTTCAATCTCTCTCTCTCTTCAGACTTGGGCCTCACTGGTTAGGCCCGCCTCTGGAGCAGAGCTCCTGCAGAGCCTCTGCTCCCCTCTCTTTCCTCCTCTGACTGAACTCTCTGACTAACCTGAACTCTCAAGATGGCCCCCCTTTATATACTCCTACTGAAGTGCTCCCCTGATCTACGTCCTCCACCCACACCCACTACATGGTTCCCCCTCTCTGGGTTCCCCCCACTCCAGCCAGGGACCAGGGACTTTGCTCTCCCGTTGGAGCAATCTCGCCCTGCCCTCTGAAGTGTGGTGTAATGAATGCAGGTGTTAGGGTCCCGGGCAGTACTCCATCCTTACCTGTGAGTGAGATACCACACCTCTGGGTGAGATGCAGTACCTCTGTGGCGACTGAACCCGCAGGGGCGGCACATTTGTACTCCCTTCATTGGTATAAGTAGTCAGTTTCTGTAGAACTTGTTTCTGTTAACCTTTAGATTGTCTGTCGCTAACACACTCTCAAACTTGTGGCCTTCTGCTAGACAAAACTTCTTATCTCTTTAGTAACTTAATAACTGCCTAACAACCAGGAACTAGCCTTCCCACCAGGGCTGGCTTTAACTGTTACTCCTATCTACAGGCTAATTAAAACTGCTGCTGCATACAGTATATAAAATCACATGTAAAATAGGTTACTACAATACATTAAAACGATAAATCTTCAGAGAGGGTGTCAAGACAACTTCTCCACCTTTACACTGTCAAGAAAGTTGATTACTGGGAATAAAATTAAAAAACTAAATAACAAGCAAAAGACATTAGGATCAGGAAGAGTAATAGTGTGTTTTGTTTCTTAAAAAAGGACAAAACAGCACTGGATAAAACCAGTATGCATTCAGCAGGAAGCTTTTAGCATGTCCTTCATAAAAACATTTTTATTCACAGAGCTTAGTATCTTTAGTATATAATATAGTATAGTATATCGCTTGCTATCTCCAAGGCAGGCAACTCCAGATCTGTCACAAATGACAAGCACAGTAGATGCTCATCCAGAAACAGCACTTGCTTTGTAGCCTAGTGTTCTATAAGGTTGGTCCTAGTCAGCTGATTCATCACATGTCTTTCTTTGGGCATTGGTATTTTTTAGGAACAGCTGATCCAATAAATCCTATATACAAGCATGTGTATAAAGAAAAGAGTCCACCAGAAGATTGCCCTTTGGCTGGATTCAAACACAGCATTTTGCAGTTTTTTTGTTGCCATTTTAAACTGCTTTTTTAGATCAAAAATGGTGTGTGCTTATGTCACTTTAAAGGGAACCTGTCAGCTAATTCAAGCTGGCTGAACCACAGGGAGCAAGAATGAGAAACTGGCTGCTGCATTACAAACATCTATATTTACTTTCAAATGCCATGTCAATCAGAGAAAAACAGTTGTACGATTGATCAGGGAACATGGGGCTAGTCCAAGAGGCAGGATCCCTCCGGCATAGCTGGGATCTGCCTCTTGGAGTAGTTACATAATTCCAGACAGAGCTTTCAGTGATGTTTTCTTTAAAACACTTCAGGGTTTCAGTGTGATACGCAGTTGATATGCTGGAGCTGGTCTGTGATTCATGCTGTCTGTGGTTTGAGCAGCATGAATCAGGTGATAGCTTCCCTTTAAATTTTAAAAAATATTGAAACATCTACAGTATTGTAGGGATCGTACTCTCTTGGGTGCGATGGGAGGCAAACAGGAGGCATGTTCCTTTAAATGTCGATAACGGTTTATTTGCTTCATAAACCGGTCAAAAGCAAAATGCAAACAAACAGCCTTTAGTTCAGGAAAAAACAAAGAAAACAGTCCTTTTAGCAAAGTCTCTGGTTAGCCAGCAGTATGGTCACACAGGCTGGTAGGCATCCAGTACATGGCTCAGTTTGGAGACAACCATACACAGGAGGCCTTCTCCCTCGAGACACACAGACCATGTGCCAAACAACAGCCTCCATTTCATAGGCTGTTAACCACACCCAGAGGTGAAATATGTGGATAGCTAGACCCGCTGATCTCTCTAAACTACCCGTAACCCAGTCCCAGTTGCACCAAACGAACCTCTGCCGGGCAGAGATGCTGTTCCCCTCACCGCCGAGGTCCCGGTCCGGTGTCTTCCTGCTCCCCTGCCGCTGCTGGGGCTCTGGGCTTTTAAAGGGGCCGCGTGCAACGTCCTAAAGAGTCCCCAGCCAATGGCCGGAGGACTTCTCCTATATAAGGCACCTGCTCCAAAATGGAGGTTGTTGTTTTGTGTGCTAACACTTTCCTCAGCCCTCAGGTCCCGCCTGTCTGTCTAACAGTTCTGCCCACCAGTCTGCCAGTTACCTGCCGTGCCCGCCAGCCTGCCTACCTGGAGCACCTGCCAGTTACCTGCCGTGCCCACCAGCCTGCCTACCTGGAGCACCTGCCAGTAACCTGCCAGTTGCCTGCCGTACCCCCAGCCTGCCTACCTGGAGGACCTGCCAGTAACCTGCCTACCTGGAGCACCTGACAATTACCTGCTGTGCCCGCCAGCCTGCCTACCTGGTGCACCTTCCAGTTACCTGCCGTGCCTGCCCACCTGCCTACCTGGAGCAACTGTCAGTAACCTGTCGTGCCCACCAACCTGCCTACCTGGAGCACCTGCCAGTAACCTGCCAGTTACCTGCCGTGCCCCCCAGCCTGCCTACCTGGAGCACCTGCCAGTAACCTGCCTACCTGGAGCACCTGCCAATTACCTGTCATGCCCGCCAACCTGCCTACCTGGAGCACCTGCCAGCTACCTGCCGTGCCGCCAGCTTGCCAACCCGGAGCACCTGTCTGGCTATCCGCCGTACCCGCCTGCTTGCCTACCCGGTGCATCTGTCTGGCTATCTGCCGTACCTACCTGCTTATCTACCCGGACCACCCGTCAGCCTTCCTGCCGTTCTCATCTGCTGTACTGGTCAGCTCCTGTCATCTGACCCGTGGGAGTCACCTGCTCTCACACAAGGTCAGTCCCAGAGTGGCACCTGGTTCACCTGCCCGGTCCCTCCCTGGTTCACGGAGTCGACTAAGCCACCATGTGACCTGGGTCGGTCCGAGTAGGCACTTAGTTACACCCCTCTGGTCCCTCCTTGCACCGAAGCACAGAGGTTCCACCACCCGGACCCGTAACAGTTTGCACAGGCCATGGAACCTGGTGGCTCCCAGGCTCCTTCGCTTTCCGACCTGTACCAAGAGGTCTCTCACCAGAGATCCCAACAGGATACTATCCTGTCCTATCTGCAGTCAACTCCCACCTGGACGCGCTGTCCACCCCGACAGTGTCCGTCTCTAACCGAGCAGCACCCGCTCCGGCGGCACCTCAACCCAGTGGCGCTGTGGCACCCGGCTTTGGACTCCAGCTCTCTGTGCCTCCACGTTTTGGTGGTGACCCCGTTCTATGTCTGGCCATGATAAATCAGTGCACGCTGCACTTTGAACTCCTGGCACACCAGTTCACCTCCAACCAGTCCAAGGTGGCGTTAAATCATGTCTCATCTCACCGGAGAGGCATTGGCATGGCTAAACTCTGTGTGTGAGAAAAGGGATCCCCTGATGTCCGATCTTCTAGCTTTCCTTGCTGCCTTCCGGAAGGTCTTTGATGAGCCCGGACGAAAATCTTCTACTGCCTCCGCCAATTGAGTCTCACTGTCGGCCAGTATGCCATACGTTTCTGAACCCTCGCCTCAGAACTTGCCTGGAACAATGAGGCCCTGGTGTCCACCTTTTGGGAGGGTCTTTCCGGATGGATCAAGGATGAGCTAGCTGGTCGTGACATCCCCTCCACCCTGGATGACCTGGTGTCATTAGCTACCCGGATTTACATCCGTTTTCTGGAACGTGCTAAGGAGACGACCCGAGAGAGAAGATTTCCGCTTCTCGCTCCAACATTCCAAAGGCCAATCCCGCAACCAGCAATCCCCCGGAAATATTCGTCAGAGCCTATGCAAATTGACCAAACCAAGATGGTCAAGTCTCGCCTGGAGACACGCCGAGCCGAGGGGAGTTGCTTCTACTGTGGCAGTATAGAGCATCTGATCCGTTCAAGCTCGGTGAGGCCGGGAAACTCCAGTGTCTAGGACCGCTCGGCGAGGTCGTACTATGCAAGAGTAAATCCTCTCCGTCCTTGACTCTGTCTGTTTCTATTTCCAGTGGTGAGACCCGCTTCTTCGAGACTGCCCATCTGGATTCCGGTGCCGCTGGGAACCTCATTCAACAGGCCTTTGTGGAGCGTTATCAGATCCCTACCATACGTCTGGCTGAACCCTTGGCGGTTGCCTCCGTGGATGGGAGGCTTCTTCCGGAGACCATCTTGCTTGTCACAGAGCCTGTAACCCTTCAGGTGGGAATGCTGCACTCGGAGAAGATCTCCATTCATGTGTTGTCCGGTCTCTCTCACTCCCTCTTGCTTGGTCTACCCTGGTTACATAGGCATGAGCCCGTCCTGAATTTGAAATCTGGAGAAGTGCTCCGTTGGGGTCAGGAATGCCATGAGTCCTCTCTGGTTCTGGTTCGTCTTGCTCGACCCCCGTCTACTCCGGCTAACCTACCTGGTCTGCCGGCACCCTACTGGTCCTATGCGGACGTCTTTGACAAAAGGAGGCTGAGACACTACCACCTCATAGGCCGTATGATTGCCCCATCGACCTGGTACCTGGTGCTTCTCCTCCCCGCGGGCGAATCTGCCCTTTGTCGCTGGCCAAGACCTGTGCTATGTCTGAGTACATAGAGGAGAATCTTGCTAGGGGATTTATCCAGAAATCCACCTCCCTGGCTGGAGCAGGGTTCTTCTTCGTCAAGAAGAAAGACGGCTCTCTACGTCCATGTATCGATTACAGGGGCCTAAACCAGATCACCATCAAAAATAACTACCCCCTGCCTCTCATCTTGGACCTGTTTGACCGCCTTAAAGGCGCGGAGATATTCACCAAGCTTGATCTTCGTGGGGCATACAATTTGGTCCAGATTCGCCAAGGAGATGAGTGGAAGACGGCATTCAACACCCGGGACGGTCATTGCGAATACCGCGTGATGCCATTTGGTCTCTGTAATGCTCCAGCCATCTTCCAGGAGCTGGTGAATGACATCTTCCGAGACCTCCTGTTTTCTTGCGTGGTGGTGTACCTGGACGATATCTTGGTTTTCTCTCCGGATCTGCCCTCGCACCGGAGGGATGTTCGTCAGGTACTGCTGAGGCTCCGGAAGAATCGCCTGTATGCAAAATATGAGAAATACCTCTTTGAGCAGACCTCTCTGCCGTTCCTGGGCTATATTATCTCCGAGACTGGTCTGCGGATAGATCCCGAGAAGGTGTCTGCCGTCTTAAAGTGGCCCTGACCAGAGGGGTTGAAGGTGATTCAGTGATTCCTGGGCTTCGCAAACTATTACCTCCTCTTCATTCCTCATTTCTCCTCCTGGACTGCTCCCATCTCTGTGCTCACCCGTAAAGGAGCAAATCCCACGGAATGGACTTCCGAAGCGGAGAAGGCCTTCGTCTCCCTTAAACAAGCCTTCTCCACCGTTCCTGTGCTACACCGCCCGGATTGCAACAAGCAGTTCTTCCTGGAGGTTGATGCGTCCTCCTCCGGAGCCGGAGCAGTGCTCACCCAGAAATCCGGGCGAATGGTGACCTGCGGATTCCTCTCCAAGCTCTTCTCCTCGTCCGAACGCAACTACTCTATAGGAGATCGAGAACTGCTAGCCATCAAGTAAGCGCTGGAGGAGTGGCGCTACTTGCTTGAGGGGGCTCTGCACCCGGTGGTCATCTACACTGACCACAAGAGCATCGCTTATTTGCAGAACGCCCAAAGACTAATTCCGCGTTAGGCCAGGTGGTCTCTATTCTTTGCCCAATTCTGCTTCACTCTGCACTACCGCCCGGCGAACAAGAACATTAAAGCCGATGCTTTATCCCGCTCATTCCTGTCTTCCGACCAAGAGGAGGAGCCTCTACATATCATTGACCCCTCCAAAGTTATGACTGTTGCTCTATCTCATCTTCCACCCGGTAAGACCTTTGCAGCGGTTCCGGATCAGAAGAAGGTTCTATTCTGGGGCCATTCATCCAAACTTGCCGGTCATGCTGGCCAGAGGAAGACCTTTCTACTCATTGCCTGACATTACTGGTGGCCTTCCCTGCGCAAGGATGTTGAGGACTGTGTCGCGGCTTTTTCCTCTTGTGCCCATAACAAGGTTCCCAGGCACCTTTCATCCGGCCGTCTCCTTCCTCTTTCCGTGCCTTCCGCTCCGTGGCAACACATTGCAATGGACTTCATCATGGATCTCCCTGTTTCTGCAGGTTGTACTGTCATTTGGGTGGTCGCTGACCCCTTTTCTAAGATGGCCCACTTCATCCCTCTGCCTGGTCTTCCATCTGCATCTGTGCTGGCTAAGGACTTCATCCATCACATCTTCCGTCTTCACGGCCTACCCCTCCACATTGTCTCAGATCGGGGAGTTCAGTTCACTTCGTGCTTCTGGAGAGCTACGTGAAAGCTGCTGGATGTCTCTTTGGATTTCTCTTCTGCTTATCATCCTCAGTCCAATGGTCAAGTGGAACGTATCAATCAGATCCTTACCAGCTTTCTTCGGCACTTTGTCAACGCTCCCCATAGCGATTGGGTTGAGCTTCTGCCCTGGGCTGAGTTTTCCTATAACAACCATGAGAGCGGGTCTTCTACTAAATCCCCGTTTTTTGTGGTCTACGGTTGACACCCCCGGATTCCGCTTCCCGTCTCCTCTTCTGTGTACAATCCTGCCGCGGAGTCTCTCGTCAGCGAATTTTCGGCTATTTGGGAAGACACTAGATCTGCACTTCTTCAGTCCTCCGAGCGGATGAAGAAACATGCTGATAAGAGACGTCTAGATCCGCCGCAATTCCGTCCGGGAGACAAGGTCCGGCTTTCCTCCAAATATGTCCGTCTCAAGATACCTACTTATAAGTTGGGTCTGCGGTTCATCGGTCCGTTCAAGGTTCTGAACCAAATCAATCCCGTGGCTTACAAGCTGAAACTCCCGGTCACCTTACGGGTTCACAACTCCTTTCATGTATCCCTCCTCAAACTAGTTGTCTTTCACTCCTTCTCTGACGATCCAGGTACCACTCCAGCTCCAGTCTCCACTGAGAACGTCTTTGAGGTAGAAAACATTTTGGCCACCAAGAGGGTAAGAGGAAAGACTTTCTTTCTTGTGGTCTTGTGGATTGGAAGGGGTTTGGCCCGGAGGAGAGGTCTTGGGAACCCAGGGAGAACATTCATGCCCCTCATCTTCTTAAAAAAATTCTCGCGGGCCTAAAGAAGAGGGGGCATAAAGGGGGGGGTACTGTAGCATCAGCCTCCTACCGGGCAGAGACGCCGTTCCCCTCACCGCTGCGGATCCGGTCCGGCGTCTTCCTGCTGTGGCACGCACCGCGCGCAGATTCCCGGCCACTGTGCTTAGGGCGCTCGCTCCCTCTTAAAGGGGCCGCGCGCGCCCTCCTAAAGAGTCCCTGGCCAATGGCCGGTGGACTTCTCCTATATAAGGCACCTCCTCCAAAATGGAGGTGCCTGTACAAGGTTGTTGTTTTGTGTGCTAACACTTTCCTCAGCCCTCAGGTCCCGCCAGTCTGTCTTACAGTCCTGCCTGCCAGTCTGTCTAACAGTTTGGCCCGCCAGTCTGCCAGTCACCTGCCGTGCCCGCCAGCCTGCCTACCTGGAGCACCTGCCAGTTACCTGCCGTGCCTGCCAGCCTGCCTACCTGGAGCACCTGCCAGTAACCTGCCGTGCCCGCCAGCCTGCCTACCTGGAGCACCTGCCAGTAACCTGCCCACCTGGAGCACCTGCCAGTAACCTGCCGTGCCCGCCAGCCTGCCTACCTGGAGCACCTGCCAGTAACCTGCCCACCTGAAGCACCTGCCAGTAGCCTGCCGTGCCCGCCAGCCTGCCTACCTGGTACACCTGCCAGTTACCTGCCATGCCTGCCAGCTTGCCAACCCGTAGCACCTGTCTGGCTATCTGCCGTACCTGCCTGTTTATCTACCCGGACCACCCGTCAGCCTTCCTGCCATGCTCATCCGCTGTACCGGTCAGCTCCTGTCATCTGACCCATGGGAGTCACCTGCTCTCACACAAGGTCGGTCCCAGAGTGGCACCTGGTTCACCTGCAACCCGGTCAGTCCCCGGTTCACGGAGTCGACTAAGCTGCCGTGTGACCTGGGTCGGTCCGAGTAGGCACTTGGTTACGCCCCTCTAGTCCCTCCTTGCACCGAAGCACAGAAGTTCCACCACCACCCTGACCCGTAACATTAGTGCTTACGTGCATTAGAGAAACACTCCGGGTTACATCACAGAGGCCAGCCATCTCTGTGACACATACCTCCCATCGACTATGCGACCATTAGCCACCTTACAGTATATACACTGCATTTTTGGGATATGTGTCTTTTCTATAAATACAACTTGTTGTGCATATTGCTATTTCTCTAGTGTCTTTCTATAGGACTTGAAAAATGGCAGACACATATTTAATAAAATAAAAAAACAGCATAAAAAGCGTGTAAAAAATGTTCAAGGAGAAAGAATTGCAGCACTTTAAGGACCCTTATTTTCTAGATCTCGAATTCAGTATGCAGGCACATAGATTAACATACAACACAAAATTTAGCATATTCAATTCAATGAATGAGGAAAACTTGTTTCAAAAACAGACAGGATAAGAATACATATGCTGCTTTGTCATGCCTTAGCTTTGTTCTCTTAATCATTATACTTTACAATGTAATCACAGGCTCATTCTACAATGCATTTAAATTCATCACGTTTTAAAGTTCAAAATGCTACATATTTAATAGCTTTGTGATCTTCTACATGATAACTATGTTTTTAGATTATAATGGAATTTAAAGATTTCTTCCTAAAGTCTCAAACATTCCTTCTGATGGTGTAGCCACTCAGACCCAGGAAAGTAAATCCAATTAAGACCTAAGTAAAGTACCGTATTTTTCAGATAGTAAAACGCACTTTTTTCCTAAAAAATTTGGGAGGAAAATGGGGGTGCGTCTTATAATCTGAATATACTGTAGCTTAGGAGGGCAGCTGCAGTGGAGTGGGGTCACGGGAGGCAGGGTCACTGTTGCAGGAAGCTGGCGGCAGCAGGAATGGGGTGATGCAAACAGTAGTTTTCCATCACATATGGGGTATCAGCGTACTCAGGAGAAATTGCACAACAAATTTTGGGGTCCATTTTCTCTTGCTACCCTTGAGAAAATGAAAACATTTGGAGCTAAAACAACATTTTTGTGGGAAGAATCAATTTTTTTTCTTTTTCAAGATTCAACATTGTGTAGGGTTGCTAATGGACACATAGCTTATGGGAGGTATGTATCACAGAGAAGGCTGTCCTCTGTGATGTAACCCGGAGTGTTGCTCTAGTGCACATAAGCACTAAGAGGACTGCTTGGTGCACCTGGGACTGGGTTGCGGGTAGTTTGAGAGATGGGTGGGTCTTGCTACCCACATACCTCACCTCTGGTGGTTAAGATATAAAATGGAGGCCGTTGTTTGGCACATGGTCCGTTGTTTGGAGGGAGAAGGCCTCCTTTGTCTCCCGACTGAGCCAGTGGACTGGACACTATCCAGCCTGTGGGCCCACAGGACTGGCTAACCAAAGACTTTGCCTTAAGGACTCTTTACTTTGTTTTTGCCTGAACTTTAGGCTACTTGTATTTCTTTTTGCTTTGTCAGGTTTATGACATAATCGACATGGACATTTAAAAGAACATGCTTCCTGTTTGCCTCCCGACTCACCTGAGTGAGTAGAACCCCCACAATTCTAAAATTCTGTGAAGCACCTGTGGGTTCAAGGTGCTCACCACACATATAGGTAAATTTCTTGAGGGGTCTAGTTTCCAAAATGGGGTCATGTGTGGGGGGGGTTTCACTGTTTAGGCACATCAACGGCTTCCCAAATGCGACAAAGTTTCGGCTCTTGATTTCAGCAAATTTTGCGTTCAAAAAGTTACACAGTGCTCCTTCCCTTCCGAGCCCTGCCACGCACCCAAACAGTAGTTTTCCCCAAGATATGGGGTATTGACGTATGCAGTACAAAATTCCACAACATATTTTGGGGTCCATTTTCTCCTGCTACCCTTGTGAAAATAAGAAATATGGGGCTAAAGTAACACCTTTGTGAAAAAAGTTAAATATTCATTTTTTCCTTCCACATTGCTTTCATTCCAGTGACGCACATGAAGGGTTAAAAAACTTCTGAAATGTGGTTTTGAGTACTTTAGGGGTGCAGTTTTTAGAATCGTATCACTTTTGGGTATTTTTTATCAAATAGGCCACTCAAAGTCTCTTCAAATGTGATGTGGTCCCTAAAAAATGGTTTTGTAAAGTTTGTTGGAAAAATGAGAACTTTTAACCCTTCTAACTTCCTAACAAAAAAAAAGTATGTTTCAAAAATTATGCATATGTAATGTTGATATGTAGTAAATGTTATTTATAAACTATTTTGTGTGACATAACTCTGGTTTAAGGGCATAAAAATTAAAAGTTTGACATTTGCGAAATTTTTGCCAAATTTACGATATTTTCACAAATAAACGCAAGTTATATCGAACAAATTTTTCCACTATCATGAAGTACAATATGTCACAAAAAACAGTCTCAGAATCACATGGATCTGTTGAAGCATTCCAGAGTTATTACATCATAAAGTGATACCGGTCAGATTTGAAAAAATTGGCCTGGTTAGGAAGGTGAAAACAGGCTTTGGGGTGAAGGGGTTAAAAAATCCTCCTCTCAGGAGGAGGAAGAGTTAGCCTCAAGACATAGTTCACTAGAGGCTGCTTTTGTGGCTGACCCCTCTGACCCAAAAAAACCACAGCTGGCTTCAGATTGGTAGACAATAACTACAACTTATGTAACATCTCTGGTGGCGTGCTGGCATGGCTTATCATCTCCCACCATGCAAGACCGCCAACTTACCTACCAGTCCAGGCTGTGCACTTTGCTCCTCTACTTGCTGTGTGCATGTCTCTTGTCTGCTGGATTAGGGCGGCGGCGCTGGAACTTCCTGATTCTTAAAGTTACAGTGTGCACAGTCCTAATGTGTCCCCAGCCTATTGCTGTGAGTCACTGGATACTTAAACCTCCTCCACCCAGTGGGAGGGGCCTGAGCAATACTTTTTTACAGTGTGTTCTGTGCAACTGTGAGTTGCCAGGTCCTGTCCTGAATCTTGCCTGTTTCCGCCACCCTGGGGGCTGAGTACCCAGGCCCGTTACCTGTATCTGTGACTTCTAGTCTGTTTCCGCCACCCTGGGGGCTGAGTACCCAGGCCCATTACCTGTATCTGTGACTTCTAGTCTATTTCCGCCACCCTGGGGGCTGAATGCCCAGGCTCGTTTCTGTATCTCGTTCCTGTCTGAAATGTGTCCTAGCCCATAACCTGTTTGTCTCCATGTCCGAACCTTCCCTTTTCCTGCAGTGTCTGAACCAGTACCTAACTCCTACTCATTGTCTCTGTACTTCTGTTTGTGAGTTCTGTGTTCACTCGCTACTTCATAGCAAGTACCTTGTGTGTATCTGGTTCTGCTTGTCCCGTTTCCGTGCCTCTGTATCTACCTCCTGTGTTCTAGCTATTTTCCTGTGTTTCCTTGTCCCTGTCTGTTCCATGTGAACAGAGCCCTGTCCTGTCTGTCCGCTCCTGCGGCTCTGCTCTGCTCTGCCCTGCTCCGCTTTCCCTCCACACCTGCGGCTCTGCTCTGCCATGCTCCGCTTCCCCTCTGCACCTGTGGCTCTGCTCCACTTCCCCTCCACACCTGCGGCTCTGCTCTGCTCCACTTCCCTTCCGCACCTTCAGCTCTCCTCTGCTCCGCTTCCCCTCCACACATGATGCTATGCTCTGCTCTTCCCTGCTCCGCTTCCCCTCCGCACCTGCTGCTCTGCTCTGCTCTGCTTCCCCTCCGCACCTGTGGCTCTGCTCTGCACTGCCCTGCTCCACTTCCCCTTCGCACCTGCGTCTCTGCTCTGCTCCACTTCCCCTCCGCACCTGTGGCTCTGCTCTGCCCTGCTCTGCTTCCCCTTCACACCTGCGGTTCTGTTCCTGTATTCCAGTCTGTACTGGTCCCTATCCAGCCTGTTTACCTACCTGCCAGTACCCGCCTGTCTGCATACCAGCCAAACCTGCCCGTTCCTGCATTCCCTGGTGTGGGTCAACAGCTGTGTGACTGGGGTCTGACCTGGAGTAGCACCTGGGTCACCTCCCAAGTCCCTCCTCGGACCACGGAGTCGATTAAGCCGCCTTGCGTCCGTGGTCGGATCTGGCGAGGTCCCTAGTCACGCCCCTCCAGGCACTCCTCGGTTCGTGGCCCAGTGGGACCACTAACCACACTCACACCAAACAGTCCGGGCGTGAGCGTAACAACTTATAAAAGGCAAAGCAGATCAACATCTATTCTTTACCAGACAATTCTTTTTGAGCTTGTCAATCAGTCTGAGCGTCTGCTAGCCCGTATAGTTAACCATAATACTTCCACTCTTCCAGTCCTTCGGGTTAGAGATCCTGGGGGGAGGGTGGTGTCCAATTCTCATGAGATTCTGTGTTTTCTGACTTCTACCAGGCCATGTACTCCACTCGGGTTGATTATCCAGGAGAGTGTGGCAGTCCTAGGGACTCTTATTACTAAAGAAGAGGTAATGGCAGTGGCCAAAGGTATGGCGCAATGAAAGTCTCCGGGTCCAGATGGACTTATTCTTGAAGTCTATCTAAGATATTTAGACCAACTGGCCTCTCAGCATCTTAAAGTATATAATTCCTCACTGAAACAAGGCTTTCTACCTGAATCTTTCTACAACGCCAATATTGTGGTAATAGTAAAACCAGATAAGCTTCCCAAAGATTGTGCATCATATAAACCATATCCTTATTAAATTTAGATGATAAAATTTTGACCAAAATTATAGCAAATAGATTAAATAAAGTACCACAAGTGAAAGAATACCTGCACCACCTATATAGCAGAAGAAACACGCAACCTGTTATTTAGACACAATTCTGCCAATATGGTTGTGGCAGTGCAATGCTTTAAAAAATAGAATATAGCATAACAATGAGGAAAAAGGAAAAGCCACACTCACCGTACGATTAAAAAAGATAGTCCTTTATTTCATATCAATGTAAAAATGATGACATGCGGGGAGGAGGAGAACGGACGACAGCTGTTTCTCGTTGAATTAAGTGCTTCCACAGGTTCAGATATACAGTACAGACCAAAAGTTTGGACACACCTTCTCATTTAAAGATTTTTCTGTATTTTCATGACTATGAAAATTGTACATTCACACTGAAGGCATCAAAACTATGAATTAACACAAGTGGAATTATATACTTAACAAAAAAGTGTGAAACAACTGAAAATATGTCTTATATTCTAGGTTCTTCAAAGTAGCCACCTTTTGCTTTGATAACTGCTTTGCACACTCTTGGCATTCTCTTGATGAGCTTCAAGAGGTAGTCACTGGAAATGGTCTTCCAACAATATTGAAGGAGTTCCCAGAGATGCTTAGCACTTGTTGGCCCTTTTGCCTTCACTCTGCGGTCCAGCTCACCCCAAATCATCTCGATTGGGTTCAGGTCTGGTGACTGTGGAGGCCAGGTCATCTGGTGTAGCACCCCATCACTCTCCTTCTTGGTCAAATAGCCCTTACACAGCCTGGAGGTGTGTTTGGGGTCATTGTCCTGTTGAAAAATAAATGATGGTCCAACTAAACGCAAACCGGATGGAATAGCATGCCGCTGCAAGATGCTGTGGTAGCCATGCTGGTTCAGTATGCCTTCAATTTTGAATAAATCCCCAGCAGTGTCACCAGCAAATCACCCCCACACCATCACACCTCCTCCTCCATGCTTCACGGTGGGAACCAGGCATGTAGAGTCCATCCGTTCACCTTTTCTGCGTCGCACAAAGACACGGTGGTTGGAACCAAAGATCTCAAATTTGGACTCATCAGACCAAAGCACAGATTTCCACTGGTCTAATGTCCATTCCTTGTGTTATTTAGCCCAAACAAGTCCCTTCTGCTTGTTGCCTGTCCTTAGCAGTGGTTTCCTAGAATCTATTTTACCATGAAGGCATGCTGCACAAAGTCTCCTCTTAACAGTTGTTGTAGAGATGTGTCTGCTGCTAGAACTCTGTGTGGCATTGACCTGGTCTCTAATCTGAGCTGCTATTAACCTGCGATTTCTGAGGCTGGTGACTCGGATAAACTTATCCTCAGAAGCAGAGGTGACTCTTGGTCTTCCTTTCCTGGGGCGGTCCTCATGTGAGCCAGTTTCTTTGTAGCGCTTGATGGTTTTTGCAACTGCACTTGGGGACACTTTCAAAGTTTGCCCAATTTTTCGGACTGACTGACCTTCATTTCTTAAAGTAATGATGGCCACTCGTTTTTCTTTACTTAGCTGCTTTTTTCTTGCCATAATACAAATTCTAACAGTCTATTCAGTAGGACTATCAGCTGTGTATCCACCAGACTTCTGCACAACACAACTGATGGTCCCAACCCCATTTATAAGGCAAGAAATCCCACTTATTAAACCTGACAGGGCACACCTGTGAAGTGAAAACCATTTCCAGTGACTACCTCTTGAAGCTCATCAAGACAATGCCAAGAGTGTGCAAAGCAGTCATCAAAGCAAAAGGTGGCTACTTTGAAGAACCTAGAATATAAGACATATTTTCAGTTGTTTCACACTTTTTTGTTAAGCATATAATTCCACATGTGTTAATTCATAGTTTTGATGCCTTCAGTGTGAATGTACAATTTTCATAGTCAAGAAAATACAGAAAAATCTTTAAAGAGAAGGTGTGTCCAAACTTTTGGTCTGTACTGTACATTGATATGAAATAAAGAATTATCTTTTTTAAATGGTGCGGTGAGTGCAGCTTTTCCTTATTCCTCATTGTTAGACTAAATAAAGTAATTCACAAAATTATTCACCCAGACCAGTGCGGATTTCTTTCAGGTCGGACGAGATCTGATAAAATAAGGATAGCACAGGTAATTGCACAGCTGATAGCAGAAGAGATCCAACCTCAGAAGTACATAAAATCAAAAGTTTTATTCTTTATATGTTAAAAAGCATATAAATCGCAGCAATGTGTCACAACCTCAGAGTAAGAGGGTAGAACATTCCTGGGCACAGTTGGGGTGGAAAGGACAGGAAGATTGGGCCTTGACATCTTTGGATGCTGCTAAGGCTTTTGATTCAGTTGTGTGGGCCTATCTTGAGAAGGCCCTTCAGCAATTTGGTTTTGGACCAGGCTTCAGAAGGTGGATTGAAGTCTTGTATCGATCTCAAAAAGCCAGGCTTCTGATTAATGGTTTTATGTCCTCATTGCTTACCTCAGGGAGAGGGACCAGCCAGGGGTGCCCTCTATCCCCCCTTTTGTTTGCAATTGCCATGGAACCACTAGCTATCACCAACCGTGAACTAGAGGGTTCCCGTGAGGATCACTTGGGGCTATAAGCTGATTATTTAATCCTGTTTATGGCCAATTCAAGAGTTACACTGCCTTTGGTAATGAATTTGATTGATGAATTTGGCCATTTTTCTGGTCTAAAAATAAACTCACAGAGATCCATTTTGTTACCTCTAAGCACTATGGGATGGAAAGTAGAGGATGAATTCTGCAGTTTAGAAATAGTATCCCACTTTAAATATCTAGGTATACACATAGCAAGAAATCACTTGCAACTCCGTGATTTAATTTATCTCCTCTTTTGTCATACCTGCGGGAGAAAATTTGAATATGGGGAGCCCTCCCTCTGTCAGTAGCTGAGAGAATCAATGTCATCAAAATGATAGTCCTCCCTAAATTGCTCTATGTTCTGGATCATTCAGCCTACATGGTCCCACAAAAGACATTTTCCATGATCAACTCCTATTTAGCATCCTTCATATGGGGCTCAAACAGACACAAACTGAAACTGACCACTCTTCAGACACCCAGGGATGAGGCAGGGGTGGACATTTACTTATACTACTTAGATGGTCAACTTCGCTTTCTACCACACTGGATAGCATTTGTCTAATTTTGAACAGCACCTTGAACACTGAGTCTTCAGAGCCTATGTGAGGTCTTGGAGGTACCAGAGCAATACTCATACTCCTTCTTGCCAATTCACAGACTTGCGGTTCAAGTGTGGAGAGCCACTAAAAAGATTTTTCAATTCATGAACACAGTAGCTGAGTCCCCCTTATGGCATAATAGTGCTATTCCCAAATTGCTACATTCCGAAGATGCTCAGTTTTGGCGTAACTTAGGGGTCAAGACACTGGCACAGGTATATATCCAGGGTACATAGAGAAAAAGTGGGAAAAGTCTCAAATAAAAATGAATTCTCACTTTATTTGTGCAAAATATTAAAATATATAAAGGTCCATGATAGCGGAGATGCAATCTCGAAGCGTTTCTGGTGTGGAGGATCATTTTTGTTTTTGGTTATTTATTTTGCCTTATTACCCTGGAAAGGATGTTCCTCAACATTTTTCCCAGGAAAATCCATTTTGGTTTCATTTTTGTATGTTTTATTGTGAGCCCGTAAAAGTGACGTAATACTTTGACAACATTGTTCACACCAGTGATTTGGGAATCAGAGATGCTTCCAGGAGTCTTCCTCATGCTGTTCCCATGTCATTTTATCACTGTTCCCATCGATTTGGGCAATTTTTAGGCCCCCTGCAGACCTCCGGGGGGGGGGGGTGTTGCCGGAAAAATGCTTGAGTTTCCCATAGACTTACATTGGGCTTGTTGATCGTGTCGAGCACTCGAGCATTCCAATTTGCTCAACCTGAGCAACGAGCTCCCGAGCAATTTAGTGCTTGCTCCTAACTAGTCCCCAGCTGATAAGGAGTATTCTCTTATGATAAAGTATGTGATACTGTGTTTGGTGCCTGACATGGGTGTCTTATGGTTTTGGTTAAGATATAAAACCCATGGTTTATTAAGGGTAAGGTTAACTTTGCCAGACAGCATTAACGAGCAAAGAGAAATACTGTTTGTTCTTTTTTTCTACTGTATGATGTAATCTTGTTATGTTGCATAACCTTTAGTGTTGAGCGAACATGCTCGACACTGCTCGTTACTCGCTCGAGCATCACGCTACTCGGGATGTTCGGCGAGCACCGAGCATTTCCGGGTTACTCGGGCGGGAGCTCGGGTCTCCGCCCTGCATGTTTGGCGCTCTTTACAGAGCCAATGAACATGCAGGGATTGCCAGCCAGTCACTGTAATGCCGCAGCCATGTTGTTTGTGGGCATTGCATTGATTGGCTGGCCGCACAGCGTCACCTCGAGTATTTAAAACCGGGCGCCGCCATCTTGGACACAGACGGCTGGGATCAGACAGTGTAGGGACAGCGCTGCTGATTTAGGGAGAGATATATTCTGCGAAATAGTTAGCGTAGGGTCTGTAAAGGCTGCCAGATCAAACAAACAGTCCTTCTCAGGACTAATATCCATCCCAGATATCAGGCAGGCAGGCAGGCAGGCTGTACAGGAGACGCAGTGCTTATACCAGCAAACGCTGCATTACAGTGCTGTGTGCTCCTGTTGCTGAAATTGCTGGACTTAGCTCCAGGTCTCGGGGGCCAGGAAAAATCCTTTTTTTTTCATCTAAATCCTCTTTTTTTTCCTCCTTCACACTGTACAAATACCTGTCTTATTAGCCTTTTGGTGTCCCCCCCACCCCCCCCCAAAAAAAAAAAAAAAAAAAAAAAAAAAGTGTGTCTGTGACAGTTCAGACACAAATATATCTGTTGAAAATAGTCTGGTGTAGGCCAGAGAAACAGAAGTGTGGTTTTGCAGTTCCACGGTTCAAACCTCTGTATTATCCACTTTTGGGCCATTTGTATCTAAAAAAAAAACAGTTTGAGTGTGTCGCTCACTGTTCAGCCGCAAATATATATATTTAAAAAAGTCTGGTATACACCAGTAAATTATAACTGTTGTTTTGCTGCTCCACGGTAAAAAATCTCTATTATCCTGCTGTTGGCATTTTTTGCCATAAAAGAAAAACTAATAGTGTCTCCCTGATTTTTCAGACACAAATATATCTGTTGAAAATAGTCTGGTGTAGGCCAGAGAAACAGAAGTGTGGTTTTGCAGTTCCACGGTTCAAACCTCTGTATTATCCACTTTTGGGCCATTTGTATCTAAAAAAAAACTGTTTGAGTGTGTCGCTCACTGTTCAGCCGCAAATATATATATTTAAAAAAGTCTGGTATACACCAGTAAATTATAACTGTGGTTTTGCTGTTCCACGGTAAAAAATCTCTATTATCCTGCTTTTGGCATTTTTTGCCGTAAAAAAAAACTAATAGTGTCTCCCTGATTTTTCAGACACAAATATATCTGTTAAAAATAGTCTGGTGTAGGCCAGAGAAACAGAATAGTGGTTTTGCAGTTCCACGGTTCAAACCCTTGTTTTATCCACTTTTTGGCCATTTGTATCTAAAAAAAAACAGTTTGAGTGTGTCGCTCACTGTTCAGCCGCAAATATATATATTTAAAAAAATCTGGTATACACCAGTAAATTATAACTGTGGTTTTGCCATTCCACGGTAAAAAAACTCTATTATCCAGCTTTTGTTATTTTTTCCGTAAAGACAAACAGTAATAGCTTCTCCCTGATTGTTCAGATTGTTTAAAAGAGTCGGGTGTAGGCCAGAGAAATAGAACTGTGGTTTTCCTCTTCCACGGTTCTAATCTACATTTTATTACCCTTTTTCCATTGATAGTGCGAGTGTAAGCTATTTTACTTCCTTTACAATGGGCAAGGCGCGTGGCAAGGGACGTGGAACTGGACGTTCTGGTGATGGTGCGTGCAGAGGATGGGGCCGTGGCCAAGGTGAAAATGTGCCACAACCAACAGCCACATCTTCTCGCTCCCACTTCTTGACCGAATTACTAGGGAAGCTCAGAACAACACCAGTATTGCGAACTGATCAGTGTGAACAGGTTATTAATTGGATAGCAGATAATACTTCCAGTTACCTGGGCACCACCACCTCCGGTCTGTCTGCCATACGGTCAAATCTTAGTAGCCGTGAGTCTCGACCGCATACTCCTCCTCACCCTGATGCTCCTTCCTCCCACTATGCCAAGCGTCGTCAGACAGCAACTGATCCATATTTGTGCCCCTCGCCTGCTCCACTTGAAGTGGTGGAAGAGGAGATCCCATGTAGCGATGCCCAAATATTTGAACAGCCACGGCCAAAGGAAGTCGACGCTGGCAATTTGTCACAAAAGGTGGACAATGACGAGACACAATTGCCAGGAAGGGAGGAGGAGGATCGTGGAGTGCAAGTGGAAGAGGAGGAGGTGGTGGATGATCTAGTAACTGACCCAACGTGGCAGGAAGACATGCAAAGCGAGGCCAGCAGCACAGGGTGAGGGAGGCAGAGTACCCAAACAGGCAGGAAGAAGCATTGTGGTGGCCGCACACAGAAGGCAGGCAACAGTTCCCCGTAACACCAACACGAGGGACGTTGCCAGTACAACCTGTAGGTCTTCCAGAGTCTGGAATTTTTTTAAAGACTCTGCTGATAACCCCAAAAAGGCCATTTGTACCACCTGCCATGCCAGCATCAGCAGGGGTGACAAAACTACCAGCCTGACCACCACCAGCATGATCAAGCACATGGCAGCACAGCACCCGACTTTGTGGGGCGAACCCCAGGGTCCACGACCAGTGTCAGCGGGTGTCACCACTGCTTCTTCCGCTGTTGTGCGTGCAATAGAACCCCCTGTTGTGTGTGCAAGGCAATCCCCTGTCCATACTGCATGCAAAGATGCCCCCTCCTCTCAGTCTTCACTTGTTATGGCAGTTTCTCAAGAAACAGCATCAACGTCCACGTCCACGTCCCACCGCAGTGTTCAATTGTCCATATCCCAGACCTTTGAACGAAAGCAGAAATTCGCAGCTAACGCCTCACAGGCCACAGTCCTAAATTCGCACATTTCATGACTGCTTGCGTTAGAAATGCTGCCTTTTAGGCTGGTGGAGACGGAATCCTTCCGCAACTTTATGGCGGTGGCCGTCCCTCGGTACTCGGTCCCCAGCTGACACTATTTTCCCCGGTGTGCCATCCCCGCACTATACAAGCACGTGTCCCAAAACATCTGCCGTGCCCTCAACAACGCAGTTACTGGGAGAGTCCACCTGACAATTGACAAATGGACAAGTGCTTGTGGCCAGGGACGGTACATCTCCCTGACGGCACACTGGGTAAACATAGTTGAAGACGGGACCCAGTCGGACCTTGGGACGGAACACATCCTCCCCACACCAAGGATTGCGGGCCCTATGTCAGTCAGAGTTGCCCCCACAGTGTACAGCTCCTGAGCATCATCCTCCTCCTCCTCATGTTCAGCCTCCATCTCAGATATCACCACATCAGTTACAAGCTGGAAGCACTGCAGTACTGCCTCCGCCAAGCTGCAATAGGCTGTGCTGAAACTCATAAGCTTAGGTGAGAAACCTCACACTGCTTGTGAGTTGTGGACAGCTGTGAAAGAGCAGGCAGATCTGTGGCTGAGACGCTGAACCTATATCCAGGCATGGTCGTGTGTGACAATGGCCGTAACCTGGTGGCGGCTCTGAGGCGAGGTGAGATCACACACGTACCATGCCTGGCTCATGTGCTTAACCTCGTGGATCAGCGGTTTCTTAAATCGTACCCCGAGTTGCCAGATCTGCTCGTCAAAGTACGCCGCCTGTCAGCTCATTTTCGCAAGTCGGCTACAGCTTCCGCCGCCCTTGCTGTGTTGCAGCAGAGTTTGCAGGTTCCATCACACCGACTGGTGTGTGATGTCCCCACACGTTGGAACTCTACCCTCCACATGTTGAAAAGGATTTTTGAGCAGAAGAGAGCAGTTGTGGAGAACCAGCTGCAACAAGGCCGTCGATATTCAGGTCAGACTACACACATAAGACCTCAGGAGTGGACCTGGATGTCTGACATATGTACCATCTTGACAAACTTTGAGGAGTCCACCAAGATGGTGAGTGGCGATGACGCCATCATTAGCATCAGCATTCCACTTGTCTGTCTTTTGCAACGCTCTTTGCAGAGAATTAAAGAGGAGGCATTGCAGCCAGAGTATGATGAGATGGATCAAGAAGCAGTAGCGGTCGATTGCACACAGCCCAGCCTCATCTCATCCCAACGTGCATTGGGGGACAATGAGGGAGAGGAGGAGGAGGAAGAAGAACAGGAGTTTGTATCATGCGCTGTAGACGGTAGTACCTGTATAACTGTCATACCATCGGTTCAGTGTGGGTGGCCTGAGGACAGGGAAGAGGAGGAGGAGGAGAGCATGGTCAGTCGTCATCTTGGTGAGGACACGGAAGTCTTGCCCGTTACCAGTCTGGCACGCATGGCTGACTTTATGTTACGCTGCCTTAACCGTGACCCTTGCGTTGTTAAAATGTTGGGTGACAGTCATTACTGGTTGGTGACACTTTTAGACCCCCGCTACAAGGAGAACTTTCACTCTCTTATTCCTGAGGTGGAGAGGTCTACAAAAATGGGGCAGTAACAGAAAGCCCTTGCTGCAGAACTGTTAAAAAAATTCCCATCTGAACACGCTAGCGGCAGAGGTCACAGTTCGTTGCCCAACCAAGGCGTACATGTGAGAGAGACGCAACTCCAATCCAGCACAGACAGGGGAACACTGTCAACGTTCTGGGACAGTTTTCTCAGACTCTCCCTTCGGACAGACCCTGAGGCACGGGGTACTCTCACAAGAAGTGGAAAGTTTCAAAAGATGGTGAGGGAGTACCTTGCCGACCGTACCAGCGTCCTCCATGACTCCTCTGTGCCTTTTAATTATTGGATATCCAAGCTGGACACTTGGAATGAACTCGCTCTGTACGCCTTGGAGGTCCTGGCTTGCCCTGCCGCTAGCGTGTTATCAGAGCGTGTTTTTAGTGCCGCTGGGGGAATTATAACTGATAAGCGCACTCGCCTGTCAACTGACAATGCTGACAAGCTGACCCTTATCAAAATGAACAAGGGCTGGATTGGGCCAGACTTCTCATCACCACCAAATGACAGCAGAGTAACATAAAGTCAAACCCACTGTGTTATTTCGGGAGATGTATTCACATGCACCACTTCACACCCACATATGGGTATACGCTTCCTCATTTCGGCTGTTTTGTGTTCTTCTCCTTATCCTCAGCCTCCACCACCACTATACCACCAGGGTGACCGTGGTCCGTGTTGCCATTATTGAAAGTTCCTCCATCCTTATTTTTGTCAGCTTTTGCTTGGAAGGCATAAGCAAAGACTGTGGGAGACCCACTCCCCAATAATGGGAATAATATTTTTAAGATGCTGTACTGTATGGCTCTTGTAAGGGGCATTAAAACCACCTTGTTAAGCTACTGCGACCTCCACCACTTTTCCAAGGGGCATTAAAACCGTCTTGTTAAGCTACTGGGACCTCCACGTCTCTTCCGAGGGGCATTAAAACCGTCTTGTTAAGCTACTGTGACCTCCACGTCTCTTCCGAGGGGCATTAAAACCGTCTTGTTAAGCTACTGTGACCTCCACCACTTTTCCAAGGGGCATTAAAACCGTCTTGTTAAGCTACTGCGACCTCCACCACTTTTCCAAGGGGCATTAAAACCGTCTTGTTAAGCTACTGGGACCTCCACGTCTCTTCCGAGGGGCATTAAAACCGTCTTGTTAAGCTACTGGGACCTCCACGTCTCTTTCGAGGGGCATTAAAACCATCTTGTTAAGCTACTGTGACCTCCACCACTTTTCCAAGGGGCATTAAAACCGTCTTGTTAAGCTACTGCGACCTCCACCACTTTTCCAAGGGGCATTAAAACCGTCTTGTTAAGCTACTGTGACCTCCATGTCTCTTCCTAGGGGCATTAAAACCATCTTGTTAAGCTACTGTGACCTCCACCACTTTTCAAGGTGCATTAAAACCGTCTTGTTAAGCTACTGTGACCTCCACCACTTTTCAAGGGGCATTAAAACCGTCTTGTTAAGCTACTGCGACCTCCACCACTTTTCCAAGGGGCATTAAAACCGTCTTGTTAAGCTACTGCGACCTCCACCACTTTTCAAGGGGCATTAAAACCGTCTTGTTAAGCTACTGTGACCTCCATGTCTCTTCCTAGGGGCATTAAAACCATCTTGTTAAGCTACTGTGACCTCCACCACTTTTCAAGGTGCATTAAAACCGTCTTGTTAAGCTACTGCGACCTCCACCACTTTTCAAGGGGCATTAAAACCGTCTTGTTAAGCTACTGCGACCTCCACCACTTTTCCAAGGTGCATTAAAACCGTCTTGTTAAGCTACTGTGACCTCCACCACTTTTCAAGGGGCATTAAAACCGTCTTGTTAAGCTACTGTGACCTCCACCACTTTTCCAAGGGGCATTAAAACCGTCTTGTTAAGCTACTGTGACCTCCACCACTTTTCAAGGGGCATTAAAACCGTCTTGTTAAGCTACTGCGACCTCCACCACTTTTCCAAGGGGCATTAAAACCGTCTTGTTAAGCTACTGTGACCTCCACCACTTTTCCAAGGGGCATTAAAACTGTCTTGTTAAGCTACTGTGACCTCCACCACTTTTCCAAGGGGCATTTAAACCGTCTTATTATGCTACTGTGACCTCCACGTCTCTTCAAAGGGGCATTAAAAGCATCTTCTTAAACCACTCTGAACTCCACAGCTCTTCAGAGGGGCATTGAAATGTTGTTTTTAATTACCTCTAACCTCCATGACTCTTCCAATGGGCATTTCCTCCTAATTTTAGTCAGCTTTTGCTTTTCAATGCAAAGGCAAAAACTAAGGGAGACCCACTCCCCAATAATGGGTAGAAGGTTTTTAGTACACTGTAATCCATGTCTGTTTCAAGGGGCATTGCAGTTCCTCATAATTTTTGGAAAGCCTTCCATTCACTGCTTAGGCCAACAGTGTACAGGATACCCAGTTGCTATAAATGGAAAAAACGGTTTAGTTAAGGCCCTCTGATCTCCATGTCATTTCCAAGGGGCATTGGAGTGCCTCGAAATTTTTGGTAGGCATTGCACTCACTGTATGCCCTATAACTGTGTAGCCGAACCGCTCCTTTTGTTACAGAAACATATCCTACAAGACATATGTGGTTGACTGGCCTGATATTGATGTGAATGATCGCTGTTCCTCCTGCTCTTTCTCCTTTGCCACCACCTCATCCATCATTTATCACCTGAAGGTTTGTTTTAATGGGAATCATAGAACTGGGATAGTAGCAGGAAAACATCCAGCAATCCTCGTAGGAGGTAGGATATGCGCCAAAACGCTGACCACCTCAGGCCTACCCGCTACTACATACATGCGCTTGCATTCCAAGAAAACAAAGCAGATGCTAACTTCTATCATCATCATCATCATGCTCCTCACCTTGGCACTCTCAACTCCCCTGATGGAGAAGCCAGGGCCCACCGGAGGAGTCTGGTTCTCTGGTGGGCTCATCCAATGCTGCCCTAAAGCAGGCCAGGCTAAGAAAAGTGTGGGGAAGGTTCCCGGGACAAATAGTGGCGGCTGGGGACTGAGTATGGAGACCTCGCCGCCGACGCAGCCATGAGGTAGTGGCCAGCTTCGGCCTCCTCCAAACTAAAAGGACCCATTTCAAGTGCAAGCTACCAGTATAGTATTGCAACCTGCGGGTGGGTGGGTGGGTGGTTGGCTGCATATTTGCGCATGCATTGAAAGGAATGGGGGAGGTACATTTGAACACTGCCCTGGGACAAGGACTTGCACGGGGATAGTTGCAAGTCTGCATCTTCTGATGCGGCAAGGATCACTTCTGATGGGCACACTTTTAGGCAGTTACCTGGGTGTTAGAGATGCTTCCAGGGGTCTTCCCCATGCTGTTCCCATGTCTTTTCAGCACTGTATGCATGTGTCACACAGCACATGGCCAGATAAGGTTGTAAAATGTTAAAATTACATTTCCCGGTGAATGCATTTGTCATGGTTGAAAGCAATACAAAAGTGCAAAAACGCATAAAAAATGCTACTTGTGAACATAGCCCAAGGTGTGGAGGAGTATTTTTTTTTTTGGTTATTTCTTTTACCTTATTCACAAGTCTTTACCCTGGAAAGGAACTTCCTTAACATATTTCACAGGAAAGCCGTTTCAGTTTAGTTTTTGAACGTTTTATTGTGAGCCCTTAAAAGTGGCTTAATACCTCTGACCACGTTGCTGACAGCAGTGACCTGGGGGTCAGAAATGCTTGCTGAGGCGATCCCCATGCTGTCCCCATGTCATTTGAGCACTGTCACTATCGTTTTGGGCACTTGTTAGGCTTTTAAAAGACTGCTGGGGGTGCCGCCGCAAAAATGCTCGGGTCTCCCATAGACTAACATTGGGCTCGTTGCTCGGGTCGAGCACCCGAGTATCACGGCGAGCTCGGCCCGAGCTTCGAGCACCCGAGCATTTTAGTGCTCACTCAACACTAATAACCTTCAATAAAACGAGATTGAAAAAAAAGTGGACCGTTCACCAAATTTTTCACGTTGAGCCAGACAGATGATGTAAAAGTGGCAGTAGAGTGGAATAAAACTTTTCGGTTTTTAATTTCAAATCTCTGTTGTGGAGATGTTAGTAATCACATTACTTGGAACCTAAAGATTTAACTTTAGTTATGTTCAGGTGGGTGTTTTCACTTCTCCCTATATGAGTTGCTATTACTGGGGATGTTTACTTCTTCTCCCTGTAGGAGTTGCTATCTGTGGGGCGTGTACTTCTTCTCCCTGTAGGAGTTCCTATCTCTAGGGAGTGTACTTCTTCTCCCTGTAGGAGTTCCTATCTCTAGGGATTGTACTTCTTCTCCCTGTAGGAGTTCCTATCTCTAGGGAGTGTACTTTTTCTCCCTGTATGAGTTGCTATCACTGGGGGCGTGTAATTCTCCCTGTATGAGATACTATCACTGGGGGCCTGTACTTCTTCTCCCTGTAAGAGTTGCTATCACTGGTAGGGTGTACTTCTTCTCCCTGTATGAGTTTCTATCACTGGGAGCATATGATTTTTCTCCCTGTATGAGTCACTACCACTGGGGGCGTATACTTCTTCTCCCTGAATGAGTTGCTATCACAAGGGACATGTACTTCTTCTCCCAGTATGAGTTGATATCACTGGGGGGTGTACTTCTTCTCCCTGTATGAGTTGCTATTACTCTGGGAGTGTACTTCTTCTCCCTGTAGGAGTTGCTATCACTGGTAGGGTGTACTTCTTCTCCTTGTATGAGTTGCTATCACTGGGAGCATATGATTTTTCTCCCTGTATGAGTCACTATCACTGGGGGCGTGTACTTCTTCTCCCTAAATGAGTTGCTATCACAAGGGACATGTACTTCTTCTCCCAGTATGAGTTGATATCACTGGGGGGTGTACTTCTTCTCCCTGTATGAGTTGCTATTACTCTGGGAGTGTACTTCTTCTCCCTGTATGAGTTGCTATCACTGGTAGGGTGTACTTCTTCTCCCTGTATGAGTTGCTATCACTGGGAGCATATGATTTTTCTCCCTGTATGAGTCACTATCACTGGGGGCGTGTACTTCTTCTCCCTGAATGAGTTGCTATCACAAGGGACATGTACTTCTTCTCCCAGTATGAGTTGATATCACTGGGGGGTGTACTTCTTCTCCCTGAATGAGTTGCTTTCACCCATTTAGAATTAATTAAAGTTAACTCATTAGGTGCCAAGTGCTTTGATTGCTAATATCTCCACAGCAAAAAGGCAAAATAAAATAAAAAGCATTTTTTTCCACCCTGTAGTCACTATTATTCCTTGTGTCAATTTCAACGTGAAAAATTTGGAGAAATAACTTCTTTAACCCTCCGTCACATACAATAGGCCTGACAGGCACATCTCTTTTACTTTCATTTCTCCTTCCTCACCAGATTGTGAAGAAATCCCCTCCCTCCAGGTAGTCTCCTGTCTCTAGCAGCTCTGTGAAACCTCATACCGCAGTTGGATTGCAGAGCTTCAGGAGGACAGATATAACTGCGCTAATCTCTCATACTCATTGTATGTGAACACGTTACACTCAATAAGGTTGGTATTTTATGTTTTTATTCATCACAATTGTTTATTTAGCTTGTTTTATGAATGTATAGCACAAAGTGTGAGGATATTTCATAGAAATAAGGCAGATTAAAAAAGAAAGTGTGCTGCTCAGGCATATACAGTAGTTCCCTAACACATATTCCTTCTCTTGCTTCAGATTATCTGCTGAAATGGAGAGGAAAATGTACAATTTATCAAAAAACCTTGATGTTGAGGAAGTAACAAACATGCAGTTAGATGATGCAGACCCCACACTGAATGAGGATTTAGGAGAGGAAAGTGAGATTGATTCTCATGATGAGGTGGAAGTATGTGAAGTCGATTCTGAAACAGAGCAAGATGGTGACAGTGATGAGGATGAAGATGTAGAATCTTATTATATGGGAAAAGATAAAAAAAACCAATGGAACAAGAAGCCACTCCAGAAAAAACGTAGGGAACCTCAAAACATTGTTACTCACCTTCCTGCAGTTATAGGAACTGCAAGTAATGCAAAAACTGCAGTTGAATGCTGGAATAGTTTATTCACAGATGACATTCTGGACTCTATTGTCACATATACCAACCAATATATAGACATTATAAAGGACAAGTTCATCTGCAACAGAACCATCAAGGCCACAGATGAAATAGAACTGCGTGCTTTTTTGGATTATTATACCTTGCAGGAGCTTATAGGGCAAATAGACAAAGTTTGGAGGAACTTTGGAGTAAACATGGGGATGGAGTTGAAAAATTTGGCCTTGTTATGTCCATAAACAGATTCAAGCTTCTAATTCATTGCCTTCGGTTTGACGACAGAACTACCCGAACCGAACGTAAAACACATGACCGACTTGCTCCAATTCGTGATATATTCCAAAAATTTGTTGAAAACTGTAAAAAAAGCTATTGCCCTGGGGAGAATCTCACTATTGACGAAATGCTCCCTGGTTTTCGTGGTAAATGTGCCTTTCGTCAATATATTCCATCAAAGCCTAACAAATATGGAATTAAAATGTATGCCCTTGTTGATGCCAGTAAGACCTACACTTACAACCTGGAAGTTTATGCAGGAAAACAACCAGAAGGTCCTTACTGTGTCAGCAACAAACCCAGTGATGGCTGAGCCCTTATTTGGATCGGGTCGCAATATAACAGCTGACAATTGGTTTTCAAATTGTGATCTGATTGATTATCTGGAAATGCAGAAGCTTTCATATGTCGGAACTGTAAGAAAAAATAAAAAAGAATTGCCTACACAGTTTGTAAGTGTGAAAGGGAGACAACAGTACAGCAGTATGTTTGCATTCCATAATGGAAAGGTTTTGGTTTCCTATGTACCACAAGCAAAAAAAATTGTACTTCTTCTATCAACACTTCATGATGATGATGCCATCGATCCTGGGACTGAGGCACAAAAAAAACCGGAGATAATTACATTTTATAATGCAACTAAAGGGGGTGTTGATACAGCTGATCAGATGTGCTCAACTTTCAACGTCAGCAGAAACACCAAACGCTGGCCAATGGTCATATTTTTTGCTATGTTGAATTTTGGGTGGTATAAATTCACAAGTCATTTACCTTGAAAACAAGCTTGAACCACTCCGTAGACGATTCTATCTGAAAAAATTGGCCCATGAACTAGTGCTTGGAGAGCTACGCAGGAGAAGTATGAAAACAATCGGTATCCCCTCTCGCCTTCAAGTTCAGCTCAAAAGATTCCGCCCAGAAGATGATAGTGAAAATTCACCACCTGCACCACCTCCCAAAAGAAAGAGATGCACCACCTGCACCACGGAAAGCGGAATCAGAAGGCTTTCTAATTATGAATGTCACAAATGTCATAATGCAATCTGCCTGACACATGCAAAAATGATGTGTAATTCTTGCTCTTTGCTCTGCAAGTGTAATTTTTCTGGGGAAACTTCAGGATCTAATTCTGATTGAATATGTGTTTAATAGTACTTAAGGTACCTTAAAATTAAGTTTGTTTCCATAAATTTTCTTTGTAGAGTTTTTGGACAGAGTCGAACTGGGGACTATTTGGCGGGAGTTTTGAAGTGTTTGTATTTCAGAGTTATTAGTTTTATGTTAAGTAAATGGGTTTTTTTTGCACCTGATTATGTGTAGTCTCTTTTATTACATCCCTATGAAGGTCACTGATCACTTTTAGAGCACTGAAATTGCAAACATTAGATATTATAGGTATTTTTCTAGCCTGCGCCTGACAGTCACATATTATGTGAACTCGTTAGAACCGATATTGTATGTGACGGAGGGTTAAATAAAATGCAGTAAAGATAAAAAGTAAGTACACTTTCTTTTTAACTATTAATTTAATTTGAACAAATTTTTTGTAAAAGGTAAAATAAGTGCTAAAGTGTGCTATGACAAGTGCATAGATTCATACTCCGTAAAGGAAGTATGCATCTCCCAATGAGAGTTGGGAGTGCGGGGGAGCAGAGTCTTTCTTGGGTGTGTGCAGTCTCTTACAGTAAGTGAGAGGAGTGCAGCTGCTGTGTCTGCACAGCTTTCTCACTGTGAGCACAGCATGGTCTTCTCTATACATAGGAGTGAACATGCTACAGTCACAGTAGTCACTGGGGTCACTGACTGCCTGCATGATTTCCTTACAAGCGCTCCAGGATCCTCGCTCCTGCACTGCGCTCTCACTGTGGCTGTATCTCTGCACTGCAGTCACAGTGAGACCATGGTGCAGACCCAGCTCCTGCACTGTGACAAGAGATGTGTTGATCGTTTTAAATTTAAATTTGCAAGTTTCAATGAATTTGTCCCCAAAATTTGATTTACAGATAATTGGAATTGTAGGTCTTGTCATTACCGAAAGAGAGATTTAATTACAAATACAGCAGGACAAATAGACCATTTCAGTAATCAATTATACTGGCACTGCTGCTACTACCGTATCTCATGTTTTACACATACCTCTCAACTTTTGAAGAACAGAAAGAGGGACAAACTATGCGGCGCATAGAGCATGGTCTAAGGGGCTTATGCCAGTGCACAACTGACAGTTATAAACCATTGCAATGCTGGTGCATTTCCCAGTGTGAAAATGAGCGTACCCATTTATCCGTGTGAAATTGTAAAATCTGGGGCTAAAACAAAATTTTGGTGGTAAAAATGAAATTTTTCCTTCTTCACCGCCCAACGGTATAAAATTCTGTGAGGCACATGTGGTGTCAATGTTTTCACTGCACCCCTAGATGAATTCATTGGGAGGGTGTAGTTTGTAAAATGAGGTCACTTATGGGGTGTTTCCAGCAAAATCTGAACTCCAGTAAGGCGCTTCTTCCCTTCTGAGCTTTGCACTGTGCCTCAAAAGTAGTTTTTGGCCACATATAGGGTATCGGTGTACTCAGGAGAAATTGTACAGCATATTTTGGGGTCCATTTTATCTTGCTATCCTTGTGAAAATGTAGGGCTAAAAGAACATTTTTGTGGAATCAATGTGATTTTTTATTTTCACGGCTCAACCTTTTAAACTTCTGTAAAGCACCTGGGGTCCAAAATAAAATGTTTGTGAAAAAAAGTTAAATGTTCATTTTTTCCTTCCACATTCTATTAATTCCTGTGAAGCATCTGAATCTGAATAGTTAATAATCTTATTGAATGTGGTTTTGAGCATCTTGAGGGGTGCAGTTTTTAGAATGGTGTCACTTTTGGGTATTTTCTGTCATATAGGCCCCTTAAAGTCAATTAAATGTGATGTGGTCTCTAAAAAGATGGTTTTGTAAATTTTGTTGGAAAAATTAGAAATCGCTAGTCAACTTTTAACCCTTATAACTAAAATTATGTTTGTGCTGATGTAAAGTAGACATGTGGGAAATGTTACTTATTAACTATTTTGTGTGACATAACTCTCTGGTTTAAGTGCATAAAAATTAAAAATGTGAAAATTGCGAAATTTTCAAAACTTTAGCTAAATTTTTTCACAAATAAACGCAAGTCATATCTAACAAATTCTACCACTATACATAGTACATAGTTTGTAAAGCCGAATAAAGACTTGCGTCCATCAAGTTCGACCTGTAAGTTCTGTAGTTGCTAAAGTTGATCCAGAGGAGGGCAAAAACCCCAAATGATTTAGCCAATCTTCACCTGAGGAAAAATTCCCTCCCAACTCTGAAACCAGCAGTCAGAATAAATCCCTGTATCAACCTACTATTTTATTCTATATTTAAGTATATGCAGAAATCTGCCTGGTATCTAGAAAAGCATCCAGTCCCCGCTTGAACTGGTGTAGTGAATCCGACATTACCGTCTCCTCACTCAGTGAATTCCATATTCTCACTGCTCTTACCGTAAAGAACCCCTTCCTATGCTGGTGCTGAAACCTTTTCTCTTCCAGTCTTAGTGAGTGCCCTCTTGTTACCGTAATATCCCTCCTTTTGAACAAATCCCGGGCAAGGTCTCCATACTGTCCCCTAACATATTTGTACACATTTATTATGTCCCCCCTCAACCTTCTCTTTTCTAGGCTGAATAGTCCTAGTTTTGCCAACCTCTCTGGGTATTGCAGTCCCTCCATTCCCTTTATTAATTTTGTTGCCCTCCTTTGTACCTTTTCAAGCTCATTTATATCCTTTCTATCATAAAGTACAATATGTCACTTAAACCAATCTCAGCATCAGTGGGATCTGTTGAAGCGTTCCAGAGTAATTACGTTATAAAGTGACAGTGGTCAGAATTGAAAAAATTGGCCTGGTTATGAAGGTGTAAACAGGCTTCAGGGTGAAAGGGTTCAACAAGGTCTGATAATTCCCCTGATTGGCTGCACAAAACCAAGTGATGTCACGGCTGCAGGGCATTATGGGGAAGCCTGCTTGGCCATGCAAAACATCATTAGCTGACTCTCTGGCTCTCTGATATTTCTGCCGTGTGTGAAATGGCGCTAGGCATTATTTATTTTTTTAATTTTGTAATCCTTGCGAATCAAACTGCTAAGTGTTTAAATTGACGGGGACCTGCAAATTTCAGGAAATTCAACTTAATGTCGATCCTCGGCAGATCAATTCGCTCATTTCTAACTGTGACTGCTGTATACAACGAGAGTGTGCTCACCCTATGAAGACTTTGCTCCCCTTGCACTCATGGTTGGGAGATGTGTCCTCCAGATATAGAATACAGTTGTATGCACTTGTTAAAGCATGGTTAAGCACCTACAGTATTTTCTGTGAAAAAAATATGGCAGTCAACTCCATAAAACAAAGTCAATATATACAGATGCTTGCATAATATTTGCAAACAAGTGCTGCAATTTTGGTTAACTTGGGTTAAGGCAAACTGGTCACTAGGTTTGGGGTTACCAGCAACTGAGGTTAATCCCTTCAAACATGCTTATATCAAAACTGTATGACATATACATTAGCCGGTAGTCTATCGGTAGTGAAAGCTGAGGACAGTACACTAGAATTCCTGCCATTTTACTACGTAATGACATGCGCCCAAGTGACCAGTTTTCGCAATGGCATGTTCACCATCTGGCGGATGAATAATCAAGTGTGCATTAGGTTTTTATACCGTTCCCTCCCTCTTGACCAAATTATTAGCATCCCGAAAAACTCCTTTAAGGATGCTGTCAGATGGCCATATGAGATAGACGACAATAGCATCGCAGTGCTTGTACTGGCTGCAGTTTTTCTGAAATGAGCGTGACAGCTTCATAGAAATACATGCTGTCATGCTTGGGTTGGTCAGGAGAGCTAGTCCGAGCATTGCGATGCAGTCGTCGTCCATATTATACAGCCATCTGACTGCGCCCTATAAGTGAAATGTTTGATGGATCTCTTTATCTCGACTATGTTGATAGCATTTGTAAATGGTGAAGCTGTTCAAATCCAAATGATGAGAAGTCCATGTACAGCAAAAATCAGTAAGTTGCCAATGGTGCTTTTAATTTAGTAGTAACTTACAGTGAGGAAAATAAGTATTTGATACATTGCAGATTTTGCAAGTTTTCCCACCTACAAAGAATGGAGAGGTCTGTAATTTTTATCGTAGGTACACTTCAACTTTGAGAGACAGAATCTAAAAATAACAAACAGAAAATCACATTGTATAGCTTTTAAATAACTGAATTGAATTTTATTGCATGAAACACCATATTTTTCAGACCATAAGATGCAGTTTTTTCCCCAAAATTTGAGAGGAAAATGGGGGAGTGTGTCTTATGGCTTACCGTATAGTTGCGGTGGTGGTGTAGTGGGATCGCAGGGCCCTCTGTTCCCTCACTCCTCCAGGAACGCGACAGCAGCAGCAGAGGAAGAGGAGAGATGCTGTCGGTGGTGCGGTGAGGTAGAGCGACGGTGAGGCGGTGCAGCCGAGCAGTGGTGAGGCAGCGGCGGTGAGGTGGTGCAGCAGAGCAACGGTGAGGTGGTGCAGCAGAACAGCGGTGAGGCAGAACGGTAGTGAGGCAGAACGGCAGTGAGGCAGAGCGGCGATGAGGCGGTGCAGCGGTGAGGCATAGCGGTGGTGCGGTGGAGCAGCGGTGAGGCAGAGCAGCAGTGAGGCAGAGTGGCGGTGCGACGGAGCAACGGTGAGACAGAGCAGCAGAGTGGCAGAGAGGAGGTGCAGCAGAGCGGCTTTCTGGTGGCCACGGCCATCTTCATGAAGCCATGATCTACAGGAAAATGGCCACCTGAGCCGGCGCATGCGCAGTCTGGGAGCTCGGGCGGCCATTTTCCTGTAGATCACAACATCAGGAAGATGGTTGTGGCCACATGAAAGCCTCTCTTCTGCACCTCCTCACCCGCCGCTCTGCTGACCTGCTTCACCACCACCAGATAGCAGAGCACGATGCTCTGCCACGCCGCTCAAAGCCTTATGCCGGCCCAAGGTGCCAGCCAGGCCTTGACTCCAGCCAGGCACAGACCCCAGCCAGGCACCAGCCTGCAGCCAGGCATCACCCCCAGGCCCCAGTCAGGCACTGGCAGCGGCCCCAGCCAGGTATCAGCCCCAGCCAGCACCGGCCCCGCAGAATCTTACCTCTTCTGCTGCAGCCGCCGGTTTCCTGAGGGAGGGAACGCAGGGCCCTGCGATCCTGCTCCATCACCTCCGCAACTCCCCGCTGCTGGAGTACCGCCTTCTCGCACCCAAGGTCCACAACATACCTCCACTTCCGCTGGCTTGATGAAGGACCCTGCCTCCTGTGACCCTCGCTCCACCACCCCCCAGAAAATATACCTATTCAGACTATATGACGTACCCCCATCTTATAAAAAATATTTTTTTTTCCTGCTTTCCACCCCAAAATTTGCGTCTTATGGTCCGGTGCGTCTTATAGTCCGAAAAATATGGTATTTGATCACCTACCAACTTGTAAGAATTCTGGCTCTCACAGACCTGTTAGTTTTTCTTTAAGAAGCCCTCTTACTCTGCACTCATTACCTGTATTAATTGCACCCGTTTTAACTCATTACCTGTATAAAAGACACCTGTCCACACACTCAATCAATAACACTTCAACCTCTGCACCACGGCCAAAACCAAAGAGCTGTCTAAGGACAACAGGGACAGAATTGTAGACCTGCACAAGGCTGGGATGGGCTACAGGACAATATGCAAGCAGCTTGGTGAGAAAGCAACAACTGTTGGCACAATTATTAGAAAATGGAAGAAACACAAGATGACTGTCAATCTTCCTGAGTCTGAGGCTCCATGCAAGATCTTGCCTCGAAGGGTAAGGATGATTTTCAGAAAGGTCAGGAATAAGCCCAGAACTACATGAGAGGACCTGGTCAATGACCTGAAGAAATCTGAAACCACAGTCTCAAACATTACTGTTAGTAACACACTATGCGGTCATGGATTAAAATCCTGCAGAGCACACAAGGTCCCCCCTGCTGACACCCACACATGTCCAGGCCCGTTTGAAGTTCACAAATGACCATCTGGATGATCCTAAGAAGGCATGGGAGAAGGTCATGTGGTCAGATGAGACCAAAATTTAACTTTTTGGTATCAACTCTACTCGCCATGTTTAGAGGAAGGAGAAGGATTAGTATAACTCCAAGAACACTGGCCCAATCATGAAGCATGGTAGGAGAAATATCATACTTTGGGGGTGCATTTCTGCAAAGGGGACAGGACGACTGTACTGTATTGAAGGGAGGATAGATGGGGTCATGTATCGAAAGATTCTGGCCAACAACCTCCTTCCCTCAGGAAGAGCATTGAAGATGGGTCGTGTCTGTGTCTTCCAGCATGACAATGACCAGAAACTCAGGGCAACTAAGGAGTGGCTCCGTAGGAAGCATTTCAAGGTCCTGGTGTAGCCTAGCAGCCAGTCTCCAGACCTGAACACAATAGAAAATCTTTGGAGGGAGCTGAAACTCAATGTTGCTCAGCAACACCCCGAAACCTGAAAGATCTGGAGAAGATCTGTAAGGAGGAGTGGGCCAAAATTCCTGCTGCACTGTGTGCAAAGTTGGTCAAGAACTACAGGAAACAGCTGACCTCTGTAATTGCAAACAAAAGTTTCTGTACCAAATATTAAGTTTGGTTTTTCTATTGTACCAAATAGTTATTTCATGCAATAAAATGCAAATTAATTATGCAAAAATCATACAATGTGATTTTCTGGATTTTTTTTAAGATTCTCTCTCTCACAGTTGAAGTGAACCTACGATAAAAAAATACATACCTCTCCATTCTTTGTAGGGTGGGAAAACTTGCGAAAACCGGCAGTGTATCAAATACTTATTTTCCCCTGTGTATATAGCCAAAATAATCTCTCATTTTCTCTTGACCATAAAACATACTGCTTGAGCATTAACACTGTTAACTCATGAACTTTGCAAATTAGAGAGGTAAATTGCACAAGCTTTTTCTTTTGACTTTATCACAATTTTGACTAAGCAAAAATAGTAATTGAACCCTTTTAAAACACAAGTCCTTATGCACTTATGGTTTAATGTGAAAGTGATGTTGAGCGCATTTATGCATTATTTTTTTTGAACGCATATACTATTGAGGTACAATTTACATGATTTGGGGCAGAGCACAAAATCAAATGATAAATCACTTAAAAAAAGCAAGTTATCCCAAGTTATCCTCTCCAATCTCTATGAATATGAATTTACAGTGCTAAATAAATCCTGACAAGTAAACCTCTTAGGCAAGTACATAAGATTACACACAAATGAAGACATTTCAGAGCACGGACTTCAAATCATGTTCAATTTACGCTTACAAGGGCAAAAAAATGTATTGGCTGGAAAGTGCAATTGAAAACACTGATTAGTGTCTGTAGTGGGTAAAGAAATGTCTTGCACTGTGCCACAAAGTAAAGTTAATTGCTGCAATGCTTTGATGCTTAAAAGTTTTTTTCAGACCAAGCAGAGAGAAAAAATTATGGAATCACTCAATTCTGAGGAAAAAATTATGGAATCACCCTGTAAATTTTCATTTCCAAAACTAACACCTGCATCAAATTAGATCTGCCCGTTAGTCTGCATCTAAAAAGCAGTGATCACACCTTGGAGAGCAGTTGAACCAAGTGCTGCCTTAACCGTGACCCTTGCGTTGTTAAAATGTTGGGTGACAGTCATTACTGGTTGGTGACACTTTTAGACCCCCGCTACAAGGAGAACTTTCACTGTCTTATTCCTGAGGTGGAGAGGTCTACAAAAATGGGGCAGTAACAGAAAGCCCTTGCTGCAGAACTGTTAAAAAAATTCCCATCTGAACACGCTAGCGGCAGAGGTCACAGTTCGTTGCCCAACCAAGGCGTACATGTGAGAGAGACGCAACTCCAATCCAGCACAGACAGGGGAACACTGTCAACGTTCTGGGACAGTTTTCTCAGACTCTCCCTTCGGACAGACCCTGAGGCACGGGGTACTCTCACAAGAAGTGGAAAGTTTCAAAAGATGGTGAGGGAGTACCTTGCCGACCGTACCAGCGTCCTCCGTGACTCCTCTGTGCCTTTTAATTATTGGATATCCAAGCTGGACACTTGGAATGAACTCGCTCTGTACGCCTTGGAGGTCCTGGCTTGCCCTGCCGCTAGCGTGTTATCAGAGCGTGTTTTTAGTGCCGCTGGGGGAATTATAACTGATAAGCGCACTCGCCTGTCAACTGACAATGCTGACAAGCTGACCCTTATCAAAATGAACAAGGGCTGGATTGGGCCAGACTTCTCATCACCACCAAATGACAGCAGAGTAACATAAAGTCAAACCCACTGTGTTATTTCGGGAGATGTATTCACATGCACCACTTCACACCCACATATGGGTATACGCTTCCTCATTTCGGCTGTTTTGTGTTCTTCTCCTTATCCTCAGCCTCCACCACCACTATACCACCAGGGTGACCGTGGTCCGTGTTGCCATTATTGAAAGTTCCTCCATCCTTATTTTTGTCAGCTTTTGCTTGGAAGGCATAAGCAAAGACTGTGGGAGACCCACTCCCCAATAATGGGAATAATATTTTTAAGATGCTGTACTGTATGGCTCTTGTAAGGGGCATTAAAACCACCTTGTTAAGCTACTGCGACCTCCACCACTTTTCCAAGGGGCATTAAAACCGTCTTGTTAAGCTACTGGGACCTCCACGTCTCTTCCGAGGGGCATTAAAACCGTCTTGTTAAGCTACTGTGACCTCCACGTCTCTTCCGAGGGGCATTAAAACCGTCTTGTTAAGCTACTGTGACCTCCACCACTTTTCCAAGGGGCATTAAAACCGTCTTGTTAAGCTACTGCGACCTCCACCACTTTTCCAAGGGGCATTAAAACCGTCTTGTTAAGCTACTGGGACCTCCACGTCTCTTCCGAGGGGCATTAAAACCGTCTTGTTAAGCTACTGGGACCTCCACGTCTCTTTCGAGGGGCATTAAAACCATCTTGTTAAGCTACTGTGACCTCCACCACTTTTCCAAGGGGCATTAAAACCGTCTTGTTAAGCTACTGCGACCTCCACCACTTTTCCAAGGGGCATTAAAACCGTCTTGTTAAGCTACTGTGACCTCCATGTCTCTTCCTAGGGGCATTAAAACCATCTTGTTAAGCTACTGTGACCTCCACCACTTTTCAAGGTGCATTAAAACCGTCTTGTTAAGCTACTGCGACCTCCACCACTTTTCCAAGGGGCATTAAAACCGTCTTGTTAAGCTACTGTGACCTCCACCACTTTTCAAGGGGCATTAAAACCGTCTTGTTAAGCTACTGCGACCTCCACCACTTTTCCAAGGGGCATTAAAACCGTCTTGTTAAGCTACTGTGACCTCCACCACTTTTCCAAGGGGCATTAAAACTGTCTTGTTAAGCTACTGTGACCTCCACCACTTTTCCAAGGGGCATTTAAACCGTCTTATTATGCTACTGTGACCTCCACGTCTCTTCAAAGGGGCATTAAAAGCATCTTCTTAAACCACTCTGAACTCCACAGCTCTTCAGAGGGGCATTGAAATGTTGTTTTTAATTACCTCTAACCTCCATGACTCTTCCAATGGGCATTTCCTCCTAATTTTAGTCAGCTTTTGCTTTTCAATGCAAAGGCAAAAACTAAGGGAGACCCACTCCCCAATAATGGGTAGAAGGTTTTTAGTACACTGTAATCCATGTCTGTTTCAAGGGGCATTGCAGTTCCTCATAATTTTTGGAAAGCCTTCCATTCACTGCTTAGGCCAACAGTGTACAGGATACCCAGTTGCTATAAATGGAAAAAACGGTTTAGTTAAGGCCCTCTGATCTCCATGTCATTTCCAAGGGGCATTGGAGTGCCTCGAAATTTTTGGTAGGCATTGCACTCACTGTATGCCCTATAACTGTGTAGCCGAACCGCTCCTTTTGTTACAGAAACATATCCTACAAGACATATGTGGTTGACTGGCCTGATATTGATGTGAATGATCGCTGTTCCTCCTGCTCTTTCTCCTTTGCCACCACCTCATCCATCATTTATCACCTGAAGGTTTGTTTTAATGGGAATCATAGAACTGGGATAGTAGCAGGAAAACATCCAGCAATCCTCGTAGGAGGTAGGATATGCGCCAAAACGCTGACCACCTCAGGCCTACCCGCTACTACATACATGCGCTTGCATTCCAAGAAAACAAAGCAGATGCTAACTTCTATCATCATCATCATCATGCTCCTCACCTTGGCACTCTCAACTCCCCTGATGGAGAAGCCAGGGCCCACCGGAGGAGTCTGGTTCTCTGGTGGGCTCATCCAATGCTGCCCTAAAGCAGGCCAGGCTAAGAAAAGTGTGGGGAAGGTTCCCGGGACAAATAGTGGCGGCTGGGGACTGAGTATGGAGACCTCGCCGCCGACGCAGCCATGAGGTAGTGGCCAGCTTCGGCCTCCTCCAAACTAAAAGGACCCATTTCAAGTGCAAGCTACCAGTATAGTATTGCAACCTGCGGGTGGGTGGGTGGGTGGTTGGCTGCATATTTGCGCATGCATTGAAAGGAATGGGGGAGGTACATTTGAACACTGCCCTGGGACAAGGACTTGCACGGGGATAGTTGCAAGTCTGCATCTTCTGATGCGGCAAGGATCACTTCTGATGGGCACACTTTTAGGCAGTTACCTGGGTGTTAGAGATGCTTCCAGGGGTCTTCCCCATGCTGTTCCCATGTCTTTTCAGCACTGTATGCATGTGTCACACAGCACATGGCCAGATAAGGTTGTAAAATGTTAAAATTACATTTCCCGGTGAATGCATTTGTCATGGTTGAAAGCAATACAAAAGTGCAAAAACGCATAAAAAATGCTACTTGTGAACATAGCCCAAGGTGTGGAGGAGTATTTTTTTTTTTGGTTATTTCTTTTACCTTATTCACAAGTCTTTACCCTGGAAAGGAACTTCCTTAACATATTTCACAGGAAAGCCGTTTCAGTTTAGTTTTTGAACGTTTTATTGTGAGCCCTTAAAAGTGGCTTAATACCTCTGACCACGTTGCTGACAGCAGTGACCTGGGGGTCAGAAATGCTTGCTGAGGCGATCCCCATGCTGTCCCCATGTCATTTGAGCACTGTCACTATCGTTTTGGGCACTTGTTAGGCTTTTAAAAGACTGCTGGGGGTGCCGCCGCAAAAATGCTCGGGTCTCCCATAGACTAACATTGGGCTCGTTGCTCGGGTCGAGCACCCGAGTATCACGGCGAGCTCGGCCCGAGCTTCGAGCACCCGAGCATTTTAGTGCTCACTCAACACTAATAACCTTCAATAAAACGAGATTGAAAAAAAAGTGGACCGTTCACCAAATTTTTCACGTTGAGCCAGACAGATGATGTAAAAGTGGCAGTAGAGTGGAATAAAACTTTTCGGTTTTTAATTTCAAATCTCTGTTGTGGAGATGTTAGTAATCACATTACTTGGAACCTAAAGATTTAACTTTAGTTATGTTCAGGTGGGTGTTTTCACTTCTCCCTATATGAGTTGCTATTACTGGGGATGTTTACTTCTTCTCCCTGTAGGAGTTGCTATCTGTGGGGCGTGTACTTCTTCTCCCTGTAGGAGTTCCTATCTCTAGGGAGTGTACTTCTTCTCCCTGTAGGAGTTCCTATCTCTAGGGATTGTACTTCTTCTCCCTGTAGGAGTTCCTATCTCTAGGGAGTGTACTTTTTCTCCCTGTATGAGTTGCTATCACTGGGGGCGTGTAATTCTCCCTGTATGAGATACTATCACTGGGGGCCTGTACTTCTTCTCCCTGTAAGAGTTGCTATCACTGGTAGGGTGTACTTCTTCTCCCTGTATGAGTTTCTATCACTGGGAGCATATGATTTTTCTCCCTGTATGAGTCACTACCACTGGGGGCGTATACTTCTTCTCCCTGAATGAGTTGCTATCACAAGGGACATGTACTTCTTCTCCCAGTATGAGTTGATATCACTGGGGGGTGTACTTATTCTCCCTGTATGAGTTGCTATTACTCTGGGAGTGTACTTCTTCTCCCTGTAGGAGTTGCTATCACTGGTAGGGTGTACTTCTTCTCCTTGTATGAGTTGCTATCACTGGGAGCATATGATTTTTCTCCCTGTATGAGTCACTATCACTGGGGGCGTGTACTTCTTCTCCCTAAATGAGTTGCTATCACAAGGGACATGTACTTCTTCTCCCAGTATGAGTTGATATCACTGGGGGGTGTACTTCTTCTCCCTGTATGAGTTGCTATTACTCTGGGAGTGTACTTCTTCTCCCTGTATGAGTTGCTATCACTGGTAGGGTGTACTTCTTCTCCCTGTATGAGTTGCTATCACTGGGAGCATATGATTTTTCTCCCTGTATGAGTCACTATCACTGGGGGCGTGTACTTCTTCTCCCTGAATGAGTTGCTATCACAAGGGACATGTACTTCTTCTCCCAGTATGAGTTGATATCACTGGGGGGTGTACTTCTTCTCCCTGAATGAGTTGCTTTCACCCATTTAGAATTAATTAAAGTTAACTCATTAGGTGCCAAGTGCTTTGATTGCTAATATCTCCACAGCAAAAAGGCAAAATAAAATAAAAAGCATTTTTTTCCACCCTGTAGTCACTATTATTCCTTGTGTCAATTTCAACGTGAAAAATTTGGAGAAATAACTTCTTTAACCCTCCGTCACATACAATAGGCCTGACAGGCACATCTCTTTTACTTTCATTTCTCCTTCCTCACCAGATTGTGAAGAAATCCCCTCCCTCCAGGTAGTCTCCTGTCTCTAGCAGCTCTGTGAAACCTCATACCGCAGTTGGATTGCAGAGCTTCAGGAGGACAGATATAACTGCGCTAATCTCTCATACTCATTGTATGTGAACACGTTACACTCAATAAGGTTGGTATTTTATGTTTTTATTCATCACAATTGTTTATTTAGCTTGTTTTATGAATGTATAGCACAAAGTGTGAGGATATTTCATAGAAATAAGGCAGATTAAAAAAGAAAGTGTGCTGCTCAGGCATATACAGTAGTTCCCTAACACATATTCCTTCTCTTGCTTCAGATTATCTGCTGAAATGGAGAGGAAAATGTACAATTTATCAAAAAACCTTGATGTTGAGGAAGTAACAAACATGCAGTTAGATGATGCAGACCCCACACTGAATGAGGATTTAGGAGAGGAAAGTGAGATTGATTCTCATGATGAGGTGGAAGTATGTGAAGTCGATTCTGAAACAGAGCAAGATGGTGACAGTGATGAGGATGAAGATGTAGAATCTTATTATATGGGAAAAGATAAAAAAAACCAATGGAACAAGAAGCCACTCCAGAAAAAACGTAGGGAACCTCAAAACATTGTTACTCACCTTCCTGCAGTTATAGGAACTGCAAGTAATGCAAAAACTGCAGTTGAATGCTGGAATAGTTTATTCACAGATGACATTCTGGACTCTATTGTTACATATACCAACCAATATATAGACATTATAAAGGACAAGTTCATCTGCAACAGAACCATCAAGGCCACAGATGAAATAGAACTGCGTGCTTTTTTGGATTATTATACCTTGCAGGAGCTTATAGGGCAAATAGACAAAGTTTGGAGGAACTTTGGAGTAAACATGGGGATGGAGTTGAAAAATTTGGCCTTGTTATGTCCATAAACAGATTCAAGCTTCTAATTCATTGCCTTCGGTTTGACGACAGAACTACCCGAACCGAACGTAAAACACATGACCGACTTGCTCCAATTCGTGATATATTCCAAAAATTTGTTGAAAACTGTAAAAAAAGCTATTGCCCTGGGGAGAATCTCACTATTGACGAAATGCTCCCTGGTTTTCGTGGTAAATGTGCCTTTCGTCAATATATTCCATCAAAGCCTAACAAATATGGAATTAAAATGTATGCCCTTGTTGATGCCAGTAAGACCTACACTTACAACCTGGAAGTTTATGCAGGAAAACAACCAGAAGGTCCTTACTGTGTCAGCAACAAACCCAGTGATGTTGTAAAAAGACTGGCTGAGCCCTTATTTGGATCGGGTCGCAATATAACAGCTGACAATTGGTTTTCAAATTGTGATCTGATTGATTATCTGGAAATGCAGAAGCTTTCATATGTCGGAACTGTAAGAAAAAATAAAAAAGAATTGCCTACACAGTTTGTAAGTGTGAAAGGGAGACAACAGTACAGCAGTATGTTTGCATTCCATAATGGAAAGGTTTTGGTTTCCTATGTACCACAAGCAAAAAAAATTGTACTTCTTCTATCAACACTTCATGATGATGATGCCATCGATCCTGGGACTGAGGCACAAAAAAAACCGGAGATAATTACATTTTATAATGCAACTAAAGGGGGTGTTGATACAGCTGATCAGATGTGCTCAACTTTCAACGTCAGCAGAAACACCAAACGCTGGCCAATGGTCATATTTTTTGCTATGTTGAATTTGGGTGGTATAAATTCACAAGTCATTTACCTTGAAAACAAGCTTGAACCACTCCGTAGACGATTCTATCTGAAAAAATTGGCCCATGAACTAGTGCTTGGAGAGCTACGCAGGAGAAGTATGAAAACAATCGGTATCCCCTCTCGCCTTCAAGTTCAGCTCAAAAGATTCCGCCCAGAAGATGATAGTGAAAATTCACCACCTGCACCACCTCCCAAAAGAAAGAGATGCACCACCTGCACCACGGAAAGCGGAATCAGAAGGCTTTCTAATTATGAATGTCACAAATGTCATAATGCAATCTGCCTGACACATGCAAAAATGATGTGTAATTCTTGCTCTTTGCTCTGCAAGTGTAATTTTTCTGGGGAAACTTCAGGATCTAATTCTGATTGAATATGTGTTTAATAGTACTTAAGGTACCTTAAAATTAAGTTTGTTTCCATAAATTTTCTTTGTAGAGTTTTTGGACAGAGTCGAACTGGGGACTATTTGGCGGGAGTTTTGAAGTGTTTGTATTTCAGAGTTATTAGTTTTATGTTAAGTAAATGGGTTTTTTTTGCACCTGATTATGTGTAGTCTCTTTTATTACATCCCTATGAAGGTCACTGATCACTTTTAGAGCACTGAAATTGCAAACATTAGATATTATAGGTATTTTTCTAGCCTGCGCCTGACAGTCACATATTATGTGAACTCGTTAGAACCGATATTGTATGTGACGGAGGGTTAAATAAAATGCAGTAAAGATAAAAAGTAAGTACACTTTCTTTTTAACTATTAATTTAATTTGAACAAATTTTTTGTAAAAGGTAAAATAAGTGCTAAAGTGTGCTATGACAAGTGCATAGATTCATACTCCGTAAAGGAAGTATGCATCTCCCAATGAGAGTTGGGAGTGCGGGGGAGCAGAGTCTTTCTTGGGTGTGTGCAGTCTCTTACAGTAAGTGAGAGGAGTGCAGCTGCTGTGTCTGCACAGCTTTCTCACTGTGAGCACAGCATGGTCTTCTCTATACATAGGAGTGAACATGCTACAGTCACAGTAGTCACTGGGGTCACTGACTGCCTGCATGATTTCCTTACAAGCGCTCCAGGATCCTCGCTCCTGCACTGCGCTCTCACTGTGGCTGTATCTCTGCACTGCAGTCACAGTGAGACCATGGTGCAGACCCAGCTCCTGCACTGTGACAAGAGATGTGTTGATCGTTTTAAATTTAAATTTGCAAGTTTCAATGAATTTGTCCCCAAAATTTGATTTACAGATAATTGGAATTGTAGGTCTTGTCATTACCGAAAGAGAGATTTAATTACAAATACAGCAGGACAAATAGACCATTTCAGTAATCAATTATACTGGCACTGCTGCTACTACCGTATCTCATGTTTTACACATACCTCTCAACTTTTGAAGAACAGAAAGAGGGACAAACTATGCGGCGCATAGAGCATGGTCTAAGGGGCTTATGCCAGTGCACAACTGACAGTTATAAACCATTGCAATGCTGGTGCATTTCCCAGTGTGAAAATGAGCGTACCCATTTATCCGTGTGAAATTGTAAAATCTGGGGCTAAAACAAAATTTTGGTGGTAAAAATGAAATTTTTCCTTCTTCACCGCCCAACGGTATAAAATTCTGTGAGGCACATGTGGTGTCAATGTTTTCACTGCACCCCTAGATGAATTCATTGGGAGGGTGTAGTTTGTAAAATGAGGTCACTTATGGGGTGTTTCCAGCAAAATCTGAACTCCAGTAAGGCGCTTCTTCCCTTCTGAGCTTTGCACTGTGCCTCAAAAGTAGTTTTTGGCCACATATAGGGTATCGGTGTACTCAGGAGAAATTGTACAGCATATTTTGGGGTCCATTTTATCTTGCTATCCTTGTGAAAATGTAGGGCTAAAAGAACATTTTTGTGGAATCAATGTGATTTTTTATTTTCACGGCTCAACCTTTTAAACTTCTGTAAAGCACCTGGGGTCCAAAATAAAATGTTTGTGAAAAAAAGTTAAATGTTCATTTTTTCCTTCCACATTCTATTAATTCCTGTGAAGCATCTGAATCTGAATAGTTAATAATCTTATTGAATGTGGTTTTGAGCATCTTGAGGGGTGCAGTTTTTAGAATGGTGTCACTTTTGGGTATTTTCTGTCATATAGGCCCCTTAAAGTCAATTAAATGTGATGTGGTCTCTAAAAAGATGGTTTTGTAAATTTTGTTGGAAAAATTAGAAATCGCTAGTCAACTTTTAACCCTTATAACTAAAATTATGTTTGTGCTGATGTAAAGTAGACATGTGGGAAATGTTACTTATTAACTATTTTGTGTGACATAACTCTCTGGTTTAAGTGCATAAAAATTAAAAATGTGAAAATTGCGAAATTTTCAAAACTTTAGCTAAATTTTTTCACAAATAAACGCAAGTCATATCTAACAAATTCTACCACTATACATAGTACATAGTTTGTAAAGCCGAATAAAGACTTGCGTCCATCAAGTTCGACCTGTAAGTTCTGTAGTTGCTAAAGTTGATCCAGAGGAGGGCAAAAACCCCAAATGATTTAGCCAATCTTCACCTGAGGAAAAATTCCCTCCCAACTCTGAAACCAGCAGTCAGAATAAATCCCTGTATCAACCTACTATTTTATTCTATTTTTAAGTATATGCAGAAATCTGCCTGGTATCTAGAAAAGCATCCAGTCCCCGCTTGAACTGGTGTAGTGAATCCGACATTACCGTCTCCTCACTCAGTGAATTCCATATTCTCACTGCTCTTACCGTAAAGAACCCCTTCCTATGCTGGTGCTGAAACCTTTTCTCTTCCAGTCTTAGTGAGTGCCCTCTTGTTACCGTAATATCCCTCCTTTTGAACAAATCCCGGGCAAGGTCTCCATACTGTCCCCTAACATATTTGTACACATTTATTATGTCCCCCCTCAACCTTCTCTTTTCTAGGCTGAATAGTCCTAGTTTTGCCAACCTCTCTGGGTATTGCAGTCCCTCCATTCCCTTTATTAATTTTGTTGCCCTCCTTTGTACCTTTTCAAGCTCATTTATATCCTTTCTATCATAAAGTACAATATGTCACTTAAACCAATCTCAGCATCAGTGGGATCTGTTGAAGCGTTCCAGAGTAATTACGTTATAAAGTGACAGTGGTCAGAATTGAAAAAATTGGCCTGGTTATGAAGGTGTAAACAGGCTTCAGGGTGAAAGGGTTCAACAAGGTCTGATAATTCCCCTGATTGGCTGCACAAAACCAAGTGATGTCACGGCTGCAGGGCATTATGGGGAAGCCTGCTTGGCCATGCAAAACATCATTAGCTGACTCTCTGGCTCTCTGATATTTCTGCCGTGTGTGAAATGGCGCTAGGCATTATTTATTTTTTTAATTTTGTAATCCTTGCGAATCAAACTGCTAAGTGTTTAAATTGACGGGGACCTGCAAATTTCAGGAAATTCAACTTAATGTCGATCCTCGGCAGATCAATTCGCTCATTTCTAACTGTGACTGCTGTATACAACGAGAGTGTGCTCACCCTATGAAGACTTTGCTCCCCTTGCACTCATGGTTGGGAGATGTGTCCTCCAGATATAGAATACAGTTGTATGCACTTGTTAAAGCATGGTTAAGCACCTACAGTATTTTCTGTGAAAAAAATATGGCAGTCAACTCCATAAAACAAAGTCAATATATACAGATGCTTGCATAATATTTGCAAACAAGTGCTGCAATTTTGGTTAACTTGGGTTAAGGCAAACTGGTCACTAGGTTTGGGGTTACCAGCAACTGAGGTTAATCCCTTCAAACATGCTTATATCAAAACTGTATGACATATACATTAGCCGGTAGTCTATCGGTAGTGAAAGCTGAGGACAGTACACTAGAATTCCTGCCATTTTACTACGTAATGACATGCGCCCAAGTGACCAGTTTTCGCAATGGCATGTTCACCATCTGGCGGATGAATAATCAAGTGTGCATTAGGTTTTTATACCGTTCCCTCCCTCTTGACCAAATTATTAGCATCCCAAAAAACTCCTTTAAGGATGCTGTCAGATGGCCATATGAGATAGACGACAATAGCATCGCAGTGCTTGTACTGGCTGCAGTTTTTCTGAAATGAGCGTGACAGCTTCATAGAAATACATGCTGTCATGCTTGGGTTGGTCAGGAGAGCTAGTCCGAGCATTGCGATGCAGTCGTCGTCCATATTATACAGCCATCTGACTGCGCCCTATAAGTGAAATGTTTGATGGATCTCTTTATCTCGACTATGTTGATAGCATTTGTAAATGGTGAAGCTGTTCAAATCCAAATGATGAGAAGTCCATGTACAGCAAAAATCAGTAAGTTGCCAATGGTGCTTTTAATTTAGTAGTAACTTACAGTGAGGAAAATAAGTATTTGATACATTGCAGATTTTGCAAGTTTTCCCACCTACAAAGAATGGAGAGGTCTGTAATTTTTATCGTAGGTACACTTCAACTTTGAGAGACAGAATCTAAAAATAACAAACAGAAAATCACATTGTATAGCTTTTAAATAACTGAATTGAATTTTATTGCATGAAATACCATATTTTTCAGACCATAAGATGCAGTTTTTTCCCCAAAATTTGAGAGGAAAATGGGGGAGTGTGTCTTATGGCTTACCGTATAGTTGCGGTGGTGGTGTAGTGGGATCGCAGGGCCCTCTGTTCCCTCACTCCTCCAGGAACGCGACAGCAGCAGCAGAGGAAGAGGAGAGATGCTGTCGGTGGTGCGGTGAGGTAGAGCGACGGTGAGGCGGTGCAGCCGAGCAGTGGTGAGGCAGCGGCGGTGAGGTGGTGCAGCAGAGCAACGGTGAGGTGGTGCAGCAGAACAGCGGTGAGGCAGAACGGTAGTGAGGCAGAACGGCAGTGAGGCAGAGCGGCGATGAGGCGGTGCAGCGGTGAGGCATAGCGGTGGTGCGGTGGAGCAGCGGTGAGGCAGAGCAGCAGTGAGGCGAGTGGCGGTGCGACGGAGCAACGGTGAGACAGAGCAGCAGAGTGGCAGAGAGGAGGTGCAGCAGAGCGGCTTTCTGGTGGCCACGGCCATCTTCATGAAGCCATGATCTACAGGAAAATGGCCACCTGAGCCGGCGCATGCGCAGTCTGGGAGCTCGGGCGGCCATTTTCCTGTAGATCACAACATCAGGAAGATGGTTGTGGCCACATGAAAGCCTCTCTTCTGCACCTCCTCACCCGCCGCTCTGCTGACCTGCTTCACCACCACCAGATAGCAGAGCACGATGCTCTGCCACGCCGCTCAAAGCCTTATGCCGGCCCAAGGTGCCAGCCAGGCCTTGACTCCAGCCAGGCACAGACCCCAGCCAGGCACCAGCCTGCAGCCAGGCATCACCCCCAGGCCCCAGTCAGGCACTGGCAGCGGCCCCAGCCAGGTATCAGCCCCAGCCAGCACCGGCCCCGCAGAATCTTACCTCTTCTGCTGCAGCCGCCGGTTTCCTGAGGGAGGGAACGCAGGGCCCTGCGATCCTGCTCCATCACCTCCGCAACTCCCCGCTGCTGGAGTACCGCCTTCTCGCACCCAAGGTCCACAACATACCTCCACTTCCGCTGGCTTGATGAAGGACCCTGCCTCCTGTGACCCTCGCTCCACCACCCCCCAGAAAATATACCTATTCAGACTATATGACGTACCCCCATCTTATAAAAAATATTTTTTTTTCCTGCTTTCCACCCCAAAATTTGCGTCTTATGGTCCGGTGCGTCTTATAGTCCGAAAAATATGGTATTTGATCACCTACCAACTTGTAAGAATTCTGGCTCTCACAGACCTGTTAGTTTTTCTTTAAGAAGCCCTCTTACTCTGCACTCATTACCTGTATTAATTGCACCCGTTTTAACTCATTACCTGTATAAAAGACACCTGTCCACACACTCAATCAATAACACTTCAACCTCTGCACCACGGCCAAAACCAAAGAGCTGTCTAAGGACAACAGGGACAGAATTGTAGACCTGCACAAGGCTGGGATGGGCTACAGGACAATATGCAAGCAGCTTGGTGAGAAAGCAACAACTGTTGGCACAATTATTAGAAAATGGAAGAAACACAAGATGACTGTCAATCTTCCTGAGTCTGAGGCTCCATGCAAGATCTTGCCTCGAAGGGTAAGGATGATTTTCAGAAAGGTCAGGAATAAGCCCAGAACTACATGAGAGGACCTGGTCAATGACCTGAAGAAATCTGAAACCACAGTCTCAAACATTACTGTTAGTAACACACTATGCGGTCATGGATTAAAATCCTGCAGAGCACACAAGGTCCCCCCTGCTGACACCCACACATGTCCAGGCCCGTTTGAAGTTCACAAATGACCATCTGGATGATCCTAAGAAGGCATGGGAGAAGGTCATGTGGTCAGATGAGACCAAAATTTAACTTTTTGGTATCAACTCTACTCGCCATGTTTAGAGGAAGGAGAAGGATTAGTATAACTCCAAGAACACTGGCCCAATCATGAAGCATGGTAGGAGAAATATCATACTTTGGGGGTGCATTTCTGCAAAGGGGACAGGACGACTGTACTGTATTGAAGGGAGGATAGATGGGGTCATGTATCGAAAGATTCTGGCCAACAACCTCCTTCCCTCAGGAAGAGCATTGAAGATGGGTCATGTCTGTGTCTTCCAGCATGACAATGACCAGAAACTCAGGGCAACTAAGGAGTGGCTCCGTAGGAAGCATTTCAAGGTCCTGGTGTAGCCTAGCAGCCAGTCTCCAGACCTGAACACAATAGAAAATCTTTGGAGGGAGCTGAAACTCAATGTTGCTCAGCAACACCCCGAAACCTGAAAGATCTGGAGAAGATCTGTAAGGAGGAGTGGGCCAAAATTCCTGCTGCACTGTGTGCAAAGTTGGTCAAGAACTACAGGAAACAGCTGACCTCTGTAATTGCAAACAAAAGTTTCTGTACCAAATATTAAGTTTGGTTTTTCTATTGTACCAAATAGTTATTTCATGCAATAAAATGCAAATTAATTATGCAAAAATCATACAATGTGATTTTCTGGATTTTTTTTAAGATTCTCTCTCTCACAGTTGAAGTGAACCTACGATAAAAAAATACATACCTCTCCATTCTTTGTAGGGTGGGAAAACTTGCGAAAACCGGCAGTGTATCAAATACTTATTTTCCCCTGTGTATATAGCCAAAATAATCTCTCATTTTCTCTTGACCATAAAACATACTGCTTGAGCATTAACACTGTTAACTCATGAACTTTGCAAATTAGAGAGGTAAATTGCACAAGCTTTTTCTTTTGACTTTATCACAATTTTGACTAAGCAAAAATAGTAATTGAACCCTTTTAAAACACAAGTCCTTATGCACTTATGGTTTAATGTGAAAGTGATGTTGAGCGCATTTATGCATTATTTTTATTGAACGCATATACTATTGAGGTACAATTTACATGATTTGGGGCAGAGCACAAAATCAAATGATAAATCACTTAAAAAAAGCAAGTTATCCCAAGTTATCCTCTCCAATCTCTATGAATATGAATTTACAGTGCTAAATAAATCCTGACAAGTAAACCTCTTAGGCAAGTACATAAGATTACACACAAATGAAGACATTTCAGAGCACGGACTTCAAATCATGTTCAATTTACGCTTACAAGGGCAAAAAAATGTATTGGCTGGAAAGTGCAATTGAAAACACTGATTAGTGTCTGTAGTGGGTAAAGAAATGTCTTGCACTGTGCCACAAAGTAAAGTTAATTGCTGCAATGCTTTGATGCTTAAAAGTTTCCATGGTAACAAAATGGTTGCAGGGAGGGGAGCTGAAGATGGATGCAGGGAGGGGAGCTAAGGATGGATGCAGGGAGGGGAGCTGAGGATGGATGCAGGGAGGGGAGCTGATGATGGATGCAGGGAGGGGAGCTGATGATGGATGCAGGGAGGGGAGCTGATGATGGATGCAGCGAGGGGAGCTGAGGATGGATGCAGGGAGGGGAGCTGATTATGGATGCAGCGAGGGGAGCTGAGGATGGATGCAGGAAGGTGAGCTAATAATGGATGTAGGGAGGGGAGCTGAGGAAGGATGCAGGGAGGGGAGCTGAGGATGGATGCAGCGAGGGGAGCTGAGGATGGATGCAGGGAGGGGAGCTGAGGATGGATGCAGGGAGGGGAGCTGAGGATGGATGCAGGGAGGGGAGCTGAGGATGGAAGCAGCGAGGGGAGCTGAGGATGGATGCAGCGAGGGGAGCTGAGGATGGATGCAGGGAGGGGAGATGAGGATGGATGCAGCGAGGGGAGCTGAGGATGGATGCAGGGAGGGGAGCTGAGGATGGATGCAGGGAGGGGAGCTGAGGATGGATGCAGGGAGGGGAGCTGAGGATGGATGCAGGGAGGGGAGCTGAGGATGGATGCAGGGAGGGGAGCTGAGGATGGATGCAGCGAGGGGAGCTGAGGATGGATGCAGGGAGGGGAGCTGAGGATGGATGCAGCGAGGGGAGCTGAGGATGGATGCAGGGAGGGGAGCTGAGGATGGATGCAGCGAGGGGAGCTGAGGATAGATGCAGCGAAGGGAGCTGAGGATGGATGCAGCAAGTGGAGCTGAGGATGGATGCAGGGAGGGGAGCTGAGGATGGATGCAGGGAGGGGAGCTGAGGATGGATGCAGGGAGGGGAGCTGAGGATGGATGCAGCGAGGGGAGCTGAGGATGGATGCAGGGAGGGGAGCTGAGGATGGATGCAGCGAGGGGAGCTGAGGATGGATGCAGGGAGGGGAGCTGAGGATGGATGCAGCGAGGGGAGCTGAGGATGGATGCAGGGAGGGGAGCTGAGGATGGATGCAGCGAGGGGAGCTGAGGATAGATGCAGCGAAGGGAGCTGAGGATGGATGCAGCAAGTGGAGCTGAGGATGGATGCTGACAGGCACATTTTAGAGATAGAATCAAGCTCTGCTAAAAATCTAAAGGGTAGCTGTTATTAAACCAGTGTGATCTGATTAGAACTGCCAAGAATGAGTTCAACTGGTAATTCTTCTGTATGTATCTGTCTGTCCGTCCATCCTGTATGATTAGTTCAATTAATTAGATATCGTACACACTATTTTTAAATGCAATTGAATAATTAAAGGAACTATGTGGTCTGGACAACAAAAAATACCAGACCACACAATCAGAGTTAGGTTGCTTCACGCACTGCATTTTTTCAGGAAAATGTCAGTTTTACATATTTTTCATGGTGTTTTTATGTACCCAGATGTTGCTTTGAAGTCTATATATATGAAGTTAGGTCCATATATATTTGGACAGAGACATTTTTCTAATTTGAATGAGTTCACCAGTGCTTTCTTTCTCAGGATGTACCAAACTGTAGATTTTGCCACTCCTAATATTGTAGCAATTTCTCGGATGGGTTTTTTCTGTTTTTGCAGCTTAAGGATGGCTTGTTTCACCTGCATGGAGAGCTCCTTTGACCGCATGTTTACTTCACAGCAAAACCTTCCAAATGCAAGCACCACACTTCAAATCAACTCCAGGCCTTTTATCTGTTTAATTGAGAATGACATAACGAAGGGATTGCCCACACCTGTCCATGAAAGAGCCTTGGAGTCAATTGTCCAATTACTTTTGGTCCCTTTAAAAACAGGGTGGCACATGTTAAGGAGCTGAAACTCCTAAACCCTTCATCCAATTTTAATGTGGATACCCTCAAATTAAAGCTGAAAGTCTGAACTTCAACTGCGTCTGAATTGTTTTGTTTAAAATTCATTGTGGTAATGTCTAGAACCAAAATTAGAAAAATGTTGTCTCTGTTCAAGTATATATGGACCTAACTGTACAACCCCTGGCAAAAATTATGGAATCACCAGGCTCGGAGGATGTTCATTTAGTTGTTTAATGTTGTTGAAAAAAAGCAGATCACAGACATGGCACAAAACTAAAGTCATTTCAAATGGCAACTTTAAGGTTTTAAGAAACACTAAAAGAAATCAAGATAAAAAATGTGGTATTCAGTAAGGGTAATTTTTTTCAGACCAAGCAGAGAGAAAAAATTATGGAATCACTCAATTCTGAGGAAAAAATTATGGAATCACCCTGTAAATTTTCATTTCCAAAACTAACACCTGCATCAAATTAGATCTGCCCGTTAGTCTGCATCTAAAAAGCAGTGATCACACCTTGGAGAGCAGTTGCACCAAGTGGACTGACATGAATCATGGCTCCAACACGAGAGATGTCAATTGAAACAAAGGAGAGGATTATCAAACTTTTAAAAGAAGGTAAATCATCACGCAATGTTGCAAAAGATGTTGGTTGTTCACAGTCAGCTGTGTCTAAAATCTGGACCAAATACAAACAACATGGGAAGGTTGTTAAAGGCAAACATACTGGTAGACCAAGGAAGACATCAAAGCGTCAAGACCGGAACCTTAAAGCAATATGTCTCCAAAACAGGAAATGCACAACAAAACAAATGAGGAATGAATGGGAGGAAACTGGAGTCAATGTCTGTGATCGAACTGTAAGAAACCGCCTAAAGGAAATGGGATTTACATACAGAAAAGCTAAATATAAGCCATCATTAACACCTAAACAGAAAAAAACAAAGTTACAATAGGCTAAGGAAAAGCAATCGTAGACTTTGGATGACTGGATGAAAGTCATATTCAGTGATGAATTGCGAATCTGCATTGGGCAAGGTGATGATGCTGGAATTTTTGTTTGGTGCCGTTCCAAAGAGATTTATAAAGATGACTGCATGAAGAGAACATGCAAATTTCCACACTCATTGATGATATGGGGCTGCATGTCAGGTAAAGGCACTGGGGAGATGGCTGTCATTACATCTTCAATAAATGCCCAAGTTTACATTGATATTTTGGACAGTTTTCTTATCCCATCAATTGAAAGGATGTTTGGGGATGATGACATCATTTTTCAAGATGATAATGCATCCTGCCATAGAGCAAAAACTGTGAAAACATTCCTTGAAAGAATACACATAAGGTCAATGTCATGGCCTGCAAATAGTCCGGATCTCAATCCAATTGAAAATCTTTGGTGGAAGTTGAAGAAAATGGTCCATGACAAGGGTCCAACCTGCAAAGCTGATCTGGCAACAGCAATCAGAGAAACTTGGAGCCAGATTGATGAAGTGTACTGTTTGTCACTCATTAAGTCCATGCCCCAGATACTGCAAGCTGTTATTAAAGCCAGAGGTGATGCAACAAAATACTACCTCTTGAAGCTCATCAAGAGAATGCCAAGAGTGTGCAAAGCAGTCATCAAAGCAAAAGGTGGCTACTTTAAAGAACCTAGAATATGACATATTTTCAGTTGTTTCACACTTTTTTGTTAAGTATATAATTCCACATGTGTTAATTCATAGTTTTGATGCCTTCAGTGTGAATGTACAATTTTCATAGTCATGAAAATACAGAAAAATCTTTAAATGAGAAGGTGTGTCCAAACTTTTGGTCTGTACTGTATATATTTAAAAAAGTCTGGTATACACCAGTATATTATAACTGTGGTTTTGCTGTTCCACGTTAAAAAATCTCTATTATCCTGCTTTTGGCATTTTTTGCCATAAAAAAAAACTGTAATAGTGTAATAATTCTTTGGATTCCTGGGGGAACCGTTACTCGACCATAGACCATGTGCTGCAGCTTCTCTCAGGCACACAGGGGCATTGACCCTCAGGCAGAAACACATAGGTTGTTTCACTTGCTGACCAGACACACTTGACAAGAGTCCTCATAAACGGTAGAACAGTAGCATTTAATAAAAAGTCGCACAGCCAGTGCAAGTTAAGTCTTATGAGCAACAGGCTCCAGTGACAAACAGTACGATTTCCTTAGCAGCACAGCAGTTCACAGTCTTCCCAGTAGTATAGGACAGCACAGTTCTAATGCAAAGGTGTAACATACCTGGCGGCGTCCTTGCATGGTGGTCCATCTCCCACTGTGCAAGAGGGCGCACTTGATCTCCTGTCCAGAATGTCTCTCTGGCTTCCCTCCATGCTGTCTGTTTGTGTCTGTTTCTGCTGCTTAAGGGCGGCGCCCGATCACTTCCTGCCTTTTGTACCTGCTGTGGGTCACACGCCTTGTGCGTCCTCAGCCTATTGCTGTCTGTCACTTGGTATATAGCTCGGCAGCTCCCTTCTATCCCTGCCTGAGCATAGTGTTTCCTTCAGTGTGTGCTTGCACTCTGAAGGTGCCAGGTCCCGTCTCTTGTCTCCTGCTTTTTGTATCAGTTCCCGTGTCTGAACTGAGTCCTGTATGTCTCCTGCTTTGCGGTATCAGCTCCCGTGTCTGAACTGTGTCCTGTATGTCTCCTGCTTTACGGTATCAGCTCCCGTGTCTGAACTGAGTCCTGTATGTCTCCTGCTTTGCGGTATCAGCTCCCGTGTCTGAACTGAGTCCTGTATGTCTCCTGCTTTTCGGTTTCAGCTCCCGTGTCTGAACTGACTCCTTTCTGTGTTCTCTTGTCTGTCCTGTCTGAACACGCTCCTAGCCTGTTCCTCTCGCCTTCTAGTGGCCGATTTCCTAGACCCGCTCCTGTGTCTGGTCTGTCCTGTCTGAACACGCTCCTTGCCTGTTCGTTCCGCCTCTCTGGGGGCCGTATTCCCAGACCCGCTCCTGTATCCCTCTGCAGTGTCGGTCTCCTCCGTACACTCAGTTCCAGTCTGAACTCTCTCCTGTCCTTTACCTGTTTTGCCTCTATGTCCGTTCCCTTCCTTTTTCTGCAGAGTCTGAACTCGTACCTAACTCCTGCTTGTTGTCTCTGCAAGTACTGTGTGAGTATCTGGCTCTGTCTTTCCCTTCCTGTCTGTTCCGTGTGAACAGAGCCCTGTCCTCCCTGCTCAGCCTTGTCTGCACTCTAGCTGTGCTTGCCTGTAACCCTCTGCCTGTATTGTTCCTGAGTCCCGGTGTGTACTGGGTCCTATCCCGCCTGTGTTCCTACCTGCTAGTGCCTCCCTGTCTGCACTCTAGCTGTGCTTGCCTTTACCCCCCTGCCTGCATACCCGCCTGCCTGCATACCAGTCGTGCCTGCCTATACCCACCAGTCTGTGTGCCAGCCTACCAGCCTGTTCCTGTATTCCCCTGTGTGGGTCAACAGCCGTGTCCGGGGTCTGTCCTGGAGTAGCACCTGGTCCCTCTGCTCGGTTCCTCCTTGGTGCACTGGCGTCGTATGCCGTCGTGCGACCCTGGTCGGATCGGGTGAATACTTAGTCACGCCCCTCCAGGCATTCACTCTCCGGCACGGTCCAGTGGAATCACTACAATCACACGCACACGCCGCTTAGCCCGGGCGTGTGCATAACAAAAGGCACATTAATGAACACAGCATTGACAATACTCTGCACTGCTAGTTCAGGAACGCTACCTGACCTGTGCTTAGCTTCACTCCTGACTTGAATCCTTTTCACTTGCAGGGGCGCTTCTGTGAGATACAGAACACACACACCACCTTTCTCTTCGGCTCCAGCCAGACAGTAAACAACTTCCCCACAATCACCCTGGGGCTCTGCTAAAACACTCCCATTCTCCTGTGACTGTGTTAACCCCTCTAGTTGCTGGATGCTTCTGGATCACAACACTTCCTGTCTCCTGTTCTTGTGTTACTTCTAATAGTTGCTAAATGCTTTTAAAGCAACAGCACTACTTCTGCATGTCACACTCTTCTCTCCTTTTTTGAATGTAGTCCTCAACATTCATCTTAATTGGTCAATCTGACCAATTCTGAGACAGTGGTGAAAGTTGGATAACTTTATATTCAAATGGACATTGTCAAATTGGCATAAAATTTATAAACATTGATAACAACCTATTCTTACGACCTTTTTCTTGTAGGACGCCTGTAAGAAATAAACTATTAACACAATTAAAACAATCAGCATCTCTTCAGCTAGAGCTTTTCGCACGTCATCAACCAGCTCTCTCTCTAGGCTTTAACAGTTCTTTGTTTATACAAAGTCCTTTAAGGAAAATCAAAGCATGAAAACAAGTCTTTCCAGTAGGCAACATCTTCAATACTGCCTCTCGGTGGTGAATACCACTCAAGTGGGCTAGCCTGGTCCGCAGACAGAGATACCTGTTTCCAGTCGACAGTCCTTGGCACTTGACTTGGCTCACCAAGTGTCTCATACGTCATTATCACGAGCCTCTTCACTTCTCGAGTCGACATCCTCCTGATGGGTTGTTCCTCAGAGACCATGGGTTCTTTGGTCACTAATTTCCCGTGCTTCCTCAGATGATCTTGGAGCTGCCTCTGTAAGTTCCTGTACTTCTCCTGAGTTGCTTGTTTCCGCACAGACTGGTAATTCCGCTCCTCCTGAGTGTCGATCGGTCTCTTCAGTGGCCAGTATTCGATCATCAGATCTGAATTGGACTTCATCTGTACTCCTGTAACTCTGGAGCCTCAGGACTTAGTTCACTCTTCTGAGGATGGTACATTCCTCTTCTTGCCGGTCCGAAAAATACAACGGTGTATTCTTCTCCATTGGGACTTTCAAGGTCACTATCCACCTTCGGAGCTTCAGTCTGTGGATGGAGATTCCCGCTTTTGGTAATTGGTGCCACCCCTCCAGCCTCCATCCTCCAACTTCAACCTGGTTAGAAACTGTGTTATTTCCTGGAGGAATGTCCCCATGACGTCTTCAGCTTCTTTCTCCCCCAGGTCATCCATTTTTGCATTAATGGCAGCTAACAGTTGCCTGCGGTTTTGTGCTTTAGAAATCTGTTCTTCGGACATCTTTATATGTTCTGCTACTGTTCTCAATTCTTCACAGGTTAACCGAAGAAGCAGCTTGCTTATTCTGTTCATTTGTATTTCCACATCCATTGCTGCTAGTGAGTTTTCTTTAGGGCTGGTCCCCTTTAACTGGTGTAGCAGAGTTGAGTTGATGTGCTGTGCTGCTGCGTTTTTCCAGACACTTTTCCTCTTCTCCTTCTACACGCTAATTCTCGCTCATGACTCTCCGTACAGGCCACCAATATTACACACACGTCGCTAGATTCAGATAGGGGCAAGACAGGTTACATTAATTTTTTGGAATCCTGGGGGAACTGTTACTCAGGGCGACCATGGACCATGTGCTGCAGCTTCTCTTAGGCACACAGGGGTATTGACCCTCAGACACAGAAACGTAGGTTGTTTCACTTACTGACCAGACACACTTAACAAGAGTCCTCATAAACGGTAAAACAGTAGCATTTAATAAGAAGCCGCAAAGCCAGTGCAAGTTAAGTCTTATGAGCAACAGGCTCCAGTGACAAACAGTACAGTTTCCTTAGCAGCACAGCAGTTCACAGTCTTCCTAGTAGTACAGGACAGCACAGTTCTAATGCAAAGGCATATTAATGAACTCCAGCGCTGCTGTGTCCTGTTCTGCCGGAGGCTGGGGGAGGAGTGCGACGCTGGAGTACGCGCGTGCCCATACCACGCTGTCTGGCGCCATTTTGCTGAAGACACACTGCAAATGTGTCTTCAGTAAAATGACACTGGATAGCGCTATGCGCATGTGCCGATTCCGGCACCTTCACTCTGCCCCGGTCTCCAGCCAGAAGAGAGGCGCCGCAGCAACACTCCTCCCGGTCAGGTAAGTATGTAAGTATGGCGCCGGAAATCATGGTATGCATTCAGTGTCTACGCATACCGCGATCTCCGGCGCCATACACTCCTCTTACCTGTAACGGCTCCATGCGTTCTTCTGTCTGGAGCCAGACTGCGCAGGCGTGTCGCAGTCTATAGAGGCTTCAGATAAAGACACGCAGCTCCCGTTATATTATAGATATATACAGTACAGACCAAAAGTTTGGACACACCTTCTCATTTAAAGATTTTTCTGTATTTTCATGACTATGAAAATTGTACATTCACACTGAAGGCATCAAAACTATGAATTAACACGTGATATTATATACTTAACAAAAAAGTGTGAAACAACTGAAAATATGTCTTATATTCTAGGTTCTTCAAAGTAGCCACCTTTTGTTTTGATGACTGCTTTGCTCACTCTTGGCATTCTCTTGATGAGCTTCAAGAGGTAGTCACCGGAAATGGTCTTCCAACAATCTTGAAGGAGTTCCCAGAGATGCTTAGCACTTGTTGGCCCTTTGGCCTTCACTCTGCGGTCCAGCTCACCCCAAACCATCTCGATTAGGTTCAGGTCTGGTGACTGTGGAGGCCAGGTCATCTTGCGTAACACCCCATCACTCTCCTTCTTTGTCAAATAGCCCTTACACAGCCTGGAGGTGTGTTTGGGGCCATTGTCCTGTTGAAAAATAAATGATGGTCCAACTAAACGCAAACCGGATGGAATAGCATGCCGCTGCAAGATGCTGTGGTAGCCATGCTGGGTCAGTATGCTTTCAATTTTGAATAAATCCCCAACAGTGTCACCAGCAAAGCACCTCCACACCATCACACCTCCTCCTCAATGCTTCACGGTGGGAACCAGGCATGTAGAGTCCATCCGTTCACCTTTTCTGCGTCGCACAAAGACACGGTGGTTGGAACCAAAGATCTCAAATTTGGACTCATCAGACCAAAGCACAGATTTCCACTGGTCTAATGTCCATTCCTTGTGTTCTTTAGCCCAAACAAGTCTCTTCTGCTTGTTGCCTGTCCTTAGCAGTGGTTTCCTAGCAGCTATTTTACCATGAAGGCCTGCTGCACAAAGTCTCCTCTTAACAGTTGTTGTAGAGATGTGTCTGCTGCTAGAACTCTGTGTGGCATTGACCTGGTCTCTAATCTGAGCTGCTGTTAACCTGCGATTTCTGAGGCTGGTGACTCGGATAAACTTATCCTCAGAAGCAGAGGTGACTCTTGGTCTTCCTTTCCTGGGGGGGTCCTCATGTAAGCCAGTTTCTTTGTAGCGCGTGATGGTTTTTGCAACTGTACTTGGGGACACTTTCAAAGTTTTCCCAATTTTTCAGACTGACTGACCTTCATTTCTTAAAGTAATGATGGCCACTCGTTTTTCTTTACTTAGCTGCATTTTTCTTGCCATAATACAAATTCTAACAGTCTATTCAGTAGGACTATCAGCTGCGTATCCACCAGACTTCTGCACAACACAACTGATGGTCCCAACCCCATTTATAAGGCAAGAAATCCCACTTATTAAACCTGACAGGGCACACCTGTGAAGTGAAAACCATTTCCGGTGACTACCTTTTGAAGCTCATCAAGAGAATGCCAAGAGTGTGCAAAGCAGTCATCAAAGCTAAAGGTGGTTACTTTGAAGAACCTAGAATATAAGACATATTTTCAGTTGTTTCACACTTTTTTTGTTAAGTATATAATTCCACATGTGTTAATTCATAGTTTTGATGCCTTCAGTGTGAATGTACAAGTTTCATAGTCAGGAAAATACAGAAAAATCTTTAAAGAGAAGGTGTGTCCAAACTTTTGGTCTGTACTGTATATATATAGGTATATATCTATAGACATACAGATGCTTCTCACAAAATTAGAATATCATCAAAAAGTTAATTTATTTCAGTTCTTCAATAAAATAGTGAAAGTCATATATTATATATAGTCATTACAAACAGAGCGATCTATTTCAAGTGTTTTTTTCTATTAATGATGATGATTATGACTTACAGCCAATGAAAACACAAAAGTCATTATCTCAGTAAATTAGAATACTTTATAACAACAGCTTGAAAAATGATTTTAAAATACGAAATGTTGGCCTACTGAAATGTATGTTCAGTAAATGCACTCAATACTTGGTCGGGGCTCCTTTTGCATCAATTACTGCATCAATACGGAGTGGCATGGAGGCGATTAGCCTGTGGCACTGCTGAGGTGTTATGGAAGCCCAGGTTGCTTTGATAGCAGCCTTTAGCTTGTTTGCATTGTTGGGTCTGGTGTCTTTAATCTTCCTCTTGACAATACCCCATAGATTCTCTGTGGGGTTAAAGTCAGGCGAGTTTGCTGGCCAATCAAGCACAGTGATACTGTTGTTTTTAAACCCGGTATTGGTACTTTTGTCAGTGTGGACAGGTGCCAAGTCCTGCTGGAGAATGAAACTTCCATCTCCAAAAGGTTTGTCGGCAGAGGGAAGCATGAAGTGCTCTAAAATTTCCTGGTAGACAGCTGCGCTGACTTTGGTCTTGATAAAACACAGTGGACCTACACTAGCAGATGACATGGTTCCACAAACCATCACTGATTGTGGAAACTTCACAGTAGACCTCAAGCAGCTTGGATTGTGTGCCTCTCCACTCTTCCTCCAGACTCTGGGACCTTGATTTCCAAATGAAATGCAAAATGTAATTTCATCTGAAAACAGCACCTTGGACCACTGAGCAACAGTCCAGGTCTTTTTCTCCTTGGCCCAGGTAAGCAATTTCTGGCATTGTCTATTGGTCATGAGTGGCTTGACACATGGAATGCGACACTTGTAGCCCATGTCCTGGATACGTCTGTGTGCGGTGGCTCTTGAAGCAATGACTCCAGCAGCAGTCCACTCCTTGTGAATCTCCCACAAATTTTTGAATGACCTTTTCTTAACAATCCTTTCAATCCTGGGTTAGCCCAGTTGCTTGTGCACCTTTTTCTACCTCACTTTTTCCATCCACTCAACTTTCCATTAATATGCTTGGATACAGCACTCTGTGAACAGCCAGCTTCTTTAGCAATGACCTTTTGTGGCTTACCCTCCTTGTGGAGTGTGTCAATGTGGCATGTGCCATGATTGTGGAGCCTATTGAAACAGACTAAGGGACCTTTTTAACCGCTTCCCGACCGCCCACTGTAGATAAACGTCTGCGCTGCCTGGGCTCTGTGCAGCGCGGACGCTTAAAAACGGTGGGTGGTCCCGCAGCGCTCAGGACCCCCAGGGTCTTGCAAGCACTGCGGGAGCGGTGCAGAGCGATAGCTCTGACAGGGAACATCATCGGGACCTGATTGGATCAGGTCCCAGTGATGTTAACCCTTTGCTGTCTTCTATATGCCGATCTATAGTGATCGCGGCATATAGAAGACAGCAGGAGGAGAGGGGGTCGTCCACTTACCTCTCCGACGGCCCCCTTATACCTTTCAGGACCTGACATTGCTATGGCAGATCTGCCATATATGGTGTCCTGCCTGGCTCAGCCTGCAGCTGAAGCCAGGCAGGAGACTGACTGTGAAACAGTCAGGGAAGATCTCATGTAATGTAATACATGTCTATTACATTACATGAGATCAGTGATCAGAAAAAAAAAATTAATGTCCCATACAGGGACTAAGTAAAACTGTAAAAAAAAGTAAAAAAAAATGTTTTTAAACTGTTAAAAAAAAATTACAAAATAAATAAAAATAAATAAATAAAATATTAAACCGATAAATCCGTATATTTATGCAAAAATAAAAAAAGTACACATATTTGGTATCACCGCGTCCAAAACAACCCGAGCTATAAAACTGTCACACTAATTAACTCCTTCTGTGTACATCGTAATAAAAATAAATAAAAAACGGAGCAAAAAACTATGCTTTTTCCTCATATTGCCAAACAAAAAGTGGAAAAAAATGCTATCAAAAAGCAAAATGGAAATAAAAATGGTACCGCTGAAAACGTCATCTTGTTCCGCAAAAAACAAGCAGCCATACAGCTCCATCAGCCGAAAAATAAAAAAGTTATACCTCTCAGAATAAAGCAATGCAAAAAAAATATTTTTTCTAGAAAATGGTTTTATTGTGTAAAAGCGCCAAAACATAAAAAAATATACAGTAAGTGTAGTATCGCTGTAAACGTACTGACCCGAAGAATAATGCTGCCTAATCACTTTTACCACACGCAGAACGGCATAAAAAAAAACCTCAAAAAACAATTCCTGAATTGTTGGTTTTTGTTAATTTTACCTCCCAAAAAACGGAATAGAAAGCGATCAAAAAATGTCACGTACCCAAAAATGGTACTAATAAAAATGTCAACTCGTCCCGCAAAAAACAAGCCATCACATGACTCTGTCAGCCAAAATCTGGAAAAATTCTAGCACTCAAAATATGGCGATGCAAAAACTAGATTTTGCAAAAAAAAGGGTCTTTTAGTGTGTGACAGCTGTCAGTCATAAAAACCCAATATAAATCTGGTATCTCTGTAATCGCACCGACCCGAAGAATAAAGTAATCTAATCAGTTATATCACACTAGGAACGGCGTAAAAAATAAATAAAACCAATTCTTCACCTGCTACTGATTAGTTTATTATGTCTCCCAAAGATAGCAGTAAGGCGCAGAGCCTTACATTTATCCTGCGCTCTGCGCTGAGCACTTACCCCAGAGTTTCCATGTAAATCTCTGAAATATGTGATTCAGCCGGAACCCATGACGGAAGATTACCTGTAATGAGGCAGATATAGGCACTGTGGATGCCGTCTGGCCTGGGATCCCACGGTGTCATTTGTTTTAGGCGTGCATAAAAGTGCGGTTGGCCACAGTTTTGTGCACTTCTGAAAAAAAGGACACCGCTAAACAGAGGCCAGACGGAGTCCAGAGTAACTCTGCTGCTTCATTACAGTGAATGGATCCCGCAGGGGTTTCATCTGAATTACATCACTTGGAAATTTAGATGGAAACCCTGATGTAAGTGCTCAGCCTAGAGCGCCGGATAAATGTTACGTAAAATGTTCCCAATAAAAGCTTCAACTCATTCCTCAAAAAAAGCTAGTCCCCACTCAGGTCCGTCATCAGTTAAAAATATAAGGGACTTCCAAGTTACTGGTAGCAGAAAGGCTCTGGAAAAGCGAAATGGCCCTTGCCCCCCAGAAGAAATTCAGAAAATTTTGTGCTCCCAAATCCAAATGCCTATTCTACAATAATTTGTTCTCCAATTGTCAAATAGCACTCCGTCCCCCCCAGATCTCGCCGTATGGCTGAGCGGTACAATACAGCCACATATGGGGTATTGACACTTTTAGAAGAAATTGTGTGACACATTTCGGCACCATTTTTACCCATTGCCCTGTGTGAAAATGTAATATCTGAGGGTAAAACATTTTTTTGTGGTAAAAATATAATTATGCTTTTTTCACTGCCCAATGGTATAAATTTAAAAATTAAAAAATACTCACTACTTCCCTAGATGAATTCCTTGAGAGGTGTAGTTTACAAAATGGGGTCACTTGTGGGGGTTTCTGCTGTTTCGGCATGTCAGCGACTCTTCAAATGTGACATGGTGTCTGCAACCTATCCCAGCCAACATAGCGCTCCTTTCTCTTCCGAACCCTGCCGTACACCAAAGCAGTGGTTTTCCCCCACATATGGGGTATCGGCGTACTCAGGAGAAATTGCACAACAAATTTCATGGTGCAATTTATCCTGTTACCCTTAATACAAAATTAGGGAATGAAAAACATTTTTTGTGGGAAAAATGTGAAAATTTTATTTTTACGGCTCAATATTATAAACTTCTGTGAAGCGGCTGGGGGTGCAAGGTGCTCACCACACATCTAGATAAGTTTCCTAAGGGGTCTAGTTTCCAAAATGGTGTCACTTGTGGGGGGTTTCCACTGTTTAGGCACATCAGGGGCTATCCAAACGCAACATGGCGTCTGCTAATTATTCAGACAAATTTTACATTCAAAAAGTCTAATGGCGCTCCTTCCCTTCCGAACCCTGCAGTGCGCCCAAACAGTGGTTTTCCCTCACATATGGGGTATCACCGCACTCAAGAGAAATTGCACAAAAAATTTTGGGGTCCATTTTTTCCTGTTACCCCTGTGAAAATAAAAAAAATTGGGTCTAAAGTAGCATTTTTGTGAAAAAAGTTAAATGTTAATTTTTTTCTTCCACATTCCAAAAATTCCTGTGAAGCACCTGAAGGGTTAATAAAGTTCTTGAATGTGGTTTTGAGCACCTTGAGGGGTGCAGTTTTTAGAATGGTGTCACTTTTGGGTATTTTCTGTCATAAAGACCCCTCAAAGTGACTTCAAATATGATGTGGTCCCTAAAAAAATGTTTTTGTAAATTTTGTTGGAAAAATGAGAAATCGCTGGTCAAGTTTTAACCCTTATAGCTCCCTAACGAAAATAAATTTTGGTTCCAAAATTGTGCTGATGTAAAGTAGACATGTGGGAAATGTTGTTTATTAACTATTTTGTGTGACATATCTCTCTGATTTAAGGGCATGAAAATTCAAAGTTTGAAAATTGCAAAATTTTCAACATTTTTGCCAAATTTCAGATTTTTTCACAAATAAACGCAAGTGATATCGAATAAATTTTACCACTATCATGAAGTACAATATGTCACGAAAAAACATTCTCAGAATCAGGGGGATCTGTTGAAGCGTTTCAGAGTAATTACTTCATAAAGTGACAGTGGTCAGAATTGAAAAAAATGGCCCGGTCACGAAGGCGAAAACAGGCTCTGGTGCGAAGTGGTTAAATGCTTCGGAAGCCTTTGCAGGTGTTTTTTGTTAATTATTCTAATTTACTGGGATAATGACTTTGTGTTTTCATTGGTTGTAAGCCATAATCATCAACATTAACAGAAATAAACACTTGAAATAGATCACTCTGTTTGTAATGACTTTATATAATATATGAGTTTCACTTTTTGAATTGAAGAAGGGGCATATGATGAGAACATTGTTCTTCCTCTGTATAAAGCGCTGGTAAGGCCGCACTTAGAATATTGTGCACAGTTCTGATCTCCGGTGCTCAGGAAAGACATATTGGAGCTAGAGAGAGTACAAAGGAGGGCGACTAAGGTAATAAAGGGAATGGAGGGACTAGAATACCCAGAGAGGTTGTCAAAATTAGGCCTATTTTCGTTGGAAAAGAGAAGGCTTAGGGGAGACCTCATAAACATTTATAAATACATCAGGGGGCAGTACAGAGATAGTAACATAGTAACATAGTTTGTAAAGCCGAATAAAGACTTGCGTCCATCAAGTTCGACCTGTTAGTTCTGTAATTGCTAAAGTTGATCCAGAGGAGGGCAAAAACCCCAAATGATTTAGCCAATCTTCACCTGAGGAAAAATTCCCTCCCGACTCTGAAACCAGCAGTCAGAATAAATCCCTGTATCAACCTACTATTTTATTTTATTTTTAAGTATATGCTGAAATCTGCCTGGTATCTAGAAATTCATCCAGTCCCCGCTTGAACTGGTGTAGTGAATCTGACATTACCGTCTCCTCACTCAGTGAATTCCATATTCTCACTGCTCTTACCGTAAAGAACCCCTTCCTATGCTGGTGCTGAAACCTTTTCTCTTCCAGTCTTAGTGAATGCCCTCTTGTTACCGTAATATCCCTCCTTTTGAACAAATCCCGGGCAAGATCTCTATACTGTCCCCTAACATATTTGTACACATTTATTATGTCCCCCCTCAACCTTCTCTTTTCCAGGCTGAATAGTCCTAATTTTGCCAACCTCTCTGGGTATTGCAGTCCCTCCATTCCCTTTATTAATTTTGTTGCCCTCCTTTGTACCTTTTCAAGCTCATTTATATCCTTTCTATATATTGGGGCCCATAACTGAGCACAGTATTCCAAGTGTGGTCTGACCAGTGCTTTGTACAGTGGAAGAACAATGTTCTCATCCTTTGCAGCTATACCTCTTCTGATACATCCCATTACCCTGTTTGCCCTTACAGCAGCGGCCTGACTTTGGGCACTCCAATTTAGTTTGCTATCAATCAAGATGCCCAAGTCCTTCTCCATCTCTGAATTCCCCAATGATTTCCCATTCAGTGAGTACTGGTGACTTCCATTTTTCCTTCCCATATGTATGACCTTACATTTCTCCTCGTTAAACCTCATTTGCCATTTAATGCTCCACCTACCCAGCTTATCCAAATCCCTCTGTAGGTCTGCACTGTCCTCTTTTGTATTAATTGTTTTACATAACTTTGTGTCATCTGCGAATATTGATATTTTACTATTTATCCCGTTGACTATGTCGTTAATAAAGATGTTAAATAACATTGGGCCTAGTACAGACCCCTGTGGTACCCCACTAGTGACGCTTACCCAATCTGAGTATATTCCATTTATAACCACCTTCTGCCTTCTATCCTTTAGCCAGTTAGCTACCCACTTGCAGACATTTTCCCCCAGCCCCATCATTCTCATTTTGTATACCAACCTATTATGTGGCACGCTATTGAACGCTTTTGAGAAGTCAAGATACACGACATCCACTGGTTCCCCCTGATCTACTCGAGAGCTAACCTCCTCATAAAAGTCAATCAGGTTTGTTTGGCAGGAGCGATTCCTCATGAATCCATGTTGGTTCGGGATTAAAAGATTATTAGCATCAAGATGCTCCGTAATTGCCTCTTTAAAGAAGCTTTCAAAAATTTTGCCCACAACGGACGTCAGACTCACCGGCCGATAGTTTCCGGCGTCACTTTTCGCTCCCTTTTTGAATATTGGCACTACATTCGCCTGTCGCCAATCAAGTGGCACAGACCCAGTCTCAACAGAGTCCTTAAATATAAGATATAACGGTCTGTCTATCACATTACTTAGTTCCCTTAGTACCTGTGGGTGTATGCCATCAGGTCCTGGTGATTTGTTTATTTTAATGTTACTGAGGCGTTTCTGTACCTCAACTTGGGTTAGATTTGTCATACTTAGTGGTGGATTAAGCTTGTCACTTCTCATTTCTCCTGTTAGTTCTATTTCCTTTGTGAAAGTTGTCGAAAAAAAATTATTTAATAGATTAGCTTTATCCTCATCTTTCTCTATGATTTTGCCTTCCTCACTTTTCATCGGTCCAATATTATCCGATTTAATCCTTTTACTATTTATATACGTAAAGAACAGTTTGGGATTTGATCTACTTTCCCTAGCAATACGTTTCTCTGTTTCCTCCTTCGCTATTTTTATTTGTTTTTTACAGGTTCTCTTTTTTTCCTTGTAAAACATTAGTGCCTCCTTACTGTTTTCCTGTTTTAATCTCTTGAATGCCTCTTTTTTGCTATTTAACGCCCCTTTTACGTTCTCGTTCAACCATATTGGTTTCCTCTTATTTCTGGCCCTTTTATTCCCATACGGTATATATCTCTCGCACTGAGTATTCAGAATTCTTTTGAAGGTTTCCCATTAACTATTCGTATTCCATTGATTAAGTACTTTGTCCCAGTCAATAAGTTGAAGGTTTTCTATCAGCTGATCAAACTTCGCCCTCCTAAAGTTTAATGTTTTTGTTGTTCCCTTATTGATAACTCTACTGAAGGGCATTTTGAAGACGATAATATTATGATCGCTATTACCTAGGTGCCCCCCTATCTGTACCTCAGTTATTCCATCAGGCCTATTAGTCAATATTAAGTCCAACACGGCCTTCCCTCTCGTTTGTTCCTACACTAGTTGGGAGAGATAATCATCCTTAATATTTGTCAAGAACCTTTTTCCTTTCTGAGATCTACAGGTTTCTGTTTCCCAGTCAATATCCGGGTAGTTGAAATCCCCCATTACAATCACTTCATTATGTTTTGCTACTTTGTCTATTTGTCCTAATAGCAGATTCTCATTCTCCTCTGTTATATTTGGTGGCTTATAGCAGACCCCCAGTAATATTTTATTATTATTTTTTGCCCCCTCTATCTCTACCCACATGGACTCGACCCCCTCTTCTCCCTCTCCTATATCTTCCCTTAGTTTGGGTTTTAGACATGACTTTACATATAAGCAGACTCCTCCGCCTTTCCCCTGTTTCCGGTCCCTTCTAAATAAACTATAATCTAATAAATTTACCGCCCAGTCGTAGCTATCGTCTAGCCAAGTCTCTGTTATACCTACGATGTCATACCGCTCCTCCGATATAAGCGCCTGCAGCTCATCCGCCTTATTGGTCAGGCTTCTTGCGTTGGTCAGCATGCAAGATAAAACTTTGGGGTTATTTAGCATCCTATTCTTCTCTAACGATCTAACTGTACTATCCCCACCCCCCTCTCCACCCTCATTATATTCACTTCTCCCCTTCCCCCTTGCTTGCCTCACATCCCACCTATTTCCTTGGTTCCCCCCCCGTCTCTAGTTTAAAAACTCCTCCAACCTATTAGCCATCTTCTTCCCCAGCACCGCTGCACCCTCCCCATTGAGGTGCAGCCCGTCCCTACGGTAGAGCCTGTAGCCGACCGCGAAGTCGGCCCAGTTCTCCATGAACCCAAACCCTTCTGCCTTGCACCAACTCTTTAGCCACTTATTCACCTCCCTAACTTCCCGTTGGCGCTCCTGTGTGGCTCACGGGATTGGTAGTATTTCTGAGAAAACTACCTTGGAGGTCCTTGCCCTAAGCTTCCTACCTAGGTCCCTGAAATAATTTTTAAGGACCCTCCATCTACCACTCACTTTGTCATTGGTGCCGATGTGGACCATGACCGCTGGGTCTTCGCCAGCCCCACCCAGTAACCTGTCAACCCGATCCGCGATGTGCCGGACTCGAGCGCCAGGGAGGCAGCACACCGTTCGGCTATCCCGGTCTTTGTGACAGATTGCCCTGTCTGTCCCCCTAATAATAGAGTCACCCACTACCAGAACCTGTCTTGCCTGCCCTACACTTCCCCCCTCCCCCTCATTACTGGAGCATACACTCCCCCGGCGGTCAGAGGATCTGTCGTGCTCCAATAATGCCGGTTCTGAACCAGCCTTCCTATACTTCTTCCCTCTATCCCTCCTAACTGTTATCCAGCTACCTGCCTGTTCAGCCTGCACTTCCCCTCTATGCTCCACCCCCAGTATTGACCCATTGAGTGTCTGCTCGGTGAGCAGCAAACTCCGTTCCATGTTGTCGATGCTCCTCAGTACCGCTATCTGAGCACTTAGATCCAGAATTTGGGCTTCAAAGTGCACGATATGCTCACATCTCTCGCAGCAGTATGGATCCTCGAGCGGTTGCTCACGGAATGCATACATTGCGTAAGATGTACACTGCATGGCTCCGGCCAACATGGACGTCATTCTAAATATGGGGATACAGTCAGTGTATATATACAAGTACAAAACACAATTATTTATATATAGGTGTATGGACGGGGATCAATTAGGGATGTGCAAGTGTATCAATTAGATATCAGCGAGGGATCAGTTAAGTATGGACGGGGGATCAATTAAGTATCAAGTATGGACAGGGGAATCAGATAAGTAGGTCAGGTGGATTAATTAAGTAAAAAGTAAAGTAAAGAAAGAATGAAATACAGTCAGCAATTCAGTCCTAAGTCCTCCCTTCCAAACTCCCTGAATCCAAAGTCACTGAAAAACAAGTCACACACTTACTTTCGTTCGCACTTAAGCTCCGGACACACGCAGCTCGTTCACACTCGCAAACTAAGAGGATCTCTCCCATGACCTGTTTATACCAAGGATGGTGACAAAGACGAGGGGGCACACTATGCGTCTGGAGGAAAGGAGGTTCCTGCACCAGCATAGAAGGGGATTCTTTACGGTCAGAGCCGTGAGACTCTGGACCTCTCTGGGAGAGGAAGTGGTGATGTCCAACTCACTTAATGAGTTCAAGAGAGGCCTGGACGCCTTTCTTGAGAACAATAAAATTACATCTTATGCTTAGTGATAGTTAATTAATCCAGGGATTTAATCTGACTGCCAGATTGGAGTCGGGAAGTGAATTTTTCCTCAATGATGTAAATTGGCCTATACCGCATGTTTTTTTTTTGCCTTCCCCTGGATCAACGCTGCGGAATAGCTGCAGTGCACAAGAAATAGGCTGAACTGGATGGACGCTTGTCTTTTTTCGGCCTTATAAACTATGTTACTATGTTACTATGAAGAACTGAAATAAATTAACTTTTTGATGATATTCTAATTTAGTGAGAAGCACCTGTATATGCTCATATCAGCCAGTGAACAAAACTTATACCATAGCCTACAAAGTTCAACTCAGTGGCTGACATGGCGGGCTGAAATGATCTCTGTAAACCTGTGCCTTCTGTAGGGGCTCAAATGAACTCTATTGGTCTGATATGTACTGTAGCAATCAGCCCATACTGAAATAATATAATCTCTAATCCTATCAGCCCCTGCTACTACTATTAGCATATCAGGTCACATTAGAGACCCTAATACAACAATTGTGTCTGGACCAGTCACCAGTGTTAAAATATTTTAGCCAATAATACATTTAGAGGAATGTACTCTCTCCCTCTCACTGCTAGAGTCATTTACCGGCCTAGACAATGATTAAAGCAGCACCCCGCTTGTGGGCTTGTGCTACATCTGCTGCACTGTCTCTACACCACAAGAATAGGAAGCAGGAACTAATGGAGGTAGCTCAGAGAGGTGACCAACAGCTTTAAGCAGTGACTGTAAGTCATACAGGCTTCATCGACACAAAACATGGTGATGCTAGTCAGTGCACTTGTCAGAAGGACAAGGACTGCACTAATCATGGCTAGGAGACAGCACCGCCCATCACGTAAAACCACTGTCTCACCTCCTAGAAGTTGAGTCCTGTGCACACGTCAGGAGGAGGACTATGTGCACTGCAGCCAGGTACTGTCTGTATAAGAGCTGGCAAGGAAAGCTGGCTTGTAAAGACATGTCCCCACTTATTGTAATCTGATCTGCTTCTCTGTAATTATAGATTGATCAGTCTTGACAATAGGCAGTAGACACCAAGTTGCAAAGAGGGAGACTCCTAATGGCTATTATTTTAGCTTAATGGTAACATTGGTAATCTAATAAACATAGGTTTGTTAAATAGACAGTGACCCATTTAAATAATTAAGGACTGCATTTAACAAAAGTTGCACACTCTTTTGGAGCTTCTTAGTCCTGTGAGTGCCATAAAAATTGAAACTCCAATTTGTTGCCTAAATTTTAGTAAATAGTAAACTTTTGTCACTTTTGAAAAGTTGCACAAGAAGCACTAAATAGATAAGTCACAAATTTTAGTACAAATATGGCATATGTCAAATTTACAATTTTTTTTTAACTTTAAGGCTATGTTCACACATTGCGTTTTTTTAATGTATTTTTTTATTCAAATTTTCTTCTGCGTTTTACAGTACCAGCAAAGTCTATGAGATTCCAGAAATCTCATGCACACACCTTGGTTTTTGTTCATCAGGATTTTGTATTTTGTGCTTTGCATGTTTTTTGGCAGAATAGAGCATGTCACTTCTTTCAGCATTTTTTGGAAGTAATGGGTAGTGAAAGAACACACCAAAAATGCAATGTCAGTTATTTCAGCATTTTTTGTGCCAAAACCTGATAAAATAGAATGAGATTTTTTTTCCACTGAGCTTTATGTACATGCTTAAAGAGACAAAAGGACACTGAAAAAAACGTAGCAAAAAAAACAAGCAAAATCCTGAACAAACCTTCCTGGCAAGAGATCAGGTTTTGCTGCAGAAAAACAACTCTGAAAAAATGCAATGTGTGAACATAGCCTTACTGGGGTAATATCTCAGATAAATCCCCCCAAAATGTTTTAATTTGTAGCAGATTTTGGGTTACTCATTTTTCAAAACCTATTTATTTTCTGGTATTTTCACATTAATGTCCCTATAGAACTTGCAAAGCATCATTAAAAATTTTGGTAACAATCAGCAGGGGGTTTGATGTGAAGGCGCTAGTGATGAGCGAGCATACTCGCAAGTATTCGGTACTCGCCCGAGCTTATCAGTACTCGAGATGCTCGGAGCTCGCCGAGTACTTCCGAGATGCTCGGGAGGATGCTCGGGTCCCTCCCAGCATGTTTGGCACCAATCAACATGCAGGGATTGTCTGCCACACACTGTAATGCCGTAGCCATGTTGGTTGTGGCACTACAGTGATTGGCTGGCCGCACAACGTCATCAGGTCTATATCAGACCTGGCGCCGCCATGCTCGTCACTGTTTACTGCGCAGTCAGGCAGTGTAGGGAGAGGTGCTGCTGAGCTAGGGAGAGATTTGGTTGTTTATTAGTTAGTGTAGGTATTCCACAAGATTCTCTACATACAGTGGTGGCCAAAAGTATTGGCACCCCTGCAATTCTGTCAGATAATACTCAGTTTCTTCCTGAAAATGATTGCAATCACAAATTCTTTGGTATTATTACCTTCATTTAATTTGCTTGCAAGGAAAAAACACAAAAGAGAATGAAGCAAAAATCAAATCATTGATCATTTCACACAAAACTCCAAAAATGGGCCAGACAAAAGTATTGGCACCCTCAGCCTAATACTTGGTTGCACAACCTTTAGCCAAAATAACTGCGAACAACCGCTTCCGGTAACCATCAATGAGTTTCTTACAATGCTCTGCTGGAATTGTAGACCATTCTTCTTTGGCAAACTGTTCCAGGTCCCTGATATTTGAAGGGTGCCTTCTCCAAACTGCCATTTTGAGATCTCTCCAAAGGTGTTCTATGGGATTCAGGTCTGGACTCATTGCTGGCCACCTTAGAAGTCTCCAGTGCTTTCTCTCAAACCATTTTATAGTGCTTTTGGAAGTGTGTTTTGGGTCATTGTCCTGCTGGAAGACCCATGACCTCTGAGGGAGACCCTGCTTTCTCACACTGGGCCCTACATTATGCTGCAAAATTTGTTGGTAGTCTTCAGACTTCATAATGCCATGCACACGGTCAAGCAGTCCAGTGCCAGAGGCAGCAAAGCAACCCCAAAACATCAGGGAACCTCCGCCATGTTTGACTGTAGGGACCGTGTTCTTTTCTTTGAATGCCTCTTTTTTTTTCCTGTACACTCTATGTTGATGCTTTTTCCCAAAAAGCTCTACTTTTGTCTCATCTGACCAGAGAACATTCTTCCAAAACGTTTTAGGCTTTCTCAGGTAAGTTTTGGCAAACTCCAGCATGGCTTTTTTATGTCTCGGGGTAAGAAGTGGGGTCTTCCTGGGTATCCTACCATACAGTCCCTTTTCATTGAGACGCCGATGGATAGTACGGGTTGACACTGTTGTACCCTCGGACTGCAGGGCAGCTTGAGCTTGTTTGGATGTTAGTCGAGGTTCTTTATCCACCATCCGCACAATCTTGCGTTGAAATCTCTCGTCAATTTTTAATTTCCGTCCACATCTAGGGAAGTTAGCCACAGTGCCATGGGCTTTAAACTTCTTGATGACACTGCGCACGGAAGACACAGGAACATTCAGGTCTTTGGAGATGGACTTGTAGCCTTGAGATTGCTCATGCTTCCTCACAATTTGGTTTCTCAAGTCCTCAAACAGTTCTTTGGTCTTCTTTCTTTTCTCCATGCTCAATGTGGTACACACAAGGACACAGGACAGAGGTTGAGTCAACTTTAATCCATGTTAACTGGCTGCAAGTGTGATTTAGTTATTGCCAACACCTGTTAGGTGCCACAGGTAAGTTACAGGTGCTGTTAATTACACGAATTAGAGAAGCATCACATGATTTTTCAAACAGTGCCAATACTTTTGTCCACCCCCTTTTTTAGGTTTGGTGTGGAATTATATCCAATTTGGATTTAGGACAATTCTTTTTGTGTTTTTTCATTGAAGACAAATTAAATGAAGATAATAATACCAAAGATTTTGTGATTGCAATCATTTTCAGGAAGAAACTGAGTATTATCTGACAGAATTGCAGGGGTGCCAATACTTCTGGCCACCACTGTATCATTCTCAACTAACAGTCCTTCTGAGGACCAGCTGCAGAGATATCAGTGCTAGGCAGGCAGGTAGTGTATGTGGCAGACTGCAGTGCATATAGCAAGAGGGTCCATTCCAGTTCTGTCTGCTGGTGCTTTTACAGATATTTGTAGAAATAGCCCCAGGTATCAGGGGCCAGGAATATTTTTTTTTATATTAATCCTGATTATTTGCTTAAAAAGCAATCCAGAGAACACCGTTTTTCTGCTCCATTTGCTTGTTGGCACTTCAGAATACAGCCAGGTCCTTTCCATATTACAGCGCTAAAAAATCCAGCTATTTAAAACTGTGGTTTGTCCGTCACACGGATCACATATAATTGTGCTGAAAATACTTCCATTTCTGGCCTCCATTAAAATTTTGTTGCAGTGTGTCAGCGAAGTTATTGACACGAGGTTGCTGTTAAAAATAGTTACCTACAGGCCAGCTATTTAAAACTGTGGTTTGTTCGTCACACGTTTCACATATAATTGAGCTGAAAATTCTGCCATTTCTGGCCTCCATTGAAATTTTGTTGCAGTGTGTCAGCGAAGTTATTGACACGAGGTCGCTGTTAAAAATAGTTACCTACAGGCCAGCTATTTAAAAACTGTGGTTTGTCCATCACACGGATCACATGTAATTGGGCTGGAAATTCTGCCATTTCTGGCCTCCATTGAAATTTTGTTGAAGTGTGTCAGCGAAGTTATTGACACAAGGTCGCTGTTAAAAATAGTTACCTACAGGCCAGCTATTTAAAACTGTGGTTTTCAGTCACACAGATCACATATAAGTTCGCTCCAAATTCAACCATTTGTAGTGAGCGTGGAAGATATTGTCCTCCATTTAAAATGGGCAAGGTGTATGGCAAGGGACGGGGTACTGGAAGTGATGGTGATGGTGCATACAGAGGCAGAGGCCGAGGCCGTGGACAAGCTGAAATTGTGCCACAACAAACACCCACATCTTCTCACCCGACCTTCCTGTCCCAATTACTAGGGGACTGCAGCACACCACTATTGAACCCAGAGCAGTGTGAATAGGTTGTTGGTTGGATAGCGGATAATGCTTCCAGTCACTTTGCCACCATCACCACTAGAGATGAGCGTTGTTCGACTCGAACTGTTCGCCAATCTCAAATTCGAGCTGTTTTGGGCGGTGTTCGAGCCGTTCGGCGAACACGAACGATTTGAGAAAAATTCGGCTGTTCGAGGTTATGTTCGATAACTGTTCGTGCACCAAAATCATAACTGGATTTTTTCTCAGTAATGATGAAAATTAATGTTAATACGCAGTTTGAGTGTATAGCGGGGCGGGGGGAGGGGCAGGGGATGGATCTCTGCAGGAATAATGATGATCTCCATTTTTTTTTCTCTTTCCCGCATTTACAGTGGGGAGGTGCAATCTGTCAGCCTATCAGCAGCGCACACACGGAGCGAAGTGCTTTTTTTCACACAAGCAAGGGCATGTGTCATTGGCAGTGTATGTCACATGTCCTTGCCCTATAAGACCAAGCTATTTTCCCCGTCGCCACAATTTTCTCACTGCTGCAGCTGCATGTCAGACGGCACCGCTGTTGCTGTGTGCGCTATACCTTGTTAATTTCAAGCCAATTTTCGCACAAATCTACAGATAGCTTGGGAGTAGGGAATAGTTGTGATTGCAGTCCTTTTAAGGACTAGGTTACAGCATTTCCTACGACTTTTATCAGGCAGGTCTGTGCTCTTAAATAGATAGATTGTGGGAGTAAAGACTAATTGTAATTGCAGTCCTTTTCAGGACTAGGTTACATCAGTTCCTATCAGTTTTTGCCAGGCAGGTCTGTGCCAGTGCTGTGCAAGTTTTTTTCACAGCATTTGGCTGAATCTAGCAAAGCTAATCCTTTTTGGCCTATTGCAGAGTGTGTTAGTCAGTGGAGTAGCCTATCTGTGTTGCAAGATATACCACCTGTGTATAGAATACAAATTTTTTTACTGCACCTAGTGAACTAAAATCTTTTGGCCATAGCATCATTCTATTAGTCCATCTATACTGACCTCCATCAGGTTGCAAATTGAATATAATTTTTTTCTGCATCTAGCTCTGAAAAAATATTTGGGCTTCTAGCAGTGTGTGGGACTTGTTCTATTAGTCCATCTATACTGACCTCCATCAGGTTGCAAACTGAATATAATTTTTTTCTACATCTAGCTCTGAAAAAATATTTGGCCTTCTAGCAGTGTGTGGGACTTGTTCTATTAGTCCATCTATACTGACCTCCATCACGCTGCAAATTCAAAATAATTTTTTGTCTGCATCTAGCTCTGAAAAAATATTTGGCCTTCTAGCAGTGTGTGGGACTTTCTCTATTAGTCCATCTATACTGACCTCCATCAGGTTGCAAATTAAAAATAATTTTTATCTGCATCTACCTCTGAAAAAATATTTGGGCTTCTAGCTGTGTGTGGGACTTGTTCTATTAGTCCATCTATACTGACCTCCATCAGGTTGCAAACTGAATATAATTTTTTTCTGCATCTAGCTCTGAAAAGATATTTGGCCTTCTAGCAGTGTGTGGGACTTTCTCTATTAGTCCATCTATACTGACCTCCATCAGGTTGCAAATTAAAAATAATTTTTATCTGCATCTAGCTGTGAAAAAATATTTGGCCTTCTAACAGTGTGTGGGACTTTCTCTATTAGTCCATCTATACTGACCTCCATCAGGTTGCAAATTAAAAATAATTTTTATCTGCATCTAGCTCTGAAAAAATATTTGGCCTTCTAGCAGTGTGTGGGACTTTCTCTATTAGTCCATCTATACTGACCTCCATCAGGTTGCAAATTAAAAATATTTTTTTGTCTGCATCTATTTCTGAAAAAATATTTGGCCTTCTAGCAGTGTGTGGGACTTTCTCTATTAGTCCATCTATACTGACCTCCATCAGGTTGCAAACTGAATATATTTTTTTTCTGCATCTACCTCTGAAAAAATATTTGGGCTTCTAGCTGTGCGTGGGACTTGTTCTATTAGTCCATCTATACTGACCTCCATCAGGTTGCAAACTGAATATAATTTTTTTCTGCATCTACCTCTGAAAAAATATTTGGGCTTCTAGCAGTGTGTGGGACTTGTTCTATTAGTCCATCTATACTGACCTCCATCAGGTTGCAAACTGAATACAATTTTTTTCTGCATCTACCTCTGAAAAAATATTTGGCCATCTAGCAGTGTGTGGGACTTGTTCAATTAGTCCATCTATACTGACCTCCATCACGTTGCAAATTAAAAATAATTTTTTGTCTGCATCTAGCTCTGAAAAAATATTTGGCCTTCTAGCAGTGTGTGGGACATTCTCTATTAGTCCATCTATACTGACCTCCATCAGGTTGCAAACTGAATATATTTTTTTTCTGCATCTACCTCTGAAAAAATATTTGGGCTTCTAGCTGTGTGTGGGACTTTCTCTATTAGTCCATCTATACTGACCTCCATCAGGTTGCAAATTAAAAATAATTTTTATCTGCATCTAGCTCTGAAAAAATACTTGGCCTTCTAGCAGTGTGTGGGACTTTCTCTATTAGTCCATCTATACTGACCTCCATCAGGTTGCAAATTAAAAATAATTTTTATCTGCATCTAGCTCTGAAAAAATATTTGGCCTTCTAGCAGTGTATGGGACTTTCTCTATTAGTCCATCTATACTGACCTCCATCAGGTTGCAAATTAAAAATAATTTTTATCTGCATCTAGCTCTGAAAAAATATTTGGCCTTCTAGCAGTGTGTGGGACTTTCTCTATTAGTCCATCTATACTGACCTCCATCAGGTTGCAAATTAAAAATATTTTTTTGTCTGCATCTAGTTCTGAAAAAATATTTGGCCTTCTAGCAGTGTGTGGGACTTTCTCTATTAGTCCATCTATACTGACCTCCATCAGGTTGCAAACTGAATATATTTTTTTTCTGCATCTACCTCTGAAAAAATATTTGGGCTTCTAGCTGTGTGTGGGACTTGTTCTATTAGTCCATCTATACTGACCTTCATCAGGTTGCAAACTGAATATAATTTTTTTCTACATCTACCTCTGAAAAAATATTTGGGCTTCTAGCAGTGTGTGGGACTTGTTCTATTAGTCCATCTATACTGACCTCCATCAGGTTGCAAACTGAATACAATTTTTTTCTGCATCTACCTCTGAAAAAATATTTGGCCATCTAGCAGTGTGTGGGACTTGTTCTATTAGTCCATCTATACTGACCTCCATCAGGTTGCAAATTAAAAATAATTTTTTGTCTGCATCTAGCTCTGAAAAAATATTTGGCCTTCTAGCAGTGTGTGGGACATTCTCTATTAGTCCATCTATACTGACCTCCATCAGGTTGCAAACTGAATATATTTTTTTTCTGCATCTACCTCTGAAAAAATATTTGGGCTTCTAGCTGTGTGTGGGACTTTCTCTATTAGTCCATTTATACTGACCTCCATCAGGTTGCAAATTAAAAATAATTTTTATCTGCATCTAGCTCTGAAAAAATACTTGGCCTTCTAGCAGTGTGTGGGACTTTCTCTATTAGTCCATCTATACTGACCTCCATCAGGTTGCAAATTAAAAATAATTTTTTGTCTGCATCTAGCTCTGAAAAAATATTTGGGCTTCTAGCAGTGTGTGGGACTTGTTCTATTAGTCCATCTATACTGACCTCCATCACGTTGCAAATTCAAAATAATTTTTTGTCTGCATCTAGCTCTGAAAAAATATTTGGCCTTCTAGCAGTGTGTGGAACTTTCTCTATTAGTCCATCTATACTGACCTCCATCAGGTTGCAAATTAAAAATAATTTTTATCTGCATCTAGCTCTGAAAAAATATTTGGCCTTCTAGCAGTGTATGGGACTTTCTCTATTAGTCCATCTATACTGACCTCCATCAGGTTGCAAATTAAAAATAATTTTTATGTGCATCTAGCTCTGAAAAAATATTTGGCCTTCTAGCAGTGTATGGGACTTTCTCTATTAGTCCATCTATACTGACCTCCATCAGGTTGCAAATTAAAAATAATTTTTATGTGCATCTAGCTCTGAAAAAATATTTGGCCTTCTAGCAGTGTGTGGGACTTTCTCTATTAGTCCATCTATACTGACCTCCATCAGGTTGCAAATTAAAAATAATTTTTTGTCTGCATCTAGTTCTGAAAAAATATTTGGCCTTCTAGCAGTGTGTGGGACTTTCTCTATTAGTCCATCTATACTGACCTCCATCAGGTTGCAAACTGAATATATTTTTTTTCTGCATCTACCTCTGAAAAAATATTTGGGCTTCTAGCTGTGTGTGGGACTTGTTCTATTAGTCCATCTATACTGACCTCCATCAGGTTGCAAACTGAATATAATTTTTTTCTGCATCTACCTCTGAAAAAATATTTGGGCTTCTAGCAGTGTGTGGGACTTGTTCTATTAGTCCATCTATACTGACCTCCATCAGGTTGCAAACTGAATACAATTTTTTTCTACATCAAGCTCTGAAAAAATATTTGGCCATCTAGCAGTGTGTGGGACTTGTTCTATTAGGCCATCTATACTGACCTCCATCAGGTTGCAAATTAAAAATAATTTTTTGTCTGCATCTAGCTCTGAAAAAATATTTGGCCTTCTAGCAGTGTGTGGGACTTTCTCTATTAGTCCATCTATACTGACCTCCATCAGGTTGCAAACTGAATATATATTTTTTCTGCATCTACCTCTGAAAAAATATTTGGGCTTCTAGCTGTGTGTGGGACTTGTTCTATTAGTCCATCTATACTGACCTCCATCAGGTTGCAAACTGAATATAATTTTTTTCTGCATCTAGCTCTGAAAAAATATTTGGCCTTCTAGCAGTGTGTGGGACTTGTTCTATTAGTCCATCTATACTGACCTCCATCAGGTTGCAAACTGAATATAATTTTTTTCTGCATCTAGCTCTGAAAAAATATTTGGCCTTCTAGCAGTGTGTGGGACTTGTTCTATTAGTCCATCTATACTGACCTCCATCAGGTTGCAAACTGAATATAACTTTTTTTCTGCATCTACCTCTGAATAAATATTTGGGCTTCTAGCTGTGTGTGGGACTTGTTCTATTAGTCCATCTATACTGACCTCCATCAGGTTGCAAACTGAATACAATTTTTTTCTGCATCTACCTCTGAAAAAATATTTTGGCTTCTAGCTGTGTGTGGGACTTGTTCTATTAGTCCATCTATACTGACCTCCATCAGGTTGCAAATTGAATATAATTTTTTTCTGCATCTAACCCAGCCAATAGTTTTGGCCTAATACCACAGTTTGGCCACTCAGCTCTGCTCGGTTCCCATCCATTGTTTTTTTGTGCAAACAACTCCAGAGTTGTGAATTAGTTACCCACCAAAATGAGTGGAAAAAGGCCTGCTGCTGGTGGAAAGGGGAATAGGCATGTTGGGAAGGGTAAAAAAGGTTGTGTCCGTGGGGTAGGTGTTAAAGCAACAGTAACATCTGCAGAAGAAAGACCATCTTCCAGCCAAACTAAAATGTCTACTTCTTTTAGCGGACAATGTGATAAGATCCCTTTCTTACGGCCACGCCAAACGCTACAAATTCCAGATGAGGCACAAAAACAGCAGGTGCTTCAACGGATATCAAGTGTTCCTTTAAGTGGGCTCTCCTCCACATCAACTTCAACATCACAAATACTCCAGTCCTCAGAGGTGTCACCCCAATCGCACTTGCTTCCTCACAGCTCCCAAATCTCCAGCTGCCCGTCTGAGTATGAGGTAGAACAGATGGTTGAGTCTGCAGAGCTGTTTACTCATACTATAGCCTGGGAATCAGAGGTCGACTCCAGCGCTTCTGTGAATCCAGACGAGGAAATGATCTGCACTGATGCCCAGAATCTTTATGAGTCGGATCCAGGACCAGACGCAGAAGGTTCTGACCATAATGTAGACCCTCATTTCCAAACTGTAACTCCTGTTGGTGGAGACAATGAGGAAGACGATGATGAGACTCAAATACCTGATTGGAGCGACAACTTTAGTTTTTTGTCAGGGCAGGAACAGGTTGGCTCTGAGGACGACGGGTGTGATAACGCACAGGGTGATGATGATGAGGTTGGAGATCCAACTTACTGTCAACCCACAGTCAGCCAAGAGATGAGGTCAGCAGAGGAGGTGGAGGAGGATGCTAGTGACGACGAGGTCAGGTTGCGCCTTCCTGGACAGAGACGTAGTACTGGAAGCACGTCAACAACTGCATCCTCAAACACAACTCTGCCTCTCACCACAAGTCGTGGTGCCTCTTCAGGTCGCATGGGTGCTAAGCCTTGCATAGCCTGGGCATTTTTTCAGATCGATAAAGAAGACCCAACTCGTGTTATCTGTAACATTTGTCAGCAAAAGCTAAGTAGAGGCCAAAAAATACATAGTTTGAGTACTTCATGCATGAACCGGCACATGGACATGAAGCATAAGTTGCAGTGGGAAGCTCAGTGTGCTACAATGCGGCCTAGCCGGCCGGGCCAACCACCGTCTGCCATATCTTGTGCATCCGCGGCCTCTTCATCCTCTGTGACTGGGGGGACAGCAGTCACACCTGTTTTGGGGGGCAGACCTGCCACCTCTTTACCCGCAACAGCCAGAGTGATTGGCAGGTCATCATTTTCTTTGGAGGTGGTAACACCAGCTGGTGTTGAGCGCTGTCTGACATCGATAGCACCACCTTTGGATCAAGGCAACCTAACATGTCCGCCTGCATCTTCCTCACAGACCGGCAGTTTGCCGGGGACACCCTTATCAACCCCGTCTAAGCACAATAGCCAGCCCTCGGTCCCTCAGATGTGGACAAGTAAAAGACCATTTCCTCCTAGCCATGAGAAAGCTAAGAGGTTGAATTTCACCATCTGCAAGCTCTTGGCTACAGAAATGCTGCCTTTCCGCCTGGTGGACACAGAGGATTTTCGAGACCTTATGTCCGTTGCAGTGCCCCAGTACCAGATGCCCAGTCGGCACTACTTCTCAAAGAAAGGTGTGCCTGCGCTCCACCAGCATGTCGCACACAACATCACCGCTTCTTTGAGAAACTCTGTGTGTGACAGGGTGCATTTCACCACAGACACTTGGATGAGTAGGCATGGACAGGGGCGTTACATGTCGCTGACTCGGCACTGGGTAACTATGGTGACAGCAGGACAAGGGGCTGCTGTCCAAGTCTTGCCGTCCCCACGAGTTGTGCGTCAATCCTCTTTATCTCAAAGTTCCTCCACTGCTTCTGCCTCCTCAACCTCCTCTCGGTCCTCCACCTGCACCCAAAGCCTGTCTGGTCATGCCACAAGCTTTCTAACTGCGCAGAAGGGATCCTGCACACCTCCTTACTATGCTGGAAGTAGGGCTCAACGTCATCAGGCAGTTTTTACTTTGAAATGTCTGGGAAATGTGAGTCACACAGCTGAGGAGTTGTGGTCAGCTCTGGAGAACCAATTTCATGAATGGTTGTCTCCACTGGACCTGAAACCAGGGAAGGCCGTGTGCGACAATGCTGCAAACCTGGGTGCGGCCCTTCGCCGGGGCAATGTCACACACGTGCCTTGTATGGCTCACGTGTTGAACCTGGTTGTCCAGCAATTTTTAGCCCACTATCCCGGACTAGATGGCCTTCTGCAGAGGGCACGGTCGCTGTGTGCTCACTTCCGCTGTTCGCATCCCGCAGCTCAGCGACTTACATCTCTACAGAAGTCGTTGGGCCTGCCACTTCACCGGCTAAAATGCGATGTGCCTACCCGGTGGAATTCAACTCTGCACATGTTGCAGCGACTGTGGCAGCACCGACAAGCCCTGGTGCAATACGTTCTGACGTATAGCCTGGGCCAACGAGATCCAGTGGTGGGGCAAATCACGCTGGAGGAGTGGTCTCAGATCAGGGACCTATGCACCCTTCTGCACAGTTTTGAAATGGCGACGAAGATGTTTAATGCTGACGATGCCATTATCAGCATGACTATTCCGGTGATTTATATGCTGGAGCACATGTTAAACAGAATTCGGAGTCAGGTGGTGGCACAAGAGGAGGTGGAGGAAGTAGAGGAGGAGGAGTTGTATGCGGAAGGGCTAACATCTGCAAGGTCCAGACGGTCGGCAGCACCAAGGCGGCAGGCATGTGAGGGTGGCTGAGATGGTTTTACCAGGGCACATGGTAGCAGCCAAACTAGTGAGGAAGGTGCTGGAGCCCAGGAAGAAGTGGAGGACAAACTGATGGAAGACTCATCAGATGAGGGAGACCTTGATCACATTTCTGTTGTGCGAGGTTGGGGGGAGAGGACAGAGGAAGGAAGCATGATTGTTACCTCGCCACCAACACAACAGGGACTTGGTGCTCCTGGATGCGCAACACACATGAGTGCCTTCTTGCTGCACTACCTGCAACATGACCCTCGAATTGTGAGAATTAGAAATAATCCTGACTACTGGGTTGCCACACTGTTAGATCCCCGGTACAAAAGTAAATTTGCAGAAATTATTCCTGCCATAGAAAGGGATGCACGCATGCAGGAGTATCAGCAGAGACTGTTGCAGAATCTTACATGTGCTTTTCCACAAAACACCAGTGGTGCACGTAGTGAATCTCACAGTTCCAACTTGCCAACCGTGGGACCGTCGAGTGTTCAGCACTCAAACCGTAACAGAATCACAGTATCTGCTGGTAACATCAATTTTGCGGAATCATTTCACCACTTTTTTAGCCCATCCTTTGCAAGGCCACAGGAGACAAGAAGTCTGACACATAGTCAACGCCTAGAGACAATGGTACAGGAGTATCTCCAAGTAAACATTGAAGCCATGACTGTGTCACTGGACCCTTGCTCTTTTTGGGCTTCCAATCTGGATAAATGGCCGGAGCTAGCCACTTACGCCTTGGAGATCTTGTCATGCCCCGCAGCCAGCATTCTGTCTGAACGTGTGTTCAGCGCTGCTGGTGGTGTGCTGACAGATAAGCGCACGCTGCTCTCCACTGATAATGTAGACAGACTCACGTTCATAAAGTTGAACAAATCATGGATCCGAAACGACTTTTCTACCCCTGTGTCATCCTGGGGAGAGTAAAAGCTTGAAGATTGGTTAAAATCACCTCACCAACCGTTTTAAGCTTTCAAATTACTAATCATGTTGATCTGTATCTTGGCTGGAAAATAATTTGGGCTTTGTAGCAGTGTGCAGCACTGATTCTATTAGGCCATCTATAATAAGCTCCACCAGATTTAAAATTACTAATCATGTTTATCTGTATCTTGGCTGGAAAATAATTTGGGCTTTGTAGCAGTGTGCAGTACTGATTCTATTAGGCCATCTATACTAAGCTCCACCAGATTTAAAATTACTAATCATGTTTATCTGTACCTTGGCTGGAAAATAATTTGGGATTTGTAGCAGTGTGCAGCACTGATTCTATTAGGCCATCTATACTAAGCTCCACCAGATTTTAAATTAATAATAATTTTTAGCTGCATCTAGCCCGGAAAATAATTTTGGGGCTCCGAGATGCGCAAGACACATAAGTGCCTTCTTGCTGCACTACCTGCAACATGACCATCATATTGTCAGAATTCGAAGTAATCCTGACTACTGGGTTGCCACACTCTTAGATCCCCCAAACTTTTCGATCAACCTTTTCATTTTAATAAAGACCAAAAAAATTGTCATTTTTGAAATTATAAGCATTAGCAGGTTATTAGAAACTGAAATCAAACAGTTTTCAACTCAAAACTTTATTCTAGGTGATGTTACATTTTCACATAGGACCCCTTGTTCGAAAGGAGCTTCTGAACTCTGTCGTCCATTGAATTTGTCAGGTTTTGGATCGTTTCTGCTTCAATTGTTTTGCATGAGGACAGAATACCCTCCCAGAGCTGTTGCTTAGATATGAACTGCCTCCCGCCATCATAGACACTCCTTTTGATGATGCACCAGAGGTTCTGAATGGGGTAGAGGTCAGGGGAGCATGGGGGTCACACCATAAGTTTGTCCCCTTTTATGCCCATATCAGCCAGAGATGCAGATGTTTTATGTGAAGCATGAGATGGTGCATTATCATGCATAAAAATGATCTTGCTGTGGAATACACAGTTCTTCTTCTTGAACCATGGCAGGAAGTGCTGTTTGAGAAACTCCACATACATTATGGAGTTCATCTTTACCCCTTCAGGGATCCTAAAGGGGCCGACAATCTCTCTCCCCATGATTCCAGCCCAAAACATTACTCCACCTCCTCCTTGTTGGCGCTGTAGCCGTGATTGCGTGGGGTGTCCATCAACCAGCCATCCTCCACTCCATCCATCTGGACCATCGAGCGATGCACGGCACTCATCCGTGAACAAAACAGTTTTGAAATCAGTCTTCATGTAATGTTTGGCCCACTGGAGCCGTTTCTGCTTGTGTGAAATGGATAGAGGAGGTCGACAGGATGGCGTATGCACAGCTGCAAACCTCTGAAGGACCCTGCATCTTGTTGTTCGGGGGACGTTGGAGGCACCAGCAGCTTCAAAAACTTGTCTGCTGCTATGACAAGGCTTTTTTGCCACTGCTCTTTTAACCTGACGTAATTGCCTGTAGGAAAGAGTCCTCAATTTGCCGTTATCAGCACGCACACGTGTGTACTGTGAATCTGCTACATACTTCTTGATTGCCAAGACACTTCATCCTGATCATCGCACAATGTTGATTGTAGTCATGCCTTGACCTAAACACTCCACAATTTGTTGCTTCTCAGCAGCCGACACATCCTTTTTCTTTCCCATTTTGGCAGAAAATGTAGGCTGCTTAATAATGTGGGACAGCCTTCTTAAGTAGTCTTGCCTTTCATTGGACACACCTGCCAAACTAATTAGCACCGGTGTCTGCAATTGCTTACAGTGATATAAAGAGCCCTGACACACATCACCATCAATGAGTTTAACTGACAAACAAACAAATTCTTCCCTTATCACTCCTAAACACTTTTTGCATAATAATTTGGTACACAGTGTACATGTGCTTTTCCACAAAACACCAGTGGTTCACGTAGTGAATCTTACAGTTCTAAATTGCCAACTGTGGTCTGTATGGAGTTGTTCAATAAAGGGCCCAAAATTAAGATAACATAGACGGGAGAGGTCTCTATGAATAGGAATTCCTAAGTATTTGATACCCTGTGAGGGCCAGGCAAAGGGAAAGTTGGACTGGATGGAATCCTGTATGGATTTGGGGAGGGAGACATCGAGGGCCTCAGACTTCGCTGCATTGATTTTAAAATTTGACCATGTAACAAAGTGATCTATTTCAGCCATAACAGCATGGATGGATATATGTGATTGAGTGATATATACTAGGACATCATCAGCAAATAGAGAGCACTTGTACTCTGTGCCTCCCACCTCAATCCACCTAATATTGGGGTTATGGCGAATTGATGAGAGCAGGTGCTCCATCACTAGGATGTATAAGAGAGGGGACAGAGGACATCCCTGCCTTGTCCCATTGGTGATTGTGAAAGGTGATGAAAATGTTCTGATGCACCCCCTGGGCCTTGGGACACCCGGAGTCGGACCCTTTTTGGTGGATGCTGGTGGTTGTAGTCTCCGTGGCGGCGACCCGGTTCCGTGGCTCAGGGCGGTCAAACCAGTGGCGGAACTATTTATGTGGTTTTGATGTTTAAATGTCCAACTACGCCACCCGTGGATTGCGGTCAGAGTGAACCACCGCTGCAGGGCAGACCGCTGAGGCTGGTGTTGTGGGTGCAGCAGAGCGTAGCATAACTCCCCACGGGAGGAGTATAGCCTCAGGGCAGTGTATGCGTAGGATGGGGGTGATGGTGCAGGGCAGCAGCAGTAACGACACGGAGTCAGTGATGCAGTCCAGGGCCTTTACTCACAGTTCTTATTATCCAGACCACGTCTGCAGGTAACGTCTGCCCACGTCGTACTGTGCTCACCAGGTGAGGGGCTCAGACAACTCCCAGATAATTTTGGAGGGCTTCACAGGACCCCCTTTGTGTGTCCTTTGTCTGGCCTTTCTTACCAACCCTTCTGTCCGGCTGCCTCGGGCCTCCTCTTGGTAAACTTGGCGCCAGTTTCCCTGACCCTATGTGGTGCCTTCCTAGCGGGTGTAGCGAGGGGCTGCGCCACATAAAATGTCACAGCCTCCGGTTTCTAGCTGAGGGTCGTTTCCTGCCTCCACTAGTTTCGGGGACCGGTCTCCCCCTTTGGCCTGACCCCTCCACGCAGGTGGATTCGGGCGTGCGGTGGCGACTCGCCCGTCCGCACCCCTGGGATCCCTTTGTTCCTCGTTCCTGGAGCCTTCTCCGCTCCTCTTCCTTCCTTCTCCCTCTTCCAGGCCTGGGCCTCTGTTACTAGGCCCGCCTCCGGAGCAGAGCTCATGCAGAGCCCCTGCTCCTTGTCACTTCTGCTTAGACTTCTCTGCACTGAACTAAGATGGTGCCCACCTTTTATACTCCCTTCTCAATGCACCCAGGAACTGCTTCCTCCCTGCTCCTGCACTACAGGGTTCCCCTTCCTCAGTGTTCCCTCCCCCCACTCCAGCCAGGGACAGGGACTGTCGTGCCCATCTCAGGGGCATATTGGTCGCCCGGCAATGTGGTGTAATGCATGCAGGTGTCGGGTCCTGATCCACACTCCATCCTTACCTGAGAGTGAGATATCACACCTCTGGGTGAGGTGCAATACCTCTGTAGCAACCGAGCCCTCAGGGTGCTACAGTTCCATTTATCTTCAGCCTAGGTGACGTATTGCGATACAGGGCCGTGATTTTGGCTATAAAAGGGTCCCCTAGACCCCTACCCCAAGCTTTTTAAGAGAATCATATATGGCGTGCCAGGAGACTCTATGGAATGCTTTCTCAGCATCCAACGAGAGTATCTAATTACAAATTTTTAACTGCATCTAGCCCAGGAAATACTTTGTGCCTAGTAGCAGTGTCTGCTAGTCAGCTGATTATCCCGGCTGTTAAGCAAGCTATACCACCTGTAGTTTGGACACTTAATTTTTTCAAAGGAAATGCTTTGGGACCACGGGATACTCAGTGAAGAGCATCAGGAGGCACCCCAAGGCATAGGGGCTGGGACTGGCAGCAGGATGCCTTGCGGTGGACAGCCAAGCTCGATCCTTATAAAAGCTTTTTAACTGCAGCAGCTTTAGTGGACGCTACTGGAGCTGGAATTACGCGGCTGCTGGCATGAGACTTGCCCTCCAATAGATCCTTGTAAATGGATTTAAAGTGTATTCATTCAAATTAGAGAGACAATTTAAATTAAAAAGCTTAGAGCTGCCTCCACCACAGGGGGGCTCGCTCGACCCACCAGCGGACAGGCACCAGTATTGGGAGAGGGGGGGCTGGCCGTCAGGGTTCACCGCGGCTCTGGCACAAACCCGGCGACACAGAGGTGGCACGGGCAGGAGCGGACTGGCCGTGTCGGCTTCTCACTTTTTGGATTTTAGAAGGGCATGACATGCCTATATCTGTGTCTCCCCCTCCTTTTACTCCTCCACCTCTTTTCTTTTCGCATGACTATATGTACTTGTCACTTTTCCATGTGTTAGTTGTGTCTTCTGAACAGTTTGTCAGCTTTTGGACACCTTTGAAGGTGTTTTCTATGTGTTTCTATGTGTTTTTGTTTGCCTGCCATTGGTTTTAAAGGTGTTCGAAGGTGTTCGACGAACAGTTCGACGAACAGTTCGGCGAACACACGGGTGTTCGACGAACCGAACCGAACTAGAACACTACAGGGGTGGCTCAACACTAATCACCACCACCCTGTCTTCCACACGGTCAAGTCTCAATAGCCGTGAGTCTGGAGCGCATATTCCTCACCCTGATCCTCCTTCCTCCCACCATGCTGTGTGCCCAGAGACAACTGATCCCACACTTGGACACTCCAAAGTGCTGTTCACTTTTCCATTTATAGATTTGGGCCTCTCGCCTGGTCCACTTGAAGCGGGGCAAGAGGAGATCGCATGTAGCGATGCCCAAATATTTGAGCAGCCACGGTCATACGAAGGCGACAGTACAACTGTTAGGTCTTTCTGAGTCTGGTTGTTTTTTAAAGACTTTGCCGATAACCCCAAAAAGGCCATTTGCACCACATGCCAGGCCAGTTTTAGCAGGGGTAGCAAAACTACCAGCCTGACCACCACCAGCATGATCAGGCACATGGCAGCAAAGCACCCGACTTTGTGGGCCGAACCCCAGGGTCCAGGAACAGTGTCTGCGGGTGACACCACTGCATGCGAAGATGCCTCCTGTCATTGCACACTCTCAACTAGCACCATCAGAAAGCACGTCCTTGTCCCAGCGCATCGTTCAGTTGTCCATACCCCAGTCCTTGGAACGCAAGCACAAATAAGAGCCAACGCCCCACAGGCCAGCCACACTACTAAATTCCCACATTTCGCGACAGCTTGCACTGGAAATGTTGCCTTTTAGGCTCATGGAGACGGAAGCTTTCCGCAACCTGATGGCGGCAGCCGTCCCTTGGTACTCGGTCCCCAGCCGCCACTATTTCTCCCGGTGTGTCGGTACATCTCGCTGATGGCACACTGGGTTAACATAGTGGAAGCCAGGACCCAGTAGAACCTTGGGACGGAACACATCCTCCTGACGCTGAAGATTGCGGGCCCTAGGTCAGTCAGGGTTGCGCCCACAGTCTACAGCTCCTGCACCTCATCCTCCTCAGCCTCCTCCTCCTTTTCAGCCTCCATCTCCGAAATGACCACATCAGTCACAAGCGGGAAGCACTGCCTCAGCTAAGCGGCAACAGGCTGTGCTGAAGCTAATATGCTTAGGTGACAAACTGCACAATGCTGAAGAGTTGTGGACAGCTTTGAAATTGCAGGCAGATCTGTAGCTGACATCGCTGAACCTACAGCCAGGCATGGTCGTGTGTGACAATGGCCGGAACCTGGTGGTGGCTCTGAGGCGAGGCACTCTCACACATGTACCATGCCTGGCCCATGTGCTTAAACTTGTGGTTCAGCGGTTTCTCAAAACCTACCCAGAACTGCCGGATCTGCTTGTCAAAGTACGCCGCCTGTGTGCCCATTTTAGAAAATCAGCTACAGCTTCCGCCGCCCTTGCTGTACTTCAGCAGCATTTGTACACCGCGTTGTGAAGCCTGCCAGGTCCCATATACTAAGGTGGTCCTTAACAGTTGCTTCCCATAGGATTGTCTTATTGAACATCCAAACCCCCATACTATACTGAAATATCGTTAACTGATGAAGGTCACTGCGACCGAAACGTTTTATGTTCACTAATGGACTGCAAATAAAATTTCGCTGCTTTGAATAATTGAGTGCCAAGGCTATTTTTGTATGTTCAGCGTGGATGGCCTGAGGACAGGGAGGAGGAGGAGGAGAGCATGGTCAGTCGCCGTCTTGTCAGTCGGAAGTCTTGCCTGTTAGCGGTCTGGCACGCATGGCTGAGTTTATGTTACGCTGCCTTTCCCGTGACCCTCGCGTTCTCAAAATTTTAGGTGACAGTCATTACTGGTTGGTGACACTTCTAGACCCACGCTACAAGGAGAACTTTATATCTCTTATTCCTGAGGCGGACAGGTCTACAAAAATGGGGCAGTACCAGAAGGCTCCTGTTGCGGAACTAATAAAAATATTCCCATCTGAAAACGCTAGCAGCAGAGGTCACAGTTCGTTGGACAACCAAGGAGTACAGGCGAGAGAGACACAACTCCAATCCATCAGAGGCAGGGGAACAAGTTCTGTCCAAGTTCTGGGAGAGTTTTATCAGCCCCTCCCATCGCATAGGCCCTGAGGCGTGGGGTACTCTCACAAGGAGCGCAAAGTTTGGGAAGATGCTGAGGGAGTACCTTGCCGACCGTACCAACGTCCTCCGTGATTCCTCTGTACCTTATAATTATTGGGTATCCAAGCTGGACACGTGGAATGAACTGGCTCTCTATGCCTTGGAGGTCCTGGCCTGCCCTGCCGCTAGCGTATTATCAGAGCGGGTTTTCAGTGCCGCTGGTGGAATTATAACTGATAAGCACATCCGCCTTTCAACTGAAAATGCTGACAGGCTGACTCTTATAAAAATGAACAATGGCTGGATTGGGCCAGACTTCTCAACACCACCGAATGATAGCAGCGTAACATAAACTCAAATCCAGTGGGGTTTTTTTGGGAGGTGTATTCCCATGCACCTCTTCACACCCACACATGGGTATATGCTTCCTGATTTTGGCTATTTGCTCTTGTGCTCTTCCTTCTCCTCATCATCCACCACCATATCACCAGGGTGACCGTGGTCCATGATGCAACACCCACATAATTTTTTTAAGGGTGCTTATGAAGCCTGTAAAAAAAATGTTTTATACAGCATGTTCATGTATACCCCCCAGGGGTAAATGTTTGTCAGCCGATACACTTAGTGCATGGGCATTACAAGTATAGGAGACCCGCTCATTTCTAATGGGAACATTTTTTTATGAGCCTCTCTTCCACATCTTTTCCTAGGGGCATTGGAGTGCCTCCCAATTTTTGGCAGCCCTTGCATTCACTGCATAGGCCAACACTATGAGAGACCCACTTCCTAATAATGGGAACATTGTTTTGAGGAGGCTCTCTGATCTCCACGTCTCTTCCAAGGGGCATTGGTGTGCCTCCAAACTTTTGGAAACCCTTGCATTCACTGTATAGGCAAACACAATGGGAGACCCATTTCCTAATAATGGGAACTTTTTTTTCAGGAGGCCCTCCTCTACGTCTCTTCCAAGGGGCATTGGAATAGGTCAAAATTTTTGGGAGCCCTTGCATTCACTGCATAGGCAAACAGTATGGGAGACCCACTTCCTAATAAGGGGAACATTGTTTTCAGGAGGCCCTCTGACCTCCACATCTCTTCCAAGAGGCATTGGAGTGCCTCCAAATTTTTGGCAACCCTTGCATTCACTGCATAGGCAAACACAATGGGAGACCCACTTCCTAATAATGGGAACATTTTTTTTCAGGAGGCCCTCCTCTAAGTCTTTTCAAATGGGGATTGGAGTCCGTCCAAATATTCAAAGGGGTATTGGGATGCGTCCAAATTTTGGGCAGCCCTGCCACTCACTGCATAGGCAATAACAGTATAGGAGACCCACTCTTTAGTAATGGGAACAACAAAGCATAGCTGGCTGATGATGGCTCCCTAACAATATTGAGGGCCAACTGCTGGCCCTTTAAGAATAGTAAAGGCCGCCTATAAAAATAGGCTTTGTGACTTTCAGAGTCCTTCCTTCATAAATGAAACAGGATGTGTCTGATCATGTGTAATGCAGGTGCCGGAATGCAACGCACAGAGACATAAGGGGAGGACAGTCAGAGATGGATATAAACAGTTTATATATATATATATATATATATGCAACAGGTGTTCTAAACAAGGGAATGGTAACAAGGATAAGAAAGGGTAAATTGAAGTAAAAATGCAAAGTCTTTCAAGATAATGTGATGCACCCAATCGTGGGAGTCACCACGTTAGTTCTTTAACTCTGTATATGGCCCTAGCTGGGGTCACCATAATTCCCGCTAGGCCACATGTCTTTTCCGGACAAAGTCAATCAAATCAAGTTTAGCTTTTCCCACCGCAACCGGTCCCCTCCCAACCTGAGATCCTAAACCCAGCTGCCCCTGTTACCATAGGTGAACAGTTGAAGTGACGGCCCTGTTCACTTGTGCAGCTCCTCTGCTTCTGCTGGCGTGATTCTCTTAGTGCAGCCTTCTCCCAGCTACTCTCTGCTTTGCCGTTGGAGGCAGTCTCTCAAGCTGTGGGTAGGGGGATCCAGACCTCGTCTGTTGGCGGGTGACGTTGGTGTGGCGCCCCTGAGGGTTCGGTCGCCACAGAGGTACTGCATCTCAACCAGAGGTGTCGTATCTCACTCTCAGGTAAGGAAGGAGTACAGCTCAGGACCCTAACACCTGCATCCAGCACATACCCGCAGTGGGGGTAGGGCGAGATTGCTCCTAAGGGAGAGCACAGTCCTGGGTCCCTAGCTCTGGGGCAGGAACTATGTAGTGGGTGTGGGTGGAGGAAGTAGCTTAGGGGAGCACATGAGAGGAAGGTATAAAAAAGGGAGCCATCTTAGAAAGACAAGCCAGTCAGTCTGAAGAGAGAGAGAGAACAATCTACAGTGAGTGGAGTGGAGCAGGGCTCTGCAGGAGCTCTTCTCAGGCAGAGGGCCTGAGGAGAGGCCCAGGACTGAAGGAAAAGGAGAGAGGAGCAGGAAGGGCTCCAGGAATGAAGAAGGGACCTCAGGGGTACGGGAAGTGCTGGAAGCCACCCGTACACCCGAGTCTACTGGGAGGTGGAGGGGTCAGGCCACACAAAGGGGACCGGTCCCTCAACTAGTAGAGAACTTTATGACTCAACTAGAAACCGGAGGCTGCAGTATTTCAAGTCCTGCAGCCAACAGTCCATATCAGTCTCACCAAGAAGGTAGCTGTATAGGACCCAGGGGATGGAACAGACGTCGCCCGACAAGGCCCGCAGGTACTGGATTGGGACACTTGGTATGAGGTGCAGGGAGATGGCCAGAGAGAGGACACAGAAGGGGGTCATGCTAAGTACTCCGGAGATATCTGAGGGTGGACTGAACCCCTCCCTGAGTAAGCGCAGCACGATGAGGGAAGTTACTTTGGCGCCTGCACCTTGGACTGCAATAACCGTGAGTAAAGACCCTGAGAACTGCACTTCATTGTCTCTGTGATTATTGCTGCGCCATCAAACCCTGCACTACAACGCCCAGCACGACCTATCCCATCTACACTGCCCTGGAGCTAAGCTCTACCTGTGGAGAGCCACACCATCCCTGATGCAGTAACATCAGCTCCAGAGGACCTGCTCCGCAGCGGCGGCTCCACGTAGCCGCATACCACAGGTGGCGTCACGAACATTTGTACATAAATCCCCTGTAAATATTCCCCTGTTGAATGACCGCCCTGGGTCACGGACTGGGCCACCGCCTCTGTGACATTTTCCAAAACGACGACCGGCCCGGCACCGAGTATCCCACGGCCCAGGGGGCACGTCATCGGGTCCTGCGAACTCACTCAGCACCGCACACAGGTACGGACTCTCCTCAGCAGGCGCAGCACTCAAAGCACCTCTGTGGGAAATCCAGAGTTCACCCACCGGTGTCCGGCTGTTATGTGTCACAGGCCTCTGGCTCAGTCCTGCCACGCTGGGCTTCTCAGCACGTCGGGAGCGCATTTGCTCCTCTCTGCAGCTTGGCGCCAATCCTGCCAAATTGATTTCCCAGTGAATGCATTTGTCACAGTTGAAAGCAATGCAAAAGTGCAAAAACGCTACGTCTGAACATAGCCCAAGGTGTGGAGGAGTATTTTTGTTTTTGGTTATTTATTTTGCCTTATATACAAGTCATTACCCTGGAAAGTTTGTTCCTTAACATATTTCCCAGAAAAATCCATTTTGGTTTCGTTTTTGTATGTTTTATTGTTGTGAGTCCGTAAAAGTGGCGTAATACCTTTGACAACATTGTTCACAGCAGTGACCTGGGAGTCATAAATGCTTCCAGGGGTCTTCCCCATGCTGTTCCCATGTCATTTGAGCACTGTTCCCATCGATTTGGGCAATTTTTAGGCCCTCTGCAGATCGCCCGGGGGAGCCGCCTGAAAAATGCTCGAGTTTCTCACAGACTTACATTGGGCTCGTTGCTCGGGTCGAGCACCCGAGTATTCCAGTGTGCTCGACCCAAGCAACGATGGCCAGAGCATTTTACTGCTCACCCATCACTAGAATGAGCACAAAAAATGGCAGCTCCATCGCCACCTCTCTGCTTATTTTTCAGGTCTCTGTTGACATGTACCACATTTGATGTTACATATACAGTATGTGACTGCTGCAGACAATCTTTGAGCTATTATGTCCAGTTTCTTTTATCAGAATTTGTCTCTAAAACATACGTGAACAATGACTTGGTCTGTCTTATGTATGGTTATGGCTGAATGCAGGAAGCGCAGTGTTGTATCAAATGGGTAATTTTTACACATGTAAAACATAAAATGACTTAAGTCTCAAGCACATGACTGCTATATTTCGGTTTAAAATATGGTATATTTAATGACAGCTTTGAACCACAATGAATTCATATGAACTGGGTGACATTTATATTTCCCTGTAATCCATGTTTTAATGTCTATGGGTTCCTATATTTGTTTAGTCCCCAAAATGATCTTTGTATTTAAATTACCAACTGATTTACTGATATTGGGTCAGGGGCGTAACCAGGGCGAAAGAGTCTCAGTGGGCCCCACGATTCATGATGCACAGATACCGCAGAGAAATATATACATATAGCACAATGCAAAGATTTCACTTCTTACATTACATGAGCGATATCTATTCTAAATTCCACAATAGCTCAGAAACCGGCAAATCGCTCTATACAGAATACTGGCCCCCATATAAGGCCCCATACAGAATACTGGCCCCCATATAAGCCCCCATACGGAATACTGGCCCCCGTATAAGGCCCCATACGGAATACTGGCCCCCATATAAGGCCCCATACGGAATACTGGCCCCCATATAAGGCTCCATATGGAATACTGGCCCCCATATAAGGCTCCATACGGAATACTGGCCCCCATATAAGGCTCCATACGGAATACTGGCCCCCATATAAGGCTCCATACAGGATACTGGTCCCCTTATAAAGCTCCATGCAGGATATTGGCCCCCATATAATGCTCCATACAGGATACTGGACCCCTTATAATGCTCCATACAGGATACTGGCCCCCATATAATGCTCCATGCAGGCTGTTACCCCCCACATAATGCCCCATACAGGCTGTCCCCCCCTTATAATGCTCCATGCAGGCTGTTACCCCCCCACATAATGCCCCATACAGGCTGTGCCCCCCCATTATAATGCTCCATGCAGGCTGTTCCCCCCACATAAAGCACTATGCAGGCTGTCCACCCCCCTTATAATGCCCCATGCAGGCTGCCCCCCCCCTTATAATGCCCCATGCAGGCTGTCACCCCTCCTCTTTATAATGCCCCATGCAGGATGTACCCCCCCTCTTTATAAGGCCCCATGCAGGATGTCACCCCTGTGTGACATCCTGAGTTTCGCTTATCAGTTATAATTCCCCCAGCGGCATTAAAAACACGCTCCAATAACACGCTAGCCACAGGGCAGGCCAGGACCTCCAAGGCGTACAGAGCGAGTCCATTCCAAGTGTCCAGCTTGGATACCCAATAATTAAAAGGCACAGAGGAATCACGTAGGACACTGGTACGGTTGGCAAGGTACTCCCTCACCATCTTTTGAAACTTTCCACTCCTTGTGAGATTACCCCGCGCCTCAGGGTCTGTCCGAAGGGAGGGTCTGAGAAAACTGTCCCAGAACGATGACAGTGTTCCCCTGCCTCTGCTGGATTGGAGTTGTGTCTCTCTCGCCTGTACGCCTTGGTTGGTCAACGAACTGTGACCTCTGCCGCTAGCGTGTTCAGATGGGAATTTTTTTAACAGTTCTGCAGCAAGGGCCTTCTGGTACTGCCCCATTTTTGTAGACCTCTCCACCTCAGGAATAAGAGAGTGAAAGTACTCCTTGTAGCGGGGGTCTAAAAGTGTCACCAACCAGTAATGACTGTCACCCAACATTTTGACAACACGAGGGTCACGGTTAAGGCAGCGTAACATAAAGTCAGCCATGCGTGTCAGACTGGTAATGGGCAAGACTTCCGTGTCCTCACCAAGATAACGACTGACCATGCTCTCCTCCTCCTCCTCCCCCCTGTCCTCAGGCCACCCACGCTGAACCGACGATATGACAGTTGTACAGGTACTACCATCTACAGCGCATGATACAAGCTCCTGTTCTTCCTCCTCCTCCTCCTCCTCTCCCTCGTTGTCCCCCAATGCACGTTGGGATGAGATGAGGCTGGGCTGTGTGTAATCGACCGCTACGGCTTCTTCATCCATCTCATCATACTCTGACTGCAATGCCTCTTCTTTAATTCTCTGCAGAGAGCATTGCAAAAGACAGACAAGTGGAATGCTGATGCTAATGATGGCGTCATCGCCACTCCTCAAAGTTTGTCAAGATGGTACATATGTCAGACAACCAGGTCCACTCCTGAGGTCTTATGTGTGGAGTCTGACCTGAATATCGACGGCCTTTTTGCAGCTGGTACTCCACAACTGCTCTCTTCTGCTCACAAATCCTTTGCAACATGTGGAGGGTAGAGTTCCAACGTGTGGGAACATCACACACTAGTCGGTGTGACGGAAGCTGCAAACCCTGCTGCAACACAGCAAGGGCGGCGGAAGCTGTAGCCGACTTGCGAAAATGAGCTGACAGGCGGCGTACTTTGACGGGCAGATCTGGCAACTTGGGGTACGATTTCAGAAACCGCTGAACCACGAGGTTAAGCACATGAGCCAGGCATGGTACGTGTGTGATCTCGCCTCGCCTCAGAGCCGCCACCAGGTTACGGCCATTGTCACACACAACCATGCCTTGATGTAGGTGTAACGGGTCCGGGAGGCGGAACCTCTGAGCTATTATACAAGGGGGCGGCCCTTGTAAGGGAGCGGGTGGCAGTCTCTGGGTGAACGGACAGGGAGTTACGGCAAGTGATCAGGGCAGTCTCTGGGTAAGGGGTAGGTACGACCTGTGATGGCAGAGCCTCCGGGTAGGCTAGCAGGCAGATGGTAGATGTGTGCTCCCAGGTGAGCAAGCGAGAGTCTCTGGAATAGCAGGTGGTCACGGCACGTGACGGCGGAACCTCCGGGCTGGCAGGCAGGTAGGTAACGGAGAAGCGCTCCCAGGTGAGCGGGCAAGAGTCTCTGGAATAGCTGGTGGTCACCGCACGTGACAACGGGACCTCCGGGCTGGCAAGTAGGCAGGTAACGGAGATGCGCTCCCAGGTGAGCGGGCAAGAGTCTCTGAGATAGCTGGTGGTCACAGCACGTGACAACGGAGCCTCCGGGCTGGCAAGCAGGCAGATAACGGAGAAGCGCTCCCAGGTGAGCGGGCAAGCTGGTCCATAGACAGACTGACCGGAGTAGTAAGGCAGACCGTCGGACCTCAGGCAAGCAGGCAGGTAGCTGATATGCGCTCCCAGGTGAGCGGGCAGGCTGGTCCTTTAGACAGACTGACAGGAGTAGTAAGGCAGACCGTCGGACCTCAGACTGGCAGACAGGTAACAAGTATTCAGGCAGGAATCAGGCAGGTAACTAGCAGGAAACTGGCAGGAAACTGGCAGGTAACTGGCAGGTAACTGGCAACGGGACCTGAGGGCTGAAGCACAGGTGAGACACAGGTGCAAACAACATTGCTCGGGCACCTCCATCTTGGAGGAGGTGCCTTATATATGATGAAGTCCTCCGGCCATTGGCCGGGGACTCCTTAGGACGGCGCGCGCGGTCCCTTTAAGAGGAGGGGAGCGCGCGCGCGCGCGCCCTAAGCACAGGGGCCGGGAAGGAGCGCGCGCTGAGAGCAGAGCGGGAGGAGGACGCCGGGAAGGAGCGCGCGCTGACAGCAGAGCAGGAGGAGGACGCCGGGACGGAGCGCGCGCTGACAGCAGAGCGGGGAGAGGACGCCGGGCACGGAGCAGAGCGGTGAGGGGAGCAGCGTCCCTGCCTAGCAGAGGGCAGGGACGCCAGCGCTACAGTACCCCCCCCTTTAGGCCCCCCCTTTTTTAGGCCAGACAGAAATTTAGCTAGGATGAGAGGGGCATGGATGTTCTCCCGGGGCTCCCACGTTCTCTCCTCAGGACCAAACCCCTTCCAATCTACCAGAAAAAAGGTCTTTCCTCTTACCCTTTTGGTGGCAAGAATGTTCTCTACCTCAAACTCGTCCTCAGCAGAAACCGGAGCAGGAGGCGTACCTGTAGACTTGGAAAAAGAGTTAAGCACTACAGGTTTGAGGAGAGACACATGGAAGGAGTTAGGGATCCGTAAGTTGGCCGGGAGTTTCAATTTATAGGCCACCGGGTTGATCTGACTGATGACCTCCAGTGGGCCGATGAACCGAGGCCCTAACTTATAGGAAGGGATCTTGAGCCGGACATATTTGGACGAGAGCCAGACTTTATCCCCAGGGCGGAATTGAGGAGGGTCCAGACGTTTTTTGTCAGCGTGTCTTTTCATACGCTCGGATGACAGAAGGAGTGCGGACCGGGTATTCTCCCATATGGAGGAAAATTTGTTAACAAGAGATTCCGCAGCCGGATTGTCCGCCGAGGTGGAGACGGGAAACGGGATCCGAGGATGCTGACCGTAGACTATAAAAAACGGGGATTTGGAGGAAGACTCGCTCTCGTGATTGTTGTACGAGAATTCGGCCCATGGCAGGAGATCCACCCAGTCAGAATGGTGGGCATTAACGAAGTGCCGAAGGTAACTGGTCAGGTTCTGATTGATCCGCTCCACTTGACCATTAGACTGTGGGTGGTAAGCGGAGGAGAAGTCCAGGGTGACGTCCAGCAATTTACAAGTGGCTCTCCAGAAACGGGAAGTGAACTGTACCCCACGATCCGACACGATGTGACGGGGCAGGCCATGAAGACGGAAGATGTGGTGGATAAAGTCTTTAGCCAGCTCGGGTGCAGACGGAAGACCTGGCAGTGGAATGAAGTGAGCCATCTTGGAGAAGCGGTCAGCGACCACCCAAATGACCGTACAACCGGCAGAGACGGGTAGATCAGTAATGAAGTCCATCGCTATATGCTGCCAGGGGGCAGCAGGTACTGGCAGAGGTAGGAGGCGGCCGGCCGGCAGGTGTCTCGGAACTTTGTTGCGGGCGCAGGACACACAGGCAGAAACAAAGTCTATTACATCCTTGTGCAGGTTAGGCCACCAGTAGTGCCGGGTAATAAGCTGGAGGGTCTTTTTCTGACCGGCGTGGCCAGCTAGTTTAGACGAATGACCCCAGTGTAGGATCTTCTCCCGATCAGGTACTGGTACGAACGTCTTACCAGGAGGAAGACGATTTAGACTCACGGGAGCCACCTGCATTACTCTGGCGGGATCGATGATATGTTTCGGATCCTCCTCGAGATCAGACACCAGAAAGGACCGAGAGAAGGCATCCGCCTTGACGTTTTTGTCAGCCGGGCGAAAATGAAGGACAAAATCAAAACGAGCAAAAAACAAGGACCACCGGGCTTGGCGCGGGTTAAGTCTCTGGGCATGCTGGAGGTAAGCCAAGTTCTTGTGGTCAGTGTAAATTATTACCGGGTGAAGAGCCCCCTCGAGCAGGTAACGCCACTCCTCCAATGCCAGTTTGATGGCCAATAACTCTCGGTCTCCTATGGAATAGTTGCGCTCAGAGGAGGAGAAGAGTTTAGAGAAGAAGCCACAAGTTACCATCCTCCCGGAAGATGATTTTTGAGTAAGTACCGCTCCGGCTCCAGAGGAGGAGGCGTCAACTTCCAGGAAGAACTGTTTGTTGCCATCTGGGCGATGCAGCACCGGGGCGGAAGAGAAGGCCTGTTTAAGGGAAAGAAAGGCCTCCTCTGCTTCGGGTGGCCACTCTTTGGGATTAGTACCTTTACGGGTGAGCGCAGAAATTGGGGCCGTCCGGGAAGAGAAGTGTGGTATGAAGAGGCGGTAGTAGTTGGCGAAGCCCAGGAATCGCTGAATGGCCTTCAACCCCTCCGGTCGGGGCCATTTCTCGATGGCAGACAGTTTCTCAGGATCCATTTGTAGGCCGGTCTGAGAGATAATGTAGCCCAGAAACGGAAGCGAGGTCTGCTCAAAGAGGCACTTCTCAAATTTAGCGTAGAGATGGTTCTGCCTTAGCCTGAGCAGGACCTGACGAACGTCCCTCCGGTGAGTCTGGAGATCCGGAGAGAAGACCAAGATGTCGTCCAGGTACACCACTACGCAGGAGTAGAGAAGGTCCCGGAAGATGTCATTGACCAACTCTTGAAAGACGGCAGGAGCGTTACAGAGACCAAAGGGCATTACCAGGTATTCATAGTGGCCGTCCCGGGTGTTGAATGCCGTCTTCCATTCATCCCCCTGACGAATACGAACCAGGTTGTACGCCCCACGAAGGTCCAGTTTGGTGAAGATCCTAGCCCCCCTCAGGCGATCAAATAATTCTGGAATGAGCGGAAGGGGGTACTTATTCTTCACCGTGATCAGGTTTAGGCCTCTATAGTCTATACAGGGACGGAGAGAGCCGTCCTTCTTTTTGACGAAAAAGAAGCCTGCTCCCGCCGGGGAGGTAGATTTCCGGATGAATCCTCTGGCCAGATTCTCCTCAATATATTCGGACATTGACCGGGTCTCAGCAGCGGATAAAGGATAGATACGCCCACGGGGAGGAGTAGTACCGGGTAGCAGATCGATGGGACAGTCGTATGGTCTATGTGGTGGTAATGTCTCTGCCTCCTTTTTATTAAAGACATCTGCATAAGACCAATAAGGAATCGGAAGTCCAGGTAGATTAGCTGGGGTAGGAGAGGGACGGACGGGATGGACGGGAACCAGGCAGGTTTTATGACAGTCTTGTCCCCAGCGAAGGACCTCTCCGGTTTGCCAGTCTAGCACGGGTGCATGTCTCTGGAGCCAGGGCAGACCTAGCAAGAGGGCGTGAGAGAGTCCAGGCAGAACATGAAAGGAGATACTTTCAGAATGCAGCATTCCCACCTGCAGGGTAATGGATTCGGTGATGAGTTGAATGGGGCGAGGTAAGAGGCCCCCATCCACGGCAGCGACAGACAAGGGTACAGCCAGAGGTTTGGTAGGGATGCGGTATTTCTCAACCAGGGACTGTGAAATAAGGTTCCCGGCTGCTCCAGAGTCAAGTTGGGCTAGTTCGAAATAACGGTTCTCCCCGTAGATGATCGAAACTGACAACAGCAGGGATGGAGAGGATTTATTCTTGTCTAGGTGGACCTCTCTGAGCGAACCTAGACACAGGCGTTTCCCGACCTCTCCGGGCAGGCACGGATCCGGTGCTCCTTACTGCCACAGTAGAAGCAGCTCCCCTCGGCACGGCGTGAGTCCTGACGGGTTTTGACCATCTTGGTCTGGTCGACCTGCATAGGCTCAGGAGAGTGTACCTGGGGAGAGATGGAGGGAATGACGGGTTTCTGGAAAGTAGGAGCTAAACGTGGAATCCTTCTCTCACGGGTGACCTCTTTGGCACGCTCCTGGAACCGTAGGTCAATCCGGGTGGCAAGGGTTATTAGATCATCGAGAGAGGTAGGAATGTCCCGACCAGCAAGTTCATCTTTAATACGACCGGACAGACCCTCCCAGAAGACGGATACCAGAGCGTCGTTATCCCAGGCCAGCTCCGAGGCAAGGGTGCGGAACCGTATGGCATATTGGCCCACGGTGAGACCCTCCTGACGGAGGCGTAGCAGAGAGGATGCGGATGAGGTCTTCCGTCCGGGTTCGTCGAAGACTTTCCGGAAAGCCGAGAGAAAAGCAGGCAAGTTGGACACCAGGGGGTCTCCTCTCTCCCATAGAGGATTTAGCCAGGCCAGGGCCTCCCCGGTGAGATGGGACATGATAAAGGCAATTTTGGCCCGGTCGGAATTAAACTGATGGGACAAAAGTTCAAAGTGCAGGGTGCACTGATTTATGAAGCCCCGAGCCTGGACGGGGTCGCCTCCGAAGCGAGGAGGTGCAGAAAGCCGGGGTCCGGGGTAGGATACCATAGTATTAGTGGGCAGCGGAGCTGCCGGATTGCAAGATATGGCACTGGCGGAGGTTGTTGGTGGATCAGACAGGGTGTTCAGGCGAGTATTAACATTCCGCAGATGACCCAGGATGGCCTCCTGTTGGGACTTCTGACGGGACAGTTCAAGACAGAGGTCCGAGAGCGAGGGAGCTTGGGTGCCACCGGGTTCCATGGCCCGAGCAAACTGTAACGGGTCCGGGAGGCGGAACCTCTGAGCTATTATACAAGGGGGCGGCCCTTGTAAGGGAGCGGGTGGCAGTCTCTGGGTGAACGGACAGGGAGTTACGGCAAGTGATCAGGGCAGTCTCTGGGTAAGGGGTAGGTACGACCTGTGATGGCAGAGCCTCCGGGTAGGCTAGCAGGCAGATGGTAGATGTGTGCTCCCAGGTGAGCAAGTGAGAGTCTCTGGAATAGCAGGTGGTCACGGCACGTGACGGCGGAACCTCCGGGCTGGCAGGCAGGTAGGTAACGGAGAAGCGCTCCCAGGTGAGCGGGCAAGAGTCTCTGGAATAGCTGGTGGTCACCGCACGTGACAACGGGACCTCCGGGCTGGCAAGTAGGCAGGTAACGGAGATGCGCTCCCAGGTGAGCGGGCAAGAGTCTCTGAGATAGCTGGTGGTCACAGCACGTGACAACGGAGCCTCCGGGCTGGCAAGCAGGCAGATAACGGAGAAGCGCTCCCAGGTAAGCGGGCAAGCTGGTCCATAGACAGACTGACCGGAGTAGTAAGGCAGACCGTCGGACCTCAGGCAAGCAGGCAGGTAGCTGATATGCGCTCCCAGGTGAGCGGGCTGGCTGGTCCTTTAGACAGACTGACAGGAGTAGTAAGGCAGACCGTCGGACCTCAGACTGGCAGACAGGTAACAAGTATTCAGGCAGGAATCAGGCAGGTAACTAGCAGGAAACTGGCAGGAAACTGGCAGGTAACTGGCAGGTAACTGGCAACGGGACCTGAGGGCTGAAGCACAGGTGAGACACAGGTGCAAACAACATTGCTCGGGCACCTCCATCTTGGAGGAGGTGCCTTATATATGATGAAGTCCTCCGGCCATTGGCCGGGGACTCCTTAGGACGGCGCGCGCGGTCCCTTTAAGAGGAGGGGAGCGCGCGCGCGCGCGCCCTAAGCACAGGGGCCGGGAAGGAGCGCGCGCTGAGAGCAGAGCGGGAGGAGGACGCCGGGAAGGAGCGCGCGCTGACAGCAGAGCAGGAGGAGGACGCCGGGACGGAGCGCGCGCTGACAGCAGAGCGGGGAGAGGACGCCGGGCACGGAGCAGAGCGGTGAGGGGAGCAGCGTCCCTGCCTAGCAGAGGGCAGGGACGCCAGCGCTACAGTAGGTTTATAATGCCCCTTGCAGGATGTCACGCCCCTCTCTTTATAATGCCCCATGCAGGATGTCACCCCCTCTCTTTATAATGCCCCATGCAGGATGTCACCCCCCTCTCTATATAATGCCCCATGCAGGATGTCACCACCCTCTCTTTATAATGCCCCATGCAGGATGTCACCCCCTCTCTTTATAATGCCCCATGCAGGATGTCACCCGCCCCTCTCCTTATAATGCCCCATGCAGGATGTCACCCCCCTCTCTTTATAATGCCCCATGCAGGAAGTACCCCCCCTCTTTATAAGGCCCCATGCAGGATGTCACCCCCCCTCTTTATAATGCCCCATGCAGGATGTCACCCCCTTCTCTTTATAATGCCCCATGCAGGATGTCACCCCCTCACTTTATAATGCCCCATGCAGGATGTCACCCCCTCTCTTTATAATGCCCCATGCAGGATGTCACCACCCTCTCTTTATAATGCCCCATACAGGATGTCACCCCCCCTCTCTTTATAATGCCCCATGCAGGATGTCACCCCCCCTTTATAATGCCCCATGCAGGATGTCATCCCCCCATATTATGCCCCATGCAGGATGTCACCCCCCCCCCCATATTATGCCCCATGCCTCCATACATTAAAAAAAAAAATCGAATACTCACCTCACCCCTCCTCACCTGCTGCAGCTGCTCGGGTCCGGACTCCAGCGTCGCCGGTATCTTCCCGCTCTGCGCTCCCTGTGACGGCTCAGGGGAGCGCGCGGTGGAAAGACGTCTCCGCACCCTCTGACCTGAGACGTCACAGGGAGCGCAGAGCGGGAAGACAGCGGATCTGCGGAGGCACGGGGAGAGGTAAGTATCCGGCTGCCGGGGCCCTGAGCAAGCGGGAGAGAAGGGCAGGCGCTGACACCACTCTCCCCCGCCCATAGCCCGGTGGGGTGCGTGACCGCCAGTGGGCCCCTCTGCCTGCTCAGGGCCCCGGCACTTGCCCGGGTACGCCGGGTGCTGACGCCGGCCCTGGGCGTAACTATGGTAGGTGCAGGGGTTGCAATCGCACCTGAGCCTTGGAGCCTAGTAGGCCCAAAATGTTCCTTTAGTTCATATGAAATGACTATTACTATTAATGACCTGTGATAGTTGGAGAGCCCTGTTGGAGATTTTACATTGGGGCCCATGAGCATCAAGTTGCACCACTGAATTGGTCTTTGATTGTTTAGAAATGGTGAATGTAAATGCAGCCTTATTAACAGACAGAGTACAGAAGCCTGCAGTTTCTGCAGCTCAAGTGCCTGTGCTACTTGCAGCATGCTGTGCTAAAGCATTCATCTCCTGCTGTAAAATGTTGACTCTAAGAATCTGTTACAAGACAGATGAATGCATTATTAATAGTGTTGAGCGAGCACTCGGGTGCTCGACCCGAGCAACGAGCCCAATGTTAGTCTATGGAGACCCGAGCATTTTTGCGGCGGCACCCCAGGCAGTCTGTAGAAAGCCTAAAAAGTGCCCAAAACGATAGTGATGTAGCACCCTGAGGATTCGGCTGCTACAGGGGTATTGCACCTCACTCCAGAGGTGTGGTATTCCACTCCCGGGTAAGGATGGAGTGTGGAACTGAGCTCAGTAGGCTGCATACACTACACACATCCCATTTCTGGGGGACAGATCGACGGTACTCCCACCAGTTTATGTGCAGGTACGATAGTGTCTGTCCCTGGCTGGAGTGGGAGGGGGGTGGAACATCCCAGTAGTGTAGGGGCAGATAGGGGGAGCAGTCTGGGTAATGCTAGGAGCTCATTGGGTGCTGGTCACCTGGGCTCACACATAGAGGGAGTATATAAGGTGGGCACCATCTTAGATCAGGGTCAGTCTGTCAGAGTGTAACCTGAGGAGCAGAGCAGAGAAGCTCAGCCAGAAGGGCTGACAGGGAGTGGTGGTTCCGGCTGGGCCCAGCTCCAAGGCCAAGAGAGAGAGAGGAGTCAGAAGGACCCAGAGAGGAGACAAGAAAGGAACCCCAAGACCCCAGAATACAAGCAACAGGGTGAAGGGTTGGCACCTAGGGTACCGGATCCCAAGCTGGCAGAGAGAAAAGCACACCTTAGCCAGAGACCGGAGGTCGTGGGCAGGATCTGCCACGACCCTCACCAAATCCACCAGGAAGGCAGACCAAGTATAGGGTCAGGGAACCCAGAGGAGGTGTACCCACCAAGAGACCCGAGGGAGCCGGACATAGGTGGATCCCTGGTGAGAACGGCCAGAAGAGAGGGAAAGTCAGACAGGAGCTCAGGACCACGCTCCAGAACTGCCTGGGGGTTAGCCGAGTCCAGGACCTGGTGGACGCAGCACGGCTCGGGTGGTCGCTTCAGGCCAGAGTGACCATAAGAACACCCGTAAGTAAAAACCCCTGAACTGCACAGCCCGACTCTGAGTCTTCTTGCTGATTCATCCTGCACCTTCACAACCACCATCCTCCACAACTGACCCCCTGAGGCTAATACCCCTCCCGTTGGGGGTTATACTACCAGAAGCTGCACACACACCACCAGCCTCAGCGGACCCTGCTGCAGCGGCGGCCGTATTGACCGCAAATCAACGGGTGGCGTAGTCGACACTAAAGAACATCCAGCAACATCTGTAGGACTGCCACACACTGAGCTTGACACCCTGGGCACGGACCGGGTCACCGCCACTCGGAGACTACAACCCCCATCTGATCCGGCTCCGGGTATCCCCCAAACAACACTGGCCCAGGGGGCGCGTCAGTGACAGTGCTCAAAAGACATGGGGACTGGAAGCATTTCTGACCACCAGGTCACTGCTGTCAACAACGTGATCAGAGGTATTAAGCCACTTTTACGGGGTCACAAGAAAACGTTCAAAAACAAAACTGAAAGTGCTTTCCTGTGAAATATGTTAAGGAACTTCCTTTCCAGGGTAAAGACTTGTGTATAAGGTAAAATAAATAACTAAAAACAAAAATACTCCTCCACACCTTGGGCTATGTTCACAAGTAGCATTTTTTATGCATTTTTGCACTTCTGTATTGCTTTCAACCGTGACAAATGCATTCACAGGGAAATGTCATTTTAACATTTTACAACCTTATCTGGCCATGTGCTGTGTGACACATGCATACAGTGCTGAAAAGACATGGGAACAGCATGGGGAAGACCCCTGGAAGCATCTCTGACACCCAGGTCACTGCCTAAAAGTGTGCCCATCAGAAGTAACCCTTGCCGCATCAGAAGATGCAGACTTGCAACTATCCCTGTGCAAGTCCTTCTCCCAGAGCAGTGTTCAATTGTACCTCCCCATTCCTTGCAATGCAAGCGCAAGTATGCAGCCTGCCACCCACCCACCCCCAGGCTGCAATAGCATACTGCTAGCTTGCTTAGGCATGTGGAGGCAGACGCCGGCCACCATGTTCTGGCTGCTTCGGCGGCCTGGTATCCATACTCAGTCCCCAGCCACCCGGTGGCCGGGTGTCCACACACGGTCCCCAGCCACCTGGGGGTGGCCGGATGTCCATAAACGTTCCCCAGCCGCCCCTCTTTCTCCGCTGAACTTCCCCCACACTTTTCTTAGCCTGGCCTGCTTTAGGGCAGCATTGGACGAGCCCACCAGAGAACCAGACTCCTCTGGTGGGCCCTGGCTTCTCCATCAGGGGAGTTGAGAGTGCCAAGGGGAGGAGCATGATGATGATAGAAGTTAGCATCTGCTTTGTTTTCTTGGAATGCAAGTGTAAGTGTGCAGCCTGCCACCCACCCACCCCCAGGCTGCAATACCATACTGCTAGCTTGTTTGCACTTGAAATTGGGCCTTTTAGGCATGTGGAGGCGGAATCTGGCCACCACGTCATGGCTGCGTCGGCGGCCTGGTATCCATACTCAGTCCCCAGCCGCCCGGCGGCCGGGTGTCCACGCTCGGTCCCCAGCCGCCAGGGGGCGGTCGGGTGTCCATACTTGGTTCCCAGCCGCCCCGCGGCCGGGTGTCCACACACTGTCCCCAGCCGCCTGGGGGCAGCCAGGTGTCCATAAACGGTCCCCAGCTGCCCCTATTTGAAGGACAGCCTAACCACAAACACGTGGACAAGTGAATGTGGCCAGGGATGGTCCATCTCACACCTTCACACTAGGTTAATATTGTGGAAGCCGGAACACAGTTGGATACTGGGATGCAACACGTCCTCCAGACATAGAGGATTGCGGGTCCTAGGTCAATCAGGCTTCAACACAAAGCTCAAAAGGTAGACAGCAGCAGTGGTCAGCCTCCTACACAATGAGTAAATTATTCATGATCATGAGGCCATCCATCTCCTTAGCTTTCTGTTCCTTGGAATGCAAGCGCATGTATGTACTAGCGGCTAGGCCTGAGGTGGTCAGCGTTTTGGCACATATCCTACCTCCTCCGAGGATTGCTGGATGTTTTCCTGCTACTATCCCAGTTCTATGACTCCTGTTAAAACATAGCTTCAGGTAATGAATGATGGATGAGGTGGTGGCAAAGGAGAAAGAGCAGGAGGAACAGGGACCATTCACATCAATATCAGGCCAGTCAACCACACATGTTTTGTAGGATATGTTTCTGTACCAAAAGGAGCGGTTCGGCTACACAGTTATAGGGCATACAGTGAGTGCAATGCCTACCAAAATTTCGAGGCACTCCAATGCCCCTTGGAAGTGACATGGAGGTCAGAGGGCCTTAACTAAACCGTTTTTTCCATTTATAGCAACTGGGTCTCCTGTGCACTGTTGGCCTAAGCAGTGAATGGAAGGCTTTCCAAAAATTATGAGGAACTGCAATGGCCCTTGAAACAGACGTGGATTACAGCATACTAAAAACCTTCTACCCATTATTGGGGAGTGGGTCTCCCTTAGTTTTTGCCTATGCATTGAAAAGCAAAAGCTGACTAAAATTAGGAGGAAATGCAATGCCCGTTGGAAGAGTCATGGAGGTTAAAGTTAATTAAAAACAACATTTCAATGCCCCTTGGAAGAGCTGTGGAGTTCAGAATGGTTTAACAAGACGGTTTCAATGCCCCTTGGAAGAGAAGTGGAGGTCACAGTAGCTTAACAAGATGGTTTTAATGCCCCTTGGAAAAGTGGTGGAGGTCACAGTAGCTTAACAAGATGGTTTTAATGCCCCTTGGAAAAGTGGTGGAGGTCGCAGTAGCTTAACAAGACAGTTTTAATGCCCCTCGGAAAAGACGTGGAGGTCCCAGTAACTTAACAAGACGGTTGTAATGCCCCTTGGAAAAGTGGTGGAGGTCACAGTAGCTTAACAAGACGGTTTTAATGCCCCTTGGAAAAGTGGTGGAGGTCACAGTAACTTAAGCAGATGGTTTTAATGTCCCTCGGTAGAGACGTGGAGGTCCCAGTAGCTTAACAAGACGGGTTTAATGCCCCTTGGAAAAGTGGTGGAGGTCACAGTAGCTTAACAAGACGGTTTTAATGCCCCTCGGAGGAGACGTGGAGGTCACAGTAGCTTAACAAGTCGGTTTTAATGCCCCTCGGAAGAGACGTGGAGGTCCCAGTAGCTTAATGAGACGGTTTTAATGCCCCTTGGAAAAGTGGTGGAGGTCACATTAACTTAACAAGACGGCTTTAATGCCCCTTGGAAAAGTGGTGGAGGTCACAGTAGCTTAACAAGACGGTTTTAATGCCCCTTGGAAAAGTGGTGGAGGTCACAGTAGCTTAACAAGATGGTTTTAATGCCCCTCGGAAGAGACGTGGAGGTCCCAGTAGCTTAACAAGACGGTTTTAATGCCCCTTACAAGAGCCATACAGTACAGCATATTACAAACATTATTCCCATTATTGGGGAGTGGGTCTCCCATAGTCTTTGCCTATGTCTTCCAAGCAAAAGCTGCCAAAAATTAGGACGGAGGAACTTGCAATGCCCCTTACAAGAGCCATGCAGTACAGCATATTACAAACATTATTCCCATTGTTGGGGAGTGGGTCTCCCATAGTCTTTGCCTATGTCTTCCAAGCAAAAGCTGCCAAAAATTAGGATGAAGGAACTTGCAATGCCCCTTACAAGAGCCATGCAGTACAGCATATTACAAAGATTATTCCCATTATTGGGGAGTGGATCTCCCATAGTCTTTGCCTATGCCTTCCAAGCAAAAGCTGCCAAAAATTAGGACGGAGGAACTTGCAATGCCCATTACAAGAGCCATGCAGTACAGCATATTGCAAAGATTATTCCCATTATTGGGGAATGGGTCTCCCATAGTCTTTGCCTATGCCTTCCAAGCAAAAGCTGCCAAAAATTAGGACGGAGGAAATTGCAATGCCCCTTACAAGAGCCATGCAGTACAGCATATTAGAAACATTATTCCCATTATTGGGGAGTGGGTCTCCCATAGTCTTTGCCTATGCCTTACAAGCAAAAGATGACAAAAATTAGGACGGAGGAACTTTCAATAATGGCAACACGGACCACGGTCACCCTGGTGGTATAGTGGTGGTGAAGGCTGAGGATAAGGAGAAGAACATAAAACAGCCGAAATGAGGAAGCGTATACCTATGTGTGGGTGTGAAGCGGTGCATGTGAATACAGCTCCCGAAATAACACAGTGGATTTGACTTTATGTTACTCTGCAGTCATTTGGCGGTGATGAGAAGTCTGGCCCAATCCAGCCCTTGTTCATTTTGATAAGGGTCAGCTTGTCAGCATTGTCAGTTGACAGGCGAGTGCGCTTATCAGTTATAATTCCACCAGCGGCATTAAAAACACGCTCCAATAACACGCTAGCGGCAGGGCAGGCCAGGACCTCCAAGGCGTACAGAGCGAGTTCATTCCAAGTGTCCAGCTTGGATACCCAATAATCAAAAGGCACAGAGGAATCACGTAGGACGCTGGTACGGTTGGCAAGGTACTCCCTCACCATCTTTTGAAACTTTCCACTCCTTGTGAGAGTACCCCGTGCCTCAGGGTCTGTCCGAAGGGAGGGTCTGAGAAAACTGTCCCAGAACGTTGACAGTGTTCCCCTGCCTCTGCTGGATTGCAGTTGCGTCTCTCTCGCCTGTACGCCTTGGTTGGTCAACGAACTGTGACCTCTGCCGCTAGCGTGTTCAGATGGGAATTTTTTTAACAGTTCTGCAGCAAGAGCCTTCTGGTACTGCCCCATTTTTGTAGACCTCTCCACCTCAGGAATAAGAGAGTGAAAGTACTCCTTGTAGCGGGGGTCTAAAAGTGTCACCAACCAGTAATGACTGTCACCCAACATTTTGACAACGCGAGGGTCACGGTTAAGGCAGCGTAACAAAGTCAGCCATGCGTGCCAGACTGGTAACGGGCAAGACTTCCGTGTCCTCACCAAGATGACGACTGACCATGCTCTCCTCCTCCTCCTCCCCCTCCTCCTCCTCCCCCCTGTCCTCAGGCCACCCATGCTGAACCAACGATATGACAGTTGTACAGGTACTACCATCTACAGCGCATGATACAAGCTCCTGTTCTTCCTCCTCCTCCTCCTCCTCTCCCTCGTTGTCCCCCAATGCACGTTGGGATGAGATGAGGCTGGGCTGTGTGTAATCGACCGCTACGGCTTCTTCATCCATCTCATCATACTCTGGCTGCAATGCCTCCTCTTTAATTCTCTGCAGAGAGCATTGCAAAAGACAGACAAGTGGAATGCTGACGCTAATGATGGCGTCATCGCCACTCCTCAAAGTTTGTCAAGATGGTACATATGTCAGAAATCCAGGTCCACTCCTGAGGTCTTATGTATGGAGTCTGACCTGAATATCGACGGCCTTGTTGCAGCTGGTACTCCACAACTGCTCTCTTCTGCTCACAAATCCTTTGCAACATGTGGAGGGTAGAGTTCCAACGTGTGGGAACATCACACACCAGTCGGTGTGACGGAAGCTGCAAATGCTGCTGCAACACAGCAAGGGCGGCGGAAGCTGTAGCCGACTTCTGAAAATGAGCTGACAGGCGTCGTACTTTGATGAGCAAATCTGGCAACTCGGGGTATGATTTCAGAAACCGCTGAAACACGAGGTTAAGCACATGAGCCAGGCATGGTACGTGTGTGATCTCGCCTCGCCTCAGAGCCGCCACCCGGTTACGGCCATTGTCACACACAACCATGCCTTGATGTAGGTTCAGCGGTGTCAGCCACAGATCTGCCTGCTCTTTCACAGCTGTCCACAACTCGTGTCAGGTTTCTCACCTAAGCTTATGAGTTTCAGCACAGCCTGTTGCCGCTTGGCGGAGGCAGTACTGCAGTGCTTCCAGCTTGTAACTGATGTGGTGATATCTGAGATGGAGGCTGAACATGAGGAGGAGGAGGAGGATGATGCGCAGGAGCTGTACACTGTGGGGGCAACTCTGACTGACATAGGGCCCGCAATCCTCGGTGTGGGGAGGATGTGTTCGGTCCCAAGGTCCGACTGGGTCCCGGCTTCCACTATGTTCACCCAGTGTGCCGTCAAGGAGATGTACCGTCCCTGGCCACAAGCACTTGCCCACGTGTCTGTTGTCAGGTGGACTCTCCCAGTACCTGTGTTGTTGAGGGCACGGCAGATGTTTTGGGACACGTGCTTGTGTAGTGCGGGTATGGCACACCAGGCAAAATAGTGTCGGCTGGGGACTGAGTATCGTGGGATGGCCACCGCCATAAGGTTGCGGAAGGATTTCGTCTCCACTAGCCTAAAAGGCAGCATTTCCAACGCAAGCAGTCATGAAATGTGCGAATTTAGGACTGTGGCCTGTGGGGCGTTAGCTGCGAATTTCCACTTTCGTTCAAAGGTCTGGGATATGGACAATTGAACGCAGCGGTGGGACGTGGATGTTGATGCTGTTTCTTGAGAAACTGCCATAACAAGTGAAGACTGAGAGGAGGGGCCATCTTTACATGCAGTATGGACAGGGGATTGCCTTGCACACACAACAGGGGGTTCTATTGCATGCACAACAGCAGAAGAAGCAGTGGTGTCACCCGCTGACACTGGTCGTGGACCCTGGGTTTCGCCCCACAAAGTCGGGTGCTTTGCTGCCATGTGCCTGATCATGCTAGTGGTGGTCAGGCTGGTAGTTTTGTCACCCCTGCTGATGCTGGCATGACAGGTGGTACAAATGGCCTTTTTGGGGTTATCAGCAGAGTCTTTAAAAAAATTCCAGACTCTGGAAGACCTACAGATTGAACTGGCAACGTCCCTCGTGTTGGTGTTACGGGGAACTGTTGCCTGCCTTCTGTGTGCGGCCACCACACTGCTTCTTCCTGCCTGTTTGGGTACTCTGCCTCCCTCACTCTGTGTGCTGCTGGCCTCGCTCTGCATGTCCTCCTGCCACGTTGGGTCAGTTACTAGATCATCCACCACCTCCTCCTCTTCCACTTGCGCACCACGATCCTCCTCCTCACTTCCTGGCAATTGTGTCTCGTCATCGTCCACCTCTTGTGACAAATTGCCAGCGTCGGCTTCCTGTGGCCGTGGCTGTTCAAATATTTGGGCATCGCTACATGGGATCTCCTCTTCCACCACTTCAAGTAGAGCAGGCGAGGGGCACAAATCTGGAAATGGACCAGTGAACAGCTCTTCAGAGTGTCCAAGTGTGGGATCAGTTGCTGTCTGACGACACTCGGCATGGTGGGAGTAAGGAGCATCAGGGTGAGGAGGAGTATGTGTTAGAACCCTCCTGTTAGTTTTTTCTGTCACGTGACCATCTGCCTATATTTTCCAACTCCATCCTTCTGGCTTTGCTGGACTTCAGTGTTGTTTGACTGTCTCGCTAGCCAGGTGCTTCGGTGCCTATCTCTGTCTAGTTCGCATGGTCCTCTGGGACCTCTAGTACTTTTTGTCAGTTTGTCTTTTATGTGCTGCAGCAACTTCTGTTAGGAGGTGTCGCATTTTTGTCCCAGTCCTTAGTACTTTTAGGGACCCCTTCCTTATTTCTATAGGTCTTCGTTCAGACTAGCCGAGGACATAGGCGGGTCTGTTCACAAGGAACAGGCAGCCCGCTACATCGTAGGGATTCAGCTTAGTCTTACTGTAGGGACAGCTTTCCCCTATCTTTCCTTAGTTCTTGTTGCAGATCATAACAGTATGCGGTCGAGACTCACGGCTACTAAGATTTGACCGTGTGGAAGACAGACCAGAGGTGGTGGTGCCCAGGTAACTGGAAGTATTATCTGCTATCCAATTAATAACCTGTTCACACTGATCAGTTTGCATTACTGGTGTTGTTCTGTGCTTCCCTAGTAATCCGGTCAAGAAGTGGGAGCGAGAAGATGTGGCTGTTGGTTGTGGCACATTTTCACCTTGGCCACGGCCCTGTCCTCTGCACGTACTATCACCAGAACGTCCAGTTCCACGTCCCTTGCCACGCGCCTTGCCCATTGTAAAGGAAGTAAAATAGCTTACACTCGCACTATCAATGGAAAAAGGGTAATAAAAAGTAGATTAGAACCGTGGAAGAGGAAAACCACACTTCTGTTTCTCTGGCCTACACCAGACTATTTTCAACAGATATATTTGTGTCTGAACAATCAGGGAGACACTAATACAGTTTTTTTTTTTATGGCAAAAAATGCCAAAAGCAGGATAACACAGATTTTTTACCGTGGAACAGCAAAACCACAGTTATAATTTACTGGTGCATACCAGACTTTTTTAAATATATATATTTGCGGCTGAACAGTGAGCGACACACTCAAACTGTTTTTTTTTAGATGCAAATGGCCCAAAAGTGGATAATACAGAGGTTTGAACCGTGGAACTGCAAAACCACACTTCTGTTTCTCTGGCCTACACCAGACTATTTTCAACAGATATATTTGTGTCTGGCTGTCACAGACACACTTTTTTTTTTTTTTGGGGGTAGGGGACACCAAAAGGTTAATAAGACGGGTATTTGTACAGTGTGAAGGAGGAAAAAAAAAGAGGATTTAGATGTAAAAAAAAGGATTTTTCCTGGCCCCCAAGACCTGGAGCTAAGTCCAGCAATTTCAGCAACAGGAGGACACAGGACTGTAATGCAGCATTTGCTGGTATAACCACTGCGTCTCCTATACAGCCTGCCTGCCTGCCCGATATCTGGGATGGATATTAGTCCTGAGAAGGACTGTTTGTTTGATCTGGCAGCCTTTACAGACCCTACACTAACTATTTTGCAGTATATATCTCTCCCTAAATCAGCAGCGCTGTCCCTACACTGTCTAATCCCAGCCGTCTGTGTCCAAGATTTTAAATACTCGAGGTGACGCTGTGCGGCCAGCCAATCAATGTAATGCCCACAACCAACATGGCTGCATCATTACAGTGACTGGCTGGCAATCCCTGCATGTTCATTGGCTCTGTAAAGAGCGCCAAACATGCAGGGCGGAGACCCGAGCTCCCACCCAAGTAACCCGGAAATGCTCGGTGCTCGCTGAACATCCCGAGTAGCGTGATGCTCGGGCGAGTACTGAGCAGTGTTGAGCATGTTCGCTCAACACTAATTATTAAATCTGCTGCTGTAGTTGTAGTACAGCAGTAATCTAGGAATTTCAGAAATAAGTACATTGGCAATAATGTGTCAAAAGGTAAAATGGCAGCAGGTGACAGTTCCAATGGAGAAGGAACCTACCTTTTTAAATCAAGGTTCTTTTTGTTGTTACCGATGTGTTCCAATGGACAAGTTAATATTTAATTTGTATAGTTATCAAATCAAGAAACGTAAGTATTTACAGTGTTCATCATAAATGAGTACACCCCAGACACCCTTTATTTTATTTTCAGAGTCAACATTTTCTGAGATACCATACTACAAAATACTCCCACAAATGTGGGCAATTGATTGCAAACACGATTTGATATTTTTGCACACCCAAAAGACGAATTTTACTAACAAATTCATTTAAGACCTCGTTGCAAAAATCAGTACACCCCAATGAAAGTCTTAGGAGCAAAGCTAAAGTTTAGACTACAAAACTCTAACAAGCATCCCGCCACAGGTAAGTCTAATTCATTAAACAATTGTCCAGCAGACAATTGACTAAAAACAGGCGTTACTTAACAAAGAAACCCCTTTCTCATTTCATGTCAGCAATGGCACCACATGGAAGAGAAGTGTCACAAGACCTATGAAAGAAAATAATTTCTTTACACAAGAAAGGTGAAGTCTACAAGAAGATCAACAATGCTTTACTTATCAGTCAGAATATTGTAGCAAAACTGATATAAAAACTTAACAAAGATGGAACTGCAACCATTTCACAGAGATGTTCAGGCCAACCACGGAATGTACCATGTAAACAAACCATAGCACTACTGAAAATCAGTGCCCAAGTAGGATCCAGCACCATATAATAAGCAATAAATACTTGGCACTCAAGGATAAATGAAAGTAGTATTTAATGGCATTCCAATAATAGTACAAAGACATTTCGGTCCTCAAGACCTTCATCAGTGTACAGACTGCTCATAGAAGGTTAAGGAGATGCCCTGGTTAAGGGCGTTTCCATAACCAGCGATGGATTCCACGTTTGCCACGACACTATGTATAGCATCACCTACACCTCTGGATCATTTACCATATGTATACATATACAGTACAGACCAAAAGTTTGGACACACCTTCTTCTTTTTTTGTTAAGTATATAATTCCTTCAATGTGAATGTACAATTTGCAAAGTCATGAAAATGCAGAAAAATCTTTAAATGAGAAGGTGTGTCCAAACTTTTGGTCTGTACTGTATGTATGTATGTATGCTATATATAGTGTCACGGCAAACGCGGAATCCATCGCTGGTTATGGAGACGCCCTTAACTAGGGCGTCTCCTTAACCAGGGCGTCTCCATAACCAGAGGTGGAAGCCACGTTTGCCCCGCCACCATATATAGTGTCATCTACACCTCTGGATTATTTACTATTAAGGATACTGTGTCCTTTCTATTTCCCCTCCTATGAGCAGTCTGTACACTGATGAAGGTCTTTAGGACCGAAACATCTGTCTTTGTACTATTATTGGACTGCCATTAAATACTACTTCCATTTGTCCTTGAGTGCCAAGTATTTATTGCTTATTGACCACGAAAGTTAACACCTTAACAGAAGCGTATTTTCATACGAAGGGTTGAAGAAAATCGACATGCAAGTTCACTTCAATGAGCTAAAGAAGTAGAAAGCCAAATCGGGTGAGTGCTTCCCATGACACAATTTGGCATACACTGCAGAGGAATGGCATGCATGTGTGTCATCCACGAAGGAAGCCTCTCCTAAAACCCATACTGGGACTCTATACTCTGGAGTGATGAGACCAAGATAAATGTTTTAGAACTGATGAGTTCAAAACTGTATGACGTCACAAAGGTGTGGGGTACAAAGGAAAATGAATGATGCCTATAGTGAAACATGGTGGTGGCAGTGTCCTTATGTGGGGCTACATGAGTGCTGCTGGTGTCAGTAAGATACATTCCATTGATGTTATCATGAATTTACAGATATACTGTGCTCTATATTGAAAGAAAAGATGCTACCATCACTGTGTGCCAGGGGCATAAATAGAAATCATGAGGCCCCATAGCTGTAGTTCTAATTGGGCCCCGACCCCCCAAAAAAAATATATATATTCGGTGGGGTCACAGAAGAGCATATCTCACAACCTTGCAACTTTTACAATGTAATTTTCCTCCTACTGAAGCCCTAGATTTCCCTTTCATCGCACCCATATACTATGATGCCAACAAAAGTGCCCCACAAACACTATATGTACCACCACAGTGAATTCCTCCACAGTGTCCTCAACATGCTCAGTATGATCACCCTACTGTACCAAATCTTAACTCCGCGGAAAAAGTATGATGACCCCAACCCAGTATGATCTCCCAATTGTAACCCCCACATAGCCGCCCACGCCCATGCAGTATAATATGCAGTATAATAGGGCTGCAAACAGTATAATGGCACCACACCTCTCCACACTGTATAATAGCCTGCATTATCCCTCCAAACAGTCTAATTACCCACACAGCCCTCAACACAATATGATGTGACCCCATACAAACCTTTACAATGTATAACTGCTTGCATACAGTATAATCACCCCCACATAGCCCTCCATAAAGTATAAAGGCTGCCACATAACCCTCCAAATGTTATAATGGCCCCCACACACCCCACCATTTAGTAAAATGGGCCCCAAGTAGCCTTCCATATACCATGGCATGTAAAAGTTTGGGCACCCCTGATCAAAATTACTGTTATACTGTTATTGTGAACAGTTAAGCAAGTTCAAGATGAAATGATCTCTAAAGGCCTAAAGTTAAAAGATGACATTTCCTTTGTATTTTAGGCAAAATATATATATATTTTCATCTTTTACATTTTAAAAACTACTAAAAAGAAAATGGGCCCATGCAAAAGTTTGCACCTAGTAGCACCCCCTTTTGCAAGTATCACAGCATGTAAATGCTTTTTTGTAGCCATCCAAGAGTCTTTCACTTCTTGTTTGAGGGATTTTCATCCATTCTTCCTTGGAAAATTCTCCCAGTTCTGTGAGATTCCTGGGTCTTGCATGCATTGCTATTTTGAGGTCTAGTCACAGATTTTCAATGATGTTCAGATCAGGGGACTGTGAGGGCCATTGTAAAATCTTCATCTTGCGCCTTTTGAGGTAGTCTATTGTGGATTTTGAAGTTTGTTTAGGATCATTATCTATTTGTAGATGCCATTCTCTTTTCAACTTCAGCTTTTTTACAGATGGTGTTATGCTTGTATCAAGAATTTGTCGAAATTTCAATTAATCCATACTTTCCTCTAACCGTGAAATGTTCCCTGTGCCATTGACTGCAAAACAACCCCAAAGCATGATTGATCCACACCCATGCTTAATGTTTGGCGAGATGATCTTTTCTGGATATTCTGTGCCGTTTTTTCTCCACACTTACAGGTGCATCTCACTAAATTAGAATATAATCAAAAAGTAAATTTATTTCAGTTATTCAATAAAAAAAGTGAAACTCCTATATTATATAGAGTCATTACAAACATTGATCTATTTCAAGTGTTTATTTCTGTTAATGTTGATGATTATGGCTTACAGCCAATGAAAACACAAAAGTCATTGTCTCCGTAAATTAGAATACTTTATAACAACAGCTTGAAAATGTTTTTAACATCAGAAATGTTGGTCTACTGAAATGAATGTTCAGTAAATGCACTCAATACTTGGTCAGGGCTCCTTTGCATCAATTACTGCATCAATGTGGCGTGGCATCTAGGCGATCAGCCTGTGGCACTGCTGAGGTGTTATGGAAGCCCAGGTTTCTTTGAGAGCAGCCTTCAGCTCGTCTGTATTGTTGGGTCTGGTGTCTCTCATCTTCCTCTTGACAATACCCCATAGATTCTCTGTGGGGTTAAGGTCAGGCGAGTTTGCTGGTCAAACACAGTGATACTGTTCTTTTTAGACCAGGTATTGGTACTTTTGGCAGTGTGGACATGTGCCAAGTCCTGCTGGAGAATGAAATTTCCATCTCCAAAAAGCAGAGGGAAGCATGAAGTGCTCTAAAATTTCCTGGTAAACGGTTTGGTGGACCTACACCAGCAGATGACATGGCTCCCCAAACCATCACTGATTGTGGAAACATCACACTAGACCTCAAGCAGCTTGGATTGTGTGCCTCTCCATACTTCCTCCAGACTATCGGACCTTGTTTCCAACTGAAATGCAAAATTTACTTTGCATTTACTTAGTGTGTCAATGACTGCCTTCATTGACTCTGTCAAGTCAGCAGTGTTCCCCATGATTGTGGAGCCTACTGAAACAGACTAAGGGAACTTTTTAAATGCTTAGGAAGCCTTTGCAGGTGTTTTTTGTTAATTATTTCATTTACTGAGATAATGACTTTTGTGTTTTCATTGCCTATAAGCCAGAATCATCAACATTAACAGAAATAAACACTTGAAATAGATCATTCTGTTTGTAATGACTCTATATAATATATGAGTTTCACTTTTTGCATTGAAGAACTGAAATAAATTAACTTTTTGATGATATACTAATTTAGTGAGATGCACCTGTTACGCTCACGCCCGGACTGATTGGCATGAGCGTGGTTTGTGGTCCCACTGGCCCACAAACCGAGGAGTGCCTGGAGGGGCGAGACTAGGGGCCTCGCTAGATCCGACCTTGGACGCACGGCGGCTTAATCGACTCTGTGGTCCGAGGAGGGACGAGGGAGGTGGCCCAGGTGCTACTCCAGGGCAGACCCCGGTCACACAGCTGTTGACCCACACCGGGATATGCAGGAACTGGCAGGTTCGGCTGGTGTGTAGATAGGCAGGCAGGTACTAGTGGGCACAGCTGATATACAGGCAGGCAGGTACTGGCGGGGGCGCCTGGTATACAGACAGGCAGGTAGACAGGCTGGATAGGGATCAGTGCAGACTGGGATACAGGAGCAGAGCCACAGATGCGGACAGGAAGCAAATCAGAGCAGGGCAGAGCAGAGCCGCAAGTGCGGAGGGGAAGTGGAGCAGAGCAGGGCAGAGCAGAGCAGAGTCACCACTGAGGACAGGAAGCAGAGCAGGGCAGAGCAGAGCCACAGGTGCGGACGGAAAGCAGAGCAGGGTAGAGCCGCAGGTGCGGATGGAAGCTGAGCAGGGCAGAGCCGCAGGTACGGATGGGAAGCAGAGCAGGAAAGAGCAGAGCAGCAGGTGTGTACAGGAAGGGAAGCAGAGCAGGGAAGAGCAGAGCAGCAGGTGTGGACGGGAAGCGGAGCAGAGCAGGGCAGACCAGAGCCGCAGGTGCAGATGGGAAGCGGAGCAGAGCAGGGCAGAGCAGAGCCACAGGTGCAGACGGGAAGTGGGGCAGAGCAGAGCCACAGGTGCACATGGGAAGCGGAGCAGAGCAGGGCAGAGCAGAGTCGCAGGTGCAGACAGGAAGCGTAGCAGGGCAGAGCAGAGCCGCAGGTGCAGACAGGAAGCGTAGCAGGGCAGAGCAGAGCCACAGGTACAGACGGGAAGTGGAGCAGAGCAGGGCAGAGCAGAGCCACAAGTGCGGATGGGAAGCAGAGCAGAGCCGCAGGAGCAGACAGACTGGACAGGGCTCTGTTCACATGGAACAGCCAGGGATGGAAAAACACAGGAAGATAGCTAGAACTCAGGAGGTAGATACAGAGGCAGGGAGACAGGACAAGCAGAACCAGATACACACAAGGCACTTGCTATGGAGTAGTGAGTGGACACAGAACTCACAAACAGAAGTACAGAGACAATGAGTTGGAGTTAGGTACTGGTTCAGACACTGCAGGAAAAGGGAAGGATCGGACACATAGGCAAACAGGTAACGGGCTAGGAAACAGTTCAGAAAGGAACGAGGTACAGGAAAAAGATACAGGTACGGGCCTGGGTACTCAGCCCCCAGGGTGGCGGAAACAGACTAGAAGTCACAGATACAGGTAATGGGCCTGGGTACTCAGCCCCCAGGGTGGCAGAAACAGGCAAGATTCAGGACAGGACCTGGCAACTCACAGTTGCACAGAACACACTGTAAGTGTTATGATCTGCAACATAAACTAAGGAAAGAGTGGGAAAAGTTGTCCCTACAGTAAGACTAAGCTGAATCCCTACGATGTAGCGGGCAGCCTGTTCCTTGTGAACAGACCCGCCTTCGTCCTCGGCTAGTCTGAACGGAGACCTATAGAATAAGGGGAGGGGTCCCTAAAAGAGCTAAGGACTGGGACAAAAATGGGACACCTCCTAACAGAAGTTGTTGCAGAGCAAAAGACAAACTGACAAAAAGTACTAGAGGTCCCAGAGGACCAAGCAAACTAGACAGAGATAGGCACCGAAGCACCTGGCTAGAGAGACAGGCAAAAAACACTGAAGTCCAGCAAAGCCAGAAGGGCGGAGCTGGAATATATAGGCAGCTGGTCACGTGACCGCAAAACACAAGATAGCAAAAACTAACAGGAGGGTTCTAACAGTACCCCCTCTTCTATGAGGATCCTCTGGATCCTCCAGGCCCAGGCCTATCAGGAAACCTCCTGTGGAAAGCTTTAACAAGCCTAGGAGCAGAGACATCATCCGTCCTTACCCAGGAGTTATCTTCGGGACCGAAACCCTTCCAGGAGACAAGATACTGTAATATCCCTCTATGCCATCTTGAATTCAAAATACGAGAAATGTCATATTCACCGTCTTCCACCACAGGAGGAACTGTGACAGTGGCGTCCCTATTAGAAACGTCAGCCTTTTTCAACAAGGAAACATGAAACACAGAATTAATCTTCCAGGAAGTAGGGACATCCAACTTGACAGCAGATGGGTTAACAATCTGAAGCACTTTAAATGCACCCACAAACTTAGGACCCAGTTTTTTAGAGGGAATCCTCAACCGCAAGTTCTTCGAAGACAACCAAACCATATCACCCACAGTAAACAAAACCTCTTTACGTTTCCTGTCAAAATACTTCTTGGACTTCTTGTTACCCTCTTGCAGGTTACAACGTACGTTAGTCCAAACTCTCTCCAAATCACCGGAAAAATTCTCCTCCTCCGGCACCGCCGACCCCAATTTGGAGAACAAACCAAAAGACGGATGTCTCCCAGTGCAACAAAAAAAAGGAGAACACCCAGCAGAGGAGGATGTATGATTGTTAAGAGCAAATTCTGCGAGAGGCAGAAACTTAGACCACACCTCTTAATTGTCCGCCACAAAACAACGCAAAAACTGTTCAACATCCTGGTTCTTTCTTTCAGTCTGTCCATTAGACTCAGTATGATAACCAGACAAAAATGAACTCCCAACCTGTCACAAAAAGCACGCCAAAAGCGAGCCACAAACTGAGGTCCTCTATCAGAAACAATATCCGTGGGAACGCCATGGAGATGACAATCTCCTTAACAAATGCCTTAGCGAGTGTCTTGGCGCAGAGCAGCTTAATGAATGGAACCAAATGACACATCTTACTAAAACGGTCTACGACCACCCAGATGACAGTAAAACTCTCAGACACAGGAAGATCAGTAATAAAATCCATAGAGAGATGCGTCCAAGGAGCACTAGGAACCTCCAGAGGGCAAAGCAACCCCGCAGCAGGAGTATGTCAAGCCTTTGACCTAGCACACACAGTACACTGACGCACCCACTTGATGACTTCCTTCTGCCATCCAGGCCACCAAAAACTGCGACTGATAAGTCTCTTAGTCTCCGAAACTCCTGGATGACCTGCCAACCGAGACTCATGACACTCCACAAACAAATCTCTCCTAAAGGCTCTAGGCACAAACAACCTCCCATGGGGAGTGTTAGATGGAGCATCATCTTGAGCATTCAGAATCCCATTCTCCAAATCGGAGTCCAATGCCGCCACCACAAATACTTTCTGCAAAATGCTCTCCTCCTCCTCGGCACCGACCGTAGGAGAGAAGCTGCGAGATAAAGCATCGGCTTTAACATTCTTAGTACCAGGGATATAGGTAACAGAAAAATGAAACCGAGAAAAAAAAAGTGCCCACCTAGCTTGACGGGCATTCAAGCGCTTGGCAGCATCCAGATAGATCAAATTCTTATGATCTGTGAAAACCTGAATAGGAAATCTAGCACCTTCCAAAAAATGGTGCCAGTGTTAAAACGCAAGTTTAATAGCCAGCAACTCCTGATTTCCAACATCATAATTCAGTTCGGTTTCCGAAATTTTTTTCGAAAAGAAGGCACAAGGATGTACTCCACCCTTGTTCTCCTGAGACAAAACTGCTCCCACCCCCACCGATGAAGCATCGATCTCGACCAAAAAAGGTTTGGTCTCATCAGGCTGTATAAGGATAGGGGCAGAACTGAACCTCTCTTTGAGATACTCAAACGCTTCAATGGCTTCAGTAGTCCACTGGGTCGTATTTGCACCTTTCCTGGTGAGATCGGTTAGAGGTTTAACAATTACAGAAAAATTCTTAATGAATTTCCTGTAATAATTGGCAAAACCCAAAAACCTCTGTATAGATTTCAAACCAAAAGGCCTAGGCCATTCCTGCACAGCCCTCGCTGGAGACAATGTAGCCCAAAAAACTAATTTTCTGCACAGCGAACTCACATTTCTCCAGCTTAGCAAAGAGTGAATTATCACTCAATAACTGCAAAACTTCACGTACACTCTGCCAATGGGACTCCAGATCTGGCGAATAATTCAAAATGTCATCCAAATACACAACCACATTCTTACCAATCAAAGGTCTCAGGATGTCATTAATAAGGTTCTGAAAAAATGCAGGTGCATTGGTAAGACCGAAGGGCATCACCAGATTCTCAAAATGACCTACTGGAGTGTTAAAAGCAGTTTTCCATTCATCATCCTCCTTCTCACGTAACAAATTGTATGCCCCTCGGAGATCAATTTTTGAGAACCACTTGGCTCCCACTGACTGGTTAAACAAGTCAGGAATTACCGGCAATGGGTAGGAATTGCGTACGGTAATCTTATTAATTTCACGAAAATCCAGACATGGGCGTAAACCGCCGTCCTTTTTTTTAACAAAGAAGAATCCGACTGCCACAGGCGACTTAGAAGGTCTAATGTGACAAGCAGCCAGGCTAGTTTGTATGTACTCCTCCAAGGCCTTTCTTTCAGGGATAGTAAGATTAAACAAGCGACTTTTGGGAAGAGTAGCACCTGGAACAAACTCAATGGCGCAATCATAATCCCTATGAGGGGGTAAAACTTGCGACTCCTCCTCCGAAAAAACCCTCCAAAAATCTTGAATAGGTACTGGTAATTCCCCTTTTTCCACAGCCGCAATGCGACCATTACAACATTTATCATAGCACTTCGGACTCCAAGACTTAATCACATTAGTAGACCAGTCCAACAAAGGATTGTGCAGTTTTAACTAAGGCAATCCTAGAGCAACTGGAGAGGGCAAATTATCCAAAACAACCAAGTCCAAATTTCTTGGTGAACACCATTGATAGTGAGAGGAAATGCAGCAGTCTTGTGAGTAATACATTTTAAAGGAGTGTTATCAATTGCAACCACAGAAATAGGAGATGACAAAGGTTTGGATTTCAATTTAAGTTTTTCCAAAAACCCTTTATCAATCACATTAAGTGTTGAACCACAATCCACAAATGCCTGAAATTCAATCAAATCTCCCTGCAGAGTAGTACACCCAGAAAGGAACACTCCTGCAGAGTGTAGACAAGCTATACGGGCGTAACTGACCTTTTTTTTTTCTTTACTTAAACGACGCTCACAATACTTAATCAAATGATCAGCTTTACCACAATAAAGACACAAACCTTCGGCGAATCTCCGATCTCTTTCTTGAGAGCTGAGTGACATCGCCCCAACCTCCATTGGTTCACCGCTGTCAGAGCAGATTTCTGGAAACTAGGACCTGAAGTTACAGGAGTTTTTACATCATTCACCCTGGACCTTATTCTCCTGTCCACACGAACAGCTAACTGCATAGCTTCCTGCAGAGTCTCAGGTGCAGGGAATGCAATTAGCAAATCCTTAACCCTTTCACTCAGACCAGCAAGAAATAAACTTTTCAGCACCAAATCATTCCACTTAACTTCTGAAGCCCATCTCCTGAAGTGTGTGCAATAAATTTCAACATCATCTGACCCCTGATTCAAACGTCTAAGTTCTGATTCAGCAAATGAGATTCGATCAGGATCGTCATATAATAGCCCCATAGCAGAAAAAAATTCCTCAACAGAACTTAAACACAGATCATAAGGCTGGAGAGAAAAGGCCCACCCATGTGGTTCTTTGCGCAAAAGTGACATAATAAAACCAATGCGCAGTGATTCATTCCCAGAGGACCTCGGTCTCAAATGAAAATATAACAAACAAGCATTTTTAAAGGAAAAAAAATCTTGCTGTTTACCATAAAAAATATCAGGCAGTCCTACCTTCGGTTCCACAAAATGCGCTCCAGGACAGCTACTCACGTGTTGCTGAAGCTTGGCCACCTCCAGAGGCAATCCCTGCAGGCGTTGAGCCAACTCCTGGACGGAAACCATATTGATCCCCGAATTTATTTCCCTTTAGTTTTTTTTTTTTGGGCTGGACTTACTGTTATGATCTGCAACATAAACTAAGGAAAGAATGGGAAAAGCTGTCCCTACAGTAAGACTAAGCTGAATCCCTACGATGTAGCGGGCAGCCTGTTCCTTGTGAACAGATCCGCCTTCGTCCTCGGCTAGTCTGAACGGAGACCTATAGAATAAAGGGAGGGGTCCCTAAAAGAACTAAGGACTGGGACAAAAATGGGACACCTCCTAACAGAAGTTGTTGCAGAGCAAAAGACAAACTGACAAAAAGTACTAGAGGTCCCAGAGGACCAAGCAAACTAGACAGAGATAGGCACCGAAGCACCTGGCTAGAGTGACAGGCAAAAAACAAAAAAAAGTCCAGCAAAGCCAGAAGGGCGGAGCTGGAATATATAGGCAGCTGGTCACGTGACCGCAAAACACAAGATAGCAAAAACTAACAGGAGGGTTCTAACAGTAAGAAAGCGTTGATCAGGCACCTCCCACTGGGTGGAGGTGGTTTAAGTGTCCAGTTACTCACAGCAATTGGCTGGGGATGCATTAGGACTGCACACACTGTAATTTTAAGAATCAGGAAGTTCCAGCGCCACCGCCCTAAGCCAGCAGACAAGAAACATGCACACAGCAAGTAGAGGAGCATATTGCACAGCCTGGACTGGTAGTTAAGTTGGTGGTCTTGCATGGTGGGAGATGGTAAGTCATGCCAGCATGTCGCCAAGGATGTTACAGCACCTGTATACAGATAATGTATGTAAAGCGCTGCGGAATATGTTAGCGCTATATAAAAAAAATAATAAATAAAAAAAATAAAATAAAGATAAAGATTATATACTTGATATATACTGTATATCCACACAAATGACAGTACAACGTTTGATCGTCAACCCATATTTCAGGGCAAAGGAGATAATAAAGTCTTTAAATTACTTTTATTTACAAGAATCATCAGAATTTGGTCAGTGTCAGTTTTAACCATCAGCATTTCATCAGTGACTTTCATGTATAGATAAATAAATTATAAAGCTTCTCCTATACATTAGAATGTGAATCTCGGTCAGTGCACAGAAGGATGTGCACGGATGTCATCTTTATGTTGCCCATGGTTTTCATGGACCCATAGACTTGTATTGGTACTTTTCTTCTGTGATGCCCATAAAAAGAGAACATGTCTCCGTGACTTTTCTATGGATACCCAGTCCACAAAAAAACATGGACATGCGAACAGTCCCATAGACTATAATTGGTACGAGTTCTAACCTTGAACATCATGGTTAGTGTCATGGCTCGGTTTGGAAATTTGATTCAGTGACCTTTTTCTTTATAGTCAGTTCTTCTGTCTCTTGAGCTATTGCTCTTTTCCTTCCCTGTCCAAATGCTGATTGTTCTTATTGTCACTATTCTCCCTTCTTAGTTTACTTCTCTATAGTTGTTTTCCTTTTTCCAATTTTGGTTTGCCCTATCACCTTCTGGATGGGGCTTTATATATTTTCCCTTCACTGCACTTCACTGCTATACTTCAAGGTGGATTTGTGATAAGGAGTTCCAGCCCTTTAGCAAAGGTATTTTCCCTGCTAGATTTACACCACTTATATTCTTGCTGTGTGTCACTTTGTCTACCTTCCCAGCACGTTTTCCTTTTACCACTTTCTGGGAGGTTATACTAGTTTTATTTATTTTTGGGTTCTCCTTACTATTCCCTCTCTCCCCTTTTATGAACGTGCTTTAACTTTTTCACCCTGGGTCTTTGTATCCACCTGCACACCTGCCTCTCCCCTTGTTGGCAGTGTATTGCGGCCTCCCTTTTGGTTCCTCAGGAGGCACGAGAAACCCTTTTAGGGAGTCAGATCTGAGATGGTGTTTTTAGTTGTGCAGCTAGGAATTGACTAATCTGTACAGGGACCAGTTTGGTGTAGGTGCGGCTTCTCTCTATATTAAGTCTTCCTTACTCCCTTTACCGATGTGTGAGTGTGGTACATGCATAACAGATTGGACATGTACGTGAAGCATGGATGACTGAATGAGGCCTAACAGAGAGGATGCTCCATATGACAAGATTCTTAAATATATAGTGTATATTTGAAAACTGAACCATATGGACAGTATATATAAACCCTTGTATAGTCCCTAATGCTCTTCCAGCATGTGGTATGGAGTATCGCCCAGGCATGTGCCTACTTGTATTGTGTTGACACAGCTTTACCTTTTTATTAATGTTCTATTTAAATTTTACAGAAAAGTATGAATAGTTGTGAAAAGCTACAATTACTGTATGTGTTAAAATGGTTTATAATTATTTGTATTTCACCCACACCATTTATTGTTGTGCTATTTGAAGCTTCAATAATGTAAAAAGCTGCTTAAAGAAATAATTGCTAAATATTTTTGTAAAGGGTTGACAGCTCATCATAGATATTGCTACTATGTTTTTAAAAGGTCCCACAAACAAAGCTACAAAACAGCTAATACTTCAGGATTAAAAAATATGAAAAATAACAACTTTGAATATGTTCCTTTTACTTTTACACTGGAAGAAACAATAGCCATCAAAATTCATGTCTTTTCAGAGTGAGTATATGTGCTCTTCTCTGGACTGAAGAAAATAGTTTTTTCAGCATCACTTACAGATGACTACCAAGTCAATGGCTGACCCCTAAAGAGCCTTGGTTAGCGTTATTTGTCAAACCACAACCTGTGGACAGATGCACTTACACAAGTTTCTCAGAGCTTTAGAGAAAAATTTATATTGGGTTTACTTATGATCAACAAGGAGATATGTGGCACTCCTCAATGGTAGATGGATGCTCAAGTAGGATCCACTTCACGGAGTGCCAAATTCTCTTTGTTTTAATATGTGGGGTTTACTTATGCTGACCTCAGTTGTTAAACGACCGACGATTAGCTACATGCACACTAATCGGCGGTCATTTAACCCTTCACCCTGAAGCCTGTTTTCACCTTCATGCCCAGGCCAAATTTTACAATTCTGACCAGTATCACTTTCTGTGGTAATAACTCAATGAATCTCAGTGTTTCTGAGACTGATTTTTCATGAAACATTGCACTTTATGCTAGTGGTAAATTTAGGTTGAAATTTTTTGCGTTGATTTGTGAAAATATCGGAATTTCGCAATTTTCAAACTTTCAATTTTTAAATCCTCAAACCAGTTGGTTATGCGGTACAAAATAATTTAAAAAATAACATTTCCCATATGTCTTTACATCATCATCTTTTTTAAACATGATTTTTTTTTGTTTGGAAGTTATAATTAGAGATGAGCAGATCAATCCGCAGTTCGAATTAAATTTCCTGAAAATCACAGTTTCACACAAATTTGAACATTTTGATATTCGATTTGTGGTTCGCAATAGAAAACAGCTTGCCCGACACCATTTTCCACACTGCTGAAGCTTCAACGAGTGGGCTAATGTCATTTTTGTGATGTCGCACATGCCTTCCCATAATGCCTTAACAGCTATGACATTTTACAGATTATCATACCTTGTATAGTTACATAGGTTGGAAAAAGACTTAGGTCCATCAAGTTTAACCTTCCTCCACTAATTGGACATTTTGCCACTAATTTAACTATAACCCACAATGTTATGTGTATTGAGGAATCATCCAACTCTTTTTTAAAGGCTATTATTTTGTCCACCATTACTACCTCTTGTGGTAGTCTGACTGCTCTAACTTTTAAAGAACCCTTTCTTATTTAGCCGCCGGAATCGCCTTTCTTCCACCCGTAATAAGTGCCCCCTGGTAGTATGGTCTTTGGAAAGAATAAGTCATGTGGCAGTCCTTTGTATTGACCACACATATATTTATACAGGTAAATGAGATCTCCTCTGAGGCGTCTTTTTTTCTAAGCTAAACAAACCCAACTTTTCCAATCTCTCATCATATGAGAGGCTTTCCATCCCTTGTAATTGTAGAGCCCAGGGGGGGAATGGGGAGTACTAGGCACCCGGGCCTTGTTACTGCCTGAACCTGGGGGATGTCGCGGTGGTCGGCTCCCGGGGCCGTACCCTGGGCCTCCCTTTTAAAAGGGTGGATGATTATGTTACTAAGTTTGTGACGCTACCTGTGTTGTCTGGTGAGGATCACCAGCCCTGCGGCAGCCCACTGGGGCCGGTGTTAAGGCAGCTTGCGTGGTATAGCTCCCCACGGGTGGAGCTAGGCCTCAGGGCAGCGGGGATTTAAGGATGCAGGACAGATGGGACCCAGCCGGGTCAGAGCAAGAACAGGGACAGACACGATAGTCACTTGAGTACCTTTTACTGATGGAAATTCAGGCACGTCCCGGAGCACTGTAGGATGAAGGGTGCATATCAGGATCCTCCCCAGGGAGCGGGTGTAGGGCCTCCTGTTTCTTGCCTTTGTGTGGTAAGTTTCTGACCTGCCTGGAACTAGGCCTAACCTGGTTTCTGTACTGCACCGGCTGACTTTGTGGTAGGGCCTTCTCTTGGAGCACGCGCTCCCAGCTTGCGGGGCCTCCGTGACTCCTGGCTCTGTTACTTATCAGCTCTTAGGTGATCCTGGGACTTGAAGTCTTCCAGGGATTCCGGTTATGTCCTACTGGGTCCTAGAGATCCCGGTAAGCTTGGACCCGGTGTCCGGTATATGCTTTCTGGGGTGAGCTTGTACAGCTCCTCTGCCCCCAATGCTACTCACTTTCCACTCGCCTTCGACCACGCTCGGTCCCTCACTAGGCTATACACACTAGCGGCAGCTTGCCGCGCTTCACCGATCTTATGGCGCCGGCACACCTTGAGCTCTAACTGAGCTACAACTGCGTCTGGACTGGGCTCCACTGCAGGCTGACCTCTCTGTAGACTCCAGACTAGACTGAGCTCGACTCTGTATTCTGGTCTGTACTTGCTGATCTCTCCAGAGGAACTGCTGAATCCACTGTCTGCCTGGCTCCACCTTCCCTAATTATAACCCTAACGGGCTCCCTCTAGTGGTCTGAGGTGGAAGGTGGAGGTGTGTGTATGCTGTGGGGGCCTCTTGTGGAGGAATCCTTTAATGCACCCCTCTAGGATCTGTGGCTCCAAGCACAGCTGGGCGCCACATTCCCCCCTAGCAAAGCTCAGCACTCCCGGGCTGAAGTACATTTTAGAAAACGATAAACATTAACAATCTTCCCTTTATGGGAGGCACATTCTTAAACGTTGCATAACATTCTAAATAACAAATTTATACGTATAGACCATAAGCAACCTCAGAATTTAAGTCTCCTTGGTGAGGTTCCCCGAAAGGATGTCCATCTCACAAGGCAGAGTACTTGGTAGCTTGAGGGACCTGTCCCAAACCCTCAACGTAGGCCCTGGGGTGGCTTCAGGGCATGAAGATCCCGAGTTGGACCTCCAGTAGAGCCACTCCAGACAGGTTTTACTTCTGAGGTCACCTAGAAGGGCACTCCAGGGAGTGCAAATATTTACAAGAAATAGTTTTTGGGCTGCACATAGTCCTCAGCCACAAAGTTCTGTATGTAACAAGGGAAGTGTCCGTATCACTTAAACTGTTCATCAATAAGGCAAAACACAAAGTAATATACATATGCACGAAAACACACAGAAATACAGATCAATACCCCAGGGGTAACTATCTACACATGTCAGAGTTTAGCTATCTTACTGATTATACCTGACAGGGGGTTGACCTTTAGTACTACGCGTGGTACAGGAATGCGTGAGGCACTAATAGGTGCTCTACCTCCCAATGTAACATAGTAACATAGTTTTTAAGGTTGAAGGAAGACTAAGTCCATCTAGTTCAACCCATAGCCTAACATGTTGATCCAGAGGAAGGCAAAAAAAAACATGTGGCAAACACTAAGCTCCACATTGGGGAAAAAAATTCCTTCCCGACTCCATACGACAATCAGACTAGTTCCCTGGATCAACGCCCTATCAAGGAATCTAGTATTTATAACCTGTAATATTATACTTTTCAAGAAAGGCATCCATGCCCTTCTTAAATTTTAACAGTGAATCACTCATTACAACATCAGGCGGCAGAGAGTTCCATAGTCTCACTGCTCTTACAGTAAAGAATCCCCGTCTGTGATTATGATTAAACCTTCTTTCCTCCAGACGTAGAAGATGCCCCCTTGTCCCCGTCTCAAGCCTCAGAGTAAAAAGATCAGTAGAAAGGTCTTTGTAATCTCCCCTCATATACTTGTACATAGTAATAAGATCACCCCTAAGCCTTCTTTTTTCCACAGTAAATAACCCCAAGTGTAATAACCTGTCTTGGTATTGCAGACCCCCCAGTCCTCTAATAACCTTAGTCGCTCTTCTCTGCACCCGCTCTAGTTCAGCTATGTCTTTCTTATACACCGGAGACCAGAACTGTACACAGTATTCTAAGTGTGGTCGCACTAATGACTTGTATAGAGGTAAAATTATGTTCTCCTCATGAGTATCTATGCCTCTTTTAATGCATCCCATTACTTTATTTGCCTTTGCAGCAGCTGCCTGACACTGGCCACTAAACGTGAGCTTGTCGTCCACCAATACACCCAGGTCTTTTTCAGTTACAGTTTTGCCCAGTGTTTTGCAATTAAGCATATAATTATACATTTTATTTCCTCTGCCCAAGTGCATTACCTTACATTTATCCCCATTAAAGCTCATTTGCCATTTATCAGCCCAAGCTTTTAGTTTACATAGATCCTCCTGCAATATAAAATTGTCCTCCTCTGTATTGATTACCCTGCAGAGTTTAGTGTCATCTGCAAATATTGAAATATTACTCTGTATGCCCCCTACAAGGTCATTAATAAATATGTTAAAAAGAAGGGGACCCAATACTGACCCCTGTGGTACCCCACTGTTAACTGAGACCCAGTCCGAGTGTTTTCCATTAATAACCACCCTTTGTTTCCTATCACTGAGCCAATTCTTAACCCACATACATATATGTTCCCCTATCCCCATTGTTCTCATTTTATGTATCAACCTTTTGTGTGGAACCGTATCAAAAGCTTTTGAAAAGTCCATATACACAACATCCACTGCATTTCCTTGGTCCAGTCCAGAACTTGCCTCCTCATAAAAACTGATCAGATTAGTTTGACAGGAACGGTCCCTCGTAAACCCATGTTGATATTGGGTCATGAGGTTATTCTTCTTCAGATACTCTATTATAGCATCCCTTAGGAAACCCTCCAGGATTTTACCCACAGTAGAGGTTAAGCTTACCGGCCTATAATTTCCAAGTTCAGTTTTTGTCCCCTTTTTGAATATTGGCACCACATTTGCTATACGCCAGTCCTGTGGTACAGACCCTGTTGTTATGGAATCTTTAAAGATTAAAAATAATGGTCTATCTATGACGTTACTTAATTCCTGCAGTACTCGCGGGTGTATCCCATCTGGGCCCGGGGATTTGTCAACTTTAGTGATTTTTAGTGTGTCTGTACTAGGTGTGGAGGGGCTACAAGGCTGCATTGACCTCTCTACAGGACTGGCAAGTATACCATAGGCTGGGCCTTCTTGCTCTGCTCCAACCGGGGATCCTTCTTCCGGGGACTCTTCTTGAGCTGACTCCTCTTCAGCACTTACAGGTTCTTCTTGTTGTGAGTAGAAAGTAATTACATGGATGATTACTGCTCTTCCTAGTAGGGGCCAATCTGCCGGGAAATCTAAGTCAGTGTGTATTACTGCTTCTTTAGGCTCCTCCGGGATAATGAGAGGTACTTCTCCTTGGGGCTTTAGCAGGTCTGGACACAACTTTATGTGATCCCTGGATACTGTTGCAGTCGTCCTTCCTCCGTCTCTACTAATTATGCAGGTCTTCTTATTATCAAATCTTGAATTCAACACAGTGTAGGGTTCCCTCTCCCACTGGTCATCAAGTTTGTGGTTTCTTCTTTTCCTTTTTAGCACTACTTCACCAGGTGTGAAGGGTTCTGCTTGGGCACCTCTGTTGTATTGAGCTTCCTGCTTGTCCCTCACCCGAGTGAAACTGTCTTCAACACAGGCTTGTACTCTTCTGTACTGCTCCTGTCTGGCCGTGTCCCAGTCCTCAGTGGTCACATTCACTTCTGGTTCTACAACACTAAGCTCCAGGTCCATGGACAGCTTTCCTGGCCTTGCTCGCATGAGATATGCCGGAGTACAGTTGGTGGAACTTACTGGTATGTGATTGTACAGATCTACTAGGTCAGGTAGTAGGTCTGGCCACTGATTTCTCTCCTCAAGTGGTATGGTCTTTAGCAGGTCGATGATGATGTTATTCATCTTCTCACAGAGACTATTGGTTTGTGGGTGGTACGGTGTAGTTCTTATCTTCTTACACCCGTATAGATGGCAGAACTCCTTGAACAACTCAGCCTCAAAGGCCGGGCCTTGGTCCATCAGCACCTGCTCAGGATAACCATGGGGTCTACAGAAATACGCTTGGAATGTCTTTGCTGCTGTCTCTGCCATCAGGTCTTTGACGGGGGCGACCACCAGGAAACGTGAGTCGTGATCCACCATGGTCAGAGCATAGGAGTACCCTAACCTGATGGGGGACAGCTTGACATGGTCCAGGGTCACGATCTCCAGGGGTGGCGTTGTCTTGATTGGTTGCAGGGGTGCCTACTGGCTGCTGTAGTCTTTTCTTCTGAGGCCACAGGGTCCACAGTCCCGGCACCACTGCTCAATGGAGCTGCGCATTCCTACCCAGTAGAATCGACACTTCAGCAGGGTCTCTAGCTTTTTCCAGCCAAAGTGCCCTGCCTGATCGTGGTAGGCCTCCAACACCATTTGGATGTCTGTCTTGGGGACCACTATCTGCCATACCATCTCATGGGTTTTTGGATTGACGTACCTCCGGCACAGCTTCTCACGGTAGATAAACAGCCGGCTTCTCTCGTTCCACAGCTGCTTTGCTTGCAGAGACGCTTCTTTTTCCAGGGAGGAACCTTCTTGGGTTATCAGCTCCTTGATGCGGCTGACAACCGGGTCACTGTCCTGGGTCTCTTTCCAGCTGTGGTGAGGCAGGGGGTTTAACGTCTTTCCACGCTGCCTCCTGGAGGCTCGTTGCTTGTGGATCATCCCATTCCCGTGAAAGGCAGGTAGCTCGATCTCTTCCAGGTCATCCACTTCTTTTTCTGTGTCTGACTGGTGAGGCATCCTGGACAGGGCATCGGCGTTGGCGTTCTTGCGGCCCGCCCGGTATTTAATTGTGAATTGATAATTTGACAGCCGAGCCATCCATCGTTGTTCCAGTGCTCCTAGCTTAGCTGTTTCAAGATGGGTCAAGGGGTTGTTATCAGTGAAGGCAGTGAACTTACTGGAGTCTAGATAGTGCTTGAACCTTTCAGTGATGGCCCAGACCAAGGCCAGGAACTCCAACTTAAAGCTGCTATAGTTCTCTGGGTTCCTCTCAGTCGGGTGGAGCTTCCTGCTTGCATATGCGATCACTTTCTCTTGGCCATTCTGCTTCTGACTTAAGACAGCTCCCAGTCCTTCATTGCTGGCATCAGTTTACAGAATGGTTGGCTGTAGTCAGGGTAGGCTAGGATCTTATCGCCTGTCAGGATCTCCTTCATCTCCTGAAATGACTCGGCTTGCTCCTTACCCCAGTGGAATGGGGGATTTCTGCCTTTGGGGGACTGCCCTACCAGGAGGTCTTGCAGAGGAGCTGCTTTCTTGGTGTAGTCTTTTACAAACCTCCGGTAGTATCCTACTAGTCCCAAGAACTGACGCACCTCTTTGAGGTTCTTCGACTCCGGCCACTTCTGGATGGCAGTGACCTTCTCCGGGTCTGGCGCTACCCCTTCCGGACTGACAATGTGCCCCAGGTACTGTACCTTTCTCTTGAGCAGGTGGCACTTTGAGGGCTTCAACTTCATCCCGTACTGGGACAGTGACTCAAATACCTCTGCCAGGTGCTTCAAGTGGTCCTCATAAATTTTGGAGTACACCATCACGTCATCCAGGTATAGTAACACAGTCTCGAAGTTGCGGTGTCCCAAGCAGCACTCCATCAATCTCTGGAACGTTCCAGGGGCATTGCAGAGTCCAAACGACATACTGTTGAACTCACAGAGTCCCATCGGGGTAGTGAAGGCCGTCTTCTCCCGATCCTCCTCAGCCACAGCTACTTGCCAGTACCCACTAGTGAGGTCAAGGGTGGAAAAGTAATTTGCAGACTTTAAGGCAGCTAGGGACTCTTCTATGCGTGGTAAAGGGTATCAATCTTTATGTGTAATGCGATTTACTTGTCGGTAATCTACACACATTCTCATGCTCCCATCCTTTTTCCTAACTAGCACTAGGGGAGCTGCCCAGGGACTACAACTATCCCTTACCACCCCCACCTTTCTCATGTCGTGCAGCATCTCCTTTGCCTTCTGGTAGTGAGCTGGTGGTATAGGCCTGTAACGTTCTTTGATGGGTGGATGGTCACCTGTGGGGATATGATGTTGAACCCCCTTAATCCTCCTGAAGTCAAGTGGATGTTTACTGAACACCTGCGCGTATTCTTGAACCACCCGGTGTACACCCTTTTTCTGATGGGCAGGAGTGGTGTCTGTCCCAACATGGAGCTGTTGACACCAATCCTCCACCTGGGTTGCAGGGTCATCATCCTCCACTTCGTCTGGTAAGGTTAAGGACTCCGCCTTGTGAATTACAGCATGTAACTTGGCAACAGTGGCATAACGTGGCAATCTGACCTCATCTTCCCCACAGTTGAGAAGACGGACGGGCACCCTCCCATTGCATACATCCACCACTCCTCTGGCGGTTAAGAGCGTGGGTCTGTGCTCGGAGCAAAGGGGTTCTACTACTGCCTGGTAGCTCTGTCCTCTAAGACCTATGGCGGCTCTACACCAGATAAGCATTTCACTCATTGGGGGGATCACAATGGGTATGGGGTCCGTCACCCGAACATTACCGATTTCACCATCTGTTAACCTTACTTGCTGTTGGTACATAAGGACTCGGATCTCCTTCTGCAGCGCCCTCCTCTGTCCTGGTCTGGCAGTGTCAGCTATCTGTTGGAGTAAGAACACAACTTCTCCCAAACAGTTACCAACTATGTTAGTGCCTAGTACCATCTACGGATTGGTATCATCGGGATTAGTCTCTATTACAATTAGTCCCTGGTCATTCAGCTCCACTCTCCCCACCTTTACTGTCACATTCTTAACCCCGATTAGGTTAAGGGGGAGTCCATTTGAGGCATAAACAGAAAGATTTGGAGCTGGCGGACTTAGGTCGTCCATGGACCAGAACCTCTTGTAGAGGACGTCAGGCATGATGGTTACCTGAGATCCTGTGTCAAGCAGAGCGTGCGTCGGGATGCCGTCCAGCACAATGGACAGGAAAGGTCTTCCTCCGATGAACCTGTTGTACCAGTCTGAGGGGCCTGGCTAAGTTACTCCTGGGTGTCGGTCCTCTGCCCCAGGGTTTTCTCGTTTAAAGGACAATTCTGGGCGGTGTGTCCGGTCTTGCGGTAGCAGGCAGGGTCCTTCTGTGGACGGCGCTGGTCACTGATCCTCGTAGAGGGTGGTGTTGTCCTCCTCCTCCTTCGTATCCAGGGGATATCCTCAGGGCTATCGGCTAACAGGATTTTCCCTCCTTCCTCGGGCTCCATCCGCAGCTGCAGAGCACTGAGCACAGTGGTCAGGGTTTTGCTCAACTGGCGCACTTCAGAGTGCAGACTGTCCAGCTCTCTAGGGGACGTTGCTGGAACCTTGGCTTCAGCAGCCACTGGGGAAAAGGTGGGGGTAGCAGGCACTGGGGTAGCCCCACCCTGGTAACATTGGATGGCATTTGTTTCCAGGGGCAGCAGTCCTTTTATAGCCATGTCCTTAAGATTGTCAAAGGTGGCATCTGGATGATCTAAGGACCACCAACGCACAGTCCTGCTCTCCTCTGGAGACCTCAGTCCCCGGACAAACTGTTCCTTCAGCATTTTGTTTTCATTTTCGATGCTGGCCAGACTAACCTGTTTCAGAGCCCGCAGGGCCCCTTGTAGACACCAGGCATAGTCCCGAACATTGTCTTCCGGCTGTTGGGAACAGTTGTAGAACCTCACCCAGAGGTCCGCCTCAGTATGATCCTCAAAAACAGTCTGTAGCTTTTTAAAGATTGCAGACACTGACTCCTGGTCTGCGGCCGACCATGTTTCCACTTCCCGTTCCGCAGCACCAGTCAGTTGTCCTGATACAACAGCGGCCCTCTGCTTGCCTGTCATACAGTACATGTCCAAGATACTGCATATCTTCCGTTTGAATCCAGACAGGGTATCTGGTTTGCCGTTGTACTGGGGGAGCCACTTTGCTCCAGGAATGTACGGTAGAGTTATGGGGATGACAGGAGTTACAGGCGCTGCTGGTGGAGCGGCCGCCTCGGCCTTCCCAGGGTCGGGCGTGGGTTGGACATCAGGGCCGTTAACCGGTATTCCGGCGTTGTGCTGCTCCTCGGACATTCTGGCGCCCCCCTAGCGAACCGTGGCCTACCTTCTTTTCTTTACTTCCGGTAGGCCGCAGCTCCGCAGGTGACGGTCTTCTTCAGGACCTTGCGTCGCTTGCGTCCTACGTCAGAGCATTCAGCAACGCTCCTTCCAGGACCTGGCGCTTCCTGGTTTGACGTTGAGGCATGGGGAGTGTCCGGGACTTCGCACGCTTTTGCAGGTACGCACCTCAGTTTGCCGCGGTTACGCCCTTCTTCTCGCTCGGTGGCCCAACAATGGCGGCAATCTTCACCACAGTTTAACATACACAGTTTTTAATTAAAGGCGCACAGTACCCGGTGGCAACGGGCATAACACTCCATCGTTGCAGCGGGCACGGAATCCTGTTCGTGACGCCAGGAAAGAGAATGTAGAGCCCAGGGGGGAATGGGGAGTACTCGGCGCCCGGGCCTTGTTACGGCCTGACTCTGGGGGATGTCGTGGTGGTCGGCTCCCGGGGCTGTACCCTGGGCCTCTCTTTTAAAAGGGTGGATGATTATGTTACTAAGTTCGTGACGCCACCTGTGGTGTCTGGTGAGGATCACCAGCGCTGCGGCAGCCCACAGAGGCCGGTGTTAAGGCAGCTTGCGTGGTATAGCTCCCCACAGGTGGAGCTAGGCCTCAGGGCAGTGGGGATTTAAGGATGCAGGACAGATGGGACCCAGCCGGGTCAGAGCAAGAACAGGGACAGACACGATAGTCACTTGAGTACCTTTTACTGATGGAAATTCAGGCACGTCCCGGAGCACTGTAGGGTGAAGGGTGCATATCAGGATCCTCCCCAGGGAGCGGGTGTAGGGCCTCCTGTTTCTTGCCTTTGTGTGGTAAGTTTCTGACCTGCCTGGAGCTAGGCCTAACCTGGTTTCTGTACTGCACCGGCTGACTTTGTGGTAGGGCCTTCTCTTGGAGCACGCGCTCCCAGCTTGCGGGGCCTCCGTGACTCCTGGCTCTGTTACTTATCAGCTCTTAGGTGATCCTGGGACTTGAAGTCTTCCAGGGATTCCAGTTATGTCCTACTGGGTCCTAGAGATCCCGGTAAGCTCGGACACGGTGTCCGGTATATGCTTTCTGGGGTGAGCTTGTACAGCTCCTCTGACCCCAATGCTACTCACTTTCCCCTCGCCTTCGACCACGCTCGGTCCCTCACTAGGCTATACACACTAGCGGCAGCTTGCCGCGCTTCACCGATCTTATGGCGCCGGCACACCTTGAGCTCTAACTGAGCTACAACTGCGTCTGGACTGGGCTCCACTGCAGGCTGACCTCTCTGTAGACTCCAGACTAGACTGAGCTCGACTCTGTATTCAGGTCAGTACTTGCTGAACTCTCCAGAGGAACTGCTGAATCCACTGTCTGCCTGGCTCCACCTTCCCTAATTATAACCCTAACGGGCTCCCTCTAGTGGTCTGAGGTGGAAGGTGGAGGTGTGTGTATGCTGTGGGGGCCTCTTGTGGAGGAATCCTTTAATGCACCCCTCTAGGATCTGTGGCTCCAAGCACAGCTGGGCGCAGCATAATAATTTAGCTGTTCACCTTTGAAATGACTCTAACTTCTGAATATCCTTTTTAAAATGTGGAGCCCAAATCTGGATCCCATATTCTAGATGTGGCCTCACAAGTGATTTATAGAGGGGTAACAATACGTTTTTGATTGAGGGATTTTATCTCTCTTTTTCTACACCCTAAAATCTTGTTTGCTTTTGGAGCTGCTGCTTGATATTGAGTACTGCTGCTCAGCTTACTTGTAACCAGAATTCCCAAGTCTTTCTCTTGTTCTGTAGTCTCGAGTATACTCCCATTTAATGTATATGCAGCAATAGGATTACTCCGTCCTAGGTGCATTACTTTACATTTATCAACATTAAATCTCAATTGGTTGTCAGTGCCTGGACCATCACAGATCAGCGGTTCCCAGTGGGACACAATTTGTATGGCAGAGTCATTCTCCATCTCCATAGTCACTGGGAATGTTTTTTAAAATTGCAATGGAAATTAATATGTGGAAAATATTTTAAATCTACAGAATGTCTTTTTAAGTTGTGGATTTTCACAGTGAATTTCACGCTTTGCAATGCACAGAGTCCATGGAAAGTCTATATTAAAATCCACAGCACTCTGTAACCCATATGGATCTTTTCTAAACCCACTGTGGGTTAGATAAGCTTGTGTCATGAAATGTACCTTGAACATTAAAAGTATTAATTTAGGTTACATTCATGTGCAGAATACTGTGTAAACTTTACAGTGAATGAAAATCTCACATATTAGTAAGGAAAAATGTTACTAAAATGTTTTATTTGCCTTTACTACTCTTCAAAAAGTTCTTCAAAAAGAACTTACACTGGTGGTGAGATTGCAACAAAAAGCCATGACAGGTGAAACATTTTTGCTGTACACACCTCTACGTTGAATATATTCTATTATATGGCAACTACTAAAATGAATAGGCCACCATATAAAAATACATGAACCAACCTAGTCTGCCATTAGTTCAACTTAGTTAGGCTCTACATATTCCTCAAAGGGAAATATGGACTGGGGTAGAGTTAATGAAACAGCTGATACACCAATGCCTCCACCCTGTGCCAGTCATTGCACTGGTTGTCATCACCTACAAAATAAAACATGATTTTATCACACTCACCCACAAATCTTTCCACAGTGCTGCACCATCCAACAACTCCTCCCTCATCTCTTCTACCCTACAAGTGCTCTCTTTTCCAATTAACTTAGACTAACATCTTGCCTAATTCGAACCTCTCACATCCATATTGAAAACTTTTCTTGTGCTGCACCACATCTCTGGGATACACTACCCCAGTCTATTAGGGTTATTCCCAGTGTACACGTTTTTAAGTGTATCCTAACAATACATCTAACTCTTATAGGTTCTCCTTTCTTACATTTTGCATCTGGTTCTTATCTTTAATCTGCTTCCCCACAAACTTAGTAGCACATTGTATGGGACACATAAAAATACAGGTTGATGACAGGTTCATGCACCTTTACATGAATACACTTACAGTATTTTGTAAAGATGGTTGGACCATATACTACAAGCACATTTTATCTATTGTACCACTCCTATTTCCTTATTGGAGTTATGGAGGAATTCTCCTTGTGAAAAGTGCCAAGCTGGTTTAAAGAGACTTTTGGCCATGCAATGCTCCTCTAGGAATTTGACAATAACATCTTCTGAGAGGAAGAGGAGAAGAACTCTAGTGCCACCTATTATTTCCTTATAAATTGTAAGCTTGTGATCAGGGCCCTAACGCTCTTGGTTGAATTGTTGAATTACGTATTACTCTTTAAAGTCTGATATTGTCTGCACATGTCCCTTTTGAAATGTGGAATATGTCGGCACTATCTAAATAAAATTATTAATAATAATAATAATATTCTTAGTATTAATTGAATAGCATACATATATTTGTTTTAGCTTTAACCAAGAATAGCAAGTATATTCTATATACTATATAATGATAAACATATCAGGCTAATTTTCTAATATATTAGGTTCTGAGAAGGAAATGTATACATTTTTAGTATGACCAGATTTTACCTTACCAAAAAAACACAAGAGACCAAACTAATGATTTTTAAATTAGTTTCAATTTTTGCATCATGTTAGATATAGAAATGATAGCGAGAGCAGAGCAAATTAAAGGGAGAAAAATACATTACAGTAAAACCTTCAGAAAGGCTTGTGTCTGAGCTAGAGTATAATTTGTTTAACATGTAAAAATCAGCATGGCTTTTTTTTGCAAAAATCTTAAATTCTGTCAAGAGGATCTCTTTACTCCCCAGGTAGTAGAAAGGCTGATGAGGCAAGCCTATGCAAATAATGCCCATTGCCTTGATGCGAAACAATCACAATAAAAGATGTGATCCTCTATATTCAAATTTCTAGCATTAGAACGGAGGCTCTAATTCATCAGTCTAAAATTGCTCTTTGATCAGTTCTGCCTTGCTAGCTTCATGCTGGCAGGACCTCATAGACAGACAAGTTCCAAGGCTTAATTCTCTTAGTCATCCACATCTGCATGTAAATGAAAGAAACTTGGCAGCATCATGCTGGTTAGGAGATACCAACTGCTGACACTGCCACAGCAAGATGAAAAGCTACTGTTCTGTGCAAGAACAAATGGAAGAGAGAGAGAAGGGAGAAATAACAGGAAAGACTAGATAAAATGAGAGTGAAAATTTAAATGAAAGGTATAAGCACAAGTGAGAAGAATCCAATTCTGCATAAAACATCCAGGCACTCCTGATTCTGAAAATGTTTCTCATTTGCAGTTTTCAATCTATGTCTCAAATCTGTATACTGCTTCAATCTGATTTCAACTGCAATGCATTAATGAAACATGACTATGGTATTGAAAAGTGTCTACGGCATTAATAAATAAAACATGACGCTGAGTGATGATGGAAATAATGGCCACAGCAGCCTTTATTAATTACAATATTAATATAAACAAAACCATTTCTTTCTTGAGGAGATCCTGGATGGCCCACCAAACACTGGGCAATACAAACTACAACGCTCCCCAGTCACACCGCTCCAACTCGGGGTTGACAAACTGTCATAGTACTGCCCACACAACACTTTCTCTATTCCCCGGAAACCATCCAAGCGGGAACTAACCACAACTATTGATTAACCACTTCGCGCCAGAGCCTGTTTTTGCCTTCGTGACCGGGCCAAATTTTTCAATTCAATTCTGTCACTTTATGAAGTAATTACTCTGGAACGCTTCAACGGATCCCGCTGATTCTGAGATTGTTTTTTCATGACATATTGTACTTCATGATAGTGGTAAAATTTATTCGATATCACTTGCGTTTATTTGTGAAAAAATTGAAATTTGGCGAAAATTTTGAAAATTTTGCAATTTTCAAACTTTGAATTTTCATGCCCTGAAATCAGAGAGATATGTCACACAAAATAGTTAATAAATAACATTTCCTACATGTCTACTTTACATCAGCACAATTTTGGAACCAATATTTTTTTTTGTTAGGGAGCTATAAGGGTTAAAAGTTGACCAGCTATTTCTCATTTTTGCAAAAAAATTTACAAAAACATTTTTTTAGGGACCACATCATATTTGAAGTCACTTTGAGGGGTCTTTATGACAGAAAATACCCAAAAGTGACACCATTCTAAAAACTGCACCCCTCAAGGTGCTCAAAACCACATTCAAGAACTTTATTGACCCTTCAGGTGCTTCACAGGAATTTTTGGAATGTGGAAGAAAAAAATTAACATTTAACTTTTTTCACAAAAATGTTACTTTAGACCCAATTTTTTTATTTTCGCAGGGGTAACAGGAAAAAATGGACCCCAAATTTTTTTGTGCAATTTCTCTTGAGCGCGCTGATACCCCATATGTGAGGGAAGACCACTGTTTGGGCGCACTGCTGGGTTCGGAAGGGAAGGAGCGCCATTAGACTTTTTGAATGTAAAATTTGTTTGAATAATTAGCAGACGCCATGTTGCGTTTGGCGAGCTCCTGATGTGCCTAAACAGTGGAAACCCCCCACAAGTGACACCATTTTGGAAACTAGACCCCTTAGGGAACTTATCTAGATGTGTGGTGAGCACATTGGGAGACATAATAAACAAATTAGTAGCAGGTGAAGAATTTGTTTTATTTATTTTTTACGCCGTTCCTCATGCGGTATAAGTGATTAGATTACTTTATTCTTCGGGTCGGTGCGATTACAGAGATACCAGATTTATATCGGATTTTTATGATTGACAGCTGTCACACACTAAAAGACGCTTTTTTTTTGCAAAATCTAGTTTTTGCATCGCCATATTTTGAGAGCTATAATTTTTCCATATTTCGGCCGACAGAGTCATGTGACAGCTTGTTTTTTGCGGGACGAGTTGACATTTTTATTGGTACCATTTTTGGGTACGTGACATTTTTTGATCGCTTTCTATTCCGTTTTTTTGTAGGTAAAATTAACAAAAACTAACAATTCAGGAATTGTTTTTTGAGGTTTTTTTTTATGCCGTTCTGCGTGTGGTAAAAGTGATCAGGCAGCATTATTCTTCGGGTCAGTACGTTTACAGCGATACTACACTTACTGTATATTTTTTTATGTTTTGGCGCTTTTACACAATAAAACAATTTTATACAAAAAATATTTTTTTTGCATCGCTTTATTCTGAGCGCTATAACTTTTTTATTTTTCGGCTGATGGAGCTGTATGGTGACTTGTTTTTTGCGGAACAAGATGACGTTTTCAGCGGTAACATTTTTATTTCCATTTTGCTTTTTGATCGCATTTTTTTCCACTTTTTGTTTGCCGATATGAGGAAAAAGCATAGTTTTTTGCTCAGTTTTTTATTTATTTTTATTATGGTGTGCACAGAAGGAGTTAATTAGTGTGACAGTTTTATAACTCGGGTTGTTTCGGATGCGGCAATACCAAATATGTGTACTTTTTTTATTTTTGCATAAATATACAGATTTATCGGTTTAATATTTTATTTACTTTTTTTTAATTTTTTTTTTTAACAGTTTCAAAACATTTTTTTTACTTTTTTTTAACATTTTTAACTTAGTCCCTGTATGGGACATTAATTTTTATTTTTCTGATCACTGATCTCATGCAATGTAATAGACATATATTACATTACATGAGATCTTCGCTGACTGTTTCACAGTCAGTCTCCTGCCTGGCTTCAGCTGCAGGCTGAGCCAGGCAGGACACCATATATGGCAGATCTGGAGGCGGTCATGTGACCTCCAGCTGCCATAGCAATGTCAGGTCCTGGAAGGTATAAGGGGGCCGTCGGAGAGGTAAGTGGACCACCCCCTCTCCTCCTGCTGTCTTCTATATGCCGTGATCACTATAGATCGCGGCATATAGAAGACAGCAAAGGGTTAACATCACTGGGACTTGATCCAATCAGGTCTCGATGATGTTCCCTGTCAGAGCTATCGCTCTGCACCGCACCCGCAGTGCTTGCAGGACCCTGGGGGTCCTGAGCGCTGCGGGACCATCCACCGTTTTTAAACGTCCGCACTGCACAGAGCCCAGGCAGCGCAGACGTTTATCTACAGTGGGCGGTCGGGAAGCGGTTAAGGGTAATCATACCTCTGATGTGACCAAACTCCAATTAACCAAGGCCATCCCTGACCTCATCACCTTCACAATGAACAGGCGTGATCCCTTGCACCCAAGAGTCCCATGACACCTTGACTGCTTTATCTACACCCTCCCTAAAATCAAACCCACTTTGTTCAAATGTATGCCATCCTCTCGAATGAAATCCGGATCTGGCACTTCCAGTTCCCTGTGTCATACCACCAGACCACCAAGGCTGCATCCATGGCGTCAATCTTCCGTCACTGGGAGGATGGTCCTGGTCCTGGATGTTGACTGGCCCTGTATTCCGTATAGAAGCAGTTGGTCCACAGATCCGCCTCTTCTTATAAGGTACCCTAAGATACCACACCCCCTACAACCTTTTACCCAATCCTAGTTTAATGCCTCCTGTGTGACCTATCCTTCTACCCACGCTCCTTTAATATCTCTTCATGCCTACGTGCAAAACTTAAAGTTAACCCCTTCATGGCCTCCTACTTTCAAATTTCTGTCATGTCTAGGCCTACACTAACTCCCTTTCCGGTCCTATTTGAAAAACTGCACGGCAGGGGCAGAGATGTCATTAATGCACCCTGTGCAAGAGAGCAGGGGCCCAGGAGGAAAGGGCCCTACTTCTGTCACAGACACATTATTGAACTGGGCAAAGAGCCCATATTCTGTTCTTGCACAGGGGCTCTCTTCTGTCTACGTCTGCCCCTACTGTATGCCCATGTACACTGTGACAAAGTCACTGGTAAGGTGATAGAGGGAAGATATGCTTCACGGAGGTTATTAGCTTCCGTGAATTGAAACCATGAAGTTGCTCCAGCATGTTATTTGCTGAGAGGGTTTAACCTCCATTTTAAAAGGGAGTGTTTTTTGTTAATGACCATTGTGAAGGGTGGAAGGTCATTCACCATATCTCCACCTCAGGTTGTGGTCTGGGGTTTAAATACACGGCCTGCTTAGACATTAGTGGTTCAGTGTATCTGGAGAGGCTAACTCCAGAGGAAAGAGCTGCTTGTTGTGCTAACCTGAACCGTGTGTGTTTTGTTAACCCTATGCGGACGGATTCCTACAGGCCTCTGGACTGTGCTGTTTTCTTTTGTTTACCCTTTTTGCCAAGAAAGGCCTGTTTGTTTTGATGGACTTTGCAGTGGTTTATGCCAGCATTAATAAACCACAGAGAAAATTTAAGCGAACAGAGTTCCTGTGTTTACCTCCGTATGCAGCTGAGTGAGTCGATCTACCACAGGTGGCAGTAGAAGTGCGGGTTAGATCCGCAGGAGGCACGTGTAATGGTTGAGGACAAACTGCATGTCCTGGGCAAAGGCAGCCATAAGCCAGGAAACGAAGACAGACAGTATGGAGGACCTGGTCAAGCATCTGGTGCTAGCCCAGCAGGAGACAAGCAAGATACTATTGTAACAGATCCACCAACAGCAGAAACACCAAAAAGACCAGCTCAGACAGCAGCAACAGCAGATGGAGTTGCTTGCAGAGGTGGTTCCTGGGATGCTGGCAGCCCCTCCCCCAACTCCAGGTGATGACTCATACATTCGAAAAGCGGTAAGATGAGCCATGCAAAAAATAACCCTGGTAATTATGTGGAAGGATTTTTGACTGTTTTCAAGCGGGTAGCAGAGCAAGAGAAGCTGCTGCCGGAGGTGCTGCCCCCTATTTGACTGGCGAGCCCTAAAAGGCTTATTATGACCTGGCCTTACGGGATGCCCAGGAGTATTCAAAGTTACAAACTGAGATACTGGCATGCTCAGGGGTGACTATGTCTGTCCAAGCTCAAAGGGTCCACCACTGGGCATATTGCAGTGATAAACCCCCTCGCTCCTAAATGTTCGATCTCCTCCATCTTGTACAGAAGTGGTTGCAGCCCGATTCCTCCACCCCAGACAAGAGGGTAGAACAGGTCATGATAGACAGATTTATTCACTCTCTCCCTAGGCTCTTGCAGACCTGGGTTACGCAGGGAGACCCCCCGGAATGCAGACGACCTGGTCGGCCTCGTCGAAAGGTACCAGGTGGCGAGAGGTCCCTAAGGAAGCTGGGATGTGCTGAATCCCCATACTGGGGAACCCAGAGGGAGCCCAAATCCCAAAAGAGGGGTATTAGAGCCACCACTGCGGAGAGTCCGAGGTCCCAAGGGGTCGCTGAGGGTCTGCCAAAAGCCACTGGGAAAGACTTGATCTGCTCTGGAGTTTTCACAATCCTGGACACATAGCCACCCATTGTCCTATGTCCTCCGAGCAGATGCATTGCAGCGTAGGAAGATGTTGTTCATAATAGGCCTACCTCGCCTGCAGTGTGGACTATCAGCCCTGTGAGGGGCCACAGTCATGTCCTGTGATCATAAATGGAGTGTTAGTGTCAGGACTCCTGGACTCAGGAAGTTTGGTGACCCTGGTAAAGGCCACACTCCCTCACCAGTTGATCCCAGGGAAGTACGTGGGCATCCGCTGTATCCACGGGGATTGCAAGGACTACCCATCACCAGAGTGACAATAAAAACTAACTGAGGGGCTGAGTCCCATGAGGTCAGGGTGGTTGAGGGCCTGCTACACCAAGTAATAATAGGGCGGGATTTTTGCCAGTTCTGGAGCTTATGGCGGAAAGCAGTCATACCATGTGGCGCAGACAAGAGATGGTTCCACCATGTTGAATCCTCATCGCAGTCGGAGGCAAATGAATTTAACCTGTGTGTCTTTGCCGGTGATGAGGATGAGACGGTGACCCAAGAGGCTAAGATTCCTGAGTTGGGAGTTTTGGGGGGGAATTTTGGGACTGTTCAAATGGAGGACCTTACGTTAAAAGGGGCATGCGACAATGTGACGGTAATAAATGGAGTTGCCCAAGAGCCGGGGGTTGACACCAGGTTTCCTTATTTTTCAGTTAATGAGGATTTGCTATATCGGGTCACTAAACAGAGAGGGGAAGTGTTAGAGCAGCTGTCGGTACCAGAACCCTATAGGCGTAGGGTACTAGACCTAGCCTATTCTCATGTCTTGGGTGGGCATCTTGGTGTAGACAAAACCCAAGAGTGGGTCACTCAAAGATTTTACTGGCCTGGGTGTCACTGGGAGATGGTCAACTATTGTCGGTCCTGTCCTACTTGTCAGTTAACTGCTTCCGTATCCCACTTCCGTAGTCCCCTGGTCCCGTTACCCATTATAGAGGTCCCGTTTGACCGAATTGCTATGGACCTTGTTGAGACCTTAGTTAAGTCTGCCAGGGGTCACCAATACATCCTGGTGGTACTGGACTACGCAACTCGGTACCCGAAGGTGGTACCACTGAGAAACTCCTCTGCCCGGAGTATAGCACGTGAACTAGTCCATATCTTCTCCTGGACAGGCCTGCCAAAGGAGATCTTGATGGACCAAGGAACTCCTTTCATGTCAAAAGTGATGAGGGAGTTGTGTAAGGCTCTGCAGATTACCCAACTCCGGACGTCTGTCTACCCTCCACAGATGGATGGCCTAATAGAGAGGTTCAACAACATCCTGAAGTCTATGCTTAAGAAGGTCGTGGAGAAGGATGGCCGAGACTGGGACTGCCTACTACTATACCTACTGTTCCCCATTAGGGAAGTTCCCCAGGCCTCTACGGGGTTCTCACCTTTCGAGTTGCTTTATAAACGACACCCTCGTGGCCTATTGGATATTGTGAAAGAGACCTGGGAAGCTGAGGTAACACCCCATCGGAGTGTCATTGAGCATGTAGCCCAAATGCAAGACTGGATCGCGAGGGTGATGCCAATTGTAAGGGAAAGCCTCCTACATGCACAAGAGTCCCAGGCAAGGATCAACAATCGGTCGGCTACACTGAGACAGTTCAGCCCTGAAGACCGAGTGTTGGTGTTGATCTCCACGGTGCAGAGTAAATTCCTGGCCAAGTGGCAAGGATCATACAAGGTGGTCGAAAGGTTGAGTGACATTAACTACAAAGTCCACCAGCCAGGGAGAAGAAAGCCATATTAGGTGTACCATATTAACTTGCTCAAACCTTGGCAAGACAGGGAACCGGTGGAAGCTACGGGCCTGGGGGCCCATCCTGAAGCCCGAGTCGAGGATGTCAAAGTGGCAGAGACACTGTCTCCAGCCCAGAAGTAACAGTGCCGAGAGCTGCTTCAGTGGAACCGGGACCTGTTTTCAGAGCTGCCAGGTTGTATGCAGGTGGTCGAGCATGAAATCTTGACGGAGCCGCTTGTGAGGGTGAATCAAAGGCCGTGTCGGATTCCTGAAGCCCGTCGCGAGGTTATCTCCAAAGAGTGAGTCAAAGAGCGGCTGGTCCAGCCCCATTGTCCTGGTGCCAAAGCCGGATGGTGAATGGCGGTTCTGTAATGACTACAGGAAGCTGAATGAGGTGTCAAAGTTCAACGCATATCCGATGCCCCGCATCGATGAGCTCATTAAGAGGCTAGGGTCAGCCAAATATATCACCACCCTGGACCTAACAAAAGGATACTGGCAAATTCTCCTGTCTCTAAGTGCCAAGGAGAAGACGGCTTTCTCTACTCCTGACAGGTGCTTTCAGTATACCAGGATGCCGTTCGGTCTGCAGAGAGCCCCAGCTACTTTCCAGAGGGCCATGGACTGGATCCTAGCCTCTCACAAAAAGTATGCAAACCTGGATGACATTGTGATCTTCAGCCCGGATTGGGGAATTCACCGGCCGAAGGTCCAGGCGGTACTTGATGCACTGAGGAAGGTTGGGTGTACAATAAACCTAAAGAAGTGCACCATGGGAAAAGAAGAGGTGAAATACTTGGGCTATACTGAAGAGGCGAAATCAAGCAGCAAGTGAATAAGGTAGAGGCAATCCAAATTGTCCGCAACCAGCCTCCAAGAAACAGGTTCGGGCATTTCTGGGTATTGTGTGGTACTATCGGCGAATTATCCCGACTTTCGCCATGATAGCCGCACCCCTGACCGACCTGCTTAAAGGGACGAAAACAACGATGGCCAAATGGTCGGCTGAATCGGATGGAGCGTTCCAGGAATTAAAGCTCGCTCTGTGTAAGCAGCCGGTCTTGATTGCTCCTGACTTCAATAAGGAGTTTGTGGTCCAGATGGACGCCTTGGAGGTTGGAAGCCGTGTTGTCCCAAGAAATGAATGGGGAAGAACATCCCATCCTGTATCTAAGCAGGAAACTCTCTGCCTGTGAGAAGAACTACGCTATCGTAGACAAAGAGTGCTTGGCCGTCAAGTGGGCAGTTGACACTCTGTGATACTATCTGGTAGGTCGAAAGTTCATGCTAGTATCAGATCATAAAACCTACAAAAGACAAAAGACAAAAATATATCTCATACCCTACCATCATTATATATAAATGTAAAGCAAAGTTGCATAATAAATATAGGGTACTTAGTGAACTATTTTTGATCAAAAAAAGTATACAAGCCGTCCCACCAGCGGCAAGGTGACCCTAAATTGGGACGGTACCTATACTGCCTATATTAAAAACCTTACTGTATATCAAAGTTGAAGTAATGCATATAAAAGGGTAGACAAATAGGACCGGGTCCCAACTCCAGACCACCCAGGCCCGTGGTAAGCTACATATATACCAGTCAGCTCAACAAAGGGGATGCCACACCCTTAAATTGCACAGAATGCAAACAAGACAAAAAACCAGGCAATGTGAACTGAGGTCTAAGATGGTAGACATGCAAGAAATAGGAGCATGTTCACACTAGCAAAAAAGAAACAAAACCTACAAAAGACAAAAGACAAAAATATATCTCATACCCTACCATCATTATATATAAATGTAAAGCAAAGTTGCATAATAAATATAGGGTACTTAGTGAACTATTTTTGATCAAAAAAAGTATACAAGCCGTCCCACCAGCGGCAAGGTGACCCTAAATTGGGACGGTACCTATACTGCCTATATTAAAAACGGGTTTGGCATCCCCTTTGTTGAGCTGACTGGTATATATGTAGCTTACCACGGGCCTGGGTGGTCTGGAGTTGGGACCCGGTCCTATTTGTCTACCCTTTTATATGCATTACTTCAACTTTGATATACAGTAAGGTTTTTAATATAGGCAGTATAGGTACCGTCCCAATTTAGGGTCACCTTGCCGCTGGTGGGACGGCTTGTATACTTTTTTTGATCAAAAATAGTTCACTAAGTACCCTATATTTATTATGCAACTTTGCTTTACATTTATATATAATGATGGTAGGGTATGAGATATATTTTTGTCTTTTGTAGGTTTTGTTTCTTTTTTGCTAGTGTGAACATGCTCCTATTTCTTGCATGTCTACCATCTTAGACCTCAGTTCACATTGCCTGGTTTTTTGTCTTGTTTGCATTCTGTGCAATTTAAGGGTGTGGCATCCCCTTTGTTGAGCTGACTGGTATATATGTAGCTTACCACTGGCCTGGGTGGTCTGGAGTTGGGACCCGGTCCTATTTGTCTACCCTTTTATATGCATTACTTCAACTTTGATATACAGTAAGGTTTTTAATATAGGCAGTATAGGTACCGTCCCAATTTAGGGTCACCTTGCCGCTGGTGGGACGGCTTGTATACTTTTTTTGATCAAAAATAGTTCACTAAGTACCCTATATTTATTATGCAACTTTGCTTTACATTTATATATAATGATGGTAGGGTATGAGATATATTTTTGTCTTTTGTAGGTTTTGTTTCTTTTTTGCTAGTGTGAACATGCTCCTATTTCTTGCATGTCTACCATCTTAGACCTCAGTTCACATTGCCTGGTTTTTTGTCTTGTTTGCATTCTGTGCAATTTAAGGGTGTGGCATCCCCTTTGTTGAGCTGACTGGTATATATGTAGCTTACCACGGGCCTGGGTGGTCTGGAGTTGGGACCCGGTCCTATTTGTCTACCCTTTTATATGCATTACTTCAACTTTGATATACAGTAAGGTCTTTATTATAGGCAGTATAGGTACCGTCCCAATTTAGGGTCACCTTGCCGCTGGTGGGACGGCTTGTATACTTTTTTTGATCAAAAATAGTTCACTAAGTACCCTATATTTATTATGCAACTTTGCTTTACATTTATATGTAATGATGGTAGGGTATGAGATATATTTTTGTCTTTTGTCTTTTGTAGGTTTTGTTTCTTTTTTGCTAGTGTGAACATGCTCCTATTTCTTGCATGTCTACCATCTTAGACCTCAGTTCACATTGCCTGGTTTTTTGTCTTGTTTGCATTCTGTGCAATTTAAGGGTGTGGCATCCCCTTTGTTGAGCTGACTGGTATATATGTAGCTTACCACGGGCCTGGGTGGTCTGGAGTTGGGACCCGGTCCTATTTGTCTACCCTTTTATATGCATTACTTCAACTTTGATATACAGTAAGGTTTTTAATATAGGCAGTATAGGTACCCTCCCAATTTAGGGTCACCTTGCCGCTGGTGGGACGGCTTGTATACTTTTTTTGATCAAAAATAGTTCACTAAGTACCCTATATTTATTATGCAACTTTGCTTTACATTTATATATAATGATGGTAGGGTATGAGATATATTTTTGTCTTTTGTCTTTTGTAGGTTTTGTTTCTTTTTTGCTAGTGTGAACATGCTCCTATTTCTTGCATGTCTACCATCTTAGACCTCAGTTCACATTGCCTGGTTTTTTGTCTTGTTTGCATTCTGTGCAATTTAAGGGTGTGGCATCCCCTTTGTTGAGCTGACTGGTATATATGTAGCTTACCACGGGCCTGGGTGGTCTGGAGTTGGGACCCGGTCCTATTTGTCTACCCTTTTATATGCATTACTTCAACTTTGATATACAGTAAGGTTTTTAATATAGGCAGTATAGGTACCGTCCCAATTTAGGGTCACCTTGCCGCTGGTGGGACGGCTTGTATACTTTTTTTGATCAAAAATAGTTCACTAAGTACCCTATATTTATTATGCAACTTTGCTTTACATTTATATATAATGATGGTAGGGTATGAGATATATTTTTGTCTTTTGTCTTTTGTAGGTTTTGTTTCTTTTTTGCTAGTGTGAACATGCTCCTATTTCTTGCATGTCTACCATCTTAGACCTCAGTTCACATTGCCTGGTTTTTTGTCTTGTTTGCATTCTGTGCAATTTAAGGGTGTGGCATCCCCTTTGTTGAGCTGACTGGTATATATGTAGCTTACCACGGGCCTGGGTGGTCTGGAGTTGGGACCCGGTCCTATTTGTCTACCCTTTTATATGCATTACTTCAACTTTGATATACAGTAAGGTCTTTAATATAGGCAGTATAGGTACCGTCCCAATTTAGGGTCACCTTGCCGCTGGTGGGACGGCTTGTATACTTTTTTTGATCAAAAATAGTTCACTAAGTACCCTATATTTATTATGCAACTTTGCTTTACATTTATATATAATGATGGTAGGGTATGAGATATATTTTTGTCTTTTGTCTTTTGTAGGTTTTGTTTCTTTTTTGCTAGTGTAAACATGCTCCTATTTCTTGCATGTCTACCATCTTAGACCTCAGTTCACATTGCCTGGTTTTTTGTCTTGTTTGTATTCTGTGCAATTTAAGGGTGTGGCATCCCCTTTGTTGAGCTGACTGGTATATATGTAGCTTACCACAGGCCTGGGTGGTCTGGAGTTGGGACCCGGTCCTATTTGTCTACCCTTTTATATGCATTACTTCAACTTTGATATACAGTAAGGTTTTTAATATAGGCAGTATAGGTACCGTCCCAATTTAGGGTCACCTTGCCGCTGGTGGGACGGCTTGTATACTTTTTTTGATCAAAAATAGTTCACTAAGTACCCTATATTTATTATGCAACTTTGCTTTACATTTATATATAATGATGGTAGGGTATGAGATATATTTTTGTCTTTTGTCTTTTGTAGGTTTTGTTTCTTTTTTGCTAGTGTGAACATGCTCCTATTTCTTGCATGTCTACCATCTTAGACCTCAGTTCACATTGCCTAGTATCAGATCATGCGCTCCTGAGGTGGATGAGGGAAAGGAGGGGGAAGAATGCCCGGGTGACTAGGTGGTTTCTTGTACTCCAGGACTTTAATTTTCATGTGGCGCACAGGCCAGGGAAACTACATAGTAATGCAGATGCCCTGTCCAGACTTCCCTGCTTAGCAAGTGAAGGTGCCAAAACCCCCGGCTTTGGGCACAGGGGGGAATAGGTGACAAAGTCACTGGTAAGGTGATAGAGGGAAGATATGTTTCACAGTGGCCATTAACTTCCGTGAATTGAAACCATGAAGCTTGTGCCAGCATGTTATTTGCTGAGAGGGTTAAACCTCCATTTTAAATGGGAGTGGTTTTTGTGAATGACCATTGTGAAGGGTGGAAGGTCATTCACCATATCTCCAACTCAGGGTGTGGTCTGGGGTTTAAATACACGGCCTGCTGAGGCATTAGTGGTTCAGTGTATCTGGAGAGGCTCACTCCAGAGGAAAGAGCTGCTTATTGTGTTAACCTGAACCGTGTGTGTTTGTTAACTCTGTGCGGACGGATTACCACAGGCCTCTGGACTGTTTTTTTTGTTTACCCTCTTTGCCAAGAAAGGCCTGTTTATTTTGATGGACTTACAGTGGTTTATGCCTGCATTAATAAACCACTGAGAAAATTTAAAGCAACAGAGTTCCTGTGTTAACCTCAGTGTGCAGCTGAGCGAGTCGATATACCACAACACGTATTACACAAAAGTTTACTACATATTTTTATCACAGTAAAACAGCCTATACTACTATGTACTAATAGTATACTAATATACTGTGAAAATATTTCTAAAAAGCAAACATGCCTCAGTATGTCTTAATTTTCATATGCAAATTATTAGCAAGTTGTGAACTTGTGAAAATGAACGAGTTGTGAAAATGTATCTTATAAGACTATTATTAATAATAATAATGCCAAAATAATGTCAAAATATTATTGCTACTAGTACTAGCAATAATTAAAATGCATTAAAGAGTTTGTCCAACAGTAAGAAAAAATTAGGGGTATGGATTGATTAAAAATAATAAATGAAGGCATGACAGCCTTAGGAAGAGGATTCAGAAGTCCCAGCACTGCTGCAGCCTGTAATTGGCTGCAGCGGTCAGATGACTAGTAGAGCACATCATCGGATGTTTGTCCAATGATGCACTCTTCTAATAAGCTGTGAAACCACTGTAGTGGCCTGCACTGGATTTGAGATGATGCTGAAAGGTGACTATGCCACAGTTTATAACTTTTAATTCAGTCATGCTTAAAAAAAATATTTTACTGTCAGCTAACTTCCATAATATGCACACGTTGGCAACTGTCATGTGACGCACCCCCTGGAGCCGTGGGGTACTCGGTAGCCTAGCCGGTCCTCTATTGGGGTAGTCATGGCGGCAGTGACCCGGGCCGTGGCCCAAGGCAGTCAATGAAAAGTCAATTTGGGGAAATAAAGTTTTGGGGGTAATGTTCGTGATGCCACTCGTGATATGCGGCTATGTGGGGCCGCCGCTGCGGTGCAGATCCTCTGGGGCTGATGGTGACGCAGCGGAGTTGGTTCAGCTCTCCACGAGCAGAGCTAAGCTCCAGGGCAGTATATGGTGATTTGAAAAGGTAGATGTTGTTGGCAGGGACAGTTTAGTGCAGGGCTGAGGGCGCAGATAATGACCAGACAACACAAGAATGGCGGTTTCCTTTACCTTTACTTGAAGTTTGACGGTGCAGACCGGGGCACAGGTAATAGCTGGTGATGGAGCGGCCTAGAAGCAATTTGGGGATCCACCTCGCCACCTGCGCTATCCTCTTTGGCCCTGCTGCTTAAAGCTATGCTGCGGCCCTCGTTCCTGAGCAATCGTTTATTCCTCGCCCGTATGGCAGGCAGCTCAAGCCCTTTTCAGGAGTCGCTCTTCGTGGCGGCACCGGGCCCTAGTATGCTGCTGTGCCGCCGGGCGTTTGGTGGGGCCAGGAGACCTGCAGTCTCCTGCCCTCCGGATTTAGCTGTCGTGACTTTAGTACCCGAACAATCACGGACTCCGGTGTCCTGTTTCTTGCGCTTTTCTCTGGGGTGAGTGTGGCGCCCCTGTGGGTTCAGTCGCCACAGAGGTACTGCATCTCACCCAGAGGTGTGGTACCCCACTCTCAGGTGAGGATGGAGTACTGCCCGGGACCCAAACACCTGCATCCAACACTACACTACTCCAGATCAGCAGGAGGGGCAAAATGCACTGCTGCGCTCCTGAGCCCTGACCCTGGCTGGAGTGGGGGGAACCAAGAGAGGGGGAACCATGTAGTGGGTGTGGGTGGAGGAAGAAGATCAGGGGAGCACTTGAGAAGGAGGATATAAAAAGGGAAGCCATCTTGGGTGTGTAGTCAGTCAGTCAGAGTGTTCAGTCAGAGGACGAGCAGGAGCTCTGCAGGAGCTCTGCTCAGGGAAGAGGGCCTAGTGAGAGAGGCCCAGGACAGACTGAAGAGAGGAGAGGAGCAGGAAGGAAGGCTCCAGAACAGAAAGGATCCCAGGGGCACGGGCAGTGCGGATGCCACCCGTGCACCCGAACCCACCAGGAGTGGAAGGATGAGGCTGCAGAGAGGGGACCGGCTCCTAAACTAGCAGAGTTCTTCAAGTCTCAACTAGATAACCAGAGGGTGCACTATTTCAGGTGTTGCAGCCAACAGCCACATCTAATCGCCAAAAAGGAGGCCATAGAGGACCCAGGGGACAGAGAAGACATCGCCCGACAAGGTCCAGGGTCACTGGCTTGGGACACTGGGTGTGAGGCACAGGGCAGGAGGGTGAGAGCCAGCGCAGGAAGACGGCCAGGGGGAACACACAGAATGGGGTCCCGCTAAGTGCTCTTGAATTACCTGAGGGTATGCTGAACCCCACCCTGAGTAGACACAGGACGACGTGGGAGGTTGTACACTGGTAACTGTAACCTGGAATCTTGGCAAACTGTGAGTAAAACCCTAAAGACTGCATCCCACTGTCTCTGTGAATAATTGCTGCGCCATCACCTGCCTGCTCTACACAGCACCCGTCACATCTACCTCATACAACATCTACACTGCCCTGGAGCTAAGCTCTACCTGTGGAGAGCTAAACCAACTCTGCTGCATTAACAACAGCTCCAGAGGACCTGCTCCGCAGCGGCGGCTCCCTTTAGCCGCATACCACAGGTGGCGTCACAAACATTAACTTTAAAAACTATAATCCCTTTCAATAATCCCTTTTTATTGACCACCCTGGGTCGCGGACCTGGTCACCGCCACTGTGACATTCCCTGCACCGACCGGCCCAGCACAGAGTACCCCACGGCCCAGGGGGTGCGTCACGATCTTGGTCACAGCTCCCTTCCCCAGGTTCTCCCTCGTCACTCTCCTGTCTGCAACTCCCCCTCCTCTCTCCAACTGACTTTCCTTTTTTAAACCCCGCCTCCAGGCTTCAATATCAAGGGGAGGAGCTCCCCCTTCTGGTCTGGAGCTGTGAAAAGTGTTGGATGCTGGTGTTACCTGATAAGGGGACCCCTCCTTGCTTCTAGGCATGGCATCACCTCCTGTGAGGGAGGCAATGCCAATGTGGCATCTGGACTCCTGGGGTGCCACACTCCCCTATAGTTAAATTCAGTACTCCTGGACTGAGGACACCTTTTAGAGCGAAACAATTAACAACAATAACAATTTATATTCCAAAAGATTTACAAAGTCCTGCCGTGGTCCCGGCCCGGCATCCTCCAGCTCCCCTGTTGCTGTTGCGCGCACTGCTCGCAGCTTCCCGGGTTCTGTGCTTAGGGCGCGCATTCCCTCCCTCTTAAAGCGGCCGCACGTGCCGTCCTAAAGAGTCCCCGGCCAATGGCTGGAGGACCTCTCCTATTTAAAGCACCTCCTCCAAAATGGAGGTACCTGTGCAACGTTGTTGTTTGTGTGCTAACACTCTCCTCAGCCCTCAGGTTCCAGTGCCCACCAGTCTGTCTATCAGCCATGCCCACTAGCCTGTCTATCAGTAGTGCCCACCTGCCTGTCTATCAGCCATGCCCGCCTGCCTGTCTACATGCCGTGCCGGCCGGCTTGCCTACCCGGAACATCTGTCAGGTTACCTGTTGTGACCTCCTGCTTGCCTACCCGGATCACCCGTCTGGCTACCTGCCATGCCCGCCTGCTTGCCTACCCGGATCACCCGTCAGGCTACCTGCCGTGCTCATCCACTGTACCTGTCAGACTCAGCCACCTAACCAGTGGGAGTCGCCTGCTCTCACTCAAGGTCGGTCCCAGAGTGGCACCTGGTTCACCAGCCCAGTCCCTCCCTGGTTCACAGAGTCAACTAAGCCGCCATGTGGCCAGGGTCGGTCCGAATTGGCACTTAGTTACGCCCCTCTGGTCCTTCCTTGCATCTCAGTACAGAGGTTCCACCACCCGGATCCATTTGCACAGGCACCGGAACCCAGTGGCTCCCAGGCTCCTTCGCTCTCAGACCTGTACCAAGAGGTCTCTCGCCAGACATCCCAACAGGATACTATCCTGTCCTATCTGCGGACAGTCAACTCCCGCTTGGACGCGCTGTCCACCCCGACTGTGTCCACCTCTATCCAAGCAACATCCGCTCCTTCGGCACCTCAACCCAGTGGCGCTGTGTCATCTGGCTTTGGATCCCGGCTTTCTGCACCTCCACGTTTTGGTGGTGACCCTGTCCTATGTTGGGGCTTCATAAATCAGTGCATGCTGCACTTTGAACTCCTGGCACACCAGTTCACCTCCGACCGGGTCAAGGTGGCATTCATCATGTCTCACCTCTCCGGAGAGGCGTTGGCATGGCTTAACCCTCTGTGGGAGAGAGGGGATCCTCTGGTGTCCGATCTCCTGGCTTTCCTTGCGGCTTTCCGGAAGGTGTTCGACGAGCCCGGATGAAAATCTTCTACTGCCCCTCACTTCTCCGACTCCGCCAAAGGAGTCTCTCTGTGGGCCAGTATGCCGTGCGTTTCCGAACCCTCGCATCTGAACTTGCCTGGAACAATGAGGCCCTGGTGTCCACCTTTTGGGAGGGCCTTTCCGGACGGATCAAGGATGAGCTAGCCGGTTGTGACATACCTCCCTCCCTGGACGACATGGTGTCATTAGCTACCCGGATTGACACCCGTTTTCTGGAACGCGCTAAGGAGATGACCCGTGAGAGGAAACCTCTGCGCCTCGCTCCCGTCCTCCAAAGTCCTGTCTCACAACCTGCACTCCCCCTGGTGGTTTCCCCAGAGCCCATGCAAATTGACCAAGTTAAGATGGTGAAGTCTCGCCAGGAGACCCGTCGTGCCGAAGGGAGTTGCTTCTATTTTGGCAATACTGTAAAGAGCATTAGATCCGCTCTTGCCCGGTGAGACCGGGAAACTTCTGTGTCTAGGAATGCTTGGAGAGGTTGTCCTAAGCAAGAGTTCTTCCTCTCCGCCCTTGACGCTGTCCGTTTCTGTTTCCAGTGGTGAGACTCGCTTCTTCGAGACTGCCTATCTGGATTCCGGAGCCGCTGGGAATCTCATTCAACAGGCCATTGTGGAGCGCTTTCAGATTCCTACCATACGTCTGGCGGATCCTTTAGCGGTTTCCTCTGTGGATGGAAAGCTTCTCCCTGAAACCATCTTGTTGGTCACTGAGCCGGTAACTCTTCAGGTGGGAATGCTGCACTCGGAGAAGATCTCCTTCTACGTACTGTCCAGTCTCTCTCACCCCCTCTTGCTTGGCCTTTGGCCCGCCTTGGTTAGAGAGACATGAGCCCGTCCTGAATTGGAGCACGGGTGAGGTGCTCAGTTGGGTTCAGGAATGCCATAAGACCTGTCTGGTTCCGTTTCGTCCTGCTCGACCCCCGTCTACTCCGGCTAACCTACCTGGCCTGCCAGCACCCTACTGGTCCTATGCGGACGTCTTTGATAAAAAGGAGGCATAAACACTACCACCTCATAGGCCGTATGATTGCCCCATCGACCTAATACCTGGTGCTTCACCTCCTCGCCGGCGAATCTACCTCTTGTTGCTGGCCGAGACCCATGCCATGTCTGAATACATTGAAGAAAATCTTGTTAGGGGATTTATCCTGAAATCCACCTCTCCGGCTGGAGCAGGATTCTTTTTCGTCAAAAGGAAAGACGTCTCTCTTCGTCCTTGTATCGACTATAGGGGCCTAAACCAGATCACCATCAAAAATAAGTACCCCCTGCCTCTTATCTCGGAGCTGTTTGACTGCTTAAAAGGTGCTAAGATCTTCACTAAGCTTGATCTTCGTGGGGCATACAATCTGGTCCGGATTCGCCAGGGAGACGAGTGGAAGATGGAATTCAACACTCAGGATCGCGTGATGCCCTTCGGTCTCTGTAATGCTCCGGCCGTCTTCCAGGAGTTAGTGAACGACATCTTCTGAGATCTCTTGTATTCCTGCGTGGTGGTGTACCTGGACAATATCTTGGTGTTCTCCCCTGATCTGCCCTCTTACCACCGGAGGGATGTTCTTCAGGTTCTGCTGAGGCTCCGGAGGAATCACCTGTACACTAAGTATGAGAAATGCCTCTTTGAGAAGACCTCCCTACCATTTCTGGGGTAGATCATCTCGGAGACCGGACTGCGGATGGATCCCGAGAAGGTGTCTGCCGTCTTAAAGTGGCCCCGACCTGAGGGGTTGAAGGCTATTCAGCGGTTCCTGTGCTTCGCTAACTATTACCGCCTCTTCATTCCTCACTTCTCCTCCCGGACAGCTCCCATATCTGCTCTTACCCGTAAGGGAGCAAATCCCAGCGACTGGTCTTCCGAGGCAGAGAATGCCTTTATCTCTCTTAAACAAGCCTTCTCCTCCGCTCCTGTGCCACACTGTCCGGATGGCAATTAAAAGTTCTTCCTGGAGGTTGATGCCTCTTCCTCCGGAGCCAGAGCAGTGCTCACCCAGAAAACCTCGTCCGGGCGAATGGTGACCTGCGGCTGTTTCTCCAAACTCTTCTCTCCAGCCAAGCGCAATTACTCCATAGGAGATCGAGAACTGCTGGCCATCAAATTAGCGCTAAAGGAGTGGCGCTACTTGCTTGAGGGGGCTCTGCACCCGGTGGTCATCTACACTGACCATAAAAACCTTGCGTATTTGCAGACCGCCCAAAGACTAAACCCGCGTCAGGCCAGATGATCTTTGTTCTTTGCTCGATTCTGCTTCAATCTCCATTACCGCCTGGCAGACAAGAACATTAAAGCCGACGCTCTATCCCGCTCTTTTCCATCTTCCGACCTGGAGGAGGAGCCTCTACACATCATTGACCCCTCTAGAATAATGACTGTTGCTCCGTTTGACCTGTCGCATCTACCTCCTGGTAAGACCTTTGTAGAGGCTCAGGATCGGAAGAGGGTCTTACTCTGGGGCCATTCGTCCAAACTGGCTGGCCATGCCGGCCAGAGGAAGACACTTCTGCTCATTGCCCGGCACTATTGGTGGCTCACTCTGCACAAGGATGTTGCGGATTTTGTCGCGGCTTGTTCCTCTTGTGCCCGTAACAAGATACCTAGGCACCTTCCAGCCGGTTGTCTCCTTCCTCTTCCCGTGCCTTCCGCTCCGTGGCAACATATTGCAATGGATTTCATCACGGATCATCCTGTATCGGCCAGTTGTACTGTCATTTGGGTGGTCGCCGACCGCTTCTCCAAGATGGCTCACTTCATTTCTCTGCCTGGTCTTCTGTCTGCACCTGTGCTGGCTAAGGAATTCATCCGTCACATCTTCCGTCTCCACGGCTTACCCCTCCACATTGTCTCGGACTGAGGAGTTCAGTTCACTTCTCGCTTTTGGAGAGCCACGTGCAAGCTGCTGGATGTCTCTTTGGATTTTTCTTCGGCCTATCATCCTCAGTCCAATAGTCAAGTGGAACGTATCAATCAGATCCTTACCAGTTTTCTTCGGCACTTAGTCAACGCTCACCATAGCGATTGGGTTGAGCTCCTTCCTTGGGCTGAATTTTCCTATAACAACCATGTGAGTGAGTCTTCTGCTAAGTCTCCATTTTTTGTGGTCTACGGTCAACACCCCCGGATTCTGTTTTCCGTCTCCGCTTCAGTGGACAATCCTGTCACGGAGTCTCTCATCAGTGAATTTTTCTACGATTTGGGAAGACACTAGATCTGCTCCCCTTCAGTACTCCTAGCGGATGAAGAAGCATGCTGATAAGAGACGTCTGGATCCGCCTCAATTCCGTCCAGGAGACAATGTCTGGCTTTCCTCCAAATATGTCCGTCTCAAGATACCATCATATAAGTTGGGTCCATGGTTCATTGGTCCATTCGAGATTCTGAACCAAATAAATCCAGTAGCTTACAAGCTGAAACTCCCGGCCTCCTTACGGATCCCCAACTCCTTTCACGTGTCTCTCCTCAAACCGGTTGTCCGTAATTCTTTCTCTGACGATCCAGGTACCACTCCAGCTCCAGTCTCCGCTGAGGACGTCTTTGAGGTAGAGAACATTTTGGCCATTTAGAGGGTAAGAGGAAAGACTTTCAGTCTTGTGGATTGGAAGGGGTTTGGTCCTGAGGAGACTCTTGGGAGCCCAGGGAGAACATTCATGCCCCTCGTCTTCTTGAAAAATTTCTTGCGGGCCTAAAGAAGACGGGGCGTAAAGGGGGGATACTGTAGCATCAGCGTCTCTGCCTCCGGCTGGGCAGAGACACCATTCCCCTCACCGACTTGGTCCCAGTCCGGCAGCCTCCAGCTCCCCTGCTGCTGTTGCACACACCGCACGCAGCTTCCCGGGTTCTGTGCTTAGGGCGCGCTCCCTCCCTCTTAAAGGGGCCGCGTGCGCTGTCCTAAAGATTCCCCGGCCAATGGCCGGAGGACCTCTCCTATTTAAAGCACCTCCTCCAAAATGGAGGTGCCTGTGCAAGGTTGTTGTTTGTGTGCTAACACTCTCCTCAGCCCTCAGGTTCCAGTGCCCGCCAGTCTGTCTATCAGCCGTGCCCGCCTGCCTGTCTATCAGCCATGCCCGCCAGCCTGTCTATCTGCCGTGCACGCTGGCTTGCCTACCCAGATCACCTGTCAAGTTACCTGTTGTGCCCGCCTGCTTGACTACCCGGATCACCTGTCTGGCTACCTGCCGTGCCCGCCTGCTTGCCTACCCTGATCACCCGTCAGGCTACCTGCCGTGCTCATCCGCTGTACCTGTCAGCCTCAGTCACCTAACCCGTGGGAGTCGCCTGCTCTCACACAAGGTCGGTCCCAGAGTGGCACCTAGTTCACCAGCCCGGTCCCTCCCTGGTTCACGGAGTCGACTAAGCGTCCGTGTGGCCAGGGTCGGTCCGAGTTGGCACTTAGTTACGCCCCTCTGGTCCCTCCTTGCATCTCAGCACAGAGGTTCCACCACCTGGATCCGTAACACACATCATCACGATTGAACAGTCTGCAGTAATGTAGAGTAGCTGCAGACCTTTAGGGTATGAGCGCACGATCAGTATTTGCTTGCAGAAATTTCTGCAGCATTTCTGCAAGGTTCTGCACCTCTTGGCATCAAAAACGCTGTGGAAATTCCATGCATTTTAGATGCTTTTTTTGTGTTTTCATGCGTTTTTTGTGCGTTTTAGCCTGTGGATTTGCCATGCGTTTTTTCCAATGCATTGTATTGGAAAAACGCAGGCAAATCCGCACAAAGAATGGACATGCTGCTTATTTAAACGCACATGAAATCCTGTCAGGAAAATTCCTGATCTTGTGCACAGATCTTCCAAATTCTCATAGAAAATGCTGGGATAAGGTTTGCCATGTGTTTTTGGGGCCAATTCCATGCAGATTTACCGCATCAAAAATGCATAAAAAACACAACGTGTGCACATACTCTTAGTTTGATACTAGATAACCCCTTCTGGCCTGAGACAATGTTAGCTCAAATTCTGTCATTGCCCATGTAAAAAAATGACAAAAAACAAACCTCACCGCCCACACTGGCGCCATTCCAACGACGTCTAAGCCTTGTCGATTTTGTCCCATGGGCAGTGCACCATGGGCTGCAAAGCTCACACTTCCCTGAGATGAAACTTGGACATTAAGTAAAAGTGTAGTCAATGTAGCCCATGAGTGAGCCATCGCGTGAAATAACAATGGGCATAGCTGGAGCGACACTGCTGCAGGGGTTGAGAAAAAGGGGTTTTTAATTTAACACAAGGCGCTACTTGTCCAAGTAGTTGACATCCCCTTTAAGGATGACAGAATTTATTTTATTTTTGCCTTACAGCATTCTATCAATCTTAACTTTGTATTTTTAAGTTTAGCTCTTTGAGCCATATTCATCAAGCCCTTTTCATCAGAAAATGAGCTTTGAAGGGTCACAATTTTGTAGGCAATGTATAGTTGCACAAAAAATTGTTACTTGACAATTTTACGCCACATATGCCAATTTTTTTAAAATGTACTCAACTCAAATACCAGAGTACATGTCTGACTATAGAGCTTAGACAGCCGAAGACTGCGGCAAATTAATTAAGAGGTGTGTCCTTCTAGATTAATTTGGTGTATCTTACTCCAGTGGACCCTAGATCAAGACTGGCATATAAACCGCCAGTCTTGATTAATTCCACACCTTCGTTTTTGTGTGATGAGTTGAAGATTTTAGGGGGGCTATATATAAAGTAAGTAATAATTCATACAAAATGTTTATAATTGTGAATTATATTCTGCAATTTTTTTTTTTTACCATCACCTGACTATAGATGCCATTGTTATATTTTTACTAGTAAATAAAATAATTCAATAAAAATAATTGTATTTTTCTTTTAATGATGGTAATTTATTTAATTGTAAGCAGTATTTAATTTTCCTGTTACATTACTATTAAGGGACTTTTATATTCCCATAGCAAAATTTTCACACTGATTGTAGCACAGAATGTGTTTGAAATTTGCTTCCAAATCCCCTTTATTGTTTTAAAATGTAAATCCATGTTGATGCTCATGCAGCATCAAAATGTCCCACTGCAGAAATCACTGGTGGGTTTTTTTCCATGTGGAAACCACTGAAGTTAGCCACGCTATGGCAGAAATCCGGGGTCAGCCTAAAATTATTACTGTAGATTCTAGTTCAAATACCAATTTAAGGGTGAATGTACCCCAAAACTTTTTAACTGTATGTATATATGACATATGTAACATGCTCAGGCTTCTGTTGCTCTAATTGGGGCTTATACTGGACAGCTCTAGTGACATTTCTTAGAGCCCAAACTCACAGTATTAGGCCTCATTCACACGTCCGTGTTGCACGTACGTTTTGTGTCCATTTTTTTTTTAAGGATACAGCACGTATCCATTGTAATCTATGCTGCTGTTCACATATCCGTGTTTTTTCACAGACCGTGTGTCCGTGCAAAACACACAGAGAGATGTTCATTTTTTTTCAACAGCATGGATGGCAAGGGCCAATACAAGTCAAGGGGTGCATGAAAAACACATATAGCCGTCCGTGTCCGTGTTCTGTCTGTGTTTAACATTGCAAAGTATAGGAGAAGCTTTGTCATTTATTTCTTTCTTTATCCATCTGTGAAAAAACAGACACACATATGACACACTGATGGTAAAAACGGGCACACAGATGACGCACTGATGGTAAAAATGGGCACACAGATGACACACTGATGGTAAAAACGGGCACACAGATGACACACTAATGGTAAAAACGGGCAGACGGATGACACACTGATTGTAAAAATGGGCACACAGAAGACACTGATGGTAAAAACAGACACATGGATGACACACTGATAGTAAAAACGCACACTGATTGTGAAAACGGGCAGACGGATGACACACTGATGGTAAAAACGGGCAGACGGATGACACACTGATGGTAAAAACGGGCAGACAGATGACACACTGATGGTAAAAACGGGCACACAGATGACACTGATGGTAAAAACAGACACATGGATGACACACTGATAGTAAAAACGCACACACGAATGACACACTGATAGTATAAACAGATACACGGATGACACACTGATGCAAAACACCGAAGACACCGGTACCAATTTTTCAAATTAAGATAGTGCACACTCATCTTGGACTTTTCTTCTTCTTAAGTAATTACTGTTAAATACCAGTATAAGGCCATGTTTAAACTAGGAATTTTTGCTGTGATTTTCATCGATGTTTATTGTAAAAAAAAAAACATAGCCACATATACTGTATATGTTACATTGAATCTGCAGAAAATGGCCCCAATTCATCAATACTGGCATTTTGCATGCTCAGCTTAATAAATTTGGTACATCTTTCAGCTGCTGTGCGCCAGAAAACGTTTGTGACATAAAATATAAAAAATTTGTTGGCAGCTCTCAGCTACACCCCGTCTCCAAAAAGCGCTTCCCATTTTTCAAAAAGTTGTCAGAGCTGGCCAGTACATGCATAAAAATGTAAAAATTGCAAAATGTTTGTGCAATTCCATGTTATGCAGAAATTTTGCAACTGTTTCTACAGTTTTATGTCAGAATTCTGGTGAAAGCTGTTTGATGAATCAAGGCATTGGCTTCAGCTGGAATGGGCGTAATGGTAAGTATGGTTTAATTTAGAACATTAAAAAATTGTGTGTTTATTTCAATTTTAAGGACTTTATTCTGGGTATTGTGTTTTTTTTAAATACTTTACAAGAAATTCATGGCGGTCATGTCTAATATTGGCGTGACCCCATGAATTTCGGGCTTAGGGCCAGCTGATAATACCAAGCTGGCCCTAACCCCTTTATTACCCAGTGAGCCACCGCACCAGGGCCCTGGATGAGTTGGGTACAGCGCCAGAAGATGGCGCTTCTATGAACCCATTTTCTGGGGTGGCTGCGGACTGCAATTTGCAGCAGGGGGGGCTCAGAAAGCTTGGGCCTCCCTGCGCTGCGGATTCCAGCCCCCAGATGCCTAGTTGAACCTGGCTGGACACAAAAATAGGGCAAAGCCCCACGTCAATTTTTTTTAAATTATTTCATGAATTTCATGAAATGATTAAAAAAAATTCACGTGGGGCTTCGCCCTATTTTTGTGTCCAGCCAGGTACAGCAGGCAGGAACGGGCTGCCCCCAACCACCAGCTGCCTATTTGTACCTGGCCGGACACAACAATATAGGGAAGCCCTTTTTTTATTATTATTTCATGAATTTCATGAAATAATTAAAAAAAAATTGACGTGGGGCTTTGCCCTATTTTTGTGTCCAGCCAGGTACAACTAGGCAGCTGGGGGCTGGAATCTGCAGCGCAGGGAGACCCAAGCCTTCTGCCCCCCCCCGCTGCAAATTGCAGTCCGCAGCCACCCCAGAAAATGGCGCGTTCATAGACGCGCCATCTTCTGGCGCTGTACCCAATTCATCCAGGGCCCTGGTGCAGTGGCTCACTGGGTAATAAAGGGGTTAGGGCCAGCTTGGTATTATCAGCTGGCCCTAAGCCCAAAATTCATGGGGTCACGCCAATATTAGACATGACCGACATGAATTTCTAGTAAAGTATTTAAAAAAAACACAACACCCAGAATAAAGTCCTTTAATTGAAATAAACACAATTTTTTAATGTTCTAAACTAAACCATACTTACCATCACGCCCATTCCAGCTGAAGCCAATGTCTTCTGCAATTAAAGTAAAATAATAAAGCAACCTCATCCTTACCTTTCCATGGTTCCCAGGACAGCTTCAACTCTGCTACATTCACATGACAGGCTGGATCGCAGCCGAAAGCTGCCATCCAGCTTGCCATGCAGCAGACACTGAGAAGCGCAGGCATGCTTGCGCTCCTCAGTGTCTGGCTGTGACGGCATCCAGATGAGCCGAGTTTATGTCCAATGAACTCAGCTCACCTCATGCACGTCATTGACAGCATGGGAGAATTCTCCTGCGCTCAGCGCTTGAGCAGGAGAATTTTCCCACGCTGGGATGGCATTCTGATGACAGGCTGGATCGCAGCTGAGCGCTGCCATCCAGCTTGTCATCCTTCAGAGACACTGCAGAGCGCAAGCATGCCTGAGCACTGCAGTGTCTATGAAGGATGGCATGCTGGATGGCAGCGCTCAGCTGCGATCCAGCCTGTCATCTCAATGCCATCCCAGCGTGGGAGAATTCTCCTGCTCAAGCGCTGAGCGCAGGAGAATTCTCCCACACTGTCAATGACGTGCATGAGGTGAGCTGAGTTCATTGGACATGAGCTCACCTCATGCACGTTGCTGACAGCGTGGGAGAATTCTCCTGCGCTCACTGCATGCGCAGGAGAATTCTCTCATGCTCACCGCCTGCGCAGGAGAATTCTCCCATGCTGTCAGTGACGTGCATGAGGTGAGCTGAGTTCATTGGAGATGAACTCGGCTCATCTGGATGCCGTCACAACCAGACACTGAGGAGCGCAAGCATGCCTGCGCTTCTCAGAGTCTGCGGCATGGCAAGCTGGATGGCAGCTTTCGGCTGCGATCCAGCCTGTCATGTGAATGTAGCAGAGCTGAAGCCGTCCTGGGAACCATGGAAAGGTAAGGATGAGGTTGCTTTATTATTTTACTTTTATTGCAGAAGACATTGGCTTCAGCTGGAATGGGCGTGATGGTAAGTATGGTTTAATTTAGAACATTAAAAAATTGTGTTTATTTCAATTAAAGGACTTTATTCCGGGTGTTTGTGTTTTTTTTTAACTTTGACTATGGGGTTAGTAATGGGGGTGTCTTATAGACTCCTCTCCATTACTAACCTGGGCTTGATGTCAGCTGGCATTATAAGCTGACATCAACCCCAGCCCTGTTACCCCACTGCCACCACTACTGGGCAGTGGGAAGAGCGAGGCTAAGTGCCAGAATTGGCGCATCCTATGGATGCGCCATTTCTGGGGCGGCTGACAGCTGGTGTTTCTAGCCTGGGAGGGGGCCAATATTCATGGCACCCTTCCTGGGCTATTAATATCAGCCCCCAGCTGTCTGCCTAGCCTTTGCTAGCTATTAAAATAGGGGGGACCCCATGTCATTTTTTGGGGGGGTCCCCCATTTTAATAGCTGGTAAAGGCTAGGTATTCAGCTGGGGGCTGATATTAGTAGCCTGGGAAGCTCCGTGGGTATTACCTCCTTCCCAGGCTTCAAACATCTGCCCCAGCCGTCTGCTTAACCTCCGCTAGAGACTAAAATTAAGGGGAACTTTACGTAAAAATTTTTTTTTTAATAAATCCTTTAATTTAACTTTAAATGACAAGTACAGTAATCAACACTATCACTGTACTTATTATATTTGTGACTGACATGTTTCTATCTATCTAATCTATGTGTCATGCTCTATTCTTTCTGTTCTAAATTGTCGGGTACCGATGTATGCCGCTGATGAATTGCCGGCCGACTTTTTTAAAGAGATGGGTGCATGAAAACACTATTATTATTTTTTTTATAAATCCTTTATTTTAACACTAAATAACAAGTACAGTAACCAACACGGTCACTGTACTTATTATATATGTGACTGACATGTTTCTATCTATCTAATCTGTGTGTGATGCTCTATTCTTTCTGCTCTAAATTGTCGGGTACCGGTGTATGCCGCTGATGAATTGCCGGCTTTCAAGTTTCACTGTGAGCACTGTTCCCATCGATTTGGGCAATCACTGTAATGCCACAACCACCATGGCTGTGACATTACAGTGAGTGGCAGACAATCCCTGCATGATTGGTGCTCTAAATAGCGCCAAACATGCAGAATGGGGACCAGAGCTCCCGCCCGAGCATCTTGAAAGTACTCGGCGAGCTCCGAGCATCTCGAGTACTGAGATGCTCGGGCGAGTACAGAGCAGTGGCAAGCATGCTCGCTCATCACTATGTAGTGCCCATATTACTGTATGGAGGACAATACTGTCCTGTCTAAAATGAAAACTTTTGACTCCCCCCAGGGCAGACACTCTGCACTGCGAGGATTCCGCCGGTCTCTGAGATATTGTAGCATTTACAATAGATATCACTCATGTAACGTAAGAAGTAAGTGAAATCTTGGTATTGTACTATACCTATATTTCTGTGACGTATCTGTGCATCATGAATCGTGGTATGTGTTAAAGGGGCCCACTGAGACTCTTTCATCCGGGGCCCACGAAAACCTGTAGCCAGCCCTGCTGCCACGTCAAGGTAGCTGCAGGAGCTGATGGGTGTTAACAGACCTAGATCATCTATACAGTGTGGTTAGATGACTGTATTTTCCTATTGTGTTATACATCTGTGACGCCCTGCGGCTGCAGGCTGTCACAGAACTCTTGGGTGTTGCACAGACGGATTCTCCCCAGTGGCCTCAATACATGCAGACACCTCCACCCAAGTCCACTAGATGGAGCCCTGTCAGGTATATATATATACTGGGGGGTGGAGTTCAGGAAGTCAGTCAGTGGGAAGCAGTGAGTGTGATATGATGCTGCAGCATCAGACAAGCTGAAGTCTGTGTGGCTGAAAGCCAGGCTAGGCCCAAGACGGGCTAGCCTTGCCAGTGAGGGCCTAGAGCCTAGAATGGGCCAGAAGGCAGAGGAGAAGAGAAGAGCCATCTGGGACAGAGGGACCATAGAAGGTTCGTCCCAGAGGCAAGCCGGGCACCAGGCCCGTGCCTATTGGGATCTCTATGCCCAGTAGGGAATCCGGCATACCGAGGAGGATTTTATATCCCTCGGTCCACCCATGAATACCGCACATTTAGAGGACTAGGCACCACGAAGGCCCCGGCGTCCAGGGATAGTGGTAACCAGGGGAAGGCCCTCGCCGCAAAGAGCAGACGGGTGAGAGAAACATCAAGGAAGCTAGACCCTGTTCCAGGCAGGTCAGAAGCTCCAGGGAGAGAGATAGGAAGATACAGAAAGGAGGCCTTACACCCGCTCACTGGGGAGCAAGTCAAGAAGTGCACACCACCTACAAGTACCCCGGACCATACCTGCCTACCATCTGCAGTAAAGGTACTGAAACTAACCTCAGTGTGTGTGTCGGTTCTTCCTCTGACCCGGCTGGGTCCCCTCTCTCTTGAATCCCTTCACACCATCCCTGCCCCGGGGACCCGCTCCACCTGTGGGGAGCAGAAACACCTCAGCTGCCATCCCAGCACCCTCGGAGGTCTGAAGCAGCGCTGGTAATCATTACCAGGTACCACAGGTGGCGTCACGAACTGTTTATTTTTATCCAAGTTTCAGTCCCCTTTTTCAAGAGTGACCCCAGGGTACGGGCCCGGGAGCTGACCACCGCGACACCCCCAAACCAGGCAAAGGCCCGGGTACCGAGTCGTCCCCATCCCCTGGGCGCGTCAACCTCTTACTGGCATCACGAACAGGATATCGTGCCCGTTGTCACCGGGTACTTTGCGCCTTAAAGAATGGTGTTGCATACCGTGGTGAAGTTTTCCCGCCAATTGCCGCTGTTTCCCGCCATTATCCGCCATTTTCCTGTTGCCTCGTGGGAAGAAGAGAGGCGTAACTGCGCGAAGTCCAGGCCCCGCCTCACGCACTGACGCAGAGTCAGGTCCTGGAAGGAGACCGCCATGCCAGGAAGCGCACGCCCTGACGTCAGACGCAAGGGGACGCCAGGTCCTGCACCGGGAGCTGATAGTCGAGCAGTTCTCCTCTTCCCATCCGGGGGACCGCAGCCGGCTCTACAAGCAGGAAGGTAGGCCACAGTTAACTAGGGGGGCGCAGCGATGGCGCATGATCAGCAGAGTGCTGCGGCCCTCGACAACACCCCCGCAAGAGTATCTTTGTCTGGTGTTGCTCAGGCAGGAGCAGTCGCCGCACCAGCAGGAGCTGTGGCACGGATGGTGCCCATGGCTCTACAGCATGCCGTAAATTTTCAGAGGGTGGGGGAACTGTTGGAACAGGACACCCTGACTGAACAGGAGGATGACCAGGACGGGTCACCCACCTCCCATAACCAGGCGCAGTTCCCCGGTAGCTCTCATGTTAAGTATAAGTTAACCTGAACTTGGAGTCCGTGAACTGTGAGCGGTGCCACCATTGTACATAGTTTGCACCTCCTGAGGTGCCCCCTGGTGGTTTTCACAAGACCACCACCACTAAAACCTGCTTGGTGTGGCCGAACCAGTTGTCCTACACCAGTCCTGCAGCCCGCCCAGGACCTTCGTTGGGGGTTTGGAGCAGGTCCCCCACAAGCCAGCTTACCCGAATGAGAGGGACACACCCGAGGAGGGATCTCATCAAAACTGGTCGTTGCAGAAAGTAAAGTTGTGTTGCTGCTAATGTGCGTGTGCTCAATTGTTATAAAAGTATTTTATATATATTAAAAAGAAAGAAAATATTTTCGCTACAGTAAAGCATAAATAATGTTTATTAAATCTGCTATTGCAACGTTCAAGCCAAGTACCTCCCATAAAGGGAAGAAAAATAGTTATGTTCATAAAATTGTTATTGATATCATTGTAACCTGTTTTAAAAATTTGCTTCAGTCCGGGAGTACTGACTTTTACTAGGGGGGAATGTGACACCCTGCAGCTGCAGGCTGTCACAGAACTCCTGGGTGTTGCATAGACAGATTCTCCCCAGTGGCCACAATACATGCAGACACCTCCACTCAAGTCCACTAGATGGAGCCCTGTCAGGTATATATATACTGGGGGGTGGAGTTCAGGAAGTCAGTCAGTGGGAAGCAGTGAGTGTGACACGACGCTGCAGCACCAGACAAACTGAAGTCTGTGTGGCTGAAAGCCAGGCTAGGCCCAAGCCGGGCTAGTCTGGCCAGTGAGGGCCTAGAGTGGGCCAGAAGGCAGAGGAGAAGAGAAGAGCCATCTGGGACAGAGGGACCATAGAAGGTTCGTCCCAGACGCAAGCCGGGCATCGGGCCTGTGCCTATTGGGATCTCTATGCCCAGTAGGGAATCCGGCATACCGAGGAGGATTTTATATCCCTCGGTCCACCCGTGAATACCGCACATTTAGAGGACTAGGTACGACGAAGTCCCTGGCATCCAGGGATAGTGGTAACCAGGGGAAAGCCCTCGCCGCAAAGAGCAGACGGGTGAGAGAAACATCAAGGAAGCTAGACCCTGTTCCAGGCAGGTCAGAAGCTCCAGGGAGAGAGACAGGAAGATACAGAAAGGAGGCCTTACACCCGCTCACTGGGGAGCAAGTCCAGAAGTGCACACCACCTACAAGTACCCCGGACCATACCTGCCTATCATCTGCAGTAAAGGTACTGAAACTAACCTTGGTGTGTGTGTCGGTTCTTCCTCTGACCCGACTGGGTCCCCTCTCTCCTGCATCCCTTCACACCATCCCTACCCCGGGGACCCGCTCCACCTGTGGGGAGCAGAAACACCTCAGCTGCCATCCCAACACCCCCGAAGGTCTGAAGCAGCACTGGTAATCATTACCAGGTACCACAGGTGGCGTCACGAACTGTTTATTTATTTTTATCCAAGTTTCAATCCCCTTTTTCAAGAGTGACCCCAGGGAACGGGCCCAGGAGCCGACCACTGCGACACCCCCAAACCAGGCAAAGGCTCGGGTACCGAGTTGTCTCCATCCCCTGGGCGCATCACATCCACACATCAATGTGACACATACATGTGCTGTGCATTTTTTAAATGGATATCACACTAAGGCCACAGCCCCCTTATCAGTATTTGGTCAGAATTTTTTTTAGGGGTGGGAGCCAAAACCAGGTGAGGAACAATCAGAGAAAAGGTATAATAGAAACAAGTCACCAATTCTACATTTATCACCCAATCCTGGTTTTGGCTCCCACTCCTGAGAAAAAATTCTGACCAAATATTGATAGTGGGGCCGTGGCCTTACGCATGTAGTTTCATTGACCCATTCACACATTCATTTTAAAAATGGTTCAGTGAGTCAGATCTGTGAGTCTCCATGCTTGTCCTATTCTCATCCATTTTAAAGATCAGTCTCTACGATCAAAGTCTATGGGGACCTGTGTTCCATCTGAGTTTCATCCATTTTTTATTGATCCATTGTTAAAGGGGTTGTCCAGTTGCATAGATTGACTGCAGGCTTCTGAATTATTGCAGCATGCGCACCACATGCTGTCAGGATTCTCCGGTGTTCCCAGCGAGAGCCGGCAACCAAGTGACATGCTATACAAGTGAATTGGGCAAGGCAGAGCACGTATAGTGGGAATGTGTCCGGAAATATGCCTATTTGTGGTCACATGACGGTCCACTCTTTCCAGCAACATCAGAGAATCCTGGCAGCATGCCATGCACACGCTGTAAAGATTCAGAAGTGTGAGTGCAGACTTTTATCAGAAGACCACACAACCCCCTTAAAAGTCAATGGATAAATAAAAGTTCATACAGTTTCTCTCTTTCAGCATTTAAAACTTGATACAACACGGATGCAAGAGAGAGGCAAAATGGATGACACAGTCCATTTCACATGTGTATAAAAATAGACATGGAAATGTGAATGTAGTCTAAGGCAATCTTTTGGTGCAAACCTTAAGTCTTCTCAGCCTCGTTTTCTGCTCGTCTCCCTGCAATTGGGTGAGATTTATTAAAATATTTTTTTCTGATGCAGTTTTACATCAGAAAGTCTGAATGGAAAGTCTTCAGCATTTCTGATATGCGTGAATCTAGCCTAACTGGGTCTATTTTGTCGGCAATGTTACAGGAATAATCAACAATTAAACATTAAATTTATTTCTAAGACCTTATGAGGACTTAATGAAATAACTCGTATTTTGCGAACCATAAGACACACCCCAAATTTTGTAGTAGAAAATAGGAAAAAAAATGTTTTAACAAAATGGCGATGCGTCTTATATCCGTTTTAACGGTAACTTACTATGGGGTGGCGGCAATGGAGCGGGGTCACAGAAGGTAGGGTCGCTGCTTCAGGAGGCCGGCAGCAGCAGCATGAGTGGGGCGATGCTGTGGGCCCCGGGCTGGAAGGGGGCGTCCAGGTGGAGCCCTGGGCTCTCATAAGATATCGGCATCGGTGAGCGGAATCCCTTTTCCCATTGATTTCCCTGCAGTGGTTTTCATACTTTGAAAAAGGTGACGGTCCGACGCAGAAACGCATTGGTGTTAATAGAAAACGTTTTGAAATCCCAAAGCTCTTCTTTTCCGCAGCGCAGCCCGCCTAAATGTGCCAGCTTCTATTTTTGCCATAAAAAGACATATGTATTATATGATGAAAAAAAAACTGTAAAAATATTTAAAGAAGTTGTCCAGTACTTTATTTTATTCCCCAATGTATCCCCCCGGGGCCCCTAAGACTTTTTGTAATTACATTACGTTGCTGCTGATAATGCCTGTGAGCGGCGCTATCGTAGGCCAATCACAGGCATCACGTGACTCCGGGCTGACATCACGACAAGTGAGGCGTGACTCAGCGCTGGGGTCCCCACGGTGGCTGCTGGGTTGTGGGCGGGGTCAGCCCCCATGTCACACCCAGCATCCACCGCGTGCTTTCCCAATGAATGGGGAGAGGCAGAGCGCGCAGTGGATGCCGGGTATGACGCGTGGGATAACCCCGCCCACAGCCTAGCATCCACCGTGGAACCAGGAAGACAAAGACCCCCAGCTGCTGCCAGCACTTGTTGTGACGTCAGCGGATGTCAGAGCCGGCTGTAGCCAGGAGTCACGTGATGCCTGTGAGCGGCCAGTGATAGCACACAGTCATTATCTGCAACATAAGGTATTTACAAAAAGTCTTAGGGGCCCCGGGGGATACATAGGGGGGTAATCTAAAGTAGTGGACAGTCCCTTTAAATAAATGAATAAGAACAAATATTATATATTTGAAACTCTCATAAAGGCAGAGCCAAACTATGCCTTGTCATGAACTGGTTAATAAAATTAAATTAGCAACTTGTGGTAAAAGCGTGTCAAAAAACAGATAAGTCCATTCAGTTTTAGCACTTCTTGAAGCTGTAATGAAGCAGATTTGTGCCATTCCACTCAATAATGTGTAACTATACATGGTACTTATTTTCAAATCCTAAGATATAAAAACCAAAGAAAAGTAACCCTTTGCTAAATATGCACTTATTAGTGTCTAAGTAAAATGACCTAAGAATGCAAAAATAAAAGTTGCAATATATGGCAATGTTCATAAGACCCCCGATCCCCATGAAGTCATTAGCAGTGAGATCACCAAAGAGACGTTTGCCCCTTGACATCATGCGGCATAATCATCTGCTGTGCAGTGGCTGTTACTGTATAGGCACAATCATTTGATCAGATTTCCCTTTAATTTAGCTAAGTTTCAGTCATCCAAGGAGAAAAACAGATATGAAAAAAACTAAGTACACTCCAATGAACAACGACACAGGTCAAATTACACACTGTCATTATTAACGTTAACAAAAATGAGTCAAAATTCAGAAGCAAAGTGTGGAAAATTAAGAACACCCTTACTGCTTTCATTAGAGTAAAGAAGATAAGTGGCAGACAGGTGCTGCTAATCAAATGCCCTTGATGAAGTGGTCTTCAGCAAGTTTGACCACCTTTGGAAAAGCAGAAGTTTTTGAAGTTTGTGTTATGATTAGAGTTGAGCCACCCCCGTAGTGTTCAGGTTCGGTTCAGTTCGTCGAAAACCGGTGTGTTTGCCAAACTGTTCGTCGAACTGTTTGTCGAACACCGTCAAAACCAATGCCAGGCAAACAAAAACACATAGAAACACATAGAAAACACCTTCAAAGGTGTCCAAAAGCTAAAAAACTGCTCAGAAGACACAACTAACACATGGAAAAGTGACAAGTACATATAGTCATGCGAAAAGAAAAGAGGTGGAGGAGTAAAAGGAGGGGAGACACAGATATAGGCATGTCATGCCCTTCTAAAATCAAGAAAGGCTGGAGTAAAAATCTAAAATCAGCCTACCAACACCCAGACGTCGTGACAAGAAATTTTAAAAAAGAAATATCTTTAGGTAGAATGGCGGTTCCATTCAGAACACTTTCCTTACATAGTGGTATCCCCGTTGTGAGTTGTGCCAAAAACGGAACCCAATACATTCGGACTAATCCACCATTTGTCATATCCAAGGGGCAGGTCAGTAAACGACAACATCGACGCGGAACCAAGTATAGTAGTATATACTGTACATCCTTTGACAAGGCAATCAGGCGGATCAAGAAGTTGGAAATGGTCACCCTAATGGCCAAAACAGACATTGATGCGGCGTTCGGTTACTTACTACCTGTGCCTCCGAATAGTGTCCACCTATTGGCCTGCTTCTGGGAAGGAGCATACTATATAGATCGCTGTTTGCCCATGGGGTGGTCCAGGTCCTGCTCACTATTTGAGGCGTTTAGTTACTTCCTCGAATGGTTTGTAATGGACGTTTCTAAGGGGGCACATATTATCCATTACCTCGACAACTTCTTATGCCTGGGCCAAAAAGATTCGCCACAGTGTGAATACACGCGGTAGTCCACCTGTGAGAAGGAGAGAGCCGGAGGGAGTGCGGACACCACAGAGCCGAGGGGTTAGATGGAGAACGGAAGAAGGAAAGAGGGCGAGGGAGGTAAGGGAGTACAGTGGAAGGCCGACCTGAGCTCCCCCACGTTCCTGCTGGGCGGGGAACAGCCCTGGGAAGAAAAGCCGCTTGCACATCCCTTTGAGGTTACGGGTGCGAGCGGGCAGAGGGACTACGCTGGAGTGCGAAGCCGACACGGCCAGTCCATTCCTGCCCGTGCGACCTCCGTGTCGCCGGGTTTGGGCCAGAGCCGCGGTGGACCCTGACGGCCAGCCCCTCTCTCCCAATACTGGTGGCTGTCCGCTGGTGGGTCAAGCCCCCCCGCGGTGGAGGCAGGTCTAAGCTCTGTAATTTAAATTTGCTCTGTAATTTGAATGAGTACACTCTAAATCCTTTTACAAGGATCTATTGGAGGGCAAGTCTGATGCCAGCAGCCGCGGTAATTCCAGCTCCAGTAGCGTCCACTAAAGCTGCTGCAGTTAAAAAGCTTTTATAAGGATCGAGCTTGGCGGTCCACCGCAAGGCGTGCTACCGCCAGTCCCAGCCCCTTTGCCTTGGGGCGCCTCCCCGATGCTCTTCACTGAGTGTCCCGGGGCCCGAAGCATTTCCTTTGAAAAAATTAAGTGTCCAAACCACAGGTGGTGTAGCTTGCTTAACAGCTGGGATACTCCGCTGACTAGCAGACACTGCTACTAGGCCCAAAGTATTGCCTGGGCTAGATGCAGTTAAAAATTTGTAATTAGATCTACAGGCGGTGGCTACTCCACTGACTAGCAGACACTGAAGCTTTGGAGCAGACCTCTGATTCCCAGGCTATAGTATGAGTAAACAGCTCTTCAGACTCAACCATCTGTGTTACCCCAAGCCATAGTGTATGTAGTTTCTTATGGTTAAAAGGGGGGGGGGAGACCCGACCCACCTGGAATTGACGATGCCAACGTCATGTAAAACACAGCAAGGAGACTCCAAAAAGAGTCTCCATTTTTTCCAAAAATTGTGGCACAGACACCACTTAAGTGGCATCAATTGTCCCATAGTTGCTTAAAATAGTTGGTGAGGTGATTTTCCAAAATCCTCAAGTTTTTAGTCTCCCCAGGATGACACAGGTGGGGCAGATGGTGGTTGGCCCGGCCCGCTAGGCCGCACTGTAGCACAGTGAGCTTCGCACTGCAACTTATGCTTCATATCCATGTGACGGTTCAAGCATAAAGTACTCAAACTATTGTTTTTTTGGCCTCTACTTAGCTTTTGATGACAAATGTTACAGATAACATGAGTTGGGTCATCCTTAGCGATCTCGAAAAATGCCCAGGCTATGCAAAGTTTAGAGCCCATGCGACACTGCTACTAGCAATACTAGCAAATGATTGGCTGGGTTAGATGCAGTAAAAAATAGTTATTAGATACACAGGCGGTGCAGCTTGCTTCACAGCTGGGCTACTACGCCCAAAGTATTGCCTGGGCTAGATGCAGTTAAAAATTCTTATTAGATACACAGGCGGTGTTAGCTTGCATCACAGCTGGGCTACTATGCCCAAAGTATTGGTAGTCTCTATACTAAATAAGGAAGAAGTCACTGACTGTGGTGGCCCCTCCGCGGGCCATGGCGATTGGTCATCCCCTTTCGCTGCCCCTTACTCAACGAATTCACAAACATCTCCCGTTGGTTTGGAGTCCCATTATGCCCAGCAAAAACCATAGGCCCCACAACAAAGCTATAGTTCTTAGGCATCGAAATCGACACCACAGCTAGGTTGTTCTGCCTCCCATGGGAAAAAATAACAAAACATTACACCTGATCGACGGTTTTTGCGCAGTATGGAAAGTAACACTACAGAAGATGCAAGTATTACTAGGTCTCCTCGTGTTTGCGAGCCGGGTGATGCCAGTTGGAAGGGTTTTTTCTCGTCATTTATCACCCGCAACAAAAGGGGCATTAAAACCGAGTCATAGAATCAGAATCAGCAGGCAGCTACGGGCGGACTTAGAGGTGTGGAAAACCTTCTTATAATCATTCAACGGTCACACGTTATTTATGTCAGCAGAACAGTCCAACATTGAACTAAGATTATTCACCGGGCGGCAGAATCAGGCGGATATGCAGCGATACTAAATAACCAATGGTGCACAAGCTTATGGCCTCCGTATTGGGCAGAACAAGTGCTGACAAAAAAACAGACACTCCTGGAACTCTTCCCAATAGTTGTAGCAATAGAAATATGGGGCGCGCGCCTGGCTAACAAAAATATACGCTTCATAACAAAAAACACCAGCCTAGCGCACTGCATTAATATGATGGCATCATCGTCTCTCCCAGTGCTAGGCCTACTATGCCGGCTAGCATTCCTGTGCCTAAAACACAATGTATGGATCTGCGCTAGCCACGATGCTGAGGGGTCTAACGCTGCTGCTAACTCTTTATCACAATTCAATTGGCAGATTTTCACAGAGCTCCTCCCCAACGCCCACCCATCGGGCAACAGTTGCCCACCTTCCCTATGGGATCTAGTGGTGAATAGTTGATGCCATTAATCAGAGCGTCAGTTGCCCCGTCAACGTGGCAAGCATACGGTAAGGCATGGGAATAGTGGACACGACTAGTAGCAGGCAGACGGGTTGACCAATGTGAACAAGCCAGATTACAAGTCACCATAGAATTTCTCCACCAGGTAATGATGAGGGGCATATCAGGGGCGTCAGCGCAGCGGTGTCTGACCAGAGTAGCATTTCACTTCCAATTACTGAATTGGGGAGATGTGACAAAGATTCATCATCAGACAATCCATAAAAGGGTGGAAAAGGGGTCAGCCAAGTCAGGAGTGTAGACATCCCGTCCCGTGTCACTAAAACTGATTTCTCACATCATATCCCTAACACCATTAACATGACACTCACAATTTGAAGCAAAACTACTGTCTACTGCATTTGTGATCGCCTTCTTCGGGGCGCTATGCATAAGCGAATTAGTCCCTCAATCCAAAATTACCACCAGTGGAGGCTTATTACACCAGGACGTAGTCATAGCCAATAATGCAATACATCTACGCATACGCAAATCAAAAACGGTTCCAGCGGGAAGAGGGAACTTGGGTACTTCTACAACCCACAAACGGTACACTGAGTCGGGTAACAATAGTAAAAACATATATAACCATCAGATCACAAAGTAATTTCTTCCTATCACACATTGATGTAACGCCATTATCAAGATATCAGTTCCATACTATATTTAATAAAAGCCTAACATCGGCAGGGAACCACCCCAAAGATTATGGGACACACTCATTCCGCATAGGCGCGGCCACGGAAGCAGCAAGAGCAGGACTGTCAGAAATGGAAGTTCAGAGGATAGGGAGATGGCAATCCACGTGTTTGGCGAGATACATAAGACCGGACTTGTTATCCTAACGTGGTTTGTTTCTTTTACAGGTGACGCTAAGCCAACAGTGTGGGTGATAAGCTACTCGTATATATATTGGGCAGAAAAAAGGGCGAAAGTCCGCCCAGGCGGGAGGAAATTTGAGTTTTATAACACATATTTCAACTGGAGAGGTATTAGAGGCCTGCAATGGCCACAGGTACTAATGGAGGTAATCAAGGTAGGGAGAGAGGCAAGAGGTCCGGTCATCTTATTTATACAGGCCGGGGGAAACGACCTAGGTCATCACAAGAGCGCATAACTAATGGCAATAATGAAACTAGACACTGAGCGCTTCAGAGAATTTTTCACAAAACTGACTATAGTATGGTCAGAGATTGTGCCGATAGCGGTATGGCAAGGTGCGCGAGACATCACGGCGATCGAACGGACAAGGCGGGTAATAAATATTCGGATTGCAAAATTTAGAAGAGACAGAGGCGGTGTAGTGATACGACACCGACAACTGGAAGGAGATAAAGCAGGCCTCATACGGCCTGACGGTGTTCACTTAATGGATATTGGACTGGACATATTCCTGTCAGGACTCCAGGACGGAGTGGAACAAGAGTTAAGAGCGATGGATGGGGGTTCAGAGTCCTACATACGAGTACGCAGGATCCTCCTTGGCCTGGAAATAGAAAGGACATGTTGGAGAGTTACACTTGTTGGCCAACTTGCCGGTGTGGAGACACAGGGCATGCTGCAACAAGCTGAATTATTTTAGAAATAAAATGCCTTTCTAATGGAATGAGTATAAAGAGTTAATAAAGCTGTGACCGATCTTCACCCATGCAGTTGTAAGAGTTACATTATTGTATTGTCAAGGAAAGGGGGGCTGAGCGTCTGGGTTTGGTTGGGGGTCCCCACAGTCAGCCTAGGCTAGATGCAGTTAAAAATTCTTATTAGATACACAGGCGGTGCAGCTTGCTTCAGAGCTGGGCTACTATACTGACTAGCAGACACTGAAGCTTTGGAGCAGACCTCTGAGTAAACAGCTCTTCAGACTCAATCATCTGTGTACCCCAAGCCATAGTGTATGTAGTTTCTTACGGATAAAAGAGGGCGGGAGCGACCCAACCCACCTGGAATTGACGATGCCAACGTCACGTAAAACACAGCAAGGGGACTCCAAAAAGAGTCCCCATTTTTTCCAAAATTTGTGGCACAGACACCACTTAAGTGGCATCAATTGCCCCAGAGTTGCTTAAAACGGTTGGTGAGGTGATTTTACCAAATCCTCAAGCTTTTAGTCTCCCCAGGATGACACAGGGGTAGAAAAGTCCTTGCGGATCCATGATTTGTTCATCTTTATGAACGTGAGTCTGTCTACATTCTCAGTGGACAGCCGCATGCACTTATCTGTCAGCAGACCACCAGCAGCGCTGAACACACGTTCAGAGAGAATGCTGGCTGCAGGGCATGACAAGATCTCCAAGGCGTGAGTGGCGAGCTCCGGCCATTTTTCCAGATTGGAAGCCCAAAATAAGCAAGGGTCCAGTGCTCACTTGGAGATACTCCTGTACCATCCTCTCTAGGCGTTGACTATGTGTCAGACTTCTTGTCTCCTGTGGCCTTGCAAAGGATGGTCTAAAAAAGTGGTGAAACGATTCCACAAAATTGCTGTTACCAGCAGATACTGGGTTACTGTTACGGTTTGAGTGATGAAGACTCGACAGTCCCACGGTTGGCAAGTTAGAACTGTGAGATTCACTAAGTGCGCCACTGATGTTTTGTGGAAAAGCACATGTAAGATTCTGCAACAGCCTCTGCTGATACTCTTGCATGCGTGAATCCCTTTCTATGGCAGGAATTATTTCGGCAAATTTACTTTTGTAACGGGAATCTAAGAGTGTGGCAACCCAGTAGTCGGGATTACTTCGAATTCTGACAATCCGAGGGTCATGTTGCTGGTAGTGCAGCAAGAAGGCACTCATGTGTCTTGCGCATACAGGAGGACCAAGTCCTTGTTGTGTTGGTAGCGAGGTAAGAATCATGCTTCCTTCCTCTGCTCTCTCCCCCCAACCTCGCACAACAGAAATGTGATCAAGGTCTCCCTCATCTGATGAGTCTTCCATGCCCATCGCCAGTTCGTCCTCCACTTCTTCCTCAGCTCCTGCACCTTCCGCAACAGTTTGGCTGCTACCATGCGCCCTGGTTAATCCCTCTCCCCCACCCTCCCATGCCTGCCGCCTTGGTGCTGCCGACCGTCTGGACCTTGGAGATGTTATCCCTTCCTCATACGACTCCTCCTCTACTTCCTCCACCTCCTCTTGTCCCACCACCTGTCTCCGAATTCTGTTTAACGTGTGCTCCAGCATGTTAATCACCGGAATAATCATGCTGATAATGGCATCGTCAGCACTAAACATCTTCGTCGCCACTTCAAAACTGTGCAGAAGGGTGCATAGGTCCCTGATCTGAGACCACTCAGATTTGCGTGATTTGCCCCACCTCTGGATCTCTTTGGCCCAGGCTATACGTCAGAACGTATTGCACCAGGGCTTGTCGGTGCTGCCTCAGTCGCTGCAACATGTGCAGAGTTGAATTCCACCGTGTCGGCACATCGCATTTCAGCTGGTGAACTGGCAGGCCCAACGACTTCTGTAGAGATGTAAGTCGTTGAGCTGCGGGATGCAAACGGCGGAAGTGAGCACACAGCGACCGTGCCCTCTGCAGAAGGCCATCTAGTCTGGGATAGTGGGCTAAAATTTGCTGGTCAACCAGGCTCAACACGTGAGCCATACAAGGCACGTGTGTGACATTGCCCCGGTGAAGGGCCGCACCCAGGTTTACAGCATTGTCGCACACGGCCTTCCCTGGTTGCAGGTCCAGTGGAGACAACCATTCATGAAACTGGGTCTCCAGAGCTGACCACAACTCCTCAGCTGTGTAACTCACATTTCCCAGACATTTCAAAGTAAACACTGCCTGATGCCATTGAGCCCTGCTGCCAGCATAGTAAGGAGGTGTGCAGGATTCCTTCTGCGCAGTTAGAAAGCGGGTGGCATTACAAGAGAGGCTTTGGGTGCAGGTGGAGGACCGAGAGGAGGTTGAGGAGGCAGAAGCAGTGGAGGAACTTCTAGATAAAGAGGATTGACGCACAACTCGTGGGGACGGCAAGACTTGGACAGCAGCCCCTTGTCCTGCTGTCACCATAGTTACCCAGTGCCCAGTCAGCGACATGTAACGCCCCTGTCCATGCCTACTCGTCCAAGTGTCTGTGGTGAAATGCACCCTGTCACACACAGAGTTTCTCAAAGAAGCGGTGATGTTGTGTGCGACATGCTGGTGTAACGCAGGCACACCTTTCTTTGAGAAGTAGTGCCAACTGGGCATCTGGTACTGGGGCACTGCGACGGACATAAGGTCTCGAAAATCCTCTGTGTCCACCAGGCAGAAAGGCAGCATTTCTGTAGCCAACAGCTTGCAGATGGTGAAATTCAACCTCTTAGCTTTGTCATGGCTAGGAGGAAATGGTCTTTTACTTGTCCACATCTGAGGGACCGAGGGCTGGCTGTTGTGCTTAGACGGGGTTGAGAAGGGTGTCCCCGGCAAATTGCCGGTCTGTGAGGAAGATGCAGGCGGAAAAGTTAGGTTGCCTTGATCCAAACGTGGTGCTATCGATGTCGGAGAGCGCTCAACACCAGCTGGTGTTTCCACTTCCAAATGAAATGATGACCTGCCAATCACACTGGCTGTTGCGGGTAAAGAGGTGGCAGGTCTGCGTCCAAAAACATGTGTGACTGCTGTCCCCCCAGTCACAGAGGATGAAGAGGCCGCGGATGCACAAGATGGGGCAGACGGTGGTTGGCCCGGCCCGCTAGGCCGCATTGTAGCACAGTGAGCTTCCCACTGCAACTTATGCTTCATATCCATGTGACGGTTCATGCATGAAATACTCAAACTATGGATTTTTTGGCCTCTACTTAGCTTTTGGTGACAAATATTACAGATAACATGAGTTGGGTCATCCTTATCGATCTGAAAAAATGCCCAGGCTATGCAAGGCTTAGAGCCCATGCGACCTGAAGAGCCACCACGACTTGTGGTCAGAGGCAGAGTTGTGGTTGAGGATGCAGTTGTTGACGTGCTTCCAGTACTCCGTCTCTGTCCAGGAAGGCGCAACCTAACCTCGTCATTAATAGTGTTGAGCCACCCCCGTAGTGTTCGAGTTCGGTTCGGTTCGTCGAACACCCGTGTGTTCGCCGAACTGTTCGTCGAACACCTTCGAACACCGTTAAAACCAATGGCAGGCAAACAAAAACACATAGAAACACATAGAAAACACCTTCAAAGGTGTCCAAAAGCTGACAAACTGCTCAGAAGACACAACTAACACATGGAAAAGTGACAAGTACATATAGTCATGCGAAAAGAAAAGAGGTGGAGGAGTTAAAGGAGGGGGAGACACAGATATAGGCATGTCATGCCCTTCTAAAATCCAAAAAGTGAGAAGCCGACACGGCCAGTCCGTTCCTGCCTGTGCCACCTCTGTGTCGCCGGGTTTGTGCCAGAGCCGCGGTGGACCCTGACGGTCAGCCCCCCTATCCCAATATTGGTGCCTGTCCGCCGGTGGGTCGAGGCCCCCCACGGTGGGGGGGGGAGTAACATCTGCAGAAGAAAGACCATCTTCCAGCCAAACTAAGATGTCGACTTCTTTTCGTGGACAATGTGATACGATCCCATTCTTACGGACACGCCCATCGCTACAAATTCTAGATGAGGCACAAAAACAGCAGGTGCTTCAACGGATATCAAGTGCTCCTTCAAGTGGGCTCTCCATCACCTCAATTTCAACATCACAAATACTCCAGTCCTCAGAGGTGTCACCCCAATCGCACTTGCTTCCTCACAGCTCCCAAGTCTCCAGCTGCCCGTCTGAGTATGGGGTAACACAGATGGCTGAGTCTGCCCAGCTGTTTACTCATACTATAGCCTGGGAAACGGAGGTCTGCTCCAGAGCTTCTGTTAATCCAGATGAGGAAATGATCTGATCCGATGCCCAGAATCTTTATAAGTTGGATCCAGGACCAGATGAAGAAGGTTCTGAGCATAATGTAGACCCTTGTTCCCAAACTGTAACTCCTGTTGGTGGAGACAATGATGAAGACGATGATGAGACTCAAATACCTGATTGGAGCGACAACTTGACTTTTCGGTCAGGGCAGGAAGAGGTTGGCTCTGAGGGCGACGGGTGTGATAACACACAGGGTGATGATGACGAGGTTGGAGATCTCACTTACTGTCAACCCATAGTCAGACAGTCGATGAGGTCAGCAGAGGAGGTGGAGGAGGATGTGACTAGCCCTGGGGATGGGGATGGGGATGACTCGGTACCCGGGCATTTGCCTGGCCTTGGGGATGTCACGGTGGTCGGCTCCCTGGCCCGTACCCTGGGGTCTCTCTTTAAAAGGGTGGATAATTGTTAATTTTATAAGAGTTCATGACGCCACCTGTGGTATCTGGTGACAAGCACCAGCGCTGCAGCAGTCCACTGAGGCCGGTGATAAGGCAGCTCGATGGTATAGCTCCCCACAGGTGGAGCTAGGTCTCAGGGCAGCGTATGCAGGGGGAATGCAGGACAGGCGAGACCCAGCTGGGTCAGAGCAAGAACGGGAACGGACACGGTAGTCACTTCAGTACCTTTTGCTGGTGGAAATTCAGGCACATCCCGGAGCACTGTAGGGTGAAGGGTGCATATCAGGATCCTCCCCAATGAGCGGGTGTAGGGCCTCCTGTTTCTTGCCTCTGCGTAGTAAGTTTCTGACCTGCCTGGAGCTAGGCCTAACTTTGTCTCTGTCCTGCGCTGGCTGACCTTGTGGTAGGGCCTTCTCTTGGAGTTCACGCTCCCAGTATGCGGGGCCTAAGCGTCTCCTGGCTCTGTTACATATCAGCACCTTAGCGATCCTGGGACTTGTAGTTCTCCAGGGATTCTGGTTATGCCTTACTGGGTCATAGAGATACCGGTAAGCTCGGATCCTGTGTCCGGTAAATGCTTCGGGGTGAGCTGGTTAAGCTCCTCTGCCCCTTATGTACTAACTCGCCACTCGCCTTCGGCCTACTCGGGCCCTCACTAGGCTATACACACTAACGGCAGCTTGCCGCGCTTCACTGATCTTACGGTAGCGGCACACCTTAAGCTCTATCTGGGCTCCCTGAATCTAGCAAGCAGGAGCCTCGTGCTCCACTGCTGAACTATTAACTGCGTTCTCTAGACTAGACTGAGCTCCACTGCAGACTGACCTCTCTTAGGCTTCTCTACTGCAGGAACTCTTCAGAGGAACTGAACTGCCTAGCTCCACCTTCCCTATTTATATCCCTAACGGGCTCCCTCTGCTGGTCTGAGGTGGAAGGTGGAGATGTGTGAATGTTTATGGGGGCCTCTTGTGGAGGATTCCATCAATGCACTCTTGTAGGATCTGTGATACCAAGCGCAGCGGGGCATCACAGATGCTATTGACGACGAGGTTAGGTTGCGCCTTCCTGAACAGAGACGGAGTACTGGAAGCACGTCAACAACTGCATCCTCAACCACAACTCTGCCTCTGACCACAAGTCGTAGTGGCTCTTCAGGTCACATGGGCTCTAAGCCTTGCATAGCCTGGGCATTTATTCAGATCGATAAGGATGACCCAACTCGTGTTATCTGTAATATTTGTCAGCAAAAGCTAAGTAGAGGCCAAAAAATACATAGTTTGAGTACTTCATGCATGTACCGTCACATGGATATGAAGCATAAGTTGCAGTGGGAAGCTCACTGTGCTACAATGCGGCCTAGCCGGCTGGGCCAACCACCGTCTGCCCCATCTTGTGCATCCGCAGCCTCTTCATCCTCTGTGACTGGGGGGACAGCAGTCACACATGTTTTTGGACGCAGACCTGCCACCTCTTTACCCACAACAGCCAGTGTGATTGGCAGGTCGTCAGTTCATTGGGAAGTGGAAACACCTGCTAGTGTTGAGCGCCCTCCGACATCAAGAACACCACCTTTGGATCAAGGCAACCTAACATGTCCGCCTGCATCTTCCTCACAGACCGGCAGTTGCCGGGGACACCCTACTCAACACCGTCTAAGCACAACAGCCAGCCCTCGGTCCCTCAGATGTGGAAAAGTAAAAGACCATTTCCTCCTAGCCATGAGAAAGCTAAGAGGTTGAATTTCACCATCTGCAAGCTGTTGGCTACAGAAATGCTGCCTTTCCACCTGGAGGACACAGAGGATTTTCAAGACCTTATGTCCGTCACAGTGCCCCAGTACCAGATGCCCAGTTGGCACTACTTCTCAAAGAAAGGTGTGCCTGCGCTCCACTAGCATGTCGCACACAACATCACCGCTTCTTTGAGAAACTCTGTGTGTGACAGGGTTCACTTCACCACAGACACTTGGACGAGAAGGCATGGACAGGGGCGTTACATGTCGCTGACTGGGCACTGGGTAACTATGGTGACAGCAGGACAAGGGGCTGCTGTCCAAGTCTTACCTTCCCCACGAGTTGTGTGTTAATCCTCTTTATCTCGAACTTCCTCCACTGCTTCTGACGCGCCCCCTGGGCCTGTGCTGCTGCTGCTGTGCAGGGGGAATACCCGGAACCGGATCGCTGGAGGTTGGGGGTTGTTGTCTCCTTGTGGCGGTGACCCGGTCCGTGCCCAGGGTGGTCAAACCAGTGGCAGTCTATTTGTATGGTAATAAGTGTCCGACTACGCCACCCGTGGATTGCGGTCAGTGGGGACCGCCGCTGCGCTGCAGACCGCTGAGGCTGATGTTGTTTGCGCAGCTGAGTATGGGATGACTCCCCACGGGAGAAGTATTGCCTCAGGGCAGCTAATGTGGATGATGGTGGTAGTGATGGTGTGAGGGTCCCAGTGCTAGTGGTGCTGGAGCGGCAAGGAATCACAGAGACGTGTGGTGCAGTTTCCAAAGCTTTACTCACAGTTGTTGCTCCGGTCACTTCGGCCAGCAGTGACCGCCCGAGCCGTGCTGCGTCCACCAGGTGAGGGACTCGGTCAACTCCCAAGCAATTCCAGAGTGTGGCTGAAAGCTCCCCTCTCTTCCTTTCTACTGGCCGTCCCCACCAGTGACCCACCTTTGTCCAGCTTCCTCGGGCCTTCTGTTGGTGAAACCTCTCTCCGGTTTCCCTGACCCTATGTGGTATGCCTTTCTGGTGGATGTAGTGAGGGGTCGCACCAAGATGTGGTGACAACCTCCGGTTTTGGCTGAGGATTAGTCGCCTCCACCAATTTGGGTTCCGGTACCCTGCTCTGCCAACCCTTCACCCAGTATCTCCTCTGGGAATATGGGGTTCCTTCTGCCTTCGTGTCTCTGGGCCTTTCTCTGTGTTCCTCGCCTCCTATCTCCTCCGTTTCAGTTCCTTTCTTACTGTCCTTGCTGTTCCTTCTCCTCTCTCTTTCTGCTGTTCCTGGCCTCACTCCAGGCCTGGCTCTGGAGCTGGGCCCATACTGAGCCACAGCTCCCTGTCAGCCCTCTCTGGCTGAGCTCCTCTCTTCTTCTCCTCCTCTCTGAACTGAACCGGACTCAACTCTGTTCTATGATGGTGCCCACCTTTTATACCTCCTTCTATGTGTGAGCCCAGGTGACTAGCAACCAATGGGCTCCTACCTATGCCCAGAAACCCACCCCTATCTGCTCCTACACCACTGGGTTTTCCTCCCCCTCCCCACTCCAGCCAGGGACAGACGCTGTCGTACCTGCACATCTATCTGGTGGGAGTACCGTAGCTCTGTCCCCCGGAAATGGGGTGAGTGTAGTGTATGCAGCCTACTGAGCCCCGGTCCACACTCCATCCTTACCCGGGAGTGGAATACCACACCTCTGGTTCGAGGTGCAATACCCCTGTAGCACCCGAGTCGTTCCCCCCTGGTAAATCACAGCACGTCCTCGGGCTGGAAAAGAGCAAAGACAATTTAAAACATACAAATTTTTAAAGTGCACTCATATATAAGACATTAACTTTTCACTCATCCCTTTATGGGAGGTACTCTTTTCTTCTTAACGTTACTGGTATAAAACATTTTTATAAAACATTCTACTAATGCCACCGGAACTCTTTTGTAAAACACTATATAAAACTTTTGGCATTACTATTTTAGCAGCATATTAAACTTTCCATTATAAGACATTTTCACATAAACATTTTCAAAACATATTCTTGAGCTCTGGCCGTTGTGCAACTTGCGACCAGGTAAAGGTGCAACAGTCCATTTTAATTTTGAGGTAGACGTTGCGGTTCCTGTATAAAACCAGTAGGGGGCGCTTTAAGAAGCGCAACTATGTACAAGGGTATGGCCGCTCTCAGTCCTCGGCCAGTGGGAATAGGGGAATGGCTGCTCACAGTCCTCAGCCTGGTTAGGGATTAGGGGCACACAGGTAACAGTTCACACAATCAACAATTTCACGACAGTTCTTGTACCCCGACGGGTAACTATATACAGTTCCACTTTACCATTCTCTAATAATGGTGTCCTCCTTGCTCTTCCGGGTAGTCTTCAGGTCCGTCCGGACCCTCGGTGTACTCTGTTTCTGGGCGGTACTGTAGTTCCTCTTCCGTGAGCCGGTGAACGTGGAGGGCGTACGGTCCCTTGGCACCCTTGTGCCGGGTGAAGGTGACCACATCACCCGGGTAGAGATCACGTCCGCGGTGTCCCTCCGGCAGGTGGCTCTCGACATCCCTGCAGGTGACAAAGACGTCGCCGGGGGTTCGATGGTCTCGGATAAAGCCCCAGCCATGCTCCAGCTGGAACTTTATTACGGTCCCGTTGACTCGGGGACCGCGGGCGGCTCGGGGATCTTGTCGGGTCCTGCGCTTCTGCTCTGCGCTCCGGGCCTGCAGCTGTTCTTCTCGGATTCGCCTCTCCCGCCGTTCCCTTTCAAATACCTCCAACTGTTGACGGCAGCACTCTTCACGCCGGGCTGCGTCCGCCCGGGTCTCCTGGGTGAACCCTATGAGATTCTCACCGGTGGGGTCCCATGCAAACTGGGCATGCTCCAGCGGAAGCGGAGCGATTTTGGCGGGCTCCGGAGCCGGGATCAGAGGCTCACACAGGGGCCGTTCCCTCTGGAGACGGGGGTTGACGTACTCCGGTGGCCACACGAAGGGCAGCCCGTCCGGGCTGGTATGTTGCGCATAGAGATCTGCGCCCAAGGGTGGCACCACGGGCCCCGATCGGGGAGCAGCGCCCCGGGTTACTCGGCCTTGCGACCAGGCCGGGGAACTTCCGGTTGGGTCTGGGGGTGGCACTGTTGAGGAAGAGGGCGCTGGAGGGGCAGCGGCGCCCGGGTTCACCAGGCCTTGCGACCAGGCCGGTGGTACTTCCTCTTTTGCCGCGCCCGGGGTCGAGGGGTGTGGCGCGGAACAGGGCGTGACCGCGGCTCCTGCCGCTTGAGGCCTAGTTGGGAGCAGTGGCGGCGCGGCAACGGGTGTGGTGAGTAGGGCTTCGGGCTCTGCGACGGGAGGTTGGGGCAGGCTTACAGCTGCTGGGCTCGGGGTGATGACGTCCCCATTACCTGCCTCAATCCTTGCGACTCCCTCCGCGGCGTCGTCTCCGGCCTTCGTCCCTCCTGCACCATCCTCAGAGGCAGACGTGCTCCATGTTGCGGGTGGCGCCTCCTGCCGGCGGGTTCCAGCCTGCCGGGCCATCTCCCTTCTCCACTCGGCCAGCGCATCCTGCTGTGCCTGGGCCATCCTCCGGTCCAAGTCCTCCAGCGCAGCCTGTGCACGCTCCGGATCTCTGGGGAGCTGTGCCAGGATCTCCACTAGGCTATCTGGCGGTGCGGCCTGCAGCAGGCTCCGGACCAAGGTGTTGGCACTGCTGGACGCTTCCTCCATTCCCGGGTGCGGTCTGTCCAGACTGATCCAGAGCGCGCCCTGCCCCACAGTTTTCTTCACTTCCCGCCCCTATTGGGGGTGGTCCTGGGGCAACTTGGTGACAGTCAATTTCAAGGGCAGCCCTCCCACGCTGATGGACATTTCCACTGCTGCATTCATGGCTGGTGGGGGCGGGCTCCTTCTTTGGCGCCACTCTGGGACCTGGCCCACGATGGGAGGTGGCTTCCTGCTGTCCTTTGGTGCGCACATAATGGCGTCCGCTCTGCCAGGGCGGGAAAAACTGATGAAGATGGCGGGAAACGGTCCAAGATGGCGTCTGATGGCGGGAATCGGCTCCGGATGGCGGGAAACGACTCCGGACGGCGGGAAACTTCTGGAAATGGCGGGAGACTTCTTTTTTAGGTACATGTGCAGTTTTCTTCAGGCACGCAATACCCGCTTGTGGCGGGTTGGTAATGATCCTGCCGACTATGCCAAAGTTGACGCGCCCCCTGGGCCTGTGCTGCTGCTGCTGTGCAGGGGGAATACCCGGAACCGGATCGCTGGAGGTTGGGGGTTGTTGTCTCCGTGTGGCGGTGACCCGGTCCGTGCCCAGGGTGGTCAAACCAGTGGCAGTCTATTTGTATGGTAATAAGTGTCCGACTACACCACCCGTGGATTGCGGTCAGTGGGGACCGCCGCTGCGCTGCAGACCGCTGAGGCTGATGTTGTTTGCGCAGCTGAGTATGGGATGACTCCCCACGGGAGAAGTATTGCCTCAGGGCAGCTAATGTGGATGATGGTGGTAGTGATGGTGTGAGGGTCCCAGTGCTAGTGGTGCTGGAGCGGCAAGGAATCACAGAGACGTGTGGTGCAGTTTCCAAAGCTTTACTCACAGTTGTTGCTCCGGTCACTTCGGCCAGCAGTGACCGCCCGAGCCGTGCTGCGTCCACCAGGTGAGGGACTCGGTCAACTCCCAAGCAATTCCAGAGTGTGGCTGAAAGCTCCCCTCTCTTCCTTTCTACTGGCCGTCCCCACCAGTGACCCACCTTTGTCCAGCTTCCTCGGGCCTTCTATTGGTGAAACCTCTCTCCGGTTTCCCTGACCCTATGCGGTATGCCTTTCTGGTGGATGTAGTGAGGGGTCGCACCAAGATGTGGTGACAACCTCCGGTTTTGGCTGAGGATTAGTCGCCTCCACCAATTTGGGTTCCGGTACCCTGCTCTGCCAACCCTTCACCCAGTATCTCCTCTGGGAATATGGGGTTCCTTCTGCCTTCGTGTCTCTGGGCCTTTCTCTGTGTTCCTCGCCTCCTTTCTCCTCCGTTTCAGTTCCTTTCTTACTCTCCTTGCTGTTCCTTCTCCTCTCTCTTTCTGCTGTTCCTGGCCTCACTCCAGGCCTGGCTCTGGAGCTGGGCCCATACTGAGCCACAGCTCCCTGTCAGCCCTCTCTGGCTGAGCTCCTCTCTTCTTCTCCTCCTCTCTGAACTGAACCGGACTCAACTCTGTTCTATGATGGTGCCCACCTTTTATACCTCCTTCTATGTGTGAGCCCAGGTGACTAGCAACCAATGGGCTCCTACCTATGCCCAGAAACCCACCCCTATCTGCTCCTACACCACTGGGTTTTCCTCCCCCTCCCCACTCCAGCCAGGGACAGACGCTGTCGTACCTGCACATCTATCTGGTGGGAGTACCGTAGATCTGTCCCCCGGAAATGGGGTGAGTGTAGTGTATGCAGCCTACTGAGCCCCGGTCCACACTCCATCCTTACCCAGGAGTGGAATACCACACCTCTGGTTCGAGGTGCAATACCCCTGTAGCAGCCGAGTCCTCGGGGTGCTACATTTCTGCCTCCTCAACCTCCTCTCGGTCCTCCACCTGCACCCAAAGCCTGTCTGGTAATGCCACCTGCTTTCTAACTGCGCAGAAGGAATCCTGCACACCTCCTTACTATGCTGGCAGCAGGGCTCAACGCATCAGTGTTTACTTTGAAATGTCTGGGAAATGTGAGTCACACAGCTGAGGAGTTTTGGTCAGCTCTGGAGACCCAGTTTCATGAAAGGTTGTCTCCACTGGACTTGCAACCAGGGAAGGCCATGTGCGACAATGCTGCAAACCTGGGTGCGGCACTTCGCCGGGGCAATGTCACACACGTGCCTTGTATGGCTCACGTGTTGAACCTGGTTGTCCAGCAATTTTTAGCGAACTATCCCAGACTAGATGGCCTTCTGCAGAGTGCACGGTCGCTGTGTGCTCACTTCCGCCGTTCGCATCCCGCAGTTCAACGACTTACATCTCTACAGAAGTCGTTGGGCCTGCCAGTTCACCGGCTGAAATGCGATGTGCCGACACGGTGGAATTCAACTCTGCACATGTTGCAGCGACTGTGGCAGCACCGACAAGCCCTGGTGCAATACGTTCTGACGTATAGCCTGGGCCAACGAGATCCAGAGGTGGGGCAAATCACGCTGGAGGAGTGGTCTCAGATCAGGGACCTATGCACCCTTCTGCACAGTCTTGAAATGGCGACGAAGATGTTTAGTGCTGACGATGCCATTATCAGCATGACTATTACGGTGATTTACATGCTGGAGCACATGTTAAACAGAATTCGGAGTCAGGTGGTGGGACAAGAGGAAGTGGAGGAAGTAGAGGAGGAGTCGTATGCGGAAGGGATAACATCTCCAAGGTCCAGACGGTTGGCAGCACCAAGGCGGCAGGCATGGGAGGGTGGGGGAGAGGGATTAACCAGGGCGCATGGTAGCAGCCAAACTGTTGAGGAAGGTGCAGGAGCCGAGGAAGAAGTGGAGGACGAACTGGCAATGGGCATGGAAGACTCATCAGATGAGGGAGACCTTGATCACATTTCTGTTGTGCGAGGTTGGAGGGAGAGGGCAGAGGAAGGAAGCATGATTCTTACCTCGCTACCAACACAACAAGGACTTGGTCCTTCTGGATGCGCAAGACACATGAGTGCCTTCTTGCTGCACTACCTGCAACATGACCCCCGGATTGTCAGAATTCGAAGTAATCCCGACTACTGGGTTGCCACACTCTTAGATCCCCGGTACAAAAGTATATTTGCCGACATAATTCCTGCCATAAAAAGGTATTGACGAATGCAGGAGTATCTGTTGCAGAATCTTACATGTGCTTTTCCACAAAACACCAGTGGTGCACGTAGTGAATCTCACAGTTCTAACTTGCCAACGGTGGGACTGTCGAGTCTTCATCACTCAAACAGTAAAAGTAACACAGTATCTGCTGGTAACAGCAATTTTGTGGAATCGTTTCACCACTTTTTTAGACCATCCTTTGCAAGGCCACAGGAGACAAGAAGTCTGACACATAGTCAATGCCTAGAGAGGATGGTACAGGAGAATCTCCAAGTGAACATCGAAGCCATGACTGTGTCACTGGACCCTTGCTCATTTTGGTATTCCAATCTTGAAAAATCGCCGGAGCTCGCCACTCACGCCTTGGAGATCTTGTCATGCCATGCAGCCAGCGTTCTCTCTGAACGTGTGTTCAGCGCTGCTGGTGGTGTGCTGACAGATAAGCGCACGCGGCTGTCCACTGAGAATGTAGACAGACTCACGTTCATAAAGATGATCAAATCATGGATTCGCAAGGACATTTCTACCCCTGTGTCATCCTTGGGAGACTAAAAGCTTGGGGATTTGGTAAAATCACCTCACCAAACGTTTTAAGCAACAGTGGGGCAATTGATGCCACTTAACCCTAGAACGCATGACCATAAAAATCTACACTTTCACATACCTGGGGCCCTTTAGGCCCGTGTGCAAATAACATGGAATAACTCAAACTCAAATAACAAACAACTATATACATGAAGAATACCTAGAATTTCAAAATTCTAACTAAAGCAATCTTGCAGAAAATAGAAAACAATTAACTGGGCGGGCCTGCAAGGCCACAGGTATGCGTTCTAGGGTTAAGTGGTGTCTGTGCCACAATTTTGGGAGTCCCCTTGCTGTGTCTTACGTGACGTTGGCATCGTCAATTCCAGGTGGGTTGGGTCGCACCCCCCCCTTTTAACTGTAAGAAACTACATACACTATGGCTTGGGGTAACACAGATGGTTGAGTCTGAAGAGCTGTTTACTCAGAGGTCTGCTCCAAATCTTCAGTGTCTGCTAGTCAGCGTAGAGTTTTTAACTGCATCTAGCCTAGGCAATACTTTGGGCGTAGTAGCCCAGCTGCGAAGCAAGCTGCACCGCCTGTGTATCTAATAAGAATTTTTAAATTAATCTAGCCTAGGCAGACTGTGGGGACCCCCAACCAAACCCAGATGCTCAGCCCCCCTACCGCCCCCCTTTCATGGACAACCCAATAATGTAACTCTTACAACTGGATGGGTGAGGATCGGTCACAGCTTTATTAACTCTTTATACTCATTCCATTAGAAAGGCATTTTATTTCTAAAATAATTCAGCTTGTTGCAGCATGCCCTGGGTCCCCACTCCGGCAAGTTGGCCAACAAGTGTAACTCTCCAACATGTCCTTTCTATTTCCAGGCCACGGAGGATCCAGCGTACTCGTATGCAGGACTCTGACCCCCACCCATCACTCTTAACGCTTGTTCCACTCCGTCCTGGAGTCCTGACAGGAATAAGTCCAGTCCAATATCTATTAAGTGAACACCGTCGGGCCGTATGAGGCCTGCTTTATCTCCTTCCAGTTGTCGGTGTCGTATCACTACACCGCCTCTGTCTCTTCTAAATTTTGCCATCCGAATATTTATTACCCGCCTTGTCCATTCGATGGCCGTGATGTCTCGCGCACCTTGCCATACCGCTATCGGCACAATCTCTGACCATACTATAGCTAATTTTGTGAAAAATTCTCTGAAGCGCTCAGTGTCTAGTTTCATTATTGCCATTAGTTATGCGCTCTTGTGATGACCTAGGTTGTTTCCCCCGGCCTGTATAACTAAGATGACCGGACCTCTTGCCTCTCTCCCTACCTTGATTACCTCCATTAGTACCTGTGGCCATAGCAGGCCTCTAATACCTCTCCAGTTGAAATATGTGTTATGAAACTCTAATTTCCTCCCGCCTGGGTGGACTTTCGCCCTTTTTTGTGCCCAATATATATACGAGTGGCCTATCACTCACACTGTTGGCTTAGCGTCACCTGTAAAAGAAACAAACCACGTTAGGATAACAAGTCCGGTCTTATGTATCTCGCCAAACACGTGGATCGCCATCTCCCTATCCTCTGAACTTCCGTTTCTGACAGTCCTGCTCTTGCTGCTTCCGTGGCCGCACCTATGCGGAATGAGTGTGTCCCGTAATCTTTGGGGTGGTTCCCTGCCGATGTTATGCATTTATTAAATATAGCTTGGAACAGGTATCTTGATAATGGCGTTCCATCAATGTGTGATACGAAGAAATTACTTTGTGATCTGATGGTTAGATATGTTTTTACTATTGTTACCCCACTCAGTGTACCGTTTGTGGGTTGTAGAAGTACCCAAGTACCCCTGCCCGCTGGAACCGTTTTCGATTGGTGTATGCGTACACGTATTGCATTATTGGCTATGACTACTTCCTGGTGTAATAAGCGTCCACTGGTGGTAATTTTGGATTGAGGGACTAATTCGCTTATACATAGCGCCCCGAAGAAGGCGATCACAAATGCAGTAGACATTAGTGTTGCTTCAAATTGTGAGTGTCATGTTAATGGTGTTAGGGATAAGATGTGAGAAATCAGTTTTAGTGACACGGGACGGGACGTCTACATTCCTGACTTGGCTGACCCCTTTTCCACCATTTTATGGATTGTCTGATGATGAATCTTTGTCACATCTCCCCAATTCAGTAGTTGGAAGTGAAATGCTACTCGGGTCAGACACCGCTGCGCTGACGCCCCTGATATGCCCCTCATCATTAGCTGGTGGAGAAATTCTATGGTGACTTGTGATCTGGCTTGTTCACATTGGTCAACCCGTCTGCCTGATACTAGTCGTCTCCACTCTTCCCATGCCTTACCGTATGCTTGCCACGTTGACGGGGCAACTGACGCTCTGATTAATGGCATCAACTATTCGCCACTAGATCCCATAGGGAGGGTGGGCAACTGTTGCCCGATGGGTGGGCGTTGTGGAAGAGCTCTGTGAAAATCTGCCAATTGAATTGTTATAAAGCGTTAGCAGCAGCTTTATACCCCTCAGCATAGTGGCTAGCGCGGACCCATACATTGTGTTTTAGGCACAGGAATACTAGCCTGCGTAGTAGGCCTAGCACTGGGAGAGACGATGATGCCATCTTATTAATGCAGTGTGCTAGGCTGGTGTTTTGTGTTATGAAGCGTATATTTTTGTTAGCCAGGCGCGCGCCCCATATTTCTATTGCTACCACTATTGGGAAAAATTATTTTCAGGGCTAGATGCAGATAAAAATTATTACTAATTTCAAAGCTGGTGGCGCTTGGTATAGATGGCCTAATACAATGAGTCCCACACACTGCTAGAAGCCCAAATATTTTTTCAGAGGTAGATGCAGATAAAAATTATTTTTAATTTGCAACCTGATGGAGGTCAGTATAGATGGACTAATACAACAAGTCCCACACACAGCTAGAAGCCCAATATTTTTTCAGAGCTAGATGCAGACAAAAAATTATTTTGAATTTGCAACCTGATGGAGGTCAGTATAGATGGACTAATAGAACAAGTCCCTCACACAGCTAGAAGGCCCAATATTTTTTCAGAGGTAGATGCAGAAAAAAATATATTCAGTTTGCAACCTGATGGAGGTCAGTATAGATGGACTAATACAACAAGTCCCACACACAGCTAGAAGCCCAATATTTTTTCAGAGGTAGATGCAGAAAAAAATATATTCAGTTTGCAACCTGATGGAGGTCTGTATAGATGGATTAATAGAACAAGTCCCACACACAGCTAGAAGCCCAATATTTTTTCAGAGGTAGATGCAGAAAAAAATATATTCAGTTTGCAACCTGATGGAGGTCTGTATAGATGGATTAATAGAACAAGTCCCACACACAGCTAGAAGCCCAATATTTTTTCATAGGTAGATGCAGAAAAAAATATATTCAGTTTGCAACCTGATGGAGGTCTGTATAGATGGATTAATAGAACAAGTCCCACACACAGCTAGAAGCCCAATATTTTTTCAGAGGTAGATGCAGAAAAAAATATATTCAGTTTGCAACCTGATGGAGGTCTGTATAGATGGATTAATAGAACAAGTCCCACACACAGCTAGAAGCCCAATATTTTTTCAGAGGTAGATGCAGAAAAAAATATATTCAGTTTGCAACCTGATGGAGGTCAGTATAGATGGACTAATACAACAAGTCCCACACACAGCTAGAAGCCCAATATTTTTTTAGAGCTAGATGCAGAAAAAAATTATATTCAATTTGCAACCTGATGGAGGTCAGTATAGATGGACTAATAGAATGATGCTATGCCCAAAAGATTTTACTTCACTAGGTGCAGTAAAAAAATTGGTATTCTATACACAGGTGGTATATCTTGCAACACAGATAGGCTACTCCACTGACTAACACACTCTGCAATAGGCCAAAAAGGATTAGCTTTGCTAGATTCAGCCAAATGCTGTGAAAAAAACTTGCACAGCACTGGCACAGACCTGCCTGGCAAAAACTGATAGGAACTGATGTAACCTAGTCCTGAAAAGGACTCCAATTACAATTAGTCTTTACTCCCACAACCTATCTATTTAAGAGCACAGACCTGCCTGATAAAAGTCATAGGAAATGCTGTAACCTAGTCCTTAAAAGGACTGCAATCACAACTATTCCCTACTTCCAAGCTATCTGTAGATTTGTGCGAAAATTGGCTTGAAATTAACAAGGTATAGCGCACACAGCAACAGCGGTGCCGTCTAACACGCAGCTGCAGCAGTGAGAAAATGGGGGCGACGGGGAAAATGGCTTGGTCTTATAGGGCAAGGACATGTGACATACACTGCCAATGACACATGCCCTTGCTTGTGTGAAAAAAAGCACTTCGCTCCGTGTGTGCGCTGCTGATAGGCTGACAGATTGCACCTCCCCACTGTAAATGCGGGAAAGAGAAAAAAAAAATGGAGATCTTCATTGTTCCTGCAGAGATCCATCCCCTGCCCCTCCCCCCACCCCGCTGTACACTCAAACTGCGTATTAACATTAATTTTCATCATTACTGAGAAAAAATCCAGTTATGATTTTGGTGCACGAACAGTTATCGAACATAACCTCGAACAGCCGAATTTTTCTCAAATTGTTCGTGTTCGCCGAACGGCTCGAACACCGCCCAAAACAGCTCGAATTTGAGATTGGCGAACAGTTCGAGTCGAACAACGCTCATCTCTAGTCATTAATAGCATCCTCCTCCACCTCCTCTGCTGACCTGATCGACTGGCTAACTGTGGGTTGACAGTAAGTGGGATCTCCAACCTCGTCATCATCACCCTGTGTGTTCTCACACCCGTCGTCCTCAGAACCAACCTATTCCTGCCCTGACCGAAAAATCAAGTTGTCGCTCCAATCATGTATTTGAGTCTTATCATCGTCTTCATCATTGTCTCCACCAACAGGAGTTACAGTTTTGGAACGATGGTCTACATTATGCTCAGAACCTTCTTCATCTGGTCCTGGATCCGACTCATAAAGATTCTGGGCATCAGTGCAGATCATTTCCTCGTCTGGATTAACCGAAGCTCTGGAGCAGATCTCTGTTTCCCAGGCTATAGTATGAGTAAACAGCTCTGCAGACTCAACCATCTGTTCTACCCCATACTCAGACGGGCAGCTGGAGACTTGGGAGCTGTGAGGAAGCAAGTGCTATTGGGGTGACACCTCTGAGGACTAGAGTATTTGTGATTTTGAAGTTGAGGTGGAGGAGAGCGCACTTGAAGGAGCACTTGATATCCGTTGAAGCACCTGCTGTTTTTGTGCCTCATCTGGAATTTGGAGCGATGGGCGTGTCCGTAAGAAAGGGATCGTATCACATTGTCCATGAAAAGAAGTAGACATCTTAGTTTGGCTGGAAGATGGTCTTTCTTCTGCAGATGTTACTGTTGCTTTAACACCTACCCCACGGACACAACCTTTTTTTCCCTTTCCAACACGCCTATTCCCCTTTCCACCAGCAGCAGGCCTTTTGACACTCATTTTGGTGGTTAACTAATTGACAACTCTGTAGTTGTTTGCACAAAAAACAATGGATGGAAACTGAGCAGAGCCGAGTTGTCAAACTGTGGTACTAGCTTTAAAGGATTGGCTTGGTTAGATGCAGTAAAACAATTTTATTAGATACACAGGTGGTGTAGCTTGGTACAGATGGGCTACTACAATGAGTAACAGACACTGCTACAGGCCCAAAAGTATTTACTGGGCTAGATGCATTAAAAAATTGTTATTAAATACAAAGGTGGTGTAGCTTGGTACAGATGGGCTACTCCAATGAGTAACAGACACTGCTACAGGCCCAAAAGGTTTTACTTGGCTAGATGCAGTAAAAAATTGTTATTAAATACAAAGGTAGTGTAGCTTGGTACAGATGGGCTACTACAATGAGTAACAGACACTGCTACAGGCCCAAAAGTATTTACTGGGCTAGATGCAGTAAAAAATTGTTATTAAATGCAAACGTGGTGTAGCTTTGTACAGATTGGCTACTCCAATGAGTGACAGACACTGCTACAGGCCCAAAAGTATTTACTGGGCTAGATGCAGTAAAAAATTGTTTTTAAATACAAAGGTGGTGTAGCTTGTTACAGATGGGCTACTCCAATGAGTAACAGACACTGCTACTATGCCCAAAAGGTTTTACTTGGCTAGGTGCAGTAAAAAACTGGTATTAGATACACAGGCTGTGTTGCTTGCAACACAGATAGGCTACTCCACTGACTAACACACACTGCTAGAGGCACAAAAGGATTGGCTTAGCTAGATTTAGCCAAATGCTGTGAAAAACACTTGCACAGCACTGGCACAGACCTGCAAAAAGTGCTAGGAACTGCTGCAACCTAACCCTCAAAAGGGCTGCAATTACAACTAGTCCCTACTCCCTAAACTTATCTGTCTATTTAAGAGCAAATTCGCTTGCAATTCACACAGTTACAAAGTATAGCACCCACAGCAGCAGTGGTGCCGTCTAACACTCAGCTGCAGCAGTGAGAAAATGGTGGCGACGGGGAAAATGGCTGGGACTTATAGGGCAAGGACATGTGACATACACAGCCAATGACACATTCCCTTGCTTGTGTGAAAAAAAAGCACTTCGCTGCGTGTGTGCGCTGCTGATAGGCTGACAGACTGCACCTCCCCACTGTAAATGCGGGAAAGAAAAAAAAAATTGAGATCGGCATTATTTCTGCAGAGATCCATCCCCTGCCCCTCCCCCCGCCCACTCTACACTGAAACTGTCTATTAACATTGATTAACAGAATTACTGTGAAAAAAGCCAGTTACGATTTTGGTGCACGAACAGTTATCGAACATAACCTCGAACAGCCGGATTTTTTGCAAATCGTTCGGGTTCGTCGAACGGCTCGAACACCGCTCAAAACAGCTCAAATTTGAGATTGGCGAACAGTTCGAGTCGAACACCGCTCATCTCTAGTTATGATCTGCAACATGTACTAAGGAAAGATAGGGGAAAGCTGTCCCTACAAGGTATTTAGAAAGAAGGTTGTATTTATCATTAAAACACACTGGCATTTTTTTAAAAGTACTGGACAACCCCTTTAATTTTTTAAAAAATTCCGTGGAAGCTGGGTTGAAAAGCAATGTCTGACTTTCATTTGTTAATTTTCACAGATTTTAAATTTATTATTACTTTTGTCAGATTCAAGTTAAATCTGTGACTATTGTGGGTTTTTCTTTCATTAAACAAGGGGTACCAACAATTTTGACCACGTGTGTATATTAACACAAAGTCAAAATGCAAAGAAATCAGCAATGATCTTAGAGAAGCAATTGTTGCTGACCATAAACCTGGGTAAAAGTTCTAAAGCCATTTTCAAACAATTTGGAGTGCACCATTCTACAGTGAAAAACATTATCCATGTGTAATAAACTTTGAAGACAGTTGACAACCATCCCAAAAGTGGATGTCTGAGCAAATTCACCCCAAAGTCGGACAGTGCAATTTTCAGACAAATTGCAAAAAACCCAAAAGCTACAGCTCAGACTCTAAAGGCCTCAACATTTTAAATTGTTCAAGCTCATGACAGTATAGAAAAAGACTGAACAAGTATGGCTTGTTTGAAAGGGCAAAGAGAAAGACAGGAAAAAGCCTAACATCTTCTTTGTAAAAAATAACATTCAAGCTGGACTAAAGTTTGCAAAGTTGCATCTGAACAAACTACAAGACTTCTGGAACAAAACCTTTGGACAGACAAGACCAAAATGGAGAAGTTTGAACATAATTTCCAGTGCCACATTTGGCGGAAACCAAAAACAGCATTTAGCACAAACACCTCACACTAACCCATACCACCCAACTTTTGAAGAACAGAAAGAGGGACAGATTATGCGGCACGCCATGGCAAATTTTGGCAATACCCCTGACCACACCCATCCACACCCATTTACCATTTCTTTCTCCCCGGCCAGAGGAGATGTCAGAGGGGCAGTGGCAGTGAGGTAAATTCAGCAGATACGCAAGACTGCAGGGCGCAAACCCAAATCCAGGACTGTTCGCTGTATCTAGGACACTTGGGACTAGAGATGTGTCAATCGACTCACGAGATTCCGGTCCAGCATGCAAGTCATTGCAGCTTGACGGGAGGCCTGCGAATCTCTAACCTTCCGGCATCCCTGACGAGGCTTTTGATTAGCCAGCGCTGGCGGGACGTCATCTGTGCGTCCTGCTCATCTCTAGTTGGGACCTATGGATTTAATTTTTGCTCACAATCAGAGCTGCCAGAACTTTCTCATCTTTATGTAGTTTCACTACATGGCATCTAGCTTTTTTGTGTCTGTAAGGCCGTGTTCACACGTTTCAGAAATACTTTTGTTTTCTGCAGATGTCCACAGACTCCACACCAAACTACACAATAACAATCTTCTCCCCATTATTTGATTCAGATGTGAAGCCATGTTTTTAACATGTTTTTTTAGTACAGGAAAGCTTTGATTTTGCACTTAAAAAAGTAACTGCAGTTTTATTCATGGTTTTTTTTAGGCTCCACATAGAAAACAATAGAGAGAAAAAAAAAGCACCAAAACTGCACAGTTCAGCAGCATCCTTGGGCGCTCAGCGGGTGCAATTTTCATGAAATCACGTCCACTTTGCTTGGACAGTTAAACACAGCAGAATTTTTGTGCAAAAAAAGCAGCAGAAAACATGCAGCTTTTAGCTACACGTGAACACAATCTAAATTTCCAAGCAAAGTGGATGTGATTCCATGAAATATCTGCCCTCATTGGTCTGAAGACACTGCTGAACTCTGCCGTTTTGGTGCATTTTTTTCTTTATAGGCTTCTTCTGAAAAAAACACATGAAAAAAAAAAAAACACCTTTGCATTTTTAAGTGCAGAATCAAAATTTTTCTGTACTATTAAAGCGTTAAAAACTCTGCTTCATATTTGCACCGAAATTGCATCAAATCAGTGAGAAAATACATAAAAGAAATGTAGCAAACAAGCAATGATCAGAGAAGATTGCGTCGTGTGTTGAAGATACCTGCAGAAAAAAAGCAGCAGAAGGAACGCAGCATTTACTCTACATGTGAACACGGCCTCAGCATTACAGTTGATTACATTTTTTATGGGTTTAATAGAGAAAAAAATATCAATCACCCCATTTATTTACGTCATTTACCGATTCCCGTAAATAATCTGATCGCTGAATTGTGCGGGTTGTTACAATTACAGGGACACCAAATATGTCCATGTTATTTGCTGATTTGTGATGTTTATTATTTAAAAAAAAAACACATTAAAAATTAAATTTTTTTTCATTATCAAGTGTTTTTCATTATTAGTTTTTAGTAATTTTATAGGATGAAAAAATCTCTTATTCTTCCGCTAAAATACAAATACATTCTTTGTACATAGTAGTATAGTGTTATCAGTATAATCTTTCTGTGGAGTCAGTGTGAAATACAGATCAATTGCACAATTCTCCCCATTACCTCATCAGAGCTTGTGGCTCAATAGTTGAGGCTCCTTCTTGTAACGTTAAAGTTGTGCTTCTGCATCTCTTGGCAGGAAAAACGCTACAGAAAAAATTTGCGTTTTGCTGCAATTTAGACGCGTTTTTGATGCTTTTTTTTATTTTTGTATATCAATGAATGCTTTTTGGAGCTAAATAAAGATATTTGAATAAAGAAACATTTGACGTCGCTTTAACCCTTGCATTACCATCAGACCTGGGGTGAGTATATTGGTTTATTTAAATGATTAAAGAATGTGTCTGTTGTATTTCAAATAAAGTGTTTTACTCTGTGTGTGTGTTTATTTAAATCTTCACTTTAACCACTTTCTGATGTGGGGAGTAATAATACGTATCTGTGCCTTTGGCCTATTGGACTAGATACATATTATTACACCTGAGGGATCGCGCTCGCACATAGGCTGTGCTGGCACGATTGCTGTCAGGTGTCAGCTGATTCTCACAGCTAACCCCTGGTGCTATGTGCTAGGAGTGGTCCCGAACTGCTCCCAGCACATTAACCCCTGAAGTCGATCGCAGAATTCCAGGAGCAAGAGGAGGTAAGCGCCGCTTACTTACCTGTTCACCGGCGTCCCGCATTGTCTGTACCGGGTCCCAGTGGTTGTCATGGTGACCCGATGTCATCATGACATCCAGGTCACCAGGCACTAGGAAGTTACTTTGATCATGCGCAGTGCGCGATCAAAGTAACTTCTGCATGCAGGCTGAGAAGCTGTATAGCATAGAGATGCTGCTACTGCATCTCTATGCTATACAAGTGATCAGCCTGCAAAAAATTAAAGTCCCATAGAGGGACAAAGTGTAAAAGTTAATAAAGTGTCAGAAAGTAAAAAAAAAAAAAAAAAAATCTAAAAAAAATAAAAATATATTGTACCCATAAATAAATATTTTAATGAAAAAAAAAGAAAAAAACAATAAAAGTAAACATATTTGGTATTGCCGTGTCCGGAACGACCTGACCTATAAAACTGTCCCACTAGTTAACCCCTTTAGTGAACACGGTAAAAAAAAAAAACGAAGCAAAAAACTATGCTTTATCATCATACCGCCAAGCAAAAAATGGAATAAAACGAGATCAAAATGATGAATGTAAATAAAAATGGTACCCCTTAAAACGTCATCTTGTCCTGCAAAACATAAGCCACCACACAGCTCCATGAGCCAAAAAATAAAAAAGTTATAGCTCTCAGAATAAAGCGATGCAAAAAAAATATTTTTTCTATAAAATAGTTTATATTGTGTAAAAGCGCCAAAAATAAAACAAACGATATAAATGTGGTACCGCTGTTAACGTGCTGAATGAAGCTACCTTATCAATTTTACCACTAGTGGAATGGCATAAAAAAGAAACAAAAAAACAATTCCTGAATTGTTGTTTTATGTTTATTCTGCCTCCAAAAAATCGAAATAGAAAGCGATCAAAAAATGTCATATGCCTGAAAATGGTACCAATAAAAATGTCAACTCGTCCCGCAGAAAACAAGCCATCACATTTTTGGCAAAATATGCAAAAATTATAGCTCTCAAAATATGGCGATGCAAAAACTAGTCTTTGCAAAAAAAAGTGTCTTTTAGTGTATGACAGCTGTCAATCATAAAAACCTGATATGAATCTGGCATCGCTGTAATCACGCTGTAATCACACCGACCCGAAGAATAAAGTCGTCGAATCACTTATACCGCGCAAGGAGCGGCGTAAAAAATAAACTCTAGGGTTAGGGTTGTGCTAGGGTTAGGGTTTTTTCAAAGTAAAGAAAAAAAATGAGGTATGACGACTAGCGTTGAACGCAAGTGCTCATTACTTGAGTTTGCATCCGGTGCTCGGGTATGCACCGAGTAGCGTGGGTGCTCAAGTGACATGCTCGAGTCTCCGCCCCATATGCTTCGCAACCAAAAAAACCTCACGGGGATTGCCTGCCATGCACGAGCGATCCCCGCATGTTTTTTAGAGTGTATAACAACCGTGAAACATGTGGGACGGGGACTCGAGCATGTCACTCAAGCACCTGCGATACATGGTGCATACTCGAGTAACCGATGCTAACTCAAATAGCGAGCACTTGCGCTTAAGACTAATGACAACTTATTTAATATGATGACCTAATGTTATCAAATTCTGTGCCGTACCTCTGGGTTCAAAATTTTCTCTATACCCCTTCATAAAATCCTTGAGGGGTGTAGTTTTCAAAATGGGGTCACTTGTGGGGGGTTTCCACTGTTTAGGAGCATCAGGGGCTCTCCAAACATGACAAGGCATCCTCTCTCGATTCCAGCCAATTTTGCATTCAAAAAGTCACACCGTGCTCCTTCCCTTCTGAACCCTGTCGTATGCCCAAACAGTGTATTTTCCCCACATATGGAGTATAGGAGTACTCAAGAGAAATTGCACATCAGTTTTTGGGGTCCATTTTCTCCTCTTACCCTTGTGAAAATAAAAAATTTGGGGCTAAAAGATCATTTTTGTGTAAAACGTTAGATTTTTTTATTTTCACAGCTCCATGTTATAAACTTCTGTGAAGCACCTGGGGGTTCAGGGTGTTCACCACACATCTACATAAGTTCCCTGAGGGGTCTAGTTTCCAAAATGGTGTCCCTGTGGGTGGAGATAAGGGGAGGGGGAAAAAATAATAAATTATTGATAGGAGCTTGTTATAAGTCTCCAAAAATAATGGAAGCAGTGGAGAATATCCTCATAAAGCAAATAGATGAAGCAGCGACTCAAGGATTGGGGAACATTGGGGAACAGAAGCCTGTAGTTCCAGCAAAGGTAATAGGTTTTTGACAACTATGAGAGACAATTATCTTTCACAACTGGTTCAGGACCCAACAAGAAGGGGGGCACTGCTAGACCTAATATTAATCAACAGGCCAGACCGCATATCAAATATACGAGTTGGGGGTCACTTGGGTAATAGTGATCACAAAATAATACGTTTTTTATATATCCTTTAATAAGATGTGTAGTAGAGGGGTTACAAGGACACTAAACTTCAGGAAGGCAAATTTCAAACGGTTATGAGAGGATCTTAATGCAATAAACCGGGACGATATCTTGAGACATAAAACTACACAAAGCAAATGGGAGACATTTATTACTGTAGCATCCTGTATAGGACCTGTGCACAATATATACCCTATGGGAATAAACATGCTAGAAATAGGAGGAAACCACTATGGCTAAATAGAGCTGCAAAGGGCGCAATAAGTGACAAAAAGAAAGCATTTAGAGAACTAAAGCATGTAGGTAGTGATGAGGCATTAAATATATACAGAAAATTAAATAAATTCTGTAAAAACCAAATCAAGGCAGTAAAGATTGAGACAGAGAGACTCATTGCCAGAGAAAGTAAAAATAATCCCAAAATATTGTTTAACTACATAAATAGTAAGAAACTAAAAAATGATAGTGTTGGCCCCCTTAAAAATAGTCTGGGTGAAATGGTGGATGAGGATGAGGAAAAAGCCAATATGCTAAATGTTTTTTTTGCAACAGTATTTACACAAGAAAATCGCATGACAGAAAACATGATCAGTGATAACAAAAATTATCCATTAAATGTCACTTGCTTAACTCAGCAAGAAGTACGGCGGCGTCTAAAAATCACTAAAGTTGACAAATCCCAGGGCCCGGATGGAATACACCCGCGAGTATTGCAGGAATTAAGTAAAGTCATAGATAGACCATTATTTTTAATCTTTAAAGATTCCATAATAACAGAGTCTGTACCACAGGACTGGCGTATAGCAAATGTGGTGCCAATATTCAAAAAGGGGACAAAAGCCGAACTTGGAAATTATAGGCCAGTAAGCTTAACCTCTTCTGTGGGTAAAATCCTGGAGTGTTTCGAAAGAGATGCTATAATAGACTATCTGAAAAAGAATAACCTCATGACCCAATATCAACATGGGTTTACGAGGGACCGTTCCTGTCAAACTAATCTGATCAGCTTTTATGAAGAGGTAAGTTCCAGACTGGACCAAGGAAATGCAGTGGATGTTGTGTATGGATTTTTCAAAAGCTTTTGATACGGTTCCACACAAAAGGTTGATACATAAAATGAGAACAATGGGGATAGGGGAAAATATATGTAAGTGGGTTAAGAACTGGCTCAGTGACAGGAAACAAAGGGTGGTTATTAATGGAACACACTCAGACTGGGTCTCAGTTAACAGTGGGGTACCACAGGGGTCAGTATTGGGCCCCCTTATTTTTAACATATTTATTAATGACCTTGTAGGGGGCTTACAGAGTAATATTTCAATATTTGCAGATGACACTAAACTCTGCAGGGTAATCAATACAGAGGAGGACAACTTTATATTACAGGAGGATCTATGTAAACTAGAAGCTTGGGCTGATAAATGGCAAATGAGCTTTAATGGGAATAAATGTAAGGTAATGCACTTGGGCAGAGGAAATTAAATTGTATAATTATATGCTTAACTGTAAAACACTGGGAAAAACTGTCACTGAAAAAGGCCTGGGTGTATTGGTTTATGCTGCGTCAAACCCACAGTGTTCAGATGTTACAGCATAGTGGATGGGATTTCTAAAAATCCCATGTCTACTATGCATGCATCTGAGGCTGTGGATCACCCGCGTACACTGGCATACATCTTTTAGGACCGCAGCATGTCAATTTCTCTTGTGGAGTCGCTATTCTCTGCAACAGAAATTTGACCACTAAAATGTATTGAATGCGATAAATCGCAGTGAACACGTGGATTTACCTGCGTTCAATAGAACAAAGCGTTTTGGACGCAGCAAAAACATGCTGCATCCAAAGCGCTGCTACGTCCGGATTGTGGGCACATGGCCTAAAATTAAAAAAAATGGCGTGGGCTCCCGCATCATTTTCATAACCAGCAGGGGGAAAGCCAACCGCTGGGAGTTGATATTAGTAGCCGGGGAAGAGGCCATAAGCGAAAAATGTTCTCCGGCTTTTAAAAAAAGTCCACAGCTGTTTGCTTAGCCTTTACTGGCTAGATTACAGGGGAACCCCAGAAAAAAAAATGACATAGGGTCCCCCAGGGAAGGGGCTATGGATCCTGGCCACCTCCGAGGCTAATAATATCAGCTCTTAGCAGTTCCAGAAATGGCGCATCCATAAGATGTGCCAAATTTGGCGCTTAGCCTTGCTCTTCCCACTGTCGTGTAGCAGTGGCGAGTGGGGTAATAAGGTTCGGGTTTATGTCAGCCTTGTATTGGCGGCTGACATGAAGCCCAGGTTATTAATGGAGAGGCGTCTATAAGAAGCCTCCATTACTAACCACAAAGTAAAGGGTTTTGACGATTTTTCAATAAAGACACGGACAGAAGAAGGTATTTTATTGAAATAAAATTACACAAATTTAACAATTTATTTATTATTCGGCTAATCCCCCAATCCCTCGTCTCCTGTAAAAAAAATAAATAAATAAAAAACAATCATATCCCTCACCTGTCCGCTGTCATGACGTAATCCGAATGTCCCATGGTGATCCGGGTCACTTCTACAGCAGTCACATCAATCACTGATGTGACTGCTGTAAAAGACAGCGCTATACACTGACAGGAGTGTAATCACTCCTATCAGTGTATATCGCTGCGCTGCATGCTGAGTTCATCAGCTGAAGATCAGCTGATAAGCCCCGGTGACTCATTTACTGCATCAGTGCTGCGTGGGAACATTCCCCCACAGCACCGGTGCCATAAAGTGAGGTCCCGAAGCTCGTCAGCTGATCTCTAGCTGATGAACTCTGGTGAACTCAGCCGGCAGCGCAGAGATGTACAGAGCGAGCGTGCTCCCGTCAGTGTACCACCGGCCTCTGGATGATCGGGTCGCCGGGGGACATTGGGAGGATGCCGGACAGGTGAGAATAAGGTTTTTTTTCTATTTTAAATAGAGTTTTACTTTTTTTTTTTTTTACACAGAGCGCACAGACGCCGCCTCGGCTGATGAGACTACTTCTCCCTTCAGCTGCGCCACTCTCACTGTTATCATTAGGGGCAGAGGTTGAATAATGGGAGAAGTAGTCTTCTTCTCCGGCCCGGGTCCCATTCCTTGTGCGTTTTTGCGCTGCATTTCCGTGAGGAAAAAACGCCGCGAAAACGCATCAAAAATGCACAGTGTGCACATAGAGACTGACAGAAAAAAAATACATTTTTGTAATTGCTTATTATTTTTACTACGTTTATAGGAACAAAATAAATAATTTTCTTCACCTCAGTAAAGTATACAGGGACCTTAGAAATACATTGTTATATATGCAATGTATCTCTATGGACATTTATATTATAATCTGCTTCTGTGTTCATTGCCTGCAATAGAGGTCAAGATTATTAAATTCTCCTATCGACAATGCTCCTATTTTGTGGGTTGTGGCTCCTAGGTAGATCGACAGCTTGCAAATATGAAGATGAAAGTTCAAGTCCCGGGGAGACTTGATCACAGGATGGAGAAACAATTAATAATAACAACATTTAATTTATGCAGAGAGCAGCCCTGCCCCCCAAGGTGGAGGAGCTATGGAGTGATGAAGACGTCGGAGAGAAGAGAGGTGAGTATAGAAGCCCACTACAAAAATTATGAAGTGACGGGACAGTCCTGTTGAATCTGGGATAGTTGGGAGCTATGCTAACTGTCAAGCATGGCGGAGGAGTGATGATTTTGGCTTATTTTGCAGCCACAGGACCTGGGCATCTTGCAGTCAATGAGTCAATTATGAACTCCTCTGTATATCAAAGTATTCAAATGTGAGGCTATTTATTTAAAATTAAAGCAGGGCAAAAGGGGCGTTGAGGCACTGGGACACTCTCTCCAGGCAGCAGCTAAGTATGTTATTCTTCGCTAACATAGGGCTTCCTTAAGATGTATTGTTATTTCTACCATTGGTGGGGTAGTTTTACTTCTCATATAGTTGTTTGCACTTTATGATCAGTACTAATCATACTGCCAGCATCTCTTATTACTAGTGTTTGACATATAATGCACTTTACTCCAGGCATGCCCGTTTTGATACTACTATATGTAATTACCTGCTGGTACTAATAGCTCCAGTGATATTTTTCATGGCATATGGCCTGTCCCTTTCTTTTGAGTTACCTTTTCCTGTTGAACTGCCTTTAAATATTTTTTAGATAATCTCAATAAAATAGTTTTCTAATTAATTTGGGGATTGTTCTTGGTCTTATACACTTATACACAGGACCTGGGCACCTTGCAGTCAATAAATTGACTATGTGCTCCTCTGTATGACAAAGTATTCTCGAGTCAAATGTGAGGCTATCTATTTAAGACCTAAAGCTTGGCGAACACTGGGTCAAGAAACAGGACAGTTAACCCAAGCTATAAAATAAAAGATTGTGTTGCAATGGCCCAGTCAAAATTCAGACCTCAGCTCACTTTAATTGATGTGGGGGAGCCTTAAGACAACTGTGCATAAATAAATGCCCAGAAACTTCAATGAACCTAAAGGGTTATTCCAAAAATCATAATGGTTTGAGTTTTTAGTACAAACAGAATAAATTGTGTGTGAAAGCAACCTATTTTTAAATCTGCACTGATTTACAGCTATTGCAAGGAGTGAGAAAATAGCGGACATCCCCTGAAGACATTGCTAAGGTAATTTTTGACATGATGATATGCTATAGAAATGTATTCTTCAATGTTGATGTTTGATGCAATTATATTATGTAGGATTAAAGGGGTTATCTGGTCCTAAACTACAAGTCTGCTGTCACTCCTAATTGCATTGAGCAAGGCCGCACCCATCTAGTCGGATTCTGGCTGAGAGTATGCATATCGCATACTCATGGTCACATGGCTGCTGTTCCCAGCGCTGACACCAAAGAGTCCTCACAGTGCGCAGTGTATGCAATGTGAGGATTCACAAGTCTGCAGTCACATAGAGTGCCTGCAGATGAAGTTTTAGGTCGGACAACTCCTTTAATGTCTCCTATGCACAAGGTAAAAAATAGTTACAGTTAGACAGCCCTGCAGATGGGAGAAAGTTTTGGAAGTAAGACGAGAGTCACTCACTTTCTGGTTAGTGTGAGTTTGCAGTAGTGAAATGCAGTCCGGCTCTTTTTGGTGATCTAGAATACTTGGCTCTGCTCACCAAAAAGAGCCGGCTCTTTTGGATTCTAAACACATCCCCATTAAATATGGGTTCACCATAGGTAAACACACATTTAAGATGAAATTAACGCAGTTGAAACCCCATTTGGTTTTGGTGGGCGGCGTTTTGGCCACAAAAAAACATCATTTTACATAAGGTGAGAGCTATTCAGAGAATCTAGTGGCTTTCAGTCAGGTGCCGGCTTTCATATTCCACCCACTGCATCTTCAATTTGGCCTAGTTTTTTTTAAAGGGAGCCTGTCATGTCGCTAAACACTATTCACCAGCATATGTAGGGTTAATCTGCAGGTTAATAGTAGTCCAAAGCTATTTAGTTGCCTTAATGAAAGCGTGGCTACCGGGAGAAAATAAATTTATCCCCCCCCCCCCCCCAGAGTCACCGACTTCCAGTCATAAGGGCATGGCTTCAGTCACCACTCTATACACAGTAAGTGGGAGCTATAAGCACGCCCTAACACTTTCATTGATTGCTCGCTGTGCACAGATTCGCTCCAGAGTGAACTGTCAATTGAAGAACCAGGGCATGCTTACAGCTGCTGCTTACTGTGTACTAAGGGATGACTGAAACCACTCTGTGCACAACTCTAATTGAAATCCTGCAGCTCCTGGGAAGAAATAAGTTCGTTTTCTCCCAGTAGTCACATTTTCAGTAATGTGACTGGACAGCTTCGTAATGCTATTAACCTGAAGATTAGCCTTACAGTAGATATAAAAAGTCTACACACCACTGTTACAATGCCATGTAAAAAAAATCATACCAAGAACAATCATTTAAAAAATGTTTCCACCCTTAATGTCACCGATAATCTTTACAGCTCAATTGAAAAATAAACTGAAATCTTTTTGGGTGGAAAAATAAAAATAAAGTAAAATTTATGTGGTTGCATAAATATTCACACCCTTAAGCTAATACTTTTTTGAAGTACTGTTTGAATTAATGACAATATTCAGTGTTTTTGATAAGAGTCTATCAGCATGCTACATATAGAATTGGCAATCTTTGCCCAGTCTGTCTTGCAGTAGTGCCCCAAATCCGTCAGATTGTGTGGACATCTTCAGTACAACCCTCTTCAGGTCAATCCACAGATTTTCAATTGCATTCAGGTCTAGGCTGTGGCTGAGCCATTCCTAAACCTTGATCATCTTTTGATGGTCTCATCTGACCATAACACTAGTGTTGAGCCACCCCCGTAGTGTTCGAGTTCGGTTCGGTTCGTCGAACACCCGTTTGTTCGACGAACTGTTCGTCAAACTATTCGATGAACACCTTCGAACACCATTAAAACCAATGGCAGGCAAACAAAAACACATAGCAACACAAAGAAAACACATAGAAAACACTTCAAAGGTGTCCAAAAGCTGACAAACTGCTCAGAAGACACAACTAACACATGGAAAATTGACAAGTACATATAGTCATGCTTAAAGAAAAGAGGTGGAGGCGTAAAAGGACGGGGAGACACAGATATAGGCATGTCATGCCCTTCTAAAACCAAAAAAGTGCGAAGCTGACATGGCCAGTCCGTTCCTGTCCGTGCCACCTCCGTGTCGCCGGGTTTGTGCCAGAGCTGCGGTGGACCCTGACTGCCAGCCCCCCTCTCCCAATACTGGTGCCTGTCCGCTAGTGGGTCGAGCCCCCCCGCGGTGGGGGGGGTAACATCTGCAGAAGAAAGACCATCTTCCAGCCAAACTAAGATGTCTACTTCTTTTCGTGGACAATGTGATACGATCCCTTTCTTACGGACACGCCCATCGCTACAAATTCCAGATGAGTCACAAAAACAGCAGGTGCTTCAACGGATATCAAGTGCTCCTTCAAGTGGGCTCTCCTCCACCTCAACTTTAACATCACAAACACTCCAGTCCTCAGAGGTGTCACCCCAATTGCACTTGCTTCCTCACAGCTCCCAAGTCTCCAGCTGCCCGTCTGAGTATGGGGTAACACAGATGGTTGAGTCTGCACAGCTGTTTACTCATACTATAGCCTGGGAAACGGAGGTCTGCTCCAGAGCTTCTGTTAATCCAGACGAGGAAATGATCTGCACTGATGCCCAGAATCTTTATAAGTCGGATCCAGGACCAGATGAAGAAGGTTCTGAGCATAATGTAGACCCTCGTTCCCAAACTGTAACTCCTGTTGGTGGAGACAATGATGAAGACGATGATGAGACTCAAATACCTGATTGGAGCGACAACTTGACTTTTCGGTCAGGGCAAGAAGAGGTTGGCTCTGAGGACGACGGGTGTGAGAACACACAGGGATATGATGACGAGGTTGGAGATCCCACTTACTGTCAACCCACAGTCAGCCAGTCGATGAGGTCAGCAGAGGAGGTGGAGGAGGATGTGACTAGCCCAGGGGATGGGGATGACTCGGTACCCGGGCCTTTGCCTGGCCTTGGGGATGTCGCGGTGGTTGGCTCCGGGGCCCGTACCCTGGGGTCACTCTTTAAAAGGGTGGATAATTGTTAATTTTATAAGAGTTCGTGATGCCACCTGTGGTATCTGGTGAGAAGCACCAGCGCTGCAGCAGTCCACTGAGGCCGGTGATAAGGCAGCTCGATGGTATAGCTCCCCACAGGTGGAGCTAGGCCTCAGGGCAGCATATGCAGGGGGAATGCAGGACAGGCGAGACCCAGCTGGCTCAGAGCAAGAACGGGAACGGACACGGTAGTCACTTCAGTACCTTTTACTGGTGGAAATTCATGCACATCCCGGAGCACTATAGGGTGAAGGGTGCATATCAGGATCCTCCCCAATGAGCGTGTGTAGGGCCTCCTGTTTCTTTCCTCTGCGTAGTAAGTTTCTGACCTGCCTGGAGCTAGGCCTAACTTTGTCTCTGTCCTGCGCTGGCTGACCTTGTGGTAGGGTCTTGTCTTGGAGTTCACGCTCCCAGTATGCGGGGCCTAAGCGTCTCCTGGCTCTGTTACGTATCAGCACCTTAGCGATCCAGGGATGCCTTATTGGGTCATAGAGCTCCCGGTAAGCTCGGATCTGGTGTCCGGCAAATGCTTCGGGGTGAGCTGGATAAGCTCCTCTGCCCCTTATGTACTAACTCGCCACTCGCCTTCGGCCTACTCGGACCCTCACTAGGCTATACACACTAACGGCAGCTTGCCGCGCTTCACCGATCTTATGGCGCCGGCACACCTTAAGCTCTAACTGGGCTCCCTGAATCTAGCTAGCAGGAGCCTCGTGCTCCACTGCTGAACTATTAACTGAGTTCTCTAGACTAGACTGAGCTCCACTACAGACTGACCGCTCTTAGGCTTCTCTACTGCAGGAACTCTTCAGAGGAACTGAACTGCCTAGCTCCACCTTCCCTATTTATATCCCTAACGGGCTCCCTCTGCTGGTCTGAGGTGGAAGGTGGAGATGTGTGAATGTTTATGGGGGCCTCTTGTGGAGGATTCCATCAATGCACTCTTCTAGGATCTGTGATACCACGCGCAGCGGGGCATCACAGATGTTATTGATGACGAGGTTAGGTTGCGCCTTCCTGGACAGAGACGGAGTACTGGAAGCACGTCAACAACTGCATCCTCAACCACAACTCTGCCTCTGACCACAAGTCGTAGTGGCTCTTCAGGTCGCATGGGCTCTAAGCCTTGCATAGCCTGGGCATTTTTTCAGATCGATAAGGATGACCCAACTCGTGTTATCTGTAATATTTGTCACCAAAAGCTAAGTAGAGGCCAAAAAATCCATAGTTTGAGTACTTCATGCATGAACCGTCACATGGATATGAAGCATAAGTTGCAGTGGGAAGCTCACTGTGCTACAATGCGGCCTAGCGGGCCGGGCCAACCACTGTCTGCCCCATCTTGTGCATCCGCGGCCTCTTCATCCTCTATGACTAGGGGGACAGCAGTCACACATGTTTTTGGACGCAGACCTGCCACCTCTTTACCCGCAACAGCCAGTGTGATTGGCAGGTCATCAGTTCATTTGGAAGTTGAAACACCTGCTGGTGTTGAGCACTCTTCAACATCGAGAGCACCACCTTTGGATCAAGGCAACCTAACTTTTCCACCTGCATCTTCCTTACAGACCCTACTCAACCTCGTCTAAGCACAACAGCCAGCCCTCGGTCCCTCAGATGTGGACAAGTAAAAGACTATTTCCTCCTAGCCATGACAAAGCTAAGAGGTTGAATTTCACCATCTGCAAGCTACGGAAATGCTGCCTTTCCGCCGGGTGGACACAGAGGATTTTCGAGACCTTATGTCCGCCGCAGTGCCCCAGTACCAGATGCCCAGTCGGCACTACTTCTCAAAGAAAGGTGTGCCTGCGCTCCACCAGCATGTCGCACACAACATCACCGCTTCTTTGAGAAACTCTGTGTGTGACAGGGTGCATTTCACCACAGACACTTGGACGAGTAGGCATGGACAGGGGCGTTACATGTCGCTGACTGGGCACTGGGTAACTATGGTGACAGCAGGACAAGGGGCTGCTGTCCAAGTCTTACCGTCCCCACGAGTTGTGCGTCAATCCTCTTTATCTTGAAGTTCCTCCACTGCTTCTGCCTCCTCAACCTCCTCTCGGTCCTCCACCTGTACCCAAAGCCTGTCTGGTAATGCCACCTGCTTTCTAACTGCGCAGAAGGAATCCTGCACACCTCCTTACTATGCTGGCAGCAGGGCTCAACGGCATCAGTGTTTACTTTGAAATGTCTGGGAAATGTGAGTCACACAGCTGAGGAGTTGTGGTCAGCAGTTCGCATCCCGCAGCTCAATGACTTACATCTCTACAGAAGTCGTTGGGCCTGCCAGTTCACCGGCTGAAATGCGATGTGCCGACACGGTGGAATTCAACTCTGCACATGTTGCAGCGAATGTGGCAGCACCGACAAGCCCTGGTGCAATACGTTCTGACGTATAGCCTGGGCCAACGTGATCCAGAGGTGGGGCAAATCACGCTGCAGGAGTGGTCTCAGATCAGGGACCTATGAAGCTGACGCACCCCATGGGCCGTGGGGTACCCAGAGCCAGGCCGGTAGACGCTGGGGGTTGTAGTCACTGTGGCGGTGACCCGGTCCGTGACACAGGGCGGTCAATCCAAGGGTAATTTGTATATATGGGTTTTAAAATGTCCGACTACGCCACCTGTGGAGTGCGCCAAAGGGGCCGCCACTGCGGAACAGTCCTCTGAAGCTGGTGGTTTTGCAGCAATGGTATTATTACTCCCCACAGGAAGAGTGTAGCTTCAGGGCAGTGTGGGTGGATGATGGTGGTTGTAGTGCAGGGAGTCAGTAATGAACACAGAGTCCGTGTGATGCAGTCCCAAGATCTTTACTCACAGTTGTTGCAGTCCAGATTACAGGTACCAGAGCAATCTCCCCCGTCGAGCTGTGCGTACTCAGTGAGGGGCTCAGTCCACCCCCAGATAGCTCCGGAGTACTTAGCAGGACCCCCTTCTGTGTGTCCTTTCTCTGGCCTTCTCCCTGCACCTCACACCCAGTGACACTTCTATCTGGTATCCTCGGGCCTTGGCGGGCGACGTGTGTTCCGTCTGACTCGCCCCCTGAGCCTGTGTTGTGCGTGCACGTGTGTGCGGGGAATACCCGGAGCCGGATCGCTGGGGGTTGTAGTCTCCGTGGCGACGACCCGGTCCGTGCCCAGGGTGGTCAAATCAGTGACATTCTTATTAGTATGATAATGGTCCGACTACGCCACCCGTGGATTGCGGTCAGTGGGGACCGCCGCTGCAAGGCAGACCGCTGAGGCCGGTGTTGTGTGTGCAGCTAAGAATGGGATGACTCCCCACGGGAGAAGTATAGCCTCAGGGCAGTTGGTGTGGATGATGGGAGTGATGGTGCACGAGCGCAGCAGGAACAACTCAGAGTCCGTGCAGTGCAGTTCAGGGTCTTTACTGGTGTTATAAAGCAGACCCTCCCGGGAGTACTGGTTAGCAGTAGAGGCCTGGTCAGTCTGTGAGCAAGCAGGATCTCCCCTGGCCAGGTGGAGTTGTAGGCCTCCCCGTCTATCTGCACTCTTCCTGGCTACCTTGCTGCATGCGGGTAGAAGTAGCCCACGTCCCTGAGTGTACCGTGTGGTGCTCACCTGTATGGCCGGTGACTTGGGGCCTTCTGTTAGCCTCCGCTCCACGATGGCGGTGCTGGTCCCTTGCTTGTGACCGTGCCTCTGGGCTTCTATGGCCAGAGGACCTGGAATCCCCTGCCGGTTGGATTCTGCTGCTGGACCTGGATGCCCCCACTGCCTCGGACTCCGTGTCCAGTCTTAGTGTCTTCAGCCAGGGCGAGCTATCTGGCTTCCAGCCCCTGGCACTCGCTCCTGCTCCTACAGAGCTCCTAGTTCTTGCTTTCCCTGTGTCTGCTGCCCTCCAGACTGGACTGCGTCTCTGTCTGGGACTTCACTCTGTCTCTCTAACCCCGCCCCAGACCCAGTTTATATAGGGCAGATTCCTCCCCTCCCAGGACTGGGGCAGGAGGTGTGGCATGCTTGAGGGCTCCTTACCAGGAGGCCTCCCACTTGCTCCCAGACATAATATTTCTATTACTGTGGTAACCAGACCCCTGGGGTGCCACATGTCCCCTGGGTCCTACGTGGCTACCTTCTTAGTGAGACTGGTGTGGACTTTGGCCTGCAGTACATGAAATGCTGCAGCCTCCGGTTTCTAGTTGAGCCTTGCTGTTTCTCCGCTAGTTGAGGGACCGGTTCCCCTTATCTGGCCTGACCCCTCTACCTCCTGTTAGCAGCGGGCGTACGGGTGGCCTTCTGCACGGCCCGTATCCCTAGGGTCCCTTCGGTTCCTGGAGCCTTCCTGCTCCTACTCCTTTCTACTCTCCTTCAGTCCTGGGACTCCCAGGCTAGGCCCGCCTCCGGAGCAGAGCTCATGCAGAGCCTCTGCTCCTGTCACTTCTCCTCCTCTGACTGGCTTGCTCTTTCTAAGATGGCTTCCTATTTATACTCTCCCTGTCATGTGCTCCCCTAAGCTGCTCCCCTAAGCACCCACTACATAGGACCCTCCCGCCAGCTAGGGACCTGGGACTGTGCTCTCCCTTAGGAGCAATCTCGCCCTACCCCCACTGCGGGTATGTGTTGGATGCAGGTGTTAGGGTCCCGAGCCATACTCCTTCCTTAACTGAGGGTGAGATACCACACCTCTGGGTGAGATGCAGTAACTCTGTGGCGACTGAACCCTCTGGGGCGCCACACACCCTTCTGCACAGTTTTGAAATGGCGACGAAGATGTTTATTGCTGACGACGATGCCATTATCAGCATGACTATTCCGGTGATTTACATGCTGGAGCACACATTAAACAGAATTCAGAGTCAGGTGGTGGGACAAGAGGAGGTGGAGGAAGTAGAGGAGGAGTCGTATGAGGAAGGGATAACATCTCCAAGGTCCAGACGGTCGGCAGCACCAAGGCGGCAGGCATGGGAGGGTGGGGGAGAGGGATTAACCAGGGCGCATGGTAGCAGCCAAACTGTTGAGGAAGGTGCAGGAGTCGAGGAAGAAGTGGAGGACGAACTGGCGATGGGCATGGAAGACTCATTAGATGAGGGAGACCTTGATCACATTTCTGTTGTGCGAGGTTGAGGGGAGAGGGCAGAGGAAGGAAGCATGATTCTTACCTCGCTACCAACACAACAAGGACTTGGTCCTCCTGGATGCGCAAGACACATGAGTGCCTTCTTGCTGCACTACCTGCAACATGGCCCTCGGATTGTCAGAATTCGAAGTAATCCCGACTACTGGGTTGCCACACTCTTAGATCCCCGGTACAAAAGTAAATTTGCCGAAATAATTCCTGCCATAGAAAGGGATTCACGCATGCAGGAGTATCTGCAGACGCTGTTGCAGAATCTTACATGTGCTTTTCCACAAAACACCAGTGGTGCACGTAGTGAATCTCACAGTTCTAACTTGCCAACCATGGGAATGTCGAGTCTTCATCACTCAAACCGTAACAGTAACACAGTATCTGCTGGTAACAGCAATTTTGTGGAATCGTTTCACCACTTTTTTAGGCCATCCTTTCCAAGGCCACAGGAGACAAGAAGTCTGACACATAGTCAACGCCTAGAGAGGATGGTACAGGAGTATCTCCAAGTGAACATCGAAGCCATGACTGTGTCACTGGACCCTTGCTCATTTTGGGATTCCAATCTGGAAAAATGGCCGGAGCTCGCCACTCACGCCTTGGATAACTTGTCATGCCCTGCAGCCAGCGTTCTCTCTGAAAGTGTGTTCAGCGCTGCTGGTGGTGTGCTGACAGATAAGCGCACGCGGCTGTCCACTGAGAATGTAGACAGACTCACGTTCATAAAAATGAACAAATCATGGATTCGCAAGGACTTTTCTACCCCTGTGTCATCCTGGGGAGACTAAAAGCTTGAGGATTTGGTAAAATCACCTCACCAACCGTTTTAAGCAACTGTGGGGCAATTGATACCACTTAAGTGGTGTCTGTGCCACAATTTTGGGAAAAAATAGAGACTCTTTTTGGAGTCCCCTTGCTGTGTCTTACGTGACATTGGCATCGTCAATTCCAGGTGGGTTGGGTCGCTCCCCCCCCTCTTTTAACTGTAAGAAACTACATACACTATGGCTTGGGGTAACACAGATGGTTGAGTCTGAAGAGCTGTTTACTCAGAGGTCTGCTCCAAAGCTTCAGTCAGCGTAGAATTTTTAACTGCATCTAGCCTAGGCAATACTTTGGGCGTAGTAGCCCAGCTGCAAAGCAAGCTGCACCGCCTGTGTATCTAATAAGAATTTTTAAATGCATCTAGCCTACGCAGACTGTGGGGACCCCCAACCAAACCCAGACGCTCAGCCCCCCTACCGCCCCCCTTTCCTTGACAATACAATAATGTAACTCTTACAACTGGATGGGTGAGGATCGGTCACAGCTTTATTAACTCTTTATACTCATTCCATTAGAAAGGCATTTTATTTCTAAAATAATTCAGCTTGTTGCAGCATGCCCTGGGTCTCCACTCCGGTAAGTTGGCCAACAAGTGTAACTCTCCAACATGTCCTTTCTATTTCCAGGCCACGGAGGATCCTGCGTACTCGTATGCAGGACTCTGACCCCCACCCATAACTCTTAACGCTTGTTCCACTCCGTCCTGGAGTCCTGACAGGAATATGTCCAGTCCAATATCCATTAAGTGAACACCGTCGGGCCTGCTTTATCTCCTTCCAGTTGTCGGTGTCGTATCACTACACCACCTCTGTCTCTTCTAAATTTTGCCATCCGAATATTTATTATCCGCATTGTCCGTTCGATGGCCGTGATGTCTCGGGCACCTTGCCATACCGCTATCAGCACAATCTCTGACCATACTATAGTTAGTTTTGTGAAAAATTCTCTGAAGCGCTCAGTGTCTAGTTTCATTATTGCCATTAGTTATGCGCTCTTGTGATGATCTAGGTTGTTTCCCCCGGCCTGTATAACTAAGATGACCGGACCTCTTGCCTCTCTCCCTACCTTGATTACCTTCATTAGTACCTGTGGCCATAGCAGGCCTCTAATACCTCTCCAGTTGAAATATGTGTTATGAAACTCTAATTTCCTCCCGCCTGAGCGGACTTTCACCCTTTTTTCTGCCCAATATATATACACGAGTGGCCTATCACCCATACTGTTGGCTTAGCGTCACCTGTAAAAGAAACAAACCACGTTAGGATAACAAGTCCGGTCTTATGTATCTCGCCAAACACGTGGATTGCCATCTCCCTATCCTCTTAACTTCCGTTTCTGACAGTCCTGCTCTTGCTGCTTCCGTGGCCGCGCCTATGCGGAATGAGTGTGTCCCGTAATCTTTGGGGTGGTTCCCTGCCGATGTTATGCATTTATTAAATATAGCTTGGAACTGGTATCTTGATAATGGCGTTCCATCAATGTGTGATAGGAAGAAATTACTTTGTGATCTAATGGTTATATATGTTTTTACTATTGTTACCCGACTCAGTGTACCGTTTGTGGGTTGTAGAAGTACCCAAGTGCCCCTGCCCGCTGGAACCGTTTTCGATTGGCGTATGCGTAGACGTATTGCATTATTGGCTATGACTACGTCCTGGTGTAATAAGCCTCCACTGGTGGTAATTTTGGATTAAGGGACTAATTCGCTTATACATAGTGCCCCGAAGAAGGCGATCGCAAATGCAGTAGACAGTAGTGTTGCTTCAAATTGTGAGTGTCATGTTAATGGTGTTAGGGATATGATGTGAGAAATCAGTTTTAGTGACACGGGACGGGACCTCTACACGCCTGACTTGGCTGACCCTTTTCCACCCTTTTATGGATTGTCTGATGATGAATCTTTGTCACATCTCCCCAATTCAGTAATTGGAAGTGAAATGCTACTCCGGTCAGACACCGCTGCGCTGACGCCCCTGATATGCCCCTCATCATTAGCTGGTGGAGAAATTCTATGGTGACTTGTGATCTGGCTTGTTCACATTGGTCAACCAGTCTGCCTGCTACTAGTCGTGTCAACTCTTCCCATGCCTTACCGTATGCTTGCCACGTCGACGGGGCAACTGACGCTCTGATTAATGGCATCAACTATTCGCCACTAGATCCCATAGGGAGGGTGGGCAACTGTTGCCCGATGGGTGGGCGTTAGGGAAGAGCTCTGTGAAAATCTGCCAATTGAAATGTGACAAAGCGTTAGCAGCAGCTTTAGACCCCTCAGCATCGTGGCTAGCGCGGACCCATACATTGTGTTTTAGGCACAGGAATGCTAGCCGGCGTAGTAGGCCTAGCACTGGGAGAGACGATGATGCCATCTTATTAATGAAGTGCACTAGGCTGGTGTTTTTTGTTATGACGCGTATATTTTTGTAAGCCAGGCGCGCGCCCCATATTTCTATTGCTACCACTATTGGGAAGAAAAATTATTTTCAGGGCTAGATGCAGCTAAAAATTATTATTAATTTCAAAGCTGGTGGAGCTTGGTATAGATGGCCTAATACAATGAGTACCACACACTGCTACAAGCCCAAGTATTTTTTCAGAGCTAGATGCAGATATAAATTATTTTTAATTTGCAACCTGGTGGAGGTTAGAAAAGATGGACTAATAGACCAAGTCCCACACACTGCTACAAGCCGAAATATTTTTTCAGAGCTAGATGCAGATAAAATTATTTTTAATTTGCAACCTGGTGGAGGTTAGTATAGATGGACTAATAGAACAAGTCCCACACACTGCTACAAGCCCAAATATTTTTTCAGAGCTAGATACAGATAAAAATTATATTGAATTTGCAACCTGGTGGAGGTTAGTATAGATGGACTAATAGAACAAGTCTGACACACTGCTACAAGCCAAAATATTTTTTCAGAGCTAGATGCAGAAAAGAACTATATTGAATTTGCAACCTGGTGGAGGTTAGTATAGATGGACTAATAGAACAAGTCCAACACACTGCTACAAGCCGAAATATTTTTTCAGAGCTAGATGCAGATAAAAATTATATTGAATTTGCAACCTGGTGGAGGTTAGTATAGATGGACTAATAGAAAAAGTCCCACACACTGCTACAAGCCGAAATATTTTTTCAGAGCTAGATGCAGAAAAGAACTATATTGAATTTGCAACCTGGTGGAGGTTAGTAAAGATGGACTAATAGAACAAGTCCCACACACTGCTACAAGCCGAAATATTTTTTCAGAGCTAGACGCAGAAAAAAATTAGATTGAATTTGCAACCTGGTGGAGGTTAGTATAGATGGACTAATAGAACAAGTCCCACAAACTGCTACAAGCTGAAATATTTTTTCAGAGCTAGATGCACAAAAAAATTATATTGAATTTGCAACCTGGTGGAGGTTAGTATAGATGGACTAATAGAACAAGTCCCACACACTGCTGCAAGCCGAAATATTTTTTCAGAGCTAGATGCACAAAAAAATTATATTGAATTTGCAACCTGGTGGAGGTTAGTATAGATGGACTAATAGAACAAGTCTCACACACTGCTACAAGCCGAAATATTTTTTCAGAGCTTGATGCAGAAAAAAAATATATTGAATTTGCAACCTGGTGGAGGTTAGTATAGATGGACTAATAGAACAAGTCCCACACACTGCTACAAGCCGAAGCCCAAATATATTTTCAGAGCTAGATGCAGATAAAAATTATATTGAATTTGCAACCTGGTGGAGGTTAGTATAGATGGACTAATAGAACAAGTCTCACACACTGCTACAAGCCGAAATACTTTTTCAGAGCTAGATGCAGAAAAAAATTATATTTAATTTGCAACCTGGTGGAGGTTAGTATAGATCGACTAATAGAACAAGTCCCACACACTGCTACAAGCCAAAATATTTTTTCAGAGCTAGATGCAGATAATAATTATATTGAATTTGCAACCTGGTGGAGGTTAGTATAGATAGACTAATAGAATGATGCTATGCCCAAAAGGTTTTACTTCACTAGGTGCAGTAAAAAAATTGGTATTCTATACACAGGTGGTGTAGCTTGCAACACAGATAGTCTACTCCACTGACTAACACACACTGCAAGAGGCCAAAAAGGATTTGCTTTGCTAGATTTAGCCAAATGCTGTGAAAAAAAACTTGCACAGCACTAAAACAGACCTGCCTGGCAAAAAGTGAAAGGAACTGATGTAACCTAGCCCTCAAAACGACTGCAATTACAATTAGTCTTTACTCCCAACCTATCTATTTAAGAGCATAGACCTGCCTGATAAAAGTCGTAGGAAATCATGTAACCTAGTCCTTAAAAGGACTGCAATCACAACTATTCCCTACTCCCAAGCTATCTGTAGATTTGTGCGAAAATTGGCTAGAAATTAACAAAGTATAGCGCACACAGCAACAGCGGTGCCGTCTAACACGCAGCTACAGCAGTGAGAAAATGGTGGCGACGGGGAAAATAGCTGGGTCTTATAGGGCAAGGACATGTGACATACACTGCCAATGACACATGCCCTTGCTTGTGTGAAAAAAAGCAGTTCGCTCCGTGTGTGCGCTGCTGATAGGCTGACAGATTGCACCTCCCCACTGTAAATGCGGGAAAGAGAAAAAAAATGGAGATCTTCATTATTTATGCAGAGATCCATCCCCTGCCCCTCCCCCCGCCCCGCTGTACACTCAAACTGTGTATTAACATTGATTATCAGCATTACTGTGAAAAAATCCAGTTATGATTTTGGTGCACGAACAGTTATCGAACATAACCTCGAACAGTTGAATTTTTTTCAAATCGTTCGTGTTCGCCGAACGGCTCGAACACCGCCCAAAACAGCTCGAATTTGAGATTGGCGAACAGTTCAATTTGAACACCGCTCATCTCTACATAACACATCTTCTCACATGCTTTTGGCAGACTTAATGTAGGGTTGGACACTTGAATGTTTTTCTTTGTAAGAAAAGGCTTCTGTCTTGACACTATACCAGTAGCGTAGCTACTGGGTGGCAGAGGGTGCTGCCTCCCCAGGCCCCACGCTCTGAGGAGCCCACCCCGAACTACGCTACTTTTAACTGTATCAGCGTGAGCAGTGTGTCGATACAGTTAAGCTCTCCAGCAGAGCAAGAAGACACGATCTCCCTAAACTCTCACATGGACACTATAGGGCCCATGAGCTGCCCCCACACCCTTCATCACAAGTTCAACTGTATTGGTATCCTGGATGCTGATAAAGTTGAAAGCAATGATGAGAGAGGGAGCGTAAGCATACTGTATGGAGGCTTATGGGGAGTGCATTATACTATATAGAGGCCTATGGGGAGTGCATTATACTATATAGAGGCCTATGGGGAGTGCATCATACTATATAGAAGCCTATGGGGAGTCCATCATACTATATAGAGGCCTATGGGCTGTGCATTATACTATATTGAGGGCTATGGGCAGTGAATTATACTGTATGGAGGCATATGGCGATTGCATTGTACTATATAGAGGCCTACGGGGAGTGCATTATACTGTATAGAGGACTTGTCACAATACTGTCGTCTGATAACCCAGGACCAGGGGCTCCTACCCTGTCCCTAATGCCAGGGGCACCCTAGATATCCCTGCTCCCCAGGTTACTTCTGATCTTGAAGATGCTGGGGCCACATACCTTGCTGTTCTCCTGAATCAGCCCTTATCTGTCCCCTCCCCCACCCAGGGAAGTGGGGAGGAATAGTGTATGTAAATGCACAAACCAGGAAAACAAGGAAAGGACATACTGGGATAAATGAAAATACCAAACATACAAAATATGCACTAACAGACAACAGAGGGAAAACACCGAAGGGAATAAAAAGGTAAACAAAAATAGAGGAGGAAGGGACTATGCACACAGCAAAACACCAAGCAGCAGTCACAGAACAACTTTCCTTAAACGCCTCTACCGAAGACTGAATCCTCCACTCCTTACCAGGCAGTACAAGATTTAACACTGGCAATCCAGATAGCCAGAGCAGAGACTATATAGGAGAGGAGAGTGACTGATACTGCACAGCTGAGAACTTCCAAGAAGGAAGCTACAGAGACTCAATGCTGAGCAGTTTAACTCCTGCATTGCTGAAAGAAACCAGAATCATTTAATAAGAGGGAGAATTGCTTCTATTCAATGCAGAAGTATGTGTAATCAGATGCTGAGGTCTTCTGGCTCCTCTCTGTCACGATAAACCCATGACAGGACTATTGGGACTACAGAATATTGTATTGAGGACTGTGCGGAGTGCATTATACTGTATAGAGGCCTATGGGGAATGCATTACACTATATAGAGGCCTATGGAGAGTGCATTATACTGTATGGATGACTATGGGGAGTGAATTATACTGTATGGAGACCTATGGGAAGTGCATTATACCATATGAATGCATATGGGGAGTGAATTATTCTGTATGGATGACTTTGGGGAGTGAATTATATTGTATAGAGGCCTATGGGGAGTGCATCTATAATATAACCAGGGATGTGTCCATCTGTCCGAAGCCTCTAAAGACTGAGCATGCTCAGAATGGCGCAATAACGACATTATGTCCAGGACGAGAGAGAGAGAAAGAAAGAGAGAGACAAATTTGTAAATGAGTATACCCCCCGTATTATCAGTACATTATATATAAAACGCTAAGCATAAGTGAGTACACCCCTGTATTATAAGTACTGTAGGGTTCGGTACTCACTTAGCCGCGTTAGAGGTAGGTACAGGACACTGTCTCTTTAAAAATGTCCAAGGCAGGTTTATCATGCTGCATAAACCGCACTTCCACAAGTAAACAAAAGAAAGCCTTGTCCATCACAGTATAACAAAACAGAAAGTAAACAGTCCATCCAATATGGCGGGTTCACCCGCTCACGGTCAGTGTCTTTTTACCCTCAAACACTCTGGAGGTCTCCACACCTCCAGCCACAGACACTGAATGAGACACTTGGTCTCCATTTTATACATACGCCCTGGGGTGGGGATATGTGAGCAGCCAATCCCCCCATCTCTTATGACTGCTCGAAAAAAACGGCCCTGATACGCCCTATTAACCCTCTCAGCACTATGTGTGCTGGAGCATGCTTTCCTGGTTTCACATCACTGAAGCTGCCAACCTCAGCAACACATATCTCCCCTCAAGGACATGTCCGGCAGTCCTCTTACACATACCCCCCCTTCTGCCCAAAGCCGGGGGTCTTGGCACCTTCCGCTAATAAACAGTGGACCCTCGACAATGTGTCAGCATTTGCATGCAGTTTCCCAGGCCTATGCTCTACACGGAAGCTAAAATCCTGAAGGGCTAGGAACCACCTGGTCACTCGAGCATTGTTCCCTTTTTTCTCGCTCATGCAACTTAGTGGGGCATGGTCTGATACCAGTCTGAACTTCCTGCCTAAGAGGTAGTACCTTAGGGTGTCCAGGGCCCACTTGATGGCCAAACATTCCTTCTCCACTATGGAGTAATTTTTCTCACAGGATGTCAGCTTCCAGCTTAAATACATTATGGGGTGCTCCTCTCCATTCACCTCTTGTGATAGGACAGCACCTAATCCGACATCTGACGCGTCCGTCTGGACCACAAACTCTTTTGAGAAATCTGGAGCCACCAGCACTGGCTGTTTTCACAGAGCCTGCTTTAGTTCCTGGAAAGCCATCTCCGCTTCTGGAGTCCACTTAGCCATAACTGACTTTGTCCCTTTTAGGAGGTCTGTCAAAGGGGTGGCTACCATGGCGAAGTTGGGGATGAAGCAGCGGTAGTAGCCCACGATGCCCAGGAACACTCTGACCTGCTTTTTTGAGAGAGGTTGTGGCCAACCCTGGATCGAATCAATTTTATTTATTTGGGGCTTGATCACGCCTCTACTTATGACATAGCCCAAATACTTGGCTACCTCCATGCCCATGGCACATTTCTTCGGGTTGATGGAAAACCCCGCCTTCCGAAGAGCATCGAATATTGCCTGGACTTTACTCAGATGGCTACCCCAATCCTGGCTGTAGATCACAATATCATCCAGGCAGGCCGCTGCATACTTCCTGTGGGGAGCTAGGATCCGGTCCATGGCTGTCTGGAAGGTAGCTGGTGCTCCTTGCAACCCAAACGGCATTCTGGTGTATTGGAAACACCCATCAGGTGTTGAAAAGGTCGTCTTCTCTTTGGCCTCTTGGGACATAAGGATCTGCCAATACCCTTTTGTGAGGTTAAGGGTGGTGATGTACCTGGCCGGCCCTAGCCTCTCAATTAGTTCATCTACCCTGGGCATTGGGTACGAATCAAACTTAGAGACCTCATTCAGTTTCCTATAGTCATTGCGGAAGCGCCACTCTCCATCTAGCTTCGGCACTAAGACTATGGGACTGGACCAGCCACTCTTAGACTCTTCGATGACCCCCAGATTCAGCATGCGCTTCACCTCCTTCAAGATCACCTCTCGGCGGGCTTCAGGAATCCGATATGGCTTCATATTCACTTGGACATGCGGCTCCGTAAGTACCTCATGCTCTATGACCTGAGTACAGCCCGGTAGATCCGAGAATAGGTCCTTGTTCTGCTGTAGCAACTCCCGGCATTGTTGCTTCTGGGCACGTGACAGCGACTCTGCCACCTTGACTTCCTCCACATTGGTTTCAGTCTTTGTTTTCAAACATGGAGCTTCCACAGGCTCCCTGTTTCGCCACGGCTTAATGAGGTTGACGTGGTACACCTGGTAGGGATTCCTTCTCCCTGGTTGATGGACCCTATAGTTGACGTCACCAACCTTTTCAACCACTTTATAGGGGCCCTTCCACTTGGCCAGGAGCTTGCTCTCCACCGTAGGTACCAGCACTAGTACTCAATCTCCAGGTTTGAAATGTCTCACCCTCGCTGATCTACACTCTCGACTGTGCCTCTTGCACTTTGAGGAGGTGTTCTTTCACAATGAGCATCACCTCTGCAATCCTCTCTTGCATCTGGGCCACATGTTCGATTACACTCTTGTAGGGTGTAGACTCCGCCTTCCAGGTCTCCTTTGCCACGTCCAGGAGTCCGCGGGGGTGTCGGCCATACAACAGTTGGGGAGAACCCAGTAGAGGCCTGCGGAACTTCTCTAATAGCGAACAGAAGGTACGGTAGTAGACAGTCCCGGCTGTCTTTCTCTACTACCTTCTTTAGCATGGCCTTCAGGGTTTTATTGAACCTCTCCACTAAGCCATCTGTCTGAGGGTGGTAGAGTGAGGCCCTGAGTTGTGTGAGTTGCAGGGTTTTGCACAACTCCCTCATCACCCATGACATAAATGGGGTCCCTTGGTCTGTGAGGTTCTCCTTAGACAACCCCGTTCTAGAGAAGATGTGGACCAACTCCCAGGCTATACATTTGGCAGAGGCATTATGTAATGGCACGGCCTCCGGATACCACGTAGCATAGTCCAATACCACCAGGATATACTGATGTCCTCTGGTGAACTTGACCAGGGGTCCCACTGGATCCATGGCTATGCGATCAAATGGCACCTCAATGATTGGCAACGGCACTAAAGGGCTACGGAAGTAGGCTACCGGGGAGGTCAGCTGACAGGTGGGACATGACCTACAAAAATTTACAACTTCTCAGTGACACCCGGGCCAATAGAACCTCCTGAAAATCCTTTCCTGGGTTTTCTTGACCCCCAGATGACTACCTAACATATGTGCATGGGCCATATCTAACACCCTGCGCCTGTACGGCCCTGGCACCAGTAACCGCTCGATTACCTCCCCTCTGAGCTTGATGACCCGATATAACAACTCCCCATTTACGGCGAAGTGCGGATATCGGGTGTCAGCCCCCGGCTCCTGAGCAACATTATTGAGAACAGTGACATTATCAAACACCCCTTTTAGAGGCAAGTCTCTGAGCTAGGCGGTTCCAAGGTTTCCCCCAGACACCTCCAGCTCAGGGATGTTGGCTTCCAGGGATGCTGCCTCATCCTCATCCCCAACAAGCACACAAAAGGGAAAACCGGCGGCCTGTGACGAGGTTTCATCCGCAGCAACCTGGTTGTTGTCCGGACAGCCTGGCTTCCTCCCTTTCTCCCACAAGTCCCAAAACAATGCAAAGTCCCGCCCTATTATCACAGGGTGCAACAGGTCCTTGACTATGCCCACTTTATGGGCCTCGTCACCCCAATTGTATCTACAGTGGTGGCCAAAAGTATTGGCACCCCTGCAATTCTGTCAGATAATACTCAGTTTCTTCCTGAAAATGATTGCAATCACAAATTCTTTGGTATTATTATCTTCATTTAATTTGTCTTCAATGAAAAAACACAAAAAGAATTGTCCTAAAGCCAAACTGGATATAATTCCACACCAAACCTAAAAAAGGGGGTGGACAAAAGTATTGGCACTGTTTGAAAAATCATGTGATGCTTCTATAATTCGTGTAATTAACAGCACCTGTAACTTACCTGTGGCACCTAACAGGTGTTTGCAATAACTAAATCACACTTGCAGCCAGTTAACATGGATTAAAGTTGACTCAACCTCTGTCCTGTGTCCTTGTGTGTACCACATTGAGCATGGAGAAAAGAAAGAAGACCAAAGAACTGTCTGAGTACTTGAGAAACCAAATTGTGAGGAAGCATGAGCAATCTCAAGGCTACAAGTCCATCTCCAAAGACCTGAATGTTCCTGTGTCTTCCGTGCGCAGTGTCATCAAGAAGTTTAAAGCCCATGGCACTGTGGCTAACCTCCCTAGATGTGGACGGAAAAGAAAAATTGACGAGAGATTTCAACGCAAGATTGTGCGGATGGTGGATAAAGAACCTCGACTAACATCCAAACAAGTTCAAGCTGCCCTGCAGTCCGAGGGTACAACAGTGTCAACCCGTACTATCCGTCGGCGTCTGAATGAAAAGGGACTGTATGGTAGGATACCCAGGAAGACCCCACTTCTTACCCCAAGACATAAAAAAGCCAGGCTGGAGTTTGCCAAAACTTACCTGAGAAAGCCTAAAACGTTTTGGAAGAATGTTCTCTGGTCAGATGAGACAAAAGTAGAGCTTTTTGGGAAAAAGCATCAACATAGAGTGTACAGGGAAAAAAAAGAGGCATTCAAAGAAAAGAACAGGGCCCAGTGTGAGAAAGCTGGGTCTCCCTCAGAGGTCATGGGTCTTCCAGCAGGACAATGACCCAAACACACACTTCCAAAAGCACTATAAAATGGTTTGAGAGAAAGCACTGGAGACTTCTAAGGTGGCCAGCAATGAGTCCAGACCTGAATCCCATAGAACACCTGTGGAGAGATCTCAAAATGGCAGTTTGGAGAAGGCACCCTTCAAATATCAGGGACCTGGAGCAGTTTGCCAAAGAAGAATGGTCTACAATTCCATCAGAGCATTGTAAGAAACTCATTGATGGTTACCGGAAGCGGTTGTTCGCAGTTAATTTGGCTAAAGGTTGTGCAACCAAGTATTAGGCTGAGGGTGCCAATACTTTTGTCTGGCCCATTTTTGGAGTTTTGTGTGAAATGATCAATGATTTGATTTTTGCTTCATTCTCTTTTGTGTTTTTTCCTTGCAAGCAAATTAAATGAAGATAATAAGACCAAAGAATTTGTGATTCCTATCATTTTCAGGAAGAAACTGAGTATTATCAGACAGAATTGCAGGGGTGCCAATACTTTTGGCCACCACTGTATGACCACTGGATAGTACTTAGCGTCCCCATGGATACAACGGACACCGACCTTTTTCCCCAGAACCAGTTTATGAGGAACTGCGGCCCTCACTAGGGTTACCAAACTCCCCGAGTCTAATAGAGCAGTCACTTGCACTCCATTTACCAATACAGAGAATGCCTGCGGTCCCTCGCCTGGTTGAGGAACAGCACTGCAGGCAGGATATGCAAAGTACGAGCAGCGCCGTCATGCGCTGCAATCCATTGACTCGTTGGTCATGGGGCAACGGGCGGCTATGCGACCTGGGGTATGACACCTCCAACATACTACTTTATGGGGCTGGACCTTGGGCAGCAACTCAGACCCCTCCTGAGCTCTAGAACGCCCCCCAGGTGTGGCTCTAGCTCCCCTCTTTTGGGTGTCCGCCCCCTTTTGGGAACTCCAGTATGGAGACGCTACAACCCCTTGTTTCCCCAAGGAACTCTCAACCGCCTGGTACCTTTCCACCAACCCCACCAAGTTATCAGCATTGCGGGGATCTCCCTGGGCAACCCAGGATTGCTCAGACTTCGGAAGGGAGTGTATGAACCTGTCCATGACAACTTTCTCAACCATTTGTGCAGGGGAGGAAGATTCAGACTGCAACCACTTTTGCACCAGGTGTAGGAGGTCGAACATCTGGGACCGGGGAGGTTTGTCATTGCAATAGGCCCAGTGGTGCACCCGTTGCTCCTTGACAATCAGAGTCACTCCCAAGCGCGCCAAAATCTCATTTTTCAACTTGGCGTACTCCTTTGCGTCCTGCAAGGCCAGGTCATAATAGGCCTTCTGCGGCTCCCCCTGTTAAATATGGAGCCAGCACCTCCGCCCACTGCTCCGGAGGCAATTTCACCCATTCCGCCACCCTATTGTTAGAATCTACTGTATTTTGTTTTACTATCGGCTATCTCGTTGTGGTTTGTTGGCTTCTAGTCTTTTCCTCTGGTGCTGGGTTTCTTGGTCACGTGCTCTCTGCACTCTTTATTACTTAGCACCTGGCTCCCATTCCCCGCTGGACATCAGTGTTGTTACGCTTGTGCTCTGGCTAAGTAGCCTTGTTTAGTTCATTGTGCTTTGGACAATTGTTATCCTGGGACTTCTTGTTCCACCAGTTTTGTTCACTTTAATCTTCGTTTCTGCAACTAACTTTTCTGTTAGGAGGTCTCCTGCTTTTGCTCCCAGTCCTTAGACCTTTTAGGGACCCCTTTCCCCTTCCTACAGGTCTTCGTTTGAGTTCAGTGCAGGAGTTTCGGTGGGGCTATTCATAAGGAATAGGGCACCCACCCCAGCATAGGGTTAAGCTGAGTCTCAGTGCAGGGACGGCTTTTCCCTCCTATTCCTTAGTTCTAAGTTGCAGAACATAACAGTATGTCCAGCCGCGTATAAAAAAAAATAAAAAATTTTTTTTTTTTCTTCTCCTCTCCTCTTCCTGGATCTTCTTCAGTATGAGTACCATCCAGGAGCTTGCTCAACACTTGCAAGGGTTGACTCTGGAGGTTGCCGGTCTTCAGCAGTACGTGAGTAAATACCCTGCAGAAAGCAATGAAGAACCTAAGGTTGGATTACCTGAGTGTTTATTGGGGGAAACTACAGGATTTTTTTCATTTAAAAATGCCTGTTTGTTGTATTTTCGGCTCAGACCTAGATCTTCTGGGAGTGAACTACAGAGTGTAGGGATTATTATGTCTCTATTGTGTAAGGAACCTAAAATCTGGGTGTTTTCCTTGTCTCCTGATGATCATTGTTTGAGGTCTATGGAGGCATTTTTTGATGCCATGGGTTTGCTATATGATGATCCTGATCGGGTTACATCAGCTGAGGCAGAGCTCAGACATCTCAAACAGGGTTCTCTTGATGCTGAGAGTTATTGAACCCTGTTCAGACAATGGTCTGCAGTGGTCAGGTGGAATGACTCTGCACTCAAGTTTCAGTTTCTGGCAGGCTTGAGTGAAAGGGTTAAAGATTTGCTCATTGCATTCCCTGCACCTGATACTCTGTAAGTTGCCATGCAGTTAGCTATCCGTGTGGATAGAAGGTTGAGGGCTAGAGAGAGGTTTCCTGTATTGCTGGATTTTGTTTCTCACGATATTTCTGCCGACACTGGGGAACCAATGCAGGTCAGGGCAATGTCATCCCTTTCCAAGGAGAGGGACAGGAGGTTCTCTGAGGGACTTTGCTTGTATTGCGGTAAGGCTGATCATTTTTTAAAGCAATGTGAGGTTCGCTTAAGGAAAGAAAAAAAAATGGTCAGTAGAAATAACACTCCCGTTCACATTGCGTTTTTACGTTCTGCTGGGGTGTTTTTTCCTGGTAATACCACCTGTCAGGGTCGTTTGATTGAGTTTCAGGTTATGGTGGATTTCGGTTCTGCACTTAATTTGATTGATTAACAATTTTTTGAAAAGTATTAGTTTGATTCTGAACCTTTGTCGTCTCCTTTTCCTATGGTGGCAATTGATAATACTCCCCTGGAGCATGGGAGCATTCTTCGAAAGGTCACTGGGTTTCCGCTTACAATGAATATGGAACATCAGGAGCAGATTGACTTATTTGTACTTGCTAAGTTGCCTTCCCCAGTTGTCCTGGGGTTGCCCTGGTTAAAAGTGCATAATCCTTTGCTGGACTGGTCGCCTGGTTCCATAAGATCCTGGGGTCAGGGGTGTTATGGTAAGTGTTGTAATGTTCACATTGTGGCTGTTGTGAAGGGGGAGTTACCTGAACCCATTCAGGATTTTTGGTGGGTTTTTTCGGAGGTGGAGTTGAAAGCTTTACCACTTCATAGAGATTACGATTGCGCTACTGACTTCGTCCCTGATGCTACGCTCCCTAAGAGTCGGTTGTTTAATCTGACAATTCCCGAGAGGGAGGCTTTGAAGGAGTACCTTCAGACTAGTTTAGCTGCAGGTCACATAAGACCCTCTAAGTCTCCTGTGGCGGTTGGGTTCTTTTTTGTCAAAAAGAAGGATGTGGGTCTTAGGCCATGTCTGGATTTTCGGAAGATTAATAAGATCACTGTGCGCAATCCTTACCTGTTACCACTTATTCCGGATTTGTTTAACCAATTGACCGGAGCTAAATGGTTTTCTAAGATTGACCTTCGTGGGGCATATAATTTGCTACGGGTGAAGGACGGAGATGAATGAAAGACAGCTTTTAACACCCTGGAAGGACATTTTGAGTGTTTGGTGATGCCTTTTGGGCTTACTAACGCTCCTCCATTTTTTCAAAAATTTCATCAATGACATTCTGATCCTTTGTTGCGTGAAGAGAATGGGGCATCAGACTGCGCTGCTCACCTGTCAGAATAATGTACCAGAGGAATCCAAATCTATGTAATGATGAAATAGACTTTATTTCTACGCGTTTCGTGGTGATCACACCACTTCATCAGGACAGTCTATACACATACACATGCAGGGTCTGTTATTTATAGCAAAAGAATGCACATGGAGACGCCTCCCTTCAAAAAAATCACCACACCCAGTGGGCGGGGAATCAGACTAAATGCATGTATACACCGTAAAGCACACACAGAACAATATGGACATAGATTTCATCAACCAATCAAAAGTTTTATCACATAGATTTCTTGAAAGAAGTTACCCAAAAAAATTGATCCAGAGAGCATTCTCTGAAAGCAAAAAAATGGAACAGACTTAATCTCTAATAATAAAAAAAAAAAAACCCAGCATCCAATGCTACGCTTAATTTTAATTTTATCACCACTTTTTCAGCCCAGAACAAGAGAATTCATTTAGTTCTGAAAAAACATTGGGGTATACTTCTCAATGATCACATATTGGGGAGGCTTCTACCCAACAATCCCCTGATAACCTTCTGAAGGGCCCCGACATTAAAAAATTTGTGGGCCCCAAGTCGGCTAAAGAAAAAAGAGGATTTTAATCCCTCTGTAGAAAAGCCCAGACAAGGCTCCTATAGATGTGGCATCCCGAAATGCCTATGTTGCTCCAGCATCATAATGCAAAAACTTTTTCATCAGACAGTGAAAATTCAGATGAGCTCCAAATCAAATATCATTTGACTTGCCAATCCAGTTTCGTCATCTATGTCATTACATGCGAATGTAAGAAATTATATGTGGGAAGGACAACTCAACAGCTACATAAAAGAATAAATTCGCACAGGTATAATATAAAAGAAGGATTTTTACAACATGGCCTTTCTAGGCATTATGCGATATATCACAATAAAAGGATCTCCTTTAGGTGATCCCCATTGACCATGTCCCCCATGAGACCTCCAACCGAGTCCAGACTCTTAACAGGAAAGAGATCTTCTGAATTCATAAGTTGAACACTATAAATCCACATGGACTGAATGAAACAACTGATTTGTTCAATTAATTGAGATATATCTATGGATTCTGCTTTGGTCCTCTGTATAACCCACCTCCTTTTTCTCTGTATTTTGTAATGATGAATGTTACTGACAAACATCTGCTCTTTCTATGAAGGGGTTTCATCCCTTCATTGTGGTTTGTCTTTGCTTACTTTGTTCTAACCCCCGTTTTTTCCATTAGTTTTGACCCATCAATTGCTACGTGATTTTTATAAGGTTCACCGAACTGCAATTTCTCATAATATTGCACATTCCTTCTTTTAAACTAGTCTAAGAGCTTTGGAGCTTCTTTTATCCATTATTATTATTTATTTTATTTTTTTGAGCTCATAGATTATTGTGAAACTATCACCAAATAAAGCGATCAAATCAAATTCACCCATGGCTCAATGGTTTAAAACATCAGCAGCAGGGTGCTGACAAAGAACAAATAGGTCAATATCATAGGTTCAAGCACTCCCCTAGCTTGTAAAATTAATTTATTCATTTAACTACTTTTTTAATATATTTAAAAAAAAAATAAAAAAATCTGCTTTTATATTTTTAAATGTTTAAGTGAAATACTCTATTATGCTTTATGCCTGTTTTGTGTGTGCTTTACGGTGTATACATGCATTTAGTCTGATTCCCTGCCCACTGGGTGTGGTGATTTTTTTGAAGGGAGGCGTCTCCATGTGCATTCTTTCTCTATAAATAACAGACCCTGTATGTGTATGTGTATAGACTGTCCTGAGGAAGTGGTGTGATCACCACGAAATGCGTTGAAATAAAGTCTATTTCATCATTACATCGATTTGGATTCCTCTGGTACATTATTCTGACAGGCGAGCAGTGCAGTCTGATGCCCCATTCTCTTCACCCAACAGAGGATCATTGCTTCGGGGTTTGCAGCAGCCACCAAAGCTAAGTACAGTGGTTGTGTCTTAGGCTGGGTGCCCACGTAGCGTTTTACAAGCGTTTATGCTGCGGAATTTCCGCAGCATAAACGCTTGGGAAACGCATAGTAATCCGCCCCCCATGGTCCCTAAGACAAGCCGCAATGTCAATGCCCATGCTGCGGATTTTTCCGCAGCGTTTATGCTGCGCTCAAAAATCCGCAGCATGTCCATTAATTTTGCGGACACGCAGCGTAATCGCCGACATTGACTTGCATTGGACCGCGTGACATCCGCATCACTGCATTTGCACATGCGGATATCACACGGTTCAATGTGCGGATGGTACCCAGGTCTGGAGGAGAGAAGACTCTCATCCAGACCCAGGTACCATAGAAACTGTAAAAAAAGAATTTAAAATAAAAAATAAAGTTTATACTCACCTTCTGATGTCTTCCAGGTGTTTTGTCTGCTCCGTCCGGTGTCTTGCAATGTTCACGTTGATGTGAAGGACCTGCCATGACGTCACTGAGTCATGTGACCCATCACATGGCTCAATGACGTCACCGCAGGTCCTTCACACCCCCGCAAGCAGTGCAAGACACCGGACGGAGCAGACAAAACACCGGGAAGACATCAGAAGGTGAGTATAAACTTTATTTTTTGTATTTTTCACCATTCTTATTCTTTTTTTTAACTAACTTGGTCACACTACTATCAATCCATGCCGGTTGCATGGATTTATATAGTGTGAACAAGTTGTCCAGCACTTTTCCAAGTGATGCTAAAATCGCTTGGAAAAGCGCTTGATAACCCGCATGCAGAAATGCATGCAAAGACGCTTCACAAACGCTTCTACCTGGCGGGAAAACTGCATTTAAAATCCGCATGCATTTTTCCTGCCAGGGAGAAGCGTAAAAAATATGCAGCATTTCTGCATCGTGGGCACTTAGCCTTACACAACCCTAATAGGTGAGTGAATTTGAATTATCTTTCACACTTATTCCTTTTATCTCGGATAAGACCTTATGTGCGCTCTATATTCCTTCTAGTTACCTTATCAATGACATTCTGAGACCCTTGATCGGTAGGAGTGTTATTGTTTATCTGGATGACATTTTGATTTATTCATCGGATCTTGAGTCTCATTGGCAGAGAGTCCGCGAAGTTCTTCAGATACTGAGAGATAACACACTCTTTGCTAAATTGGAGAAGTGTCAGTTTGCTGTCCAGAAAATTAGTTTTTTGAGTTACTTTGTCTCTTGTGATGGTTTTTAGATGAACCCGGTGAAAGTTCAGGCTGTGCTGGAGTGGCTGAGGCATGAGGGTTTGAAGTCCGTACAGAGGTTTTTGGGGTTTGCCAATTATTACAGGAAATTCATAGAGAATTTCTCTGTCATCGCTAAACCCATTACTGATCTCACCAAGAAGGGTGCTAATACAGTCCAATGGTCCACTGAGGCTATTGAAGCTTTTGAGTATCTCAAGGAGAGGTTCAGCTCTGCTCCTGTTCTTACCCAGACGGATGAGAGCCATTTTTGGTTGAGGTGGATGCCTCATCTATAGGCGTAGGGGCAGTTCTGTCCCAGGAGGGTGAGGATGGGGTGCATCCCTGTGCTTTCTTTTCAAAAAATATTTCTGAGACAGAGCTCAACTATGTGAGTTGTTGGCTATTAAACTCGCGTTCGAGCATTGGCGACATTTTTTGGAGGGGGCTCGACATCCTATACAGGTTTTCACTGATCATAAGAATTTGATTTATCTGGACGCAGCTAAACGTTTGAATGCCCGTCAGGCTAGGTGGGCACTGTTTTTTGCCTGGTTCAATTTTTCCGTAACCTTTGTCCCGGGGACAAAGAATGTTAAGGCTGACGCTTTGTCTCGTAGTTTCTCTCCAGCGGTGAATGCTGAGAGGGAGGAGTGTATTTTGCAGAGAGGGGTGGTGGTGGCCGCATTGCATTAGGAGTTGGAGAATAGCATCCTAGGAGCTCAGAGTGCAGCACCAACTAACAGTCCGTGTGGTAAATAGTTTGTGCCTTGAGGAGAGCGTTGTTTGTTGAATGTCATGAGTCTCGGTTGGCGGGTCACCCAGGGATTTCAGAAACTAGGAAGTCTATCGGTCGGAGTTTCTGGTGGCCAGGGTGGCAAAGGGAAGTCATCAAGTGGGTGCATCAGTGTTCTGTGTGCGCTAGGTCGAAGGCCTCTCACGCTCTGGCTGTGGAGTTGCTATGCCCCTTGGAAGTTCCTAGTTCGCCATGGACGCACCTTGCCATGGATTTTATCACCGATCTGCCTTTATCGGAGGGTTTTTCTGTCATCTGGGTTGTTGTGGATCAGTTTAGTAAAATGTGTCATCTGGTTCCGTTCAACAAGTTACCTTGCGCCAAGACTCTTGCTAAGGCATTTGTGAAGGAGATTGTCAGGCTCCATGGTGTTCCCACGGACATTGTTTCCGATAGAGGGCCACAGTTTGTGGCTCGCTTTTGGCGTGCTTTTTGTGACAAATTGAAAATTCATTTGTCATTCTCGTCGGGGTATCATCCAGAGTCCAATGGACAGACTGAAAGGAAGAACCAGGATGTCGAGCAGTTTTTGAGATTCTTTGTGGCAGACAATCAGGAAATGTGGTCAGAATTTCTACCACTTGCGGAATTTGCCTTTTAGGCTGGGTGCCCACGTAGCGTTTTTCAAGCGTTTATGCTGCGGAATTTCCGCAGCATAAACGCTTGTGAAAGGCTAGGTAATCCGCACCCCATGGTCCCCAAGGGGATTCCGCATGTTCTATGCACATGCTGCGGATTTTTCCGCAGCGTTTAGGCTGCGTACAAAATTCCGCAGCATGTCATTTAATTTTGCGGAAGCGCCATTGACTTGCATTGAGACGCATAGAAACCGCGACTGTACATTTGTACAAGCGGCTTCTATGCGTCTCTATGTGCGGATGGTACCCAGTTCTGGAGGAGAGAAGACTCTCATCCAGACCTGGGTACCATTGTACCTGTAAAAAAAGAATAAAATAACAAATAAAGTTTATACTCACCTTTCCGAAGGCTTCTCTCTGAATGCCGGCATCGCTTGAGGACCTGCGGTGACGTCACAGTCATGTGACCGCAGGCCCTTCACCGCTCTGTCTCGCGATATGCCGGCAGCCGGGAACCAGCCAGGAAGCAGCGCTTCTGCACACACCGGGGCCTCGGGGGTGAGTATAGCTTTATTTGTTTTAATTTTTACGGTTCACACTGTATAAATCCATGCCGTTTGCATGGATTTATACAGTGTGACCTAGTTGTCAAGCACTTTCCAAGTGATGCTATCGCTTGGAAAGCGCTTGTCAATCTGCATGCGGAAAAGCATGTGAATCCGCATGTGGATCCGCATGTATTCTGCAGGAAAAACGCATGCACAATCTGCATGCGTTTTTTCTGCCAGGGAGATGCAGAAATGCTGCAGAAATTTTCTGCTTCATTTCTGCATCGTGGGCACATAGCCTAATAATCATACTTCTTTCTCGGCTGGTTGTTCTCCTTTTTTTTGTTGTACTGGCAGGTATCCATCTTTTAGTCCATTTTCCAAAGTTGGGGCAGCTGTACCGGAGGAGGACAATTTTTCTGGTGATTTGGAGAGGGTTTTTACCAGTGTACGCCTGAACCTTAAAGAGGCTAACAGGAGATCAAAAAGGTATTTTGACAAAAAAAGAAAGGAGTCCTTGTTTGCTGTTGGGGATATGGTTTGGTTGTCCTCTAGGAATCTTCATTTGAAAATTCCTTCTAAAAAACTGGGGCCTAAATTTGTGGGTCCTTTCAAAGTGGTTCAGATTGTCAACTCGGCAGCGGTGAGGATTAATTCTGTTTCATGTGTCATTACTTAAGAAGGCGGACACGCCTGAGAAGCAGGCGAAGCCTACTGTTCCTCCTGTTGATGAGGACGGTGAATTCGAGATTTCTCGCATTTTGGATTCCAGGTGGCATAGAGGAAGATTACAGTATCTTGTGTCCTGGAGACGTTTCGGCCCCGAGGATAATTCCTGGGTGAAGGCCGAGGACGTCTTGGCCTCAAGGCTAATTAAGGCTTTTCACAGGAGACTTCCTGGTAAGGCTCGACCTAGAGGATCCGGAGGATCCTTGTAAAAGGGGAGGTACTTTTAGAATCTATTTTGTTTTACTATTGGCCATCTTGCTGTGGTTTGCTGGCTTCTAGTATTTTCCTCTGGTGCTGGGTTTCTTGGTCACGTGCTGTCTGCACTCTTTATTACTCAGCACCTGGCTTCCATTCCCCGCTGGACATCAGTGTTGTTACGCTTGTGCTCTGGCTAAGTAGCCTTGTTTAGTTCTTTGTGCTTTGGACAAATGTTATCCTGGGACTTCTTGTTCCACTAGTTTTGTTCCCTTTAATCTTTGTTTCTGCAACTAACTTTTCTGTTAGGAGGTCTCCTGATTTTGCTCCCAGTCCTTAGATCTTTTAGGGACCCCTTTCCCCTTCCTACAGGTCTTCGTTTGAGTTCAGTGTAGGAGTTTCGGTGGGGCTATTCATAAGGAATAGGGCACCCACCCCAGCGTAGGTGACTCGCCCCCTGGGCCGTAGGGTACTCGGATCCGGGCAATAGGGGAACGATGGGGGTAGTAGTGGCAACCCGGTTCCGTGGCTCAGGGTGGTCAGACCAGTGGCAGTCTTTTAGATGTTTTAGATAATGTCCGACTACGCCACCCGTGGATTGCGGTTATTAGGAACCGCCGCTGCAGGGCAGACCGCTGGGGCCGATGATGTGACTCCCCACGGGAAGAGTGGGCCCCAGGGCAGTGTAGTGGATGGTGGGAGTGATGGTGGTGGGAGTCCGAGTACCGTTAGTGCTGGAGGAGCGAAAGAGCACACAGACAACGTACTGCAGTCCAATGTCTTTTACTCACAGTTCAGGTACTCCGGGTCACTTCTGTACAGGTAGTGACCGCCCGAGCCGTGCTGCGTCCACCAGGTGAGGGGCTCGGTCAACTCCCAGGCAGCTCAGGAATATGGCACAGGACCCCCTTCTTTCCTTTCTCTGGCCTGCCTCACCAGTGACCCACTTTTGTCAAGCTGCCACGGACTTGTGCGGGTTAACGTGGGCCCCGTTCTCCGCTGTCCTATATGGTGCCTTCCTAGCAGGTTTGATGAGGTGTCGCACCAATAAATGATCACGACGTCCGGTCTTTGGCTGAGGGTAGTTTCTCCTCCACCAACTTGGGATCCGGCACCCTTAATCTGCCTGACCCTTCACCCTGTATTCTCATGGGTTCTTAGAGTCCCTTCCACCTTCTTGTTCCTGAGCCCTTCTGTTTCTCTGTCTCTTCTTCTCCTTTTCTGTTCCTTCCTGTTCCTTTCTGTTCCTTTCTCGTGGAGCTGGGATGAGACTTAATCATAGCTCCCTTTCACCTCCTCTCTCTTTTCCACTCTCTCTTCCTTGGCCTCTCTCTAGGCCCGCTCTGGAGTAGAGCTCCTACAGAGCCTCTATTCCCTGTCTTCTCCTCAGTCTGCACAGACTGAACTTTTCCTAAAGCTAAGATGGTGCCCACCTTTTATACCTCCCTCTGTCCATGAGCCCAGGTGACCAGCAACCAATGGGCTCCTTCCTACGCTCAGGAACCAACCCCTATCTGCCCCTACAGCACTGGGTGTTCCACCCCCCTTCCCCACTCCAGCCAGGGACAAAGTCGGTCGTGCCTGCACTTCTGTCTAGTGGGAGCACCGTTGAGCTGTCCCTCGGAAATGGGGTGTGTGTGCTGTATGCAGCTAACTGAGCCCTGGTCCATACTCCATCCTTACCCGGGAGTGGAATACCACACCTCTGGCAGAGGTGCAATACACCTGTAGCGGCAGAACCCTCGGGGCGCTACATAGGGTTAAGCTGAGTCTCAGTGCAGGGACAGCTTTTCCCTCCTATTCCTTATTTCTAAGTTGTAGAACATAACACCTATCAAATAACCATCAGGACCGCCTCGACATCATCACCCGGGGTCATCTTTTGCAATGCTCTCCTTACCGTCTTCCTGACGTGTGAGTCATCACCTGGAGTAGGGGGTGGGGCGGTTGCCCTGCCATGGATCACCTCGGCCAGGAGCTCCATCTGCTGCTTGTGCTGTAGTTGTTGCATCTGCTGCTGCTGTTGCCACTGCTGCTGCTGTGCTTGCTGCTGCTGCTGCTGCCACTGCTGCTGCTGCTGTTGGTGCTTCTGTAGGTTAGCCTGCACCAGTTGCTTAATCAGCTTCTCCATATTGCAGGACGTCGCTTGCTGGCTGGCGGCCTTCACCCAGGACATAAACTGTTTCTTATAGCAGTCACACTGCCCCTTGGGATTCGTGCTCGTGCTTCTAGCACCAATTGTAGGGTTCGGTACTCACTTAAGGCGGGTTCACCCGCTCACTGTCACGGTCAGTGTTTTTTTACCCTCAAACACTCTGGAGGTCTCCACACCTCCAGCCACAAACACTGAATGAGACTCTTGGTCTCCATTTTATACACACGCCCTGGGGTGGGGATATGTGAGCAGCCAACCCACCCCATCTCTTATGATTGCTCAAAAAAAACGTCCCTAATACGCCCTATAAATCCTCTCAGCACTATGTGTGCTGGAGCATGCTTTCCCGGTTTCACATCACTGAAGCTGCCAACCTCAGCGACACATATCTCCCCTCAAGGACATGTCCGGCAGCCCTCTTACAGTACATTACATATAAAGCGCTCAGCGTAAGTGAGCATACCCCTGTATTATCAATACATTATATATACAGTACAGACCAAAAGTTTGGACACACCTTTTCATTTAAAGATCTTTCTGTATTTTCATGACTATGAAAATTGTACGTTCACACTGAAGGCATCAAAACTATGAATTAACACATGTGGAATTATATGCTTAACAAAAAAGTGTGAAACAACTGAAAATATGTCTTATATTCTAGGTTCTTCAAAGTAGCCACCTTTTGCTTTGACAGTTTATATTCACCTGTCCGGCGGCCCGCGCAGTGCTTCTCCTTCCAGGACCTGAGATGACGTCGCGGTCATGTGACCGCAGGCTGTCTCACGAGATGCCGGCAACCCGGAAGTAGCGCAACAACACACTCGACAGCTCACGCGGCGGGGGATCGGTAAGTATAGCTTTATTTTTTTATTTTTACGGTCACACTGTATAAATCCATGCCGTTTGCATGGATTTATACAGTGTGACCTAGTTGTCAAGCACTTTCCAAGTGATGCTATCGCCTGGAAAGTGCTTGTCAGTCCGCAAGCGTAAACACATGCGTTAACGCATGTGGATACGCATGTGAATCCGCATGTATTCTGCAGGAAAAACGCATGTGTAGCACCCTGAGGACTCGGTTGCTACAGGGGTATTGCACCTCAACCAGAGGTGTGGTATTCCACTCCCGGGTAAGGATGGAGTGTGGGACTGAGCTCAGCTAGCTGCATGCACTACACTCATCCCATTTCCGGGGGACAGAACTACGGTACTCCCACCAGTTAGATGTGCAGGTACGACAGCGTCTGTCCCTGGCTGGAGTGGGAGGGGGGGAGGAACATCCCAGTAGTGTAGGGGCAGATAGGGGAGGGGCTCTGGGCATAGAGGTAGGAGCCCATTGGGTGCTAGTCACCTGGGCTCACACATAGAGGGAGTATATATGGTGGGCACCATCTAGAGATAGGGGCAGTCAGTCAGTGAGTCAGTCAGTTCAGAGAGGAGCTCAGCCAAGAGGGCTGACAGGGAGCTGTGGCTCCGGCTGGGCCCAGCTCCAGGGCCAGGCCTGAAGCAGAGAGAAGGAGGAAGAGAGGCCCAGAGACATAAGACCAAGAGGGAACCCCGAGATCCCACGAGTGAACCAAAAGGGTGAAGGGTTGGCAGAAGAGGGCACCGGATCCCAAACTGACGGAGGCAAAACATCCTTAGTCAGGAACCGGAGGTCGTGGTCAAGTTTTGCCATGACCCTCACCACATTCACCAGGAAGGTACACCACGAGTAGGGTCAGGAAAGCCATAAAAGGTTTTACCATTGAGAGGCCCGAGGGAACCGGACAAAGGTGGATCCCTGGTGGGGACGGCCAGAGAGAGAGAGAGAGGGGAGCTCAGGACCACGCTCCGGAATTGCCTGGGGGTTAGCCGAGTCCCGCACCTGGTGGACGCAGCACGGCTCGGGTGGTCACTCCCGGCCGAAGTGACTGAAGTAACACCTGTGAGTAAAAACCCTGAAACTGCATTATATGTTTCTGACTCTCCTTGCTGCACCATCACTACCTCCATCATCCACATCTGCTGCCCTGAGGCCATACCCCTCCCGTTGGGGGTTATACCATCTACGCTGCACAATCATACCACTGGCCTCAGCGGTTTGCCCTGCAGCGGCAGCTCCTTCGCTGCATTCAACGGGTGGCGTAGTCGTACAACATCTACCGCTAATACATCGCCGCTCAGTTTGACTCCCTGGGCACGGACCGGGTCACCGCCACGAGACTACTACTCCCATCGGATCCGGCTCCGGGTAAGCTCCCGTGCGTGCGATGCCACGCGACGAAGGCCCAGGGGCGCGTCAACTTTGGCGTAGTCGGCAGGATTACGTGCCCTCAACTACCGGGTACTGCGTGCCTGAAGAAAAGTTTATATGTACCGTAAGAAGAAGTCTCCCGCCAGTTCCGGAGGGTCCCCGCCATCGGACGCCATCTCGGATCATTTCCTGCCGGTTGCCCGCCATCTGCAGCCTTTTCCCGCCATCCACGGAGTTTCCCGCCATTAGGAGACGATTCCCGCCATCTGAGACGATTTCCCGCCCTGGCAGAGCGGACGCCATTATGGGCGTGCCAGAGGGTGGCAAGGGACCACCTCCCATCGTGGGCCTGGTCCCAGAAGAGCGCCAAAAGCGGAGACCGCCCTCACCAGCAGAGACTGCAAAGATAGAGATGTCCATCAGGGTGAGGGGTCTGCCCCTGGAACTGACAATCACCAAGTGGCCCCGGGACCACCCTCAGTATGGGCGGATCAAGAACAAAAGAGAGAGGATGGGTGCAGCCTGGAGGAGTCTAGAGAGATCGCACCCGGAGATGGAGGGAGAGTCAGGCAGCACCGACCCTGTGGTCAGGAGCCTGTTGCAGGCCGCCACCCCAGAAGGCCTGGTGGAGATTCTGGCACAGCTCCCCCGAGATCGGGAGCATGCACAGACTGCGCTGGAGGGCTTGGCTCGGAGGATGGCCCGAGTGCAGCGAGAGGTGTTGGCCGAGTGGAGTAGAGAAATGGCCCTGCAGGCTGGAACCCGCCAGCAAAGGACGCCACCCGAGACGAGGAGTCTGACAGCCTCTGAGGATGGTGCAGGAGGGACGAAGGCCGGAGACGACGCCGTGGAAGGAGCTGAAGAGATGGAAGCAGGTAAAGGGGACGTCACCACCCCAAACCAAGTAGCCGTGAGCCTGCCCCAGCTCCCCGTCGCAGAGCCCGAAATCCCACCTACCGTGCCCGTTGCTGCACCGCCACCGCTCCAAACTAGGCCTCAAGCGGCAGGAGCCGCGGCCACGCCCCCTGTGACGTCACGCGCCTCAACTCTGAGCGCGGCCAAGCAGAAAGCGCTCCCGGCCTGGTCCCAGGGCCGAGTACCCCCGGGCGCCGCTGTCTCCAAAGTGCCCTCTACCTCTATCATGCCACCGGCCTGGTCGCAAGACCTGGTGGACCCGGGCGCCGCTGCCTCTAAAGCGCCCTTCACTTTCAGGATGCCTCCGGCCTGGACGCATTGCCAAGAGCCCCCGGGCGCCGCTGCCCCCACAGCGCCCTCTACCTCCACAGTGCCACAACTGGGCGAGGACCTGTACGCGCAGCACACTAGCCCGGACGGGCTGCCGTTCGAATGGCCACCGGAGTATACCAACCCACGACTCCGGAGGGAACGGCCCTTGTGTGAACCCCTAATCCCAGGTCCGGCGCCTGTCAAGATCGTCCAGCTCCCGTTGGAGGAGGCCCAATTCGAATGGGACCCCACCGGAGAAAACCTCATTGGGTTTACCCACGAGACCCGGGCGGCCGCAGCCCAGCGAGCGGAGTGCTGCCGGCAACAGCTGGAGGTCTTTGACCGGGAACGGCAGGAGAGGCGGGTCCGCGAGGAGTGGCTGCAAGTCCAGAGTGCGGAGCAGAAACGTCGGACCCGGCGAAACCCCCGTGCAGCCCACGGTCCCCGCGCCACCGGGACCATAATCAAGTTCCAACTGGAGCACGGTTGGGGCTTTATCCGGGATCACAGAACCCCCGGCGACGTCTTTGTCACCCGCAGAGATGTCGAGAGTCATCTGCCGGAGGGACACAGAGGACGTGACCTTTACCCGGGTGACGAGGTCACCTTCACCCGGCATCAGTGTGCTAAGGGACCATATGCTCTTCATGTGCACCGACTGACCGAGGAAGAGCTACAGTGCGAGGAGGAACAAGAGGACCCGGACGGGTTTGAAGACTACCCGCGGGAAGGAGCAGGAGGACGCCGTTACTGAAGTACGGTAAAGTGGAACTGTACATAGTTACCCGTAAGGGTACAAGAACTGCTGCTAAATAGAATATGGTCCCCGTTGGGACTAGTGAATTGTTCCCGTGTGCCCCTATCCCCACAGGCTGAGGACTGTGAGCAGCCATCCCTTTTTCCCCACTGGCCGAGGACTGAGAGCGGCCACCCTGTAAATAGTTGCGCTTCCTAAGGCGCCCCCTACCGGTTTTATAAGGAACTGTTTTTGTGACTGTTGCACTTTTACCTGGTCACAAATTGCACAGTGGCCAGAAGTCAAGATGACTAAGGAAAATGTTTAATACCTGTAACGTTTAAAGAGAAAAGTACCTCCCATAAAGGGATGAGTTATAGTTAATGTTTTATATGTAAGTGCACTTTAATATTTTTGTATGTTTTATATTGTTTTACTCTTTTACAGCCCGAGGACGTGCTGTGGTTTACCAGGGGGGAATGTAGCACCCTGAGGACTCGGTTGCTACAGGGGTATTGCACCTCAACCAGAGGTGTGGTATTCCACTCCCGGGTAAGGATGGAGTGTGGGACTGAGCTCAGCTAGCTGCATGCACTACACTCATCCCATTTCCGGGGGACAGAACTACGGTACTCCCACCAGTTAGATGTGCAGGTACGACAGCGTCTGTCCCTGGCTGGAGTGGGAGGGGGGGAGGAACATCCCAGTAGTGTAGGGGCAGATAGGGGAGGGGCTCTGGGCATAGAGGTAGGAGCCCATTGGGTGCTAGACACCTGGGCTCACACATAGAGGGAGTATATATGGTGGGCACTATCTAGAGATAGGGGCAGTCAGTCAGTGAGTCAGTCAGTTCAGAGAGGAGCTCAGCCAAGAGGGCTGACAGGGAGCTGTGGCTCCGGCTGGGCCCAGCTCCAGGGCCAGGCCTGAAGCAGAGAGAAGGAGGAAGAGAGGCCCAGAGACATAAGACCAAGAGGGAACCCCGAGATCCCACGAGTGAACCAAAAGGGTGAAGGGTTGGCAGAAGAGGGCACCGGATCCCAAACTGACGAAGGCAAAACATCCTTAGTCAGGAACCGGAGGTCGTGGTCAAGTTTTGCCATGACCCTCACCACATTCACCAGGAAGGTACACCACGAGTAGGGTCAGGAAAGCCATAAAAGGTTTTACCATTGAGAGGCCCGAGGGAACCGGACAAAGGTGGATCCCTGGTGGGGACGGCCAGAGAGAGAGAGAGAGGGGAGCTCAGGACCACGCTCCGGAATTGCCTGGGGGTTAGCCGAGTCCCGCACCTGGTGGACGCAGCACGGCTCGGGTGGTCACTCCCGGCCGAAGTGACTGAAGTAACACCTGTGAGTAAAAACCCTGAAACTGCATTATATGTTTCTGACTCTCCTTGCTGCACCATCACTACCTCCATCATCCACATCTGCTGCCCTGAGGCCATACCCCTCCCGTTGGGGGTTATACCATCTACGCTGCACAATCATACCACCGGCCTCAGAGGTCTGCCCTGCAGCGGCAGCTCCTTCGCTGCATTCAACGGGTGGCGTAGTCGTACAACATCTACCGCTAATACATCGCCGCTCAGTTTGACTCCCTGGGCACGGACCGGGTCACCGCCACGAGACTACTACTCCCATCGGATCCGGCTCCGGGTAAGCTCCCGTGCGCGCGATGCCGCGCGACGAAGGCCCAGGGGCGCATCACATGCACAATCTGCATGTGTTTTTTCTGCCAGGGAGATGCAGAAATGATGCAGAAATTTTCTGCTTCATTTCTGCATCGTGGGCACATAGCCTAAATGAGAAGGTGTGTCCAAACTTTTGGTCTGTACTGTATGTATACAGTGCTCAGCATATGTGAGTACACCCCTGTATTATTAGTACATTATACAGACTGTATATACAGTGCTCAGAATAAGTGGGTACACCTGCTGTATTATCAGTACATTATTTATACAGTGCTCAGCATAAGTGAGTACACCCCCTTGTATTTTCAGTTGGTTACATATACAGCGCTCAGCTTAAGTGAGTACACGCCCTGTATTCTCAGTACATTACATATACAGAGCTCAGCGTGAGTACACCCCCTGTATTCTCAGTACGCTACAAGTACAGCACTCAGAATAAGTGAGTACACCCACCTGTATTTTCAGTACGTTACATATACAGCGCTCAGCGTGTATTCTCACTACCTTATATATATGACGCGCCCAGGGGATGGGGATGACTCGGTGCCCGGGCCTTGTTGCCTGGTCTTGGGGATGTCGCAGTACTCGGCTCCCGGGCCCGTACCCTGGGCCTCTCTTTACAAGGGTGGATAATTATATGAAAGTTCGTGACGCCACCTGTGGTGTCTGGTGAGGATCACCAGCGCTGCGGCAGTCCACTGAGGCCGGTGTTAAGGCAGCTTGGGTGGTATAGCTCCCCACAGGTGGAGCTAGGCCTCAGGGCGGCGTGGATGCAGTACAGGGGGAACCCAGCCGGGACTGAAGAAAGATAGGCAAACACACAGTTCACTTCAGTACCTTTTACTGATGGAAGTTCAGGCACATTCCGGAGCACTGTAGGGTGAAGGGTGCATATCAGGATTCTCCCCAGTGAGCTGGTATAGGGCCTCCTGTTTCTTACCTTTGTGTAGTAAGTTTCTGACCTGCCTGGAGCTAGGCCTAACTTTGTCTCTGTCCTGCACCGGCTGACTTTGTGGTAGGGCCTTCTCTTGGAGTACGCGCTCCCAGCTTGCGGGGCCTCCGTGACTCCTGGCTCTGGTACATACAGTATCAGCTCTTGGGTGATCCTGGGACCTGAAGTCTTCCAGGGATCTCCGGTTGTCTCTACAGGGGGATATACGGCCCTGTAGACGCGGACCCGGTGTCTGGTATATGTTTTCTGGGGTGAACTTGTACAGCTCCTCTGCCCCCAAAACTACTCACTCCTCTAGCCTTCGGCCTCGCTCGAGGCCCTCAATAGGCTATACACACTAGCGTCAGCTTGCCGCGCTTCACCGCTCTTATGGCGTCGGCACGCCTTGGGCTCTAACTGAGCTCCCTGAGTCTAGCTTGCAGGAGCCTCATGCTCCACTGCTGAACTATTAGCTGTGTTCTCTAGACTCCTCACAGACTGAGCTCCACTGCAGGCTGACCTCTCTCAGTCTTCTCTACTGCAGGAACTCTCCAGAGGAACTCACTGCCTAGCTCCACCTTCCCTACTTATATACCAATCCGGGCTCCCTCTGGTGGTCTGAGGTGGAAGGTGGAGGTGTGTGTATGCTATGAGGGCCTCTTGTGGAGGAATCCGTCCATGCACCCCTCTAGGATCTGTGGCACTAATGCGTAGCAGGGGCGCCACATTCCCCCCTAGCAAAGCTCGCACTTCCGGGCTGAAGTACATTTTGAAACAACAAAATAACATGAACTATAACAATCTTCCCTTTATGGGAGGCACATTCTTAAACGTTGCACATAACATTAATAAGTAATAAATAGATATATATATTGGAATAAGCAACCTAGAAGTCCAAGTCTCTTCCGGAGAGGTTGCTCAATGGGGCTCTCCAAGAAGTGCAAATATTTACAAAGAAAAGTCTTTGGGCTGCACATAGTCCTCAGCCACAGAGTTCTTAGGTACCCATACGGGTAATGAGAAGTAAATATGCAAAGTGTCCATATCACTTGAATTGTCCTTTAATGAAGGCAAAAAGTTTAATGCATATAAAAGGCAATGAATACATGGCAATATACAAGATAATACAGTAATATACAATACAATGCTATATAATACCCCAGGGGTAACTTTCTACACTTGTCAGAAGTTTAACTATTTTACTCAGTGTATCTGACAGGGATCTGACCTTTGGAACTACGTATGGACCTGCGTGGTACTGGGATACGTGAGGCACTAGTATTTGCACTACCTCCATTCTGTCAGTACTAGGTGTGGAGGGGCTACAAGACTGCCTTGGCCTCTCTGCGGGACTGGCAAGTATACCATTAGCTGGGCCTTCCTGCTCAGCTCCAGCCGGGGATCTTTCTTCCGGGGACTCTTCTTGAGCAGGCTCTTCTGGGGCACCTACAGGTTCTTCTTGCTGTGGGTAGAAGGTGATTACAGGTATGATTACTGCTCCTCCTAGTTGAGGCCAATCTCCTAAGTCAGTATGGATTACTGCTTCTTTAGGTTCCTCTGGTACGGTGAGAGGCACTTCTTTTTGGGGCTTTAGCAGACCTGGGCACAACTTCAGGTGGTCTCTAGATACCGTAGCAGCTGTTCTTCCCCCATCTTTGCTAATCAAACAGGTTTTCTTATTAACAAATCTTGAATTTAACACAGTGTAGGGTTCTCTCTCCCACTGGTCATCAAGTTTGTGGTTTCTTCTCTTCCTTTTTAACACTACTGCACCAGGTGTGAAGGGTTCTGCTGGGGCACCTCTGTTGTATTGAGATTCCTGCTTGTACCTAACCCGAGTGAGACTGTCTTCGACACAGGCTTGTACTCTTCTGTACTGCTCCTGTCTGGTCGTGTCCCAGTCCTCAGTGGTCACATCTGCTTCTGGTTCTACAACACCGAGCTCCAGGTCCATGGGCAACTTTCCTGGTCTTGCTCGCATGAGAAATGCTGGAGTGCAATTGGTGGAACTTACAGGTATGTGATTGTACAGATCTACCAGGTCAGGTAGTAGGTCTGGCCACTGGTTTCTCTCCTCAAGTGGTAAGGTCTTGAGCAGGTCGATGATGATGTTGTTCATCTTTTCACAGAGACCATTGGTTTGTGGGTGGTACGGTGTAGTTCTTATCTTCTTACATCCGTAGAGATGGCAGAAGTCTTTGAACAACTCAGCCTCAAAGGCCTGGCCTTGGTCCGTCAGCACCTGCTCATGGTATCCATGGGGTCTGCAGAAACATGCCTGGAACGTTTTTGCTGCGGACTCTGCCATCAGGTCTTTGACGGGGGCGACCACCAGGAACCTAGAGTTGTGATCCACCATGGTCAGGGCATAGGAGTACCCTGACCTGCTGGGTGACAGCTTGACATGGTCCAGGGCCACGATCTCCAGGGGTCGAGTCGTCTTGATGGGTTGCAGGGGTGCCTTCTGGCTGCTGTAGTCTTTTCTTCTGAGGCCACAGGGCCCACAGTCCCGGCACCACCGCTCAATGGAGCTGCGCATTCCTACCCAGTAGAATCGACACTTCAGCAGGGTCTCTAGCTTCTTACAGCCAAAGTGCCCCGCTTTGGCCTTTAACACCATTTGGATGTCTGTCTTGGGGACCACTATCTGCCATACCATCTCATGTGTTTTTGGATTGACGTACCTCCGGCACAGCTTCTCACGGTAGATAAACAGCCGGCTTCTCTCGTTCCACAGCTGCTTTGCTTGCAGAGACGCATCCTTCTCCAGGGAGGAACTTTCTTGGGTTATCAGCTCCTTGATACGGCTGACAACCGGGTCACTGTCCTGGGTCTCTTTCCAGCTGTGGTGAGGCAAAAGGTTTAACGTCTTCCCACGCTGCCTCCTGGAGGCTCGTTGCTCGTGGATCATCCCATTCCAGTGAAAGGCAGGTAGCTCAATCTCCTCCAGGTCATCCACTTCTTCTTCTGTGTCTGACTGGTGAGGCATCCTGGACAGGGCATCGGCATTGGCGTTCTTGCGGCCCGCCCGGTATTTAATTGTGAATTGGTAGTTTGACAGCCGAGCCATCCATCGTTGCTCCAAGGCTCCTAACTTGGCTGTCTCAAGATGGGTCAAGGGGTTATTGTCTGTGTAGGCAGTGAACTTGCTGGAGGCTAGGTAGTGCTTGAACTTTTCAGTGATGGCCCAGACCAAGTCCAGGAACTCTAACTTAAAGCTGCTATAGTTCTCTGGGTTCCTCTCAGTCGGGCGGAGTTTCCTGCTTGCGTATGCAATCACTTTCTCTTGGCCATTCTGCTTCTGACTTAGGACAGCTCCCAGTCCTTCGTTGCTGGCTTCAGTATACAGCAGGAAAGGTTGGCTGTAGTCAGGGTAGGCTAGGATCTCGTCGCCTGTCAGGATCTCCTTCATCTCCTGAAATGACTCGGCTTGCTCCTTACCCCAGTGGAATGGGGGATTTCTGCCTTTGGGGGACTGTCCTACCAGGAGGTCTTGCAGAGGGGCTTCTTTCTTAGTGTAGTCTTTTACAAACCTCCGGTAGTATCCTACTAGTCCCAGGAACTGACGCACCTCCTTGAGGTTCTTCGGCTCCGGCCATTTCTGGATGGCAGTGACCTTCTCTGGGTCTGGTGCTACTCCCTCTGGACTAACAATATGCCCCAGGTACTGTACCTTTCTCTTGAGCAGGTGGCACTTTGAGGGCTTCAGCTTCATCCCATACCGGGACAGTGACTCAAATACCTCCGCCAGGTGCTTCAAGTGATCCTCATACGTCTTGGAGTACACTATCACGTCATCCAGGTATAGTAACACAGTCTCAAAGTTGCAGTGTCCCAGGCAGCACTCCATCAATCTCTGGAACGCTCCGGGGGCATTGCAGAGTCCAAACGGCATACTGTTGAACTCGCAGAGTCCCATCGGGGTGGTGAAGGCCGTCTTCTCCCGATCCTCCTCAGCCACAGCTACTTGCCAGTACCCACTAGTGAGGTCAAGGGTGGAAAATTAATTTGCAGACTTTAAGGCAGCCAGGGATTCCTCAATACGTGGTAAAGAGTATGCATCTTTATGTGTAATGCGATTTACTTGTCTGTAATCTACACACATTCTCATGCTTCCATCCTTTTTCCTGACTAGCACTAGGGGAGCTGCCCAGGGACTACAACTATCCCTTACTACCCCTGCCTTCTTCATGTCGTGCAACATCTCCTTGGCTTTCTGGTAGTGTGCTGGTGGTATAGGCCTGTAACGTTCTTTGATGGGTGGATGATCACCTGTGGGGATGTGATGTTGTACCCCCTTAATCATCCCAAAGTCAAGTGGGTGCTTGTTGAATACCTGCGCGTATTCCTGAACCACCCGGTGTACCCCCTGTTTCTGGTGGGCAGGAGTAGTGTCTGTCCCAACATGGATCTGCTGGCACCAATCCTCCACCAGGGTTGCCGGGTCATTATCCTCCACTTCGTCTGGTGAGGTTAAGGACTCCGCCCTGTGTATGGAGTTGTTATTTACAGCGTGTGACTTGGCAACAGTGGCATAGCGTGGTAACCTGACCTCATCTTCCCCATAGTTGAGAAGACGGACGGGCACCCTCCCATTGCCCACATCCACTACCCCTCTGGCAGTTAAGAGTGTAGGTCTGTGCTCTGAGCTAAGGGGCTCTACTACCGCCTGGTAGCTCTGTCCTTTAAGACCTATTGCTGCTCTACACCAGATAAGCATTTCACTCATTGGGGGGATCACAATGGGTATGGGGTCTGTTACCCGTACATTACCAATCTCACCACCGGATAGCTTTACTTGCTGCTGGTACATCAGGGCTCGGATATCCTTCTGGATCGCTCTTTTCTGCCCCGGTCTGGCTGCGTTAGCGAGCTGTTGGAGCAAAAACACCACTTCCTCCAAACAGTTACCAACAATGTTAGTGCCTAGTACCATATTCAGTCCTGAGTCATCAGAGACAGTCTCTACTACAATGAGTCCCTGGTCCTTCAGCTCCATTCTCCCCACTTTTACCGTCACATCCTTAACCCCGACTAGGTTAAGAGGGAGGCCGTTAGAGGCATATACTGAAAAATCTGGGTTCGGGGGTTGGAGACTGTCCATGGACCAGTATCTCTTATAAAGGACATCAGGCATAATTGTTACCTGAGATCCAGTGTCCAGCAGGGCAGGTATTGCAATGCCGTCCAGGATTATGGACAGGAAAGGTCTTCCTCCCACGTACCTGCTGTGCCAGTCTGAGGGGCCTGCTGAGTCTATTCCTGGGTGTTGGCCCTCGGACCCAGGGTTTTCTCGTTTAAAGGACAGCTCTGGATGGTGTGGCCTGACTTGTGGCAGTGGTGGCAGACAGGGTCCCTCGGTGGACGGCGTTGGTCGCTGATCCTCCCAGGGGGTGGCGTTGTCCTCTTCCTCCTTCTTATCCAGGGGACATCCTCAGGGCTGTCGGCTAGCAGGATCCTTCCTTCCTCCTCGGGCTCCATCCGCAGCTGCAGGGCACTCAGTACAGTGGTCAGGGTTTTGCTCAACTGACGCACTTCAGAGCGCAGGCTGTCCAGCTCACTAGGGGACTTTGCTTGCACCTTGGCTTCGGCAGCCACCGGGGAAAAGGTGGACGCTGCAGGCACTGGGGTGGCCCCACCCTGGTAACATTGGATAGCAGTTGTTTCCAGGGGCTGCAGTCCTTTTATAGCCATGTGCTTAAGGGTGTCAAAAGTGGCATCTGGATGATCCAGGGACCACCAACGCACAGTCCTGCTCTCCTCTTGGGACCTCAGTCCCCGGACAAACTGTTCCTTCAGCATTTTATTTTCATCATTGATGCTGGTTGGACTAACCTGCTTCAGAGCCCACAGGGCCCCTTGTAAACGCCAGGCATAGTCCCGAACACTGTCCTCAGGTTGCTGAGAGCAGTTGTAGAACCTCATCCGGAGGTCTGTTTCAGTACGATTTTCAAAGATAGTTTGTAACTTTTCAAAGATTGTGGACACTGACTCCTGGTCTGCGGCTGACCAGGTTTCTACTTCTCGTTTCGCAGCACCAGTCAATTGTCCCAATACAACAGAGGCTCTTTGCTTGCCTGTCATAGAGTACATGTCCAGTATACCGCATATTTTCCATTTAAATCCAGACAGGGTAACTGGTTTGCCGCTGTGCTGGGGGAGCCACTTCGCTCCAGGGATGTACGGTAGGGCCATGGGTATGACAGGGGTTACAGGCCCTGCTGGTGGTGTGGCTGCTTCGGCCTGCTCAGCGCCGAGCTCAGGTTGAACATCAGGGCGGTTAACCGGTATTCCGGCGTTGTGCTGTTCCTCGGACATTCTGGCGTCCCCCTAGCGAACCGTGGCCTACCTTCTTTTCTTTTCTTCCGGTAGGCCGCAGCTCCACAGGTGACGGTCTTCTTCAAGACCTTGCGTCGCTTGCGTCCTACGTCAGAGCGTTCAGCGACGCTCCTTCCAGGACCTGGCGCTTCCTGGTTTGACGTCGAGGCGTGGGGCGTGTCCGAGGCTTCGCGCGCTTTTGCCGGTACGCCTCTCAGTTTCCCGCGGTTACGCCCTTCTTCCCGCTCGGCGGCCCAACAATGGAGGCAATCTTCGCCACAGTTAAATACACAGTTTTTTGATTAAAGGCGCACAGTACCCGGTGGCAACGGGCATAACACTCCGTCGTTGCAGCGGGCACGGGATCCTGTTCGTGACGCCAGGAAAGAGATGACGCGCCCAGGGGATGGGGATGACTCGGCGCCCGGGCCTTGTTTCCTGGTCTTGGGGATATCGTGGTAGTCGGCTCCCGGGCCCGTACCCTGGGCCTTTCTTTAAAAGGGTGGATAATTATATGAAAGTTCATGACGCCACCTGTGGTGTCTGGTGAGGATCACCAGCGCTGCGGCAGCCCACTGAGGCCGGTGTTAAGGCAGCTTGGGTGGTATAGCTCCCCATAGGTGGAGCTAGGCTTCAGGGTGGCGTGGATGCATGGATGCAGGACAGGGAGAACCCAGCCGGGACTGAAGAAGGATAGGCAAACACACAGTTCACTTCAGTACCTTTTACTGATGGAAGTTCAGGCTCATTCCGGGGCACTGTAGGGTGAAGGGTGCATATCGGGATTCTCCCCAGTGAGCGGGTATAGGGCCTCCTGTTTCTTGCCTTTGTGTAGTAAGTTTCTGACCTGCCTGGAGCTAGGCCTAACGTTGTCTCTGTCCTGCACCGGCTGACTTTGTGGTAGGGCCTTCTCTTGGAGTACGCGCTCCCAGCTTGCAGGGCCTCCGTGACTCCTGGCTCTGGTACGTATCAGCTCTTGGGTGATCCTGGGACCTGAAGTCTTCCAGGGGTCTCTGGTTGTCTCTACAGGGGGATATATACGGCCCTGTAGACGCGGACCCGGTGTCCGGTATATGTTTTCTGGGGTGAGCTTGTACAGCACCTCTGCCCCCAAAACTACTCACTCCTCTAGCCTTCGGCCTCGCTCGAGGCCCTCACTAGGCTATACACACTAGCGGCAGCTTGCCGCGCTTCACCGCTCTTATGGCGTCGGCACGCCTTGGGCTCTAACGGAGCTCCCTGAGTCTAGCTTGCAGGAGCCTCGTGTTCCACTGCTGAACTATTAGCTGTGTTCTCCAGACTCCTCACAGATTGAGCTCCACTGCAGGCTGACCTCTCTCAGGCTTCTCTACTGCAGGAACTCTCCAGAGGAACTCACTGACTAGCTCCACCATCTCTACTTATATCCCAATCCAGGCTCCCTCTGGTGGTCTGAGGTGGAAGGTGGAGGTGTGTGTATGCTATGAGGGCCTCTTGTGGAGGAATCCGTCCATGCACCCCTCTAGGATCTGTGACACTAATGCGCAGCAGGGGCACCACATATACAGCGCTCAGCGTAAGTGAGTAGACTCCCCTGTACTCTCAGTACGTTATACATAAAGCGTTCAGCGTGAGTACACCCCCTGTATTCTCTGTACATTACATATACAGAGCTGAGAGTGCACACCCCTGTATTCTCAGTAACTTATACATACAGCGTTCAGCGTGAGTACACCCCCCTGTATTTTCAGTACGCTAGACATAAAGCGCTCAGCATGAGTACACCCCCCTGTATTCTTAGTACGTTACATATACATCGCACAGCGTGAGTACACCGCCCTGTATTCTCAGTACGTTATACGTACAGCGCTTAGCGTGAGTACTCCCCTGTATTCTCAGTGCGTTACATATACAGCGCTTAGCGAAAATGAGTACACCTCCCTGTATTCTCAGTACGTTATATGTACAGCGCTTAGCGTGAGTACACTCCCCTGTATTCTCAGTGCGTTACATATACAGCGTTCAGCGTGAGTACACCCCCCTGTATTCTCAGTATGTTATACAAACAGCGCTCAGCGTAAGTGAATACACTCCCCTGTATTCTCAGTACCTTACACATACAGCGCTCAGCGTGAATACACTCCCCTGTATTCTGAGTACGTTATACATATAGCGCTCAGCGTAAGTGAGTACACCCCCCCCTGTATTCTCAGTACGTTATTTATACAGCGCTCAAAGTAAACCCCCTGTATTCTCAGTAATTTATATATACAGCGCTCAGTGTAAGTGAGTACACCCCCTGTATTCTCAGTACGTTATACATACAGCACTCAGCGTGAGTATACCCTCTGCATTCTCAGTACATTACATATACAGCGCACAGCGTGTATGTAAGTTATACATACAGCGCTCAGCGTGAGTACACCCCCTGTATTTTCAGTACGTTATACATACAGCACTCTGCGTGAGTACACCCCCTGCATTCTCAGTACATTATCCATACAGCGCTAAGCATGAGTACACCCCCCTGTAGTCTCAGTACGTTATATGTACCGCGCTTAGCGTAAGTGAGTACACTCCCCTGTATTCTCAGTACCTTATACATACAGCACTCTGCGTGAGCACACTCCTTGCATTCTCAGTACATTATCCATACAGCGCTAAGCGTGAGTACACCCTCCTGTAGTCTCAGTACGTTATATGTATAGCGCTTAGCGTAAGTGAGTACGCGCCCCGTATTCTCAGTACATTACATATACAGAGCTCAGCGTGAGTACTCGCCCTGTATTCTCAGTACATTACATATACAGAGCTCAGCGTAAGTAATTATACCCCCCTGTATTCTCAGTACACTACAAGTACAGCGCTCAGAATAAGTGAATACACCCCCCTGTATTTTCAATACGTTACATATACAGTGCTCAGCTTAAGTGAGTAGACGCCCCTGTATTCTCAGTACATTACATATACAGCGCTCAGAGTAAGTGAGTACACTCCCCCTGTATGCTCAGTGCATTACATATACAGCGCTCAGAGTAAGTGAGTACACACCCCAGTATTCTCACTACCTTATATATACAGCGCTCAGCGTAAGTGAGTACACTCCCCCTGTATTCTCAGTACTCTGCAAGTACAGTGCTCAGAATAAGTGAGTACACTCCCCTGTATTTTCAGTACGTTACATATACAGCACTCAGCGTAAGCGAGTACACGCCCCTGTATTCTCAGTATATTACATATACAGAGCTCAGAGTAAGTGAGTACACCCCTGTATTCTCAGTACGTTACATATACATCGCACAGCGTAAGTGAGTACACCCCCCTGTATTCTCAGTACGTTATACATAAAGCGCTCAGCGAGAGTACACTCCCCTGTATTCTCAGTACATTACATATACATCACACAGCCTAAGTGAGTACACCCTCCTGTATTCTCAGTACGTTATACATAAAGCGCTCAGCGTGAGTACACCCCCCTGTATTCTCAGTACGTTATATATACAGCACTCAGCGTAAGTGAGTAAACCCCCTGTATTCTCAGTACGTTATACATACAGCGCTCAGCGTGAGTACACCCCCTGTATTCTCAGTACATTACATATACAGAGCTCAGATTGAGTACACACCCCTGTATTCTCAGTACCTTATACATACAGCGTTCAGCGTGAGTACACCCCCCTGTATTCTCAGTATGTTATACAAACAGCGCTCAGCATGAGTACACCGCACTATATTCTCAGTACCTTACATATAAAGCGCTCAGCGTAAGTAAGTACACCCCTCTGTATTCTCAGTACGTTATACATACAGCACTCAGCGTAAGTGAATACACTCCCCTGTATTCTCAGTACCTTACACATATAGCGCTCAGCGAGAATACACCCCCCTGTATTCTCAGTACGTTATACATACAGCGCTCAGCGTAAGTGAGTGCACCCCCCTGTATTCTCAGTAAGTTATTTATACAGCGCTCGGAGTAAGTAAGTAAACCCCCTGTATTCTCAGTATTTTATATATACAGCGCTCAGTGTAAGTGACTACACCCCCTGTATTCTCAGTACGTTATACATACAGCACTCAGCGTGAGTACACCCCCTGTATTCTCAGTACATTATACATACAGCGCTAAGCGTGAGTACACACCCCTGTAGTCTCAGTACGCTATACATACAGCGCTCAGCGCAAGTGAGTACACCCCCTGTATTCTCAGTACCTTTTACATACAGCACTCTGCGTGAGTACACCCCCTGCATTCTCAGTACATTATCCATACAGCGTTAAGCGTGAGTAAACCCCCCTGTAGTCTCAGTACGTTATATGTACAGCGCTTAGCATAAGTGAGTACACGCCCTGTATTCTCAGTACATTGCATATACAGAGCTCAGCTTAAGTGAGTACACCCCCCTGTATTCTCAGTACGCTACAAGTACAGCGCTCAGAATAAGTACACGCCCCTGTATTCTCAGTACATTACATATACAGCGCTCAGAGAAAGTGAGTACACACCCTGTATTCTCACTACCTTATATATACAGCGCTCAGTGTGAGTACACTCCCCTGTATTCTCAGTACATTACATATACAGAGCTCAGAGTAAGTGAGTACACACCCCTGTATTCTCAGTACTTTATACATACAGCGCTCAGCGTGAGTACACCCCCCTGTATTGTCAGTACGTTACATATACATCGCACAGCGTGAGTACACCGCCCTGTATTCTCAGTACGTTAAACGTACAGCGCTTAGCGTGAGTACACTCCCCTGTATACTCAGTGCTTTACATATACAGCGCTCAGAGTAAGTGAGTACACCCCCCTGTATTTTCAGTATGTTATACAAACAGCACTCAGCGTGAGTACACCTCACTATATTCTCAGTACGTTACATATAAAGCGCTCAGCGTAAGTGACTACACCCTCCTGTATTCTCAGTACGTAATACATACAGCACTCAGCGTAAATTAATACACTCCCCTGTATTCTCAGTACCTTACACATACAGCGCTCAGCGTGAATACACCCCCCTGTATTCTCAGTATGTTATACATACAGCGCTCAGCGTAAGTGAGTACACCCCCCTGTATTCTCAGTACGTTATTTATACAGCGGTCAAAGTAAGTAAACCCCCTGTATTCTCAGTATTTTATATATACAGCGCTCAGTGTAAGTGAGTACACCCCCTGTATTCTCAGTACGTTATACATACAGCACTCAGCGTGAGTACACCCTCTGTATTCTCAGTACATTACATATACAGCGCACAGCGTGAGTACACCCCCCTGTAGTCTCAGTACGCTATACATACAGCGCTCAGCGCAAGTGAGTACACCCTCTGTATTCTCAGTACCTTATACATACAGCACTCTGCGTGAGTACACCCCCTGCATTCTCAGTACGCTACAAGTACAGCGCTCAGAATAAGTGAGTACACGCCCCTGTATTCTCAGTACATTACATATACAGCGCTCAGAGAAAGTGAGTACACACCCCTGTATTCTCAGTACATTACATATACAGCACACAGCGTGAGTACACTCCCCTGTATTCTCAGTACCTTATACATACAGCACTCTGCGTGAGTACACCTCCTGCATTCTCAGTACATTATCCATACAGCGCTAAGCGTGAGTACACCCCCCTGTAGTCTCAGTACGTTATATGTACAGCGCTTAGCGTAAGTGAGTGCACCCCCCTCTATTCTCAGTACATTATATATACAGCGCTCAGCGTAAATGAGTACACCCCCTATATTCTCAGTGCGTTATACATACAGTGCTAAGCGTTACTACACCCCCTGTATTCTCAGTACGTTATACATACAGCGCTCAGCGTAACTGAGTATACCCCCTGTATTCTCAGTACTATGCTTATACAGCGCTCAGCGTAAGTGAGTACACCCTCCTGTATTCTCAGTACGTTACTGTTAGGAGGGCGGTTGCAAACAACTTTATATTAATGGAACGCAAACGACCCCGGGGTCCGCGATGCAGCCTGGTGGGCTGCTGCTGAACACTTTCCGGGTGGAAAGGAAAGCAACCAAATTAAATGATAAACCCTTCAGTGTTACTGCACACGGGAACGGGTATAGCAATTCGCACAATCTCCGTTAGCAGCACGAGATATGTGCGGTGAAAAATTATCTGTAGACCTGTTACTTCCCAGGGACTACACTGGCGGCGCAAGGATGCATGTGTGACTACGCCGACGGGTACAAGTGCCTCCAGCCGGCGTGCTACCCGACTGAAGGGTACTACTCCACGTGGCTGACAGGCGATAGTCGTGGATAGGACGTCTGCAGGCTGCTCGGGGTGTTAGGCGACCCCCTTCGCAGAGCCAGACTGCAAGACGAAGCTACCTGCCTATTTCCACTAAACCTGCCTATGGAAACTACGTGGAACAGCCGTCCACACAACAGCATCACATGCTCTATGATCAGAGAGCACTGCCATGTTTGTGGGTGGGCCTTTTAAAAACTAAGCCCTGCCCACCATCGCACCATTGGTGACGCCACCCATGGACTAATCTGGCGGTGCCAGGTCACCGGGTCAGGTGGTTGCCAAACCACCAATCACGGTCCGCCATTTCACGGGCATGCTCAGTGCGGCGAATCCTGAACTTAGACTCCAAGAGCCCTGTCTCTCTCCGCAACCTATGCTTAACATTGCTAGGCACAAATACCCAAGAGACAATCTGTGTATCTCGTGGACCAGGTAGGCGTTGAGGCTGACGACAATGCTGAGCTGCATCAGCCCTGGTTGGACCAGAATGGGAGACCACAGAAGGTTCTGAATCTAGCAATAGCCTGACACTTAACAGTTACATATACAGAGCTCAGCATAAGTGAGTACATCCCTCTGTGTTCTCAGTACATTACATATATAGTGCTTGGCTTAAGTGAGTACACCACCTGTATTCTCAGTACATTATGTATACAGTGCTCAGCATAACTAGAGGGAGAGACAACATATAATCACCTAAATGATGAACCACAAATGTCCATAATGTAGAAAAATTGGATAAACTTTATTGTTAACAGGTTAATGTGGGATAAAAACAGCAACAATAATTGCCATGTGGAAAAAGCACACAGGAAAACTAAATATACGTGTATATGGCTACCATATGCAGCACCTAAGGACGTCAGTGTCTGTTTTTTACACATATACACTAGAAGGGGAACCTCAACCAATGGGTATAGTTTAAAAAAAAAAGATGAATCTATATGTGTACGTACACAATAGTAGCTGACACTAAATATAGCATATAAAGTATAAACATATTACCTGTGATGAGTGTCAGTACCCGGAGGATCACCAACCTGTGCGCACAACCCCGATGTGCGTTTCGGCGTGGGCCTTTGTCAAGGGGCAATAGGTAAGTGGAAAATGTGATATTTAAAAGAAATATGTCCAATCATCATGTGAAAACCGCGGGCTAATCACACTGGTGGCCACCCCGGAAATTACGTCCCGGTGTCATGGTGACACAATGGAGCTTCCCAAGGATGCCAGATGTATACCGGAAGTGACACATGCGCTGTCATGGTAACCGGGATGCTCCGCGGCATCGGCATCAGGACTGAATGGCGAGAGATCACATGACCATGCGTCAGACAGCATTGGAGATGCCAAAGGCCAGCAGAGGTGTCGGGACCACGGCGCGCATGCGTGCTGGCAACAACGACATCCAATTAGTACGGCAGAACGCATGATAAATTAGAGACCGGTATGTACACATATCAAAATTATTGCAATGCCGGTATATTCTTTATGCAACCATAGCCCATCTGGGACTAATTTTAACAAAGGGGTTAATAACAACTGACAATACATAGATTATATATGCCAATGACTAGATTACCTCAACAGATAAGGCACAGACTAGAGGGGAAACTATAAAAATATACTTAAGATTAGAGATATAACAATTAATAATATAAATACGCCCCCAAAACTATGCTGCAGCCAGAGAGGCAACAGTCACATGGCATAATTAGGAGATGTACTAGAAACCATATACATGTATATATTCAAACCTCTTAATAATACAATACATAAATATGAGAGATCATGAGCTACATTCCCATGGATGATGAGACGTTTGTTGCAAAATGGGAGGAGGCATGTGATAATTGCTCCAACATTTTTATGCAACTATTAGTTGAATCCAACACTAATACTATTACGAACCTGGATAAATTGATTGATGCGGCGCAAATTAATCTTAGATCTAATTGTCCATCTGAAAAAAATCAAGGCTTTCGACACCCAGATCGACAACACTATGGACATTAAGGTAAAAAAAATCCATGGTATTCAATCAACTAAACTTAACAGAGATGTACGCAATTATCAACTTAAGACAGTGTATCGTTGGAGGCAAGCATCTTCTTCACATCTTCCATCCTCTCGTACACCATCTGTTACTTCAATGTCATCCTTAAGTGATACATCAGATGTACCGTCTACGTCCATGGTCACTCGGTCTCGTACAAATGCCACTAAACAACGAGACTATAACTACCATCCTTACAAACGTTATGACTTTCGACCAGCAGATAAGAAAAAGAGAGATAATAAGGTAATTAATTTGAGCAAACATACTCTCTCTGCTGTCGATCTTTCTTTACTTAGTAAGGGTCTGTCCTTCTCCCCATCCTCTGGGTTTGACAGTTTTACCGCTATAAAAGATCTGCACATCTTCTCATGGTCTTTGATTTTCAAACGTCATTTCTATAATGATGATCTCCATAAATTGTTCCCCACAGAGAAGGACATTGGAGGAGTTGTCGGTTGAACACAACATATCTGAAAATGGTAAGATACCTCCATCGATTTGACAACGCTCAAAGGAGTTCCCCCCTCTCTCCGCCTGTACAAATGTAGAACTTTTTGTGAAGATTGTCACCAATGAATTCCAAAAGATCCCCCGCCATATTAGGGGTGACAATCTTACTAGGGAGACGCGGGATAGTGTCACGGTCTCCACACTTTCCTTGTCTGCTATGTTACTATTGTGTGGAGGCTGTCAGTCTGTTTTGGTTTTGCTGGGTCATTTCTGCAATCATCTGTGTTCACTTCCCTTGATTAGTCTTCTACTTAAGCATGCTAGCTCCTTCACCCAGTGTCAATTGTGCACTTGCTGTTGCCTGTGTAGGACTGATCTCTCTGTGCTCTGTGCCTGACCCAGTCTGACTATTTTCCCTTACCTGGATTTTGACCATTTGCCTGTTATCTAACTACTCTTTTGTCTGCTCCCTTTGTACTGCGCCATTTTCCTGGACTTGACTTTGGATTGTTTGACCTCCCTCTATTTATCCAGTAAGTAGCACTTACATAATATTTCTTTCAGTAATATTAGTCTCTTCTCTCCTCTTCTGAGACTGTTATTTCGGTAGTGACTCGCGTGACATTACAATTGACCGTTAATTTTTTCTTTTTCCCACCTATGGATCCGTTACATACTTTGTGTGATCAGGTGGCGAATCTGACTCAGTTAGTTCAGGATCTGGCCTTGGAACAACACAAACTGGCATCCTCACAGGCTCAGTTACAAGACCAGATTTCTGGTACGTTTACTGTCCCTCAGAATCTTTCCTCTCCGACCACTGTCATGAATTCTGAACAATCTGACGTATCTTTGAGCCCCACTGAACCGGCTATAGCATTCCCTGACAAATTTTCGGGGGAGAAAGATCAGTTCAGAACTTTCAAAGAGAGTTGTAAATTATTGTTTACTTTGCGCCCTCGGTCATCAGGGAGTGAGTCACAGCGGGTGGGAATTATAATTTCACTTCTGCGGGGGGGTCCCCAGACTTGGGCATTTTCTCTACCCCTTTTGCTCCTGAACGTCTTTCTGTGGACGCTTTCTTTGACGCTTTAGGACAGATCTATGACGAACGTGACAGGGTCAAGGTGGTAGAGACAAGGATCATGAACCTGACACAGGGGAACCACACAGCGGAAGACTACTGTTCTGAGTTTCGTCAGTGGTCTACTGAGGTTCTCTGGAATGACGGGGCTCTCAAGTGCCAATTCCTCAGGGGTCTTTCGGAGTCTCTAAAGGATGCTCTGGCTCTGCATGCTACACCTGGTTGTTTGGTGGAGGCCATGACTCAGGCTATCCGCATGGATCGGAGGATGCGGGAGAGATGCAAGGTTCAACAGGAGGTGTCATTTACCAGAGGTAGAACCTATGGAGGTTGGAGCTGCCAGCTCAAGGGTTAAGGAGAGGAGACGACGTCTGGAACTTGGACTTTGTCTGTATTGTGGCCAAACTGGACATCTCTTAAAGGATAGCCTGGCACGACCTGCAACGAATAAGCCGTCGGGAAACGCCTAGGTCTGGGTGATTGATGAGGAGGTCACCCAGACTTACAGTTACCCTTTTACTCCTCCGATAAAGTGTTGTTGAATGCTGAACTTCTGTTTCAAGAACAGTGTCTATCAACATTTGCCTTTATTGACTGTGGAGTCGCGGCTAATTTCATTGATTTGGGACTTGTTCAGAAGTTAGGATTAGGGACAGTTAAGCTAGAAGACCCTATTCAAATTGTGGCTATTGATAGAACACCGTTGCTAAAAAATCTGGTTCAGTTTGTTACGGTGGAGTTCACACTCAAGGTGGGGTCACTTCATACAGAATTAATCTCCTGTTATGTCTTGGACAATTTACCTGCTGGGATTGTGTTGGGTCTTCCTTGGCTGCGCATGCATAATCCGATCATTGACTGGTATCAGAAAGATATTGTCAAATGGGACCCTGTATTGAAAAATGTCTTAAATCTGTGCATGCTTGCAACGTTAGTCTGGAGAGTCTTCCGGAATACCTGAAGGACTTCGGAGATGTTTTTTCGGAAGTAGAGTCTGAGATCTTACCTCCTCACCGTACCTATGACTGTGCTATTAATCTCATTCCTAACGCCAAATTACTCAAAGCTCGCTTGTATAACTTGTCTGGCCCTGAGAGGGCATCCATGAAGGCTTATAGTAACGAAAGTTTACGGAAAGGTCATATTCGTCCTTCCTCATCGCCGGTTGCCGTCAGATTCTCTTTTATTAAAAAAAAAGATGGAGGTCTCCGTCCCTGCCTCGATTTCCGAGAATTAAACAAGATAACGGTTAAAAATACTTATCCGCTTCCACTTATCCCCGATCTATATAATCAGCTTTCGGGGGCGAAATGGTTTTCCAAACTGGATCTCAGAGGGACATATAATCTGATACGTATTTGTGAGGGTGATGAGTGGAAGACAGCGTTTTTAACTTCTGAAGGTCTTTTTGAAAACCTCATCATGCCTTTTGGGCTAACAAATGCACCCGCGGTCTTTCAGAATTTTATGAATGATATTCTCTCTGATTTTATTGGGAGATTTATTGTGGTTTATTTAGATGATATTCTATTTTTTTCACCTGATCTGGATATTCATTATAAACATGTCCGTTTGGTTCTGCAAAGGTTAAGAGAAAATTGTTTGTTTGCCAAGATTGAAAACTGTACCTTTTCTGTTCAAGAAATATCATTCTTGGGCTTCATTGTGTCAGCCTCCAGGTTTAAGATGGATCCTGGGAAGGTTCAGGCCATCATTGATTGGGTTCAACCCAGTGACTTTAAGGCTTTGCAGCTCTTTTTAGGGTTCGCAAATTATTACAGAAAATTTATTAAAGGTTTTTCTCAGATCGTCAAGCCTCTTACGGACCTCACTCGCAAAGGGGCGGAGCTAAAGGTTTGGTCGTCAGAAGCAGTCAGGGCTTTTGAAAACTTGAAGAAATGTTTTATGTCTGCTCCTGTACTTGTTCAACCAGACCTCCAGAGGCCGTTCATTGTGGAGGTGGATGCTTCTGAGGTTGGGGTGGGGGCTGTATTGTTTCAAGGTCCTAAGACTTTAACTAATCTGCGACCATGTGCCTTTTTCTCTAAGAAATTTTCTCCTGCTGAAAGAAACTATGATGTGGGTAATCGAGAGTTACTTGCTGTCAAATTGGCTTTTGAAGAATGGAGGCATTTTTTGGAAGGAGCCGTTCATCTGGTCACCGTGGTGACAGATCACAAGAATCTTGCGTATATCGAATCTGCTAAGCGGTTGACACTAGAGATGAGCGGTGTTCGACTCGAACTGTTCGCCAATCACAAATTCGAGCTGTTTTTTGGCAGTGTTCGAGCCGTTCGGCGAACACGAACGATTTGAAAAAAATTTGGCTGTTCGAGGTTGCGTTCGATAACTGTTCGTGCACCAAAATCATAACTGGATTTTTTCTAGTAATGCTGAAAATTAATGTAAATACGCGGTTTGAGTGTACAGCGGGTAGGGGGAGGGGCAGGGGATGGATCTCTGCAGGAATAATGAAGAGCTCCATTTTTTTTCTCTTTCCCGCATTTACAGTGGGGAGGTGCAATCTGTCAGCCTATCAGCAGCGCACACACGGAGCGAAGTGCTTTTTTTCACACAAGCAAGGGCATGTGTCATTGGCAGTGTATGTCACATGTCCTTGCCCTATAAGACCCAGCCATTTTCCCCGTCGCCACCATTTTCTCACTGCTGCAGCTGAGTGTTAGACGGCACCGCTGTTGCTGTGTGCGCTATACTTTCAGTGTTAATTTCAAGCCAATTTTCGCAGAAATCTACAGATAGCTTGGGAGTAGGGAATAGTTGTGATTGCAGTCCTTTTAAGGACTAGGTTACATCATTTCATACGACTTTTATCAGGCCGGTCTGTGCTCTTAAATAGATAGGTTGGGAGTAAAGACTAATTGTAATTGCAGTCCTTTTCAGGACTAAGTTACATCAGTTCCTATCACTTTTATCAGGCAGGTCTGTGCTCTTAAATAGATAGGTTAGGAGTAAAGACTAATTGTAATTGCAGTCCTTTTCAGGACTAAGTTACATAATTTCCTATCACTTTTTGCCAGGCAGGTCTGTGCCAGTGCTGTACAAGTTTTTTTCACAGCATTTGGCTAAATCTAGCAAAGCAAATCCTTTTTGGCCTATTGCAGAGTGTGTTAGTCAGTGGAGTAGCCTATCTGTGTTGCAAGCTACACCACCTGTGTATAGAATACAATTTTTTTTAATGCACCTAGTGAAGTAAAACCTTTTGGGCATAGCATCATTCTATTAGTCCATCTATACTAACCTCCACCAGGTTGCAAATTCAATATAATATTTTTCTGCATTGAGCTCTGAAAAAATATTTCAGCTTGTAGCAGTGTGTGGGACTTGTTCTATTAGTCCATCTATACTGACCTCCATCAGGTTGCAAATTCAATATAATTTTTTTCTGCATCTAGCTCTGAAAAAATATTTCAGCTTGTAGCAGTGTGTGGGACTTGTTCTATTAGTCCATCTATACTGACTTCCATCAGGTTGCAAATTCAATATAATTTTTTTCTGCATCTAGCTCTGAAAAAATATTTCAGCTTGTAGCAGTGTGTGGGACTTGTTCTATTAGTCCATCTATACTGACCTCCATCAGGTTGCAAATTCAATATAATTTTTTTCTGCATCTAGCTCTGAAAAAATATTTAGGCTTCTAGCAGTGTGTGGGACTTGTTCTATTAGTCCATCTATACTAACCTCCATCAGGTTGCAAATTCAATATAATTTTTATTTGCATCTAACCCAGCCAATAGTTTTGGCCTAATACCACAGTTTGGCCACTCAGCTCTGCTCGGTTCCCATCCATTGTTTTTTTGTGCAAACAACTCCAGAGTTGTGAATTAGTTAACCACCAAAATGAGTGGAAAAAGGCCTGCTGCTGGTGGAAAGGGGAATAGACGTGTTGGGAAGGGGAAAAAAGGTTGTGTCCGTGGGGTAGGTGTTAAAGCAACAGTAACATCTGCAGAAGACAGACCATTTTCCAGCCAAACTAAAATGTCTACTTCTTTTAGTGGACAATGTGATAAGATCCCTTTCTTACGGCCACGCCAATCGCTACAAATTCCAGATGAGGCACAAAAACAGCAGGTGCTTCAACAGATATCAAGTGCTCCTTTAAGTGGGCTCTCCTCCACCTCAACTTCAACATCACAAATACTCCAGTCCTCAGAGGTGTCACCCCAATCGCACTTGCTTCCTCACAGCTCCCAAGTCTCCAGCTGCCCGTCTGAGTATGGGTTAGAACAGATGGTTGAGTCTGCAGAGCTGTTTACTCATAATATAGCCTGGGAATCAGAGGTCAGCTCCAGAGCTTCTGTGAATCCAGACGAGGAAATGATCTGCACTGATGCCCAGAATCTTTATGAGTCGGATCCAGGACCAGACGCAGAAGGTTCTGACCATAATGTAGACCCTCGTTCCCAAACTGTAACTCCTGTTGGTGGAGACAATGAGGAAGACGATGATGAGACTCAAATACTTGATTGGAGCGACAACTTTAGTTTTTTGTCAGGGCAGGAACAGGTTGGCTCTGAGGACAACGGGTGTGATAACACACAGGGTGATGATGATGAGGTTGGAGATCCCACTTACTGTCAACCCACAGTCAGCCAAGAGATGAGGTCAGCAGAGGAGGTGGAGGAGGATGCTAGTGACGACGAGGTCAGGTTGCGCCTTCCTGGACAGAGACGTAGTACTGGAAGCACGTCAACAACTGCATCCTCAAACACAACTCTGCTTCTGACCACAAGTCGTGGTGGCTCTTCAGGTCGCATGGGTGCTAAGCCTTGCATAGCCTGGGCATTTTTTCAGATCGATAAAGATGACCCAACTCGTGTTATCTGTAACATTTGTCAGCAAAAGCTAAGTAGAGGCCAAAAAATACATAGTTTGAGTACTTCATGCATGAACCGGCACATGGACATGAAGCATAAGTTGCAGTGGGAAGCTCACTGTGCTGCAATGTGGCCTAGCCGGCCGGGCCAACCACCGTCTGCCACATCTTGTGCATCCACGGCCTCTTCATCCTCTGTGACTGGGGGGACAGCAGTCACAACTGTTTTGGAACGCAGACCTGCCACCTCTTTACCTGCAACAGCCAGCGTCATTGGCAGGTCATCATTTTCTTTGGAGGTGGTAACACCAGCTGGTGTTGAGCGCTGTCCGACATCGATAGCACCACCTTTGGATCAAGGCAACCTAACATGTCCGCCTGCATCTTCCTCACAGACCGGCAGTTTGCCGGGGACACCCTTCTCAACCCCGTCTAAGCACAATAGCCAGCCCTCGGTCCCTCAGATGTGGACAAGTAAAAGACCATTTCCTCATAGCCATGAGAAAGCAAAGAGGTTGAATTTCACCATCTGCAAGCTCTTGGCTACAGAAATGCTTCCTTTCCGCCTGGTGGATACTGAGTATTTTCGAGACCTTATGTCTGTCGCAGTGCTCCAGTACCAGATGCCCAGTCGGCACTACTTCTCAAAGAAAGGTGTGCCTGCGCTCCACCAGCATATCGCACAAAACATCACCGCTTCTTTGAGAAACTCTGTGTGACAGGGTGCATTTCACCACAGACACTTGGACGAGTAGGCATGGACAGGGGCGTTACATGTCGCTGACTGGGCACTGGGTAACTATGGTGACAGCAGGACAAGGGGATTCTGTCCAAGTCTTGCTGTCCCCACGAGTTGTGCGTCAATCCTCTTTATCTCAAAGTTCCTCCACTGCTTCTGCCTCCTCAACCTCCTCTCGGTCCTCCACCTGCACCCAAAGCCTGTCTGGTCATGCCACAAGCTTTCTAACTGCGCAGAAGGGATCCTGCACACCTCCTTACTATGCTGGCAGCAGGGCTCAATGTCATCAGGCAGTTTTTACTTTGAAATGTCTGGGAAATGTGAGTCACACAGCTGAGGAGTTGTGGTCAGCTCTGGAGAACCAGTTTCATGAATTGTTGTCTCCACTGGACCTGAAACCAGGGAAGGCCGTGTGCGACAATGCTGCAAACCTGTGTGCGGCCCTTCGCCGGGGCAGTGTCGTGGCTCACGTGTTGAACCTGGTTGTCCAGCAATTTTTAGCCCACTATCCCGGACTAGATGGCCTTCTGCAGAGCGCACGGTCGCTGTGTGCTCACTTCCGCCGTTCGCATCCCGCAGCTCAGCGACTTACATCTCTACAGAAGTCGTTGGGCCTGCCACTTCACCGGCTAAAATGCGATGTGCCTACCCGGTGGAATTCAACTCTGCACATGTTGCAGCGACTGTGGCAGCACCGTCAAGCCCTGGTGCAATACATTCTGGCGTATAGCCTGGGCCAACGAGATCCAGAGGTGGGGCAAATCACGCTGGAGGAGTGGTCTCAGATCAGGGACCTATGCACCCTTCTGCACAGTTTTGAAATGGCGACGAAGATGTTTAGTGCTGACGATGCCATTATCAGCATGACTATTCTGGTGATTTACATGCTGGAGCACATGTTAAACAGAATTCGGAGTCAGGTGGTGGCACAAGAGGAGGTGGAGGAAGTAGAGGAGGAGGAGTTGTATGCGGAAGGGCTAACATCTGCAAGGTCCAGACGGTCGGCAGCACCAAGGCGGCAGGCATGTGAGGGTGGGGGAGATGGTTTTACCAGGGCGCATGGTAGCAGCCAAACTAGTGAGGAAGGTGCAGGAGCCCAGGAAGAAGTGGAGGATGAGCTGATGGAAGACTCATCAGATGAGGGAGACCTTGATCACATTTCTGTTGTGCGAGGTTGGGGGGAGAGGATAGAGGAAGGAAGCATGATTGTTACCTCGCCACCAACACAACAGGGACTTGGTGCTCCTGGATGCGCAACACACATGAGTGCCTTCTTGCTGCACTACCTGCAACATGACCCTCGAATTGTGAGAATTAGAAATAATCCTGACTACTGGGTTGCCACACTGTTAGATCCCCGGTACAAAAGTAAATTTGCAGAAATTATTCCTGACATAGAAAGGGATGCACGCATGCAGGAGTATCAGCAGAGACTGTTGCAGAATCTTACATGTGCTTTTCCACAAAACACCAGTGGTGCACGTAGTGAATCTCACAGTTCCAACTTGCCAACCGTGGGACCGTCGAGTGTTCAGCACTCAAACCGTAACAGAAACACAGTATCTGCTGGTAACATAAATTTTGCGGAATCATTTCACCACTTTTTTAGCCCATCCTTTGCAAGGCCACAGGAGACAAGAAGTCTGACACATAGTCAACGCCTAGAGATGATGGTACAGGAGTATCTCCAAGTAAACATTGAAGCCATGACTGTGTCACTAGACCCTTGCTCTTTTTGTGCTTCCAATCTGGATAAATGGCCGGAGCTCGCCACTTACGCCTTGGAGATCTTGTCATGCCCTGCAGCCAGCGTTCTGTCTGAACGTGTGTTCACCGCTGCTGGTGGTGTGCTGACAGATAAGCGCACGCGGCTCTCCACTGATAATGTAGACAGACTCATGTTCACAAAGATGAACAAATCATGGATCCGAAACGACTTTTCTACCACTGTGTCATCCTGGGGAGAGTAAAAGCTTGATGATTTGTTAAAATGACCTCACCAACCGTTTTATGCTTTAAAATTACTAATCATGTTTATCTGTATCTTGGCTGGAAAATAATTTGGGCTTTGTAGCAGTGTGCAGTACTGATTCTATTAGGCCATCTATACTAAGCTCCACCAGCTTTCAAATTAATAATAATTTTTAGCTGCATCTAGCCCGGAAAATAATTTTGGGTCTGCTAGATGCGCAAGACACATGAGTGCCTTCTTGCTGCACTACCTGCAACATGACCCTCAGATTGTCAGAATTCGAAGTAATCCTGACTACTGGGTTGCCACACTCTTAGATCCCCCACACTCTTCGATCAACCTTTTCATTTTAATAAAGAACAAAAAAATGGTCATTTTTGAAATTATAAGCATTACCAGGTTATTAAAAACTGAAATCAAACAGTTTTCAACTCAAAACTTTATTCTAGGTGATGTTACATTTGCACATAGGACCCCTTGTTCGAAAGGAGCTTCTGAACTGTCTCGTCCATTGAATTTGTCAGGTTTTGGATGGTTTCTGCTTCAATTGTTTTGCATGAGGACAGAATACCCTCCCAGAGCTGTTGCTTAGATGTGAACTGCCTCCCGCCATCATAGACACTCCTTTTGATGATGCTCCAAAGGTTCTGAATGGGGTTGAGGTCAGGGGAGCATGGGGGTCACACCATAAGTTTGTCCCCTTTTATGCCCATATCAGCCAGAGATGCAGATGTGTTATGTGCAGCATGAGACGGTGCATTATCATGCATGAAAATGATCTTGCTGTGGAATACACGGTTCTTCTTCTTGAACCATGGCAGGAAGTGCTGTTTGAGAAACTCCACATATATTATGGAGTTCATCTTTACCCCTTCAGGGATCCTAAAGGGGCCGACAATCTCTCTCCCCATGATTCCAGCCCAAATCATTACTCCACCTCCTCCTTGTTGGCGCTGTAGCCGTGTTTGCGTGGGGTGTCCATCAACCAGCCATCCTCCACTCCATCCATCTGGACCATCGAGCGTTGCACGGCACTCATCGGTGAACAAAACAGTTTTGAAGTCAGTCTTTATGTATTGTTTGGCCCACTGGAGCCGTTTCTGCTTGTGTGCAGTGGATAGAGGAGGTCGACAGGATGGCTTACGCACAGCTGCAAACCTCTGAAGAACTCTGCATCTTGTTGTTCGGGGGACGTTGGAGGCACCAGCAGTTTCAAAAACTTGTCTGCTGCTATGACAAGGCTTTTTTGCCGCTGCTCTTTGAACCTGACGTAATTGCCTGTAGGAAAGAGTCCTCAATTTTCCCTTATCAGCACGCACACGTGTGTACTGTGAATCAGCTACCTACTTCTTGATTGTGCGATGATCAGGATGAAGTGTCTTGGCAATGTTGATTGTAGTCATGCCTTGACCTAAACACTCCACAATTTGTTGCTTCTCAGCAGCCGACACATCCTTTTTCTTTCCCATTTTGGCAGAAAATGTAGGCTGCTTAATAATGTGGGACAGCCTTCTTAAGTAGTCTTGCCTTTCATTGGACACACCTGCCAAACTAATTAGCGCAGGTGTCTGCAATTGCTTACAGTGATATAAAGAGCCCTGACACACATCACCATCAATGAGTTTAACTGACAAACAAACAAATTCTTCCCTTATCACTCCTAAACACTTTTTGCATAATAATTTGAAACACAGTGTACATGTGCTTTTCCACAAAACACCAGTGGTTCACGTAGTGAATCTTACAGTTCTAACTTGCCAACCGTGGTCTGTATGGAGTTGTTCAATAAAGGGCCCAAAATTAAGATAAAATAGACGGGAGAGGTCTCTATGAATAGGAATTCCTAAGTATTTGATACCCTGTGAGGGCCAGGCAAAGGGAAAGTTGGACTGGATGGAATCCTGTATGGATTTGGGGAGGGAGACATCGAGGGCCTCAGACTTCGCTGCATTGATTTTAAAATTTGACCATGTAACAAAGTGATCTATTTCAGCCATAACAGCAGGGATGGATATATGTGATTGAGTGATATATACTAGGACATCATCAGCAAATGCAGAGCACTTGTACTCGGTGCCTCCCACCTCAATCCACCTAATATTGGGGTTATGGCGAATTGATGAGAGCAGGTGCCCCATCACTAGGACCTGCCTTGTCCCATTGGTGATTATGAAAGGTGATGAAAATGTTCTGACGCGCCCCCTGGGCCTTGGGACACCAGGAGCCGGACCTTTTTTGGTGGATGCTGGTGGTTGTAGTCTCCGTGGCGGCGACCCGGTTCCGTGGCTCAGGGCGGTCAAACCAGTGGCGGAACTATTTATGTGGTTTTGATGTTTAAATGTCCGACTACGCCACCCATGGATTGCGCTCAGAGTGAACCGCCGCTGCAGGGCAGACCGCTGAGGCTGGTGTTGTGGGTGCAGCAGAGCGTAGTATAACTCCCCACGGGAGGAGTATAGCCTCAGGGCAGTGTATGCGGAGGATGGGGGTGATGGTGCAGGGCAGCAGCAGTAATGACACGGAGTCAGTGATGCAGTCCAGGGCCTTTACTCACAGTTCTTATTATCCAGACCACTTCTGCAGGTAACGGCTGCCCACGTCGTACTGTGCTCACCAGGTGAGGGGCTCAGACAACTCCCAGATAACTTTGGAGCGCTTCACAGGACCCCCTTTGTGTGTCCTTTGTCTGGCCTTTCTTACCAACGCTTCTGTCCGGCTGCCTCGGGCCTCCTCTTTGTAAACTTGGCGCTAGTTTCCCTGACCCTATGTGGTGCATTCCTAGCGGGTGTAGCGAGGGGCTGCGCCACATAAAATGTCACAGCCTCCGGTTTCTAGCCTGACCCCTCCACGCAGGTGGATTCGGGCGTGCTGTGGTGACTCGCCCGTCCGCACCCCTGGGATCCCTTCGTTCCTCGTTCCTGGAGCCTTCTCCGCTCCTCTTCCTTCCTTCTCCCTCTTCCAGGCCTGGCCCTCTGTTACTAGGCCCGCCTCCGGATCAGAGCTCATGCAGAGCCCCCGCTCCCTGTCACTTCTGCTCAGACTTCTCTGCACTGAACTAAGATGGTGCCCACCTTTTATACTCCCTTCTCAATGCACCCAGAAACTGCTTCCTCCCTGCTCCTGCACTGCAGGGTTCCCCTTCCTCAGTGTTCCCTCCCCCCACTCCAGCCATGGACAGGGACTGTCGTGCCCATCTCAGGGGCATATTGGTCGCCCTGCCCCACGGCAATGTGGTGTAATGCATGCAGGTGTCGGGGTCCTGATCCACACTCCATCCTTACCTGAGAGTGAGATATCACACCTCTGGGTGAGGTGCAATACCTCTGTAGCAACTGAGCCCTCAGGGTGCTACAGTTCCATTTATCTTCAGCCTAGGTGACGTATTGCAATACAGGGCCTCGATTTTGGCTATAAAAGGGTCCCCTAGACCCCTACCCCAAGCTTTTTAAGAGAATAATATATGGCGTGCCAGGAGACTCTATGGAATGCTTTCTCAGCATCCAACGAGAGTATCTAATTACAAATTTTTAACTGCTTCTAGCCCAGGAAATACTTTGTGCCTAGTAGCAGTGTCTGCTAGTCAGCGGATTATCCCAGCTGTTAAGCAAGCTACACCACCTGTAGTTTGGACACTTAATTTTTTCAAAGGAAATGGTTCGGGCCCCCGGGACACTCAGTGAAGAGCTTCGTGGAGGCACCCCAAGGCACAGGGGCTGGGACTGGCGGTAGAACGGCTTGCGGTGGACCGCCAAGCTCGATCCTTTTAAAAGCTTTTTAACTGCAGCAGCTTTAGTGGACGCTACTGGAGCTGGAATTATGCGGCTGCTGGCATGAGACTTGCCCTCCAATAGATCCTTGTAAAAGGATTTAAAGTGTACTCATTCAAATTAGAGAGACAATTTAAATTAAAAAGATTAGACCTGCCTCCACCACAGGGGGGCTCGCTCGACCCACCAGCGGACAGGCACCAGTACTGGGAGAGGGGGGCTGGCCGTCAGGGTCCACCGCGGCTCAGGAACGGACTGGCCGTGTCGGCTTCGCACTTTTTTGGTTTTACAAGGGCATGACATGCCTATATCTGTGTCTCCCCCTCCTTTTACTCCTCCACCTCTTTTCTTTTCGCATGACTATATGTTCTTGTCACTTTTCCATGTGTTAGTTGTGTCTTCTGAGCAGTTTGTCAGCTTTTGGACACCTTTGAAGGTGTTTTCTATGTGTTTCTATGTGTTTTTGTTTGCCTGCCATTGGTTTTAACGGTATTCGAAGGTGTTCGACGAACAGTTCGGCGACCATACGGGTGTTCGACGAACCGAACCGAACTCGAACACTACGGGGTTGGCTCAACGCTAGTTGACATCTAGACAGGCCAGATGGTCTTTATTTTTTTCAAGATTTAATTTTTCTATTACGTTCAGACCTGGGTCTAAGAACGTGAGGGCGGAAGCCCTGTCTCTGTGTTTCCTCCGGAGCCTCCTTCCTCCATTCTTCCTCACGGTATTGTTGTGGCCATGGTTTCCTCTGAGCTGGAAGAGCAAACCCATACTGCTCAGTCCTTGGCTCCTTCCAATATTCCTGAATGCAAGCTGTTTGTCCCTGTGTATCTCAGATTACGCCTTTTGCAAGAATTCCATGATTCTGTGTTGAGTGGTCATCCTGGAGTTACTGCCACCCAGAAGGCAGTTGTTAGACTCTTTTGGTGGTCTGCTATGCGTAGGGACATTAAAGATTTTGTGTCTGCTTGTGAAACTTGTGCAAGCGCAAAAGTGCAACATTGCCGGCCGGCTGGGGAATTGGCTCCTTTTCCCATTACAGAAAGACCATGGACTCATTTGTCCATGGATTTAATTTCCTATTTACCTCTGTCTGGGGGGATGACAGCTATTTGGGTGGTAGTCGATTGTTTCAGCAAACAGGCTCACTTCGTTCCATTATCTGGGTTACCCAATTCTGAGACTCTCTCCAAACTGTTTATTACTCATGTGGTACGACTGCATGGGATTCCTCTTAATATTGTATCTGATAGGGGAGTACAATTTGTCTCTAGATTTTGGAGGGCTTTCTGCAGAAGGTTGGGGATTGATTTGTCCTTTTCCTCTGCTTATCATCCTGAAACCAACGGTCAGACCAAAAGGACAAATCAGTCTTTGGAACAAATTTTAAGATGTTTTGTCGCTGATCAGCAGGAGAATTGGTCATCCTCCTCTGGCTGAGTTTGCCTTTAACAGTCGGGTTAATCAGTCCACGGGAACCTCGCCATTTTTCTGTAATTATGGGCTTCATCCTCATTTTGGTGAATTCTCCAGGATAAGTTCTGGGTGTCCTGGGGTAGATGTAACCATTCAAGAGTTGGGGGATGTCTGGAGGGAGGTTAAAAAGAATATCGGGGTGGCTCAGCATCGGCAGAAACAAAAGGCCGATAGGAGACGCTCGTCAGGTGCCGCCTTCAAGGTGGGAGATAAGGTATGGCTATCCTCTAAGAATATTAGATTGAAGATACCCTCGCTGAGGTTGGGTCCTAGATTCATTGGTCCATATGAGATTCTGGAGGTGGTCAATCCGGTTTCCTTCCGATTACGACTCCCTCAGTCTTTCTGTATTCCTAATGTGTTAATGTGTTACACAAGTCTTTGTTGAAGGAATTTATTCCCCCTGTTCTGTCTCATTGCCCCCGCCTCCTCTGGTGTCTATTGAATTCGCCCCCGCCTCCTCTGGTGTCTTAGAATATGAGGTGCAAAAGATCATTGATTCCCGTATGGTCCGGAATTCCCTTCAATATCTTGTACATTGGAAGGGGTATGGATACGAAGAACGGTCCTGGGTTCCGGCTCATTCTGTGAGGGCTGTTTGGTTGGTCCGGGCCTTTCATCGGCGGTTTCCTGGGAGACCTGGGGGTCCGGTGGCCCCCCCTTGAAGAGGGGGTACTGTCACGGTCTCCACACTTTCCTTGTCTGCTATGTTACTATTGTGTGGAGGCTGTCAGTCTGTTTTGGTTTTTCTGGGTTGTTTCTGCAATCATCTGTGTTCACTTCCCTTGATTAGTCTTCTACTTAAGCATGCTAGCTGCTTCACCCAGTGTCAATTGTACACTTGCTGTTGCCTGTGTAGGACTGATCTCTCTGTGCTCTGTGCCTGTCCCAGTCTGACTATTTTCCCTTACCTGGATTTTGACCATTTGCTTGTTATCTTACTACTCTTTTGTCTGCTCCCTTTGTACTGCGCCATTTTCCTGGACTAGACTTTGGATTGTTTGACCTCCCTCTATTTATCCAGTAAGTAGCACTTACATTATATTTCTTTCAGTAATATTAGTCTCTTCTCTCCTCTTCTGAGACTGTTATTTCTGTAGTGACTCGCGTCACAGATAGGCTCAAGGTATTGAGTGGTTTGACTGATGTATTGAAATCGGCAGACAAGGGGGGGAATATTGTCATCTGGTCAATAAAAATGTATGAGAATGAGGCATTTTGCCAACTTAACAATAAAATCTGTTACAAGAAGCTTACATACAACCCCTTGTCTGCTTTTAGGCAACAATTACAAACCATTCTCAATAATGCCATTGCTAATGGGGTGATTACCTGTGATTTGGCTTCAGCACTGGTAGTTACAGAGCCTACAATACCTACTTTTTATTTGCTCCCTAAGCTCCACAAAAATGCAGAGACCCCTCCGGGGCGCCCTATTGTATCTGGAGGGGGGAATTATTTGGAGCACGCCAATAGATGGATCGACTACAAATTACAGCCCCTAGTTGAAAATCTGCCCTCGTTTTTGACAGATACAGTGGATTTATTGCGGAAGGTAGATGGGGTATATTTGGAGCCCAATGTATTGTTGATAAACACCGATAAATCATTAGGCCAAAAAAAGAGAGACAATGAGTAACACCAAATTAGGGCAAAATAAACAAATACATAGCCCAAGTAAGAATTTGCCAAAACTTTAATAAAGACATATAAAGGTAAATACACACAATAATAAAATCAAAGACACACCACAGAAGAAAAAGGATGGAGAATCTGGACCCCAATCATATATAAGGTAATGTATCCTACTTATAGTTCCCCCAGGTAGACATGTGACTACTAATACAACATTAAAGGGCATAAAATACAAGGCAGCAAAGAATGTGTAATATAAAAAGATGACTGAAAATTACCAAAATGGTTATTTATCAAAATATATAAATATATATAAATGGCAAGTGAAGTATAGCTTAGTAGAATAAATAAATATATATGGTATAAAATAACACCACCCAATTATACATATATATACACATAGAGCTGCATACATAGATGACAGTGTCAATGAAAAACAGCCCCTAACAGTATCATTAAAGAAGTAACCATAATTACCCACGGGAACAAATCAATGGTCCAGATCCCCACCACACACCCGACGCGCGTTTCGCATAGGAAATGCTTCGTCCAGGGGTGATGGGATGCTGGAAGGAACAAGTATATAAATGGATCCTGGCCAATACCGTTAGAACAGTGATGATGAACAGCTGCGTCCATGCGCATAGCTCGATTTATAATTTAAATATTACCATGGGTACCTGTGTGTGTAAATCGCGCTCCTGCAATAAGACGTCGCTGCCACGCCGACCGCGTGCATCGGAGCCGCTGGAAAAACAAAAGAATAGCGTACTTCCCGTCACGTGACCACAAATGGTCACATGATCGGAACTAATTCACGTGATCAGTCTCGCAAAGCGCATGCGCGATGGCATTCAAATTTAAAGCAGGAGCATTGCTAAGACCCACAGAGGTAAACTTAGAAACCAATAGAAAAGCCACATAGTAACCAAGAAATTTATATAAATAAGAAGAAAATAATAAAAAAAATATATAATAAGAGACCATAGTGAAAATTGATAAAATAATCCAGTGTATTTATTATTATATCAAAATTCTCGTACATAGAAGCAAAATATAGGAACACCAAAGAAGTGCAAATAGTGACGAATAAAGATTGAAAAAAGCTGTATAATGTGACAAAGAGAAACCCAAAGATATGAAATATAAAGTGACATGTGCACAAATAGGTAATAAATATCAGAATATATATATATATATATATATATATATATATACATATAAAAAACATATAAAAAACATATATATATATAGAAATATGTTAATATGAAAAATATATACATAACAAAATGTATATTAATAACTGAAGTTGGCTAAAAGTGACAAGTGCTATAGATAAAACATATATATATGCTCATACTAAAGAAAAAGGAAGGAGGGGAAGGAGGGGGAGGGGGGAGGAGGGGAAGGGAAACGGGGGGGGGAGGGGGGGAAAGAAGGGGAAGGGGGAAAAGGAGGAAGAAAGGGGGGGGGAGGGGGGAACAAGAAGGGAACCGGCAAAGGAGGAAGAAGGGGAAAGGGGGAAAAAACGGAAAAGGAGAAGGAAGAGGGAAACGGGGAGGGGGGAGGGGGAAAGGGAGGGAAAGAAAAGAGGGGAGGTTAAAGTGGCAAAAAAGAAAGGCTCAAGGATCCAGGACCATCTAAAAGGAAAATACAGTCAAAAACACACATAAAGACATACAAGAAATAAATAGAAATAAAATAAATAAAGTAAAATCAGCATAGGACTCAGATCAGAAGGCGGCTGCAAAATATTTGTACCCAATTATAAATTATTCAAAGAAAAGGCACAAAACTATTGTGATCATTCAGACCATAGGGTGATATGGTATTAAGTTTATAAATCCATTTAGCTTCTTTTTGAGCCAATAGTTTCATTCCAATTTCCCCCTCTAGGACTCAAAAAAATTCGATCAATGCCCCTAAAGACTAATCCAGTCGGATAAGAGTTGTGGATCATTTTAAAGTGACATGGAATAGATTTCAATAAGGACAAGTCATCAACTTGTCCCGCCCCCTCAATATCCAACACGTGTTCACGAACACGTCTTCTGAACTCACGTGTCGTCATACCAATATATATCAGACCACACGGACATGTGGCGTGGTAAATAACTGCCTTAGTGGTACAATTAATGTTATAAGTGATTCTATATCGTGTGCCCTTGGAGTCCAGAAAAAATTCCGCAGTGTCAACATTTTTGCAGGCAACACATTTGTTGCATGGTAAACATCCCCATTTTGTACCTTTTGAACCGAAGATATATCCCGTTCCAGGTCCCTTATGATAGCTGTGTACCAAATGATCACGTAAATTTCGAGCTCTTCTATATGCAATAGATGGCTTCGTATCGATGAATTGAGAGATGGTTTTGTCCAAAGACAGAACTGCCCAGTGTTTCTGCATAATTGCATATATCTCCTCACTGTGGGAGTTATAGTCAAAAACACAGCGTACCTTTGAATCCAAGAGAACAGTACGGGGTTTGTTATTTAGTAGATCAATTCTTTCACTGTGGCGAGCTCTTGTATAAGCTTTACAAATAGATTTCTTTCCATAACCGCGGTCTTTGAACCATCTGTATAAGTCATCTGCTGTTTTTCGAACCGAGAGGTGCTGGAACATATCCTCCTGGCCCTCAAAAATTGTCCAACCGGAATGTTCAGAAGGTTGGACATTCTTAATTCTAGATGGCATAGAGGGAGATTGCAGTATCTCGTCGCTTGGAAAGGTTTCGGTCCCGAGGATAACTCCTGGGTAAGGGCGGATGATGTCTCTGCTCCTAGACTTGTCGGAGCGTTTCACAGGAGGTTTCCTGATAAACCTGGGCCTGGAGGATCCAGAGGATCCTCATAGAAGAGGGGGTACTGTTAGAATCCTCCTGTTAGTGTTTTTTCTATTTTGCTGGTCACATGACTTTTTGCCTATTTAATCCAGCTCCGCCCTCCTGGCCTTGCTGGACTTCAGTGTTACTTTTACTCTTAAGCTAGCCAGGTGCTTTGTACCTTACTCTGTAGTTTGCTTGGTCTTTTGACCACTAATACTTCTGTTTGTTTGTTTGTCTTTGCTCTGCTACAATTTCTGCTAGGAGGTGTCCAACTATATCCCAGTCCTTAGTTCTTGTAGGGACCCCTCCCTTATATCTATAGGTCTGCGTTTAGACTAGCCGAGGACTTAGGTGGGTCTGTTCACAAGGAACAGGTCCCCCGCTGCATCGTAGGGAATCAGCTTAGTCCTATTGTAGGGACAGTTTTCCTATCTTTCCTTAGTGTTTGTAGCAGTTCATAACAGCTACTGCATGAATCATCCTCTCATCCGAGACATATGGTACAACCTGTTCTCATGGGACAGTTCCTGCGACTCCGCAGGATCTGTTGCACAGATCAGGATTTTGAAAATCAGGCCCAGGACCTAAAAAATAGGTTCTATGAAAGAGGATATAGTCACAGGATGATCAAGAGCGCTTATCATAGGGCTAAATATTTATACCATCAGAATCTCCTTTATGGATCTCGAGCCACTAATGATGGTGACTTGGTGAGATTCATAACTAAGTTTCACTCACAAGTTCCAGCTATGAGTGAAGTCCTCTGTAGAGCATGGCCAATCCTGAAAGCAGACCCGATAGTCTCAAAATTTATACCAGAGACACCTGCCACTGTGTTTCGACGGTCTAAGAATCTTTGGGACAGGCTTGTTAGAAGCCATTTTTGGATAGTGCTGCAAGGAAATATGGATGCGTTCCCTGTGGGCGCTGCGTGGCTTGTCCCAATGTGGAACACTGCAATGATTTTCTAGACTCTAGCGGATCTACTAATTATAAGAATAAAAAATATATCACCTGTTTATCAAAAAAATGTTGTTTATTATGCTACCTACCTGTGTGGGTTAATTTAAGTTGGACTCACGACACGCCAGCTTAAGGTACATGTAAGAGAACACGTTTTGGGCATAATTGCTGCAGCCAACGACACGGACGTATCCACATTGAAAACTATCCCGCTTCACTTTAAATTGCACCATCAGAGCAATGGTAATCTTTTAAGGGTGAGAGGAATTGACTTGATCGAGATGGGAATTCGTGGCCGACAGATATCCCAGTGCCTGGCCCAATTGGAGTCCAGGTGAATATGGACATTGAACACTGTTCATCCGGCAGGGTTAAATGTAAGTTTCGCTCCATATTTGTGATCACCAGTTGGGTATGAGCTTTGATTATAGTTTACACCCTATAAATGGACTGTTGTTGCCATATGTTGTTTTTATCTATTTTAATTTTGGTTTTTATTTTTGTAAGGTCCTCCTGTGGCATCCATCTTTGATATGTTGGCATATAGCTCTTGCTCCCTAGGATTTCCATCCTTGCCGCAACGACGTGATTCATCTTATCTTTGATATACGGCAAGATTATATATCCTTCTGTGAAATGGCCTTCCATCAGCACAACAAGAAATCATGATACAGCAGTATACTATGTTATATTGTCTTATAATTGTTATATGTACAGTATGTACTAAAGTATTTTTGATTATCTTCATCTTTGTGAAAGCTGAACTGTATATTGATATTTTATGCACCATAATTCTTCTTCTTCTTCAAATACTCTGGACTTATTTTTTCAGATGTAGGGGGATATAGTTATGTGTCTCTTTTCAAGTTGCATATAAGACAGTATGTGATTTAGCTCATGATCTCTCATATTTATGTATTGTATTATTAAGAGGTTTGAATATATACATGTATATGGTTTCTAGTACATCTCCTAATTATGCCATGTGACTGTTGCCTCTCTGGCTGCTGCATAGTTTTGGGGGTGTATTTATATTATTAATTGTTATATCTCTAATCTTAAGTATATTTTCATAGTTTCCCCTCTAGTCTGTGCCTTAGCTGTTGAGGTAATCTAGTCATTGGCATATATAATCTATGGATTGTCAGTTGTTATTAACCCCTTTGTTAAAATTAGTCCCAGGTGGGCTATGGTTACATAAAGAATATACCGGCATTGCAATCATTTTGATATGTGTACATACCGGTCTCTATATTATCATGCGTTCTGCCGAACTAATTGGATGTCGTTCTTGCCAGCACGCATGCGCGCCGTGGTCCCGCCACCTCTGCTGGGCTTTGGCATCTCCAATGCTGTCTAACGCGTGGTCATGTGATCTCTCGCCATTCAGTCCAGATGCTGACGCCGCGGAGCGTCCCGGTTACCATGGATCCATTGTGCACCATGACACTGGGACGTCATTTCCGGGGTGGCCACCAGTGTGATTAGCCCGCGGTTTGCCACATGATGATTGGACATATTTCTTTTAAATATCACATTTTCCACTTACCTATTGCCCCTTGACAAAGGCCCACGCCGAAACGTGCGTCCGGGTTGTGCGCACAGGTTGGTGATCCTCTGGGTACTGACACTTATCACAGGTAATATGTTTATACTTTATATGCTATATTTAGTGTCAGCTACTATTGTGTATGTACACATATAGATTCATCTTTTTTTTTTAAACTATACCCATTGGTTGAGGTTCCCCTTCTAGTGTATATGTGTAAAAAAACAGACACTGACGTCCTTTAGGTGCTGCATATGGTAGCCATATACATGTATATTTAGTTTCCCTGTGTGCTTTTTCCACATAGCAATTATTGTTGGTGTTTTTATCCCACATTAACCTGTTAACATTTTAACAATAAAGTTTATCCAATTTTTGTACATTATGGATGTTTTTGGTTCATCATTTAGGCAATTATATGTCGTCTCTCCCTCTAGTTATGTAAGACTAGATGGTGGCCCGATTCTAACGCATCGGGTATTCTAGAATATGTATGCAGCCGACCGGGCGCAATCAGCAGAGCGGGGTTTAAATTTGGCGCCAAAATCGCTGATTGGTCGCGGCCGGCTGCCGCGACAAATCAGCGAATCGTATTAGTGAGGACCGGGGAGCGGCGCTGCCTGTGCGGGTACTTCCGCTGCGAGCAGCCGGGAGATGAGCGGCTGCTCGCAGCAGAAGTATCCCGACCGGCGGCGCCGCACCCCGGTCCTCCCTTCACACTTGCCGTTGGGAGATCAGCGGCCCTAGCCGCTGATCTCCCGACGGTAGCCACATGGAGGTCAGCGGCGCCGCCGGTAGGGGTAGTTCTGCTGCGGCCGCCATCTTTTTGTGAAATCCTGCGTCGCTGATTGGCCGCGGACGGACCAATCAGCGACGCGGGATTTCCTGGACATAAGGACAGACAGACGGGATAAGACGATTATATATATTAGATGATCTGTCCTCTAGATAGTCCCAGATTTGACAGCCATTGATACTATTTGGGAACATGTTTAGATCTAATTTATATATATGGCTTGCTTCTGTTAGTTACTTTAGTGCTCAGTGTAAGTGAGTACACCCCCCTGTATTCTCAGTACATTATATATACAGCGCTCAGCGTAAGTGAATACACCCACCTGTATTCTCAGTAAGTTATATATACAGCGCTCAGCGTGAGTATGACCCCCGAATTCTCAGTAAATTACATATACAATGCTCAGCGTAAGTGAGCACGCCCCCCTGTATTCTCAGTACGTTACATATACAGTGCTCAGCGTAAGTGAGTACACCCCCTGTATTCTCGGTGCGTTATATATAGAGATGAGCGTTGTTCTACTCGAACTGTTTGCCAATCTCAAATTCGAGCTGTTTTGGGCGGTGTTCGAGCCGTTCGGCGAACACGAACAATTTGAGAAAAATTCGGCTGTTCGAGGTTATGTTCGATAACTGTTCGTGCACCAAAATCATAACTGGATTTTTTCTCAGTAATGATGAAAATTAATGTTAATACGCAGTTTGAGTGTACAGCGGGGTGGGGGGAGGGGCAGGGGATGGATCTCTGCAGGAACAATGAAGATCTCCATTTTTTTTTTCTCTTTCCCGCATTTACAGTGGGGAGGTGCAATCTGTCAGCCTATCAGCAGCGCACACACGGAGCGAAGTGCTTTTTTTCACACAAGCAAGGGCATGTGTCATTGGCAGTGTATGTCACATGTCCTTGCCCTATAAGACCAAGCCATTTTCCCCGTCGCCACCATTTTCTCACTGCTGCAGCTGCGTGTTAGACGGCACCGCTGTTGCTGTGTGCGCTATACCTTGTTAATTTCAAGCCAATTTTCGCACAAATCTACAGATAGCTTGGGAGTAGGGAATAGTTGTGATTGCAGTCCTTTTAAGGACTAGGTTACAGCATTTCCTACGACTTTTATCAGGCAGGTCTGTGCTCTTAAATAGATATGTTGTGGGAGTAAAGACTAATTGTAATTGGAGTCCTTTTCAGGACTAGGTTACATCAGTTCCTATCAGTTTTTGCCAGGCAGGTCTGTGCCAGTGCTGTGCAAGTTTTTTTCACAGCATTTGGCTGAATCTAGCAAAGCTAATCCTTTTTGGCCTATTGCAGAGTGTGTTAGTCAGTGGAGTAGCCTATCTGTGTTGCAAGATATACCACCTGTGTATAGAATACCAATTTTTTCACTGCACCTAGTGAAGTAAAATCTTTTGGGCATAGCATCATTCTATTAGTCCATCTATACTGACCTCCATCAGGTTGCAAATTGAATATAATTTTTTTCTGCATCTAGCTCTGAAAAAATATTGGGCTTCTAGCTGTGTGTGGGACTTGTTGTATTAGTCCATCTATACTGACCTCCATCAGGTTGCAAACTGCATATATTTTTTTCTTCATCTACCTCTGAAAAAATATTGGGCTTCTAGCTGTGTGTGGGACTTGTTCTATTAATCCATCTATACTGACCTCCATCAGGTTGCAAACTGAATATATTTTTTTCTGCATCTACCTCTGAAAAAATATTGGGCTTCTAGCTGTGTGTGGGACTTGTTGTATTAGTCCATCTATACAGACCTCCATCAGGTTGCAAACTGAATATATTTTTTTCTGCATCTACCTCTGAAAAAATATTGGGCTTCTAGCTGTGTGTGGGACTTGTTGTATTAGTCCATCTATACTGACCTCCATCAGGTTGCAAACTGAATATATTTTTTTATGCATCTACCTCTGAAAAAATATTGGGCTTCTAGCTGTGTGTGGGACTTGTTCTATTAATCCATCTATACAGACCTCCATCAGGTTGCAAACTGAATATATTTTTTTCTGCATCTACCTCTGAAAAAATATTGGGCTTCTAGCTGTGTGTGGGACTTGTTGTATTAGTCCATCCATACTGACCTCCATCACGTTGCAAACTGAATATATTTTTTTCTGCATCTACCTCTGAAAAAATATTGGGATTCTAGCTGTGTGTGGGACTTGTTCTATTAATCCATCTATACAGACCTCCATCAGGTTGCAAACTGAATATATTTTTTTCTGCATCTACCTCTGAAAAAATATTGGGCTTCTAGCTGTGTGTGGGACTTGTTGTATTAGTCCATCTATACTGACCTCCATCAGGTTGCAAACTGAATATATTTTTTTCTGCATCTACCTCTGAAAAAATATTGGGCTTCTAGCTGTGTGTGGGACTTGTTCTATTAATCCATCTATACAGACCTCCATCAGGTTGCAAGCTGAATATATTTTTTTCTGCATCTACCTCTGAAAAAATATTGGGCTTCTAGCTGTGTGTGGGACTTGTTCTATTAATCCATCTATACAGACCTCCATCAGGTTGCAAACTGAATATATTTTTTTCTGCATCTAGCTCTGAAAAAATATTTGGCCTTCTAGCAGTGTGTGGGACTTTCTCTATTAGTCCATCTATACTAACCTCCATCAGGTTGCAAATTGAATATAATTTTTTTCTGCATCTAACCCAGCCAATAGTTTTGGCCTAATACCACAGTTTGGCCACTCAGCTCTGCTCGGTTCCCATCCATTGTTTTTTTGTGCAAACAACTCCAGAGTTGTTAATTAGTTAACCACCAAAATGAGTGGAAAAAGGCCTGCTGCTGGTGGAAAGGGGACTAGGCGTGTTGGGAAGGGGAAAAAAGGTTGTGTCCGTGGGGTAGGTGTTAAAGCAACAGTAACATCTGCAGAAGAAAGACCATCTTCCAGCCAAACTAAAATGTCTACTTCTTTTAGCGGACAATGTGATAAGATCCCTTTCTTATGGCCACGCCAATCGCTACAAATTCCAGATGAGGCACAAAAACAGCAGGTGCTTCAACGGATATCAAGTGCTCCTTTAAGTGGGCTCTCCTCCACATCAACTTCAACATCACAAATACTCCAGTCCTCAAAGGTGTCACCCCAATCGCACTTGCTTCCTCACAGCTCCCAAATCTCCAGCTGCCCGTCTGAGTATGAGGTAGAACAGATGGTTGAGTCTGCAGAGCTGTTTACTCATACTATAGCCTGGGAATCAGAGGTCGACTCCAGCGCTTCTGTGAATCCAGACGAGGAAATGATCTGCACTGATGCCCAGAATCTTTATGAGTCGGATCCAGGACCAGACGCAGAAGGTTCTGACCATAATGTAGACCCTCATTCCCAAACTGTAACTCCTGTTGGTGGAGACAATGAGGAAGACGATGATAAGACTCAAATACCTGATTGGAGCGACAATTTTAGTTTTTTGTCAGGGCAGGAACAGGTTGGCTCTGAGGACGACGGGTGTGATAACGCACAGGGTGATGATGATGAGGTTGGAGATCCCACTTACTGTCAACCCACAGTCAGCCAAGAGATGAGGTCAGCAGAGGAGGTGGAGGAAGATGCTAGTGACGACGAGGTCAGGTTGCGCCTTCCTGGACAGAGACGTAGTACTGGAAGCACGTCAACAACTGCATCCTCAAACACAACTCTGCCTCTCACCACAAGTCGTGGTGGCTCTTCAGGTCGCATGGGTGCTAAGCCTTGCATAGCCTGGGCATTTTTTCAGATCGATAAAGATGACCCAACTCATGTTATCTGTAACATTCGTCAGCAAAAGCTAAGTAGAGGCCAAAAAATACATAGTTTGAGTACTTCATGCATGAACCGGCACATGGACATGAAGCATAAGTTGCAGTGGGAAGCTCAGTGTGCTACAATGCGGCCTAGCCGGCCGGGCCAACCACCGTCTGCCATATCTTGTGCATCCGCGGCCTCTTCATCCTCTGTGACTGGGGGGACAGCAGTCACACCTGTTTTGGGGCGCAGACCTGCCACCTCTTTACCCGCAACAGCCAGCGTGATTGGCAGGTCATCATTTTCTTTGGAGGTGGTAACACCAGCTGGTGTTGAGCGCTGTCCGACATCGATAGCACCACCTTTGGATCAAGGCAACCTAACATGTCCGCCTGCATCTTCCTCACAGACCGGCAGTTTGCCGGGGACACCCTTCTCAACCCCGTCTAAGCACAATAGCCAGCCCTCGGTCCCTCAGATGTGGACAAGTAAAAGACCATTTCCTCCTAGCCATGAGAAAGCTAAGAGGTTGAATTTCACCATCTGCAAGTTCTTGGCTACAGAAATGCTGCCTTTCCGCCTGGTGGACACAGAGGATTTTCGAGACCTTATGTCCGTCGCAGTGCCCCAGTACCAGATGCCCAGTCGGCACTACTTCTCAAAGAAAGGTGTGCCTGCGCTCCACCAGCATGTCGCACACAACATCACTGCTTCTTTGAGAAACTCTGTGTGTGACAGGGTGCATTTCACCACAGACACTTGGACGAGTAGGCATGGACAGGGGCGTTACATGTCGCTGACTGGGCACTGGGTAACTATGGTGACAGCAGGACAAGGGGCTGCTGTCCAAGTCTTGCCGTCCCCACGAGTTGTGCGCCAATCCTCTTTATGTCAAAGTTCCTCCACTGCTTCTGCCTCCTCAACCTCCTCTCGGTCTTCCACCTGCACCCAAAGCCTGTCTGGTCATGCCACAAGCTTTCTAACTGTGCAGAAGGGATCCTGCACACCTCCTTACTATGCTGGCAGTAGGGCTCAACGTCATCAGGCGGTTTTTACATTGAAATGTCTGGGAAATGTGAGTCACACAGCTGAGGAGTTGTGGTCAGCTCTGGAGAACCAATTTCATGAATGGTTGTCTCCACTGGACCTGAAACCAGGGAAGGCCGTGTGCGACAATGCTGCAAACCTGGGTGCGGCCCTTCGCCGGGGCAATGTCACACACGTGCCTTGTATGGCTCACGTGTTGAACCTGGTTGTCCAGCAATTTTTAGCCCACTATCCCAGACTAGATGGCCTTCTGAAGAGGGCACGGTCGCTGTGTGCTCACTTTCGCCGTTCGCATCCCGCAGCTCAGCGACTTACATCTCTACAGAAGTCGTTGGGCCTGCCACTTCACCGGCTAAAATGCGATGTGCCTACCCGGTGGAATTCACATGTTGCAGCGACTGTGGCAGTACCGACAAGCCCTGGTGCAATACGTTCTGACGTATAGCCTGGGCCAACGAGATCCAGAGGTGGGGCAAATCACGCTGGAGGAGTGGTCTCAGATCAGGGACCTATGCACCCTTCTGCACAGTTTTGAAATGGCGACGAAGATGTTTAGTGCTGACGATGCCATTATCAGCATGACTATTCCGGTGATTTACATGCTGGAGCACATGTTAAACAGAATTCGGAATCAGGTGGTGGCACAAGAGGAGGTGGAGGAAGTAGAGGAGGAGGAGTTGTATGCGGAAGGGCTAACATCTGCAAGGTCCAGACGGTCGGCAGCACCAAGGCGGCAGGCATGTGAGGGTGGGGGAGATGGTTTTACCAGGGCGCATGGTAGCAGCCAAACTAGTGAGGAAGGTGCAGGAGCCCAGGAAGAAGTGGAGGACGAACTGATGGAAGACTCATCAGATGAGGGAGACCTTGATCACATTTCTGTTGTGCGAGGTTGGGGGGAGAGGACAGAGGAAGGAAGCATGATTGTTACCTCGCCACCAACACAACAGGGACTTGGTGCTCCTGGATGCGCAACACACATGAGTGCCTTCTTGCTGCACTACCTGCAACATGACCCTCGAATTGTGAGAATTAGAAATAATCCTGACTACTGGGTTGCCACACTGTTAGATCCCCAGTACAAAAGTAAATTTGCAGAAATTATTCCTGCCATAAAAAGGGATGCACGCATGCAGGAGTATCAGCAGAGACTGTTGCAGAATCTTACATGTGCTTTTCCACAAAATACCAGTGGTGCACGTAGTGAATCTCACAGTTCCAACTTGCCAACCGTGGGACCGTCAAGTGTTCAGCACTCAAACCGTAACAGAACCACAGTATCTGCTGGTAACATCAATTTTGCGGAATCATTTCACCACTTTTTTAGCCCATCCTTTGCAAGGCCACAGGAGACAAGAAGTCTGACACATAGCCAACGCCTAGAGACGATGGTACAAGAGTATCTCCAAGTAAACATTGAAGCCATGACTGTGTCACTGGACCCTTGCTCTTTTTGGGCTTCCAATCTGGATAAATGGCCGGAGCTAGCCACTTACGCCTTGGAGATCTTGTCATGCCCCGCAGCCAGCGTTCTGTCTGAACGTGTGTTCAGCGCTGCTGGTGGTGTGCTGACAGATAAGCGCACGCGGCTCTCCACTGATAATGTAGACAGACTCACGTTCATAAAGATGAACAAATCATGGATCCGAAACGACTTTTCTACCCCTGTGTCATCCTGGGGAGAGTAAAAGCTTGATGATTGGTTAAAATCACCCTACCAACCGTTTTAAGCTTTCAAATTACTAATCATGTTTATCTGTATCTTGGCTGGAAAATAATTTGGGCTTTGTAGCAGTGTGCAGCACTGATTCTATTAGGCCATCTATAATAAGCTCCACCAGATTTAAAATTATTAATCATGTTTATCTGTATCTTGACTGGAAAATAATTTGGGCTTTGTAGCAGTGTGCAGCACTGATCCTATTAGGCCATCTATACTAAAGCTTCACCAGATTTAAAATTAATAATAATTTTTAGCTGCATCTAGCCCGGAAAATAATTTTGGGGCTCCGAGATGCGCAAGACACATAAGTGCCTTCTTGCTGCACTACCTGCAGCATGACACTCATATTGTCAGAATTCGAAGTAATCATGACTACTGGGTTGCCACACTCTTAGATCCCCCAAACTTTTCGATCAACCTTTTCATTTTAATAAAGACCAAAAAAATGGTCATTTTTGAAATTATAAGCATTAGCAGGTTGTTAGAAACTGAAATCAAACAGTTTTCAACTTAAAACTTTATTCTAGGTGATGTTACATTTTCACATAGGACCCCTTGTTCGAAAGGAGCTTCTGAACTCTCTCGTCCATTGAATTTGTCAGGTTTTGGATGGTTTCTGCTTCAATTGTTTTGCATGAGGACAGAATACCCTCCCAGAGCTGTTGCTTAGATGTGAACTGCCTCCCGCCATCATAGACACTCCTTTTAATGATGCTCCAAAGGTTCTGAATGGGGTAGAGGTCAGGGGAGCATGGGGGTCACACCATAAGTTTGTCCCCTTTTATGCTCATATCAGCCAGAGATGCAGATGTTTTATGTGCAGCATGAGATGGTGCATTATCATGCAAAAAAATGATCTTGCTGTGAAATACACGGTTCTTCTTCTTGAACCATGGCAGGAAGTGCTGTTTGAGAAAATCCACACACATTATGGAGTTCATCTTTAGCGCCTTCAGGGATCCTAAAGGGGCCGACAATCTCTCTCCCCATGATTCCAGCCCAAAACATTACTCCACCTCCTCCTTGTTGGCGCTGTAGCCGTGTTTGCGTGGGTGTCCATCAACCAGCCATCCTCCACTCCATCCATCTGGACCATCGTGCGCTGCACGGCACTCATCCGTGAACAAAACAGTTTTGAAATCAGTCTTCATGTAATGTTTGGCCCACTGGAGCCGTTTCTGCTTGTGTGAAGTGGATAGAGGAGGTCGACAGGATGGCGTATGCACAGCTGCAAACCTCTGAAGGACCCTGCATCTTGTTGTTCGGGGGATGTTGGAGGCACCAGCAGCTTCAAAAACTTGTCTGCTGCTATGACAAGGCTTTTTTGCCGCTGCTCTTTCAACCTGACGTAATTGCCTGTAGGAAAGAGTCCTCAATTTGCCCTTATCAGCACGCACACGTGTGTACTGTGAATCAGCTACATACTTCTTGATTGCCAAGACACTTCATCCTGATCATCGCACAATGTTGATTGTAGTCATGCCTTGACCTAAACACTCCACAATTTGTTGCTTCTCAGCAGCCGACACATCCTTTTTCTTTCCCATTTTGGCAGAAAATGTAGGCTGCTTAATAATGTGAGACAGCCTTCTTAAGTAGTCTTGCCTTTCATTGGACACAGCTGCCAAACTAATTAGCACAGGTGTCTGCAATTGCTTACAGTGATATAAAGAGCCCTGACACACATCACCATCAATGAGTTTAACTGACAAACAAACAAATTCTTCCCTTATCACTCCTAAACACTTTTTGCATAATAATTTGGAACACAGTGTACATGTGCTTTTCCACAAAACACCAGTGGTTCACGTAGTGAATCTTACAGTTCTAACTTGCCAACCGTGGTCTGTATGGAGTTGTTCAATAAAGGGCCCAAAATTAAGATAACATAGATGGGAGAGGTCTCTATGAATAGGAATTCCTAAGTATTTGATACCCTGTGAGGGCCAGGCAAAGGGAAAGTTGGACTGGATGGAATCCTATATGGATTTGGGGAGGGAGACATCGAGGGCCTCAGACTTCGCTGCATTGATTTTAAAATTTGACCATGTAACAAAGTGATCTATTTCAGCCATAACAGCATGGATGGATATATGTGATTGAGTGATATATACTAGGACATCATCAGCAAATAGAGAGCACTTGTACTCGGTGCCTCCCACCTCAATCCACCTAATATTGGGGTTATGGCGAATTGATGAGAGCAGGTGCTCCGTCACTAGGATGTATAAGAGAGGGGACAGAGAACATCCCTGCCTTGTCCCATTGGTGATTGTGAAAGTTGATGAAAATGTTCTGACGCGCCCCCTGGGCCTTGGGACACCTGGAGCCGGACCCTTTTTGATGGATGCTGGTGGTTGTAGTCTCCGTGGCGGCGACCCGGTTCCGTGGCTCAGGGCGGTCAAACCAGTGGCGGAACTATTTATGTGGTTTTGATGTTTAAATGTCCGACTACGCCACCCGTGGATTGCGGTCAGAGTGAACCGCCGCTCCAGGGCAGACCGCTGAGGCTGGTGTTGTGGGTGCAGCAGAGCGTAGCATAACTCCCCACGGGAGGAGTATAGCCTCAGGGCAGTGTATGCGGAGGATGGGGGTGATGGTGCAGGGCAGCAGCAGTAACGACACGGAGTCAGTGATGCAGTCCAGGGCCTTTACTCACAGTTCTTATTATCCAGACCACGTCTGCAGGTAACGGCTGCCCACGTCGTACTGTGCTCACCAGGTGAGGGGCTCAGACAACTCCCAGATAACTTTGGAGCGCTTCACAGGACCCCCTTTGTGTGTCCTTTGTCTGGCCTTTCTTACCAACCCTTCTGTCCGGCTGCCTCGGGCCTCCTCTTGGTAAACTTGGCGCCAGTTTCCCTGACCCTATGTGGTGCCTTCCTAGCGGGTGTAGCGAGGGGCTGCGCCACATAAAATGTCACAGCCTCCTGTTTCTAGCTGAGGGTCGTTTCCTGCCTCCACTAGTTTCGGGGACCGGTCTCCCCCTTTGGCCTGACCCCTCCACGCAGGTGGATTCGGGCGTGCGGTGGCGACTCGCCCGTCCGCACCCCTGGGATCCCTTCGTTCCTCGTTCCTGGAGCCTTCTCCGCTCCTCTTCCTTCCTTCTCCCTCTTCCAGGCCTGGGCCTCTGTTACTAGGCCCGCCTCCGGAGCAGAGCTCATGCAGAGCCCCTGCTCCCTGCCACTTCTGCTCAGACTTCTCTGCACTGAACTAAGATGGTGCCCACCTTTTATACTCCCTTCTCAATGCACCCAGGAACTGCTTCCTCCCTGCTCCTGCACTACAGGGTTCCCTTTCCTCAGTGTTCCCTCCCCCTACTCCAGCCAGGGACAGGGACTGTCGTGCCCATCTCAGGGGCATATTGGTCGCCCTGCCCCACGGCAATGTGGTGTAATGCATGCAGGTGTCGGGTCCTGATCCACACTACATCCTTACCTGAGAGTGAGATATCACACCTCTGGGTGAGGTGCAATACCTCTGTAGCAACCGAGCCCTCAGGGTGCTACAGTTCCATTTATCTTCAGCCTAGGTGACGTATTGCGATACAGGGCCGTGATTTTGGCTATAAAAGGGTCCCCTAGACCCCTACCCCAAGCTTTTTAAGAGAATCATATATGGCGTGCCAGGAGAATCTATGGAATGCTTTCTCAGCATCCAACGAGAGTATCTAATTACAAATTTTTAACTGCATCTAGCCCAGGAAATACTTTGTGCCTAGTAGCAGTGTCTGCTAGTCAGCGGATTATCCCGGCTGTTAAGCAAGCTACACCACCTGTAGTTTGGACACTTAATTTTTTCAAAGGAAATGCTTCGGGACCACGGGATACTCAGTGAAGAGCATCAGGAGGCACCCCAAGGCATAGGGGCTGGGACTGGCAGTAGGATGCCTTGCGGTGGACAGCCGAGCTCGATCCTTATAAAAGCTTTTTAACTGCAGCAGCTTTAGTGGACGCTACTGGAGCTGGAATTACCGCGGCTGCTGGCATGAGACTTGCCCTCCAATAGATCCTTGTAAATGGATTTAAAGTGTATTCATTCAAATTAGAGAGACAATTTAAATTAAAAAGCTTAGAGCTGCCTCCACCACAGGGGGGCTCGCTCGACCCACCAGCGGACAGGCACCAGTATTGGGAGAGGGGGGCTGGCCGTCAGGGTTCACCGCGGCTCTGGCACAAACCCGGCGACACGGAGGTAGCACGGGCAGGAGCGGACTGAACGTGTCGGCTTCTCACTTTCTGGATTTTAGAAGGGCATGACATGCCTATATTTGTGTCTCCCCCTCCTTTTACTCCTCCACCTCTTTTCTTTTCGCATGACTATATGTACTTGTCACTTTTCCGTGTGTTAGTTGTGTCTTCTAAGCAGTTTGTCAGCTTTTGGACACCTTTGAAGGTGTTTTCTATGTGTTTCTATGTGTTTTTGTTTGCCTGCCATTGGTTTTAACGGTGTTCGAAGGTGTTCGACGAACAGTTCGACGAACAGTTCGGCGAACACACGGGTGTTCGACGAACCGAACCGAACTCGAACACTACGGGGGTGGCTCAACACTAGTTATATATACAGAGCTTAGCGTGAGTACACCCCCCGTATTCTCAGTATGTTATATATACAGCGCTCAGTGTAAGTGAATACTCCCCGCTGTATTCTCAGTATATTATACATACAGCACTCAGAGCAAGTGAGTGCACCCACCTGTTTTCTCGGTATATTATACATACAGTGCTCAGCGTAAGTGAGTACACCCCTGTAATCTCAGTACGTTACATCTACAGCGCTTAGCGTGAGTACACCCTCTGTATTCTCAGTGCATTATACATACAGCGCTCAGCGTAAGTGAGTACACCCCCCTGTATTCTCAGTACGTTCCACCTACAGCGTTCAGCGTAAGTGAGTACACCCACTGTATTCTCAGTATATTACATATACAGCGCTCAGCGTGAGTTCACCCCCATGTATTTTCATTATGTTACATATACAGTGCTCAGCGTGAGTAAACCCCCCTGTATTCTCAGTACGTTCCATCTACAGCGCTCAGTGTGAGTACACCCCCTGTATTCTCAGTACGTTACATATACAGCGCTCAGCGTAAGTGAGTACACCCCATGTATTCTCAGTACATTATATATACATTGTTCAGCGTGAGTACACCGCCTGCATTCTCAGTACGTTATACATACAGCGCTCACGTAAATGAGTACATCCCCCTGTATTCTCAGTACGTTACACATACAGCGCTCAGCGTAAGTGAGTACACCCCTATGTATTCCCAGTACGTTATATATACAGCGCTCAGTGTAAGTGAATACTCCCCGCTGTATTCTCAGTATATTATACATACAGCACTCAGAGCAAGTGAGTGCACCCACCTGTTTTCTCGGTATATTATACATACAGTGCTCAGCGTAAGTGAGTACACCCCTGTAATCTCAGTACGTTACATCTACAGCGCTTAGCGTGAGTACACCCTCTGTATTCTCAGTGCATTATACATACAGCGCTCAGCGTAAGTGAGTACACCCCCCTGTATTCTCAGTACGTTCCACCTACAGCGTTCAGCGTAAGTGAGTACACCCACTGTATTCTCAGTATATTACATATACAGCGCTCAGCGTGAGTTCACCCCCATGTATTTTCATTATGTTACATATACAGTGCTCAGCGTGAGTAAACCCCCCTGTATTCTCAGTACGTTCCATCTACAGCGCTCAGTGTGAGTACACCCCCTGTATTCTCAGTACGTTACATATACAGCGCTCAGCGTGAGTACACCACCCTGTATTTTCAGTATGTTACATATACAGCGCTCAGCGTAAGTGAGTACACCCCATGTATTCTCAGTACATTATATATACATTGTTCAGCGTGAGTACACCGCCTGCATTCTCAGTACGTTATACATACAGCGCTCACGTAAATGAGTACATCCCCCTGTATTCTCAGTACGTTACACATACAGCGCTCAGCGTAAGTGAGTACACCCCTATGTATTCCCAGTACGTTATATATACAGCGCTCAGCGTAAGTGAGTAAACCCCCTGTATCCTTAGTACGTTACATCCACAGCGCTCAGCCTAAGTGAGTACACCCATGTATTCTTTGTAAATTACATATACAGTGCTCAACTTAAGTGAGTACACCCCCCTGTATTCTCAGTACGTTATATATACAGCGCTCGGCTTAAGTGAATACACTCCCCTGTATTTTCAACACGTTATATATACAGCGCTCAGTGTAAGTGAGTACACCCCGCTGTGTTCTCAGTTTGTTAGGCTATGTGCCCACGTAGCGTTTTTGTAGCATTTTTACGGCCGCGAAAAAGGCTTGTAAAACCGTCTGCCATGCAAAGCAATGTGAATTCGGATGTGCTGTGCACATGATGCGCTAATTAGCGCGCCGAATTTGCATTGCGTTGCAAAACGCAGCATGACCATTTCTACCGCGATTACGCTGCAAATTCGCGGCCATTGAGGAACATTGAAGCGCAGCAAACCCGTAGGTATATGTGGATTTGCTGCGTTTCAATTAAACTCAATGGCCACGAATTTGCAGCGTAATCGCGGTGCGTGTGCTTCCCAGGATAAAGAGGAGACTACAACTCCTCTTCATCCCGGCTAGCACGCGGTGAAAAAAAGAAATAAAAAAGTTCAAAATAAAAAAAACCTGTATACTCACCTCTCCGGTCTCCTCCCGGCAGCGTCCTCTCTTCTCGGCGTCCCGCAGTGTACTTGCAGGACCTGCGGTGACGTCATTTAGTCAGCTGATGGTCACGCGACCGCTGACGTCAGCGGTCAGGTGATGGTCGCGTGACCATCAGCTGACTAAATGACGTCACCGCAGGTCCTGCCAGTACACCACGGGACACCGAGGAGAGAGGATCGCCGCCGGGAGGAGACTGGAGAGGTGAGTATACAGGGTTTATTTATTTTTAACTTTTTAATTCTTTTTTTTTTTTTTTTTTACTATAGATGCAGCATTTAAAGCATCTAAGTTGGTCACACAATATAAATCCATGCCGGTTGCATGGATTTATATTGTGTGACCAACTTGCCAAGCACTTTTCCAAGTGATGCTTAAAATTGCTTGGAAAAGTGCTTGAAAAAACGCATGCGAAAACACACGTAAAAACGCTGAAGAAACTCTTCTCTCTGGCAGAAAAAACGCATGTAAATCTGCATGTAAATCTGCATGCATTTTTTTCTGCCAGAGAGAGGCAAAAACGCTCTGCATCAAATCTGCTACGTGGGCACATAGCCTTATACATTCAGCTCTCAGCGTAAGTGAGTAAACCCCCCTGTATTTTCAGTATGTTACATATGCAGCGCTCAGCGTGAGTACACCCCCCTGTATTTTCAACATGTTATATATACAGCACTCAGCGTAAGTGAGTACACCCCCTGTATTCTCAGTACGTTATACATACAGCGTTCAGCCTAAGAGAGTACACCCCCCTTGTATTCTCAGTAGGTTCCATTTACAGCGCTCAGCGGAAGTGAGCATAGCCTCTGTATTTTCAGTACGTTAAATATACAGCGCTCAGCGTAAGTGAGTACACCCCCCCTGTATTCTCAGTACATTATATATACAGCATTCAGCGTAAGTGAGTACACCCCCTGTATTCTCAGTATGTTCCATCTACAGCACTCAGCGTGAGTACACCACTGTATTCTCAGTACGTTATATATACAGCACTCAGCGTAAGTGAGTACACCCCCTTGTATTCTCAGTACGTTCCATTTACAGCGCTCAGCGGAAGTGAGTACACCTCCCTGTATTTTCAGTAAGTTAAATATATACAGCGCTCAGCGTGAGTACACCCCTCTGTATTCTCAGTACGTTACATCTACAGCACTCAGCGCAAGTGAGTACACCCCCCTGTATAATCAGTACATTATATATTCAGCGGTCAGCGTAAGTGAGTACACCCCCCTGTATTCTCTGTACGTTATACAAACAGCACTCAGCGTAAGTGAGTACACCCCCTGTATACTCAGTACGTTATATATACAGTGCTCAATGTAAGTGAGTACACCCCCTGTATTCTCAGTACGTTATACATACAGCGTTCAGCCTAAGTGAGTACACCCCCTGTATTCTCAGTACGTTCCATTTACAGCGCTCAGCGGAAGTGAGTATAGCCTCTGTATTTTCAGTACGTTAAATATACAGCGCTCAGCGTGAGTGAGTACACCCCCCTGTATTCTCAGTATGTTATACATACAGCACTCAGCGTAAGTGAGTACACCCCGCTGTATACTCAGTACGTTATATATACAGTGCTCAGTGTAAGTGAGTACACCCTCTGTATTCTCAGTACGTTATACATACAGCGCTCAATGTAAGTGAGTACACCCTCTGTGTATTCTCAGTACGTTTTACATACAGCGCTCAGTGTGAGTACACCCCCCTGCATTCTCAGTACGTTATACATACAGCGCTCAGCGCAAGTTAGTACACCCTCTGTATTCTCAGTAGCTTATACATACAGCACTCAGCGTAAGTGAGTACACCCCCCTATATTCTCAGTAAGTTATACATACAGCACTCAGCGTGAGTACACCCCCTGTATTCTCAGTACGTTATACATACAGCGTTCAGTGTAAGTGATTACACCCCCTGTATTCTTAGTACGTTATACATACAGCGCTCAGTGTAAGTGAGTACACCCTCTGTATTCTCAGTACGTTAAACATACAATGCTTAGCGTAAGTGAGTACACCCCCTGTATTCTCAGTACGTTAAACATACAGCGCTTAGCGTAAGTGAGTACACCCCCCTGTATTCTCAGTACGTTACATCTACAGCACTCAGCGTAAGTGAGTACACCCCCCTGTATAATTAGTACGTTATACATACAGCGCTTAGTGTAAGTGGGTACACCCCCATGGAATTTCAGTACGTTATTCATTAACTGCTTAGTGTAAGTGAGTACACCCCCACCGTATTCTCAGGACGTTATACATACAGCGCTCAGCGTGAGTACACCCCCTTGTATTCTCAGTACCTTATACATACAGCGCTCAGATTGAGTACACCCTCTGTATTCTCAGTACGTTATACATACAGCACTCAGCGTAAGTGAGTACACTCCTTGCATTCTCGGGACATTATACACACAGCGCTCAGCGTAAGTGAGTACACTCCCTATATTCTCAGTACGTTATACATACAGCGCTCAGCGTGAGTACACCCCCCTGTATTCTCAGTACGTTATACATACAGAAGGTAAGTGAGTACATCCCCCTGTATTCTCAGTATGTTATACATGCAGCGCTCAGCGTATGTGAGTACACCCCTCTGCATTCTCAGTACGTTATATATGCAGTGCTTAGGGTAAGTGAGTACACCCCCCTGTATTCCCAGTACGTTACATATTCAGTGCTCAGCGTAATTGAGTACACCCCCTGTATTCTCAGTATGTTTTTATATACAGTGCTCAGCGTAAGTGAGTACATCCCCCTGTATTCTCAGTACATCTTATATATGCTGGATGCGTCCTTCTGTCCGAAGGTGGGATGGGTGGCGCCTGCACAGTGTGACGCCGGAGTCAGCACTTGTGCATTCCGCACTATGGCGCAATTTTATTGAAGACACTGTATATGCGAATTAGCAGACAGTGTCTTTAAAAAAATGGTGCAGAATAGCGCGGTATGTGCACGTGCTGACTCTGGCGCCATTAATAAAATTAAAAATGTTCCATTAAAAATGCTCGCCACCTGGGCGTAGAACGTGATCAATAGCTAGTTATACTCTATGGAGAACTATGGGAAGCCCTTTAAACTATATGGAGGCCTATGGGAGTGCATTATACTATGTAAAAGCCTATGGGGAGTGCATTATACTATATGGAGACCTATGGGAAGTGCATTATACCATACGGAAGCATATGGGGAGTGCATTATACTGTATGGAGGCCTATGGGGAGTAAATTATACTCTATGGAGGCCTATGGGGAGTGCATTATACTATATGGAGGCCTATGGGGAGTTCATTATACTATGTCAAGGCCTATGTGCATTATGCTACGTGAAGACCTATGGGGAGTGCATTATACTGTATGGAGGATTATGGGGAGTACATTATATTGTACGGAGGACTATGGGGAGTGCATTATTCTATATACAGTGTGGGGATTACAGTGAGGAGGCCATTCCACAGTAAGGGGGTCATCATTCAGTGTGGGAGCTAATGTGGGGCCTTTGTATAGTGTGGGGGCAATCATATAGTGTTGGGGCCATCAAACAGTTTGGGGGCTACGAAGGGGTCAGTATACTGTGTGGGGCGTACTATACAGTGCGAGAGTCATTATACTGTGTATAGGAGAGCATCATACTGTGTAGAGAGGAGCAGTACAGGGGGAGACCTGGGACATTATTAACCCCTTTACAACCCAAGGTGGTTTGCACGTTAATGACCAGGCCAATTTTTACAATTCTGACCATTGTCGCTTTGTGAGGTAATTACTCTTGAACGCTTCAACGGATCCCCCTAATTCTGAGATTGTTTTTTTCGTGACATATTGTACTTCATGATTGTGGTAAAATTTCTTTGACATCACTTGCATTTATTTGTGAAAAAAAACGGAAATTTGGCAAAAATGTAGAAAATTTAGCAATTTTCAAAATTTGAATTTTTATGCCCTTAAATCAGAGAGATATGTCACACAAAATAGTTAATAAATAACATTTCCCACATGTCTACTTTACATCAGCACAATATTGGAACCAAAATTTATTTTTATTAGGGAACTATAAGGGTTAAAAGTTGACCAGCGATTTCTCATTTTTCCAACAAAATTTACAAAACCATTTTTTTAAGGGACCACATCACATTTGAAGTCACTTTGAGGGGTCTTTATGACAGAAAATACCCAAAAGTGACACCATTCTAAAAACTGCACCCCTCAAGGTGCTCAAAACCACATTCAAGAACTTTATTAACCCTTTAGGTGCTTCACACCAATTAATTGAACTTGAAAGGAAAAAATGAACATTTAACTTTTTTTCACTAAAATATTATTTTAGACCCCAATTTTCATATTTTCACAAGGGTACCGGGAGAAATTGGACCCGAAAAGTTGTGCAATTTCTACTGAGTACTCCGATATCTCACATGTGGGGGAAAGCCATTGTTTGAGCACACAGCAGGGCTCGGAAGGGAAGGAGCGCCAATTAACGTTTTCAATGTAAAACTCGCCGGAATTGACAGCGGACCCCATGAGAGCCCCTGATGTGCCTAAACAGTGGAAACCCCCCACAAGTGACCCCATTTTGGAAACTAGACCCCTCAGGGAACTTATTTAGATGTGTGGTGAGCACTTTGAACCCCCAAGTATTTTGCAAAGGTTTATGACGTAGAGCCGTGAAAAAAAAAATCATTTTTTTTCCACAAAAACGATCTTTTAGCTGCAATATTTTTATTTTCATGAGGGTACTAGGAGAAATTGGACACCAAAAGTTGTTGCGCAGATGCCCCATGTGTTGGCGAAAACTACTGTTTGGGCGCATGTCAGGGCCTGGAAGGGAAGGAGTGACGCTTTTGAATGGTCTGCGGGCGTCATGTCACGCTCTCAGAGCCCCTGATGTGCCTAAACAGTGGAAATGCCCAATAAGTGCCCCCTTTTTGGAAACTAGACCTCCAATGAATTTATCTAGATGTGTGGTGAGCCCATTGAACCCCCAGGTGCTTCACAGAAAATTATAATGTTGACTTGTGAAAATAAAAAAAAAACATTTTTTTCCACAAAAATGCAAAAAAAATATATTTTCACAAGGGTACCAGGAGAAATTACACCCCATAAGTTGTTGTGCAATTTCTCCTGAGTACACTGAAACCCCATGTGTTGGAGAAAACTACTGTTTGGGCGGATGTCAGGGCTCGGAAGGGAAGGAGTGACTTTTTGGAAATGGTAGCTGATTTTTGAATTGTATAATGTAGTGTCATACGTCAGTTGTGTAGGACAACCTGACGAACACTACACAGCTGACGTATGACAACTTGACGAACATTACGTCAGCTGTGTAGTGTTCATCAGGTTGTCATACGTCAGAAATTAATTTAATAGTCCATGGAAGTATGGTACCTTTTGAAGCAGTCTTTCATGCACAGGCCAGGTTTGTCGGGGCAGGTCTCACATTGATAAATGGTGACCTTGCGTATTCCCCTTTTATAACACACTCGGCACCTCTTTTGTGACTTACCTTTTTTTCCGCTGTGAGGGATCTGCCCCGGGAAATACTGGCCTGGTACAATTCGAGGTCCTTCAGTCCTGGAAGTACTGGGGCCCGCTCCGTCACCGCTTCCAAATATCAGGGCCTTGATAACTGTCTCCTGGAAGTGAAGATACGACGTAGAAGTCTGGCCTGCACATTGTGACAGAATGAAAGCGTTGTGCATTGCCATCTGTACAATGTGCACAGCCAGCTTCTTATACCATATCTTGGCCTTTCTCAAAGCACTGTACGGCTGGAGGACTTGATCAGAGAGATCAACTCCCCCCATGTACTTGTTGTACACCACTACACAGTCTGGTTGGGCGACCTGTGTAGTGGAACCTCGTACAGTGCTGAGGGTGCTTCCATCACCATGTATGGTGGTCAAGAAAAGGACATCCCTTTTGTCCTTGTACTTGACCACCAGCAGGTGGTCGCTACATTGGGCTCTGCTCTCTCCCCTTCTGAGAAGCTGCCCAATTAGCGTCTTTGGGAGGCCTCTCTGATTTTTGCGGACAGTACCGCAGGCTGCGGTACGTCGCACAGAGAGGGACTTGAAGAGCGGGATACTTGTATAAAAGTTATCCACGTACAGGTGATAACCTTTATCCAGCAGTGGGTGCACCAAGTTACACAATTTTCGCACTCACTCCCAGAACAGGGGGGCATTCAGGGGGTTCAATCCGGGAGTCCTTCCCTTCATAAACTCTAAACTTATCAGTGTACCCTGAGGTACTCTCACAAAGTTTATACAGCTTGATCCCGTACCTTGCCCTCTTACTGGGCAGGTACTGCCGGAATCCAAGCCGTCCCTTAAAATGAATTAGGGACTCATCCACGCAGATGTCCCTTTGGGGCACGTACACTTCAGCAAACTTGTTGTTGAAGTGTTCGATGACCGGCCGAACTTTGAAAAGACGATCAAAGTTCGGGTCATCGCGTGCAGGACACCTTGCATTATCTTGGTAATGAAAGAACTTGTGGATGGCCTGAAAACGTTTCCGGATCATGACCACTCGGAACACTGGAGTGTTATACAAAACGTCAACACTCCAGTATTGCCGAACTTCTGGCTTCTTCAGGATCCCCATAAGAAGTACCAGGCCCCAAAAGTTCATCATTTCTACTGCGTCTACAGGAGACCAGTTAGAAAATGATGAAGAGGGGTTTTGTTCCAAATTTGATGAGGGTATAAATTAGTTTGGCCCACCATAAGGTTTACAAAATCCTCAGAGAAAAAGACTTTGAAAAAGTCTAGTTCTGTGAGGTCGGTGGTGTCAAACTTGATTCCTGATTCCGCCAAGAAATCAGGATTCAGTGGCTCATAATTTTCAGGGGGAGAGGTCCATACGGGGTCAGTAGTGGGGGGCGCTGGATCATCTCTCCTGCGACGACTGCGGGGCGGTCCAGCAGCACTTGAGGAGCAAGAGGAGGAAGAAAAGGAGGAGGAGGAAGACGACGAGAAGTCGGAAAAATAAAGTAATGTGGGATCGTCGCCCTCGCTGTCAGTGTCGGAGGCAAGAAAAGCCTATGCCTCCTCCGCTGAATAGCGAGTTTGGGATGAACGGGACATTTTTTATGTATGTGGTGCGTGTGTGTCAATACTTTATTTAGAGTGTGTGGAAAAAGGAAATACTGTATGTGGTGCAAACAGCGAGCAAGAGTGTGGATTGGTGAACTATGTCACCGATCAACACTCGGCGGCTGCTGGATATGCACACGGATGTGTGGGGAGTGGGAAGAGGGGAATTGGGGTGGATGAGGGGAGATCAAAGATGACTTACCAAAGTCTTCTCTGTTATTCTTTCAGCAGCAGGACCGGCGCTGGTGACCGGGAGCCCGGAAGCAGGAGCCCGGCGCTAGTGACCGGAAGCCCGGAGCAGGAGCCCGGCGCTGGTGAGCGGGAGCCCAGCGCTGGTGACTGGAAGCCCGGAGCAGGAGCCCGGCGCTGGTGACCCGGAGCCCGGAGCAGGAGCCCGGAAGCCCAAAGCAGGAGCCCGGAGCAGGAGCCGGAGACCAGGAGACAAAGCCCGGAGCAGGAGACGGAGACCAGGAGCCCAGAGCAGGTGACCGGTACTGGAGCTGGAGATCAGAACCAAGAGAATTAATAGGGACACTGGGGTGAGGGAGATTTCGGGTGGGAAGGGGGGTAAAAAGAAGGGGGAGTGGGGAGAGGGGGATTGGGGTGGATGAGGGGAGATCAGAGATGGACTTACCAAAGGGTCAGCAGGACTGGAACAGAAGACTTGGAGCAGGAGACCGGAGCAGGAGACCGGGAGCCCGACGCTGGAGACCGGGAGCACGGAGCTGGAGACCGGTACTGGAGCTGGAGACCAGAACCGAGAGAATTAACAGGGACATTGGGGTGAGGGAGATTAGGGTGGGAAGGGGGGTAAAAAGACGGGGGAGTGGGGAGAGGGGGATTGGGGTGGATGATGGGAGATTAGAGATGGACTTACCAAAGGATCAGCAGGATCAGCAGAAGGACCAGAACAGAAGACCCAGACAGGAGACGGAGCCCGGAGCAGGAGACCGGCGCTGATGACCGGGAGCCCGGAAGCAGGAGCCCGGCGCTGGTGACCGGAAGCCCGGAGCAAGAGCCCGGCGCTGGTGACCGGGAGCCCGGCGCTGGTGACAGGAAGCCCAGAGCAGGAGCCCGGCGCTGGTTACCGGGAGCCCGGAGCAGGAGCCCGGAAGCCCAGAGCAGAAGCCCGGGAGCCTGTAGCAGGAGCCGGAGACCAGGAGACAGAGCCCGGAGCTGGAGACGGAGACAAGGAGCCCGGAGCAGGTGACCGGTACTGGTGCTGGAGATCAGAACAAAGAGAATTAACAGGGACACTGGAGTGAAGGAGATTGGGGTGGGAAGGGGGGTAAAAAGACGGGGGAGTGGGGAGAGGAGGATTGGGGTGGATGAGGGGAGATCAGAGATGGACTTACGAAAGGGTCAGCAGGACCGGAACAGAAGACTCGGAGCAGGAGACCGGGAGCCCAGAGCTGGAGACCGGTACTGGAGCTGGAGACCAGAACCGAGAGAATTAACAGGGACGTTGGGGTGAGGGGGATTAGGGTGGGAAGGGGGGTAAAAAGACGGGGGAGTGGGGAGAGGGGGATTGGGGTGGATGATGGGAGATCAGAGATGGACTTACCAAAGGATCAGCAGCAGGACCGGAACAGAAGACCCAGACAGGAGACGGAGCCCGGAGCAGGAGACCGGCACTGATGACCCGGAGCCCGAAGCAGGAGACTGGGAGCCTGGAGCGAGAGCCCAGCGCTGGTGACCGGGAGCCCGGAGCAGGAGCCCGGCGCTGGTGACTGGGAGCCCGGAGCAGGAGCCCGGGAACACTGAGCGAGAGCCCAGCGCTGGTGACCGGGAGCCCAGAGCAGGAGCCCGATGCTGGTGACCGGGAGCGGAGCTGGAGACCGGGACCGGAGCTGGAAACTGCTGCAGGACGCAGAAAAATAAATGGTGGTAAGGGGGGTAAAAAGAGGGGGGAGGGGGGATTGAGGTGGATGAGGGGAGAACAGACTTACCAAAGTCTTCTCTGCAGGATCAGCAGCAGGCTCTGGAGCAGGAACCACAGCAGGTCAGGAGCAGAAGACCCAGGACACTGGAGCAGAAGATCCAGGAGCAGCAGCAGCAGCAACTGGAGCAGGTGAGAAAATGGTCTTGTGGTCTCACAGAATATTCTGTGGCACTACAAGGCCCAGCGTCAGACAGATCAGATGTGACCGCTCTGCAGAAATCCACACCAAGTGTGAGGGTCTGCAGGGTGGTCACAGGGGGGTGATAGTGTGGTGACAGGTGGAGGTCACCACCCAGTCACCTCCCGGTCAGGTAATCTGATTGGAGCGATCGATGATGACATTGATTGCTCCAATCAGAGTACCTGAATACAGGTGACCGGGCGGTCACAGGGAGGTGTCACCTCTCTGTGACCCCCTGTGGTGCATGCTCTGCCCCAGCCATCTGATTGGTGACATTGATCGCACTAATCAGACATGGCTGGGGCAGGGCACGCACCACAGGGGGACATAGGGAGGTGACACCTCCCTGTGACCGCCCGGTCACCTGTATTCAGGTAATCTGATTGGAGCGATCGATCCAGCAGTCTGGGGGCCTTGATCACATTACAGGGGGTCATGGGGCGGTGACAGACAGGTCACGAGCCGGTCAGCTCCCCATGACCGCCCTGTCACCGCGCGGTCACGCTACAATCGATGCGATCGATGTGATCGGCGATCGCACCGATCTTAGTGCTTTGGGTCCAGGGCTGGGGTGTCCTAGCAACAGCCTAGGATCGATGCTCTTAGGAGCACCGATCCTAGGCTGCAGATCACTGTTTCCGGCAATCACATTGCGGGAAATAGTGAGAAATGCTGTGATTGACTGTTCAGATTTGAACAGCCAATCACAACGACCGCTGGTGTGGGGGGGGGCGGCGACACCCCCCGGGATGACGGCACCATCTACCCAGAGGTAAGATGGCGCCGGAAATTTATTGCGATCACAGCGACTTCGGTCGCGGTGCCGCATTAAAGATATGACGTATTAATATGGGTCAGGCTTTTAAAGCCCAGGGCGCAGACGTGTATTAATACGTCTTGGGCTTTAAAGGGGTTAAATGTTAAGTGAGCACTTATTGTAATAGGGGAACTCAGGTTAATGTTACTGTCAAAGGGGCATACAGAGGGTATGATTACTTTCTGGGGGGAAAAATGTGGGCACTGTTTTCTAGGCCACTTGCACAGGGCATTAATATATTCTAGAGGGTTGTTTTACAGCAGGTGCAGTAATAGGGGCACATACGTCAGCAGCGGCTCAGCATTGGGGTATAAGCAGGATAGGAGATTGTGCAGGTTGGGAATAGATGGGTACGGTGCTTGAAATGTGAAAAAGTCATACAGTATATGTCTTTGTTGTAATCTCTGCAGTTTTGGCTGGAAGAAGTTATCATGTTGGTCTGGGCCAGATGGAAAATATGGGAAAAGTGAATGACTCCATCAGAAAGAACGTCAACTGTAAGTCACCATCTATAACTGTACTGTAATCTCTTATATGTTCTGCAGCACTGGTATCTACCACTATATGGCAGTAATATCAGTGTTTGTCTTTATATAGAGATTTTTTTTTTTTAACAGCCAGGGGCGTACATAGGATCATGGGGCCTCACAGCAGAAATTCTAATTGGGCCCCCCTTGCCCAAAAAAATTAAGTAATTTTCGGGGTCACAGAGGAGCATATCTCACAACTTTCCAGCCTTTACATAGTAATTTTCCTCCTGCTGAAGTCCTAGATTCCTCTTTCATAGCCTACATAAAGTATTATGCAAACAGAAGTGCTCGCCAAACACAGTATGATACCCCCATGGTGAATTCCTCCACATTAGCCTCCACATCCACAGTACAATGACCCTACTGTACCCCACCTCAACTCCCAAGGCAAAGTATGGTGACCCCAACACAGTATGATCCCCCAACTATGACCCCCACACAGCCCTCCATGCACTATATTGGGCTTACATACAGTATAATAGTTCCACACAAACCTTCACACCTCACAGAGTCTAATGCACTCCCCATGGTCCTCCACACAGTATAATGCACTGCCCATGGTCCTCCACTCAGTATAGTACACTCCCCATGGTCCTCCACACAGTATAGTGCTCTCCCCATGGTCCTCCACAAAGTATAGTGCTCTCCCCATTGTCCTCCACACAGTATAATGCACTCGCTATGGTCCTCCACACAGTATAAGACACTCTCCATGGTCTTCCACACAGTATAAGACACTCCCCGTGGTCCTCCACTCAGTATAAGACACTCCCCATGGTCCTCCACTCAGTATAGTGAACTCCACATGGTCATCCACTCAGTATAGTGCTCTCCCCATGGTCCTCCACACAGTATAGTGCTCTCCCCATGGTCATCCACACAGTATAGTGCACTCCCCATAGTCCTCCACACAGTATAGTGCACTCCCCATGGTGCTCCACACAGTATACGACACTCCCCATGGTTCTCCACACAGTATAAGACACTCCCCATGGTTCTCCACAAAGTATAAGACACTTTCCATGGTCATCCACTCAGTATAAGACACGGTCCATGGTGTTCCACTCAGTATATTGCACTCCCCAGAGTTTTCCACACAGTATTGTGCTCTCCCCATGGTCTTCCACAAAGTATAGTGCTCTCCCCATGGTCCTCCACACAGTATAATGCTCTCCCCATGGTCCTCCACATAGTATAAAGCACTCCCCATGGTCCTGCACACAGTACAATGCACTCCCCATGGTCCTGCACACAGTATAACGCACTCCCCATAGTCCTTCACACAGTATAATGCACTCCCCATGGTCTTCCACACAGTAAAATACAGCCCCCATAGGGTAAAATGCAGCCCCCACCATAGGGTAAAATGCATCCCCCACTATAGGGTAAAAATGTAGCCCACCACCATAGGGTAAAAATGCAGCCCGCCACCATAGGGTAAAAATGCAGCCCCTCAATCGGGTAAAAATGTAGCCCCCCAATATGGTAAAAATGCATGGTCCTCCACACAGTATTATGCACTCCTATGGTCCTCCATGCAGTATAATTCACTCCCCATGGTCCTCCACGCAGTATAATGCACCCCCCATGGTTCTGCACATAGTATAATGGACTCCACATGGTCCTCCACACAGTATAATGTACCTCCATGATCCTGCACACAGTATAATGCACTCCCCATAGCCCCCATAGCCCTGCACACAGTATAATGCACTCCCCATGGTCCTGCACACAGTATAATGCACTCCCCATTGTCCTTAATGCAGTATAATGCACCCCCATGGTCCTCCACACAGTATAATGCACTCCCCATGGTCCTCCACACAGTATAATGCTCTCCCCATGGTCCTCCACACAGTATAATGCACTCCACATGGTCCTGCACACAGTATAAAGCACTCCCCATTGTCCTGCACACAGTACAGCGCACTCCCCATGGTCCTGCACACAGTATAATGCACTCCCCATGGTCCTCCACACTATATAATGCACCCCCCTTGCCACCATAGGGTAAAAATGCAGCCCCCAATAGGGTAAAAATGCATGGTCCTCCACACAGTATAATGCACTCCCTACGGTCCTCCATACAGTATAATGCACTATTCATGGTCCTCCACACAGTGTAATGCACCCCCCATGGTCCTGCACACAGTATGATGCACACCCATGGTCCTCCACACAGTATAATGCACTCCGCATGGTCCTTCACACAGTATAAAGCACTTCCCATGGTTCTGTACACAGTATAACTCACACCCCCTGGTCCTTAACACAGTATAACACACTCCCCATGGCCCTGCACACAGTATAACACACTCCCCATGGTCCTGCACACAGTATAATGCACTCCCCATGGTCCTGCACACAGTATAATGCACTCCTCATGGTCCTCCATACTATATAATGCACCCCCCTTGGTCCTCCACACTATATAATGCACCCCCATGGTCCTGCACACAGCATAATGCACTTCCCATGGTCCTCCACACAGTATAATGCACTTCCCATGGTCCTGCACACTGTATAAAGCACTCCCCATGGTCCTGCATGTAGCGCTGGCGTCCCTGCCCTCTGCTAGGCAGGGACGCTGCTCCCCTCACCGCTCTGCTCCGTGCCCGGCGTCCTCTCCCCGCTCTGCTGTCAGCGCGCGCTCCTTCCCGGCGTCCTCCTCCCGCTCTGCTCTCAGCGCGCGCTCCTTCCCGGCCCCTGTGCTTAGGGCGCGCGCGCGCGCGCTCCCCTCCTCTTAAAGGGGCCGCGCGCGCCGTCCTAAGGAGTCCCCGGCCAATGGCCGGAGGACTTCATCATATATAAGGCACCTCCTCCAAAATGGAGGTGCCCGAGCAATGTTGTTTGCACCTGTGTCTCACCTGTGCTTCAGCCCTCAGGTCCCGTTGCCAGTTACCTGCCAGTTACCTGCCAGTTTCCTGCCAGTTTCCTGCTAGTTACCTGCCTGATTCCTGCCTGAATACTTGTTACCTGTCTGCCAGCCTGAGGTCCGACGGTCTGCCTTACTACTCCTGTCAGTCTGTCTAAAGGACCAGCCTGCCCGCTCACCTGGGAGCGCATATCAGCTACCTGCCTGCTTGCCTGAGGTCCGACGGTCTGCCTTACTACTCCGGTCAGTCTGTCTATGGACCAGCTTGCCCGCTCACCTGGGAGCGCTTCTCCGTTATCTGCCTGCTTGCCAGCCCGGAGGCTCCGTTGTCACGTGCTGTGACCACCAGCTATCTCAGAGACTCTTGCCCGCTCACCTGGGAGCGCATCTCCGTTACCTGCCTGCTTGCCAGCCCGGAGGTCCCGTTGTCACGTGCGGTGACCACCAGCTATTCCAGAGACTCTTGCCCGCTCACCTGGGAGCGCTTCTCCGTTACCTACCTGCCTGCCAGCCCGGAGGTTCCGCCGTCACGTGCCGTGACCACCTGCTATTCCAGAGACTCTCGCTTGCTCACCTGGGAGCACACATCTACCATCTGCCTGCTAGCCTACCCGGAGGCTCTGCCATCACAGGTCGTACCTACCCCTTACCCAGAGACTGCCCTGATCACTTGCCGTAACTCCCTGTCCGTTCACCCAGAGACTGCCACCCGCTCCCTTACAAGGGCCGCCCCCTTGTATAGTAGCTCAGAGGTTCCGCCTCCCGGACCCGTTACAGTTTGCTCGGGCCATGGAACCCGGTGGCACCCAAGCTCCCTCGCTCTCGGACCTCTGTCTTGAACTGTCCCGTCAGAGGTCCCAACAGGAGGCCATCCTGGGTCACCTGCGGAATGTTAATACTCGCCTGAACACTCTGTCTGATCCACCAACAACCTCCGCCAGTGCCATATCTTGCAATCCGGCAGCTCCGCTGCCCACTAATACTATGGTATCCTACCCCGGACCCCGGCTTTCTGCACCTCCTCGCTTCGGAGGCGACCCCGTCCAGGCTCGGGGCTTCATAAATTAGTGCACCCTGCACTTTGAACTTTTGTCCCATCAGTTTAATTCCGACCGGGCCAAAATTGCCTTTATCATGTCCCATCTCACCGGGGAGGCCCTGGCCTGGCTAAATCCTCTATGGGAGAGAGGAGACCCCCTGGTGTCCAACTTGCCTGCTTTTCTCTCGGCTTTCCGGAAAGTCTTCGACGAACCCGGACGGAAGACCTCATCCGCATCCTCTCTGCTACGCCTCCGTCAGGAGGGTCTCACCGTGGGCCAATATGCCATACGGTTCCGCACCCTTGCCTCGGAGCTGGCCTGGGATAACGACGCTCTGGTATCCGTCTTCTGGGAGGGTCTGTCCGGTCGTATTAAAGATGAACTTGCTGGTCGGGACATTCCTACCTCTCTCGATGATCTAATAACCCTTGCCACCCGGATTGACCTACGGTTCCAGGAGCGTGCCAAAGAGGTCACCCGTGAGAGAAGGATTCCACGTTTAGCTCCTACTTTCCAGAAACCCGTCATTCCCTCCATCTCTCCCCAGGTACACTCTCCTGAGCCTATGCAGGTCGACCAGACCAAGATGGTCAAAACCCGTCAGGACTCACGCCGTGCCGAGGGGAGCTGCTTCTACTGTGGCAGTAAGGAGCACCGGATCCGTGCCTGCCCGGAGAGGTCGGGAAACGCCTGTGTCTAGGTTCGCTCAGAGAGGTCCACCTAGACAAGAATAAATCCTCTCCATCCCTGCTGTTGTCAGTTTCGATCATCTACGGGGAGAACCGTTATTTCGAACTAGCCCAACTTGACTCTGGAGCAGCCGGGAACCTTATTTCACAGTCCCTGGTTGAGAAATACCGCATCCCCACCAAACCTCTGGCTGTACCCTTGTCTGTCGCTGCCGTGGATGGGGGCCTCTTACCTCGCCCCATTCAACTCATCACCGAATCCATTACCCTGCAGGTGGGAATGCTGCATTCTGAAAGTATCTCCTTTCATGTTCTGCCTGGACTCTCTCACGCCCTCTTGCTAGGTCTGCCCTGGCTCCAGAGACATGCACCCATGCTAGACTGGCAAACCGGAGAGGTCCTTCGCTGGGGACAAGACTGTCATAAAACCTGCCTGGTTCCCGTCCATCCCGTCCGTCCCTCTCCTACCCCAGCTAATCTACCTGGACTTCCGATTCCTTATTGGTCTTATGCAGATGTCTTTAATAAAAAGGAGGCAGAGACATTACCACCACATAGACCATACGACTGTCCCATCGATCTGCTACCCGGTACTACTCCTCCCCGTGGGCGTATCTATCCTTTATCCGCTGCTGAGACCCGGTCAATGTCCGAATATATTGAGGAGAATCTGGCCAGAGGATTCATCCGGAAATCTACCTCCCCGGCGGGAGCAGGCTTCTTTTTCGTCAAAAAGAAGGACGGCTCTCTCCGTCCCTGTATAGACTATAGAGGCCTAAACCTGATCACGGTGAAGAATAAGTACCCCCTTCCGCTCATTCCAGAATTATTTGATCGCCTGAGGGGGGCTAGGATCTTCACCAAACTGGACCTTCGTGGGGCGTACAACCTGGTTCGTATTCGTCAGGGGGATGAATGGAAGACGGCATTCAACACCCGGGACGGCCACTATGAATACCTGGTAATGCCCTTTGGTCTCTGTAACGCTCCTGCCGTCTTTCAAGAGTTGGTCAATGACATCTTCCGGGACCTTCTCTACTCCTGCGTAGTGGTGTACCTGGACGACATCTTGGTCTTCTCTCCGGATCTCCAGACTCACCGGAGGGACGTTCGTCAGGTCCTGCTCAGGCTAAGGCAGAACCATCTCTACGCTAAATTTGAGAAGTGCCTCTTTGAGCAGACCTCGCTTCCGTTTCTGGGCTACATTATCTCTCAGACCGGCCTACAAATGGATCCTGAGAAACTGTCTGCCATCGAGAAATGGCCCCGACCGGAGGGGTTGAAGGCCATTCAGCGATTCCTGGGCTTCGCCAACTACTACCGCCTCTTCATACCACACTTCTCTTCCCGGACGGCCCCAATTTCTGCGCTCACCCGTAAAGGTACTAATCCCAAAGAGTGGCCACCCGAAGCAGAGGAGGCCTTTCTTTCCCTTAAACAGGCCTTCTCTTCCGCCCCGGTGCTGCATCGCCCAGATGGCAACAAACAGTTCTTCCTGGAAGTTGACGCCTCCTCCTCTGGAGCCGGAGCGGTACTTACTCAAAAATCATCTTCCGGGAGGATGGTAACTTGTGGCTTCTTCTCTAAACTCTTCTCCTCCTCTGAGCGCAACTATTCCATAGGAGACCGAGAGTTATTGGCCATCAAACTGGCATTGGAGGAGTGGCGTTACCTGCTCGAGGGGGCTCTTCACCCGGTAATAATTTACACTGACCACAAGAACTTGGCTTACCTCCAGCATGCCCAGAGACTTAACCCGCGCCAAGCCCGGTGGTCCTTGTTTTTTGCTCATTTTGATTTTGTCCTTCATTTTCGCCCGGCTGACAAAAACGTCAAGGCGGACGCCTTGTCTCGGTCCTTTCTGGTGTCTGATCTCGAGGAGGATCCGAAACATATCATCGATCCCGCCAGAGTAATGCAGGTGGCTCCCGTGAGTCTAAATCGTCTTCCTCCTGGTAAGACGTTCGTACCAGTACCTGATCGGGAGAAGATCCTACACTGGGGTCATTCTTCTAAACTAGCTGGCCACGCCGGTCAGAAAAAGACCCTCCAGCTTATTACCCGGCACTACTGGTGGCCTAACCTGCACAAGGATGTAATAGACTTTGTTTCTGCCTGTGTGTCCTGCGCCCGCAACAAAGTTCCGAGACACCTGCCGGCCGGCCGCCTCCTACCTCTGCCAGTACCTGCTGCCCCCTGGCAGCATATAGCGATGGACTTCATTACTGATCTACCCGTCTCTGCCGGTTGTACGGTCATTTGGGTGGTCGCTGACCGCTTCTCCAAGATGGCTCACTTCATTCCACTGCCAGGTCTTCCGTCTGCACCCGAGCTGGCTAAAGACTTTATCCGCCACATCTTCCGTCTTCATGGCCTGCCCCGTCACATCGTGTCGGATCGTGGGGTACAGTTCACTTCCCGTTTCTGGAGAGCCACTTGTAAATTGCTGGACGTCACCCTGGACTTCTCCTCCGCTTACCACCCACAGTCTAATGGTCAAGTGGAGCGGATCAATCAGAACCTGACCAGTTACCTTCGGCACTTCGTTAATGCCCACCATTCTGACTGGGTGGATCTCCTGCCATGGGCCGAATTCTCGTACAACAATCACGAGAGCGAGTCTTCCTCCAAATCCCCGTTTTTTGTAGTCTACGGTCAGCATCCTCGGATCCCGTTTCCCGTCTCCACCTCGGCGGACAATCCGGCTGCGGAATCTCTTGTTAACAAATTTTCCTCCATATGGGAGAGTACCCGGTCCGCACTCCTTCTGTCATCCGAGCGTATGAAAAGACACGCTGACAAAAAACGTCTGGACCCTCCTCAATTCCGCCCTGGGGATAAAGTCTGGCTCTCGTCCAAATATGTCCGGCTCAAGATCCCTTCCTATAAGTTAGGGCCTCGGTTCATCGGCCCACTGGAGGTCATCAGTCAGATCAACCCGGTGGCCTATAAATTGAAACTCCCGGCCAACTTACGGATCCCTAACTCCTTCCATGTGTCTCTCCTCAAACCTGTGGTGCTTAACTCTTTTTCCAAGTCTACAGGTACACCTCCTGCTCCGGTTTCTGCTGAGGACGAGTTTGAGGTAGAGAACATTCTTGCCACCAAAAGGGTAAGAGGAAAGACCTTTTTTCTGGTAGATTGGAAGGGGTTTGGTCCTGAGGAGAGAACGTGGGAGCCCCGGGAGAACATCCATGCCCCTCTCATCCTAGCTAAATTTCTGTCTGGCCTAAAAAAGGGGGGGCCTAAAGGGGGGGGTACTGTAGCGCTGGCGTCCCTGCCCTCTGCTAGGCAGGGACGCTGCTCCCCTCACCGCTCTGCTCCGTGCCCGGCGTCCTCTCCCCGCTCTGCTGTCAGCGCGCGCTCCTTCCCGGCGTCCTCCTCCCGCTCTGCTCTCAGCGCGCGCTCCTTCCCGGCCCCTGTGCTTAGGGCGCGCGCGCGCGCGCTCCCCTCCTCTTAAAGGGGCCGCGCGCGCCGTCCTAAGGAGTCCCCGGCCAATGGCCGGAGGACTTCATCATATATAAGGCACCTCCTCCAAAATGGAGGTGCCCGAGCAATGTTGTTTGCACCTGTGTCTTACCTGTGCTTCAGCCCTCAGGTCCCGTTGCCAGTTACCTGCCAGTTACCTGCCAGTTTCCTGCCAGTTTCCTGCTAGTTACCTGCCTGATTCCTGCCTGAATACTTGTTACCTGTCTGCCAGCCTGAGGTCCGACGGTCTGCCTTACTACTCCTGTCAGTCTGTCTAAAGGACCAGCCTGCCCGCTCACCTGGGAGCGCATATCAGCTACCTGCCTGCTTGCCTGAGGTCCGACGGTCTGCCTTACTACTCCGGTCAGTCTGTCTATGGACCAGCTTGCCCGCTCACCTGGGAGCGCTTCTCCGTTATCTGCCTGCTTGCCAGCCCGGAGGCTCCGTTGTCACGTGCTGTGACCACCAGCTATCTCAGAGACTCTTGCCCGCTCACCTGGGAGCGCATCTCCGTTACCTGCCTGCTTGCCAGCCCGGAGGTCCCGTTGTCACGTGCGGTGACCACCAGCTATTCCAGAGACTCTTGCCCGCTCACCTGGGAGCGCTTCTCCGTTACCTACCTGCCTGCCAGCCCGGAGGTTCCGCCGTCACGTGCCGTGACCACCTGCTATTCCAGAGACTCTCGCTTGCTCACCTGGGAGCACACATCTACCATCTGCCTGCTAGCCTACCCGGAGGCTCTGCCATCACAGGTCGTACCTACCCCTTACCCAGAGACTGCCCTGATCACTTGCCGTAACTCCCTGTCCGTTCACCCAGAGACTGCCACCCGCTCCCTTACAAGGGCCGCCCCCTTGTATAGTAGCTCAGAGGTTCCGCCTCCCGGACCCGTTACACTGCACACAGTATAATGTACTCCCATGGTCCTCAACACTATATAATGCACTCCCCATGGTCCTCCACACAGTATAATGCACTCCCCATGGTCCTGTACACATTATAAAGCACTCCCCATGGTCCTGCACACAGTATAATGCACTCCCCATGGTCCTACACACAGTATAATGCACTTGCCATGGTCCTGCACACAGTGTAATGCACTCCGCCACCATAGCGTAAAAATGCAGCCCCCCAATAGGGAAAAATGCATGGTCCTCCACACAGTATAATGCACTCGCCATGGTCCTGCACACAATATAATGCACTCCCCATAATCCTGCACACAGTATAATGCACCCCCCCATGGTCCTACACACTGTATAATGCTGTTCCCATGGTCCTGCACACAGTATAATGCACTCCCCATGGTCCTCCACACAGTATAATGCTGTTCCCATGGTCCTGCACACAGTATAAAGCACTCCCCACGGTCCTGCATACAGTATAATGCACTCCCCATGGTCCTCCACACTATATAATGCACCCCCCCTTGGTCCTCCACACTATATAATGCACCCCATGGTCCTGCATACAGTATAATGCACTCCCCATGGTCCTCCACACAGTATAATGCTGTTCCAATGGTCCTGCACACAGTATAAAGCACTCCCAATGGTCCTGCACACAGTATAATGCACTCCCCATGGTCCTCCACACTATATAATGCACCCCCCCTTGGTTCTCCACACTATATAATGCACCCCCCCTTGGTCCTCCACACTATATAATGCACCCCCATGGTCCTGCACACATTAAAATGCACTCCCCATGGTCCTGCACACAGTATAATGCACTCCCCATGGTCCTCCACACTATATAATGCACCCACCTTGGTTCTCCACATTAATGCACCCCCATGGTCCTGCACACAGTATAATGCACTCCCCATGGTCCTCCACACAGTATAATGCACTTCCCTTGGTCCTGCACACGGTATAAAGCACTCCCCATGGTCCTGCACACAGCATAATGCACCCGCATGGTCCTGCACACAGTATAATGCACTCCACCACCATAGGGTAAAATGCAGCCCCCCAATAGGGAAAAATGCATGGTCCTCCACACAGTATAATGCACTCCCCATGGTCCTCCACACAGTATAATGCACCTCCATGATCCTGCACGCAGTATAATGCACTCGCCATGGTCCTGCACACAGTAAAATGCACTCCCCATTGTCCACAACGCAGTATAATGCACCCCCCATGGTCCTACACACAGTATAATGCACTCCCCATGGTCCTCCACACAGTATAATGCTCTTCCCATGGTCCTGCACAGAGTATAAAGCACTCCCCATGGTCCTCCACACAGTACAGCGCACTCCCCATGGTCCTGCACACAGTACAACACACTCCCCATGGTCTGCCACACAGTAAAATACAGCCCCCACCACAGGGTAAAAATGCAGCCCCCTAATAGGGTAAAAATGCAGCCCCCAATAGGGTAAAAATGCAGCCCCCCAATAGGGTAAAATGCAGCCCCAGCATTATCAGTACTCACTGATTTTAAATAAATAAATAAATACATACCGCTTCTTGTTTCCCCGCTGTTTTAGTCTCAGCAGCGCATCTCCTCTCATCACCTCAGCAGCTGCCAGCTCCACTGACTGACCCGGTGCGGTGAAGTAATGTTATCGAGCCACTGCATCAGACGCAGAGAAGGAATGATGGGATAGGGCAAGAACGGCTCCAGGTTTTCGTGGGCCGCGGGCGAAAGAGTCTCAGTGGGACCTTTTTACACATACCACGATTCTTAATGCACAGATACGGCAGAGAAATATAGGTATGGTACAGTGTAGAATAAATATGACCACTTATGCCGTGCCGTAAATAAGGCCTACACTGTGCCCCGGAATAAATAATTGCCCCTCACTGTGATCTTTGCACAAAAATTACCCCACATTGTCTCTATTATGTTATATAGTGTCCACACTGTCACCTTCTATAAAATATTCCCATCATACTGTTCCACTTTTTTTTTACTATGACTACCACCACTGTGCCCCTTGGTGAACTACAACTGCCACATTGTCCATTATGAGATATACCCAAAACACCTCACTTCTTTATGAACTATGACCTCCATGTTGTTTTTCCCCAATGCTAACCCCCCACTATGCTCCATTCCATATTGAGCCCCCTCTTCAAACTGTCCCTTTATTCCTTACTGAACTTCCTCTTTACACTGTCTTTCCAATGCTGCCCCTTCTCCATTATAATCTCCATACTGCCCCTCCTTCATAGGCAGACCCCATATTGCCCCATCTCCAGTAACAGACTTCCCATATTGATCCATCTGTACACCTAGTTCCACCTATACTGCCCAATCTCCAAACTGAATTCTCACATACTGCCCCAACTCCATAGAGAGCCGCCACTCCATTATTTCCATACAGTGACCCCCAACACTGCTCCATCTTCATATAGAGCTCTCCTATACAGCCACATTGCCATAGTCCCCCTATACTGTCTAATATCCATAATGAGCCCCCTAAGCTGCCCCATCTGCACCAAAAGCCAAAGACCCCATCACTGACCCATCTCTATATAGAGCCCCCAATGTTGCCCAATTGCCATACTAAACTCCCTATACTGCCACATTTCCACACAGAGTCCCCCTATACTTCCCCATCTCCATATAGAGCCCCCTATCCTGCCCTATCTTGATATAGACCACACTCTACTGCTCCATCTCCATATAGACCCCTCCTATACTGCCCTATCTCAATACAGAATCCTTCTATACTGCCCCATATCTATATAGAGCCGTCCTATACTGCCCCATCTTAATATTAAGCTCCCCTATACTGCCCCATTTTTATTTTGAGCCATTCCATAGGTCCCTTTTCTATATAGAGCCCACTACTGCCCGATCTTCATGTTAAACTCCCCTATACTGCCATATCTCCATATTGAGCCCCTTATACTGCAGCATCTCCATAAAGACCCAGCTGTACTACTGTGGCGCCCTGCTCCGCACAGGTGCCACAGAACCCAGTAGGGTGCATGGATGGACTTCTCCACAAGAGGCCCTCACACATTCAAACACCTCCACCCTACCACCTCAGACCACCAGAGGGAGCCCTGATAGGGATATATATATGGAGGGTGGAGCCAGGCAGTGTAGTCTAGAGTTTAGTGTGCTCAGTGAGAGAGTAGCACGCAGGCTGCTGTGTTAGGCAAGTTGAGGCCTACAGCACGCACTGAAGCCTAGTGAGGGCCTTGAGTGTGGCCGAAGGCGAGAGGAAAGGAGAGAGGAGAAGTAACAAGGGGGCAGAGGAGCGTACCAGGCTCACCCCGAAATATACACCGGACACCGGGTCCATGCCTACCGGGTCCCTTTATACCCAGTAGGGACCACCGGATACCAGGAGGACTACAAGTCCCAGGTCGACCAACACTGACTACAGTCCCAGGGCTAGGAGTCACGGAGGCCCCAGCGTCCAGGGAGAGTGATCTCCAAGAGGAAGCCCTACCACCAGGTCAGCAGGTGCAAGAGAGAGAGACAGTAATTAAGCCAGGCCTAGCTCCAGGCAGGTCAGAAGCTTAGCAAGTGGAAGCAATGGATCAGGAGGCCCTATACCCGCTCACTGGGGAGAGTCCAGAAGTGCACCTTGCCTACCGAGTACCCTGGACCATACCTGAATCAACACCAGTAAAGGTACCGAAGTGAATCCCCGAATGAGTGTCCGTCATTTCCCCCTGACCCGTCCTGGCCGTCTCTCATCTGCACCACCATCCATTACCCCACGCTGCCCTGAGGCCCGCTCCACCTGTGGGGAGCCGCTCCATCATAACCTGCCCTATCATCTGCCTCAGAGGACTGCTCCGCCAGCGGCAGCTCCCTTTAGCCACATTCCACAGGTGGCGTCACGAACACTTTACAAATCCCCTATAAATAATTCCCCTTTTTGGTGACCGCCCTGGGCCACGGACCGGGCAAGCCACCGTGATATCTCCCACCGGCAACCATAGGCCCGGACGCCGAGTACCCCTCGGCCCTAGGGGCGCGTCATCTTCTGGCGTCACGAACAGGATTGCGTGCCCGTTGCCACCGGGTACTGTGCGCCTTAAAATACTGTAACACTTACTGTGGTGAAGATTTCCCGCCATTTCCGAGGTTTCCCGCCATTATCCGCCATTTTCCTGTTGCGGCGCGGGAAGAAGAGGGGTGTAACCGCGGGAATCCGAGAGGCGTAACCGCTGGAAGCGCGCGAAGCCTAAGACACGCCCCGCCCCTGACGTTGAACTAGGAAGCGTCAGGTCCTGGAAGGAGTCCAGAGGACGCTCTGACGTCAGACGCGAGCGACGCAAAGTCCTGGAAGAAGACCGTCGTCCGCAGGGCTGCGGCCTACATGATAAAAAGTGAAGGAAGTAGGCTACGATTTACTAGGGGGGCACAACCATGGCCAACGACTAGCAAGCCACCGGAGCACCGGTTAACGCTCCTGAAGCCCAACTTGCGCCCGGCGCTGCACAGGCCTGAGCGGCCGCACCACAAGCAGGGGTCGTGACTCCGTTGATACCCATGGCCCTGCTGTATATCCCTGGAGTGAAATGGCTTCCCCAGTATGATGGCAAACCAGACACCCTGTCTGGGTTCAAGAGAAAAATATGCGGTATACTGGACATGTATTCTATGACTGGTAAGCAGAGAGCCGCTGTTGTGCTGGGACAATTGACTGGTGCCGCAGAGCAGGAAGTTGAAACCTGGCCAGCCGCAGACCAGGAATCGGTATCCACTATCTTTAAGAGACTGCAAACTGTGTTTGAAAACCGCACTGAGACAGATCTCCGGATGAGGTTCTATCACTGTGTCCAGAAACCTGAGGACAGTATCCGGGACTACGCCTGGCGCTTACTGGAAGCCCTGTGGGCCCTGAAACAGGTTAGTCCAGCCAGCATACAAAATGAAAATAAAATGCTGACGGAACAGTTCATCCGGGGGTTGAGGTCCCAGGAGGAGAGCAGAACTATACGGTGGTGGGCCTTAGATCATCCAGATGCCACCTTTGACACCCTTAAGGACATGGCTATAAAGGGTCTGCAGCCCCTGGAAACAACAGATACTGCTATCCAGCGTTACCAGGGTGGGGTCACCCCAGTGCCCGCAGCATCCTTCGTTAACGGCTGAAACAAAAATGCAGACAGTGCCCCCTAGCGAGCTGGACAGCCTGCGCTCTGAAGTGCGCCAGCTAAGTAAAACCCTGGCCACTGTCCTGAGCACCCTGCAGCTACAGACGGAGCCCGAGCAGGAAGGAAGGATCCTACTCACCGATAGCCCTGAGGATGTCCCGTGGATGAGGAGAAGAAGGAGGACATCGCCACCCCGTAGGAGGACAACGCCACACAGGAGGAGGACAACGCCACCCCGTGGGAGGACCAACGACCAACGTTGCCCTTCAGGAGACTTCATCTGCTACCGCTGCCACAAGGCAGGCCACACAGCGCGGAACTGTCCTTTAAACGAGCAAACCCTGGGGCCGAGGGCCGACACCCAGGAGTAAATCAACCAGGCCCATCAAGCTGGTACCATCGGTTTGTAGGAGGAAGGCCTTTCCTGTCCATCGTGCTGGACGGTATAGCCACACCTGCATTACTGGACACCGGCTCACAGGTAACCATCGTACCTGATGTCCTCTACAAAAGGTACTGGTCCATAGATGAACTCCATCCGCCAGCCCCGAACCTCTCTGTGTATGCCTCTAAAGGCCTTCCTCTTAACCTAGTAGGGGTTAAGGACGTGACAGTGAAGGTGGGGAGAGCGGAACTAAAGGACCAAGGACTGATTATAGTGGAGTCTAACCCTGGTGATACAGACTTGTACATGATACTTGGTACAAATATTGTTGGTAACTGTTTGGAAGAAGTGTTGTTTTTGCTCCAACAGATTGCTGACACTGCCAAACTAGGGCAGAGGAAGGTGCTCCAGAAAGAGATCAGAGCCCTTATGTACCAGCAACAGATAAAGCTATTGACGCACCCCTGGGCCTGTGTCGCACAGCGTTGCGCATGCAGGAGCTTACCCGGAGCCGGATCTGTTGAAGGTTGTAGTCTCGTGGCGGTGACCCGGTCCGTGCCCAGGGAGTCAGACTAAGTGGCGTTGTATTAGCGGTAGATGTTGGACGACTACGCCACCCGTTGAATGCAACGAAGGAGCTGCCGCTGCAGGGCAGACCGCTGAGGCCGGTGGTAGGATTGTGCAGCGTGATAGTATCACCCCCAACGGGAGGGGTATGGCCTCAGGGCAGCCGACGTGGATGATGGGGGTAGCAGGAATCACTCAGAGACGATGCGGTGTAGTTCAGGGTCTTTACTGGTGATAAAGAAAGACCCTCCCGGAGTACTGGCTAGCGATCGGGGCCTGGTCAGTCCTTGAGCAGATGGGATCTCCCCTGGCCAGGCGGAGTTGTAGGCCTCCCAAACTGACTGTACTCTTCTGGCTACCTTGCTAGAGGCGGGTATAAGTAGCCCACGTCCCTGAGTGTACCGTGTGGTGCTCACCCGTATGGCCGGTGACGCGGGGCCTTCTAGTAGCTTCCGCTCCACGACGGCGGTGCTGGTCCCACGCGTGTGACCGTGCCTTCGGGTTTCTTGGCCGGAGGACCTGAAATCCCCTGCCGGTCGGTTTCTGCTGCTGGGTAGGAGTTAGTCCCCACAGCCTCAGACTCCGGGTCCGGTGATAGCTTCCCAGTCAGGGCGAGCTCTGCAGCTGCCAGCCCCTGACTCCTTATAGCACTGCTCCCACAGAGCTCCTGATGTTCTTTTCCTATATCTGCTTCTCTTCTCTGTCTCTACTTCTTCTCTACACACTAACCCTGCCTCAGCCCTAGGTTTATATAGGGGAAGTTCTTCCCCTCCCAGGACTGGGCAGGAGGTGTGGCATGCATAGGATCCCTGACCAAGAGACCTCCCACCTGCTCTCAGACATAACATTGCTGTTACTGTGGAAACCAGACCCCTGGGGTGCCACATTCCCCCCTAGTGAAATTTAGTACTCCGGGACTAAACATATTTTTAGAAAAACATAACAAGGTATAAACAATAATAATACAATAAGAAAAACACATAAAGATGGTTACGGCGTGTCCGCAACCGGGTGCAGTTTTGAAGAAAAGCAAGGTGTCCATTTCACCAAAACAGGGAGACGTAACCAGGTAGGGGTCTGTCCTGCCCCGAGTCCTTAACAGTCTTTAGTCCATTCCTAGGTTACGCTCCAACCAATTGTACAAGGATTCCCGGTAAATCCACCAAGGACTCCTAAAAATAACTAGAAACACATAATTATTTACAAGTAACAGACAGGTGACCACAAATAAAACAATTTAAACACTTCAAATCCTCCAACGTGCGGGTAACTGGCCTCTAGTGGCCCTAGTGGACCTACGGAGCTGACTGTCTGGCCCTGAACTACAGGGTGTAGGAGATGTCAAGGGTAAACTGGGCAGCTGTCTACGGGCTCTTTGGCTCACTAGGGGTACGGCAGGCTCACTATGAGCAGAGGGTTGATCCTCCTGTTCTGCTTGTGTGGAGTCTGCTGCCTCCTGGACCGGCTGCTCTTCCAGCTCTACCTGTTGCTCCGTAGGCACTTGGGATGCTGCTTGGAGGAACGTGAGGACGGGTACCACAACTGCACCATTGACTTGAGTCCAGGACCGAGGGAAGTCTCCGAGCACAGTACTAACCATATCTTCCCTTTCCTCTACGGGTCGAGGGTCTTCTTGCTCTCCTTCTGGGTTCCGTAGCTGTTCGGGACACTTCTTCAGGTGATCCCGGGATACAATGGCTGTGGTTTCCCCTCCGTCTTTACTGATGGTACAGACCTTTGGGTTGTCGTGGCTTGAGGGCAGTACGGTGTACGGGTCCTTCTCCCACTGGTCGTCCAACTTGTGGAGCCGTCTCTTCCTCTTCAAGACCTGCTCTCCGGGTACCAGGGGAACAGCGGGAGCATACTGGTTGTAAGTTTTCTCTTGTCTTTCCCTAGCGAGACAGAGACTTCGCTCCACGCTCTCCTGTACTTTCCGGTACTGCTGCTTGGTTTTAGGAGGTGACACTTGGAGGGTTTTACCTTTAGGCCGTAGTTTGCCAGAGCTTCGAACACTTCCGCCAGGTGTTTCAGGTGGTCCTCATAAGTCTTGGAATATACGATGACATCGTCCAGGTACAACAGGACCGTCTCGAAGTTTTTGTGGCCCAGACAGCACTCCATTAATCGTTGAAAGGTTCCTGGTGCGTTACAGAGTCCGAACGGCATGCAGGTAAACTCGCTAAGTCCCATCGGGGTGGTGAATGCGGTCTTCTCCCGGTCCGCCTCTGCTACAGGAACCTGCCAGTACCCGCTAGTGAGATCCAAGGTAGAGAAGAAGTTAGCAGATCTTAAAGCAGCCAAAGACTCCTCTATCCTTGGTAAGGGGTACGCATCCTTGTGTGTGATATGGTTGATTTTCCGGTAATCCACACACATCCTCATGGTGTTGTCTTTCTTTTTGACTAAGACTAGTGGAGCTGCCCAGAGGCTACAGCTATCCCTGATCACCCCAGCCTCCTTCATGTCCCTAAGCATCCCCTTGGCGTGTTGGTAGTGTGCAGGGGGTACGGGTCGATACCTCTCTTTTATGGGAAGATGGTCTCCCGTGGGGATGTGGTGTTCTACCCCCTTGACTCGCCCGAAGTCTAACGGGTGTTTACTAAACACTCTCTCGTACTCTTGAACCACCCGATAGACTCCCTGTCTCTGGTGTGAGGGAGTGGAGTCAGTACCCAAATGTAGTTGCTGACACCAGTCCTCCATTGTTTCCTTAGAGCCGTTACCTTCCTCCGGGGAAGATGGAGGCAAGGGTTCTACGGACTGTATGGAATTTTGATTGATGGTATACAATTTGGCTAGCGTGGCATACCGGGGCAGGTACACTTCCCTCTTCCCGATATTTATTATGCGAACGGGCACCCTCCCATGGCGTACATTGACCACCCCCCGTGCTGTCAAAATGGTGGGCCTACTGTCTGAGTAAACTGGTTCTACCATTGCCTGGTAATCTCTACCTCTCAGACCAATAGCTGCCCGGCACCAAATCATCATTTCACTTTTTGGGGGCATGGCAATAGGAAAAGGGTCACACATTCTTACGCTACCAATCTCACCACCGGAGAGTTCTATCTGTTGCCGTCGCACCAGTGCCCGGATCTCTTTCTGGAGCACTCGCTGCTGGCCGGAGCTGGCGTTCTTGGCAACCTGCTGTAAAAGGAAAATCACCTCTGCAAGACAATTTTCAATTACATTAGTTCCTAGAGTTATCTTTGGGTGACTCTCGTGCTTGTCAATGTCTACAATGATCAGTCCCTGTGCCGCCAATTTGACTCTACCGATTTTAATGGTCACCTCTTTAAATCCAATCTGTGGCACGGGCTGACCATTGCTGGCGATGATACTCAAGTCGTCGTCAGGGTAGTGGGTGATATCCGAGTCATTCCAGTACTGCTTGAAGAGCACGTACGGGATAGTGGTAACCTGTGACCCGGTGTCCAGTAGGGCACTCATGGGGATGCCATCCAGTACCACAGGCAAGACTGGACGTCCTCCCACATATTTGTCGCGCCAGTTCGATGGGCCTGATGATCTTTTTCCTGGGGTTTGGCCCTCTACCCCAGGTTGTGCCAGTTTAAAGGACAGTACCTTGCCATATGTCCGGGTTGATTGCAGCGGCGGCAGATGGGTTGTCCGTCTTCGTTGTATCGGTCGCTGGGTCTTCCTCTGGCCGGTGGGGTCCTCCTTGGTCGACGCCACGGGATGTCCTCCGGTCCGGATGCCAGCTGGATCTTCCCTGGAGTGGAAACCTGTAAAGACTGCACAGTTCGGGTTAGCGCGGCAACGCTTTTAGCTAGCTCTTGGACCTGATGGTGCAGGTCTGGAGCCGGGTCATTGTTCAAAGCCTGCGCATCAGCTCCCACAGGCCCTGCCGACAAGGGTGCCGCCTCCTGGTGGTAAGTGGTAGTGGGGCGTCTGTGGGTCACAACGCCACCTGGTGCCGGTTCTCGGAGCACCCGGATGGCTCTGTCCTTGAACTGTGCAAATCCCAGATGAGGGTCCTGTAAGGCCATTGCCCGCAACTGGGTTCGGTGGGCATTGCAGTATAAACCCTCTATAAATTGTTCAGTCAACAGCCTGTCCTCGTCTCCCACGCCGTCAGGGTCGGTCTGCTTAATGGCTCTCAGGGCCTCTTGTAGGTTCAGGGCATAGTCCCTTATACTCTCGTGTGCTCGCTGCTTGCACCCGTAGAATCTAAGCTTGATCTCGGCTGAGGTGCGGGTATCAAAGGTGTCCCTCAGCCGGGTTAGTATCCCTGCAACAGTCCTTCCCCCAGGTGGCCAGGACTTTACCTCCCTTTGGGCTGCCCCGGTTAATTGGGCCACCAGGATGCTCACTTTTTGCTCTTCTGTGAGGGGATACACCTGGAAGAGGCTATCCAGCTTTTCTCTAAAGTCATGCAGGGTATGTGACTCCCCTGAGTACTGGGGTAGCCAGGCCGCTCCCGGGATATAGGGCATGGTGAAAGGCATGACTGCAGCAGCGGTGGCGCTGGCGGGGGTTGAGGCAGTGAAGCTCTCCTCCGTATCCGACATCTTCCTCCCCCCTAGTGGACCGTGGCCTACCTTGCGATGATCCTCTTCCGTAGGCCGCGGCTCCGCAGTGGATCGTCAGGGTTGAGGACCTTCCGTCGCGCTCCTGTGACGTCGGCGTCTGCTGGGCTCCTTCCAGGACCTTACGCAACGTCCGGACGTGAGGCGGGGCTTCAGTTCTCGCGCGCTTTCGGAGTCCACGCCCCTCTTCTTCCCGCGCGGCGTCTTCAAGATGGCGTCCAACGGCGGGAAAACTCCACGGATGGCGGGAAGAAGGCAGAAGATGGCGCCGGATGGCGGGAAAACTTCGCGGATGGCGGGAAGAAGGTAGAAGATGGCGCCGGATGGCGGGAAACCTCCACGGATGGCGGGAATCTTCACCACTGGTAAGTTTGAACAGTCTTTTTCAGGCACGCAGTACCCGGTGGTTGCGGGCACGAGATCCTGCCGACTACGCCAAAAGTTGACGCACCCCTGGGCCTGTGTCGCACAGCGTTGCGCATGCAGGAGCTTACCCGGAGCCGGATCTGTTGAGGGTTGTAGTCTCGTGGCGGTGACCCGGTCCGTGCCCAGGGAGTCAGACTAAGTGGCGTTGTATTAGCGGTAGATGTTGGACGACTACGCCACCCGTTGAATGCAGCGAAGGAGCTGCCGCTGCAGGGCAGACCGCTGAGGCCGGTGGTAGGATTGTGCAGCGTGATAGTATTACCCCCAACGGGAGGGGTATGGCCTCAGGGCAGCCGACGTGGATGATGGGGGTAGCAGGAATCACTCAGAGACGATGCGGTGTAGTTCAGGGTCTTTACTGGTGATAAAGATAGACCCTCCCGGAGTACTGGCTAGCGATCGGGGCCTGGTCAGTCCTTGAGCAGATGGGATCTCCCCTGGCCAGGCGGAGTTGTAGGCCTCCCAAACTGACTGTACTCTTCTGGCTACCTTGCTAGAGGCGGGTATAAGTAGCCCACGTCCCTGAGTGTACCGTGTGGTGCTCACCCGTATGGCCGGTGACTCGGGGCCTTCTAGTAGCTTCCGCTCCACGACGGCGGTGCTGGTCCCACGCGTGTGACCGTGCCTTCGGGTTTCTTGGCCGGAGGACCTGAAATCCCCTGCCGGTCGGTTTCTGCTGCTGGGTAGGAGTTAGTCCCCACAGCCTCGGACTCCGGGTCCGGTGATAGCTTCCCAGTCAGGGCGAGCTCTGCAGCTGCCAGCCCCTGACTCCTTATAGCACTGCTCCCACAGAGCTCCTGATGTTCTTTTCCTATATCTGCTTCTCTTCTCTGTCTCTACTTCTTCTCTACACACTAACCCTGCCTCAGCCCTAGGTTTATATAGGGGAAGTTCTTCCCCTCCCAGGACTGGGCAGGAGGTGTGGCATGCATAGGATCCCTGACCAAGAGACCTCCCACCTGCTCTCAGACATAACATTGCTGTTACTGTGGAAACCAGACCCCTGGGGTGCCACACTATCAGGTGGTGAAATTGGTAATGTACGGGTGACAGACCCAATACCCATTGTGATTCCCCCGATGAGTGAAATGCTGATTTGGTGTAGGGCAGCAATAGGTCTCAAGGGACAGAACTAGCAGGCAGTAGTGGAACCCATTAGCTCAGAGTACAGACCTACACTCTTAACTGCCAGAGGTGTGGTTGATGTACGCAATGGGAGGGTACCCGTACGTCTCCTAAATTGTGGGGAGGATGAAGTTAAATTACCAAGATACGCCACTGTTGCCAGGTTGTGTACTGTGAATGATGATGCCATACACAGTGGAATCCTTGACCCCACGAGATACAGTGGAGGACAATGACTCCGAAGCTCAGGTGGGGGATTGGTGTCAACAGCTCCATATTGGGACTGACACCACTCCTATCCATCAGAAACAAGGTGTACACAGGGTGGTCCAGGAATATGAACAGGTATTCAGCAAACACCCACTTGATTTGGGGAGTATTAAAGGGGTACAACACCATATACCCACAGGTGACCATCCACCCATCAAAGAACGTTACAGGCCCATACCACCAGCACACTACCAGAAAGCGAAGGAAATGTTGCATGACATGAAGAAAGCAGGGGTAATAAGAGATAGCTGTAGCCCCTGGGCAGCTCCCCTGGTGCTGGTCAGGAAAAAGGATGGAAGCATGAGGATGTGTGTAGATTACAGACAGGTAAATCGCATAACACATAAAGATGCATACTCTTTGCCCCATATAGAGGAATCTCTGGCTGCACTAAAGTCTGCAAATTACTTCTCTTCCCTTGACCTCACTAGTGGGTAGTGGCAAGTAGCAGTTGCTGAGGAGGACCGGGAGAAGACGGCCTTCACTACCCCGATGGGACTCTGCGAGTTCAACAGTATGCTGTTCGGACTCTGCAATGCCCCTGGAACGTTCCAGAGATTGATGGCGTGCTGTTTGGGACACCGTAACTTCGAGACCGTGCTGCTATACCTGGATGACGTGATAGTGTACTCCAAGACGTATGAGGACCATTTGAAGCACCTGGCGGAGGTATTTGAGTCGTTGTCCCGGTATGGGATGAAATTGAAGCCTTCCAAGTTCTACCTGGTCAAACAGAAGGTTCAGTACCTGGAACACACAGTCCAGAAGGAGTAGCACCAGACCCGGAGAAGGTCACTGCCATCCAGAAATGGCCGGAACCGAAGAATCTCAAGGAGGTGCGTCAGTTCCTAGGACTGGTCGGGTATTACTCGAGATTTGTAAAGGACTACACCAAGAAGGCAGCACCTTTGCAAGATCTCCTGGTAGGACAGTCCAACAGAGGCAACCCCCCCCCTTCCAGTGGGGTAAAGAACAGGCTGAGTCCTTTGCAGTGATGAAAGTGATCCTGACTGGCGAAGAAATCCTGGCCTACCCGGACTACAGCCAACCTTTCCTGCTGTACACTGATGCCAGCAACGAGGGATTATGAGCTGTGTTGAGTCAGAAGCAGTATGGCAAAGAGAAGGTGATTGCCTATGCCAGCAGGAAGCTTCGTCCTACCGAGAGGAATTCATAAAACTTTAGCACCTTCAAGTTGGATTGCCTGGCCTTGATCTGGGCCATCACTGAACGATTCAAGCACTACCTGGCCTCCACTAAGTTCATGGCCTATACTGACAGCAACCCCTTGACACATCTAGAGACAGCTAAGTTGGGAGTCATGGAACAGCGTTGGATGGCCCGACTGTCAAACTATCAGTTCACCATCAAGTACCGGGCAGGCCACAAGAACACCAACGCCGATGCCCTATCCAGAATGCCTCACCAGTCGGACACAGAAGAAGAAGTGGATGACCTGGAGGTGATTGAGCTACCTGCCTTCCACAGAAATAGGGTGGTCCACGAGCAGCGCACCTCCAGGAGGTATCGTGGTAAGACACTAAACCTTTACCTCATCACAGTTGGAAGGAGACCCAGGACAGCGACCCGGTTGTCAGCCATATCAAAGAACTGATAACCCAGGAAGGTTCTTCCCCGGAGAAGGACGCTTCTCCATAAGCCAAGCAACTGTGGAATGAGAGAAGCTGGCTGTTCATCTATAGAGAGAAGCTGTGCCGAAGGTATGTCAACCCTAGGACCCATGAGATGGTATGGCAGATTGTAGTGCCCAGGACAGACATCCAGATGGTGTTGGAGGCCTACCACGATCAAGCGGGGCACTTTGGCTGGAAACTCTCCTGAAGAGTCGGTTTTATTGGGTTGGAATGCGGAGTTCCATAGAGAGAGGTGGTGCCGGGATTGTGGACCCTGTAGCCTCAGAAGAAAAGACTACAGCAGCCAGAAAGCACCCTTGCAGTCCATCAAGACAACCCAGCCCCTGGAGATCATCGCTCTGGATCACGTTAAGCTGTCACCCAGCAGGTCAGGCTACTCCTATGCCCTGACCATGGTGGATCACTACTCCCGATTCCTGGTGGTAGCCCCCGTCAAGGATCTGACAGCAGAAACTGCTGCAAGGACGTTTCAAGCCTATTTCTGCAGGCCCCATGGATACCCGGATACGGTGCTGACGGATCAAGGCCCTGCCTTTGAAGCCGAGCTGTTCAAAGAGTTTTGCCATCTGTACGGGTGTAAGAAGATTCGGACTACGCCGTACCACCCTCAAACCAATGGTCTATGTGAAAAGATGAACAATATCGTCATAGACCTGCTGAAGACTTTACCTCTAGAAGAAAGGAATCAGTGGCCAGACAAACTACCTGACCTGGCAGATCTGTACAATCACATACCTGTGAGTTCCACCAATTGTACTCCAGCGTACCTCATGAGAGCAAGACCCGGAAAGTTGCCCATGGACCTGGAGCTTGGAGTGGTAGAGCCAGAAGCAGATATGTCCACTGAAGACTGGGATATGACCCGACAGGAGTAGTACAAGAGAGTACAAGCCTGTGTAGAAGACAGTCTAAGTAGGGTGAGAGATAAGCAGGAAGTGCAGTACAACAAGAGTGCACGAGCAGAACCCTTAACACCCGGAGAAGTTGTGCTGAAACGAAAGAGAAGAAGCCACAAGCTTGACGACCAGTGGGAAAGAGAGCCTTACACTGTGTTGGATTCCAGGTTCGACAATAGAAAAACCTGTCTAATCAGTAAAGATCAGTAAAGTAAGATCACTGCAACAGTCTCAAGAGACCATTTGAAGTTGTGCCCAGGTCTGTTGAAGCCACAGGAAGAAGTACCTCTTATAGTGCCTGAAGAACCCAAAGAAGATGTACTCCATACTGTCTTAGGAGATTTCCCGGCAGATTGGCCTCAACTGGATGGAGCTGTAATAATACCTGTAATGCACTTCTACCAACAGCCAGAAGACTCTCCACTGCAAGTAGGACCTGTAAGTGCCCCAGAAGAGCCTGCTCAGGAAGAATCCCCGCAAGGAGGATCACCGGAAGAAGCAGAGCCAGTAGGCCCAGTAACCAGTGTACTTGCCAGTCCCATAGAGAGGTTAAGACAGTTCTACAATTTACCCACACGTAGATCTGACAGGGTAGCAGACAGTGCAAACAAGGACATCAACAACACCCCAGTACTACGTAGGTCAACACGCAGTACAAAAGGTCAGGTCCCTGCCAGGTATAAGGAATAAGTTAGAAATACCTGCAGTGTAAATAGTTACCCAGTTGTGCATTGCTTGCTGTCATTGTTTATTATATAAACTGAAATTAATATGTGCATTTAGTTACCCGTAAGGGCATAAGAACTCGTAGGCTGAGGACTGTGAGCAGCCCAAAAACTGTCCTGTACATAGTTGCACTCCCTGGAGTGCCCCCTTAAGTGACCACGGAACAAAAACCCGTTTGGCGTGGCCGAAGACGTGGTCCAGCACCTGGATCACCTATGCCCTGTAGCCACGCCCAGGGCCTACGTTGAGGGTTTTCAGGCGGGTCCCTCATGTTCCTCATGTTCCTTCATCGGTGAAATGGACACCAGGTTACGGGAATTACTGTAACCTGTAGCATCGGCATCTCTGCCTCCTGCTAGGCAGAGACGCCGTCCCTCTCACCTTCCTGTTCAGCGCACGGTGTCCTCCAGCGCTCCTTCCCTCGCTGCTGCCGGCGCGCGCTCCTTCCCGGGCACTGTGCTTAGGGCGCGCGCGAGCACGCTCCCCCTCTCTTATAGGGACCGTGCGCGCCGTCCTAAGGAGTCCCCGGCCAATAGCCGGAGGATTCCCATATATAAGGCACCTCCTCCAAAATGGAGGTGCCCGAGCAAAGTTGTTGCAAAGCATACTCACCTCTGCTTCAGCCCTCAGGTCCCGTTGCCAGCCTGACTTCCAGTCCTATCTGCCTGCTTGTCTTCCCTTCAGCCCGACAGTCTGTCTCCTGCATCCGCCAGTCTGTCTATGAGCAAGTCCACCTGCGGAACAGGAAGCACCTGCCAGTTACCTGCCTGCTACCTGCCGTACCTGCTAACCCTCTCACCTGGGAGCGCTCACCTGCTACCCGCTTGCTAGCCTACCTGGAGGCTCCGCCGTCCCTTGCCGTGACCACCTGCCTGCCAGCCAAGAGACTCTTACCCGCTCACCTGGGAGCGCTCACCTGCTACCCGCCTGCTAGCCTACCTGGAGGCTCCGTCGTCACTTGCCATGACCACCTGCCTGCCAGCCAAGAGACTCTTACCCGCTCACCTGGGAGCGCTCACCTGCTACACACCTGCTAGCCTACCTGGAGGCTCCGACGTCACTTGCCGTGACCACCTGCCTGCCAGCCAAGAGACTCTTACCTGCTCTTCCGTCACTTCACGTGACCACCCGCCTGCTCACCCAGAGACTGCTACCTACCTGTAGTGTCCACCCGCTACGCCGGTCAGTCCCAGCTATCTGACCGGTGAGAGCCACCTGCTCTAATACAAGGTCGTCTTCAGTATAACACCTGCCCCTCGGGGTCCCTCCTTGTTCCAGGGCACAGAGGTTCCACCACCCGGACCCGTTACATAACCTAATTATTGTTATTGTTATAATTATTATACTTGTTATTGTTGTAACCTGTTTTGGAAAAAATGCTTCAGTCCAGGAGTACTGAATTGTACTAGGGGGGAATGTGGCGGCCTGCTCCGCACAGGTGCCACAGAACCCAGTAGGGTGCATGGATGGACTTCTCCACAAGAGGCCCTCACACATTCAAACACCTCCACCCTACCACCTCAGACCACCAGAGGGAGCCCTGATAGGGATATATATATGGAGGGTGGAGCCAGGCAGTGTAGTCTAGAGTTTAGTGTGCTCAGTGAGAGAGCAGCACGCAGGCTGCTGTGTGAGGCAAGTTGAGGCCTACAGCACGCACTGAAGCCTAGTGAGGGCCCTGAGTGTGGCCGAAGGCGAGAGGAAAGGAGAGAGGAGAAGTAACAAGGGGGCAGAGGAGCGTACCAGGCTCACCCCGAAATATACACCGGACACCGAGTCCGTGCCTACCGGGTCCCTTTATACCCAGTAGGGACCACCGGATACCTGGAGGACTACAAGTCCCAGGTCGACCAACGCTGACTACAGTCCCAGGGCTAGGAGTCACGGAGGCCCCAGCGTCCAGGGAGAGTGATCTCCAAGAGGAAGCCCTACCACCAGGTCAGCAGGTGCAAGAGAGAGAGACAGTAATTAAGCCAGGCCTAGCTCCAGGCAGGTCAGAAGCTTAGCAAGTGGAAGCAACGGATCAGGAGGCCCTATACCCACTCAATGGGGAGAGTCCAGAAGTGCACCCTGCCTACCGAGTACCCTGGACCATACCTGAATGAACATCAGTAAAGGTACCGAAGCGAACCCCCGTGTGAGTGTCCGTCATTTCCCCCTGACCCATCCTGGCCGTCTCTCATCTGCACCACCATCCATTACCCCATGCTGCCCTGAGGCCCGCTCCACCTGTGGGGAGACGCTCCGTCATAAGCTGCCCTAACATCTGCCTCAGAGGACTGCTCCACAGCGGCGGCTCCCTTTAGCCGCATTCCACAGGTGGCATCACGAACACTTTACAAATCCCCTATAAATAATTCCCCTTTTTGGTGACCGCCCTGGGCCACGGACCGGGCTAGCCACCGTGATATCTCCCACCGGCATCCATAGGCCCGGACGCCGAGTACCCCACGGCCCTGGGGGCGCGTCACTACCACATCCCCACTGGCCCCTTTCCATATTAAGCCCATCTGTGTATTAAGGAAATAGAAGAGAAATGTGGAGTCTTGAGGGACAGAAGAGTTGGGTGAGTGAGGGATCTAGAGGGACAGAGGAGTCTTGAAAGGAAGAGATGTAGTTCTTGAGGGAAGTACCAGTGTCTGGAGCAAGATTAATGGGTGTTGAGATGAATGTAGGGGGAAATGAGAGGCCTACAAGGGGGGCAGAGGTGTCTGATGGTGGAGATGGGAGTCTGAGGGGAAAAAGAGAAGGATGGAGTGGTCTGAGTGTCTGAGGGAACTGTAGAAAACAAAAAGGTCTGGCAATGGGGACAGTGGGGTGGGGAAGAGAACAGCGCTTTCTGGCAGTGGCTTTCTCCCCTCTCCCCTTTGAAATCCATGAACAAACAAACATCTGAACTGAGAATTGTGTGTGCGGGAGACAACTGATGACTGAATAAGTTGGGGTTTTATGATGTCAATGCCTTCAGCTCCTCGAGCGCTTACCGGCTCCTGGCTGCTGCACCCATGTTGTCCAGTACTCTGCGGCACTTTCATGACATCTGCGGCATGATGAGATGACCTCATCACGCTGCATGTTGTGCAGGGAGAAGACCTCGGAAGTGCCATTGCTGGGTGGTGGTGACGGCCCTGGGAGAGGGAGAGTCACATGACGCTCCCCCCTTCATCATTTCTGTCAACTGTATCGGCAAAACTTGGGAAAGTTATGAAATGTCCTATAAATGTCTGTCCTATTCCTGATCTAAGAGTCTGGACTTTTAGCTGAGATGAATCTTTGTTACAGTAAATTTATCACTTAAACATGAGCCATGTATGAAGGAGTCGGAGTCGTGGAGTCGGAGTTGGAGTCAGTGTCATGGAAATTGAGGAGTTGGAGTCGGAGGTTTGGCTTACCGACTCCACAGCCCTGGTATGGAGGACCTTAGGGAATGCCGTATACTGTATGGAGGACCATGGTGAGTGTCTTATACTGTGTGGAGGACCATAGCGAGTGCATTATACTGTGTGGAGGACCATGGCGAGTGTCTTATACTGTGTGGAGGACCATGGCGAGTGCATTATACTGAGTGGAGGACCATGGTGAGTGCATTATACTGAGTGGAGGACCATGGTGAGTGGATTATACTGAGTGGAGGATCATGGCGAGTTCATTATACTGTATGGAGGATCATGGCGAGTGCATAATACTGTGTGGAGGACCATGGCGAGTGCCTTATACTGTATGGAGGACCATGGCAAGTGCATTATACTCTGTGGAGTGTGGAGAGGTGTGGGGCCATTATATTGTATGTAGGCCCATTATACTGCATGGAGGGCTGTGTGGGGGTCACAGTTGGGGGATCATACTGTGTTGGGCTCACCATACTTTGCCTTGGGAGTTGAGGTGGGGTGCAATAGGGTCATTATACTGGAATGTGGAGGAATTCACCATGGGGGTATCATACTGTGTTTGGGGACACTTTTGTTGGCATCACACTTTATGGGGCAATGAAAAAGGAATCTAGGACTTCAGCAGGAGGAAAATTATTATGTAAAGGCTGGAAAATTGTGAGATCTGCTGTTCTGTGACCCCGACAATTATTTACTTTTTTTAGGGGGGGGGGCCCAATTAGAACTTCTGCTATCAGGCCCCATGAATCCTATGTACTCCCCTGTCATGCAGTCTGGACAAAATGAAGTAAAAAAAGAGAACGACTCCAATCAGAGACAATGTCATCTATCAGGTACCTGGATGTAAATATTTTTTGTGATACTGACTAATTCTCATATTTTTATTTAAGTTAGGAGCATTAAAGCGATTGTTCAAGTTTGTGATGAGTCTGCAGTCATTCTATGTGACTGCAGACTTATGAATTCTCACTGCGCACTGCACTCTTTCAGGATTCTCTCATGCCAGCGATTTGCATACATGCGGTCACGTGCCAACTAGACATGCATGGCCTCAGACAATGAAAATCCAGCGAGGCGGGACACATTTATTTGGAAAGTGGCCAGAAGTATACAAATCACATACTTGTGCAAGGGAGAATCCTAAAAGTGTGCAGTGCATGCGCTGTGAGAATTCAGAAGGCTGCTGTCACCTAGAATGAGTGAAGACTTTCATCTCAAACCTAGACAATCCTTTTAATTATAAAATGAAGCCCTGTAGCATGCCAATCCTACCTGCGTGAAATATACTCACTGTCAGGATTCAGCTCTGCTTGCTGGTTCCAGCAGTCATCACATGGCCACTTCACTCATTTTCATATTTACGGTCACGTGACAAGTAGCTTCTCTTCCTGCTTCTCTCAGTTTTTCACTAAACATTAAGAGAATTAAGCTGCGTGCCCACTATGCATTTTTCAAGCGTTCTTGCCAGAGAATTTCCGCACTGAAAACACTTAAAAAATGCTTGGTAATATGTGCCCCATGGTTCCCAATGATAATCCGCATGTGCTATGCACATGCTGCGGAAATTTCCGCTGCGGATTATTATGGCGGAAAAATCCGCAGCATGTCTATTATTTTTGCGGAAACGCGGCGTAATTGCCGCCATGGACTTGCATTGAATCGCATGACTACATGTGCACATGTGGATATTAAGGGATTCAATATCAGACCTGGGTACCATAGTACCTGTAAAAAAAAAAAGAATTTAAAATAAAAAAACATTATACTCACCCTCTGATGGCCCGCGGTCTTCTCTCCGGTGCATCCTGGCTCCCCGGTGGCTGACGTCGGCGGTCGTGTGACCTGTTACATGACTAAATTACATCATGGAAGGTCCTTTTACACCACCGCAAGACACCAGGAAGACCGGACGCATCAGATAAGGAGACCGGGGGCCATCGGAAGGTGAGTATAATGTTTTTTTGTTTGTTTTTTTACCTTTTTTATTCTTTTTTTAACTATTAACTTGGTCACACTATATAAATCCATGCCGGTTGCATGGATTTATATAGTGTGACCAAGTTGTCAAGCATTTTTCCAAATGACGCTAAAATCGCTTGGAAAAGCGCTTGATAACCCGCATTCAAAAATGCATGCAAAAACGCTTGAGAAACGCTTCTACCTGGCGGGAAAAACACATGTAAAATCCGCATGTATTTTTCCTGCCAGGGAGATGCAGAAAAAAATCAGCAGCATTTCTGCATCGTGGGCACTTAGCCTTAGGAAGAGCAGCTAATCGGCATGTGACTGTAAGTGTGCAAATCGCATACAGTACAGACCAAAAGTTTGGACACATCTTCTCATTTAAAGATTTTTCTGTATTTTCATGACTATGAAAATTGTACATTCACACTGAAGGCATCAAAACTATGAATTAACACATGTGGAATTATATACTTAACAAAAAGTGTGAAACAACTGAAAATATGTCTTATATTCTAGGTTCTTCCTGGGGGAGGAAATGCTGCTCTGTTAACAATGGCTAAAATAAAGCAGAGGGATCGCAGAGATCATAAATATGCAGAGACAGGTAATTGTTACGGGTCCGGGTGGTGGAACCTCTGTGCTTTGATACAAGAAGGGACCAGAGGGGCGTAAATAAGTGCCTACTCGGACCGACCCAGGTCACACGGTGGCTTAGTCAACTCCGTGAACCAAGGAGGGATCGGGCAGGTGAACCAGGTACCACTCTGGGACCGACCTTGTGTGAGAGAAGGTGACTCCCACGGGTCAGATGACAGGAGCTAACTGGTACAGCGGATAAGCATGGCAGGTAGGTTGGCAGGTGATCTGGGTAGACAGGCAGGTGGGTACGGCCATAGGCGGATTATAATGAGGGCAATCTTGGCTACCGCCCAGGGCCCGGGGCTCCGGGGGGCCTTTGGCCAGATTGCCCTCATTATAATATGTGCGGCGCGGTGGCGCCAATGCAGCACACACCGGCAGGCAGAGGCGGGGGGGTTCCCCAGACCACTCCCCCAGCAGCGGCACAGGGCTGCTGCTTCTTCTTCGGCTGGGCCTGCATTGCACCTGTTAACTTCCCTGTGTGCTTGTGCTGGCCCGGCCACGTCACAGCTAGGAGACACGGCCCTATCTGCTAGCATGACATCATGCAGTGTTCGCCCTGCACTGCTGCACCGGAGAGGAGCCGGACGACGTCTGGAGCCGAGCCGGGGGATGGTGAGTGACGCGTGTTTGTGTGCGTGCATGCGTGTCACAGTGTGCCTGTATGTGCAGGTATCATTGTGTGATGTCTGTTTATATGTATTTTTGTGTTTCAAATGTGTTTATGCATGTATGTATATGTCTGTATATGTTTGTGTGTGTGCGTGACTGCGTGCGGCCTCCTCCCGCTGTATCTGGGGGGCACTGTGTGGCCTCCTCCTGCTATATCTGGAGGGCACCGTGCGGCCTCCTCCCGCTATATCTGGGGGGTGCTGTGCGGCCTCCTCTCGCTGTATCTGGGGGTGCCGTGCGGCCTCCTCCCGCTTTATCTGGGGGGCGCCGTGCGGCCTCCTCCTGCTGTATCTGGGGGGCGCTGTGCGGCCTCCTCCCGCTGTATCTGAGGGGTGCCGTGAGGCCTCCTCCTGCTGTATCTGGGGGGCGCCGTGCGGCCTCCTCCCTCTGTATCTGGGGGGCGCCATTCGCTGTGTATAGATGGCTACGTGCGGCCTCATGCTGTATATAGGTGACTACGTGCGGCCCCCTGCTGTGTATAGATGGCTACGTGCGGCCCCCTGCTGTGTATAGATGGCTACGTGCGGCCTCCTGCTGTGTATAGATGGCTATGTGCGGCCTCCCGCTGTGTACAGATGGCTACGTGCGGCCTCCAGCTGTGTATAGATGGCTCCATGCGGCCTCCCGCTGTGTATAGATGATGCCGCGCAGCCTCCCGCTGTGTATAAGTGGCTACGTGTGGCCTCTCGCTGTGTATAGATGGCTACGTGCGGCCTCCCGCTGTGTATAGATGACTACATGTGGCCTCCTGCTGTGTATAGATGGTGCCGAGCGGCCCCCGCTGTGTATAGATGGCTACATGCAGCCTCCCGCCATGTATAGATGGCTACGTGCGGCCTCCTGCTGTGTATAGATGGCTACGTGCCGCCTCCCGCTGTGTATAGATGGCTACGTGCGACCTACCGCTGTGTATATATGACTACGTGCGGCCTCCCGCTGTGTATAGATGGCTACGTGCGGCCTCCCGCTGTGTATGGATGGCTATGTGCGGCCTCCTGCTGTGTATAGATGGCTACGTGCGGCCTCCTGCTGTGTATAGATGGCTATGTGCGGTCCCCTGCTGTGTATAGATGGCGCCGTGTGGCCTCCTGCTGTGTATAGATGGCTACGTGCGGCCTCCCGCTGTGTATAGATGGCTACGTGCAGCCTCTTGCTGTGTATAGATGGCTACGTGCGGCCCCCTGCTCTGTATAGATGGCGCCGTGTGGCCTCCCGCTGTGTATAGATGGCTACGTGCGGCCTCCCGCTGTGTATAGATGGCTACGTGCGGACTCCCGCTGTGTATAGATGGCTACGTGCGGCCTCCTGCTGTGTATAGATGGCTACCTGCGGCCCCCTGCTGTGTATAGATGGCTACGTGCGGCCTCCTGCTGTGTATAGATGGCTACGTGCGGCCTCCTCCAGTGTATAGATGGCGCCGTGCGGCCTCCCGGTGTGTATAGATGGTGCCGTGCGGCCTCCCGCTGTGTATCTGAGGGGCGCCGTGAGGCCTCCTCCTGCTGTATCTGGGGGGCGCCGTGCGGCCTCCTCCCTCTGTATCTGGGGGGCGCCATTCGCTGTGTATAGATGGCTACGTGCGGCCTCATGCTGTATATAGGTGACTACGTGCGGCCCCCTGCTGTGTATAGATGGCTACGTGCGGCCCCCTGCTGTGTATAGATGGCTACGTGCGGCCTCCTGCTGTGTATAGATGGCTATGTGCGGCCTCCAGCTATGTATAGATGGCTCCATGCGGCCTCCCGCTGTGTATAGATGGTGCCGCGCAGCCTCCCGCTGTGTATAAATGGCTACGTGTGGCCTCTCGCTGTGTATAGATGGCTACGTGCGGCCTCCCGCTGTGTATAGATGACTACATGTGGCCTCCTGCTGTGTATAGATGGTGCCGAGCGGCCCCCGCTGTGTATAGATGGCTACATGCAGCCTCCCGCCATGTATAGATGGCTACGTGCAGCCTCCTGCTGTGTATAGATGGCTACGTGCCGCCTCCCGCTGTGTATAGATGGCTACGTGCGACCTCCCGCTGTGTATAGATGACTACATGTGGCCTCCTGCTGTGTATAGATGGTGCCGAGCGGCCCCCGCTGTGTATAGATGGCTACATGCAGCCTCCCGCCATGTATAGATGGCTACGTGCGGCCTCCTGCTGTGTATAGATGGCTACGTGCCGCCTCCCGCTGTGTATAGATGGCTACGTGCGACCTACCGCTGTGTATATATGGCTACGTGCGGCCTCCCGCTGTGTATAGATGGCTACGTGCGGCCTCCCGCTGTGTATGGATGGCTATGTGCGGCCTCCTGCTGTGTATAGATGGCTACGTGCGGCCTCCTGCTGTGTATAGATGGCTATGTGCGGTCCCCTGCTGTGTATAGATGGCGCCGTGTGGCCTCCTGCTGTGTATAGATGGCTACGTGCGGCCTCCCGCTGTGTATAGATGGCTACGTGCAGCCTCTTGCTGTGTATAGATGGCTACGTGCGGCCCCCTGCTCTGTATAGATGGCGCCGTGTGGCCTCCCGCTGTGTATAGATGGCTACGTGCGGCCTCCCGCTGTGTATAGATGGCTACGTGCGGACTCCCGCTGTGTATAGATGGCTACGTGCGGCCTCCTGCTGTGTATAGATGGCTACCTGCGGCCCCCTGCTGTGTATAGATGGCTACGTGCGGCCTCCTGCTGTGTATAGATGGCTACGTGCGGCCTCCTCCTGTGTATAGATGGTGCCGTGCGGCCTCCCGCTGTGTATAGATGGCTACGTGCAGCCTCCCACTGTGTATAGATGGCTATGTGCAGCCTCCCACTGTGTATAGATGGCTACGTGCGGCCTCCTGCTGTGTGTAGATGGCTACCTGCGTCCTCCTGCTGTGTGTAGATGGCTACATGCGGCCTCCTGCTGTGTATAGATGGCTACGTGTGGCCTCCCGCTGTGTATAGATGGCACCATGCGGCCTCCTGCTGTGTATAGGAGGATTATGTGGCAGCTCATATTGTGTGTAGGGTCTCATACTGTATATAGGGGATGTCAGCGTTCTTAACTGTGCTCAATATTAAGTCATACAAGTAATGTAAAAAAATGATTATAATATATTAATATTGTGCAAAATGAATTTCACGTGAACTATCACATGATCTATCAAAGGGGATCATGTGACATGTCACATGATATATCAGGTGTGTGGGTGTGTGGGGGGGCCCACGCCTTCTAAACTTCCCGGGGCCCTTGCTACTGTTAATCGACCCCTGGGTACGGCGGATAGCCAGACAGGTACTCCGGGTAAACGAGCAGGCGGGGACGGCAGGTAACTGGAAGGTGCTCCGGGTAGGCAGGCTGGCGGGAAGGACTGTTAGACAGACTGGCAGGCAAGGAACCTGAGGGCTGAGGACTGTGTTAGCACACAAACAACAACCTTGCACAGGCACCTCCATTTTGGAGGAGGTGCTAAATATAGGGGCAGTCCTCCAGCCATTGGCCAGGGACTCTTTAGGACGGCGTGTGCGGCCCCTTTAAGGGGGAGGGAGCGGGCGTGCTCGTGCCCTAAGCACAGTGCCCGGGAAGCTGCGCGCAGTGCGTGCCTTAGCAGCAGGGGTACAGGAAGAAACCGGACTGGGACCGCGGCGGTGAGGGGAATGGCGACCCTGCCCGGCAGGAGGCAGAGACGACGATGCTACAGTACCCCCCCTTTACGTCCCCTCTTCTTTAAGCCCGCAAGAAATTTTTCTAGAAGATGAGGGGCATGAATGTTCTCCCTGGGCTCCCAAGACCTCTCCTCAGGACCAAACCCCTTCCAATCCACAAGAAAGAAAGTCTTTCCTATTACCCTCTTGGTGGCCAAAATGTTTTCTACCTCAAAGATGTCCTCAGCGGAGACTGGAGCTGTGGTGGTACCTGGATCATCAGAGAAAGAATTAAGGACAACCGGTTTGAGGAGAGACACGTGAAAGGAGTTGGGAATCCGTAAGGAGGCCGGGAGTTTCAGCTTGTAAGCCACCGGATTCATTTGGTTCAGAACCTCGAACGGACCGATGAACCATGGACCCAACTTGTAAGATGGTATCTTAAGATAAACATATTTGGAAGAAAGCCAGACCTTGTCTCCCTGACGGAATTGAGGCAGATCCAGATGTCTCTTATCAGCATGTTTCTTCATCCGCTCCGAGGAATGAAGAAGCGAAGATCTAGTGTCTTCCCAAATTGCAGAAAATTAGCTGATGAGAGACTCCGCAGCAGGATTGTCCACTGAAGAGGAGACGGGAAACGGAATCCGGGGGTTTTGACCGTAGACCACAAATAATGGAGTTTTAGCAGAAGACTCGCTCTCATGGTTGTTATAGGAAAACTCGGCCCAGGGCAGGAGCTCAACCCAATCGCTATAGTGAGCGTTGACAAAGTGTCGAAGAAAACCGGTGAGGATTTGATTGATGCGTTCCACTTGGCCATTGGACTGAGGATGATAGGCAGGAGAAAAATCCAAGGAGACATCCAGCAGCTTGCACGTGGCTCTCCAGAAGCGCGAAGTGAATTGAACTCTGCGATCCGAGACAATGTGGAGGGGTAATCCGTGAAGACTGAAGATGTGATGGATGAAGTCCTTAGCCAGCACAGGTGCAGACGGATGACCAGGCAGGGGAATGAAGTGGACCATCTTAGAAAAGCGGTCAGCGACCACCCAAATGACTGTACAACCGGCAGAAACAGGGAGATCCGTGATGAAGTCCATTGCGATATGTTGCCACAGAGCGGAAGTCATGGGAAGAGGAAGATGACGACCAGCTGGAAGGTGCCTAGTTATCTTGTTACAGGCACAAGAGGAACAAGCCGCGACAAATTCCACAACATCCTTGCGCAGGGTGGGCCACCAATAATGTCGGGCAATGAGCAGAAATGTCTTCCTCTGGCCGGCGTGACCAGCAAGTTTGGACGAATAACACCACAGTAAAACCTTCTTCCGATCCTGAACTGCTACAAAGGTTTTACCGGGAGGTAGATGAGACCAGTCAAACGGAGCAACAGTCATTATTTTGGAGGGATCAATGATATGAAGAGGCTCCTCCTCCTGGTCGGTAGACAAAAATGAATGGGATAGTGCGTCGGCTTTAATGTTCTTGTCTGCCGGGCGGTAGTGAAGAGTAAATCAGAATCGAGCAAAGAATAGTGACCATCTGGCCTGACGCGGGTTTAGTCTTTGGGCATTCTGCAAATAAGCGAGGTTTTTATGGTCAGTGTAGATGACCACCGGGTGCAGAGCCCCCTCCAGCAAGTAGCGCCACTCTTCCAGCGCTAATTTGATGGCCAGCAGCTCCCGATCTCCTATGGAGTAGTTGCGCTCGGACGAGGGGAAGAGCTTGGAGAAGAAGCCGCAGGTTACCATTCTCCCGGACGAGGATTTCTGGGTGAGCACTGCTCCGGCCCCGGAGGAGGAGGCATCAACCTCCAGGAAGAACTGCTTGTTGCAATCCAGACAGTGTAGCATTGGAGAGGAGGAGAAGGCTTGTTTTAGGGAGACAAAGGCTTTCTCCGCCTCAGAAGACCACTCCCTGGGATTTGCTCCTTTACGGGTAAGAGCAGAGATGGGAGCAGTCCGGGAGGAAAAAAGCGGAATTAGTCTTACCGGTAATGATGTTTCCAGGAGTCCACATGACAGCACCGTAGGAGGAGTAATCCCATATCCTGTATAGGGACAGGAAGCACAAGAGGTTAAAAGCCCTCCCACCCCCACCCTCCTCAGTGATTTTCCAAGAACCACATTGGCTGGGTACAACAAAATTTTATTTTTATTTTTAGACTTGCTTAGACATATGTTAGAATCACATACAGTAGTCATATAGGGATGGAAATAAGGGTGCTGTCATGTGGACTCCTGGAAACATCATTACCGGTAAGACTAATTCCGGTTTTCCAGTACGTCCCCATGACAGCACCGTAGGAGTGTACCCAAGAACTCATAGCTTAGGGTGGGATAACTGCATTAAGTACTTTCCTACCAAACGCAGATCTCTGCTGTGAGAGAACATCTAGCTTGTAGTGTTTGCAGAAAGTAGTCTGTCCTGACCATGTGGCTGCGGTACATATCTGTTCAATGGTAGCCCCTGCTCTAGTTGCCCATGAGGTGAAAATTGCTCTGGTGGAATGGGCTTTGATAGTTTCAGGGGGAGGCTGTCCTTCTGAAAGATATGCTAGATTAATCATGGATGTAACCCATCTAGCTAAGGATGGTTTTGAAGCCTTCCTGCCTCTATTTTTCCCCCAAACTGTATAAAAAGATTAGAGTCTAATCTCCAGTTCCGAATGGCTTCCAAATAGGCCAACACTGCTCTGCGGACATCGAGATGGTGGAACTCTTCCTCCCTCTGATTCCTAGGGTTTTCGCAGAATGATGGAAGAACCACTTCTTGGTTTAAGGTCATTGATGACACCACCTTCGGCGAGAAACTTGGATCCAGCTTCAGAATGATGCAATCATCCCGAATCTGCATACAAGGCTCGACAATAGATAGAGCCAGGTTTTCACCCAACCGTTTAGCCGTGGTGATTGCCACCAAGAAGACTGTTTTCAGAGTCAAGTTCTTTATTCCCAATTCATTAACTGGGCCGAAGGCAGGCTTACAAAGGACTCTCAGGACAAGATTCAGATCCCACGGAGGGGAAGAAATTCTCTGGGTAGGCCTAAGTCTCTGGATTGCCTTGACAAACCTGATTATCCAGGGATGCGCGGACAATGATGTGTCGAAGAAAGCACCTAGTGCCGCAATCTGCACCTTCAAGGTACTTGGTCTAAGACCTGCGTCAAATCCTGCCTGCAAGAAATCAAGGATCGCAGGGATGTCTGGCTGAGAGGCTTCTACAGTCCTGTGGAACTGACAAAAGGTCTTCCAGACTTTTTTATATATGAGTTACAGGTTTTCTACTAGCCTGCATAGTCTGGATCACTCTGGCGGATAAGCCCTTATTCTTCAGGATCCCCCTTCAGAAGCCAGGCTGAGAGCTGGAGTTGTTGAAGATTCCGATGCAACAGTGGACCTTGCGTCAGAAGACCCTCCTGAAATGTAAAAATGATTGGGTCTTCCAACGCTAGATGACGTAGACGGGAGAACCAACTCCTCCTTGGCCAGAAAGGGACAATTGCTATGACAGTCGCCCGATCTTCCTGAATTTTCCGCAGCATTCTCGGAATTAGAGGGGCAGGTGGGAAGGCATATGTTAGGCCTTCTCCCCAATATTGTGAGAGAGCATCCACTGCCAGAGGATGATCTCCTGGGTCGAGAGAGAAGAAAGATGTTGTCTTTGCATTCGTTCTGGATGCAAAAAGGACTAGGTGCGGCTGACCCAATCTGCGAGTTAGTTGCTGCCTCCTGATTGTCGGATCCCCAAAGGTGAACTGCTGAAATGGAGCTCACTATTTTCTCTATCCCTAAGAATATCCTTTTGGTCAGGGACTGGAGAAGTGGATGTCTTGGTCCGCCCTGATGTCTGATGAAGGAGACTGCCGTGATGTTGTCCGACGGGATTTTTACATGTCTGTCTCTTAAGACAGCCCGGCTTCTCTGTAGGGCTTCCCAGATCGCCTGTAGCTCCCGAAAATTTGATGATTGGGTCTGAATTTCTGTGGACCATGTTCCTTGGAGATAAGAATCTCCCACTCGAGCTCCCCATCCTGAGAGACTTGCGTCCGTGGTCACTAAAAGACAAGGTTCCAGAATCCACTGCACTCCCGTCTGTAGATTCTTCTGGTCGAGCCACCAGTGTAGGGAGTCCTGGGCGTCTCTGGACAAAGACATCCTCCTGTCTAGGTAATTCTGATGTCCGTCTGTCACTTCCAGGATGCATTTCTGTAGAGACCTGGAATGGAACTGGCTCCATCTGACACAGGTGATGCATGACGTCATAATTCCGAAAATACTCATTGCCTTTCGAATTGAAGGTTTCTTCTCTCTTGAAAAGGAACGAATCCTTTGTGGAATTGAGAGCATTTTGTCTTCCGGGAAATAAGACATTCGCCTTCGGGAATCGAGCTGGACTCCCAGGAAGATGTGTGAAGTACAGGGGATAAGATTGGATTTTTCTTTGTTCACAATCAAACCCAGGTTGGTAAATGTCCGTAGGACAACTTCCAGATGTTGCGTCATACCTATAGGAGATCCTGCCACCACCAGGAAGTTGTCCAAGTACGGAATGATGGTAATATCCCTGAGTCGGATATAGGCCACCACCTCTGCCATGATCTTCGTAAAGATTCTGGGAGCAGATGACAAGCCAAAGGGAAGACATCGGAACTGGTAGTGTAGAATCTGACTGCCTGATGGTAGTGCAAACCTCAGATATTGCTGACTTGAGGAATGTATTGGCAGGTGGTAGTATGCATCTCTGAGGTCCAGGGTGCACATTACCGCATCTGCGTCTATTAGATGAATGGCTGATCTTACTGATTCCATGCGGAATTTTTTGCAACGGACCCACCGGTTTAGGGGTTTCAAGTTGATTATTGTACGGGACTCCCCTGACGGTTTCTTTATTGAAAACACAGAGAAGTAATGGCCCTGATGTTGTTCGTGTTCCAGAACTGGCACAATAACCCCCTGATGTAGAAGCTTCTCTATGTCTGCCCGTAGAAGGGAAAGAGAGGAAGGGGAAGCCTTTGTCAGGCGGAACTTTTGCGGGGGATATTGAGAAAATTCTATCCTGTAACCCTATGCTATAGTTGTTAGTATCCAGGGATTTTGAGTGACCCGATGCCAACTGTTTTTGAAAAACTTTAATCGCCCCCCCACTCTGACATAGTCATTGTCGTTTTGGATGGATGCTAGTACTGGGCTGGTATTTCCTATCTTTGCTCCCCTTATTAAAATTCCAGCTTGTGGACCTCCCTTTTTTCTGAGTGTTATATTTACGGGAGGGGAAGGGTTTACGAAAGAGCTGCTCCTTCTTTTTCTCCTCGGGGAAGCCCTTCTTTCTATCGGACGCTTTTTCTAGAATGTCATCTAGTACAGGTCCGAATACTCTGAGCCCTGAAAATGGAATAGAGCACAGCTTGTTCTTAGAAGCTGTATCTCCAGACCATGTTTTTAACCAAACAGCTCTACGGGCCGAGTTAGAAAGCACATTATTTCTGGCCGCAAATCTGACCGATTCCGCCGAAGCGTCGGCCAAAAAATTTGTTGCCATCTTTAACAGGGGCAATGATTGAAGGAGAGTTTCCCTCGGGGTGCCATCCCATAGGTGACTCTCTAACTCTTCTAGCCAGATTCTCATGGATCTGGCAATAGATGTAGCAGCGATATTAGATTTAATGATTGCCACCGAAGATTCCCAGGCTTTTTTCAAAAGTCCGTCCGCCTTCCTATCCATAGGATCTTTAAGTCCTGACGAGTCCTCAAAGGGGATAGAGGTTTTCTTGACCACTTTAGCCACTGGGACGTCAATTTTAGGAACAGTGTCCCACATGTTGGTGTCCTCTGGGTCAAAAGATAGTCGGGCGCGGAAGTCTCGTGGTATAGAGAGTCTCTTCTCTGCATCTTACCATTCCTCCAGTATCATGTCCTTCACATGAGCATTAACAGGAAAAAACATGGGATTTCTGGGTTTTAAGACCACCAAACATTTCATCCTGAATATTACTGCTCTTCTCCGTCTCCTCTACTTGCATCGTGTTTCTGACGGCTCATAGAAGAATATCGATACCATCTGAGTGGAACATATATCTTTTCCGTTCCCCGCCCTGAGGTAGACTAATGGTCTCACTGTCAGAGTCGCAAGATGGGTCGATTTCACCCTCAGAAGATGGTGCTATATCTTCTCTGGGTCTTTTGGGTCCTGGAACTTCCTGGACTCCTGAACCTGGGGGCTGTAGAGACGTGATAGAAGCCTGAACTTCTTCTTTAATTATACTGCGCATTTCATTTAATAAAGCCCCGTGCTCCTCCTTTAGCATGGAGGCTCTACATTCAGCACATAGACGCTTTGTATATGAGTCGGGAAGTTTGATGTTACAATCCAGGCACCTCTTGGATTTTACTGTGGCCTTTTTCCCCGTATCCTTCTTTTTTTCAGAAGGAGGTGGTAACTGCCCAGGGACATCCTATATAATATATATATGGAGGGCCTGGTAAGCGTAAGTCCCATTAGCCATATAAAAAAGGGTAATGGTACACTTACATGACTCTGGGACGATCCAGGGTGAGTATCAGGGTGTGACATGTCAGCCATTGTACTGCCAGGGGTGCCAAAGCTGTAAGCCTGCCTATGCTGCTCCCCATCCCCCCTTCTTATACCTTACCTGGTCGTCCAGTCAACCTGGTCTAACCGCGGTTTGAATTTCCTGCGCGACCGCCACCGGAAGTCCGACGCCGGGCGATCCTGGAGCCGTGAGAAGCCGGACCCGCCCAGAATCAGGACGCCGAGAGCCCAGGCGATGGGGAAGCGGCACTCGGAGGCTCCAGCACACCGCAGGGCTGAGGCACTCCCGGCAGGGAGTGTCGGCCCAGGACCTGCTTGACGGCGGGAAGGAGAGAGCCGCGGCCCACCCGATCCCCCAGGGTCCAGAGGTAAAAACTTTTTCTTCAGTGCTCCTGCACCAGCGCTCCTCCTGCACTCCCTGTCCTGTGTAGGGACAGGAAAAACACTGAGGAGGTTGGGGGCGGGAGGGCTTTTAACCTCTTGTGCTTCCTGTCCCTATACAGGATATGGGATTACTCCTCCTACGGTGCTGTCATGGGGACGTACTGGAAATGAGGAATGAAGAGGCGGTAATAGTTCGTCAAGCCCAGAAACCGTTGAATCGCCTTCAATCCCTCCGGTCGGGGCCACTTTAAGACAGCTGACACCTTCTCAGGATCCATGCGCAGACCGGTCTCAGAAATTATGTAACCAAGAAACGGCAAGGAGGTCTGCTCATAGAGGCATTTCTCGTATTTATCGTACAGGCAATTCTTCCGAAGCCTCAGCAGAACCTGAAGAACATCCCTCCGGTGTGAAGGCAGATCCGGGGAGAACACCAACATGTCGTCCAGGTACACGACCACACAGGAATACAGGAGATCTTGGAAGATGTCGTTAACTAGCTCCTGGAAGACGGCTGGAGCATTACAGAGACCGAAGGGTATCACGCGGTACTCATAGTGACCGTCCCAGGTGTTGAATGCCGTCTTCCACTCGTCTCCCTGGCGAATCCGGACCAGATTGTACGCCCCCCTGGAAGATCGAGCTTGGTGAAGATCTTCGCGCCTTTTAGGCGGTCAAACTACTCCGAGATGAGAGGCAGGGGGTACTTATTTTTGATGGTAATCTGGTTTAGATCCCTATAGTCAATACAAGGACGAAGCGAGCCATCTTTCTTCTTGACGAAGAAGAATCCTGCTTCAGCCGGAGAGGTGGATTTCCAGATAAATCCTCTAGTAAGATTCTCCTCAATGTACTCAGACATAGCGCGGGTCTCGGCCAACGACAAGGGATAGAGTCGCCCACGAGGAGGTGAGGCACCAGGTATTAGGTCGATGGGGCAATCATACGGCCTATGAGGTGGTAGTGTCTCAGCCTCCTTTTTGTCAGACGTCCACATAGGACCAGTAGGGTGCCGGAAGGCCAGGTAGGTCAGCCGGCGTTGACGGGGGTCGAGCAGGACGAACCAGAACCAGACAGGTCTTATGGCATTCCTGACCCCAACGAAGCACTTCACAGGATCTCCAATTCAGGACGGGCTCATGTCTCTAACCAGGGCAGACCAAGCAAAAGGGGATGAGAGAGGCCGGACAGCACATGAAAGGAGATCTTCTCTGAGTGCAGCATTCCCACCTGAAGAGTTACAGGCTCAGTGACCAGCAAGATGGTTTCCGGAAGAAGCTTCCCATCCACTGAGGAAACCGCCAAAGGTTCAGCCAGACATATGGTAGGAATCTGATAACACTCCACAACGGCCAGTTGAATGAGATTCCCTGCAGCTCCGGAATCCAGAAAGGCAGTCTCGAAGAAGTGGGTCTCACCACTGGTGACAGAAACGGACAGAGTCAAGGACGGAGAGGAAGAACTCTTGCCTAGGACGACCTCTCCGAACGGTCCTAGATACTGGAGTTTCCCGGTCTCTCCGGGCAGGAATGGATCAGGTGCTCTATACTGCCACAGTAGAAGCAACTCCCCTCGCGCAGCGTGTCTCCTGGCGAGACTTGACCATCTTGGCTAGGTCAATTTGCATTGGCTCTGGAGAAGACACCCGGGGGATTGCTGGTTGCGAGACAGGCCTTTGGAAAGTTGAAGCGAGACGCATAGGGCTTCTGTCCCGGGTCGTCTCCTTAGCACGTTCCAGAAAGCGGATGTCGATCCAGGTAGCTAAAGTCACCAGGTCGTCCAGGGTGGGAGGTATGTCTCGGCTGGCTAGCTCATCCTTGATCCATCCAGAAAGGCCCTCCCAAAAGGTGGACACCAGGGCCTCATTATTCCATGCCAGTTTTGATGCGAGGGTGCTGAAACGCACGGCATACCGTCCCACAGAAAGACTCCCTTGACGGAATCGGAGAAGTGAGGAGGCAGTAGAAGATCTTCGTCCAGGTTCACCGAACACCTTCCTGAAAGCCGCGAGGAAGGCCTGGAGATCGGACACCAGAGGATCCCCTCTCTCCCACAGAGGGTTAAGCCACGCCAACGCCTCTTCGGTGAGGTGAGACCTGATGAATGCCACCTTGGCCCGGTCGGAGATGAACTGGTGTGCCAGAAGTTCAAAGTGCAGCATGCACTGATTTATGAAGCCCTGACATAGGACAGGGTCACCATCAAAATGTGAAGGCTCAGAAAGTCGGGGTCCAAAGCCGGGTGCCACAGCGCCACAGGGTTGAGGTGCCGCCGCAGTGGCTGCCGCTCGATTAGAGACTGACACCATCGGAGTAGACAGCGTGTCCAGGTGGGAGTTGACTGTCCGCAGATAGGATAGGATAGTCTCCTGTTGGGATCTCTGACGAGAGACCTCCTGGTACAAGTCAGAGAGCGAAGGAGCCTGGGAGCCACCGGATTCCATGGCCTGTGCAAACTGTTACGGGTCCGGGTGGTGGAACCTCTGTGCTTTAATGCAAGGAGGGACCAGAGGGGCATAACTAAGTGCCTACTCGGACCGACCCAGGTCACACGGCGGCTTAGTCGACTCTGTGAAGCAAGGAGGGACCAGGCAGGTGAACCAGGTGCCACGCTGGGACCGACCTTGTGTGAGAGCAGGTGACTCCCACGGGTCAGATGACAGGAGCTGTCCGGTACAGCGGATGAGCACGGCAGGTAGGTTGGCGGGTGATCCGGGTAGACAGGCAGGCGGGTACGGCGGATAGCCAGACAGGTACTTCGGGTAAACGAGTAGGCGGGTATGGCAGGTAACTGGCAGGTGCTCCAGGTTGGCAGGCTGGCGAGCATGGCAGGTAATCTGGCAGGTGCTCCAGGTAGGCAGGCTGGCGGGTACGGCTGTTAGACAGACTGGCGAGCAGGACTGTTAGACAGACTGGCGGGCAGGACTGTTAGACAGACTGGCGGGCAAGGAACCTGAGGGCTGAGGAGAGTGTTAGCACACAAACAACAACCTTGCACAGGCACCTCCATTTTGGAGGAGATGCTTAATATAGGGGCAGTCCTCCGGCCATTGGCCGGGGACTCTTTAGGACGGAGCGCGTGCCCCTTGCACAGTGCCCGGGAAGCTGCACGCAATGTGCGCCTTAGCAGCAGGGGAACAGGAAGACGCCGGACCGGGACGGCGGTGAGGGGAACGGTGTCTCTGCCCGGCAGGAGGCAGACACGCCAATGCTACAGTAATAAGCAACTGCCTCCTTGTTAGTTCTTAGCCGCATACAAGAAAATAATAAAAGTCCTGGATAAGTTCTGAAATGATAATTGTTGGTAAGAATTCTTGGTAAACCTGGTATTTTATCAGGGGTATCTAGAGTTTTTATATCCACTGTATATCTGCAGCTTAGCAGCATTTGGGGACATGACAGGTTCCCTTTAAATAAACAATGACACTGTGTAGTTTGTGATGTGTTGTTCATCTCAGGTTGAAGTTGCCTAATTTTAAGACCTTCTAAAGATCAGACGTGGTTTTTATTATTATTATTATTATTTATTATTATTATTTTTGGATACATATTAATATCAAAGAATAAATACCGTATTTTTCAGATTATAAGACGCAAAATTTGGGAGCTAAATAGGGTGTGTCTCTATCATCCGAAGATAGCTTACCGGAAGGGGCGGCTGCGGTGGAGCGAGGTGACAGGAGGCAGGGTCGCTGCTTTGGGAGGCCGGCGGCATGTACTGCCTCCAGCAGCCATTATGCCGAAGCTCACTGCAGGGAATTCAATGGGAAGGGGACTCCGCTCACCGCCGACATCTTATGAGAACCCAGGGTCTGCAGCCTCACACCTCACGCTGGGACACCCCCTCCTACCAGCCCAGGGCTTGCAGCATTGCCCCACTCCTGTCGCCATCGGCCTCCCGAAGCAGCAACCCTGCCTCTTGTGACCCCGCTCCACAGCCGCAACCCCCCAGTAAGCTACCATAAAATCGGACTATAAGATGCACCACCATTTTATTTAATGAGTTTTATGGTCCGATGCATCTCATAGTCTGCAAAATACGGTACTAAGTTTTTCTCATGGATGTAGCTATTCAAATGCTCAGAATAAAATAATAGTAATAATAAATTCATTCCTCAAAACTAATACAAAACTCCCAGACATTTTATGTATTTGGAAATATTGTAAATTGGTACTAATTTTTTGGAAGCTTCCACAGTATGTAATGATGCTGCCATACACATATACAACACTTGCTTCAAATCAATATAACAGGTGAATTCCTTGCAGGATCACAGAGGATTTTCTTACTGTCTTTCCTATACTTTTTATCTCCTGCAAGCCGCCACACCCCCCTCCTGATTTTAGCTTCAAGCAGTTAATTTCTGACTGTCACCATCCTTATAGAGATCTCTATGGAGTTGTTTACCAGCAGTATATCCTTAGTCCTTTAGCAATCTGGCATCAGGCTCTGTTCACTGTCTTATCTGCACTGGAGCAACAAGTTGTCATGGCAACCCTGACGCTTCAGCAGTCCAAACTTCCCTGCAGCTTAAATGCTTTCCTCCCGGGCTATGACACAAAATAGCAGCTCCACAGAAATCAGAACATTTTTAGTACAGTGAGAAAAACACATTCACTAAATAATCAGAGCAGACACATCCATCACGCTGTAATTTAATGTTGTACGTAGTCGTTAGAAGGTCACAGAAATCACAATGACATAGGAATATTTCATGAATATTAAATACAACATTAAAGTCAATATAACGTTAAATCCCATGTACCTACACTTCAGTATTGTATATTGTATGCATACTAATGCAAAAGGTCCAGAGTCAAGAGCGAATGACAGGAACTATCCCAAAAATAAATAAAAAAGTACAAAAATAGTTCCATTTAAGATGGCAGTTGGAGGAAAAATAACATGACAGTTTGGAACCTCATCTAACATAGAAAATATGCTACAGCTGACTCCATCAGTCACTGACTAATTTTATTGACAAAGAAATGACCTTGAAGTGTTATTGTCTCCCTGTATCTTCAGAAGCACATCGCTCTCCAGCCTCCCAACTTCCTGCTTGCAAGAGGAACGGTGTGTTCTTGATGATTGACAGTTCTTGCAAGCCAACACTCATTGTCTGCCAAACCAGCAAACCTGGGAACAATGGGAAAATATTCCAAAGGAGATGAAGTTGCAAAAAAAAACTACCACTTTCCATCAGCACATGTCACGGGTTTATCAGAGGTGACAGACAGTAGCCCTGCAGTTGGTTGCAGGAGATCTCTACATTTGGCATTACAGACATCTTCTTAGATTAGATGTCTCTAGGACCTAGCTGCTACCTCCATGTGGTAATTGCTCACTGACCTGGGTGTACAGTCATGGCCAAAAGTATTGAGAATGAGACAAATAGTAATTTTTCCAAAGTTTACTGCTTCATTTTTTGTAATGGCAATTTGCATATACTCCTGAATGTCAAAGAGTGATTAACTGCAATTACTGTACTTGCAAAGTCAATATTTGCCCAGAAAATGAACTTTAACCCCCAAAACACATTTCAACATCATTGCAGTCCTGCCTTAAAAGGAGCAGCTAACATCGTTTTAGTGATTGATCCATTAACACAGGTGTGGGTGTTGATGAGGACAGGGCTGGCGATCAATCAGTCATGATTAAGTAAGAATGACATCACTGGACACTTTAAAAGGAGGCTGGTTCTTGGTATCATTGTTTCTCTTCAGTTAACCATGGTTATCTCTACAGAAACACGTGCAGCCATCATTGCACTACACAAAAATGGCCTAACAGGGAAGAGTATTGCAGCTACAAAGATTGCACCTCAGTCAACAATCTATCGCATCATCAAGAACTTCAAGGAGAGAGCTTCCATTGTTGTCAAAAAGGCTCCAGGGCGCCCAAGAAAGACCAGCAAGCGCCAGGACCGTATCTTAAAACTGTTTCAGCTGCGGGATCGGACTACCAGCAGTGCCAAGCTTGCTCAGGAATGGCAGCAGGCTGGTGTGAGTGCTTCTGCACGCACTGTGAGGCGGAGACTCTTTGAGCAAGGGCTGGTTTCAAGGAGGGCAGCAAAGAAGCCACTTCTCTCCAGAAAAAACATCAGGGACTGACTGATATTCTGCAAAAGGTACAGGGAGTGGACTGCTGTGGACTGGGGCAAAGTCATTTTCTCTGATGAATCCCCTTTTCGATTGTTTGGGACATCTGGAAAACAGCTTAATCGGAGAAGAAGAGGTGAGCTCTACCACCAGTCTTGTCTCATGCCAACTGTAAAGCATCCTGAAACCATTCATGTGTGGGGTTGCTTCTCAGCCAAGGGAATCGGCTCACTCACAGTCTTGCCTAAAAACACAGCCATGAATAAAGAATGGTACCAGAATGTCCTCCAAGAGCAACTTCTCCCAACCGTCCAAGAACAGTTTGGCGCCCAAAAATGCCTTTTCCAGCATGATGGAGCACCTTGCCATAAAGCAAAGGTGATAACAAATGGCTCATGGAACAAAACATAGAGATTTTGGGTCCATGGCCTGGAAACTCCCCAGATCTTAATCCCATTGAGAACTTGTGGTCAATCATCAAGAGACGGGTGGACAAACAAAAACCAACAAATTCTGGCAAAATGCAAGCATTGATTATGCAAGAATGGACTGCTATCAGTCAGGATTTGGTCCAAAAGTTGATTGAGAGCATGCCAGGGAGAATTACAGAGGTCTTGAAGAAGAAGGGGCAACACGGCAAATATTGACTTGCTGCATTAACTCATTCTAACTGTCAATATAACCTATTGGTACTCATAATATGATTGCAATTATATTTCTGTATGTGATATAAACATCAGACAAACACTAATAAAAACCAGAGGCCAGCAGATCATGTGAAAATATAATTTTGGTGTCATTCTCAAAACTTTTGGCCATGACTGTATATATACCTGGTGTGTCTGAGAGGGAGGTGCCAGCTATATTCATGTCTACTTGTGAAGGCTTAACAAGAGCAATACTTCGTCCTCTCTGGAGCTTGAGGCCAAGTTCGCATTTGTCTGGATTCGTCTAAAGCTAAGCATTCTCCCCCTGTTTGTCTCCCCTTGTTGTCTATAGAGTTTAGTGGAGATCGACTAGTGCTCATCTCCTCCCATCCCTAGCCTTAGCTATACGTCAGGGAAAGACAGGGCGAGGCACGCATGCGGCCATTGCTGAAGAGACAATATAGGGATGGTAGTTTAGACAGGGTGACACTAGAACAGACTAGGAGGTCTCCACTCCCCCCTTTCCCTAGTGTCTGGGCTCCCTTTCCCTCTTCCCTCTGTGTTGCACTAAGTCTTTCCCACACCTGGCGTGACAGCACATGAAGCAACATCACCTGCTCAATTTTATAAAGTTGATGTTGCTCCTTTAAAGTTTAAGGGTCCAACAAAACTTGGAAAGGGGTATGTGTATGGGAAGGTGTAGGGAATAGTTATGCCAGAAACTGAAGTGGCCGGAAGAAGCTGGCAGGTAATTTATTGTATTGAGGATTTTTGCAGTTGCAATGGTGATTTAATTTAGGGTTAAAGGGTAAGATAGAGAGAGAGAGTGAAGAGTGGAAGTTTTACCATGGACCCCACAGGTTATGGAAGGATGCCATGTGGTGTTCTGAATGTGCTCTTAGCAGTAGCTCTTCAACTAGAAGAATTGATATACCCTAGCAATTCACTAAAGCTGCCTTATCACTATTTGTAGATTTCCAGAGGGTAGGTGCTGTATGAAGAGTTTGGTGTTTGCTACCAGAAATCATTCAGATCTAAAGAATAGCTTATTGGGACATTTCAATGGGATATTAAGAATGACGTCCTCAGATGTAATGGGTGCTGTCATCTTACAGATATTGATAAAAAAAATGACAACAGAAAGAAAGGATCTTTTGTCCTTAGAGCATCTCCAGCAGATGTCTTATTCTCAGATACTGAGAAGGTCAGTGTGAGGTTTTATAAATGATGCATAGTTCTATATTTGAGAGTTTTTAGTTTTAAATCCTTCTCCCATTGGGAGATAAATGCTCTTTTTATGGGTTCTGTTAATAAACCGGGCAAACCACTTGTAAATTCTTGTCTGGCTTAGAGCTTCCCGTAAGCTTCCAGAAGCATTGACACTGTTTCTGCCGCTGTTTTCTTTAACAGGAAACAGAATTTGATGTTGGCGCGTTGTTCCTTAAAGTTTGCCATCGCAAAATAGCCGAGAGTGTTGGGAGGAGCTTAAGAAAACAATCACTCTGTCCACTGCAATGGTTTCTCATGAAGGCTACTTGGCCAACTGAGCAGGGAGAGTATCTAGTGGGAGAAGGCAGCACTGCCAACCCACTTACCTACAGAAGATAATTCTTGTTTATTGGAGTACCCCCTCGTATGTGCCCCAAGAGTTTGTGGAGTGAGGTAAAATAGCGTTACAAAAGTGTAAAGGTGAGGATTCAAAGTAGGCAAAAAGGTCTTCTAATTTTAGATTGAGAGGCTCTCTGGGCCATGATATTTTCCTGAGGGGATATTTGACAGGATGGACTGTAGTTCCGGCATGGTAAATGTTGTGAGTCAGATTATTTTGCAGGTGTGAGTTGTGGTAAGTTAAGGACTGTTAAAAACAAATTTTTAGTCTACTATTTTCTATTTACTTATGTCACAGGTTTATTGGCCTTTGGCATCCTTAAACCCTTAACGCTCCATGATGTACTATTACAGGGCAGAAGCCAGTGATATTACCGCTGACTCTCATAAGCGACACTGATTTTTACTATATACAGCAATACTACAGTATACAGTAGAAGCAATTAAAGGGAACCTGTCACCAGGTTTTTCCCATATAAAGTAGGGCCAGCACCTGTACGCCCTCATCTAGCAATCTAGAATGCTGTATATATATCCACAATGCACTCTGCATAACACAAAAAATAGCTTTTATTATACTCTCCTATGGGAGAGAAAAGTATGCCCCATATGTCAACATAGCCAGTTCCTTATGTCCCCATAGCCAGCCTCTCTTGTAATGTCCCCATAGCCAGCCCCTTATGTCTCCATAGCCAGCCCCTCTTGCAATGTCCCTTAAGCCAGCCCCTTATGTCCCCATTGCCAGCTCCTTATGTTCCCATAGCCAGCTCCTCTTGTAATATCCCCATAGCCAACCCGTCCTGTAATGTCCCCATAGCCCGCCCATTACGCCCCCATAGCCAACTCCTTACATCCACATAGCCAGCTCCTCTTGTAATGTCCCCATAACCAACAACTTTTGTCCACATAGCCAGCCCCACTTGTAATGTCCCCATAGCCAGCTCCTTATGCCCCATAGCCAGTCCCTTTTGTAATGTCCCCATAGCCAGTCTCTTATCTCCCCATAGTCAGCTCCTTATGTCCACATATCCAGCCCCCTCTTGTAACGTCACCATAGCCAGCTCCTTATGTCCCCATAGCCAGCCCCTCTTGTGATGTCCCCACAGCCTATCTTAGGTCCCCATAGACAGCCTCTTATGTCCGCATAGCCAGTTCCTTATGTCCCCATAGGTAGTTCCTCTTGTAATGTCCCCATAGCCAGCCCCTTATGTCTCCATAGCCAGCCCCTCTTGCAATGTCCCCATAACCAGCCCCTTATGTCCCCATAGCCAGCCCCACTTGTAATGTCCCCATAGCCCGTTTCTTATGTCCCCATAGCGAGGCCCCTCTTCTAATGTCCCCATAGCCAGCATTTTATGTCCCCAGAGCCAGCCCCTTTTGTAATGTCCCCATAGCCAGCCGCTCTTGTAATGTAACCATAGCCAGCCCCTCATGTTGCCATAGCAAGCCCCTTATGTTCCGATAGTCAGCCCCTCTTGTGATGTCCCAACAGCCTATCTTAAATCCCCATAGACAGCCTCTTATGTCCGTATAGCCAGCCCCTCTTGGAATGTCCCCACAGCCCCCTCTTATGTCTCCATGCCCAGCCCCTTATCTCCCCATAGCCATCCCCTCTTGTGATGTCCCGACAGCCCCTCTTATGTTCCCATATCTACCTCCTTATGTCCCTATAGCCAGCTCCTTGTTATAATAGTGTAGCAACTCACACGCGAAAAAAAAAGATAACACACTAAAAACTGCAACTGAGCCTGCTGGTTCCTGTACAGACTAGAGATCCTGATCCCGAAGTCCATAGTAGTTTTTGCGTGAGCTGAGATAGCGAAGACTACAGACTAGACGATGTTAACTCTGACCTATGCTGCCTGAAAGGACGTCGAGAGCTTCACGTTCCTCCTAAAGAACCGGAGGACAGGACAGAGTGCAAATTACCTACAAAAGGAAAAGTGTGCTGAAATAGAAAGAGATCCCAGAGTAAGTAAAACAAGCCACAAAATACAAAGTAAAGGATTAAGTACGTACTATTAGAATATATGCTGCCTATTTCCTAAAAAGAAACAGACAATAGGTGCAAGGTAAAGAACATAAACAGCAGAACGATGAACCCTAGCTGGTCTTTCACTGACTGGCTTAAACTATAGCAGTATGGCTCGACATCCAAATGAGACTATCACCACCAGGAAATACCAGCAGAGGGAAAGCATATAAAGCCGCACCCAAAAGATGTTAGAGCAGATAAATGAGTAAATGAAAACACCTGTTACCCTAAAAAGACTGAAGCAAGGATAACAGAAAATAAATACCTGGAGAAAAGGAGTATCTGCTGTGGCTCGGCGAACAAAGAAGCCGACCAGAAAGCACAGGCTCAAGGGTTCAAACCCAGAAGACTGACACCCATCTTGGAATGTCCCCATAGCCAGCCCTTTATGTCCCAATAGCCAGCCCGTCTTGGAATTTCTCCATAGCTAGCTCCTCTTGGAATATCTCCACAGGCTCTAGGTAAAATGGCCTTCATTCATTAGGAAAATAATAGAATAAAAATACAAAAAAGCTTATACCCTCCTAATCCAGGCTCCCTGTCCAGCGCAGCTTCTGTCTCCTCTTCCATCTGGTGCAGCAGTGGGCACTGGACGAAGGAGTTCCTGGCAAAGTAGAGAGCTGATTACAGTGCAGGGAAAGAGTGCTGGCAAAGAGAGGGATGAGCTCCCTTGTGTGCCCGCGCCCCAGCCATCATTGTGCTGAATGCCTGCGGCCGGAGGAAGGCGACGGGCAGCCACAGGCATTCCGCAATGTCAGGAGTTTTTTTTCTCCAAAATGCGCCCCCCTCGGGAAGGCAGGAGGAAGTGCACTAGGCAGGTCCCTACCTTGCCTACCCTTCGTCCCGGACCTGCCTGAGGTTTGCTTTTAGAGAAACATATGTAGTGTTACCAGTGAGTGATCTGAGTGAACTGAAAGGAGAATTTCTGCCCTATATTAGAGATTGCAAAGACAGGAACAAGTAAATAATCATTTCTATGGTGTGAGTTATGGGGTGAAAAGTAAAAATTAAGTTTAGGCCTGATGCATACAGGTTTCTACACGAATTGATGTAGGTTATTGTTTATCTCAGCTAGAGCTCGAAAAGAGAGAAAGGATCGATTGGTAGAGGAGCCTAATAATGGGATTAGTAAGGCATGTCCTACCCTCCAACTACTTCCATCAGCAAACAATTGGAGCAACTCTAATGTGTCTGGTTTCCAAGAGGGTTTATCAGAGTTTTCTACCTAAACCTAAAGATTGCCCAGTGTAATGGTGTTACCTACTAATAGACCTTTAACCTCTTCACAACCTGGTGATTTTCCGTTTTATCCTCCCCTTTTTCCAAGAGCCATAAGTTTTTTATTTTTCTGGCCACATAGCAGTATGAGGGCTTGTTTTTTGTAGGATGAGTTGTACTTTTGAATTAGATCATTCATTTTACCGTATAGTGTACTGGAAAAGGGGAAAAATATTCCAAGTGAGTTGAAATGGCAAAAAAAGAGTACAATTACACAATTGTTTTTTAGGTATTTTATTTACCATATTCACTATATGGTAAAACTGACCTGGCAATATGATTCCCCAGGTCAGTACAAGTACGCAGATACAAAACATGTATAGTTTTCTTTTTATTCAGTTGGTGAAAAAAAATTTGGAAATTTGTAAAAACAATAATTTTACTTTCATCGTCATTTTCCGAGACCCAAAACGTTTTCATTTTTTGGGATCTGTGACTGTGTGAGGGCTTATTGTTTGCGACCTGAGCTGACATTTTTAAGGATACCATTTTAGGGTAGATACAATGTTTTGATCACTTCTTATTGCATTTTATTGCAATGTTGAGGCATCCAAAAAAACGTAATTCTGGAGTTTTTTGTTTATTTTTCTTATTACACCATTTACCAATCAGATTAATTTATTTTACTTCTTTACAGATCAGACATTTCTGAATGCTGCGATACCAAATATGTGTATTTTTTTTATTATTGCTTTACTTTCAATGGGGCAAAAGGGGGGCGATTTGAACTTTTGTGTTTTTTTTCATATTTTCAAAAAAATTTTTTTACTTTACACTAAACTTTTTCATCACTTTTTACTGCATGAAATAGTCTTCTTAGGGGACTTGAATCGATCGTCTGATCACTAGTGCTATATATAGCAGGGCTTCAGCTCTGCTTTGTATAGTAGAAATCACGATTTCCTATGAACGCCGGCCACAGACTGGCATTCACAGGAGGTTTGTAATGACAGGCACGGGTGTCATCAGCAGACCTCCAGCTGTCATGATACCCCATCAGAGCCCCATGATCACGTGATGTGGGAGCCAATGGGTGGGATGAAAGACACGTTTCTGGCTGGCAAGTGTTAATTTAGACTGTCAGTGATTGACAGCGGCATTTAACTGGTTAACAGCCGAGGGCGGAGCACCACTCCACCCGCCACTGGTAGAGGCACTTGATGGCTGATTAAATCAGCCATCAAGTGCGGGGAAAGATGAGGGCTCAGCAAGTGAGCCTGCATCAAAGATCGGAACACTACTTTTGATGTACAAGTACGGTAAAAGTAGTGAAGGGGTTAATGAGGATATATCATCCAAAACTTTATAGTAAAGAGGATGATTTTAGCAATGGTGATCGAGACACCGCTATAGTTTTTGAGGGTGAGAAGTTGTGGAACTATTGGTTAGAGTGAAATTTCCAAATTTGAAGGTTTGTTACAAAATAAGTGGGCTATATTAATCCTCTCTCTCTTTACAATATTTTAGATCTAATATTTGAGGAATTTAGCCCTGTAACATTGTATGAACCTATTGTCAAAGGAATGCTATGAATAACCAATTAAATCCAGGGGGCTGGAGGAGTGAGAGATTGTAATGTGTAAAAGTAAAAATATGCAAATTTTACATTTAAACAATGATGCATGGATAACCAGAGACAGAACTGAGAGACTTTTAAAAAACAGATGGAGCATTAATACATTAAAATAATGTCACACTGTCATTTCTATCTGGTGACCCCATGCTGACTGTGGAACACACACCATAATTTCTAATATTAAAAGAATATCTGCAGTTTTCTTGATTTACAACATGTGACAACGCATGATTGCCCTGAAGATCAGTGGGGATCCAGATCTTGAGACCCCCACTGATTGCTCAAGACACTTGTCACATGTGCTCTGCTCAGGAAGCAGGAACGCTCAGCTGGTGTATGAGCAAGCACACAGAGAAGTGTATGGGCTCGTAGACTTTCTACGAGACCGTATACTGTGACGGATTGAGAAATCTGTGCTATATCATGTGAATGTGTTTTATATTGCCACATTCTGAGACAAACTCTGTACATAGAAATGAGAAGTAATTGAGTTATAACATCTACTAAAACATGACTAAAAAAATAACAAGCATGAACATTTCAGATGTATTATCCTCAAGAACACACCTTACCATATTTCAAAATCACTTCTAGCTTTATGGGTCAAGTTTTCTTGCCATGTTCCCTCCCAGAACTTTCCAAATGATTACATTTCTTCACTATAATTAGGAGCACTGTTAGGAGACAAGAAGGAAAACGATGTCATTTGATTTAAAGAAGAAATTTATTTAAAGTAGAAAAAACATCACTGCAAATTGGGAGTGTGAATAAGAAGAACTACAAAATACATTTTCATAAGAGGCAAAGTTTGGATAACCAAACTCAACTTCTTGAAATAAAAAAAAAACAAAAGAAACACATTTGAGAATAGTTCTGTTGTGCCATTAGTTATTTGTGCCTCTGATTTTGCATCTCAGCATGATATCAATTATGCACTCTATAAATTGGTTATTATTTATATGATTGAGAAATCATTTTAGGATTGACGTTTAAAGTGCTGTATAATCAGTGTCCTCTGTTAGTACAATCCCACACGTTTCTGTCAACCTGCTGTTGACTGTTAGCTGACAGTTTATAGAGCTGTGGTGCGTTTACAGGCAACCAATATATTCCTGCATGTTTTGCTCTCACACTGTTTCCAAGTGTGTTAAACAGGCTTTAAACTTCTTTGTAGTAGAGAAACAAAAAGGATATACCAAGTTTCCCCTTGTTCAAAATGCTTTTAATTAAATTAGCTGGAAGCAGAGTATTTTTCTAAATTAGCAGAGTCCTTTTCCACATTAATTTGAAGACAAGCCGTTTCTTTCTAAAAGGTGAAAATATGATATTTATACATGATTGTTATATTTATATGTTTATAATGGAATGGAACTATGGAATAGTTGAATACTATAAATGTTCAAACAGTAGAAGATAGCGTAATCTTAGCTATTTTCTCGTCAGGAGTCACTATACCCAAGCTAGCAACACTTTTCTGGCATCATTCTCACCCACAGTTGGGTGTTTTCCATGTGGTCACTGCCTTGCATGCGCGAATGTCCTTCGCTGCAGGATCTTTGACTCTGCTGGGGGTGAGCGCCAATTTAAGATTGGATCTCATGCGTCAGCACCAATGTCATCTATTGTGCCACATGTGGATGCCCACTTATTTATGTGGGGCTAAACTCCAGAGAGCTCAGAGTCAGGGTATGCAAGCACGTTAGAGACATTCGGGCAGCCAGACAAGTGACTGATACATCAGAACTCAAAACAGTCCCCCGTCACTTTAGGGATTTCATAATTGCGACCCACGTTCGCTTATGGTCAGAGGCATTGACCTCGTACACCTTGGGATGAGAGGTGGAAATAATAAAAAAAATCCTCGCACAGCGCGAGACACGCTGGATAGTGACACTTGACACTTTGGCCCCTAAGGGCCTCAATTAGGCCCTCAGTTTCTCTCCATTTCTCTAGGATTCGCCATCTCTAAATGCCCTTTATTGGGCAATGGTTTGCTCAGTTGCTGCCCCCCGTGGATGTTCCCAGCTACCTATTTTATATTATTCCCATTTCCCCTTCCACCCTCTCCTTACCCCCTTTTTTTGTTCGTATTTGTATTTTAGATTAATTATGTGTGCTTGGTCTGTATTTTTATTCTTTACTGCCCCTTTATTCGTTTCTTTTTATTCATGTTTTTTTATTTGTTGTACTGTCATTTTTTTAGGTCCTATTTTTGTGGTTATCCATCTTTTTCTTTTCATCTCACCTTTGGACGAATACATTGTTGCTGAAAATTGGTAAAAGCTTCAACAGGACCCCTTTTTGAGATTTATATGTTTAATATATGAACATTTGGGGGTCTTTGGCTTGTCTAAATAATGTTGTTGCTTTGTCTCCCTTTTCTTATTGTTGTATCTTTTTGCTTATATCAATGGGATTCATGCATACTTATACTAAGTGTTCCGGACATATTTCTCTGATTCTCACATGTTCACCATTGGTGGCGCTGTGGTGCGCATGAGCCTCCTGGGTTTACACTTACCTGCCGCAGTCCGGCGTCTCCTGGTCCATGTGCGCACTGTGGCAGCTCTCCTTCTGAGCTGTGCACTGTTCGCGCTCTTTTTTTGGGCCTGACTGCCGGGTGTACGGCGGGGGGCATGGCCTTCCAGACGCGCATGCGCAGCCTCAAACAGTGTCACTGGTTTACTCCTGATTACATGGTTGTTCATGTAATCAGTTGCTGGGATACATTAAGGTCCTGGAAGAGGCATATACTTCCCTTGAGAAAGCAGCACATTGGCAACGCAAAACGCGTGTTGGGAAGCTACCTACAGTCATGGCCAAAAGTATTGAGAATGAGACAAATAGTAATTTTTCCTAAGTTTACTGCTTCATTTTTTGTAATGGCAATTTGCATATACTCCTGAATGTCAAAGAGTGATCAGCTTAACTGCAATTACTGTACTTGCAAAGTCAATATTTGCCCAGAAAATGAACTTTAACCCCCAAAACACATTTCAACATCATTGCAGTCCTGCCTTAAAAGGAGCAGCTAACATCGTTTTAGTGATTGATCCATTAACACAGGTGTGGGTGTTGATGAGGACAGGGCTGGCAATCAATCAGTCATGATTAAGTAAGAATGACTTCACTGGACACTTTAAAAGGAGGCTGGTTCTTGGTATCATTGTTTCTCTTCAGTTAACCATGGTTATCTCTAAAGAAACACGTGCAGCCATCATTGCACTGCACAAAAATGGCCTAACAGGGAATAGTATCGCAGCTACAAAGATTGCACCTCAGTCAACAATCTATCGCATCATCAAGAACTTCAAGGAGAGAGCTTCCATTGTTGTCAAAAAGGCTCCAGGGCGCCCAAGAAAGACCAGCAAGTGCCAGGACCGTATCTTAAAACTGTTTCAGCTGCGGGATCGGACTACCAGCAGTGCCGAGCTTGCTCAGGAATGGCAGCAGGCTGGTGTGAGTGCTTCTGCACGCACTGTGAGGCGGAGACTCTTTGAGCAAGGGCTGGTTTCAAGGAGGGCAGCAAAGAAGCCACTTCTCTCCAGAAAAAAACATCAGGGACCGACTGATATTCTGCAAAAGGTACAGGGAGTGGACTGCTGAGGACTGGGGCAAAGTCATTTTCTCTGATGAATCCCCTTTTCGATTGTTTGGGACATCTGGAAAACAGCTTATTCGGAGAAGAAGAGGTGAGCGCTACCACCAGTCTTGTCTCATGCCAACTGTAAATCATCCTGAAACCATTCATGTGTGGGGTTGCTTCTCAGCCAAGGGAATCGGCTCACTCACAGTCTTGCCTAAAAACACAGCCATGAATAAAGAATGGTACCAGAATGTCCTCCAAGAGCAACTTCTCCCAACCGTCCAAGAGCAGTTTGGCGCCCAACAATGCCTTTTCCAGCATGATGGAGCACCTTGCCATAAAGCAAAGGTGATAACTAAATGGCTCATGTAACAAAACATAGAGATTTTGGGTCCATGGCCTGGAAACTCCCCAGATCTTAATCCCATTGAGAACTTGTGGTCAATCATCAAGAGACGGGTGGACAAACAAAAACCAACAAATTCTGGCAAAATGCAAGCATTGATTATGCAAGAATGGACTGCTATCAGTCAGGATTTGGTCCAAAAGTTGATTGAGAGCATGCCAGGGAGAATTACAGAGGTCTTGAAGAAGAAGGGGCAACACGGCAAATATTGACTTGCTGCATTAACTCATTCTAACTGTCAATATAACCTATTGGTACTCATAATATGATTGCAATTATATTTCTGTATGTGATATAAACATCAGACAAACACTAATAAAAACCAGAGGCCAGCAGATCATGTGAAAATATAATTTTGGTGTCATTCTCAAAACTTTTGGCCATGACTGTACAACTCTGCACACTGGTCTGAGAGGGTTTGGGGACACCATTTCCAGGGTGCGTGTAGTTGGATCATTAGTCATGACATTCATTGAATTTTGGTTGCTGATCAGCTTGAGTTGCACTATGGTATTCGCCTCCTGTGCTCCTAATTTAACCACTAGGGTTTAAATTGTATTTTTTCAGGCTGACTACCAACTACTAGGCAGATAATTCCTGACTGCTCACCCCCCATTTTACATGGGTTACCCTTATCCGATCCTTAGCTGGTTAGTCCTTAGGGGTTATTCTGCATTGTTTCACTGCACACTGATTTTACTGTATATTATTAAATGTGTTTTTTGTACTTACTTGCTATTAATAAAGATGTTGTCATACTTTTTCTAAAACACTCCTAGTTCCTCTGTTTTTTCCATGTTCAAACAGTAGTAGCGTATATAGTTTGTGAACTCTTCAAGGTCATAATAGACTGCATTTAATAAATAAATGTAAGAAACAAAAAGTCAGAGGTCCCATAAACAGTCAAGTCAGTTAAAGAAGCACTCCTCCCATTAAAGTTTTTTATCCTCTTCCTATATTGCAATCATCATATTATACTGTATAGCACTGTGTACATACAATTGATAATTTTTCCTTTCTACCCAGTAAGAGTATGTGCACACGATCAGGAGCCGCTGCGGGTTTGAAGCTGTGTGTTATGCAGCATCAAACCCGCAGTGGCCAGATGTTACAGCAAAGTGGACGGGATTTCTAGAAATCCCATGTCCACTATGCGTCTGCGGCTCACTCGTGGAAACTGACATGTGGCGCACCTTCCCAGACCGCAGCATGTCAATTTCTCCAGCGGGTCCGCATGCAGGCTTTCCCCATAGACCTAACCTTTATGAGGAAAGTCCGCCTATTAAAAAAAAAATTGCACCGCTCATTTGCATAAAATGAGCGAAAGCCACCGGCGGCTATTCCGTTGTGTTGGGTCCGCAGGTGGGTCCGGACAGTGTGCACATACCCTAAGGCTATGTGCGCACGTTCAGGATTTGAATGCAGAAAATTCCTTAAGGTTTCTGCATCTCTTGGTAGGAAAAACGCTGCAGAAACAATGCACATTTTGCTGCAATTTTGATGCGTTTTTTGATGCGTTTTTGTACATCAATGAATGCTTTTTGGAGCTAAATAAAGATATTTGAAAAAAGAAACGTGGGACATCGATTTAACACTTGGATTATCTTCAGACCTAGGGTGAGTATATTGATTAATTGATTAAAGAATGTGTCTGTTGCATGTGTGTGTTTATTTAACTATTTACTTTACTTTAGTAATGAAAGGGTCGGATTGACACCTTTTCATCACTAAACAAAAGGGCTAGGTTTCAGATAATCCCATAAACCCAATCTCATTAGCATTGCCATTCATGTCATTTGTGGGGCAGCTGAGAGCTGCTATTTTTAGCCTAGGAAGGTGCCATTAGGCAAACATGTTCCCTGGCTATTAATAACAGCTCACAGCTGTTTGTTTAGCAGCTACATCCCCATGATCAGCAACCAGCAGAGCTTTGGACGCAGCGTATTTTATCTGCATCCAAAACGCTGTGTTCTAATGCCGCACTTTTGTTGTCAATACATGCGGATCCACCACATATAATGACATTTCAATTGGTCAAAATCTGCAGCGGAGACTAGCGTGTCTGCTACAGAAATTGACATGCTGCGGATGAGTTAGGGTAAGTGTCCACGATCAGGAGCCATAGCGGGTTTGAAGCTGTGTATTTATGCAGTGTCAAACACGCAGCGTCCAGATGTTACAGAATAGTGGATGGGATTTCTAGAAATACCATGTCCACTATGTGTGCATCTGAGGTTGCGTATCACCCGCAGACACTGATATGTGGTGCGTCTTTCAGGACCGCAGCATGTCAAATTCTCTTGCGGAGTCGCTAGTCTCCGCAATAGAATTTTGACCAATGGATTGTATTAAATGCTGTAAATCCGCATAGTTCAGTGAACACATGTGGATTTACCTGCGTTCAATAGAACGCAGTGTTTTGGACGCAGCAAAAATATGACGCATCCAAAGCGAAGCTGAATTGTGGGCACATAGCCTAAAATGAAAAAAATTGCTTGGGCTTCCGCATCATTTTCAGAACCAGTAGAGGGAAATCCGACTACTGAGAGCTGATATTAGTAGCCGGGAAAGGGGCCATTAGCCATAAATGTTCCCTGACTATTAATAACAGCCCACAGCTGTTTGCTTATCCTTTACTGGCTAGATTACAGGGTGACCCAAAAAAAAATTAACATAGGGTCCCCATATAAAATCTAACCAGAAAAGGCTAAACAGACAGCTGCAGGCTGATATTAATAGCCAGGGAAGGGGCCATGGATACTAGCTCCCTCCGCAGCTAATAAATTCAGCTCTCAGCGGTCACAGAAATGGCGCATCCATAACATGCGGCAAATCTGGTGCTTAGCCTGCGCTCTTCCCACTGCGGTGGCAAGTGGGGTAATAAGTAGTGATGAGCGAGTGTATTCGTTACTATTCGCATGGATGGTACGGTATGCAGGTTACTCGTATTTGTGTACTCGCCTCGCTATATTTGGATGTCCCGCCCTGCAGCTTTGACGCCTCCTTTGCAGCCACTAAACATGCTGGGCTTCTTAACCAATCACAGTAATGCTGCAGACATCTTGGTTGTGGCATTACTGTGATTGGCTGGCCGCCCAGCGTCATAGGGTCTATTTAAGCGCTGCCGCCATTTTGTGCACATTGCGTCCGGAGCCTGCATTCTACAAGCATAGGGAGAGATCGCTGAGCTGCTAAGGAGAGTGTTTAGGCCTTTTGATAAAACAAAAGCCCTTTTAAGGGCTACCTACAGTGTATACTAATTCAGTGTAGAGTAGGGAGGGAGAGATACTTCAGCAGGGACAGTTTAAAGGAGCCGCTCACTAGCTCCATAATACCACCAAAAAATAGATCTTTTCAGAGATGAAGACACACAACAAAGTCAGAGTACAGGTAGGGAGAGATTTTGTATTAGGTAGGGAGAGGTTAAAGTGCTCTTCCAGTGTCCATCTTAAAACAGCTCTTGTCAGAGGCAAAGCAATATTTTTCCAGCACCTGTTTATTTTCCCCGCTGTTTTAGGGGTCAGAGCCTGGCTTCTGCTGTCCACATTAGTCCACTTAAAAAGGCGTTTAGTGCCCTACACAAAGCAGTAGTCCAAACATTTCCTACTGCCTGCTACAAAGCACGCACCAGGCCATTCTCCATGCTGTTTTTGGGGTGACAGCCTGCCTTCTGTCCACATTAGTCCACTTAAAAAGGCATTTAGTGCCCTACACAAAGCAGTAGTCCAAACATTTCCTACTGCCTGCTACCAAGCATGCACCAGGCCATTTTCCCCGCTGTTTTTGTGATCACAGCCTGCCTTCTGCTGTCCACATTAGTCCACTTAAAAAGGCAGTTAGTGCCCAATGAAAAGCAGTAGTCCAAACATTTCCTACTGCCTGCTACCAAGCATGCACCAGGCCATTTTCCCCACTGTTTTTGGGGTGACAGCCTGCCTTATGTCCACATTAGTCCACTTAAAAAGGCGTTTAGTGCCCTAAGTAAAGCAGAAGTCCAAACATTTCCTTCTGACTGCCACCAAACACGCGCCAGGCCATTTTCCCCACTGTTTTTGGGGTGACAGCCTGCCTTCTGTCCACATTAGTCCACTTAAAAAGGAGTTTAGTGCCCTACGCAAAGCAGTAGTCCAAACATTTCCTACTACCTGCTACCAAGCACGCACCAGGCCATTTTACCCACTGTATTGGAAGCCACCATCCCAAGGGCCACCAATCACAAATAGTAGTTAGGCTAGAGTAATAATACTGTCCTGATTTGTCCACTGCACAATGTGCTTATGTGGCACCCTGCTGTTCACAGGTACCACAGGACCCAGGGTGCATGGATGGACTTCTCCACAAGAGGCCCTCATTACATACAAACACCTCCACCCTTCCACCTCATACCACCAAAGGGAGCCCGGTAGGGATATATATATGGAGGGTGGAGCCAGGAAGTTCAGTCAGTAAGAAAGAGTCAGACAGAGAGAGAGTCTAAGAGCGTGCTGAAGCTGAGAGCAGCGAAGATTCAGCACGTCTGCTGCTGAGTTCTGAGAGCCCCGAGTGTGGCCGACGGCAAGGAGGAGAGGAGAGAGGAGTTGAAAGGGGCAGAGGAGCATCATAGGCTCACCCCGAATATAAAAACCGGACACCGGGTCCGCGCCTACAGGGTCCTCTATACCCAGTAGGGATCACCGGCATTCCAGGAGGACTACAAGTCCCTGGCAGACCTGAAGCTAAACCCATCACAGGACCAGGAACCACGAAGGCCCCGGCGACCAGGGACATTGGTTGCCAGCAGAAGGTCCTAATACCGAGCGACAGGTGAAGGAACAGCATGACACATAAGCTAGGCCCAGTTGCAGGCTGGCCAGGAGCATACAGAGAGGCAGACACGAACCAGAAGTCCTGAAGTGCACCCATCCTACTGACCCTGGACCGTACCTGACATCCGCACCAGTAAAGGCATTGAAGCGAATCCCCTGTCTCTGTCAATTACTCCTGCTGCGCCATCCCTTCTGCACTACAAGTCCCAGCATCACCACCCACCAAGCCCCACACTGCCCCGGGGGCCCGCACCACCTGTGGGGAGCAGAAACACCTCAGCTGCCATCCCATCACCCCCCGGAGGTCAGCAGCAGCGCTGGTAAACCTTACCAGGTACCACAGGTGGCGTCACAAACTATTTACTTTATTTTTATCTCTATCCAAGTTACAATCCCCTTTTTGGTTGAGCGCCCTGGGCCACGGACCGGGCCAGCCACTGTGACATATCCCCCCCAGCATCCATAGGCCCGGCGGCCGAGTACCCCATTGGCCCGGAGGCGCGTCACTTAGGGTTTGTAAAAATAAGCCCTATGGGCTGAGCCATGGTGACGCAGGAAGCCACCAACCCAAGGGCCTCCAATCACAAATAGTAGTTAGGCTGGAGTAGGAATACTGTCCTGGTTTGTCCACTGCACAATGTGCATAGGGTTTGTAAAAATTAGCCCTATGGGCTGAGTCATGGTTGACGAAGGAAGAAAACGGGTTTTTATGGGAAGGGGGTGATGTTAACAGCAGTAGCATGAATCTGCATTTTTGGTGAATTTAGGTTAGCTTGCTGTCATCTGGAGGGATTACAAACTGTGGAGATATCCAGTCCTTGTTGAATTTAATCAGAGTAAGTCTATCTGCATTTTTCGTGGAGAGACATGTGCGCCTATCAGTCATGATTGCCACCATACTAGCAGCTGGGCAGGCCAGCACCTCCAAGGCATATAAGGAGAGGTTGGGCCAAGTGTTCAGCTTAGACACCCAATAATTAAAGGGAACTGAAGAGTCAGAAAGGACGCACGTATGGTCAATTAAGTACCCCTTGCCCATGTTCTGCAACTTATCCCTCCTTGGCATTGTTACAGGTACAGATAGCCCTTGCTGTTGTGCTGGTTTATTGAAAATTGCCCAATTTGTACACATTTCCCCCCTACCTCTGTTGGAGCTGGTGTTAGTGTCTCTCCCCATTATCCCTTGGTGTTGAAAAGAGCTGGTACCTCTGCCACCAGCATTGTCTGAGGGTGGTGTTTTCAGCAACTGATCCACAACGGCCCTCTTGAACGATTCCATTGTAAAACTCTTTGGTGACTCCAAAAGGAGAGAAGGAAATTTCTCCTTGTACCGTGGAACGAGAAAGTTGGCCAACCAGTATAGGTCGCTCTTGTCACCTGCACCTTAAAAACATCTCCAGAATCCAACCTTTTCTCACCTTTGAAACTGCTAAAACTCTTACTGTCGCTCTTATTCACTCTTGTCTGGACTACTGCAACTCTCTTCTGATTGGTCTCCCTCTTGCCAAACTTTCTTCACTTCAATCCGTCCTGAATGCGGCAGCCAGGGTCGTATTTCTGTCCAGCCGCTTCATCCATAGCTCCACTGTGTGCCAGTCATTACACTGGTTGCCCATTTGCTACAGGGTCCAATATAAACTCATCACTCTCAACCACAAAGCTCTCCACAGTTCTGTACCTCCTTATATCTCCTCTCTCATCTCTGTCTATCGCCCTACACGTGCCCTCCGTTCTACAAATGACCTAAGACTAACATCCCCCATAATCCGAACCTCGCACCTCCGTCTCCAAGACTTCTCTCGTGCTGCACTAGTTCTCTGGAATTCTCTACCCCAGACGATGTGACTGATGCCTAGCCCCCACGTCTTTAAGCGCGCTTTAAAAACTCATCTCTTTAAACAAGCCTACCACCTCAACTACTCAGTAAACTAACTTTCCCCTGTTCCCTCCTTCTAAATATTATTCAGAATCTGCACCCTACTATTCATCTGTCTCCACACCCTCCATGCACATGATAACTGCACTCAATACTTGATTATTGCACTTAAGCATACTGGCTGATGACCGGATCATGCAGCTTTATATGAAAATCCCTACTTATTATAATTGCCAGACCTGAAATAACATGCACTTTTCACCTATTGTGTCCACCCATTTCCTTGTAGAATGTAAGCTTGAAAGCAAGGACTTCACTCCTAGTGTAACTGTTTAAACTGTCTTACCTTGTATTGAATTTATTGTATGTACATGTCCCCGCTTAATTGTAAAATGCTGCAGAATATGTTGGCGCTATATAAATAAAAATTATAATTATTATTATTGTTGGATAAAATGTGAATGATGCCATAGACACTTACACATGAACTGTGCCATGTGGGCCAAGCTGCAAAAAGGCAAATGTTCAGTGTTCCCAACAGTAGAAACAGTACCCGTCCTCTCCTCATGCTGACTCGCCTCCTCCTCCTCTTCCTCCACCTCCTCCTCTCCAGCCCATCCAGGCTGGACAGACATGAAGCTGGACACCCCCATTACTAATCTCGAAGTAAGGTTTTTGACGTTTTTCAAAAAAAGACATGGCCAGAATAAAGTCTTTTATTTAAATAAAATTACACACAGTTTTAATCTTTTATTTAAAAATAAAAAACACTGTATACTCACCTAACGCCCAGTCCCCGAAGTCCTCGTCTCCTGTAAGAAACCAAAAATAAAAAACAACCATATCCCTCACCTGTCTTCCGTGATGACATAATCCCAGTGTCCCACGGCAATCCAGGTCTCTTCTACAGCAGTGACATCAGCAATCACTGATGTCCCTGTTGTAGAAGACAGCACTATACATTGACAGGAGTGTAATCACTCCTGTCAGTGTACATCGCTGTGCTGCTGGGACTGAGTTCACTAGAGTTCATCAGCTGAAGATCAGCTGATAAGCCCCGATGCCCGTATTTACTGCATCAGTGGTGTGTGGGAAAATTCCCACGCAGCACTGATGCCTTAAGTGAGGTCCCGGAGCTCTCAGCTGATCTTCACCTGATGAACTTCGGTGAACTCAGTCCCAGCAGCGCAGCGATGTACATTGCCGGCAGCGATCGCGCTCCCGTCAGTGTATTGCCGGCTGCCGGGTGATCGGGTCACCGAGGGACATCGGGAGAACTCCGGACAGGTAAGAATAAAGTGTTTTTTATTTCAATATAGATTTTTACATTTTTTTTTTTTTTTAAACACAGACGCCGGCTGAGGAGACTACTTCTCCCCTCATCCGCGCCTGCTCCCGCTGTTCTCAGCGGGAGCGGCCGTCGGATGATGGGAGGAGTAGTCTCCCGCAGTCCATACTTTGTGCGGTTTTGCGGCGTTTTTGACTCATTGACTTAAATTGAGTCAGTCAAATACACAGCAAACATTTGCAGCAAATCCGCAAATATATTTATACCTACATTTTTGGTGCAGATTTGACTGACTCAATTCAAGTCTATGGGTGAAAAACGCTGCAGAAACGCACAAAGAATTGACATGCTGCAGATTTAAACGCAATGACAATCCTGTCAGGAACATTCCTGATTATGTGCACAGCACTTCAGGATTCTCATTGTATTAGCTGGCACATGGATTGTTTAGCGTTTTTGGAGCATTTCCACGCGGAAAAAACGCATCAAAAATGCACAGTGTACACATAGAGCAGAGAAAAGAGAAGAATTTAGGCTATGTAGAAACAGGAAGTCTCTTGTTCCTGCATTTATCAACCCCCTCTTCAACTCCTGACCCAGCTGCTCCCTTTTCCCCCTGCTAGGGAAATACAGATATAATTGACCTTCTGTTTCTACATAGAGCTTAGAAGGATTGAGCTAGTCAGTTTTTAATCACGTGATGTCATAGACCTAATGGAAAAGAGAAGAATTAGCTGGATAGAAAAGCAATATGAGCAATTGTAAGTACACAGTGCTATATAATATGATGATTGCAATGTATTAAAGGGAATGTGTCACCCCCGTGATAGAAAAGTAAATGTATACATACCTGTATGGCCCATAGCAGAGGTTGGATTGCAGAGAAATCTGGTTTTATAAAGTCTGTTTTCCAGAGGCAAACCCCTCCTATACCTTTGCGCGGGAGGGGAGGCCCTGTGACGTGCAGAGGAGGGGGGAATATGGTAATTTAGCACAGAGGCGGCGAATTAGGGGAATAGTAAGCAGATAGGAGGGGTTTGCTTGGCAAGCCCCTGAAAAACAGACTTTATAAAACCAGATGTCTCTGCAATCAGACCTCTGCTATAGGCCATACAGGTAAGTACAGATTTACTTTTCTATCACCTGTATGTGTGGCGCCCCTGAGGGTTCAGTCGCCACAGAGGTACTGCACCTCACCCAGAGGTGTGGTGTCTCCTTCTCTCAGGTAAGGAGGGAGTGCTGCCCGGAACCCCAACACCCGCATTCAACACTACACTGCTCCAGGCCGGCTGGAAGGGCAAGATGCAATGTGTTTCCTGCTGAGCCCTGTCCCTGGCTGGAGTGGGGGGAACCAAAGGTAGGGGGAACCATTATTGGGTGTGTGTGGAGGAAGTAGAGTAGGGGAGCACCATAGTAGGAGGTATATAAAGGGAAGCCATCTTAGGGTGGCAGGTCAGTCAGAGGAGTAAGAGAGGACAGTCAGTCAGGGAGCAGAGTCTCTTTAGGAGCGAGTGCAGGACGGCACCCGTACACCCCGAATCTGCCAGGTGTCAGAGGGATCAGGCCGCAAGAAGGGGACCGGCCCCTGGACCAGCCGTGTTACTCCAGGTCTCGGCTGGAAAAACCGGAGGCTTCTGACTTTTAAAGTGCAGTTGCCACAGCCTCATCTTAGTCACCGTGAGGGTCAAGCAGGTCTGGGAACTCCAAATTGACCAGAGGGACTTCAGAGCACCCGAGCGGGACTGTGAGTGGGGAAGCGCAGGGCAGGAGGGAGAAGACCCAGCGTGAGAAGTTGGTCTAGTGAGGAACATAAGAAAGTGGGGTTCCTTCAAGTGCTCCTGACCTATCTGAGGAAGAGCTGAACCCCTGTTCTGGTAGACGCAGCGTGACGTGGGAGGCTGGCACCCGCGCAGTGTACCTGTGGAACTTACATGAGAACTGTGAGTAAAAACTCGGATGACTGCACTGCACTGCCTCTGACAGTTATTTCAGCTGCGCCATCTCTCCCTCTGCACTACAACGACCAGCATCACCACCATCTGCACCTACCCTGCCCCGAGGGCCCGCTCCGCCTGTGGGGAGCAGAAACATCCCAGCTGCCATCCCATCACCCCCGGAGGACTGCAGCAGCGCTGGTAATCCTTACCAGGTACCACAGGTGGCGCCACGAACACTTCCAAAAACTACAAACCCCATATAAATAACATTCCCCTTTTTGTTGACCGCCCTGGGCCACGGACCGAGCCAGCCGCCGTGACATATCCCTTTTCTCAGCGTCCACTGGCCCGACACCGAGTACCCCACTGCCCCAGGGACGCGTCATATGCCCATAGTAGAGGTCTGATATCGCCCAGGGGGATGACACATTCCTTTTAAGATGATAAACACTTTGATGGGAGGAATTCTTCTTTAAATTTAGGGGAAAAATAATATCTATTGCTAAGGTATACTACTCTGAATAAATTACCGTATATACTCGAGTATAAGCCGACTTTTTCAGCACATTTTTTATGCTGAAAAAGCCCCCTTTGGCTTATACTCGGGTATATACTTATATATACTTATGTATAGTATATATCAGCTGTGGGGGGGTGGGTTTAGGCGGCAGAGGAGCGGGGCACATGCAGTAGCCGGCTGCTGCAGCTACCACGTGTGCCCGCTGCTAAAGAAGATGAATTTTCACTCTTCTCCACGCCCATAGGAGTGGAGAAGAATGAATATTAATTTTCTTTAATAGCACGCGCAGTGTCAGCAGCGGCCGCAGCAGGCTCAGCGATCCTCTGTGCCCGCTATTAGAGCAGTGTGCACTAGTAAGGAGAATGAATATTCACTCCTCTCTACGTCCATGGTCCCGGCATGGAGAGGAGTGAATATCCCCGCAGCTCATGTCAGCGTCTGAGGGCGCATGGCAGTGACGTCATGCACTGCTCAGACGCTGAGATCAGCTGCTGGCAGACAGGAGGCAGCGATGGAGCAGAGGGAAGGAAGGTGAGTAGAAGTATTTGTTTTTTCATGTGTGCAGTGATGGGGCCCATGTATACCAGGATAGGAGGGCCATGCATACCAGGTTTGGGGATGAAGGGGCCATACATACCTGGATTGGGGATGAGGGGACCATGCATACCAGGATTGGGGATGAGGGGCCATGCATACCAGAATTGGGGATGAGAGGGCCATGCATACCAGGATTGGGGATGAGGGGGCCATGCATACCAGGATTGGGGATGAGGGGGTCATGCATACTAGGATTGGGGATGAGGGGGCCATGCATACCAGGATTGGGGATGAGGGGGTCATGCATACCAGGATTGAGGATGAGGGGGCCATGAATACCAGGATTGGGGATGAGGGGGCGATGCATACCAGGATTGCGGATGAGGGGGCCAGGCATACCATGATTGGGGATGAGGGGGCCATGCATACCGGGATTGGGGATGAGGGGGCCATGCATACCAGGATTGGAGATGAGGGGCCATGCATACCAGGATTGGTGATGAAGGGGCATTGCATGCCAGGATTGGGGATGAGGGGGCGATGCATACCAGGATTGCGGATGATGGGGCCAGGCATACCAGGATTGGGGATGAGGGGGCCATGCATACCAGGATTGGGGATGAGGGGGCCATGCATACCAGGATTGGTGATGAAGGGGCCATGCATACCAGGATTGGTGATGAAGGGGCATTGCATACCAGGATTGGGGATGAGGGGGCCATGCATACCAGGATTGGGGATGAGGGGGCCATGCATACCGGGATTGGGGATGAGGGGGCCATGCATACCGGGATTGGGGATGTAAGGGCCATGCATACCGGGATTGGGGATGAAAGGTGTAGCGTCGGCGTCCCTGCCCCCTGCTAGGCAGGGACGCTGTTCCCCTCACCCCTCCGCTCCGAGCCCGGCGTCCTCCTCCCGCTCTGCTGGCAGCGCGCGCTCCTTCCCGGCCACGGTGCTTAGGGCGCACGCGCGCGCGCTCCCCCCCTCTTAAAGGGGCCGCGCGCGCCGTTCTAAGGAGTCCCCGGCCAATGGCCGGAGGACTTCACCATATATAAGGCACCTCCTCCAAAATGGAGGTGCCCGAGCAATGTTGTTGCACTGTTCACTACTCTGCTTCAGCCCTCAGGTCCCGTTGCCTGTTACCTGCCAGTTACCTGCCAGTTGCCTGCCAGTTTCCTGCCAGTTTGCTGCCTGATTCCTGCCTGTCATCCGCTTTCCTGCTTGCTAGCCTGAGGTCCGACGGTCTGCCTTCCGACACCTGTCAGTCTGTCTATGGACCAGCTTGCCTGCTCACCTGGGAGCGCTCATCTGCTACCTGCCAGTTAGCCTACCTGGAGGCTCCGCCGTCACAAGCTGTGACCACCTGCTTATCCAGAGACTCTCGCCTGCTCACCTGGGAGCACTCATCTGCATCCGCCTGTTAGCCTACCTGGAGGCTCCTATACCCTATAACCCTATACCCAGAGACTGTCCCGGTCACTTGCTGTGACCCCCTGCCCGTTCTCCCAGAGACTGCCCCGGTCACTTGCTGTGACCTCCTGCCCGTTTACCCAGAGACTGTCCCGGTCACTTGCCGTGACCTCCTGCCCGTTTACCCAGAGACTGTCCCGGTCACCTGCTGTGACTACCTGCCCGTCTTCCCTGGTCACCACCCGCTTCCTTACAAGGATCGCCCCCTTGTATAGTTGCTCAGAGGTTCCGCCTCCCAGACCCGTTACAAAATGGCCATGCATACCGGGATTGGGGATGAAGGGGCCATGCATACCGGGATTGGGGATGACGGGGCCATGCATACCAGGATTGGGGATGAGGGAACCATGCATCCCAGGATTGGGGATGAGGGGGCAATGAATACCAGGATTGGGGATGAGGGGGCCATGCATACCAGGGTTGGGGATGAAGGGGCAGGGCTGCCACTAGGAATTTAAAGGCCCTGTACTGGCAAAATTTTCGGGCCCCCCTGAGACTCTGCCCCAGGCTCTACCCCAGCTCCGCCTCCATCCCTCAAACCTTCCACAGTCCCACCGCCCACTCCTGTCCCAAACTCCACTTCTGAACCACGTCATCACAAATCACACATTAACAGTTCCCATCGGACACCAGATCACATACATACATACATACTAGCCATCAGCTTTTGTTTTGGCCAAAAGATTTCTTAAACTGCTACCAGGACAAGGAGACTCTTCTGGCTGGGCCCTACTCTACTCTAACCTATTAAACATTTCTTATAATACTCTTTTTAAGTATATTTTTCTTTAAGGGAATGTGTCATATACATTTTTTAAAAATTACCAATAATACCACGTACAAGGGACAAATACTGCCACACCATTACCAGACCCCATATTACCACCACATAGTGACCGAATAATACCACATGCAAGGAATACCGCCACTCCATAATCAGACCATATATTACCATCACACAGTGACCAAATAATACCACATACAAGGAACAAATACCGCCACACCATGACTAGACCACATATTACCATGACATAGTGACTGACTAGTACAATACTGATCATTAATGAAAAAAGCAATACTAATATTGCCATAAGTGTCATTATACACAGGAGCTCTGCACATATACAGTGTATAGTGTAAGTGTACAGGTAATACAGTGATCACCAGTGACATTATACACAGGATCTCTGTATATAGTGTCAGTATACAGGTAATACAGTGATAACCAGTGACCTACACAGGAGCTCTGTGTATAGTGTCAGTGTACAGGCAATACAGTGATCACCAGTGACATTATACACAGGAGCTCTGTATATTGTGTCAGTGTACAGGTAATACAGTGATCACCAGTGACATTATACACAGGAGCTCTGTATATTGTGTCAGTGTACATGTGATACAGATATCACCAGTGACATTATACACAGGAGCTCTGTATATTGTGTCAGTGTACAGGTAATACAGTGATCACCAGTGACATTATACACAGGATCTCTGTAAATAGTGTACAGGTAATACAGTGATCACCAGTGACATTATACACAGGAGCTCTGTATATAGTGTACAGGTAATACAGTGATCACCGGTGGCATTATACTCAGGAGCTCTGTAAATAGTGTACAGGTAATACAGTGATCACCAGTGACATTATGCACAGGAGCCCTGTGTACAGTATGTAGTGTATACGGTCAGTGACACTGACTCACCCGCGACGTCTCTAGTGTTGAAGTTGAAGTCCTACATCTTAGCTTTTTTGTTCATCCAGCGCAGATCGCCACCACTTCTTCCAGCCAGGACTCGTCACTGCAGAAAATAACACAGCTATCTAAAGCAGTTTCCAGAGCACATTGTCCACTTTTCCCCGAAATTCTTCACTACACCAGATGAAGAAAAAAAGAGACATAGTGTCGCCCTGCACAATGACAGGACCCCCTCCCCACTGAAAACAGTATCTCAAAAATAAAATACATCACAGCAGTAATAGTATCCATAATTAGCCCATCATAATGTCCCACAACCTGCTCCTGTATGTATTCCATTCTGGACCCCATGTGACTTCATCATGCCGCATGTCTCTCTGCTTTCCCCTCATGTCTCTCTGCTCTCCCGTCATGTCATGTCTCTCTGCTCTCCCGTCATGTCATGTCTCATCTCTGTCACCCATGTCATGTCTCTTTTCTGCTCCCATGTCTCATTTCTGCCCCATGTCTCATCTCTCCCCTCATGTCATGTCTCATCTCTTCCCCAATGTCTCAGCTCTCCCCTCGTCATGTCTCATCTCTGCCCCTATGTCTCAAAAAAAAAAGTTCCTCCTTACCTTGCTGACGCTCCTCCCTTGATTTGAAGCGCGGACGCCAGCCAGTCACAGACCCGCACTGACATCATACGCCAGCGACGTGCACGTGACTTCAGCTACTGGCCTGTGATTGGCTGGCGGCCGGCAACTATTGCCGTGGGGGAAGACTCCCACACGGCCATAGATTTAAAGTGAACCTGCGTCCAAGCGAGGACGCAAGTTCAGTTCCCTGGGACTCGGTGAGCAGAGGGGGGGGGCCCTCTTCTCACCAGGCCCCATACATACCAGGATTGGGGATGAGGGGGCCATGCATACCAGAATTGGTGATGAAGGGGTCATGCATACCAGGATTGGGGATGATGGGGCCATGCATACCAGGATTGGGGATGAGGGGGCCATGCATACCAGGATGGGGATGAGGGGGCCATGTATACCAGGATTGGTGATGAGTGGGCATTGCATACCAGGATGGGGAAATTTAACAGTAGCTGCTTCATTTCCCACCCTCGGCTTATACTCGAGTCAATACGTTTTCCCAGTTTTTTGTGGTAAAATTAGGTGCCTCTGCTTATATTCGGGTCGGCTTATACGCGAGTATATACGGTATGTTCATTTTCCTAACATACTTTTGTAACTAATCTGTGATCCATTTTTCTGATAGAAATCTCTGAATGTCCTACATAGAAATGAGTTCTTACTTCATAGTATGGTATTATTGAGGCAAAACAATTATATATCAATAAATATAAATGAATAAAAAACATGTTTTTAAATCTGTTTTAATTTTTCTTGTTATCCATGTTGTAGAATAAAGAAATATGTATTACTTACCCCTTGAATCCCAATCAGTATCAATAATAATGTTGTACCATACACTATACATGTGACCTCAGTGGTGGTATTTGTATTTACAGGATGTGACCTGAGAATATATGTTGTTAGTGTACTCCTTCAAGGAAGAGGGGCTCAAGAAGGGTCCCACTCCATTAAGATAAGTGTATAAAGGTACTTGGAATTCCAGTAGAAAAATATATGTGAAGATTTTATTAAGAGGCAATCCAAAAGGTACAGTGATAAGGTTTTGGTCCCAAAATATGGACTTTTATCAGACCTGGATGGCTGTAGAGTACAGAAAATTTTCCAGCTGAGTCCCTATACATTTCAATGAGGTTCGGGTTCATGTTCAAGTTTGGGTAAAGTTCTGGTTCTCAAACCGAACTTTGGACATAAAGTTTGGTCGGGTACCAGAACCCAAACTTCCATCCATAATCATTGAGTCTGTGTGGAATTATATGAAGAGACAGAATGAATTGTTTAAGACAACATCCACAGAAGATCTGTGGTTAGTACTCCAAGATGTTTGGAATACCCTTCTTGTCGAGTTACTTCAAAACTGTGTATAAATGTACCTAGAAAAAATGATGCTTGGTTGCTATTTTGAAGGCAAAAGGTGATCACACCAAATATTGATGTGATTTAGATTTGTCATTGGTTCATTCACTTTGCAATTTTGTTAATTAATAAAAATAAACTATTAACACTTCTATCTTTTAAAGCATTCTTACTTTGCAACATTTTCCACACTTACCTAAAACTTTTGCACAGTACTTTATATGTTTTTTTAATTATCCACATTTTTTTAAAATTTATGGAACTGTAAAAAACAAAGTTGCTAGATAGGTACACACACAAAAAAGGAGATGTGGCAAAAGCAAGCAGTATTGTTGTGGTGCATACGGTTGATGAATTTGACTAGAAAAACAGGTATGCAAATATTAATGTATCCTTCTTCTTAAAGATTTAAAACAAAAATAAAACTTCTCCCAGGCCTTTACCAAAAAGGATGTGAGAAGAACAGCCAGATAGGTTCACGTCCCAAAATCAAGTACCTGCAACAGGTCACAGTATTCAAGCGGCGTTTACAGGTGTAATATAGGACTATTACAAGTATGAAAAAAAAAAAATTACTTTTAAAACATATATACTTTGCGAGGAAGACAGCTGCATTTAAATCTCTGTAATGTTGATATTTTTCTTGTTGCTTTTATAAAAAAAAAAATAAAGACAAAACAGCCTGCCCTTACAAAATAGGCAAAATAAATTTTAAAAAATTACATCACTTATGGCTTGCATGTCCCAAAAGCTAGGAAGCACATTTTCTATAACAGCATTGGTTTGAGTATTTTTTGTTCAGTATGAAAAGTAGCAGTGAGGGGAAATAAACTACCCTTTTTTGTTTTTAGTGCATCAAAAATAAAAAAAAAAGATATTATTAAGGTGCTGTATAGCTCCGATCAATCAAATCACAATCACATATACTGTGCAGTTCCCGCTCCTCCCTAATCACTTGAATATGGGTAGTATTATTCACACTGAAACTGTCATTTCCATTTTCTATGTTCTTCAGTGCTGCAGTAATCCACAAATAATATACCAAAGTGTGAAGCAACCCTTTAGGGTACACAAGAATCTGATATAGGTCTTTCTTCCCCTTTGTGTAATGATGAGCTGTGCACCCTGAACTCTTATCCAGAGGCGCTAAAACCATAAAAGGGACACTACTTTCCAGGGCCGGCGTCAGCACCCGGGCAAGTGGTGGGGCCCTGGACCATCAGGGGGGCCCACTCGCTATCGGGGCCCAGGCCTCTTCCCCGGCATTTGCAAGGCTGCTGCTGCTCCACCAATCAGGCCCAGTGCTGTCTATTTCCAGACATGGCTGCAAGCTGTGCGCTGTGCGGCTGTGTCTGGTAGTAATGACACGCAGGGGCGACACTGTGCCTTTAATTGTGCTTGTGTGTCGCACCTGCCACGTCATTACTACCAGACACAGTCGCACAGCGTGCGGCCATGTCTGGAAAGTGACACTGGGCCTGATTGGTGGAACAGCAGCACACTGACCGCTGCTGCAAGAAGCAGAGCAGGGCTCGGACAGAATCGGCGGCCCTGCACAGATGCCGGGGAAGCGGCCTGGGCCCCAACGGCGAGTGGGTCCCCCTGATGGTCCAGGGCCATGTGACATGCCGGAGGCCCTGCACTGACACATGACTGAGGAGCTGGACAGGACATAGGCCAGGGGGCAGGTGAGCGAGCTTCCCCAATCCTCATATTAAAAATATTCCTAATGTGTGTGTGTGCATGTATGATGTGAATGTCTGTACCTAATGTTTTTTTTTGTTTTCCAGATATCCAGAAAAATTTCTCCCATTTTGTCGCATTCCTATCCATGGATTTGACTGCCGGCTGAATATTCTATCACCCTAGCTGGACTACAGCGACACCATAATAAGAAGAGACATCTCTGCTGAGGAAAGGCTGCTCATCACCTTGTGGTAAGTAAAAATAAAAATATATACAGTACAGACCAAAAGTTTGGACACACCTCATTTAAAGATTTTTCTGTATTTTCATGACTATGAAAATTGTTCATTCACACTGAAGGCATCAAAACTATGAATTAACACATGTGGAATTATATACTTAACAAAAAAGTGTGAAACAACTGAAAATATGTCTTATATTCTAGGTTCTTCAAAGTAGCCACCTTTTGCTTTGATGACTGCTTTGCACACTCTTGGCATTCTCTTGATGAGCTTCAAGAGGCAGTCACTGGAAATGGTCTTCCAACAATCTTGAAGGAGTTCCCAGAGATACTTAGCACTTGTTGGCACTTTTGCCTTCACTCTGTGGTCCAGCTCACCCCAAACCGTCTCGATTGGGTTCAGGTCTGGTGACTGTGGAGGCCAGGTCATCTGGCGTAGCACCCCATCACTCTCTTTCTTGGTCAAATAGCCCTTACACAGACTGGAGGTGTGTTTGGGGACAATTGCAGTGTGGGATAGGTCCCAGTAAACTATGTTTCACACATCCTGATATTTCAGGTACTGCAAAAAAAAACGTACCTGAGATGTCCGTGTGGAACTGTTTTGCATACGTGTGCGGCACCACTCACACGTACCGGTGCCTGGGAATCTGCGGTACAATAGCGCTCTTCCCAAGTACTGGGTGCTGAAGAAATCACTCACCATTGTCCCTTGCTTGTGCTGTGGGCAGCACTAGCAAAGGACAATGTTGAGAGTAGTATTCATCCTGTTTTTTCTAAACCGTGTGAAAATGACAAAAAAAAAAAACATAAAAAAAATTCCAATCACCTGGTTAGAGGCGACCACACAAATTCATGAGCAGAGTAATTTACTCGCTGCAGGGAGCGGTCCCCTGACCTACAATGAGGTCAGCACAGGTCTGGGGCCCACTAATTTATTTTATTTATTTTTTTAACCCCCAACCAAACAGATATGAGATGAAATAGCTGTAGTTGGGACCCAAATATCTCTTGTATTGGAAAATACATGCCATGTATAGACCCTTTTTATTTCTTTCTGAAAAATCAACACAAATGTTTAAATATAATTTTATTTTAGAACAAATAACTGGAATATAAATAATGACAAACATTGTCATCGTGAACATGAAACAAATAGTAATGAAACATAATAAGCTAATGACAAACACTGTCATTAAACCTGAACCCAATTATTACTAAACTACAACTGACAAACATTGTCATACAACACACTTAATTTTTCCGAACAGGAAAAAAACAGTTTTGGTCTATATAAAGTACGGCTAGCATCTGTAGGCACTTTCTGTCTATAGGATATAAAACGAAACACCTTTTATTATAATCATCTACGCCATAATCCAGTTTGATGAGTGTCACCGGTCTTGGTCTGACACCTCCTCCAGACCCGCAGTGGCTGTCCTTCATGTGGATGATGCTTCTTGTACGGCGCTCAAAGCTGGCGCACTTTCGACCCTTCTCAGCACAGAGAACCATTATCCACATGAAGGAGGACGGACATGACAAGCAGAGAGGAGGTGCCGGATCAAGAACTGCGACACACATCTGCCTGGAGCCTGGTGTAGGTGACAGTAGGTGATTATAATAAAAGGTGTCTTTACAGCATTCCAAAATGGTGGATATAAGGACCGACAGGTGTTGGCCGTAGTTTTTATGGGCCAAAACTGGTGACAGGTGGAATACGATTTTAATTAAATTGATGGTATTCCGGATCTTACCCATAACCGGTGAACATGTCCTGTGAATAGCTGACATTTGGGGAAGGGCCAGCAAGCTGCACAGCACTTCCAAGGAGTGGTGGGTTGCCATAGAAGCCAGACGCCTCACCACCTTCCGGCCGATAGGCTGCTGCTTGGGGATGTCGCTGCGGTACTCCAGCTGCTGGTGGTTGTCCAGTTGGATGGAATAAACTGAACAGACCACTGATTATGGTCGGTGCAGGGGCCAGAGGCAATGGGCTATCCAGAGCTATGAGCATAGATGTGGTCGCTGCCATGTAAATGGCCTTGCCTGAAGCCGACCTGCAACCGTTGCCCCGAAATGGTCGAATTTGTCCTCCCGGTTGGCCCCATCTATAAGACTCACGGTGTGAGTAGTCAGAGCGTGAAAGTCGCTCACACCCTCTTGGCCTTTTTTTTTTTTTTTGTCTCCCTTTGGTTACTGCCCTTTTTTGTGCCACGGGACTGGCAGTACCAGTGCCCATCACTGTGGCCCCTGACGCAACGGCACCAGCGGAAGAAGCAGCAGCAGAAGTCGAAGCAGAATTCAAAGCAGCAGCTGCGGAAGTCAAAGCAGCAGTGGCGTCAGGATCCGGAAAGGATGTCAGGAAGATGTCATCAGAATCCTCGCCTGCTGCAACATCCATTGTGACATCCTCTTCCTCACCCTCAGCTTGACTAGCGGCACCAATATTTCCTTCCGTACTGTGAGAAATAGAAAAAAAGCATGCATGTTAATAAAAATATACATTTAAAAAAAATAATTCATAAAAAAATATTATAAAATTACCCCCGGAAAGTCCAGCTAGTGCCAATGAACCCCAGCAGATCCGCATAAGGAACTTTACGTTTGGAGGGTGAGGCACCGCTTTTCACCAGCTGGGACTTCATGCAGCGGTCTGTTACTGACCGCCACCTGTTTTTGACGTCCTTTTCTGCAATACAAAACCACTGTTTATTTACTGCACTTTGTACATTAAAAAAAGAAATTACCAATTTCTTGCTGGACAGGTTTGTCGGCACCCTCCCATTCCGGATAAAGTGTTGTGACGACATTAATCCAGCACTGTTCCCGCCTCACTTTGTCCTTGTATCTAGGACTTGCGGGATCCCAAATCTCTGGATATTGCTCCACCTAAAATGCATAACGTAACGTCATTAAAACAATTTCTAACAGAAAATGTGTGTATATTATACATACCTACATATACATATATATATACACACACACACACACATATATATACATACACAGATATAGAGGCATGTGTGTAGATGCGCTCGCACACACACACATAATAAAAGCTCTTTCACACATCAGTGTGTCTGGCATGAGTGGTGACAGTTTCCACACGTACCGGAGACACTGACACATGCAGACCCATTCAAATGAATGGGTCTGTGTACACCTCAGTGTATTTTGATGGCCCGTGTGTCCGTGTGCTCCATGGAAAAGTACGCCTTTTGGAAAACACATGGTCTGCAAAATGTACCACAAGGATGATATCCGTGTGTCATCCATGTGACACGTACCGGCAGCTGGGAATGGTGCTGTTCCCAGGCGTCGGTGCTAAACACTGCTTTCATCATGGTTCCCTGCTGGCGCTGTGATCAGCACCAGCAGGGACCATGATGAGGGTAGTGGCAGTCTGCTCCCGGTGTCCACCTGCTGATGAGAGCAGTGTTCAGCACCGGCGCCTGCGAACAGCGCTACCTATAGCGCTGATTTACAGGCGCTGGTCCGTGTGATCCTGATGTGATACATGGGCGGCACACGGTTGCCACACAAGTGACACACTCGGACACGAATATCTCCGGTACCATTTTTTTCGGTACCGGAGATATGCAGACGTGTGTGAAACTGGCCTTACAGCCTATGTAGGAGCTTTCATGGAATGAACCTACATACGCTGTACACTACACAAATCGGCGTGCACTGCTATACCTGTTCATTTAAATATATAAAAAAAAATGAAAGTGGGCTCCCGCATAATTTTAATACCCAGCAGAGGGAAACCAGACAGTTGAGGGCTGATGTTATACTCTGAGAAGTAGCAAATAGTCAGGGTCCCTTCCCTGGCTATTAATACCAGCCCACAGCAGTTTCTGTCGTTTTTACAGTCGGACCCCAGAAAAAAAAATGACGTGGGGTGCCCCTATAAACTGTAACCAGCAAAGGCTAGGAAGACAGCTGCGAGCTGATGTTAATAGCTTAGAAAGGGGCAATGGATATTGGCCCCCTCCCAGACTATAATATCAGCTCTCAGTCGCCCCAGATTTGGCGCATCAATTTTGTGCGCAAAATCTGGCGCGTAGCCTCGTTCTTCCCACTGCCCTGTAGCGTAATGGGGTAATGGGGTTGGGGTTCATATCAACCGCAGCTGGCACGAAGCCCGTCTATAAGACGCCCCCATTACTAACCTAAAGAGTTAAAAAAAAAATAAATAAATAAAAATACCAAGAGCCAGAAAAAAATAATTTATTGAAATAAATGACACATTTTTTAATTAATTTTTATTTTACTAAAAAAAATTACTTACCTAAAAGCTCAATCCTCGATATCCTTGTCTGATAAAAATAAAAAAAGCACAAAAATACTCACCTGTCACGCTCCCACGCAGATCTCACATGAACAGCTGTCACATCTGGAGATGTGACAGCTGTTCATACCTGTAAGCTCACCCTGCCGGGAACGCGATCGCTGCCGGCAGTGAATAGCACTGACTGAGGTCACCGGAGTGCAATCAGCTGATCTGCTCCAGTAACCTCCTTTATGGCCCTGGCGTATTGTGGTAATTTTTCATGAAGCGCCGAGGCCGTAAAGGAGATCACCGGAGCAATGCTGACTGTACTCTGGTAAACTCCGCGAGACACTGACGGGAGCGCTTTACGTTCCCATCAGTGTATCGCCGGCGGCTGTTTAGAGCGGTCACATCTTATGTGGCTGCTCTAAACTTTGGATCTTCGTGGGACCCTCAATTTTATAATTGGACTACTACAAAAAGGTGAGGATGAGGTTGTTTTTTTTTTTTTTTGAACTTCGGGGACAGGTAAGTATGAACTACATTTATTAAATTTCATTTTTTATTGGGCACAAATTAATTTTTTTATCATTTTTTGGGGCACAACTTTTTTTTAAACTTTTTATTGGCTAATATTTTATTATTTATTTTTTTATGGGCACTAGAAAGCAGGAGTGCGCTGATGGGAACTACTGCTCCCATCCAGCTGCTCCTGCCCTCACTGCAGCACGGGGGACAGACGTAGGCCGATGGGAGTAGTAATCTCTCATCAGCCTACGTCTGGCTGCAATCACGGACACCCGGACTGCCACAGGACACTCTAAACAGACCACAGGACAACCCAGGCACCCCACACAGACCCCGCACGGACCTCAGACACCCACACACAGACACCAGCTGACAGACACACACACAGGTACACTTACAATCTGGATCAGCCGGGACACATCTAGCCTCATTCGGCTGTACCACGATGGAAGAGCGGCCATAATACCGGGAGTCGGGAATCTTCTATGGGATTCTCTACTTCTTGGATTATGGGATGCTCATGGGATGGCATTCCTGCCCACTGATGTCACTTCCTATTTGCTGGGTTTTTGTGGAACAAAAATGCAATAAATGCACAGCAAATCCGCAAATATTTTTAATACTTGCGCATTCGCTGCGGTTCAATGGACCTCAATGGGTGCGAATTTGCGGCGGAAAAGCCCACACAATGGTCATGCTGCGGTTTATACCGCAATGGTAATCCTGAGCGGAAATTTCCGCATCATGTGCACAGCACATCAGGATTACCATTGCTATAGCTGGCAGACCTATTAACAAATGTTTTCGCAGCGTAAAACGCTTCGTGTGCACATAGCCTCATGGTTAGTCCATGAGTTGTTAGTAGCGTCACAGTGATAGCAAATAATATCCAACAAAAAACAAAATAAAAGAATATGAAGAAAAAAATGATTGCAGAGCAAACTAATTCGTGAGTCTTTACACATATACAGTATATATAAATAAACACTGAGCTAAAACGAACCACGCAATGCAAAAGGAAAAACTATGCTTGGTTTGGCAAATAAGTTTTATATTTATGAAATGTATGATGCAAAAACTGAATAAAGTGGGAACATAACCTACTATAAGAGTCTTAATTCTCTAGTCGTCCTTCTAAACCTCACTGCATATTTCATAGCTTGATGACTGTATATCTTACTTTTAATTACAGTATCTCTTTGCTGCTCTGCAATCCATTCAAAACACTTCTGGCCGTGTGTTCATTGTGATCTAGATTCATCTGCACAATGACATTCTTTACAACACTCAGCAGAGAGCAAAAAGTGGAGTATGCATCTCTGCAAATTTACAGTATTATTCCAATTACTCTCACATACTCTCAGTCTATTTATCCTTTTATCTAAGTTTCAGTAAAGCGCTTACTTCTAGCATATGAGCAAGGTCAACATTTCTATTTTATCATATACCTCAATGGTTCTCTCTAGCTGCTTTATTTGGGCTTCCTGTCTCATTTCATGTATAATGAATGTCACCATATTTTAAAAAATTAACTGTACACATATATGTAGTCAGTAATGAATATAAAGAACAGATTTATTATGTAAAGTCTGCATGGAGAGTATTGTTGCAATCAAAATTATTCAATTTTTATGGCAAACTAGATTAGCAGAATGTACACGTTGTTTGCTATAAACCAATCACACAACAGAAAACTTAATAGCTTAACACAGCTTATTAGAGAGGAGCAAATCCTTTGAAATTCGAATTTGCCAGCTTTGACACATTTTTCTAAAGTTTGATTTGCTATGCATTGCAAAGACTCCAATTGCCCTGAAATGATATGTGTAACACTCCGAGGTTTACTAGGACTGTTTCCAACCCCTTTCATGTTCTTTAACATAAACACAACCTTAGTAATGTGTAAGTGACCTCACTATATAAATGGATAGTAACCGGTAGTAACCAACAGTCTGTTTAATAACCCAGCACATTGACAGACTTTTCAGGTCTATTGTGATCAGGCAGAGTGTTCTGTGGCTGCCTTTATGGCCGGTGTCACACGAGAGATGATTTTCTCATGCAAGAGAATCTGGCCGATTATGCTAATGCCACTTGGCTCAAACTCTGTTAGAGTTTGAGCTGTGTGTCAGATTACTGTGATCCGATTCTCTAGCATGAGAGGATTGTATCACAGGTGCGGAGAAGATGGAGAACTCAAAAGAGGTTGTCCACTACTTTTTCACTGATGACCTCTCCTTAGGATAGGTCATCAATGTCTGATCGGTCGGGGTCCGACACCCGGCAGCCCCACCGATCAGCTGTTCTAGATGTCGACAGCAGTCGCTGGCAGGAACTGCTCGATTGTGGAGCTGGTTCTGGTAGTGGCCGCGGCAGGGTACTGCACATCCGCCTCCTATTGATTTAAATAGAAGGTGGATGTGTAGTACCCTGTTGTGGACCCTACCAGAAGACGTAGCAGCTTCGCAATCAAGTAGTTACAGCTGGTGGCCGTCGCCATTACTGAAAATATCTGATAGGCAGGGGTGCCGGGTGTCGGACTCTGACCGATTAGACATTGATGACCTATCCTAAGGACCCTAAGGATAGGTCATCAATGAAAAAGTAGCAGACAACCTCTTTGATAGCTCTACTGTCTGTGTCAGAGTAAATCGGATCCAAGTGCAAGCCGATGTTTTATATGCACCCATAGAGTTGAATGAGTGCCTGCTCCGATTTGCAAAACCACTCCCAGCATGCTGCGATGCCCTATGGTATAACATTGGTCCAAGTGCTATCCCATAAAACATTGGATAGCACTCGTCCGGGTTATACACTCATTTGAGTGAGCCCTAAGTCCAGGAGATCAACAGAAATTTACTGCACATGGGCCTTATAAGAATTCACCTGCTTAGGCCTATATCTGGTTTCACCTTTGTGTGTTGCTGTCTGTGTCTGCCATGGTCTATAGACCACAGGAAACATAGTCAGGTTTTTATTCTTGACTTAACTACCTTCTTCAACCATGTGAGTTAGGTCTCTCACACACCACAACGGACGATTGTTATAAGATTTTTTATCGAATAGCACTCAGACCAATGTTATACCATGGAGCAGTGCTGATGACAGATTTTTTTCACTGACAAAATTTGTTAATGAAAAAATTGTAGCATGCTGCGATTTTTCTCTGAAATCGGAAGACACTCACCATTCAAGTCTATGGGTGTGTGTGTAAGAGTGTGACAGGGACGGTCATACGTCTCTCCCTTATTTAAGAAAACAGTTATGACTTGTATATTGAAAAATGTGCTTTATTGTGCATAGAATCTTACGGGCACTAAAGTGCATAGTTAATGTATTGTAATGTAATTGTTATGGTGTGTGCAATTTCAAAGTATCATAAGTGCTTAGTGATGTGGATCTCCTAATGTGTTTTGAAGAATGTATTTATGTATTAGGTGTAGGGAAAGGATAAGGATAGGATACAGGACATAGGATATAGGTTTAGCTTCAGATATAAGTTAGAACTGCGATTAGTGCAGTTGTGGGCACAATAGATTCAGGAAGTAGACATTTACAGGATAGGAACAGTTAAGTGTTCGGGAACAACCCCAACATGGGAGGGAACTGGGTTAGATATAAAGGTAGTTACTTTCTGATTAGCAGAAGATTAGATAGGAGTGATAAGAGAAGTTCAAGGCCAAATAGCTGAAAAGCACAAGAGAGTACGGACTGAGGAAGGCCACTACAAACTTCAGCGGACCTTCCCAGAATGTCCGAGACCCACGGCGTGAATTAGGCATGGAGAAGTCTGCCTTAGTCTTTTTTCATAAGGGAAAGCAGGATAGGGAATCATTTTAAGAAACTGGTCGGGATTCATTAGAGCTGCAGAGTTGGACAGAGTATCCCAGGGGTGCCAGAGAGGAAAGAGATAACTCGGGCTGAAGAAACAGTAATTATGACAACGTATTGTGCTGTAACAACAATTGAAATTGGACTGGTCAGTAAAGTTAATCTGTTTGAAAAGAACAAAGTGTCCCCAGTTGAATGTGCGGCTGTTCCTGAATGTGGAATCGCGAAGACCGCAGAGGCCTACGGCCAATACATGCTGTACAGTACACCCACAGCACAACGAAAAAGGGACACTATTTACTTGTAGTGTGCCAGGGTGTTGAAACAGAGCAGTCCCTCACCCATGACTACCGCCCTGCACACCGTACACGACATCCGAGTGCAGTCCAATTTCCGTAAGCTCAGAAAATCCATGAGAATCAAATCACACTATGCTGACACCGATCAAACTTGGATCAGAGGTTGATCGGAGTGTCATTAGCATAATCGAATAAGAGAATCTACGGTTGTGTGACCCTGGCCTCAGTGACGAAGTTTAAAGAACAGTAAAACAGACTTATATGCTCCAAGTCCTGAACAGAGGACCAATCCTGCTCAGAGGCCTAACAAAGAAGTTCACACCAGCCAAGGCAGAAATAATCCTAATTTCAGTAAAAAATAATGATGGCAGTCCAGAAGCCACAAATGTTTGATTGAAAAAAAAAAATCACCTTTTGTGTCTAGCCCTGTGAAGGGGCTCAATCTTGTGCAGGGTCCTGCAGGGAAACACAGAAAATATTAAGTTTTGCAAAAATAAATCTATGATAGTAAAGAAAATTGTAGCCACTAATTTTTGTTTGAATATTTTTTTGCCTTTTGTGTCGAGGCCTGCCCAAAGGCCCCATCCTGCAGAGAGTCCTTACATGTGGAATTCCCACCCCAGGAGTTTCCCACATTATATTAATTTTTACAAAAAAATAGAATAATGGTAAAGAAAATTGTAGTCATGAGTTTTATTTAAAAAAAAAAAATTTGCCTTTCGTGTCCAGTCCTGCACAAGTGTCTAAGGCTATGTGGTGCATTTTTTTTTGTGTGCGTTTTCCCGGCATTTTTTCCATGCAGAAATAGGCCAAAAACGCTAGGGAATCCTTGTGTCAGCTAATGCAATGACAATCCTGAAGTGCTGTGCACATGATCAGAAATTTTCCTATCAGGATTGTCATTGCGTTTAAATCTGCAGCATATCAATTCTTTGTGCGTTTATGCAGCGTTTTTCACCCATTGACTTCAATTAAGTCGGTCAAATCCGCAGCAAAAACGCAGGTATAAAAATATTTGCGGATTTGCTGTGGATTTTTGCCAGATATTTGACTGACTCAATTCAAGTCAATGAGTCAAAAACGCACAACGAATTGCCCACGGGAGACTACTCTTCCCATCATCCGACAGCTGCTCCCACTGATAACAGTGGGAGCAGGTGCGGCTGAGGGGAGAAGTAGTCTTCTCAGCCGGCGTCTGTGCGCAGTGTAAAAAAAAAAAGTTAAAATAAATTGCTATTAAAATAAAAAACAACGCACCTACCGCCGTAATCCCAATGTCTCACGATCCGATCACCCGGCAGCACTCTATACACTGACAGGAGGGTGATCACTCCTGGCAGTGTATAGCGCTGAGCTGCTAGGAGTGAGGTCACTGGAGTTCAATCAGCTGATGGTTAGCTGAGAGCTTATGTGCCCTCACTTATGGCAAAGGTGCTGCAGTGCTGCAGTAAGTGAGGTCACCGGAGCTTATCAGCTGATTGAACTCCAGTGACCTCAGTCAGCGCTATATACTGACAGGAGTGATTACAGAGTGCTGTCCTCTAGAAGTCATACCAGTGATTGCTGGTGTGACTGCTGTAGAAGTGACCCAGATTGTCGTGGGACACTGGATTATGTCATCACGGCGGACAATTGAGGGATATGGTTGTTTTTTAGCTTTTTTACAGGTGACAATGGCTTCAGCGGAATGGGCATTAGGTGGGTATAACAGTGTTTTTATTATTAAATAAATGATTAAAACCGTGTGGAATTTTATTTAAAATAAATTACTTTATTCTGGCTGTGTTTTTATTTAAAAACCTTTACTATGGGGTTAGTAATGGGGGTGTCTTATAGATGCCTCCATTACTAACCTGGGTTTCATGTCAGCTGCCAATACAAGGCTGACATGAACACCAACCCTATTACCCCACTTGACACCGCACCAGGGCAAGTGGGAAGAGCGGAGGCTAAGCTCCAGATTTGGTGCATCTCACGGAGGGGCCATTTCTGGGTTGGCTGAGAGCTGATATTAATCACCTTGGAGGGGGCCAGGAACCATGGCCCCTTCCCTGGCTATTAATGTCAGCCCGCAGCCGTTTGCCTAGCCTTTGCTTTGATTTTATAGGGGGACCCTACATGAATTTTTTTCTGGGGTCCCCCTGTAATCTAGCCAGTAAAGGCTAAGAAAACAGCTGTGGGTTGTTATTAATATCCAGGTAACTTTTTTGGCTAATGGCCCTTCCTCGGCTAGTAATATTAGCCCACAGTGGTTGGCTTTCCCTCTGCTGGTTATGAAATTGACGAGGGAGGCCCACAATCCGGACCTAGCAGTGCTTTGGACGCAACATATTTTTGCTGTGTCCAAAATGCTGCTGCGCATGTGTTCACTGAGCCATGTGGATTTACTGCATTCAATACATTCTAGTGGTTAAATTTCTGTTGCGGAGACTAGCGACTCAAGAGAAATTGAAATGCTGCGGTCCTGAAAGACATGCAGCATGTCAGTGTCCGCGAGTGATCCGCAGCCTCAGATGCACGCATAGTGGACATGCGATTTCTAGAAATATCACCCACTATGCTGTAACATCTGGCCACTGCGGGTTTGATGCTGCATAAATACGCAGTGTTAAACCTGCAGCATTTCCAGATCATGGGCACATACCCAAACTCACTTGCAGCATGTCAATTTCTGTCTCCGCTGCAGATTTTGACAGATTGAAATGTCATTACATGCGGTGGTTCCGCATGTACTGACAACAAAAATGCTGCATTAGGAGTAATGGGATTAGGCTTATTGGGACTAGGTGTCGCTGACACCTAATCGTAGCTTTAGTAATGAAGAGGCGTCAGCCAGACACCCACATTACTAAGTAAAGAGTTAAATAAACACACACACTGAGAGTAAAACACTTTATTTGAAAGACAACAGACACATTCTTCAATCATTTAAATTAACCCAATATACTCATCCCAGGTCCGTTGATAATCCAAGGGTTAAAGCGATGTCCAACATTTCTTTTTTCAAATATCTTTATTAAAGGGGTATTCCTATCTCCAAGATCCTGTCCCAATATGTAGTAGGTGTAATAATAATAATATTAGCAAATACCTCCAATTAGAAATGTAGTATAGTATTTTTGATTCGCTATGTCTCTTTTCTCATGTGCAGGCATCGCAGGACCTTAGGTATCCATGGTTACGTTCACTGATAAAGTAACAGTTAGTTAGTGTTACGCTCGCGCCCGGACTGACTGGCGTGAGCGTGATTAGTGATCCCACTGTACCATGAACCGAGGAGTGCCTGCAGGGGCGTAACTAAGTATCAACCCGAGGTCGCACGGCGGCTTAGTCGACTCCGTGAACCAAGGAGGAACCGAGCAGAGGGACCAGGTGCTACTCCAGGTCAGACCCCGGTCACAGTTGTTGACCCACACCGGGGAATGCAGGAACAGGCAGGTTAGACTGGCGTACAGGCAGGTGGGTATTGGCAGGCACGGCTGGTATGCAGACAGGTGGATACTGGTAAGCACGGGCGTTATGCAGACAGGTGGGTAATGGCAAGTACGGCTGGTATGCAGACAGGTGGGTACTGGCAAGTACGGCTGGTATGCAGACAGGTGGGCACTGGCAAGCATGGCTGGTATGCAGATAGGTGGGCACTGGCAAGCACGGCTGGTATGCAGACAGGTGGGCACTGGCAAGCACGGCTGGAGTGCAGACAGGGAGGTACTAGCAGGTTGGAGCGCAGGCTGGATAGGGTCCAGTACAGACTGGGAGACAGGTACAGAGCCGCAGATGCGGTAGACAAGCAGAGTAAAGCGAAACTGCCGGAACGGAGGACAAGGCAAAGTGAAGAGGAACTGCTGGTGCGGTGAGCAAGCAGAGCAGAGCGAAAACCGCAGGTGGGGTGGGCAAGGCAGAGCAGAGCGGAACCGCCGGAGCGGTGGACAAGACAGATCAGAGAGGAACCGCAGGTGCGGTGGACGAGGCAGAGCAGAGCGAAACCGCAGGTGAGGTGGACAAGGCAGAGCAGAGCAAAACTGCAGGTGCGGTGGACAAGGCAGAGCAGAGCGGAACTGCCGGAGCGGTGGGCAAGGCAGAGCAGAGAGAAGCCGCTGGGGCGGTGGGTAAGGCAGAGCAGAGCGAAGCCGCCGCAGCGGTGGGCAAGTCAGAGCAGAGAGAAACCACTGGCGCGGTGAGCAAGGCAGAGCAGAGAGAAGCCGCCGGAGCGGTGGGCAAGTCAGAGCAGAGAGAAGCCGCCGGAGCGGTGGGTAAGGCAGAGCAGAGGGAAGCCGCCGAAGCGGTGGGCAAGTCAGAGCAGAGAGAAACCGCTGGCGCGGTGAGCAAGCAGAGCCGAATAGGGCTGAAGGTGCAGGCAGAGAGGACAGGGCTCTGTTCACATGGAACAGACTGGAAAACACAGTAAGATGGCTAGAACACAGGAGGAAGATACGGAGGAAGGGAAAAGGGACAAGCAGAACCAGATACACACAAGGTACTTACTATGAAGTAGCGAGTGGACACAAAACTCACAAACAGAAGTACAGAGACAACGAGTTGGAGTTAGGTGCAGGTTCCGATACTGCAGGAAAAGGGAAGGTACGGACATAGATACAAACAGGTAACAGGCTAGGATACAGTTCAGACAGGAACTGCTACTGCAATGAGATACAAGAACGAGCCTGGGTATACAGCCCCCAGAGTGGCGGAAACAGACTAGAAGTCAGAGATAACAGGCCTGGGTATACAGCCCCCAGAGTGGCGGAAACAGACTAGAAGTCAGAAATAACAGGCCTGGGTATGCAGCCCCTAGGGTGGCAGAAACAGACAAGATAACAGACCTGGGTATGCGGCCCCCAGGGTGGCAGAGACAGATAAGATACAAGACAAGACCTGGCAATTCAGAGGCAAGAAGCACACTGAAAGTTAGTGTTGCTCAGGCACCTCCTTCAGGATGGAGGGGGTTTAAATATCCAGTGACTCACAGCAAAAGGCTGGAGATGCATTAGGAGTGCGCCCACAGCAGCTAGAAGAATCAGGAAGTAACCGAGCCGCCGTCCTAAGCAGTCAGACAAGAGACATGCACACAGCATGAACTGGAGCAAGGTTTGCAGGCTGGACTGACAGGTAAGATTGCGGTCTTGCATAGTGGGAGGTGGTGCACTATGCAAGTACGCCGCTAGGGATGTTACAGTTAGCTAGTTGCTAGTGGTTGTAACCGTGGATACCTAAGGTTCGGTATTGTCTGCACATGAGGTAAGTGGCATAGCAAATCAAACATACTATACTACATTTCTAATTGGAGGTATTTGCTAATGCAACATCCCTGGCGGTGTGCTGGCATGGCTTACCATCTCCCACCTGCTGGTCATCTTACCTATCAGTCCAGGCTGCACACTTTGCTTCAGTGCCTGCTGTGTGCATGTCTCTTGTCTGATTGCTTAGGGCGGCGGCGCGGTTACTGCCTGATTCTTGTAGTTACTGTGTGCGCACTCCTAATGGGTCCCCAGCCTACTGTTGTGAGTCACTGGATACTTAAACCCCCTCCACCCAGTAGGAGGTGCCTGAGCAACACTTTCTTTTAGTGTGTTCTGTGCAACTGAGTTGCCAGGTCCTGTCCTGTATCCTGTCTGTTCCACCACCCTGGGGGCTGTATACCAAGGCCTGTTACCTGTATCTGTAACTTCTATTCTGCTTCCGCCACCCTGGGGCTGATTTCCCAGGCTCGTTCCTGTATCTTGTTCCTGGTTCAGTTCCTGTCTGAACAGTGTCCTAGCCCGTTACTTGTTTGTCTCTATGTTCGTATCTTCCCTTTTCCTGCAGTGTCTGAACCTGCACCTAACTCCAACTCGTTGTCTCTGTACTTCTGTTTGTGAGTTTAGTGTCCACTCGCTACTTCATTTTAAGTACCTTGTGTGTATCTGCTCTGCAAAACCCGCAGGTGCGGTAGACAAGCAGAGCAGAGCAAAACCCGCAGGTGTGGTAGACAAGCAGATCAGAGCAAAACCCGCAGGTGCGGTAGACAAGCAGAGCAGAGCAAAACCCGCAGGTGCGGTAGACAAGCAGAGCAGAGCAAAACCCGCAGGTGCGGTAGACAAGCTGAGCAGAGCAAAACCCGCAGGTGCGGTAGACAAGCAGAGCAGAGCAAAACCCGCAAGTGCGGTAGATAAGCAGAGCAGAGCAAAACCCACAGGTGCGGTAGGCAAGCAGAGCAGAGAAAAACCCGCAAGTGCGGTAGACAAGCAGGTTTTGCTCGTACAAGCTCGTTCCTGTATCTTGTTCCTGGTTCAGTTCCTGTCTGAACAGTGTCCTAGCCCGTTACTTGTTTGTCTCTATGTTCGTATCTTCTCTTTTCCTGCAGTGTCTGAACCTGCACCTAACTCCAACCCGTTGTCTCTGTACTTCTGTTTGTGAGTTTAGTGTCCACTCGCTACTTCATTGTAAGTACCTTGTGTGTATCTGCTCTGCTTATCTACCGCACCTGCGGGTTTTGCTCTGCTCTGCTTGTCTACCGCACTTGCGGGTTTTGCTCTGCTCTGCTTGCCTACCACACCTGCGGGTTTTGCTCTGCTTGTCTACCGCACTTGGGGGTTTTGCTCTGCTCTGGTTGTCTACCGCACTTACGGGCTTTGCTCTGCTCTGCTTGTCTACCGCACCTGCGGGTTTTGCTCTCCTCTGCTTGTCTACCACACCTGCAGGTTTTGCTCTGCTCTGCTTATCTACCGCACTTGCTGGTTTTGCTCTGCTCTGCTTGTCTACCGCACCTGCGGTTTTGCTCTGCTCAGCTTGTCTACCGCACCTGCGTGTTTTGCTCTGCTCTGCTTGTCTACCGCACCTGCGGGTTTTTCTCTGCTCTGCTTGTCTACCGCACCTGCGGGTTTTGCTGTGCTCTGCTTGTCTACCACACATGCGGAATTTGCTCTGCTCTGCTTGTCTACCACACCTGCGTGTTTTGCTCTGCTCAGCTTGTCTACCGCACCTGCGGGTTTTGCTCTGCTGGTCTACTGCACTTGCGGGTTTTGCTCTGCTCTGCTTGTATACCGCACCGGCGGGTTTTGCTCTGCTCTGCTGGTCTACCGCACCTGCAGGTTTTGCTCTGCTCTGCTTGTCTACCGCACCTGCGGGTTTTGCTCTGCTCGTCTACCGCATCTGCAGCTCTGTTCCTGTATCCCAGTCTGTACTGGTCCCTATCCTGCCTGCTTTCCTACCTGCCAGTACCCAACTGTCTGCATACCAGCCGTGCCTGCCAGTACCCACCTGTCTGCATACCAGCCGTGCCTGCCAGTACCCACCTGTCTGCATACCAGCCGTGCCGGCCAGTACCCACCTGTCAGTATGTCAGCCTAACCTGTCTGTTCCTGCATTCCCCGGTGTGGGTCAACAGCTGTGACTGGGGTCTGACCTGGAGTAGCACCTGGTCCCTCTGCTCGGTTCCTCCCAGGTTCATGGAGTCGACTGAGCCGCCGTGTGACCTTGGTCGGACCGAGTTGATACTTAGTCACGCCCCTCCAGGCACTCCTCGGTTTATGGTCCAGTGGGATCACTAACCACGCTCACGCCAGTCAGTCCGGGCGTGTGCGCAACAGCTAATATTATTATTATTACATTTACTACATATTGGGATAGGATCTTGGAGATGGGAATACCCCTTTAAGCTCCAAAAAGCATTCATTGCTGTACAAAAACGCATCAAAATGCACAGTTTTACTGCAGTGTTTTCGCTGCCAAGAGATGCAGAAACCTTGCAGAAATTTCTGCAATCAAATACTGAACGTGCACACATAGCCTAAGGTTGTATAAGGTCCTCCCAGTGGAATTCACTCCTATGAATTCAAATATCATACTTTTTTTTATAAAAAATAACCATGAGGGTGAGGACTCGTTCAATGTATAAACGGACAGCACCCAGATCAATGTTATTCAACAAGATAGTAAAAAAAAAAATCAACGTATGAAACAAATCGGAGCATGGACTAGTTTCTTCCGTAAATCGGATGAGACTCACCCATTCAAATCTATGGGCGTGCAAAAAAAAAAACGGATACCATACGGAGCCACAGTATAGCATCTAGTTTTTACGATTACATTGCAGTTCTGTAACATTAGAAGCAGTAAATGGTCTTGTAAATGATTAATAGCAGCTGCTGTAAAAAAACAGACTGCAAGGATGACAAGTGAGAAAAAAAATCATCCACGTTTTCTGGATGAAGCTCTGAATGATTTTTTATACGCGCATGTGAACCTACCCTTAAAAAAATCGTGGTCATTGTTGCTTAATTATTTTGCAAAAAATATTTGCCTTTAGTGCCTTTCCCTGCACAGTGGCCCAATTCTGTCCAGGGTTTTACAAGGAAAATTCACAACATTCAATCATCAAAAACTTCTAATTGTGGTCATGGAAGCTCAACGCTTGACATTCATGTTTTTTCTGGCACACCGCTTACTAAGCTGCCCAGTTATACATGACAATGAGTCATCCAGTGATTTGAATACATTTTGCAATAGGGTTGATTACCGTATTTTGCTTCCTTCATGGAGAAAATAGGTGCTAGACTGTGCTTCACCAAGTGAATAAATCTATACTCCGTATTTGTATTAACATGTGTATATATCCGTTTGTGTATATGTGTGTGTACAGTGCTCAGCATAAATGAGTTCATACCCTTTGAAAAGTAAGATTTTAATCAAGATCTCACTGCACAGGAATTGAAGCAATGTGGAAGGAAAACAAATTTTCACAAAATTTTTACTTTAGAGCCAAATGTTTTATTTTCACAAGGGTAACAGAAGAAAATGGACCCCAAAATAAGTTGTGCAATTTCTCCTGATTACGCCATTACCCTATATGTGGGGGAAAACTACTGTTTGGGCGCATGGCAGGGCTCAGAAAGGAAGGAGTGACTTTTGGAACGCAGACTTTGATGGAATGGTTGCAGTTGTCATGTTGCGTTTGGAGAGCCCCTGATGTGCCTAAACAGTGGAAACCCCCACAAGTGACCCCGTTTTGGAAAATAGACCCCTCACAGAATTTATCTAGACATGAGGTGAGCACCTTAAATCCACAGGTGCTTCACAGAATTTTACGTTGATCTGTTAAAATGAAAAAATATATATTTTCCTCACAAAACTGTCGTTTTAGCCCCATTTTTTTCATTTTCACAAGGATAGCAGGAGAAAATGGACCACAAAATTTGTTGTGTAATTTCTGCTGAGTACACCAATATTCCATATGTGGGGGAAAACTACTTTTGAGGCATAGTGAAAAGCTCAGCCGAGAAGAAGCGCCATACTGGAGTTCAGATTTTGCAGGAATGGCTTGAAGGTTCCATGTCACATTGGCAGAGCCCCTGAGGTGCCATAAGAGCAGAAACCCCCCATAAGTGACCTCATTTTACAAACTACATCCCACAATGAATTCATCTAGGGGTGCAGTGATCATATTGACACCACATGTGCCTCACAGAAATTTGTACCATTGGGCGGTAAAGAAAGAATAATTACATTTTTCCCACTAAAATGTTGTTTTAGCCCCAAATTTTTAATTTTTCTAAGGGCTAGTAGGAAAACATGGACCTTAGTTTGTTGTAAAAATTTCTCCTGAGTGCACCAATACCCTACATGTAATCGGAAAATACTTTTCAGACACAGTGCAAAACTCAGAAGGAATGAGCACCATATTATAGTGCAAATTTTACGGTTATGGTTTGCGGGTGCCATGACCCACTGGGAGAGCCCCTGAGGACCCCATTTTACAAACTACACCTCTTAATAAGTTCATCTAGGGATGCAGTGATCATATTGACACCACAGGCGTGTCACAGAACTTTATACCATTGAGCAGTGAAAAAAAATTACATTTTTACCACCAAAATTTGGGATTTTACAGTTTCACATGGGAAAATGGGTAAAAATTGCATCAAAATTTGTCCCACATTTTCTACTGAATGTAGAAATACCCCATATGTGGGGACAGAGCTATTTGCCTCATGGAGAGCAGATTTTCTTAGAATAGTTTATGGACACCATATACAATGCCCCTAAGTGCTAGAAGAGCAGAATCCCCCCTCAAGTGACATCATTTTAGAAATTATACCACTTTGGTAATTTACCTACAGGCATAGTGATGATTTTGACTCCATGGGAGTTTTCCAGAAACAAGCAGCAGTGGATGTTGCTGAGTGAAAATTGCAAACTGCCATTATAGTGCCCAGTATGTTGTAGTCCCTAGCACGTTGTAGCACCCAGTATGTTGCAGTGCCCAGGTCATGCTTCTGCTGACATGCACCCGAAAATTAGGCGGGCTCTCATTGCTACAGAAATGCCAAACATGTGGACGCTAAATGTGGTTTGACACACTGGGGCTTCGAAGGGAGGGGCATTTGGATTTTGGAGTGCAGAATTTGCTGAATTTCTTTTGGGGGCAAGGACCCATTTTGCTTTTCCAGAGCCTTTGTACTACCAGTAACGTGGAAGCCCCGTATATTTCTGTTAACAGATGACGGACCTGAGTAGGGACTTGCTTTTTTGTGGATTGATTTGAATCATTTGTTGGGAACATTTTACATAATATTTTGGATCATATTTATCCTGCGCTCTACGCTGAGCACTTACTTTGGGGTTTCCTTCTAAATCTCCAAGTGACTTGATTCAGATGAAACCCCCAAGGGATTCATTCACTATAATAAGGCAACAGAGTTACTCCGGACTCTTTCTGGCCTCTGTTCAGTGTGGTCCTTCTTTTCAGAAGTGCACATAACTGTGGCCAAATGCGCATTTATGCATGCCTAAAAAGACGGACACCGCCGGATCATAGGCCAAGTGTCTCCATCTGCCTCATCACAGGGAATCTTCAGCCGTGAGTTCTGTCTGAATTACGTATTTCAGAGATTTACACAGAAACCCCGGTGTAAGCGCTTAGCGTAGAGCGCAGGATAAATGTGAGCCGAGCTTTACTGCGATCTTTGGGAGGCAGAATGAAAAAATCAACAGCAGGTGAAGATTTGGTTTTATTTATTTTTTATGCTGTTCCTCATGCGGTATAAGTGATTAGGCAAATTTATTCTTCAGGTTGGTGCGATTACAGCGATACCAGATTTATATAGGTTTTTTCTGTTTGGCTGCTGTTACACATTAAAAAACACTTTATTGCAAAAACTAGTGACTCGCCCCCTGGGCCGTGGGGCACTCGGATCCGGGCAGTAGGGGAACGATGGGAGTACTAGTGGCAACCCGGTTCCGTGGCTCAGGGTGGTCAGGCCAGTGGTAGTCCGTTATGCGCTGATGATTATGTCCGACTACGCCACCCGTGGATTGCGGTTATTAGGAACCGCCGCTGCATGCAGACCGCTGGGGCTGATGAGGTGTGCAGCTAGGGTAGTGTGACTCCCCACGGGAAGAGTGCAGCCCCAGGGCAGTATAATGGATGGTGGGAATGATGGTGGTGAGAGTCCCAGTACCGGTAGTGCTGGAGGCACGAAGGAGCACACAGACAACAGGTTGCAGTCCAGGGCCTTTACTAAAACAGGTAAACTGACCCATAAACAGTCCCGGCTAGGAGGGGACCTGGATGTCTGAGAGCAATGGGGAAATTGGCCCTGGTCAGGGTGAGGGTGTAGGCCTACCGTGCTTTCTGTGCTCCTTTTGGCTATCTCCTCCTTATAGGGTAACAGCCCACGTTTCCGAGCTTTCCGTGTACTCTCGCCTGTATGGCTTGCGACGTGGGTTCCTTTCTGCTCCCGGCCTGGTACGGCTTTACTGGTCCCTTCTGTTGTGGCAGAGCCTCCAGGTTTCTTAGGCCAAGGAACTTACAGTCCCCTGCGGACTGGTTATCTGCTGTGGGATGTGGAATCCTCCCAGCCTCAGACACCAAAGTCTGGTAAATTAAGTCCTTTATCTGCCAAGACAGGCTCACTTCGCCTCTTGTCTCTGGCTTGTGGCTCTCCTCCTGCTACACTTCCTCTTAGGTGCAATACAACTTTCTGTCCCTGCTCTGCTCCGGGACACGTCTCAGTACTGAGACAGGTCATCCAGTTCTCCCTAACCCTGCCCCCAGCACCAGCTTTTATAGGGGCAGCCTGCTCCCCCTACTGGCCTGAGACAGGAGGTACTGCATGCTAATGTTCCCCTGACTAGAGAACCTCCCCCTTGCTCTCAGACACAGCTTTATTACATTTTGTGGCATCCAGGCCAGGGTGACACATTCCCCCCTAGTAGAATTTAGTACTCCGGGACTAAACAGTAACAGGAACAATATGCATGACCATAAAACATTAGTATACAAGTGACGCACAGATTGAGTTCTTAAGGTCATAGTGTGGTCTGTGACCGGGTGTCCATATCACCAATACAACGGGGAGCCTTAACCAGGTGGGGGTCTGTCCTACCCCAAGTCCTTTACAGTCTTAGTTCATTCCTTGGTTAGGCTCCGAACACAGTCCATACAAGGTCCCGGTTATAAAAAGTCCTTACGGTAGCTGCAAGAAACTGAAACACAGAATTACCAAACATGCATGTAACTTTGCAAACATTTCAACATTTGGCAACAGGGTTATTTACAATTTTAGCGCGCTCTATATTTTCCAGCGAGTGGGTATCTGCCCCTTTGTGCTCCTGGTTGATCTCCTTAACCCACTGTCTGGTGGTGGACCTACCCGGCTTTCCCCACTAGCGTTAGGGGTACAGCTATCAGCTGGGTGTACAGGTAGGGCAGGCAGCTGTCTGCGGGTCCTTTGGCTTACCGCAGGCATGGCAGGCTCACTGTCAGCAGAGGGTTGACTCTCCTGGGCTGCTGATACAGGCTCTTCTGTCTCTGGAACCGCTTGCTCCTCTTCACCTTCCGGCTCTGGTGTTGGTTGTTGCTGTGCCGGTTGCAGGAAATGCAGGACAGGTACCACTATGGCATCATTTATTCGAGTCCAGGACTGAGGGAACTCTCCGAGAACGGTGCTGATCATTTCTTCCTTGTCCTCTGCGGGTTCAAGGTCACTCTGATCCTCTTCTGCACTATGGAGTTGCTCGGGGCACCTTTTGAGGTGGTCTCTGGAGACGGTACTAGTGGTTTCTCCTCCGTCCTTGGTGATCACGCACACCTTCGGGTTGTCGTGACCAGACTGCAGTACGGTGTAGGGTTCCCTTTCCCACTGGTCGTCCAACTTATGTAGCCTTCTCTTTCGCTTCAGGACTTGCTCACCAGGTTCTAGGGGACCAGCAGGGGCGTGTTGGTTGAAGAGTCTTTCTTGCCGTTCTCTCACCTGGGCCAGGCTCCTCTCCACACTCTCCTGTACCTTCTTGTACTGCAGTTGCCTTTCCGTATCCCAGTCCGCATCCGGGGAGGTGTCCTCAGGCGTCAGGACTCCCATCTCCAGGTCTACGGGCAGCTTACCTGGTCTGGCTCGCATCAGGTAAGCAGGGGTGCAGTTGGTAGCATTCACCGGGATATGATTGTATAAGTCTATCAGGTCCGGCAGTTTTTCTGGCCACAGGCTGCGTTCCTCCAGGGGCAACGTCTTCAGGAGATCAATGACTATATTGTTCATTTTCTCACACATCCCGTTGGTTTGTGGATGGTAAGGCGTTGTCCGAATCTTCTTACAGCCATAGAGGTTGCAGAACTCTTGGAAGATTTCAGCCTCGAACGCTGGACCCTGGTCTGTCAGGACCTGTTCCGGATACCCGTGTGGATGTCAGAAGTATTGTTGGAAGGCTCTGGCCGCTGTTTGGGCTGTCAAGTCTTTTACCGGGACCACCACGAGAAAACGGGAATAGTGGTCAACGATTGTCAGGGCGTAGATATACCCTGACCGGCTTGGAGCCAACTTGACGTGCTCTAGAGCTACCAGCTCAAGAGGCTGCATGGTGACGATGGGTCTCAAGGGTGTCTTCTGGCTGGCACTGTCCTTCCTCCTTAGGTGACAAGGGCCACAGTCTCTGCACCACTTCTCTACAGCCCCTCTCATGCCGACCCAAAAGAACCGTCCTCTCAGCAGGATCTCCAGTTTCTTCCAACCGAAGTGCCCTGCTCTGTCATGGTAAGCCCCCAGGACCATAGCTGCATCCCGCCTTGGGATCACTACTTGCCAGGTCAGCTCATGGGTCCGGTGGTTGACAATTCTTCTACACAGCTTGCCTTCGTAGAGGAACAGCCTGCTCTTCTCCTTCCACAGCTGCTTGGCTTCCTCTGGAGCATCCGGATCCATGCGGGCGTCCTCCTGGGTCAGCAGATCTTTCACCAGGCGGATGGCAGGGTCACTATCTTGGGTCTCGGTCCAGCTGTGGTGAGGTAGGGGATTGATCATCACAGTTGTTAGATCCTCCTCCTTCACGCAGTGGGAGTATTGAGCGGCTCCATACCGGTGAAACGCGGGGAGTTCTACCTCCTCCAGCTCTTCTGGGTCTTCGTCACCTTCAGGTAAGTGAGGCATCCTCGATAGGGCATCAGCGTTGGCATTGGTTTTGCCGGCCCGGTACTTGATCACGAAGTCATAGTTGGAGAGACGGGCCATCCACCGCTGTTCTAGGGCACCCAGTCTTGCATTGTCCAGGTGTGTCAACGGGTTGTTGTCCGTGTACACGGTGAACTTTGCGGAGGCCAGGTAATGCTTGAAGCGTTCTGTCACGGCCCACACCACCGCCAAGAATTCTAGCTTGAAGGAGCTGTAATTCTCCGGGTTCCTCTCGGTGGGCCTCAGCTTCCGGCTGGCATACGCGATCACCCTTTCTCTGCCCTGTTGGTTTTGGGACAGTACTGCTCCCAGTCCCACATTACTGGCGTATGTGTGGAGAATAAAAGGCTGACCATAATCAGGGTAGGCCAGGATCTCATCCCCCGTGAGGGCCATCTTCAACTGGCGGAAGGACTCCTCTTCCGGTTTATCCCACTTGAAGGGCGGCTTTTGGCTCCTGGACTTAGACTGTCCGATTAGGAGGTCCGGCATAGGAGCTGCCATCCTAGTGAACCCGGGGATGAACCTTCGGTAGTAGCCTACCAATCCGAGAAACTGTCTCACCTCTTTGATGTTCGAGGGGCTTGGCCAGCTCTTGATTGCCGTGACCTTGTCAGGGTCGGGGGCCACTCCTTCCGCGCTTACCACGTGCCCTAGGTACTGGACCTTTGGTTTCAGCAGGTGACACTTCGATGGTTTCACCTTCAGGCCATAGCCTGCCAGGGCTTCGAACACCTCGGCCAGGTGCTTTAGATAGTCCTCGTAGGTTTTCGAATACACGATCATGTCGTCCAGGTAAAGGAGGACCGTCTCGAAGTTTCGGTGCCCTAGACAGCATTCCATCAGCCGCTGGAAGGTCCCTGGTGCGTTGCAGAGCCCGAAAGGCATACAGTTGAACTCGCTCAGTCCCATCGGGGTGGTGAAGGCGGTCTTCTCCTTGTCAGCCTCTGCCACAGGAACCTGCCAGTACCCGCTAGTAAGGTCCAAAGTAGAAAAGAAGTTAGCTGATTTTAGTGCGGCTAAAGACTCCTCTATTCTAGGCAGCGGGTATGCGTCTTTATGGGTGATACGGTTGATTTGTCTATAGTCTACGCACATTCTCATGGTGCCGTCCTTCTTTTTCACCAGAACCAAGGGGGCTGCCCAGGGGCTACAGCTATCTCTAATGACCCCAGCTTCTTTCATTTCCCGCAGCATACCCTTGGCGTTCTGATAATGTGCAGGGGGTACAGGTCTGTGTCTTTCTTTTATCGGTGGGTGGCTCCCTGTGGGGATGTGGTGTTCTAACCCCTTTACTCTGCCGAAGTCTAGCGGGTGCTTACTAAAGACTCTCTCGTACTCCTGTACCACCCGGTAGACTCCTTGTTTTTGGTGCAGGGGAGTGGAGTCAGCACCCACATGGAGTTTCGAGCACCAGTCCTCCTTGTGTTTCTGGGAGCCATTACCCTCCGCCTGTGGAGATGGAGGCAAGGGTTCCACGGCCCTGATAGCTTTGTGTTTGACAACAAACAGTTTAGCGAGTGTAGCGTACCTGGGTAACTGTACCTCCCTCTCCCCAATGTTGAGGATGCGGACAGGCACCCTCCCATGACGGACATCAACCACCCCCCGGGCTGTCAAAATGGTGGGCCTGCTGTCTGAGTACACGGGTTCTACCATGGCTTGGTAGTCTCTACCTCTCAACCCGATTGCAGTCCGACACCAGATCATCATTTCACTTTTGGGAGGCATGGAAATGGGGAATGGGTCACTCAGTCTTACGCTACCGATCTCACCACCAGACAGTTCTACCTGCTGCCATCTCATCAGGGCTTTTATCTCCTTGTTGAGGACTCTCTGTTGGCTGGAACTAGCATTCACCGCCACCTGTTGTAGAATTACAATTACCTCTGAAAGACAATTTTCAATCACATTAGTACCCACAGTTATTTTAGGGTGACTTTCACGACGGTCAATGTCCACAATAATTACTCCCTGTGCCGGCAGTTCAACTTTACCAATTTTAATGGTCATCTCCTTGAACCCCATCTGTGGCATGGGTAAGCCATTACTGGCGATGATGCTCAAGTTACTGTCTGGATACCGTGTGATATCAGCATCAGTCCAATACTGCTTAAAAAGTACATAAGGGATAGTGGTTACTTGCGACCCAGTATCCAGCAGGGCGGTCATGGGGATACCGTCCAGCACCACGGGTAAAACCGGGCGCACCCCAACGTACTTATTACAACAATTGTAAGGGCCTGGTGATCTTATGCCTGGGGGTTGGCCCTCTGCCCCAGGTTGGACCCGTTTAAATTACAGTACCTGGAAATGTGTCCGGGCTGGTTGCATCGGCGGCAAATGGGCTGTCCATCCTCTGCGTAGCGGTCTGTGGGCCTCCCTCTGAACGACGGGGTCCTCCTCTGTCGACGCCACGGGACATCCTCTGGACTTGAAGCCAGCTTGATGGGTCTTGACCGGTCCACTTGCAACGCCTGGATGGTCCTGGTCAACGCCGCGATGCTCCTGGTCAGCTCCTGGACTTGGTGGTGCAGATCTTTCGACGGGGCTTGGTTCAGTGCATCAGCCTCCACGGAGTCCATAGAGGAGGGCGCCGCCTCCTGGTGGTAGGTGATAGCAGGGCGCCGGGGGTTTATAGCGCCACTGGTTGCAGATTCACGGAGCACCCTTATGGCCCTGTCCTTAAATTGGGCAAAGGTCAGGTCGGGGTTCTGAAAGAACATGAGGCGCAGTTGGGCCCTGTGGGCGCTAGACAGCAGACCTTCTATGAATTGTTCTGTTAGCAGCTTATCCGTTTCCTGCACACTGCCAGGGTCAGTTTGTTGAATAGCCCTCAAGGCTTCCTGCAGATTTAGGGCATAGTCTCTGATGCTGTCCTGTGCCCGCTGCTTACATCCATAGAACCTCATTTTAATCTCAGCGGAGGTACGTGTGTCAAAGGTACCCCGCAGCCGGGCCAGAATGCCCTTCACAGTCCTTTTCTCCTCAGTGGGCCATGATTTTACCTCCCTTTGGGCTGCGCCAGTTAACTGCCCTGTTAGTATGCAGACCTTCTGTTCCTCTGTCAGGGGGTAGACTTGGAACAAACTGTACAGCCTTTCCTTAAAGTCAGTTAGGGCATGGGGCTCCCCTGAGTACTTGGGCAGCCAGGCCGCTCCAGGGATGTAGGGCAGGGAAAATGGCATCACCGCTGCTGCAGCTGCGTTGGTGGTAGTGGGCGCCTCTGTGTCCGACATCTTCCTCCCCCCTAGTTAAGCGTGGCCTACCTTCCGACGATCTTCTTTTGTAGGCCGCGGCTCCGCTGCTGCTGCTCTGGACGAGGACCTTGCGTCGCGTCCTGATGACGTCAGCGTCGCTCTCTCTTCCTTCCAGGACCTTGCGCAGCGTCGGTGCGTGGGGCAGAGCTTCGGGTCTCGCGCGGTTTGGACGTCCACGCCCCTCTTCTTCCCGCGCGGCGTCCTGAAGATGGCGTCCGATGGCAGGAAAACGGCTGAAGATGGCGGGAACCGATGGAAGATTGCGGGAGACGGCTGGAAATGGCGGGAAACGGCTCCGGACAGCGGGAAACCTCTTTTCAGGTAAGTGCAAAGTCTTTTTCAGGCACGCAATACCCGTTTGTGGCGGGTTGGTTGCAATCCTGCCGACTACGCCAAAGCTGAGTCGCCCCCTGGGCCGTGGGGCACTCGGATCCGGGCAGTAGGGGGAACGATGGGAGTAGTAGTGGCAACCCGGTTCGGTGGCTCAGGGTGGTCAGGCCAGTGGTAGTCCGTTATGCGCTGATGATTATGTCCGACTACGCCACCCGTGGATTGCGGTTATTAGGAACCGCCGCTGCATGCAGACCGCTGGGGCTGATGAGGTGTGCAGCTAGGGTAGTGTGACTCCCCACGGGAAGAGTGCGGCCCCAGGGCAGTATAATGGATGGTGGGAGTGATGGTGGTGAGAGTCCCAGTACCGGTAGTGCTGGAGGCGCGAAGGAGCACACAGACAACAGGTTGCAGTCCAGGGCCTTTACTAAAACAGGTAAACTGACCCATAAACAGTCCCGGCTAGGAGGGGACCTAGATGTCTGAGAGCAATGGGGAAATTAGCCCTGGTCAGGGTGAGGGTGTAGGCCTACCGTGCTTTCTGTGCTCCTTCTGGCTATCTCCTCCTTATAGGGTAACAGCCCACGTTTCTGAGCTTTCCGTGTACTCTCGCCTGTATGGCTTGCGACGTGGGTTCCTTTCTGCTCCCGGCCTGGTACGGCTTTACTGGTCCCTTCTGTTGTGGCAGAGCCTCCAGGTTTCTTAGGCCAAGGAACTTACAGTCCCCTGCGGACTGGTTATTTGCTGTGGGATGTGGAATCCTCCCAGCCTCAGACACCAAAGTCTGGTAAATTAAGTCCTTTATCTGCCAAGACAGGCTCACTTCGCCTCTTGTCTCTGGCTTGTGGCTCTCCTCCTGCCACACTTCCTCTTAGGTGCAATACAACTTTCTGTCCCTGCTCTGCTCCGGGACACGTCTCAGTACTGAGACAGGTCATCCAGTTCTCCCTAACCCTGCCCCCAGCACCAGCTTTTATAGGGGCAGCCTGCTCCCCCTACTGGCCTGAAACAGGAGGTACTGCATGCTAATGTTCCCCTGACTAGAGAACCTCCCCCTTGCTCTCAGACACAGCTTTATTACATTTTGTGGCATCCAGGCCAGGGTGACACACTAGCATTGCCATATTTTGAGAGCTATAATTTTTCCATATTTTGGCAGACAGATTCATGTAAGGGCTTGTTTTTTGCGGGACGTGTTGACATTTTTATTGGTACCATTTTCGGGCACATAACATTTTTTGATTGTTTTCTATTACAATTTCTGGGAGGGAGAATGAACAAAAACCAGCAATTCAGGAATTGTTTTTTTTATGCCGTTCCGTATGTGATAAAATTGATAAGGCAGCTTTATTCTTCGGGTCAGTACCATTACAGAGGTACCACATTTATATCTTTTTTTATGTTTTTGCGCTTTTACACAATAAAAACTATTTTATAGGAAAAATAATTATTTTTGCATCGCTTTATTCTGAGAGCTATAACTTTTTTATTTTTTCCACTGATAGAGCTTTATGGTTTCTTATTTTTTGTAGGACAAGATGACATTTTCAGCTATACCATTTTTATTTACATTGTTTTTTTTCTGGCGTTTTATTCCACTTTTTGTTCAGCAATACGATGAAAAAGCATCGTTTTTTGCACGGTGTTCACTGAAGGGGTTAAATAGCGTGACAGTTTTATGGGGCAAGTTGTTCTGGACATGGCCATAACAATCGGGCTAGTCATCTCTCTCTCGGCCCTGACTCTGCACACTTGGCTCATCTCTCCCGGGTCTTATCTCTTGATTCCTTTACTCTGGTCTAGTCTCTCGTAACGGCAGCTATAAGCCAACTCCGCTGCTCACACAACCGTTCTGCTATAGGTCAAGGTGCCGACTATAGGTCCAGGTGTAGCGTTATGCAGCAGGGAACTTGTGCGCAGGCGCTGGGAAGGCAGAGTGACTCACCGGCGCCTGCGCACAAGATCCCTGCTGCAAAACACTACACTGACGGCAGGGAGAAGAGCACCGTCCATACAGAGGAAACAGCGCGGGTGCGGGATCCAGCTGGGAACTGCACGTCACATGGCCCTGTGCAGGGGAGGTGGGATGAGTATGGAAATAGGGCTAGTAGGCGGGCATTTCTTGGCATCCGGGGGATGTGAAGGTTAGCAGAAATCATTAAATAAAAATGCGACTACACAGCAACCAGACCGCTACTATGGGTCATACAGGTAAGTATAGATTCACATTTCTATGACCTGTATGCCCATATTAGCGGTCTGAAAAGTCCCAGGGGGTGACAGATTCTCTTTAAGCTGGCTGGCTGCAGACTAGAATATGAAAAATTGTCTGCGGTTCATCCAGAAAACTCGGCCCAATTTCAACTAATTTTCGTCCGATTTTCATCAGTGTGTCCGTTTTTTACATCTGTGTGATACGTGTGTGCGATCCGTTTTCATACAAATACACTAAAAAATGTACATGATCAAATACAGTTTCCTAGGATTATAATAGAAATGCATCAGTAAAAATTGGATGCTACTCGGATAATGGGCCCCACATAGTCCTCCATACGGTATAATGGCCCCACACAGTCCTCCGTACAGAATAATGGCCCCACACAGTCCTCCGTACAGAATAATGGCCCCCACATAGTGCTCCATACACTATAATGGGCCCCACATAGTCCTCCATACAGTATAATGGGCCTCACATAGTCCTCCATACAGTATAATGGGCCTCACATAGTCCTCCATACAGTATAATGGGCCTCACATAGTCCTCCATACAGTATAATGGGCCTCACATAGTCCTCCATACAGTATAATGGGCCTCACATAGTCCTCCATACAGTATAATGGGCCTCACATAGTCCTCCATACAGTATAATGGGCCTCACATAGTCCTCCATACAGTATAATGGGCCTCACATAGTCCTCCATACAGTATAATGGGCCCCACATAGTACTCCATACAGTATAATGGGCCCCACATAGTACTCCATACAGTATAATGGGCCCCACATAGTGCTCCATACAGTATAATGGGCCCCACATAGTCCTTCATACAGTATAATGGCCCCACATAGTCCTCCATACAGTATAATGGGCCCCACAAAGTCCTCCATACAGAATAATGGCCCCACATAGGGGCGGTGGTTCTGGTGTCGTGGGCCAAATATAATCAGCCTGCGGGTCAGATTTGGCCCACGGGCCAGAATTTGACACGCATGGCCTACAACTACAGCTGCCGGACCTCTGATTTGGTCAGCATAAATCAAGTGACAAGTTCCCTTTGATAATTCCCTAATATATATATATATATATATAAAAAACAAGTTTGGCAACACTGTAGTTGTACTGACCTAGAGATTTATATTGCCAGGTCACTTTTATTGCACAAGGAATGGCAAAGAAAACAAAACCCAAAAAACAATTGTGGAATTGCATTTTTTTGCACAATTTCACTGTACTTGGAATTTCTTCCCATTTTCCAATTCTCCCATTTACCACTGGATGATAAAACGAATGGTGTCATGCAAAACTATAACTCATCCCATGAAAAACAAGCCCTCATATGGCTATGTGAACAGAAAATTAAAAAATTTATGGTTTTTGAAAGAAGGGGTGGCAATAAAAAAAAAGTGCAAAATTGGAAAATCGACAGGTCGGTAAAGGGTTAAGGCCTTTTGTAAAGCTGCTTGATTTTGTATTTTAGTACAATAGTCCACTGTCAAATATAACAAGATTTATTGAAATAAAAAAAATGGCATACATATAAATATGATGCAAAGATCAAGACAAAGTAAATAGCAAAACTCAGGTGTATGCTTACTCACTAAAAATCATGGGTGGGAAGAGAAAAAACTGGGAAATAAACCCGACATAAATGATAAGAACAGCCCTATTGTGTATCGTAACTCATCTACCAGCGGAGCCAAAGTAGAAGTAAAGTGCCCATGTGCAAAAAAGATCATAATTAGAGATGAGCGGTGTTCGACTAGAACTGTTCGCCAATCTCAAATTCGAGCTGTTTTGGGCGGTGTTCGAGTTGTTCCACGAACCCGAACGATTTGCAAAAAATTCGGCTGTTCGAGGTTATGTTCGATAACTGTTCGTGCACCAAAAGCGTGTCCTGCATGTCTGGCGCTATTTAGAGCACCAATCATGCAGGGATTGTCTGCCACTCACTGTAATGCCACAGCCATGGTGGTTGTGGCATTACAGTGGTTGCCCAAATCGATGGGAACAGTGCCAACAGTGAAACATGAAAAGCCGGCAATTCAGCAGCGGCATACACCTGTACCCGACAATTTAGAACCGAAAGAATAGGGCATCACACATAGATTAGATAGATAGAAACATGTCAGCCACATATATACGAAGTACAGTGAAAGTGTTGCTTACTGTACTTGTCATTTAGCGTAAAGGATTTATCAAAAAAAATAATAGTGTTTTCATGCACCGTCTCTTTAAAAAAGCCGGCCGGCAATTCAGCAGCGGTACCCTACAATTTATAACAGACAGAATAGAGCTTCACACATAGATTAGATAGATAGAAACATGTCAGCCACATATATACGAAGTACAGTGACAGTGTTGCTTACTGTACTTGTCATTTAGCGTAAAGGATTTATCAAAAAAAATAATAGTGTTTTCATGCACTGTCTCTTTAAAAAAGCCGGCCGGCAATTCAGCAGCGGTACCCGACAATTTATAACAGACAGAATAGAGCTTCACACATAGATTAGATAGATAGAAACATGTCAGTCACATATATATGAAGTACAGTGATAGTGTTGGTTACTATACTTGTCATTTAGTATTAAAATAAAGGATTTATTATTAAAAAAATTGGCGTGGGGTTCCCCTTAATTTTAGGCTCTAGCGGAGGTTAAGCAGACGGCTGGGGCAGATGTTTGAAGCCTGGGAAGGGGGTAATACCCACGGAGCTTCCCAGGCTACTAATATCAGCCCCCAGCTGAATACATAGCCTTTACTAGCTATTAAAATGGGGGACACCCCAAAAAAAATGACGTGGGGTCCCCCCTAATTTAATAGCTAGCAAAGGCTAGGCAGACAGCTGGGGGCTGATATTAATAGCCCAGGAAGGGAGCCATGAATATTGGCCCCCTCCCAGGCTAGAAACACCAGCCGTCAGCCGCCCCAGAAATGGCGCATTCATAGGATGCGCCAATTCTGGCACTTAGCCTCGCTCTTCCACGCTGCCCTGGTGCGGTGGCAGGGGGTAATAGGGTTGGGGTTGATGTCAGCTTATAATGCCAGCTGACATCAAGCCCAGGTTAGTAATGGAGAGGCGTCTATAAGACACCCCCATTACTAACCCCATAGTCAAAGTTAAAAAAAACACAAACACCCAGAATAAAGTCCTTTAATTGAAATAAAGACACAATCCTTTATTGTTCTAAATTAAACCATACTTACTGTCACGCCCATTCCAGCTGAAGCCAACGATCTCCTGCAATAAAAGAAAAATAATAAAGCAACCTCATCCTTACCTTTCCATGGTTCCCACGACAGCTTCAGCTCTGCTACATCGAGATGACAGGCTGGACCGCAGCAGAACGCTGCCATCCAGCCTCTCATCCCGCAGACATTGAGAAGCGCAGGCTTGCTTGCGCTGCTCAGCGTCTCTCTGTGACGACATCCAGATGAGCCGAGTTCATGTCCAATGAACTCGGCTCACCTCATGCACGTCACTGACAGCGTGGGAAAATTCTCACGCTGAAGCGGTGAGTGCAGGAGAATTCTCCCACGCTGTCAGTGACGTGCATAAGGTGAGCTCATGTCCAATGAACTCAGCTCACCTCCTGCACGTCACTGACAGCGTGGGAGAATTCTCCTGCACTCAGCGCTTCAGTGTGAGAATTCTCCCACGCTGAAGCGCTGAGTGCAGGAGAATTTTCCCACGCTGTCAGTGACGTGCATGAGGTGAGCCGAGTTCATTGGACATTAACTCGGCTCATCTGGATGCCCTCACAGAGAGACACTGTGGAGCGCAAGCAAGCCTGCGCTTCTCAGTGTCTGCGGGATGAGAGGCTGGATGGCAGCGTTCTGCTGCGGTCCAGCCTGTCATCTCGATGTAGCAGAGCTGAAGCTGTCATGGGAACCATGGAAAGGTAAGGATGATGTTGCTTTATTATTTTTCTTTTATTTCAGGAGATCGTTGGCTTCAGCTGGAATGGGCGTGATGGTAAGTATGGTTTAATTTAGAACAATAAAGAATTGTGTGTTTATTTCAATTAAAGGACTTTTTTCTGGGTGTTGTGTTTTTTTTAAATACTTTACTAGAAATTCATGGTGGTCATGTCTAATATTGGCGTGACCCCATGAATTTCGGGCTTAGGGCCAGCTGATAATGCCAAGCTGGCCCTAACCCCTTTATTACCCAGTGAGCCACCGCACCAGGGCCCTGGATGAGTTGGGTACAGCGCCAGAAGATGGCGCTTCTATGAACGCGCCATTTTCCGGGGTGGCTGCGGACTGCAATTTGTAGCGGGGGGGGGCCCAGAAAGCTTGGGCCTCCCTGCGCTGCAGATTCCAGCCCCCAGCTGCCTAGTTGTACCTGGCTGGACACAAAAATAGGGCGAAGCCCCACGTACTTTTTTTTTAATTATTTCATGAATTTCATGAAATAATTAAGAAAAAAAGGCCTTCCCTATATTGTTGTGTCCGGCCAGGTACAAATAGGCAGCTGGTGGTTGGGGGCAGCCCGTTCCTGCCTGCTGTACCTGGCTGGACACAAATATAGTGCGAAGCCCCACGTCAATTTTTTTTAAATTATTTCATGAATTTCCTGAAATAATTTAAAAAAATTGAAGTGGGGCTTCGCACTATATTTGTGTCCAGCCAGGTACAGCAGGCAGGAACGGGCTGCCCCCATCCACCAGCTGCCTATTTGTACCTGGCCGGACACAACAATATAGGGAAGGCCTTTTTTTCTTAATTATTTCATGAAATTCATGAAATAATTAAAAAAAAAGTACGTGGGGCTTCGCCCTATTTTTGTGTCCAGCCAGGTACAACTAGGCAGCTGGGGGCTGGAATCTGCAGCGCAGGGAGGCCCAAGCTTTCTGGGCCCCCCCCGCTACAAATTGCAGTCCGCAGCCACCCCGGAAAATGGCGCGTTCATAGAAGCGCCATCTTCTGGCGCTGTACCCAACTCATCCAGGGCCCTGGTGCGGTGGCTCACTGGGTAATAAAGGGGTTAGGGCCAGCTTGGTATTATCAGCTGGCCCCAAGCCCAAAATTCATGGGGTCACGCCAGTATTAGACATGACCGCCATGAATTTCTAGTAAAGTATTTAAAAAAAACACAACACCCAGAATAAAGTCCTTTAATTGAAATAAAGACACAATTCTTTATTGTTCTAAATTAAACCATACTTACCATCACACCCATTCCAGCTGAAGCCAACGATCTCCTGCAATAAAAGAAAAATAATAAACCAACCTCATCCTTACCTTTCCATGGTTCCCACGACAGCTTCAGCTCTGCTACATCGAGATGACTGGCTGGACCGCAGCAGAACGCTGCCATCCAGTCTGTCATCCCGCAGACACTGAGAAGCGCAGGCATGCTTGCGCTCCTCACTGTCTCGCTGTGACGGCATCCAGATGAGCCGAGGTCATGTCCAATGAACTCGGCTCACCTCATGCACGTCACTGACAGCGTGGGAAAATTCTCACGCTGAAGTGCTGAGTGCAGGAGAATTCTCCCACGCTGTCAGTGATGTGCATGAGGTGAGCTCATGTCCAATGAACTCAGCTCACCTCCTGCACGTCACTGACAGCGTGGGAAAATTCTCCTGCAATCAGCGCTTCAGCGTGAGAATTTTCCCACGCTGTCAGTGACGTGCATGAGGTGAGCCGAGTTCATTGGACATGAACTCGGCTCATCTGGATGTCGTCACAGAGAGACGCTGAGCAGCGCAAGCAAGCCTGCGCTTCTCAGTGTCTGCGGGATGACAGGCTGGATGGCGGCGTTCTGCTGCGGTCCAGCCTGTCATCTCGATGTAGCAGAGCTGAAGCTGTCGTGGGAACCATGGAAAGGTAAGGATGAGGTTGCTTTATTATTTTTCTTTTATTGCAGGAGATCGTTGGCTTCAGCTGGAATGGGCGTGATGGTAGGTATGGTTTAATTTAGAACAATAAAGGATTGTGTCTTTATTTCAATTAAAGGACTTTATTCTGGGTGTTTGTGTTTTTTTTAACTTTGACTATGGGGTTAGTAATGGGGGTGTCTTATAGACGCCTCTCCATTACTAACCTGGGCTTGATGTCAGCTGGCATTATAAGCTGACATCAACCCCAACCCTATTACCCCCTGCCACCGCACCAGGGCAGCGTGGAAGAGCGAGGCTAAGTGCCAGAATTGGCGCATCCTATGAATGCGCCATTTCTGGGGCGGCTGACGGCTGGTGTTTCTAGCCTGGGAGGGGGCCAATATTCATGGCTCCCTTCCTGGGCTATTAATATCAGCCCCCAGCTGTCTGCCTAGCCTTTGCTAGCTATTAAATTAGGGGGGACCCCACGTCATTTTTTTTGGGGGGTCCCCCATTTTAATAGCTAGTAAAGGCTATGTATTCAGCTGGGGGCTGATATTAGTAGCCTGGGAAGCTCCGTGGGTATTACCCCCTTCCCAGGCTTCAAACATCTGCCCCAGCCGTCTGCTTAACCTCCGCTAGAGCCTAAAATTAAGGGGAACCCCACGCCAATTTTTTTAATAATAAATCCTTTATTTTAATACTAAATGACAAGTACAGTAACCAACACTATCACTGTACTTCATATATATGTGACTGACATGTTTCTATCTATCTAATCTATGTGTGATGCTCTATCTTTCTGTTCTAAATTGTCGGGTACCGCTGCTGAATTGCCGGCCGGCTTTTTTAAAGAGACAGTGCATGAAAACACTATTATTTTTTTAAATAAATCCTTTACACTAAATGACAAGTACAGTAAGCAACACTATCACTGTACTTATTATATATGTGACTGACATGTTTCTATCTATCTAATCTATGTGTGAAGCTCTATTCTTTCTGTTCTAAATTGTCGGGTACAGATGCTGAATTGCCGGCCGGCTTTTTTAAAGAGACGGTGCATGAAAACACTAATATTTTTTTTAATAAATCCTTTACACTAAATGACAAATGCAGTAACCAACACTGTCACTGTGCTTCTTATATGTGTGACTGACATGTTTCTATCTATCTAATCTATGTGTGATGCTCTATTCCTTCTTGTCTAAATTGTCGGGTACCGGTGTATGCCGCTGCTGAATTTGCCGGCCGGCTTTTTTAAACAGAGTGTCTTCTGAGCAGTTTGTCAGCTTTTGGACACCTTTGCAGGTGTTTTCTATGTGTTTCTATGTGTTTTTGTTTGCCTGCCATTGGTTTTAACGGTGTTCGACGGTGTTCTAAGGTGTTCCACGAACAGTTCGACGAACAGTTCCTCGAACATCCCGGTGTTCGACGAACCGAACCAAACCCGAACACTACGGGGGTGGCTCAACACTAATCATAATGGCATCTCAAAGGTAAGTATATGATGAAAGTATTATCTAACAGATGCACACAATGGAGAAAAGCAACAAATCCACCGACGCGGGTTTCGTGTGGGCTTCCTCGGGGAGCTGAAATGAAAGTGCAAAATTGGAAAATCGCCAGGTCGGTAAGGTGTTAAGGTGAAGCTGCTTCATTTTGTATTTTAGATGCATTGTAAGATTCTAAAAAATCTGGTTGTGAAAGTGTTAAATACATTTTTTGTGCCAGCAGTCCTTTTTCAGAAAATCAGGTATACATTGTTTGGAGGGCATCTTATCGGGCATCTGTGGCAGTCAAAAATTGGGACTTCTGAGGAAGATAGGTTTTCAATTATGCTAAAAATGGGGTCAAGTAAACATTACGGGGCATCAGTAGCAAGCATGCTATTGAGGCACACTGTGGCTAACACTTATGAAAACATCTGTAGAGGACACTTATTGTGATAGGGGCATATTATGTGACAGGCACACACTTACGGGGGCATATTATGTGTTATGGTTAATTTTTTATATCTAGATTCATTATTAATTTAGAAAAACAATTATAACTATTCTATGTCTGAAGTTTTAGTGTAAGACTTACATTGTGGAATGTCTGACTAAGATACTGGTTTCCTGTGAATTCCCTGATAAGATTTTACGTTGGGCCAAAGGAAGTGTGTTATCGCTGATTGTCTATTTCGGCTCACTGTTCAGTTGTATGCAAGAAATGTAGTTCCGCTTTTTGTCTAGCTAATAAATGTGGTGAGTCTTTGTTGCCACACCAGAAGACTCTGCCTGCTGACAATGCATGTCGCATGTATTGTGTCTCTCTCCCTTCATCGATGAAGTATTTTAATTTGAATCTCACTGGCAATGTGAAGACCCTTTGCTGTCTATTCCAAAGTTCTCCTTAATAACAAAGAGGGTCTCCATAACAGTACATGGTGCCTGAAACCTGGGATTGTCACAACCGGACCTCCTCTAGACCTGTCAACAAGGATCTCTCTGGGAATTACTGAATATCATCCGAGGTACGTAATCCCTTGTATTACTAATAATTCAGTGCTACCTAGAGGGCTCCAGGATGGGTAATTTGTGGTCCTAACATGACAATCATTTTTTTGAACCCTTGCCAGTGATTGAATTTGTTGTCTTATATGTTTCAATGTGGTTTTTAGATGTATAATTTATGATTGAATGACGGTTGAATGATAATTGAATGAAGTGACGAGTAACCAACCTTGCCCAGCATGTCGGGATTAGGCACCTCCGCAGTTCTCCTGTATCTTTCAGGAGTCGGAGGATTGTTTTATGTTGTTTGCTTTGTCTACGTCATAAATGTCTGGTATGATATTGTAAACTATGAGGATCCTTGTATGTGGGGCTGAATGATTTTTGATTGACCAATAAGGGACTATGATCTCTGCTTGATAAGGGATCCCGTTAGGTGAGTTCCTTCACATGTGGTGGAGATGAAAATCGGTCCGTAAGAGGATCAGGGAAGTGTGATTGCCTATAACAGTGGAATCCTTCACGGTAAGGTAGTACTCTGAGGGTATTGAATTCCCCTGTAAATTGATAAGGGCACCCTCAAGAAAGGGGTAACTGAATGCAGTTTTTAGCCCGAATACAGCAGGGGGATTAATATCAGCGATTGTGCAGTGTGCATTGAATGACTGACGTATTGTTAAGTCATTTTTGATGAATCAGAATCGTCCTCAGTGTTTGTGTTCTGTTTTGTGTAAGCTCAAGAGAGGGAAAATCATAGTAGTTGAAGTTCTTGCTCAGCCTGTATACCCAGACCGGGAAACATATAGTATAAAAAGTAACACTTATTGTAGATATAATTGTCACGCAGTGCCTTTACAAGGTGTAGAAGGAAAACCTTTGAACTGGGTAGTAAAAACACACCACTACGTCCCCACCTGGGTGACTTCCTTTTTTTGTCCCGGAACTAACCCAGTTGATAGAGAAACTGCAGAGGCAGTTATTTAATAATTGCAGATTACCTCAGGAAATGTTATATGATCATACAGAAATACAGTTATATGAAAAAGTTTGGGCACCCCTATTAATCTTAAGCTTAATGTTTTATGAAAATTGGTGTTTTTGCAACAGCTATTTCAGTTTGATATATATAACTGTTGGACACAGTAATGTTTCTGCCTTGAAATGAGGTTTATTGTACTAACAGAAAATGTTCAATCTGCATTCAAACTAAATTTGACAGGTGCATAAGTATGGGCACCTCACCAGAAAAGTGACATTAATATTTAGTAGATCCTCCTTTTGCAAAAATAACAGCCTCTAGTCGGTTCCTGTAGCTTTTAAGGATTTCCTGGATCCTGGATGAAAGTATTTTTGACCATTCCTCTTTACAAAACAATTCCAGATCAGTTAAGTTTGATGGTCGCCGAGCATGGACAGCCCTCTTCAAATGATCCCACAGATGTTCAATGATATTCAGGTCTGGGGACTGGGATGGCCATTCCAGAACATTGTAATTGTTCCTCCGCATGAATGCCTGAGTAGATTTGGAGCGGTGTTTTGGATCATTGTCTTGCTGAAAGATCCATACCCTGCGTAACTTCAACTTTGTCACTAATTCTTGAACATTATTGTCAAGAATCTGCTGATACTGAGTGGAATCCATGCGTCCCTCAACTTTAACAAGATTCCCGGTGGCGGCATTGGCCACACAGCCCCAAAGCATGATGGAACCTCCACCAAATTTTACTGTGGGTAGCAAGTGTTTTTCTTGGAATGCTGTGTTTTTTGCTGCCATGCATAACGCCTTTTTGTATGACCAAACAACTCAATCTTGGTTTCATCAGTCCACAGGACCTTCTTCCAAAAAGAAATTGTCTTCTCCAAATGTGCTTTTGCATACCTCAGCCGACTCTGTTTGTGGCGTGCTTGCAGAAACAGCTTCTTTCGCATCACTCTCCCATACAGCTTCTCCTTGTGCAAAGTGCGTTGTATAGTTGACCGATGCACAGTGACACCATCTGCAGCAAGTTGATGCTGCAGCTCTCTGGAGGTGGTCTGAGGATTGTCCTTGACTGATCTCACCATTCTTCTTCTCTGCCTTTCTGATGTTTTTCTTGGCCTGCCACTTCTGGCCTTAACAAGAACTGTCCCTGTGTTCCTCCATTTCCTTACTATGTTCCTCACAGTGGAAACTGACAGGTTAAATCTCTGAGACAGCTTTTTGTATCCTTCCCCTGAACAACTATGTTGAATAATCTTTGTTTTCAGATCATTTGACAGTTGTTTTGAGGAGCCCATGATGCCACTCTTCAGAGGAGATTCAAACAGGAGAACAACTTGCAAGTGGCCACTTTAAGTAGCTTTTCTCATGATTGCATACACCTGGCTATGAAGTTCAAAGCTCAATGAGGTTAGAAAACCAAAAAAAGTGCTTTAGTAAGTCAGTAAAAAGTAGGTAGGAGTATTTAAAACAAGAAAATGATAAGGGTGCCCATACTTATGCACCTGTCAAATTTTGTTTGAATGCAGATTGCACGTTTTCTGTTAGTACAATAAACCTCATTTCAAGGCAGAAACATTACTGTGTCCAACAGTTATTACATATATCAAACTGAAATAGCTGTTGCAAAAACACCAATTTTTATAAAACATTAAGCTTAAGATTAATAGGGGTGCCCAAACTTTTTCATATAACTGTAATTGCAATAGTAGGTGGAGCAGTAGGCTTGGTATTGTTATTTGTTTGGTTGTGTGTAAGAATCTCCCTAGCTCACAGGGTTGGAAAATCGGTGTTAGTACTTCCTTAAAGAACTGTCTTCCGAGGCTCAGAGGAGACTGGGACAGGATCAGATCCATCTTTCGAGGATCAGAGGAGACTAGGACGGGATCAAATTTAGAGTCTGAGAGGCTCTAGGTGTGCTGAAGAGAGTTCTGCGGTAACTCTGGCACAGTGGTTGCAGTCATGGGGACTGGCAACAGTAAGGAATTGAGTAACCTATAGGGCGTGGCCCCAGTTCCAGCATGTGAGATAGTGGAGAGACTGAAAGGGAAAGAAGCAGTAGAGGGATGTGAAATAATATTGAGGAAATTTGGTATGGGAAAGTGGGGAAATCTTGAAGAGAAGGAATGGGAGAAATAAATTTGCAATTGGGAAGGATGGTTGAAAGATAAAAACAAATTAGAGCAGGCTACGATGTGGTTAGAAGTAGCAAAACGTCTCTCAATGAGTGAACATAAATCAGAGAAAACCAGGCATGGAACTGTCTATGTAATCTATGATAGTTTGAAAAACTCTCAGACCCCTGTAGTCTCTGTACCTGATGTAAATTCTGCACCCCCTTCAGCACCCCCGCCTTATGCTGGGTCAATGGGATGGACTTGCAGACATTGTGGTAATCAGAATCCCCCTGGGGTTAATTGTTGCAGGTCCTGTGGGTCTTCACACCCAGGGACAACATCCAGGGTGCCTCTGTTCCCTATGAGGATCACTAGTCATGTACAGTTTTAACCTCCTAGGATGGTTGATAATGTTCAGCTAAACGATCCCCCCCCCCCAAGTATGGTCAATAGAAACATATCGGCCTTGGTCCCCCAGTGAACTTATTGCCCTCGCTACACAGCTCCCAGATCCCCGAAAAACCCCCTTAACATTTAGAATGCGCCTCCAGGGTGTTCAGGAGGCATATCGGGCTACATGGGATGATCTAGTTTCTGTCATTCTGCAGAAAGGCAGTGACCGCTTACTTATGGAAATTACTCAGATGCTGCCAGGCCAGGAACCAGCCATTAAAAATACACCAGAGTCGGTTCGGGTGTTTATACAAAGGATACAAAACTGGGCATGGGCAGAGCAGGATAAAAAACAAGACCTGTTACAAACTGTAGTACAGGATGAGGCTCAGTCAGTCTCAGAATATGCCTCTGTATTAGAACAAACATGGTTGGATTTTGGATATGAGCATAATGATGATAAGGATCGCAGATTATTGTTGCAGTGTTTTATGAATGGTCTTAGACCTACGATTCAGACTGTAGGACGCACAGAAAGAAAAGGGTTAACTTGGCTCCTGTGCAACCCAGGAAGAGAAGATGGGGGGGAGAGGAGGAAGTAACCACCAAGGAGGAAATAGAGATTAGAACAATGTAGAATGTTGGTCTTGCCGGCAAAAAGGACATCTATCCATCAAATGTCCCGCAAAATCAACAGCCACTGCCCAGCCCCCTCCATAGGAAACTGGCAATCCAGATGTCTCCCTCTGCCCTGTTGTCACCCCCCAGGGACCCACACTCACTGTCCCCGTGTCCCTGGGGGAGGGACAAACTATTTCATTCATGGTAGACATTGGAGCAACCCGTACAGTATTGATGCAAGAACATGTTCCAGAGGACATTTTGTCCCCCGACTATGTGACTTGTGAAGGGGTAGAGGGACGACTTACTAAATTACAAATGACTCATCCTCTCCGGTTAAATTTGCATGACTCAATTTCAATTGTAACCCAGGTTTTAGTTTCCCCTGATGTGCCTTTTAATTTGCTGGGAACAGATGTATTGCAGAAAATTGGGGCCTGAATAGAATTCACTCCAAATGGCCCCAAGATGACCACCTCCCTGGATGATGACACATTGTGTAGTCTTCTATCCCTAACAATTCCCACAGTTCTAGACAATACAGACTCTAAACCTCATTTCCATCCTGTTTGGCTTGAGGATATACCCAGTCAATTGTGGGCATGTAGTAAACTTGATGTGGGAAAACTACCCATCCCTCCGGTGACTGTAAAACTTAAACCAGGTGCCCAACCCCCCTATATAAAGCAGTATCCTTTAAGTGCTATTCAAGATGCGGCAATACATGAGAATGTCCAGAGCTCTTGTTAAGAGGTCTAGTTATTCCTACAACCTCCCCATTTAACACTCCCCTTTACCCAGTCAAAAAGAAAACCCCACCTGGACAGCCAGTAGCCTATCATATGGTACATGATATAAGGGCAGTTAATGTAGTAACTATAGTGGATACTCCACTTGTACCCAACCCCCATACTCTCCTGAATCAGGTCCCCCTCACAGCCACCTGTTTCACAGTGATTGATCTGGCCAATGCCTTTTTCTCTGTCTTCTTGTCCACGGAGTGTACCTCTTATTTTGCCTTCACCCACAGAGGTGCCTAGTATACATGGGCAGTCCTTCCTCAGGGAGCTGCTAACTCCCCTTCCTTATTTTCCACATCCCTAAAGACTGTACTCGATAACTGGTGCCCCTTTGATTCATCCACCATACTCTTACAATATGTGGATGACCTTCTCCTTTGCTGCACCACTGACCAGATATGCCACAATGAATCTCAATCTCTGCTGATATTCTTAGCAGAAAATGGGTGCAAAGCTTCAAAAGATAAACTCCAATTGTGCAAGTCCACAGTCACTTTCCTTGGGCATTGCCTGTCTCCAGGCATTAGGCATCTCAGCCCAGGGAGGATTGAGGCTATGCTAAAAACACCCCTTCCAAGATCTACCAAGTCCCTTCGGGCATTCTTGGGCCTAGTCCAGTACTGTCGTCTCTGGATACGAAATGCATCTAGTATTATGGCCCCATTGTTCCAATGCCTCAAAACTGAGCCTTTCACCATTAATTATGAGGCTATTGATGCATTTCACACCCTCAAGCTTACTCTTTCTGCCTCACCAGCTCTAGGTATACCGAATTATGACAAGTTTTTTACTTTGTGCTGCCACGAACAAGCTGGACATGCGTCTGGTGTCCTTACCCAAGAACATGGTGGTAAGCAGCGCCCTCTAGGGTATTACTCTGTAACCCTAGATCCAGTCATTATGGGGTCTCCTACTTGTGTTAGAGCTGTGACAGCAGCTTCAGAACTTGTTAAAAAGACAGAGGACATAGTGTTAGGAAGCCCCCTCACACTTCAAGTTCCTCATGCTGTATCTGAAATATTTCAACAGGCTCAGACCTGTCACCTCTCTGCATCAAGGTTGACAAAATATGAAGTCTCACTCCTTACACCTCCCCATATAACTATCAAATGCTGTAATGTTCTAAATCCAGCTACACTACTTCCAGTGGATTTAGAAAAGGGAGGAAAGTATCAGGATGGGGAAGAGGGAGGGACCATGAGCCAAGACATGAGCCAAGACCTGCCCCTGTTTTTCAAATTAGCAGATGAGGAAGCTCAGTTTGATATGGCACATGAACATGATTGTCAAGCATTGATGGAAGCTAAAATAAAGGGCTTGGCAAATATTACTGATGTACCACTCACTAACCCCCCTGCTGAGTATTTTGTAGATGGTTCCAGAGCTTGGGACAGTGAACAAGGACGATTCATCACCGGGTATGCAGTAGTCCACAATGGTAAGGCAGTGATACAAGAACCACTTCCCTCCAGCTGCTCTGCGCAAGAGGCAGAGCTTAAAGGACTCGCTGCAGCATGTAATCTGGGAAAAGGTAAAGAAACTAATGTATTTTCTGACTCACAATATGCTTATGGTGTTGCAAATGACTTTGGCGCCATTTGGCAAAGCCGTAATTTCTTGACTTCTGCTGGTAAACTTATAAGGAATGCGCAAGCGGTTGAGCAGCTACTCACAGCACTCACCCTTCCCCGAAGGGCAGCCATAGTCAAAGTGTCAGCACACACTTGGGAACAAACTCCCCTTGCAGTAGGGAATGCCTTGGCCGACCAGGCGGCTAAGGAAGCAGCACGATTACCTCTGACAGAGATACTGGCTATAGCAGGTGCGCGAACCCCAGGAGACTCAGAGTCAGGGAGTGCAGGAAGCCCCCTTTCAAATAAGGAGACATCCCCTGCACCGGCCCCAGTGGCCGTGGACCTCGAACTACTGCAGGTCTTCCAGACCCAGGCTCCCCCCCACGAGCAGAATGCATGGGTCAAAGCGAGCGCTGTACAGTCAGTGTCAGGGGTATGGCAGGTAAACAAACGTATTTGCCTTCCACGCTGCCTGTTCCCCATAATGGCTGCCCTTGCACATTCTCCGGTGCATAACTCAAAGGGTGTTTTGTGTGCAGTGGTGCTACAATACTGGTGTGCCCCAGGGTTCCCGAATACGGCTGCAAAGTACAGTACAGACCAAAAGTTTGGACACACCTTCTCATTTAAAGATTTTTCTGTATTTTCATGACTTTGAAAATTGTACATTCACACTGAATGCATCAAAACTATGAATTAACACATGTGGAATTATATACTTAACAAAAAAGTGTGAAACAACTGAAAATATGTCTTATATTCTAGGTTCTTCAAAGTAGCCACCTTTTGGTTTGATGACTGCTTTGCACACTCTTGGCATTCTCTTGATGAGCTTCAAGAGGTAGTCACCGGAAATTGTTTTCACTTCACAGGTGTGCCCTGTTAGTAGAGATGAGCGTTGTTCTACTCGAACTGTTCGCCAATCTCAAATTCGAGCTGTTTTGGGCGGTGTTCGAGCCGTTCGGCGAACACGAACAATTTGAGAAAAATTCGGCTGTTCGAGGTTATGTTCGATAACTGTTCGTGCACCAAAATCATAACTGGATTTTTTCTCAGTAATGATGAAAATTAATGTTAATACGCAGTTTGAGTGTACAGCGGGGTGGGGGGAGGGGCAGGGGATGGATCTCTGCAGGAACAATGAAGATCTCCATTTTTTTTTCTCTTTCCCGCATTTACAGTGGGGAGGTGCAATCTGTCAGCCTATCAGCAGCGCACACACGGAGCGAAGTGCTTTTTTTCACACAAGCAAGGGCATGTGTCATTGGCAGTGTATGTCACATGTCCTTGCCCTATAAGACCAAGCCATTTTCCCCGTCGCCACCATTTTCTCACTGCTGCAGCTGCGTGTTAGACGGCACCGCTGTTGCTGTGTGCGCTATACCTTGTTAATTTCAAGCCAATTTTCGCACAAATATACAGATAGCTTGGGAGTAGGGAATAGTTGTGATTGCAGTCCTTTTAAGGACTAGGCTACAGCATTTCCTATGACTTTTATCAGGCAGGTCTGTGCTCTTAAATAGATAGGTTGTGGGAGTAAAGACTAATTGTAATTGGAGTCCTTTTCAGGACTAGGTTACATCAGTTCCTATCAGTTTTTGCCAGGCAGGTCTGTGCCAGTGCTGTGCAAGTTTTTTTCACAGCATTTGGCTGAATCTAGCAAAGCTAATCCTTTTTGGCCTATTGCAGAGTGTGTTAGTCAGTGGAGTAGCCTATCTGTGTTGCAAGATATACCACCTGTGTATAGAATACCAATTTTTTTACTGCACCTAGTGAAGTAAAATCTTTTGGGCATAGCATCATTCTATTAGTCCATCTATACTGACCTCCATCAGGTTGCAAACTGAATCTAATTTTTTTCTGCATCTACCTCTGAAAAAATATTGGGCTTCTAGCTGTGTGTGGGTCTTGTTCTATTAATCCATCTATACTGACCTCCATCAGGTTGCAAACTGAATATAATTTTTTTCTGCATCTAGCTCTGAAAAAATATTGGGCTTCTAGCTGTGTGTGGGTCTTGTTCTATTAATCCATCTATACTGACCTCCATCAGGTTGCAAACTGAATATAATTTTTTTCTGCATCTAGCTCTGAAAAAATATTGGGCTTCTAGCTGTGTGTGGGTCTTGTTCTATTAATCCATCTATACTGACCTCCATCAGGTTGCAAACTGAATATAATTTTTTTCTGCATCTAGCTCTGAAAAAATATTGGGCTTCTAGCTGTGTGTGGGTCTTGTTCTATTAATCCATCTATACTGACCTCCATCAGGTTGCAAACTGAATAAAAAAATTTTCTGCATCTAGCTCTGAAAAAATATTTGGCCTTCTAGCAGTGTGTGGGACTTGTTCTATTAGTCCACCTATACTGACCTCCATCAGGTTGCAAACTGAATATATTTTTTTCTGCATCTACCTCTGAAAAAATATTGGGCTTCTAGCTGTGTGGGACTTGTTGTATTAGTCCATCTATACTGACCTCCATCAGGTTGCAAACTGAATATATTTTTTTCTGCATCTACCTCTGAAAAAATATTGGCTTCTAGCTGTGTGTGGGTCTTGTTCTATTAATCCATCTATACTGACCTCCATCAGGTTGCAAACTGAATATAATTTTTTTCTGCATCTAGCTCTGAAAAAATATTGGGCTTCTAGCTGTGTGTGGGTCTTGTTCTATTAATCCATCTATACTGACCTCCATCAGGTTGCAAACTGAATATAATTTTTTTCTGCATCTAGCTCTGAAAAAATATTGGGCTTCTAGCTGTGTGTGGGTCTTGTTCGATTAATCCATCTATACTGACCTCCATCAGGTTGCAAACTGAATATAATTTTTTTCTGCATCTAGCTCTGAAAAAATATTTGGCCTTCTAGCAGTGTGTGGGACTTGTTCTATTAGTCCACCTATACTGACCTCCATCAGGTTGCAAACTGAATATATTTTTTTCTGCATCTACCTCTGAAAAAATATTGGGCTTCTAGCTGTGTGTGGGACTTGTTGTATTAGTCCATCTATACTGACCTCCATCAGGTTGCAAACTGAATATATTTTTTTCTGCATCTACCTCTGAAAAAATATTGGGCTTCTAGCTGTGTGTGGGTCTTGTTCTATTAATCCATCTATACTGACCTCCATCAGGTTGCAAACTGAATATAATTTTTTTCTGCATCTAGCTCTGAAAAAATATTTGGCCTTCTAGCAGTGTGTGGGACTTGTTCTATTAGTCCACCTATACTGACCTCCATCAGGTTGCAAACTGAATATATTTTTTTCTGCATCTACCTCTGAAAAAATATTGGGCTTCTAGCTGTGTGTGGGACTTGTTGTATTAGTCCGTCTATACTGACCTCCATCAGGTTGCAAACTGAATATATTTTTTTCTGCATCTACCTCTGAAAAAATATTGGGCTTCTAGCTGTGTGTGGGACTTGTTGTATTAGTCCATCTATACTGACCTCCATCAGGTTGCAAATTGAATATAATTTTTTTCTGCATCTAACCCAGCCAATAGTTTTGGCCTAATACCACAGTTTGGCCACTCAGCTCTGCTTGGTTACCATCCATTGTTTTTTTGTGCAAACAACTCCAGAGTTGTGAATTAGTTAACCACCAAAATGAGTGGAAAAAGGCCTGCTGCTGGTGGAAAGGGGAATAGGCGTGTTGGGAAGGGGAAAAAAGGTTGTGTCCGTGGGGTAGGTGTTAAAGCAACAGTAACATCTGCAGAAGAAAGACCATCTTCCAGCCAAACTAAAATGTCTACTTCTTTTAGCGGACAATGTGATAAGATCCCTTTCTTACGGCCACGCCAATCGCTACAAATTCCAGATGAGGCACAAAAACAGCAGGTGCTTCAACGGATATCAAGTGCTCCTTTAAGTGGGCTCTCCTCCACATCAACTTCAACATCACAAATACTCCAGTCCTCAAAGGTGTCACCCAAATCGCACTTGCTTCCTCATAGCTCCCAAATCTCCAGCTGCCCGTCTGAGTATGAGGTAGAACAGATGGTTGAGTCTGCAGAGCTGTTTACTCATACTATAGCCTGGGAATCAGAGGTCGACTCCAGCGCTTCTGTGAATCCAGACGAGGAAATGATCTGCACTGATGCCCAGAATCTTTATGAGTCGGATCCAGGACCAGACGCAGAAGGTTCTGACCATAATGTAGACCCTCATTCCCAAACTGTAACTCCTGTTGGTGGAGACAATGAGGAAGACGATGATAAGACTCAAATACCTGATTGGAGCGACAACTTTAGTTTTTTGTCAGGGCAGGAACAGGTTGGCTCTGAGGACGACGGGTGTGATAACACACAGGGTGATGATGATGAGGTCGGAGATCCCACTTACTGTCAACCCACAGTCAGCCAAGAGATGAGGTCAGCAGAGGAGGTGGAGGAAGATGCTAGTGACGACGAGGTCAGGTTGCGCCTTCCTGGACAGAGACGTAGTACTGGAAGCACGTCAACAACTGCATCCTCAAACACAACTCTGCCTCTCACCACAAGTCGTGGTGGCTCTTCAGGTCGCATGGGTGCTAAGCCTTGCATAGCCTGGGCATTTTTTCAGATCGATAAAGATGACCCAACTCGTGTTATCTGTAACATTTGTCAGCAAAAGCTAAGTAGAGGCCAAAAAATACATAGTTTGAGTACTTCATGCATGAACCGGCACATGGACATGAAGTATAAGTTGCAGTGGGAAGCTCAGTGTGCTACAATGCGGCCTAGCCGGCCGGGCCAACCACCGTCTGCCATATCTTGTGCATCCGCGGCCTCTTCATCCTCTGTGACTGGGGGGACAGCAGTCACACCTGTTTTGGGGCGCAGACCTGCCACCTCTTTACCCGCAACAGCCAGCGTGATTGGCAGGTCATCATTTTCTTTGGAGGTGGTAACACCAGCTGGTGTTGAGCGCTGTCCGACATCGATAGCACCACCTTTGGATCAAGGCAACTTAACATGTCCGCCTGCATCTTCCTCACAGACCGGCAGTTTGCCGGGGACACCCTTATCAACCCCGTCTAAGCACAATAGCCAGCCCTCGGTCCCTCAGATGTGGACAAGTAAAAGACCATTTCCTCCTAGCCATGAGAAAGCTAAGAGGTTGAATTTCACCATCTGCAAGCTCTTGGCTACAGAAATGCTGCCTTTCCGCCTGGTGGACAGAGAGGATTTTCGAGACCTTATGTCCGTCGCAGTGCCCCAGTACCAGATGCCCAGTCGGCACTACTTCTCAAAGAAAGGTGTGCCTGCGCTCCACCAGCATGTCGCACACAACATCACCGCTTCTTTGAGAAACTCTGTGTGTGACAGGGTGCATTTCACCACAGACACTTGGACGAGTAGGCATGGACAGGGGCGTTACATGTCGCTGACTGGGCACTGGGTAACTATGGTGACAGCAGGACAAGGGGCTGCTGTCCAAGTCTTGCCGTCCCCACGAGTTGTGCGTCAATCCTCTTTATGTCAAAGTTCCTCCACTGCTTCTGCCTCCTCAACCTCCTCTCGGTCTTCCACCTGCACCCAAAGCCTGTCTGGTCATGCCACAAGCTTTCTAACTGCGCAGAAGGGATCCTGCACACCTCCTTACTATGCTGGCAGTAGGGCTCAACGTCATCAGGCGGTTTTTACATTGAAATGTCTGGGAAATGTGAGTCACACAGCTGAGGAGTTGTGGTCAGCTCTGGAGAACCAATTTCATGAATGGTTGTCTCCACTGGACCTGAAACCAGGGAAGGCCGTGTGCGACAATGCTGCAAACCTGGGTGCGGCCCTTCGCCGGGGCAATGTCACACACGTGCCTTGTATGGCTCACGTGTTGAACCTGGTTGTCCAGCAATTTTTAGCCCACTATCCCAGACTAGATGGCCTTCTGCAGAGGGCACGGTTGCTGTGTGCTCACTTCCGCCGTTCGCATCCCGCAGCTCAGCGACTTACATCTCTACAGAAGTCGTTGGGCCTGCCACTTCACCGGCTAAAATGCGATGTGCCTACCCGGTGGAATTCAACTCTGCACATGTTGCAGCGACTGTGGCAGCACCGACAAGCCCTGGTGCAATACGTTCTGACGTATAGCCTGGGCCAACGAGATTCAGAGGTGGGGCAAATCACGCTGGAGGAGTGGTCTCGGATCAGGGACCTATGCACCCTTCTGCACAGTTTTGAAATGGCGACGAAGATGTTTAGTGCTGACGATGCCATTATCAGCATGACTATTCCGGTGATTTACATGCTGGAGCACATGTTAAACAGAATTCGGAGTCAGGTGGTGGCACAAGAGGAGGTGGAGGAAGTAGAGGAGGAGGAGTTGTATGCGGAAGGGCTAACATCTGCAAGGTCCAGACGGTCGGCAGCACCAAGGCGGCAGGCATGTGAGGGTGGGGGAGATGGTTTTACCAGGGCGCATGGTAGCAGCCAAACTAGTGAGGAAGGTGCAGGAGCCCAGGAAGAAGTGGAGGACGAACTGATGGAAGACTCATCAGATGAGGGAGACCTTGATCACATTTCTGTTGTGCGAGGTTGGGGGGAGAGGACAGAGGAAGGAAGCATGATTGTTACCTCGCCACCAACACAACAGGGACTTGGTGCTCCTGGATGCGCAACACACATGAGTGCCTTCTTGCTGCACTACCTGCAACATGACCCTCGAATTGTGAGAATTAGAAATAATCCTGACTACTGGGTTGCCACACTGTTAGATCCCCGGTACAAAAGTAAATTTGCAGAAATTATTCCTGCCATAGAAAGGGATGCACGCATGCAGGAGTATCAGCAGAGACTGTTGCAGAATCTTACATGTGCTTTTCCACAAAATACCAGTGGTGCACGTAGTGAATCTCACAGTTCCAACTTGCCAACCGTGGGACCGTCAAGTGTTCAGCACTCAAACCGTAACAGAACCACAGTATCTGCTGGTAACATCAATTTTGCGGAATCATTTCACCACTTTTTTAGCCCATCCTTTGCAAGGCCACAGGAGACAAGAAGTCTGACACATAGTCAACGCCTAGAGACGATGGTACAGGAGTATCTCCAAGTAAACATTGAAGCCACGACTGTGTCACTGGACCCTTGCTCTTTTTGGGCTTCCAATCTGGATAAATGGCCGGAGCTAGCCACTTACGCCTTGGAGATCTTGTCATGCCCCGCAGCCAGCGTTCTGTCTGAACGTGTGTTCAGCGCTGCTGGTGGTGTGCTGACAGATAAGCGCACGCGGCTCTCCACTGATAATGTAGACAGACTCACGTTCATAAAGATGAACAAATCATGGATCCGAAACGACTTTTCTACCCCTGTGTCATCCTGGGGAGAGTAAAAGCTTGATGATTGGTTAAAATCACCCTACCAACCGTTTTAAGCTTTCAAATTACTAATCATGTTTATCTGTATCTTGACTGGAAAATAATTTGGGCTTTGTAGCAGTGTGCAGCACTGATCCTATTAGGCCATCTATACTAAAGCTTCACCAGATTTAAAATTTAAAATAATTTTTAGCTGCATCTAGCCCGGAAAATAATTTTGGGGCTCCGAGATGCGCAAGACACATAAGTGCCTTCTTGCTGCACTACCTGCAGCATGACCCTCATATTGTCAGAATTCGAAGTAATCATGACTACTGGGTTGCCACACTCTTAGATCCCCCAAACTTTTCGATCAACCTTTTCATTTTAATAAAGACCAAAAAAATGGTCATTTTTGAAATTATAAGCATTAGCAGGTTGTTAGAAACTGAAATCAAACAGTTTTCAACTCAAAACTTTATTCTAGGTGATGTTACATTTTCACATAGGACCCCTTGTTCGAAAGGAGCTTCTGAACTCTCTCGTCCATTGAATTTGTCAGGTTTTGGATGGTTTCTGCTTCAATTGTTTTGCATGAGGACAGAATACCCTCCCAGAGCTGTTGCTTAGATGTGAACTGCCTCCCGCCATCATAGACACTCCTTTTAATGATGCTCCAAAGGTTCTGAATGGGGTAGAGGTCAGGGGAGCATGGGGGTCACACCATAAGTTTGTCCCCTTTTATGCCCATATCAGCCAGAGATGCAGATGTTTTATGTGCAGCATGAGATGGTGCATTATCATGCAGAAAAATGATCTTGCTGTGAAATACACGGTTCTTCTTCTTGAACCATGGCAGGAAGTGCTGTTTGAGAAAATCCACATACATTATGGAGTTCATCTTTAGCGCCTTCAGGGATCCTAAAGGGGCCGACAATCTCTCTCCCCATGATTCCAGCCCAAAACATTACTCCACCTCCTCCTTGTTGGCGCTGTAGCCGTGTTTGCGTGGGGTGTCCATCAACCAGCCATCCTCCACTCCATCCATCTGGACCATCGAGCGCTGCACGGCACTCATCCGTGAACAAAACTGTTTTGAAATCAGTCTTCATGTAATGTTTGGCCCACTGGAGCCGTTTCTGCTTGTGTGAAGTGGATAGAGGAGGTCGACAGGATGGCGTATGCACAGCTGCAAACCTCTGAAGGACCCTGCATCTTGTTGTTCGGGGGACGTTGGAGGCACAAGCAGCTTCAAAAACTTGTCTGCTGCTATGACAAGGCTTTTTGGCCGCTGCTCTTTCAACCTGACGTAATTGCCTGTAGGAAAGAGTCCTCAATTTGCCCTTATCAGCACGCACACGTGTGTACTGTGAATCAGCTACATACTTCTTGATTGCCAAGACACTTCATCCTGATCATCGCACAATGTTGATTGTAGTCATGCCTTGACCTAAACACTCCACAATTTGTTGCTTCTCAGCAGCCGACACATCCTTTTTCTTTCCCATTTTGGCAGAAAATGTAGGCTGCTTAATAATGTGAGAGAGCCTTCTTAAGTAGTCTTGCCTTTCATTGGACACACCTGCCAAACTAATTAGTAGTGTTGAGCCACCCCCGTAGTGTTCGAGTTCGGTTCGGTTCGTCGAACACCCGTGTGTTCGCCGAACTGTTCGTCGAACTGTTCGTCGAACACCTTCGAACACCGTTAAAACCAATGGCAGGCAAACAAAAACACATAGAAACACATAGAAAACACCTTCAAAGGTGTCCAAAAGCTGACAAACTGCTCAGAAGAGATAACTAACACATGGAAAAGTGACAAGTATATATAGTCATGCGAAAATAAAAGAGGTGGAGGAGTAAAAGGAGGGGGAAACACAGATATAGGCATGTCATGCCCTTCTAAAATCCAAAAAGTGAGAAGCCGACACGGCCAGTCCGCTCCTGCCCGTGCCACCTCCGTGTCGCCGGGTTTGTGCCAGAGCCGCGGTGAACCCTGACGGCCAGCCCCCCTCTCCCAATACTGGTGCCTGTCCGCTGGTGGGTCGAGCGAGCCCCCCTGTGGTGGAGGCAGCTCTAAGCTTTTTAATTTAAATTGTCTCTCTAATTTGAATGAATACACTTTAAATCCATTTACAAGGATCTATTGGAGGGCAAGTCTCATGCCAGCAGCCGCGGTAATTCCAGCTCCAGTAGCGTCCACTAAAGCTGCTGCAGTTAAAAAGCTTTTATAAGGATCGAGCTCGGCTGTCCACCACAAGGCATCCTACTGCCAGTCCCAGCCCCTATGCCTTGGGGTGCCTCCTGATGCTCTTCACTAAGTATCCCATGGTCCCGAAGCATTTCCTTTGAAAAAATTAAGTGTCTAAACTACAGGTGGTGCAGCTTGCTTAACAGCCGGGATAATCCGCTCACTAGCAGACACTGCTACTAGGCACAAAGTATTTCCTGGGCTAGATGCAGTTAAAAATTTGTAATTAGATACTCTCGTTGGATGCTGAGAAAGCATTCCATAGAGTCTCCTGGCACGCCATATATGATTCTCTTAAAAAGCTTGGGGTAGGGGTCTAGGGGACCCTTTTATAGCCAAAATCACGGCCCTGTATCGCAATACGTCACCTAGGCTGAAGATAAATGGAACTGTAGCACCCTGAGGGCTCGGTTGCTACAGACGTATTGCACTCCACCCAGAGGTGTGATATCTCACTCTCAGGTAAGGATGGAGTGTGGATCAGGACCCGACACCTGCATGCATTACACCACATTGCCGTGGGGCAGGGCGACCAATATGCCCCTGAGATGGGCACGACAGTCCCTGTCCCTGGCTGGAGTGGGGGGAGGGAACACTGAGGAAGGGGAACCCTGTAGTGCAGGAGCAGGGAGGAAGCAGTTCCTGGGTGCATTGAGAAGGGAGTATAAAAGGTGGGCACCATCTTAGTTCAGTGCAGAGAAGTCTGAGCAGAAGTGGCAGGGAGCAGGGGCTCTGCATGAGCTCTGCTCCGGAGGCGGGCCTAGTAACAGAGGCCCAGGCCTGGAAGAGGGAGAAGGAAGGAAGAGGAGCGGAGAAGGCTCCAGGAACGAGGAATGAAGGGATCCCAGGGGTGCGGACGGGCGAGTCGCCACCGCACGCCCGAATCCACCTGCGTGGAGGGGTCAGGCCAAAGGGGGAGACCGGTCCCCGAACTAGTGGAGGCAGGAAACGACCCTCAGCTAGAAACCGGAGGCTCTGACATTTTATGTGGCGCAGCCCCTCGCTACACCCGCTAGGAAGGCACCACATAGGGTCAGGGAAACTGGCGCCAAGTTTACCAAGAGGAGGCCCGAGGCAGCCGGACAGAAGTGTTGGTAAGAAAGGCCAGACAAAGGACACACAAAGGGGGTCCTGTGAAGTGCTCCAAAGTTATCTGGGAGTTGTCTGAGCCCCTCACCTGGTGAGCACAGTACGACGTGGGCAGCCGTTACCTGCAGACGTGGTCTGGATAATAAGAACTGTGAGTAAAGGCCCTGAACTGCATCACTGACTCCGTGTCGTTACTGCTGCTGCCCTGCACCATCACCCCCATCCTCCGCATACACTGCCCTGAGGCTATACTCCTCCCGTGGGGAGTTATGCTACGCTCTGCTGCACCCACAACACCAGCCTCAGTGGTCTGCCCTGTAGCGGCGGTTCACTCTGACCGCAATCCACGGGTGGCGTAGTCGGACATTTAAACATGAAAACCACATAAATAGTTCCGCCACTGGTTTGACCGCCCTGAGCCACGGAACTGGGTCGCCGCCACGAAGACTACAACCACCAGCATCCACCAAAAAGGGTCCGGCTCCGGGTGTCCCAAGGCCCAGGGGGTGCGTCAGAACATTTTCATCACCTTTCACAATCACCAATGGGACAAGGCAGTGATGTCCTCTGTCCCCTCTCTTATACATCCTAGTGACGGAGCACCTGCTCTCATCAATTCGCCATAACCCCAATATTAGGTGGATTGAGGTGGGAGGCACCGAGTACAAGTGCTCTCTATTTGCTGATGATGTCCTAGTATATATCACTCAATCACATATATCCATCCATGCTGTTATGGCTGAAATAGATCACTTTGTTACATGGTAAAATTTTAAAATCAATGCAGCGAAGTCTGAGGCCCTCGATGTCTCCCTCCCCAAATCCATATAGGATTCCATCCAGTCCAACTTTCCCTTTGCCTGGCCCTCACAGGGTATCAAATACTTAGGAATTCCTATTCATAGAGACCTCTCCCATCTATGTTATCTTAATTTTGGGCCCTTTATTGAACAACTCCATACAGACCACGGTTGGCAAGTTAGAACTGTAAGATTCACTACGTGAACGACTGGTGTTTTGTGGAAAAGCACATGTACACTGCGTTCCAAATTATTATACAAAAAGTGTTTAGGAGTGATAAGGGAAGAATTTGTTTGTTTGTCAGTTAAACTCATTGATGGTGATGTGTGTCAGGGCTCTTTATATCACTGTAAGCAATTGCAGACACCTGTGCTAATTAGTTTGGCAGGTGTGTCCAATGAAAGGCAAGACTACTTAAGAAGGCTCTCTCACATTATTAAGCAGCCTACATTTTCTGCCAAAATGGGAAAGAAAAAGGATGTGTCGGCTGCTGAGAAGCAACAAATTGTGGAGTGTTTAGGTCAAGGCATGACTACAATCAACATTGTGCGATGATCAGGATGAAGTGTCTTGGCAATCAAGAAGTATGTAGCTGATTCACAGTACACACGTGTGCGTGCTGATAAGGGCAAATTGAGGACTCTTTCCTACAGGCAATTACATCAGGTTGAAAGAGCAGCGGCAAAAAAGCCTTGTCATAGCAGCAGACAAGTTTTTGAAGCTGCTTGTGCCTCCAACGTCCCCCGAACAACAAGATGCAGGGTCCTTCAGAGGTTTGCAGCTGTGCATGCGCCATCCTGTCGACCTCCTCTATCCACTTCACACAAGCAGAAACTGCTCCAGTGGGCCAAACATTACATGAAGACTGATTTCAAAACTGTTTTGTTCACGGATGAGTGCCGTGCAGCGCTCGATGGTCCAGATGGATGGAGTGGAGGATGGCTGGTTGATGGACACCCCACGCAAACACGGCTACAGCGCCAACAAGGAGGAGGTGGAGTAATGTTTTGGGCTGGAATCATGGGGAGAGAGATTGTCGGCCCCTTTAGGATCCCTGAAGGCGCTAAAGATGAACTCCATAATGTATGTGGATTTTCTCAAACAGCACTTCCTGCCATGGTTCAAGAAGAAGAACCGTGTATTTCACAGCAAGATCATTTTTCTGCATGATAATGCACCATCTCATGCTGCACATAAAACATCTGCATCTCTGGCTGATATGGGCATAAAAGGGGACAAACTTATGGTGTGACCCCCATGCTCCCCTGACCTCTACCCCATTCAGAACCTTTGGAGCATCATTAAAAGGAGTGTCTATGATGGCGGGAGGCAGTTCACATCTAAGCAACAGCTCTGGGAGGGTATTCTGTCCTCATGCAAAACAATTGAAGCAGAAACCATCCAAAACCTGACAAATTCAATGGACGAGAGAGTTCAGAAGCTCCTTTCGAACAAGGGGTCCTATGTGAAAATGTAACATCACCTAGAATAAAGTTTTGAGTTGAAAACTGTTTGATTTCAGTTTCTAACAACCTGCTAATGCTTATAATTTCAAAAATGACCATTTTTTTGGTCTTTATTAAAATGAAAAGGTTGATCGAAAAGTTTGGGGGATCTAAGAGTGTGGCAACCCAGTAGTCATGATTACTTCGAATTCTGACAATATGAGGGTCATGCTGCAGGTAGTGCAGCAAGAAGGCACTTATGTGCCTTGCGCATCTCGGAGCCCCAAAATTATTTTCCGGGCTAGATGCAGCTAAAAATTATTTTTAATTTTAAATCTGGTGAAGCTTTAGTATAGATGGCCTAATAGGATCAGTGCTGCACACTGCTACAAAGCCCAAATTATTTTCCAGTCAAGATACAGATAAACATGATTAGTAATTTGAAAGCTTAAAACGGTTGGTAGGGTGATTTTAACCAATCATCAAGCTTTTACTCTCCCCAGGATGACACAGGGGTAGAAAAGTCGTTTCGGATCCATGATTTGTTCATCTTTATGAACGTGAGTCTGTCTACATTATCAGTGGAGAGCCGCGTGCGCTTATCTGTCAGCACACCACCAGCAGCGCTGAACACACGTTCAGACAGAACGCTGGCTGCGGGGCATGACAAGATCTCCAAGGCGTAAGTGGCTAGCTCCGGCCATTTATCCAGATTGGAAGCCCAAAAAGAGCAAGGGTCCAGTGACACAGTCGTGGCTTCAATGTTTACTTGGAGATACTCCTGTACCATCGTCTCTAGGCGTTGACTATGTGTCAGACTTCTTGTCTCCTGTGGCCTTGCAAAGGATGGGCTAAAAAAGTGGTGAAATGATTCCGCAAAATTGATGTTACCAGCAGATACTGTGGTTCTGTAACAGTTTGAGTGCTGAACACTTGACGGTCCCACGGTTGGCAAGTTGGAACTGTGAGATTCACTACGTGCACCACTGGTATTTTGTGGAAAAGCACATGTAAGATTCTGCAACAGTCTCTGCTGATACTCCTGCATGCGTGCATCCCTTTCTATGGCAGGAATAATTTCTGCAAATTTACTTTTGTACCGGGGATCTAACAGTGTGGCAACCCAGTAGTCAGGATTATTTCTAATTCTCACAATTCGAGGGTCATGTTGCAGGTAGTGCAGCAAGAAGGCACTCATGTGTGTTGCGCATCCAGGAGCACCAAGTCCCTGTTGTGTTGGTGGCGAGGTAACAATCATGCTTCCTTCCTCTGTCCTCTCCCCACAACCTCGCACAACAGAAATGTGATCAAGGTCTCCCTCATCTGATGAGTCTTCCATCAGTTCGTCCTCCACTTCTTCCTGGGCTCCTGCACCTTCCTCACTAGTTTGGCTGCTACCATGCGCCCTGGTAAAACCATCTCCCCCACCCTCACATGCCTGCCGCCTTGGTGCTGCCGACCGTCTGGACCTTGCAGATGTTAGCCCTTCCGCATACAACTCCTCCTCCTCTACTTCCTCCACCTCCTCTTGTGCCACCACCTGACTCCGAATTCTGTTTAACATGTGCTCCAGCATGTAAATCACCGGAATAGTCATGCTGATAATGGCATCGTCAGCACTAAACATCTTCGTCGCCATTTCAAAACTGTGCAGAAGGGTGCATAGGTCCCTGATCTGAGACCACTCCTCCAGCGTGATTTGCCCCACCTCTGAATCTCGTTGGCCCAGGCTATACGTCAGAACGTATTGCACCAGGGCTTGTCGGTGCTGCCACAGTCGCTGCAACATGTGCAGAGTTGAATTCCACCGGGTAGGCACATCGCATTTTAGCCGGTGAAGTGGCAGGCCCAACGACTTCTGTAGAGATGTAAGTCGCTGAGCTGCGGGATGCGAACGGCGGAAGTGAGCACACAGCGACCGTGCCCTCTGCAGAAGGCCATCTAGTCTGGGATAGTGGGCTAAAAATTGCTGGACAACCAGGTTCAACACGTGAGCCATACAAGGCACGTGTGTGACATTGCCCCGGCGAAGGGCCGCACCCAGGTTTGCAGCATTGTCGCACACGGCCTTCCCTGGTTTCAGGTCCAGTGGAGACAACCATTCATGAAATTGGTTCTCCAGAGCTGACCACAACTCCTCAGCTGTGTGACTCACATTTCCCAGACATTTCAATGTAAAAACCGCCTGATGACGTTGAGCCCTACTGCCAGCATAGTAAGGAGGTGTGCAGGATCCCTTCTGCGCAGTTAGAAAGCTTGTGGCATGACCAGACAGGCTTTGGGTGCAGGTGGAAGACCGAGAGGAGGTTGAGGAGGCAGAAGCAGTGGAGGAACTTTGACATAAAGAGGATTGACGCACAACTCGTGGGGACGGCAAGACTTGGACAGCAGCCCCTTGTCCTGCTGTCACCATAGTTACCCAGTGCCCAGTCAGCGACATGTAACGCCCCTGTCCATGCCTACTCGTCCAAGTGTCTGTGGTGAAATGCACCCTGTCACACACAGAGTTTCTCAAAGAAGAATGTGTGCGACATGCTGGTGGAGCGCAGGCACACCTTTCTTTGAGAAGTAGTGCCGACTGGGCATCTGGTACTGGGGCACTGCGACGGACATAAGGTCTCGAAAATCCTCTGTGTCCACCAGGCGGAAAGGCAGCATTTCTGTAGCCAAGAGCTTGCAGATGGTGAAATTCAACCTCTTAGCTTTCTCATTGCTAGGAGGAAATGGTCTTTTACTTGTCCACATCTGAGGGACCGAGGGCTGGCTATTGTGCTTAGACGGGGTTGATAAGGGTGTCCCCGGCAAACTGCCGGTCTGTGAGGAAGATGCAGGCGGACATGTTAGGTTGCCTTGATCCAAAGGTGGTGCTATCGATGTCGGACAGCGCTCAACACCAGCTGGTGTTACCACCTCCAAAGAAAATGATGACCTGCCAATCACGCTGGCTGTTGCGGGTAAAGAGGTGGCAGGTCTGCGCCCCAAAACAGGTGTGACTGCTGTCCCCCCAGTCACAGAGGATGAAGAGGCCGCGGATGCACAAGATATGGCAGACGGTGATTGGCCCGGCCGGCTAGGCCGCATTGTAGCACACTGAGCTTCCCACTGCAACTTATGCTTCATGTCCATGTGCCGGTTCATGCATGAAGTACTCAAACTATGTATTTTTTGGCCTCTACTTAGCTTTTGCTGACAAATGTTACAGATAACACGAGTTGGGTCATCTTTATCGATCTGAAAAAATGCCCAGGCTATGCAAGGCTTAGCACCCATGCGACCTGAAGAGCCACCACGACTTGTGGTGAGAGGCAGAGTTGTGTTTGAGGATGCAGTTGTTGACGTGCTTCCAGTACTACGTCTCTGTCCAGGAAGGCGCAACCTGACCTCGTCGTCACTAGCATCTTCCTCCACCTCCTCTGCTGACCTCATCTCTTGGCTGACTGTGGGTTGACAGTAAGTGGGATCTCCGACCTCATCATCATCACCCTGTGCGTTATCACACCCGTCGTCCTCAGAGCCAACCTGTTCCTGCCCTGACAAAAAACTAAAGTTGTCGCTCCAATCAGGTATTTGAGTCTTATCATCGTCTTCCTCATTGTCTCCACCAACAGGAGTTACAGTTTGGGAATGAGAGTCTACATTATGGTCAGAACCTTCTGCGTCTGGTCCTGGATCCGACTCATAAAGATTCTGGGCATCAGTGCAGATCATTTCCTCGTCTGGATTCACAGAAGCGCTGGAGTCAACCTCTGATTCCCAGGCTATAGTATGAGTAAACAGCTCTGCAGACTCAACCATCTGTTCTACCTCATACTCAGACGGGCAGCTGGAGATTTGGGAGCTGTGAGGAAGCAAGTGCGATTTGGGTGACACCTTTGAGGACTGGAGTATTTGTGATGTTGAAGTTGATGTGGAGGAGAGCCCACTTAAAGGAGCACTTGATATCCGTTGAAGCACCTGCTGTTTTTGTGCCTCATCTGGAATTTGTAGCGATTGGCGTGGCCGTAAGAAAGGGATCTTATCACATTGTCCGCTAAAAGAAGTAGACATTTTAGTTTGGCTGGAAGATGGTCTTTCTTCTGCAGATGTTACTGTTGCTTTAACACCTACCCCACGGACACAACCTTTTTTCCCCTTCCCAACACGCCTATTCCCCTTTCCACCAGCAGCAGGCCTTTTTCCACTCATTTTGGTGGTTAACTAATTCACAACTCTGGAGTTGTTTGCACAAAAAAACAATGGATGGTAACCGAGCAGAGCTGAGTGGCCAAACTGTGGTATTAGGCCAAAACTATTGGCTGGGTTAGATGCAGAAAAAAATTATTTTGAATTTGCAACCTGATGGAGGTCAGTATAGATGGACTAATAAAAATAGTCCCACACACTGCTAGAAGCCCAAATATTTTTTCAGAGCTAGATGCAGAAAAAAATTATTTTTAATTTGCAACCTGATGGAGGTCAGTATAGATGGACTAATAGACCAAGTCCCACACACCGCTAGAAGCCCAACTATTTTTTCAGAGCTAGATGCAGAAAAAAATTATATTCAATTTGCAACCTGCTGGAGGTCAGTATAGAAGGACTAATAGAACAAGTCCCACACACTGCTAGAAGCCCAAATATTTTTTCAGAGCTAAATGAAGAAAAAAATTATTTTGAATTTGCAACCTGATGGAGGTCAGTATAGATGGACTAATAGACCAAGTCCCACACACCGCTAGAAGCCCAAATATTTTTTCAGAGCTAGATGCAGAAAAAAATTATTTTTAATTTGCAACCTGATGGAGGTCAGTATAGATGGACTAATAGACCAAGTCCCACACACTGCTAGAAGCCCAAATATTTTTTCAGAGCTAGATGCAGAAAAAAATTATTTTTAATTTGCAACCTGATGGAGGTCAGTATAGATGGACTAATAGACCAAGTCCCACACACCGCTAGAAGCCCAAATATTTTTTCAGAGCTAGATGCAGAAAAAAATTATTTTTAATTTGCAACCTGATGGAGGTCAGTATAGATGGACTAATAGACCAAGTCCCACACACTGCTAGAAGCCCAAATATTTTTTCAGAGCTAGATGCAGAAAAAAATTATTTTTAATTTGCAACCTGATGGAGGTCAGTATAGATGGACTAATAGACCAAGTCCCACACACCGCTAGAAGCCCAACTATTTTTTCAGAGCTAGATGCAGAAAAAAATTATATTCAATTTGCAACCTGCTGGAGGTCAGTATAGAAGGACTAATAGAACAAGTCCCACACACTGCTAGAAGCCCAAATATTTTTTCAGAGCTAAATGAAGAAAAAAATTATTTTTAATTTGCAACCTGATGGAGGTCAGTATAGATGGACTAATAGACCAAGTCCCACACACTGCTAGAAGCCCAAATATTTTTTCAGAGCTAGATGCAGAAAAAAATTATTTTTAATTTGCAACCTGATGGAGGTCAGTATAGATGGACTAATAGACCAAGTCCCACACACTGCTAGAAGCCCAAATATTTTTTCAGAGCTAGATGCAGAAAAAAATTATTTTTAATTTGCAACCTGATGGAGGTCAGTATAGATGGACTAATAGACCAAGTCCCACACACTGCTAGAAGCCCAAATATTTTTTCAGAGCTAGATGCAGAAAAAAATTATTTTTAATTTGCAACCTGATGGAGGTCAGTATAGATGGACTAATAGACCAAGTCCCACACACCGCTAGAAGCCCAACTATTTTTTCAGAGCTAGATGCAGAAAAAAATTATATTCAATTTGCAACCTGCTGGAGGTCAGTATAGAAGGACTAATAGAACAAGTCCCACACACTGCTAGAAGCCCAAATATTTTTTCAGAGCTAAATGAAGAAAAAAATTATTTTTAATTTGCAACCTGCTGGAGGTCAGTATAGAAGGACTAATAGAACAAGTCCCACACACTGCTAGAAGCCCAAATATTTTTTCAGAGCTAAATGAAGAAAAAAATTATTTTTAATTTGCAACCTGATGGAGGTCAGTATAGATGGACTAATAGACCAAGTCCCACACACTGCTAGAAGCCCAAATATTTTTTCAGAGCTAGATGCAGAAAAAAATTATATTCAGTTTGCAACCTGATGGAGGTCAGTATAGATGGACTAATAGAATGATGCTATGCCCAAAAGATTTTACTTCACTAGGTGCAGTAAAAAAATTGGTATTCTATACACAGGTGTTATATCTTGCAACACAGATAGGCTACTCCACTGACTAACACACTCTGCAATAGGCCAAAAAGGATTAGCTTTGCTAGATTCAGCCAAATGCTGTGAAAAAAACTTGCACAGCACTGGCACAGACCTGCCTGGCAAAAACTGATAGGAACTCATGTAACCTAGTCCTGAAAAGGACTCCAATTACAATTAGTCTTTACTCCCACAACCTATCTATTTAAGAGCACAGACCTCCCTGATAAAAGTCGTAGGAAATGCTGTAACCTAGTCCTTAAAAGGACTGCAATCACAACTATTCCCTACTCCCAAGCTATCTGTATATTTGTGCGAAAATTGGCTTGAAATTAACAAGGTATAGCGCACACAGCAACAGCGGTGCCGTCTAACACGCAGCTGCAGCAGTGAGAAAATGGTGGCGACGGGGAAAATGGCTTGGTCTTATAGGGCAAGGACATGTGACATACACTGCCAATGACACATGCCCTTGCTTGTGTGAAAAAAAGCACTTCGCTCCGTGTGTGCGCTGCTGATAGGCTGACAGATTGCACCTCCCCACTGCAAATGCGGGAAAGAGAAAAAAAAATGGAGATCTTCATTGTTCCTGCAGAGATCCATCCCCTGCCCCTCCCCCACCCCGCTGTACACTCAAACTGCGTATTAACATTAATTTTCATCATTACTGAGAAAAAATCCAGTTATGATTTTGGTGCACGAACAGTTATCGAACATAACCTCGAACAGCCGAATTTTTCTCAAATTGTTCGTGTTCGCCGAACGGCTCGAACACCGCCCAAAACAGCTCGAATTTGAGATTGGCGAACAGTTCGAGTAGAACAACGCTCATCTCTACTAATTAGCACACGTGTCTGCAATTGCTTACAGTGATATAAAGAGCCCTGACACACATCACCATCAATGAGTTTAACTGACAAACAAACAAATTCTTCCCTTATCACTCCTAAACACTTTTTGCATAATAATTTGGAACGCAGTGTACATGTGCTTTTCCACAAAACACCAGCGGTTCACGTAGTGAATCTTACAGTTTTAACTTGCCAACCGTGGTCTGTATGGAGTTGTTCAATAAAGGGCCCAAAATTAAGATAACATAGATGGGAGAGGTCTCTATGAATAGGAATTCCTAAGTATTTGATACCCTGTGAGGGACAGGCAAAGGGAAAGTTGGACTGGATGGAATCCTATATGGATTTGGGGAGGGAGACATCGAGGGCCTCAGACTTCGCTGCATTGATTTTAAAATTTGACCATGTAACAAAGTGATCTATTTCAGCCATAACAGCAGGGATGGATATATGTGATTGAGTGATATATACTAGGACATCATCAGCAAATAGAGAGCACTTGTACTCGGTGCCTCCCACCTCAATCCACCTAATATTGGGGTTATGGCGAATTGATGAGAGCAGGTGCTCCGTCACTAGGATGTATAAGAGAGGGGACAGAGAACATCCCTGCCTTGTCCCATTGGTGATTGTGAAAGGTGATGAAAATGTTCTGACGCACCCCCTGGGCCTTGGGACACCCGGAGCCGGACCCTTTTTGGTGGATGCTGGTGGTTGTAGTCTCCGTGGCGGCAACCCGGTTCCGTGGCTCAGGGCGGTCAAACCAGTGGCGGAACTATTTATGTGGTTTTCATGTTTAAATGTCCGACTACGCCACCCGTGGATTGCGGTCAGAGTGAACCGCCGCTCCAGGGCAGACCGCTGAGGCTGGTGTTGTGGGTGCAGCAGAGCGTAGCATAACTCCCCACGGGAGGAGTATAGCCTCAGGGCAGTGTATGCGGAGGATGAGGGTGATGGTGCAGGGCAGCAGCAGTAACGACACGGAGTCAGTGATGCAGTCCAGGGCCTTTACTCACAGTTCTTATTATCCAGACCACGTCTGCAGGTAACGGCTGCCCACGTCGTACTGTGCTCACCAGGTGAGGGGCTCAGACAACTCCCAGATAACTTTGGAGCACTTCACAGGACCCCCTTTGTGTGTCCTTTGTCTGGCCTTTCTTACCAACACTTCTGTCCGGCTGCCTCGGGCCTCCTCTTGGTAAACTTGGCGCCAGTTTCCCTGACCCTATGTGGTGCCTTCCTAGCGGGTGTAGCGAGGGGCTGCGCCACATAAAATGTCAGAGCCTCCGGTTTCTAGCTGAGGGTCGTTTCCTGCCTCCACTAGTTCGGGGACCGGTCTCCCCCTTTGGCCTGACCCCTCCACGCAGGTGGATTCGGGCGTGCGGTGGCGACTCGCCCGTCCGCACCCCTGGGATCCCTTCATTCCTCGTTCCTGGAGCCTTCTCCGCTCCTCTTCCTTCCTTCTCCCTCTTCCAGGCCTGGGCCTCTGTTACTAGGCCCGCCTCCGGAGCAGAGCTCATGCAGAGCCCCTGCTCCCTGCCACTTCTGCTCAGACTTCTCTGCACTGAACTAAGATGGTGCCCACCTTTTATACTCCCTTCTCAATGCACCCAGGAACTGCTTCCTCCCTGCTCCTGCACTACAGGGTTCCCCTTCCTCAGTGTTCCCTCCCCCCACTCCAGCCAGGGACAGGGACTGTCGTGCCCATCTCAGGGGCATATTGGTCGCCCTGCCCCACGGCAATGTGGTGTAATGCATGCAGGTGTCGGGTCCTGATCCACACTCCATCCTTACCTGAGAGTGAGATATCACACCTCTGGGTGAGGTGCAATACGTCTGTAGCAACTGAGCCCTCAGGGTGCTACAGTTCCATTTATCTTCAGCCTAGGTGACGTATTGCGATACAGGGCCGTGATTTTGGCTATAAAAGGGTCCCCTAGACCCCTACCCCAAGCTTTTTAAGAGAATCATATATGGCGTGCCAGGAGACTCTATGGAATGCTTTCTCAGCATCCAACGAGAGTATCTAATTACAAATTTTTAACTGCATCTAGCCCAGGAAATACTTTGTGCCTAGTAGCAGTGTCTGCTAGTCAGCGGATTATCCCGGCTGTTAAGCAAGCTACACCACCTGTAGTTTAGACACTTAATTTTTTCAAAGGAAATGATTCGGGACCATGGGATACTTAGTGAAGAGCATCAGGAGGCACCCCAAGGCATAGGGGCTGGGACTGGCATTAGGATGCCTTGCGGTGGACAGCCGAGCTCGATCCTTATAAAAGCTTTTTAACTGCAGCAGCTTTAGTGGACGCTACTGGAGCTGGAATTACGCGGCTGCTGGCATGAGACTTGCCCTCCAATAGATCCTTGTAAATGGATTTAAAGTGTATTCATTCAAATTAGAGAGACAATTTAAATTAAAAAGCTTAGAGCTGCCTCCACCACAGGGGGGCTCGCTCGACCCACCAGCGGACAGGCACCAGTATTGGGAGAGGGGGGCTGGCCGTCAGGGTTCACCGCGGCTCTGGCACAAACCCGGCGACACGGAGGTGGCACGGGCAGGAGCGGACTGGCCGTGTCGGCTTCTCACTTTTTGGATTTTAGAAGGGCATGACATGCCTATATCTGTGTCTCCCCCTCCTTTTACTCCTCCACCTCTTTTATTTTCGCATGACTATATGTACTTGTCACTTTTCCATGTGTTAGTTATGTCTTCTGAGCAGTTTGTCAGCTTTTGGACACCTTTGAAGGTGTTTTCTATGTGTTTCTATGTGTTTTTGTTTGCCTGCCATTGTTTTTAACGGTGTTCGAAGGTGTTCGACGAACAGTTCGACGAACAGTTCGGCGAACACACGGGTGTTCGACGAACCGAACCGAACTCGAACACTACGGGGGTGGCTCAACACTACCTGTTAGGTTTAATAAGTGGGATTTCTTGCCTTATAAATGGGGTTGGGACCATCAGTTGTGTTGTGCAGAAGTCAGGTGGATACACAGCTGATAGTGTTAAGCATCTCTGGGAACTCCTTCAAGATTGTTGGAAGACCATTTCCGGTGACTACCTCTTGAAGCTCATCAAGAGAATGCCAAGAGTGTGCAAAGCAGTCATCAAAGCAAAACTTGGCTACTTTGAAGAACCTAGAATATAAGATACATTTTCAGTTGTTTCACACTTTTTTGTTAAGTATTTAATTCCACATGTGTTAATTCATAGTTTTGATGCCTACAGTGTGAATGTACAATTTTCAAAGTCATGAAAATACAGAAAAATCTGTAAATGAGAACGTGTGTCCAAACTTTTGGTCTGTACTGTATGTTCAAGAATGTCTAGTTTGTGCAAAACATAATCCTGGTAGGCCTATTCGAGTCCCACGAAAATGCACACCAAAACCAGATTACCCATTTCAGAGACTGCAGGTGGACTACATACAGCTACCTAAGGTGGGTAATTATGAATACACCCTGGTATGCATTGGCGGTGATTAAAGCAAACACAAAAACTACTGCTAAAAAATTGATCAGTGAGGTGGTTTGTAGATATGGAGTGCCCGAAACTATAGAAAGTGACAGAGGAACCCACTTTACTGGAGAACTAATGAAACAAATCATGGTCACTCTTGGGATAGAACAGGCTTTCCATGTTCCCTATCATCCACAAAGTCATGGGAAGGTGGAACGCCTCAATGGTACCTTGAAACTAAAAATCCAAAAGTGCATGGAAGAAACACACTTGTCCTGGGTAGATTGTTTGCCCACAGCATTATATTCATTGAGGACCGGGGGGAGGGAGAAGCTGTCCGCATATGAAATACTGTTTGGTAGTGTCCCTAAGACAGGGTTGTATTTCCCACAGCAGCTGCAGGCCTCCTATGGTTCTCTCACTGAATATGTTCTGGAGTTGCATAAACATTTGACTGTTACTCATAATCGTGTTCTTTCCTCTATCCCAGACCCCAATTGCCTCAGCGGCACTCACATTTTGGTACCAAGAGACTGGGTCGTGGTAAAGAGACATATGAGGAGACCACTGGAGCACAGATACAGTGAACCATTCCAAGTGCTGTTAACCACTGCCACTTCTGTCAAGCTTCAAGGCAAGGACACTTGGATCCACGCCAGCCATTGTAAAAAGGTTTTGAACCCCAGCAGCAGCAAAGATGATGACCCTGTTTGTATGGACTATGGTGATAGCAACTGTACCCCTTGCCCTAACTCTCCATGAAGTACTTAAAGAGAACTGGGATAACAAACTGATAAAGCATCACCAAGTCTTACTCCAAGACATGAACTCTAATGACCGTCCTAAGAACTGTTGGATATGCACCTGTGTCACCCTGACCTGGATGCCACAAGTGTAATTAAAGCTGTGTCTGAGAGCAAGGGGGAGGTTCTCTAGTCAGGGGAACATTAGCATGCAATGCCTCCTGTCTCAGGCCAGTAGGGGGGAGCTGGCTGCCCCTATAAAAGCTGGTACTGAGAGCAGGGTTAGGGAGAACTGGACGACCTGCCTCAGCACTGAGAGGTGTCCCAGAGCAGGGACAGAAAGTTGCATTGTAACCTAAGAGGAAGTGTGGCAGGAGGAGAGCCACAAGCCAGAGACAAGAGGCACAGTGAGCCTGTCTTGGCAGAGAAAAGACTTAATTTTACCAGACTTTGGTGTCTGAGGCTGGAAGGATTCCACATCCCCGAGCAGAGAACCAGTCCGCAAGGGACTGTATATTCCTTGGCCTAAGAAGCCTGAAGGCCCTGCCACAACCGAAGGGACCAGTAAAGCCGTACAAGGCTGGGAGCAAAAAGGAACCCACGTCGCAGGCCATACAGGCGAGAATACACGGAAAGCTCGGAAACGTGGGCTGTTATCCTATCAGGAGGAGATAGCCAGAAGGAGCGCAGAAAGCACGGTAGGCCTACACCCTCACCCTGACCAGGGCCAATTTCCCCGTTGCTCTCAGACATCCAGGTCCCCTCCTAGCCGGGACTGTTTGTGGGTCAATTTACCTGTTTTAGTAAAGACCCTGGACTGCAACCTGTTGTCTGTGTGCTCCTTGCTCCTCCAGCACTACCAGCACTGGGACTCTCACTACCATCACTCCCACCATCCACTATACTGCGCTGGGGCCGCACTCTTCCCGTGGGGAGTCACACTACCCTAGCTGCACACCTCATCAGCCCCAGCGGTCTGCATGCAGCGGCGGTTCCTAATAACCGCAATCCACGGGTGGCGTAGTCGGACATAAACATCAGTACATAACGGACTACCACTGGCCTGACCACCCTGAGCCACGGAACCGGGTTGCCACTACTACTCCCATCGTTTCCCTAATTGCCCGGATCCGAGTGCCCCACGGCCCAGGGGGCGAGTCTGCTTTGGCGTAGTCGGCAGGATTTCGTGCCCGCAACCACCGGGTACTGCGTACCTGAAAAAGACTTTTGTAACTTACCTGTGGCGAAGTTTCCCACCGTCCGGAGTCGTTTCCCGCCATCCGGAGCCGATTCCCGCCATCAGACGCCATCTTGGACCGTTTCCTGCCGTCTTCCCGCCATCCGCAGCTGCTTCCCGCCATCGGACGCCATCTTCAGGACGCCGCGCGGGAAGAAGAGGGGCGTGGACGTCCAAACCGCGCGAGATCCGAAGCTCCGCCCCACGCACCGACGCTGCGCAAGGTCCTGGAAGGGAGAGAGAGCGACGCTGACGTCATCAGGACGCGACGCCAGGTCCTCGTCCATAGCAGCAGCAGCGGAGCCGCGGCCTACAGAAGAGGATCGTCGGAAGGTAGGCCACGCTTAACTAGGGGGGAGGAAGATGTCGGATACAGAGGCGCCCACTACCACCAACGCGGCTGCAGCAGCGGTAATGCCCTTTTCCTTGCCCTACATCCCTGGAGCGGCCTGGCTGCCCAAGTACTCAGGGGAGCCCCATGCCCTAACTGACTTCAAGGAAAGGCTATACAGTTTGTTCCAGGTTTACCCCCTGACAGAGGAGCAGAAGGTCAGCATATTGACAGGGCAGTTAACTGGCGCAGCCCAAAGGGAGGTAAAATCATGGCTCACTGAGGAGAAAAGGACTGTGAAGGGTATTCTGGCCCGGCTGCGGGGTACCTTTGACACACATACCTCCGCTGAGATTAAAAGGAGGTTCTATGGATGTAAGCAGCGGGCACAGGACAGCATTAGAGACTATGCCCTAAATCTGCAGGAAGCCTTGAGGGCTATTCAACAAACTGACCCTGGCAGTGTGCAGGAAACCGATAAGCTGCTAACAGAACAATTCATAGAAGGTCTGCTGTCTAGCGCCCACAGGGCCCAACTGCGCCTCATGTTCTTTCAGAACCCCGACCTGACCTTTGCCCAATTTAAGGACAGGGCCATAAGGGTGCTCCGTGAATCTGCAACCAGTGGCGCTATAAACCCCCGGCGCCCTGCTATCACCTACCACCAGGAGGCGGCGCCCTCCTCTATGGACTCCGTGGAGGCTGATGCACTGAACCAAGCCCCGTCGAAAGATCTGCACCACCAAGTCCAGGAGCTGACCAGGAGCGTCGCGGCGTTGACCAGGACCGTCCAGGCGTTGCAAGTGGACCCGTCAAGACCCATCGAGCTGGCTTCAAGTCCGGAGGATGTCCCGTGGCGTCGACAGAGGAGGATCCCGTCGTTCCGAGGGAGGCCCACAGACCGCTACGCAGAGGATGGACAGCCCATTTGTCGTCGATGCAACCAGCCCGGACACATTTCCAGGTACTGTAATTTAAACGGGTCCAACCTGGGGCAGAGGGCCAACCCCCAGGCATAAGATCACCAGGCCCTTATAATTGGCGTGATAAGTACGTTGGGGGGCGCCCGGTTTTACCCGTGGTGCTGGACGGTATCCCCATGAGTGCCTTGCTGGATACTGGGTCACAAGTAACCACTATCCCTTATGTACTTTTTAAGCAGTATTGGACTGATGCTGATATCACACGGTATCCAGACAGTAACTTGAGCATCATCGCCAGTAATGGCTTACCCGTGCCGCAGATGGGGTTCAAGGAGATGACCATTAAAATTGGTAAAGTTGAACTACCGGCACAGGGAGTGATTATTGTGGACATTGACCGTCGTGAAAGTCACCCTAAAATAACTGTGGGTACTAATGTAATTGAAAATTGTCTTTCAGAGGTAATTGTAATTCTACAACAGGTGGCGGTGAATGCTAGTTCCAGCCAACAGAGAGTCCTCAACAAGGAGATAAAAGCCCTGATGAGACGGCAGCAGGTAGAACTGTCTGGTGGTGAGATCGGTAGCGTAAGACTGAGTGACCCATTCCCCATTTCCATGCCTCCCAAAAGTGAAATGATGATCTGGTGTCGGACTGCAATCGGGTTGAGAGGTAGAGACTACCAAGCCATGGTAGAACCCGTGTACTCAGACAGCAGGCCCACCATTTTGACAGCCCGGGGGGTGGTTGATGTCCGTCATGGGAGGGTGCCCGTCCGCATCCTCAACATTGGGGAGAGGGAAGTACACTTACCCAGGTACGCTACACTCGCCAAACTGTTTGTTGTCGAACACAAAGCTATCAGGGCCGTGGAACCCTTGCCTCCATCTCCTCAGGCGGAGGGTAATGGCTCCCAGAAACAAAAGGAGGACTGGTGCCAGAAACTCCACGTGGGTGCTGACTCCACTCCCCTGCACCAAAAACAAGGAGTCTACCGGGTGGTACAGGAGTACGAGAGAGTCTTTAGTAAACACCCGCTAGACTTCGGCAGAGTAAAAGGGATAGAACACCACATCCCCACAGGGAGCCACCCACCGATAAAAGAAAGACACAGACCTGTACCCCCTGCACATTATCAGAACGCAAAGGGCATGCTAAGAGAGATGAAAGAAGCTGGGGTTATTAGAGACAGCTGTAGCCCCTGGGCAGCCCCTTTGGTTCTGGTCAAAAAGAAAGACGGCACCATGAGAATGTGCGTGGACTATAGACAAATCAACCGTATCACTCACAAAGACGCATATCCGCTGCCTAGAATAGAAGAGTCTTTAGCCGCACTAAAATCTGCTAACTTCTTTTCTACTTTGGACCTTACTAGCGGGTACTGGCAGGTTCCTGAGGCAGAGGCTGACAAGGAGAAGACCGCCTTCACCACCCCGATGGGACTGAGCGAATTCAATTGCATGCCTTTCGGGCTCTGCAACGCACCAGGGACCTTCCAGCGGCTGATGGAATGCTGTCTAGGGCACCGAAACTTCGAGACGGTCCTCCTTTACCTGGACGACGTGATCGTCTATTCGAAGACCTACGAGGACCATCTAAAGCACCTGGCCGAGATGTTCGAAGCCCTGGCAGGCTATGGCCTGAAGGTGAAACCATCGAAGTGTCACCTGCTGAAACCAAAGGTCCAGTACCTAGGGCACGTGGTAAGCGCGGAAGGAGTGGCCCCCGACCCTGACAAGGTCACGGCAATCAAGAGCTGGCCAAGCCCCTCGAACATCAAAGAGGTGAGACAGTTTCTCGGGTTGGTAGGCTACTACCGAAGATTCATCCCCGGGTTCACCAAGATGGCAGCTCCTATGCAGGACCTCCTGATCGGACAGTCCAAGTCCAGAAGTCAAAAGCCACCCTTCAAGTGGGATAAACCGGAAGAGGAGTCCTTCCGCCAGCTAAAGATGGCCCTCACAGGGGACGAGATCCTGGCCTACCCTGATTATGGCCAGCCTTTCATTCTCCACACAGACGCCATTAATATAGGACTGGGAGCCGTACTGTCCCAAAACCAACAGAGCAGAGAACGGGTGATCGCATACGCCAGCCGGAAGCTGAGGCCCACCGAGAGGAACCCGGAGAATTACAGCTCCTTCAAGCTAGAATTCTTGGCGGTGGTGTGGGCCGTGACGGAACGCTTCAAGCATTACCTGGCCTCCGCAAAGTTCACCGTGTACACGGACAACAACCCGTTGACACACCTGGACAATGCAAGACTGGGTGCCCTGGAACAGCGGTGGATGGCCCATCTCTCCAACTATGACTTCGTGATCAAGTACCGGGCAGGCAAAACCAACGCCAACGCGGACGCCCTATCAAGAATGCCTCACTTACCTGAAGGTGATGAAGACCCAGAAGAGCTGGAGGAGGTAGAACTCCCCGCGTTTCACCGGTATGGAGCCGCTCAACACTCTCACCGCGTGAAGGAGGAGGATCTAACAACTGTGATGATGAATCCCCTACCTCACCACAGCTGGGCCGAGACCCAAGATAGTGACCCTGCAGTCCGCCTGGTGAAAGATCTGCTGACCCGGGAAGACGCCCGCCTAGATCCAGATGCCCCAGAGGAAGCCAAGCAGCTATGGAAGGAGAAGAGCAGGCTGTTCCTCTACGAAGGCAAGTTGTGCAGAAGGATTGTTAACCACCGGACGCACGAGCTGACCTGGCAAGTCGTGGTCCCAAGGCGAGATGCAGCTATGGTCCTGGGGGCTTACCATGACAGAGCAGGACACTTCGGTTGGAAGAAACTGGAGTTCCTACTAAGAGGAAGGATCTTTTGGGTCGGCATGAGAGGAGCTGTGGAAAAATGGTGCAGAGACTGTGGCCCTTGTCAACTAAGGAGGAAGGACCGTACCAGCCAGAAGACACCCTTGAGGCCCATCGTCACCACGCAGCCTCTTGAGCTGGTAGCTCTGGACCACGTCAAATTGGCTCCAAGCCGGTCCGGATACATCTACGCCCTGACAATCGTGGACCACTATTCCCGTTTTCTAGTGGTGGTCCCGGTAAAGGACTTGACAGCCCAAACAGCGGCCAGAGCCTTCCAACAATACTTCTGCCGTCCTCACGGGTATCCGGAACAGGTCCTGACAGACCAGGGTCCAGCGTTCGAAGCTGAAATCTTCCAGGAGTTCTGCAACCTCTATGGCTGTAAGAAGATTCGTACAACGCCTTACCACCCCCAAACCAACGGGATGTGTGAGAAGATGAACAATATAGTCATTGATCTCCTGAAGACGTTGCCCCTGGAGGAACGCAGCCTGTGGCCAGAAAAATTGCCGGACCTGGTAGACATGTACAACAACATCCCGGTGAACGCTACAAACTGCACCCCGGCTTACCTGATGCGAGCTAGACCAGGTAAGCTGCCCGTAGACCTGGAGATGGGAGTCCTAATACCTGAGGACACCTCCCCGGATGCGGACTGGGATACGGAAAGGCAACTGCAGTACAAGAAGGTACAGGACGGTGTGGAGAAGAGCCTGGCCCAGGTGAGAGAGAAGCAAGAGAGACTCTTCAATCAACACGCCCCTGCTGGTCCCCTAGAACCTGGTGAGCAAGTCCTAAAGCGAAAAAGAAGGCTACATAAGTTGGACGACCAGTGGGAAAGGGAACCCTATACCGTACTGCAGTCTGACCACGACAACCCAAAGGTGTGCGTAATCACCAAGGACGGAGGAGAAACCACTAGTGTCGTCTCCAGAGACCACCTCAAAAGGTGCCCCGAGCAACTCCGTAGTGCAGAAGAGGATCAGAGTGACCTTAAACCCGCAGAGGACAAGGAAGAAATGATCAGCACCGTTCTCGGAGAGTTCCCTCAGTCCTGGACTCGCATAAATGATGCTATAGTGGTACCCGTCCTGCACTTCCTGCAACCGGCACAGCAACAACCAACACCACAGCCGGAAGGTGAAGAGGAGCAAGCGGTTCCAGAGGCAGAAGAGCCTGTTCCAGCAGCCCAGGAGAGTCAACCCTCTGCTGACAGTGAGCCTGCCATGCCTGCGGTAAGCCAAAGAACCCGCAGACAGCTGCCTGCCCTACCTGTACACCCAGCTGGTAGCTGTACCCCTAACGCTAGTGGGGAAAGCCAGGTTGGTCCACCACCAGACAGTGAGCTACGTAGGTCAACCAGGAGCACAAAGGGACAGATACCCGCTCGCTGGAGAATATAGAGTGTGCTAAATTGTAAATAACCCTGTTGCCAAATGTTGAAATGTTTGCCAAGTTACCTGCATGTTTATTAATAGTGTGTTTCAGTTTCTTGTAGCTACCGTAAGGACTCACAGGTTATGGACTTTTTATAACCGTGACCTTGTATGGACTGCATTCGGAGCCTAACCCAGGAATGATCTAAGTGTTGTGTTCTGCTACCAGAGCTAAGGAAAGAGAGGAGATCTGTCCCTACGATAGAACTCAGCTTAATCCCTACGATGTAACAGGGAACCTGATCCTGCGATCAGACCTGCTAAAGTCCTAAGCTAGTCTGTACGGAGACCTATAGATATGGGGAAGGAATCCCTACAAGTACTAAGGACTGGGAGGAAAATGGGACACCTCCTAACAGAAATAGTAGCAGACAGACGAACAAACAAAATATATAGAACAAAGAGGTCCGTAGACCAAGCAAACTAACAGAGTTAGATACAGAGCACAGGCTAGCTAGAAAGTAGTTATACAATGAAGTCCAGCAAAGCCAGAAGGGCGGAGCAGGATTAAATAGGCCAACAAGGTCATGTGACCAGCAAAGGAAAAAACCTAAGAGCAAGGTTCTAACAGTACCCCCCCTTCTAAGAGGATCCTCCGAATCCCCTAGGACCAGGCTTATCAGGAAATCTCCTGTGAAACGCTCTGATAAGTCTGGACGCGGAAACATCATCCGACCTCACCCAAGAGTTATCCTCGGGTCCGAAACCTTTCCAGGCCACAAGATACTGCAAACTACCTCTATACCGTCTAGAGTTAAGGATGCGAGAAATTTCATATTCCCCGTCCTCCACCACCGGAGGAACAGAGGCAGAGGCGTCACAATCCGATACAACAGCTTTTTTCAACAGAGAGACATGAAATACCGGATTAATTCTCCAGGAGGTAGGAACCTCCAACCTAACAGCAGATTGGTTGACAACCTGAAGCACCTTAAAGGGCCCTACAAACTTGGGACCCAATTTCTTAGAAGGAATCCTCAACCGCAGATTCCTAGAGGACAACCAAACCATGTCACCAACAGCGAACAAAACCTCCTGTCGTTTCCTATCAAAGTAGTCTTTAGATTTTCTGTTGGCCTCCTGAAGATTACCACGCACATCCGTCCAAACTCTCTCCAAATCACCGGAAAAATTCTCCTCCTCAGGCACGGCAGATCCCAACTTGGAGAACGACCCAAACGACGGATGTCTCCCAGAACAACAAAAAAAAGGCGAACAACCAGCAGAAGAAGATGTATGATTGTTCAGAGCAAATTCAGCAAGTGGTAGAAACTCAGACCACCCCTCTTGATTGTCTGCCACAAAACAACGCAAGAACTGCTCAACATCCTGGTTTTTCCTTTCTGTCTGGCCATTAGATTCAGGATGATATCCGGACGAGAACGACAAATGAACTCCCAACCTGTCACAAAAGGCACGCCAAAAACGAGCCACGAACTGAGGACCCCTATCAGAAACAATGTCAGTAGGAACGCCATGAAGTCTGACAATTTCCTTGACAAAGGCCTTAGCGAGAGTTTTAGCGCAGGGCAGTTTGATGAAGGGAACCAAGTGACACATCTTGCTAAAACGGTCCACGACCACCCAGATGACAGTAAAACCCTCAGAGGGGGGAAGGTCAGTTATAAAGTCCATAGCCAAATGTGTCCAAGGAGCACTGGGAACCTCCAAAGGACAAAGCAACCCCGCAGCAGGAGTATGTGAGGACTTAGATCTAGCACATATAGTACATTGACGCACCCACTTAATGACTTCCTTCTGCCATCCAGGCCACCAAAAACTGCGACCCACCAGTCTCTTGGTCTCAGAGATTCCGGGATGACCTGCCAACCGAGATTCGTGACACTCAACAAACAAATCTCTCCTAAAGGTCCCAGGCACAAACAACCTCCCATGAGGAGTGTTAGATGGGGCATTCTCCTGTGCTTTAAGAATCTCATCTTCCAAAACGGAGTCCAAAGCAGCTATCACAACACCTTCTTGTAAAATGTTCTCCTCTTTCTCAGCACCGACTATGGGAGAAAAACTGCGAGACAAGGCATCCGCCTTAACATTCTTAGTACCAGGGATGTAAGTAACGGAGAAATTAAACCGCGAGAAAAACAGTGCCCACCTAGCCTGACGGGCATTCAGGCGCTTGGCAGCATCAAGATATATCAGATTTTTATGATCCGTAAGAACCTGAACGGGAAATTCCGCACCTTCCAAGAAGTGGCGCCAGTGTTCAAATGCGAGTTTATGTCACGCTGTCTCTGTATACTGGAGGTAGGAGGCCTAAGCTGACCCTAAGCTGGGGCCCTGACTAATCCCTCAACCTGGAGGTACTGTTAAAGGTACAGAGGTCCAGGCCGCCAGCGTAACCCCTACCTCCTGAAGATCCCTGCACCTCAGTAATCTAGTCCTGAGAAGGACCCCGATCACAACCAAAGGGAACAAGAAATAATATGCCCAAACACAGTATTTAGACGAACGAGACAGTACAAGGGAAAAACCAAAACCACCTTGAATACAAACAACTTCTCAACTACAACAGAGGGAAAACCAACGGGAAAGGAGATAAATGATAAAGCGAGGAAAGGGAAAAAACACTTCCAAATACACTTATCTCAGCAACTCCAAACACCACGATCCGCTCTGTCAGTCTGAATGAAATGCTTTCACCGACACCTCCCAAACAGACCAGCAGGTATATGAAGGAGTCTAACTACAGAAGTATTGATTGCAGCTGGGCGAGGCTGGACCTCATCTAGCCCAGAGAGAGAGAGAGAATTAACTCCCTCACTGCCGAGAAACACAAAGCACCAACAAGTCAGCTGCGAGAAGTCAGGCTGTGTACTCGTGACGATCTTCGTGGCAACACACCCGTGACAGTTTAATAGCCAATAATTCCCGATTACCAATATCGTAATTCAGTTCAGTCTCCGAAAATTTTTTTGAAAAAAAGGCACAGGGATGTAATCCATCCCCGTTATCCTGAGACAATACTGCGCCAACCCCCACAGAGGAAGCATCAACCTCAACCAAAAACGGCTTAGTCACATCAGGCTGCATAAGGATGGGAGCAGAGGTGAACCTCTCCTTGAGATACACAAAAGCTTCAATGGCCTCAGAAGACCACTGAACCGCATCAGCACCTTTCCTGGTGAGATCGGTCAGAGGTTTGACAATACTAGAAAAATTTTTTATGAATTTTCTGTAATAATTGGCGAAACCTAAAAACCTCTGTATCGATTTCAAACCAATAGGCCTAGGCCATTCCTGTACAGCTTGAACTTTAACCGGGTCCATCTCAAAACCTTCGCTGGAGATAATGTAACCCAAAAAACTAATTCTCTGTACAGCGAACTCACATTTCTCCAGCTTAGCAAAAAGCGAATTGTCCATTAATAACTGTAATACCTCACGTACGCTCCGCCAATGAGACTCCAGATCCGGCGAATAAATCAAAATGTCATCCAAATACACAACCACATTTTTGCCGATCAAAGGTCTAAGGATGTCATTAATAAGATTCTGAAAAAATGCAGGAGCATTAGTAAGACCAAAAGGCATAACCAGATTCTCAAAATGACCCACAGGAGTGTTAAAAGCAGTCTTCCATTCGTCACCCTCCTTCATGCGCAACAGATTGTATGCCCCCTTAAGGTCAATTTTAGAGAACCACTTGGCCCCCATTAACTGGTTAAACAGATCAGGAATCAATGGCAGTGGGTAAGGATTGCGTACAGTAATTTTGTTAATCTCACGAAAATCCAGACAAGGACGTAAACCGCCGTCCTTTTTTTTTACAAAAAAAAATCCAACCGCCACAGGAGACTTAGAGGGCCTAATGTGACCGGCGGCCAAACTTGTCTGTATGTATTCCTCCAAAGCCTTCCTCTCAGGAATAGTAAGGTTAAATAAACGACTTTTAGGAAGAGTCGCTCCAGGGACAAATTCAATAGAACAATCATAGTCTCTATGGGGAGGCAAAACCTGCGATTCCTTCTCAGAAAAAACTCTCCAAAAATCCTGAATAGGAACAGGCAATTCTCCCCTATCTAAAGCTGCAATACGCCCGTTACAACACTTGTCATAACATTTATGGCTCCAGGATTTAATTTCACTGGTAGACCAATCCAGTACAGGATTGTGAAATTTTAACCAGGGCAATCCCAATATTACTGGAGAAGGCAAGTTATTCAAAACTACCAAATCCAATTTCTCATGGTGAACACCATTAATATTGAGAGGAAATTCACAGACCTTGAGAGTAATATTCTTCAAAGGGGAACCATCCACAGAAACCACAGCAATAGGGGATGATAAAGGTTCGGGTTTTAAATTGAGTCTTTCCAAGAATCCCCCATCAATTACATTCAGAGTAGACCCACAATCAACAAACACCCGAAATTCCATTAATTTTTCCTGAGCAATCGTGGAAGCAGCTAAAAATACACCCTTGGAATTTAAACAGGCAATACGGGCATGACTGACCATTTTTTTTTCTTTCTTCATACGAAGCTCACAGCCTTTAATCAAATGACCAGATTTTCCGCAATAGAAACACAAGCCTTCAGAAAATCTACGGTCTTTTTCTTGAGAGCGAGGTGCCACCGATCCAATCTCCATCGGTTCACCACTGTTAGTACACACATTCTCATAACCAGAAACTGACATAGCAGAGGATTTGCTCTCATTAACCCTTGCACGCAGTCTCCTATCCACCCGTATAGCTAATTGCATAGCCTGTTGCAAATCTTCAGGTGTAGGATAAGCAATTAGCAGGTCTTTAACACTAGAACTACTGATGGAGTCATTTTGACTCCTTTCGTTTTTTATTTCTCTTCTGTGACTACATTTTTCAGAATTCCGGCTTGAAACTCGGTGACTTTTCCTCAAATATGATGTGAAAAAAGATTTTGTGAGAATAAATAATTTTGGTGAAAAATTTGCGCGTTTTTTTCAAAATTTACCAAGAACTACTGAAGGGAGTCATTTTGACTCCCTACTATATTTTTAGGTCCTTTTGTCACTAAATGTTGCTATAAAGTTTTGTGCATAATTTTTTCACTCTGTCTTATTTACCTTGATGTTCATATAGATGTAGTTCAATTTACATGTCAACTTTTCACATTTTCCTTGTGTTTTACCTGCTTGTATTACTGTGTAATGCTGAACAAACTCTATCTGATGAGGAGCTAGATGCATTCATTGCGATATTCTATGCTCGTGGAATATCTGGCACGAACCGTCACTCGATTAGCAGTATTTGGTGTAATGACTGGGGAATACCGTTTTGCAAAGCGACAATGTCTAGGGACCGCTTTGTTGAAATTATGAGGTTTCTCAGATTTGATGAGAAATCTACTCGATCGGAGAGACTGCAAACGGACAAGTTTGCTCTATTTTCTACTGTGTGGGACAGGTTTATTGAAAATTGTATTGCGTGTTACAAACCTGGCCCATACATAATGGTGGATGAGCAACTTTTCCCAAGCAAAACTAGGTGTCCATTCACGCAGTACATGCCTTCCAAACCAGATAAATATGGCCACAAATATTGGCTAGCTGTTGATAAGAGGAGCAAATATCTGGCAAATGGCTTCCCTTATCTAGGCAAAGATGACACACGCCGTGCTGAGGACCGTTTAGCTGACCATGTGGTAATGAAGTTATTGGACCCGTTTTTGAAAAAAGGTCGCAATGTTACAACCGATAATTATTTTACTTCAGTAAAATTAGCTAAACAGCTAAAAAGCAAAGGAACAACCATCGTGGGAACACTGAACAAGATAAGGCGAGAAGTGCCTAAAGAAATAAAATCCATGAAAGAGGAATTGTACAACACTAAAGTGTTTAGAAATGAAGACAATTTTACACTTACAGTATATCAAGGAAAGCCCAACAAAAATGTTGTCATTTTGAGTTCCATCCATCCAGATGTTGTTGTTGCGTCTGATTCCGCTAAAAAAACTCCAGAAACGGTAAAGTTTTACAATGAAACAAAATATGGAGTGGATCAGATGGCACGAAAATATACCACACGAACATGCACAAGGAGATGGCCTGTTCATGCATTTGAAAATGCCTTAGACTTTGCGGGTATAAATGCATGGATAATATTCAAGGAGATTACCAACCAAAAAATGTCACGCAAGGCATTTTTGCAAACGCTTGTGAGAGAGTTGAGTGGTCCTTATGTCACAGATAGGGAAAAGGGTTCCACGTCCCAAGTTTCTACATGCTCAGAAGTGATGGTTCAAACAAAATTTTGCCAGATCAAAGAAAAGTGCAAGAAAAATAGATCTGTCGGAAATTGTAAGACTTGTGGTAAGTCTTTGTGTGGGCAATGTACTGCCATAAATCAAAGGCAATGCCTAAAATGCGAAACACCAAATGTTTAGAAGGTGAATTCTGCGCCATATTTTCATTTTTATGCTCCTCCACCTACATTTTCTCTGCTTTTTGTTCTTCAGTTGTTGTTTATATGTGTGCACTTGAATAAAAAAAAATGTTTGAAAAACGTCTATTATAATTATTGTTATTTTCTGTAGAAAAATAAGAAAAGCAGAAAAAAAACAATCAAAAGCATTACTGTTGGATCTCACAATAATAATACATTACAAAAAATATAATTATTAATAAATAACCACAAATGAAACTCTAAAAATAAACGAAAACAAGCAAGGAGTCAAAATGACTCCTTTCAGTAGTTCTAGGCGGGGTCACGAGTCCAGTAGTCCTAGTGTTAACCCTTTCATTGAGCCCAGCAAGAAATAGACTTTTCAGAGCAGAATCGTTCCACCCTGTTTGAGTAGACCAACGACGGAAATGAGTACAATATTTTTCCACATTACCTGATCCCTGTCTCAAACGTCTTAACTCAGTCTCAGCTGATGAGACACGGTCAGGATCATCTTATAATAGTCACAAAGCAGAAAAAAAAACTATCCACTGATCTGAAGCATGTATCACTAGGTTGCAAAGAAAAGGCCCACTCCTGAGGCTCTTTGCGCAAAAGTGACATTATGAACCCTATGCGCTGGGATTCATCCCCAGAGGACTTGGGTCTCAAACGAAAATACAATAAGCAAGCATTTTTAAATGAAAAAAATTCTCGGTGTTCACCAAAAAATAAATCCGGCAAACATACCTTAGGCTCCAAGAAATGTGCGCCAGGACAGTTACTCACGTGCTGACGGAGCTCGGCCACCTCCAGAGAGAGTCCCTGCAGGCGTTTAGCCAAATCCAGAACCGACACCATGATGGAACAGAAAAATCTTTCCTTAGAGCATTTGCTGGGCTGGACTTACTGTTGTGTTCTGCTACCAGAGCTAAGGAAAGAGAGGAGATCTGTCCCTACGATAGAACTCAGCTTAATCCCTACGATGTAACAGGGAACCTGATCCTGCGATCAGACCTGCTAAAGTCCTAAGCTAGTCTGTACGGAGACCTATAGATATGGGGAAGGAATCCCTACAAGTACTAAGGACTGGGAGGAAAATGGGACACCTCCTAACAGAAATAGTAGCAGACAGACGAACAAACAAAATATATAGAACAAAGAGGTCCGTAGACCAAGCAAACTAACAGAGTTAGATACAGAGCACAGGCTAGCTAGAAAGTAGTTATACAATGAAGTCCAGCAAAGCCAGAAGGGCGGAGCAGGATTAAATAGGCCAACAAGGTCATGTGACCAGCAAAGGAAAAAACCTAAGAGCAAGGTTCTAACACTAAGACTGTGAAGGACTTGGGGTAGGACAGACCCCCACCTGGTTAAGGCTCCCGTTGTTTTGGTGATATGGACACCCGGTCACAGGCCACACTGTGACCTTAAGAACTCAATTTGTGCGTCATCTGTCTATTAATGTTTTATTGTTATGCATATTGTCTTTTTTTATTGTTTAGTCCCGGAGTACTAAATTTCACTAGGGGGGAATGTGTCACCCTGACCTGGATGCCACAAGTGTAATTAAAGCTGTGTCTGAGAGCAAGGGGGAGGTTCTCTAGTCAGGGGAACATTAGCATGCAATGCCTCCTGTCTCAGGCCAGTAGGGGGAGCTGGCTGCCCCTATAAAAGCTGGTACTGAGAGCAGGGTTAGGGAGAACTGGACGACCTGCCTCAGCACTGAGAGGTGTCCCAGAGCAGGGACAGAAAGTTGCATTGTAACCTAAGAGGAAGTGTGGCAGGAGGAGAGCCACAAGCCAGAGACAAGAGGCGCAGTGAGCCTGTCTTGGCAGAGAAAAGACTTAATTTTACCAGACTTTGGTGTCTGAGGCTGGAAGGATTCCACATCCCCCAGCAGAGAACCAGTCCGCAAGGGACTGTATATTCCTTGGCCTAAGAAGCCTGAAGGCCCTGCCACAACCGAAGGGACCAGTAAAGCCGTACAAGGCTGGGAGCAAAAAGGAACCCACGTCGCAGGCCATACAGGCGAGAATACACGGAAAGCTCGGAAACGTGGGCTGTTATCCTATCAGGAGGAGATAGCCAGAAGGAGCGCAGAAAGCACGGTAGGCCTACACCCTCACCCTGACCAGGGCCAATTTCCCCGTTGCTCTCAGACATCCAGGTCCCCTCCTAGCCGGGACTGTTTGTGGGTCAATTTACCTGTTTTAGTAAAGACCCTGGACTGCAACCTGTTGTCTGTGTGCTCCTTGCTCCTCCAGCACTACCAGCACTGGGACTCTCACTACCATCACTCCCACCATCCACTATACTGCGCTGGGGCCGCACTCTTCCCGTGGGGAGTCACACTACCCTAGCTGCACACCTCATCAGCCCCAGCGGTCTGCATGCAGCGGCGGTTCCTAATAACCGCAATCCACGGGTGGCGTAGTCGGACATAAACATCAGTACATAACGGACTACCACTGGCCTGACCACCCTGAGCCACGGAACCGGGTTGCCACTACTACTCCCACCGTTTCCCTATTGCCCGGATCCGAGTGCCCCACGGCCCAGGGGGCGAGTCACACCCATAGTCCAATATTCTCTAATACTATGCCTTACTTGCTATTAAGAGACTATGCAAGAAAACAGGCAAGATTAAGCATCACAGGCCTGCAAAATATAATGCTACTTCTCCTATAAACATATATGATGAGATTTACAAGCAAGATATTTGTCGGTGAACGGGATTCGTCCCCTCCAGGCTTTTATAGCATGGGGAAGTAGCTGATGAATAAATTGTTTTGTAAAATAATAAAGAGGGAGGAGTTGTTATGGTTAATTTTTTAATATCTAGATTAATTATTAATTTAGAAAAACAATCTATTATACGAGGCCTCTGCTTAAGACTTGTATCATGGAATGTCTGACTGAGATACTGGTTTCCTGTGAATTCCCTGATAAGGTTTTATGTTGGGCCAAGGGAAGTGTGTTATTATTGATTGTCTATTTCGGTTTACTGTTCAGTTGTATGTAAGAAATGTAGTTGCGCTTTTTGTCCAGCTAATAAATGTGGTGAGTCTTTGTTGCCACACCAAAAGACTCTACCTGCTGACAATGCATGTCACATGTATTATTATTATAGTGCCATTTATTCCATGGCGCTTTAAAATTGATAGGGATATACATAGCAAAAACATTTACATAATCTTAACAAAACGAGTCAGCGACTGGTACAGGAGAAGCGAGGACCCTGCCCGCGAGGGCTCACATTCTACAAGGGATGGGTTTGGATACAGTAGGTGGGGGTAGAGGAGGTCATGCAGTGATGTGGTGGAGCGGTGGTTACTGCAGGTTGTAGGCTTGTCGGAAGAGGTAGGTCTTCAGGTTTCTTTTGAAGGCTTCCATGGTAGGCGAGAGTCTGATGTGTTGGGGTACAGAGTTCCAGAGTAGGGGGGATGCACGGGAAAAATCTTGTATACGATTGTGGGAAGAGGAGATAAGAGGGGAGTAGAGAAGGAGATCTTGTGAGGATCGGAGGTTGCGTACAGACAAGTACAGGGAGACTAGGTCACAGATGTATGGAGGAGACAGGTTGTGGATGGCTTTGTATGCCATGGTTAGGGTTTTGAACTGGATTCTCTGGGCAATGGGGAGCCAGTGAAGGGATTGACAGAGGGGGGAGGCCGGGGAATAGAAGGGGACAGGTGGATTAGTCGAGCAGCAGAGTTTAGGATAGATTGGAGAGGCGCAAGAGTGTTGGAAGGGAGGCCACAGAGCAGGAGGTTGCAGTAGTCGAGGCGGGAGATGATGAGGGCGTGCACTAATGTTTTTGCAGAGTCTTTGCTGAGGAATGCACGGATCCAGGAGATATTTTTGAGTTGGAGTCGGCAGGAAGTGGAAATGGTTTGGATATGTGGTTTAAAGGAGAGATCAGAGTCCAGGCTTACTCCAAGGCAGCGAGCTTGTGGGACTGGGGAGAGTGACAAGCCATTGACGTTGATGGATAAGTCAGATGGGGGATATGAATGAGAGGGTGGAAAGATGATGAACTCTGTTTTATCCATGTTGAGTTTTAGAAATCTGGCAGAGAAGAAGGATGAGATGGCGGACAGACATTGTGGGATTTTGGTTAGTAAGGAGGAGACATCGGGTCCAGAGTGGTAGATCTGGGTGTCATCAGCATAGAGGTGATACTGAAAGCCGTGAGACTCTATGCGCTGTCCCAGGCCAAAGGTGTAGATGGAGAAGAGCAGAGGTCCTAGAACGAAACCTTGGGGGACACCGACAGATAGGGGGCGAGATGAGGAGGTGGTGCGTGAGTGGGAGAAGCTGAATGTCCTGTCTTTTAAGTATGAGGAGATCCAAGATAGGGCCAAGTCCGTGATGCCAAGAGATGAGAGAATCTGTAGTAAGAGGGAATGGTCCACTGTGTCGAAGGCAGATGACAGGTCCAGAAGGAGGAGGATGGAGTAGTGTCGCTAGTATTTTGTCTCTCTCCCTTCACCGATGAAGTATTTTAATTTGAATCTCACTGGCAATGTGAAGACCCTTTGCTGTCTATTCCAAAGTTCTCCTTAATAACAAAGTGAGTCTCCATAACATATGTGACAAGCACACACTTACAGGGGCATATTATGTGACAGGCACACACTTACAGGGGCATATTGTGTGACAGGCACACACTTACAGAGGCATATTGTGTGACAGGCACATACTTACGGGGGCATATTATGTGACAGGCACACACTTACAGGGGCATATTGTGCGACAGGCAAACACTTACGGGGGCATATTACGTGACAGGCACACACTTACGGGGGCATATTATGTGACAGGCACACACGGGGTCATATTATGTGACAGGCACACACGGGGGCATATTATGTGACAGGCACACACTTACGGGGGCATACTATGTGACAGGCACACACTTACGGGGGCATATTATGTGACAGGCACACACTTACGGGGGCATATTATATGACAGGCACACTTACGGGGGGATATTATGTGACAGGCACACACTTAAGGGGGCATATTATGTGACAGGCACACACTTACGGGGGCATATTATGTGACAGGCACACACTTATGCTAGGTGCAGACAAATGATTTTTTTTATCATCCCAAGAAAATTGGATGACACTTGGATGAAAACTCTGATAAGAGTTTGATCAGACTGTGAGCACGGTGGGCTCCAATTCTCTTGAACGAGGAGGAGATAAAGAAAAAAATGTCTTCAACTTTTCCATTCTGTGAGGCAGCGCAAATCAGACTGCACTCAGATGTCATCCCAGTGCAGTCCGATGATTTCCCCACACTCATTGACCGGCATAGCTGAGTGCGATACAAATATCAGATCAAACTCGAGGATGCAGTGACTTTTCCCTCAGACAGACACAGTCTGAGGAATAAAATTGGACATGTGCACAGCCCCACAGAATAACATTAGTCTGAGTGTGATCCGATGTTTCGTCAGATTGCACTGGGACCGATAAAACGGTCGTCTGCACGAGCCCTTATGAGGACATATTGTGTGGCAGGCAGACATTGTTATGGGGGCATATTGTGTGGCAGGCACACATTGTTATAAGGGCATAGTGTGTGGCAGGCACACATTGTTATAGGGGCATATTGTGTGGCAGGCACACATTGTTATAGGGGCATATTGTGTGGCAGGCACACATTGTTATGGGGTATATAATGTGCTAGGCACACATTGTTATGAGGACATATATGCAGCAGGCACAGACTTATAGGGACACATCATGTAGCAGGTACTGTTATGGGGGCATATGTGGCAGGCATACACTGTCATGGGGGCATGTGTGGCAGGCATACACTGTTATGGGGGCATGTGTGGCAGGCATACACTATCATGGGGGCATGTGTGGCAGGCATACACTGTAATGGGGGCATGTGTGGCAGGCATACACTGTAATGGGGGCATGTGTGGTAGGCATACACTGTCATGGGGGCATGTGTACAGGCATACACTGTCATGGGGGCATGTGTGGCAGGCATACACTGTCATGGGGGCATGTGTGGCAGGCATACACTGTTATGGGGGCATGTGTGGCAGGCATACACTCTTATGGGGGCATGTGTGGCAGGCAGGCACTGTCATGGGGGCAAGTGTGGCAGGCATACACTGTCATGGGGGCATGTGTGGCAGGCATACACTGTCATGGGGGCATGTGTGGCAGGCATGCACTGTCATGGGGGCATGTGTGGCAGGCATGCACTGTCATGGGGGCATGTGTGGCAGGCATACACTGTCATGGGGGCATGTGTGGCAGGCATACACTGTCATGGGGGCATGTGTGGTAGGCATACACTGTTATGGGGACATGTGTGGCAGGCATACACTGTTATGGGGGCATGTGTGGCAGGCATACACTGTTATGGGGACATGTGTGGCAGGCATACACAGTCATGGGGGCATGTGTGGTAGGCATACACTGTTATGGGGGCACGTGTGGCAGGCATACACTGTCATGGGGGCATGTGTGGCAGGCATACACTGTCATGGGGGCATGTGTGGCAGGCATACACTGTTATGGGGACATGTGTGGCAGGCATACACTGTCATGGGGGCATGTGTGGCAGGCATACACTGTCATGGGGGCATGTGTGGCAGGCATACACAGTCATGGGGACATGTGTGGCAGGCATACACAGTCATGGGGACATGTGTGGCAGGCATACACAGTCATGGGGGCATGTGTGGCAGGCATACACTGTTATGGGGGCATGTGTGGCAGGCATACACTGTTATGGGGGCATGTGTGGCAGGCATACACTGTCATGGGGGCATGTGTGGCAGGCATACACTGTCATGGGGGCATGTGTGGCAGGCATACACTGTCATGGGGGCTTGTGTGGCAGGCATACACTGTTATGGGGGCATGTGTGGCAGGCATACACTGTTATGGGGGCATGTGTGGCAGGCATACACTGTCATGGGGCCATGTGTGGCAGGCATACACTGTCATGGGGCCATGTGTGGCAGGCATACACTGTCATGGGGGCATGTGTGGCAGGCATACACTGTCATGGGGGCATGTGTGGCAGGCATACACAGTCATGGGGACATGTGTGGCAGGCATACACTGTTATGGGGGCATGTGTGGCAGGCATACACTGTCATGGGGGCATGTGTGGCAGGCATACACTGTTATGGGGACATGTGTGGCAGGCATACACAGTCATGGGGGCATGTGTGGTAGGCATACACTGTTATGGGGGCACGTGTGGCAGGCATACACTGTCATGGGGGCATGTGTGGCAGGCATACACTGTCATGGGGGCATGTGTGGTAGGCATACACTGTTATGGGGACATGTGTGGCAGGCATACACTGTCATGGGGGCATGTGTGGCAGGCATACACTGTCATGGGGGCATGTGTGGCAGGCATACACAGTCATGGGGACATGTGTGGCAGGCATACACAGTCATGGGGACATGTGTGGCAGGCATACACAGTCATGGGGGCATGTGTGGCAGGCATACACTGTTATGGGGGCATGTGTGGCAGGCATACACTGTTATGGGGGCATGTGTGGCAGGCATACACTGTCATGGGGGCATGTGTGGCAGGCATACACTGTCATGGGGGCATGTGTGGCAGGCATACACTGTCATGGGGGCTTGTGTGGCAGGCATACACTGTTATGGGGGCATGTGTGGCAGGCATACACTGTTATGGGGGCATGTGTGGCAGGCATACACTGTCATGGGGCCATGTGTGGCAGGCATACACTGTCATGGGGCCATGTGTGGCAGGCATACACTGTCATGGGGGCATGTGTGGCAGGCATACACTGTCATGGGGGCATGTGTGGCAGGCATACACAGTCATGGGGACATGTGTGGCAGGCATACACTGTTATGGGGGCATGTGTGGCAGGCATACACTGTCATGGGGGCATGTGTGGCAGGCATACACTGTCATGGGGGCATGTGTGGCAGGCATACACTGTCATGGGGGCTTGTGTGGCAGGCATACACTGTTATGGGGGCATGTGTGGCAGGCATACACTGTTATGGGGGCATGTGTGGCAGGCATACACTGTCATGGGGCCATGTGTGGCAGGCATACACTGTCATGGGGCCATGTGTGGCAGGCATACACTGTCATGGGGGCATGTGTGGCAGGCATACACTGTCATGGGGGCATGTGTGGCAGGCATACACAGTCATGGGGGCACATGTGACAGGTCTGCCGTGTAAGGAAAACAATAAGCTCCCAATACTCAGCAATTCACTATAATGAACACCACACAAAAGCCATGCTCAGACCACAAAGCAGTACAGCGCACGGCACATGCTACATCAGCTCATTGTAACATATTACACCACTACCACGCGAGATTAGAACTGCACGTTAGGCAGCTACTCCTCCACCATCATGGCGCTCCGCCGCCGTTATACTCCCACGTTGCATTGCACGTTCTCCCACATGACCTCCCTCCCGGCATGCACGGCGCGCAGACCAGCGCTTGGCTCCAGAGATTTGATTCTACTGGTTATCGCTCTGCAGCCGGAAGTCGTCTTTGTTCCCCGGTAAATTTAAATGTTGATTCCCACAGACGTAATAGTGAAGCTTTGCGGGTCAGCTGCTGCTCCATGACGCTGGCGGATCGGCTGTGAGAAGCGAGCAGTGACAGGTCGGTTACTGATCCCGACAGGAGCCATTATGGAAAGTTATAGCTCCTAGCCTTTCTTCGTGTTGTCATGTGTGCAGATCCCACACCATGTTCCCTGCATTGCTTATGTATGTATGTATGTAGTGCGCTGCTGCCAGGTGTGCATGTAGGAGCTTTGTGTATGGAATCTGTACCTACACATTACACAACCTATAGCATTCCTTCTGTTAATATTCAGCATGGCCAGTATACAGCTACAGACTTTGAATAGAGAAGAGGCAGCACTCTATCCCATAAAAACATGCTATTGCAAAATCATTCAAAATTGGATGCAGGAGAATGCAGGTGCAAGAGACGTTTTGCCCACATTGGTGCTTCTATGGGTCCAGACACGTAGAAGCACTAATGTGGGCGAAACGTCTCTTGCACCTGCATTCTCCTGCATCCAATTTTGAATGATTTTGCAATAGCATGTTTTTATGGGATAGAGTGCTGCCTTTCCTCTCTTCGAAGTCTTATGAAAATCTTGCATTTGGTGAAGCACCCGGAGTTGCCGTATAACTGTGAGGTGTCTACTGTTATCCTTTCAAGTCGTGAGATATGGATGGTGCTGGTTTTTCTCTGCACAGTATACAGCTACGTTAAAGAGGTTGTCCACTACTTTTACATTGACATATGCTCCATTAATGTCTGATCAGCTGGGACCCGGCACCCCAGCTGATCAGATGTTGGCGGCGGCCGGAGGTACTCACTTGCCGGGCTGCTCCGTCTACTGATAGTGGCCGAGGCTTGGCACTTCACATCCTATTGATTTGAATAGGAGGTAAGTGTGTAGTACCAACCCCAACCACTATAAACACACGGAGCAGCTCGGGAATTGAGTATTTCCTACCGCAGACACAGATTTCAGACCTGAGCCGATCAGACATTGATGACCTATCCTTAGGCTGCGTGCACACGATGCGTTTTTCATGCGTTTATGCTGCGGAATTTCCGCAGCGGAAACGCATCAAAAACGCATGGTAATCCGCACCCCATGGTCCCCAATGGCATTCCGCAATGTCAATGAACATGCTGCTGATTTTTCCGCAGCGTTTCTGCAGCGCTCATAAATCCGCAGCATGTGCATTAATTTTGCGGAAGCGCCGCCATTGACTTGCATTGAGACGCATAGAATCCGTGTCAGTACATTTGTACACACAGATAATATGCTTTTCTATGTGTGGATGGTACCCAGTTCTGGAGGAGAGGAGACTCTCATCCAGACCTGGGTACCATAGAAACTGTAAAAAAAAGAATAAAATAAAAAATAAAGTTTATACTCACCTGTCCAACGGCTCTCTCTGCATGCCGGCAGCGCTGAAGGACCTTCGGTGACGTCACAGTCATGTGACTGCAGGCCCTTCACCGCTGTGTCTCGCGATATGCCGGCAGACAGGAACGAGCGCTGCAGCACACGCCGGGGCATCGTGGTGAGTATAGCTTTATTTTAAGCATTGTTTTACGGTCACACTATATAAATCCATGCTGTTTGCATGGATTTATACAGTGTGACCTAGTTGTCAAGCACTTTCCAAGTGATGCTATCGCCTGGAAAGCGCTTGTCAATCCGCATGTGAATCCGCATGTATTCTGCAGGAAAAACGCATGCACAATCTGCATGCGTTTTTTCTGCCAGGGAGATGCAGAAATGCTGCAGAAATTTTCTGCATCGTGGGCACATAGCCTAAGGATAGCTGTGGACAACTTCTTTAAGCCAGCCTCTATAAAAGGGGTTTCCCTCTTCCCTGCCTGCAGTTTAATAAAGCAAACTTTGGCTTAATCACCATCCCTCGGTTCAGAGCTGAGTCTCCGCTGCTGCTCATGGGTGTCTGTTATTGTTCATAGCTTTGACATCCAATCGACTGAGCTTCGTAACCATATCCAAGTGAACACTGGGTTCACCTATTGGCTGCAGCGCCATTGATGTCATATCAATGCTGCAGGCAATAAGAAGGCAAGCAGGGGCAGAGATTCAAGCTGGACCTGAGAAGGGTGAGTAAAGACCTTTATTTTTTCTATTATATAATATCTGATAACTGGGAATTCCTTTATCCTCCACCTTTATGAATACGGTTTTGTGGTCATTTCACCTTATTTTTTTAAATATTTATTATTGAAATTGTCGCAAAACTATAAGAATATCCTTATTTACATGGTGTTTTGTTTTCCTTGACCGTGGTGTGATTATGCTGTATACTACAGGCCTGTGTGAGTGCATTAGGCTATGTGCCCACGATCAGGAATAACAGCGTTTTGGACGCAGCGTATCTTCGCTGCATCCAAAACGCTGCGTTCTAATAACGCAGGTAAATCTGCGTGTTCATTGAACCATGCGGATTTAACGCATCTAATGACCTATTGTGGAAATTTCTGTAGCAGAGAATAGCGCCTCCGCCAGGGCTGTTTAGTCGGTAAGCCAAACCTCCGACTCCTCAATTTCCATGACCACGACTCCGACTCCCTCATACATGGCTCATGTTTAAGTGATAAATTTACTGTAGCACAGATTCATGTCAGCTAAAAGTCTAGACCCTTAGATCAGGAATAGGACAGACATTTATAGGGGTCTGGGGTTTGGCTTACCGATTCCACAGCCCTGATCGCTGTAATCGTACTGATCTGAAGAATAACGCTGTCTTATCACTTTTACCACTTAAATGGCATAAAAAATGAACCTGAATTGCTGGATTTTGTTTATTCTGCCTCCCAAAAATTGGAATAGAAAGCGAATTAAAAAAAGTCTCGTTCCAATAAAAACGTCAACTTGTCCTGCAAAAAACAAGCCCTTACGTGACTGTTGGCAGAAATATAGGAAAACTATAGCTCTCAAACTATGGCAATGCAAAAAAAAAAAAAATAATATTTTTTTGTTTAAAAAAAAAAAAACAAAAACCCCAAAACGTGATTTAGTGTGTGATGGCAGCCAAATATTAAAACACTAAATCTGATGTTGCTGTAATTGCACCGACCCAAAGAATAAAGGCATCTAATCACTAATACCGCACGAGGAACGGCGTAAAAAATAAATAAAACCAATTCTTCATCTGCTGTTTTTTTTCTTTCTTTTTCCATTCTGCCTCCCAAAGATCGCAGTAAGGCTCTGCTCACATTTATCCTGTGCTCTACGTTGAGTTCTTACAATGGGGTTTGTGTATAAATCTCTGAAATACGCGATTCATACGGAAGATTCACTGAGGCAGATGAAGACACTGAACGCTGTCTGACCTGTGATCCGGTGGTGTCCGGAGAGGTTTCTTCCTGTTCAGTCGTTACTTTGTCTGCAGCTGATCAGCTGCAGCGGTCATGCTACACCACTGGATGTTGATGCAGTGAAGCACAAAAATAAATATTGGCTTCGGTGGGAAGGGGTTAAGTTGCTATACTACATGGCATCCTTTGCAAAAAAGAGGGCACATAGTGCTTCACATGGATTAAATGGTTGCTAAAGCTTTATTAAGATGAAACTTCTTTTTAGCTGCCATCCTAAAATAATATGCTACACACTTGGCAATAGGTTTGATTTACTTGTAGCTATTCTTTGTTATGCCAGGGTTCATTCACTTGCATATACTGCTGTGAAGTGTAACTGTAGAGCCGTGTTAGAAGCTTATATTTAGTAGAACGTTGTTATTTGGCGCTGATTAATAAGAACTTTATTGAAGCCGTTCTTTGTCTCATTGTGTACTTTTTATGTGGTGTATTAATTGTAGGCAGATTTTCCTGCAAATCATGAGAACTGCACTTGGCTACTTTAAAAAAAATTAATGGGCTACTTGCCTACATTACAGGCAAATGGGTCCTGCAAAAAAAGGTGTGTACTCCCAATACTAGGACACCTGTGTGTTTTCCACCTGCTTCTCGCAGGAATAAGAGATGTAACAAGGTGTGTGATATTAGTGGTTGGAAATCCCCAGAAATTCTGATAATTTCTCTATTTGAGTGACAGGCTGAAAATATTAGCACCTTTGGTAACTAATGATGGATCCGGTCTGTGAGTAATTTCCATAAAAGCACACCATGTGAGACCATATACGTTTGTGGGGTTTTATTTTGATGTTTTATGTTACATTTGCAGGTCTTGTGTGCTAATACCGAGTTAAAAGCATGGTGATCCTCGATTATGAAGAACTGCTCAAGTATTATGAGCTACATGAGACAATCGGTACAGGTAAGAATTGATTTTTGTATACTGCCAGCTTCACATAATGGACAACCAGAGTCCAGAGGTAAACGCTTAAAGGGAATCTGTCACCTGGATTTTGCTACCCTATCTGAGATCAGCATGATGTAGAAGCAGAGACACTGGTTGCAGATCTGTATCACTTACTGAGCTGCCTGCTGTCATTTTGATAACACTGATTTTATCTGCTGCAGATCTACCAGTTCTCTGAATGTTGAGTTCTGTATAACCCACACCACTGATTGGCAGCTTTGTGTACAATCTGGGAAGAAAGCTGCCCATAAGTGGTGGGGGTGTGGTTGGACTACCGGACAGCAGATTTGTTACACACACGCCGCCTAAGTTCAGATAGGGGCAAGACTGCTTACATGAATTTGTTGGAATCCTGGGGGAACCGTTACTCAGGGCAACAATATGCTGGAGTTTCTCTCAGGCACAGGACAGATTCAGTTGCTGACCAGACACATCTGACAAGAGTCTTCATAAACGGTAGAACAGTAACATTTAATGAGGCACGGTCAGTGCAATTTAAATGTCTCTTTGAGCAACAGGCTCCAGTAATAACAGTACAGTCTCCTTTGCAGCACAGCAGTGCACAGTCTATTATCCGGTAGCACAGTACAACACAGTTTTGATGCATACACAACCACAGGCTTTTCCTTCACAAGGACACGATAGTACACAGCACTCTTTATCTGCATGGAGATGGGGGGGGGGGGGGGGGGTTGATGGTGGAGATGATCCCTATGACACAATTCCTTCCAGTCCTTATCTTCCTGGCCAACAATATTTCACACTGTTAGATCAGGGAGTCTATCTGACCTGTTTAGCTTCCCTCCTGACCTGAATTCTGTTCCCTTGCCTTCTGTGAGATACAGATCATAAGCCACCTTTCTCTTCGGCTCCAGCCAGACAGTAAACAACTTCCCCACAATCCCTTTGGGGCTCTGCTAAAAGCTCCTTGTCTCCTGTGACTGTGTTAACCCCTCTAGTTGCTGGATGATTCTGGAGCACAACATTTCCTGTCTCCTGTGCTTGTTACTTCTAAAAGTTGCTGAATGTTTTTGAAGCAACAGCACTTCTTCTGCATGTCATCCTCGACATTCGTCTTACTTAGTCAATCTGACCAATTCTGAGACACTGGTGAAAGTTGGATAACTTTATATACAAATTGGTATAACGTTCATAAACATTGAAAACAACCTATTCTTACGACCACTTCCGCATGTCACATTTACTAGTCCTCTAGTTGTGATCTCGTGTGTGTGTGTGTGTGTGTGTGTGTGTGTGTGTGTGTGTGTTTTATCAAAACTGTACACGCAGACCCGTAAGTGATTCATGGTTGGAATCAGGGTCTCTGTCTCTTCCTCATGCTGCTCTCACATATGGTGGCAAAAACCTGGTGACTGATTCCTTTTTAACTGATTCCAGTTTAGACCACTATTTTTATTTATTTTTTGTCAAAATTTTAGGGTGCATATAACTTAAAGGGGTTGTTCCACAGACAAGAATATTTTAATTTATTAGTTCTTAAAATAATAAGTTCTAAAATTTGGATGTGTTTGAAGAAAAAAATATTTAAAATGTGTTCCTGTGCTGAGATAATCTTAGAAATGTGCCCCTACTGTGTAATGGCTGTGTATAACCTTGCAGGGACATAGTCTGCACATATTGGAATTCCATACCAAAGGAGTAAGAAGTGATTATGCAAACGACATAGCAGTGTCTCGCATCTGCTGTTTTCTGTAAGATAAAACCTTAAACTGCCTGTTTTATCACAGGAACGAGTGTTTCTGTCTGTGAGGTAGAATCTCCGGCTGCTGCTGAGCTCATGTCACTGACTTAATTTATGATGCGTTCAGAGGGCTGGAGACATGGAATCAACACTAGATCATGTGATTAAAACGGGCATTGAAATATTTTTAACTCGCAGAAAGCGGTAGCTGCGATCCAATGCTATGTTATCAGTATAAACACATATTGTTACTTGTTTGGCCTGGAGCTGTGGTATGATCAGACCATGTTCCTGTACGGTCAGACATTCCTTAGACAGTACACAGCAGGGGCACAGTTGTAGGATTATCTAATCATGAACGTGTTCTTTTTTTTTTTTGTTTGTTTGTTTTGGCCATCTTGTAATCGTGCTGTGGGTATGCCAAGGGGCTGGCAAAGTGAGCAATCTCCCTTTGTCAAACTCTGTGCCAGTATCACTATTGCCAATGTCATCTGATGGGTTAAAGTGCCTGGATTGACACTATTATCGGTCTCTGCACACACCGCAGGAGCTTAACAGTTGACTCCTACTGCAAATGGCACTTGAGGGATATTTCAATCTTCATAAATGAGTGTTGTTGGATAGTGTGTGTGTCTGTTTGCCTAGGAGACTGACCACATATGCTGTCTAGCTTGTAAGCACTGCATTGAACAGGACTGTGGAGTGGGTAAGCCAAATCTCCGACTCCTCAATTTCCCCGACTCCACAGCCCTGCCTCACTTCTGAGCATGTACAAAGTGCAGCACAGATTCATCTCACCTAAAAGCCGAGATCATGAACAGAACAGACCCTTAAAGGACATTTCATAACTTCCCAAATTCTTATGAAAAAATGTACAGCACATCCTGCATTGTACCCAGCTTAATGTATATGTATGTCGATCCATTTCATTCTGACTCCACCAAAATGGACACAGACTCCACAGCCCTGGCACTGAGACTTGCAGATAATGAGAGATAAGTGTGTAATCCTGCCAGCTTGAAAGCTGTGCTTACAAGCTCAATAGAAGAAGGCTTGTAAGCCACCACTGCTAGACAACAATGATCTAAAAAATATTTCAAGACAGACTAAAATTAATGAACATTGCAAAATGTAGCATACAGCAATTACCAGTTTATTAACATGTCATAATCCTTTAATTGTAAAACAGTTCAGTCTCAGATGTGATAACTTCTACCATTTTCTTGTCTTTACAATCCTGTTAATATTAAAATGAAACATTTTCTGTCTGTTAGGGGGATTTGCTAAAGTCAAGCTTGCAACTCATCTTCTGACTGGTGAGAAAGTGGCAATCAAGATCATGGACAAAGAATCCCTAGGGGTATGATATATCATCAAAAAATGTTTTTATTTTTCTTCTATGCTCTTTTGATAAACTGATACTAAAGTAAGAAAAATCTAAGTTAAAGCTTTTGTAAGAATGCCATTCATAATCTGGCTGCATGTGCAATGGGGTTACGTCAGTGCACTTGGACGTCTTCTGTGCACTTCTAGCTTGATCTGCATATGGGTTCTATGGTAGACTTCTCATGACTGACACGTCTGATCTCTTCCAAATAGTATGCTTATTATTTTTACTGGGTCACCTATGCATCCATAGCACTATTTCCATATGTACAACCTCACTGGCAGGTTCCTTTTTGTTGATCTTGACTGCCGTTGCCCATAAAGAGCGTGTAGAACAGCAGACAGGCATTTCTATTTTACACTAATCAGACACTTATCACATGTCAAATAGTTATTCTCTAAATATCTTTATGGAGAAAATTCTATTACTCAGCTGTAAGAAACCAGAAGCATAACTCTTGCAAGCACAACCAAACATGTATGTATGTATGTATGTATGTATGTAATTTCGATAATACCGTGAATAACAATCAACTTGCCAGTGTCCCAACCGTCTTGTCTCAACACTGCCCTATTCCGCTGCAGCTAATCACTGGCCTAAGCGGTCTCATGCACTGCGTACCGACGTTATCACACAGAATTACACAACTTGCTCAATGCAGCCCAGTTTAGGACCAGCTGAGTATTGGTCACACCATTCCTTACTGTTAAAAAAAAATCCTGGAATAAGCCTTTTCACTAACAAATTGAGTGTCTATATTGGCATATGTTTGCACCGATTTATAGATTTATTATGCCTCTGTTTTTTTTTATTTTTTTTTTTTAGGATGATTTACCTCGTGTCAAAACAGAAATTGAAGCAATGAAGAACCTGAGTCATCAGCATGTTTGTAGACTTTATCATGTTCTTGAAACCCCAAAGAAGATATTTATGGTTCTTGAGGTTTGCTCCCTTTCATGCATATGTACACTATATACAGTACTGTACAAAAGCCAAATGCTTTTACAAATAGAAGTGTTAAATAATTTACGTTTATCAAACCAAAATATGCAAAGTGTATGAACAAAAGATGAATCAAATCAGTGTTTGGTGTGATCATCCTTTTTTCCTTGAAACCTCCCTGACTAATAACTTTGTAAGGGCTCTTTCAGAAGTCAGTGTCTCCGGTACAAGTGGTGACAGTTTCCACATGTGCCGTAGACACTGACACATGTAGACACGTTCAAATGAATGGGTCTGTGCACGTCAGTGTGTTTCCACGGACCGTTTGTCTGTGGGTAAAACACGCTGACATGTCTGTTTTTTACACGCTGCACGGGCCACAAAATGTCTCACGCTGATGACAGCTGTGTATCATCAGTGTGACACGAATCGGCGCTACAATTAGCGCTGTTTCCAAGCGCCAGGTGCTGAACGCCGCCCTCATCATTGTCCCCTGCTGGTGCTGCGATCACCACTAGCAGGGGGCCATGATGAGAGTAGTAGTCTGCTCCCGATGTCTCCAACTGTAAGAATAAAATAAAAAATCCTTATACTCACCTATCCTAAGTGTCCCCTTATGTAATCCTCTGACCGCTCACGCTGGGGAGAATGACTCCTCCTGCAGCAAGCGGGCCCCGGACCTCTGCCTGAGCTAAGAAAGCTATGTCCTGTCACTTAATGAGTAAATCTCCGGGACTCGCTGCATGAGTCATTCTCCCCGGCTCCTCAGCGTGAGCGGTTGCATGGTTTACAACGTGGGACACTTAAGACAGGTGAGTAAGCTATTTTTTATTTTATACTTATTTTTACAGTTTGGAGACACCAGGAGCAGACTACTATTCTCATCATGGTCCCCTGCTGGTGCTGATCACAGGGGACAATGATGAGGGCAGCATTCCGCACCTGGCGCTTGGGGAACAGTGCTAACTATACCGGTACGTGTGATCCTGATGCGGCACATGGTTGTCACGCGTAAAACACACACGGATATCTCCGGTACTTGTTTTTCCAGTGCCCGAAATATCCAAACGTGTGAAAGAGACCTAAGTGTATCTAGAAGAATTGATGCTATTTTGAAGGCAGAAGGCGATCACACCACATATTGGTATTATTTATTATTATAGCGCCATTCATTCCATGGTGCTTTACATGTGAAAGGGATATACATGGCAAAAACAATTTGCAATAAATTTTGAACAATACAAGTTGGTGACTGGTACAGGAGGAGCGAGGACCCAGCCCGCGAGGGCTCAGTCTACAGGATGATTTAGATCTCTTGCTTATTCACTTTTTTTAATTGTTAAAAATAAGCTATTAACACTTCTGTTGTGACAGTGTTCTTATATTGCACAGTACTGTGAGTAATATAATATTTCCATATCTATTTCTGTTTTTGTAATCTCTGCTGCTTGGTGCTGTTGGGCACTATAATATAAATGTTTCTCTAGCTTAAAACTTTAGTGATCAACTGCCGTGTGGGTGCGTTCATGTGCTGATTTAAAAAAACCCAAAACAAACTTATTTTCTAACGGTTTGGGCGAGTGGAATGGGGTACTCGCTGCGGTTACAGGTAGATGCTGGCTTTATAACACAAGAATAGTGATGAGCGAGTATGCTCTGTTAACCCTTTCGCCGAGTATGCTCGGGCCGAGCTCTGAGTATTTACAGCTGCTCAGTGACCTGTTTGAATCGCTCCCGTGTGCATGATTTGCAACTGTTTGACAGCTTTACTACATGTGAGGAATGTCTATTTCTTACACATTCCTCACATGTATTAAAACTGTCAAACAGTCGAAAATCATGCACACGGGAGCGATTCAAACATGTCACTGAGCAGCTATAAATACTCTGAGCTCGGCCCGAGCATACTCGGAACAGAACATACTCGTTCATCACTACACAAGAAGCATCTTCTGGGTTTGGTACAGCTCCGTTCCTGAGCCTGCTCTATACATGCATATTTGACATGGGGTATGCCATTACATCCTACTTTGGTAAAGGGCTTGGAAGGATTCACATAGGAGGAGAGTGCCAAACCTGTAAATCTCTAATTTTTGATCGCCGCATCTAATTTATCAAGCTTTTATGATATAGGGAAAATATATACTGCTCAAAAAAATAAAGGGAGCACTCAAATAACACATCCTAGATCTGAATGAATGAAATATTCTCATTGAATACTTTGTTCTGTACAAAGTTGAATGTGCTGACGACAAAAATCACACAAAAATCATCAATGGAAATCAAATTTATTAACCAATGGAGGTCTGGATATGGAGTCACCCCCAAAATTAAAGTGGAAAAACACACTACAGGCTGATCCAACTTTGATGTAATGTCCTTAAAACAAGTCAAAATGAGGCTCAGTATTGTGTGTGGCCTCCACGTGCCTGTATGACCTCCCTACAATGCCTGGGCATGCTCCTGATGAGGTTGCGGATGGTCTCCTATGGGATCTCCTCCCAGACCTGGGCTAAAGCATCCGCCAACTCCTGGACAGTCTGTGGTGCAAAGTGACGTTGGTGGATGGGGCGAGACATGATGTCCCAGATGTGCTCAATCGGATTCAGGTCTGGGGAACGGGCGGGCCAGTCCATAGCTTCAATGCCTTCATCTTGCAGGAACTGCTGACACACTCCAGCACCTGGGAATCAGCGCTACAGTTAGCGCTGTTTCCAAGCGCCAGGTGCTGAATGCTGCCCTCATCATTGTCCCCTGCTGGTGCTGCGATCACCACCAGCAGGGGACCATGATGAGAGTAGTAGTCTGCTCCCGATGTCTCTAACTGTAAGAATAAAATTAAAAATCCTTATATTCACCTATCCTAAGTGTCCCCTGATGTAATCCTCTGACTGCTCACGCTGGGGAGAATGACTCCTCCTGCAGCGAGCGGGCCCCGGACCTCTGCCTGAGCTAAGTCACTGTGATTGCAGACTTGTGAGTCTGCATAGTGCATCTAGTATGTGATTTGTACATATAGGTAGAGACCAGTCACTCCAGGGCAGTGGGCGGGGAGAAGCCACCAGGGACCCACCTGTCCAACTGGTCTCCAGCCTGTCTCTGCCCCAGTTGCTTTTAAAGTATGATTTTCTCTGAAACATACACGGCTGAGTTTATACATCCAGTGTCTAATACATGCAACCTGTGGATCAGGCAGCATGTATCAACTGTCATGTTCACTTTTGAGGTGTAAATCAGAGGTGCACAAGCCAGGGGCTGCGTCGGATTGCCGCGCTCTGTTAATTTAAGCGGTGCCGAGGTGTGACGTGCGGTGACACTCCGCCCCCAGCCCAGACACTCGGGGAGACTGGATCCCGCCTCGGTGAAGCCGGGTAAGCGTCCTATTCCGGAAATTGACGGGACCTCACTGGACATCAGAGGCGGCTGCAGCCGAGGGTCCCCTTAAGGGGGTGGGGGGGGGGGGACGGATAAGCAGACAGCAATAGCGTTGCCTCTCAGGCACATTTGGAAACGCAAGGTATTTGAAGAAAGTCTTATTTCTAAGGTTGAAATTGATCTGCACATTGTAGTGGACAACCTCTTTAAGGGAATTGTGATATAAAACCAGCTACTACAACATTACACTCCTCCATGGGGAGAGTTTACATGTGTGCAGGGTCCCCTCCTTGCTAGAGTACTGATTGGGGGGGAATTGAGCACCACCATTTTCCATATATATGGTAGTCTTGGTGGTGCAACCTGCATCTTATTTATAGCTTATACTTTTGATATGCCATAATCCTCTCAAAAGGTAATGCTTTTAAGTTTTACTGCGGCCCTTGGAAGTCGTTGAATAGGACAATGTGGCACCCCTAGCGCATATGCAGTAATTTTGGTTGTCAATTGAATCACTAGCGATTTTTCTCTTGTAGTACTGTCCGGGTGGAGAATTATTTGATTACATTATTGCAAAAGACCGTCTTTCTGAAGATGAAGCGAGGGTGTTTTTCCGGCAGATTGTATCTGCTGTAGCATACATTCACAGCCAAGGATATGCACACAGAGATCTAAAACCAGTGAGTTGACATATTAAGAAAATCTCTTTATTTTTTTTGTGTTTAGTCTGCATGTAGTACACTTCTAAATTTTTTTTTTTTTTTTTTTTTTTTTTCTTCTGTAGGAAAATCTTCTTATTGATGAGGATCAGAGCTTGAAACTAATAGACTTTGGACTTTGTGCAAAGCCAAAGGTATGCAAATGTATTTTTGCAATGTGGCATGAGGTGTTAACAGTGGGTGAGGTACTTGTAGCATGCTGGGGCGTGAAACACATGAACATGGGGTTCTGGCTGTGTGTGCGCTCTTATTACCTTGGCGATAACTCCTCTGCGGACTGCATGGTGCCGCTGAATAGGGCAGGCCAGGACCAGATGTTGGGGAACGAATTGAGGGAGACCGAAGTCCAACAAACTTCTTACTGAACATGAACTTGATAACTATGTGAAGAAACATGCCTGTTACCTGATGTACAAAGGTTTCTCTTGTTTTAAACAGGCATGGGTACTTCGTAGTTACATTTAATAGCACTTAATTTCTCTTGCATCTCATGACAATCCAGCAGGCGGACATGGGACACTTTGTTTTCCCTTGAGAGGCCCGCACGGGTCAAGGTGTACCGCTAAGGCCGCTCCCAGCTACTCTTAGTTCTTAACTGACTAATGAGGACCCCTTTTGCTTGAGGTACATCAGTACGATGCCTCATTAGAACCTTGAAGTCAACTGTTTTACGTAGGAGAGTTTTAGGCTATGTGCCCACAATGCAGAAATGCTTCGGCTTTTTCCGGAGCGTTTCTGCATCTCCCTGGCAGAAAAAAAATGCATGCGGATTGTACATGTGTTTTTTCTGCCAAGGACAGGCGTTTGTCAAGCGTTTTTAGCATGCGAAATCGCATGCTTTTGTCAAGTGCTTTTCCAAGTGATTTTAGCATCACTTGGAAAAGTGCTTGAAAGTTGGTCACACAATATATAAATCCATGCAACCGGCATGGATTTATATATTGTGTGACCAACATAATGTTTAAAAAAAAAAATAAAAAAATAAAATCCTTATGCTCACCTTCTGATGGCCCCCGCTCTGCTCCTGGTGTCGCTGCTGATTCTGTGGCGAGTACCGATAATGTTAAAGGACCTTCCATGACGTCAGCAGTCATGTGACATTAATTGCATAAGATACGCTTGACTACATGTAGTCATGCGGATCTTATGTGATCCAATGCAAGTCAATGGCGGCGAAATCGCACTAGAATTGGTCTTGCTGCGGGTTTTACCGCAATGTGAATTTGCAGCGGAAATTTCCACATGATGTGCACAGAACATGCGGATTTGCATTGCAGTAAATGGCAGACCTATTACAAGCAATTTTAATGCGTTTTCGTAGTGAAAATACGAAGCAAAACGCATTAAAATCACTTTGTGTGCACATAGCCGTACCAATATGGTGACCATTGTTCCCTTTCAACACACAATTGAGCTTCCTTTCTCTGTAGATAACTATTTGCTAAAGTTCTGCTGATACAATCCCCTCTTTCAATCCCCCTTAAGGCTGTGTGCCCACGTAGCATTTTTCAAGCGTATATGCTGCGGAATTTCCGCAGCGTAAACGCTTGAAAAACGCATGTATATCCGCACCCCATGTTCCCCAATGGGATTCCGCAAGTTCTATGCACATGCTGCGGATTTTTCCGCAGCGTTTATGCCGCGTTCAAAAATCCGCAGCATGTCATTTAATTTTGCGTTTCCGCAAGCGGAATTGCCTTTGTCCAATGCATAAAAAACGCAAGGCAATTCCGCATGTGGAAAACGCGTGATAAACGCGCGAAAAATGCGCGATAAACGCGTGCGGAATTCCGCATGCGTTTTTCCGGGAGAGGACTTGCATTTATGCAGCAGAAATTTTCTGCTTCATAAATGCAACGTGGGCACATAGCCTAAGTGGGCCTTTTACTTTCCCTGAGTTAAGTTCTGTACTGTTTAGGTGGCCTCTCTGGCCTGAGTCCCAATCTGTCAGATATCTCTTCACGTTTCCTTGGTCCTTAGGACGTATTATCTGGTGTCCTGTGATCTTCCCTCTTCACACGATCAGATGTCAGTCTGCCAACTGTCAGACCTTAGGTCGGACTTTGCTGAACACTGGACTTTAACTCACTATCAGGAAGTAGTCTTCCCATATAGCCCCTCCCATTCTGGGCTAGTCCAAACTATTAACTCATTCTATTCCCCAACAAAGTGCATGCAAATTACTAAACTACAAAAATGACATCTAAACCGTGCAATGCATCATATCAGAGCACATCTTTTAAGGTGGGATGTGGGCAGCACCTCTACTTCCTTACATTTTGATGACCACAAATTACAGTAATCCCTTCTGTGGCTCTTTGCAAGTCAAACAAATGGTTATTTACTGACAATCTTTTTTTCTTTTTAAATCTTCCTTTTAAGCAATACTTTTTTCCATATTTCTGCTAGCACTTGCGCCATCTACTGCTACTCCTGATGATTGCAACTAAATTGTCTGAAACCTATCTCTAAATCTGTTCAGTTGAACATTAGGTGTATGCCAGTGACCCTTTTTAAATATGCAATATCTGTCCCATGTCTGTATTATAAACCTTGTGCTGAAAAAGTAGTGAATTGATTTCCAGGTAAGGATAGAATGTCAGTGCTACTTCACTATATAATTAAATATTGCACTGTGTAGATCCAGCACAATTGGCAATCCTCGTACACAGTAGTTTGGAGATCACTGGCATTGAGGGGTCTGTATGTATGATTCCTAAAATCAAAGGGTGTCAGGCTCCTCCGTACATGATGCCTCATGTATAAATCTAATTCTTATGGTAGTTCATATTAACATTAGGTTCATACGTTCCGAGGGGGTGATGCGTACAAACTAAGTCAGGTTTACATGCGAGAACTTCGAGAAAGTAACAACTATAACACATCTAATCACAGGGGAAAGGTAAAGGTTTTTCCTTCTACATTCCCATGTTTCTTATCCAGTCAGATATATTTTCACAAGTAGTCTTTCAGCCACACATTTTGTTATATATTTTTTTTTTGCTTGATAAATTGCACGTCCTTTAAAGGAGTTGTCCTGTCTTTTGTGTGCAGTGAGGATTCAGAAGTCTGCAGACTTCTAGCAAAAAAACAACAGCTGACAACCCCTGTAAATATGGCAGTGCTCCTTTTTGTTTCAAAATGTAATTCATTTAGATTTTTCTTTTTTCCATTTCTCTTCCATGTATAGGGTGGCATGGATTATCACTTGATGACCTGTTGTGGCAGCCCGGCATATGCAGCTCCAGAACTCGTACAGGGAAAAGCTTACATAGGATCTGAGGTAGGTCACCGGACATGACATAACCGTGGAGCAAAACATTGGAAGTCAGTAACTTTAATACCACTTAGGTCCTCTTTAAATTTCTCTCACCAGTTTAAACATGTTGAACTGGCTACATCATGGAACAGTGGCTGTAGAAATGAATAAAATGTGGTTTTTAACTTTATTTTTCTCTTCTCTGTTGTGGAGATATTGGCTTATAATTCTCTAATTTATGCTAAGACCAAGTGGGCGTTACCAGAGGTTCCTCACTGGAGGCGTGTCAATATAGATATATTTATATATTTTTTTTTTCTTTCCCCCTACATGATATTGACCAATCATAAACTGGATCTGTCATGCAGGGGAGAAAACCAAAACCTTTTCCCTGAGGTGTCATTACACACAGCCATGCTCTCCTCATTGATCTCAGAGCAATTGTGTTGCCAGGCTCTGATTCATGCTGCCTATAGTTTAGGCAGAATAAATCCACTGACAATTTCCCTTTCAATGTGGTTGGAATACACAATGCCATAGCGCTAGATGTTGAGTCCACTTCACGGCATGCATTAATAACCTTGTGTGCTTACAGGCTGACATATGGAGCATGGGAGTGCTGATGTATGCACTAATGTGCGGTTGCCTACCATTTGATGATGACAATGTGATGCTCTTATATAAAAAGATAATGGTAAGTATTCCATTCTTCATTTGTCTTTAAATTCTTTATGGTTCTGATTTTCTTTTCTCTTTGCAGAGAGGTAAATATGAAATCCCAAAATGGCTTTCACCTGGAAGTGTGCTGCTGCTCAGTCAAATGCTTCAGGTAATGATGGGATCTTTTCACATGCTTTTAGGCTAGATTTTACGCCTTGCAGCGGCCAAGATGAAGCATGCCTGCATGAGGTGGCTTATAGCTGCATGGGTTTTGAAGGTAAAATCTTGGCTTACCTTCAGAGTCTTGCAGCTATTGGCCGTCGTCTGGCGGTGAGTACTGTGAGACAAGTAGTGGTTGTGTGTCTCTAGTCTTACACATTAAAGTATATTTATCTGTAGGTGGATCCCAAAAAAAGGATTTCCGTGAAGCATCTTCTGAGACACCCATGGCTCTTTCAAGGTTATCCCTGCCCTGTGGAATGGAACAGTAAATGCCCTGTGAGTGTCCCTATTGAACACCTTCTGGGATCTGGTAATGTCCAGTCATGTGGCTGTTGTGAACTATATTTATTAATTAGGGTTAACAGTTGCCATACTCCCACTAATCACAGTTATGGCATATGCATATCCCTTTAAACCTGGCATTCTCCCAATATTAAGCCAGGATGCATTTTATTTTTTTTCAATGATTGAGTTGGTTTACATATCAAGTTTCTCACAAATGGACCATTAAAATGATGATCTGTTTGTTCTGCCCTTAGCTTGGATACATGGATGAAGATTGCATTACAGAGCTATCTGTATATTTCAAGCTCAGTAAAGAAAGCATGTCTGAACTGATCTCTGAGGTATTTCCTTGCTTTTCAGGAACTTCTCATCTTGTATTCCTTAATGATGCTCACTTTCTGTATCACATTAGGACTAGATTTGCTATCAATGTTCCTTGAGGCTTTCATGCAAGCTGGACTCCCAAGGTAGTCACTGGCTTATACAGATCTCACAAAATTTAAGATCTGTCCATTAATATAAAAAAATCTTAAATGTAGCTCTCCCAGCTTAATCTGTATTCTAAATGTGTAAGTGTATTAAAATGCTTACCGATCGGTGTCTTTTATTGATTCCGGCATAACTCTGGTCCTCTTCTAACCCATGTGACCAGATATCTGATACTAACCAGATCACAACGGTGTTTAGGTGTTCGCCAGAAGTAGCTTTCTCCATGTAAGTTTATGGATCCTTGTTCAGAATCTTCTCTGCTTACATTAGAAAAGCAGCTACTGCCCCCACACACTGGACACTGAAGAGCTGTTGGGCTGGTCTAGATGAGGACCAGAGTAGAATTTGCATTAAATACTTACTCTTCTACTACACAACATGCATGTTTTGCTGGGAGATGTAATTTAAACATGCCTAAGAAAGCAAGTTATCCTTCTGTTTTCAAGGGTGCCTCGCTCTGAATGTCTCCTCACAGGTCCACCTCCCCGCTTGTGTGCGACACAGGACAACTTTTTCTGCATGGAGACCAAGCATAGACAAAGCAGGGGGCTGACTTCGCTATTGAAATTAGCCAGCACTCAACACACTGCACAGATGTGCAGACACAGGAAATGCAGGGTTATGATGGAATCAAGCTTAATGTGGATATCCTTAGATTGAGTCACCTTTGATAAAAGATTTTAGTGAAGTTAAAGAACTTGCCATTTTAAGGAATTTTTTTTCTCTGCGCTAGACAAAGCCTTTAAACCTCATCCATCCATATTAGTAATTATTTTGATTTTGGCAATAATTTAATTCTAGTGGAATTATGATCACACTACTGCCACCTATCTGCTTCTTCTAACCAAGAAAAGCCGAGGAAAGCCTGCTCGTTTGGTGCGCTCTTCAGCTGCTGTGGAGCCCTCTGGTTCAAGTTTTAAGGAGCTTCGGGTATGTGTATGCCTGATAAGATATAATGAAATATGTATGTGATATGGATGTATTGCATCTTTTAATTCCTTGACCCCCCCCCCCCCCCCCCCCCCCCTCTGAATCCATACTTTGCTTTTGTGAATGCACTAAAGGAAGGAGATAAGTGCTCCTGCCTACAAAATTGTGCACTTCTTCTGATCTGTCTTTTTACTGTCAAACAGAGCCAAGTGTTATTCATAATATATACTTAGAGCCAAATTATATTCATACACTGTCGGTCAAGACTGATCAGAGGTGCAAAACTTGGTAGGCCGGAACCTATCTATCTATCTATCTATCTATCTATCTATCTCAGGCTGATCCAATTTTGATGTAATGTCCTTTAAAACAAGTCAAAATGAGGCTCAGTATTGTGTGTGTGTGTGGCCTCCACGTGCCTGTATGACCTCCCTACAACGCCTGGGCATGCTCCTGATGAGGTTGCGGATGGTCTCCTGTGGGATCTCCTCCCAGACCTGGACTAAAGCATCTGCCAACTCCTGGACAGTCTGTGGTGCAATGGAGCAAGACATGATGTCCCAGATGTGCTCACTCGATTCAGGTTTGGGGAACGGGTGGGCCAGTCCATAGCTTCAATGCCTTCATCTTGCAGGAACTGCTGACACACTCCAGCCACATGAGGTCTGGCATTGTCCGGCATTAGGAGGAACCCAGGGCCAACTGCACCAGCATATGGTCTCAAAAGGGGTCTGAGGATCTCACCTCGGTACCTAATGGCAGTCAGGCTACCTCTGGCGAGCACATGGAAATGCCACCCCACACCATTACTGACCCACTGCCAAACCGGTCATGCTGAAGGATGTTGCAGGCAGCAGATCGCTCTCCACAGTGTCTCCAGACTCTGTCACGTCTGTCACATGTGCTCAGTGTGAACCTGCTTTCATCTGTGAAGAGCACAGGGCGCCAGTGGCGACTTTGCTAATCCTGGTGTTCTGTGGCAAATGCCAAGCGTCCTGCACGGTGTTGGGCTGTGAGCACAACTCCCATCTGTGGACATCAGGCCCTCATACCACCCTCATGGAGTCGGTTTCTAACCGTTTGTGCAGACACATGCACATTTGTGGCCTGCTGGAGGTCATTTTGCAGGGCTCTGGCAGTGCTCCTCCTGTTCCTCCTTGCACAAAGGCAGAGGTAGAGGTCCTGCTGCTGGGTTGTTGCCCTCCTACGGCCCCCTCCACGTCTCTTGGTGTATTGGCCTGTCTCCTGGTAGCGCCTCCAGCCTCTGGACACTACGCTGACAGACACAGCAAACCTTCTTGCCCCAGCTCGCATTGATGTGCCATCCTGGATGAGCTGCACTACCTGAGCAACTTCTGTGGGTTGTAGAGTCTGTCTCATGCTACCACGAGTGTGAAAGCACAACCAACATTCAAAAGTGACCAAAACATCAGCCAGAAAGCATTGGTACTGAGATGTGGTCTGTGGTCCCCACCTGCAGAACCACTCCTTTGAGTGGGTCTTGATAAATGGCAATAATTTCCATCTATTGTCTATTCCATTTGCACAACAGCATGTGAAATTGATTGTCAATCAGTGTTGCTTCCTAAGTGGAAAGTTTGATTTCTCAGAAGTTTGATTTACTTGGAGTTATCTTGTTTGTGTTCCCTTTTATTTTTTTGAGGTGTGTGTGTGTGTATATTATATATTATATATATATATATATCACTCAAAATTGTTATGGGCTTCTGAGTATACTAGTATCCAAGTGAAGGCTCATCTTTGCTTGCAGATGTCATCCTTGGTGGGACTTGAACCCAGGACCCTAACTACTGAGCCACAGTGGTGGTTATAGAATTGTGGAATTTATTATTCCAAAATCTATTGATTTAAAATGTATTTTGTTCGTGGGACAACTCCTTTTCACTAACTACTGATTGGTGGTATTCCTGGTCCTTGGGTTCCAATTGATCGCTCAAACCGCTGTGTAAAACTGCTCCGCTTGTGCCTAAGCATTCAGGAACAGACTTATAGATGTAACTACTGCCCAGTGGTTTGACTAATCATTGGAGATCTCATGACCTGGATGCACACTGATCAACAGTAATTAGAGGTTGTGATGTCCTAATTTCAAAGAGTTACCACAGGTATGGATAGGGTGAAAACAACAATCTCTTAAACTGGATTGTTGTCACCCCCGTGGATCGACCACTGAGGCCTGTGAGTGTCTGCAGTTGTCATGTCATTGGATGTTTTCTCGATGCTTCCAGTGCTAGAGGCCACTGGGGCAGTAACGGCTGATTATGTAACTGGTATCAGGGTAGTAGCCATATGTGAGTGGCATGTCTTCGTCACTCTGACCCGCTACAGGAAATTGTGTACTGTGGGGGTGCATGTGACAATGTTCTGAGATCTCCATAGTCCACGTTAAAGCATGGGTGCAGAACCGTTCTGTTTAACACTCCGTCAAGAATCCATACTAGCTGTTGTAAACAGTGTTCTTTTTATGCACAGGTGAACATTAGAGTAACAGGTGACGCATTCTTCATCACTTGCCACACTGTACACAGGCTCCATTCTCAGAGTTCCAGCCTACACTTTGTTTCTGGCAACAAGTACAGCACAGGAATGAGTAGAGATTGGTGTTGAGCGAGTATGTTCTGTTCTGAGTATGGTCGGGCCGAGCTTCGAGTAGTTACAGCTGCTCGGTGATATGGTTGAATCTCTCCCATGTCCATGATTTGCAACTGTTTGACAGCTTTATTACATGTGAGGAATGTGTAAGAAATAGACATTCCTCCCATGTAATAAAGCTGTCAAACAGTTGCAAATCATGCACACGGGAGCGATTTAACCATATCACAGAGCAGCTGTAAATACTCGGATCTCGGCCCGAGCATACTCAGCGAAAGGGTTAATAGAACATACTCGCTCAACACTAGTAGAGATCTGAAATGCCTGCGTTTTTCTTAGGGGTAGGGTCATGCAATGTCGATATGCCTTGATACCTTGAGTCCTTGCTTATATCAATCTCGGGGGCCTCTTGAAGAAACTTGCTCCCTGTTTCAGTTTCTCACAGCAGGGTAATAGCTCGTCCCAAGGTCCCCTTCTCGCTGGACAGTAGTCTTCCTAGACTTCTAAGCCTTTCTCTTGCAGGGTTCCCCCCTTGCCTGTGTCGTCCTGCCGCCTCTGTAACTAGATCCGTTCTCATGAGCCTTGTAGTTCCACCACTAGGAAAACCTATCTTTCACTTCCTCTTCTTGACTTTACATGAATTCCCTTTTCCCAGGATTCCACACAATTCCTTCCCACTATGGGCTATACTTCTACTTAACTCTCACACACCTGTCTCTGTTCTCTTGTTGCTGAGCAAAATGTAACCTTTCACCCAGCTCTGTACAAGAGTCGAAGACAGTGACCTCTTGTGACCGTTAGTACCACAGCCCAAAGAGAAATTAACACTTGTTACCACAAGAAAACCTATCTGGAACAAACCATTCACATCTTACATATTCTATACCACAGTAGCATTAATGTCTTCAGGGGGAGCCCGGCAGCTGGTCCACCTCCTCACTATTATGTAAGATAACGTTAATCAGGAGCATGGATGGTTATTAGGCTGCACAATCACTTTAACTAACAAGATATCAAAGCTAAGTAAAAGTTTAGATAGACTGTCGTTATCATTTTACATTTATTTATTTTTCTTCTATTTGTATTTTATTATGTTCTCTTTAACAGGCTCGAAATAAGTTGAGTCTTGAAGAGGCGGAGAGCGGTGAACTTCCATATGTATTTGGATCCATGGAGTTCTCTGATGACGAGCTCTTTTATGAAGACTGCACATACAGTAGTGTAGAACCAATCACCATGAAAGAGGTATGGAAATGGCTGTTTATGCCTTCCCAAAATATACATATTTGAATAAATGGGCTTTTGGGCTGAATAATGGGTGATTGAGTCTCTTGTACCTATGCTGACTTGTTCCTATATGGATTTGTGCAGCGCACTAAGTTTCGTGCCGAATTCAATAGTGTGGGTTCTGCGCCTTCAACACCAATGGAGCAAAAGGCTCAAGTAAAACAAATGGAAGATAAAGAAAACTCTGACACCAAGCTATCCAAAAATGAAGGTCCCTTTTTGCATCCAGCACCATGGACTCCGGTTATTAAGAAGAAGGGAATCCTTACCACGCCCAACAACAATATTCTGCCACCAGGAAAAGGTAGTGGGGGTTTTTATTTTTATTTTTTGTCCCTTTGCAAGTAGCAACTGAGCAGAAATGCTTTGTAACCTAACATTTATGTATCATTTCTAATATACCAATTATACTAATATGAATTATATCATGAATGAAGTACCCGAATGCTAGTAGTGATGGACTTCTGCTACACTGAATTCGTATACAGCATATGGCAGCACGGTGTACTGGTCCGCCATAACATCAAAACCAGGTTGATACAATATTGGTATCTGCCAAGGGGTGCGGTCCATTAGGCACCGTGCTTGACCTCGCTTCCTGCTCCCAACCCTCAGTAACTCTTCAAGTATCTGCGTCACTTTGACAAGGGCCAAAATGTGATTGCTAAATAACTGGTCAGCGCATCCCCAAAATAGGTCTAGTGGGGTATTTCTGGTATATAGTGATTAGGATCTACGAAAAGGGGTCCAAGTAAGGGAGATCTATAAACCAACTAACCAGGTCATATGTGCCTATAGTTCAGTGGGTAAGGAAGGCTTCCCCTCTGCTCTAATCCAACAGACAAGCCTACATAACGCCAAGTGCTGAAGGTTAACTGATAAAAAGGGATCCGGACACCTAGGGCCCGATTCATCATTGCACTTCTGCCGCTCTTTTTTTTAATGTGAATACTTCTTAATTAGTGACTTTGACTTGCGACAAATTCATCAAATGAATTAATCAATTTGCAACTTTTAGATATTTTTTTCTTTCAATTAGTCTTTTTTAGCTTTTTTTTTTTTTTAAGGCAGATTTATCACATACAACTATTTTAACCGTGCCCCTTGAACTGACTGACAGCATCTCAACATTAGGGCCGGCTGTCAGTCAGAGCCAGGGGCTCAGTTACAGCCACCGCTCACTGCACAGAGCAGTGACTGAAACCCAACGCTGCTGGGGTGAATAAAGTTAATTTCCTCCCGGCATCAAGGCTCTAAGTGCGGGTGCCAGGGAAGTTCAGAATGCTATTAGCCTGCAGGCGAATAGTGACAGGTTCCATTTTAAGGGTAAGTCAGATTTGTAGTAGAAACTTTTTGTACAAAAAAAATCTCTATGGAAAGCTGCACGTGCAGATCTGTCTGAAAGGTAGGGAAAAGAAGAAAAAATAATCAACTTGAAACACCTTTTATTTTTATTTTCCCTATAAGGGTATTTGCAGCATATGTTTCTGCATCGAAAACTAATTTCTTGGCAGGAAAAACGCTGTGTGTGTGTGTGTGTGTGTGTGTGTGTGTGTTGTGTTTTTTTTTTTTTTTTTTTTTTTTTCCCAGTTTTGATAATTTTCCATTTTCCCCCATTCATTTGAATCGGTGAAGCTAACTACAAAAATGCTGAAAGAATTGACGTGCTGGAGATTTGAAACTTCTTCAAATCTGCAATGAGAAAATAAGGCACATCCATAAAGTTTCCAAAATCCTCTTCTTTTACGATAAAATGATGTGGAGACCCCAGCCCATTCGTGCTTTCTCACTCTGCCCACCTTCCTTTTAGCGGTGGGTATCGGTAGGCTCTAGTCACTTTGATGAAACTGGCAATACGTTGCCTGCTATAGAATATGATTTTGCAAGGTTATTGGTCTTTTATCCTTCTTGTCTGCTAAACTGGCTGCCATGTTAGAAATGACCTCTTTAAAACCTTTACCTGCTGGTGATTTAATAGAACATCACTGTTCTGTTACAGAAAAAAATTCAGCCAAAAAAGAAACCCCTATTAAGAAAGTGAACGATACCAGCAGCGAAATGAATCCTTCGATAAGTCCTGAAAGACGGTAAGTGTGGCTCGCAGCATGTGCAAGATATGAATCGTCCACCTGGTGGTCTGCTGGTGCATGTAGTTCAGTGGGTGCGGTGTAATTTCCCCATTGTACCTGAAGTGCAGAGATGTGATTGGAGATTTCGGGTGATGGCACTAACTTTGGGACTTTTTTTATTTTTTTTTAAATGGTGCAGGTTTACTATAAGTGTGCCAGAATTGCAGCAAAAAAACTATTGTACATACCTTGGACCACGTTTGTTTTACACTTAGTTCCTATCTGAAATGGAAATTTGCTTTTTGGGAAAGGCACGTGGCCTAATGTATGACCCAGTGCACCAAAATTTTGGTACAAAGTTGAGGCAAGTAAGAGATTGTGTGTAAACTTGTACTATAGACAGTGTAATGATGCGTCAGATTTATCATGCAGCATGACCCACTGTGGTTGACTAGACAGTGTTACCGAAATTTGCTCCACCCTTAAAGGGATTGTCCGCTACGCAGATAGCCCTTCTCAATTGCTATATTCCCCAGTACAAAATTAAAAACAGCCTGTACTCTCGTTTTGGTGTCAGCACTGTTCCAGCAGTTACCACCTTGGGTCCCCAGGACTCGCGTGACATTATGCCTCACGAGCCCTGCAGCCAATCAGTGGCCACTTCACTCTCATTGCCTTTGGATGTAATTGACAGTCGGAGAAAGTCAGGGAGCAGCAGCAACTTACGTTTTCTGAATGTCCATTACTGCCGAAGGAATTCTGCCATGCTTTTTTAAGGTTTTGTGTTTACGGCATTCATAGTATGGTAAAAAATGACTCTGAATCATTCTCCAGGTCAGTACGATTATGGCGATATCAAACTTGCATAGATTTTTGTTTAGTGGGGTGGAGGGGTTCTGAAGATTTGTAAATAAAAGCTGAATACATCTCCATTTTCCAAGACCTGTAACTTTTTTTTTTTTTTTTTTTCTTTCTTCAATTGAGCTATGTGAAAGCTTTTTGGTTCCATGCAGTAGACCAGTTTGTCCACTAGGTGGTGCTACATGGCAATAAGATGAGGATATCTAAATTGCATGGTTATGAACTTTTTTCAGCTGTCGCTCAGTAGATTTGGACTTGAATCAAGCACATCTGGATGGTGCCCAGAAGAAAAAAGGCACAAAGGTATTTGGAAGCCTGGAAAGAGGACTTGATAAAGTAATCACTATGTTAACACCGAGCAAACGAAAAGGATATGCAAGAGATGGACCCCGAAAGCTCAGGGTAAAACTTATGTTTTAGTGATGTGAATGCATTTTTTTGTTTTTTCTTCTGACTTCTGTTATAATAAATGTAGAAAATATACAACAAATTAAATATTTATTGTAGCCTTATATGTTTACAGGCTCATTACAATGTAACCATGACTAATATGCTGAGTCCTGACCTGCTGCTAAATGAAATAGTCAGAGTGCTGCCCCAGAAGAACGTCGACTATGTACAGAAGGGGTAAGTTGGTTAATTTGTAAAATCGAGAAGTATGATCCCAAAGGAGACGTATAAACGTGTTTTGTTTTTTTTTCTACCATCTCATGATGTATGGCTAGATATAGACTCAAAAGTGGAGAAAGAAGATTTCTGTAATATTACACCTTTTTAGGTTTTATATATAATCTTATGGATTTCACTAATTTTTGAGAGTGTATTGGATATGTTTGCGGACTCTTTGGGACACCTCGGTGCCCCTTTCCTCCCCCTCAGTTACAATCCTCCACACCTCTCCTTATGCTGACTTGTCAGCCATTGCTTTGCAGAACTGCCTGAAGTGAATTCTTAGGCCTGCAAACACTGACTCTGCAGGAGCCAAGTGCGCCCAGTGTCAGGAGATGCACTGTCTGCGGTAACTGCTTGCTGGACACATAGTAATGGGTGCAGTTAGTGAGAGGAGTGCATGCGCACTTTGCTGCTGCAGAGAGTATGCTTAGCTTCATTTTCTGTCAACATCAGACACCCGCGACTATCTGATCCTGTGTGCAGCGAGCGGCCGTTGCAGACAGGAATAGTGGGATAACTGCACACACTGTGCTCTTGGCTCCTTCAGTGTCAGTATGGGCAGGGCTGAGGGTACTATTCAACCAGTGCTCCAAATAGAGCAATGCCCATAAACATAAGGGGAGATGCAGAGGATTGTAATTAAGGTGGGGGGGGGGGGGATAGTGCACTGAGCCCTTGGCCACAAGGGTGCACTAAGGACCCCTCATTTACATATCCAATGTTTTATGTAGAGCAAAAAAAAAATCTACACAATTCTAAGTCCCCTATATGAATGTATAAGTGGCTTAATGAGTTTTTTTTTTGTGGTTGACTCCGATTAAGTGTGTTATACACTTCGAGTTTGAATAGATATTATATGCCTTTTTTATATAAAGGATTATTCCCATCTTCATACATGGGTATTGTTGGATATGCTTGTCAAAACAGTTTTATACAGTTTTTTTTTTTTTTTTCTTTTCTTTAAATATTAGATTTTAAAAGAAGAACACTGCCTACTTGACTGACCACTATTGCTGTCTAGCAGTGGTGGCTAAATATGCACGGTGCTTTATAATATCTTTTCTATTGAGCTTGTAAGCACTGTTTTGAAGCTGGCAGTGATGGCTGGAGCATGGTGTTATCTTCAAGTCTTGGCCAGCATCAGATATCAAATACTGGTAGTCACATACACACAGGTGTGAACAGGTGCATACTAAGAGTAGGCATCTCCATATATAACTAACACAGTTGTTCTCTGTAATGCTACAGCATTTAAACATGATATTGGAATTGCATTACTTCTCTAGAAAAAGAAAAAACCAAGATACTTGGTGCATAAATTGGCCAATTCATATATGCCCAGCAGCCATGAGAGTAATCACGTTAGGTTACCAGCAAAGAGAATCGCCTTGTCGTTGGCTGCTGGGCACACATGAATTGGAATATTTTATGCGCTAAGTATCTTTAGTTTTTTCATATTTTCTATAGCAGTTATGCAATTCCAATTTCCTATATTTCATGTTTGCATACTTGGCGTTAGAGTGCAACTTTATTTGTTGGCCAGCCTCAGTGCAGTGTTGACAGCTAGACAGCAGTGGTGGTTGGTCACCAAGGCAACAACTGTATGAAAAAAATATTACCTTAAATTGCAAAAGTGCTTGTTTTACCAATAATGCTCATCTATGAAGATGGAAATTGCGTTGCTGAATCCTAATGGTAGAAAAGCCATTGTAGTAGTATCTAACTCTGCTTTTGGCATTGAGTGGTGAAGCCATCTTCTATGACCAAGCAATTGTATGTATACCAAGGTGCCACCACTAAGCCTATCTTATTGCTTCTCCACATACACTGGTGTAAAATACCTATTGTACAATAACTTGTCAAACGTTTGGACTTTCAGGTATACTTTGAAATGCAAAACGCAATCTGACTTTGGAAAGGTGACCATGCAATTTGAACTAGAAGTGTGTCAATTAAACAAGCCAGATCTTGTAGGGATCAGAAGACAGCGGCTTAAAGGTGATGCCTGGGTATACAAGAGACTAGTGGAAGACATACTTTCAAGCTGCAAGGTTACGGTGGTCTAGCTACTACAGAGAATTGTTTCACGGTGTACATAGACTTTCACTATAAATATTCCTGTTCTGTATCATAGTCTGTAAAGTAACATTGGAGATTTAGCTATCCATTAGCACATAAACATGTGAATATCTGTAAAGTCAAATTGTCATTTGTTTTTTAATTGTGACCTTTAAATGTTTGTACGTTACATTTAAAATAAAACCATTTTAACATTATTTTTGATTATTTCGTTATCATTTCACGAGTCCTACATGGATAGAGCAGCAGAAATCCCCCCCCCCCCCCGAATGTGGAATGTTTCCTAGGACATGGGTGTTGGCAAATTTGCATAATTCTTTTCTGTCTGTGTTTCTTAAGTAGGATTTATTGAGGTCGTTAATTAAGCCACAGCTGTGGTTACTAGAGTTAAACTGTATGCTCATATGTCGAGGAAAATGGGATTGACTCCAATAAATGTGTTCTTTAGTCAACAAAATGCCAGGCTCCCAACGATGAAGCTGAATGCTTTGTAATGAAATGTAAATTCATTACTTCGGCCTAGGACCAACGGGTAATGATCAGAACTCTGAATGCCTATTGCTAATCTCCTTTGAAAGGTCATCAAAGCCTGCACATTAGTATCCTTGTAGTACCAAGGAGGCATTTTTGATGTATGTGTGTGTATATATATAGATAGATAGATAGATAGATAGATAGATAGATAGATAGATAGATAGATAGATAGATAGATATATATAGTGTTATATAGATATATATAGATATATACAGTACAGACCAAAAGTTTGGACACACCTTCTCATTTAAAGATTTTTCTGTATTTTCATGACTATGAAAATTGTACATTCACACTGAAGGCATCAAAACTATGAATTAACACATGTGGAATTATATACTTAACAAAAAAGTGTGAAACAACTGAAAATATGTCTTATATTCTGGGTTCTTCAAAGTAGCCACCTTTTGCTTTGATGACTGCTTTGCACACTCTTGGCATTCTCTTGATGAGCTTCAAGAGGTAGTCACCGGAAATGGTATTCCAACAATCTTGAAGGAGTTCCCAGAGATGCTTAGCACTTGTTGGCCCTTTTGCCTTCACTCTGCGGTCCAGCTCACCCCAAACCATCTCGATTGGGTTCAGGTCTGGTGACTGTGGAGGCCAGGTAATCTGGCGTAGCACCCCATCACTCTCCTCCTTGGTCAAATAGCCCTTACACAGCCTGGAGGTGTGTTTGGGGTCATTGTCCTGTTGAAAAATAAATGATGGTCCAACTATACGCAAACCGGATGGAATAGTATGCCGCTGCAAGATGCTGTGGTAGCCATGCTGGTTCAGTATGCCTTCAATTTTGAACAACTCCCCAACAGTGTCACCAGCAAAGCACCCCCACACCATCACACCTCCTCCTCCATGCTTCACGGTGGGAACCAGGCATGTAGAGTCCATCTGTTCACCTTTTCAGCGTCACACAAAGACATGGTGGTTGGAACCAAAGATCTCAAATTTGGACTCATCAGACCAAAGAACAGATTTCCACTGGTCTAATGTCCATTCCTTGTGTTCTTTAGCCCAAACAAGTCTCTTCTGCTTGTTGCCTGTCCTTAGCAGTGGTTTCCTAGCAGCTATTTTACCATGAAGGCCTGCTGCACAAAGTCTCCTCTTAACAGTTGTTGTAGAGATGTCTGCTGCTGGAACTCTGTGTGGCATTGACCTGGTCTCTAATCTGAGCTGCTGTTAACCTGCGATTTCTGAGGCTGGTGACTCGGATAAACTTATCCTCAGAAGCAGAGGTGACTCTTGGTCTTCCTTTCCTGGGGCAGTCCTCATGTGAGCCAATTTCTTTGTAGCGCTTGATGGTTTTTGCAACTGCACTTGGGGACACTTTCAAAGTTTTCCCAATTTTTCGGACTGACTGACCTTCATTTCTTAAAGTAATGATGGCCACTCGTTTTTCTTTACTTAGCTGCTTTTTTCTTTCCATAATACAAATTCTAACAGTCTATTCAGTAGGACTATCAGCTGTGTATCCACCAGACTTCTGCACAACACAACTGATGGTCCCAACCCCATTTATAAGGCAAGAAATCCCACTTATTAAACCTGACAGGGCACACCTGTGAAGTGAAAACCATTTCCGGTGACTACCTCTTGAAGCTCATCAAGAGAATGCCAAGAGTGTGCAAAGCAGTCATCAAAGCAAAAGGTGGCTACTTTGAAGAACCCAGAATATAAGACATATTTTCAGTTGTTTCACACTTTTTTGTTAAGTATATAATTCCACATGTGTTAATTCATAGTTTTGATGCCTTCAGTGTGAATGAACAATTTTCATAGTCATGAAAATACAGAAATCTCTTTAAATGAGGTGTGTCCAAACTTTTGGTCTGTACTGTGTGTGTGTGTGTGTGTATGTATGTATGTATGTATGTATGTATGTAATATATTAGCACAAATCAGTACTACAGGCAATTGTATCGGAGGAATCTGCTAATTTCCCACTTATTAGACACTTTCTTCTCCCTCCTGAATTTGTCATCCACTGTGAAGAATAAGCACAAGTCAGTCTTGCTCAGAGGACACGGACTGTCCAGTATACTCTATGGAGAGGAGAGAGAATCGAAAAAGATAAGAGGCCACACAACATTGTGCAGAGATGCAGACCCTAATTCCAGCCATGTGTCACTTTCTGTAAAACCTAAACACAAGTCTATCACCAAAGTGAAATACAATCTCCTCCAAATATTAAGACAAAAACCTAACTAAAGTCTAATAGGTATCATAAAATAGATCCAATAAATAGTAGACTAATAAGAAAAAAATAAGTAGATACCCAAGACACATTAGAGAGATATATGAAATAGTTATGTATTTTTGTGAATAAAACTATAATATGTAAGACTCATCACCTGAAAGGTTACGGGAAGAAGACAGCTAAAACAGTAAGGATTACAGGGTATATAATCCCAAAATAACAAGGCAGAATTGTGAGCATAACCCCAGGTCAATGAAGCTCCTACACAGATTATAATATGATAGTATTCAACATAGTAATCAAGGTAAAATACCAGCCAGAAATAGATCAATCACATAATAGACAAAGATATTTTTATAATAAATATACAATAGCAAAACTGTGTATATAGAATATAAAAAATAGGGTAATATTTGTGCTAAAAGTAGTGCACATGAAACAATGACAGATAACTAAGTTGAATAGCTGATAGGAGCACTGTGACCTGCTGACAGACAGTAGTGTCGATCTCTCAGATCAAAATAGATAACCAGGGACTCATGATAATGGTCAGCCTAATATCTCAATTGGTCATACAGTATGTTGATCAAAGAGTTAGGTGTAAATACCTTGAGTCATCTTATGGAGAGCAGGGGTGCTCGTAATGACAGTCTGCCCAGACGCCTCGACGCACGTTTCGCCTCAGCTTCGTCAGGAGGCGTGGTTAAAGTAAAAGGTGGGTCCTATTTAAGTAAATGAAGTGTACTTGGCCGCCAATTGGTGCGCTATCTCCCATGATGCCGCGCCCCCAGCGACGACACGGCCCGGCATGCAGCCCGCACGATGAGGGGAGGAACTACGTCACCCCCCCCCCCCCCATCGCCCGGGCAACGACGCACAGGCCGCAGCACGCGAGAGAGAGCACATCCACGCGAAGGCAGGAAGAAAGAACAAAGTATAAACAGAGGAATGCTCCTGGATGGCATCGCTGCAGACGGGGGGTGGCCAGTCCCACATCGCCAACGAGGACAGGTCAGGGTGAGTCAAAATTATAGCCTGCTCCAACCTAATTGTAAAATGATAATGGTCATTGCTCCATTGTCCCACAAGTTTAGATATATAATAGTAGTCCTCTGAAATATAGTCAGGGTGAATCCCCTAAATCACTACAGTGCTTTATAGGTATAACATACTGGTGATGATAAACCAGAGGGAAAAAAAAAAATCCGTAATCAATCATAATACAAAAAGTATATAGGCAAATGTTACATACATAAAAATAGTGAAAAAAATATATACCGCAAATAAATCCATAAATAAGTGCACGGATAAAGGTCTTGATTGGAGATTGAATTGATGAAATACAGGGGATACATGACATCTTTGCTATTGCTTGACAGAGCATCAGAGCTTTATATTGGGATAAATCATGACAGTAAGGTGGCAGCCAGTAGGTAACAGGGTACTAGGAATATCAAAGAGCATATAATTAATAATAAGTAAATACAGAAACGCATATAAAAGTTAAAAGAAACATATATAGGAACCCATCATTAAAATAGCGCAATGGAGGAATTTTTTACAAAAAAGACTTGAAGCTCACAGACTCATTTAAACCAGAGGTCTTAACCGTATCCAACATAATAATCCAGCGTGTCTCCTTTTGGAGCAATTTTTGTTTGCCATTACCTCCCCTTATACCCATGTACACTCTATCGATGCCCCGGACCGAAAGGCCCTTAGGGCTGCAGCCGTGGGTCTCAAAAAAATGCCTAGGAATGGTTTTAAGTTGTTGGGGATCTAAGCAAGTAGCGGCGTTTTTTATGTCCCTAATGTGTTCTTGGATACGAATTTTAAGAGGTCTCGTGGTCATGCCTATGTAGACAAGATCACAGGGACATCTGATGTGATAGATGACAGCTTCCGTTTCGCATGTAATATGGTGCACAATTTTGAAATTTTTATTTTTACCGGAGTCAGAAAATTCTCCAGTTTTCGCGATGTATTTACAAATAGAACATCTACCACAGGAGAAGCAGCCCCATGGTGGGCCCTTACTAATGAAAAGGAGTTGGTTTTTAGGAGGAACATAATGGCTTCTGGAGACCATATCTCCAAGGGTCTTGGCTCTACGCCATGTAATCAGTGGTTGTTTAGTGAGTTGACCACGTAAATCGCGGTCCGTAAGCAGGATGGGCCAGTGTTTGGAAAAAATCTTTCTAATGTTGATCCAATTGGTATTAAATGTTGTGATGAATCTTGGTGATATATCAGTGTTCAGTTTCTTTTTAGGGCCAGACAGTAGGCATTGTCTATTGATGGCTTTAGCTCTCAAAAAGCTACGTTTAATGTCCTGTTTTGGATATCCCCTATCCTGAAATCTACGAGACAACTCGCATGCTTGTTCAAAGAATTTATCGTCATTAGAGCAGATACGTCATGCTCTTAAAAATTGACCTACAGGGATGGAGCTTTTTAGTTTTGGCGCATGTGAGGAGGAGTAGTGTAGTAGGGCATTAGTGGAAGTTTCCCTCCTAAAAATATCGGTCTCAATCCTGTTATCTCCCGATTTAGTGATAAATCCAAAAAGTCAACTGATGTCTGACTATATTTCCAGGTTAGGTGAATATTGAAAATGTTTTTATTGAGGCTGTGAAGGAATTTATCCAGTCGTGAGGTGGAGCCCTGCCAAATGAATAATATATCATCGATATATCTCGACCAGGACACGACAGCTTCATGACCTCGTGTATTAAGGACCGTGTCCCTCTCCCACAGCCCCAGGAACAAATTGGCATAAGAGGGTGCCCCCATTGCCGTGCCCTGGAGCTGTAGGAAGGGGCGGTCCTCAAATACAAAATAATTGTGTCTTAGAATGAAATCCAAGAGATAAAGAATAACCGATACTAGCTCTGGGTCTAAATTAGACATGGTCAGGAAGAATTTCACAGCCGTCATGCCCTGGTCGTGGCGTATCGAAGTGTAAAGGGACTCCACATCACAAGTAACCAGCCACATGTCCTCCTCAAGAGTAATCCCATCAAGACGTCTAAGGACGTCGGTAGTATCCTTAACAAAAGATGGGAGAGTCTCCACACTTTTGAAGATAAAAATCCACAAATCTACAAATAGGTTCACAAAGACCCCCAATGCCCGACACAATGGGTCTACCAGGTGGGCAGAGGGGGTCCTTGTGAACTTTGGGCAACAAATAAAAGGTCGGTACGATTGGATGTTCTAGCAGCAATGCCTCTTTCATTTCTGGGTGAATAACTGAGTTATCTACGGCATCATCCAACAAGTGTGAAAGCTCTTGTAAAAGCCAGAGTGGGGATATTATCCAACCTTCTATAGTTCTGAGTATTGTTGAGCTGTCTAAAGGCCTCCCGTTCGTATGCCTGAACAGGCCATAGCACGACGTTCCCGCCCTTGTCCGCCCTTTTAATAACGATATCCCTCAAGTTTTTAAGTTCACGGATGGCTAGTCTCTGGGGTCCAGATAAATTATCACCAAAGATGCCCTCCCTGAGTTGGAGAAGGTCCTTTTTGACCAACTTAACAAAAATATCAACCTGAGAACAGGCGGACAGGGGCGGAAACGCACGTGAACGTCTGTACAAGTGTGTGGGAAGTTTTACTATATCATCATCGCTCTCCTCCGACGCCAGTGACTCGAGATCCCGTAGGGCCTGAATCTCGGCATCCGAAGAGAGCGCATTAGATCCATATGATGAAGGGCTGAAATATTTCTTAAAGATGAGCTTACGAGCAAATAATTCTAGGTCTTTAATAGTAGTGAAATAATCATAACCCTCCACTGGTGAGAAGGTCCCTCGACAGCACCTCAATCTGTGGCTTAGACAAGATATATTTGGATAGATTAATTACCTTTAAGTTCTTTTTCCTCTCTTTTGTCTGAAATTGTATGAATGTTTTTTTCTTTGTGCATACGGGGTCCTTGGCTGCTGAAAGGTATTTATGGGCAATGCCTCGCCGGGCAAAGCCTGGGGTTATGCTCACAATTCTGCCTTGTTATTTTGGGATTATATACCCTGTAATCCTTACTGTTTTAGCTGTCTTCTTCCCGTAACCTTTCATGTGATGCGTCTTACATAGTTATGTATGTTTGTGAATAAAACTATAATATTTCATATATATCTCTAATGTGTCTTGGGTATCTACTTATTTTTTCTTATTAGTCTACTATTTATTGGATCTATTTTATGATACCTATTAGACTTTAGTTTGGTTTTTATGTGTCACTTTCTGGGCTGCTTGCTGTAGTTTGGATTAAATCGCTGTTTTTTCAGCAGGAGATTATCACTAGAGGACTAGTGAAACTGCTGCCAGGTAGTCCTCCATATTCATGTGCTCTGAATAATTTCCCTACCTACTGATTGACAGCTTTTTGCTTTAATACAGTATACACAGAAAGCTACCAATCAGTGGGTGGTTGAGGTTATATAGAACGGTGATTTTTATCAAAATGACAGCAAGCAGCCCAGTAAGTAACTTCACTGGAATCAGGGTCTCTATCCCTACATTATGCTCCTCTCACATGCCATAACAAACCTAGTGACAGATTCCCTTTTTAGGCTAAGTGCCCACGATGCAGAAATGCTCCGGATTTTTTCCTGAGTTTTTCTGCATCTCTCTGGCAGAAAAAAACGCATGCGGATTGTACATGCGGATCGTACATGCGGATTGTACATGCATTTTTCCTGCCAGGGACAAGCGGATGTGAAGCGTTCTTCACTTGCATTTCTGCATGCGGGTTGTCAAGCGCTTTCCAAGCGATTTTAGCATCACTTGGAAAGTGCTTGACAACTTGGTCACACTATATAAATCCATGCAAACAGCATGGATTTTATATAATGTGACCAAGTTACTTAACAAAAAAACATTATACTCAACTTCCAATGGCTCCCGGTCTCCGTATCCGATGCGTCCGGTCTTCCCGGTGTCTCGCGATTGTGTAAAAGGACCTTCCATGACATCATTTAGTCATGTGACAGGTCGCGCGACCGCCGACGTCAGTGGTCGCGTGATCCATCACATGACTAAATGACGTCATGGCAGGTACTTTTAGACCATCGGGCGCTACCGGGAAGACCGGACGCATCGGATAAGGTGGGCCATCAGAAGGTGAGTATAATGTATTTTTTTTTTTTATTATTTATTTATTTTTTTACAGGTACCATGGTACTCTGGTCCGGAGGAGAGTCTCCTTTTCTCCAGACTCAGGTACCATCCGCACATTAAATCGCTAAATATCCGCATGTGCACATGTAGTCATGCGGATATTAAGAGATTTCAATGGTGACGAAAACGCCGCGATTACGCAAAATAATTGGTAATGCTGCAGATTTTTCCGCAATGATAATCCGCAGCGTAAATTTCCACAGCATATGCACAGCGCATGCGGATTATCATTGGGGAACATGGCAAGCCTTCGACCAAGCGTTTTTTAAGCGTTTCTGCAGCAGAATTGCCGCTGCGGAAACGTTTAAAAAAATGCATAGTGGGCACACAGCCTTACAAGTGTTTTACTTGACAACAGAACTTGATGCATATCAAGACAGCTTAGCTCTGCTGTATAATGTCCTCCATGTTGCTGCACCTTTTCTCTGTGAGCTAAAGTGGATGAAGAGGAAGCATTCCCCTTTCTGTGCTATGTTGTCTATGGGAGAAATCGATGTAGCGAGTCTTTCACCAGACCCCAATGGACTGCAAATCCATTAGGGCATGCAGCGGTGAAAACTGGAGAATGCAGGATATAAGTCACTTAAAGGGAACTGGTCACCTTTCTTCTCCCACCCACCCGATATAACCTACAGCCACCACCTTTCATCCCTATGTGACAGCATTCTAGAATGCTGTACATATGACTGCAAGGCAAAAAAAAAAAAAAAAGACCATTTATTATACTCCTCTACTGGGCTGTCCGGTCTGATGGGTGTTGCTGTTGGTCCGATGCCTCCTCTCTTCTTGCGATGCCATCCTCCTGTACTTCATGTGGATGACTCTTCCTATATCATCCACAGTGTTCCTCTTCGAGCTTCTGCGCAATCGCACTTTTCTCTGCCCTGCTGAGGGTAGAGCAAAGTACTATATTGCAACAGCGCTCTTTTGACCTTTCCTGACGCATGTACAGAACAATACACTTGCCCTGTCCTTGACAGGGCAGAGAACTGCAACTGCGTAGAAGCTCGAGGGGGAACACTGTGTGGATGACGTAGGACGTGTCATCCACATGAAGCTCAGAAGGAGGGCAGTGATCGTAAGAAGAGAAGAGGCACTGGACCAAGATCAGCGACGTCCATCGGACCGCCCCGTAGGTGAGTATTTTAAAAGGCCGTGTTTTTTTTGTTTGTTTGTTTTTGCAGGGTGAATTGGAGTCATATGTGCAGAATTATAGAATGCTGCCACATGGGGCTGATAGGTGATGACTGTAGTTTATATCGGGGGGAAAAAAATGGTGACAGGTTCACTTTTATTAGCCAGAAAGGTGTTATTCCGCATACATATTAGAAACCTTATTTTGAAAAGTTACTTGAAAGCACAGTTACCTTTTATAAATGCATTGTATTTTTAGGATAAAAAGCATTTTAGTAGACTGATTTAACTACAAATCTGTTAGGGAGCTTATTCTGACGTCTGTAACCTTTCATCTCTTGAACAATCTTCAAAGATGGACTTTCTTAGTCTTTATAGTATCTTAGAAGATGCCTGCTATTAGAGATAATCAGATCGATAAGCAGAGGGTAGAGTTCGAGATAAATTTCCTCTCTAAATTTGTGGTTTCACACGAATTTGAACAGTTTACGATTATGTGGTTTACAAAAAAAAACTTGCCTGACACCATTTCCGACACTGCTGAAGCATCGAAGAGGGGTGTGTGTGTGTGTGTGTGGTGTGTTTTTTTTACACCACTTTTTTTGGGGGGGGGGGTGGGTAGATATATTTTTAGCGCCTATTATTGCATTGTATTGCAATATTGTGTCAGACAAATGGAAATCTTTTTTTTTCTTTCACTTGCTGCGCTGTTTACAGATCGGATTAATTTATATTTTGATAGATTGGATTTAAGAACGCAGCCATGTAAATGTACGTCAAAGGTCGTGAATGGGTTAATGGAAAAGATATTCGCACCATACTTGTTTCAGGTAACTGCAGAATAAGCTGCCATGTGTGCCTACATGAGGGAGAACACTGTCTTACCATTTAGATTACTTGTATCTGGCACTTATCACCAGTTTATGAACTAGTGGATGGATAGTAGCTGCTATGATGCATCCCATACACAGAATATACAATAAATGGATTTATGCTGCTCTTTCTCTGTAGCTCAGAAGAGCTGCAGCATGGAGGACATTTCACAAGTATTGAGCTTTGTGCCTGTGAATCCAGCACTTCAGTAGGATAAATTTGGCAGAAGCTGCCACACAACCTGCTGTGTTGCTTCCTTCCTCATTGTGCCTAGTGCTTCTTAATCTGCCTCCTCCCCCATCTACTCTCAAAGTTTTAATAGCATTTTACACTTCAGTGACTGTTTACTTTGGGAAAAAATGCCCAGATCAGCCTTGGTCATTGTAAAGGATGAGTTCAGGGGGTGAAAGTGAGAAAAAAAGCAAATTTTTCTGATAAGATATTACAGTATTTCAAATATTTACTTGTATATTGCTTTATACAAAGTTTGTTCAAACCCGTATTCATTCATGACTGATCTATCCATCATGGAGTGGATCATGGTGTGTGGAGCAGGGTCTGAGCCAGCTCCACACAACAAATGTCAGTTAAATTAAGTAGCAGCATTCAAGCTGGGGCTGAGTTCCTTCCATAGCGGTTAACCATTTACACGCTGCTGTCTATTGAACAGCGTAATTTAAATGGAACAGTGCTTTCGCGCAACACGAGATCTCTGGGATCCAATGGATTATTATAGCAGCTGAGGGCTGGCTCAAGACCACTGTCACTGGTCACCCTGTGAAGCTCAACCATAGGCTGAGCTTCCTAGGAGACCATGATTTACATTATATGCAGCAATACTGTGATCCCTTACAAGATACACAGCAATGCCACTCTTAGTCAGACTTGTATACGTTGGTGTGAAAATATTTGCCCCCTTCCTCATTTCTTATTCTTTTGCATGTTTGTTATACTTACATTTGTTTTGTGATCTGAAACCATTTAATTGTTACACAAAGATTACACAAGTTAACACAAAATGCAGGTTTTTAAATAAAGGTCTTTATTACTAAAGGGGAAAAAGAAATCCAAACGTACAGGGGCCTGTGTGGAAAAAGTGATTGCACTCCCCCCACCCTGCCTTAATCACATCTTTGGGCAGCAGAGTTCAATTTCTTTAGGTCTGATTACTGTCACACCTGTTTTCAATCAAGAAAATAGGAAATGTCTGACAGTGAAGTAGACCAAAAGATCCTCAAAAGTTAGACCTCATGCTGTGATCCATAGAAATTCAGGAACAAATGAGAAACAAAGTAATTGAGTTTGGAAAAGGTTATAAAGCCATTTCATAAGCTTTGGGACTCCAGCGAACCACAGTGAGAGCTATTATCCACAAATGGCGAAAACGTGGAATAATGGTGAACCTTCCCAGGAGTGGTCGGCCATCCAAAATTACCCCAAGAGTGCAGCGATGACTCATCCAAGAGGTCACAAAAGACCCTACAACAACATCCAAAGAACTGCAGGCCCCACTTGCCTCAGTTAAGGTCAGTATTCATGACTGCACCATAAGAAAGAGACTGGGCAAAAATGACATGCATGGCAGAGTTTCAAGACCAAAACCATTGCTCAGCGAAAAGAACAAAGGCTCGTCTCTGTTTTGCCAGAAAGCAAAAGTTGAACTGGTTAGAACAGGGGTCTCAAACACGCGGCCCCTCCGACTGCTTCTTGCGGCCCGCAGGCACAGACCCCGTAACTGTCGGGGCTCTCTGCAGCAGCCGCCGACATCAGCGTTGTAATGCAGTGTATTGCTGCGCAGAGACCGGCTCTCTGCACAGCAATACCAGTGTCAGCCGCCGGCCTATCAGAAGCCAGCAGCTGACATCTGCGTCCCAGCGCAGCGGCGTATGACATCACTGCCTTGCGCAGATGTCAGCTGCTGGCCTCTGATAGGCCGGCGGCTGACACTGGTACACTGCATTACAACACTGATGTCGGCGGCTGCTGGAGAGAGCCGCGAGTCTGTGCCTGCGGGCCACAGGTGCAGAAAGGACGCCGAGGGAACGGAGGACAGGTGAGAATCCTTTTTTTTTTTTTTCTTCCTTCTCTGTCATGTGAAATACAGCACAGGGGACCTGTGCTCAGTATGGGGGGGGAGGCCGGGGACCCTGAGCGCAGTATGGGGGGGGGGACCGGGGACCCTGTGCGCAGTATGGGGGGGATGGGGACCCTGTGCGCAGTATGGGGGGGACAGGGACCCTGTGCGCAGTATGGGGGAGACAGGGACCCTGTGCGCAGTATGGGGGGGACAGGGACCCTGTGCGCAGTATGGGGGGGGACCTGGATGGGGGACACGTCTGCAACATAAGGACCAGGATGGGGGACCATGTCTGCAATATGGGGGACCTGGATGGGGGACCATGTCTGCAATATGGGGACAATGTCTGCAATATGAAGACGATGTCTGCAATATGGGGTACCATGTCTGCAATATGGGGGACCTGGATGGGAGACCATGTCTGCAATATGGGGGACCTGGAGGGGAGACCATGTATTCAATATGGGGGACCTGGAGGGGAGACCATGTATGCAATATGGGGGACCTGGAGGGGAGACCATGTCTGCTAGATGAGGACCAGTTCAAAAGATGTATAGAAAATAAAATGGTATCACTAAAAATGTCACTTTGTCATGCAAATTAAATGTTTTTCCGTGTGCGGCCCATATGCCCAGCTGAGTTTGAGGCCCCTGGTTTAGAAGGTGGATGTCCCATTACATCTGGCGTAGAACAAATTGAGATGGATTCTAGAGGCGCTCCCGTGGAAGAAAGAGTAACCAAAAAATTGTTGAATCTTCCAAATGTGGTGCAATCACATGGAGGATATTCCACAAGGGAGTAATATTTGTAGGTTTATTAAAAAAAAATAATCATAAAACCGTGAATACACATAAGGGACATGGATGTACAAAAATGGGAAGAGAGTCTTTTAAAAGAATCACACAACGCGTTTCTGCTCATAGAGCCTTCATCAGGAGAACACCAGATCCATTTGTCTCAATTTGTTCACGTGGTGGCTGTCTGTCGGGTAGGACAAATATACCACCACCGTCTATAGAAGAGCTGCAAACCATGGTCTGAGAACCCTAATAACGGACAAATTCCTCATATAGAGTTGTGCCTATCAGCACAACTCTCAGGTGAGCATAAAAGATTTTTTATTCTTTTAAAATTTTTAGTCTCTACTTACTACGCTCAGGTAGCCTTCTCTTTCCATTTTTCCTCCACATCTTTCTACCCAGGAACAATCATCTGGTGTAGAAATAACACAGCATTTCAGAAAAGGATCATCATACCAACAGTAAAATATGGTGGTGGTAGTGTGATAGTCTGGGGTTGCTTCAGGACCTGGAAGACTTGCTGTGGTAAATGGAACCATTAATTCTGCTGTCTACCAAAAAATCCTGAAGGAGAATATCCGGCCTTCTGTTCGTGACCTCAAGTAGAAGCACACTTGGGTTATGCAGCAGGACAATGATTCAAACCACACCAGCAAGTCTAGCTCTGAATGGCTTAAGAAAAACAAAATTAAGACTTTGGAGTGGCCTAGTCGAAGGCCTGACCTTAATCCGATTGAGATGCTCTGGCCTGACCTTAAAAAGGCGATTCATGCTCCGAAACCCTCCAATGTGGTTACAACAAGTTTGCAAAGATGAGTGGGCCAAAATTCCTCCAGAGCGTTGTAAAAGACTCATTACTAATTATCGCAAATGCTTGATTGCAGTTGTTGCTGCTAAGGTTGGCGCAACCAGTTATTAGGCTTAGGGGGTAATGTTGTTTTCACACAGGGCCCTGTAAGTTTGGATTTCTTTTTCCATTAATAATAAAGACCTTCATTTAAAAACTGCATTTTGTGATTACTTGTGTTATATTTATCTAATATTTAAATTTGTTTTGTGATCTGAAACATTTAAGTGTGACAAACATGCAAAAGAATAAGAAATCTGTCAAACGCTTTCACGCCACTGTATATATTATTTCTTCACTGGATCTTTTATTCTAATTTATGGAGACAATTGTTTATTAAAGATCGTCTTTTTAATTATTTTTGCGGTGCTGGATTAAGAAACTTTATATTTCCATAGTAGGATACCGGCCTGGAGTTTCCATGCATCGCACACCTCATTCATACATGACATTTCTCGTACTAGTGGTGAGCTGATGAGTTCTAATTTTTTAATTAGAAAAACCTTTATCCTGCGAAAAACAAGCCCTCATTGTTATTTTTACAGAAAAATAAAAAATCTGGGTAGAAAGGGAGGAAAAAACGAAAAAGGAAAGATGAAACAAATCGACCTGGCATTAAGGGGTTAAACAACGGTGACCATTTAACTAATGGTGGACAATCATATTTTTTACAATCCTCTTAGGCTGTTGAAGATAGTTAAAGGGATTGTTCACTTCTCGGACAACCTCCTTTCAATTTCTGTTGCCCCCTTTCTTTAAAATAAAATCAGCCTATACCAGTATCATAACCGTTCCAGCGAGGATAATGCCTGGAGCTTGCGTGATGATGTGCTAAGTGAGCCCTGCAGACAATCAGCAACTGCTTCACTTTTACTTCCTTCATATGTAACCAACATCAGGAGCGAAGTCAGAGAGCATCTGCAGCAGTCGGTTTTGTCCAAAGGAAGTGAGTGAAATTGCCTACTACTGGCCACTGATTGATTTTCTGCAGGGTTAGCGTGACCTAAAAATGTCACATGATCCCTGGGAGACTAAGTGCCATCATCGCTGGAGCGACACCAGGAGTGAGTACAGACTTTTTTTTTTTTTTTTTTTTTATATACGGGGAGAAATAGCTATTGAAAAGGGGTTGTCAGAGTAGTGGACAACCCCTTTAAATATACAGGATGGGTCCTGAAAAAAAATCCCATTTCCCTTGTCGATTTATACTGTACTAGCTATTGAACCACCCGTTCTACGCCCGGGTGGCGAGCATTTTTATTGGTATATGGTCTCCCATACTGGTATGTGCTGCCCCCATCCTGTCCCCACCATCCAATCCCGGTATGCGTGGCTCTCCTCATCCCCGATCCCGGTATGCGTGGCTCCCCTCATCCCCGATCCCGGTATGCGTGGCACCCCTCACCCCCAATCCCGGTATGCGTGGCACCCCTCACCACCCAAATCCTGGTATGCGTGGCACCCCTCATCCCCGATCCCGGTATGCGTGGCCTCCTCAACCCCCCATTCCTGGTATGTGTGGCCTCCACAATCCCCCATTCCTGGTATGTGTGGCCTCCTCAATCCAAGTATCCTGGTATGTGTGGCCTCCTCAATCCCCTAATCCTTGTTATGTGTGGCCTCCACAATCCCCCATCCCTGGTATGTGTGGCCTCCTCAATCCCCCATCCCTGGTATGTGTGGCCCCCTCAATCCTCTAATCCCTGGTATGTGTGGCCTCCTCAATCCCGCATCCCTGGTATGTGTGGCCTCCTCAATCCCCCATTCCTGGTATGTGTGGCCCCCTAAATCCCCTAATCCCTGGTATGTGTGGCTTCCTCATCCCCCATTCCTGGTATGTGTGGCCTCCTCAATCCCCCATTCCTGGTATGTGTGGCCTCCTCAATCCCCCATTCCTGGTATGTGTTGCCTCCTCAATCCCCCATTCCTGGTATGTGTGGCCTCCTCAATCCCCCATTCCTGGTATGTGTGGCCTCCTCAATCCCCCATTCCTGGTATGTGTGGCCTCCTCAATCCCCCATTCCTGGTATGTGTGGCCTCCTCAATCCCCCTATCCTGGTATGTGTGGTCTCCACAATCCCCCATTCCTGGTATGTGTGGCCTCCACAATCCCCCATTCCTGGTATGTGTGGCCTCCTCAATCCCCCATCCCTGGTATGTGTTGCCTCCTCAATCCCCCATTCCTGGTATGTGTGGCCTCCACAATCCCCCATTCCTGGTATGTGTGCCCTCCTGAATCCCCCATTCCTGGTATGTGTGGCCTCCTCAATCCCCTAATCCCTGGTATGTGTGGCCTCCTCAATCCCCCATCCCTGGTATGTGTGGCCCCCTTAATCCTCTAATCCCTGGTATGTGTGGCCTCCTCAATCCCCCATCCCTGGTATGTGTGGCCTCCTCAATCCCCCATTCCTGGTATGTGTGGCCTCCTCAATCCCCCATTCCTGGTATGTGTGACCTCCTCAATCCCCCATCCCTGGTATGTGTGGCCTCCTCAATCCCCCGTTCCTGGTATGTGTGGCCTCCTCCATCCCCCATTCCTGGTATGTGTGGCCTCCTCAATCCCCCATTCCTGGTATGTGTGGCTTCCTCATCCCCCCAATCACTGCACACATAAAACAATAAACACTTATACCTCACCTTCCTTCCTCACCTCTGCTACAGCGCTGAATCCTGTCTGCAGCAGCTCATGTCGGCATCTGAGCTGTGCGCGCTCTCAGAAGCCGAGGTGAGCTGCTGCCGGCACATTCACGCTTCTCCATGCGGGGACTATGGGCGTGGAGAAGACGGAATATGCTTTCTCTTTAGCGGCGGCCACTGACAGCAGGAGCCGGGGCTCAGCGCTCCTCCGTGGCCGCTACTAAAGAGAATGAATATTCCGTCTTCTCCACGCCCATGGGAGTGGCCTCAGAGGGAATATTCATGTCCCTTTAGCAGCGGGCACACGTGGTAGTGTGCTCCGCTGCTCCACTGCCGCAACCCGCTCCTCTGCCGCCGCAACCTCCTACTCACCTAGCCTCCTCGTCCCCACGCTGCTTGGGGCCCTCACGGGCCCCCTCCGGCCACAGGCCCGGGCCCCATAGCAGTGGCCGTCTTACCTGTAACGGCTGGATGCTTGTCTCTTCTGTCTGAAGCCAGACTGCGCGTCACGCATGCGCAGTCTATCGAGGCTTCGGACAGAGACACGCTTCTGCCGTTATATTATAGATAATGCTTATTGGGCTCAATTCATTAAAACGGTCTTAGGCTATGTGCGAACGATGCGTATTTGAAGCAGAAATTTCCTGAGCGTTTCTGCATCTCCTTAGCAGGAAAAACGCATGCGGATTTTACATGCATTTTTGATGCATTTTTTGAAGCGTTTTTGTACATCAGTGAATGCTTTTTGAAGCTAAATAAAGTTATTTGGTGGGACATTGCTTAAACCTTGGATTACCATCAGAACTGGGGTGAGTATATTGGTTAATTTGAATGATTAAAGAATGTGTCTGTTGTATTTCAAATAAAGTGTTTACTCTGTGTCTTTATGTTTATTTAACTACATTACTTTAATTAAGTTTGGTCATGAAAAGATCTGATTGATACCTTGTCATAACCAAACAAAAGAGCTAGGTGTCAGCAAGTCCCATTCACCCAATCTTCATTAGCATTTCTATTCATGTAATTTACTGCTGTTGTGAGCTGGTAATTTTAGCCTGGGAAGGTGCCATTTGCGAACATGGTCCCTGGCCATAATTAACATCTCACAGCTGGTTCATTAGCCGCTATGTCGCCCCGATCAGCACTCAGCAGCGATTTGGACGCAGCATATTTTTATTGCGTCCAAAACGCGGTATTCTAATGCCACACTTTTGTTGTCGGTACATGTGAATCCACCGCATATAATGACACTTCAATCGGTCAAAATCTGCAGCGGAGACTAGCGTGTCCGCTGCAGAAATTGACACACTGCGGGTGAGTTTGGGTACGTGGCCACAGTCAGGAGCCGCTGCAGGTTTGATGCTGCGTGCTTATACAGCATCAAACCCACAGCATCCAGATGTAACAGTATAGTGGATGGGATCTCTAGAAATCCCATGTCCACTATGCGTGCATCTGAGGCTGCTGATCACCCGTGGACACTGACATGCAGCACTTCTTTCAGGACCGCAGCATGTCAAATTCTCTTGCAGAGTCGCTAGTCTGAGCAACAGAAATTTGCCAACTAGAAAGTATTGAATGCATTAATGCCGCATGATTCAGTGAACACATGTGGATTTACCTGCGTTCAATAGAATGCAACATTTTGGATGCAGCAAAAATATGCGTCCAAAGCGCTGCTACGTCCGGATCGTGGGCACGAAGCCTAAAATTGAAAAAAAAAAATGGCGTGGGCTCTCGATTTATTTTTATAACCAGCAAAGGAAAAGCAGACCGCTAGGGGCTGATATTAGTAGCCGGGGAAGGGGCCATTAGCAAACAATGTTCCCTGGCTATTAATATCAGCCAACAGCTGTTTGTTTAGCCTTTACTGGCTAGATTATAGGGGTACCCCATAAAAAAATTGACATGGGGTCCCCCTATAAAATCTAACCAGAAAAGGCTAAACTAGACAGCTGCAGGCTGGTATTAATAGCCAGGGAAGAGGCTATGTATACTGGCCCCCTCTGCGGCTATTAATATCACCCCTCAGCAGTCCCAGAAATGGCGTATCTATAAGATGTGCCAAATCTGGCACTTAGCCCGGGAGGAGAGGATTGCCATCGGGGACCAGAAGGACACCGGGGGGGCGTCAGATAGGTGAGTATAGAGGGTTTTTTTTTATTATTTTTTACTTTTTTTTCTTTTTTTCTTTTTTTTACAGCATGTGGTAGCCGGCTTGGCAGGGAAGACTACTGCTCCTCCCATCCATGCCGCTCCTGCTGTTATCAGCGGGAGTGGCGGTCGGGATGAGAGGAAAACGCATCAAAAATGTGCACATAACTGTATTTGTTGCCTATCGCAACTAATCAGAGTTCAGCTTTTGTTATACCAGAGTAGTTTAAGAAATTAATCCCATTGTATCCTTTTCTGTCAGACAATCTTTTTAATTTTTTTTCTTAAAGCAGAGGCCAGTATTTTTGTGTCTAATATGGCCTATTCGAAACAATTATCTTGTGGCTACATGGCAACATGTCCAATGGCCAAAGCTTGTTAGTTGCTGCTGCATCGCAGTGTAATACAAGAGAATTTGACCCAAAGAGTAATGCAACTGTGACAAGCAAGGCGCTAAATATCTGACACTGTTGGACTTTTTGTGATCGGTGGTCATTTACTTGTCTATTCACACAGGCAGACCAAAAAAAATGATGCACACTATATTGTACAGTGCCATGGTTCTCAGCAGTGTAAGTCACATTTACACAGGACAAAGTACCACTGAGAACAATGATTTTTTTTTATGCTGCTCAAAATATCATTTAATCCAATTGAACAAGTATTTTGCTCATTCATCGGGTGATCAGTAGCCTGTTTACACTGCAAGATAATTGTGAAACGCGGGTTTTTAACCACACTCGTTCACGATTATATTTTTCACTGCTTGTGTGATCTATTCTGAAAACTGCCTTGTATCTCCATGCAATGCTCTGCAGCCTATCAATCTCTGGTATATATTTTTCCACTCCTCTACGTTTTTTATTCCATGATACTTAAAGGTCATCACACTTACTTTAAGAGTCTATGATCCATGCCGAGTTTGTTAGTCTGTTTTTTGTTGTTTTTTTTCCCTGCACTTTATGGTCTCCTGTTGTCTTTTAAGCTAGTGATTGATTGCTAACGAGTTAAATCTGTGTAGATCTAAGCAGATACGTCCCTATATATTGAGACTTAGTCTAGGGGCAGCATTTATGCGGGGGCATTTATGCATACTTTATCGAAGTGCCATAATTTATCAAAGTGCCCTGGCAGTTAGAAAATGGCAGTTGGGCAGGAGACAGGTAAGACATGCAAGACAAACAAACAAACTTGCTTCCAGGTCATGTTGGAAAACAGTATTCACCATTTGTATCTGTGCCATTTATTTTCTGGTTGCTACAATCATACACATTCACCGTTCTCCCACAAATGCGGCACACTTCATCCATATTAATCCCTCACTTCTCTCTTCTCCTATGTACAGTTGTCATGCTCTCTTCACAATGTTATACCATGCAGATCCATTCATTCCCACCATACAACGCAGGAAACGCTCTCACAAATCACTCAATCATCTGCTCACTCTCTGTATCTTCCTTCTATTAGTCGCAGGTGATATTTCTCCCAACCCAGGACCCTCCAGTAATAATAACACTAACTCTTTCCCTGTTACATTCAGAAACCCTGCTAATCTCATTAATATTCCCTGCATATCTTCTGTCTCATTCAACTGTGCCCTTTGGAATGCACGCTCAGCTTGTAGTAAACTCTGTTACGTCCATGACTTTTTCCTCTCTAATTCCCTCAACCTTCTGGCTCTCACTGAAACCTGGATCCAGCAGTCGGACACCACCGCCGCTGCAGCTCTCTCCTATGGTGGCCTAAATTTCTCTCATACCCCGCGACCTGACAACAGATCAGGGGGAGGTGTAGGTCTGTTTCTTTCAACAAAATGTACTTTTCAGGTTATCCCCCCTGTACCCTCCCTTATCTTCCCGTCTTTTGAGGCCCACACAGTCAGACTCTACCGGCCCTTCTCCCTGCGAGTGGCGGTTGTCTATCGCCCTCCAGGTCCCCCCCCGTCAATTCCTGGATCACTTTGCTGCCTGGCTTCCAAATTTTCTATCCTGCGACATCCCCACGATAATCATGGGAGACTTTAACATCCCAATTGGCGATCCTCTTTCCCCATCTGCCACGCATCTTTTATCACTAACCTCCTCCTTCGGCCTTTCACAGCTTGCTAATTCTCCTACACATGAGGATGGGAACACATTGGACCTGATCTTCTCCCGGCTTTGCTCAGTACATGACTTTACTAACTCTCCCCTTCCACTCTCTGACCATAATCTTCTTTCATTCTCTGTCAAGAACTGTGACTCTACTCAAGACACTCCCACCGTCCACACTTATAGAAATTTACGCGCCATTAACACCCAGAAATTTATAAAAAGGTTGCAATCATCATTGGCCCCAATCTCCTCCCTCTCATGTCCCGACTCTGCATTGAAGCATTATAACAAAATAATGCTATGTGCCCTGGATGAAGCCGCACCTCCTACACAAAGAAAAATTCGGCATAGACGGCGACAACCCTGGCACACGCCTCAAACACGTCTTCTCCAGAGGTACTCCAGGTGCGCTGAACGGCTGTGGAGAAAATCAAATCTGCCCGAAGATTTCCTCCACTATAAATTTATGCTGAAAACGTATAACTCTGCCCTTCACCTCTCCAAACAAACCTACTTTAACAACCTCATAATCTCACTTTCCAATAATCCTAAATGACTCTTTGACACGTTTCATTCTCTCCTCAATCAAACAACACAGGCCCCGACCACCGACCTCAGCGCTGACGATCTGGCCAATTATTTCAAAGAAAAAATTGACCATATCCAACAGGAAATTTTCTCCCAATCCCCAAATGTTATGCATGCTCTCCCCCGCCACATTGTATCTTGCTCATTTTCTGACTTCGAACCAGTCACGGAAGATGAAGTAATCAGGCTCCTTGCATCTTCTCGCCCTACCACCTGCACCAGTGACCCTATTCCCTCACATCTCCTTCAGTCCCTTGCTCCAGCTGTCACCACTCACCTAACTAAAATTTTCAACCTTTCCCTCTCATCTGGTATCTTTCCCTCTTCTTTTAAACATGCCAGCATACAACCATTACTTAAAAAACCATCCCTCGACCAGAACTGCACGGCCAACTACAGACCTGTTTCCAATCTTCCCTTTATCTCTAAACTCCTGGAACGCCTGGTCCATTCCCGTCTAATCCGCTATCTCTCAGACAACTCTCTTCTTGACCCTTTACAATCTGGTTTCCGCTCTTTACATTCTACTGAAACTGCCCTCACTAAAGTCTCTAATGATCTACTAACAGCTAAATCTAATGGTCACTACTCCCTGCTGATTCTCCTGGATCTCTCTGCAGCATTCGACACTGTGGATCACCAGCTCCTCCTCACTATGCTCCGCACTATTGGCCTCAAGGACACGGTTCTCTCCTGGTTCTCCTCCTATCTCTCTGACCGCTCCTTCTCTGTGTCTTTTGCCGGCTCCTCCTCCTCCTCCCTACTTCCTCTTACTGTCGGGGTTCCTCAAGGATCAGTCCTAGGCCCCCTTCTTTTCTCCTTATACACCGCTCCTATTGGACAAACAATCAGTAGATTCGGTTTTCAGTACCATCTCTATGCTGATGACACCCAATTATACACCTCTGCTCCGGACATCACCCCTGCATTACTACAAAAGACCAGTGATTGTCTTTCTGCTGTGTCTAACACTATGTCCTCCCTCTGCCTAAAACTGAATCTGTCAAAAACTGAACTCCTCGTCTTTCCTCCCTCCACTAACCTACCTGTGCCCGATATTGCTATTTCCGTTTGTGGCTCAACCATTACTCCCCAGCAACAAGCCCGCTGTCTTGGGGTCATTTTTGATTCAGATCTTTCTTTCATTCCTCACATCAAATCACTCGCTCGTTCATGTCATCTACACCTCAAAAACATCTCAAGAATCAAGACTTTTCTCACCTTTGACTCAGCAAAAACTCTTACTGTAGCTCTTATTCATTCTCGTCTTGACTATTGCAACGCTCTACTAATTGGTTTCCCTCTTACTAAACTCTCCCCTCTCCAATCCGTCCTGAACGCAGCAGCCAGGATCATATTCCTCGCCAACCGCTACTCCGATGCCTCTTCCCTGTGCCAGTCATTGCATTGGTTGCCCATCCAATATAGAGTTCATTTTAAACTTATCACGTTTACCCACAAAGCGCTTCATGCTTCAGTACCCCCCTACATCTCCTCCCTTGTCTCAGTCTACCACCCTACACGTGCCCTCCGTTCTGCAAATGACTTGAAACTAAAATCCTCCATAATCTGAACTTCCCACTCCCGTCTCCAAGATTTCTCGCGTGCTGCGCCAATTCTCTGGAATGCACTACCCAGGACAGTTTGATTAATTCCCAATACCCACAGTTTCAAGCGAACCCTAAAAACACATTTCTTTAGACTGGCGTATCACCTAAACACACTCTGTCCATCCCAGCTTTCCCCCATATTAAAATCTTCTTCAACTTCGGGTTCAAACCAACCATGCACATAATAGCCTCTGTCAGGACTGCACACATACTGGCTGGCGACCAGTCCATGTATCATTATTTATCCTATTCAGTATATCAAGGCTGCATTATACAATATATGTACTTTTTACCTTTTGTGTCTCCCCCACTTCCTCATAGACTGTAAGCTCGCGAGCAGGGCCCTCACTCCTTCGATATGAGATATGCTTATTCTGTATTGTCTGTATATGTCCCACCCTAAAATTTGTAAAGTGCTGCGGAATATGTTGGCGCTATAAAAATAAACTATTATTATTATCTTGCAGTGTAAATGCGTCTTAAGAAGATTAATATATTCATCGATTGCAGTCTTCCCCGGTTTCCTGCGTCCACTTCTATTTCACATGACTTCAATTCCGATTCGCCGGATCAAACTGAGGTTTATGTTTGAGCCGGAAGTCTCTCTTCAAATGTAAGCCTTTTTCTGATACGCCATAAACTCACTTTGCAAGGGCGCAGTCAGACTGCCATATAAATCGGAAAGCAGTGCACGGACAGGCTGGAGGCTCTCCCGACCCAAGCGTGACAGATGCATAGAAATACATGAAGAGCAGTCCGTGCACTGCTGTCTGATTTATACAGCCATTTGACTGTGCCCTAAAATTGTCTTCTGGCTCACATGTAGCGTGACGAAGGGTGGTAGCCGTGGGCAAGGCACTGGTCTCTTACTTTTGCATCCTGGTGCGCTTCATGAAAGTGTGCATCCTGGCTGGATGTTGGTGTGAGCGCCTGTGCCGCTAGCCAGTGCTGTTAGTTGGCCAGGACCATAGATTCCGCAGTTCAATAAAGGAGACTCCCGTTCTAAAACAGTCTCTACTGAATGATAACATGGTAAGGCTTATGTTCAAGGGAGAGCGGGTGCAAAGTCTTATGGACGTTTCCTTTGCAGTGTAAGGCATTTTCATAGACACAGTATCCTTCCACTGTAGTCTACTCCAGGGTCGGTGAAGCACACTATTTCTCCCTACCTCGTCACAGCTTAGCTTGTCACCACAGTCCTGATCAGCAAGTCTCTACTTGCTCAGTGGTTTCGCTTTCTATTTCTTCCACTAGTGGCGCCCTGGATCTACGCTCAGGACCCCCACTAGCCCCACATTCAGTCCTGTTTAAATCCTTTACCTTTGGCGTTTTGCAAGCTCAGAGTTTCTCGTTACACATCGTGCTATCCAAAGACCGCTTTTCTGGAAGGCCACTATGTCTCGTCAGTCACTTCAGGATCTTGCTATTCCCTTGTCCCCTTAGGCTATGTGCGCACGTTCAGTATTTAATTGCAGAAATATCTGCAAGGTTTCTGCATCTCTTGGCAGCAAAAACGCACTTTTTGTCTAGATTTTGGTGCATTTTTGTACAGCAATGAATGCTGTTTGAGCTAAATAAAGATATTTGAAAAAAGAAACGTGGTGCATCACTTTAACCCTTGGATAACCGTCGGATCTGGGATGAGTATATTGGTTAATTTAAATGAAGAATGTATCTGTTTTATTTCAAATAAAGTGTTTTATTGTCACTGTGTGTGTTTACTCTTTACTTACAGGTTTAGTAATGAGTGTGTTTGGCTGATGCCTCTTCATTACTAAACTAGAGTTAGGTGTCAAGGACACCTAATCCCATTACTCCTAATCCCATTACTCCCAGTGCTGCACTTGTCTTGTCAATACATGCAGATCCACCACATGTAATGACATTTCAATCGATTAAAATCAGCAGCCTTCCGCTATGGAAATTGACATGCTGCTGGTGAGTTTGGATACATGCCCATGATCAGGAAATGCTGAGGGTTTAATGCTGCGCATTCATGCAGCGTCAAACTCACAGCGGCCAGAAGTTACAGCATAGTGGATGGTATTTCTAGAAATCCCGTGTCCACTTTGCGTGCATCTGAGACTACGGATCATCCGCGGACACTGACATGCAGCGCGTCTTTCAGAACTTCAGCATGTCAATTTCTCTTGTGGAGTCGCTAGTCTACGAACACAAATTTGATCACGAAAATGTATTGAATGCGGTAAATCCGCATGGTTCAGTGAACACATGCAGATTTACCTGCATTCAATAGAACGCAGCGTTTTGGATGAGCAAAAATATGCTGCATCCAAAGCGTTGCTACGTCTGGATCATGGGCACATAGCCTATAATTAAAAAAAAGGCATGGGCTCCTGCGTCATTTTCATAACCAGCAGAGGGAAATCCGATCACTAGGGGCTGATATTACTAGCCGGAGAAGGGGCCATTAGCCAAAGATATTCCCTGGCTATTAATAACATCTGGCTAGATTACAGGGGGACCCCAGAAAAAAATTTTAATTACTCTTGTCAGTGTAAAGCGCAGAGCTGACCGGCAGTGAGGTCACTGGAGTTCAATCAGCTGATGAGCTCCGGTGACCTCACTTACTGCTCAAGTGCTGCGTGAGAAAATACTTCCCTTAATAGCCTAGGAAGGGGCCATGAATATTGGACCACTCCCAGACTACAAACATCAGCTCTCAGCCACCCAGAAAAGGTGAATCCATTAGTTGCGCCAATTCTGGCGCTTAGCCTCAGCTCTTCCCACTTGCCCTAGTGCTGTTGCAAGTGGGGTAATAGGGTTGGAGTTAATGTCAGCTTTGTATTGGCAGCTGACATCAAGCCCAGAGTTAGTAATGGAGAGGCATCTATAAGATGCCCCCATTACTAACCCCATAGTCAAATAGTGAAATAAATCAATACCCAGAATAAAATAATTTATTTGAAATAAACACAGTGTCCTTTAATAAACCTAATTTAATAAATTTAACCAAATGCCTTCTATATACAGTTACACTCATTCCATTGAAGCCCATGTCACCTGCAATAAAAGTAAAATAATAAAGCAACCTCACCTCTCCGACATGAAGAATATAATCCATTTGTCCCGCGACGGGTCTAGCTCTGCTACATCCAGATGGCAGGTTGCATTGTTACATGATGCAACTACAACCCCTGGCAAAAATTATGGAATCACCGGGCTCGGAGGATGTTCATTCAGTTGTTTAATGTTGTTGACAAAAAGCAGATCACAGACATGGCACAAAACTAAAGTAATTTCAAATGGCAACTTTATGGCTTTAAGAAACACTAAAAGAAATCAAGATTAAAAAATGTGGTACTCATTAAGGGTAATTTTTTTCAGACCAAGCAGAGGGAAAAAATTATGGAATCACTCAATTCTGAGGAAAAAAATATGGAATCATGAAAAACAAACACACAAAAGAACACTCCAATACAGCACTAGTATTTTGTTGCACCACCTCTGGCTTTAATAACAGCTTGCAGTCTCTGAGGCATGGACTTAATGAGTGACAAACTACTCTTCATCAATCTGGCTCCAACTTTCACTGATTGCTGTTGCATTCTTGCGCACCTCAGTGTCGTGATAAAGTTGAGTGGGGTTCATATCCAATGAACTCTGTTCACCTCACTGACGTCACAACGAGCGTGAGAAAGAAATTGTAGGCGGTCATAATAGATATATTCACTTTTTTTTTTTTTACCCCAACACCACCGCTCTTTGTTCGCAGCTGCCTCTTCCGGCGAAACTGGTCCTGGCAACTTCGCCATTGTTTGGTCACTGTAAGCACTGTAAAATACACTGCTCAAAAAAATAAAGGGAACACTCAAATAACACATCCTAGATATGAATGAATGAAATATTCTCATTGAATACTTTGTTCTGTACAAAGTTGAATGTGCTGACAACAAAATTACACAAAAATCATCAATGGAAATCAAATTTATTAACCAATGGAGGCCTGGATTTGGAGTCACCCCCAAAATTAAAGTGGAAAACACACTACAGGCTGATCCAACTTTGATGTAATGTCCTTAAAACAAGTCAAAATGAGTCTCAGTATTGTGTGTGGCCTCCACGTGCCTGTATGACCTCCCTACAACACATGGGCATGCTCCTGATGAGGTTGCGGATGGTCTCCTGTGGGATCTCCTCCCAGACCTGGATTAAAGCATCCGTAGGAGGCCGTAGGAGGGCAACAACCCAGCAGCAGGACCGCTACCTCCGCCTTTGTGCAAGGAAGAACAGGAGGAGCACTGCCAGAGCCCTGCAAAATGACCTCCAGCAGGCCACAAATGTGCATGTGTCTGCACAAATGGTTAGAAACCGACTCCATGAGGGTGGTATGAGGGCCCGACGTCCACAGATGGGGGTTGTGCTCACAGCCCAACACCGTGCAGGACGCTTGGCATTTGCCATAGAACACCAGGATTGACAAAGTTGCCACTGGCGCCCTGTGCTCTTCACACATGAAAGCAGGTTCACACTGAGCACATGTGACAGATGTGATAGAGTCTGGAGACACCGTGGAGAGCGATCTGCTGCCTGCAACATCCTTCAGCATGACCGGTTTGGCAGTGGGTCAGTAATAGTGTGGGGTGGCATTTCTTTGGAGGGCCGCACAGCCCTCCATGTGCTCGACAGAGGTAGCCTGACTGCCATTAGGTACAGAGATGAGATCCTCAGACCCCTTGTGAGACCATATGCTGGTGCGGTTGGCCCTGGGTTCTTCCTAATGCGGGACAATGGCAGACCTCATGTGGCTGGCGTGTGTCAGCAGTTCCTGCAAGATGAAGGCATTGAAGCTATGGACTGGCCCACCCGTTCCACAGACCTGAATCCGATTGAGCACATCTGAGACATCAGTACATCCACCAACGTCACGTTGCACCACAGACTGTCCAGGAATTGGCGGATGTTTTATTCAGGGTCTGGGAGGAGATCCCACAGGAAGAGACCCATGCTTCCGATCGGTGCGGTTTCCAATAGTCGGAGTCCACAATCAATAAGTTATTACATACCTATCCTATGGATCGGCGATGGCATGTTTTCACCAAAGAACACCTTTAATGTAAACTACCATAATTGTACATCCAAGTTATGGTGTGGATGTTCAGGAGTCTCATGTGTTTGACAGTCGACGCTCCACTGTAACAGGGATAACGGCTATCAGATATTTGCATATATAGCTGTCATATAGCTGCCCCTTGAGTCAGTTCCTCCTGTGGGCCTCAGACACCCCAGTCCGACCCGGACTATGCCTATCCTATACTGCCTACCATACATACTAAGCCATAAACTATTTCTACATTACCTATCTTATACACTATGCATAACCATATCACAATACATTACAACACAATTCACATGACACAATATATACAATGATGCAGGACATAATACACATAATGCGATTGGTGTCTTCAGAGATAGGAACGCGGCAGTCCAGTCCACCACCCTTACACATATAAACCACAGTGTGATCTGGCGAGCCAGAATTATAGTCAAATGAGGGAAAAGTGGACCAGAACGACACTGGAAACCAGTGAAGACAGCGATCGGTGAGTATAATAACACACACTACAATAACATTTACACAAATTAAGCACTCCCAATCTTTTTTAAGTTACTATCAATTGAGGACTTTATAAAGTAGAATATCCTTTGAAGCTAGAATCTGGTTGCTGTAGACAACTGCTCCAAGCGTCCCTTCCACTACTTTTGATAACATTCACCCATGTGTTTATTGTCATCCATTTTACAATGTAATAAAGTAAGAATTTTATTGCTATGTTGGTGTGGAATTTTAATGTAAATTATGAAAACAAAGGTCTTTTAATTTTGTAAAAAAATGTGATGTATATCCCTTGTGCCTAAATGCTGCACATATTCCCTTCTGAAGGTAGTATATATGTGAAAGGGAATAAAAGTACATCAACTACTTGTCTTTATTACTGACAGAGTGAAGGTTATAAATAGGTAATGAATGGGGATGGAATGCCAAGCTATAAATCAATCAGGGATTTCTGAACCTATAATAAACTACCGAAGTAAAACTCCAGAGTTTAGTAATAACTCCAGTGCCCAGAGGGGAATTTATGACTGTTTTATCAATCAGTTCCTAACCATTCCCGCTTTATATACTGTCAGACTATCGCTGATAAGAATTGTTAAATCATGGGTACTATGTTTGTTGACCGCAAGCCATTTTTTGCAGTATGCTTTGGCAGTAATACATAATTTTATTTCTCCAAGCATAAACGAATATGGACCCTTGTGGATATAAATGCATTGAACTAAACTTTTATCCATTTTGAAGCCTATTAGGGTACTTTACATTTAAGGCAAAACACCCCTGTCAAAAATTTCACACTTTAACTTGAAAGCTGAGTAACTTAACTCCTTTCCTGATTTTGTGTTCTACCCCATTCACACGCAAAATAATTTAAAAAAAATCTAAAATTCTACAGGTCTCTTTTTAGGGTTCATGCACATGTTAAAGTATCACTCCAGCGGATTTTTTATTTTACAATTGGAGTAGTGCTACTAACCTAAGTTCCCTGCCCCATATCTTATATTTACCAACCGCCGTCTTCATCTGTTATCGGTGCTGCTTCGGTCGGTCTCCAGCAGTTTATGACCTGCCGGATTGCTCCAGTGTTTGATGGGTAAGCCAGAAGGCAATACTCAATGTAAGTCTGTGAGAGCCAGAACCAGGCTCTCTTAGACTTGGACAAGGGGCCCTCTTCTGTCTGTGTCTGCCCTTGCATGCCACGTATCTCAAAGTTGCAGCACTTGTCAATTTATGCTGCAGATATTCTTTAAAGTGTGTACATGAGTTTTATGGGCTTTTTTTTTTATCTCCTATTCTATTAAAGGTTTTTATTTTCATATAGTGTAAGAAGAGATATCAAAATGCTAGAGCAAGTAAGACCACACGCAAGCTGTTTTTGTTACAGTGTACTAATGACCTGTATTGCAAATATCAAAACGTCAGGAAGGAACAATAATGTAAACCGTAACTAATTCCCAATAAGTGACCATGACTGGGATCAGACTTGTTAATAGTTAGAGGGGTTGTCTGGCCTTAAGGAAACAGATGACTCATTTGCAAGAAAGACCATCAACATCAGACTAGTGGGAGTCCAACAGCCTGGACTCTCACCTCTGGTGCTGATGCTGTCCATCAGTGTTAGCACTGACTCTCCTGGGGCTCACATGACATTGGCCGCAGGGATTGCATGACATAATCAGCATTGGCTTCACACTCCTCTCCTACGGACGTAATTGACATCCGGAGCAAGTCAGAGGGCAGATTCAGGTCACACTTCCTCCAGATGTATTCATTTGTTTAAAGGAGGGAAGAGTGAATCCAGTGCTGCTTGGTTACAGGAGACGAAGTTCCGACAACGCTGGAACAGCACCAGCACCGAGGGGGAGTATAACTGTTATTATTTTACTGGGGTGGAAACATAAGGATTCAGAAGTGGTTGTCGAAGTAGTGGAAAACACCTTTAAGTGTCCCAAGGAATCGTTCCCCTACCTCACAAATGTCTAGTTAAGGACCAATAGTAAGATACTTCCTTCATCAGTCTTGCATATGAAAATGAAAGAAGCCAGGCAAATCTTTTCCTAAAGACAAAGGATATGCAAAATAACTCCTTCAGAAGGAAGAAAACGTTATTTCTATTGTGACCAATTGGTGGTGTTGTAGACATTTTCTTTCTTTTCCACAGTGCTGTGATTTATTTTTAAGCTACAATTATATGCTATCTATTATTCAATCTTATTCGGAAGAAAAAGACTCAGGATATATAACCATGCACACCCAATGTTGGAAAAGTGAAAAAAATCTTTATTACATGATTACATTTAGACAACAAAAGAAAAATTTTTTAAAAGCATTTAAAACAGACAAAAACATGTGCAATCTTCATATGGGGGAATTCATGATAATATGCATAAAAATAGCAATAAACCCCACTATGTTATGTGCCACAGGTAGATTTTACATCACTTATATAACATTCGATTAATGTAGACCAACTAAGCAACCCTGGCTATAAATAGCACGGCACAACCAGTCAAAATATGTGTTTATGACAAAGCAAACCCCCCTAAATAATATAAGTGAATCAAGGAATGAGTAGGAGAGATGGTCTATTGGCAATGGGGGCCCATATTTTAGAGGTATTGGCCAGATTGTGTCACCAAAGTCATATATGACGTAGCACAGTTGATCCACATATAAATAACAAGCCAGGCATTCCTGAGTGGTCAAGTCAAGAAAATAAGTAAATAAAAAATATATGGAAGAATAATTACCTGCTGGCACCAGAGACCCTACGCGTTACGCTGCTCAGACGCAGCTTCGTCAGGGGTATGTTGTCTAAGAGCACATGTGTGTGTTATATAGTTGATCCCAAATGGTGTGACTAGTTTCAGGTGAGTGTTTGTCTCCCTATGGTGTGTAGACAGGCCTGTTCTCATCAGAATGTGTTCCACCCAGTCCACGTGGAACGCAAACGGAAATGGGTTAAACGTCATATCCGGTCCAAAGCAGAGGGCGCCAAATACAGCCCTGAAGCTATTATTGTCAAAGGTGCGTTCCACCCGTACCATACGGTGGAACGGGGGTGGAAGTAAAGTAAACGTCATATCCAGTCAGAAGGGTAAACACGCAGAGCAATGAACTATGCACGTAGTCATAATAAAGAAGAGGCTTGCGTTCCACGATGGAACGCAAAAACCCCAGGAGCAGCGCGTCCGCTGCAGAGAATAATAGTGATCACACAAGAAAGTGCTAGCATTAAAAAAAAAAAAAAAAAGAAAGAATTGCAGTCCAAACCAGGAATACTAAGAAGTCAGTATATGATCTGAGGACAGTCACCAAACATGCATAGATACAAAGATAGATACAAAGATGCATCACATAGCAGAATACAGACCTGGACATATAAGACTCACTGACCAGACAGACATAAAACAAAAAAAAAAAAAAAAAAAAATCCCATTTAAAATAAAACTCTCTCCTTTCCCTCTTTCCTTTTTTCTCTCCTTTCCCTCTTTCCTTTTTTCTCTCCCGTTCTTTCTCCCTTCCCTTCCTTCTCCTTTCCCTTCCCCTTCTTTTCCTTCCCCTTTCCATCCTCCTCTCCTTCCCTCCTCTTCCTTTACTAAGATAAAAGACAAGACATATAAATGTATATGAGACTGTGTGCAAGTATGTGAAAAGATGCACACAGCTAAACAATCACAAATACAAGAAATAAGCAATAAACTAATGGAACTGCACAAGTTGGCCCCATGGGAGGGGAAAAAAAAAAAAGGTGAATCAAAACCCCAATAGTGGGCAAGATTCCACATATAAGAACACCATGGGAGTCTGGAAAAGTCAGAAGTGGAAAATACTCATTCGTGCCCCTCATAGCCACTACATCAAACATTAGGGTCCAATAAGAAACTAACCCCGGGGAACTGGGTAGAATCTAAAAAATATTGATATTAAAGCTGCTGGAATGGAATTTAAAGGAGGTGCACATGCACCCCCAAAATAAACAGACTACTGCTTATAAGGACACCATGGAAATTTAAGCCAAATAACCAGTAAATGAGAGATCCTCATTTATGCCCTTTGGGGCCACTGTGTCAAGTGTAAAGATCCACCTGGATTCTGTCCTCAAAAGGTCCCTAGTATGATCTGAATTGCGTGTGTTAGGCTTCATTTTTTGGAGGCCTGTAACTCGCAATTTATTAGTGCTGCTGGAATGGAATTGAAGAAAGTGCAGGGCCACCGTGGAGATAGTCCTGCCCTTTCTCAAATCCTGTTCAGCAAGATGGATATTCGAAGCGTGTTGCTGTACCCGCCTCCGAAGTTCCTGCGATGTTTGACCAACATAGACCTTGGGACAGGGACAGGTCAAAGCATAAATAACATTAGTGGACCTGCAGTTAATGTAGTCCCTCAAAGGAAATTGTCGATTGTCAGTCGGGTTAGTAAAGATTTTTTCAGATGAAAAAAAATAGACATGCAGAACAATTGCCGCAGGGAAAAGAGCCTTTGAGCCTATTACCACCAGAGGTATTGTACAACGGATGTAAGTAATGGCTATGAACGAGTTTGTCCCTTAAATTTGGGGCTCGTCTAGCCGTCAGCAAAGGTTTGTTTGATAATATACTGGATAGACGGTGATCCGTCTTCAGTATATTCCAATGTTTGCGGAATAGACCACCTATTTCATTCCATTGATTGTTAAACCTAGTAATAAATCTGATCTGTGTGTCTTCCATGTCAGCTCGTGGTTGCAACAGAACCTCCCGTGGTTTGGCGATGATCCTCTGATGTGCTTTAGAGATTATGGATTTCGGATAGCCCCGTTCACGAAAGCATGTAGTTAGGTTACTGGCCTCAGTTTTGAAGTCATCCTGTGTTGTACAATTCCTCTTGGCCCTTGAAAACTGTCCCACTGGTATACTGTCTCTCAAATTTCTGGGATGAAAGCTTTGGTAACGTAGAAGACTGTTTGTAGCAGTCGATTTTCTGTATAATTTAGTAACAAGTGATCCGCCCACTATCCTGATTTCCAAATCCAGAAAATAGACTGCGGAAGAAGATATACAATGGGTAAGATGGATGTTAAAGTCATTAACATTAAGTCTATCAACAAAATCAATTGCCAACGCCTCCGTGCCCGTCCAAATAATTAAAATATCATCAATGAAGCGGAACCACTTGAAAACCCCATAATTGTATTCCCGTAAGGGATAGACGTGTGTATCCTCCCACCAACCCAGGAATAGATTGGCGAAGGCGGGCGCACACCGTGCGCCCATGGCGGTCCCAGAGGCCTGCCGATAAAACACATGATCGAATACAAAATAGTTGTGCGTGAGGATAAATTTAAAAAGATCCACAATAAAGGAGTCATGCAGACGATTACCTCCACTCGTGTTATTCAGAAAGTGCAGGACCGCTGCTATGCCATCCTGGTGAGCTATATTGGAATACAGCGATTCAACATCAACAGTAATGAGCAGGAACTGGTCAGGTAAACTTAGGGAGTTGAGAGACTGTATTAGATGGGAAGAGTCTCTGAGATAAGAAGGAAGGCTGGTGGCAAGTGGCTGCAAGAAAAAATCTACATAAATGCATGCTTTTTCACAGATACTTCCTATGCCTGACACAATGGGTCGTCCGGGCGGACAAACCAGGTCTTTATGCACTTTAGGCAATATGTAGAAAGTAGGAATAGTTGGTTTCCTCACCATCATGAAGTCCTTCTCCTGTTTATTGATAATCCCCATGGAAAAGGCCTTAAGGATCAATCGTTCAAATTTAGCCGAGAAAATCTGAGTCGGATCCGAGGGAAGCCTCAGATAAAATCTGCTATTATTCAACTGCCTATGTACTTCAGTGGTATACATGTCCCGGGGCCAAAGGACAACGTTACCCCCCTTGTCAGCTTCCTTAATAAGGAATTCCTGATTTTTTTGCAGACAAAGGAGGGCACGTCTTTCCATGTTTGTTAGATTTTGATGGGATAAATTATTAGCGGGTAATCTCCTGATCTCATCCTTCATGACTTCAAAGAAGGTAAACACTGCTGGAACCATGGACAGGGACGGTAAGATTTTAGAAGGTAATCGGTGTGGAAATTTTTGCCTACCTTGGTATGCCTGGTTGTCTCGTAGGAGTTCAAGTAGATCAGAGAAGACCTGTCTATCCGTAGGAGAAGAAAGATCTGATGGCACATCAGACTTGCTGTAAATGACCCTAAAAATTATTTTCCTACAAAATAGATACAAATCTTTTATCAAGGTGAATTTGTCCGCCGGCACCATAGGAGAAAATGTTAGACCCTTTTGTAATACAGACCTTTCAGTGTCACTTAGAGTATATGTAGAGAGATTGATGATCTGCAATTGATCAGAGCTCTGGCTCAAAACCTGTTTCTCTTCCTGTACGTCCTGGTGGCCATGGTCCTTGCAGAGTTCAGACTTGTTTTTTTGCTGCCGTTGCTTGCGTTTTCCCCGCCTCGTCCGCCGTCGGTGTCGCTCGTTTCTGAGCTTAAAAAATGATCGCTACGCCCTACACTTGATGAGGATCCCCCTTCTATAAACTTTGTAGAGGAAAATCTGCGCAGGTTACCCCTGTGCTTCCATTTATAAGCTTGACCCCTGTCATAATCAGCCTTATCACGATTAAGTTTGGCTCTTTTTCTCTCCATGGTGTCCTTATCAAGACGATCAATAGTGTCCCTCAAATTAATTTGGAAAGGAATTACTAATTTATTAAGATCAAATTTAGACATCTGTGTTTCCAATGATTTTATTCGGATTTTCAGTGTCTGAAATAATTCCCTGTCATGCTGAATTAACATGTTGATGAGGATATTAGAGCACTGTGATAGACCCGACTCCCATGTGGACTTGAATTCCGGGGAAGGTTCCCAGTAGTGTTGAGCCACCCCCGTAGTGTTCGAGTTCGGTTCGGTTCGTCGAACACCCGTGTGTTCGCCGAACTGTTCGTCGAACTGTTCGTCGAACACCTTCGAACACCATTAAAACCAATGGCAGGCAAACAAAAACACATAGAAACACATAGAAAACACCTTCAAAGGTGTCCAAAAGCTGACAAACTGCTCAGAAGACACAACTAACACATGGAAAAGTGACAAGTACATATAGTCATGCGAAAAGAAAAGAGGTGGAGGAGTAAAAGGAGGGGGAGACACAGATATAGGCATGTCATGCCCTTCTAAAATCCAAAAAGTGAGAAGCCGACACGGCCAGTCCGTTCCTGCCCGTGCCACCTCTGTGTCGCCGGGTTTGTGCCAGAGCCGCGGTGGACCCTGACGGCCAGCCCCCCTATCCCAATACTGGTGCCTGTCCGCCGGTGGGTCGAGGCCCCCCACGGTGGGGGGGGAGTAACATCTGCAGAAGAAAGACCATCTTCCAGCCAAACTAAGATGTCGACTTCTTTTCGTGGACAATGTGATACGATCCCATTCTTACGGACACGCCCATCGCTACAAATTCTAAATGAGGCACAAAAACAGCAGGTGCTTCAACGGATATCAAGTGCTCCTTCAAGTGGGCTCTCCATCACCTCAATTTCAACATCACAAATACTCCAGTCCTCAGAGGTGTCACCCCAATCGCACTTGCTTCCTCACAGCTCCCAAGTCTCCAGCTGCCCGTCTGAGTATGGGGTAGCACAGATGGTTGAGTCTGCACAGCTGTTTACTCATACTATAGCCTGGGAAACGGAGGTCTGCTCCAGAGCTTCTGTTAATCCAGATGAGGAAATGATCTGATCTGATGCCCAGAATCTTTATAAGTCGGATCCAGGACCAGATGAAGAAGGTTCTGAGCATAATGTAGACCCTTGTTCCCAAACTGTAACTCCTGTTGGTGGAGACAATGATGAAGACGATGATGAGACTCAAATACCTGATTGGAGCGACAACTTGACTTTTCGGGCAGGGCAGGAAGAGGTTGGCTCTGAGGACGACGGGTGTGATAACACACAGGGTGATGATGACGAGGTTGGAGATCCCACTTACTGTCAACCCACAGTCAGCCAGTCAATGAGGTCAGCAGAGGAGGTGGAGGAGGATGTGACTAGCCCTGGGGATGGGGATGACTCGGTACCCGGGCCTTTGCCTGGCCTTGGGGATGTCGCGGTGGTTGGCTCCCTGGCCCGTACCCTGGGGTCTCTCTTTAAAAGGGTGGATAATTGTTAATTTTATAAGAGTTCATGACGCCACCTGTGGTATCTGGTGACAAGCACCAGCGCTGCAGCAGTCCACTAAGGCCGGTGATAAGGCAGCTCGATGGTATAGCTCCCCACAGGTGGGCCTAGGTCTCAGGGCAGCGTATGCAGGGGGAATGCAGGACAGGCGAGACCCAGCTGGGTCAGAGCAAGAACGGGAACGGACACGGTAGTCACTTCAGTACCTTTTACTGGTGGAAATTCAGGCACATCCCGGAGCACTGTAGGGTGAAGGGTGCATATCAGGATCCTCCCCAATGAGCGGGTGTAGGGCCTCCTGTTTCTTGCCTCTGCGTAGTAAGTTTCTGACCTGCCTGGAGCTAGGCCAAACTTTGTCTCTGTCCTGCGCTGGCTGACCTTGTGGTAGGGCCTTCTCTTGGAGTTCACGCTCCCAGTATGCGGGGCCTAAGCGTCTCCTGGCTCTGTTACATATCAGCACCTTAGCGATCCTGGGACTTGTAGTTCTCCAGGGATTCCGGTTATGCCTTACTGGGTCATAGAGATACCGGTAAGCTCGGATCCTGTGTCCGGTAAATGCTTCGGGGTGAGCTGGTTAAGCTCCTCTGCCCCTTATGTACTAACTCGCCACTCGCCTTCGGCCTACTCGGGCCCTCACTAGGCTATACTGTGTGACAGGGTGCACTTCACCACAGACACTTGGACGAGAAGGCATGGACAGGGGCGTTACATGTCGCTGACTGGGCACTGGGTAACTATGGTGACAGCAGGACAAGGGGCTGCTGTCCAAGTCTTACCGTCCCCACGAGTTGTGCGTCAATCCTCTTTATCTCGAAAGTTCCTCCACTGCTTCTGCCTCCTCAACCTCCTCTCGGTCCTCCACCTGCACCCAAAGCCTGTCTGGTAATGCCACCTGCTTTCTAACTGCGCAGAAGGAATCCTGCACACCTCCTTACTATGCTGGCAGCAGGGCTCAACGGCATCAGTGTTTACTTTGAAATGTCTGGGAAATGTGAGTCACACAGCTGAGGAGTTGTGGTCAGCTCTGGAGACCCAGTTTCATGAAAGGTTGTCTCCACTGGACCTGCAACCAGGGAAGGCCATGTGCGACAATGCTGCAAACCTGGGTGCGGCACTTCGCCGGGGCAATGTCACACACGTGCCTTGTATGGCTCACGTGTTGAACCTGGTTGTCCAGCAATTTTTAGCCCACTATCCCGGACTAGATGGCCTTCTGCAGAGGGCACGGTCGCTGTGTGCTCACTTCCACCGTTCGCATCCCGCAGTTCAACGACTTACATCTCTACAGAAGTCGTTGGGCCTGCCAGTTCACCGGCTGAAATGCGATGTGCCTACCCGGTGGAATTCAACTCTGCACATGTTGCAGCGACTGTGGCAGCACCGACAAGCCCTGGTGCAATACGTTCTGACGTATAGCCTGGGCCAACGAGATCCAGAGGTGGGGCAAATCACGCTGGAGGAGTGGTCTCAGATCAGGGACCTATGAAGTTGACGCGCCCCCTGGGCCATGGGGTACCCTGAGCCGGGCCGGTAGACGCTGGGGGTTGTAGTCACTGTGGCGGTGACCCAGTCCGTGACCCAGGGCGGTCAATCCAAGGGTAATTTGTATATATGGATTTTATAATGTCTGACTACGCCACCTGTGGAGTGCGGCCAAAGGGGCTGTCGCTGCGGAACAGTCCTCTGAAGCTGGTGGTTTTGCAGCAACGGTATTATTACTCACCACAGGAAGAGTGTAGCTTCAGGGCAGTGTGGGTGGATGATGGTGGTTGTAGTGCAGGGAGTCAGTAATGAACACAGAGTCCGTGTGATGCCGTCTCAAGATATTACTCACAGTTGTTGTAGTCCAGATTACAGGTACCAGAGCAATCTCCCCCGTCGTGCTGTGCATACTCAGTGAGGGGCTCAGTCCACCCCCAGATAGCTCCGGAGTACTTAGCAGGATCCCCTTCTGTGTGTCCTTTCTCTGGCCTTCTCCCTGCACCTCACACCCAGTGACACTTCTATCCGGTATGCTCGGGCCTTGGCGGGTGACGTGTGTTCCATCCCCTGGGTCCTATGTGGCTACCTTCTTAGTGAGACTGGTGTGGACTTTGGCCTGCAGTACATGAAATGCAGCAGCCTCCGGTTTCTAGTTGAGCCTTGCTGTTTCTCCGCTAGTTGAGGGACCGGTTCCCCTTATCTGGCCTGACCCCTCTACCTCCTGGTAGCAGCGGGAGTATGGGTGGCCTTCTGCACGGCCCGTAGCCGTAGGGTCCCTTCGGTTCCTGGAGCCTTCCCGCTCCCACTCCTCTCTTCTCTCCTTCAGTCCTGGGCCTCCCAGGCTAGGCCCGCCTCCGGAGCAGAGCTCATGCCTAGTCTCTGCTCCTGTCACTTTTCCTCCTCTGTCTGGCTTGCTCTTTCTAAGATGGCTTTCTATTTATACTCTCCTTGTCATGTGCTCCCCTAAGCTGCTCCCCTAAGCACCCACTACATAGGACCCTCAAACCAGCTAGGGACCTGGGACTGTGCTCTCCCTTAGGAGCAATCTCGCCCTACCCCCACTGCGGGTATGTGTTGGATGCAGGAGTCAGGGTCCCGAGCCATACGCCTTCCTTACCTGAGGGTGAGATACCACACCTCTGGGTGAGATGCAGTAACTCTGTGGCGACTGAACCCTCAGGGGCGCCACACACCCTTCTGCACAGTTTTGAAATGGCGACGAAGATGTTTAGTGCTGACGACGATGCCATTATCAGCATGACTATTCCGGTGATTTACATGCTGGAGCACACATTAAACAGAATTCAGAGTCAGGTGGCGGGACAAGAGGAGGTGGAGGAAGAAGAGGAGGAGTCGTATGTGGAAGGGATAACATCTCCAAGGTCCAGACGGTTGGCAGCACCAAGGCGGCAGGCATGGGAGGGTGGGGGAGAGGGATTAACCAGGGCGCATGGTAGCAGCCAAACTGCTGATGAAGGTGCAGGAGCCGAGGAAGAAGTGGAGGACGAACTGGCGATGGGCATGGAAGACTCATCAATGAGGGAGACCTTGATCACATTTCTGTTGTGCGAGGTTGGAGGGAGAGGGCAGAGGAAGGAAGCATGATTCTTACCTCGCTACCAACACAACAAGGACTTGGTACTTCTGGATGCGCAAGACACATGAGTGCCTTCTTGCTGCACTACCTGCAACATGACCCCCGGATTGTCAGAATTCGAAGTAATCCCGACTACTGGGTTGCCACACTCTTAGATCCCCGGTACAAAAGTATATTTGCCGAAATAATTCCTGCCATAAAAGGGTATTGACGAATGCAGGAGTATCTGCAGACACTGTTGCAGAATCTTACATGTGCTTTTCCACAAAACACCAGTGGTGCACGTAGTGAATCTCACAGTTCTAACTTGCCAACGGTGGGACTGTCGAGTCTTCATCACTCAAACCGTAACAGTAACACAGTATCTGCTGGTAACATCAATTTTGTGGAATCGTTTCACCACTTTTTTAGACCATCCTTTGCAAGGCCACAGGAGACAAGAAGTCTGACACATAGTCAATGCCTAGAGAGGATGGTACAGGAGAATCTCCAAGTGAACATCGAAACCATGACTGTGTCACTGGACCCTTGCTCTTTTTGGGCTTCTAATCTGGATAAATGGCCGGAGCTAGCCACTTACGCCTTGGAGATCTTGTCATGCCCCGCAGCCAGCGTTCTGTCTGAACGTGTGTTCAGCGCTGCTGGTGGTGTGCTGACAGATAAGCGCACGCGGCTCTCCACTGATAATGTAGACAGACTCACGTTCATAAAGATGAACAAATCATGGATCCGAAACGACTTTTCTACCCCTGTGTCATTCTTGGGAGACTAAAAGCTTGGGGATTTGGTAAAATCACCTCACCAACCGTTTTAAGCAACAGTGGGGCAATTGATGCCACTTAACCCTAGAACGCATGACCATAAAAATCTACACTTTCACATACCTGGGGCCCTTTAGGCCCATGTGCAAATAACATGGAATAACTCAAACTCAAATGACAAACAACTATATACATGAAGAATACCTAGAGTTTCAAAATTCTAACTAAAGTAATCTTGCAGAAAATAGAAAACAATTAACTGGGCGGGCCTGCAAGGCCACAGGTATGCGTTCTAGGGTTAAGTGGTGTCTGTGCCACAATTTTGGGAGTCCCCTTGCTGTGTCTTACGTGACGGCATCGTCAATTCCAGGTGGGTTGGGTTGCACCCCCCCCCCCCTTTTAACTGTAAGAAACTACATACACTATGGCTTGGGGTAACACAGATGGTTGAGTCTGAAGAGCTGTTTACTCAGAGGTCTGCTCCAAATCTTCAGTGTCTGCTAGTCAGCGTAGAATTTTTAACTGCATCTAGCCTAGGCAATACTTTGGGCGTAGTAGCCCAGCTGCGAAGCAAGCTGCACCGCCTGTGTATCTAATAAGAATTTTTAAATGAATCTAGCCTAGGCAGACTGTGGGGACCCCCAACCAAATCCAGACGCTCAGCCCCCCTACCGCCCCCCTTTCATGGACAATACAATAATGTAACTCTTACAACTGGATGGGTGAGGATCGGTCACAGCTTTATTAACTCTTTATACTCATTCCATTAGAAAGGCATTTTATTTCTAAAATAATTCAGCTTGTTGCAGCATGCCCTGGGTCCCCACTCCGGCAAGTTGGCCAACAAGTGTAACTCTCCAACATGTCCTTTCTATTTCCAGGCCACGGAGGATCCAGCGTACTCGTATGCAGGACTCTGACCCCCACCCATCACTCTTAACGCTTGTTCCACTCCGTCCTGGAGTCCTGACAGGAATATGTCCAGTCCAATATCTATTAAGTGAACACCCTCGGGCCGTATGAGGCCTGCTTTATCTCCTTCCAGTTGTGGGTGTCGTATCACTACACCGCCTCTGTCTCTTCTAAATTTTGCCATCCGAATATTTATTACCCGCCTTGTCCATTCAATGGCCGTGATGTCTCACGCACCTTGCCATACCGCTATCGGCACAATCTCTGACCATACTATAGCTAATTTTGTGAAAAATTCTCTGAAGTGCTCAGTGTCTAGTTTCATTATTGCCATTAGTTATGCGCTCTTGTGATGACCTAGGTTGTTTCCCCCGGCCTGTATAACTAAGATGACCGGACCTCTTGCCTCTCTCCCTACCTTGATTACCTCCATTAGTACCTGTGGCCATAGCAGGCCTCTAATACCTCTCCAGTTGAAATATGTGTTATGAAACTCTAATTTCCTCCCGCCTGGGTGGACTTTCGCCCTTTTTTGTGCCCAATATATATACGAGTGGCCTATCACTCACACTGTTGGCTTAGCGTCACCTGTAAAAGAAACAAACCACGTTAGGATAACAAGTCCGGTCTTATGTATCTCGCCAAACACGTGGATCGCCATCTCCCTATCCTCTGAACTTCCGTTTCTGACAGTCCTGCTCTTGCTGCATTCCGCACCTATGTGGAATGAGTATGTCCCGTAATCTTTGGGGTGGTTCCCTGCCGATGTTATGCATTTATTAAATATAGCTTGGAACAGGTATCTTGATAATGGCGTTCCATCAATGTGTGATAGGAAGAAATTACTTTGTGATCTGATGGTTAGATATGTTTTTACTATTGTTACCTGACTCAGTGTACCGTTTGTGGGTTGTAGAAGTACCCAAGAACCCCTGCCCGCTGGAACCGTTTTCGATTGGTGTATGCGTAGACGTATTGCATTATTGGCTATGACTACGTCCTGGTGTAATAAGCCTCCACTGGTGGTAATTTTGGATTGAGGGACTAATTCGCTTATACATAGCGCCCCGAAGAAGGAGATCACAAATGCAGTAGACATTAGTGTTGTTTCAAATTGTGAGTGTCATGTTAATGGTGTTAGGGATATGATGTGAGAAATCAGTTTTAGTGACACGGGACGGGACGTCTACATTCCTGACTTGGCTGACCCCTTTTCCACCCTTTTATGGATTGTCTGATGATGAATCTTTGTCACATCTCCCCAATTCAGTAATTGGAAGTGAAATGCTACTCCGGTCAGACACCGCTGCGCTGACGCTCCTGATATGCCCCTCATCATTAGCTGGTGGAGAAATTCTATGGTGACTTGTGATCTGGCTTGTTCACATTGGTCAACCCGTCTGCCTGCTACTAGTCGTGTCCACTCTTCCCATGCCTTACCGTATGCTTGCCACGTTGACGGGGCAACTGACGCTCTGATTAATGGCATCAACTATTCGCCACTAGATCCCATAGGGAGGGTGGGCAACTGTTGCCCGATGGGTGGGCGTTGTGGAAGAACTCTGTGAAAATCTGCCAATTGAATTGTTATAAAGCGTTAGCAGCAGCTTTATACCCCTCAGCATAGTGGCTAGCGCGGACCCATACATTGTGTTTTAGGCACAGGAATGCTAACCTGCGTAGTAGGCCTAGCACTGGGAGAGACGATGATGCCATCTTATTAATGCAGTGCGCTAGGCTGGTGTTTTGTGTTATGAAGCGTATATTTTTGTTAGCCAGGCGCGCGCCCCATATTTCTATTGCTACCACTATTGGGAAAAATTATTTTCAGGGCTAGATGCAGCTAAAAATTATTATTAATTTCAAAGCTGGTGGAGCTTGGTATAGATGGCCTAATACAATGAGTCCCACACACTGCTAGAAGCCAAAATATTTTTTCAGAGCTAGATGCAGATAAAAATTATTTTTAATTTGCAACCTGATGGAGGTCAGTATAGATGAACTAATAGACCCAGTCCCACACACTGCTAGAAGCCCAAATATTTTTTCAGAGCTAGATGCAGAAAAAAATTATATTCAATTTGCAGCCTGATGGAGGTCAGTATAGATGGACTAATAGAACAAGTCCCATTCACTGCTAGAAGCCCAAATATTTTTTCAGAGCTAGATGCAGAAAAAAATGATATTCAATTTGCAACCTGATGGAGGTCAGTATAGATGGACTAATAGACCAAGTCCCACACACTGCTAGAAGCCCAAATACTTTTTCAGAGCTAGATGCAGATAAAAATTATTTTTAATTTGCAACCTGATGGAGATCAGTATAGATGGACTAATAGACCAAGTCCCACACACTGCTAGAAGCCCAAATATTTTTTCAGAGCTAGATGCAGATAAAAATTATTTTTAATTTGCAACCTGATGGAGGTCAGTGTAGATGGACTAATAGACCAAGTCCCACACACTGCTAGAAGCCCAAATATTTTTTCAGAAGTAGATGCAGAAAAAAATTATATTCAATTTGCAACCTGATGGAGGTCAGTATAGATGGACTAATAGAACAAGTCCCACACACTGCTAGAAGCCCACATTTTTTTTCTGAGGTAGATGCAGAAAAAAATGATATTCAGTTTGCAACCTGATGGAGGTCAGTATAGATGGACTAATAGAACAAGTCCCACACACAGCTAGAAGCCCAAATATTTTTTCAGAGCTAGATGCAGATAAAAATTATTTTTAATTTGCAACCTGATGGAGATCAGTATAGATGGACTAATAGACCAAGTCCCACACACTGCTAGAAGCCCAAACATTTTTTCAGAAGTAGATGCAGAAAAAAATGATATTCAATTTGCAACCTGATGGAGGTCAGTATAGATGGACTAATAGAACAAGTCCCACACACTGCTAGAAGGCCAAATATTTTTTCAGAGCTAGATGCAGATAAAAAGTATTTTTAATTTGCAACCTGATGGAGATCAGTATAGATGGACTAATAGACCAAGTCCCACACACTGCTAGAAGCCCAAACATTTTTTCAGAAGTAGATGCAGAAAAAAAATGATATTCAATTTGCAACCTGATGGAGGTCAGTATAGATGGACTAATAGAACAAGTCCCACACACTGCTAGAAGGCCAAATATTTTTTCAGAGGTAGATGCAGATAAAAATTATTTTTAATTTGCAGCCTGATGGAGGTCAGTATAGATGGACTAATAGAGAAAGTCCCACACACTGCTAGAAGGCCAACTGGTCTACTAGTTCCCAGTAGAGATGAGCGTTGTTCTACTCGAACTGTTCGCCAATCTCAAATTCGAGCTGTTTTGGGCGGTGTTCGAGCCGTTCGGCGAACACGAACGATTTGAGAAAAATTCGGCTGTTCGAGGTTATGTTCGATAACTGTTCGTGCACCAAAATCATAACTGGATTTTTTCTCAGTAATGATGAAAATTAATGTTAATACGCAGTTTGAGTGTACAGCGGGGTGGGGGGAGGGGCAGGGGATGGATCTCTGCAGGAATAATGAAGATCTCCATTTTTTTTTCTCTTTCCCGCATTTGCAGTGGGGAGGTGCAGTCTGTCAGCCTATCAGCAGCGCACACACGGAGCGAACTGCTGTTTTTCACACAAGCAAGGGCATGTGTCATTGGCAGTGTATGTCACATGTCCTTGCCTTATAAGACCAAGCCATTTTCCCCGTCGCCACCATTTTCTCACTGCTGCAGCTGCGTGTTAGACGGCACCGCTGTTGCTGTGTACGCTATACCTTGTTAATTTCAAGCCAATTTTCGCACAAATCTACAGATAGCTTGGGAGTAGGGAATAGTTGTGATTGCAGTCCTTTTAAGGACTAGGTTACAGCATTTCCTACGACTTTTATCAGGCAGGTCTGTGCTCTTAAATAGATAGATTGTGGGAGTAAAGACTAATTGTAATTGCAGTCCTTTTCAGGACTAGGTTACATCAGTTCCTATCAGTTTTTGCCAGGCAGGTCTGTGCCAGTGCTGTGCAAGTGTGTTAGTCAGTGGAGTAGCCTATCTGTGTTGCAAGATATACCACCTGTGTATAGAATACCAATTTTTTACTGCACCTAGTGAAGTAAAATCTTTTGGGCATAGCATCATTCTATTAGTCCATCTATACTGACCTCCATCAGGTTGCAAACTGAATATAATTTTTTTCTGCATCTAGCTCTGAAAAAATATTTGGCCTTCTAGCAGTGTGTGGGACTTTCTCTATTAGTCCATCTATACTGACCTCCATCAGGTTGCAAATTAAAAATAATTTTTATCTGCATCTACCTCTGAAAAAATATTTGGGCTTCTAGCTGTGTGTGGGACTAGTTCTATTAGTCCATCTATACTGACCTCCATCAGGTTGCAAACTGAATATAATTTTTTTCTGCATCTAGCTCTGAAAAAATATTTGGCCTTCTAGCAGTGTGTGGGATTTTCTCTATTAGTCCATCTATACTGACCTCCATCAGGTTGCAAATTCAAAATAATTTTTTGTCTGCATCTAGCTCTGAAAAAATATTTGGCCTTCTAGCAGTGTGTGGGACTTTCTCTATTAGTCCATCTATACTGACCTCCATCAGGTTGCAAACTGAATATATTTTTTTTCTGCATCTACCTCTGAAAAAATATTTGGGCTTCTAGCTGTGTGTGGGACTTGTTCTATTAGTCCATCTATACTGACCTCCATCAGGTTGCAAATCGAATATAATTTTTTTCTGCATCTAACCCAGCCAATAGTTTTGGCCTAATACCACAGTTTGGCCACTCAGCTCTGCTCGGTTCCCATCCTTTGTTTTTTTGTGCAAACAACTCCAGAGTTGTGAATTAGTTAACCACCAAAATGAGTGGAAAAAGGCCTGCTGCTGGTGGAAAGGGGAATATGCGTGTTGGGAAGGGGAAAAAAGGTTGTGTCTGTGGGGTAGGTGTTAAAGCAACAGTAACATCTGCAGAAGAAAGACCATCTTCCAGCCAAACTAAAATGTCTACTTCTTTTAGCGGACAATGTGATAAGATCCCTTTCTTACGGCCACGCCAATTTCTACAAATTCCAGATGAGGCACAAAAACAGCAGGTGCTTCAACGGATATCAAGTGCTCCTTTAAGTGGGCTCTCCTCCACATCAACTTCAACATCACAAATACTCCAGTCCTCAAAGGTGTCACCCCAATCGCACTTGCTTCCTCACAGCTCCCAAATCTCCAGCTGCCCATCTGAGTATGAGGTAGAACAGATGGTTGAGTCTGCAGAGCTGTTTACTCATACTATAGCCTGGGAATCAGAGGTCGACTCCAGCGCTTCTGTGAATCCAGACGAGGAAATGATCTGCACTGATGCCCAGAATCTTTATGAGTCGGATCCAGGACCAGACGCAGAAGGTTCTGACCATAATGTAGACCCTCATTCCCAAACTGTAACTCCTGTTGGTGGAGACAATGAGGAAGACGATGATGAGACTCAAATACCTGATTGGAGCGACAACTTTAGTTTTTTGTCAGGGCAGGAACAGGTTGGCTCTGAGGACGACGGGTGTGATAACGCACAGGGTGATGATGATGAGGTTGGAGATCCCACTTACTGTCAACCCACAGTCAGCCAAGAGATGAGGTCAGCAGAGGAGGTGGAGGAAGATGCTAGTGACGACGAGGTCAGGTTGCGCCTTCCTGGACAGAGACGTAGTACTGGAAGCACGTCAACAACTGCATCCTCAAACACAACTCTGCCTCTCACCACAAGTCGTGGTGGCTCTTCAGGTCGCATGGGTGCTAAGCCTTGCATAGCCTGGGCATTTTTTCAGATCGATAAAGATGACCCAACTCGTGTTATCTGTAACATTTGTCAGCAAAAGCTAATTAGAGGCCAAAAAATACATAGTTTGAGTACTTCATGCATGAACCGGCACATGGACATGAAGCATAAGTTGCAGTGGGAAGCTCAGTGTGCTACAATGCGGCCTAGCCGGCCGGGCCAACCTCCGTCTGCCATATCTTGTGCATCCGCGGCCTCTTCATCCTCTGTGACTGGGGGGGACAGCAGTCACACCTGTTTTGGGGCGCAGACCTGCCACCTCTTTACCCGCAACAGCCAGCGTGATTGGCAGGTCATCATTTTCTTTGGAGGTGGTAACACCAGCTGGTGTTGAGCGCTGTCCGACATCGATAGCACCACCTTTGGATCAAGGCAACCTAACATGTCCGCCTGCATCTTCCTCACAGACCGGCAGTTTGCCGGGGACACCCTTATCAACCCCGTCTAAGCACAATAGCCAGCCCTCGGTCCCTCAGATGTGGACAAGTAAAAGACCATTTCCTCCTAGCCATGAGAAAGCTAAGAGGTTGAATTTCACCATCTGCAAGCTCTTGGCTACAGAAATGCTGCCTTTCCGCCTGGTGGACACAGAGGATTTTCGAGACCTTATGTCCGTCGCAGTGCCCCAGTACCAGATGCCCAGTCGGCACTACTTCTCAAAGAAAGGTGTGCCTGCGCTCCACCAGCATGTCGCACACAACATCACCGCTTCTTTGAGAAACTCTGTGTGTGACAGGGTGCATTTCACCACAGACACTTGGACGAGTAAGCTTTCGAATTACTAATCATGTTTATCTGTATCTTGGCTGGAAAATAATTTGGGCTTTGTAGCAGTGTGCAGCACTGATTCTATTAGGCCATCTATAATAAGCTCCACCAGATTTAAAATTACTAATCATGTTTATCTGTATCTTGGCTGGAAAATAATTTGGGCTTTGTAGCAGTGTGCAGCACTGATCCTATTAGGCCAGGGTTCCCCAACTCCAGTCCTCAAGGCCCACCAACAGGTCATGTTTTCAGGATTTCCTTAGTATTGCACAGGTGATAATTCCATCACCTGCACAGGCAATAATTCCATCACCTGTGCAATACTAACGAGATCCTGAAAACCTGACCTGTTGGTGGGCCTTGAGGACTGGAGTTGGGGAACACTGTATTAGGCCATCTATACTAAGCTCCACCAGATTTAAAATTAATAATAATTTTTAGCTGCATCTAGCCCGGAAAATAATTTTGGGGCTCCGAGATGCGCAAGACACATAAGTGCCTTCTTGCTGCACTACCTGCAACATGACCCTCATATTGTCAGAATTCGAAGTAATCCTGACTACTGGGTTGCCACACTCTTAGATCCCCCACACTCTTCGATCAACCTTTTCATTTTAATAAAGACCAAAAAAATTGTCATTTTTGAAATTATAAGCATTAGCAGGTTATTAGAAACTGAAATCAAACAGTTTTCAACTCAAAACTTTATTCTAGGTGATGTTACATTTTCACATAGGACCCCTTGTTCGAAAGTAGCTTCTGAACTCTCTCGTCCATTGAATTTGTCAGGTTTTGGATTGGTTCTGCTTCAATTGTTTTGCATGAGGACAGAATACCCTCCCAGAACTGTTGCTTAGATGTGAACTGCCTCCCGCCATCATAGACACTCCTTTTGATGATGCTCCAGAGGTTCTGAATGGGGTAGAGGTCAGGGGAGCATGGGGGTCACACCATAAGTTTGTCCCCTTTTATGCCCATATCAGCCAGAGATGCAGATGTTTTATGTGAAGCATGAGATGGTGCATTATCATGCAAAAAAATGATCTTGCTGTGAAATACACGGTTCTTCTTCTTGAACCATGGCAGGAAGTGCTGTTTGAGAAAATCCACATACATTATGGAGTTCATCTTTAGCACCTTCAGGGATCATAAAGGGGCCGACAATCTCTCTCCCCATGATTCCAGCCCAAAACATTACTCCACATCCTCCTTGTTGGCGCTGTAGCCGTGTTTGCATGGGGTGTCCATCAACCAGCCATCCTCCACTCCATCCATCTGGACCATCGAGCGCTGCACGGCACTCATCCGTGAACAAAACAGTTTTGAAATCAGTCTTCATGTAATGTTTATCCCACTGGAGCCGTTTCTGCTTGTGTGAAGTGGATAGAGGAGGTCGTCAGGATGGCGTATGCACAGCTGCAAACCTCTGAAGGACCCTGCATCTTGTTGTTCGGGGGACGTTGGAGGCACCAGCAGCTTCAAAAACTTGTCTGCTGCTATGACAAGGCTTTTTTGCCGCTGCTCTTTTAACCTGACGTAATTGCCTGTAGGAAAGAGTCCTCAATTTGCCCTTATCAGCACGCACACGTGTGTACTGTGAATCAGCTACATACTTCTTGATTGCCAAGACACTTCATCCTGATCATCGCACAATGTTGATTGTAGTCATGCCTTGACCTAAACACTCCACAATTTGTTGCTTCTCAGCAGCCGACACATCCTTTTTCTTTCCCATTTTGGCAGAAAATGTAGGCTGCTTAATAATGTGAGACAGCCTTCTTAAGTAGTCTTGCCTTTCATTGGACACACCTGCCAAACTAATTAGCACAGGTGTCTGCAATTGCTTACAGTGATATAAAGAGCCCTGACACACATCACCATCAATGAGTTTAACTGACAAACAAACAAATTCTTCCCTTATCACTCCTAAACACTTTTTGCATAATAATTTGAAACACAGTGTACATGTGCTTTTCCACAAAACACCAGTGGTTCACGTAGTGAATCTTACAGTTCTAACTTGCCAACCGTGGTCTGTATGGAGTTGTTCAATAAAGGGCCCAAAATTAAGATAACATAGATGGGAGAGGTCTCTATGAATAGGAATTCCTAAGTATTTGATACCCTGTGAGGGCCAGGCAAAGGGAAAGTTGGACTGGATGGAATCCTATATGGATTTGGGGAGGGAGACATCGAGGGCCTCAGACTTCGCTGCATTGATTTTAAAATTTGACCATGTAACAAAGTGATCTATTTCAGCCATAACAGCATGGATGGATATATGTGATTGAGTGATATATACTAGGACATCATCAGCAAATAGAGAGCACTTGTACTCGGTGCCTCCTACCTCAATCCACCTAATATTGGGGTTATGGCGACTTGATGAGAGCAGGTGCTCCGTCACTAGGATGTATAAGAGAGGGGACAGAGGACATCCCTGCCTTGTCCCATTGGTGATTGTGAAAGGTGATGAAAATGTTCTGATGCACCCCCTGGGCCTTGGGACACCCGGAGCCAGACCCTTTTTGGTGGATGCTGGTGGTTGTAGTCTTCGTGGCGGCGACCCGGTTCCGTGGCTCAGGGCGGTCAAACCAGTGGCGGAACTATTTATGTGGTTTTGATGTTTAAATGTCCGACTACGCCACCCGTGGATTGCGGTCAGAGTGAACCGCCGCTGCAGGGCAGACCGCTGAGGCTGGTGTTGTGGGTGCAGCAGATCGTAGCATAACTCCCCACGGGAGGAGTATAGCCTCAGGGCAGTGTATGCAGAGGATGGGGGTGATGGTGCAGGGCAGCAGCAGTAACGACACGGAGTCAGTGATGCAGTCCAGGGCCTTTACTCACAGTTCTTATTATCCAGACCACGTCTGAAGGTAACGGCTGCCCACGTCGTACTGTGCTCACCAGGTGAGGGGCTCAGACAACTCCCAGATAACTTTAGAGCGCTTCACAGGACCCTCTTTGTGTGTCCTTTGTCTGGCCTTTCTTACCAACCCTTCTGTCCGGCTGCCTCGGGCCTCCTCTTGGTAAACTTGGCGCCAGTTTCCCTGACCCTATGTGGTGCCTTCCTAGCGGGTGTAGCGAGGGACTGCGCCACATAAAATGTCACAGCCTCCGGTTTCTAGCTGAGGGTCGTTTCCTGCCTCCACTAGTTTCGGGGACCGGTCTCCCCCTTTGGCCTGACCCCTCCACGCAGGTGGATTCGGGCGTGCGGTGGCGACTCGCCCGTCCGCACCCCTGGGATCCCTTCATTCCTCGTTCCTGGAGCCTTCTCCGCTCCTCTTCCTTCCTTCTGCCTCTTCCAGGCCTGGGCCTCTGTTACTAGGCCCGCCTCCGGAGCAGAGCTCATGCAGAGCCCCTGCTCCCTGCCACTTCTGCTCAGACTTCTCTGCACTGAACTAAGATGGTGCCCACCTTTTATACTCCCTTCTCAATGCACCCAGGAACTGCTTCCTCCCTGCTCCTGCACTACAGGGTTCCCCTTCCTCAGTGTTCCCTCCCCCCACTCCAGCCAGGGACAGGGACTGTCGTGCCCATCTCAGAGGCATATTGGTCGCCCTGCCCCACGACAATGTGGTGTAATGCATGCAGGTGTCGGGTCCTGATCCACACTCCATCCTTACCTGAGAGTGAGATATCACACCTCTGGGTGAGGTGCAATACCTCTGTAGCAACCGAGCCCTCAGGGTGCTACAGTTCCATTTATCTTCAGCCTAGGTGACGTATTGTGATACAGGGCCGTGATTTTGGCTATAAAAGGGTCCCCTAGACCCCTACCCCAAGCTTTTTAAGAGAATCATATATGGCGTGCCAGGAGACTCTATGGAATGCTTTCTCAGCATCCAACGAGAGTATCTAATTACAAATTTTTAACTGCATCTAGCCCAGGAAATACTTTGTGCCTAGTAGCAGTGTCTGCTAGTCAGCTGATTATCCCGGCTGTTAAGCATGCTACACCACCTGTTTGTTGGACACTTAATTTTTTCAAAGGAAATGCTTCGGGACCACGGGATACTCAGTGAAGAGCATAAGGAGGCACCCCAAGGCATAGGGGCTGGGACTGGCATTAGGATGCCTTGCGGTGGACAGCCGAGCTCGATCCTTATAAAAGCTTTTTAACTGCAGCAGCTTTAGTGGACGCTACTGGAGCTGGAATTACGCGGCTGCTGGCATGAGACTTGCCCTCCAATAGATCCTTGTAAATGGATTTAAAGTGTATTCATTCAAATTAGAGAGACAATTTAAATTAAAAAGCTTAGAGCTGCCTCCACCGGAGGGGGGCTCGCTCGACCCACCAGCGGACAGGCACCAGTATTGGGAGAGGGGGGCTGGCCGTCAGGGTTCACCGCGGCTCTGGCACAAACCCGGCGACACGGAGGTGGCACGGGCAGGAGCGGACTGAACGTGTCGGCTTCTCACTTTTTGGATTTTAGAAGGGCATGACATGCCTATATCTGTGTCTCCCCCTCCACCTCTTTTCTTTTCGCATGACTATATGTACTTGTCACTTTTCCATGTGTTAGTTGTGTCTTCTAAGCAGTTTGTCAGCTTTTGGACACCTTTGAAGGTGTTTTCTATGTGTTTCTATGTGTTTTTGTTTGCCTGCCATTGGTTTTAACGGCGTTCGAAGGTGTTCGACGAACAGTTCGACGAACAGTTCGGCGAACACACGGGTGTTCGACGAACCGAACCGAACTCGAACACTACGGGGGTGGCTCAACACTAGTTCCCAGGCCGGAAAAATCTGGACTCTCAGTCCACGAGTAAAAATGGAGAGTCTTTGGTACTCTTCAAGACTACATATATTCCACCAGACACGTGTAACCGCCTTGTGCAGATCCGTCAAATCCCGTGCAAGACGGTTAAAATCATTATCCTCCACTAATATGGGGGGAGGAAAAGCAGCCAAACTGTTTACTCCAAGCCGCTTCCCTGGCCTCAAAATCAAACGCCATTGTCCCTGAGGAGAAGTCACAACCAATTAGACGACTATTCAAACAAAATACAAAAATATAAGGGTTAAATGTATACAATTATAATCATATAATAAAGACCAAAAAGAAAGCCTTCAAAAATATATTTTCTATAATATATTGCGTGCAGCCACTCTGGAATGTCAGAAACTGACAAGAAATACAAGTCCACAAAAAGAAAAAAAGTGGGCACTGCTGGGGAATAATAATCACAAATAGAAAGGGGTGCTACAGTAACCTGATGTAAAGACACAAAATTATTCGGAAGAAAAAGACTCAGGATATATAACCATGCACACCCAATGTTGGAAAAGTGAAAAAAATCTTTATTACATGATTACATTTAGACAACAAAAGAAAAAATTTTTAAAAGCATTTAAAACAGACAAAAACATGTGCAATCTTCATATGGGGGAATTCATGATAATATGCATAAAAATAGCAATAAACCCCACTATGTTATGTGCCACAGGTATATTTTACATCACTTATATAACATTCGATTAATGTAGACCACCTAAGCAACCCTGGCTATAAATAGCACGGCACAACCAGTCAAAATATGTGTTTATGACAAACCAAACCCCCCTAAATAATATAAGTGAATCAAGGAATGAGTAGGAGAGATGGTCTATTGGCAATGGGGGCCCATATTTTAGAGGTATTGGCCAGATTGTGTCACCAAAGTCATATATGACGTGGCACAGTTGATCCACATATAAATAACAAGCCAGGCATTCCTGAGTGGTCAAGTCAAGAAAATAAGTAAATAAAAAATATATGGAAGAATAATTACCTGCTGGCACCAGAGACCCTACGCGTTACGCTGCTCAGACGCAGCTTCGTCAGGGGTATGTTGTCTAAGAGCACATGTGTGTGTTATATAGTTGATCCCAAATGGTGTGACTAGTTTCAGGTGAGTGTTTGTCTCCCTATGGCGTGTAGACAGGCCTGTTCTCATCAGAATGTGTTCACTCCCATGGGGCCAACTTGTGCAGTTCCATTAGTTTATTGCTTATTTCTTGTATTTGTGATTGTTTAGCTGTGTGCATCTTTTCACATACTTGCACACAGTCTCATATGCATTTATATGTCTTGTCTTTTATCTTAGTAAAGGAAGAGGAGGGAAGGAGAGGGGAGGATGGAAAGGGGAAGGAAAAGAAGGGGAAGGGAAAGGAGAAGGAAGGGAAGGGAGAAAGAAAGGAAGAGAAAAAAGGAAAAAGAGGGAAAGGAGAGAGTTTTATTTTAAATGGGATTTTTTTGTTTTTTGTTGTTTTATGTCTGTCTGGTCAGTGAGTCTTATATGTCCAGGTCTGTATTCTGCTATGTGATGCATCTTTGTATCTATCTTTGTATCTATGCATGTTTGGTGATTGTCCTCAGATCATATACTGACTTCTTAGTATTCCTGGTTTGGACTGCAATTCTTTCTTTTTTTTTTTTTTTTTTTTTAATGCTAGCACTTTCTTGTGTGATCACTATTATTCTCTGCAGCGGACGCGCTGCTCCTGGGGTTTTTGCGTTCCATTGTGGAGCGCAAGCCTCTTCTTTATTATGACTACGTGCATAGTTCATTGCTCTGCGTGTTTACCCTTCTGACTGGATATGACGTTTACTTTACTTCCACCCCCGTTCCACCGTATGGTACGGGTGGAACGCACCTTTGACAATAATAGCTTCAGGGCTATATTTGGCGCCCTCTGCTTTGGACCGGATATGACGTTTAACCCATTTCCGTTTGCGTTCCACGTGGACTGGGTGGAACACATTCTGATGAGAACAGGCCTGTCTACACACCATAGGGAGACAAACACTCACCTGAAACTAGTCACACCATTTGGGATCAACTATATAACACACACATGTGCTCTTAGACAACATACCCCTGACGAAGCTGCGTCTGAGCAGCGTAACGCGTAGGGTCTCTGGTGCCAGCAGGTCATTATTCTTCCATATATTTTTTATTTACTTATTTTCTTGACTTGACCACTCAGGAATGCCTGGCTTGTTATTTATATTTGGATCAACTGTGCCACGTCATATATGACTTTGGTGACACAATCTGGCCAATACCTCTAAAATATGGGCCCCCATTGCCAATAGACCATCTCTCCTACTCATTCCTTGATTCACTTATATTATTTAGGGGGGTTTGGTTTGTCATAAACACATATTTTGACTGGTTGTGCCGTGCTATTTATAGCCAGGGTTGCTTAGGTGGTCTACATTAATCGAATGTTATATAAGTGATGTAAAATATACCTGTGGCACATAACATAGTGGGGTTTATTGCTATTTTTCTGCATATTATCATGAATTCCCCCATATGAAGATTGCACATGTTTTTGTCTGTTTTAAATGCTTTTAAAAAAAAAATAATTTTCTTTTGTTGTCTAAATGTAATAAAGATTTTTTTCACTTTTCCAACATTGGGTGTGCATGGTTATATATCCTGAGTCTTTTTCTTCCGAATAATTTTGTGTCTTTACATCAGGTTACTGTAGCACCCCTTTCTATTTGTGATTATTATTCCCCAGCAGTGCCCACTTTTTCTTTTTGTGTACTATTATTCAATCTTGAAATATGAAACTTACCACAAACTTTGCTTTTTTGTGTCATTTTTACTCAAATTTGAGTAAAGTGTAGCATGCTCTAGGAGAACAGATGAAAAACTCAAAAAGCGTGTCAAAGAGGCCTTGAATGATTTCTTCAAAAATACTAATCTTCCTGTGAAATATTCATGTGGTTCAACATAATTTTATTTTAAATCTAGAATTTTATTTTTTTGTTGATCAAGTTTGAACATACAGGTGCTGCATTCCTGTGATTTTTTTTTTCTTTTTGTTTATAATGTAAAGGTCAGCTCTATCTGAGACAACGGGTTTTCTTTGATGCCTACAAAGAATTTGAGATTGTCTGAGATACACCCCTTTCTCTTAATTAGATCAGGCTGCTACTCTTTACCACCATCTTTTCCTCCTCTGATTGACTTGGATTTCTACACAGTAGTTATTCTCAGACTCACCAGAATATCAATGAGAAGAGCTCTATGCATCTCTATGGGACTGCCGTAAATATCGGAGCTTTCTGCTTTCTCCAGCAGTCCCATAAAGATTGAATTGTATAAAAAGGGGATAGGGAGGAACAAGAGAGAAACACATTACTTCTAAGTGAAATAACACCATGATGGGTTCATAGCCCCAGTCTACTAGCAACCCACGGCAGGGTTACTCACCTGAGGAGGCTGTGTAGCCAGCAGACACAACACTGGGTGGGTCAGTTTGTGGTATAGGGCAGAGTGAATAAAGAACCATATGCAGTAGCCACTCAGGAGCATTTCTGACATCTGGTTATCCAAGCAAAAAGTTAACATGAAGTATGGAAAAAAATACTGAGCCATTGACTTTTTGGGTTGGGGAAGCCAAGATGTAATACAAAGTTACAACAACAGGATGTTGTCTAAATGAGTATTTTATTGTTAAAAAGTACTCAAATATGAAAACAAACAGGGATAAAGTGAGAGGTAAAAAGTCCATACTATTTTTTCATACTATATTTCAATGCCGGACTTGTGTCTTCATCAGGCATAATGCAACCTAGTGCCTGGTTGTAATACAGTCATGGCCAAAATTTTGGCACCCTTGAATTTGTTCCAGAAAATGACGTATTTCACCAAGAAAATAATTGCAATTACTCGTTTTGTTATACATATGTTTAATTCCTGTGTGTGTATTGGAACAACACAAAAAACAGAAAAATATGTGAAATAATAATAATTTTTATTTCTATAGCGCCAACATATTCAGCAGCACTTTACAGTTTAGAGGGGACTTGTACAGACAATAAAAGACATTACAGAATAACAATAATCACATAAATCAACAGATATCAGGAGGAGAGAGGGCCCTGCTTACAAGCTTGCAATCTATGAGGAATTGGGGGAGACACGAAAGGTGGATGGTAACAATTGCTTGTATTGTATCGTCAACCATCAATGTAATAAATAGGGTAATCAGTACTCACCTAATGCTAAATGAACCAGTCACCAACCAGTATGTGAACAAGAACAGACACCGAAGTCTATTAAGTACATGGGGGTGTGTGAACAGATGATATGAGGGACCTGGTTTGGAAGGAAATTTTGTATGGGAAAAAAAAGGGATAGTTAGATAAGTGAGGTGAGGCAATAGGCCAGTCTAAAGAAATGCGCTTTTAGGGCACGCTTAAAACTGTGGGTATTGGGGACTAAACGAAGAGTCCTGGGTAGTGCATTCCAAAGAGTTGGCGCAGCTCGTGAGAAGTTTTGGAGACGGGAGTGGGAGGTTTCGAATTATTGAGGATGTTAATCTTAGGTTATTAGTAGAAAAGAGGGCATAGGTAGGGTGGTAGACTGAGATGAGATAGGAGATGTAGAGCGGTGCTGAAGCATGGAGCGCTTTGTGGGTAAGGGTGATGAGTTTATATTGAACTCTATAGCGGATGGGTAACAAGTGCAACGACTGGCACAGGGTGGAGGCATCGGTGTAGCAGTTGGCAAGGAATATGATCATGGCTGCTGCATTTAGGACAGATTGGAGAGGGGAGCGTTGAGTAAGAGGGAGACCGTTTAGTAGAGAGTTGCAGTAGTCCAGGCGAGAATGAATCAGAGTGACAGTAAGAGCTTTTGCAGAGTCAAAGGTAAGAAAAGGTTGAATTCTAGAAATGTTTTTGAGGTGGAGATGACATGAGCGGGCGAGTGATTGGATCTGGGGAGAGAAGGAAAGAGCTGAATCAAGTATGACCCTGAGACAGTGGGTTTGTTGCTGGGGAGTAATGGTGGAGCCACACACGGAGATGGCAATATCGGGCATAGGTAGGTTAGTGGAGGGAGGAAACACAAGATGTTCAGTTTTTGACAGGTTCAGTTTCAGATAGAGGGAGGACATAATGTTAGAGACTGCGGAAAGACAATCACTGGTGTTTTGTAATAATTCAGGGGTGAGGTCAGGAGATGATGTGTATAATTGAGTGTCATCAGCATAGAGATAGTACTGAAAACCAAATCTACTGATTGTTTGTCCAATAGGAGCGGTGTATAAGGAGAAGAGGAGGGGGCCTAGGACCGATCCTTGAGAAACCCACAACAGTAAGGGGAAAAGGGGAGGAAGAGAAGCCAGCAAAAGATACAGTGAAGGAGCGGTCAGATAGGTAGGAGGAGAACCTGGATAGAACCGTGTCCTTGAGCCCGATAGAGTGGAGCATTATGAGGAGAAGCTGGTGTTTCACAGTGTCGAATGCTGCAGAATGATCCAGGACAGTCAGTAGGGAGTAGTGACCATTAGATTTAGCTGTAAGTAGATGATTAGAGACTTTCGTGAGGGCAGTTTCAGTCGAGTGTAAAGAGCGGAAACCAGATTGTAGAGAGTCAAGAAGAGAGTTATCTGAGAGATAGCGGATTAGACAGGAGTAGTAGATCAAGCGTTCCAGGAGTTTAGAGATGAAGAGAAGATTAGACACAGGTCTGTAGTTAGCAGCACAGTTTTGGTCGAGGGATTTTTTTTTAAGTAATGGATGTATGCTGGAGTGTTTAAACGAGGAGGGAAAGATACTGGATTAGAGAGAGATTAAATATTTTAGTTAGATGAGTGGTGACAGCCTGGGAAAGGGACTGAAGGAGATGTGAGGGAATAAGGTCACTGGTGCAGGTAGTAGGGCAAGAAGATGCAAGGAGCCTGATTACTTCTTCTTCCGTGACTGGTTCAAAGACAGAGAGTGAGCTAGATGCAATGGGAGAGGGGCGACCGTGTATGGTATAAGAGGATTGGGAGAAAATTTCCTATCTGATATGGTCAATTTTTTCTTTTAAATAATTAGCCAGATCGTCAGCGTTGAGGTCAGTAGTCGGGGCTTTTGGAGGAAGGAATGAAAAGTGTCAAAGAGGCGTTTAGGATTTTTGGAAAGTAAGGTGATGAGGGTATTGAAATAGGTTTGTTTGGAGAGGTGAAGGGTGGAGTTGTATGTTTCAAAAATAAACTTATAATGGATTAAATCATCTGCCAGATTAGATTTTCTCCACAGACGTTCAGTGCACCTGGAGCACCGCTGGAGAAAACGTGTTTGTAGCATGTGCCAGTGTTGTCGCCGTCTGTGCCGAGTTGTTCTATGTATGGGAGGTGCAGCTTCATCCAGGGTGCATTGCAATGTATCATTATAATGCTTCAGTACAGAGTCAGGACATGGGAGGGAGGAGATTGGGGCCAATAATTACTGCAATTTCTTTATAAGTTTCTGGGTGTTAATGGCACGTATATATTTCTGTAAGTGTGATAAGTGGGAGTGTCCTGAGCAGAGCGACAGTTACTGACAGAGAATGACAGAAGGTTGTGGTCAGAGAGCGGGAGAGGGGAGTTAGTAAAATCATGCGCTGAGCAGAGCCGGGAGAAGATCAGGTCCAGCGTGTTTCCATCTTTGTGAGTAGGAAAAACAAAACCTCCAAAATGGTCAGGACAAAATTGTTGGCACCCTCAACTTAATATTTGGTTCCATACCCTTTGGAATAAATAACTGCAATCAATTGCTTCCTAGAACCATCAACAAGCTTCTTACACCTCTCAACTGGAATTTTGGACCACTCTTTTGAAAACTGCTCCAGGTCTCTCATATTTGAAGGTTGCCTTCTCCCAACAGCAATTTTAAGGTCTCTCCACAGGTGTTCAATGGGATTTAGATCCTGACTCATTGCTGGCCACTTTAGAACTCTCCAGCACTTTGTTTCCATCCATTTTTGGGTGCTTCTTGAAGGATGTTTGGGGTCATTGTACTGCTGTAAGACCCATGACCTTGGACGCAAACCCAGCTTTTTGACAATAGGCCCTACATTGTGACCCAAAACCCTTTAATCTTCAGATTTCATGATGCATTGCACACAGCCAAGGCACCCAGTGCCAGAGGCAGCAAGACAACCTCAAAACATCTTTGAACCTCCACCATATTTGACCGTAGGTACTGTGTTCTTTTCTTTGTAGGCCTCATTCCATTTTGGGTAAATAGTAGAATGATGTGCTTTACCAAAAAGCTATATCTTGGTCTCATCTGTCCACAGGATGCTTTCCCATAAGGATTTTGGCTTGCTCACATACATTTTGGCAAAGTGCAGTCTAGCTTTTTTATGTCTCTGTGCCAGCAGTGGGGTCCTCCTGGGTGACCTGCCATAGCATTTAATTTAATTTCATTCAAATGTCGATGGATAGTTCGTGCTGACACTAATGCACCCTGAGCCTACAGGACAGCTTGAATTTCTTTGAAATTTGATTGGGGCTGCTTTTCCACCATCCGGACTATCCTGTGTTGCAACCTTTCATCAATTTTTGTCTGCCATCCACATCCAGGGAGATTAGCTACAGTGCCATGGGTTGTAAACTTCTTGATTATGTTGCGCACCGTGGACAAAGGAACATCAAGATCTCTTGAGATGGACTTGTAATCTTGAGATTGTTGATATTTTTCAACAGTTTTGGTTCTCAAGTACTCAGTTTTATTCTCCTCTTCCTGTTCATCATGCTTAGTGTGGCACACACAGTCACACAATGTAAAGATTAAGTCAACTTCTTCCCTTTTTATCTGGTTTCAGGTGTGATTTTCATATTGCCCACACCTGTTACTTGCCACAGGTGAGTTTGACCGAGCATCATATGCTTGAAACAAAGTGGTTTACCCGCAATTTTGGAAAGGTGCCAACAATTTTGTCTAGCCCTTTTTGGGGGTTTTGTGTGAAATTATGTCCAGTTTGCCTTTTTTTTCTCAGCTTTTTTGTGTTGTTCCAATACACACAAAGGAAATAAACGTGTATAACAAAATGTGTAATTGCAATAATTTTCTTGGAGAAATACTTCATTTTCTGGAACAATTTCAAGGGTGCCAACACTTTCGGCCATGACTGTAAGTATACTAGGATGACAGGAAGTTTAAGTGCAGTACCCACAGACCTGATTTAAAAAAAAACAGAAAAAACAAAAATACTTTAAAAAGTGTAAAGTAAATACCAAAGAGTACACTAAAATCAGCCATAAAACAGTGGGAATAAATGGCACTGACACACTCTGCTATAAGGACCACCTGAAAGAGGGCACATAGTTTTTTTATTTAAAAATATTTTTTTACAATATATTTTTCTCCATATGTCAAAAATAAAAACTTTCACCTTTTCACACGACTTGTGAATATGTTCCATTCTGTGAAGATAAAGTGGCAACGTGCATGGATGGCTGGTAAAATACATGTGATAACTGCTATGTCACAAGCAAATACTTTATTATGCATTGAAGGACATGAGAGAATATTAGGCTCATAGTAAGTGTGTGTAGGCATAGCTAAAGGGGCTTCCTGCTACAACAATAGTGAGAACCTTACCTTTAAATAGTTAATATCAGTTTAGTGGGGGACCGACAACGAGGACTCTGCTATGAGCTCACATTGCACTCCATGTTGGAGTAAACTTCCTTGGCATTCAGAAGCTTTTACCCCTAGAGCAGCGATGATTTTTGTATAATGAATTTTGCAAATCCTGTAGGAATACATTTTAGGGTCTCTGTTTCAACTCTGCATTCAAATATGCAGAACACATTTAACATAATCTGTGAAAATATTGCCACTAGGCTGTAAACTGTGAGTTACTTTTACAAATCTGATAATCCCTGCTCCCTCTACCACATCTGTTAATGAAGCGCCAGCAATTAAACCAGTCATCGTAGGATTTCATTCTAAACTAAAGTTACTTAGTTCAGTTCTGTGCCATTTTGATACTTCAGATAAATGGTTAAACATAGATCTCATTGGCAACCTGGAATTCTGCTTCTCTTTTTAGTACATGAAGAATCATATTTTAAATTGAAGCATATAGAATGTCATCAATTTAAATTTTCATAAGTAGTAATTAACCCCTTAAGCCCCGCGGGTGGTTTGCACGTTAATGACCCGGCCAATTTTTACAATTCTGACCACTGTCACTTTATGAGGTAATTACTCTGGAACGCTTCAACGGATCCCCCTGATTCTGAGATTGTTTTTTCGTGACATATTGTACTTCATGATTGTGGAAAAATTTCTTCGATATCACTTGCGTTTATTTGTGAAAAAAATGGAAATTTGGCAAAAATTTTGAAAATTTTGCAATTTTCAAAATTTGAATTTTTAAGCCCTGAAATCAGAGCGATATGTCACACAAAAGAGTTAATAAATAACATTTCCCACATGTCTACTTTACATCAGCACAATTTTGGAACCAAAATTTTTTTTTGTTAGGGAGCTATAAGGGTTAAAAGTTGACCAGCGATTTCTCATTTTTCCAACAAAATTTACAAAACCATTTTTTTAGGGACCACATCACATTTGAAGTCACTTTGAGAGGTCTTTATGACAGGAAATACCCAAAAGTGACACCATTCTAAAAACTGCACCCCTCAAGGTGCTCAAAACCACATTCAAGAACTTTATTAACCCTTCAGGTGCTTCACAGGAATTTTTTGAATGTGGAAGAAAAAAATGAACATTTAACTTTTTTCACAAAAATGTTACTTTAGACCCAATTTTTTTTTATTTTCACAGGGGTAACAAGAAAAAATGGACCACAAAATTTGTTGTGCAATTTCCCCTGGGCACGCAGATACCCAATATTTGGGGAAAAAACACTGTTTGGGCGCACTGTAGGGCTCGGAAGGGAAGGAGCGCCATTTGACTTTTTGATTGTAAAATTTGCTTGAATAATTAGCGGACACCATGTTGCGTTTAGAGAGCCCCTGTGTGCCCAAACATTGGAGCTCCCCCACAAGTGACCCCATTTTGGAAACTAGACCCCCCAAGGCACCTATCTAGATGCATAGTGAGCAGTTGCAACCCCCAGGTGCTTCACAAATTGATTCATAAAAATGAAAAAGTGTTTTTTTTTTCACTTTTTCATTATTACGAATCAATTTGTGAAGCACCTGGGGGTTCCAAGTGCTCACTATGCATCTAGAAAGGTGCCTTGGGGGGTCTAGTTTCCAAAATGGGGTCACTTGTGGGGGAGCTCCAAAGTTTGGGCACAGAGGGGCTCTCCAAACGCAATGTGGTGTCCGCTAACAATTTGAGCCGATTTTCCATTCAATTTGTTAGCGGATACCATGTTGCATTTAGAGAGTCCCTGCGTGCCCAAACATTGGAGCTCCCCCACAAGTGACCCCATTTTGGAAACTAGACCCCCCAAGGCACCTATCTAGATTCATAGTGAGCACTTTGAACCCCAGGTGCTTCACAAATTGATTCATAAAAATGAAAAAGTGTTTTTTTTTTCACTTTTTCATTTTTACGAATCAATTTGTGAAGCACCTGGGGATTCCAAGTGCTCACTATGCATCTAGATAGGTGCCTTGGGGGGTCTAGTTTCCAAAATGGGGTCACTTGTGGGGGAGCTCCAATGTTTGGGCACACAGGGGCTCTCCAAAAGCAACATGGCGTCCGCTAACAATTTGAGCCGATTTTCCATTCAATTTGTTAGCGGACACCATGTCGCGTTTGGAGAGCCCGTGATGTGCCTAAACAGTGGAGCTCCCCCACAAGTGTCCCCATTTTGGAAACTATACCCCTCAAGGATTTTATTAAGGTGTATAGTGAACATTTTGAACCCAGAGGTACGGCACAGAATTTGTTTACATTAGGTCATCATATTGAATAAGTTGTCATTATTCTTGAGCGCAAGTGCTCGCTACTTGAGTTTGCATCGGGTACTCAGGTATGCACCATGTACAGCGTGTGCTCGAGTGACATGCTCGAGTCCCTGCTCCGCATGTTTCACGGTTATTAGACACCCAAAAAAAAACATGCGGGGATCGCTCGTGCATGGCAGGCAATCCCCGTAAAGTTTTTTGGCTGCGAAGCATATGGGGCAGAGACTCGAGCATGTCACTCAAATACCCACGATACTCAATGCATACCAGAGCACCGGATGCAAACTCAAGTAGCGAGCACTTGCTCTCAACACTAGTCGCCATATCGTCATCTTTTTTTCTTACTTTTGAAAAAAATCACAACCCTAGCCCCAGCACAACCCTAGCCCCAGCACAACCCTAGCCCCAAACCCAGCCCTAACCCTAGCCCAATCCTAACCCAAGAGTTTATTTTTGACGCCGTTCCTTGTGCGGTATAAGTGATTAGACGACTTTATTCTTCGGGTCGGTGTGATTACAGCAATGCCAGAATCATATGGGGTTTTTATGACTGACAGCTGTCACACACTAAAAGACGCATTTTTTGTAAAATCTAGTTTTTGCATCGCCATATTTTGAGAGCTATAATTTTTCCAGATTTTGGCAGACAGTCATGTGACGGCTCGTTTTTTGCGGGATGACTTGACGTTGTTATTGGTGCCATTTTCAGGCTCGTGACATTTTTTGATCTCTTTCTATTCCGATTTTTGGGAGGCAGAATAAACAAAAACCAACAATTCAGGAATTGTTTTTTTTTTTTTATTTTATTCTGTTCTGCGTGTGGTAAAATTGATGAGGTAGCTTTATTCTTCGGGTCAGTACGTTTACAGCGGTACCACATTTGTATCATTTTTCTATGTTTTGGCGCTTATACACAATAAAAGCTATTTTATAGAAAAAAATATTTTTTAGTATCGCTTTATTCTGAGAGCTATAACTTTTTTATTTTTCGGCTGATGGAGCTGTATGGCGGCTTGTTTTTTGCGGGACGAGATGATGTTTTCAGAGGTATCATTTCTTTTTATATGCGTCTTTTTGATCGCGTGTTATTCCACTTTTTGTTTGGCGGTATGGTGATAAAGCATTGTTTTTTGCTTCGTTTTTTTTTTTTTTTTTTTACCGTGTTCACTGATGGGGTTAACTAGTGGGACAGTTTTATAGGTCAGGTTGTTCCGGACGCGGCGATACCAAATATGTGTACTTTTATTGTTTTTTTTTTTTTTATAATAATATTTATTGATGGGTACATTATATTTTTATTTTTGGTGTATTATTTTTTTTATTTTTTTATAATATTTTTGCACATTTTTTTTTTTTTTTCCACTTTCACACAGTTTATACACTTTATTACTTTGTCCCACTCTGGGACTTTCACTTTTTTTTTTCTGATCGCCTGCATGGCACAGGAATGGAGCACCATCCCTATGCCATGAAGGCTGTCAGAAGTGCACAGTGTGAAGATTGCTTGGAGATGCACTGCGCATGTCCAAGCAATCTTCCTGCTCTCTGGTGACCCGGATGTTGTCATGACGACATCGGGTCGTCATGGCAACACCCAGGAAGCCTTTGCAGACTGCGCTGGAAGCCGGAAGAGGAGGTGAGTATCGCCGATCACCTCCCCTTGCCCCCGCAATGCCGCGATCGACTTCGATCGCAGCATCGCGGGGGTTAATGTGCTGGGAACGGTGCAGGACCGCTCCCTGCACATAGTACCGGGTGTCAGCTGTGACAATCAGCTGACACCCGGCGGCGATCGCGCCTGCACAGCCTGTGTGCGCGCGCGATCGCGATGACGTACTAATACGGGTCTGGCTCTTAAGTCCCAGGGCACAGACGCGTATTAGTACGTCAGATGTTATTAAGGGGTTAAAATGTCATCTTGGGGAATATCATGACGTTCAATATATAAAATAGCTAGTTTCTCCACAGTCTCAGTGCACACTCCTTGGCAATGCCTTTTAGATCTACTGCTGAATAAACAAAATGTTGCTGGTTTTAAACAAATACCATATTTTGCAGACTGTAGGACGCACCGGACCATAAGACGCACCACAAATTTTGGGGAGGAAAATAGGAAAAAAAAATTTTTTTAATAAAATGGTGGTGCGTCTTATAGTCCGATTTTACTGTAGTTTACCGGAGGGGGGGCATCTGCGGTGGAGCAGGGTCACAGGAGGTAGAGTCGCTGCTACAGGAAGCTGGCAGTGGCAAAAATGGGGCAATGCAGTGGGCCCCGGGCTGGGAGGAGAGGGTATCCCGACGATGCGAGGCTGCGGGCCCTGGGCTGTCAGACAAAGTTGGTGTTGAGAGGAGTCCCTGCACTTTCCTCATTGATTTCACTGCTGTGAGCTTTGGTAAATGGCTGTTGGAGGCGGCGCATGTGCAGATTAAGATCTCATCTCCCAATCTGCTGTATTCGCACCTTAGACATTTATAGCATATCCACAGGATAAGGTCAGCTGAATTCATATCTTAGACATTTATGACCTATTCATGTTTGCTTGCATATACAAGTACAGTGGAAAAAAAAGTATTTAGTCAGCCACCAATCGTGCAAGTTCTCCCACTTAAAAAGATGAGAGAGGCCTGTAATTGACATCATAGGTAGCCCTCAACTATGAGAGACAAAATGAGAAAACAAATCCTGAAAATCACATTGTCTGATTTGGAAAGAAATTTTTTTCAAATTTTGGTGTAAAATAAGTATTTGGTCAATTACAAAAGTTCATCTCAATAATTTGCTATATATCTTTTGTTGGCAATGACAGAGGTCAAACGTTTTCTGTAAGTCTTCACAAGGTTGGCACACACTGTTGCTGGTATGTTGGCCCATTGCTCCATGCAGATCTCCTCTAGAGCAGTGATGTTTTGGGGCTGTCGCTGGGCAACGCAGACTTTCAACTCCCTCCAAAGGTTTTCTATAGAGTTTAGATCTGGAGACTGGCTAGGCCACTCCAGCACCTTGAAATGCTTCTTACAAAGCCACTCCTTCGTTGCCCTGGCGATGTGCTTGGGATCATTGTCATGCTGAAAGACCCAGCCACGTTTCATCTTCAATGCCCTTGCTGATGTAAGGAGGTTTGCACTAAAAATCTCACAATACATGGCCCCATTCATTCTTTCATGTGCACGGATGAGTCGTACTGGTCCCTTGGCAGAGAAGCAGCCCCAAAACATGATGTTGCCACCCCCATGCTTCACAGTGGGTATGGTGTTCTTTGGATGCAACTCATCATTCTTTCTCCTCCAAACACGACGAGTTGTGTTTCTACCAAACAGTTCTACTTTGGTTTAATCTGACCATATGACATTCTCCCAATACTCTTCTGGATCATCCAAATGCTCTCTAACAAACTTCAGACTGGCCCGGACATGTAATGGCTTAAGCAGGGGGACACGTCTGGCACTGCAAGATCTGAGTCCCTGGCGGCGTAGTGTGTTACTGATGGTAGCCTGTGTAATGTTGGTCCCAGCTCTCTGTAGGTCATTCACTAGGTCCCCCCTGTGTGGTTCTGGGATTTTTGCTCACTGTTCTTGAGATCATTTTGACCCCACGGGATGAGATCTTGTGTGGAGCCCCAGATCGAGGGAGATTATCAGTGGTCTCGTATGTCTTCCATTTTCTAATTATTGCTCCCACAGTTGATTTCTTCACACCAAGCTGCTTGCCTATTGCAGATTCAGTCTTCCCAGCCTGGTGCAGGGCTACAATTTTGTTTCTGGTGTCCTTCGACAGCTCTTTGGTCTTCACCATAGTGGAGTTTGACTGTTTGAGGTTGCGGACAGGTGTCTTTTATACTGATAACAAATTCAAACAGGTGCCAGTACTACAGGTAATGAGTGGAGGACAGAGGAACCTCTTAAAGAAGAAGTTACAGGTCTGTGAGAGCCAGAAATCTTGCTTGTTTGTAATTGACAAAATACTTATTTTCTAACAAAATTTGAAAAAAATGTCTTTCCAAATCAGGCAATGTGATTTTCAGGATTTGTTTTCTCATTTTGTCTCTCATAGTTGAGGTCTACCTATGATGTCAATTACAGGCCTCTCTCATCTTTTTAAGTGGGAGAACTTGCACAATTGGTGGCTGACTAAATACTTTTTTTCCCCACTGTAAATATAAAGAGCAGTATGAAGTCATCTCTATATTTATTCTCCACCTGAATGTGACAGATGTTTGCTGCCTCACCTGATCAGAGTTTGAGTCCAGTTTCAGCTGAGTGTGATCCGATTCTCCTGGCTAAAAGAATCGTATCACTGGTGCGGAGAAGATGGAGAACTTAATTTCTCCATCTTGTCCATTGTCTGTGTCCAGGTAAATCATAAATGACATCTGAGTGCAGTCTGATGTTTTACACGCACCCATAGACTTGAATGGATGCACATGATCCGACTTGCGGAGTCACTTATAGCATGCTATGATTTTTTTCACATGCCAAATCGGCATGAGATAAAAAGACACAGATCTGCGCTGCCCCATAGTATAACAATGGTCTGAATGCTATCCGATAAAACAATGGATAGCACTTGTCCGATGTATATGCTTGTGTGAGCGAGCCCTAACCCAGTGACTCTGGAGATGGATAGCGTCTCACAAACTGTGCTCCTCTGGGACCTGCTGAACTGTGAAGTCCCAGGTACTGACCAACACTGTACAAGGTATGATAATCTGTAAGCTGTCATAGAAGCACGCTCAGCAATACAAAATTACATTAGCCTGTTCTCTGATGCTTCAGCAGTGTGGGAGATGGTGCAGGACAAGTTTTTTATTTGAAAACCGCAAATTGAACCTCGAAATGTTCAAATTCACATGAAACTACAAATTTCCTCCGTGGATCGATCCACTCCCTAAACCATAAGCATCGTTATGCATGTGAGGCTTAGTATTCCAAACATGCTCATGTCAAAACCAGCTAGTTCAATGATTTATTCATTACAAAGAAGAGTCTAACAGGTACATGTGCATTACAGAGTCAAAGTTTCTTTTCTGCACATGCACGCTACACCAAAGTTTATAGTATCTGGCTTTATCTGCCCAATGTTCATGTGCCCACTGCCAATGGACTCATTTCTATGGTAACATAGAAATCATTTTACAACCCAATGGTGAAAATCCTAGTTATGGCATGTGCATGTTTCATAATTACATACACTACCGTTCAAAAGTTTGGGGTCACCCAGACAATTTTGTGTTTTCCATGAAAACTCATACTTTTATTTATCAAATGAGTTGCATAATGAATAGAAAATATAGTCCAGACATTGACAAGGTTAGAAATAATGATTTTAATTTGAAAGAATAATTTTCTCCTTCAAACTTTGCTTTCGTCAAATAATGCTCCCTTTGCAGCAATTACAGCATTGCAGACCTTTGGCATTCTAGCTGTTAATTTGCTGAGGTAATCTTGAGAAATTTCACCCCATGCTTCCTGAAGCCCCTCCTAAAAGTTGGATTGGCTTGATGGGCACTTTTTGCATACCATGCGGTCAAGCTGCTCTCACAACAGCTCAATGGGGTTGAGATCTGGTGACTGCGCTGGCCACTCCATTACAAATAGAATACCAGCTGCCTGCTTCTTCTCTAAATAGTTCATGCATAATTTGGAGGTGTGCTTTGGGTCATTGTCCTGTTGTAGGATGAAATTGGCTCCAATCAAGCGCTGTGCACAGGGTATGGCATGGCGTTGCAAAATGGAGTGATAGCCTTCCTTACTCAAAATCCCATTTACCTTGTACAAATCTCCCACTTTACCAGCACCAAAGCAGCCCCAGACCATCACATTACCTCCACCATGCTTGACTGATGGCTTCAGGCACTCTTCCAGCATCTTTTCAGTTGTTCTGCGTCTCACAAATGTTCTTCTGTGTGATCCAAACACCTCAAACTTTGATTCATCTGTCCATAAAACTTTTTTCAAATCTTCCTCTGTCCAATGTCTGTGTTCTTTTGCCCATATTAATCTTTTCCTTTTATTAGCCAGTCTCAGATATGGCTTTTTCTTTGCCACTTTGCTCTGAAGGCCAGCATCCTGGAGTCGCCTCTTCACTGTAGACATTGACACTGGTGTTTTGCGTGTACTATTTAATGAAGCTGCCAGTTGAGGAGCTGTGAGGCGTCGATTTCTGAAACTAGAGACTCTAATGTACTTGTCTTGCTGCTCAGTTGTGCAGCGGGGACTCCCACTTCTCTTTCTACTCTGGTTAGAGCCTGTTTGTGTTCTCCTATGAAGGGAGTAGTACACACTGTTGTAGGAAATGTACAGTTTCTTGGCAATTTCTCACATGGAATAGCCTTCATTTCTAAGAACAAGAATAGACTGTCGAGTTTCACATGAAAGTTCTCTTTTTCTGGCCATTTTAAGAGTTTCATAGAACAAACAAATGTAATGCTCCAGATTCTCAACTAGCTCAAAGGAAGATCAATTTTATAACATATCAAATCAGCCAAATCATTTTCAGCTGGCTAACATATTTGTGCAAGGGTTTTCTAAACATCCATTAGCCTTCTTACACAGTTAGCAAACACAATGTACCATTAAAACACTGGAGTGGTGGTTGTTGGAAATGGGCCTCTATACACCTATGTAGACATTGCAATAAAAACAAGACATTTGCAGCTAGAATGTCATTTACCACATTAACAATGTATAGAGTGTATTTCTGATTCATTTAATGCTAGCTTCATTGAAAAAAAAAAAGTGCTTTTCTTTCAAAAATAATGAAATTTCTAAATGACCCCAAACTTTTGAACGGTAGTGTAGGTTGAAAACAGACCTAGGTCCATCAAGCTCAACCTTTCTCCACCAATTGTACATTTTGTCACTAAATTATCTATATTTAAATTCTGCCTAAACCCTATCTGCTGTAGAGATTCACGCTCTCAGGTAGGCAATAGGTAGTGTTCATACATGGAATGTAGTTTGGTCCAAATATATGCACGTTATTGCTTTCATAAAACTCCAAGGGATTAAAACCAAAAACAGTCTCTTTTGGGCACAAAGGTATTATGAGCAATGAGTTCTATGTAGTTAATTATTCTCTTTTCTATTAGGTCTATGACATCACATGATTAAAAACTGACCAGCTGAATCCTTCTACGCTCTATGTACAAAGAGGAAGTCTATTTTCCCTGTATTTTCCACTGCAAAAGTCCCTGGCCGGGAGAGGAGGGAACAGCTGGGTCAGTAATGATGTCAGGAATATTGGGAAAAGACACTTAATGTTTCTACATAGAGCAGAGAAAAGAGAAGAATTAAGTGGGTAGAAAGGCAAAATGAGCAATTGTACGCACACATAGCCATATACTGTACTTTTCGGACTATAAGACGCACTTGTTTCCTCCAAAATTGTGGAGGAAAATGTGTGGTGCGTCTTATAGTCCGAATGTTGGGGGAGGGGGGGTATATATACAGTACAGACCAAAAGTTTGGACATACCTTCTCATTTAAAGATTCTTCTGTATTTTCATGACTATGAAAATTGTACATTCACACTGAAGGCATCAAAACTATGAATTAACACATGTGGAATTATATACTTAAAAAAAAGTGTGAAACAACTGAAAATATGTCTTATATTCTAGGTTCTTCAAAGTAGCCTTCTTTTGCTTTGAAGACTGCTTTGCACACTCTTGGCATTCTCTTGATGAGCTTCAAGAGGTAGTCACCGGAAATGGTTTTCACTTCACAGGTGTGCCCTGTCAGGTTTAATAAGTGGGATTTCTTGCCTTATAAATGGGGTTGGGACCATCAGTTGTGTTGTACAGATGTCTGGTGGATACACAGCTGATAGTCCTAATGAACAGACTGTTAGAATTTGTATTATGGCAAGAAAAAAGCAGCTAAGTAAAGAAAAACGAGTGGCCATCATTACTTTAAGAAATGAAGGTCAGTCAGTCCAAAAAATTGGGAAAACTTTGAAAGTGTCCCCAAGTGCAGTTGCAAAAACCATCAAGCGCTACAAAGAAACTGGCTCACATGAGGACCGCCCCAGGAAAGGAAGACCAAGAGTCACCTCTGCTTCTGAGGATAAGTTTATCCGAGTCACCAGCCTCAGAAATCGCAGGTTAGCAGCAGCTCAGATTAGAGACCAGTTCAATGCCACACAGAGTTCTAGCAGCAGGCACATCTCTACAACAACTGTTAAGAGGAGACTTTGTGCAGCAGGCCTTCATGGTAAAATAGCTGCTAGGAAACCAGTGCTAAGGACAGGAAACAAGCAGAAGAGACAAGTTTGTGCTAAAGAACACAAGGAATGGACATTAGACCAGTGGAAATCTGTGCTTTGGTCTGATGAGTCCAAATTTGGATCTTTGTGCGGCGCAGAAAAGGTGAACGGATGAACTCTAATGCCTGGTTCCCACCGTGAAGCATAGAGGAGGAGGTGTGATGGTGTGGGGGTGCTTTGCTGGTGACACTGTTAGGGATTTATTCAAAATTGAAGGCATACTGAACCAGCATGGCTACCACAGCATCTTGCAGCGGCATGCTATTCCATACGGTTTGCGTTTAGTTGGACCATCATTTATTTTTCAACAGGACAATGACTCCAAACACACCTCCAGGCTGTGTAAATGCTATTTGACCAAGAAGGAGAGTGATGGGGTGCTACGCCAGATGACCTGGCCTCCACAGTCTCCAGACCTGAACCCAATCGAGATGGTTTGAGGTGAGCTGGACCGCAGAGTGAAGGCAAAAGGGCCAACAAGTGCTAAGCATCTCTGGGAACTTCTTCAAGATTGTTGGAAAACCATTTCCGGTGACTACCTCTTGAAGCTCATCAAGAGAATGCCAAGAGTGTGCAAAGCAGTCATCAAAGCAGAAGGTGGCTACTTTGAAGAACCTAGAATATAAGACATATTTTCAGTTGGTTCACACTTTTTTGTTAAGTATATAATTCCACATGTGTTAATTCATAGTTTTGATGCCTTCAGTGTGAATGTACAATTTTCATAGTCACGAAAATACAGAAGAATCTTTAAATGAGAAGGTGTGTCCAAACTTTTGGTCTGTACTGTATATATATATATATATGTATATGTAGCACCCCGAGGGTTCGGTTGCTACAGAGGTATTGCATCTCACCCAGATGTGCGATATCTCACTTCCAGGTAAGGATGGAGTGTGGCTCAGGACCCTAACACCCACATGCACTACACCACATTTCCGGGGGACAGCTCGACGGTGCTCCCATTAGTTATGCAGGCACGAGTGAGCATGTCCCTGGCTGGAGTGGGGGGAGGGAACACCTAGAGAAGGGAACCCGGTAGTGTGTGCTTAGGGGAAGCAGATCCTGGGTGCACTTTGTACAGGAGTATAAGAGGGAGGGGCACCATCTTGAGAGAGTTCAGAGTAGAGAGAGGAGAAGCCAGTGAGCAGAGCTGCTTTATGGGCTCTGCTCCACAGGCAAGGGGAAGCCAGAGAGCAGAGCTGCTTTATGGGCTCTGCTCCACAGGCAGGCCCTGTGAGGAGGCCTGAGTCTGGAGGAGGAAAGAAAGAGGAAGAGAAGCAGACTGGGCTCCAAGAAGGACAGAGGGGACCCCAGGGGTGTGGACTGGCTGGTAGCCACCACACGCCCGCCGCTACCCGAGTAGGGGGGTCAGGTCAAGAAGAAGGGAACCGGATCCCAAATTAGTGGAGGAGAGAAACTACCCTCAACTAAGAACCGGAGGCTGCGACATTACATGTGGAGCAGCCCCTCACCAAACCCGCTAGAAAGGCACCACATAGGACCTGGGAAACGCAGGCCAACGTTTGCCCACCAAGAAGGTCCGAGGCAGCTGGACATAAGCGTGGTCACTAGTGGGGTTGAAGACCAGAGACAGGAAACATAAAGGGGGTCCTGCAAAGCACTCCAAAAAGACCTGGGAGTTAACCGAGCCCCTCACCTGGTGAGCACAGCGCGACACGGGCGGCCACCTCTGCAGCAGTGGCCTGGAGCAGTAACCGAGTAACCGTGAGTAAAGACCCTGAACTGCACCATCAGGACTCCGAGTTGTCTTTGCTGCGCTCGTGCACCACCATCACCCCCATCATCCGCACTAGCTGCCCTGAGGCCATACCCCTCCCGTTGGGGGTTATACCATCCCTGCTGCGCACATACCACCGGCCTCAGCGGACTGTTCTGCAGCGGCGGCCTTGTGACCGCAAATCAACGGGTGGCGTAGTCGACACACTCAAGTTAACATCTACTGCCATAGACTGCCACTTAGTCTGACTCCCTGGGCACGGACCGGGTCATCGCCACGAGACTACTACCCCCATCTGATCCGGCTCCGGGTAGGCTCCCGCGTGCGCAACGCAGCGCGACTCAGGCCCAGGGGCGCGTCAACTTTTGGCGTAGTCGGCAGGATTTCGTGCCCGCAACCACCGGGTACTGCGTGCCTGAAAAGCAAAGACTTTCAAACTTACCAGTGGTGAGGTTTCCCGCCATCCGGCGCCATCTCCAGCCTTCTTCCCGCCATCGGTGAAGATTCCCGCCATCCGGCGCCATTTTCAGCCTTCTTCCCGCCTTCCGTGGAGTTTTCCCGCCGTTGGACGCCATCTTTAAGACGTCGCGTGGGAAGAAGAGGGGCGTGGACTCCGAAAGCGCGCGAGAACTGAAGCCCCGCCTCACGTCCGGGCGTTGCGTAAGGTCCTGGAAGGAGCCCAGCAGACGCCGACGTCACAGGAGCGCGACGGAAGGTCCTCAACCCTACGATCCACTGCGGAGCCGCGGCCTACGGAAAAGGATCATCGCCGGGTAGGCCACGGTCCGCCAGGGGGGCAGAGGACACCAGGAACGGACAGCAAAATTTCGGACCGGCAGCAGACTAAGCTGCCAAGCATCGGCAGCGCCCCAGCCGTCGCGGGCCCCGACCAGCACCAGGAGAAGACGCGTGACGCAGGAGCGGTCACGGGAGCAGGTAAGAGGAGTCTCCCTGTCCCGGACGCTGCCAGCGTCAGCCTGCTCCCGGGCCCCCTGGTGGAGCCGCTGACCCCGGGCGCTGTAGTCACCGATCTGCTCCAGCCCCCGCAACAAGCCCTGCGGCCGAGCCCTCCAGCCCTGGGCACTGTCACCACCAGCCCGCGCCCAGGCCCAAAGTCTCACCCTCTGACCCCGGGCGTCATAAACGGCGACCCTCTCCACGCCCGGTCACAGGGCCTGAACTCCCCAGGTGCAAAAGGACTGTACGCCCTCCACGTTCATCGGCTAACCGAGGAGGAGCTGCAGTACTACCAGTACGAGGAAAGCCAAGAGGACCCGGACGGGTCTGAAGACTACCCTCAGGGGGGAGCACAGAGAGGATACCGCTACTGAAGGGAAGTAGCATGAACAAAGAACTGTATATAGTTGCCCGATAGGGTGCTTAAGCTGCTAATTGGAGTGTGGTCCCCGTTGGGACAGAAAGAGAACTGTTTCTCTTATCCCCTACCTGGCTGGGGACTGAGAACAGCCACCCCTACCTGGCCGAGGACTGAGAGCGGCCAACTCTTGTATATAGTTGCACTCCTTTAAGTGCCCCATATTGGTTTTATAACAAGCCTAAACTACCTCAGAAAAGTTTAAGAGAGAGCCGTTCCCATAAAGGGAAACTGAATGTTGATACCTGTTGTACTTGTTGTTTATGAAAAATTTGCATGTTCTAATGTATACCCTGTCTTTTGCTCAGTTCCAGCCCGCGGACGTGCTGGGTTTTGCCAGGGGGGAATGTAGCACCCCGAGGGTTCGGTTGCTACAGAGGTATTGCATCTCACCCAGATGTGCGATATCTCACTTCCAGGTAAGGATGGAGTGTGGCTCAGGACCCTAACACCCACATGCACTACACCACATTTCCGGGGGACAGCTCGACGGTGCTCCCATTAGTTATGCAGGCACGAGTGAGCATGTCCCTGGCTGGAGTGGGGGGAGGGAACACCTAGAGAAGGGAACCCGGTAGTGTGTGCTTAGGGGAAGCAGATCCTGGGTGCACTTTGTACAGGAGTATAAGAGGGAGGGGCACCATCTTGAGAGAGTTCAGAGTAGAGAGAGGAGAAGCCAGTGAGCAGAGCTGCTTTATGGGCTCTGCTCCACAGGCAAGGGGAAGCCAGAGAGCAGAGCTGCTTTATGGGCTCTGCTCCACAGGCAGGCCCTGTGAGGAGGCCTGAGTCTGGAGGAGGAAAGAAAGAGGAAGAGAAGCAGACTGGGCTCCAAGAAGGACAGAGGGGACCCCAGGGGTGTGGACTGGCTGGTAGCCACCACACGCCCGCCGCTACCCGAGTAGGGGGGTCAGGTCAAGAAGAAGGGAACCGGATCCCAAATTAGTGGAGGAGAGAAACTACCCTCAACTAAGAACCGGAGGCTGCGACATTACATGTGGAGCAGCCCCTCACCAAACCCGCTAGAAAGGCACCACATAGGACCTGGGAAACGCAGGCCAACGTTTGCCCACCAAGAAGGTCCGAGGCAGCTGGACATAAGCGTGGTCACTAGTGGGGTTGAAGACCAGAGACAGGAAACATAAAGGGGGTCCTGCAAAGCACTCCAAAAAGACCTGGGAGTTAACCGAGCCCCTCACCTGGTGAGCACAGCGCGACACGGGCGGCCACCTCTGCAGCAGTGGCCTGGAGCAGTAACCGAGTAACCGTGAGTAAAGACCCTGAACTGCACCATCAGGACTCCGAGTTGTCTTTGCTGCGCTCGTGCACCACCATCACCCCCATCATCCGCACTAGCTGCCCTGAGGCCATACCCCTCCCGTTGGGGGTTATACCATCCCTGCTGCGCACATACCACCGGCCTCAGCGGACTGTTCTGCAGCGGCGGCCTTGTGACCGCAAATCAACGGGTGGCGTAGTCGACACACTCAAGTTAACATCTACTGCCATAGACTGCCACTTAGTCTGACTCCCTGGGCACGGACCGGGTCATCGCCACGAGACTACTACCCCCATCTGATCCGGCTCCGGGTAGGCTCCCGCGTGCGCAACGCAGCGCGACTCAGGCCCAGGGGCGCGTCATATATATATATATATATATATATATATACTGTGTGGGGGGAGCGGGGCACAGGAGGAAGCAGCCGCCTGCTGCAGCGTACGTTGTCCCTGCTGCTAAAGAAAAATAATATTCACTGCTCTCCACGCCCATGGGCGTGGGGAGCACTGAATATTCATGCTCCTTAATAGCAGCACACAGTGTATCAGCAGCACATCTGCTGCTGCTGCCGGGCGATCATGTGTGTCCTCTATTAAAGGGCATGTGATGTGCCCCTGAGGGTTCGGTTGCCACAGAGGTGTTGCATCTCAGCCAGAGATGTGGCATCTCACTCTCAGGTAAGGAAGGAGTACAGCTCAGGACCCTAACACCTACATCCAATATGTCCACTTCAGCAGGGCAGGGCGAGATTGCTCCTAAGGGAGAGCACAGTCCCTGGTCCCTGGCTGGAGTGGAGGGGAACCCAGAGAGGGGGAACCACATAGTGGGTGTGGGTGGAGGAAGTAGCTTAAGGGAGCACATGAGAGGGAGATATAAAATGGGAAGCCATCTTAGAAAGACAAGCCAGTCAGAGGAGGAAAGTGAGGGGAGCAGAGGCTCTGCAGGAGCTCTGCTCCAGAGGCGGGCCTAGCCAGTGAGGCCCAAGTCTGAAGGAAGGAGAGAAGAGAGGAGAGGGAGCAGAGAGGCTCCAGAAACAGAGGAAAGGACCCTAGAGGTACGGGCAGTGCGAGAGGCCATCCGTACGCCCGCATCTGCCAGGTGGTGGAGGGGTCAGGCCATCTAAGGGGAACCGGTCCCTCAACTAGTAGAAGATTGCAAGTCTCAGCTAGAAACCGGAGGCTGCAGTACTTTAAGTCCTGTAGCCACAAGTCCACGCCAGTCTCACCGAGAAGGTAGCCACATAGGACCCAGGGGATGGAACAGACGTCGCCCGCCAAGGCCCGCGGGTACCGGATTGGAGACACTAGGTGTGAGGTGCAGGGAAAAGGCCAGAGAGAGGACACAGAAGGGGGTTCTGCTAAGTACTCCGGAGCTATCTGGGGGTGGACTGAGCCCCTCACTGAGTAAACGCAGCACGGCACGGGAAGTTACTTTGACGTCTGTAACTTGGACTGCAATAACCGTGAGTAAAGTAAAGACCCTGAGGACTGCACTTCCTTGTCTCTGTGTTTCTTGCTGCGCCATCTACCCCTGCACTACAACGCCCAGCACAACCTGCAATATCCACACTGCCCTGGAGCTAGCTCTTCCTGTGGAGAGCCACACCATCCCTGCTGCAGTAACATCAGCTTCAGAGGACTGCTCTGCAGCGGCGGCCCCCTTTAGCTGCATTCCACAGGTGGTGTCACAAACTCTATAAAAACTCTATAAATCCCCTATCCATAACTCCTTTTATTGACCGCCCTGGGTCACGGACTGGGTTACCGCCACTGTGACATTCCCCAGCATCCACCGACCCGGCACCGGGTATCCCACGGCCCAGGGGGCGCGTCACATGAGTATTCACCCCCTCTCCACGCCCATGGGCGTGGGGAGGGGGTGAGTATTCATGCCCTTTCATAGCAGGCACACGTGATCGCCCGGCAGCAGCAGGAGCTGCGCTGCGGCTAAGCTGTGTGCCGGCTATTAAGGAGCATGAAGTCACTGCTCCCCATGCACACAGTCCCGGCGTGGGGAGCAGTGTCTTCTGGCAGCTGATCTCTCTTTGTGAGCTGCGGATGGCAGTGACACTATGCGTGGCTCACATGGCAAAATCAGCGTGGGCAGACGGAACACAGCGCAGTAGGAGAGAGAAGAAAGGTGAGTAGTAGTGTTTATTTTTTTTATGTCCAGCGTGATGGGGATTAGGGGATACCAAGATAAGGATGAGGGGGCCATACATACCAGGATAAGGATGAGGGGGCCATGCATACCAGGATAATAATGAGGGGGCCATGCATACCAGGATAGGGATGAGGGGTGCCATGCATACCAGGATAGGGATGAGGGGTGCCATGCATACCAGGATAGGGATGAGGGGTGCCATGCATACCAGGATAGGGATGAGGGATGCCATGCATACCAGGATAGGGATGAGGGGTGCCATGCATACCAGAATAGGGATGAGGGGTGCCATGCATACCAGGATAGGGATGGGCATAGGAAGGGTGGGCATATTTACCAGGATGGGGGATATTATAAGAATTGGGGGACATTACCCCTATACAAGTGTCAGCAGCTGACCCCCTCCCCCTTAACAGTACATCGTGGACCATTGCGTCTTATAGTCCGAAAAATATGGTAATATGATGATTACCATATATTAAGAGGATAAAAACTTTGATGGGGGTGCTTCTGTAAAAGAGAACATCTCTCTTTGCAAAAGTATATAATTATCTTTTACCTGTTGTAAACACAGCTGTTCTTTTGCATTTGGCTTTTTTTCTTTCTTTTGTTCCTCTCTATTCCTGAGATATGACCCTTTCTTTCCGTCATGTAAATATCATTTTTTTTTAGCTAAGGAGGCATTATCCTTAAATCTTCTCTTCTGGGCATCTTCATAACTCCCAGATAGCTAAAAAATTTAGATTTACTAAGATTAGGCCATGCCTTAGGAATGAAGAGGTCTGAGATAAAATAAATAATGCAGAAGAACAGCAGCATGTGCACAATGTCAAAAAAACAACCTACATATTTATTACACATAACAGGTCCTCTTTAAAGCACCCCTTTTTTTTTACTTGTGTTAGGGATCACGTGTGTAAGTGTTTTGAAGGTAGTAGCATACTCACCGCTTATCGTCTTCTCCCAGTTTCAGCGGCACTCGATCCACTGCAGCACCACGTGACCGTATTTTTGACCTGTCGAATAACACAGTGGTTGATGTGTGAAGCAGAGATCACTCTTCTGATTTACTCAATGCAAGTCAATGAGACTTAGAATGAAGCTGGAAAGCTTCATTCTGAGTCTCATCGATATACCTAGAGAGAGTAACCGGCACTACACAAAGTGATCAGGTAGGTTACAGATGTCGCCATGTGGTGCCGCAATGGATCAGAGCACTGCTGAAACCTGGAGAAGACGGTGACTGATGAGTATGTTACTACCTTCATGACACTTACATACATGCTACCTAACAAAAGGAAAAATAAACATAAATAACTGGAGTGGTGTTTTAAACTACATATGATCACAACGCAAAACATAATGAAGATGTACTGGCATGTAAATATACAGCCTATGTATATAATTTATAATAAAGTCTAAATACCATGTAATCCCAAACATTTTAGTATTTTTTAGATTTATTGTATTTGTCTGGAAATGTATCAGTACATTGAGTCTGTGTTGCGTTTCCTAGAGGATGGTTTCCATAAAGTCCTATTATGATACCACCTATTTTCTTCTTTAGCAAATAGTTACCATTTTAATTTAAATTTAAATGATTCTGTATTAGCCCAACATATCGTTCTCACATCCCCAGAGGTTTTCATTTCAATGTTTCTGTGTGTGAGCTTAAATTATCTTTAAAAAAAATCTTGTTTAAAAGTGGTAACATTGTTTTATTCATTCTGTCTTTATTTACATCCACTAATCTCCATTATTTTGTTGTGCTATACAGTTTCATGATTAAATTTTAGTGATAATTGGAAACAAGTAAACACTTGCTAATTCTAAAACTGAACAAGGATTAAGTTGAAGCTCCTGGTCGGATTAAAAAGTAAATCCAATCACTGAAGAAAATGTGACTTGATCAGAACTCATCATAAAGCCAAATAAAATATATGTGCATTACAATTTTATTCATTGCATATAAAGAAGTTGAAATGTAGCAAATGTCTGCATTATTCTTAAAAAGTAAATCAGCGGACATCAAATGACCAAAAAAATGCTATACTCTAATAAAACATTACATATTGTTCCACATATTATTTATATTATTGAGTTGTTCTTGATACTATAGGAAAAAAACTGTGTTGTGAACTGTGTATGAGTTTATACTGTATTTATTTAAAAAAAATAAAATGTATATATGTGCAACCAGGGGTGGACACTGACTGCTTGGCACCCCTGTGCAAGAAATGAGTCTGGACCCCCCACCTTTTATGGCACAAAGCTACAGGTATATATGTAGCCACACACACATATATACCTCTTACATAGCCTCCTTTATTATGTATATTGCCGTCCCTTATTACACAGTGCCCTCTCTTGTTATGTACAGCACCGTCCCTTACATATGGGATAATATAGCCCCCTGTCTTTATTACATACCGTCCTCTCTTGTTAGATATATAATGCAATGACGGCTGATGGAGCATGGGAAAGCTTCTTTTCTGATGGAGGAGCTAATGGACTGGTCTTCTGGTCCCCGAGTGCTCCATCAGCCGTCATTTTATATCTAACAAGAGACGACTATGTAATAAAAGAGGGCGCTGTGAATAATAAAAATAATGAGAATACACTATGTAAGGGACAGCACTGTACATAACAGCAGAGGAAGCTATATAATAAGAGACGGCACCATATATAACGAGAGGATGGTACGTAATAAGGGACGGTGTTATACATAATAAAGGATGAAACTATATAACTAAGGATGGCGCTATACATAATAAGTGAGTACACTATATACTAAGGGACTGTGCTATACATAATAAGGCTATTCTTGCATCTGTGTGCAGTGTCGGTGTGCTGCCTGCTTTTACAGACGCATCGAGCATATCCTATTCTGATCCACAAAATCAGATCAGAACAGGACATTCTCTGACCCTCACGGATCTCATTCTCAGATCCGTGATTTTCATGGATGTGTGAATGGATCTGTAAAACTCTACGAGTCAATGGACCATCCGATAAAAAAATCTAGCAGCACACACACATTTCACTCAAATGTGAGAATGCAGCCTAAGGGATTTTACAGATAACATTATCACTACAAGTCACACAGTGCAGATGCAGAATAATACACTGCTCAAAAAAAATAAAGGGAACACTCAAATAACACATCCTAGATCTGAATGAATGAAATATTCTCAATGAATACTTTGTTTTGCGCAAAGTTGAATGTGCTGACAACAAAATCACACAAAAATCATCAATGGAAATCAAATTTATTAACCAATGGAGGCCTGGATTTGGAGTCACCCCCAAAATTAAAGTGGAAAAACACACTACAGGCTGATCCAACTTTGATGTAATGTGCTTAAAACAAGTCAAAATGAGGCTCAGTATTGTGTGTGGCCTCCACGTGCCTGTATGACCTCCCTACAACGCCTGGGCATGCTCCTGATGAGGTTGCGGACCCATCGCCACCATTGCTCTACGTAGTCCCATCATTGCTCTCCTCATTGCCACCATTGCTCTCCTTAGCCCCATCATTGCTCTCCCCATCGCCAACATTTCTCTCCTTAGCCCCATCACTGCTCTCCCCGTCGCCACCATTGCTCTCCCCATCACCACCTTTGCTTTCCTTAGCCCCATGATTGCTCTCCCCCACCTCCCCTCATTCTCCTGTTCTCCCCAGCATTTCAGTATATAAAAATAAAAAACACACAACTTACCTTTCAGCATGCTCCCCTGCAGCATCGTCCTCACTGACAGCTTTCTCTCTGACACAGGCATGCGCTGCAGGATGACGTCATCAAGCAGTGCGGCCCTGTGCAGGGAGGAAGCCGCAGCGGCGGGCAGGAAGCAGAGGTGAGGATGCCGGATCCTTCCAGCTCCGCTGCCATTTTCTCCTGTCAGCAGCGGAGCTGGAGGGATCGCTCCCTGCCCGCCGCATATGATGAGTGCAATCTGGCCATGGGGCTCCGAGAAGCAGACCAGATTGCCCTCATCATTAGTCGCCTGGCAAGGGCCCCCCTGCACTGCCGGGCCCCGGTGCAGTTGCATCGGCAGTAGGTCCGCCCCTGTGTGCAACTATATATTGTAAAAACAATAAAAGATAGCTGATTAAATTAGAAACATTTTTTTGCTTCCATTAACAGAGCTATAGTATTCAATAATAAAATTCTGTCTGCCTACAACAGCCACAAAGGGAAACACAATGCAAACATATTTATGCAATATGAACACATAAGATCCTACTTGGAGTGTGTGCTATTAGAGTTTAATGTTACATCCCTATCTGTGTGACATGTCCTAGTGCTGCTCATTTTTTTGTCAGACAGCACTCTGTTCCATAGAGTTTTTTCATTGAGCCATAGACGCATCAGTTTTAAAAAAGTGTCCTTGCTTCTGGTCCAGAAGATACAGAGCATGTCATATTCTCATCTGTGTCGCAGATTAGACTTAGCCATTATAGTTTATGGGGATCCGTAAGACACAGATGAAACTAGTATGTCTTCCATTTTCTAATTATTGCTCCCACAGTTGATTTCTTCACACCAAGCTGCTTGCCTATTGCAGATGCAGTCTTCCCAGCCTGGTGCAGGGCTACAATTTTGTTTCTGGTGTCCTTCGACAGCTCTTTGGTCTTCACCATAATGGAGTTTGGAGTGTGATTGTTTGAGGTTGCGGATAGGTGTCTTTACTGATAAGTTCAAACAGGTGCCAGTACTACAGGTAATGAGTGGAGGACAGAGGAGCCTCTTAAAGAAGAAGTTACAGGTCTGTAAGAGACAGAAATCTTGCTTGTTTGTAATTGACCAAATACTTATTTTCCACCAAAATTTGAAAAAAATTTCTTTCCAAATTAGAAAATGTGATTTTCAGGATTTGTTTTCTCATTTTGTCTCTCATAGTTGAGGTCTGCCTATGATGTCAATTACAGGTTTCTCTCATCTTTTTAAGTGGGAGAACTTGCACAATTAGTGGCTGACTAAATACTTTTTTTCCCCACTGTATGTTATTTCGATCACCAGGAAATGATGGATTATAACTCCTACCCTGGAGACGAAAGTGATAGGGAAGATGCATAGTGTTACTATCTTTCTTTATCTAGACTTTTTGCAGAGCAATAGCTCTGTCATTAAATCACCCACTCTGTAGTGATTAGAGATGAGCGGTGTTCGACACGAACTGTTCGCCAATCTCAAATTCGAGCTGTTTTGGGCGGTGTTCGAGCCGTTCGGCGAACACGAACAATTTGAAAAAAATTCGGCTGTTCGAGGTTATGTTCGATAACTGTTCGTGCACCAAAATCATAACTGGATTTTTTGTCAGTAATGCTGAAAATTAAGGTTAATACGCAGTTTCAGCGTACAGCGGGGAGGGACAGGGGATGGATCTCTGCATAAATAATGAAGATCTCCATTTTTTTTTCTCTTTCCCGCATTTACAGTGGGGAGGTGCAATCTGTCAGCCTATCAGCAGCGCACACACGGAGCGAAGTGCTTTTTTTCACACAAGCAAGGGCATGTGTCATTGGCAGTGTATGTCACATGTCCTTGCCCTATAAGACCCAGCCATTTTCCACGTAGCTACCATTTTCTCACTGCTGCAGCTGCGTGTTAGACGGCACCACTGTTGCTGTGTGCGCTATACTTTGAGTGTTAATTTCAAGCCAATTTTCGCACAAATCTACAGATAGCTTGGGAGTAGAGAAGAGTTGTGATTGCAGTCCTTTTGAGGACTAGGTTACATCATTTCCTACGACTTTTATTAGGCAGGTCTGTGCTCTTAAATAGATAGGTTGAGAGTAAAGACTAATTGTAATTGCAGTCCTTTTGAGGGCTAGGTTACATCAGTTCCTATCACTTTTTGCCAGGCAGGTCTGTGCCAGTGCTGTGCAAGTTTTTTTTCACAGCATTTGGCTAAATCTAGCAAAGCAAATCCTTTTTGGCCTCTTGCAGTGTGTGTTAGTCAGTGGAGTAGCCTATCTGTGTTGCAAGCTACACCACCTGGGTATAGAATACAATTTTTTTTACTGCACCTAGTGAAGTAAAACCTTTTGGGCATAGCATCATTCTATTAGTCCATCTATACTAACCTCCACCAGGTTGCAAATTCAAAATAATTTTTTTCTGCATCTAGCTCTGAAAAAATATTTGGGCTTGTAGCAGTGTGTGGGACTTGTTCTATTAGTCCATCAATACTAACCTCCACCAGATTGCAAATTCAAAATAATTTTTATCTGCATCTAGCTCTGAAAAAATATTTGGGCTTGTAGCAGTGTGTGGGACTTGTTCTATTAGTCCATCTATACTAACCTCCACCAGGTTGCAAATTCAAAATAATTTTTATCTGCATCTAGCTCTGAAAAACTATTTGGGCTTGTAGCAGTGTGTGGGACTTGTTCTATTAGTCCATCTATACTAACCTCCACCAGGTTGCAAATTCAATATAATGTATGTAATAAAATTGTTTTACTGCATCTAACCCAGCCAATACTTTTGGGCTAATACCACAGTTTGGCCACTCAGCTCTGCTCAGTTCCCATCCATTGTTCTTTGTGCAAACAACTCCAGAGTTGTCAATTAGTTAACCACCAAAATGAGTGGAAAAAGGCCAGCTGCTGGTGGAAAGGGGAATAGGCGTGTTGGGAAGGGAAAAAAAGGTTGTGTCCGTGGGGTAGGTGTTTAAGCAGCAGTAATATCTGCAGAAGAAAGACCACCTTACAGCCAAACTAAGATGTCTACTTCTTTTAGTGGACAATGTGATAAGATCCCTTTCTTACGGCCACGCCAATCGCTACAAATTCCAGATGAGGCACAAAAACAGCAGGTGCTTCAACGGATATCAAGTGCTCCTTAAAGTGGGCTCTCGTCCACATCAACTTCAACATCACAAATACTCCAGTCCTCAGAGGTGTCACCCCAATCGCACTTGCTTCCTCACAGCTCCCAAGTCTCCAGCTGCCCGTCTGAGTATGGGGTAGAACAGATGGATAAGTCTGCAGAGCTGTTTACTCATACTATAGCCTGGGAATCAGAGGTCGGCTCCAGAGCTTCTGTGAATCCAGACGAGGAAATGATCTGCACTGATGCCCAGAATCTTTATGAGTCGGATCCAGGACCAGACGCAGAAGGTTCTGACCATAATGTAGACCCTCGTTGCCAAACTGTAACTCCTGTTGGTGGAGACAATGAGGAAGACGATGATGAGACTCAAATACCTGATTGGAGCGACAACTTTAGTTTTTTGTCAGGGCAGGAAGAGGTTGGCTCTGAGGACGACGGGTGTGATAACACACAGGGTGATTATGACGAGGTTGGAGATCCCACTTACTGTCAACCCACAGTCAGCCAGTCGATGAGGTCAGCAGAGGAGGTGGAGGAGGATGCTAGTGACGACGAGGTCAGGTTGCGCCTTCCTGGACAGAGACGTAGTACTGGAAGCACGTCAACAACTGCATCCTCAAACACAACTCTGCCTCTGACCACAAGTCGTGGTGGCTCTTCAGGTCGCATGGGTGCTAAGCCTTGCATAGCCTGGGCATTTTTTCAGATCAAAAAGGATGACCCAACTCGTGTTTTCTGTAACATTTGTCAGCAAAAGCTAAGTAGAGGACAAAAAATACATAGTTTAAGTACTTCATGCATGAACCGGCACATGGATATGAAGCATAAGTTGTAGTGGGAAGCTCACTGTGCTACAATGCGGCCTAGCCGGCCGGGCCAACCACCGTCTGCCACATCTTGTGCATCCGCGGCCTCTTCATCCTCTGTGACTGGGGGGACAGCAGTCACACCTGTTTTGGGACGCAGACCTGCCACCTCTTTACCCGCAACAGCCAGCGTGATTGGCAGGTCATGATTTTCTTTGGTTGCGGAAACACCAGCTGGTGTTCAGCGCTGTCCGACATCTATAGCACCACCTTTGGATCAAGGCAACCTAACATGTCCGCCTGCATCTTCCTCACAGACCGGCAGTTTGCCGGGGACACCCTTCTCAACCCCATCTAAGCACAACAGCCAGCCCTCGGTCCCTCAGATGTGGACAAGTAAAAGACCATTTCCTCCTAGCCATGAGAAAGCTAAGAGGTTGAATTTCACCATCTGCAAGCTCTTGGCTACAGAAATGCTGCCTTTCCACCTGGTGGACACAGAGGATTTTCGAGACCTTATGTCCGTCGCAGTACCTCAGTACCAGATGCCCAGTCGGCACTACTTCTCAAAGAAAGGTGTGCCTGCGCTCCAACAGCATGTCGCACACAACATCACCGCTTCTTTGAGAAACTCTGTGTGTGACAGGGTGCATTTCACCACAGACACTTGGACGAGTAGGCATGGACAGGGGCGTTAAATGTTGCTGACTGGGCACTGGGTAACTATGGTGACAGCAGGACAAGGGGCTGCTGTCCAAGTCTTGCCGTCCCCACGAGTTGTGCGTCAATCCTCTTTATCTCGAAGTTCCTCCACTGCTTCTGCCTCCTCAACCTCCTCTCGGTCCTCCACCTGCACCCAAAGCCTGTCTGGTCATGCCACAAGCTTTCTAACTGCGCAGAAGGGATCCTGCACACCTCCTTACTATGCTGGCAGTAGGGCTCAACGTCATCAGGCGGTTTTTACTTTGAAATGTCTGGGAATTGTGAGTCACACAGCTGAGGAGTTGTGGTCAGCTCTGGAGAACCAGTTTCATGAATGGTTGCCTCCACTGGACCTGAAACCAGGGAAGGCCGTGTGCGACAATGCTGCAAACCTGGGTGCGGCCCTTCGCCAGGGCAATGTCACACACGTAGCTTGTATGGCTCACGTGTTGAACCTGGTTGTCCAGCAATTTTTAGCCCACTATCCCGGACTAGATGGCCTTCTGCAGAGGGCACGGTCGCTGTGTGCTCACTTCCGCCGTTCGCATCCCGCAGCTCAGTGACTTACATCTCTACAGAAGTCGTTGGGCCTGCCACTTCACCGGCTAAAATGCGATGTGCCTACCCAGTTGAATTCAACTCTGCACATGTTGCAGCGACTGTGGCAGCACCTACAAGCCCTGGTGCAATATGTTTTGACGCATAGCCTGGGCCAACGAGATCCAGAGGTGGGGCAAATCACGCTGGAGGAGTGGTCTCAGATCAGGGACCTATGCACCCTTCTGCACATTTACATGCTGGAGCACATGTTAAACAGAATTCGGAGTCAGGTGGTGGCACAAGAGGAGGTGGAGGAAGTAGAGGAGGAGGAGTTGTATGCAGAAGGGCTAACATCTGCAAGGTCCAGGCGGTCGGCAGCACCAAGGCGGCAAGCATGTGAGGGTGGGGGAGATGGTTTTACCAGGGCGCATGGTAGCAGCCAAACTAGTGAGGAAGGTGCAGGAGCCCAGGAAGAAGTGGAGGACGAACTGATGGAAGACTCATCAGATGAGGGAGACCTTGATCACATTTCTGTTGTGCAAGGTTGGGGGGAGAGGGCAGAGGAAGGAAGCATGATTGTTACCTCGCCACCAACACAACAGGGACTTGGTGCTCCTGGATGCGCAACACACATGAGTGCCTTCTTGCTGCACTACCTGCAACATGACCCTCGAATTGTGAGAATTAGAAATAATCCTGACTACTGGGTTGCCACACTGTTAGATCCCTGGTACAAAAGTAAATTTGCAGAAATTATTCCTGCCATAGAAAGGGATGCACGCATGCAGGAGTATCAGCAGAGACTGTTGCAGAATCTTACATGTGCTTTTCCACAAAACACCAGTGGCGCATGTAGTGAATCTCACAGTTCCAGCTTGCCAACCGTGCGACCGTCGAGTGTTCTGCACTCAAAGCGTAACAGAAACACAGTATCTGCTGGTAACATCAATTTTGCAGAATCATTTCACCACTTTTTTAGCCCATCCTTTGCAAGGCCACAGGAGACAAGAAGTCTGACACATAGTCAACGCCTAGAGACGATGGTACAGGAGTATCTCCAAGTAAACATTGAAGCCATGACTGTGTCACTGGACCCTTGCTCTTTTTGGGCTTCCAATCTGGATAAATGGCCGGAGCTCGCCACTTACGCCTTGGAGATCTTGTCATGCCCGGCAGCCAGAGTTCTGTCTGAACGTGTGTTCAGCGCTGCTGGTGGTGTGCTGACAGATAAGCACACGCGGCTCTCCACTGATAATGTAGACAGACTCACATTCATAAAGATGAACAAATCATGGATCCGAAAGGACTTTTCTACCCCTGTGTCATCCTGGGGAGAGTAAAAGCTTGATGATTTGTTAAAATCACCTCACCAACTGTTTTAAGCTTTCAAATTACTAATCATGTTTATCTGTATCTTGGCTGGAAAATAATTTGGGCCTTGTAGCAGTGTGCAGTACTGATTCTATTAGGCCATCTATACTAAACTCCACCAGATTTAAAATTACTAATCATGTTTATCTGTATCTTGGCTGTAAAATAATTTGGGCCTTGTAGCAGTGTGCAGTGCTGATTCTATTAGGCCATCTATACTAAACTCCACCAGATTTAAAATTACTAATCATGTTTATCTGTATCTTGGCTAGAAAATAATTTGGGCCTTGTAGCAGTGTGCAGTACTGATTCTATTAGGCCATCTATACTAAACTCCACCAGATTTAAAATTACTAATCATGTTTTTCTGTATCTTGGCTGGAAAATAATTTGGGCCTTGTAGCAGTGTGCAGTACTGATTCTATTAGGACATCTATACTAAGCTCCACCAGCTTTCAAATAAATAATAATTTTTAGCTGCATCTAGCAATTTTGGGGCTCCTAGATGCGCAAGATACATGATGCCTTCTTGCTGCACTACCTGCAACATGACCCTCAGATTGTCAGAATTCGAAATAATCCTGACTACTGGGTTGCCACACTCTTAGATCCCCCACACTCTTCGATCAACCTTTTCATTTTAATAAAGAACAAAAAAATGGTCATTTTTGAAATTATAAGCATTAGCAGGTTATTATAAACTGAAATCAAACAGTTTTCAACTCAAAACTTTATTCTAGGTGATGTTACATTTGCACATAGGACCCCTTGTTCGAATGGAGCTTCTGAACTCTCTCGTCCATTGAATTTGTCAGGTTTTGGATGGTTTCTGCTTCAATTGTTTTGCATGAGGACAGAATACCCTCCCAGAGCTGTTGCTTAGATGTGAACTGCCTCCCGCCATCATAGACACTCCTTTTGATGATGCTCCAGAGGTTCTGAATGGGGTAGAGGTCAGGGGAGCATGGGGGTCACACCATAAGTTTGTACCCTTTTATGCCCATATCAGCCAGAGATGCAGATGTTTTGTGCAGCATGAGACGGTGCATTATCATGCATGAAAATGATCTTGCTGCGGAATACACGGTTCTTCTTCTTGAACCATGGCAGGAAGTGCTGTTTGAGAAACTCCACATACATTATGGAGTTCATCTTTACCCCTTCAGGGATCCTAAAGGGGCCGACAATCTCTCTCCCCATGATTCCAGCCCAAAACATTACTCCACCACCTCCTTGTTGTCGCCGTAGCCGTGTTTGCATGGGGTGTACATCAACCAGCCATCCTCCACTCCATCCATCTGGACCATCAAGCGTTACACGGCACTCATCGGTGAACAAAACAGTTTTGAAGTCAGTCTTCATGTATTGTTTGGCCCACTGGAGCCGTTTCTGCTTGTGTACAGTGGATAGAGGAGGTCGACAGGATGGCTTACGCACAGCTGCAAACCTCTGAAGGACCCTTCATCTTGTTGTTCGGGGGACGTTGGAGGCACCAGCAGCTTCAAAAACTTGTCTGCTGCTATGACAAGGCTTTTTTGCCGCTGCTCTTTTAACCTGACGTAATTGCCTGTAGGAAAGAGTCCTCAATTTTCCCTTATCAGCACGCACACGTGTGTACTGTGAATCAGCTACATACTTCTTGATTGTGCGATGATCAGGATGAAGTGTCTTGGCAATGTTGATTGTAGTCATGCCTTGACCTAAGCACTCCACAATTTGTTGCTTCTCAGCAGCCGACACATCCTTTTTCTTTCCCATTTTGGCAGAAAATGTAGGCTGCTTAATAATGTGGGACAGCCTTCTTAAGTAGTCTTGCCTTTCATTGGACACACCTGCCAAACTAATTAGCACAGGTGTCTGCAATTGCATACAGTGATATAAAGAGCCCTGTCACACATCACCATCAATGAGTTTAACTGACAAACAAAAAAATTCTTACCTTATCACTCCTAAACACTTTTTGCATAATAATTTGGAACACAGTGTACATGTGCTTTTCCACAAAACACCAGTGGTTCACGTAGTGAATCTTACAGTTCTAACTTGCCAACCGTGGTCTTTATGGAGTTGTTCAATAAAGGGCCCAAAATTAAGATAACATAGACGGGAGAGGTCTCTATGAATATGAATTCCTAAGTATTTGATACCCTGTGAGGGCCAGGCAAAGGGAAAGTTGGACTGGCTGGAATCCTGTATGGATTTGGGGAGGGAGACATCAAGGGCCTCAGATTACGCTGCATTGATTTTAAAATTTGACCATGCAACAAAGTGATCTATTTCAGCCATAACAGCAGGGATGGATATATGTGATTGAGTGATATATACTAGGACATCATCAGCAAATGCAGAGCACTTGTACTCGGTGCCTCCCACCTCAATCCACCTAATATTGGGGTTATGTTGAATTGATGAGAGCAGGTGCTCCGTCACTAGGATGTATAAGAGAGGGGACAGAGGACATCCCTGCCTTGTCCCATTGGTGATTATGAATGGTGATGAAAATGTTCCATTTATCTTCAGCCTAGGTGACGTATTGCGATACAGGGCCGTGATTTTGCCTATAAAAGGGTTCCCTAGACCCCTACCCCAAGTTTTTTAAGAGAATAATATATGGCGTGCCAGGAGACTCTATGGAATGCTTTCTCAGCATCCAACGAGAGTATCTAATTACAAATTTTTAACTGCATCTAGCCCAGGAAATACTTTGTGCCTAGTAGCAGAGTTTGCCAGTCAGCGGATTATCCCAGCTGTTAAGCAAGCTACACCACCTGTAGTTTGGACACTTAATTTTTTCAAAGGAAATGGTTCGGGCACCCGGGACACTCAGTGAAGAGCATCGGGGAGGCACCCCAAGGCACAGGGGCTGGGACTGGCGGTAGGACGCCTTGCGGTGGACCGCCGAGCTCGATCCTTATAAAAGCTTTTTAACTGCAGCAGCTTTAGTGGACGCTACTGGAGCTGGAATTACCGCGGCTGCTGGCATGAGACTTGCCCTTCAATAGATCCTTGTAAAAGGATTTAAAGTGTACTCATTCAAATTAGAGAGACAATTTAAATTAAAAAGATTAGACCTGCCTCCACCGGAGGGGGGCTCGCTCGACCCACCAGCGGACAGGCACCAGTATTGTGAGAGGGGGGCTGGCCGTCAGGGTCCACCGCGGCTCTGGCACAAACCCGGCGACACGGAGGTCGCACGGGCAGGAACAGACTGGCCGTGTCGGCTTCGCACTTCTTTGGTTTTAGAAGGGCATGACATGCCTATATCTGTGTCTCCCCCTTCTTTTACTTCTCCACCTCTTTTCTTTTCACATGACTATATGTACTTTTCACTTTTCCATGTGTTAGTTGTGTCTTCTGAGCAGTTTGTCAGCTTTTGGACACCTTTGAAGTGTTTTCTATGTGTTTTCTATGTGTTTCTATGTGTTTTTGTTTACCTGCCATTGGTTTTAACGGTGTTCGACGGTGTTCGACGAACAGTTCGGCGAACATACGGGTGTTCGACGAACCGAACCGAACTCGAACACTACGGGGGTGGCTCAACACTAGTAGTGATATGACAATTGCATATCCTCTCCCAGTCTATACCGTAAAGCTAGGTGAGACAGAAAAATTGAGGCACAAAAACTGATTTAACTAACATCATTTCAGGTGCTACATTATCTTTAATAATACTTATAATACCTTTTAATAGATTCAACACTTTGCATGAATGAATGCATACTTTTATACAGAACATAATAACAAAATAACTATTACACTAACTTGTACATTTATTTTATTTTATGCTATACTTGTGATTTAAGCAAAGTATATTTTTTTCCAATTGCAAGCAATAAAATTTGCCATGCGGAGCATTGTGCTGCAGAGAACACGTGCTCGTGGTAAGTCTTTTCTATTTTCCTCCTATTCTGAATTCATTACACACAGTCATTATCATGTACATAATATTTATAGCTACTTACAGAACATAATCTTGATGCAGTATAGCTATATTCATTTCCACTTATTGTCTAGAAAAGTTACCTTTGGTATTTAGGATATCACATTAAAGTAAAGCATGGCATGAAATGAAGTATAGTCCTCATTACACTCTATTAGATATTTTTATTCTTGTTAAATGAAGAGCAGTCAAGTATTTTTTAGTTCCCTCTGGTCTTTCCGGTCAAATCTACTCTCGCGAATGTCTTATAAATGGCCACATATGGCAGTATGTCTACAGGAGTGATGACAGTACAGCTGGTTTTCATTGCCCACCAATTTACAGAAGCCCCCTTTATTGTGAGCCTGACAGCGCAAAGGAGCTTTGCAGATCAAGCATAATATATCTATTTTCTAATTGTCTATTTATCACCTTCCAGGGATTTGTGGACCTTTTTTAGGAAGGCAAAAGGAGAAAAGCCTTGAACAATGATTCCTGTCAAGGCACTGACTCACTTTAAATTAGGATCTGGTTGCTAAATAACTAATTTAGTCCTGCTATCGAGCTGAAAAAGTAGGTATTCAGTGTAAAGTGCCAACCGGGGAATTGATTATGTCTTCTCTTAGTGTGCATGATAAAACTGCCAGACCTGACCACTGTTGAAGACTGTAGGTAGTTCCCTAGAGAAAAGCGGCTTTTCATCATAGAGAATTAGCACAAATTCTAGCAAGCAAGCTGCTCAGCCAGACAGCTGAATGGAAAGGATCATGCACAAGCTGAACATATTTGTTAGTTTTGTATCTCCTTTTTTATAGAGATTTGCAACCTGTGATTAAATGATATTTTCCTTTGGGAGGAAGCATAGACGTTTGGCCTGTAACGGGAACAGCTGAACAATGAAGAACTGTTGAGCAAAAAATCTAATTATATTTGCATGTTACAAGTATACATTGCCATCAAAATATTTCATTTAATTTTTTTGACTACTGTTTCTGGTATGTTGGCATGAAATATTAGTTAAAGGTAATGTCAGACGATTCATGCTGCCTAAATCATGAGCAGTACAAATGCAGCCAGATATATTATTTTCTGAAATGCACCGGCGAGTCAGAGAAAATATACTTTGAAAATCCAGCCTGGGACTATGAAGACTAGCCCAGCTAAATCAGCGGCCAGCTCTTCTCGGTGTGGCTGCAGGTGAATGATAGATCTCACCCTCACGTTCACATAGGGAGAGACCTGTCAATCACTTCTAACAATGCTGGGAGGAGCCAGCCGAGAGCAGAGCAAACTAGTTTGGTTTCCGACTATGGTACCCCGCCAGATCTTGAAAGTATTTTTTCTCTGAAGTGCAGGAGGGTTTCAAAGAATAATATACCTGGCTGCAATTTTGCAGCCAGGCTCTGATTCATGCTGTGGTCGAAGAAATCCAGCTCAACTGTATAAATTCTTCAACTTTATTTGTATATTATTAAAACATCTCCACATGCATCATTAGTCCATAGATAGGAACATCTATGCCTTTCTGTTGCACTCAGCACCCTTACTCACGATGTGTCTGTTTTGCACGTCCATATGACAACCATTTTTTACATGAACAATTTAATAAATAATAAAGGCCACATACAGCTTCCTATCTTTATAATGTATCCATGACATTCAGATAGTAACCTGTATGTGATCCGATTTTTTGTGCACATGACGCGCCCCCTGGGACATATTCCTTTTTGAGGGGAATACCCGGCACCGGATCAGATGGGGGGGTTGTAGTCTCCGAGCGGCTGTGACCCGGTCCCGTGCCCAGGGCGTCAATCTCAGTGTGATGTGGCAGTCCTACAGATGTTACTAAAGTTCTTTTGTGTCGACTACGCCACCCGTTGTGATGCGGTCGCTGTGGCCGCTGCTGCAGCAGGGTCCGCTGAGGCTGATGGTGGATGCGCAGCTTGGTGGGATCACCCCCAACGGGAGGGGTATAGCCTCAGAGGGGACAGGCGCAGAGGATGGGGGTTGTGGTGGTGTAGTGCAGACGGCAGTGAAGACAGAGTCGGGTATTGCAGTTAAGGGTGTTTACTTACTGCAGATGTTGTACTGGTCACTCCAGCTGCTAGTGACCACCCGAGCCGTGCTGCGTCCACCAGGTCCTGGATCCAGCCAACCCCCAAACAAGTCCGGAGCGTGGCCCTGAGCTCTCCCTCTGTCCTTTCTTCAGCCGTCCCCACCAGTGATCCACCTAGGTCCAGCTCCCTCGGGCCTTCTGTTGGGACACCCTTGGCCCTGGGTTCCCTGACCCTTCATGTGGTGTGCCTTCGGGGTGAATGTGGTGGGTGACCGTGACAGACACTGCCCACGGTCTCCGGTCTCTGGCTGGGGATTGTTTTTACCCCCACCAGCTTGGGTTCCGGTACCCTGATGCTGACTCCTCACCCGGTGCTCTGATTTGGGTTCTTGGGTCCCTTCTCTTCTGCGCTCTGGGTCTTTCTCTTTTTCTCCTCTCTCACTCTGGGTCTTGATCTTTCTTCTCTCCTCTGCTCCTGACTCTCTGCGTCTGACTTGTTCTCTGCATCTGACCCTGATTCTAGTTGGTGCCCACCTTATATATCCCTCTATGTGTGAGCTCAGGTGACCAGCACCCAATGAGCTCCTATCACTACCCAGGCTGCTCCCCCTATCTGCCCCTACACTACATGGGATGTACCACCCCCCTCCCACTCCAGCCAGGAACAGGCTCGGTTGTACCTGCACATTTCTAAGTGGGAGTACCGTCGGCCTGCTCCTCTGAAATGGGATGTATGTAGTGCATGCAGTCTATCTGAGCTCAGTTCCACACTCCATCCTTACCCGGGAGTGGAATATCACACCTCTGGGTTGAGGTGCAATACCCCTGTAGCAGCCGAATCCTCAGGGTGCTACATTCCCCCCTGGTAAATCACAGCACGTCCTCGGGCTGTAAAGACATAAATAACACCAAAACATACAAAATTTTTCATATAAACATATAAAACATCATATAAAACTTTTCATATAAAACATTCTCGTCGTCTCTGGTTTCAGGTTCCTCCTCCGGACACTGTGCAACGTGTGTCCGGGAAAAGTGCGACAGTCTCTTTGAAAAACTGGTTTTCTTATAAAACCGGTAGGGGGCGCTTTAGGACGCGCAACTATATACAGGGGAAGTTGGCCGCTCTCAGTCCTCGGCCAGGTAGAGGGAAGGGAATGGCTGCTCACAGTCCTCAGCCTGTAGGATGAAGGGGTTAACGGGTAAACAGTTCACTGGTCCCAACGGGGACTATTTTAGCAGCAACAGTTTCAGTTTCTTTATACCCCCATTGGGTAACTTATTTACAGCTCCTGCTCTGCCGCACTCAACGGCGTCTTCCTCCTGCTCTTTGCTTACAGCTGGTTGTTACTTCAGACCCGTCCGGCCATGTGAGCTGGCTGAACAAGTCCTCTCCCAGACGCGGCACCCTTGGTTTTACGGGCGCGGGCGCGGTGGTGGTGGCGCCCGGGTTGCCCAGGCCTTGCGGCCAGGCCTGGGGCACCTGGAAGGTGAAGGGCACCGTTAGGACGGCGGCGCCCTGGGCTACCTGGCCTTGCGGCCAGGCCGGAGGCTCCGCGGAGGTAGGGGGCGCTGTTGGTGATGCGGCGCCCGGGGGTACTAGGCCTTGCGACCAGGCTGGTGGTATTTCCTGCTTTGTCACGCTCCGGGTCGAGGCGCGTGACGTCACAGGGGTCGCTGCGGCGGCTTCCGGTCGGGGCCTAGTCCATTGCGGTGACGTGGCGGCTACGGGCACAGCAGGGGGACTTTCGGGCTCTGCGACGGGGAGCTGGGGCAGGTGAGCGGTGTCACGGCTTGGGGTATAGGCGTCCCCTTTACCTGCCTCCATGCGTTCGGCTCCCTCCTCGGCGCCGTCTCCGGCCTTGGGTCCTCCCGCGCCATCCTCAGAGGCGGTCTGCTTCCTCTTCCAGGGTAGCATGCTCCGCTGACTGGTCTCTGCGTGCTGAGCCATCTCCCGGCTCCACTCTGCCAGTATCTCCCGCTGTACCCGGGCCATCCTCCGTGCGAGGCCCTCCAGGGCAGTTTGTGCACACTCCCGGTCTCGGGGGAGCTGTGCAAGGATCTCCGCTAGACCTAGCGGGGTTGTGGACTCTAGCAGGCTCCTGACCATCGGGTCGGTGCTGCTCTGCTCTGCTTCCGGCAGGCTCCTGGCCAGCGGGCCGGTGCTGCTCTGCCCTCCTTCCTCGGTCTCTAGCAGACTCCTGGCCAGCGGGCCGGTGCTGTTCTGCTTTCTCTCCATCTCCGGGTGAGCTTTTCTGCTGCTCCTCTCCAGGCTTCCTGCCTCCGGGTGCGCTCGCTCCAGACTCCTCCAAGCGACACCCATCTTTTCTCTTCTCTTTCGTCTCCTCCCACTTAGAGGGCGGTCCCGGGGCAACTCGGTGACTGTCAGCTCCAGGGGTAGTTCTTTCACGCTGACAGACACCTCTAGCATCACAGTCTCTGTTGGTGGGGGCGGTTTCCACTTTTGGCGCCATTTTCTGTCCCGGCCCACGATGGGAGGTGGCCTCTTGCCCTCCTTTGGCACGCCCATAATGGCGTCCGCTGCTCTTCCAAGGCGGGAAATCTGCGGTTTTGGCGGGAAGCGTCGCCCAGTGGCGGGAAACTCTGCAGATGGCGGGAACAAGCTGGAAATGGCGGACAATCGGCGGGAAACGACTGATGATGGAGTCCGATGGCGTGGACCCTCCGGAACCGGCGGGAGGCTTCTTCCTGAGGTAAACTTGCACTTTTCTTCAGGCACGCAGTACCCGGGTGTTGCGGGCACGTAATCCTGCCGACTACGCCAAAGTTGACGCGCCCCCTGGGACATATTCCTTTTTGAGGGGAATACCCGGCACCGGATCAGATGGGGGGGTTGTAGTCTCCGAGCGGCTGTGACCCGGTCCCGTGCCCAGGGCGTCAATCTCAGTGTGATGTGGCAGTCCTACAGATGTTACTAAAGTTCTTTTGTGTCGACTACGCCACCCGTTGTGATGCGGTCGCTGTGGCCGCTGCTGCAGCAGGGTCCGCTGAGGCTGATGGTGGATGCGCAGCTTGGTGGGATCACCCCCAACGGGAGGGGTATAGCCTCAGAGGGGACAGGCGCAGAGGATGGGGGTTGTGGTGGTGTAGTGCAGACGGCAGTGAAGACAGAGTCGGGTATTGCAGTTAAGGGTGTTTACTTACTGCAGATGTTGTACTGGTCACTCCAGCTGCTAGTGACCACCCGAGCCGTGCTGCGTCCACCAGGTCCTGGATCCAGCCAACCCCCAAACAAGTCCGGAGCGTGGCCCTGAGCTCTCCCTCTGTCCTTTCTTCAGCCGTCCCCACCAGTGATCCACCTAGGTCCAGCTCCCTCGGGCCTTCTGTTGGGACACCCTTGGCCCTGGGTTCCCTGACCCTTCATGTGGTGTGCCTTCGGGGTGAATGTGGTGGGTGACCGTGACAGACACTGCCCACGGTCTCCGGTCTCTGGCTGGGGATTGTTTTTACCCCCACCAGCTTGGGTTCCGGTACCCTGATGCTGACTCCTCACCCGGTGCTCTGATTTGGGTTCTTGGGTCCCTTCTCTTCTGCGCTCTGGGTCTTTCTCTTTTTCTCCTCTCTCACTCTGGGTCTTGATCTTTCTTCTCTCCTTTGCTCCTGACTCTCTGCGTCTGACTTGTTCTCTGCATCTGACCCTGATTCTAGTTGGTGCCCACCTTATATATCCCTCTATGTGTGAGCTCAGGTGACCAGCACCCAATGAGCTCCTATCACTACCCAGGCTGCTCCCCCTATCTGCCCCTACACTACATGGGATGTACCACCCCCCTCCCACTCCAGCCAGGAACAGGCTCGGTTGTACCTGCACATTTCTAAGTGGGAGTACCGTCGGCCTGCTCCTCTGAAATGGGATGTATGTAGTGCATGCAGTCTATCTGAGCTCAGTTCCACACTCCATCCTTACCCGGGAGTGGAATATCACACCTCTGGGTTGAGGTGCAATACCCCTGTAGCAGCCGAATCCTCAGGGTGCTACACACACATTAACTTATAATGGGCGAGTCTGATCTAGAATTAGAATCAAAGTAGTGCATGGTCTGATTTTGTACATGCAGACCATTGGACTGTGTAAAAATGTTCCTGTGAACTACAATATTGTTTTGGATTAGTCCGTGTGCTATCCGTATGTTATCAGTTTTGCATAAGGACAGTGCACGGATGTTTAATACTTACATCTGATTGAGCCCTAAGTCAATGGGTGTGTAAAAAAAAAATAGATCAAATCCAGGTTACCATATGTATGTCATGCATTTTTCATGGATATATTACAATTATAAAGAGGATGAAACTGTATTTGATCGTTATTATTTATTAAAATTATTACATTGTTCATCTTAAAACAGATGCCATACTGATGTGCAAAATGGTCATAAAGATGGTAAATGGATGTAAAAATTGACATGAGATGACTGTATGGATTAAAAATTTTAATTTTTTTGGTGATGTCAAACAGACAATTTTTCATATACTTATGTGAACCCAGCCTTAGGGACTTTGTAGACGTCAGTGCAAATCAGTCAGAACACGGACCACTAATTCATGGACTGGCCATGACTTTCCTGACCCAAGCGTGACATCTTTATAGAAATATATGAAGCTGTCCTGTTTGGGTCGGGAGATCCACGACCAATCCGTGCATTGCGGTCTGAGATCACGGACCATGGATGTCTACATGTGCCATTAGACAGACAGCACTGAAGTGATACACAGATGCCATCCGTGTGTTGTCTGTGATTTTCAGGGACAAGTAAGCTATTATTGGCAAGTTTGATACTAGACTCGGAAGAAAAACGGACTTGTCTTCGTCAAATTTTTGTGGAAATATGTGAACAGCTCCATAGACTAAGGGTATGTTTACTATCCATGAAAACTAGTGATAGAACGAGTAAAAAAGGGACATCTGAATGAGGCTTAAATGGAATTGAATGAAGAGAAAAGGGACTCATTATATAGGCTCATTCAGACGTCTGTGACAACCGGTAAAAGTTTACCGGTTCATCCGTGTAAGCGGAGCTTAAAGGGGTATTCCCGTCTCCAAGATCCTATCCCAATATTTAGTAGGTGTAATAATAATAATATCAGCAAATGACTCCAATTAGAAATGTAGTATAGTTTTTCTGATTTGCTACATCACTTACCTCATGTGCAGGCATTATAGCACCTTAGGTATCCATGGTTACGACCACTGATATAGTGACAGTTAGTTAGCTAGTTGCTAGAGGTTGTAACCATGGATACCTAAGGTCCTACAATGCCTGCACATGAGGTAAGCGATGTAGCAAATCAGAAAAACTATACTATATTTCTAATTGGAAAAAAATACGAATATGCGAACAGCTCCATAGACTAAGGGTATGTTTACTATCCATGAAAACTAGTGATAGAACATATATGTGAAAAAAGGGACATCTGAATGAGGCTTAAATGGAATTGAGTGAAAAGAAAAGGGACTCATTATATAGGCTCATTCAGACATTTTGCCAATCAGTCTGAGCACGGACTGCTAATGCACAGACTGGCCAAGGCTATCCCAACCTGGGCATGACAGCTTCATATATTTCTGTAAGGCTGTCAAGCCAGTCCGTGCACTGCGGTCTAATCTCGGACAGAAATCCACAAACGTCTGAATGAGCCTTATCACCTGCAATAAAATACTTGCAAACTTCTAGAAATATTAAACTGATCAACTATGTGGAATGAAAAAGAAATGACACTAAACTTTTGTTATATAAGATATGTGGAAATGCTAATAAGCATTTTGTGTCGACACGTGGCATCAAGTGCAGCAAAAGACGGTACATCTGGAATTCATCCCAATCCAGAAAGTGCGCTCCTTGCAGTAAGTGCTTTCTCCAGGTCACACCTTTTCAAAATCATTTATTCTCTTGGGAAACATTTTTGCCTGATGCTATAACAAGAGTTTGCCAAATAGAGGTTAATGGGAAGCAAATGCTCATCAAGTGGAACAATGAACAGTTAAATAGGAATTACTTTGGAACTTGTATAAAACGTGAATAAAGGTGTTGTACACGCTTCAGACCTCTATAATACCTTAGTAATGTTTTATTAAAATATTACCAATGAATTAGTCCAGTAAAAAAAGAACTTAAAAATTCATGCTATTTTATGCCCTATTGTAACATCAGTTAGACATTGTCAAGGAAAACTTTCTTGATTGTGTCATCGTCACTGAACTACAATTTCCCAGGATGCAAAGCCAGTATTCTCTTTCTCCAGAGCTGGAAAGTTACAAACTGCAGGCCATTGATGGAAATATAGAATTCTCAGTAGCTGGCTGCCAAATATTAGCCTATAGGAGCATTTACACTGAAAGATTATCGTGCATAATTTTATTATAATCTCGCCATGTAAACAGGATGCCGATCACCCGACGAACAAGCCAAACAACCGTTTATTGGGTGAAATGATCTATTGCACAGCACAAAGTATCATTGTTCTTGTCGGTGCATCTTCCTGTGTAAACTAGACTTGCACTGCTGAGAACTATGGCAGTCTATGTGCAATGAAAGATCTATTACCGATTTATTACAGATCACTCAGTGCACACCAATTACTGTGGTCTGCCTGTGTAGACAGACTATTAAATGACCGCCAATTGGTAAAAGTTTACCAGTCCATCTGTGTAAGCGGAGCTTAAAGGGGTATTCCCCGTCTCCAAAATCCTATCCCAATATTTAGTAGGTGTAATAATAATAATAGTAGCAAATGCCTCCAATTAGAAATGTAGTATAGTTTTTCTGATTTGCTACATCACTTTCCTCATGTGCAGGTGACGCGCCCCCTGGGACATATTCCTTTTTGAGGGGAATACCCGGCACCGGATCAGATGGGGGGGTTGTAGTCTCCGAGCGGCTGTGACCCGGTCCCGTGCCCAGGGCATCAAGCTAAGTGTTATGTGGCAGCTTTATAGATGTTACTAAAGTTCTTTTGTGTCGACTACGCCACCCGTTGTGATGCGGTCACTGTGGCCGCCGCTGCAGCAGGGTCCGCTGAGGCTGATGGTGGATGCGCAGCTTGGTGGGATCACCCCCAACGGGAGGGGTATAGCCTCAGAGGGGACAGGCGCAGAGGATGGGGGTTGTGGTGGTGCGATGCAGCCGGCAATGAAGACAGACTCGGGTTGTGCAGTTAAGGGTGTTTACTTACTGCTGATGTTGTACTGGTCACTCCAGCTGCTAGTGACCACCCGAGCCGTGCTGCGTCCACCAGGTCCTGGATCCGGCCAACCCCCAAACAAGTCCAGAGCGTGGCCCTGAGCTCTCCCTCTGTCCTTTCTTCAGCCGTCCCCACCAGTGATTCACCTAGGTCCAGCTCCCTCGGGCCTTCTTTTGGGACACCCTTGGCCCTGGGTTCCCTGACCCTTCATGTGGTGTGCCTTCGGGGTGAATGTGGTGGGTGACCGTGACAGACACTGCCCACGGTCTCCGGTCTCTGGCTGGGGAATGTCTTTGCCCCCACCAGCTTGGGTTCCGGTACCCTCTTGCTGACTCCTCACCCGGTGCTCTAATTTGGGTTCTTGGGTCCCTTCAGTCTTCCCCCTCTGGGTCTTTCTCTGCTCCACTCTCTCTCTCTCCAGGGCTGCTGTTTCCTTCTCTCTCCTCTCCAACTGACTTGTTCTCAGCGTCTGACCCTGATCTAAGTTGGTGCCCTCCTTATATATCCCTCTATGTGTGAGCTCAGGTGACCAGCACCCAATGAGCTCCTAACACTACCCAGACTGCTCCCCCTATCTGCCCCTACACTACATGGGATGTACCACTCCCCTCCCACTCCAGCCAGGAACAGACTCGGTCGTACCTGCACATTTCTAAGTGGGAGTACCGTCGGCCTGCTCCTCTGGAATGGGATGTATGTAGTGCATGCAGTCTATCTGAGCTCAGTTCCACACTCCTTCCTTACCCGGGAGTGGAATATCACACCTCTGGGTTGAGGTGCAATACCCCTGTAGCAGCCGAATCCTCAGGGTGCTACATTCCCCCCTGGTAAATCACAGCACGTCCTCGGGCTGTAAGACATAAAACACCAAAACATACAAAATTTTTATATGAACATATAAAACATATAAACATTATATATATATGAAACTTTTTATATAAACATTCTCGTAGACTTCTCTTGTCTCTGGTTCCTCCTCCGGACACTGTGCAACGTGTGTCCGGGAAAAGTGCGACAGTCTCTTAAAAAAACTGGTTTTCTATAAAACCGGTAGGGGGCGCTTTAGGAAGCGCAACTATATACAGGGAAAGTTGGAAGTTGGCCGCTCTCAGTCCTCGGCCAGGTAGAGGGTAGGGAATGGCTGCTCACAGTCCTCAGCCTGTAGGATGAAGGGGTTAACGGGTAAACAGTTCCCTGGTCCCAACGGGGACTATTTTAGCAGCAACAGTTTCAGTTTCTATATACCCCGATTGGGTAACTATTTACAGCTCCTGCTCTGCCGCACTCAACGGCGTCTTCCTCCTGCTCTTTCTTGATATGATGTTTCTTCAGACCCGTCCGGGTCCTCTGACTCCTCCTCCCCGTACCGCAACTCCTCCTCCGTCAAGCGGTGTACGTGGAGGGCGTAAGGTCCTTTGGCACACTTGTGCCGGGTGAAAGTGACCTCGTCTCCGACGTAGAGGTCACGGCCTTTGTGACCTTCCGGCAGGTGGGACTCGACGTCTCTGCGGGTCACAAAAACGTCACCGCGGTTGTTACGGTCCCGAATAAAGCCCCACCCATGCTGCGGGTTGAACTTTATCACTGTCCCGATGGTGCGGGGACAATGCGCTGCACGGGGGTTCCTCCTAGTCCGGCTCTTCTGCTCCGCGCTCTGGATTTGGGCCTGTTGTTCTCTGACCCGCCTTTCCTCCCGTTCTCTCTTAAACTCTGCCAGCTGTTGACGGCAACACTCTGTACGTTCAGCTGCGGCTGCCCGAGTTTCTCCGGTGAACCCCATCAAATCTTCTCCCGTGGGGTCCCACACGAATTGGGCTTCTGCTAGAGGAGGCGAGACCCGAGCCACGGGCTTCGGAGCCGGGATTAGGGGCTCACACAAGGGCCCTAGTCTTTGCTGCCGCTCCAGCTCAGGGTACCCTTCGGGCCAGATGAAGGGCCGCCCGTCCGGCCATGTGAGCTGGCCGAAGAGGTCCTCCCCCAGGTGTGGCACCCTAGGTATTGCGGGCGCGGGCGCGGTGGTGGTGGCGCCCGGGTTGCCCAGGCCTTGCGGCCAGGCCTGGGGCACCTGGAAGGTGAAGGGCACCGTTAGGACGGCGGCGCCCTGGGCTACCTGGCCTTGCGGCCAGGCCGGAGGCTCCGCGGAGGTAGGGGGCGCTGTTGGTGATGCGGCGCCCGGGGGTACTAGGCCTTGCGACCAGGCTGGTGGTAATTCCTGCTTTGTCACGCTCCGGGTCGGGGCGCGTGACGTCACAGGGGTCGCTGCGGCGGCTTCCGGTCGGGGCCTAGTCCATGGCGGTGACCTGGCGGCTACGGGCACAGCAGGGGGACTTTCGGGCTCTGCGACGGGGAGCTGGGGCAGGTAAGCGGTGTCACGGCTTGGGGTATAGGCGTCCCCTTTACCTGCCTCCATGCGTTCGGCTCCCTCCTCGGCGCCGTCTCCGGCCTTGGGTCCTCCTGCGCCATCCTCAGAGGCGGTCTGCTTCCTCTTCCAGGGTAGCGTGCTCCGTTGACTGGTCTTTGCTTGCTGGGTCATCTCCCGGCCCCACTCCGCCAGTATCTCGCGCTGTACCCGGGCCATCCTCCTTGCGAGGCCCTCCAGAGCGGTCTGTGCACACTCCCGGTCTCGGGGGAGCTGCGCTAGGATCTCCGCTAGACCTAGCGGGGTTGTGGACTCTAGCAGGCTCCTGACCATCGGGTCGGTGCTGCTCTGCTCGGCTTCCGGCAGGCTCCTGGCCAGCGGGCCGGTGCTGCTCTGCCCTCCTTCCTCGGTCTCTAGCAGACTCCTGGCCAGCGGGCCGGTGCTGTTCTGCTTTCTTTCCATCTCCGGGTGAGCTTCTCCGCTACTCCTTGTTAGACCTCTTGCCTCCGGGTGCGCTCGCTCCAGACTCCTCCAAGCGACACCCATCTTTTCTCTTCTCTTTCGTCTCCTCCCACTTCGAGGGCGGTCCCGGGGCAACTCGGTGACTGTCAGCTCCAGGGGGAGTTCTTTCACGCTGACAGACACCTCCAGCATCACAGTCTCTGTTGGTGGGGGCGGTTTCCACTTTTGGCGCCATTTTCTGTCCTGGCCCACGATGGGAGGTGGCCTCTTGCCCTCCTTTGGCACGCCCATAATGGCGTCCGCTGCTCTTCCAAGGCGGGAAATCTGCGGTTTTGGCGGGAAGCGTCGCCCAGTGGCGGGAAACTCTGCAGATGGCGGGAACAAGCTGGAAATGGCGGACAATCGGCGGGAAACGACTGGTGATGGAGTCCGATGGCGTGGACCCTCCGGAACCGGCAGGAGTCTTCTTTCTGAGGTAAACTTGCACTTTTCTTCAGGCACGCAGTACCCGGGTGTTGCGGGCACGTAATCCTGCCGACTACGCCAAAGTTGACGCGCCCCCTGGGACATATTCCTTTTTGAGGGGAATACCCGGCACCGGATCAGATGGGGGGGTTGTAGTCTCCGAGCGGCTGTGACCCGGTCCCGTGCCCAGGGCGTCAAGCTAAGTGTTATGTGGCAGCTTTATAGATGTTACTAAAGTTCTTTTGTGTCGACTACGCCACCCGTTGTGATGCGGTCACTGTGGCCGCCGCTGCAGCAGGGTCCGCTGAGGCTGATGGTGGATGCGCAGCTTGGTGGGATCACCCCCAACGGGAGGGGTATAGCCTCAGAGGGGACAGGCGCAGAGGATGGGGGTTGTGGTGGTGCGATGCAGCCGGCAATGAAGACAGACTCGGGTTGTGCAGTTAAGGGTGTTTACTTACTGCTGATGTTGTACTGGTCACTCCAGCTGCTAGTGACCACCCGAGCCGTGCTGCGTCCACCAGGTCCTGGATCCGGCCAACCCCCAAACAAGTCCAGAGCGTGGCCCTGAGCTCTCCCTCTGTCCTTTCTTCAGCCGTCCCCACCAGTGATTCACCTAGGTCCAGCTCCCTCGGGCCTTCTTTTGGGACACCCTTGGCCCTGGGTTCCCTGACCCTTCATGTGGTGTGCCTTCGGGGTGAATGTGGTGGGTGACCGTGACAGACACTGCCCACGGTCTCCGGTCTCTGGCTGGGGAATGTCTTTGCCCCCACCAGCTTGGGTTCCGGTACCCTCTTGCTGACTCCTCACCCGGTGCTCTAATTTGGGTTCTTGGGTCCCTTCAGTCTTCCCCCTCTGGGTCTTTCTCTGCTCCACTCTCTCTCTCTCCAGGGCTGCTGTTTCCTTCTCTCTCCTCTCCAACTGACTTGTTCTCAGCGTCTGACCCTGATCTAAGTTGGTGCCCTCCTTATATATCCCTCTATGTGTGAGCTCAGGTGACCAGCACCCAATGAGCTCCTAACACTACCCAGACTGCTCCCCCTATCTGCCCCTACACTACATGGGATGTACCACCCCCCTCCCACTCCAGCCAGGAACAGACTCGGTCGTACCTGCACATTTCTAAGTGGGAGTACCGTCGGCCTGCTCCTCTGGAATGGGATGTATGTAGTGCATGCAGTCTATCTGAGCTCAGTTCCACACTCCTTCCTTACCCGGGAGTGGAATATCACACCTCTGGGTTGAGGTGCAATACCCCTGTAGCAGCCGAATCCTCAGGGTGCTACACAGGCATTGTAGGACCTTAGGTATCCATGGTTACGACCACTGATATAGTGACGGTTAGTTAGGTAGTTGCTAGTGGTTGTAACCATGGATACCTAAGGTCCTGCAATGCCTGCACATGAGGAAAGAGACATAGAAAAACAGAAGAACTATATTACATATCTAATTGGAGGTATTCGCTAATATTATTATTATTATTATTACACCTACTACATATAGGGATAGGATATTGGAGATGGGAATGCCCCTTAAAAATGCCCCTTTAAGGGGCAAGCAGAAAGCATTGGCTCATGAATAGTGAGGCCCATTCTTAGGCTTGGGTCTTATCTAGCACTCAGTGCTATAGCATACAGTACAGACCAAAAGTTTGGACACACCTCATTTAAAGATTTTTCTGTATTTTCATGACTATGAAAATTGTACATTCACACTGAAGGCATCAAAACTATGAATTAACACATGTGGAATTATATACTTAACAAAAAAGTGTGAAACAACTGAAAATATGTCTTATATTCTAGGTTCTTCAAAGTAGCCACCTTTTGCTTTGATGACTGCTTTGCACACTCTTGATGAGCTTCAAGTGGTAGTCACCGGAAATGGTTTTCACTTCACAGGTGTGCCCTGTCAGTTTTAATAAGTGGGATTTCTTGCCTTATAAATGGGGTTGGGACCACCAATTGTGTTGTGCAGAAGTCAGGTGGATACACAGCTGATAGTCCTACTGAATAGACTGTTAGATTTTGTATTATGGCAAGAAAAAAGCAGCTAAGTAAAGAAAAACAAGTGGCCATCATTACTTTAATGCGCTTTTGCGCTCGAGTAGCGCTTTAAATGTAAGCCTCCTGCCCCTGTTCTTATACTCACCTTCGAGCGCCTTCACCTTTTACTGACGCCATTCCGATCCTGTGACGACATCTTGTGTCAGTAACTTCTGACTAGCTGGAAGTCAGAAGTTAAGTCACAAGAGCTCAATGCAAGTCTATGATAGCCAGAATGAGGCTCTCATAGTCAAGCCATTCCCTTAACAACCTTCGTTGCTCTTCTCTGCACCCACTCAGTTATACTCTTTTATACACCGGTGACCATAATTGTGCACAGTATTTTAAGTGTGGCCACACTAGTGACTTATATAGAGGCAAAACTATGTTCTCATCATGAGCATCTATGCCTCTTTTAATGCATCCCATTATTTTATTTGCTTTGTCAGCAGCTGCCTGACACTGGTCACTAAAGTGTCCACCCATACACTCAAGCTTTTTTCAATGACAGTTTTACCCAATGTTTTACAAATTTGTACATAATTATACATTTTATTTCCTCTGACTAAGTGAATAACCATACATTTATCTACATTAAACTTCAATTGCAATTTTTAAGTCCAAGCCTCAAGCTTACATAAATCCTTCTGTAATATTAAATATCCTCCCTTGTGTTAATTACCCTGCAGAGTTTACTATCATCTACAAGTAATGTAATTGTACTCTGTATGCCCTCTATAAGGTCATTAATAAATATGTTAAAAAGAAGAGGGCCCAAAACTGACCCTTTGGTACCCCATTGTTAACTGTGACCCAATCCAAGTGTGTTCCACTACCAACCACCCTTTGTTTCCCATCACTGATCCAGTTGTTAACCTAGTTAGAAATATTCTCCCCTAGTCTAATTTCTCTAATTTTATGTAGCACCGTATCAAGGTTTTATGTGGCACGGTATCAAATGCCTTTCAAAAGTTCCTATAGACAACATCCACTGCATTTCCCTCGTCCTGTCTGGAATTTATCTCCTCATAGAAGCTAGTCAGATTAATTTGACAGAACCGATCCCTCATAAATACATGTTGATGTCGAGTCAAAAGGTTATTATTAGTGTTGAGCGATTATGTTCTATTAACCCTTTCGCCGAGTATACTCGGGCCGAGCTCCGAGTATTTACAGCTGCTCGGTGATATGTTTGAATCGCTCCCGTGTGCATGATTTTGTTTGACAGCTTTATTACATGTGAGGAATGTCTATTTCTTACACACTCCTCACATGTAAAAAAGCTGTCAAACAGTTGCAAATCATGCACACCGGAGCGATTCAACCATATCACCGAGCAGCTGTAAATACTCGGAGCTCGGCCCGAGCATACTCGGAACAGAACATACTCGCTCAACACTAGTTATTATTATTGATATATTCCAGAATAGCATCTGTTAGAAAACACTCAAGGATTTTACCCACAGCTGAGGTTAAACTTACCAGCCTATAATTTCCAGGCCGAGATTTTATTCCTTTTTTGAATATTGGCACCATATTTGCTATACGCCAGTCCTGTGGTACAGACCATGTTATTATGGAATCTGTGAATAATAAAAATAATGTTCTGTCTATCACTGTACTTAATTACTGCAGTACTCGAGGGTGTATGCCATCTGGCCCCAGGGATTTGTCTACTTTAGTGATTTTGAGGTGTCGCGGTACTTCCTGCTGGGTTAAGCAAGTGACATTTAGTGGAGAATTTCTAGTATCCTTGATCATGCCGTCTGTCATGGGATTTTCTTGCAGAAATACTCAAGAGAAAAAGGAGTTTAGCATATTGGCCCTTCCCTCATTCTCCTCCACCATTTCACCCAGACTATTTTTGAGGGGGGCAACACTATCATTTTTCAGTTTCTTACTGTTTATATAGTTGAAAAATATTTTTGGATTATTTTTACTTTCTTTGGCAATGAGTGTCTACTATACATCTTATTAAAGGATACATGAAAACTTATTATTTTGTGATCACTGTTACTCAAGTGACCCCCAACCTGTATATTTGATATGTGGTTTGGTCTACCAGTCAATATTAGATCCTGTTAGATCCTGCACCATTTTAATTGTCTTTCATTGTTGTCAAAACCTGTGTCCTTTGCTGGACCTGCTCCCCAATTTATATCAGGATAATTGAAGTCCCCCATAATAATGACTTCTCTCTGATTCACTGCCTCATCTATTTGCTTTATGAGGATATTTTCTGCCACTTTCATTACATTTGGAGACTTATAACAATCCCTTATCAGTATTTTATTATCCTTTCTCTCTCCCCTTTTCTCCACCGACAGGGACTCTACATTTTCATTAGGCTCACTTAGATTATCACATAGGATGGATTTTAGGGACAATTTTACATATACACAAATCCCTCCCCCTTGCTTATTTGTACCGTCATTCCTGAACAGACTATAGCCCTGTAGTCCAGTCATAGGTCTCGTACAGCCATGTCTCCATTATCACCACTATATCATTTTGTTTCAACAATATTAATTCTATCTCCTCCATCTTGTTGGTGAGGCTCCTGGTGTTAGTGTACATACCCTTTATGTATTTCTCTGTACCTCTATTCCTGCTTAGTGTATTGACTGTACTAACCCCTCTCAACATTCTGTAAGGTGCCCCAGCGAGGTAGTCGTGGGTGAGCTGTAGCCCCTGCTTGCTCTGGCACCCTACAGACAATCTGTGTCCTCCCTCTGATGTGTGGCTGTGTATGTGGTGCTCTCCACTTACTTCAGACCATCCGATCGCGGCGGTCTCCAGGCATTTCTCTTCTGGGACCAGGGCAGCAATAAATTCAGAGGACTTGAGGTCTTAACCATAACTTGGACTTTACTTGGGGAAGAGGAAGATGTACATTACACTGTGTTCCAAATTATTATGCAAAAAGTGTTTATGAGTGATAAGGTAAGAATTTTTTTGTTTGTCAGTTAAACTCATTGATGGTGATGTGTGTCAGGGCTCTTTATATCACTGTAAGCAATTGCAGACACCTGTGCTAATTAGTTTGGCAGGTGTGTCCAATGAAAGGCAAGACTACTTAAGAAGGCTGTCCCACATTATTAAGCAGCCTACATTTTCTGCCAAAATGGGAAAGAAAAAGGATGTGTCGGCTGCTGAGAAGCAACAAATTGTCGAGTGTTTAGGTCAAGGCATGACTACAATCAACATTGCCAAGACACTTCATCCTAATCATCGCACAATCAAGAAGTATGTAGCTGATTCACAGTACACACGTGTGCGTGCTGATAAGGGAAAATTGAGGACTCTTTCCTACAGGCAATTACGTCAGGTTAAAAGAGCAGCGGCAAAAAAGCCTTGTCATATCAGCAGACAAGTTTTTGAAGCTGCTGGTGCCTCCAACGTCCTCCGAACAACAAGATACAGGGTCCTTCAGAGGTTTTCAGCTGTGCGTAAGCCATCCTGTCGACCTCCTCTATCCACTGCACACAAGCAGAAACGGCTCCAGTGGGCCAAACAATACATGAAGACTGACTTCAAAACTGTTTTGTTCACCGATGAGTGCCGTGCAACGCTCGATGGTCCAGATGGATGGCGTGGAGGATGACTGGTTGATGGACACCCCACGCAAACACGGCTATGGTGCCAGCAAGGAGGAGGTGCAGTAATGTTTTGGGCTGGAATCATGGGGAGAGAGATTGTCGGCCCCTTTAGGATCCCTGAATGGGTAAAGATGAACTCCATAATGTATGTGGAGTTTCTCAAACAACACTTCCTGCCATGGTTCAAGAAGAAGAACCGTGCATTCCGCAGCAAGATCATTTTCATACATGATAATGCACCGTCTCATGCTGCACATAACACATCTGCATCTCTTGCTGCTATGAGCATAAAAGGGGACAAACTTATGGTGTGGGCCCCATGCTCCCCTGACCTCAACCCCATTGAGAACCTCTGGAGCATCATCAAAAGGAGTGTCTATGATGGCGGGAGGCAGTTCACATCTAAGCAACAGCTCTGGGAGGGTATTCTGTCCTCATGCTAAACAATTGAAGCAGAAACCATCCAAAACCTGACAAATTCAATGGACGAGAGAGTTCAGAAGCTCCTTTCGAACAAGGGGTCCTATGTGCAAATGTAACATCACCTAGAATAAAGTTTTGAGTTGAAAACAGTTTGATTTCAGTTTGTAATAACCTGCTAATGCTTAGAATTTCAAAAATGACCATTTTTTTGTTCTTTATTAAAATGAAAAGGTTGAAAACTCTGCTGTGCATAATAATTTGGAAGATGCATTTTGAGTGCAGTTTGAGTGTTTTATTTTTTAAAAAATATACTGTTATCATAGGCAGTTTGTACAAAAACCTTTCAATTTTGGAAAATCTGAGAAAATATTATTTGCATAATAATTTGGAACACAGTGTATTTACAGGCGGATATAATGGATAAGGTCCGACAGATTATCATCTCCCTCACAGGCGCTGGCAACATCTTCAGCACTGATTCCCTCTTTAAGTGAAGCATTTCTGTGACTCTAATCTCTAGCCCAAGAGAATCTTCACCAATATCAACAGTGCATCCGGATCCTATATCTCCCCTACGTCTTAGCCTGGAGTCCTATCTTCCTCTGCTGCCTGCAGACTGAAAGTGCCCCGGGTCCTCAATACCTCCGTTGAGTTTCTCCAGCCGGCTAACAGGACTCTTGCGTAGGGAGATCTTCACACTGGTGCTCCCACTGTCTGAGGGTACGGAGCTCCCGTCTACCCTAGCAGCCACTATATAATCAGGCTGCCCGTAAGGTTCACTGTCCCAACTCTTTCCGAGTCTTCACTTCCTGCTTCTGGAAACTAAGCAGAGATTTTCCTAATGTGCCCACCCTCTGTGGGCTGGCATCATGACCATTAACCCCATCAGTGTCTGCAATACTGCTGGCAGACTCAACCTGGCATCTGCACCCAGGACAGTGGCATCTTGTGGCTGGATACAAGTACTGCAGTCCACAAGGAATTATGTTAAACTGAGCTCTAGACATACTCAGTGTCTGACCATGGCACTAAGTTTCCCCTCTACTCTACTGACTGGACCACTGCAGTTAACACCTTAGCTTGGCCTAACAACAGTTCAAAGAGGTCTAACTCCAGGAACATTCTCTTTTAACTACATCAGTGCCAAAGGAAGGCTGAGTCCTTCCCCACTATTACATTCCCCCAGACTTTAATGTTGGTCGTCCCCGACCACATTAGGCAACCAATACATATTAACATTTCTAACATCATATCACATTACTAAAACATTTTAGTACAAGACTGGTCCTGAATAGAGATGAGCGTTGTTCTACTCGAACTGTTCGCCAATCTCAAATTCGAGCTGTTTTGGGCGGTGTTCGAGCCGTTCGGCGAACACGAACAATTTGATAAAAATTCGGCTGTTCGAGGTTATGTTCGATAACTGTTCGTGCACCAAAATCATAACTGGATTTTTTCTCAGTAATGATGAAAATTAATGTTAATACACAGTTTGAGTGTACAGCGGGGTGGGGGGAGGGGCAGGGGATGGATCTCTGCAGGAACAATGAAGATCTCCATTTTTTTTTCTCTTTCCCGCATTTGCAGTGGGGAGGTGCAATCTGTCAGCCTATCAGCAGCGCACACACGGAGCGAAGTGCTTTTTTTCACACAAGCAAGGGCATGTGTCATTGGCAGTGTATGTCACATGTCCTTGCCCTATAAGACCAAGCCATTTTCCCCGTCGCCACCATTTTCTCACTGCTGCAGCTGCGTGTTAGACGGCACCGCTGTTGCTGTGTGCGCTATACCTTGTTAATTTCAAGCCAATTTTCGCACAAATATACGGATAGCTTGGGAGTAGGGAATAGTTGTGATTGCAGTCCTTTTAAGGACTAGGTTACAGCATTTCCTACGACTTTTATCAGGGAGGTCTGTGCTCTTAAATAGATAGGTTGTGGGAGTAAAGACTAATTGTAATTGGAGTCCTTTTCAGGACTAGGTTACATCAGTTCCTATCAGTTTTTGCCAGGCAGGTCTGTGCCAGTGCTGTGCAAGTTTTTTTCACAGCATTTGGCTGAATCTAGCAAAGCTAATCCTTTTTGGCCTATTGCAGAGTGTGTTAGTCAGTGGAGTAGCCTATCTGTGCTGCAAGATATACCACCTGTGTATAGAATACCAATTTTTTTACTGCACCTAGTGAAGTAAAATCTTTTGGGCATAGCATCATTCTATTAGTCCATCTATACTGACCTCCATCAGGTTGCAAATTAAAACTAATTTTTATCTGCATCTACAGTACCTCTGAAAAAATAATTGGGCTTCTAGCTGTGTGTGGGACTTGTTGTATTAGTCCATCTATACTGACCTCCATCAGGTTGCAAACTGAATATATTTTTTTCTGCATCTACCTCTGAAAAAATATTTGGGCTTCTAGCTGTGTGTGGGTCTTGTTCTATTAATCCATCTATACTGACCTCCATCAGGTTGCAAACTGAATATAATTTTTTTCTGCATCTAGCTCTGAAAAAATATTTGGCCTTCTAGCAGTGTGTCGGACTTTCTCTATTAGTCCATCTATACTGACCTCCATCAGGTTGCAAATTAAAAATAATTTGTATCTGCATCTACAGTACCTCTGAAAAAATATTTGGGCTTCTAGCTGTGTGTGGGACTTGTTGTATTAGTCCATCTATACTGACCTCCATCAGGTTGCAAATTAAAAATAATTTTTATCTGCATCTACAGTACCTCTGAAAAAATATTTGGGCTTCTAGCTGTGTGTGGGACTTGTTGTATTAGTCCATCTATACTGACCTCCATCAGGTTGCAAACTGAATATATTTTTTTCTGCATCTACCTCTGAAAAAATATTTGGGCTTCTAGCTGTGTGTGGGACTTGTTGTATTAGTCCATCTATACTGACCTCCATCAGGTTGCAAATTAAAAATAATTTTTATCTGCATCTACAGTACCTCTGAAAAAATATTTGGGCTTCTAGCTGTGTGTGGGACTTGTTGTATTAGTCCATCTATACTGACCTCCATCAGGTTGCAAATTAAAAATAATTTGTATCTGCATCTACAGTACCTCTGAAAAAATATTTGGGCTTCTAGCTGTGTGTGGGACTTGTTGTATTAGTCCATCTATACTGACCTCCATCAGGTTGCAAACTGAATATATTTTTTTCTGCATCTACCTCTGAAAAAATATTTGGGCTTCTAGCTGTGTGTGGGACTTGTTGTATTAGTCCATCTATACTGACCTCCATCAGGTTGCAAATTAAAAATAATTTTTATCTGCATCTACAGTACCTCTGAAAAAATATTTGGGCTTCTAGCTGTGTGTGGGACTTGTTGTATTAGTCCATCTATACTGACCTCCATCAGGTTGCAAACTGAATATATTTTTTTCTGCATCTACCTCTGAACAAAATATTTGGCCTTCTAGCAGTGTGTCGGACTTTCTCTATTAGTCCATCTATACTGACCTTCATCAGGTTGCAAATTAAAAATAATTTTTATCTGCATCTACAGTACCTCTGAAAAAATATTTGGGCTTCTAGCTGTGTGTGGGACTTGTTGTATTAGTCCATCTATACTGACCTCCATCAGGTTGCAAATTAAAAATAATTTGTATCTGCATCTATCTACAGTACCTCTGAAAAAATATTTGGGCTTCTAGCTGTGTGTGGGACTTGCTGTATTAGTCCATCTATACTGACCTCCATCAGGTTGCAAACTGAATATATTTTTTTCTGCATCTAACCCAGCCAATAGTTTTGGCCTAATACCACAGTTTGGCCACTCAGCTCTGCTCGGTTACCATCCATTGTTTTTTTGTGCAAACAACTCCAGAGTTGTGAATTAGTTAACCACCAAAATGAGTGGAAAAAGGCCTGCTGCTGGTGGAAAGGGGAATAGGCGTGTTGGGAAGGGGAAAAAAGGTTGTGTCCGTGGGGTAGGTGTTAAAGCAACAGTAACATCTGCAGAAGAAAGACCATCTTCCAGCCAAACTAAAATGTCTACTTCTTTTAGCGGACAATGTGATAAGATCCCTTTCTTACGGCCACGCCAATCGCTACAAATTCCAGATGAGGCACAAAAACAGCAGGTGCTTCAACGGATATCAAGTGCTCCTTTAAGTGGGCTCTCCTCCACATCAACTTCAACATCACAAATACTCCAGTCCTCAAAGGTGTCACCCAAATCGCACTTGCTTCCTCACAGCTCCCAAATCTCCAGCTGCCCGTCTGAGTATGAGGTAGAACAGATGGTTGAGTCTGCAGAGCTGTTTACTCATACTATAGCCTGGGAATCAGAGGTCGACTCCAGAGCTTCTGTGAATCCAGACGAGGAAATGATCTGCACTGATGCCCAGAATCTTTATGAGTCGGATCCAGGACCAGACGCAGAAGGTTCTGACCATAATGTAGACCCTCATTCCCAAACTGTAACTCCTGTTGGTGGAGACAATGAGGAAGACGATGATGAGACTCAAATACCTGATTGGAGCGACAACTTTAGTTTTTTGTCAGGGCAGGAACAGGTTGGCTCTGAGGACGACGGGTGTGATAACACACAGGGTGATGATGATGAGGTTGGAGATCCCACTTACTGTCAACCCACAGTCAGCCAAGAGATGAGGTCAGCAGAGGAGGTGGAGGAAGATGCTAGTGACGACGAGGTCAGGTTGCGCCTTCCTGGACAGAGACGTAGTACTGGAAGCACGTCAACAACTGCATCCTCAAACACAACTCTGCCTCTCACCACAAGTCGTGGTGGCTCTTCAGGTCGCATGGGTGCTAAGCCTTGCATAGCCTGGGCATTTTTTCAGATCGATAAAGATGACCCAACTCGTGTTATCTGTAACATTTGTCAGCAAAAGCTAAGTAGAGGCCAAAAAATACATAGTTTGAGTACTTCATGCATGAACCGGCACATGGACATGAAGCATAAGTTGCAGTGGGAAGCTCAGTGTGCTACAATGCGGCCTAGCCGGCCGGGCCAACCACCGTCTGCCATATCTTGTGCATCCGCAGCCTCTTCATCCTCTGTGACTGGGGGGACATCAGTCACACCTGTTTTGGGGCGCAGACCTGCCACCTCTTTACCCGCAACAGCCAGCGTGATTGGCAGGTCATCATTTTCTTTGGAGGTGGTAACAGCAGCTGGTGTTGAGCGCTGTCCGACATCGATAGCACCACCTTTGGATCAAGGCAACCTAACATGTCCGCCTGCATCTTCCTCACAGACCGGCAGTTTGCCGGGGACACCCTTATCAACCCCGTCTAAGCACAATAGCCAGCCCTCGGTCCCTCAGATGTGGACAAGTAAAAGACCATTTCCTCCTAGCCATGAGAAAGCTAAGAGGTTGAATTTCACCATCTGCAAGCTCTTGGCTACAGAAATGCTGCCTTTCCGCCTGGTGGACACAGAGGATTTTCGAGACCTTATGTCCGTCGCAGTGCCCCAGTACCAGATGCCCAGTCGGCACTACTTCTCAAAGAAAGGTGTGCATGCGCTCCACCAGCATGTCGCACACAACATCACCGCTTCTTTGAGAAACTCTGTGTGTGACAGGGTGCATTTCACCACAGACACTTGGACGAGTAGGCATGGACAGGGACGTTACATGTCGCTGACTGGGCACTGGGTAACTATGGTGACAGCAGGACAAGGGGCTGCTGTCCAAGTCTTGCCGTCCCCACGAGTTGTGCGTCAATCCTCTTTATGTCAAAGTTCCTCCACTGCTTCTGCCTCCTCAACCTCCTCTCGGTCTTCCACCTCCACCCAAAGCCTGTCTGGTCATGCCACAAGCTTTCTAACTGCGCAGAAGGGATCCTGCACACCTCCTTACTATGCTGGCAGTAGGGCTCAACGTCATCAGGCGGTTTTTACATTGAAATGTCTGGGAAATGTGAGTCACACAGCTGAGGAGTTGTGGTCAGCTCTGGAGAACCAATTTCATGAATGGTTGTCTCCACTGGACCTGAAACCAGGGAAGGCCGTGTGCGACAATACTGCAAACCTGGGTGCGGCCCTTCGCCGGGGCAATGTCACACACGAGCCTTGTATGGCTCACGTGTTGAACCTGGTTGTCCAGCAATTTTTAGCCCACTATCCCAGACTAGATGGCCTTCTGCAGAGGGCACGGTCGCTGTGTGCTCACTTCCGCCGTTCGCATCCCGCAGCTCAGCGACTTACATCTCTACAGAAGTCGTTGGGCCTGCCACTTCACCGGCTAAAATGCGATGTGCCTACCCGGTGGAATTCAACTCTGCACATGTTGCAGCGACTGTGGCAGCACCGACAAGCCCTGGTGCAATACGTTCTGATGTATAGCCTGGGCCAATGAGATTCAGAGGTGGGGCAAATCACGCTGGAGGAGTGGTCTCAGATCAGGGACCTATGCACCCTTCTGCACAGTTTTGAAATGGCGACGAAGATGTTTAGTGCTGACGATGCCATTATCAGCATGACTATTCCGGTGATTTACATGCTGGAGCACATGTTAAACAGAATTCGGAGTCAGGTGGTGGCACAAGAGGAGGTGGAGGAAGTAGAGGAGGAGGAGTTGTATGCGGAAGGGCTAACATCTGCAAGGTCCAGACGGTCGGCAGCACCAAGGCGGCAGGCATGTGAGGGTGGGGGAGATGGTTTTACCAGGGCGCATGGTAGCAGCCAAACTAGTGAGGAAGGTGCAGGAGCCCAGGAAGAAGTGGAGGACGAACTGATGGAAGACTCATCAGATGAGGGAGACCTTGATCACATTTCTGTTGTGCGAGGTTGGGGGGAGAGGACAGAGGAAGGAAGCATGATTGTTACCTCGCCACCAACACAACAGGGACTTGGTGCTCCTGGATGCGCAACACACATGAGTGCCTTCTTGCTGCACTACCTGCAACATGACCCTCGAATTGTGAGAATTAGAAATAATCCTGACTACTGGGTTGCCACACTGTTAGATCCCCGGTACAAAAGTAAATTTGCAGAAATTATTCCTGCCATAGAAAGGGATGCACGCATGCAGGAGTATCAGCAGAGACTGTTGCAGAATCTTACATGTGCTTTTCCACAAAATACCAGTGGTGCACGTAGTGAATCTCACAGTTCCAACTTGCCAACCGTGGGACTGTCAAGTGTTCAGCACTCAAACCGTAACAGAACCACAGTATCTGGTGGTAACATCAATTTTGCGGAATCATTTCACCACTTTTTTAGCCCATCCTTTGCAAGGCCACAGGAGACAAGAAGTCTGACACATAGTCAACGCCTAGAGACGATGGTACAGGAGTATCTCCAAGTAAACATTGAAGCCACGACTGTGTCACTGGACCCTTGCTCTTTTTGGGCTTCCAATCTGGATAAATGGCCGGAGCTAGCCACTTACGCCTTGGAGATCTTGTCATGCCCCGCAGCCAGCGTTCTGTCTGAACGTGTGTTCAGCGCTGCTGGTGGTGTGCTGACAGATAAGCGCACGCGGCTCTCCACTGATAATGTAGACAGACTCACGTTCATAAAGATGAACAAATCATGGATCCGAAACGACTTTTCTACCCCTGTGTCATCCTGGGGAGAGTAAAAGCTTGGTGATTGGTTAAAATCACCCTACCAACCGTTTTAAGCTTTCAAATTACTAATCATGTTTATCTGTATCTTGACTGGAAAATAATTTGGGCTTTGTAGCAGTGTGCAGCACTGATCCTATTAGGCCATCTATAATAAGCTTCACCAGATTTAAAATTAAAAATAATTTTTAGCTGCATCTAGCCCAGAAAATAATTTTGGGGCTCCGAGATGCGCAAGACACATAAGTGCCTTCTTGCTGCACTACCTGCAGCATGACCCTCATATTGTCAGAATTCGAAGTAATCATGACTACTGGGTTGCCACACTCTTAGATCCCCCAAACTTTTCGATCAACCTTTTCATTTTAATAAAGACCAAAAAAATGGTCATTTTTGAAATTATAAGCATTAGCAGGTTGTTAGAAACTGAAATCAAACAGTTTTCAACTCAAAACTTTATTCTAGGTGATGTTACATTTTCACATAGGACCCCTTGTTCGAAAGGAGCTTCTGAACTCTCTCGTCCATTGAATTTGTCAGGTTTTGGATGGTTTCTGCTTCAATTGTTTTGCATGAGGACAGAATACCCTCCCAGAGCTGTTGCTTAGATGTGAACTGCCTCCCGCCATCATAGACACTCCTTTTAATGATGCTCCAAAGGTTCTGAATGGGGTAGAGGTCAGGGGAGCATGGGGGTCACACCATAAGTTTGTCCCCTTTTATGCCCATATCAGCCAGAGATGCAGATGTTTTATGTGCAGCATGAGATGGTGCATTATCATGCAGAAAAATGATCTTGCTGTGAAATACACGGTTCTTCTTCTTGAACCATGGCAGGAAGTGCTGTTTGAGAAAATCCACATACATTATGGAGTTCATCTTTAGCGCCTTCAGGGATCCTAAAGGGGCCGACAATCTCTCTCCCCATGATTCCAGCCCAAAACATTACTCCACCTCCTCCTTGTTGGCGCTGTAGCCGTGTTTGCGTGGGGTGTCCATCAACCAGCCATCCTCCACTCCATCCATCTGGACCATCGAGCGCTGCACGGCACTCATCCGTGAACAAAACAGTTTTGAAATCAGTCTTCATGTAATGTTTGGCCCACTGGAGCCGTTTCTGCTTGTGTGAAGTGGATAGAGGAGGTCGACAGGATGGCGTATGCACAGCTGCAAACCTCTGAAGGACCCTGCATCTTGTTGTTCGGGGGACGGTGGAGGCACAAGCAGCTTCAAAAACTTGTCTGCTGCTATGACAAGGCTTTTTTGCCGCTGCTCTTTCAACCTGACGTAATTGCCTGTAGGAAAGAGTCCTCAATTTGCCCTTATCAGCACGCACACGTGTGTACTGTGAATCAGCTACATACTTCTTGATTGCCAAGACACTTCATCCTGATCATCGCACAATGTTGATTGTAGTCATGCCTTGACCTAAACACTCCACAATTTGTTGCTTCTCAGCAGCCGACACATCCTTTTTCTTTCCCATTTTGGCAGAAAATGTAGGCTGCTGAATAATGTGAGAGAGCCTTCTTAAGTAGTCTTGCCTTTCATTGGACACACCTGCCAAACTAATTAGCACTGGTGTCTGCAATTGCTTACAGTGATATAAAGAGCCCTGACACACATCACCATCAAAGAGTTTAACTGACAAACAAAAAAATTCTTCCCTTATCACTCCTAAACACTTTTTGCATAATAATTTGGAACACAGTGTACATGTGCTTTTCCACAAAACACCAGTGGTTCACGTAGTGAATCTTACAGTTCTAACTTGCCAACCGTGGTCTGTATGGAGTTGTTCAATAAAGGGCCCAAAATTAAGATAACATAGATGTGAGAGGTCTCTATGAATAGGAATTCCTAAGTATTTGATACCCTGTGAGGGCCAGGCAAAGGGAAAGTTGGACTGGATGGAATCCTATATGGATTTGGGGAGGGAGACATCGAGGGCCTCAGACTTCGCTGCATTGATTTTAAATTTTGACCATGTAACAAAGTGATCTATTTCAGCCATAACAGCATGGATGGATATATGTGATTGAGTGATATATACTAGGACATCATCAGCAAATAGAGAGCACTTGTACTCGGTGCCTCCCACCTCAATCCACCTAATATTGGGGTTATGGCGAATTGATGAGAGCAGGTGCTCCGTCACTAGGATGTATAAGAGAGGGGACAGAGAACATCCCTGCCTTGTCCCATTGGTGATTGTGAAAGGTGATGAAAATGTTCTGACGCGCCCCCTGGGCCTTGGGACACCCGGAGCCGGACCCTTTTTGGTGGATGCTGGTGGTTGTAGTCTCCGTGGCGGCAACCCGGTTCCGTGGCTCAGGGCGGTCAAACCAGTGGCGGAACTATTTATGTGGTTTTGATGTTTAAATGTCCGACTACGCCACCCGTGGATTGCGGTCAGAGTGAACCGCCGCTCCAGGGCAGACCGCTGAGGCTGGTGTTGTGGGTGCAGCAGAGCGTAGCATAACTCCCCACGGGAGGAGTATAGCCTCAGGGCAGTGTATGCGGAGGATGGGGGTGATGGTGCAGGGCAGCAGCAGTAATGACACGGAGTCAGTGATGCAGTCCAGGGCCTTTACTCACAGTTCTTATTATCCAGACCACGTCTGCAGGTAACGGCTGCCCACGTCGTACTGTGCTCACCAGGTGAGGGGCTCAGACAACTCCCAGATAACTTTGGAGCGCTTCACAGGACCCCCTTTGTGTGTCCTTTGTCTGGCCTTTCTTACCAACCCTTCTGTCCGGCTGCCTCGGGCCTCCTCTTGGTAATCTTGGCGCCAGTTTCCCTGACCCTATGTGGTGCCTTCCTAGCGGGTGTAGCGAGGGGCTGCGCCACATAAAATGTCACAGCCTCCTGTTTCTAGCTGAGGGTCGTTTCCTGCCTCCACTAGTTTCGGGGACCGGTCTCCCCCTTTGGCCTGACCCCTCCACGCAGGTGGATTCTGGCGTGCGGTGGCGACTCGCCCGTCCGCACCCCTGAGATCCCTTCGTTCCTCGTTCCTGGAGCCTTCTCCGCTCCTCTTCCTTCCTTCTCCCTCTTCCAGGCCTGGGCCTCTGTTACTAGGCCCGCCTCCGGAGCAGAGCTCATGCAGAGCCCCTGCTCCCTGCCACTTCTGCTCAGACTTCTCTGCACTGAACTAAGATGGTGCCCACCTTTTATACTCCCTTCTCAATGCACCCAGGAACTGCTTCCTCCCTGCTCCTGCACTACAGGGTTCCCCTTCCTCAGTGTTCCCTCCCCCCACTCCAGCCAGGGACAGGGACTGTCGTGCCCATCTCAGGGGCATATTGGTCGCCCTGCCCCACGGCAATGTGGTGTAATGCATGCAGGTGTCGGGTCCTGATCCACACTACATCCTTACCTGAGAGTGAGATATCACACCTCTGGGTGAGGTGCAATACCTCTGTAGCAGCCGAGCCCTCAGGGTGCTACAGTTCCATTTATCTTCAGCCTAGGTGACGTATTGCGATACAGGGCCGTGATTTTGGCTATAAAAGGGTCCCCTAGACCCCTACCCCAAGCTTTTTAAGAGAATCATATATGGCGTGCCAGGAGACTCTATGGAATGCTTTCTCAGCATCCAACGAGAGTATCTAATTACAAATTTTTAACTGCATCTAGCCCAGGAAATACTTTGTGCCTAGTAGCAGGGTCTGCTAGTCAGCGGATTATCCCGGCTGTTAAGCAAGCTACACCACCTGTAGTTTGGACACTTCATTTTTTCAAAGGAAATGCTTCGGGACCACGGGATACTCAGTGAAGAGCATCAGGAGGCAGCCCAAGGCATAGGGGCTGGGACTGGCAGTAGGATGCCTTGCGGTGGACAGCCGAGCTCGATCCTTATAAAAGCTTTTTAACTGCAGCAGCTTTAGTGGACGCTACTGGAGCTGGAATTACGCGGCTGCTGGCATGAGACTTGCCCTCCAATAGATCCTTGTAAATGGATTTAAAGTGTATTCATTCAAATTAGAGAGACAATTTAAATTAAAAAGCTTAGAGCTGCCTCCACCACAGGGGGGCTCGCTCGACCCACCAGCGGACAGGCACCAGTATTGGGAGAGGGGGGCTGGCCATCAGGGTTCACCGCGGCTCTGGCACAAACCCGGCGACACGGAGGTGGCACGGGCAGGAGCGGACTGGCCGTGTCGGCTTCTCACTTTTTGGATTTTAGAAGGGCATGACATGCCTATATCTGTGTCTCCCCCTCCTTTTACTCCTCCACCTCTTTTATTTTCGCATGACTATATGTACTTGTCACTTTTCCATGTGTTAGTTATGTCTTCTGAGCAGTTTGTCAGCTTTTGGACACCTTTGAAGGTGTTTTCTATGTGTTTCTATGTGTTTTTGTTTGCCTGCCATTGGTTTTAACGGTGTTCGAAGGTGTTCGTCGAACAGTTCGACGAACAGTTCGGCGAACACACGGGTGTTCGACGAACCGAACCGAACTCGATCACTACGGGGGTGGCTCAACACTAGTCCTGAAGTCTTCTTCTTGGGTAGGGGACCGGCCCTTCTCGGTTAAGGACCCCGGAACAGCAATTCAGACAGTCCATTGTCATAACATTCAACTTTGCTCAGAAGTACCGGTCCTTCTTGGTAAGGACCCCGGAAACACAGTGTCCATGTCCATATTATTAAGACAAGTCAACACGCCATTAGCCCTCAGTCTACTTCAAGGGCTGCATTCTGAGGCACACGGTCACAGGGAACACCCTGTGAGTCTCTTTCTTCTTGGCCCTAGCGGGGGTCACCGGTTCTTCCTGCTAGGCCGCAAGTCTCTTAGGTTTAGACGATATCCATCCTCAAGGTGTGCCTCAGCGCTGCAAATTCCAGCAGAAAAAGGCGCAACGGGTGCAACAAAAATAAAAATAAAAGTAAAAATAAAAAGAGCAGCTCACGTAGGTACTCAACTTGGTGCTGCTTGAGGCCTCCTTGGCCTGGGAGGTAGGGGAAACAGTCCTCTGATTCTTTCTTTTTTTTCAACTCTAAATCAACATGGGGCACTCCGTCCCCATTGGGAAACAGTCCCAGAAAAAGGACCATGGCTGGTGGATCCTGGTGAAGGAAAAAATGGAAGGTCAACGGACATTTTAGTAAACAAACCCACTTCTTCTGGGCCTCCCTCCGCTCCTTCATGAAGGTGGCCCACGCTGCAGACAAAGGTGGCTTCTTCCACCTACAAGGCTGGTCAGGGTACCTGCTGGGCCCAGGGTCCTCATCCAAAGATGTGGCACTGCCGCAGCCAACCTGGGTAGGGCCGTGGCTGGTAACCATGAAGTTGTGGACCACATTGCTGGCGCCAGCTTGTGATTCTCCGTCAGTTCCCTGACCAGATCCTTCGCCCCTCCTGGGTGTTTTGGCGATGAGCTGACAATGTGCGTCTCACTGGGAGAGTCAGCTGCCCCGCAGCTTGCGAAGCCTTCCTCCTCTTCGCTATCGATCTCTCCCCATTGCCGTTTTCTTTGTTCCTCCTCTTGAGGGACACCGGCCTTAGGAGGGGGTAGAAATCCCATAGGGGCTTCCCTAGCCCACCACTGCAGAGCCTCTCTCTTGGCCCTCCGCCTGAAGACTTCCTCATCCTTCTCTAAGACATCCTTCCATTCATAATAGCGGATGAGCGCAGCCGCGTACCACCCTCTGGAGCATTCGCACTTCACGAAGTGCACTATGTCTCCCACGTGCAGGTTGTGGAGGTGATCGGGCAGGTACTCTCACTTGACCACTTCACGGGTAAAGAAAACTTCGTGCCCGGTCCACTCCTCCTCTAGGAACCTGTATCCTTCTCTTATGTGGAACTCCGTTACACGCCCCCGGGTCTGGGAAGCCTCCACTGACTCCCTCCGCACAGCGTTGGACCCTTCCAGCCAGCCTCGCAGGAATGTATTGGTCCACCGTCGGTGCTCCCGTGGCATCATTGGGGGATTACGCGTCGTCAATCTTAGGCTACCAGGCTCGGAGTGGCGCTTCGCTGGGGATGTATTTAGGGCCTCCATCGCCATCTGCCACCAGTTTATGCAGGTGACCTTTCTCTTCGGAGGCATCGCCTATGCCACAACACCTTCAGGCCTGGGAGCCTCTACCGCCACCCCGGGAGTTATCGCTATGGGCGCCGCGAGCTGGACCAGCCACCAGGGTATAAGCTGCTCACCTTCACCAGGACGTGCTGCAGCCTCTGCTTCGGCCCCACCGAGGTGGAAGCATCTTCTGGCATCCGGCTCCAGCACCACACACGTAGCTCATGGACGAGCAGACCCACCTCGGGCTCAGGCCTGGTAGACCACTGGATGGCCACTGGTGGTAATGGGGGGAGTCTCACGGGCAATGCCCGCGGGTGGGTGGCTTCCGGCTGCGGCCCCTGGGGTGGTGATCTCCAGGATATCCTCCTCATCGCTAATCTCCATCACACTTTCGGATCCTCCGGCTGCCATTCTTCTGGAGCATCCACTGCGACACCTCCTTCCCCTTGTGCGCTGGACAGAAAATGGCACTGGTCGCTTACCGGTGACGTGCATCCTGCGAGTCCAACTCCTCATCTTTCTGGGCCGGTCTTCTGACGCAACTATCGCGTCACACATCACTCCCGGCAGCTTCGCCTTCAGTCGCGCTCCTTCTCTGGTACTCACTGGACCGGACTTTGCTCTGCACCATGCCCTCTTCTTCACTGGACGTCCCATCCTGGGATGCATCTTCACTGCTGGGCCCATCCTCCTCTGGGCTGGAACTCGTAGGGGCTGGACATCTTTTTGCGCTCTCCGGCGCCATCCACTCCCACGATAGACGGTTCTTCTCCTGTACTTTACCGCCACTGTCACCATCTTGGAATCCATGCTTCGGGCCGCCATCTTGGGCCGCATGCCTTCCAACACTTTCTCTTCAGTGTTCTGTGTCGGCTCTTCCCCATTTTCTTCATGCGAGGAGCTCGCATCCTGCTGACTATGCCAAATGTTAGGTGCCCCAGCGAGGTAGTCATGGGCGAGCTGTAGCCCCTGCTTGCTCTGGCACCCTACAGACAATACGTGTATAATCAATGTTTGTAAAACAATGTAAAGCAGCATGGAGTAGGGCTGTACACTATGGCCAATAAAAAAGCTTTGGGAAGCAACATGGCACCCCAACAGACCCAGTGTGGTGAGAAAAGTTTTTGAGTTGCTATTCTTCCTCCTTCATTTGTTGCATCCCTGTCTGCATTTTTTTCAACATAAGTAGTGGGGGGGTGTAATATCACTGACACAACAGTTGTATTTAATAGCAAATTTTGTAGCCTCTTTGACGGGCCTCTGTAGATGACATGAATCCCTCATCACCTTCAATGATGGATTTCAAGTTAACACAGGTTAAGTTTCTCTGCTGCTAGATATTGTGTGTCGTCCAACTACCTCTCGATGCTTGAACAGATGCTCCAACAAATATGCAGTGTTGAATTCCATTACGTTGCAAGTCGGCCATGACTGTTATACCTCTCTGTACCTGTAAATCCTGGATGTTTAGCCTCCATGTAATGGTTGCAGTGCTCACACAGTCTCCTGGCCATGAGCACCACTTTGTTCAAGAGGATTTATACATTTAAAAAATGTTGCATGATCAAATTGAGAATGTGCACCATGTGTTACATTTCCCAAACATATTGCAGCCACGATCTTTCTGGCATTATTGCTTACTAAGTTCATTGCCCAGTTGTAGCTGACTGAAAGCAATGCAGTGTGACATTTGATAGAAAATTCTGCACTGTGCTGTTGGGGAGTGGAAATGTCCATTGAGGAAGATGTGGAGGAGGTGCATAAGCACCACCTAGTGTCGAGGAGTCAGAAGTCACCACCTGGCTTGCTTGTCATAGTTCATCCCTGCCTTTCACAACATTGACTTAATGGGCCATGCAAGACATGTAAAGACCCTGTCTACAATTGCTGCTGTCAATGATGGAGTCCACCTTACATCACAACAATTACAAGGAGCAGCCCACAGTCTTTACCATGTCAGAGTAGAAAGCAAGGGATGGCTTGCTTCAAAAATAATTGTGGCTTTCTAATGATGCAATGGAGGAAGAAAAGGATCAGTATGGGAAGAAGTGGATAAGTGAATGATGATGACAACGACCAGGCCAATACTTGAGTATGCATATGGTTACCAAAAAGGAGATAATGAATAGAAAGAGGACAGCTTGCATAGGACTTGCCGCCACCACAACCACAACTGACCCAAGAAATTATTTTCGGAGAATATTTGCTCCACTCTTTATTGCCAGTGCCACCTCCCTCCTCCTTCACCTCCTTGACACCCTGATCTGGTTCCCAGATCCTGTCAACCACAAAGTCATCATTAGCAGGTTTCTCAGTCTGGGAAATATCCTGAGCTCCTTGCACTCCTTCTGATTCCCTCCTTTAGATTTGCCCTGACTCATAGCACTATCATTATCCTGGCTGCCACTGCCAGTGCTCCATTACTATGGCTGCCAGTGCCAGCAATACCACTAGGCGTTTGAATCATGACCACTAACTCCTTTGCCCCATCTTAGCTAAGTCCAAAATCTGACTGCTCATCTTATGCAATATATCAATTGGAAAGATATGTTGTAAAATATCTTCATTAACACCTAAAGTGCTGTGGGACAAGGGGGAAGAAAATACAGAGCTGTCATTGATGGAATTGAAAATCTGCAATAGAAAAGATTAACTGTTATGGTGGCAGAGGGGGATGAGTGTGTAGTACACGGACTCAAATGGATGGTCTCACTGCCAGAGGTAACATCATCCTGCTTTAACTGAAACAAGTGATATGCTATATATTCCATAACACCCTCTACTTCTTCCCCACTAATATGCTTGCGAGGGGCATGGAAGACCTGTGTTTGGAATTACTGCTGCCTAGAAAGCTGGTGCCCATGGTGTTGATGGTATTATTCTTTTACATTACTCCGTACACTGACATTGCCACTTCTTGCTTTACTATACATTTTTTTAGAACACAATAATTAACTTTTATCATTCTTTTCAACCCCAATTATTTCCCCTTTGCCAAAAAAAGACATAACAAGAAATGCTAGTTTGGTAGGTGTCACACATGTGGATCGTGAACCCACTATGCCACGATCCAGGCTTACCCAAGAGGAGTGTAACTGTGTCACCCTACCTGGATGCCACAAGTGTAAATAAAGCTGTGTCTGAGAGCAGGGGGGAGGTTCTCTGGTTATGGGAACATTAGCATGCAATGCCTCCTGTCTCAGGCCAGTAGGGGGAGCAGGCTGCCCCTATAAAAGCTGGTACTGGGGACAGGGTTAGGGAGAACTGGATTGCCTGTCTCAGCTTTGAGACGTGTCCCAGAGTGGAGCAGGGACAGACAGTTGATTGCACCTAAGAGGAAGTGTGGCAGAAGGAGAGAGCCACAAGCCAGAGACAAGAGGCGAAGAGAGCCTGTCTTGGCAGAGAAAGACTTAGCTTTACCAGACTTTGGTGTCTGAGGCTGGAAGGATTCCACATCCCCCAGCAGAGAACCAGTCCGCAAGGGACTGTACATTCCTTGGCCTAAGAAGCCTGGAGGCCCTGCCACAACCGAAGGGACCAGTGAAGCCGTACAAGGCTGGGAGCAGAAAGGAACCCACGTCGCAGGCCATACAGGCGAGAAAGCACGGAAAGCTCGGAAACGTGGGCTGTTACCCTATCAGGAGGAGATAGCCAGAAGGAGCGTAGAAAGCACGGTAGGCCTACACCCTCACCCTGACCAGGGCCAATTTCCCCATTGCTCTCAGACATCCAGGTCCCCTCCTAGCTGGGACTGTTTGTGGGTCAATTTACCTGTTCAAGTAAAGACCCTGGACTGCAACCTGTTGTCTGCGTGATCCTTGCTCCTCCAGCAATATCATCACTGGGACTCTCACTACCATCACTCCCACCATCCACTATACTGCCCTGGGGCCGCACTCTTCCCGTGGGGAGTCACACTACCATAGCTGCACATCTCATCAGCCCCAGCGGTCTGCATGCAGCGGCGGTTCCTAATAACCGCAAATCCACGGGTGGCGTAGTCGGACATAATCATTAACACATAACGGACTACCACTGGCCTGACCACCCTGAGCCACGGAACCGGGTTGCCACTACTACTCCCATCGTTTCCCCCTATTGCCCGGATCCGAGTGCCCCACGGCCCAGGGGGCGAGTCAGCTTTGGCGTAGTCGGCAGGATTTCGTGCCCGCAACCACCGGGTACTGCGTGCCTGAAAAAGACTTTTGTAACTTACCTGTGGAGTCGTTTCCCGCCATCCGGAGCCGATTCCCGCCATCAGACGCCATCTTGGACCTTTTCCCGCCGTCTTCTGCCGTCTTCCCGCCATCCGCAGCTGTTTCCCGCCATCGGACGCCATCTTCAGGACGCCGCGCGGAAAGAAGAGGGGCGTGGACGTCAAAACCGCACGAGATCCAAAGCTCCGCCCCACGCACCGACGCTGCGCAAGGTCCTGGAAGGGAGAGAGAGCGACGCTGACGTCATCGGAGTGCGACGCCAGGTCCTCGTCCAGAGCAGCAGCGGAGCCGCGGCCTACAGAAGAGGATCGTCGGAAGGTAGGCCGCACTTCACTAGGGGGGGAGGAAGATGTCGGACACAGAGGCGCCCACTACCACCAACGCAGCTGCAGCAGCGGTGATGCCCTTTTCCTTGCCCTACATCCCTGGAGCGGCCTGGCTGCCCAAATACTCAGGGGAGCCCCATGCCCTAACTGACTTCAAGGAAAGACTGTATAGTTTGTTCCAAGTATACCCCCTGACAGAAGAACAGAAGGTCAGCATATTGACAGGGCAGTTAACTGGCGCAGCCCAAAAGGAGGTAAAATCATGGCCCATTGAGGAGAAAGGGACTGTGAAGGGTATTCTGGCCCGGCTGCGGGGTACCTTTGACACACGTACCTCCGCTGAGATTAAAATGAGGTTCTATGGGTGTAAGCAGCGGGCACAGGACAGCATCAGAGACTATGCCCTAAATCTGCAGGAAGCCTTGAGGGCTATTAAACAAACTGACCCTGGCAGTGTGCAGGAAACCGATAAGCTGCTAACAGAACAATTCATAGAGGGTCTGCTGTCCAGCGCCCACAGGGCCCAGCTGCGCCTCATGTTCTTCCAGAACCCCGACCTGACCTTTGCCCAATTTAAGGACAGGGCCATAAGGGTGCTCCGTGAATCTGCAACCAGTGGCGCTATAAACCCCCGGCGCCCTGCTATCACCTACCACCAGGAGGCGGCGCCCTCCTCTATGGACTCCGTGGAGGCTGATGCACAGGCCCTGAACCAAGCCCCGTCGAAAGGCCTGCACCACCAACTCCAAGAGCTGACCAGGAGCGTCGCGGCGTTGACCAGGACCGTCCAGGCGTTGCAAGTGGACCCGTCAAGACCCATCAAGCTGGCTTCAAGTCCGGAGGATGTCCCGTGGCGTCGACAGAGGAGGATCCCGTCGTTCCGAGGGAGGCCCACAGACCGCTACGCAGAGGATGGACAGCCCATTTGCCGTCGATGCAACCAGCCCGGACACATTTCCAGGTACTGTAATTTAAACGGGTCCAACCTGGGGCAGAGGGCCGACCCCCAGGCATAAGATCACCAGTCCCTTACAATTGGCGTAATAAGTACGTTGGGGGGCGCCCGGTTTCACCCGTGGTGCTGGACGGTATCCCCATGAGCGCCTTGCTGGATACTGGGTCGCAAGTAACCACAATCCCTTATGTACTTTTTAAGCAGTATTGGACTGATGCTGATATCACACGGTATCCAGACAGTAACTTGAGCATCATCGCCAGTAATGGCTTACCCGTGCCGCAGATGGGGTTCAAGGAGATGACCATTAAAATTGGTAAAGTTGAACTGCCGGCACAGGGAGTGATTATTGTGGACATTGACCGTCATGAAAGTCACCCTAAAATAACTGTGGGTACTAACATAATTGAAAATTGTCTTTCAGAGGTAATTGTAATTCTACAACAGGTGGCGGTGAATGCTAGTTCCAGCCAACAGAGAGTCCTCAACAAGGAGATAAAAGCCCTGATGAGACGGCAGCAGGTAGAACTATCTGGTGGTGAGATCGGTAGCGTAAGACTCAGTGATCCATTCCCCATTTCCATGCCTCCCAAAAGTGAAATGATGATCTGGTGTAGGACTGCAATCGGGTTGAGAGGTAGAGACTACCAAGCCATGGTAGAACCCGTGTACTCAGACAGCAGGCCCACCATTTTGACAGCCCGGGGGGTGGTTGATGTCCGTCATGGGAGGGTGCCCGTCCGCATCCTCAACATTGGGGAGAGGGAAGTACACTTACCCAGGTACGCTACACTCGCCAAACTGTTTGTCGTCGAACACAAAGCTATCAGGGCCGTGGAACCCTTGCCTCCATCTCTTCAGGCGGAGGGTAATGGCTCCCAGAAACAAAAGGAGGACTGGTGCCAGAAACTCCACGTGGGTGCTGACTCCACTCCCCTGCACCAAAAACAAGGAGTCTACCGGGTGGTACAGGAGTACGAGAGAGTCTTTAGTAAGCACCCGCTAGACTTCGGCAGAGTAAAAGGGATAGAACACCACATCCCCACAGGGAGCCACCTACCAATAAAAGAGAGGCACAGACCTGTACCCCCTGCACATTATCAGAACGCCAAGGGTATGCTGCGGGAAATGAAAGAAGCTGGGGTCATTAGAGACAGCTGTAGCCCCTGGGCAGCCCCTTTGGTTCTGGTCAAAAAGAAAGACGGCACCATGAGAATGTGCGTGGACTATAGATAAATCAACCGTATCACCCACAAAGACGCATATCCGCTGCCTAGAATAGAAGAGTCTTTAGCCGCACTAAAATCTGCTAACTTCTTTTCTACTTTGGACCTTACTAGCGGGTACTGGCAGGTTCCTGTGGCAGAGGCTGACAAGGAGAAGACCGCCTTCACCACCCCGATGGGACTGAGCGAATTCAACTGTATGCCTTTCGGGCTCTGCAACGCACCAGGGACCTTCCAGCGGCTGATGGAATGCTGTCTAGGGCACCGAAACTTCGAGACGGTCCTCCTTTACCTGGATGACGTGATCGTCTATTCGAAGACCTACGAGGACCATCTCAAGCACCTGGCTGAGGTGTTCGAAGCCCTGGCAGGCTATGACCTGAAGATGAAACCATCGAAGTGCCACCTGCTGAAACCGAAGGTCCAGTACCTAGGGCACGTGGTAAGCGCGGAAGGAGTGGCCCCCGACCCTGACAAGGTCACGGCAATCAAGAGCTGGCCAAGCCCCTCGAACATCAAAGAGGTGAGACAGTTTCTCGGGTTGGTAGGCTACTACCGAAGGTTCATCCCCGGGTTCACTAAGATGGCAGCTCCTATGCAGGACCTCCTGATCAGACAGTCCAAGTCCAGAAGCCAAAAGCCACCCTTCAAGTGGGATAAACCGGAAGAGGAGTCCTTCCGCCAGCTAAAGTTGGCCCTCACTGGGGATGAGATCCTGGCCTACCCTGATTATGGCCAGCCTTTCATTCTCCACACAGATGCCAGTAATGTGGGACTGGGAGCCGTACTGTCCCAAAACCAACAGGGCAGAGAACGGGTGATCGCATACGCCAGCCGGAAGCTGAGGCCCACCGAGAGGAACCCGGAGAATTACAGCTCCTTCAAGCTAGAATTCTTGGCGGTGGTGTGGGCCGTGACAGAACGCTTCAAGCATTACCTGGCCTCCGCAAAGTTCACCGTGTACACGGACAACAACCCGTTGACACACCTGGACAATGCAAGACTGGGTGCCCTGGAACAGCGGTGGATGGCCCGTCTCTCCAACTATGACTTCGTGATCAAGTACCGGGCAGGCAAAACCAACGCCAACGCGGACGCCCTATCAAGAATGCCTCACTTACCTGAAGGTGACGAAGACCCAGAAGAGCTGGAGGAGGTAGAACTCCCCGCGTTTCACCGGTATGGAGCCGCTCAACACTCTCACCGCGTGAAGGAGGAGGATCTAACAACTGTGATGATGAATCCCCTACCTCACCACAGCTGGGCCGAGACCCAAGATAGTGACCCTGCAGTCCGCCTGGTGAAAGATCTGCTGACCCGGGAAGACGCCCGCCTGGATCCAGATGCCCCAGAGGAAGCCAAGCAGCTCTGGAAGGAGAAGAGCAAGCTGTTCCTCTACGAAGGCAAGTTGTGCAGAAGGATTGTCAACCACCGGACGCACGAGCTGACCTGGCAAGTCTTGGTCCCAAGGCGAGATGCAGCTATGGTCCTGGGGGCTTACCATGACCGAGCGGGACACTTCGGTTGGAAGAAACTGGAGTTCCTGCTAAGAGGAAGATTCTTTTGGGTCGGCATGAGAGGAGCTGTAGAAAAATGGTGCAGAGACTGTGGCCCTTGTCACCTGAGGAGGAAGGACCGCACCAGCCAGAAGACACCCTTGAGGTCCATCGTCACCACGCAGCCTCTTGAGCTGGTAGCTCTGAACCACGTCAAATTGGCTCCAAGCCGGTCTGGATACATCTATGCCCTGACAATCGTGGACCACTATTCCCGTTTTCTAGTGGTGGTCCCGGTAAAGGACTTGACAGCCCAAACAGCGGCCAGAGCCTTCCAGCAATACTTCTGCTGTCCACACGGGTATCCGGAACAGGTCCTGACAGACCAGGGTCCAGCGTTCGAGGCTGAAATCTTCCAGGAGTTCTGCAACCTCTATGGCTGTAAGAAGATACGGACAACGCCTTACCACCCCCAAACCAACGGGATGTGTGAGAAGATGAACAATATAGTCATTGTTCTCCTGAAGACGTTGCCCCTGGAGGAACGCAGCCTGTGGCCAGAAAAACTGCCGGACCTGGTAGACATGTACAACAATATCCCGGTGAACGCTACAAACTGCACCCCGGCTTACCTGATGCGAGCCAGACCGGGTAAGCTGCCCGTAGACCTGGAGATGGGAGTCCTAATACCTGAGGACACCTCCCCGGATGCGGACTGGGATACGGAAAGGCAACTGCAGTACAAGAAGGTACAGGAGAGTGTGGAGAAGAGCCTGGCCCAGGTGAGAGAGAAGCAAGAAAGACTCTTCAATCAACACGCCCCTGCTAGTCCCCTAGAACCTGGTGAGCAAGTCCTAAAGCGAAAAAGAAGGCTACATAAGTTGGACGACCAGTGGGAAAGGGAACCCTACACCGTACTGCAGTCTGACCACGACAACCCAAAGGTGTGCGTAATCACCAAGAACGGAGGAGAAACCACTAGTGTCGTCTCCAGAGACCATCTCAAAAGGTGCCCCGAGCAACTCCGTAGTGCAGAAGAGGATCAGAGTGACCTTGAACCCGCAGAGGACAAGGAAGAAATGATCAGCACCGTTCTCGGAGAGTTCCCTCAGTCCTGGACTCGCATAAATGATGCCATAGTCGTACCCGTCCTGCATTTCCTGCAACCGGCACAGCAACAACCAACACCAGAGCCGGAAGGTGAAGAGGAGCAAGCGGTTCCAGAGGCAGAAGAGCCTGTTCTAGCAGCCCAGGAGAGTCAACCCTCTGCTGACAGTGAGCCTGCCATGCCTGCGGTAAGCCAAAGAACCCGCAGACAGCTGCCTGCCCTACCAGTACACCCAGCTGGTAGCTGTACCCCTAACGCTAGTGGGGAAAGCCAGGTTGGTCCACCACCAGACAGTGGGTTAAGGAGGTCAACCAGGAGCACAAAGGGACAGATACCCGCTCGCTGGAGAATATAGAGTGTGCTAAATTGTAAATGACCCTGTTGCCAAATGTTGAATTGTTTGCCAAGTTACCTGCATGTTTATTAATGGCGTGTTTCAGTTTCTTGCAGTTACCGTAAGGACTCACAGGTTATGGACTTTTTATAACCAGGACCTTGTGTGGACTGCATTCTGAGCCTAACCCAGGAATGAACTAAGACTGTGAAGGACTTGGGGTAGGACAGACCCCCACCTGGTAAAGGCTCCCCGTTGTTTTGGTGATATGGACACCCGGTCACAGACCACACTGTGACCTAAAGAACTCAATTTGTGCGTCGTCTGTCTATTAATGTTTCATTGTTGTGCATATTGTCTTTGTTTATTGTTTAGTCCCGGAGTACTAAATTTCACTAGGGGGGAATGTGTCACCCTACCTGGATGCCACAAGTGTAAATAAAGCTGTGTCTGAGAGCAGGGGGGAGGTTCTCTGGTTAGGGGAACATTAGCATGCAATGCCTCCTGTCTCAGGCCAGTAGGGGGAGCAGGCTGCCCCTATAAAAGCTGGTACTGGGGACAGGGTTAGGGAGAACTGGATTGCCTGTCTCAGCTTTGAGACGTGTCCCAGAGTGGAGCAGGGACAGACAGTTGATTGCACCTAAGAGGAAGTGTGGCAGAAGGAGAGAGCCACAAGCCAGAGACAAGAGGCGAAGAGAGCCTGTCTTGGCAGAGAAAGACTTAGCTTTACCAGACTTTGGTGTCTGAGGCTGGAAGGATTCCACATCCCCCAGCAGAGAACCAGTCCGCAAGGGACTGTACATTCCTTGGCCTAAGAAGCCTGGAGGCCCTGCCACAACCGAAGGGACCAGTGAAGCCGTACAAGGCTGGGAGCAGAAAGGAACCCACGTCGCAGGCCATACAGGCGAGAAAGCACGGAAAGCTCGGAAACGTGGGCTGTTACCCTATCAGGAGGAGATAGCCAGAAGGAGCGTAGAAAGCACGGTAGGCCTACACCCTCACCCTGACCAGGGCCAATTTCCCCATTGCTCTCAGACATCCAGGTCCCCTCCTAGCTGGGACTGTTTGTGGGTCAATTTACCTGTTCAAGTAAAGACCCTGGACTGCAACCTGTTGTCTGCGTGATCCTTGCTCCTCCAGCAATATCATCACTGGGACTCTCACTACCATCACTCCCACCATCCACTATACTGCCCTGGGGCCGCACTCTTCCCGTGGGGAGTCACACTACCATAGCTGCACATCTCATCAGCCCCAGCGGTCTGCATGCAGCGGCGGTTCCTAATAACCGCAAATCCACGGGTGGCGTAGTCGGACATAATCATTAACACATAACGGACTACCACTGGCCTGACCACCCTGAGCCACGGAACCGGGTTGCCACTACTACTCCCATCGTTTCCCCCTATTGCCCGGATCCGAGTGCCCCACGGCCCAGGGGGCGAGTCATAACTAAGCGGCTACCTGGTGTTTACTAGAGCTCATGTTGGTGGAGTTAGTCTTGGGCTGCATGTAGCCGCCAGTTACCACCAGTGGACATTCCCCGGTACTGCAGCAGATGACTCCAAGGGTCAAGATCGCAGACACAGACTCGGACACTGCAGATTCTGGATCACAAGATAGGATGGACACTGGTACCGGTTCAGGTACTGCTGGAGCGATTTCAGGCTTGAGTACTGAGTTACTGTGGGACAATAGGAAGGTACTGTGACTGTAGAATTGGGACAAAAATGGGGATGTTGCTATAGAAGCAATTATGTATCCACCATAAAAGGAAGGCTTTAGGCAAAGGCTACTTCTAAAAACAATATTTTAGTGTAAAACCCAAATATACGTACATTTAAAAAGTGAGAAACCACAGAAAAAACAACAAGTGGTGGGTATACCTAGATATTAATATATACATAATGGTAAAATTGTTTGTGAATAAAGACACAGGCTCAATCAAAAGATCAGTGTGTATAAATAAGCACACAGAAGAGACTCTATATATTCATGTGTATCTAGACAATATGCATGCAATTCATCTATATAACAAAAATGAAAATCAAACACTGAGAATATGCATATTAAGCACACATAAGAAGACTAGTTGTATTTATGTATATCCAATAAACCAACAAATATATATGACTGAGCAATAGGTAAAAACAATTAATAAGTATTACACATAATTATCTTGAATGTAGATATCCAGGAGCCCACCTCATTCGACAAGCGTTTCTCCAAGAAAAGCTTTGTCCAGGGGCATCTTGACTGTCCTGTAATAATTTCTCCATTTTCTTTATTGCTAACTTTACTTTAAGGGACATTCATTCACTGGGGATTCTGTTATGTATATATCTAAAATGTTTTTGTTTGTTGGTTTATACAATAAAAGTGTAGGGTAAAAAATGTAAAAGAAATCTAATATGATTTACACAATTATTTTTAATAAGGGGTAAAATTACAAAGTTTGTTTTTACAAGCACTTTGCAATTTTATCCGTTTAATAAAATGAGACAAACGCTTTAAGTTTATAACACAAAATCTTACACTTCCTTCCCTACACATTTCCCTCTTCATGTATATTGAGGGTTTATCAGGGGACTAGGAGGGCCCAAGTAGTGATTGATAGGTTGCTATCACTCCTGTCTAAAGCACACAGCATGGTGCCTGGTTAGGGTAACCCGGATGAGACTCACACATAAAGTCTATGGGTGCGGAAAAAAAAAATCAGATCCCACACGGACCATCAAAATGGCACCCAATTTTTACCAATAGATTTCTATTATAAAACTAGGAAATTGTATACAAGTTTTATGGATGAAACTTGGGCGATTTTTCATCCACACCTCTGCAGGTGCCCTTAAAGTACTTTACTTTGTATGCAAATTAATTCTCTACATTCTCTTCTTTTGTGACACTTTCTTAATAATGGCAGCTTTCTGTAGATGGGGTTGACACCTTAATCTGAGGGAAACTACACTGACTACAGCTCAGGCTGGAGCTTGTAAAAAAATTCTCCTCTGTGACCTTCACCTATGGGCTCATTCAGATGTCAGTTTTTCTCGTACCAGTTTTATCCATGTTTTCCATGGATAGAACTGGTACTTAATATACTCTATAGTGCTGTTCACATGTCCATGTATTTTGTAGATTGAGCAGTCCACACAAAATCACGGAGACAAGTTGGATTTTGAGCGAAGTCTTCAATCAGACTCCCCAATGCAAGTCTATGAGTCCATGAAAAAATTCGACAACACTCAAATGTCATTCACGTGCTTTCCATTTCATAGAATCATAGAATGGTACAGTTGGAGGGGACCTCCTGGGTCATCTGGTCCAACCCCCTGCTCAAAGCAGTATTCACTAAATCATCTCAGGCAGATATCTGTCCAGCCTCTGTTTGAAGACGTCCATTGAAGGGGAACTCACCACCTCTCGTGGCAGCCTGTTCCACTCATTAATCACCCTAACTGTCAAAAAGTTTTTTCTAATATCTAATCTGAGTCTCCTCCCATTCAGTTTCATCCCATTGCTTCTAGTCTTTCCTTGTGCAAATGAGAATAAAGATGATCCTTCTACAATGTGACAGCCCTTGAGATATTTGTAGACAGCTATTAAGTCTCCTCTCAGTCTTCTTTTTTGCAAGCTAAACATTTCCAAATCCTGTAACCGTTCCTCATAGGACATGGTTTGCAGACCGGTCACTATTCTGGTCGCTCTTCTCTGAACTTGCTCCAGTTTGTTGATGTCTTTTGTAAAATGTGGTGCCCAAAACTGGACGCAGTATTCCAGATGAGGTCTGACCAAAGAGGAGTAAAGTCCGATAATGACTTCATGTGATCTAGACTGTATGCTTCTGTTAATACATCCCAGAATTGTATTTGCCTTTTTTGCTGCTGCATCACACTGTTGACTCATGTTCAGTCTACGATCTATAAGTATACCCAAGTCTTTTTCACATGTACTGTTGCTTAGCTCTATTCCTCCCATTCTGTATATGCTTTTTTCATTTTTATTGCCCAGATGTAGTACTTTGCATTTTTCCCTGTTAAAAACCATTCTGTTAGTTACTGCCCACTGCTCCAGTTTATTTAGGTCTTTTTGAATCCTCTCTCTCTCTTCTCTAGTATTAGCTATCCCTCCTAGCTTTGTGTCATCATCAGCAAATTTAATCAGTTTACCCTCAATTCCTTCATCTAAATCATTGATAAAGATGTTGAACAATACGGGTCCCAGGACAGAGCCCTGTGGTACACCACTTGAGACATTCATCCAACTGGATGTGAAGCCATTTACGACCACTCTTTGGCTGAGTGCCCACGTAGCGTTTTTCAAGCGTTTATGCTGCGGAATTTCCGCAGCGGAAACGCTTGTTAAACGCTAGGTAATCCGCACCCCATGGTCCCCAAGGGGATTCCACATGTTCTATGCACATGCTGAGGATTTTTCCGCAGCGTTTATGCTGCGTACAAAAATCCGCAGCATGTCATTTAATTTTGAGGAAGCGCAGCGGAACTCCCGCCATTGACTTGCATTGAGACGCATAGAAACCGCGACTGTACATTTTTACAAGCGGCTTCTATGCGTCTCTATGTGCGGATGGTACCCAGTTCTGGAGGAGAGGAAACTCTCATCCAGACCTGGGTACCATTCTACCTGTAAAAAAAGAATAAAATAACAAATAAAGTGTATACTCACCTGTCCGGCGTCATCTCTCTGAATGCCGGCATCGCTTGAGGACCTGCGGTGACGTCACAGTCATGTGACCGCAGGCCCTTCACCGCTCTGTCTCGCGATATGCCGGCAGCCGGGAACCAGACAGGAACGAGCGTTGCAGCCATGCCGGGGCCTCGGGGGTGAGTATAGCTTTATTTGTTTTCATTTTTACGGTTCACACTGTATAAATCTATGCCGTTTGCATGGATTTATACAGTGTGACCTAGTTGTCAAGCACTTTCCAAGTGATGCTATCGCCTGGAAAGCGCTTGTCAATCTGCATGCGGAAACGCATGTGAATCCGCATGTGGATCCGCATGTATTCTGCAGGAAAAACGCATGCACAATCTGCATGCGTTTTTTCTGCCAGGGAGATGCAGAAATGCTGCAGAAATTTTCTGCTTCATTTCTGCATCGTGGGCACATAGCCTTTGAGTCCGATTACTAAGCCAGTTATGAATCCACCTAACAGTTGCCTTGTCCATTCCATACTTGGTAATTTTTTCAATAAGGACGGTGTGAGATACTTTGTCAAATGCTTTGCTGAAGTCAAGATATACTATATCTACAGCATTTCCCTGATCCACCCAGTCAGTGATTCTGTCATAGAAGGAAATTAAGTTAGTCTGACTTGACTTGTTAGTTACAAACCCATGCTGACTCTGGTTAATAACTTCATTCTTATCCAGGTACTTACATACATGTTGTTTAATAATTTGTTCAAAGATCTTTCCTGGTATAGAAGTCAGACTCACCGGCCTATAGTTCCCTGGGTCCACCTACTTCCCCTTTTTGAAGACAGGAACAACATGTGCTCTTCTCCAGTCTTCTAGGACTTCTGTTCTCCAAGAATTTTCAAAGATTATGGAGAGTGGTTCTAAAATTTCTTCTATGATCTCCTTCAGTACTCTGGGGTGTAATTCATCTGGACCTGGAGACTTGAACTCATTTATGTTAGCTAAATATTCCCTCACAATCTCTCTGATTACAGATAACTTGGATTCTTCTATTCCTTTAATAGGACAGTGAAGATCAGTTGATGTTACATTTTCTTTCTGAGAGAAAACAGATGCAAAATAGGAATTAAAAAGTTCGGTCTTCTCAACATCCTTTCTTGCCATTTCACCATTTTCATCCTGTAAAAATCCTATAGCATCTTTGACTTTTCTTTTACTTTTGATGTGGCACCCCAGGGGGTCTGGTTGCCACAGTGGTAGCAATACCATGTCTGAGAGCAGGCAGGAGTTTCCTGGTCAGGAGTGCTTTACATGCCAGCCATATGGGTGAGCACCACACGGTATACTCAGGGACGTGGGCTACCACACGACTACAGCAGGGTAGCCAAAAAGAGTACAGTCAGAACGGCAGGCCTACAACTCCACCTGGCCAGCGGAACTCTTAGTTTGCTCTCAGACCGGCCAGGCCTCCACTGCTAGCCAGTACTCCCAGCAGTACCTTAGTAATTGCCATCAGTAAAGGCCCTGAACTGCACTGCCAAGACTCTGAGTCGTTACTACTGCCCCCGTGCACAACCACCACCATCATTCACCTGCGCTGCCCTGAAGCTACACTCTTCCTGTGGGGAGTTATACTACACTTGCTGCGCATATCATCAGCTTCAGTGGACTGCTCTGCAGCGGTGGTTCTCCATAACCGCAATCCACAGGTGGCGTAGTCGGACTATCTATAACCTATACACATAGACTGCCACTGGTTTGACCGCCCTGGGTCACGGATCGGGTCGCCACCACGGTGACTACAACCCCCAGCATCCAACAAGGCCCGGTTCCGGGTTCCCCCGCACTGCCCAGGGGCGCGTCAACTTTGGCGTAGTCGGCAGGATTGCGTGCCCGCTACCACCGGGTACTGCGCGCCTTCACAGACTGTGTCGCATACCGTGGTGAAGATTTTCCCGCCATCTGCTGCCGTTTTCCCACCATCTTCCGCCATTTTCGCGTCGCCGCGCAGGAAGAAGAGGGGCGGAACCGCTTAAAATGCGCTAAGTCCAAAGCCCCGCCCCACGCACTGATGCAACGCCAGGTTCTGGAAGGAGCCACAGTGCGCGCTGACGTCAGACGCGTGCGACGCCAGGTCCTACAAGGAGACCATCGCCTGCGGAACTGCGGCCTACAGAGGAAAGGTAGGCCACGGTTCACTAGGGGGGGAGGAAGACGCCGGATATGGAGGGAACTTCCACCGCCAGCGCGGCCGCTGCCGCAGTGATGCCATTCACAATGCCCTATATCCCAGGAGCGACGTGGCTGCCCCAGTACTCAGGGGAGTCGCACACCCTGAGTGACTTCAAAGAGAGACTAAATAGCCTGTTAAAAGTATACCCCCTGTCCGAGGAGCAGAAAGTGAGCATCCTGATAGCCCAATTGATCGGCGCAGCCCAAAGAGAAGTGAAATCCTGGTCAGTCAGAGAGAAGGGGATTGTAAAGGAGATACTGGCCCGTCTAAAGGACACTTTCGATACCCGCACCACCCCAGAAATCAAAATGAAATTTTATGGGTGCAAACAACGGGCACAGGACAGTATTCGGGACTATGCTTTGAACTTACAGGAGGCGCTGAGAGCCATTAGGCAGGTGGACCCTGACAGTGTACTTGATGAAAATAGACTGTTAACAGAGCAGTTTATTGAAGGTCTACTGTCCAGCGCCCACCGAACCCAGTTGCGCATAATGGCCCTGCAGAACCCTGACTTAGACTTTGCCCGATTTAAGGACAGAGCCATCCGGGTGCTCCGAGAACCAGCACCAGGTGGCGCCACAGCTCACAGGCGCCCAGCTATCACTTACCACCAGGAGGTGGCCCCCTCGTCTGCAGAGCCTGTAGGAGCTGAGGCACAGGCTCTGGACAATGCCCCATCTGCAGACCTACGCCATCAGGTCCAAGAACTAACTAAAAGTGTAGCCGCGCTAACCAGAACTGTACAGTCTTTGCAGATTTCTCCCCAAGGAAAGATCCAGCTGGCTTCCAGCCCGGAGGATGTCCCGTGGCGCAGACAGAAGAGGATTCCACCATCGAGAGGGAGGAACAGCGACCGCTATGACCAGGACGGACAACCCATCTGCCGCCGCTGCAACCAGCCAGGACATTATGCAAGGTACTGTCATTTAAACGGGCAAAACCTGGGGCAGATGGACAACCCCCAGGCATAAGACCACCAGGCCCACCAAGCTGGCGAGACAAATATGTGGGAGGACGACCGGTCCTACCTGTCGTGCTGGACAGCTTTCCAATGAGCGCGTTGCTGGACACTGGATCCCAGGTGACCACCATCCCCTACATTCTTTTTAAGCAGTACTGAAATGACTCTGATATTACCCGCCGTCCAGATGAACATTTGAGCATTTATGCCAGCAATGTTCAACCCGTGCCTCAGGTGGGGTTCCAGGAAGTGACCATAAAAGTTGGCAAAGTCGAACTGCCAGCACAAGGACTGATTATTGTTGACATTGATCGCTGAGAATGTCATCCCATGATAACTTTAGGCACTAATGTTATTGAAAATTGTCTTGCACAGATAATTGTCTTATTGCAGAAGGTTGCGGAAACCGCCAGTTCCAGCCAGCAACGGGTTCTACAAAGGAAGATCAGAGCCCTGATGAAAAGGCAACAGGTAGAACTATCTGGTGGTGAAATTGGTAATGTGAGGATGAGTGACCCATTCCCTATCGCCATGCCCCCAAAAAGTGAAATGATGATTTGATGCCGGGCAGCTATAGGCCTAAGGGGTAGAGATTACCAAGCCATGGTGGAACCCATCTACTCAGACAGTAGGCCCACCATTTTGACAGCCCGGGGGGTGGTTGATGTCCGCCATGGGAGGGTACCTATCCGCATCCTGAACATTGGGGAAAGAGAGGTACATTTACCCCGCTATGCCACCCTAGCCAAACTGTTCACCGTCAACCAAGACTCTGTAAAAGCAGTGGAACCCTTGCCTCCATCTCAACCAGAGGAGGATAACGGCTCCAAGAAACAAATAGAGGACTGGTGTCAGAGGCTGCATGTAGATACTGACTCCACTCCCCCACACCAAAAACAGGGAGTCTACCGGGTGGTTCAGGAGTACGAAAGAGTCTTTAGTAAACATCCACTTGACTTTGGCGAGTAAACGGGGTAGAACACCATATCCCTACTGGAGGCCATCCACCCATCAAGGAAAGGTACCGGCCTTTTCCCCCTGCACACTACCAAAATGCCAAGGGAATGTTACGAGAAATGAAGGAGGCTGGGGTAATAAGAGACAGCTGTAGCCCCTGGGCGGCTCCACTAGTTATTGTAAAGAAGAAAGATGGCACCATGAGAATGTGTGTAGATTACAGGAAGGTCAACCGCATAACACACAAAGATGCGTACCCGTTACCTAGAATAGAAGAGTCCTTAGCTGCATTAAAAACTGCTAACTTCTTTTCCACTTTGGACCTTACTAGTGAGTACTGGCAGGTTCCTGCAGCAGAGGCAGACAAGGAGAAGACTGCATTCACCACCCCGATGGGCCTCAGCGAATTTAACTGTATGCCGTTCGGACTCTGCAATGCCCCAGGGACCTCCCAGCGGCTGATGGAGTGCTGTTTGGGACATCGGAATTTCGAGACGGTCCTGCTATACCTGGACGATGTCAAAACATACGAGGATCATCTGAAGCACCTGGCAGAAGTGTTTAACCCCCTGGCAGGCTTTGGTCTAAAGGTGAAGCCTTCAAAATGCCATCTACTGAAACCAAAGGTACAGTACCTGGGACATGTGGTGAGTGCTGACAGAGTGGCTCCCGACCCTGATAAGATTACAGTGATTAAGGACTGGCCGAGACCCTCCAGCATAAAGAAAGTGCGGCAGTTCCTCGGGTTGGTAGGCTACTACCGAAGATTCATCCCCGGTTTCACCAAAATGGCAGCTCCTATGCAGGACCTCCTGATAGGCCAGTCCAGGAGGGCCAAAAACCAGAAGCCGCCCTTCAGATGGGACAAGCTGGAGGATGAGTCTTTCCGCCAGCTGAAGATGGCCCTCACGGGAGATGAAATTCTGGCGTACCCTGATTACGACCAGCCTTTTATTCTCCACACGGACGCGAGCAACATCGGGCTAGGGGTGGTGCTGTCCCAGATCCAACAGGGCAGAGAACGGGTAATCGCTTATGCCAGCAGGAAGCTCCGGCCTACAGAGAGAAACCCTGAAAATTATAGCTCCTTCAAGCTAGCGTTCCTGGCAGTGGTGTGGGCAGTTACAGAACGCTTTAAACATTACCTTGCCTCTTCCAAGTTCACCGTGTACATGGACAACAACCCGTTGACACACCTGGACACTGCAAAACTTGGTGCCCTGGAGCAGAGATGGATGGCCCGCCTATCCAACTATGAATTCACCATCGTAGACCACTACTCCAGGTTCCTGGTGGTAGTGCTAGTCAAGGACCAAACGGCTCAGACGGCGGCCAAAGCGTTCCAGCAGCATTTCTGCCGTCCACACGGGTACCCGGAACGTGTGCTGACTGATCAAGGTCCAGCCTTCGAAGCGGAGGTCTTTCAGGAATTCTGCAACCTGTATGGCTGCAAGAAGATAAGGACAATGCCCTATCACCCCCAAACCAACGGGCTGTGTGAAAAGATGAACCAGGTAGTGATAGACCTGCTGAAGACATTGCCCCTGGAAGAACGCAGTCTGTGGCCTGAAAAGTTGCCAGACCTAGTGGACCTGTACAACCACATCCCGGTGAATTCCACCAACTGCACGCCAGCTTACCTGATGAGAGCAAGGACTGGTAAACTGCCCATTGACCTGGATATGGGAGTCCTGACACCAGAGGATGCCTCACCAGATGCAGACTGGGATACTGAACGACAACAGCAGTACCGCAAAGTACAGGAAAGTGTTGAGAGGAGTCTGTCTCAAGCAAGACAAAGGCAAGAGAGGGCCTACAATCAACATGCACCTGCTGTTCCCCTGGCACCTGGAGAGCAAGTCCTAAAGAGAAAAAGGCGGCTCCATAAGTTGGATGACCAGTGGTAGAAAGAACCGTACACCGTACTACCATCAAGTCACGAAAACCCTAAGGTGTACCTTATAAGTAAGGATGGAGGGGAGACGACAGCAACAGTCTCCAGAGACCACCTGAAGAAATGTCCCGAGCAGCTGCAAAGTGCTGAAGAAGACCAAGATAGCCCTCAACCCGCAGAGGAAAGGGAAGAGATGGTCAGTACAGTACTCAGAGAATTTCCCCGGTCCTGGACACAAGTAAATAATGCCATTGTTGTGCCCGTCCTTACATTTCTCCAGCCAACCCCTCAAGAGCCTACAGAGGATTCAGTAGAGTTGGAAGAGCAATTGGCCCCGGAGGCAGAAGATTCCTCGACAGCAGACCAGGAGAATCAACCCTCTGCTAGTAGCAAACCTGTCGTGCCCATGGTAAGTCAAAGGACACGTAGGAAGCTGCCCAACCTACCAGTAACACCTCAAAATACCTGTAGTGCAGACACTAGTGAGCCCACTACACAAGGGGTAGAAACAAGGGACCCAGAAAGGACACAAACAGGCAGTGTGTTGCGTAGGTCCACCAGGAGCACCAAGGGTCAAATACCTGCCCGCTGGAGAATTTAAATGTGATATATATACCTGTGTATTGCCACTGTTGAAATGTTAAATGTTTGTTGCCTGAGTACTAATTGTGTTATTCTAGTTACCCGACAGGGTTCATGGACTGGCAGGTTATGGACAATGAATAACCGGAACTGTACCTTGTAAATAGTTGCACCTGTAAAGTGCCCTTTTAGTGCCAGACCACAGAACAAAAACCCGTGGAGGTGGCTGAAGACGTGGTCCAACTCCAGATCATCAATGCCCTGTAGCCACCCCAGGGCCTACGTTGAGGCTGGAGACACCATGAACCGGACACCGGAGTCCGAGGCTGTGGGGATTATATGCCCAGCAGCAGAAACCGCACGGCAGGGGATTTCAGGTCCTCTGGCCATAGGAAGCCCTGAGGCTCAGCCACACGAAGGGGACCGGTACCGCCACAGAGGAGCGAGGAATACCAAGGGCCCAAGTCGCCAGCCATACGGGTGAGCACCACACGGTATACTCAGGGACGTGGGCTACCACACGACTACAGCAGGGTAGCCAGAAAGAGTACAGTCAGAACGGCAGGCCTACAACTCCACCTGGCCAGCGGAACTCTTAGTTTGCTCTCAGACCGGCCAGGCCTCCACTGCTAGCCAGTACTCCCAGCGGGACCTTAATAATTGCCATCAGTAAAGGCCCTGAACTGCACTGCCAAGACACTGAGTCGTTACTACTGCCCCCGTGCACAACCACCACCATCATTCACCTGCGCTGCCCTGAAGCTACACTCTTCCTGTGGGGAGTTATACTACACTTGCTGCGCATATCATCAGCTTCAGTGGACTGCTCTGCAGCGGCAGTTCTCCATAACCGCAATCCACAGGTGGCGTAGTCGGACTATCTATAACCTATACACATAGACTGCCATTGGTTTGACCGCCCTTGGTCACGGACCGGGTCGCCGCCACGGTGACTACAACCCCCAGCATCCAACAAGGCCCGGTTCCGGGTTCCCCCGCACTGCCCAGGGGGCGCGTCATTGACATACCCCCAAAATCTTTTTTTATTGCTTTTGACATCTCTTGCAAGCCTTAATTCATTGTCAGCTTTAGCTAACCTGATACGTGCCCTGCAGGATCTGCAGACTGCATTATAATCTTCTTTAGATATGCCTCCCTCTTTCCATTTAATAAACATTTCTTTCTTTCTTTTTAGCATGTGTTTAAGTTCTGTGTTCATCCATCCTGGTTTCCTTAAATTCTTCCCATTCTTCCTACTTTTCGGGATTGTTAACGATTGTGCTTTGAGAATCTCATTTTTAAAAATTTCCCATCCTTCCTGGACATTTTTGTCCTTAAAGACATCCAGCCATTGGATCCATCCTATTCTCTTTCTGAGTTGCTTAAAATCTGCCTTTCTGAAATCTAACCTTGAAGTTTGAGTCTTCACATGTCTTCCTCCTCTAGTTATCCAAAATTCTATAATAGCATGATCACTGCCTCCTAGGGTTCCAGCCACTTTTACCTCCTCAACCATTTCCTCCCTGTTTATAAGGACTAGATCCAAAGTAGCAGATCCCCTTGTTTTCTCCCCTACCTTTTGGAAGATAAAGTTGTCAGCAAGAGAGGATAAGAATTTGCTTGACCTGTTAGCTTTACTTGAGAGAGATTCCCAACAAATGTCTGGATAGTTGAAATCTCCCATGACCACTACGTCATATTTTTTGGAGAACTTGGTCATTTGATACATAAAGAGTTCATCCATACCTTCAGCTTGCCCAGGTGGCCTGTAGTAAATGCCTACAATGGTGTCCTTTCCATTGTTCTCTCCTTGTATTCTTACCCAAACAGTTTCCACAGAACTCCCAGTCTCTGCTTCAATCTCTGTACAGATATACGCTTTTCTAACATACAATGCGACACCTCCTCCTCATTTATCAAGTCTGTTTCTTGCAAATAAGTTGTATCCTTTTAGCCTTGTATTCCAATCATGTGTATCGTCCCACCAAGTTTCAGTGATTCCAATGACATCATATTCCTTTTCCTGCATTAGTAGTTCCAATTCTCCTTGTTTGTTGCCCATGCTTTGTGCGTTTGTATAAAAACATTTTAGTTTGTGATTGGTTTCTCTTCCTCCCATATTTTTATTATTTACATTTTTTTGTCTTTGCTCTTCCTTTCCACTTCCAGTAGCAGAGATCTCAATAGTATTTGTCAGCTGTATATCTTTTTCTGGCCTTTTGCTTCCCTTCCCACATTGTTCTAGTTTAAAGCTCTCCTGATGAGTGTAGCAAGGCGACTTCCAAATACATGTTTTCCAGTCTTCGTAAGGTGCACCCCATCTCTAGCAAGTAGTCCATCATATAGGTAATTCATTCCGTGATCCAGAAATCCAAATCCTTGTTAACGGCACCATCGACGTAGCCAGTTGTTCACCTGTAGAATCTTATTCCACCTCATTGTTCCATGGCCATCCACTGGGAGGATGGATGAGAAGACCACCTGCGCTCCCAATTCTTTCACTTTCTTGCCTAAGTCTTCAAAGTCACTGCAGATGGTTTCCAGGTCCTTTCTTGCGGTGTCATTTGTTCCCACATGTATTAGCAGGAATGGGTAGTGATCTGTAGGTCTGAAGAGTCTTGATATCCTGTCAGACACAACTTTAATTTTTGCTCCTGGAAGACAGCACATTTCTCTTGAGGTTATGTCTGGTCTGCAGATAGTGGCCTCTGTTCCTCTCAACAGGGAATCCCCCATGACCACCACTCTCCATTTTTTCTTCACAACATTTTTCTTTCTCCATCCGGGAGGATTCTGAGGGCTTACAAGGTTATTCAATGTGGGCAAAGTCTTATCTTGCTGTATTTCTTCATGGTTCTCCTGCATGAGAGCCTGGTACTGGTTCCTGAGCAGTATAGGTGCTGACTGCCTCTCGATCCTCCTGCTTCTCTGGGCCACATGCTTCCATTCCTCTGTTTCGTCAGGTGCAGCTCGAATTTCTTCTCTTTCTGTATCATGGACTGTTTATTATGAGAGACTTGATATACCTCTATCAGCTTTTTTTTCAACCCAGAAAAACAGATGTACCTCTGACCAAACTCTGATGGTAAAAACTGACACGCTGACCAAAATCTGATAAAAGACACTGATGAAACTTGGACCATTTTTTGCAAACAAGAAAAAACACTGACAATGTGAATGAGCTATACGTATCTACTGAGTGCTACTTATCACCACTTCTTAGCTAGCTATTAGGAGGACATTTATCTTTATTGATTACAGGAGCTGAAGTTTGATTGTTCCAAATTTCAACACCTCACACTTGATAGGGTGCTAAACTATAAGGTTCAAAAAAGTTTTTCTTTTTTCAATGATATAATGGGATTTTTAGAATTACAGTACCATATTTGGGTTTCAGGTTTCATGACCCATATTGTACTAGTGGTTGTTTGGGAATCATAATGGACATAACAGGTTCTATTTAAATCCATTTTCTCATATCAGATGCAAGTTAGACACGCTGAACTACACTTCTAACAAAACATCCTGTTTCCAATGCAGTAAACATTTAAGCATTGCACCCTCCAATATCTCTGATGTGTTAAAAGAGGCTGCTCTTTCTAATTATGCACAGTATGTAATGTAGTGCAAGTGTATTAAAATACCTTTCGATTGCTGTCTCTGTTGGCTCACATTGCAACTTTGCCTCCTTCACTGTGTGGGCCGTGTTCCTTTTCAACAAGACTCCATAGGCTTACATTGAGAAATTGAATTCCGTTTCACACATAAACCCCTGTATGAGCAGGTTGGTCTTATTTTAGGTCACATGGGCCAGAACAGGACCGAAGTAGTGCTGGAAATTGGAGGTGATTGGTAAGTATTCTAATACATTTGCACTGAAGATATTTTACACAGAACAGAAGTACAAAGCTATTAACTCCAGTTAATATTTCTACACTTTTCTGCTGTGTAATATATTTTCAGTGCTTATTTAGGCTACACACTCCGACTTGCAATCCTTTGAACTCAGGTCATGTTACCCTGATAATAATCACAGGTCCTTCTACACTTCTATGTTGTGCCTGCTTATGATTGGTCAGAGTCATACAGGAGGCAGAAGTACACACCCCCAGTGAAAGCTATCTAATAACACCCACTTGGAATTAACTAAAGTTAACTCATTAGGTGCCAAATATTTGATTGCAAATATTTCTGCAATAGGGAGGCGAAATAAAAAAAAACAACTTTTTATTCCACTCTGCATCCGCTATTACAGTGTATCCAATTCAATGTGAAAAAAAATAGTGAAAGGAGAGTGGCAGACTTGGACTGACACGTAGAGGAATAGGTGAATTCCCCGATGAGTCTGATGTGCCCCCTGGGCCGTGGGGTACTCGGTAGCCGGGCCGGTCGGTGCTGGGCCGGTTGGTGCTGGGGATGTCACAGTGGAAGTGACCCGGTCTGTGACCCAGGGCGGTCAATAAAAGGGGAAAAGTAAAAGGGGAATAAAGTTTTTATAGAGATAATGTTCATGACGCCACCTATGGTATGCGGCTATATGGGGCCGCCGCTGCGGTGCAGCTCATCTGGAGCTGATGGTGACGCAGCAGAGTTGGTTCATCTCTCCACTGGCAGAGCTTAGCTCCAGGGCAGGATATAGTGATGCTATGAGGTAGATGTTGTTGGTGCAGTGTAGTGCAGGTGATGGCGCAGATAATGACCAGTCCACAACTTAATGGCGGTTTCCTCTTATCTTTACTTGCGGTTGTTAAGTTGACCGGGGCATGGGTACTAGCTGGTAGTAGAGGTCCGGGCGGCTTGGAAGCAAGTTGGGAATTCACCTCGCCAGGTGAAGTTGTAGGCCTTCCCTTTGCGCTAATCTCTTCGGCCCTGCTGCTTGTAGCTATGCTGTAGCCCTCGTCCCTGAGTAAAATGTCTTTTCCTCACCCGTATGGCAGTCAGCTCGAACTTTCCATAAGTGTCACTCCCACGTGGTGGTGCTGGGCCCTATGGTGCTGCTGTGTCGCCGGGCGTCAGATGGGGCCAGGAGACCTGCAGTCTCCTGCCCTCCAGATTCTGCTGCTGGGCCTTCAGTGCCCCACAACCTCGGACTCCGGTGTCCGGTTCTTCTGCACATCTCTTCTCTGGGGTGAGCTTGTACACAGCTCCCTTCCCCAGGTCCTTCCTCGTCGCTGTCCTGTCTTCAACTCCTCTCAGCTCACTCTAACTAACCCCGCCTCCAGATTCCAGTTGCTAAGGGGAAGAGCTCCCCTTTCTGGTCTGGAGCCAGGAAAGTGTTGTATGCTGGTATACCTGATTAGGGGACCCCTCCTTGCTTCCAGGCATGGCATCACCCCTTGTGAGGGAGGCAATGCCACTGTGGCAACCGGACCCCTGGGGTGCCACAGGTCCCTGTGCAGGAATGGGCCCCCAACTCTTACATGAGTACTGTTTGGCACCTACATGAGCAGTGTTTGGCACAGTATACCTAGTGCCACATGTACAGATAAGGGCAACATCTCATCATTCATTTACCAAGCTACACAGTTTATTATTTTATAGAATCATAGACAAATTTGTAAATGAGGGTAATGTTAAATTAGCATATTGCCAAAAAATGGGCCCTCAAAATTAATGTTACTGGTGGGCCCTTGGCCGCCCAGTCACTGTGTGTATGGACCAAAATTGTCCTAGCTGGAGGCAATGGAAATGAACTTTCAAATAAGGTCTCTTATCAGAAAATGTTTTAAAGGCAGTGGAAAATGTCCACTACTTGGTGATTGCACTACAATTCTCTAAAAGCATACACAATTCTGTTGATTGAGGTCCTGTGAAAGAGGCACTAGCATGTATGGGAACAAGAAAGATAAGTAATGATATTGATGGCTGTAAATGGTGAGAATCTATGTACATTATATGTTGACATTATACATGCCACAGAAGATTTAAAAAAATAGCTCTCAGCAGCACCAATAATTAAGCATGCATATTAGTTTTTGCATCAAGGACATTGTTCATAAGGGGTTAAGCAGCATTATATATTGTATTTACAAATACAAATTAAATCCCATTCAACTATATCTATACTTTTACTTTTCCCCTGAAACAAAAATACAAACAATTGTTGGTCTACTATAAAAAAAAATCCGAAATGAATAAAGAACTGTAAAAATCCATCAAAACTGTGTTTGTCTCATTAAAACTGTTTTGAATTTACAACACACCGGAATGTAGATGTCATCCAGCTGTGCAACAATGACAATGCTGTCTCTCCAAGGATTCTGTTTCCTTCACTGGGGCTCTCTTCTCTCTTTCTCACCTCGATGGGATTGCCATCAATTTCTTCTCATCAGCAGCAGTTACAGTAAATGGATTCATTTGTGGGCATCGGGAGCTGAGAGACAAAGGTGACATTATAATTAAGGTTTTTAATTCTATGCCTGAACAGTTAAGTCCAGTATTCATGATAATTAGCCGTCTGTAATGAAAGATCTTTAGTCGTTATTTATTCTTTTGTTTCCTGTAATTGTTCATTTTTGCTGGCTGTATTTGTGCTTCACTTTTACATTTTCTTCACCAGTTATATTCTCCTATCCTTTTGGGTAGTTTTAAAATTATTTTTACCTTTTCTGTAGATTCAATTTATCATAAAAATACATAAAAAAAAATAATAACATTGCTTAACACTTTTATTTATACTGGGCTAGGAATTGATGTATCTTTATTGCTTATAACTAACAAGAATAGACAATTTCTATTAATCCATTCACATTTAAAAGGATGGTCTCAAAAATAACGTTTATCACTCATCCTTGGGATAAATAATAAATGCATGTTCTCTGGGACTTTGGCTGCTGAGACCCTTACTGATTCCTGGAAAGGGGGACCCAAAGTTACCATTGTTCAATTAACTGATTAAGTGTTTATAGGAGTTGTGAACAATGAATTGAGCAGTGGTTGCACATGTTCACTGAAGCTTCATTCACACAGGGGACTTTGAACCCCCAGTTCACAAGATCAGTTTGAGTCCTTGGACCCCCAGACATTATACATTTCTCATCACTCCTGTGGATAAGTGATATTTGCTGTTTATGGGAAAATCACATTAAACCATTTAAATCATGAATTGAATTTCAAAATTGATCTATAGTCAATAAAAAATGGGTGAATTTAACATAAAGTAAGGAAAAACATATGAAATTAATTTTCAGGTATGGCTACACATAGACTCTAAGGGCTATGTTCTGCACGTTTTTGCAGAACGCTTATGGAGGGCAGAATATAATTGACAAATGTTTAGGTGTTAAAGATGTGCAAAGACAGATAGATAGACAAATATGGGGTAGATAGATAGCTAGATAGTTATCCGTGAGATATATAATTAGTGCCTTGTGTGTGTAGTGTAGTGTACTGTACTTGTATTAAATTAAAACAAAATGATGTGGGGTCACCCCTTTTTTGGATAACCAACAAAGGTAAAGCAGACAGCTGCGGATGATATGATCAAGCTTGGAAGGTCCCTGGTTATTGTACCCTTCCCAGCCTAAAAATACCAGCCTGCAGAAGCCCCAGAATAAAAACTCCCCCACACTATCCCTGGTTCACCAATTTATTGGAAAAAAAAAATCAATGCAGGTCCGAAGTAATCCACCAAATCCAATGCAGTCCAGAAAGGAAAACCTGAAAAACAGAAAAAGACAGAAATAAACACAAGAGACTGTCCCTTGTTTACCAATTCATTACCAAAAATGTTCCCACACAGGTCCAATATAGTGTGTGTTCTCCGAATCCTTGTCCAGCTTCTGTGAATAGCAGTAAAATTACTGCTATTTTCACAGATGCTGGGTAGTGATGACAACGCTCATCAGAGCCGTTGGGTCTCGCTGAGCGCAGTGTGAGCTGGCGGCTCTGATGAGCATTGTCGACACTACCCGGCGTCTGTGGGTGTCTGTGGTAACTTTACTGCTTTCACATATGCTGGAGCGGGATTTGGGGAACGTGGATTACATTGGAGCTTCATGGGAACATTTTTACTTATAAATTGGTGAACGAGGGACTGTCTCTTGTGTTTATTTCTCTCTTTTTATGTTTTTAAGGTATCAATCTCTGGACTACATCTGATTCGGTGGATTACTTTCGGACCTGCATGGGATTTTTTCCACCAATAAATTGGTGAATCAGGGATAGTGTGGGAGTGTCTTTATTCAAATAAAGTTTTGTTTATGACTATGGCTCCTCGCCCCCAAAAGAAATTCAGCAAATTCTGCACTCCCAAATTCAAATACCGCTCCTCCCTTCTGAGCTCCACAGTGTGCCTAAATCGCAGTTAGCGTCCACATGTTTGGCATTTCTGTAGTGATGAGAGCCCACCTAAGTTAAAGGTACCTGTCTCCAGAAGCATGAGCTGGGCACAGCGTACTTGTCACTACAACGTACTGGGCACTACAGCGTACTGGTCACTACAATGGCAGTTTGCAATTTTCACTCAGCAACATCCGCTGCTGCTTGTTTCTGGAAAACACCCATGGAGTCAAAATGGTCACTACACCTGTAGATAAATTCCCAAAGGGGTATAATTTCCAAAATGTGGTCAATTGAGGGGGGATTCTGCTATTCTAGCATTTAGGAGCTCTGTCTTTGGAGTGTGCATACTATTCTAGAAAAATCTGCGCTCCAGGAGGCAAATAGCGGTCCATCCCTCCTGAGTCTCGCCAAGTGGCTAAGCAGTACTGTATAGCCGCTAGTGCTGAGCGAGCATGCTCGACACTGCTCGGTACTCGCCCGAGCATCTCACTACTCGGGATGTTTGGCGAGCACCGAGCATTTCCGGGTTACTCGGGCGGGAGCTCAGGTCTCTGCCCTGCACGTCTGGCGCGCTTTACAGAGCCAATGAACATGCAGGGATTGCCAGCCAGTCACTGTAATGCCGAAGCCATGTTGTTTGTGGGCTTTACAGTGATTGGCTGGCCGCACAGCGTCGCCTCGAGTATTTTAAACCGGGAGCCGCCATCTTGGACACAGTCGCTCCGGATCAGACAGGGTAGGGTCAGTGCTGCTGAGCTAGGGAGAGATTTATACTCCGAAATTGTTAGTGTAGGGTCTCTAAAGCCTGCCAAATAAAACAAACAGTCCTTCTCAGGACTAATATCCATCCCAGATATCAGGCAGGCAGGCAGGCTGTATAAGAGATGCAGTGGTTATACCAGCAAACGCTGCATTACAGTCCTGTGTGCTCCTGTTGGTCAAATTGCTAGACTTATCCCCCGGTGTCAGGGGCCAGGAAAAATTATTATTTTTTTCATCTAAATTCTGTATTTTTGTTTTCCTCAGTCAGACTGTCAAAATACGCGTCTTATTAACCTTTTGGTATCCCCCCCCCCCCAAAAAAAAATTGAGTGTGTCTGTGACTGTTCAGACCCCAATATATCTGTTTAAAAGAGACTGGTGTAGGCCAGAAAAATATAACTGTGGTTTTGCAGTTTCACGGGTGAAATCTCTGTGTTATCCTGTTTTTGGCATTTTTTGCCGTAAAAAAAACTGTAATAGTGTCTCCCTGACTGGTCAGACACCAATATATCTGTTTAAAAGAGTCTGGTGTAGGCCAGAAAAATATAACTGTGGTTTTGCAGTTCCATGGTTCAAATCTCTGTATTATCCAGCTTTTGGTATTTTTTCCGTAAAGAAAAACAGTAATAGTGTCTCCCTGATTGTTCAGACACAAATATATCTGTTTGAAAGATTCTGGTGTAGGCCAGAAAAATATAACTGTGGTTTTGCAGTTCCACGGTTCAAATCTCTGCATTATCCAGCTTTTGGTATTTTTTCCATAAAGAAAAACAGTAATAGTGTCTCCCTGATTGTTCAGAAACAAATATATCTGTTTGAAAGATTCTGGTGTAGGCCAGAAAAATATAACTGTGGTTTTGCAGTTCCACGTTTCAAATCTCTGCATTATCCAGCTTTTGGTATTTTTTCTGTAAAGAAAAACAGTAATAGTGTCTCCCTGATTGTTCAGACACCAATATATCTGTTTAAAAGAGTCTGGTGTAGGCCAGAAAAATATAACTGTGGTTTTGCAGTTCCATGGTTCAAATCTCTGTATTATCCAGCTTTTGGTATTTTTTCCGTAAAGAAAAACAGTAATAGTGTCTCCCTGATTGTTCAGACACAAATATATCTGTTTGAAAGATTATGGTGTAGGCCAGAAAAATATAACTGTGGTTTTGCAGTTCCACGGTTCAAATCTCTGCATTATCCAGCTTTTGGTATTTTTTCCATAAAGAAAAACAGTAATAGTGTCTCCCTGATTGTTCAGAAACAAATATATCTGTTTGAAAGATTCTGGTGTAGGCCAGAAAAATATAACTGTGGTTTTGCAGTTCCACGTTTCAAATCTCTGTATTATCCAGCTTTTGGTATTTTTTCTGTAAAGAAAAACAGTAATAGTGTCTCCCTGATTGTTCAGACACAAATATATCTGTTTGAAAGATTCTGGTGTAGGCCAGTAAAATATAACTGTTGTTTTGCAGTTCCACGGTTCAAATCTCTGTATTATCCAGCTTTTGGTATTTTTTCCGTAAAAAAAAACAGTAATAGTGTCTCCCTGATTGTTCAGACAGAAATATATCTGCTTAAAAGATTCTGGTGTAGGCCAGAAAAATATAACTGTGGTTTTGCAGTTCCACGGGTCAAATCTCTGTATTATCCTGTTTTTGGAATTTTTTTGCCGTAAAAAAAACCGTAATAGTGTCTCCCTGACTGGTCAGACACAAATATATCTGTTTAAAAGATTCTGGTGGAGGCCAGAAAAATATAACTGTGGTTTTGCAGTTCCACGGTTCAAATCACTGTATTATCCACTTTTGGGCCTTTTTACATAAAAAAAAAAAAAAATAGTGTCTCCCTGTCTGTTCAGTCACAAATATATCTGTTTAAAAGATTCTGGTGTAGGCCAGAGAAATAGAACTGTGGTTTTCCTCTTCCACGGTTCTAATCTCCTTTTTTTTTACCCTTTTGCCATTGATAGTGCGAGTGTAAGCTATTTTACTTAATTTACAATGGGCAAGGCGCGTGGCAAGGGACGTGGAACTGGACGTTCTGGTGATGGTGCGTGTAGAGGACGGGGCCGTGGCCAAGGTGAAAATGTGCCACAACCAACAGCCACATCTTCTCGCTCCCACTTCTTGACCGAATTACTAGGGAACCACACTACAACACCAGTATTGCGAACTGATCAGTGTGAACAGGTTATTAATTGGATAGCAGATAACACTTCCGGTTACCTGGGCACCACCACCTCCGGTCTGTCTTCCACACGGTCAAGTTTTAGTAGCCGTGAGTCTCGACCGCATACTCCTCCTCACCCTGATGCTCCTTCCTCCCACCATGCCGAGTGTCGTCAGACAGCAACTGATCCCACAGTTGGACACTCTGAAGAGCTGTTCACTGGTCCATTTCCATATTTGTGCCACTCGCCTGCTCCGCTTGAAGTGGCGGAAGAGGAGATCCCATGTAGCAATGCCCAAATATTTGAACAGCCACGGCCAGAGGAAGTCGACGCTGGCAATTTGTCACAAGAGGTGGATGATGACGAGACACAATTGCCAGGAAGTGAGGAGGAATATCGTGGTGCACAAGTGGAAGAGGAGGAGGTGGTGGATGATCTAGTAACTGACCCAACGTGGCAGGAGGACATGCAGAGCGAGGCCAGCAGCACACAGGGGGAGGGAGGCAGAGTACCCCAACAGGCAGGAAGAAGCAATGTGGTGGCCGCAGACAGAAGGCGGGCAACCGTTTCACGTAATACCAACACGAGGGACATTGCCAGTACAACCGGTAGGTCTTCCAGAGTCTGGAATTTTTTTAAAGACTCTGCTGATAACCCCAAAAAGGCCATTTGTACCACCTGTCATGCCACCATCAATAGGGGTGATAAAACTACCAGCCTCACCACCACCAGCATAATCAGGCACATGGCAGCAAAGCACCCAACTTTGTGGGGCGAACCCCAGGGTCCACGACCAGTGTCAGCGGGTGTCACCACTGCTTCTTCCTCTGTTGTGTGTGTAATAGAACCCCCTGTTTTGCGTGCAAGGCAATCCCCTGTCCATACTGCATGCAAAGATACCCCCTCCTCTCAGTCTTCACTGGTTATGGCCGTTTCTCAAGTAACAGCATCAACGTCCACGTCCCACCATAGCATTCTATTGTCCATATCCCAGACCTTTGAACGAAAGCGCAAATTCGCAGCCAACGCCCCACAGGCCACAGTCCGAAATTCGCACATTTCACGACTGCTTGCTTTGTAAATGCTGCCTTTTAGGCTGGTGGAGACGGAATCCTTCCGAAACCTTATGGCCATCCCTCGGTACTCGGTCCCCAGCCGACACTATTTTGCCCGGTGTGCCATCCCCGCACTACACAAGCACGTGTCCCAAAACATCTGAGGTGCCCTCAACAACGCAGTTACTGGGAGAGTCCACCTGACAACGGACACGTGGACAAGTGCTTGTGGCCAGGGACGGTACATCTCTCTGACGGCACACTGGGTAAACATAGTGGAAGCCGGGACCCAGTCGGACCTTGGGACGGAACACATCCTACCCACACCGAGGATTGCGGGCCCTATGTCATTCAGAGTTGCCCCCACACTGTACAGCTCCTGCGCATCATCATCCTCCTCCTCATGTTCAGCCTCCATCTCAGATATCACCACATCAGTTACAAGCTGGAAGCACTGCAGTACTGCCTCAGCAAAGCGGCAACAGGCTGTGCTGAAACTCATAAGCTTAGGTGATAAACCTCACACTGCTTGTGAGTTGTGGACAGCTGTGAAAGAGCAGGCAGATCTGTGGCTGAGACCGCTGAACCTACATCCAGGCATGGTCGTGTGTGACAATGGCCGTAACCTGGTGACGGCTCTGAGGCGAGGCGAGATCACACACGTACCATGCCTGACTCATGTTCTTAATCTCGTGGTTCAGCGGTTTCTTAAATCCTTCCCCGAGTTGCCAGATCTGCTCGTCAAAGTACGCTGCCTGTCAGTTCATTTTCGCAAGTCGGCAACAGCTTCCGCCGCCCTTGCTTTGTTGCAGCAGAGTTTGCAGCTTCCGGCACACAGACTGGTGTGTGATGTCACCACACGTTGGAACTCTACCCTCCACAGGATTTGTGAGCAGAAGAGAGCAGTTGTGGAGTACCAGCTGCAACAAGGCCGTCGATATTCATGTCAGACTCGACACATAAGACCTTAGGAGTGGACCTGGATGTCAGACATATGTACCATCCTGACAAACTTTGAGGAGTCCACCAAGATGGTGAGTGGCGATGACGCCATCATTAGCGTTAGCATCCCACTTGTCTGTCTTTTGCAACGTTCTCTGCAGAGAATTAAAGAGGAGGCATTGCAGCCAGAGTATGATGAGATGGATCAAGAAGCCGTAGCGGTCGATTACACACAGCCCAGCCTCATCTCATCCCAACGTGCATTGGGGGACAATGAGGGAGAGGAGGAGGAAGAACAGGAGCTAGTATCATGCGCTGTAGATGGTAGTACCTGTACAACTGTCATACTGTCGGTTCAGCGTGGGTGGCCTGAGGACAGGGGGAGGAGGAGGAGAGCATGGTCAGTCATCATCTTGGTGAGGACACGGAAGTCTTGCCTGTTACCAGTCTGGCACGCATGGCTGACTTTATGTTACGCTGCCTTAACCGTGACCCTCGCGTTGTCAAAATGTTGGGTGACAGTCGTTACTGGTTGGTGACACTTTTAGACCCCCACTACAAGGAGAACTTTCACTCTCTTATTCCTGAGGTGGAGAGGTCTACAAAAATGGGGCAGTACCAGAAGGCCCTTGCTGCAGAACTGTTAAAAAAATTCCCATCTGAACACGCTAGCGGCAGAGGTCACAGTTCATTGACCAACCAAGGCGTACAGGCGAGAGAGGCAGGGCAGAGGCAGGGGAACACTGTCAACATTCTGGGACAGTTTTCTGAGACCCGCCCAGCTTACAGGCCCTGAGGCATGGGGTGCTCAAAAGAGTGGAAAGTTTCAAAAGATGGTGAGGGAGTACCTTGCCGACTGTACCAGCGTCCTCCGTGATCCCTCTGTGCCTTTTAATTATTGGGTATCCAAGCTGGACACTTGGAATGAACTCGCTCTGTACGCCTTGGAGGTCCGGGCCTGCCCTGCCGCTAGCGTGTTATCGGAGCGTGTTTTTAGTGCCACTGGGGGAATTATATCCAAAATGAACAAGGGCTGGATTGGGCCAGACTTCTCATCACCACCAAATGACAGCAGAGTAACAAAGTCTAATCCACGGTGTTATTTCAGGAGGTGGATTCTCATGCACCGCTTCACACCCACACATGGGTATACGCTTCCTAATTTCGGCTGCATTTTGCTCTTCTCCTTATCCTCAGCCTCCACCACCACTATGCCACCAGGGTGACCTTGGTCCGTGCTGCCAGCATTGCAAGTTCCTCCCTCCTGATTTTTGGCAGCTTTTGCTTGGAAGGCATAGGCAAAGACTATGGGAGACCCACTCCCCAATAATGGGAATAATGTTTTTAAGATGCTGCACTGTATGGCTCTTTTAAGGGGCATTAAAACCATCTTGTTAAGCTACTGCGACCTCCAGAATTCTTCCAAGGGGCATTAAAACCGTCTTGTTAAGCTACTGCGACCTCCACCACTCTTCCAAGGAGCATTAAAACCGTCTTGTTAAGCTACTGCAACCTCCACGTCAATTCCAAGGGGCATTAAAACCATCTTGTTAAGCTACTGCAACCTCCACGTCTCTTCCAAGGGGCATTAAAACAGTCTTGTTAAGCTACTGCGACCTCCACCACTTTTCCAAAGGGCATTAAAACCTTCTTGTTAAGCTACTGCGACCTCCACCACTTTTCCAAGGGGCATTAAAACCGTCTTGTTAAGCTACTGCATCCTCTACGTCTCTTCCAAGGGGCATTAAAACCATCTTGTTAAGCTACTGCAACCTCCACAACTTTTCTAAGGGGCATTAAAACAGTCTTGTTAAGCTACTGCAACCTCCACGTCTCTTCCTAGGGGCATTAAAACCATCTTGTTAAGCTACTGCGACCTCCATGTCTCTTTCAAGGGGCATTAAAACAGTCTCGTTAAGCTACTGCAACCTACACTGCTCTTCCAAGGGGCATTAAAACCATCTTGTCAAGCTACTGCAACCTCCACGTCTCTTCCAAGGGGCATTAAAACCATCTTGTTAAGCTACTACAACCTCCACGTCTCTTCCAAGGGGCATTAAAACCGTCTTGTTAAGCTACTGCAACCTCCACGTCTCTTCCAAGGGGCATTAAAACAGTCTTGTTAAGCTACTGCGACCTCCACCACTTTTCCAAGGGGCATTAAAACCTTCTTGTTAAGCTACTGCGACCTCCACCACTTTTCCAAGGGGCATTAAAACCTTCTTGTCAAGCTACTGCGACCTCCACGTCTCTTCCAAGGGGCATTAAAACCGTCTTGTTAAGCTACTGCGACCTTCATTTCTCTTCCAAGGGGCATTAATACCATCTTGTTAAACCATTCTGAACTCCACAGCTCTTCCAAGGGGCATTGAAATGTTGTTTTTAATTAACTCTAACCTCCATGACTCTTCCAACGGGCATTGCATTTCCTCCTAATTTTAGTCAGCTTTTGCTTTTCAATGCATAGGCGAACACTAAGGGAGACCCACTCCCCAATAATGGGTAGAAGGTTTTTAGTATGCTGTAATCCACGTCTGTTTCAAGGGCCATTGCAGTTCCTCATAATTTTTGGAAAGCCTTCCATTCACTGCTTAGGCCAACAGTGCACAGGAGACCCATTTGCTATAAATGGAAAAAACGGTTTAGTTAAGGCCCTCTGACCTCCATGTCACTTCCAAGGGGCATTGGAGTGCTTCGAAATTTTTGGTAGGCATTGTACTCACTGTATGTCCTATAACTGTGTAGCCGAACCGTTCCTTTTGGTACAGAAACATATCCTACAAGACATGTGTGGTTGACTGGCCTGATATTGATGTGAATGGTCCCTGTTCCTCCTGCTCTTTCTCCTTTGCCACCACCTCATCCATCATTCATCACCTGAAGCTTTGTATTAACGGGAGTCATAGAACTGGGATAGTAGCAGGAAAACATCCAGCAATCCTCGGAGGAGGTAGGATATGCGCCAAAACGCTGACGACCTCAGGCCTAACCGCTAGTACATACATGCGCTTGCATTCCAAGGAACAGAAAGCTAAGGAGATGGATGGCCTCATGATCATGAATAATTCACTCGTTGTGTAGGAGGCCGACCACTGCTGCTGTCTACCTTTTGAACTTTGTGTTGAAGCCTGATTGACCCAGGACCCGCAATCCTCTATGTCTGGAGGACGTGTTGCATCCCAGTGTCCAACTGTGTCCCGGCTTCCACAATATTAACCCAGTGTGAAGGCGTGAGATGGACCATCCCTGGCCACATTCACTTGTCCACGTGTTTGTGGTTTGGCAGTCCTTCAAATAGGGGCGGCTGGGGACCATTTATGGACACCCGGCCGCCCCCAGGCGGCTGGGGACCGTGTGTGGACACCCGGCCGCGGGTCGGCTGGGGACCGAGTATGGATAACAGGCCGCCGACGCAGCCATGACGTGGTGGCCAGATTCCGCCTCCACATGCCTAAAAGGCCCAATTTCAAGTGCAAGCAAGCTAGCAGTATGGTATTGCAGTCTGGGGGTCGGTGGGTGACAGGCTGCATACTTGCGCTCGCATTGCAAGGAATGGGGGAGGTACAATTGAACACTGCCCTGGGACAAGGACTTGCACGGGGATAGTTGCAAGTCTGCATCTTCTGATGTGGCAAGGATCACTTCTGATGGGCACACTTTTAGGCAGTGACCTGGGTGTCAGAGATGCTTCCAGGGGTCTAACCCATGCTGTTCCCATGTCTTTTCAGCACTGTATGCATGTGTCACACAGCACATGGCCAGATAAGGTTGTAAAATGTTAAAATGACATTTTGGTTATTTATTTTACCTTATACACAAGTCTTTACCCTGGAAAGGAAGTTCCTTAACATATTTCACAGGAAATCCGTTACAGTTTAGTTTTTGAACGTTTTATTGTGAGCCCGTAAAAGTGGCTTAATACATCTGACTACGTTGTTGACAGCAGTGACCTGAGGGCCATAAATGCTTCCTGTGGCGATGCTCATGCTGTCCCCATGTCTTTTGAGCACTGTCACTATCGTTTTGGGCACTTTTTAGGCTTTCTACAGACTGCCGGGGGTGCCGCCGCAAAAATGCTCGGGTCTCCGATAGACTAACATTGGGCTCGTTGCTCGGGTCGAGCATCCGAGTGTCATGGCGAGATCAACCCAAGCTTCGAGCATTTTAGTGCTCGCTCAACACTAATAGCCACATATGGAGTATTTCTAAACTCAGCAGAAATTGTGGGACAAATTTTGGTGCCAGTTTTACCCATTTCCCAGTGTAAAAATGTAAAATCTGGGGCTAAAACAAACTTTTGGTAGTAAAAATTTAATTATTTTTTTCTTCACGCTGAAAATTCTGCCATTTCTGGCCTCCATTAAAATTTTGTTTGTGTGTCAGTGAAGTTATTGACACCAGTTTGCTGTTAAAAATAGTTACCTACAGGCCAGCTATTTAAAAGTGTTGTTTGTCCGTCACACGGATCACATGATCACATATAAGTTCGCTTCAAATTCAGCCATTTGTAGTGAGCGTGGAAGATATTGTCCTCCATTTAAAATGGGCAAGGCGCGTGGCAAGGGACGGGGAACTGGACGTGATGGTGATGGTGCATGCAGAGGCCGAAGCCGAGGGCAAGCTGAAATTGTGCAAAAGCAAATACCCACATCTTCTCTCCCCACCTTCCTGTCCCAATTACTAGGGGACCGCAGCACACCACTGTTGAACCCAGAGCAGTGTCAAAAGGTTGTTGGTTGAATAGCGGATAATGCTTCCAGTCACTTTGCCACCACCACCACCCTGTCTTCCACACAGCCAAGTCTCAGTAGCCGTGAGTCTGGAGCGCATATTCCTCACCCTGATCCTCCTTCCTCCCACCATGCCGAGTGCCCGGAGACAACTGATCCCACACTTGGACACTGAAGAGCTGTTCACTTTTCCATTTATAAATTCGGGCCTCTCGCCTGGTCCACTTGAAGCGGGGCAAGAGGAGATGGCATATAACGATGCCCAAATATTTGAGCAGCCACGGTCACATGAAGGCGGGTAACTGTTCCTTGTAACACCAACATGACGGAAGTTGCCAGTACAACTGTTAGGTCTTCCCGAGTCTGGTTGTTTTTTAAAGACTCTGCCGATAACCCCAAAAAGGCCATTTGCACCACCTGCCAGGCCAGCATCAGCAGGGGTAGCAAAACTACCAGCCTGACCACCACCTGCATGATCAGGCACATGGCAGCAAAGCACCCGACTTTGGGGGCCGAACCCCAGGGTCCAGGAACAGTGTCTGCGGGTGACACCACTGCTTCTTCCGCTGTTGTGCGTGCAAGCCAATCCCCTGTCCATAGTGCATGCAAAGATGCCTCCTGCCCTGCATCTGTCGTTGCACACTCTCAACTAGCACCATCAGCAAGCACGTTCTTGTCCCAGCGCAGCATTCAGTTGTCCATACCTAAGTCCTTGGCGCGCAAGCGCAAATACGCAGCCAACACCCCACAGGCCACACTACTAAATTCTCACATTTCGCGACTGCTTGCGCTTGAAATGTTGCCTTTTAGGCTCGTGGAGACGGAAGCATACTCGGTCCCCAGCCGCCACTATTACTCCCGGTGTGCCGTCCCTGCATTACACAAGCACATGTCCCACAACATTAGCCGTGCCCTCAACAATGCAGTTACTGGTAAAGTCCACCTAACCACGGATACGTGGACAAGTGCTTGTGGGCAGGGACGGTACATCTCGCTGACGGCACACTGGGTTAACATAGTGGAAGCCGGGACCCAGTCGGACCTTGGGAAGTAAGACATCCTCCCGATGCTGAGGATTGCAGGCCCTAGGTCAATCAGGGTTGCCCCCACAGTCTACAACTCTTGCACCTCATCCTCCTCAGCCTCCATCTCCGAAATGACCACATCAGTCACAAGCTGGAAGCACTGCAGCACTGCCTTGGCCAAGCGGCAACAGGCTGTGCTGAAGCTAATATGCCTAGGTGACAAACTTCACAATGCTGAAGTTGTGGACAGCTCTGAAATAGCAGGCAGATCTGTGGCTGACACCACTTAATCTACAGCCAGGCATGGTCGTGTGTGACAATGGCCGGAACCTGGTGGCGGCTCTGAGGCGAGGCGAGCTCACACATGTACCATGCCTGGCCCATGTGCTTAACCTCGTGGTTCAGCGGTTTCTCAAAACCTATCTGGAGCTGCCGGATCTGCTTGTCAAAGTATGCCGTCTGTGTGCCCATTTTAGAAAGTCAGCTACAGCTTCCGCTGCCCTTGCCGTGTTTCAGCAGCGTTTGCAGCTTTCGACTCACCAACTGGTGTGTGATGTCCCCACACGTTGGAACTCTACACTGCAGATGGTGGGAAGGATTTGTGAGCAGAAGAGGGTAGTTGTTGACTACCAGCATCAACAAGGCCATTGGTATTCAGTTCAGACTCCACACCTAAGACCTCAGGAGTGGACATGGATGTCAGACATCTGTACCATCCTCCAAAACTTTGAGGACTCCACCAAGATGGTGAGAGGCGATGACACCATAATTAGCGTCACCATCCCGCTTCTTTGTCTTCTGAAATGCTCTCTGCTCACAATCAAAGAGGATGCATTGCAGACGGAGCACGATGAGATGGAGCAAGGAACCATACAGGGTGATTACACACAGCCCAGCCTTAACTCATCCCAACGTGGATTGGGTGACAATGAGGAAGAGGATGAGGAGGAGGAAGAACAGGAGCTAGTTTCATGCGCTATAGATGGTACTACCTGCACATCTCTTATACCGTCTCTTCAGCGTGGATGGCCTGGGGACAGGGAGGAGGAGGAGGAGGAGAGCATGGTCAGTCATCCTCTTGGTGAGGACACGGAAGTCTTGCCTGTTAGCAGTCTGGCACTCATGGCTGAGTTTATGTTACGCTGCCTTTCCCGCGACCCTCGGTTCTTCAAAATTTTGGGTGACAGTCATTACTGGTTGGTGACACTTCTAGACCCACGCTACAAGGAATACTTTATATCTCTTATTCCTGAGGTGGACAAGTCTACATAAATGTGGCAGTACCAGAAGGCCCTTGTTGTGGAACTATTAAAAAAATTCCCATCTGAAAACGCTAGCGGCAGAGGTCACAGTTTGTTGGACAACAAAGGAGTACAGGCGAGAGAAACACAACTCCAATCCAGCAGAGGCAGGGGAACTCTGTCAAAGTTCTGGGACAGTTTTCTAAGCCCCTCCCATCGCACAGGCTCTGAGGCGCGGGGTTCTTTCACAAGTAGTGCAAAGTTTGGGAAGATGCTGAGGTAGTACCTTGCCGACTGTACCAACATCCTCCGTGATTCCTCTGTGCCTTATAATTATTGAGTATCCAAGCTGGAAACGTGGAATGAACTGGCTCTCTATGCCTTGGAGGTCATGGCCTGCCCTGACGCCAGTGTTTTATCATAGCGGGTTTTTAGTGCCGCTGGTGGAATTATAACCGATAAGCGCATCCGCCTGTCAACTGAAAATGCTGACAGGCTGACTCTTATAAAAATGATCAAGGGCTGGATTGGGCCAGACTTCTCAACACCACCGAATGATAGCAGCGTAACAAACTCAAATCCAGTGTCTTTTTTTGGGAGGTGTATTCCCATGCACCAATTCACACCCACACATGGGTATATGCTTCCTGATTTTGGCTATTTGCTCTTGTCCTCCTCCTTCTCCTAATCCTCATCCTCCACCACCATATCACCAGGCTGACCGTGGCCCATGACGCAACACCCACATAATTTTTTAAAGGTTGTTTATGATGCCCGTAAAATTTTTTTTTTTATAAAGTATACTCATGTATATCCCTCAGGGGTAAATGTTTGTCAGCCCATACGCTTAGTGCATGGGCATTACAAGTATAGGACACCCGCTCCTTTCTAATGGGAACATTTTTTTATGAGGCCCTCCTCCACTTCTTTTCCAAGGTGCATTGGAGGGCCTCCCAATTTTTGGCAGCCCTTGTATTCAGTGCATATGCCAACACTATGGGAGACCCACTTCCTAATAATGGGAACATTTTTTTCATGAGGCCCTCTATGTCTCTTCCAAAGGGCATAGGAGTGCAATTTTTGGCAGCACTTGCATTCACTGCATAGGCAAAAACAATGGGAGACCCACTTCCTACTAATGGGAACATTGTTTTCAGGAGGCCCTCTGACCTCCACGTCTCTTCCAAAGGGCATTGGAGTGCATACAAATTTTTGGCAACCCTTGCATTCACTGCATAGGCAAACACAATGGGAGACCCACTTCCTAATAATGGGAACATTTTTTCATGAGGCCCTCTACGTCTCTTCCAAGGGGCAATGGAGTGCTTTCCAATTTTTGGCAGCCCTTGCATTCACTGCATAGGTCAACACTATGGGAGACCCACTTCCTAATAATGGGAAGATTGTTTTCATGAGGCCCTCGTCTAAGTCTCTTCAAAGGGGTATTGGGGTGCTTCCAAATTTTCAAAGGGGCATTGGGGTGCGTCCAAATTTGGGCAGCCCTGACACTCACTGCATACTCAATAACAGTATAGGAGACCCACTCTTTAGTCATGGGAACAACAAAGCATAGCCAGCTGATGGCTCTCTAAGAATAGTGAGGGCCGACTGATGGCCCTTTAAAAATAGGCTTTGTGACTTTCAGAGTCCCTCCTTCATAAATGAAACAGGATGTGTCTGATCATGTCTCACACACCACATGGCCAGATAAGGTTGTAAAATTTTAAAATGACATTTCCCGGTGAATGCATTTGTCACAGTTGAAAGCAATGCAAAAGTGCAAAAACACATCAAAAACGCTACGTGTGAACATAGCCCAAGGTGTGTAGGAGTATTTTTGTTTTTGGTTATTTATTTTGCCTTATATACAAGTCATTATCCTGGAAAGGATGTTCCTCAACATATTTCCCAGGAAAATCCATTTTGGTTTCGTTTTTGTATGTTTTATTGTGAGTCCGTAAAAGTGGCGTCATTTGAGCACTATTCCCATCGATTTGGGCAATTTTTAGGCCCTCTGCAGACCGCCGGGGGGGGGAGCCGCCTGAAAAATGCTCGAGTTTCCCATAGACTTACATTGGGCTCATTACTCGGGTCGAGCACATGAGTATTCCAATGTGCTCGACCTGAGCAACGAGCACCAGGGAATTTTGTGCTCGCCCATCACTAGTTAATAAACTTCTTGAATGTGATTTTGAGCACCTTGAGGTGTGCAGTTTTTAGAATGGTGTCATATTTTGGTATTTTCTGTCAAAGTCACTTCAAATGTGATGTGGTCCCTAAAAAAATTGTCTTGTAAATTGGTTGGAAAAATGAGAAATCTCTGGTCAACTTTTAACCCTTGCAACTTCCTAACAAAAAAAAATTGTTTCCAAAATTGTGTTGATATAAAGTAGACATGTGGGAAATGTTATTTCTTAACTATTTTGTGTGACTTATCTCTCTGATTTAAGGGTATAAATTTTTTTTCACAAATAAACGCCAGTCATATCAAATAAATTTTACCACTATCATGAAGTACAATATGTCACGAAAAAACAATCTCAGAATCAGTGGGATCCGTTGTAGTGTTCCAGAGTTATTACCTCATAAAGTGACACTGATCAGAATTGTAAAATTTGGCCCGGTCATGAAGGTGAAAACAGGCTCGGGGTGAAGGGGTTAAAGAAAGAAAAATAAGGTTATGCAACAGCTGACAAACCTAGAAGTGGAAACTTCCTCCAGATTTGATCACATTATTAAGAAAAAGTCAGTATCTGATGTCCATTTAAGTGCTGTACAGATTTCGCACGAAATTAAGAATATGGGGGAAAAACGGAAAAAAAAAATAACAAATACTGCAAAATTTACATTTTGTCATCATTCTGTTGCACAATAAAATGGAATGAAACACGATCAAAAATTCTTATGTAAATAAAAATGGTATCTCTGAAAAAAGTATCTTGTCCCACAAAAAACAAACACTCAATTCGCTCTGTTGGCAGAAAAATAAAACAGATATACAGTACAGACCAAAAGTTTGGACACACCTTCTCATTTAAAGATTGTTCTGTATTTTCATGACTATGAAAATTGTACATTCACACTGAAGGCATCAAAACTATGAATTAACACATGTGGAATTATATACTTAACAAAAAAGTGTGAATCAACTGAAAATATGTCTTATATTCTAGGTTCTTCAAAGTAGCCACCTTCTGCTTTGATGACTGCTTTGCACACTCTTGGCATTCTCTTGATGAGCTTCAAGAGGTAGTCACCGGAAATGGTCTTCCAACAATCTTGATGGAGTTCCCAGAGATGCTTAGCACTTGTTGGCCCTTTTGCCTTCACTCTGCGGTCCAGCTCACCCCAAACCATCTCGATTGGGTTCAGGTCTGGTGACTGTGGAGGCCAGGTCATCTGGCATTGCACCCCATCAGTCTCCTTCTTGGTCAAATAGCTCTTACACAGCCTGGAGGTGTGTTTGGGGTCATTGTCCTGTTGAAAAAGAAATGATGGTCCAACTAAATGCAAACCGGATGGAATAGCATGCTGCTGCAAGATGCTGTGGTAGCCATGCCGGTTCAGTATGCCTTCAATTTGGAATAAATCCCCAACAGTGTCACCAGCAAAGCACCCCCACACCATCACACCTCCTCCTCCATGCTTCACGGTTGGAACCAGGCATTAGAGTCCATCCGTTCACCTTTTCTGCGTTGCACAAAGACACAGTGGTTGGAACCAAAGATCTCAAATTTGGACTCATCAGACCAAAGCACAGATTTCTACTGGTCTAATGTCCATTCCTTGTGTTCTTTAGCCCAAACAAGTCTCTTCTGCTTGTTGCCTGTCCTTAGCAGTGGTTTCCTAGCAGCTATTTTACCATGAAGGCCTGCTGCACAAAGTCTCCTCTTAACAGTTGTTGTAGAGATGTGTCTGCTGCTAGAACTCTGTGTGGCATTGACCTGGTCTCTAATCTGAGCTGCTGTTAACCAGCGATTTCTGAGGCTGGTGACTTGGATAAACTTATCCTCAGAAGCAGAGGTGACGCTTGGTCTTCCTTTCCTGGGGCGGTCCTCATGTGAGCCAGTTTCTTTGTAGCGCTTGATATTTTTGCAACTGCATTTGGGGACACTTTCAAAGTTTTCCCAATTTTTAGCACTGACTGACCTTCATTTCTTAAAGTAATGATGGCCACTCGTTTTTCTTTACTTAGCTGATTTTTTCTTGCCATAATACAAATTCTAACAGTCTATTCAGTAGGACTATCAGCTGTGTATCCACCTGACTTCTGCACAACACAACTGATGGTCCCAACCCCATTCATAAGGCAAGAAATCCCACTTATTAAACCTGACAGGGCACACCTGTGAAGTGAAAACCATTTCCGGTGACTACCTCTTGAAGCTCATCAAGAGAATGCCAAGAGTGTGCAAAGCAGTCATCAAAGCAAAAGGTGGCTACTTTGAAGAACCTAGAATATATGACATATTTTCAGTTGTTTCACACTTTTTTGTTAAGTATATAATTCCACATGTGTTAATTCATAGTTTTGATGCCTTCAGTGTGAATGTACAATTTTCATAGTCATGTAGTCATATGTCCAAACTTTTGGTCTGTACTGTTGCTCTCAGAATATGTTAATTCATAAACAATTTTTTTTATACTAAATTGTTGTTATTGTGAAAAAGTAGCAAAGCATAAAAAAACTATACAAATCTATGAATCTGGTACCGCTGTAATCATATTGACTTCAAGAATAGAATTTTCTTATTACTTTTACCACATGGTGAAGAGTAAAAAAGATTAAAAAAGCAAGAAAACATTTTGAGAATTGCTATTTTTTGTTTATAAAGCAATAAAAAAAACTGCTATTTACCTCAAAATGGATGAATAAAAACTTCAAAATCACCCTGCAAAAAATCAAAGCCCTCACAAGACTCTCAAGGCAAAAAAATAGAAAAGTTATAGCTTTCAAAAAAAATGCTGATGCAAAAAACATTTTTAGTCTGTAAAAGTAGTAAAACCTAAAAAAAAGCTATATAGATCTGGAATCATAGTAATCATACTGATCCAAAGAATAAAGCTGTCCTTTCACTTACACCGCACCATGCGCAGTTAAAAAAAATAAAAATAAAAGCAATTCTTCAACTTTTGTTGATTTGTTCATTCTGCTTCCCAAAAATAACATTAAGGGCAGCTGCAGGCGAGCATATAAGAAATGGTCAGATTTTCATCCAGAAGACTCGATTGACAATTTTTTTCTAATTTTCATTCGTGTGACATCCTTGTGTCAGTTTTTTACACCCGTGTAACATCCATGTGATGTCTGCTTGCGATCCATTTTCATACGACTGAATTAAAAATGTACAGGATAAAATACAGTTTCTTAGGGTTATAGTAGAAATGTATCCGGAAAAATCAGATGCCACTCGGATGTTCCGTGTGGGATCCATTTTTTTTTCTCACTTATAGACTTGAATGGGTGAGTCTCATCCTAGACTCTGAAGAAAGTCTTGCATGGTGTGATTTTTATTCTAACGGACAGTTATACAGAGAAAAAAAAAATCATTCATCTGAACAGCCCTCTTGAATAACATGGGCCAGTTTGCTGTCCGTGTGCACTCCGATTCAAAATCAGATAGCACACATCCAATTTATACTTTCATCTGCATGATCCATAAAGCTCAATTCACATTTCATCTAGATCCCTGAAAAACAGGAACTGACAAAAGTACCTGACAGATACCTTTACCAATAATGAGGCAGATGGAGTCACTTTGGACTCCATCTGCCTCTTTCCAGGCATGCACAAAAATGCAGTAAACCACACTTATGTGCACAACTAAAATATGAACTGAGACAAGACGGACTCCAAAGTGACTTCATCTGCTTTGTTACAGTGAATGGTTGCATTGTGGTTCTATTTGAATTGCATATTTTGGAGATTTAAAGCCCACTTAATTTGAATGTTTCAGAAGCACAAACTGGGCACAAACTGGGCACTAAGCTGGCATATTTGCAACGTTCACTCTGCAACACAAATTGCATGCTTATTTCAGGAAAACACCCATGGAGTTAAAATAGTTACTACATTTCTAGAGTTATGTAATTTCCAAACTGGTGTCAATTGAGAGGGGTTTCTGCAAATGGCGTCCAACAACTATTCCAGTAAAATCTGTGCTTCAATAGTGAAATAGCGCTCCTAATTTTTCCAGCCCTGCCATGTGCCTAAATAGTATTTTCAGAGCACATTTGATATATTTTCACGCTCAGAAGATATTGCACAACAAACTGCAGGGTTCATTTTCTCCTGTTACCCTTGTGAAAATTAAAAATTTGGGGCAAAAACAACATTTCAGTGGAAAAAACATCATTTTGTGAAGAAATTGTGGGTTTAAGATGCTCACCACAACCCTAGATCAATTCCTTGAGGGGTCTAGTTCACACAATGAGTTCACTTGTTGGGGGATTTTGATGTTATGGTTGCTCAGGGGCTCTGCCAATGTTACATGGTACTTGCAAACCATCCCAGCAAAATCTGTGCTCCCAAATAGAGCTCCATCGCTTCAAAGCTGTGCAGTGTTCCTAGTGGATTATCATACCCAGTGTAGTGGTAGTGAGTTCCTGGGCCAACATAGATCAATGGTTCCCAGTGGAGCACAGTCATTTTCAAACTCAAGAGTCACTGGGTAAGTTTCTCTCTCCTATAGAGTGTAATCACTTATAGTGGCCCAAATGGACCATAATCACAGTGATCAAAAGAAGATCTTGATGATGTGAGGGGCTTAATACATGTGGTTGTGGGTGTGGCTTTGCAGGTAGCACGCGGTTTGGTGCAGGAAGGAAGCCTGATCCTTATGGCCAGCCAGACCTTTGCCTGTTAGTTGCCAAGAACAGTTTAGAATAGTAGCTTTTAAGCTGTGGCCAGGTGCATCATGGTCCTGACTCCGATCTCCTGACACGCTGCGCACTCATCTTCATTCCTGAGCAGAGCAGCTTGCCTTGGAGGCGGCGGTGGGCAGTGTGTGAGAAGGAGGAGGCTGCTGAGTCTGGTGCTGAGGGGAGGCCTTGTGGTGAGAGGGGCCTTGTGATGCTGCCAAAACCCAAATAATTAAATAAATAAAATACGTTAGTATCTTCGTGACATACTTCTTGGGATGCAAACTGGTAGTAAAAAGGGAGAAAGAAGAGCCAAAGAGTGGATAGCTACCTGTAGAGCTATAGATTGGTGCAATTAACAATAGCAGAAATGGCAGAGTTTAACATATGTATGTTAATTTTCCCTACCTAGTAGAAAATACTTTCAATTTGCATATCTTCAGATGATCTGTTCTAAACATGTGACCGTAATAGACACGTGATTGCATAAACCCCTCCCTCTGTTCTTTGATGGCTTTTTTTTTTAATTTTTTTGGAATTTATGCCATGTGTGTTGATTACCTTGTTGTTATGTATGGTTGTCCTGATGAAGGAGTTGGTGGACTCTGAAACGCGTAGACAATTAACCTACATTTTTATCCATACTAATGGTTTATCGTGACTCCAGAGAGCGCAGAAACAACTTCCCTTCCCAGTATCTATCCTTGTCCTAAGATGTCTGGCCAAACACACTGCCAGTGATAGGACCTCTTCCAGGGACAACAGGGAGGGATTATAAACCATCATATCTCATATCTAGCTAGAAAGACTCTGGCAGAATTGATTGCGGAGAGCTGGGTCATTCCAGGAGGTTTCCATTGCCCAACATCTGAACTGAGAACAATAGTCCTCCATTTTACGATTTTCCTGAACCAACCTGTGGATCATTGATTCAACAATAGCAACTTTATCGCAGTCATCATAAGTGAACCCCAGAGCAGAGAAAAAGTGTCAACTGAGGAAACGACTGGAGAATCCTCAGGCAGAGAAAATACCCAAGATTAATTAGAAAAAAGCGGATATATAGATCCATTAGCTATACATAAGGAGTAGCCCAATCAAGTCAGAAACATCAACAATTCCTCCCTTTATTATATTATAAAAATCACATGAAGTAATCATATAGTAATTAATTATATAATTAATTACTATATGATTACTTCATGTGATTTTTATAATATAATAAAGGAAGGAAGAGAAAATACCCAAGCCTGAGGATCTCCACAAAGCAACGACAGAACAATACTCACGCTTTGACTCTCTCCTCCGGATGAAGCAGGGCGGAGATGAAAATACAACTTACATGAATAAGGAAAGATGGAAATCTTACTTTGGTCCCCATTGAAACAATCCGGTAAATTTATCTTAGGATCAGAGTTGGAGTAGAATCTGCATAGTGGCGGATAATGGATGTTATTGTTGCCTCTTGATGTCTGCCATCTCCAAAGACAAGGACTACAATTGCGTGGTAATGTCATCCACAACATCCATAATGGCTTCTCAGCACACAGAAAATGGAGTGGGCTGGTGATAATGTTATGATAGTGTAGAAACTCACTCGGAAAAATAGGTAGCACACTAAAAAGCTGCAGCTGACCCTGCCGGTTCCTGTACAGACTAGAGATCCTGACTAGGCATGAGTGAACATTTCAATGTTCGGTTCGGAAAAGTTCGCCGAACAAATTGATATTCGCCAAATTTATTCACCGAATGATCATCTAACATTTCCGAATCCCATAGGAGTCAATGGGGGGACCAAAAAAATGCATATACAACACCTAGAAACGGGACCAAAAGCTGCCAATTCACTTCAAATTAGGTGTAGACACCAGGGAAGTGCCATCAATTGACCCAGAGTACAAGTACTATAATTATTATTACTGTGACAGCGACATTTATTCAGTTGTGCTTTACATGTCAAAAGGGGTCACCGACTGGTACAACAGGAGAGAGGACCCTGCCTGCGAGGGCGCACTGTCACGGACGTGGTTTGTGGAACCACTGTGCCACAGACCTTGGAGAGCCTGGAGGGGCGTGACTAAGCGAGCACCGGAGTGTTCACTAGAGCCTTTGATGGTGAGGTTAGACTTGGCTCCCGATGAACGCCAGGTGCCACTCCAGGACAGACCAACAGATGCGCAGCAGCTGGACCCATTAGGACAGACTAGATGGTGCAGCAGGCAGAGTCTGTATCAGGAGTGCAGCAAGGACTGGTTCGCAACCTTGCACAACTTAGACTGCAGAACAGGAAGGTTCCACTACAGCCAACCCAATAGATGGAGACCCAATCAGGTTTCCAAACATTTTAAAAAATGAGTGGCAGACACCAGCAAAGTGTAACGGGTCTGGGAGGCGGAACCTCTGAGCAACTTATACAAGGGGGTGGTCCTTGTAAGGAAGCGGGTGGCGACCAGGGAAGATAGGCAGGCAGTCACAGCAGGTGACTGGGACAGTCTCTGGGTAAACGGGCAGGAGGTCACGGCAAGTGACCGGGACAGTCTCTGGGTAAACGGGCAGGAGGTCACAGCAAGTGACCGGGACAGTCTCTGGGTAAACGGGCAGGAGGTCACGGCAAGTGACCGGGGCAGTCTCTGGGTAAACGGGCAGGAGGTCACAGCAAGTGACCGGGACAGTCTCTGGGTAAACGGGCAGGTACGACCTGTGACGGCTGAGCCTCCAGGTAGGCTAGCAGGCAGATGGCAGATGAGTGCTCCCAGGTGAGCAGGCGAGAGTCTCAGGATAAGCAGGTGGTCACAGCATGTGACGGCGGAGCCTCCAGGAAGGCTAACAGGCAGGTAACAGATGAGCGCTCCCAGGTGAGCAGGCAAGAGTCTCTGGACTGGCAGGTGGTCACAGCACGTGACGGCGGAGCCTCCAGGTAGGCTAGCAGACAGGTAGCAGGTGAGCGCTCCCAGGTGAGCGGGCAAGCTGGTCCATAGACAGACTGACAGGTGTCGGAAGGCAGACCGTCGGACCTCAGGCTAGCAAGCAGGAAAGCGGATGACAGGCAGGAATCAGGCAGCAAACTGGCAGGAAACTGGCAGGCAAACTGGCAGGCAACTGGCAGGCGACTGGCAGGTAACAGGCAGGTAACAGGCAGGTAACAGGCAGGTAACAGGCAGGTAACAGGCAACGGGACCTGAGGGCTGAAGCAGAGTAGTGAACAGTGCAACAACATTGCTCAGGCACCTCCATTTTGGAGGATGTGCCTTATATATGGAGGGATCCTCCAGCCATTGGCCGGGGACTCCTTAGGGCGACGCGCGCGGCCCCTTCAAGAGAGGGGGAGCGCGCGCGCGCGCGCCCTAAGCACAGTGACCGGGGGAGAGCGGGCGCTGCAGGCAGAGCGGGAGGAAGCCGCCGGGCACGGAGCAGAGAGGTGAGGGGAACAGCATCCCTGCCTAGCAGGAGGCAGGGATGCCGACGCTACAGTACCCCCCCCTTTAGGCCCCCCCTTTTTTAGGCCAGACAGAAATTTAGCAAGGATAAGAGGGGCATGGATGTTCTCCCGGGGCTCCCATGTTCTCTCCTCAGGACCAAACCCCTTCCAATCCACTAGAAAAAAGGTCTTTCCTCTTACCCTTTTGGTGGCCAGAATGTTCTCTACCTCAAACTCGTCTTTAGCAGAAACCGGAGCAGGAGGCGTACCTGTAGACTTGGAAAAGGAGTTAAGTACCACGGGTTTGAGAAGAGATACATGGAAGGAGTTAGGGATCTGTAAGTTGGCCGGGAGTTTCAATTTATAGGCCACCGGGTTGATCTGTTTGATAACCTCCAGTGGACCGATGAACCGAGGCCCTAACTTATAGGAAGTAATCTTGAGCCGGACATATTTGGATGAGAGCCAGACTTTATCTCCGGGACGAAATTGTGGGGAATCCAGGCGTTTTTTGTCGGCGTGTCTCTTCATCCGCTCGGACGACTGAAGGAGTGCGGATCGGGTACTCTCCCAAATGGAGGAAAATTTGCTAACGAGAGATTCCACGGCCGGGTTGTCCACAGAGGTGGAGACAGGAAAAGGGATCCGAGGATGCTGACCGAAGACTACAAAAAACGGGGATTTAGAAGAAGATTCGCTCTCGTGATTGTTGTAAGAGAACTCGGCCCATGGTAGGAGATCCACCCAGTCTGAATGGTGGGCATTAACGAAGTGCCGGAGGTAACTGGTCAAATTCTGATTGATCCGCTCCACTTGACCATTGGACTGTGGGTGGTAAGCGGAGGAGAAGTCCAGGGTGACGTCGAGCAGTTTACATGTGGCTCTCCAGAAGCGTGAGGTGAACTGAACCCCACGATCCGACACGATGTGGAGAGGCAGACCATGGAGACGGAAGATGTGGCGGATAAAGTCCTTAGCTAGCTCGGGAGCAGACGGGAGGCCTGGCAGGGGAATAAAATGAGCCATTTTGGAAAAGCGGTCAGCGACCACCCAAATGACCGTACAACCGGCAGAGACGGGGAGATCTGTTATGAAGTCCATAGCTATATGTTGCCACGGGGCAGCAGGCACAGGCAGAGGAAGAAGGCGGCCGGCAGGCAGGTGTCTCGGAACTTTGTTGCAGGCGCAGGACACACAGGCAGAAACAAAGTCAATTACATCCTTGTGCAGGGTAGGCCACCAGTAGTGCCGGGTAATAAGCTGGAGGGTCTTTTTCTGACCGGCGTGCCCAGCTAGCTTAGACGAGTGACCCCAGTGTAGAATCTTCTCCCGATCGGACTCCGTTACGAACGTCTTACCGGGAGGGAGACGATTTAGGCCCACGGGGGCTACCTGCATTACTCTGGCGGGATCGATGATGTGTTTAGGCTACTCCTCAAGATCAGACACCAGAAAGGATCGGGACAGGGCGTCAGCTTTGATGTTTTTGTCAGCCGGACGAAAATGAAGAATGAAATCAAAGCGGGCAAAAAACAAAGACCACCGGGCTTGGCGCGGGTTAAGTCTCTGGGCGCTCTGGAGATATGCCAAGATCTTGTGGTCAGTGTAAATTATTACCGGGTGGAGAGCCCCCTCGAGCAGGTAACGCCACTCCTCCAGTGCCATCTTAATGGCCAACAATTCTCGGTCTCCTATAGAATAATTGCAGTCAGAAGAGGAGAAAAGTTTGGAGAAAAAGCCGCAGGTTACCTTTCTTCCGGAAGAAGATTTTTGGGTAAGTACCGCCCCAGCTCCGGAGGAGGAGGCGTCAACTTCTAGGAAGAATTGTTTGTTGCCGTCCGGATGACGCAGCACCGAGGAGGAGAGGAAGGCCTGTTTTAAGGAAAGAAATGCCTCCTCTGCTTCGGGCGGCCATTCTCTGGGGTTCGTACCTTTACGGGTGAGAGCAGAGATAGGGGCGGTCCGGGAAGAGAAGTGCGGTATGAACAGGCGGTAATAGTTGGCGAAGCCCAGGAACCGCTGAATAGCCTTCAACCCCTCTGCTCGGGGCCACTTCTGGATGGCAGACAGTTTCTCAGGATCCATTTGTAGACCTGTCTGAGAGATTATGTAGCCCAGAAATGGAAGGGAGGTCTGCTCAAAGATGCACTTCTCATATTTAGCGTAGAGGTGGTTCTGCCTGAGCCTGAGCAGGACCTGACGAACGTCCCTCCGGTGAGTAGGAAGATCCGGAGAGAAGACCAAGATATCGTCCAGGTACACCACCACGCAGGAGTAGAGAAGATCACGGAAGATGTCATTGACCAACTCTTGAAAGACGGCAGAAGCGTTACAGAGACCGAAGGGCATCACAAGGTACTCATAGTGGCCGTCCCGGGTATTGAATGCCGTCTTCCACTCATCCCCCTGACGGATACGGACCAGGTTATATGCCCCACGGAGATCCAGTTTGGTGAAGATTCTAGCCCCCCTCAGACGGTCAAATAATTCAGGAATAAGCGGAAGGGGGTATTTATTCTTCACAGTAATCTGGTTTAGGCCTCTATAGTCTATACATGGACGGAGTGAGCCGTCCTTCTTTTTGACAAAGAAGAAGCCTGCTCCCGCCAGGGAAGTAGATTTCTGGATAAATCCCCTTGCCAGGTTCTCCTCAATATATTCAGACATGGACCGGGTTTCAGCAGCGGACAAAGGGTAGATTCGCCCACGGGGAGGAGTAGAGCCGGGCATCAGGTCGATTGGGCAGTCGTATGGTCTATGAGGAGGTAAAGTCTCTGCCTCTTTTTTATTGAAGACATCCGCATAAGACCAATAGGGAACCGGAAGACCGGGCAGATTGGCTGGGGTAGGAGAAGGACGGGCAGGATGAACGGGAACTAGACAAGTCTTATGGCAGTCCTGTCCCCAGCGAAGGACCTCTCCGGTCTGCCAGTCAAGCACGGGTGCATGTCTCTGGAGCCAAGGCAGGCCAAGCAATAGTGCGTGAGAGAGTCCAGGCAGAACATGAAAGGAGATGCTCTCAGAATACAGCATTCCCACCTGTAGAGTCAGAGATTCGGTGATGAGTTGGATGGGATGTGGTAAGAGACCCCCATCCACGGCGGCGACGGATAAAGGTACGGCCAAGGTTTGGTGGGAATGTGGTATTTTTCTACCAGGGATTGAGAGATCAGATTTCCAGCAGCTCCAGAGTCAAGTTGAGCCAGTTCAAAATAGCGGTTCTCTCCCCAGAGGATAGAAACAGACAGCATCAGGGATGGAGAGGGTTTACTTTTGTCTAGGGCGACCTCTCTGAGCGATCCTAGACACAGGCGTTTCCCGACCTCTCAGGGCAGGAACGGATCCGGTGCTCCTTACTGCCACAGTAGAAACAGCTCCCCTCGGCACGACGTAAGTCTTGACGGGTCTTGACCATCTTGGTCTGGTCGACCTGCATAGGCTCAGGTGAGAGTGCCTGGGGAGTAACAGAGGGAGTGACGGGTCTCTGGAAGGTAGGGACTAGACGTGGAATCCTCCTCTCATGGGTGACCTCCCTAGCGCGCTCCTGGAACCGGATGTCAATCCGGGTGGCAAGTGTAATCAAGTCGTCGAGAGTGGTAGGAATGTCCCGACCGGCGAGTTCATCTTTAATACGGCCGGACAGACCCTCCCAGAAGACGGACACCAGGGCGTCGTTATCCCAGGCCAGCTCCGAAGCAAGGGTACGGAACCGTATGGCATATTGGCCCACGGTGAGACTCCCTTGACGGAGGCGTAGCAGAGATGAGGCGGATGAGGTCTTCCGTCCGGGTTCGTCGAAGACCTTCCGGAAAGCCGTGAGAAAGGCTGGCAGGTCGGACACCAGAGGGTCTCCTCTCTCCCATAGAGGATTTAGCCAAGCCAGTGCCTCTCCCGTGAGATGGGACATGATGAAGGCTACTTTGGCCCGGTCGGAATTAAACTGGTGGGACTGGTGTTCAAAGTGCAGGGTGCACTGGTTAATGAAGCCCCGAGCTTGAGCGGAGTCGCCTCCGAAGAGAGGAGGTGCAGAAAGCCGGATTCCAGAGCAGGATACTATGGTATTGGTGGGCAGCGGAGCAGCCAGGCTGCGAGTCATGACACTAGCGGTGGTTGCTGGTGGGGCAGTCAAAGTGTCCAGGCGAGTATTGACATTCCGCAGGTGACCCAGGATGGACTCCTGTTGGGACCTCTGTCGGGACAGTTCATGACAAAGGTCCGAGAGCGAGGGAGCTTGGGTGCCACCGGGTTCCATGGCCCGAGCAAACTGTAACGGGTCTGGGAGGCGGAACGTCTGAGCAACTTATACAAGGGGGTGGTCCTTGTAAGGAAGCGGGTGGCGACCAGGGAAGACAGGCAGGCAGTCACAGCAGGTGACCGGGACAGTCTCTGGGTAAACGGGCAGGAGGTCACGGCAAGTGACCGGGACAGTCTCTGGGTAAACGGGCAGGAGGTCACGGCAAGTGACCGGGGCAGTCTCTGGGTAAACGGGCAGGAGGTCACAGCAAGTGACCGGGACAGTCTCTGGGTAAACGGGCAGGTACGACCTGTGACGGCTGAGCCTCCAGGTAGGCTAGCAGGCAGATGGCAGATGAGTGCTCCCAGGTGAGCAGGCGAGAGTCTCAGGATAAGCAGGTGGTCACAGCATGTGACGGCGGAGCCTCCAGGAAGGCTAACAGGCAGGTAACAGATGAGCGCTCCCAGGTGAGCAGGCAAGAGTCTCTGGACTGGCAGGTGGTCACAGCACGTGACGGCGGAGCCTCCAGGTAGGCTAGCAGACAGGTAGCAGGTGAGCGCTCCCAGGTGAGCGGGCAAGCTGGTCCATAGACAGACTGACAGGTGTCGGAAGGCAGACCGTCGGACCTCAGGCTAGCAAGCAGGAAAGCGGATGACAGGCAGGAATCAGGCAGCAAACTGGCAGGAAACTGGCAGGCAAACTGGCAGGCAACTGGCAGGCGACTGGCAGGTAACAGGCAGGTAACAGGCAGGTAACAGGCAGGTAACAGGCAGGTAACAGGCAGGTAACAGGCAACGGGACCTGAGGGCTGAAGCAGAGTAGTGAACAGTGCAACAACATTGCTCAGGCACCTCCATTTTGGAGGATGTGCCTTATATATGGAGGGATCCTCCGGCCATTGGCCGGGGACTCCTTAGGGCGACGCGCGCGGCCCCTTTAAGAGAGGGGGAGCGCGCGCGCGCGCCCTAAGCACAGTGACCGGGGGAGAGCGGGCGCTGCAGGCAGAGCGGGAGGAAGCCGCCGGGCACGGAGCAGAGAGGTGAGGGGAACAGCATCCCTGCCTAGCAGGAGGCAGGGATGCCGACGCTACAGTACCCCCCCCTTTAGGCCCCCCCTTTTTTAGGCCAGACAGAAATTTAGCAAGGATAAGAGGGGCATGGATGTTCTCCCGGGGCTCCCATGTTCTCTCCTCAGGACCAAACCCCTTCCAATCCACTAGAAAAAAGGTCTTTCCTCTTACCCTTTTGGTGGCCAGAATGTTCTCTACCTCAAACTCGTCTTTAGCAGAAACCGGAGCAGGAGGCGTACCTGTAGACTTGGAAAAGGAGTTAAGTACCACGGGTTTGAGAAGAGATACATGGAAGGAGTTAGGGATCTGTAAGTTGGCCGGGAGTTTCAATTTATAGGCCACCGGGTTGATCTGTTTGATAACCTCCAGTGGACCGATGAACCGAGGCCCTAACTTATAGGAAGTAATCTTGAGCCGGACATATTTGGATGAGAGCCAGACTTTATCTCCGGGACGAAATTGTGGGGAATCCAGGCGTTTTTTGTCGGCGTGTCTCTTCATCCGCTCGGACGACTGAAGGAGTGCGGATCGGGTACTCTCCCAAATGGAGGAAAATTTGCTAACGAGAGATTCCACGGCCGGGTTGTCCACAGAGGTGGAGACAGGAAAAGGGATCCGAGGATGCTGACCGAAGACTACAAAAAACGGGGATTTAGAAGAAGATTCGCTCTCGTGATTGTTGTAAGAGAACTCGGCCCATGGTAGGAGATCCACCCAGTCTGAATGGTGGGCATTAACGAAGTGCCAGAGGTAACTGGTCAAATTCTGATTGATCCGCTCCACTTGACCATTGGACTGTGGGTGGTAAGCGGAGGAGAAGTCCAGGGTGACGTCGAGCAGTTTACATGTGGCTCTCCAGAAGCGTGAGGTGAACTGAACCCCACGATCCGACACGATGTGGAGAGGCAGACCATGGAGATGGAAGATGTGGCGGATAAAGTCCTTAGCTAGCTCGGGAGCAGACGGGAGGCCTGGCAGGGGAATAAAATGAGCCATTTTGGAAAAGCGGTCAGCGACCACCCAAATGACCGTACAACCGGCAGAGACGGGGAGATCTGTTATGAAGTCCATAGCTATATGTTGCCACGGGGCAGCAGGCACAGGCAGAGGAAGAAGGCGGCCGGCAGGCAGGTGTCTCGGAACTTTGTTGCAGGCGCAGGACACACAGGCAGAAACAAAGTCAATTACATCCTTGTGCAGGGTAGGCCACCAGTAGTGCCGGGTAATAAGCTGGAGGGTCTTTTTCTGACCGGCGTGCCCAGCTAGCTTAGACGAGTGACCCCAGTGTAGAATCTTCTCCCGATCGGACTCCGTTACGAACGTCTTACCGGGAGGGAGACGATTTAGGCCCACGGGGGCTACCTGCATTACTCTGGCGGGATCGATGATGTGTTTAGGCTACTCCTCAAGATCAGACACCAGAAAGGATCGGGACAGGGCGTCAGCTTTGATGTTTTTGTCAGCCGGACGAAAATGAAGAATGAAATCAAAGCGGGCAAAAAACAAAGACCACCGGGCTTGGCGCGGGTTAAGTCTCTGGGCGCTCTGGAGATATGCCAAGATCTTGTGGTCAGTGTAAATTATTACCGGGTGGAGAGCCCCCTCGAGCAGGTAACGCCACTCCTCCAGTGCCATCTTAATGGCCAACAATTCTCGGTCTCCTATAGAATAATTGCACTCAGAAGAGGAGAAAAGTTTGGAGAAAAAGCCGCAGGTTACCTTTCTTCCGGAAGAAGATTTTTGGGTAAGTACCGCCCCAGCTCCGGAGGAGGAGGCGTCAACTTCTAGGAAGAATTGTTTGTTGCCGTCCGGATGACGCAGCACCGAGGCGGAGAGGAAGGCCTGTTTTAAGGAAAGAAATGCCTCCTCTGCTTCGGGCGGCCATTCTCTGGGGTTCGTACCTTTACGGGTGAGAGCAGAGATAGGGGCGGTCCGGGAAGAGAAGTGCGGTATGAACAGGCGGTAATAGTTGGCGAAGCCCAGGAACCGCTGAATAGCCTTCAACCCCTCTGCTCGGGGCCACTTCTGGATGGCAGACAGTTTCTCAGGATCCATTTGTAGACCTGTCTGAGAGATTATGTAGCCCAGAAATGGAAGGGAGGTCTGCTCAAAGATGCACTTCTCATATTTAGCGTAGAGGTGGTTCTGCCTGAGCCTGAGCAGGACCTGACGAACGTCCCTCCGGTGAGTAGGAAGATCCGGAGAGAAGACCAAGATATCGTCCAGGTACACCACCACGCAGGAGTAGAGAAGATCACGGAAGATGTCATTGACCAACTCTTGAAAGACGGCAGGAGCGTTACAGAGACCGAAGGGCATCACAAGGTGCTCATAGTGGCCGTCCCGGGTATTGAATGCCGTCTTCCACTCATCCCCCTGACGGATACGGACCAGGTTATACGCCCCACGGAGATCCAGTTTGGTGAAGATTCTAGCCCCCCTCAGACGGTCAAATAATTCAGGAATAAGCGGAAGGGGGTATTTATTCTTCACAGTAATCTGGTTTAGGCCTCTATAGTCTATACATGGACGGAGTGAGCCGTCCTTCTTTTTGACAAAGAAGAAGCCTGCTCCCGCCAGGGAGGTAGATTTCTGGATAAATCCCCGGGCCAGGTTCTCCTCAATATATTCAGACATGGACCGGGTTTCAGCAGCGGACAAAGGGTAGATTCGCCCACGGGGAGGAGTAGAGCCGGGCATCAGGTCGATTGGGCAGTCGTATGGTCTATGAGGAGGTAAAGTCTCTGCCTCTTTTTTATTGAAGACATCCGCATAAGACCAATAGGGAACCGGAAGACCGGGCAGATTGGCTGGGGTAGGAGAAGGACGGGCAGGATGAACGGGAACTAGACAAGTCTTATGGCAGTCCTGTCCCCAGCGAAGGACCTCTCCGGTCTGCCAGTCAAGCACGGGTGCATGTCTCTGGAGCCAAGGCAGGCCAAGCAATAGTGCGTGAGAGAGTCCAGGCAGAACATGAAAGGAGATGCTCTCAGAATGCAGCATTCCCACCTGTAGAGTCAGAGATTCGGTGATGAGTTGGATGGGATGTGGTAAGAGACCCCCATCCACGGCGGCGACGGATAAAGGTACGGCCAAGGTTTGGTGGGAATGTGGTATTTTTCTACCAGGGATTGAGAGATGAGATTTCCAGCAGCTCCAGAGTCAAGTTGAGCCAGTTCAAAATAGCGGTTCTCTCCGCAGAGGATAGAAACAGACAGCATCAGGGATGGAGAGGGTTTACTTTTGTCTAGGGCGACCTCTCTGAGCGATCCTAGACACAGGCGTTTCCCGACCTCTCAGGGCAGGAACGGATCCGGTGCTCCTTACTGCCACAGTAGAAACAGCTCCCCTCGGCACGACGTAAGTCTTGACGGGTCTTGACCATCTTGGTCTGGTCGACCTGCATAGGCTCAGGTGAGTGTGCCTGGGGAGTAACAGAGGGAGTGACGGGTCTCTGGAAGGTAGGGACTAGACGTGGAATCCTCCTCTCATGGGTGACCTCCCTAGCGCGCTCCTGGAACCGGATGTCAATCCGGGTGGCAAGTGTAATCAAGTCGTCGAGAGTGGTAGGAATGTCCCGACCGGCGAGTTCATCTTTAATACGGCCGGACAGACCCTCCCAGAAGACGGACACCAGGGCGTCGTTATCCCAGGCCAGCTCCGAAGCAAGGGTACGGAACCGTATGGCATATTGGCCCACGGTGAGACTCCCTTGACGGAGGCGTAGCAGAGATGAGGCGGATGAGGTCTTCCGTCCGGGTTCGTCGAAGACCTTCCGGAAAGCCGTGAGAAAGGCTGGCAGGTCGGACACCAGAGGGTCTCCTCTCTCCCATAGAGGATTTAGCCAAGCCAGTGCCTCTCCCGTGAGATGGGACATGATGAAGGCTACTTTGGCCCGGTCGGAATTAAACTGGTGGGACTGGTGTTCAAAGTGCAGGGTGCACTGGTTAATGAAGCCCCGAGCTTGAGCGGAGTCGCCTCCGAAGAGAGGAGGTGCAGAAAGCCGGATTCCAGAGCAGGATACTATGGTATTGGTGGGCAGCGGAGCAGCCAGGCTGCGAGTCATGACACTAGCGGTGGTTGCTGGTGGGGCAGTCAAAGTGTCCAGGCGAGTATTGACATTCCGCAGGTGACCCAGGATGGACTCCTGTTGGGACCTCTGTCGGGACAGTTCATGACAAAGGTCCGAGAGCGAGGGAGCTTGGGTGCCACCGGGTTCCATGGCCCGAGCAAACTGTAACGGGTCTGGGAGGCGGAACGTCTGAGCAACTTATACAAGGGGGTGGTCCTTGTAAGGAAGCGGGTGGCGACCAGGGAAGACAGGCAGGCAGTCACAGCAGGTGACCGGGACAGTCTCTGGGTAAACGGGCAGGAGGTCACGGCAAGTGACCGGGACAGTCTCTGGGTAAACGGGCAGGAGGTCACGGCAAGTGACCGGGGCAGTCTCTGGGTAAACGGGCAGGAGGTCACAGCAAGTGACCGGGACAGTCTCTGGGTAAACGGGCAGGTACGACCTGTGACGGCTGAGCCTCCAGGTAGGCTAGCAGGCAGATGGCAGATGAGTGCTCCCAGGTGAGCAGGCGAGAGTCTCAGGATAAGCAGGTGGTCACAGCATGTGACGGCGGAGCCTCCAGGAAGGCTAACAGGCAGGTAGCAGATGAGCGCTCCCAGGTGAGCAGGCAAGAGTCTCTGGACTGGCAGGTGGTCACAGCACGTGACGGCGGAGCCTCCAGGTAGGCTAGCAGACAGGTAGCAGGTGAGTGCTCCCAGGTGAGCGGGCAAGCTGGTCCATAGACAGACTGACAGGTGTCAGAAGGCAGACCGTCGGACCTCAGGCTAGCTAGCAGGAAAGCGGATGACAGGCAGGAATCAGGCAGCAAACTGGCAGGAAACTGGCAGGCAAACTGGCAGGCAACAGGCAGGCGACTGGCAGGTAACAGGCAGGTAACAGGCAGGTAACAGGCAGGTAACAGGCAGGTAACAGGCAACGGGACCTGAGGGCTGAAGCAGAGTAGTGAACAGTGCAACAACATTGCTCGGGCACCTCCATTTTGGAGGAGGTGCCTTATATATGGAGGGATCCTCCGGCCATTGGCCGGGGACTCCTTAGGGCGACGCGCGCGGCCCCTTTAAGAGAGGGGGAGCGCGTGCGCGCGCCCTAAGCACAGTGACCGGGAGAGAGCGGGCACTGCAGGCAGAGCGGGAGGAAGCCGCTGGGCACGGAGCAGAGAGGTGAGGGGAACAGCGTCCCTGCCTAGCAGGAGGCAGGGACGCCGACGCTACACAAAGTGGTATCAATTTCACTACTGTAGAAATAGTGTAAATAAGACCCACACCTTTTCCAGTACAGCCAACCCAGGAGATGGAGACCTAACAAGGAGTGTTCACATTGCCCTAAATGAGGGCCTAACAGCACTGAAGTGGCATAAATCTCATCAGACTACAAGTAGTTTAACACAGACCCAAACCTGTCCCACTACAGCCAACCCAATGGAAGGAGACACAATCAGAATTCTCCACATTCCCAAAATTAGGACTAGTGTTGAGCCACCCCCGTAGTGTTCGAGTTCGGTTCGGTTCGTCGAACACCCGTGTGTTCGCCGAACTGTTCGTCGAACACCTTCGAACACCGTTAAAACCAATGGCAGGCAAACAAAAACACATAGAAACACATAGAAAACACCTTCAAAGGTGTCCAAAAGCTGACAAACTGCTCAGAAGACACAACTAACACATGGAAAAGTGACAAGTACATATAGTCATGCGAAAAGAAAAGAGGTGGAGGAGTAAAAGGAGGGGGAGACACAGATATAGGCATGTCATGCCCTTCTAAAATCCAAAAAGTGAGAAGCCGACACGTTCAGTCCGCTCCTGCCCGTGCCACCTCCGTGTCGCCGGGTTTGTGCCAGAGTCGCGGTGAACCCTGACGGCCAGCCCCCCTCTCCCAATACTGGTGCCTGTCCGCTGGTGGGTCGAGCAAGCCCCCCTGTAGTGGAGACAGCTCTAAGCTTTTTAATTTAAATTGTCTCTCTAATTTGAATAAATACACTTTAAATCCATTTACAAGGATCTATTGGAGGGCAAGTCTCATACCAGCAGCCGCGTAATTCCAGCTCCAGTAGCGTCCACTAAAGCTGCTGCAGTTAAAAAGCTTTTATAAGGATCGAGCTCGGCTGTCCACCGCAAGGCATCCTACTGCCAGTCCGAGCCCTTATGCCTTGGGGTGCCTCCTGATGCTCTTCACTGAGTATCCCGTGGTCCCGAAGCATTTCCTTTGAAAAAATGAAGTGTCCAAACTACAGGTGGTGTAGCTTGCTTAACAGCCGGGATAATCCGCTGACTAGCAGACCCTGCTACTAGGCACAAAGTATTTCCTGGGCTAGATGCAGTTAAAAATTTGTAATTAGATACTCTCGTTGGATGCTGAGAAAGCATTCCATAGAGTCTCCTGGCACGCCATATATGATTCTCTTAAAAAGCTTGGGGTAGGGGTCTAGGGGACCCTTTTATAGCCAAAATCACGGCCCTGTATCGCAATACGTCACCTAGGCTGAAGATAAATGGAACTGTAGCACCCTGAGGGCTCGGTTGCTATAGAGGTATTGCACCTCACCCAGAGGTGTGATATCTCACTCTCAGGTAAGGATGTAGTGTGGATCAGGACCCGACACCTGCATGCATTACACCACATTGCCGTGGGGCAGGGCGACCAATATGCCCCTGAGATGGGCACGACAGTCCCTGTCCCTGGCTGGAGTGGGGGGAGGGAACACTGAGGAAGGGGAACCCTGTAGTGCAGGAGCAGGGAGGAAGCAGTTCCTGGGTGCATTGAGAAGGGAGTATAAAAGGTGGGCACCATCTTAGTTCAGTGCAGAGAAGTCTGAGCAGAAGTGGCAGGGAGCAGGGGCTCTGCATGAGCTCTGCTCCGGAGGCGGGCCTAGTAACAGAGGCCCAGGCCTGGAAGAGGGAGAAGGAAGGAAGAGGAGCGGAGAAGGCTCCAGGAACGAGGAACGAAGGGATCTCAGGGGTGCGGACGGGCGAGTCGCCACCGCACGCCCGAATCCACCTGCGTGGAGGGGTCAGGCCAAAGGGGGAGACCGGTCCCCGAAACTAGTGGAGGCAGGAAACGACCCTCAGCTAGAAACAGGAGGCTGTGACATTTTATGTGGCGCAGCCCCTTGCTACACCCGCTAGGAAGGCACCACATAGGGTCAGGGAAACTGGCGCCAAGTTTACCAAGAGGAGGCCCGAGGCAGCCGGACAGAAGGGTTGGTAAAAAAGGCCAGACAAAGGACACACAAAGGGGGTCCTGTGAATCACTCCAAAGTTATCTGGGAGTTGTCTGAGCCCCTCACCTGGTGAGCACAGTACGACGTGGGCAGCCGTTACCTGCAGACGTGGTCTGGATAATAAGAACTGTGAGTAAAGGCCCTGGACTGCATCACTGACTCCGTGTCGTTACTGCTGCTGCCCTGCACCATCACCCCCATCCTCCGCATACACTGCCCTGAGGCTATACTCCTCCCGTGGGGAGTTATGCTACGCTCTGCTGCACCCACAACACCAGCCTCAGCGGTCTGCCCTGGAGCGGCGGTTCACTCTGACCGCAATCCACGGGTGGCGTAGTCGGACATTTAAACATCAAAACCACATAAATAGTTCCGCCACTGGTTTGACCGGCCTGAGCCACGGAACCGGGTTGCCGGAACGGAGACTACAACCACCAGCATCCACCAAAAAGGGTCCGGCTCCGGGTGTCCCAAGGCCCAGGGGGCGCGTCAGAACATTTTCATCACCTTTCACAATCACCAATGGGACAAGGCAGGGATGTTCTCTGTCCCCTCTCTTATACATCCTAGTGACGGAGCACCTGCTCTCATCAATTCGCCATAACCCCAATATTAGGTGGATTGAGGTGGGAGGCACCGAGTACAAGTGCTCTCTATTTGCTGATGATGTCCTAGTATATATCACTCAATCACATATATCCATCCATGCTGTTATGGCTGAAATAGATCACTTTGTTACATGGTCAAATTTTAAAATCAATGCAGCGAAGTCTGAGGCCCTCGATGTCTCCCTCCCCAAATCCATATAGGATTCCATCCAGTCCAACTTTCCCTTTGCCTGGCCCTCACAGGGTATCAAATACTTAGGAATTCCTATTCATAGAGACCTCTCCCATCTATGTTATCTTAATTTTGGGCCCTTTATTGAACAACTCCATACAGACCACGGTTGGCAAGTTAGAACTGTAAGATTCACTACGTGAACCACTGGTGTTTTGTAGAAAAGCACATGTACACTGTGTTCGAAATTATTATGCAAAAAGTGTTTAGGAGTGATAAGGGAAGAATTTGTTTGTTTGTCAGTTAAACTCATTGATGGTGATGTGTGTCAGGGCTCTTTATATCACTGTAAGCAATTGCAGACACCTGTGCTAATTAGTTTGGCAGGTGTGTCCAATGAAAGGCAAGACTACTTAAGAAGGCTGTCTCACATTATTAAGCAGCCTACATTTTCTGCCAAAATGGGAAAGAAAAAGGATGTGTCGGCTGCTGAGAAGCAACAAATTGTGGAGTGTTTAGGTCAAGGCATGACTACAATCAACATTGTGCGATGATCAGGATGAAGTGTCTTGGCAATCAAGAAGTATGTAGCTGATTCACAGTACACACGTGTGCGTGCTGATAAGGGCAAATTGAGGACTCTTTCCTACAGGCAATTACGTCAGGTTGAAAGAGCAGCGGCAAAAAAGCCTTGTCATAGCAGCAGACAAGTTTTTGAAGCTGCTTGTGCCTCCAACGTCCCCCGAACAACAAGATGCAGGGTCCTTCAGAGGTTTGCAGCTGTGCATACGCCATCCTGTCGACCTCCTCTATCCACTTCACACAAGCAGAAACGGCTCCAGTGGGCCAAACATTACATGAAGACTGATTTCAAAACTGTTTTGTTCACGGATGAGTGCCGTGCAGCGCTCGATGGTCCAGATGGATGGAGTGGAGGATGGCTGGTTGATGGACACCCCACGCAAACACGGCTACAGCGCCAACAAGGAGGAGGTGGAGTAATGTTTTGGGCTGGAATCATGGGGAGAGAGATTGTCGGCCCCTTTAGGATCCCTGAAGGCGCTAAAGATGAACTCCATAATGTATGTGGATTTTCTCAAACAGCACTTCCTGCCATGGTTCAAGAAGAAGAACCGTGTATTTCACAGCAAGATCATTTTTCTGCATGATAATGCACCATCTCATGCTGCACATAAAACATCTGCATCTCTGGCTGATATGGGCATAAAAGGGGACAAACTTATGGTGTGACCCCCATGCTCCCCTGACCTCTACCCCATTCAGAACCTTTGGAGCATCATTAAAAGGAGTGTCTATGATGGCGGGAGGCAGTTCAAATCTAAGCAACAGCTCTGGGAGGGTATTCTGTCCTCATGGAAAACAATTGAAGCAGAAACCATCCAAAACCTGACAAATTCAATGGACGAGAGAGTTCAGAAGCTCCTTTCGAACAAGGGGTCCTATGTGAAAATGTAACATCACCTAGAATAAAGTTTTGAGTTGAAAACTGTTTGATTTCAGTTTCTAACAACCTGCTAATGCTTATAATTTCAAAAATGACCATTTTTTTGGTCTTTATTAAAATGAAAAGGTTGATCGAAAAGTTTGGGGGATCTAAGAGTGTGGCAACCCAGTAGTCATGATTACTTCGAATTCTGACAATATGAGGGTCATGCTGCAGGTAGTGCAGCAAGAAGGCACTTATGTGTCTTGCGCATCTCGGAGCCCCAAAATTATTTTCCGGGCTAGATGCAGCTAAAAATTATTATTAATTTTAAATCTGGTGAAGCTTTAGTATAGATGGCCTAATAGGATCAGTGCTGCACACTGCTACAAAGCCCAAATTATTTTCCAGTCAAGATACAGATAAACATGATTAGTAATTTTAAATCTGGTGGAGCTTATTATAGATGGCCTAATAGAATCAGTGCTGCACACTGCTACAAAGCCCAAATTATTTTCCAGCCAAGATACAGATAAACATGATTAGTAATTTGAAAGCTTAAAACGGTTGGTAGGATGATTTTAACCAATCATCAAGCTTTTACTCTCCCCAGGATGACACAGGGGTAGAAAAGTGGCCTTGCAAAAGATGGGCTAAAAAAGTGGTGAAATGATTCCGCAAAATTGATGTTACCAGCAGATACTGTGGTTCTGTTACGGTTTGAGTGCTGAACACTTGACGGTTCCACGGTTGGCAAGTTGGAACTGTGAGATTCACTACGTGCACCACTGGTATTTTGTGGAAAAGCACATGTAAGATTCTGCAACAGTCTCTGCTGATACTCCTGCATGCGTGCATCCCTTTCTATGGCAGGAATAATTTCTGCAAATTTACTTTTGTACCGGGGATCTAACAGTGTGGCAACCCAGTAGTCAGGATTATTTCTAATTCTCACAATTCGAGGGTCATGTTGCAGGTAGTGCAGCAAGAAGGCACTCATGTGTGTTGCGCATCCAGGAGCACCAAGTCCCTGTTGTGTTGGTGGCGAGGTAACAATCATGCTTCCTTCCTCTGTCCTCTCCCCCCAACCTCGCACAACAGAAATGTGATCAAGGTCTCCCTCATCTGATGAGTCTTCCATCAGTTCGTCCTCCACTTCTTCCTGGGCTCCTGCACCTTCCTCACTAGTTTGGCTGATACCATGCGCCCTGGTAAAACCATCTCCCCCACCCTCACATGCCTGCCGCCTTTTTGCTGCCGACCGTCTGGACCTTGCAGATGTTAGCCCTTCTGCATACAACTCCTCCTCCTCTACTTCCTCCACCTCCTCTTGTGCCACCACCTGACTCCGAATTCTGTTTAACATGTGCTCCAGCATGTAAATCACCGGAATAGTCATGCTGATAATGGCATCGTCAGCACTAAACATCTTCGTCGCCATTTCAAAACTGTGCAGAAGGGTGCATAGGTCCCTGATCTGAGACCACTCCTCCAGCAGCGTGATTTGCCCCACCTCTGGATCTCGTTGGCCCAGGCTATACATCAGAACGTATTGCACCAGGGCTTGTCGGTGCTGCCACAGTCGCTGCAACATGTGCAGAGTTGAATTCCACCGGGTAGGCACATCGCATTTTAGCCGGTGAAGTGGCAGGCCCAACGACTTCTGTAGAGATGTAAGTCGCTGAGCTGCGGGATGCGAACGGCGAAAGTGAGCACACAGCGACCGTGCCCTCTGCAGAAGGCCATCTAGTCTGGGATAGTGGGCTAAAAATTGCTGGACAACCAGGTTCAACACGTGAGCCATACAAGGCACGTGTGTGACATTGCCCCGGCGAAGGGCCGCACCCAGGTTTGCAGCATTGTCGCACACGGCCTTCCCTGGTTTCAGGTCCAGTGGAGACAACCATTCATGAAATTGGTTCTCCAGAGCTGACCACAACTCCTCAGCTGTGTGACTCACATTTCCCAGACATTTCAATGTAAAAACCGCCTGATGACGTTGAGCCCTACTGCCAGCATAGTAAGGAGGTGTGCAGGATCCCTTCTGCGCAGTTAGAAAGCTTGTGGCATGACCAGACAGGCTTTGGGTGCAGGTGGAAGACCGAGAGGAGGTTGAGGAGGCAGAAGCAGTGGAGGAACTTTGACATAAAGAGGATTGACGCACAGCTCGTGGGGACGGCAAGACTTGGACAGCAGCCCCTTGTCCTGCTGTCACCATAGTTACCCAGTGCCCAGTCAGCGACATGTAACGCCCCTGTCCATGCCTACTCGTCCAAGTGTCTGTGGTGAAATGCACCCTGTCACACACAGAGTTTCTCAAAGAAGCGGTGATGTTGTGTGCGACATGCTGGTGGAGCGCAGGCACACCTTTCTTTGAGAAGTAGTGCCGACTGGGCATCTGGTACTGGGGCACTGCGATGGACATAAGGTCTCGAAAATCCTCTGTGTCCACCAGGCGGAAAGGCAGCATTTCTGTAGCCAAGAACTTGCAGATGGTGAAATTCAACCTCTTAGCTTTCTCATGGCTAGGAGGAAATGGTCTTTTACTTGTCCACATCTGAGGGACCGAGGGCTGGCTATTGTGCTTAGACGGGGTTGATAAGGGTGTCCCCGGCAAACTGCCGGTCTGTGAGGAAGATGCAGGCGGACATGTTAGGTTGCCTTGATCCAAAGGTGGTGCTATCGATGTCGGACAGCGCTCAACACCAGCTGGTGTTACCACCTCCAAAGAAAATGATGACCTGCCAATCACGCTGGCTGTTGCAGGTAAAGAGGTGGCAGGTCTGCGCCCCAAAACAGGTGTGACTGCTGTCCCCCCAGTCACAGAGGATGAAGAGGCCGCGGATGTACAAGATATGGCAGACGGTGGTTGGCCCGGCCGGCTAGGCCGCATTGTAGCACACTGAGCTTCCCACTGCAACTTATGCTTCATGTCCATGTGCCGGTTCATGCATGAAGTACTTAAACTATGTATTTTTTGGCCTCTACTTAGCTTTTGCTGACAAATTTTACAGATAACACGAGTTGGGTCATCTTTATCGATCTGAAAAAATGCCCAGGCTATGCAAGGCTTAGCACCCATGCGACCTGAAGAGCCACCACGACTTGTGGTGAGAGGCAGAGTTGTGTTTGAGGATGCAGTTGTTGACGTGCTTCCAGTACTACGTCTCTGTCCAGGAAGGCGCAACCTGACCTCGTCGTCACTAGCATCTTCTTCCACCTCCTCTGCTGACCTCATCTCTTGGCTGACTGTGGGTTGACAGTAAGTGGGATCTCCAACCTCATCATCATCACCCTGTGCGTTGTCACACCCGTCGCCCTCAGAGCCAACCTGTTCCTGCCCTGACAAAAAACTAAAGTTGTCGCTCCAATCAGGTATTTGAGTCTTATCATCGTCTTCCTCATTGTCTCCACCAACAGGAGTTACAGTTTGGGAATGAGGGTCTACATTATGGTCAGAACCTTCTGCGTCTGGTCCTGGATCCGACTCATAAAGATTCTGGGCATCAGTGCAGATCATTTCCTCGTCTGGATTCACAGAAGCGCTGGAGTCGACCTCTGATTCCCAGGCTATAGTATGAGTAAACAGCTCTGCAGACTCAACCATCTGTTCTACCTCATACTCAGACGGGCAGCTGGAGATTTGGGAGCTGTGAGGAAGCAAGTGCGATTGGGGTGACACCTTTGAGGACTGGAGTATTTGTGATGTTGAAGTTGATGTGGAGGAGAGCCCACTTAAAGGAGCACTTGATATCCGTTGAAGCACCTGCTGTTTTTGTGCCTCATCTGGAATTTGTAGCGATTGGCGTGGCCGTAAGAAAGGGATCTTATCACATTGTCCGCTAAAAGAAGTAGACATTTTAGTTTGGCTGGAAGATGGTCTTTCTTCTGCAGATGTTACTGTTGCTTTAACACCTACCCCACGGACACAACCTTTTTTCCCCTTCCCAACACGCCTATTCCCCTTTCCACCAGCAGCAGGCCTTTTTCCACTCATTTTGGTGGTTAACTAATTAACAACTCTGGAGTTGTTTGCACAAAAAAACAATGGATGGGAACCGAGCAGAGCTGAGTGGCCAAACTGTGGTATTAGGCCAAAACTATTGGCTGGGTTAGATGCAGAAAAAAATTATATTCAATTTGCAACCTGATGGAGGTCAGTATAGATGGACTAATAGAGAAAGTCCCACACACTGCTAGAAGGCCAAATATTTTTTCAGAGCTAGATGCAGAAAAAAATATATTCAGTTTGCAACCTGATGGAGGTCAGTATAGATGGACTAATACAACAAGTCCCACACACAGCTAGAAGCCCAATATTTTTTCAGAGGTAGATGCAGAAAAAAATATATTCAGTTTGCAACCTGATGGAGGTCTGTATAGATGGATTAATAGAACAAGTCCCACACACAGCTAGAAGCCCAATATTTTTTCAGAGGTAGATGCAGAAAAAAATATATTCAGTTTGCAACCTGATGGAGGTCAGTATAGATGGACTAATACAACAAGTCCCACACACAGCTAGAAGCCCAATGTTTTTTCAGAGGTAGATGCAGAAAAAAATATATTCAGTTTGCAACCTGATGGAGGTCAGTATAGATGGACTAATACAACAAGTCCCACACACAGCTAGAAGCCCAATATTTTTTCAGAGGTAGATGCAGAAAAAAATATATTCAGTTTGCAACCTGATGGAGGTCTGTATAGATGGACTAATACAACAAGTCCCACACACAGCTAGAAGCCCAATATTTTTTCAGAGGTAGATGCAGAAAAAAATATATTCAGTTTTCAACCTGATGGAGGTCAGTATAGATGGACTAATACAACAAGTCCCACACACAGCTAGAAGCCCAATATTTTTTCAGAGGTAGATGCAGAAAAAAATATATTCAGTTTGCAACCTGATGGAGGTCTGTATAGATGGATTAATAGAACAAGTCCCACACACAGCTAGAAGCCCAATATTTTTTCAGAGCTAGATGCAGAAAAAAATTATATTCAATTTGCAACCTGATGGAGGTCAGTATAGATGGACTAATAGAATGATGCTATGCCCAAAAGATTTTACTTCACTAGGTGCAGGAAAAAAATTGGTATTCTATACACAGGTGGTATATCTTGCAACACAGATAGGCTACTCCACTGACTAACACACTCTGCAATAGGCCAAAAAGGATTAGCTTTGCTAGATTCAGCCAAATGCTGTGAAAAAAACTTGCACAGCACTGGCACAGACCTGCCTGGCAAAAACTGATAGGAACTGATGTAACCTAGTCCTGAAAAGGACTGCAATTACAATTAGTCTTTACTCCCACAATCTATCTATTTAAGAGCACAGACCTGCCTGATAAAAGTCGTAGGAAATGCTGTAAACTAGTCCTTAAAAGGACTGCAATCACAACTATTCCCTACTCCCAAGCTATCTGTAGATTTGTGCGAAAATTGGCTTGAAATTAACAAGGTATAGCGCACACAGCAACAGCGGTGCCGTCTAACACGCAGCTGCAGCAGTGAGAAAATGGTGGCGACGGGGAAAATGGCTTGGTCTTATAGGGCAAGGACATGTGACATACACTGTCAATGACACATGCCCTTGCTTGTGTGAAAAAAAGCACTTCGCTCCGTGTGTGCGCTGCTGATAGGCTGACAGATTGCACCTCCCCACTGTAAATGCGGGAAAGAGAAAAAAAAATGGAGATCTTCATTGTTCCTGCAGAGATCCACCCCCTGCCCCTTCCCCCACCCCGCTGTACACTCAAACTGCGTATTAACATTAATTTTCATCATTACTGAGAAAAAATCCAGTTATGATTTTGGTGCACGAACAGTTATCGAACATAACCTCGAACAGCCGAATTTTTCTCAAATTGTTCGTGTTCGCCGAACGGCTCGAACACCGCCCAAAACAGCTCGAATTTGAGATTGGCGAACAGTTCGAGTAGAACAACGCTCATCTCTAATTAGGACCTAAAACCTGCAGCAGCAGCAGCAAGAGCAGGCACACAAGCCATATCACAGATTGCAATTTCAAGAGATCAATGCAGCACATTCAAAACGACAACATCGCCTACTCTGTACAGTCTGCAATTGGGGTGCAAATGTCCTTGGAGATCCATGACTTGTTCATCTTGATGAAAGTTAGGCGGTCTACACTTTCAGGGGACAGCCGGGTGCGCTTATCCGTCAAGACACTACCAGCATCGCTGAAGACACGTTCAGAGAGAACGCTGGCTGCCGGGCATGATAAAACCTCCAAGGCGTGAGAGGCGAGCTCAGGCCATTCATGCATTTTTGAAGACCAAAAGGTAAAAGGGTTCAAACCCTCCCTGATGGTCTTGATATTGAACTCTAGATACTCCTGCACCATCCTCTCCAGTCGTTCACCACGTGTCAGACTTGTACTCTGTTGTGCTGGTGCACGAGCTGGTGCAAAAAATGTGTGAAAGGACTCCCAGAAATTGCTTCTGCCACTTACTTTGCTGATAATGTTTTGGCGTTGACGAACTGACGTGCCGGAAGTTGAAATACTACAGCTGCTATGCACACTGTGTGCCTCACTGTTATCTTGGGGAAAACCTCTATTAAGGTTGATTAAAAGCTTGTTTCGATAGTCCAACATAAGCGGGTCCCTTTCCAGGGCGGGAAGCATCTGGCAAAATTGACTCTTATAACGTGGATCTAACCGAGTGGCAACCCAGTAGTCAGCATTATTTAGAATCCTAACTATACGGGGATCATGTTGCAGATAGTGCATCAAGAAGGCACTCATATGTCGTCATCGCTAACCAGTTTAGTAGCCATTTAAAAGCCATGCGGAAGGGTGCAGAGGTCCTTAATCTGTTCCCACTCCGCAAACGTGATATGCCCTAAGTCCATTCTGCATTGCCACAAGCTATACATCATGACATACTGCGTCAGAGCTCATTGCTGCTGGCACAGTCACTGCAACATGGAATTCCACCGCGTCGGCACATCGCAGATCAACCTGTTAACTGGCACGGACAAAGACCTCTGTATCAATGCAAGTCAATGACATGAGGGGTGCGAGCGGCGGAAGTGAGCACACAGCTTCCGTACTTTGTGAAGCAGCTCATCCAGGCCAGGATAGTGGCGGAGAAATCGCTGTACCACCAGGTTGAGGACGTGAGCCATGCAAGGCACGTGTTTGAGCTTGCCTCGGCCTAGGACCGCTAACAGGTTCGCACAGTTATCGCACACAGCCTTCCCTGGCTCTAGGTTCAGCAGAGACAGCCATTGCTCAAACTGAGCCTGGAGAGCTGCCTACAACTCTTCACCTATATGATTGCGATCTCCAAGGCATATTAATTTGAAGACTGCCTGATTACGGTGAGCCCTGACTGCGCAGTACGGAGGTGGTGTGTATTCGCTCCGCACCCTTGGAACGTGTGTCTCGTTAAAGCAGAGGTTGAGTGGGCAGGTGGAGGCCCTAGAGGAGGTGGAGGACGCAGAAGCAGTGGAGGAAGTGGGAAATGCAGAGGTTTCTTCTGAAAGCCTGGGGGATTCCAAGATTTGTGGAGCATCCCCTTCCCCGCAGGTGTCTGTGGTGAAATGCACCCTGGCATACGTAGATTTAGACAAGGAACAGGTGATGTTGTGTGCAACATGCTGGTGTAGTGCAGGCACAGCTTTCTTAGAGAAGTAATGGCGACTGGGCAACTGGTACTGGGGGACTGCGATGGCCATCAGTTTTCGGAAACCGACTGTATCTACCAGGCGGAAAGGCAGCATTTCCGTGGCCAACAGATTGGAGATGGTGGAGTTCAACCTCTTAGCTTTGTCATGTGTAGGATGAAACAATCTTTTACGTGAGCACAACTGCGGGACCGAGGGCTGGCTAAGGTTGAAGGCTGGCTGAGAGAGGGCGGAGTATGGTGAACTGGAAAAACTGGTGGAGCGTGAGTGAGGTGCAGTTACGGTGGATTGAGAAACATGCAGTGTGCTCGGTGAAACAAACACAGCAGGCGTGTCACTCAGCCTGACTGGAGCGGGTAAAGAACCGGAGTTTCTGCGATGGGAGACCTGCGTGACAATACTTGGCATGGTAATAGAGGAGGAGGAAGAAGCAGCGGATGCGTTTCATGGGGCATCTGACAGTTGTTGAGGTGCGGTGGTCCGCATTTCAGCGCGGTAAGATTCCCAGCATAAAGAATGTTGTTTGAGCATGTGAACGTTCATGCCTGTAGTAGTCAAATTATTGCAGTTTTTCCCTCTACTGAATTTTATATCGCAAAGTTTGCAGATAGCGTGAGTTGGCTCATCCTTTGCAGTGACAAAAAAGGCCCATGCTAGGCAACCCTTGCTGCCCCTGCGAGCTGCAGACCTGTGACCGCTGCTGGCCACAGCTTGCATCACCCCATGTCTGCGCCGTAGGCACATGTTAAGGAGCTAAAACTCCCAAACCCTTCATCCAATTTTAATGTGGATACCCTCAAATGAAAGCTGAAAGTCTGAATTTCAACTGCATATGAATTGTTTCGTTTAAAATTCATTGTGGCAATGTCTAGAACCTAAATTAGAAAAATGTTGTCTCTGTCCAAATATATATGGACCTAACTGTAACTGCGGTTCAAATTCAGCCATTTGTAGTGAACATGGAAAATATTGTCCTCCATTTATAGATTGTAGCAGTGTGTCAGTGTACACCATTTTACAGCTCCATTTGCTTGTTTGCAGAATACAGACAGATTTTTTTCGTTTTATTCATATTACTGTATTATGGAAGCTGAGGAACTTTTTCAATGATCAGATGCACGTGATCCATATGACTGCCATAATAATGCAGAAATTTTGTGGAGGGTGCCAAATATTCCACTCCTTTTAAAGTCTACCTTTTAAAGTTTACCTGTATTTTGTTGAACCAATTGACACTTGGTCGCTGACAAATACCATACTATTAGGCAACTGCTTGAAACCGTGGCCATCAGACGTTATCCCATATGACTGTCACAATTATTGTGAGCCTGTCAAACATTACACTCCATTTAAAGTATTGCGGTTGAGGGTTCAGACCTATTCTCAGTTGGGCGCTGACAAATAGCAAATCTGTTGTCAATGTTGTCAGAGTATTACGCCACTTTACGGACATTCTTTCCAGGGTAATGACTTGTATATAAGGCCAAAAAAAATAAAAAAAATAAAGTTATGTATTGTGGAAGACATTTATGCGACCAGAATGAACACTCATGTGTAGATGGTGATGATACCATCTATCAGGAGCATCTGTTCCTATTGTAAATGCATCTGAAAGTGTTATCGATAGGGAATAGAATAGATTTTAAATGTTTTTTGGTCAGCACCAGCAGCAAGCAGTATAAGGCAATAATACCTGGCTGGATATGTGCAATACGCTATCCATACTGCTATACCTCACCCGTAAAAGATTTTCAGATAAGACAGTTATTCTAGAATATAGAATCTATTTGAATTGCCCTTCCCATTATTAAGGAGTGTGTCTCCTATACTGTTATTGCATATGCAACAATTTCAAGGGCTGCCAAAAATTAGGATGCACTCCAATACACATTTGAAGAGACATAAAAAATAAAAACACAGAAGGATCTTTCTTTATTATAAAAACCAGACTCGCCAATGTAACTTCAATGTAATCACACTGTTCAGCTCCTGCACCTCCTCCTCCGGTTCAGTCTCCATCTCCAAAATGACCACATCAGTCACAAGCTGGAAGCACTGCAGCACTGCCTTGGCCAAGCGGCTACAGGCTGTGCTGAAGATAATATGCTTAATGCTTAGGTGACAAACCACCCACCACTGCAGAGTTGTTGAAACCGGTAACACAGCAGCCTCATCTGCGGCTCTCACCGCAGACCATACAGTCAGGCATGGTCGTGTGTGACAATGGGCGGAACCTGGTGAAGAAGAAATGACAGCCGGAGTAGATATGGTTTCCCTCTATGCCAGTCCTTTCACCGAGCTAAAGAATATAGCTGTGGTGAAATACAACTCCCACTGAGAAGCTGTTTCAGATTGAAAAACATTGGGCCCACCAGAGGATTTGATTCTGAGGACTCACCCTTCTCCCCCGCTCAAGAGCCCCATAGCAGCTGCAAAGTTAGCGCTATCATGAATTCTCCTGATGTAGAAGCCAGTGCACACCAGAGGATTCTCTGGTGGGACCGTCCAACCCTGCCGAGAAGCAGTCCTGGCTAAGAAAAGTGTGTGGGAAGGTTCCCGAACACTCTATGGCTGCTTTTTTTACTGAGGTGGAAACCCACACAAACATGGGGAGAACATACACAATCCTTACAGATGTTGTCCTTGCTGGGATTTGAACCCAGGATCCCAGCGATGCAAGGCTTCAGTGCTAACCACTGATCCAATGTGCTGCCATTCACCCTCTGAAATCTAACAGGCTGGAGAAACTTGCACCTACTGCCACTCAGTATCTTCAGCTCCTTTGTGAGAAACTAATGTATTTGGGCAGCCACTCAGTCTACCAAATAAAATTCCTGAGAAGGAAATTGGGGATGTCTTTGCTACTGGTACTGCGGGCAGTGCTAATACCATGGCGTTCTACCATAGTTTACTGGAAATATTCCTGGCTGGTAGGAGGCAACCAGAATCCCACAGAAAAGTACCAGCAGTAATGTTCAGGAACCCGCGCTTGTGGAAGGCGGAGACCATACCGGGAGAAATAGTGGCGGCTGGGGACCGAGTATGGACACCTGGCCGCTGCCACCATGAGGTTGTGGAAAGCTTCCACCTCCACGAGCCTAAAAGGCAACATTTCAAGTGCAAGCAAGCAGTCCAGAAATGTGGCAGATTAGTATTGCGGCCTGTGGTTAGGTGGTTGGCTGCATACTATTGCTTGCATTCCAAGTAACACAAAGCTAAGGAAATGGATGATCCAACCATCATGAATAATTTTGTTGTTGTCTAGGACAGGGTTCCCCAACTCCAGTCCTCAAGGCCCACCAACAGGTCATGTTTTCAGGATTTCCTTAGTATTGCACAGGTGATGGAATTATTGCCTGTGCAGGTGATGCAATTATCACCTGTGTAATACTAAGGAAATCCTGAAAACATGACCTGTTGGTGGGCCTTGAGGACTGGAGTTGGGGAACCCTGGTCTAGGAGACCGAGCACAATATTAACCCAGTGACATGCGTCAGTGAGATGTACCGTCCCTGGCCACATTCACTGGCCACATGTTTGTGGTTAGGCGGTCCTTCCCAGTAAGTGCACTGGGGAGGGCATAGGTAATATTCTGGAAGGTATAGCAATAGGGGTTCAAGAAAACCACACAGGGAAAATAAGTATTTAAAGCGAGTGTAGTGCTACAAAGGATTAAAACTTAGCATTTATTACAACTGAATAAAAAAGTAATACACAAGTCCAAAGGACCTAAAAACAAGTATAAGCCTGTCTGTGATAGTGAGTGACCCTAACAATCAATAACTCATTATGTCCAGGAATATAACCGTATGTGGTCTACCTGTAACATCACACAGAGAATGGCGGGAAAATAGTAGCGGAGCTCTCAAGACAGTGTCTCAAACGTATCATGTCTCAGGCCACAAGAACCTTAATACATTTACATAATCGATGGTGAGCCTTTAAACACTTATAAATATGTTAATGGAACGACCTCACCGGATAGAATATTGGTTCTTGCTCTCTGGCCTTAGAACAGCTCCATGTGATGGGGCATCCAAAATCTTATTCAGCCTCCAGCAACTCACAGCACACCGCTCCCAACGCGTTTCATTGCCTCAGCTAATCATCAGGGGAGAAGAGGGTGTCATGCGGTATAGAAGCTGGCATCAAACGCTCAGCTTATCCATTAGACGGTGCCGATAACAGGCAGATAGGTCCTCCTTTTAAATATGCCCGCGCTGACAAGCGGGCGCGTCACTTCCGGTTCCGGCCAGACGGCATCCGGTATGTGGAACGCAGGAGCCGGCCGTGACACGCAAACGTCACTTCCGGCCCGCGCGTCCCACAGGAAGCCAGTGCGCAGACCAGGAGAAGACGAATAGGGGGAATGAACACAGTGTGCCCACACATAGCACACCGCGGTGGGTGGTAAAACGAACTCCCACCCACCCAGGATCCCCCCCACACCAGGAGGAGTGTCAGATAAAAAGGAGACAACAATATAATATATGACACTCCTCCGGTCACATACCATATGCCGCGCAGTCTATAATTACCACGCTAGACATACCCCAATGGTAAAAAGACTGGAGATACTTCACGGGTCAAGTCAGATCAGTGGTAATGAGACAGAGGACAAACTCGCACACATAAAGCCCAAAAAGGAGGGAGAGGTAATTTGTACAAATAGGGAGAAAACTGGAGAGGACCGCACCTCCAGAACAAGGAAGAGGGGAAGGGGAGATGAGAGACAAGAAGAAGGAGAGTGGATAATGGGGCATAATACCGGGATAGATATTGAGCAAAAAAACAACATTGACCCAGTGAATACACCAAGGGGAGTAGAGACAGCAAAGGGGACTACATAGCCCTATTGATGAACTAATAAGGACTGTCCCTACCTGTCAGTGGAGGTTGGCACCCTAAAACCTGCGCAAGTGGCGCCCCCACTCCGCGGCGGCTGTCCCCACTCTCCTTGCCCTAGTTCGCCCTGCACTCATAAGAAGGACCGATAGGACAACTGTTCATTTAGGCCCTGAGGGGCCATTGTCTGCAATCTAAAGATCCACTTGGTCTCCCTTTGGAGAATCAATTTGTCCCAGTCACCCCTTCTTGGCGGGGCAATCACTTTATCGATTCCCATGAAACGTATCACGTTCGTGTTGTTAGGATGCACATTGTTCACATGTCTCGCCAGGGGGGTGTCTCTTTTCAAGGCTATATCCCGTAGGTGTTCCCCCACTCTTCTTCTTAGTTCTCTTTTAGTTTTCCCCACATATTCCACCCCGCACACACAGATGGCCATATAGATTATCCCCTTGGATCTGCAATTGATAAAATGTTTGACGACAAAGGTTTCTCCGGTGACATTGCTTCTAAAGTCCTTTCCTTGTATCATAACCTTGCATGATACACATCCACTGCATCTGAAACTACCGTTGATAGAACTTCTTAACCAATTGTTTCCCAGGTGACCCGTGTAGTGGCTGTGGACCAGTCTGTCCCTAAGGGATCTGCCCCTTTTATAGGTAATCATGGGTCTTGAATCGACCACATCACCAATGTCTTCATCCATTTGGAGGATCGGCCAATGTTTGTGTAGTATCTCACGAACTGTATGTGCCTGATTAGAAAAGGTAGTAATAAGTCTACATGGAGCACTATCTTTGCTCGGTTTGGGGGGTGGGTGTAGTAGGGAGGTGCGGTCACTAGCCAGAATCTCACCATAAGCCTCGGCCACCACCCTCCTAGGGTAACCCCTCTCGTAAAAACGCCGACAGAGGTCACTGGCCTGATTTCTAAAAGTGACCTCATCCGAGCAGTTTCTTCGGATCCTCATGAACTGCCCCTTTGGTATACCCTTCTTAAGGGGGACAGGGTGGTTGCTTTCCCACCTAAGAAGGGAATTCGAAGCAGTTGTCTTCCTATAGGTACTTGTTACTATCTCACCATCCATACCTATCCGGATGAGGATATCGAGGAAGGGCAGCTCATGAGGACCAAACTCAAAAGTAAAATGTAGATTGAGATCGTTGTGGTTTAGTCTATCGACGAGATCCCCGAAGGATTTTTTGTCCCCTTTCCACAATACTAGGACGTCGTCAATGTATCGAACCCACAACAGGATGTTTTCACCACCCACCATAGGAATATCACCAAACACGACAGTTTCTTCCCACCAGCCCAGGTAGAGATTAGCGTACGATGGGGCACAGGGGCTCCCCATCGCAGTGCCCCTGAGCTGGTGGAAATACTTCCCGCCAAAGAGGAACACATTTTTTGTCAGGCAAAACTGTAGGGCCTCCATCATAAAGTGGTTATGTCTCTCAAATTGCTTGCTCCTCCCACTGAGGAAGAACCGTATCGCTTCCAAACCCCTGTCATGAGGTATTGAGGAGTACAATGACTCAACATCAATACTAGCTAAGGTCACGTCCTTGTCCACAGTTATACTTTCCAATTTACGGAGCAAGTCATTGGTGTCGCCAATGAATGAATTAAGGCTTAGGACAAAAGGTTTGAGTACCTTCTCAAGGTATATTCCCAGATTTTGGGTTAGATTATTCACCCCAGATACGATTGGGCGTCCTTTGAGTGGATTCAAGCCCTTATGCACCTTTGGCAAACTATAAAAAGGTAGCCATTACTGGATGGGTCGGGCAAATGAAGTCCCTCTCTTGTTTATTCAGGACACCGTCATTTAGAGCCCCGTTAGCCAGTTCCTCCAGCTGTTGGGAAAATCCCTTAGTGGGATCCCTGTTTAACATGTGGTAGCATTCAGTGGTGTTCAATATTGCACTGCACATCGAGTGATAGTCACTGGTGTCCATGATCACCACATTACCGCCTTTATCTGACGGTTTAATGGTGATAGAATGATCATTTTCCAAAGACACCAGTGCCTGTATCTCGCGACGAGTAAGGTTATGCCTGGTCCATCCTGGATGGTTCTCAAGGTCTCTCAAATCCTTGGTTACCATACTCAGAAACACATCAATTGGTCCCAGATCAGTCTGTGGGGGTGGCATTTTTGTGCTCTTCAATTTGAGCTCGGTAAACGGGCCCTTGCCTTCCAAATTGGGATCGGGATCGCTAAGGTGGAAGAGGGCCCTTATGTCGGGCAAGAGTTCATCACGTACCCCCAGTTCAGCACAGGCATGTCTATCGTTCTTAATGAAGTGCTTTCGCCACTTCAGCTTGCGCACAAAAAGGTTTACATCCTTGATGGCATCAAAAGAGTTGAAGTCTGTTGTCGGTACAAAGGTCAGGCCCTTACTCAAGACCTCCAATTCTGGAGAGCTGAGGCTTCTAGTGGATAAGTTAATAATCTGGGGGTTCATAATGTCAGTGTGGGATTGCCCAGGTTGAGGCGGTTGCGCAGTGGGTAACCCTCCTCTAAAAAATGAGTCCTAGGGGGGGATCTCCTATTGCTATTGTTGCTGTCGCGACCCCGTCCACCCCCTCTCCCCTTCTGTCTACCTCGGTGTGATTTAGATCTGACCTCCGACTCCGATAAATCAGTGTCGGTGGACGAAAGGTCTGTGTCTGGGTATCTTGGACCCCTGCTGGAAAGAAAATTATAGGCCTTATTGTCCTTAAAATCCTGTAAGTCCTTAACAAAGAATTTGTGTTTACGCTCCTTCAGGTGATATTGAAATCTTTCTATCGTATTCTGAAGTAGCGTTTCTTTGGCGCTAAATTCAGGTTCATGAGAGAATTTTTTTGTTAGTTCCACCTGTGTTTTCAGTGCTTCGTTCAACGTGGCCAATGTAATTTTTTCCTCATCTAGGAGCAATTTCATCAACCTTAGGGAACTCGCAGTCGCCTCCTTTTCCCAGAGGTTGAGTAGTGCCTGACCCTTGTACCGAAATGAAGGTAGCAGCGTTATCCGAAGATTTTTTGGGACGATGCCTGCTTTTAGATAGTTATCGAGTGTTTGCACTTCCCACCAAGATGTAATCTGCTGTTTGTAAATTTTTGTCAGTTCCTTGAAGGCAGCCGCGAAGGTAGGGGTGTACTTTTTTTGGGCAAAAGTGCGCTCAGAAAAGACCTCTTTAGCCTCAGTGGCCCACTGACTGGTGTCTATTCCCGCTGACAGAAATCCAGCCATACCAATTCTAATTCAAATATAAGGTATAGCAATAGGGGTTCAAGAAAACCACACAGGGAAAATAAGTATTTAAAGCGAGTGTAGTGCTACAAAGGATTAAAACTTAGCATTTATTACAACTGAATAAAAAAGTAATACACAAGTCCAAAGGACCTAAAAACAAGTATAAGCCTGTCTGTGATAGTGAGTAATCCTTTGTAGCACTACACTCGCTTTAAATAGTAATATTCTGGAACCTGCGCTTGTGGAAGGTGGAGACGATACCGGGAGAAATAGTGGCGGCTTGTGACCAAGTCTGGAAACCCGGCCACCACCGGCATGGGGTTGTGGAAAGCTTCCGCCTCCATGAGCCTAAAAGGCAACATTTCAAGTGCAAGCAGTCCTGAAATGTGGCAGTTTAGTATTGCGGCCTGTGGGTGGGTGGCTTGCTGCATACTTGTGCTTGCATTCCAATAACTGTGGTAGGGACAACTGAGTGCTGCAAAGGGACAAGGACGTAGACAGTGATGGCTGCAAGTCTGCAAAGACAGGTGCAGGGCAGGAGGCATCTTCACATGTGGCATGGACAGGGGATTGGGGTGCACACACAACAGCGGAAGAGGCAGTGGTGTCACCCACAGACAATGTTTCTGGACCTTGGTGTTTAGCCCAGCTTGTCAGGTGCTTTGCTGTCATATGCCTGAGCATGCTGGTGGTGATCAGGTAGTTTTGGTGCTCTTGCTGATGCAGCCTGGCAGATGTTGCAAATGGCCTTTTTGGGGTTACCTAAACAGTCTTTAAAAAGAACCAGACTCGAGAAGACCTAACAGTTGTACTGGCAACTTCCGTCGTGTTGGTGTTCCGGGGAGTTGTTGCCCGCCTTGTGTCTGTGGCCACAACAATTCTTCTTCCTGCCTGTTGTGGTGCTACAACTCCCTCCCCCAGTGTGCTGCTGTCCTCGCTCTACATGTCCCCTTGCCAGGTTGGGTTAGTGACTTCATCGTCCACCGCTTCGTTTTCCACTTCCGCACCCTGGTCCTCCTCCTGACTTTCTGTCCACTGTGTCTCATCATTATCCACCTCTTGCGACAGTATTTGCACTTTCCCACCGTCACCTTCGGGTGACCATGGCTCCTCAAATCTCTACATGTGATTTTCTGTTGCCCTGCTCGAAGCTGGCCGGTCGAGAGGCCCATATTTATCGATGGAAAAGTGAACAGCTATTGGGGTAACCCTGAACTCTAATCTCTCCTTCAAACCACATATCCAAGCTCTTTCCACTTCTGAGCAGACTGAGCAAGAGGCCAAAATCTCTAAATGGAAAGATGAACAAAACAGCTCTTCGAAGTGTCCAAGTGTGGGATCAGTTATCTCAGGGCACTTGGAATGGTGGCAGGAAGGAGGATCAGGGTGAGGAAGATGCCAACTCTAAGTAAAAAAAATCTACCGGATCCGCACATTCCTCAACCACTAATCTACAAAAACACTAGTGCACGCGCTCATCATCTCCCTTCTCGATGACTGCAACCTCCTGCTCTGTGGCCTCCCTTCTAACACTCTTGCATTCCTCCAATCTATCCTAAAGTATGTTGCCCAACTAATCCACCTGTCCCCTCGCTATTCCCTGGCCTCTCCTCTCTGTCAATCCTTTCACTGGCTCTCCATTACCCAGAGACTCCAATTCAAAACCCTAACCTTGGAATGCAAAGCTATCCACAACCTGTCTCCTCCATACATGTGTGACCTAGTCTCCAGGTACTTACCTTCACACAACCTCCGATCCTCACAAGATCTCCTTCTCTACTCCCCTCTTATCTCCTCTTCCCACAATTGCATACAAGATTTCTCCCGTGGATCCCCCTTCTCTGTAACTCTCTACCCCACCATTTCTGACTCTCGCCTACTGTTGAAACCTTTAAAAGGAAGCTGAAGACCCACCTCTTGCGACATGCGTACAACCTGCAGTAACTCTCGCTCCTCCATACCGCTGCAAGACCAGCTCTATCCTCACCTACTGTATCCTCACCCATGCCTTGCAGACTGAGCCCTCGCGGGTAGGGTCCTCTCCTTTCCTGTACCAGTCACTGTCACATTTTTGTTCAAGATTACTGTAATTGTTTTTGCGATGTATACCCCTTTTTCACATGTAAAGTGCCATGGACTAAATGGTGATAAAGTAATAATAATAATGTGATCCAGAGTCACATCTGCTGAGACTGGACCATGTGGAACACAGGGTGGTGGTGGTGGCAAACTGACTGGAAGCATTATCTGCTATCCAACAAACAACCTTATCACACTGCTCTGGCTTCAATAGTGGTGTTCCGCGGCCCCCTAGAAATTGGGACAGGAAGGTAGCTTGACATGACTTGAGTGTTTGTTTTGCTCCCTCAGCAGGCACGGTTTCATCTTGCCCACAGCCTCTGCGTGCACCATCACCATTGCGTACACTTCCCCGTTTCTTGAGACACACCTTGCCCATTTTAAATGGAGTTTAAGATTTGTCACGTTGCCAAAAATGTCTGTATTATTACTGCAGTAATATAGGATCACCTCTGATGAGCTGACCACAGTTTTAGGCAGCGCCCTGGAAGTCAGAGATGCTTCCAGCTCAAGGGGTCTTCCCCATGCTGTTCCCATGTCACACACCACATGGCCAGATAAGGTTGTAAAATGTTAAAATGACATTTAACGGTGAATGCATTTGTCACGGTTGAAAGCAATGCAAAAACGCATCAAAAACGCTACGTGTGAACATAGCCCAAGGTGTGGAGGAGCATTTTTGTTTATGGTTATCTATTTTGCCTTTTATACACGTCATTACCCTGGAAAGGATGTTCTTTAACATATTTCCCAGGAAAATCCATTTTGGTTTAGTTTTTGTATGTTTTGTTGTGAGTCCGTAAAAGTGGCGTAATACCTCTGACAACATTGTTGACAGCAGTGACCTGGGAGTCAGAAATGCTTCCAGGGGTCTTCCCCATACTGTTCCCATGTCATTTGAGCACTGTTCCCATCGATTTGTGCAATTTTTAGGCCCTCTGCAGAGAAAAATGCTTGAGTTTCCCATAGACTTACATTGGGCTCGTTACTCGGTCCGAGCACTCGAGCATTTCAATTTGCTTGACTCGAACAACGAGTACCCAAGCATTTTAGTGCACGCTCATTACTAGTCATCGGGTCTATTTAAGACCCAGCGACGCTAGGCTCGTCACAGTCTACCCCGGAAACAGGCAGAGTAGGGAGAGCTGCTGCTGAGTCAGGGAGAGATTTTCTTGTTTATAGTTAGTAAAAGTATTCCATAGCATATCTATATATCCATCTGAACTAACAGTCCTTCTGAGGACTAATCCAGCTGCATATATTCAGTGGTGATAGCAGAAGTTAGGCAGGCAGGGTTTGTGGCAGACTGCAGTGCATATACAGGGTGGGCCATTTATATAGATACACCAAAATGAAATGGTGTGCTTGGTTTTAATGTAACTTTATTCTTTCTTGAGTTTTTTGCAAGTTTATGACCACTTATAAAATGTGTTCAAAGTGCTACCCATTGTGTTGGTTTGTCAATGTAACCCTCTCCTCCCACTCTTGACACACTGATAGCAACACCGCAGAAGAAATGCTAGCACAGGCTTCCAGTATCCGTTGTTTCAGATGCTGCACATCTCGTATCTTGATGGTATGGTGTGGTATATGGGGTACAAAGATAGTGGGGCCATTCTTCTTCAGTGGAAACTTCAATACCACTGGATATCTGAAATTGCTACATGATGATGTGTTGCCCTCTTTATGCACTGAAGATGGCACGTTCCCTGAGTTTTTCCAACAAGATGGTGCAACACTAGAGATGAGCGGTGTTCGACTCGAACTGTTCGCCAATCTCAAATTCGAGTTGTTTTGGGCGGTGTTCGAGCCGTTCGGCGAACACGAACAATTTGAAAAAGATTCGGCTCTTCGAGGTTATGTTCGATAACTGTTCGTGCACCAAAATCATAACTGGATTTTTTCTCAGTAATGCTGAAAATTAATGTTAATACGCAGTTTGAGTGTACAGCGGGGCGGGGGGAGGGGCAGGGGATGGATCTCTGCATAAATAATGAAGATCTCCATTTTTTTTTCTCTTTCCCGCATTTACAGTGGGGAGGTGCAATCTGTCAGCCTATCAGCAGCGTACACACGGAGCGAACTGCTTTTTTTCACACAAACAAGGGCATGTGTCATTGGCAGTGTATGTCACATGTCCTTGCCCTATAAGACCCAGCCATTTTCCCCATCGCCACCATTTTCTCACTGCTGCAGCTGCGTGTTAGACGGCACCGCTGTTGCTGTGTGTACTATACTTTCAGTGTTAATTTCAAGCCAATTTTCGCACAAATCTACAGAAAGCTTGGGAGTAGGGAATAGTTGTGATTGCAGTCCTTTTGAGGACTAGGTTACATATTTTCCTAGGACTTTTATCAGGCAGGTCTGTGCTCTTAAATAGATAGGTTGGGAGTAAAGACTAATTGCAATTGCAGTCCTTTTGAGGGCTAGGTTACATCAGTTCCTATCACTTTTATCAGGCAGGTCTGTGCTCTTACATAGATAGGTTGGGAGTAAAGACTAATTGCAATTGCAGTCCTTTTGAGGGCTAGGTTACATCAGTTCCTATCACTTTTATCAGGCAGGTCTGTGCTCTTAAATAGATAGGTTGGGAGTAAAGACTAATTGTAATTGCAGTCCTTTTGAGGGCTAGGTTACATCAGTTCCTATCACTTATTGCCAGGCAGGTCTGTGCAAGTTTTTTTCACAGCATTTGGCTAAATCTAGCAAAGCAAATCCTTTTTGGCCTCTTGCAGTGTGTGTTAGTCAGTGGAGTAGCCTATCTGTGTTGCAAGCTACACCACCTGTGTATAGAATACAAATTTTTTTACTGCACCTAGTGAAGTAAAATCTTTTGGGCATAGCATCATTCTATTAGTCCATCTATACTAACCTCCACCAGGTTGCAAATTCAAAATAACTTTTATCTGCATCTAGCTCTGAAAAAATATTTTGGCTTCGGCTTGTAGCAGTGTGTGGGACTTGTTCTATTAGTCCATCTATACTAACCTCCACCAGGTTGCAAATTCAAAATAATTTTTATCTGCATCTAGCTCTGAAAAAATATTTTGGCTTCGGCTTGTAGCAGTGTGTGGGACTTGTTCTATTAGTCCATCTATACTAACCTCCACCAGGTTGCAAATTAAAAATAATTTTTATCTGCATCTAGCCCAGCCAATACTTTTGGGCTAATACCACAGTTTGGCCACTCAGCTCTGCTCGGTTCCCATCCATTGTTTTTTGTGCAAACAACTCCAGAGTTGTCAATTAGTTAACCACCAAAATGAGTGGAAAAAGGCCTGCTGCTGGTGGAAAGGGGAATAGGCGTGTTGGGAAGGGAAAAAAAGGTTGTGTCCGTGGGGTAGGTGTTAAAGCAACAGTAACATCTGCAGAAGAAAGACCATCTTCCAGCCAAACTAAGATGTCTACTTCTTTTAGCAGACAATGTGATAAGATCCCTTTCTTACGGCCATGCCAATCGCTACAAATTCCAGATGAGGCACAAAAACAGCAGGTGCTTCAACGGATATCAAGTGCTCCTTTAAGTGGGCTCTCCTCCACCTCAACTTCAACATCACTAATACTCCAGTGCTCAGAGGTGTCACCCCAATCGCACTTGCTTCCTCACAGCTCTAAAGTCTCCAGCTGCCCGTCTGAGTATGGGGTAGAACAGATGGTTGAGTCTGCAGAGCTGTTTACTCATACTATAGCCTGGGAATCAGAGGTCGGCTCCAGAGCTTCTGTGAATCCAGACGAGGAAATGATCTGCACTGATGCCCAGAATCTTTATGAGTCAGATCCAGGACCAGACGCAGAAGGTTCTGACCATAATATAGACCCTCATTCCCAAACTGGAACTCCTGTTGGTGGAGCCAATGAGGAAGACGATGATGAGACTCAAATACCTGATTGGAGCGACAACTTTAGTTTTTTGTCAGGGCAGGAAGAGGTTGGCTCTGAGGACGACGGGTGTGAGAACACACAGGGTGATGATGACGAGGTTGCAGATCCCACTTACTGTCAACCCACAGTCAGCCAGTCGATGAGGTCAGCAGAGGAGGTGGAGGAGGATGCTAGTGACGACGAGGTCAGGTTGCGCCTTCCTGGACAGAGATGTAGTACTGGAAGTACTGGAAGTACTGGAAGCAATAACTGCATCCTCAAACACAACTCTGCCTCTGACCACAAGTCGTCGTGGCTCTTCAGGTCGCATGGGTGCTAAGCCTTGCATAGCCTGGGCATTTTTTCAGATCGATAAGGATGACCCAACTCGTGTTATCTGTAACATTTGTCAGCAAAAGCTAGGTAGAGGCCAAAAATTACATAGTTTGAGTACTTCATGCATGAACCTGCACATAGATATGATGCATAAGTTGAAGTGGGAAGTTCACTGTGCTACAATGCGGCCTAGCCGGCCAGGCCAACCACCGTCTGCCACATCTTGTGCATCCGCGGCCTCTTCATCCTCTGTGACTGGGGAGACAGCAGTCACACCTGTTTTGGGATGCAGACCTGCCCCCTCTTTAACCGCAACAGCCAGCGTGATTGGCAGGTCATCATTTTCTTTGGAGGTGGAAACACCAGCTGGTGTTCAGCGCTGTCCGACATCGATAGCACCACCTTTGGATCAAGGCAACCTAACATGTCCGCCTGCATCTTCCTCACAGACCGGCAGTTTGCCGGGGACACCCTTCTCAACCCCGTCTAAGCACAACAGCCAGCCCTCGGTCCCTCAGATGTGGACAAGTAAAAGACCATTTCCTCCTAGCCATGAGAAAGCTAAGAGGTTGAATTTCACCATCTGCAAGCTCTTGGCTACAGAAATGCTGCCTTTCCGCCTGGTGGACACAGAGGATTTTCAAGACCTTATGTCCGTCGCAGTGCCTCAGTACCAGATGCCCAGTCGGCACTACTTCTCAAAGAAAGGTGTGCCTGCGCTCCACCAGCATGTCACACACAACATCACCGCTTCTTTGAGAAACTCAGTGTGACAGGGTGCATTTCACCACAGACACTTGGATGAGTAGGCATGGACAGGGGCGTTACATGTCGCTGACTGGGCACTGGGTAACTATGGTGACAGCAGGACAAGGGGCTGCTGTCCAAGTCTTGCCGTCCCCACGAGTTGTGCGTCAATCCTCTTTATAGCGAAGTTCCTCCACTGCTTCTGCCTCTTCAACCTCCTCTCGGTCCTCCACCTGCACCCAAAGCCTGTCTGGTCATGCCACAAGCTTTCTAACTGCGCAGAAGGTATCCTGCACACCTCCTTACTATGCTGGCAGCAAGGCTCAACGTCATCAGGCAGTTTTTACTTTGAAATGTCTGGGAAATGTGAGTCACACAGCTGAGGAGTTGTGGTCAGCTCTGAAGAACCAGTTTCATGAATGGTTGTCTCCACTGGACCTGAAACCAGGGAAGGCCGTGTGCGACAATGCTGCAAACCTGGGTGCGGTCCTTCGCCGGGGTAATGTCACACAAGTGCCTTGTATGGCTCACGTGTTGAACCTGGTTGTCCAGCAATTTTTAGCCCACTATCCCGGACTAGATGGCCTTCTGCAGAGGGCACGGTCGCTGTGTGCTCACTTCCGCCGTTCGCATCCCGCAGCTCAGCGACTTACATCTCTACAGAAGTCGTTGGGCCTGCCACTTTATCGGCTAAAATGCGATGTGCTTACCCGGTGGAATTCAACTTTGCACATGTTGCAGCGACTGTGGCAGCACCGACAAGCCCTGGTGCAATACGTTCTGACGTATAGCCTGGGCCAACGAGATCCAGAGGTGGGGCAAATCACGCTGGAGGAGTGGTCTCAGATCAGGGACCTATGCACCTTTCTACACAGTTTTGAAATGGCGACGAAGATGTTTAGTGCTGACGATGCCATTATCAGCATGACTATTCCGGTGATTTACATGCTGGAGCACATGTTAAACAGAATTCGGAGTCAAGTGGTGGCACAAGAGGAGGTGGAGGAAGTAGAGGAGGAGGAGTTGTATGCGGAAGGGCTAACATCTGCACGGTCCAGACGGTCGGCAGCATCAAGGCGGCAGGCATGTGAGGGTGGGGGAGATGATTTTACCAGGGCACATGGTAGCAGCCAAACTAGTGAGGAAGGTGCAGGAGCCCAGGAAGAAGTGGAGGACGAACTGATGGAAGACTCATCAGATGAGGGAGACCTTGATCACATTTCTGTTGTGCGAGGTTGGGGGGAGAGGGCAGAGGAAGGAAGCATGATTGTTACCTCGCCACCAACACAACAGGGACTTGGTGCTCCTGGATGCGCAACACACATGAGTGCCTTCTTGCTGCACTACCTGCAACATGACCCTCGAATTGTGAGAATTAGAAATAATCCTGACTACTGGGTTTCCACACTCTTAGATCCCTGGCACAAAAGTACATTTGCAGAAATTATTCCTGCCATAGAAAGAGATGCACGCATGCAGGAGTATCAGCAGAGACTGTTGCAGAATCTTACATGTGCTTTTCCACAAAACACTAGTGGTGCACGTAGTGAATCTCACAGTTCCAACTTGCCAACCGTGGGACCGTCGAGTGTTCAGCACTCAAAACGTAACAAACACAGTATCTGCTGGTAACATCAATTTTGCGGAATCATTTCACCACTTTTTTAGCCCATCCTTTGCAAGGTCACAGGAGACAAGAAGTCTGACACATTGTCAACGCCTAGAGACGATGGTACAGGAGTATCTCCAAGTAAACATTGAAGCCATGACTGTGTCACTGGACCCTTGCTCTTTTTGGGCTTCCAATCTGGATAAATGGCCGGAGCTCGCCACTTACGCCTTGGAGATCTTGTCATGCCCCGCAGCCAGCGTTCTGTCTGAACGTGTGTTCAGCGCTGCTGGTGGTGTGCTGACAGATAAGCGCACGCGTCTCTCCACTGATAAAGTAGACAGACTCACGTTCATAAAGATGAACAAATCATGGATCCGAAACGACTTTTCTACCCCTGTGTCATCCTGGGGAGAGTAAAAGCTTGATGATTTGTTAAAATCACCTCACCAACCGTTTTAAGCTTTCAAATTACTAATCATGTTTATCTGTATCTTGGCTGGAAAATAATTTGGGCCTTCTAGCAGTTTGCAGTACTGATTCTATTAGGCCATCTATACTAAGCTCCACCAGCTTTCAAATTAATAATAATTTTTAGCTGCATCTAGCCCGGAAAATAATTTTGGGGCTCCTAGATGCGCTAGACACATGATGCCTTCTTGCTGCACTACCTGCAACATGACCCTCAGATTGTCAGAATTCGAAATAATCCTGACTACTGGGTTGCCACACTCTTAGATCCCCCACACTCTTCGATCAACCTTTTCATTTTAATAAAGAACAAAAAAATGGTCATTTTTGAAATTATAAGCATTAGCAGGTTATTAGAAACTGAAATCAAACAGTTTTCAACTCAAAACTTTATTCTAGGTGATGTTACATTTGCACATAGGACCCCTTGTTCGAAAGGACCTTCTGAACTGTCTCGTCCATTGAATTTGTCAGGTTTTGGATGGTTTCTGCTTCAATTGATTTGCATGAGGACAGAATACCCTCCCAGAGCTGTTGCTTAGATGTGAACTGCCTCCCGCCATCATAGACACTCCTTTTGATGATGCTCCAGAGGTTCTCAATGGGGTTGAGGTCAGGGGAGCATGGGGGTCACACCATAAGTTTGTCCCCTTTTATGCCCATATCAGCCAGAAATGCAGATGTGTTATGTGCAGCATGAGACGGTGAATTATCATGCATGAAAATGATCTTGCTGCGGAATACACGGTTCTTCTTCTTGAACCATGGCAGGAAGTGCTGTTTGAGAAACTCCACATACATTATGGAGTTCATCTTTACCCCTTCAGGGATCCTAAAGGGGCCGACACTCTCTCTCCCCATGATTCCAGCCCAAAACATTACTCCTCCTCCTCCTTGTTGATGCGGTAGCCGTGTTTGCATGGGGTGTCCATCAACCTGCCATCCTCCACTCCATCCATCTGGACCATCGAGCGTTGCACGGCACTCATCGGTGAACAAAACAGTTTTGAAGTCAGTTTTCATGTATTGTTTGGCCCACTGGAGCCGTTTCTGCTTGTGTACAGTGGATAGAGGAGGTCGACAGGATGGCTTACACACAGCTGCAAACCTCCGAAAGACCCTGCATCTTGTTGTTCGGGGGACATTGGAGGCACCAGCAGCTTCAAAAACTTGTCTGCTACTATGACAAGGCTTTTTTGCCGCTGCTCTTTTAACCTGACGTAATTGCCTGTAGGAAAGAGTCCTCAATTTTCCCTTATCAGCACGCACACGTGTATTCTGTGAATCAGCTACATACTTCTTGATTGTGCGATGATCAGGATGAAGTGTCTTTGCAATGTTGATTGTAGTCATGCCTTGACCTAAACACTCCACAATTTGTTGCTTCTCAGCAGCCGACACATCCTTTTTCTTTCCCATTTTGGCAGAAAATGTAGGCTGCTTAATAATGTGGGACAGCCTTCTTAAGTAGTCTTGACTTTCATTGGACACACCTGCCAAACTAATTAGCACAGGTGTCTTCAATTGCTTACAGTGATATAAAGAGCCCTGACACACATCACCATCAATGAGTTTAACTGACAAACAAAAAAATTCTTCCCGTATCACTCCTAAACACTTTTTGCATAATAATTTGGAACACAGTGTACATGTGTTTTTCCACAAAACACCAGTGGTTCACGTAGTGAATCTTACAGTTCTAACTTGCCAACCGTGGTCTGTATGGAGTTGTTCAATAAAGGGCCCAAAATTAAGATAACATAGACGGTAAAGGTCTCTATGAATACGAATTCCTAAGTATTTGATACCCTGTGAGGGCCAGGCAAAGGGAAAGTTAAACTGGATGGAATCCTGTATGGATTTGGGGAGGGAGACATCGAGGGCCTCAGACTTCGCTGCATTGATTTTAAAATTTGACCATGTAACAAAGTGATCTATTTCAGCCATAACAGCAGGGATGGATATATGTGATTGAGTGATATATACTAGGACATCATCAGCAAATGCAGAGCACTTGTACTCGGTGCCTCCCACCTCAATCCACCTAATATTGGGGTTATGTTGAATTGATGAGAGCAGGTGCTCCGTCACTAGGATGTATAAGAGAGGGGACAGAGGACATCCCTGCCTTGTCCCACTGGTGATTATGAAAGGTGATGAAAATGTTCCATTTATCTTCAGCCTAGGTGACGTATTGCGATACAGGGCCGTGATTTTGCCTATAAAAGGGTCCCCTAGACCCCTACCCCAAGCTTTTTAAGAGAATAATATATGGCGTGTCAGGACACTCTATGGAATGCTTTCTCAGCATCCAACGAGAGTATCTAATTACAAATTTTTAACTGCATCTAGCCCAGGAAATACTTTTTGCCTAGTAGCAGTGTCTGCTAGTCAGCGGATTATCCCAGCTGTTAAGCAAGCTACACCACCTGTAGTTTGGACACTTAATTTTTTCAAAGGAAATGGTTTGGGCCCCCGGGACACTCAGTGAAGAGCATCGGGGAGGCACCCCAAGGCACAGGGGCTGGGATTGGCGGTAGGACACCTTGGCGTGGACCGCCAAGCTCGATCCTTATAAAAGCTTTTTAACTGCAGCAGCTTTAGTGGACGCTACTGGAGCTTGAATTACCGCGGCTGCTGGCATGAGACTTGCCCTCCAATAGATCCTTGTAAAAGGATTTAAAGTATACTCATTCAAATTAGAGAGACAATTTAAATTAAAAAGATTAGACCTGCCTCCACCGCAGGGGGGCTCGCTCGACCCACCAGCGGACAGGCACCAGTATTGGGAGAGGGGGGCTGGCCGTCAGGGTCCACCGCAGCTCTGGCACAAACCCGGCGACACGGAGGTCGCACAGGCAGGAACGGACTGGCCGTGTCGGCTTCGCACTTTTTTGGTTTTAGAAGGGCATGACATGCCTATATCTGTGTCTCCCCCTCCTTTTACTCCTCCACCTCTTTTCTTTTTGCATGACTATATGTACTTGTCACTTTTCCATGTGTTAGTTGTGTCTTCTGAGCAGTTTGTCAGCTTTTGGACACCTTTGAAGGTGTTTTCTATGTGTTTCTATGTGTTTTTGTTTGCCTGCCATTGGTTTTAACGGTGTTCGACGAACAGTTCGACGAACAGTTCGGCGAACATACGGGTGTTCGACGAACCGAACCGAACTCGAACACTACGGGGGTGGCTCAACACTATGCAACATCACATTATGGGTGTCAGGTCCTAGCATTCCTACATGAACAGTTTCCTGGAAAGTAGATTGGTTGTCGTGGGCCAGTTGAATGGCCACCAAGGTCTCCCGATCTGACCCCCTTAGACTTTTATCTTTGGGGTCATCTGAAGGCAATTGTCTATGCTGTGAAGATACGAGATGTGCAGCAACTGAAACAACGGATACTGGAAGCCTGTGCTAGCATTTCTTCTGCGGTGTTACTATCAGTGTGTCAAGAGTGGGAGAAGGGGATTGCATTGACAATCCAACACAATGGGCAGCATGTATAAGGAAAAAAAAAAAAAAAGGGAAAATTTCAGCCTACCATGCATATGCCATAAGGGTCCACTGGTGCACGGAAATCCTTGGTATCAAATCCAGGGATGAGAATCAGTGAGAAGTAGATTAGAAAAATTCCAGCACCTTCTCCGTATCCATCACAAGAGATGTAAAGTGAAAACGTCCATTTTATTAATTTCATTAAAAAAGCGCCATATGTAAGGCAGACCTTACGCATTTCTAACCAAACAGGGGTTCTTAATCATAGGTTGCATTGCTATAGTTAAAAGACATATATATAAATATGGACTGAAAACAAAAGAGAAAAAAGGGTGGAGACAACAAAGAACAGGAAGTTTATTAGTGAATGAGAATCCTCCTGAGGATAATTGCTCAGTAATATGCATAAATTAAACTTATGTGCATGGTATGCTGGCAAATTATGTACACCATTAGAGAAAAGTATCAAAAAATGTACATTTGATCATTGCGAAAATTGAGACCATTGGGAATGCGAGAGTTGAGTTTAAGAATCCATGAGGCTTCCCTGGCTAGGAGAAGCTTGCCTCTATTCCCTCCACTTATTTGTCTTTGCACCTTATCTATACCAATAATCTTAAGGGTGGAAAGATCACCACTGTGAAAATCAGCAAAATGTTTGCTGAGCCCTGACATGGAGGACTCCCTGCATTAGGATTCGGAGTCGCTCCAGTAACATGCTCTGCGATGCGTCTTTTAAGCATGCGGTTAGTGCAACCCACATAAAATTTTTTGCAAGATGTGCGCAGTGCTTGATAAATGACATATGTACTAGAGCAATTAATAAAGTGCTTGATATATATTTTGCCTGCACTGTCAGTAAATGTCTGGGTCTTAAACATAAATTTGCAAATATTACACTTGGTGCCACCACATTTATAGGATCCATTAATATGAAGCCATGTGTCTGACCTTGGGCTTTTGGTGGACAAAAAACTTGGAGATAATAAATTTCCTATATTGGGGATTTTTTAGCAACAAAATGAATTCCTTCTTTAAGACTGCTCTGTGTAACATACCTGGCGGCGTCCTTGCATGGTGGTCCATCTCCCACTGTGCAAGAGAGCGCACTTGATCTCCTGTCCAGAGTGTCTCTCTGGCTTCCCTCCATGCTGTCTGTTTGTGTCTGTCTCTGCTGCTTAAGGGCGGCGCCCGATCACTTCCTGCTTTTTGTACCTGCTGTGGGTCACACCCCTTGTGCGTCCTCAGCCTATTGCTGTCTGACACTTGGTATATAGCTCAGCAGCTCCCTTCTATCCCTGCCTGAGCATAAGTGTTTCTTTCAGTGTGTGCTTGCACTCTGAAGGTGCCAGGTCCCGTTCTGTGTTCTCTTGTCTGCCTATCCTGGAGGCTGTATTTCCAGGCCTGTCTGAACACGCTCCTAGCCTGTTCCTCCTGCCTTCTAGGGGCCGGTTCCCTTGACCCGCTCCTGTATCTTGTCTGTCCTGTCTGAACACGCTCCTTGCCTGTTCATCCTGCCTCTCTGGGGGCCGTATTCCCAGACCCGCTCCTGTATCCCGCTGCAGTGTCGGTCTCCTCCGTACACTCAGTTCCAGTCTGAACTCTCTCCTATCCTTTACCTGTTTTTCCTCTATGTCCGTTCCCTTCCTTTTTCTGCAGAGTCTGAACTCGTACCTAACTCCTGCTTGTTGTCTCTGTTCTCCCGTTTGTGAGTTTGTGGTCCACTCGCTACTTCACTGCAAGTACCCTGTGGGTGTCTGGCTCTGCCTTTCCCTTCCTGTCTGTTCCGTGTGAACAGAGCCCTGTCCCCCCTACTCAGCCTAGCCTGCTCTGACTCCTCTGGCCGCTGCTCCGGCAGTCCTGTCCTGCCCTGCTTCTGCCCGCTGCTCCGGCAGTCCTGTCCTGCCCTGCTTCTGCCCGCTGCTCCGGCAGTCCTGTCCTGCCCTGCTTCTGCCCGCTGCTCCGGCAGTCCTGTCCTGCCCTGCTTCTGCCCGCTGCTCCGGCAGTCCTGTCCTGCCCTGCTTCTGCCCGCTGCTCTGGCAGTCCTGTCCTGCCCTGCTTCTGCCCGCTGCTCCGGCAGTCCTGTCCTGCCCTGCTTCTGCCCGCTGCTCCGGCAGTCCTGTCCTGCCCTGCTTCTGCCCGCTGCTCCGGCAGTCCTGTCCTGCCCTGCTTCTGCCCGCTGCTCCGGCAGTCCTATCCTGCCCTGCTTGTGTTCGCTGCTCCTGCAGCCCCGTCCTGCTCTGTTCTTGCCCACCGCTTCGGGCGTTCCCTCTCTGCTGTGGTTGTCTACCGCATCTGCGGTTCTGTGACCCAGTCTGTACTGGGTCTTAACCTTTCTGTGCTCCAGCCCGTCCTTTCGGCCAGTACCTCCCTGCCTGCATACTCGCCTGTATCCTCCCATCTGCATACCAGCCGTGTTTGCTTTATCCACCAGTCTGTGCCAGCCTAACCAGCCTGTTCCTGAGTCCCAGTGTGTACTGGGTCCTATCCCGCCTGTGTTCCTACCTGCTAGTGCCTCCCTGTCTGCACTCTAGCTGCGCTTGCCTTTACCCGCCTGCCTGCATACCAGTCGTGCCTGCCTATACCCTCCAGTCTGTGTGCCAGCCTACCAGCCTGTTCCTGTATTCCCCTGTGTGGGTCAACAGCCGTGTCCGGGGTCTGTCCTGGAGTAGCACCTGGTCCCTCTGCTCGGTTCCTCCTTGGTGCACTGGCGTCGTATGCCGTCGTGCGACCCTGGTCGGATCGGGTGAATACTTAGTCACGCCCCTCCAGGCATTCACTCTCCGGCACGGTCCAGTGGAATCACTACTATCACACGCACACGCCGCTCAGCCCGGGCGTGTGCATAACACTCTGAAGTGCTTTGTCCTGATGTAATATACAAGCATATTTCCGAATTAAATCTGTAATAGCCTGATAGTCTGTACTATAAGCTGTGGAGAAAGTAACTTGTGGTTTATTTCTCTTACTTACCATATTATTCTCCAGTAAAGATGTTTGTGTTTTGTGAAAGGCTATATTACGGGCTCTGTAAATATGTGTATTTGAGTCGCCTCTATTTTTGAACCTGCATTTCAGTATGTCACATTCATGAATATAGCTCTCATCCGTAGAGCATAGACGTCTGGCTCTAATGTGTTCACCTAGTGGTAAGTTTTTAATAGTATGTGCTGGATGACAGCTGTTTGCCATCAACGTCGCATTGCCACTGGTTGGTTTTCTGTACAGACATAAATGGATGCAATTATTGCTGCTGTCTCCAGTTAAATATACATCCAAAAAGGCGGTCTCATTGTGACAGATGTTAATGGTAAATTCTAAGTTATTGTCATTTAAAAACTGTAGAAACGTGGATAGCATGTAAAGTGCCTCATCATCAGGGGTACGGCAGATCATGATGACATCATCAATGTATCTGGCGTACCACCTGATGTAAGGCAAAAAAGGATTGTCAAGGGTGTGAATATGAAATAATTCCCACCAAGATACATATAAATTAGCTAATGATGGGGAAAAAGACGCACCAATGGGGCAACCGCAGATTTGCAGAAAAAAATCTCCATTAAAGTAAAAAAAATATTTTCAAGTAAGAATTGTATCAAATTTAGTATAAACTAATTTAATTCTTTTGTATAGAGATTGGTATTGTAAAGGTGATAGGAGATAGATTGTAATGAGAGATGGTGCGGGATGCTAGTGTATAATGACACAATATCTGTGGTAACCCATCTATCATTACGTTCCCACTCAAAAGATTTCAAAGCAGATAATAAATGCTTGCTATCCCTGATATATCCTGTAGTGGCCAAAACTATAAGCTGTAGTAGCTGATCAATCCATGCTGCAGTTCTTTCAGTAAGTGAACCAATTCCAGCCACAATGGGGCAGAATGGGGGAGGAAATGTTTCTTTGTTAAGTTTAGGAAGGGCGTGCAGTATTGGGCACATTGGTGACTCAGTTAATAGATATTCATACAATTTTTGATTAATGAGTCCCTTTTGCAAGCATCCTCTTAGGATAAAATCCAATTTTCCTTTTACGTGACTGGTTGGATCTTCAGCTAGTTTACTATAGGTTTTTACATCCGATAGCATGGAGATAATTTCTCTGATGTATAATGTCTTATCAAGGATTACAAGAGAGCCACCTTTGTCGGACGCTCTAATGATAAAATTGTCATTGTTTTTTAACAATTTCAGTGCTTGTCGTTCTTTGGTGGTCAGATTATCCGTTATGACTGATTCGCTGTCCAGTATTTTTATGAGTTCGCTTTCAATTATATTTTGAAAACTGTCCATCCCAGGTGTTCTAGAGGCTAATGGATAGAATAGTGGATCTGGAAACAATGTTGTGAATGAGTCTTTTGGTATATGTTACAAAATCAGAATCCAAAGATTCCAAAGTTTTTACTGATATTTGTTCAAGTAAATTCCTAGAAAGGTCAATGGGAGGTGCTGTGGAGAAGGATTGATCCACAATATGTTGTTCTTTACCCTGTTCTCTGCAAAGAAGTGTCTCTTGACTGTCAAAGATTTTACAAATCTGTTGACATCCTTGATAGTTTCAAATAGATTTGCTCTAGTTGTAGGAATAAATTTACTTTCTTTGCTTAATAACCGTAATTGAGACAGAGAAATAATATTCGCAGAGAGATTAACTACAGCAACCTCTTCATTGTTGATTTTTCATTTTAATTCTCTGGTTGGATACCTCCGATTTTTTTTGCGGATTTGTGTTTCCTTCCCGCTCTATGAAGCCCCCGTTTTTTGACAGGCTTCTTCTGGAAATATCATGATTTTCAGCAGGAGACTGATCAGGTGATGATAAGGAGTAATCTGTAAATTCTCTTGTTGTATCCAAATCAGTCTGTGGAGTTTCCAGTTTTGATGCTGGAGTCTTTTTAAGGATTGACTTCAGTTTGTGCAATTTCCAGGTGTAAACCTGGTTAGACTCATAATCTGCACAATCACGAGAATTTTTTTTCCTCTTCACATCAGTAATAGTTTCCTCCACAGAATTAATATGTTTGGAAAGTTTTTCATTCCATTCTTTATAATTTGTTGAATTCACATGTTCTTTAAGTGACTCCTGTATTGTGGTGATTTGGTCTTCCAATTTACTCAGCTTTTTGTTTTCTTCCTTGATAATAAGTTGCATTAGTTTAGATAAAGATTGGGACATAATGCTGTTCCATTCAGCAGCAAATTCCTCTCCATAATTAAAATTTGCCATTTTTCTTTACTCAATTGTCATATTCACACCCTAGACAATCCCTTTTTGCCTTACATCAGGTGGTACGCCAGATACATTGATGATGTCATCATGATCTGCCGTACCCCTGATGAGGCACTTTACATGCTATCCACGTTTCTACAGTTTTTAAATGACAATACATTTAATTTACAATTTACCATTAACATCTGTCACAATGAGACCGCCTTTTTGGATGTATATTTAACTGGAGACAGCAGCAATAATTGCATCCACACAAGTCTGTGCAGAAAACCAACCAGTGGCAATGCGACGTTGATGGCAAACAGCTGTCATCCAGCACATACTATTAAAAACTTACCACTAGGTGAACACATTAGAGCCAGACGTCTATGCTCTACGGATGAGAGCTATATTCATGAATGTGACATACTGAAGCGCAGGTTCAAACATAGAGGCTACTCAAATACACATATTTGCAGAGCCCGGTAATATAGCCTTTCACAAAACACAAACATCTTTACTGGAGAATAATATGGTATGTAAGAGAAATAAACCACAAGTTACTTTCTCCACAGCTTATAGTACAGACTATCAGGCTATTACAGATTTAATTCGGAAATATGCTTGTATATTACATCAGGACAAAGCACTTCAGAGCATCCTTAAGGAAGGAATTCATTTTGTTGCTAAAAAATCCTCCAATATAGGAAATTTATTATCTCCAAGTTTTTTGTCCACCAAAAGCCCAAGGTCTGACACATGGCTTCATATTAATGGATCCTATAAATGTGGTGGCACCAAGTGTAATATTTGCAAATTTATGTTTAAGACCCAGACATTTACTGACAGTGCAGGCAAAATATATAATATCAAGCACTTTATTAATTGCTCTAGTACATATGTCATTTATCAAGCACTGCGCACATCTTGCAAAAATTTTTATGTGGGTTGCACTAACCGCATGCTTAAAAGACGCATCGCAGGGCATGTTACTGGAGCGACTCCGAATCCTAATGCAGGGAGTCCTCCATGTCAGGGCTCAGCAAACATTTTGCTGATTTTCACTGTGGTGATCTTTCCAGCCTTAAGGTTATTGGTATAGATAAGGTGCAAAGACAAATAAGTGGAGGGGATAGAGGCAAGCTTCTCCTAGCCAGGGAAGCCTCATGGATTCTTAAACTCAACTCTCGCATTCCCAATGGTCTCAATTTTCGCAATGATCTAATGTACATTTTTTGATACTTTTCTCTAATGGTGTACATAATTTGCCAGCATACCATGCACATAAGTTTAATTTATGCATATTACTGAGCAATTATCCTCAGGAGGATTTTCATTCTTTGTTGTCTCCACCCTATTTTCTCTTTTGTTTTCAGTCCATATTTATATATATGTCTTTTAACTATAGCAATGTAACCTATGATTAAGAACCCCTGTTTGGTTTGAAACGCGCAAGGTCTGCCTTACATATGGCGCTTTTTTAATGAAATTAATAAAATGGACGTTTTAACTTTACATCTCTTGTGATGATACAGAGAAGGTGCTGGAATTTTTCTAATCTAATTCTTACAATGGGCAGCACTTTGAACACATTTTATAAGTAGAGATGAGCGTTGTTCTACTCGAACTGTTCGCCAATCTCAAATTCGAGCTGTTTTGGGCGGTGTTCGAGCCGTTCGGCGAACACGAACAATTTGAGAAAAATTCGGCTGTTCGAGGTTATGTTCGATAACTGTTCGTGCACCAAAATCATAACTGGATTTTTTCTCAGTAATGATGAAAATTAATGTTAATACGCAGTTTGAGTGTACAGCGGGGTGGGGGGAGGGGCAGGGGATGGATCTCTGCAGGAACAATGAAGATCTCCATTTTTTTTTCTCTTTCCCGCATTTGCAGTGGGGAGGTGCAATCTGTCAGCCTATCAGCAGCGCACACACGGAGCGAAGTGCTTTTTTTCACACAAGCAAGGGCATGTGTGATTGGCAGTGTATGTCACATGTCCTTGCCCTATAAGACCCAGCCATTTTCCCCGTCGCCACCATTTTCTCACTGCTGCAGCTGCGTGTTAGACGGCACCGCTGTTGCTGTGTGCGCTATACCTTGTTAATTTCAAGCCAATTTTCGCACAAATATACAGATAGCTTGGGAGTAGGGAATAGTTGTGATTGCAGTCCTTTTAAGGACTAGGTTACAGCATTTCCTACGACTTTTATCAGGGAGGTCTGTGCTCTTAAATAGATAGGTTGTGGGAGTAAAGACTAATTGTAATTGGAGTCCTTTTCAGGACTAGGTTACATGAGTTCCTATCAGTTTTTGCCAGGCAGGTCTGTGCCAGTGCTGTGCAAGTTTTTTTCACAGCATTTGGCTGAATCTAGCAAAGCTAATCCTTTTTGGCCTATTGCAGAGTGTGTTAGTCAGTGGAGTAGCCTATCTGTGTTGCAAGATATAACACCTGTGTATAGAATACCAATTTTTTTACTGCACCTAGTGAAGTAAAATCTTTTGGGCATAGCATCATTCTATTAGTCCATCTATACTGACCTCCATCAGGTTGCAAACTGAATATAATTTTTTTCTGCATCTAGCTCTGAAAAAATATTTGGGCTTCTAGCAGTGTGTGGGACTTGGTCTATTAGTCCATCTATACTGACCTCCATCAGGTTGCAAATTAAAAATAATTTTTTTCTTCATTTAGCTCTGAAAAAATATTTGGGCTTCTAGCAGTGTGTGGGACTTGTTCTATTAGTCCTTCTATACTGACCTCCAGCAGGTTGCAAATTGAATATAATTTTTTTCTGCATCTAGCTCTGAAAAAATAGTTGGGCTTCTAGCGGTGTGTGGGACTTGGTCTATTAGTCCATCTATACTGACCTCCATCAGGTTGCAAATTAAAAATAATTTTTTTCTGCATCTAGCTCTGAAAAAATATTTGGGCTTCTAGCAGTGTGTGGGACTTGGTCTATTAGTCCATCTATACTGACCTCCATCAGGTTGCAAATTAAAAATAATTTTTTTCTGCATCTAGCTCTGAAAAAATATTTGGGCTTCTAGCGGTGTGTGGGACTTGGTCTATTAGTCCATCTATACTGACCTCCATCAGGTTGCAAATTAAAAATAATTTTTTTCTTCATTTAGCTCTGAAAAAATATTTGGGCTTCTAGCAGTGTGTGGGACTTGTTCTATTAGTCCTTCTATACTGACCTCCAGCAGGTTGCAAATTGAATATAATTTTTTTCTGCATCTAGCTCTGAAAAAATAGTTGGGCTTCTAGCGGTGTGTGGGACTTGGTCTATTAGTCCATCTATACTGACCTCCATCAGGTTGCAAATTAAAAATAATTTTTTTCTGCATCTAGCTCTGAAAAAATATTTGGGCTTCTAGCAGTGTGTGGGACTTGGTCTATTAGTCCATCTATACTGACCTCCATCAGGTTGCAAATTAAAAATAATTTTTATCTGCATCTACAGTACCTCTGAAAAAATATTTGGGCTTCTAGCAGTGTGTGGGACTATTTGTATTAGTCCATCTATACTGACCTCCATCAGGTTGCAAATTCAAAATAATTTTTTTCTGCATCTAACCCAGCCAATAGTTTTGGCCTAATACCACAGTTTGGCCACTCAGCTCTGCTCGGTTACCATCCATTGTTTTTTTGTGCAAACAACTCCAGAGTTGTGAATTAGTTAACCACCAAAATGAGTGGAAAAAGGCCTGCTGGTGGAAAGGGGAATAGGCGTGTTGGGAAGGGGAAAAAAGGTTGTGTCTGTGGGGTAGGTGTTAAAGCAACAGTAACATCTGCAGAAGAAAGACCATCTTCCAGCCAAACTAAAATGTCTACTTCTTTTAGCGGACAATGTGATAAGATCCCTTTCTTACGGCCACGCCAATCCCTACAAATTCCAGATGAGGCACAAAAACAGCAGGTGCTTCAACGGATATCAAGTGCTCCTTTAAGTGGGCTCTCCTCCACATCAACTTCAACATCACAAATACTCCAGTCCTCAAAGGTGTCACCCAAATCGCACTTGCTTCCTCACAGCTCCCAAATCTCCAGCTGCCTGTCTGAGTATGAGGTAGAACAGATGGTTGAGTCTGCAGAGCTGTTTACTCATACTATAGCCTGGGAATCAGAGGTAGACTCCAGCGCTTCTGTAAATCCAGACGAGGAAATGATCTGCACTGATGCCCAGAATCTTTATGAGTTGGATCCAGGACCAGACGCAGAAGGTTCTGACCATAATGTAGACCCTCATTCCCAAACTGTAACTCCTGTTGGTGGAGACAATGAGGAAGACGATGATAAGACTCAAATACCTGATTGGAGCGACAACTTTAGTTTTTTGTCAGGGCAGGAACAGGTTGGCTCTGAGGACGACGCGTGTGATAACGCACAGGGTGATGATGATGAGGTCGGAGATCCCACTTACTGTCAACCCACAGTCAGCCAAGAGATGAGGTCAGCAGAGGAGGTGGAGGAAGATGCTAGTGACGACGAGGTCAGGTTGCGCCTTCCTGGACAGAGACGTAGTACTGGAAGCACGTCAACAACTGCATCCTCAAACACAACTCTGCCTCTCACCACAAGTCGTGGTGGCTCTTCAGGTCGCATGGGTGCTAAGCCTTGCATAGCCTGGGCATTTTTTCAGATCGATAAAGATGACCCAACTCGTGTTATCTGTAACATTTGTCAGCAAAAGCTAAGTAGAGGCATAAAAATACATAGTTTGAGTACTTCATGCATGAACCGGCACATGGACATGAAGCATAAGTTGCAGTGGGAAGCTCAGTGTGCTACAATGCGGCCTAGCCGGCCGGGCCAATCACCGTCTGCCATATCTTGTGCATCCGCGGCCTCTTCATCCTCTGTGACTGGGGGGACAGCAGTCACACCTGTTTTGGGGCGCAGACCTGCCACCTCTTTACCCGCAACAGCCAGCGTGATTGGCAGGTCATCATTTTCTTTGGAGGTGGTAACACCAGCTGGTGTTGAGCGCTGTCCGACATCGATAGCACCACCTTTGGATCAAGGCAACCTAACATGTCCGCCTGCATCTTCCTCACAAACCGGCAGTTTGCCGGGGACACCCTTATCAACCCCGTCTAAGCACAATAGCCAGCCCTCGGTCCCTCAGATGTGGACAAGTAAAAGACCATTTCCTCCTAGCCATGAGAAAGCTAAGAGGTTGAATTTCACCATCTGCAAGCTCTTGGCTACAGAAATGCTGCCTTTCCGCCTGGTGGACACAGAGGATTTTCGAGACCTTATGTCCGTCGCAGTACCCCAGTACCAGATGCCCAGTCGGCACTACTTCTCAAAGAAAGGTGTGCCTGCGCTCCACCAGCATGTCGCACACAACATCACCGCTTCTTTGAGAAACTCTGTGTGTGACAGGGTGCATTTCACCACAGACACTTGGACGAGTAGGCATGGACAGGGGCGTTACATGTCGCTGACTGGGCACTGGGTAACTATGGTGACAGCAGGACAAGGGTCTGCTGTCCAAGTCTTGCCGTCCCCACGAGTTGTGCGTCAATCCTCTTTATCTCAAAGTTCCTCCACTGCTTCTGCCTCCTCAACCTCCTCTCGGTCTTCCACCTGCACCCAAAGCCTGTCTGGTCATGCCACAAGCTTTCTAACTGCGCAGAAGGGATCCTGCACACCTCCTTACTATGCTGGCAGTAGGGCTCAACGTCATCAGGCGGTTTTTACATTGAAATGTCTGGGAAATGTGAGTCACACAGCTGAGGAGTTGTGGTCAGCTCTGGAGAACCAATTTCATGAATGGTTGTCTCCACTGGACCTGAAACCAGGGAAGGACGTGTGCGACAATGCTGCAAACCTGGGTGCGGCCCTTCGCCGGGGCAATGTCACACACGTGCCTTGTATGGCTCACGTGTTGAACCTGGTTGTCCAGCAATTTTTAGCCCACTATCCCAGACTAGATGGCCTTCTGCAGAGGGCACGGTCGCTGTGTGCTCACTTCCGCCGTTCGCATCCCGCAGCTCAGCGACTTACATCTCTACAGAAGTCGTTGGGCCTGCCACTTCACCGGCTAAAATGCGATGTGCCTACCCGGTGGAATTCAACTCTGCACATGTTGCAGCGACTGTGGCAGCACCGACAAGCCCTGGTGCAATACGTTCTGACGTATAGCCTGGGCCAACGAGATTCAGAGGTGGGGCATATCACGCTGGAGGAGTGGTCTCAGATCAGGGACCTATGCACCCTTCTGCACAGTTTTGAAATGGCGACGAAGATGTTTAGTGCTGACGATGCCATTATCAGCATGACTATTCCGGTGATTTACATGCTGGAGCACATGTTAAACAGAATTCGGAGTCAGGTGGTGGCACAAGAGGAGGTGGAGGAAGTAGAGGAGGAGGAGTTGTATGCGGAAGGGCTAACATCTGCAAGGTCCAGACGGTCGGCAGCACCAAGGCGGCAGGCATGTGAGGGTGGGGGAGATGGTTTTACCAGGGCGCATGGTAGCAGCCAAACTAGTGAGGAAGGTGCAGGAGCCCAGGAAGAAGTGGAGGACGAACTGATGGAAGACTCATCAGATGAGGGAGACCTTGATCACATTTCTGTTGTGCGAGGTTGGGGGGAGAGGACAGAGGAAGGAAGCATGATTGTTACCTCGCCACCAACACAACAGGGACTTGGTGCTCCTGGATGCGCAACACACATGAGTGCCTTCTTGCTGCACTACCTGCAACATGACCCTCGAATTGTGAGAATTAGAAATAATCCTGACTACTGGGTTGCCACACTGTTAGATCCCCGGTACAAAAGTAAATTTGCAGAAATTATTCCTGCCATAGAAAGGGATGCACGCATGCAGGAGTATCAGCAGAGACTGTTGCAGTATCTTACATGTGCTTTTCCACAAAATACCAGTGGTGCACGTAGTGAATCTCACAGTTCCAACTTGCCAACCGTGGGACCGTCAAGTGTTCAGCACTCAAACCGTAACAGAACCACAGTATCTGCTGGTAACATCAATTTTGCGGAATCATTTCACCACTTTTTTAGCCCATCCTTTGCAAGGCCACAGGAGACAAGAAGTCTGACACATAGTCAACGCCTAGAGACAATGGTACAGGAGTATCTCCAAGTAAACATTGAAGCCACGACTGTGTCACTGGATCCTTGCTCTTTTTGGGCTTCCAATCTGGATAAATGGCCGGAGCTAGCCACTTACGCCTTGGAGATCTTGTCATGCCCCGCAGCCAGCGTTCTGTCTGAACGTGTGTTCAGCGCTGCTGGTGGTGTGCTGACAGATAAGCGCACGCGGCTCTCCACTGATAATGTAGACAGACTCACGTTCATAAAGATGAACAAATCATGGATCCGAAACGACTTTTCTACCCCTGTGTAACATACCTGGCGGCGTCCTTGCATGGTGGTCCATCTCCCACTGTGCAAGAGCGCGCACTTGATCTCCAGTCCAGAATGTCTCTCTGGCTTCCCTCCTTGCTGTCTGTTTGTCTGTTTTGGCTGCATAGGGCGACGCCCGCTGAACTTCCTGTTTCTTGTACCTTCTGCGGACACGCCCCTGTTGCACCTTCAGCCTATTGCTGTCCATCTTTGGGTATTTATACCACCTTCTTCCTCAAGATGGCGCCTGAGCATTGTGTCCTGTCAGTCGGCTTTTTGTCTCTGACTTGCCAGGTCCTATCCTGTTTTCCAGTTCTGTGTCTGAACTGTGGTCTGTTCTTGTGAACACGCTTCTTGCCTGTTCTTTCGCCTTCTAGGGGCTGTATTCCTAGATCTGCCTGTCTGTGCCTTGCGGTATCTGTTCCCGTCTGAACAGAGTCCTGTTTGTGTCCCTGCCTTGCGTTATCTGTTCCTGTCTGAACTGAGTCCTGTCTATTTCTCCTGTCTTGCAGTATCTGTTCTCGTGTCTGAACTGAGTCCTGTCTATGTCTCCTGCCTTGCGGTATCAGTTCCCGTGTCTGAACTGAGTCCTGTCTGTGTACTCTTGCCTGCTGCCTTTCCTGGAGGCTGTATTTCCAGGCCTGTCTGAACACGCTCCTAGCCTGTTCCTCCCGCCTTCTAGGGGCCGATTACCTAGATCCGTTCCTGTATCTTGTCTGTCCTGTCTGAACACGCTCCTTGCCTGTTCGTCCCGCCTCTCTGGGGGCCGTATTCCCAGACCCGCTCCTGTATCCCGCTGCAGTGTCGGTCTCTTCCGTACACTCAGTTCCAGTCTGAACTCTCTCCTATCCTTTACCTGTTTTGCCTCTATGTCCGTTCCTTTCCTTTTTCTGCAGTCTGAATTCGTACCTAACTCCTGCTTGTTGTCTCTGTACTCCCGTTTGTGAGTTTGTGGTCCCCTCGCTACTTCACTGCAAGTACCCTGTGGGTATCTGGCTCTGCCTTTCCCTTCCTGTCTGTTCCGTGTGAACAGAGCCCTGTCCGTCCTGCTCTGACTCCTTGCTCACTGCTCCGGCAGCCTTGCTCCGCTCTTACCCTTTTGCTCACTGCTCCGGCAGTCCTGTCCTGCCCTGCTTCTGCCCGCTGCTCCGGCAGTCCTGTCCTGCCCTGCTTCTGCCCGCTGCTCCGGCAGTCCTGTCCTGCCCTGCTTCTGCCCGCTGCTCCGGCAGTCCTGTCCTGCCCTGCTTCTGCCCGCTGCTCCGGCAGTCCTGTCCTGCCCTGCTTCTGCCCGCTGCTCCGGCAGTCCTGTCCTGCCCTGCTTCTGCCCGCTGCTCCGGCAGTCCTGTCCTGCCCTGCTTCTGCCCGCTGCTCCGGCAGTCCTGTCCTGCCCTGCTTGTGCTCGCTGCTCCTGCAGCCCCGTCCTGCTCTGTTCTTGCCCACCGCTTTGGGCGTTCCCTCTCTGCTGTGGTTGTCTACCGCATCTGCGGTTCTGTGACCCAGTCTGTACTGGGTCTTAACCTTTCTGTGCTCCAGCCCGTTCTTTCGGCCAGTACCTCCCTGCCTGCATACTCGCCTGTATCCACCCCTCTGCATACCTGCCATGTTTGCTTACATCCACCAGTCTGTGCCAGCCTAACCTGCCTGTTCCAGTAATTCCAGTGTGGGTCAATCCCCGTGTCCGGAGTTTGACCTGGAGTAGCACCTGGTCCCTCTGCCCGGTTTCTCCCTGGTGCACTGGCGTCGTATGCCGTCGTGCCACCTTGGTCGGATCGGCCAGATACTTAGTCACGCCCCTCCAGGCACTCTCCGGTCCATGGTCTAGTGGAACCACAACACCCGCACACGCCAGTCAATCCGGGCGTGTGCATAACAGCCTGTGTCATCCTGGGGAGAGTAAAAGCTTGATGATTGGTTAAAATCACCCTACCAACCGTTTTAAGCTTTCAAATTACTAATCATGTTTATCTGTATCTTGACTGGAAAATAATTTGGGCTTTGTAGCAGTGTGCAGCACTGATCCTATTAGGCCATCTATACTAAAGCTTCACCAGATTTAAAATTAAAAATAATTTTTAGCTGCATCTAGCCCGGAAAATAATTTTGGGGCTCCGAGATGCGCAAGGCACATAAGTGCCTTCTTGCTGCACTACCTGCAGCATGACCCTCATATTGTCAGAATTCGAAGTAATCATGACTACTGGGTTGCCACACTCTTAGATCCCCCAAACTTTTCGATCAACCTTTTCATTTTAATAAAGACCAAAAAAATGGTCATTTTTGAAATTATAAGCATTAGCAGGTTGTTAGAAACTGAAATCAAACAGTTTTCAACTCAAAACTTTATTCTAGGTGATGTTACATTTTCACATAGGACCCCTTGTTCGAAAGGAGCTTCTGAACTCTCTCGTCCATTGAATTTGTCAGGTTTTGGATGGTTTCTGCTTCAATTGTTTTGCATGAGGACAGAATACCCTCCCAGAGCTGTTGCTTAGATGTGAACTGCCTCCCGCCATCATAGACACTCCTTTTAATGATGCTCCAAAGGTTCTGAATGGGGTAGAGGTCAGGGGAGCATGGGGGTCACACCATAAGTTTGTCCCCTTTTATGCCCATATCAGCCAGAGATGCAGATGTTTTATGTGCAGCATGAGATGGTGCATTATCATGCAGAAAAATGATCTTGCTGTGAAATACACGGTTCTTCTTCTTGAACCATGGCAGGAAGTGCTGTTTGAGAAAATCCACATACATTATGGAGTTCATCTTTAGCGCCTTCAGGGATCCTAAAGGGGCCGACAATCTCTCTCCCCATGATTCCAGCCCAAAACATTACTCCACCTCCTCCTTGTTGGCGCTGTAGCCGTGTTTGCGTGGGGTGTCCATCAACCAGCCATCCTCCACTCCATCCATCTGGACCATCGAGCGCTGCACGGCACTCATCCGTGAACAAAACAGTTTTGAAATCAGTCTTCATGTAATGTTTGGCCCACTGGAGCCGTTTCTGCTTGTGTGAAGTGGATAGAGGAGGTCGACAGGATGGCGCATGCACAGCTGCAAACCTCTGAAGGACCCTGCATCTTGTTGTTCGGGGGACGTTGGAGGCACAAGCAGCTTCAAAAACTTGTCTGCTGCTATGACAAGGCTTTTTTGCCGCTGCTCTTTCAACCTGACGTAATTGCCTGTAGGAAAGAGTCCTCAATTTGCCCTTATCAGCACGCACACGTGTGTACTGTGAATCAGCTACATACTTCTTGATTGCCAAGACACTTCATCCTGATCATCGCACAATGTTGATTGTAGTCATGCCTTGACCTAAACACTCCACAATTTGTTGCTTCTCAGCAGCCGACACATCCTTTTTCTTTCCCATTTTGGCAGAAAATGTAGGCTGCTTAATAATGTGAGAGAGCCTTCTTAAGTAGTCTTGCCTTTCATTGGACACACCTGCCAAACTAATTAGCACAGGTGTCTGCAATTGCTTACAGTGATATAAAGAGCCCTGACACACATCACCATCAATGAGTTTAACTGACAAACAAACAAATTCTTCCCTTATCACTCCTAAACACTTTTTGTATAATAATTTGGAACGCAGTGTACATGTGCTTTTCCACAAAACACTAGTGGTTCACGTAGTGAATCTTACAGTTCTAACTTGCCAACCGTGGTCTTTATGGAGTTGTTCAATAAAGGGCCCAAAATTAAGATAACATAGATGGGAGAGGTCTCTATGAATAGGAATTCCTAAGTATTTGATACCCTGTGAGGGCCAGGCAAAGGGAAAGTTGGACTGGATGGAATCCTATATGGATTTGGGGAGGGAGACATCGAGGGCCTCAGACTTCGCTGCATTGATTTTAAAATTTTACCATGTAACAAAGTGATCTATTTCAGCCATAACAGCATGGATGGATATATGTGATTGAGTGATATATACTAGGACATCATCAGCAAATAGAGAGCACTTGTACTCGGTGCCTCCCACCTCAATCCACCTAATATTGGGGTTATGGCGAATTGATGAGAGCAGGTGCTCCGTCACTAGGATGTATAAGAGAGGGGACAGAGGACATCACTGCCTTGTCCCATTGGTGATTGTGAAAGGTGATGAAAATGTTCTGACGCACCCCCTGGGCCTTGGGACACCCGGAGCCGGACCCTTTTTGGTGGATGCTGGTGGTTGTAGTCTTCGTGGCGGCGACCCAGTTCCGTGGCTCAGGGCGGTCAAACCAGTGGCGGAACTATTTATGTGGTTTTCATGTTTAAATGTCCGACTACGCCACCCGTGGATTGCGGTCAGAGTGAACCGCCGCTACAGGGCAGACCACTGAGGCTGGTGTTGTGGGTGCAGCAGAGCGTAGCATAACTCCCCACGGGAGGAGTATAGCCTCAGGGCAGTGTATGCGGAGGATGGGGGTGATGGTGCAGGGCAGCAGCAGTAACGACACGGAGTCAGTGATGCAGTTCAGGGCCTTTACTCACAGTTCTTATTATCCAGACCACGTCTGCAGGTAACGGCTGCCCACGTCGTACTGTGCTCACCAGGTGAGGGGCTCAGACAACTCCCAGATAACTTTGGAGCACTTCACAGGACCCCCTTTGTGTGTCCTTTGTCTGGCCTTTCTTACCAACACTTCTGTCCGGCTGCCTCGGGCCTCCTCTTGGTAAACTTGGCGCCAGTTTCCCTGACCCTATGTGGTGCCTTCCTAGCGGGTGTAGCGAGGGGCTGCGCCACATAAAATGTCAGAGCCTCCGGTTTCTAGCTGAGGGTCGTTTCCTGCCTCCACTAGTTCGGGGACCGGTCTCCCCCTTTGGCCTGACCCCTCCACGCAGGTGGATTCGGGCGTGCGGTGGCGACTCGCCCGTCCGCACCCCTGGGATCCCTTCATTCCTCGTTCCTGGAGCCTTCTCCGCTCCTCTTCCTTCCTTCTCCCTCTTCCAGGCCTGGGCCTCTGTTACTAGGCCCGCCTCCGGAGCAGAGCTCATGCAGAGCCCCTGCTCCCTGCCACTTCTGCTCAGACTTCTCTGCACTGAACTAAGATGGTGCCCACCTTTTATACTCCCTTCTCAATGCACCCAGGAACTGCTTCCTCCCTGCTCCTGCACTACAGGGTTCCCCTTCCTCAGTGTTCCCTCCCCCCACTCCAGCCAGGGACAGGGACTGTCGTGCCCATCTCAGGGGCATATTGGTCGCCCTGCCCCACGGCAATGTGGTGTAATGCATGCAGGTGTCGGGTCCTGATCCACACTCCATCCTTACCTGAGAGTGAGATATCACACCTCTGGGTGAGGTGCAATACGTCTGTAGCAACCGAGCCCTCAGGGTGCTACAGTTCCATTTATCTTCAGCCTAGGTGACGTATTGCGATACAGGGCCGTGATTTTGGCTATAAAAGGGTCCCCTAGACCCCTACCCCAAGCTTTTTAAGAGAATCATATATGGCGTGCCAGGAGACTCTATGGAATGCTTTCTCAGCATCCAACGAGAGTATCTAATTACAAATTTTTAACTGCATCTAGCCCAGGAAATACTTTGTGCCTAGTAGCAGTGTCTGCTAGTGAGCGGATTATCCCGGCTGATAAGCAAGCTGCACCACCTGTAGTTTAGACACTTAATTTTTTCAAAGGAAATGCTTCGGGACCATGGGATACTTAGTGAAGAGCATCAGGAGGCACCCCAAGGCATAGGGGCTGGGACTGGCAGTAGGATGCCTTGTGGTGGACAGCCGAGCTCGATCCTTATAAAAGCTTTTTAACTGCAGCAGCTTTAGTGGACGCTACTGGAGCTGGAATTACCGCGGCTGCTGGCATGAGACTTGCCCTCCAATAGATCCTTGTAAATGGATTTGAAGTGTATTCATTCAAATTAGAGAGACAATTTAAATTAAAAAGCTTAGAGCTGCCTCCACCACAGGGGGGCTCGCTCGACCCACCAGCGGACAGGCACCAGTATTGGGAGAGGGGGGCTGGCCGTCAGGGTTCACCGCGGCTCTGGCACAAACCCGGCGACACGGAGGTGGCACGGGCAGGAGCGGACTGGCCGTGTCGGCTTCTCACTTTTTGGATTTTAGAAGGGCATGACATGCCTATATCTGTGTCTCCCCCTCCTTTTACTCCTCCACCTCTTTTATTTTCGCATGACTATATGTACTTGTCACTTTTCCATGTGTTAGTTATGTCTTCTGAGCAGTTTGTCAGCTTTTGGACACCTTTGAAGGTGTTTTCTATGTGTTTCTATGTGTTTTTGTTTGCCTGCCATTGGTTTTAATGGTGTTCGAAGGTGTTCGACGAACAGTTCGACGAACAGTTCGGCGAACACACGGGTGTTCGACGAACCGAACCGAACTCGAACACTACGGGGGTGGCTCAACACTATTTATAAGTGGTCATAAACTTGTAAAAAAACTCATGAAAGAATAAAGTTACTTTAAAACCAAGTAGTGCAAGAGGGTCCATTGCACGTTCCTGCTGCTGCTGTTACAGATATTTGTAGACATAACCCCAGGTATCAGGGGCCAGGGCTAATTTTTTTTTAATCTTAACTCTGGTTATTTGCTTAAAAAGTAAGGCAGGCAGGGTTTGTGGCATACAGTATATACAGCTTGAGAGCTTCCATTGCACGCTCTCACTGATCCTGCAATTACAGAAGCACATATAAGGGTGTGGCCGCCCTTTCTTTGAGCTGGAAAGCTTATTCATCTTGCTCCCCATGTCTCTGTGACCACTGTTTTGGTTAAGTCTCTCTGCCCTTATCTACATGTACGTCACTTAGCAAATGGTAAGGTTTTAAATATTAGAGTTAGGACTGTCCCATAAGGGTCGCCGTGACAGGCGGGATGGCTTTCGCATTATTTTGATCAAAATTATGTTAACTAAGTACCCTTAATTATTTTCATGCACTATTGCGATTTATTTATTTACCGCAGGGTATTTGTGCATTGTATTTCTGTCTTTGTTTTTTTTTCTGTTTAGTGGCCACGTGTGAACATACTCTTACATGCTGCATGCACACCAATTTACATTCCAGTTCAGGTCTCTTGGTTATTACAGATATTTGTAGACATAGCCCCAGATATCAGGGGCCAGGACTAATTTTTTTTTATCTTAATGCTGGTTATTTGCTTAAAAATCAAGGCAGGTATGGTTTGTGGCAGACAGTATATACAGCACAAGAGGGTCCATTGCACATTCTGACTGATCCTGCTGTTACAGATATTTGTAGACATATCAGGGGACAGGGCTAATTGTTTTTTTATCTTAATCCTGATTATTTGCTTAAAAAGCAATCCAGAGTACGCAATTTTTCTGCTCTATTAACTTGTTAGCACTGTAGAATACAGACAGATCTTTTCCATATTACAGCGACAAAAATCCAGAAATTTGTAGTGAACGTGGAAAATATTGGCCTCCATTTACAGTTTGTTGCAATGTGTCAGTGAAGCTGTTCACATGAGGTCGCTGTGAACAATAGTATTAGTAAACTACAGGTCCGCTATTTAAAACTGTGGTTGTCCGTCAGACGTATCACATATAACTGCAGTCCAAATTCAGCCATTTCTGGCCTCCATTTACATTTTGCAGCAGTTTGTCAGTGAAACTATTCACATGTGGTCGCTGTGAAGAATAGTAAACTACAGGGCTGCTATTTAAAACCGTGGGTGTCCATCAGACGTATCTCATATAACTGCGGTACAAATCCAGCAATTTGTAGTGAACGTGGAAAATATTGTCCTCCATTTACAGTTTGTAGCAGTGTGTCAGTGTACACCATTTTCCTGCTCCGTTTGCTTGTTCGCAGAATGCAGCCAGATTTTTTTACTTTTATACACATTACTGTATTGTGGAAGCAGAGGAACTTTTTTCAATGATCAGACCCACGTGATCCATATGACTGCCGTAATAATACAGAAATTTTGTGGAGCGGGCCAAATATTCCACTCCATTTAAAGTCATCCACCTGTGTTTTATTGAACCAATTGACACTTGGTCACTGACAAGTACCATACTATTAGGCGACTGCCTGAAACCGTGGCCATCAGACGTTATCTCATATGACTGCCCTTATAATACTGCAATTTTTGTGAGCGTGTCAAATATTTCACTCCATTTAAAGTATTGCAGTTTTGGGTTCAAACCTGTTCACAGTTGGCCGCTGACAAATAGCATATTTGTGAACAATGTTGTCAGAGTATTACGCCACTTTTACGGACCTACAAAAAAAACATACAAAAAACAAGCTAAAATGGAAAAAATGTTAAGAAACATTCTTTCCAGGGTAATGACTTGTATATAAGGCCAAAGAAATAAAAAAAAAAGTTATGGACTGTGGAAGACATTGATGCGACCAGAATGAACAGTCATCTGTAGCTGGTGATGATATCACCTAGTAGCACCTGTCCCTATTGTAAATGCATCTAACAGCGTTATCAATAGGGAATATAATAGATTTTAAATTTGTTTGGGCAGCACCAGCAACACTCAGTATAAGGCCATAATACCTGGCTGGATCGGTGTAATACGCTATCCATACTGCGATACCTCACCCATAAAAGAATTTCAGATAGGACAGTTAATATCCTAGAATATAGAATCTATTTGAATTGTCCTTCCCATTATTAAGGCGTGGGTCTCCTATACTGTTATTGCATATGCAGCAATTTCAAGGGCTGCCAAAAATTAGGACGCACTCCAATTCACATTTGAAGAGACATAAAAAAAAAAAAATAAATAAATAAATAATAGCACAGTAGGATCTTTCTTTAGTATAAAAACCAAACTCGCTAATGTAACCTCAATGTAATCACATTGTTGAGGTCCTGCACCTCCTCCTCTTCAGCCTCCATCTCTGAAAAGACTACATCAGTCACAATCTGGAAGCACTGCAGCACTGCCTCGGCCAAGTGGCAACAGGCTGCGCTGAAGCTAATATGCTTAGGTGACAATCCGCACACCGCTGAAGAGTTGTGGACAGCTCTGAAAGAGAAGGCAGCTCTGTGACTGACACCGCTGAACCTACAGCCAGGTATGGTCATGTGTGGCAACGGCTGAACCTAGTGGCGGCTCTGAAGCGAGGCGAGCTCACACATGTACCATGCCTGGCCCATGTGTTTAACCTCGTGGTTCAGCGGTTTCTCAGAACCTACCCGGATCTGCTTGTCAAAGTACGCCACGTGTGTGCCCATTTTAGAAAGTCAGCTACAGCTTCCGCCACCCTTGCCGTGCTTCAGCAGCATTTGAAGCTTCCAGCTCATCGACTGGTGTGCGATGTCCCCAAGCATTGGAACTCAAGGTTGCAGATGTTGGGAAGGATTTGTAAGCAGCAGAGGGCAGTTGTTGACTACCAGCATCAACACCGCCATCAGTATTCAGGTCAGCCTCCACACATAAGACCTCAGGAGTGGGCATGGATGTCAGACATCTGTGCCATCCTCCAAAACTTTGAGGACTCCACCAAGATGGTGGGGGGCGATGATGCCATAATTAACATCACCATTCCACTTCTCTGTCTTCTGAAACGCTCGCTACTCACTATTAAAGAGGAGGCATTGCAGGCGGAGCACGATGAGATGGATCAAGGAACCATACAGGGTGATTCCATACAGCCCAGCCTCATCTCACCCAAATGTGGATTGGGTGAGAATGAGGAAGAACAGGAGTTAGTTTCCTGCACTATAGACGGTACTACCCACACAACTGTCATACCGTCTGTTCAGCGTGGATGGCCTGAGGAGAGCGAGGAGGATGAGGAGGAGAGCATGGTCAGTTGTCCTCTTGGTGAGGACTAGTGTTGAGCCACCCCCGTAGTGTTCGGGTTCAGTTCGGTTCGTCGAACACCGGGATGTTCGAGGAAATGTTCGTCGAACTGTTCGTCGAACACCTTAGAACACCGTCGAACACCGTTAAAACCAATGGCAGGCAAACAAAAACACATAGGAACACATAGAAAACACCTTCAAAGGTGTCCAAAAGCTGACAAACTGCTCAGAAGACGCTTTCTTTAAAAAAGCCGGCCGGCAATTCAGCAGCGGCATACACCGGTACCCGACAATTTAGACATGAAGGAATAGAGCATCACACATAGATTAGATAGATAGAAACATGTCAGTCACATATATATGAAGTACAGTGACAGTGTTGCTTACTGTACTTGTCATTTAGTGTAAAGGATTTATTAAAAAATATAATAGTGTTTTCGTGCACCGTCTCTTTAAAAAAGCCGGCCGGCAATTCAGCAGCGGTACCCGACAATTTATAACAGACAGAATAGAGCTTCACACATAGATTAGATAGATAGAAACATGTCAGACACATATATATGAAGTACTGTGACAGTGTTGCTTACTGTACTTGTCATTTACTGCAAAGAATTTATTTAAAAAAATAATAGTGTTTTCATGCACCGTCTCTTTAAAAAAGCCGGCTGGCAATTCAGCATCTGTACCCGACAATTTAGAATAGAAGGAATAGAGAATCACACATAGATTAGATAGAAACATGTCAGCCACATATATACGAAGTACAGTGACAGTGTTGCTTACTGTACTTGTCATTTAGTGTAAAGGATTTATTAAAAAATATAATAGTGTTTTCGTGCACCATCTCTTTAAAAAAGCCGGCCGGCAATTCAGCAGCGGTACCCGACAATTTATAACAGACAGAATAGAGCTTCACACATAGATTAGATAGATAGAAATATGTCAGTCACATATATATGAAGTACTGTGACAGTGTTGCTTACTGTACTTGTCATTTACTGCAAAGGATTTATTAAAAAAAATAATAGTGTTTTCATGCACCGTCTCTTTAAAAAAGCCGGCCGGGAATTCAGCATCTGTACCCGACAATTTATAACAGACAGAATAGAGCTTCACACATAGATTAGATAGATAGAAACATGTCAGTCACATATATAATAAGTACAGTGACAGTGTTGGTTACTGTACTTGTCATTTAGTATTAAAATAAAGGATTTATTATTAAAAAAAATTGGCGTGGGGTTCCCCGTAATTTTAGTCTCTAGCGGAGGTTAAGCAGACAGCTGGGGCAGATGTTTGAAGCCTGGGAAGGGGGTAATACCCACGGAGCTTCCCAGGCTACTAATATCAGCCCCCAGCTGAATACCTAGCCTTTACTAGCTATTAAAATGGAGGACCCCCCCAAAAAAATGACGTGGGGTCCCCCCTAATTTAATAGCTAGCAAAGGCTAGGCAGACAGCTGGGGGCTGATATTAATAGCCCAGGAAGGGAGCCATGAATATTGGCCCCCTCCCAGGCTAGAAACACCAGCCCTCAGCCGCCCCAGAAATGGCGCATCCATAGGATGCGCCAATTCTGGCACTTAGCCTCGCTCTTCCACGCTGCCCTGGTGCGGTGGCAGGGGGTAATAGGGTTGGGGTTGATGTCAGCTTATAATGCCAGCTGACATCAAGCCCAGGTTAGTAATGGAGAGGCGTCTATAAGACACCCCCATTACTAACCCCATAGTCAAAGTTAAAAAAAAACCACAAACACCCAGAATAAAGTCCTTTAATTGAAATAAAGACACAATTCTTTATTGTTCTAAATTAAACCATACTTACCATCACGCCCATTCCAGCTGAAGGCAACGATCTCCTGCAATAAAAGAAAAATAATAAAGCAACCTCATCCTTACCTTTCCATGGTTCCCAGGACAGCTCCAGCTCTGCTACATCGAGATGACAGGCTGGACCGCAGCAGAACGCTGCCATCCAGCTTGCCATGCTGCACACACTGAGAAGCGCAGGCATGCTTGCGCTCCTCAGTGTCTGACTGTGACGGCATCCAGATGAGCCGACAATGAACTCGGCTCACCTCATGTACGTCACTGACAGCGTGGGAAAATTCTCCTGCACTCAGCGCTTCAGCGTGAGAATTTTCCCACGCTGTCAGTGACGTGCATGAGGTGAGCCGAGTTCATTGGACATGACCTCGGCTCATCTGGATGCCGTCACAGCCAGACACTGAGTAGCGCAAGCAAGCCTGCGCTTCTCAGTGTCTGCGGGATGACAGGCTGGATGGCAGCGTTCTGCTGCGGTCCAGCCTGTCATCTCGATGTAGCAGAGCTGAAGCTGTCGTGGGAGCCATGGAAAGGTAAGGATGATGTTGCTTTATTATTTTACTTTTATTGCAGGAGATCATTGGCTTCAGCTGGAATGGGCGTGGCGGTAAGTATGGTTTAATTTAGAACAATAAAGAATTGTGTGTTTATTTCAATTAAAGGACTTTTTTCTGGGTGTTTGTGTTTTTTTTAAATACTTTACTAGAAATTCATGGTGGTCATGTCTAATATTGGCGTGACCCCATGAATTTCGGGCTTAGGGCCAGCTGATAATGCCAAGCTGGCCTTAACCCCTTTATTACCCAGTGAGCCACCGCACCAGGGCCCTGGATGAGTTGGGTACAGCGCCAGAAGATGGCGCTTCTATGAACGCGCCATTTTCCGGGGCGGCTGCGGACTGCAATTTGCAGCGGGTGGGGCCCAGAAAGCTTGGGCCTCCCTGCGCTGCAGATTCCAGCCCCCAGCTGCCTAGTTGTACCTGGCTGGACACAAAAATAGGGCGAAGCTCCACGTATTTTTTTTTTAAATTCATGAAATTCATGGAATAATTAAGAAAAAAAGGGCTTCCCTATATTGTTGTGTCCGGCTAGGTACAAATAGGCAGCTGGTGGTTGGGAGCAGCCCGTTCCTGCCTGCTGTACCTGACTGGACACAAATATAGGGCGAAGCCCCACATCAATTTTTTTTTCATTATTTCATGAATTTCCTGAAATAATTTAAAAAAAATTGACGTGGGGCTTCGCCCTATATTTGTGTCCAGTCAGGTACAGCAGGCAGGAACGGGCTGCCCCCAACCACCAGCTGCCTATTTGTACCTGGCCAGACACAACAATATAGGGAAGCCCTTTTTTAAAAAAATTATTTCATGAAATAATTAAAAAAAAATTGACGTGGGGCTTCGCACTATATTTGTGTCCAGCCAGGTACAGCAGGCAGGGACGGGCTGCCCCCAACCACCAGCTGCCTATTTGTACCTGGTTGGACACAACAATATAGGGAAGCCCTTTTTTTCTTAATTATTCCATGAATTTCATGAAATAATTTAAAAAAAAAATGCGTGGGGCTTCGCCCTATTTTTGTGCCCAGCCAGGTACAACTAGGCAGCTGGGGGCTGGAATCTGCAGCGCAGGGAGGCCCAAGCTTTCTGGACCCCACCCGCTGCATATTGCAGTCCGCAGCCGCCTCGGAAAATGGCGCGTTCATAGAAGCGCCATCTTCTGGCGCTGTACCCAACTCATCCAGGGCCCTGGTGCGGTGGCTCACTGGATAATAAAGGGGTTAAGGCCAGCTTGGCATTATCAGCTGGCCCTAAGCCCGAAATTCATGGGGTCACGCCAATATTAGACATGACCACCATGAATTTCTAGTAAAGTATTTAAAAAAACACAACACCCAGAATAAAGTCCTGAGATCATTGGACATGAATGAGCTCACCTCATGCACGTCACTGACAGCGTGGGAAAATTCTCCTGCACTCAGCGCTTCAGCGTGAGAATTTTCCCACGCTGTCAGTGACGTGCATGAGGTGAGCTCATTCATGTCCAATGAACTCAGCTGACCTCATGTACGTCACTGACAGCGTGGGAGAATTTTCACGCTGAAGTGCTGAGTGCAGGAGAATTCTCCCACGCTGTCAGTGACGTGCATGAGGTGCGCCGAGTTCATTGGACATGAGCTTGTCTCATCTTTATGCCGTCACAGCGAGACACTGAGGAGCGCAAGCATGCCTGCGCTTCTGAGTGTCCGCGGGATGACAGGCTGGATGGCAGCGTTCTGCTGCGGTCCAGCCTGTCATCTCGATGTAGCAGAGCTGAAGCTGTCGTGGGAACCATGGAAAGGTAAGGATGAGGTTGCTTTATTATTTTACTTTTATTGCAGGAGATCGTTGGCTTCAGCTGGAATGGGCGTGACGGTAAGTATGGTTTAATTTAGAACAATAAAGGAATGTGTCTTTATTTCAATTAAAGGACTTTATTCTGGGTGTTTGTGCTTTCTTTTAACTTTGACTATGGGGTTAGTAATGGGGGTGTCTTATAGACGCCTCTCCATTACTAACCTGGGCTTGATGTCAGCTGGCATTATAAGCTGACATCAACCCCAACCCTATTACCCCCTGCCACAGCACCAGGGCAGCGTGGAAGAGCGAGGCTAAGTGCCAGAATTGGCGCATCCTATGGATGCGCCATTTCTGGGGCGGCTGACGGCTGGTGTTTCTAGCCTGGGAGGGGGCCAATATTCATGGTTCCCTTCCTGGGCTATTAATATCAGCCCCCAGCTGTCTGCCTAGCCTTTGCTAGCTATTAAATTAGGGGGGACCCCACGTCATTTTTTTGGGGGGTCCCCCATTTTAATAGCTAGTAAAGGCTAGGTATTCAGCTGGGGGCTGATATTAGTAGTCTGGGAAGCTCCGTGGGTATTACCCCCTTCCCAGGCTTCAAACATCTGCCCCAGCTGTCTGCTTAACCTCCGCTAGAGACTAAAATTACAGGGAACCCCACGCCAATTTTTTTTAATAATAAATCCTTTATTTTAATACTAAATGACAAGTACAGTAACCAACACTGTCACTGTACTTATTATATATGTGACTGACATGTTTCTATCTATCTAATCTATGTGTGAAGCTCTATTCTGTCTGTTATAAATTGTCGGGTACAGATGCTGAATTGCCGGCCGGCTTTTTTAAAGAGACGGTGCATGAAAACACTATTATTTTTTTTAATAAATCCTTTGCAGTAAATGACAAGTACAGTAAGCAACACTGTCACAGTACTTCATATATATGTGACTGACATGTTTCTATCTATCTAATCTATGTGTGAAGCTCTATTCTGTCTGTTATAAATTGTCGGGTACCGCTGCTGAATTGCCGGCCGGCTTTTTTAAAGAGACGGTGCACGAAAACACTATTATATTTTTTAATAAATCCTTTACACTAAATGACAAGTACAGTAAGCAACACTGTCACTATACTTCGTATATATGTGGCTGACATGTTTCTATCTATCTAATCTATGTGTGATTCTCTATTCCTTCTATTCTAAATTGTCGGGTACAGATGCTGAATTGCCGGCCGGCTTTTTTAAAGAGACGGTGCATGAAAACACTATTATTTTTTTTGATAAATCCTTTACACTAAATGACAAGTACAGTAAGCAACACTGTCACTGTGCTTCTTATATGTGTGACTGACATGTTTCTATCTATCTAATCTATGTGTGATTCTCTATTCTTTCTGTTCTAAATTGTCGGGTACCGGTGTATGCCGCTGCTGAATTGCCGGCTTTTCATGTTTCACTGTGAGCACTGTTCCCATCGATTTGGGCAATCACTGTAATGCCACAACCACCATGGCTGTGGCATTACAGTGAGTGGCAGACAATCCCTGCATGATTGGTGCTCTAAATAGCGCCAGACATGCAGGACACGCTTTTGGTGCACGAACAGTTATCGAACATAACCTCGAACAGCCGAATTTTTTGCAAATCGTTCGGGTTCGTCGAACAACTCGAACACCGCCCAAAACAGCTCGAATTTGAGATTGGCGAACAGTTCTAGTCGAACACCGCTCATCTCTAGTGAGGACATGGAAGTCTTGACTGTTAGCAGTCTGGCACACATGGCTGAGTTTATGTTACGCTGCCTTTCCTGTGGCTCTCGCGCTCTCCAAATCTTGGGTGACAGTCATTACTGGTTGGTGACACTTCTACACCCACGCTACAAGGAGAACTTTCTATCTCTTATTCCCACGACGGAAAGGTCTGCTAAAATGGGGCAGTACCAGAAGGCCTTTGTTGCTGAATTAATAAAAAAAAGTCCCATCTGAAAACGCTGGCAGCAGAGGTCACAGTTCATTGGACAACCAAGGAGTACCGGTGAGAGAGGCACAAATCCGATCCAGCAGAGGCAGGGGAACACTGTCAAAGTTCAGGGACAGTTTTCTCAGACCCTACCATCGCACAAGCCCTGATGCGCCGGGTAGTCTCACAAGGAGGGAAAAGTTATAATTATTGGGTATCCAAGCTGGACACGTGGCATGAACTGGCTCTCTCTACGACTTGGAGGTCCTGGCCTGCCCTGCCGCTAGCGTTTTGCTAGAACGGGTTTTTAGTGCCACCGGGGGAATTATAACTGATAGGCGCATCTGCCGGTCAACTGAAAATGCTGACAGGCTGACTCTTATAAAAATGAACAAGGGCTGGATTGGGCCAGACTTCTCAACACCACTGAATGATAGCAGCGTAACATAAACTCAAATACAGTGTCTTTTTTTTGGAAGGTCTAACTCTATTCCCATGCACCTCTGTCTTCACACCAAGACATGGATATATGCTTCCTGCTTTTGCCTATTTGCTCTTGTCCTCCTCCTTCTCCTCATCCTCCACCACCATATCTACCATATCACCATACCTACGTCTCTTGCAAGGGACATTGGAGTGCCTCCAAATTTTTGGCAGCCGTTGCATTCACTGCATAGGCAAACAGTATGGGAAACCCACTTCCTAATAATGGGAACATATTTTTCAGGAGGCCCTCTGACCTCTACAGCTCTTGCAAGGGGCATTGGAGTGCCTCCAAATTTTTGTCAGCTGTTGCATTCAGTGCATAGGCAAACAGTATGGGAAACCCACTTCCTAATAATGGGAACATTTTTTTCATGAGGCCTTCCGACCTCTACATCTCTTGCAAGGGGCATTGGAGTGCCTCCAGATTTTTGGCAGCCATTGCATTCACTGCATAGGTAAACAGTATGGGAGACCCACTTCCTAATAATGGGAACATTTTTTTCATGAGGCCCTCAGACCTCTACATCTTTTGCAAAGGGGCATTGGAGTGCCTCCAAATGTTTGGCAGCTGTTGCAGTCACTGCATACCCTAAAACTGTATAATAGAACCACTCCTTTCTAATGGGAACATTTTGTTACTGAGGCCCAGCTCTATGTGTCTTTAAATTGGTATTGGGGTTTTTCCTGAATTTTGGCAGCTGTTGTACTCACTGCATACCCTATAAAACTGTATAGCAGAACTGCTCCTTTCTAATGGGAACATGTCGTTACTGAGGCCCAGCTCTATGTGTCTTTAAATTGGTATTGGGTTTTTTCACAAATGTTGGCAGCCGTTGTACTCACTGCATACCCTATACCTGTATAGCAGAATCGCTCTTTTCTAATGGGAACATGTCGTTACTGAGGCCCACCTCTATGTGTCTTTAAATTGGTATTGGGATTTTTCCCAAATTTTGGCAGCCCTTGTAGTCACTACATGGGCATTACCACTATAGGAGACCCACTCTTTTTAATGGAAACATTTTTTTTACTGAGGCCCTCCTCTATGTCTCTTCAAAGGGGTATTGGGGTGCTTACAAATTTTTGGCAGCCCTTGCAGTCACTGTATCTGCAATAACAGTATAGGAGAGCCACTCGTTAATAATGGGAACAACAAAGCATAGCAGGCTGATTGCTCTCTAACAATAGAAAGGACTGACTGCTGGTCCTTTAAGAATATTAAGGGCCGCCTGATGGCCCTATAAAAATAGGCTTTGTGACTTTCAGAGTCCCTCCTTCATAAATTAAACAGGCTGGGTCTGAGGATGGCAAGGTGGCTCAGTGGTTAGCACTGCAGCCTTGCAGCACTGGGGTTCTGGGTTCAAATCCCACAAAGGACAATATCTGCAAGGAGTTTGTATGTTCTCCCTGTGTTTGTGTGGGTTTCCTCTCGGTTCTCTGGTTTCCTCCCACACTCCTAAGACATACTGATAGGGAATGTAGAATGTGAGCCCCAATGGGGACAGTGCTGATAATGTCTGTAAATTGTCTGAATTGTAGAGTGCTGCGGAATATGTTGGTGCTATATAAATAAAAAGATTATTATTATTATTATCATGTCTCACACACCACATGGCCAGATAAGGTAGTGGAATGTTAAAATGACATTTACTGGTGAATGTATTTTTCCTCGTTGAAAGCAATGCAAAAGTGCAAAAAGCATAAAAAACACTACGTGTGAACATAGCCCAAGGCGTGGAGGAGCATTTTTGCTTTTGGATATTTATTTAGCCTTATATACAAGTCATTACCCTGGAAAGGATGTTCCTTAACATTTTTCCCAGGAAAATCCATTTTGGCTTAGTTTTTGTATGTTTTATTGTGTCAGTAAAAGTGGCGTAATACCTCTGACAACATTGTTGACCGCAGTCACCTGGGAGTCAGAGATGCTTTCAGGGGTCTTCCCCATGCTGTTCCCATGTTACATAGTTACATAGTTTTTAAAGCCGAATAAAGACTTGCGTCCATCAAGTTCGACCTATTAGTTCTGTAATTGCTAAAGTTGATCCAGAGGAGGGCAAAAACCTCAAATGATTTAGCCAATCTTCACCTGAGGAAAAATTCCCTCCCGACTCTGAAACCAGCAGTCAGAATAAATCCCTGTATCAACCTACTATTTTATTTTATTTTTAAGTATACGCTGAAATCTGCCTGGTATCTAGAAATGCATCCAGTCCCCGCTTGAACTGGTGTAGTGTATCCGACATTACCGTCTCCTCACTCAGTGAATTCCATATTCTCACTGCTCTTACCGTAAAGAACCCCTTCCTATGCTTGTGCTGAAACCTTTTCTCTTCCAGTCTTAGTGAATGCCCTCTTGTTACCGTAATATCCCTCCTTTTGAACAAATCCCGGGCAAGATCTCTATACTGTCCCCTAACATATTTGTACACATTTATTATGTCCCCCCTCAACCTTCTCTTTTCCAGGCTGAATAGTCCTAGTTTTGCCAACCTCTCTGGGTATTGCAGTCCCTCCATTCCCCTTATTAATTTTTTCCCTCTGCTTGGTCTGAAAAAAATTACCCTTACTGAATACCACATTTTTAATCTAGATTTCTTTTAGTGTTTCTTAAAGCCCTAAAGTTGCCATTTGAAATGACTTTAGTTTTGTGCCATGTCTGTGATCTGCTTATTTTCAACAACATTAAACAACTGAATGAACATCCTCCGAGCCCGGTGATTCCATAATTTTGCCAGGGGTTGTAGAAACATGTCAATATGCTAAGAAACTAAGCTAAGAAATCCTAAAACTTTATACCTTACATAGAGAGGATTTATAAAAGTAGATGATGCAACAGTAATTAGTATTACATCATCGGAGCTGAGTTGGCTTTTGGATTGGTCACCCTAAGATGATAAAATACTGATGGCTCAATAAACTAAATAGAAGATGTAATAAACTAACTACTGACAATACAATAATGATGATGAAATAATAAAGACGCTTTCTATAAGCCTACATGAAAGGTGTCATACGTAATTACAGCCTCCTCTGGATCTTGAAAATTAGGGCAAATCAGCAAATTTAAGAATTATATTGTAACATACCTGGCGGCGTCCTTGCATAGTGTCCATCTCCCACTGTGCAAGAGCGCGCACTTGATCTCCAGTCCAGGGTGTCTCTCTGGCTTCCCTCCATGCTGTCTGTTTGCTTCTGTGTCTGCTGCTTATGGGCGGCGCCCGATCACTTCCTGCTTTTTGTACCTGCTGCAGGCACACCCTTTGTGCGTCCTCAGCCTATTGCTGTCTGTCACCTGGTATTTAAACCAGCTGCCCCATTAACCCATGCCTGAGCATCTTGCCCTGTCAGTTGGCTTTTGTCTCTGACATGCCAGGTCCTGTCTATGTTACCTGTCTTGCAGTATCTGTTCCCATGTCTGTACTGTGTCCTATCTGTGTACCTTAACCTGCAGTCTGTACTCGTTCCTTGCCTGTTCGTTCCGCCTTCCTGGAGGCTGTATTTCCAGGCCAGTCTGAACACGCTCCTTGCCTGTTCGTCCCGCCTCTCTGGGGGCCGTATTCCCAGACCCACTCCTGTATCCCGCTGCAGTGTCGGTCTCCTCCATACACTCAGTTCCAGTCTGAACTCTCTCCTATCTTTTACCTGTTTTTTCTCTATGTCGGTTCCTTTCCTTTTTCTGCAGAGTCTGAACTCGTACCTACTCCTGCTCGTTGTCACTGTACTTCCGTTTGTGAGTTTGTGGTCCACTCGCTACTTCTCTGCAAGTACCCTGTGGGTATCTGGTTCTGCCTTTCCCTTCTAGTCTGTTCCGTGTGAACAGAGCCCTGTTCCTTCCGCGTCTGCGGTTTTCGCTTTGCTCAGCTCTGTCCGCCGCGTCTGCGGTTTTCGCTTTGCTCAGCTCTGTCCACCGCGTCTGCGGTTTTCGCTTTGCTCAGCTCTGTCCACCGCGTCTGCGGTTTTCGCTTTGCTCAGCTCTGTCCACCGCGTCTGCGGTTTTCGCTTTGCTCAGCTCTGTCCACCGCGTCTGCGGTTTTCGCTTTGCTCAGCTCTGTCCACCGCGTCTGCGGTTTTCGCTTTGCTCAGCTCTGTCCACCGCGTCTGCGGTTTTCGCTTTGCTCAGCTCTGTCCACCGCGTCTGCGGTTTTCGCTTTGCTCAGCTCTGTCCACCGCGTCTGCGGTTTTCGCTTTGCTCAGCTCTGTCCGCCGCGTCTGCGGTTTTCGCTTTGCTCAGCTCTGTCCGCCGCGTCTGCGGTTTTCGCTTTGCTCAGCTCTGTCCGCCGCGTCTGCGGTTTTCGCTTTGCTCAGCTCTGTCCACCGCGTCTGCGGTTTTCGCTTTGCTCAGCTCTGTCCACTGCGTCTGCGGTTTTCGCTTTGCTCAGCTCTGTCCACCGTGTCTGCGGTTTTCGCTTTGCTCAGCTCTGTCCACCGCGTCTGCGGTTTTCGCTTTGCTCAGCTCTGTCCACCGCGTCTGCGGTTTTCGCTTTGCTCAGCTCTGTCCACCGCGTCTGCGGTTTTCGCTTTGCTCAGCTCTGTCCACCGCGTCTGCGGTTTTCGCTTTGCTCAGCTCTGTCCACCGCGTCTGCGGTTTTCGCTTTGCTCAGCTCTGTCCACCGCGTCTGCGGTTTTCGCTTTGCTCAGCTCTGTCCACCGCGTCTGCGGTTTTCGCTTTGCTCAGCTCTGTCCACCGCGTCTGCGGTTTCGAATTTGTCTCCCAGTCTGTACTGGACCCTACCCAGCTTGTGCTCTAGTCTGCCTGTTCCTGTATTCCCCGGTGTGGGTCAACAGCCGTGTCCGGAGTCTGACCTGGAGTAGACCCTGGTTCCTCTGCTCGGTTCCTCCCTGGTGCACTGGCGTCGTATGCCGTCGTGCGACCTTGGTCGGATCGGGCAGATACTTAGTTACGCCCCTCCAGGCACTCTCCGGTTCATGGCACAGTGGAATCACTACATAAACACGCACACACCAGTCAGTCCGGGCGTGTGCATTACAGCATGCTCAGGCCATGGTTCCCGTTGAGCCCCACGGCCTTCGCTCTCGGAGAAGTTTTCCAGCGAATACATGCATTAAAATAAATAAATAAAAAATTTTTTTTCCCTTTAGCTGAGTTCCAGGCGAATTACGCACCCGTCCAGATGGATCTATCTGCTCTCGTTCCTGCGGATCCGCTACGTTATTATGGGGATCCAAGACAAAGTCGTGCATTTGTGGAGCAATGCATGCTACACTTCAAGTTCTACCCTCTATGTTTTCCCACCGATCGGGTTAAGGTGGCATTCATTATGTCTTACCTGGCGGGTGATGCCTTGGAATGGATCAACCCCCTATATGAAACACAGGATCCGATCCTCCTGGACCTAATGGCCTTCCTGGTGGCCTTTCTAATGGTCTTTGATGATCCTAACCCGGAGGCTCCTGCTGAAGCTTCACTTCCCAAAATCCCGGAGCAGCCCCAATGGGTAATGTGTGTGGGTAGCGCAATAGTCCTCCAGCCCAATGAGACTACTGCCCACCCAGAATCCTCACAGGGTGACTACGCTTTCTGGAATACTTCTCCCAACCTCAAGAGGCAGTCCAGACGTGCTAGGCGTAGAGGCAAGCCGTCACGCCAGGGTCTGTCCTCCCTGAGACCTCCTGACCCCAACCTTGAAGTCCCTACTGAAGCTTCATCTCCCTGTATCCCGGAGAAGCCCCAACGGGTAATGTGCGTGGGTAGTGCACCAGTTCTCCTGCCCGAAGAGACTTCTGCCCATCCAGACTCCACACAGGAGAACTTCCTGCACCCGGCATCAGATGCTTCACCCACTTTAACCGGTGTGCATGTCCAAGGATGCTCCAAAGCTGTGGTTACCTCAGAGTCTGTGCACCTCTACTACCTGGCGGAGGACCCCCTGTTGCCTCCTGAATCCTCCGGGATACCACTCGATGACAAATGGAGAGAGACTTCTCTACACCCAGTACTCGATACTTTGTCCGCTTCGTCCTGTGAGCCTGACAATGGGTACCCCAAAGTGGTAGTTACCTCCGAGTCTCTACACCCCTCCGACCAGGCGGAGGACCTCCAGTTGTCTCCAGAACCCTTTGGGGTGCTACCTGGTAGCGAAAGGACAGAGACTCTCCTATACTCTGTACCTGATACCTCGCTCGCTTCGTCCAGTGAGTCCAACCTAGTGTATTCCGAAGCAGAGGTTACTCCCAAGTCTCTACACCCCTCCGACCCGGCGGAGGACCTCCATTTGTCTCCAGAATCCTTCGGGGTGCCACCTGGTGGTGAATGGATAGAGACTTTCCTATATCCTGGATCTGATACCTCGCTTGCTTCGTCCAGTGAGTCCGACCTAGTGTACTCTGAAGCAGAGGTTAGCCATGAGTCTCTACACCCCTCTGACCAGGCGGAGGACCTCCAGTTGTCTCCAGAACCCTTCGGGGTGCCACCTGGTGGTGAATGGACAGAGACTTTCCAATACTCGGTACCCGATACCTCACCTGCTTCGTCCAGTGAGTCCGACCTAGTGTACTCTGAAGCAGATGTTTTCCCCGAGCCTCTGCACTCTTCTGACCCGGCAGAGGACCTCCAGTTGTTTCCTGACTCCTCCGGGGTACCACCAGATAACAAAGAGACAGTGACTTTTTTTCACCCTGTACCTGATAACCTGTCTATTTCTTCCTGTGAATTTGACAAGATGTACCTCGAAGCAGAGGTTATCCCCGAGTCTCTACACCCCTCCGACCAGGCGGAGGACCTCCAGTTGTCTCCTGAACCCTTCGGGGTGCTACCTGATAACGAATGGACAGGTACTCTTCTATATTCGGTACCTGATACCTCGCCCGCTTCATCTAGCGAGTCCGACCTAGTGTACTCCGAAGCAGAGGTTACCCCCGAGTCTCTGCACTATTCCGACCCGGCGGAGGACTCCCAGTTGTTTTCTGAATCCTCCTGGGTACCACCAGATAACAAGGTAACAGTGACTTTTCTACACCTTGTACCTGATACCTCGCCCATTTCATCCTGTGAGTTTGACAAGATGTACCCCGAAGCAGAGGTTACCCCCGAGTCTCTGCACTCCTTCAACCCGGCGGAGGACTTCCAGTTGTCTCCTGAACCCTCTGGGGTGCTACCTGATAATAAGTGGAGAGAGACTTCCCTGTGTGCTGTTCCTGGTACTCCACCTGTTTCGTCTGTTGCTGAGGATGGCTGGATAGGAGGTAGCATCCTAGCTAACCAGATGAGACCAGTTTCTCCAGTGGACAGTGGAAGTGATCTACTTGAAGTAAAGGATTGGCCCTCGAATTCCCTGCGGAACATTCTGGCAGGCCTGAAGAAGAGGGGGCGTAAGGGGGGGGGTACTGTAACATACCTGGCGGCGTCCTTGCATAGTGTCCATCTCCCACTGTGCAAGAGCGCGCACTTGATCTCCAGTCCAGGGTGTCTCTCTGGCTTCCCTCCATGCTGTCTGTTTGCTTCTATGTCTGCTGCTTATGGGCGGCGCCCGATCACTTCCTGCTTTTTGTACCTGCTGCAGGCACACCCTTTGTGCATTCTCAGCCTATTGCTGTCTGTCACCTGGTATTTAAACCAGCTGCCCCATTAACCCATGCCTGAGCATCTTGCCCTGTCAGTTGGCTTTTGTCTCTGACATGCCAGGTCCTGTCTATGTTACCTGTCTTGCAGTATCTGTTCCCATGTCTGTACTGTGTCCTATCTGTGTACCTTAACCTGCAGTCTGTACTCGTTCCTTGCCTGTTCGTTCCGCCTTCCTGGAGGCTGTATTTCCAGGCCAGTCTGAACACGCTCCTTGCCTGTTCGTCCCGCCTCTCTGGGGGCCGTATTCCCAGACCCGCTCCTGCATCCCGCTGCAGTGTCGGTCTCCTCCGTACACTCAGTTCCAGTCTGAACTCTCTCCTATCTTTTACCTGTTTTTTCTCTATGTCGGTTCCTTTCCTTTTTCTGCAGAGTCTGAACTCGTACCTACTCCTGCTCGTTGTCACTGTACTTCCGTTTGTGAGTTTGTGGTCCACTCGCTACTTCTCTGCAAGTACCGTGTGGGTATCTGGTTCTGCCTTTCCCTTCTAGTCTGTTCCGTGTGAACAGAGCCCTGTTCCTTCCGCGTCTGCGGTTTTTGCTTTGCTCTGCTCTGTCCACCGCGTCTGCGGTTTTCGCTTTGCTCAGCTCTGTCCGCCGCGTCTGCGGTTTTCGCTTTGCTCAGCTCTGTCCGCCGCGTCTGCGGTTTTCGCTTTGCTCAGCTCTGTCCACCGCGTCTGCGGTTTTCGCTTTGCTCAGCTCTGTCCGCCGCGTCTGCGGTTTTCGCTTTGCTCAGCTCTGTCCGCCGCGTCTGCGGTTTTCGCTTTGCTCAGCTCTGTCCGCCGCGTCTGCGGTTTTCGCTTTGCTCAGCTCTGTCCGCCGCGTCTGCGGTTTTCGCTTTGCTCAGCTCTGTCCGCCGCGTCTGCGGTTTTCGCTTTGCTCAGCTCTGTCCGCCGCGTCTGCGGTTTTCGCTTTGCTCAGCTCTGTCCGCCGCGTCTGCGGTTTTCGCTTTGCTCAGCTCTGTCCACCGCGTCTGCGGTTTTCGCTTTGCTCAGCTCTGTCCACCGCGTCTGCGGTTTTCGCTTTGCTCAGCTCTGTCCACCGCGTCTGCGGTTTTCGCTTTGCTCAGCTCTGTCCACCGCGTCTGCGGTTTTCGCTTTGCTCAGCTCTGTCCACCGCGTCTGCGGTTTTCGCTTTGCTCAGCTCTGTCCACCGCGTCTGCGGTTTTCGCTTTGCTCAGCTCTGTCCACCGCGTCTGCGGTTTTCGCTTTGCTCAGCTCTGTCCACCGCGTCTGCGGTTTTCGCTTTGCTCAGCTCTGTCCACCGCGTCTGCGGTTTTCGCTTTGCTCAGCTCTGTCCACCGCGTCTGCGGTTTTCGCTTTGCTCAGCTCTGTCCACCGCGTCTGCGGTTTTCGCTTTGCTCAGCTCTGTCCACCGCGTCTGCGGTTTTCGCTTTGCTCAGCTCTGTCCACCGCGTCTGCGGTTTTCGCTTTGCTCAGCTCTGTCCACCGCGTCTGCGGTTTTCGCTTTGCTCAGCTCTGTCCACCGCGTCTGCGGTTTCGAATTTGTCTCCCAGTCTGTACTGGACCCTACCCAGCTTGTGCTCTAGTCTGCCTGTTCCTGTATTCCCCGGTGTGGGTCAACAGCCGTGTCCGGAGTCTGACCTGGAGTAGACCCTGGTTCCTCTGCTCGGTTCCTCCCTGGTGCACTGGCGTCGTATGCCGTCGTGCGACCTTGGTCGGATCGGGCAGATACTTAGTTACGCCCCTCCAGGCACTCTCCGGTTCATGGCACAGTGGAATCACTACATAAACACACACACGCCAGTCAGTCCAGGCGTGTGCATTACATATATTAGTTTTCAGCACCACAAAATTAGTTAAATTCAACTGTTTTCGTCTCTGAGCCAATATGGCTGTAGAACAGTGTTATATGTTACAACTCAATAGTTAGATAAATTCATTTTTTCTGAATTGTGAAATGTTTTGACATTGGAAGAGAAATGTTATACAATAATGATCTGTCATGTCTAAAATATTTTCTGAAAATTTGTTTCCAGATTTGACATATGTATATGTTATTAGCATAGCATTAAACTGTGTAATTTGCAGCCTTGTATCACCAGCATTAAGACAACCTATTTACCATCCTAAGCTATTATTAGGAGATTTAGCTATAGCAGACTACTTGCTATTTTTTATATCTTGCTCATGTCAATGCACAATAACCCTGGAATACATGTGTAGTATATCTCAGACATTATCTTCCTCCTCTGCTTCTTCTTTTCACATGCTGTCTCCTAATTACCCTTCCAGCGCTCCCTTACCCAGATATCTCTGTCATTTTCATGCTGCTGTGGGGAAATTAAATTACCCTTCTGCTCTTGTTATAACCAATTAGAGCAGTTGAGTAATATTGTGCATTGATAGTTGTAAAATAATGGATTCCAGTGCATACATGTATGTTTCAAATCCAAAGACTGGTATTTCATAAGAATGTGAATACTAGATTATGTCACTGCATGAACTATTAACCCACAGAGACCAAGTCCAAGCCAGGACCATTTTTACAGGTTACGTTACCACAGGCACTGATCCTAAAGATGAATTTAGACATCCATGAAACATGGTCTGTGTGCAGACTGTGATGTACGAACTGGCCGGGTGACTTCCGACACAAACTCATCACCCTCATATATGCCTTTGTGGCTTTTGAGTTCAGGTCGATATCCAAGAGGTAATGTTTCTCCTTGCAGAGAGTGACATGTTAAGCATGTCAAGATGAGGAGACTTTTAAGCCACAATGCTCCTCTAGGAAATATGCAAATTGTCTCTTCAGAAAGGAAGAGAACTAGAACTCTAGTGCCACCTATAGGAAGTAGCAATCCTAAAAGTCAATATTAACTCTTCAAGGATCCTTATCACACGACTTAGGATAATAGCCAAAACCAAAATCTCAATTTGCAGACACTGTGTTTTGGGGTACTGGCCCTCATCAGTGCAAAGTGTGCAATGCGGTTTTGGCTGGGTGAGAGGCTTCTGACCGGTATCCAAGGGGTAATGTTTCTCCTTGCGGAGAGTGACATGTTAAGCATGTCAAAGTGAAGAAACTTTTAAGCCACATTGCTCCTCTGGTAAATATGCAAATTGTCTCTTCAGAAAGGAAGAGAACTAGAACTCTAGTGCCACCTATAGGAAGTAGCAATCCTAAAAGTCAATATTAACTCTTCAAGGAGCCTTATCACATGACTTAGGATAATAGCCAAAACCAAAATCTCAATTTGCAGACACTATATTTCGGGGTACTGACAGTGTCTGCAAATTGAGATTTTGGTTTTGGCTATTATCCTAAGTCATGTGATAAGGCTCCTTAAAGAGTCAATATTGACTTTTAGGATTGCTACTTCCTATAGGTGGCACTAGAGTTCTAGTTCTCTTACTCTCTGAAGAGACAATTTGCAGAGTTCAGGTCGGAAAATCCTTGGCAAGATCAAACTCAGTTACTCGGACATCTGAATTTGGCCTCATGCTACGTTCACACCTTGCAGCTGGTGTAGGTTTTCTTGTCGAAGTAGCAGCAAAACATTGCAGCATGCCTACAATCTGTGAACACAGTCTAAATCCATTCAAAAAACAAAGGCGAGTTTACACTCACCAATTATCATCACATTATTTCTGAGCATATGAAATATTTATGATAAATAATAATTACAATACTAGTGATAATATATAATAATTGGTCATTATGTAAAAAAAAGTAAATCAACAATAAAATTATTTTATATCATTGACAATCAACTGTGATGGAACAAAAGTAATTATCAGCAGCACAATTGCTAAATGAAAATTCCTTGCAGTTGTAAATTTCATTTGCACTATTTTTCTATAACACTACTATGCTGCAATTAGATCATGCCAACTATGTAAGATCACCATACCAGTAATAAATATCACCAAAATACTGGGAATACATATCACTGGTTAACACCAACCTACCCAGGCAGTGTTGACTGAATACTATTGCTGAATAAAAGATAATATGGGAATACCAAAATTACAACCATAATTTAAAGGGACTTTCCAAGAATGAAAATGTATCCCTTAACTGAATGATCGTGAATACTGCTGGCACACTCATCGTACTCTTGATCCTGAGAATGGGTCTCTCGAAATTAGGAAACTAGGAACCAGGCTCTGCAGTCCTGTTTTGAATGGCGTGATTGTGCTCATGCTCGACCTCCGCTCCATTCATTCTCTATGTGACTGTTGGAGAAAGCGGAATACAATGATCAGCTATTTCTGTCAGACCCATAGACACTGAGTGGAGTGGAGGTCAAATATGGGCACCTCTGCTGCATTCAGAATGGGGCTGCAGAGTCCAGTTCTTGGGATCCAGAGCCATGCTCTGTTACTCTTAGGGTTCATTCACATGACTGTATTTTTGGTCTGAGTACTGCCCATGGAAAAAGCAGACAGCACTCACACCAATGTTATTCAATGGGGCAGATGCGCAATTTTTCTTACTGAACCAATCTGCATGTGAAAAAAAATCGCAGCATTGACTAGTTTCTTCTGGTCGGATGAAACTCACCCATCCAAGTCTACGAGTAAAAAAAAAAAATTTGGATGCCAAAAGGAGCCTCTGAATAGCATCTGATTTTTACAGATACATTGCAATTCTGTAACATAGGAAACTGTAAATGGTGTAAATGGTCTTGTAAATGATTAGTAATTGAAGCTGTAAATAATGGATTGCATATGGAAAGTACACTGATGACAAGTGAGAAAAAAAATCGTTTTGCTTTTCTGGATGAAACTCTGAACAATTTTTTATATGCTCATGTTAATGATGAATATTTAGTTAACATTGGTTACAGAGGCGTAGCTAGGGTTTTGGTTCAGGGAGGTGCGAAACTTCTGAGTAGTGTTGAGCATTCCGATACTGAAATATCGGATATCGGCCGATATTCGCGGTATCGGAATTCCGATACTTAATTCCGATACTTTTAGAATATCGTATACCGGAATCGGAAGTTCCCATAATGCAATGAGCCAGTTTCATTTTATTCAGCCAATGAGGATCCTAAGAAGTGTGGGCACATCCTGTTAGGCATGTAGGCATGTTAACTAATGGCATGGCTGTGACTGGCTGCTGAAATGATGTCATGATGCACTATAAAAGCCGCCGCCGCCATTTTGAGCTCACTGCTGTGAATTCAGTTAGGGATAGGACGCTGTTGTTCTGAGGGACAGTTTTAGCTACCTATTTGCTCTATTCTGCTTTACCCAAGCTACTTTATAAATCGCTGTGCCTTGCAGCGCTAGTGCACAGTTCTCTGTGCTGTTCACCGCTGTCTGCAAGGTCTCTGTGTGTGAGTGCAGCTCACGCTGTAGTGTGTGCTTCAGCCACGTCTGGTTGTAGTGCGCTCAGCGTGCGTCACTGCCTCATACATTGTCCTTTTTTGATAATTGATCATTTTTCCTGATTTCTTCTATTAGTGTGGTGGTTCCATCCGTATTCAGCTACATTGGTTCCAAACAAACTACAGTCATGGCCAAAAGTTTTGAGAATGACACCAAAATTATATTTTCACATGATCTGCTGGCCTCTGGTTTTTATTAGTGTTTGTCTGATGTTTATATCACATACAGAAATATAATTGTAATCATATTATGAGTACCAATAGGTTATATTGACAGTTAGAATGAGTTAATGCAGCAAGTCAATATTTGCAGTGTTGCCCCTTCTTCTTCAAGACCTCTGTAATTCTCCCTGGCATGCTCTCAATCAACTTTTGGACCAAATCCTGACTGATAGCGGTCCATTCTTGCATAATCAATGCTTGCATTTTGCCAGAATTTGTTGGTTTTTGTTTGTCCACCCGTCTCTTGATTATTGACCACAAGTTCTCAATGGGATTAAGATCTGGGGAGTTTCCAGGCCATGGACCCAAAATCTCTATGTTTTGTTCCATGAGCCATTTAGTTATCACCTTTGCTTTATGGCAAGGTGCTCCATCATGCTGGAAAAGGCATTGTTGGGCGCCAAACTGCTCTTGGACGGTTGGGAGAAGTTGCTCTTGGAGGACATTCTGGTACCATTCTTTATTCATGGCTGTGTTTTTAGGCAAGACTGTGAGTGAGCCGATTCCCTTGGCTGAGAAGCAACCCCACACATGAATGGTTTCAGGATGCTTTACAGTTGGCATGAGACAAGACTGGTGGTAGTGCTCACCTCTTCTTCTCCGAATAAGCTGTTTTCCAGATGTCCCAAACAATCGAAAAGGGGATTCATCAGAGAAAATGACTTTGCCCCAGTCCTCAGCAGTCCACTCCCTGTACCTTTTGCAGAATATCAGTCGGTCCCTGATGTTTTTTCTGGAGAGAAGTGGCTTCTTTGCTGCCCTCCTTGAAACCAGCCCTTGCACAAAGAGTCTCCGCCTCACAGTGCGTGCAGAAGCACTCACACCAGCCTGCTTCCATTCCTGAGCAAGCTCGGCACTGCTGGTAGTCCGATCCCGCAGCTGAAACAGTTTTAAGATACGGTCCTGGCACTTGCTGGTCTTTCTTGGGCACCCTGGAGCCTTTTTGACAACAATGGAAGCTCTCTCCTTGAAGTTCTTGATGATGCGAAAGATTGTTGACTGAAGTGCAATCTTTGTAGCTGCGATACTCTTCCCTGTTAGGCCATTTTTGTGCAGTGCAATGATGGCTGCACGTGTTTCTTTAGAGATAACCATGGTTAACTGAAGAGAAACAATGATACCAAGATCCAGCCTCCTTTTAAAGTGTCCAGTGATGTCATTCTTACTTAATCATGACTGATTGATCGCCAGCCCTGTCCTCATCAACACCCACACCTGTGTTAATGGATCAATCACTAAAACGATGTTAGCTGCTCCTTTTAAGGCAGGACTGCAATGATGTTGAAATGTGTTTTGGGGGTTAAAGTTCATTTTCTGGGCAAATATTGACTTTGTAAGTACAGTAATTGCTGTTAAGCTGATCACTCTTTGACATTCAGGAGTATATGCAAATTGCCATTACAAAAAATGAAGCAGTAAACTTTGGAAAAATTACTATTTGTCTCATTCTCAATACTTTTGGCCATGACTGTATATAGGAGTAGATAGAGGAGCCTTTCTGCAGCATTGTGCCCTGCAGCCCCAGCCAGATTAGTATTAGCCTATTTTTTGTAGCCTCATGTATTGCATTGTAGGTTACCTTCCTGCATTGTAATAGCTATAAAAAGCTTGTGATACTATCAGTATTACATCTTTGGGCACATCCAGTGTCTTTTTGTGACAAAAAAAACCTAAATAAAGTTCACTAAACACTCCACTTTACAGTTGTGTAGGCCACATTAGCTCATATTAAAGTCTAGTCCACACTTTATAAAATTAGTGTTTCTTATACCTGTTAGCAGCTGTTCAGGAATAAGCACACTAAGCCCTTAGTACTTTTCTGCCTATCTTTATCAGTCTACCAAGATGAAGAAGGCAGGGAGTAAGGCATGTGGTCGTGGGTGTGGGCGTGGGCGTGGAGTTTCTGCAGGGAGAGGATGTGAGGATTCTGTGCCTGCAGGGAGAGGACGTGGGGATTCTGTGCCTGCTGCGGGCACCAGTGACTCAGCATCCCCCAGTTTTACCAGGGAACAGTCCTTTATGCGCAGCTTTGTAGGAGCTAGCCGTACCCCACTGCTGCGGGAGGACCAAATTGAAGCCGTTGTCGGATGGATGGCAGCTAACGCATCGACTTCAATTAGTTCCAGATCCTCTCAGGTCCTGAGCACTGAAGAGCACCCATCTGTCTCTTCACCACCTGCCAAATTGCCCAGGCAGTCAGAGAGCCCTGGACAGGAGCCATCTCTACTTCTGTTCTCTGAATCTCTTGGCTTGGAAAGAGGGGGCCAGCCAAGCAGAATTCGAGAATTTGAAGAAGAGGTAGTATGCAGTGATGCGCAACCGTTTTGTCTCTCTGAATCTGAAGAGGCGGGTGGGCCAGTGCCTATGGTCAGCAGCACACCTCAGTACGCATCTGATGATGAGACTCAGGTGCCACTTTCTGGTGCGTACTGTGCTGTCGAGACTACCCAGGAGAAGCAGTTGTTTGAAGAGGGTGGTGTAGATGATGAGGTCCTTGACCCATCATGGCGTGAGGGACAGGAAGGTTGTGGGAGCAGCTCTGAGGAACAGATTCCCCGAATGGCCCAAAAAGGAGGGAGAGGGAGGGGGCAGACTTGGTTGCCTGTAGCCTCCACTTCGGCACCCATTAGGAGCATGGCTCTTCCAAAATCCAAAGCGGGCGCTCCCAAGACTTGCAGTGCCTGGTCCTTTTTTGACACAGTTGCAGATGACATTTGCTTTGTCAAATGCAAGCTGTGTAATCAGAAGGTGAAAAAAGGGAAAAGTGTCAGCAACCTCAATACCACAAATATGTGGAAACATGTGCAGACCAAGCACGTGGTGGAGTTGCAAAAACACACTGAAGACCTAGGCCAACCTACAGCGCCACCTACCACCTCTTCAGCTCGTGTTGTAGCCTCTTCCTCCAGCTCACACACAGCTGGTTCGGCTTCCTCACAGGATCGCCATGCAAGAACCTCTGGCACTGTTGTACAAAGACACAGTGTAATTCCACCCACAGCACCACTTTCCCTGTCATCCTCACACTCCCAGGCCAGTCTAAAGCCATCGTTAGCACAGGCATGGGAGAAAACGCGCCCATACTCGGCAAACCGCCCCCGAGCACAGGCTCTGAATGCTGGCATTGCTAAACTACTGGCCCTTGAAATGCTATCATTCAGGCTGGTGGAGACTGACATCTTCTGTAACTTTATGGCATTGGCAGTCCCACAATACAACGTGCCCAGCCACTTTTATTTCAGCAGGCAAGCCGTCCCTGCCCTGCAACAGCATGTGGAGGGAAAAATTAAACATGCGCTACAAAACGCCGTCAGTAGCAAGGTCCACCTGACTACCGATGCGTGGACCAGTAAGCATGGACAGGGACGATACCTTTCCCTCACTGCCCATTGGGTAAATGTTGTGGAGCAGGGTACAGATATTGAGAGTGGCGCTGTACGTGTTCTGCCAACTTCAAGGATTGCAGGAATCCAGTCTGTACACATTGACTCCTCCTCATACTCCAGTTCCTCTGAATCAGCGCTGCAGGAGCCGTCACGGTCTACCTCCACATCGACCCGTGAACGGTTACCTGTTATGATGACCGATATGAGCACAGCCGTGGCCCAACGTCAACAGGCCGTATTAAAATTAATTTCTTTGGGGAATCGAAGCCACACAGCGCAGGAGCTCTGGAATGCCATCAAGCAGCAGAGCGACGTGCGGTTTGTGACAGTAAATCTCCAGCCAGGCGTAGTGTGTGACAACGGCCGAAATCTGGTGGCAGCTCTGGGCCTAGGCAACCTCACTCACATCCCATGTCTGGCACATGTGCTCAACTTGGTCGTACAGAGTTTTTTGAGGGACTATCCGGATCTTGATGCACTGCTGCACAAGGTCGGCATAGAGTGCGCTCACTTGCGGCATTCCAGCAACGCAAGATCGCGCATTGCAGCTCTGCAGCGCCGATTACGTCTTCCGGAACATCGCATCATATGTGACCTACCCACCAGGTGGAATTCAACGTTACATATGTTGGAGAGGTTGTGTGAGCAGCAGGCAGCAGTAATGGAGTACCAGCTGCAGCAGGCGCAAACAAGTCGCAGTGCGCGCCGTTCACACTTCACCACCACTGAGTGGGCCTCTATGAAGGACATTTGCCACGTTTTGCATGCCTTCGATTATTCCACGCGGATGGCGAGTGCAGATGATGCACTAGTCAGCATGACTACCCCCATTATCTGCCTGCTTGAAAAAACACAGCAAGCACTAAGTGAGGAGGTTTTGGAAGAGGTGGAGGATGAGGAGTCACAAATGCCATATGCTTCTGTACAGTCTGCGCAACGTGGTTCCTCACAAAGGCCTAGGCAGGGGACACTTTGTGAGGAGGATGAGGAGGAGTCAATGGAGGAGGAAGACATCTGTCCAGAGGAGGGAGGTACACAATGCTCTAGTAGTCAGTATCTAGAGCGAGGGTGCGGTGATGCAGAGCAGGCAGAGATCACTCCTCAAGCAGGGGACAGCGTTTCTTGGCCAGTTGGCAGTCTGCAGCACATGGTTGATTTCATGCTGCAGTGCCTGAGAAACGACCGCCGCATCACCCACATTCTCAACACGGCTGATTATTGGGTGTTCACCCTCGTAGATCCTCACTACCGGGACAACTTACAAAGCCTCATAACACCGTTGAATCGGGAGCGTAAAATGCGGGAGCATCAAGACGCACTGGTGCATTCCATCATGTTCTCCATTCCAACCGAGAGCAGTGCTGCTAGTGCTTTACAAAGCAGCTCAGTGCGTCGAGGCAGTGGAGGAAGAAGCTCTACACAAAGAGGGAGCAGAAGCAGCGCCTCAGCACAAGGCAAGACCAGTATGGCCCAAATGTGGCAACGTTTTGTGTCCCCACCGCCACAAATGTCTACACCATCACAGACGGGTCCAGTCAGCAAGGGGGAAACGTTTCCGTCAGATGGTGACAGACTACATGTCTTGCCCTCTCAGTGTACTCCCAGATGGCTCTTCACCCTTCAAGTTTTGGGTCTCTAAGCTGGATACATGGCCAGGGCTTAACCAGTATGCATTGGAGGTGCTGGCTTGCCCTGCTGCTAGTGTATTATCGGAATGCGTCTTTAGTGCCGCAGGTGGTGTACTAACAGACCGTCGCATGCGCCTATCCTCCGATAACATTGACCGGCTTACTTTTCTGAAAATGAACAAGGCCTGGATCTCGCATGAACTTGCCAGTCCTCTTCCAGAATGAATAATTCGTTGGCAACAGTATCCAGGTCTCCTGTTGTGTTCATGTTTCTACCACCTGAACTGTAATCCCTGAGCTCCAACACCGCCAGTTGCTGCTCAGAAGTGCCGCCTGCACAGTCAAAGCTTGCTCCAGTGTTATTGGGGTTCAGTAACGTCAGCTGATCCTCAGCTGTGTGTCTGGCAAATTCTCCTGCTCTAAACTTGCTCCAATTACACCTCTGGCTCCTCTGTTTTTAGTATTTACCCTGGGCTCCAACACCGCTAGTTGCTGCTCAGAAGTGCTGTCTGCACAGTCAACACTTGCTGCCGTGTTATTGGGGTTCAGTAACGTCAGCTGTTCCCCTGCTGTGTGTACGGCAATTTCTCCTGCTCTGTCCACATCCACTCTACTACTAATTTAAAACTTGCTCCAATTACACCTCTGGCTCCTCTGTTTTCAGTATTATCCCTGAGCTCCAACACCGCCAGTTGGCGCTCAGAAGTGCCGTCTGCACAGTCAACACTTGCTGCCGTGTTATTGGGGTTCAGTAACATCAGCTGATCCCCTGCTGTGTGTACGGCAATTTCTCCTGCTCTGTCCACATTCACACTACTACAGATTTTAAAGTTGATCCAATTACACCTCTGGCTCCTCTGTTTTCAGTATTATTCCTGAGCTCCAACACCGCCAGTTGGTGCTCAGAAGTGCCGTCTGCACAGTCAACACTTGCTGCCGTGTTATTGGGGTTCAGTAACGTCAGCTGATCCCCTGCTGTGTGTCCGGCAAATTCTCCTGCTCTGTCCACATTCACACTACTACAGATTTTAAAGTTGCTCCAATTACACCTCTGGCTCCTCTGTTTTCAGTATTATCCCTGAGCTCCAACACCGCCAGTTGGCGCTCAGAAGTGCCGTCTGCACAGTCAACACTTGCTGCCGTGTTATTGGGGTTCAGTAACGTCAGCTGTTCCCCTGCTGTGTGTACGACAAATTCTCCTGCTCTGTCCACATTCACACTACTACTGATTATAAACTTGCTCCAATTAGGCTTCTGGCTCCACTCTGTTTTTAGTATTTACCCTGGGTTCCAGCACCGCCAGCTGTTTCCCAGCAGTGTCTTTGGCACGGGTACTCCCTCCTGCCCAGCCTGGTTCCAGCACGCCAGCTGTTTCCGGGTAGTGTCAACAACACTTTGCCTCCAATGTGTTGTCCTGTCGTGTTGCGGTCGGGTTAGCCGACTCTATGGTGCCTGCAGTTTAGGTGACTCCTATGTGGGCTGCGGGATCTGGCAATGAAGGCTGGTTCCATAGTGCCAATAAGACAAGCACCCCCTGTAGGACTGTGGGTTTTGGTAACTGCGGCTGGCTCGCGGCCTTGCAACTTTTTTTTCATTGGTACCTTCTGCTACCCATCCGGGTTCCAGTACCGTCAGCTGGTTCTCAGCAGTGCCTTTGGCTTAGGTGCCTACTTCTTGGTATCCAAGTTCCACCAACGTCTGCTGGTCCTTGGTAGTGCTTTCTGGCACAGGTACCTCCTGCTTAGTAACCGGGTTCCAGTACCGTCAGCTGGTTCTCGGTAGTTCCATTGGCTCTTGTACCTTCTGCTACCCATCCGAGTTCCAGTACCGTCAGCTGGTTCTCGGCAGTGTCTTTGGCACGGGTACTTCCTCCTGCCCAGCCTGGTTCCAGCACGCCAGCTGTTTCCGGGTAGTGTCAACGTCACTTTGCCTCCAATGCGTTGTCCTGTCGTGTTGAGGTTGGGTTAGCCGACTCTATGGTGTCTGCAGTTTAGGTGACTCCTATGTGGGCTGCGGGATCTGGCAATGAAGGCTGGTTCCATAGTGCCAATAAGACAAGCACCCCTTGTAGGACTGTGGGTTTCGGTAACGGCGGCTGGCTCGCGACCTTGCAACTTTTTTTTTCATGGGTACCTTCTGCTAGCCATCCGGGTTCCAGTACCGTCAGCTGTTTCTCGGTAGTTCCATTGGCTCTTGTACCTTCTGCTATCCATCCGAGTTCCAGTACCGTCAGCTGGTTCTCGGCAGTGTCTTTGGCACAGGTACTCCCTCCTGCCCAGCCTGGTTCCAGCACGCCAGCTGTTTCCGGGTAGTGTCAACGTCACTTTGCCTCCAATGCGTTGTCTTGTTGTGTTGCGGTCGGGTTAGCCGACTCTATGGTGCCTGCAGTTTAGGTGACTCCTATGTGGGCTGCGGGATCTGGCAATGAAGGCTGGTTCCATAGTGCCAATAAGACAAGCACCCCCTGTAGGACTGTGGGTTTTGGTAACTGCGGCTGGCTCGCGGCCTTGCAACTTTTTTTTCATTGGTACCTTCTGCTACCCATCCGGGTTCCAGTACCGTCAGCTGGTTCTCAGCAGTGCCTTTGGCTTAGGTGCCTACTTCTTGGTATCCAAGTTCCACCAACGTCTGCTGGTCCTTGGTAGTGCTTTCTGGCACAGGTACCTCCTGCTTAGTAACCGGGTTCCAGTACCGTCAGCTGGTTCTCGGTAGTTCCCTTGGCTCTTGTACTTTCTGCTACCCATCTGAGTTCCAGTACCGTCAGCTGGTTCTCGGCAGTGTCTTTGGCACGGGTACTTCCTCCTGCCCAGCCTGGTTCCAGCACGCCAGCTGTTTCCGGGTAGTGTCAACGTCACTTTGCCTCCAATGCGTTGTCCTGTCGTGTTGAGGTTGGGTTAGCCGACTCTATGGTGCCTGCAGTTTAGGTGACTCCTATGTGGGCTGCGGGATCTGGCAATGAAGGCTGGTTCCATAGTGCCAATAAGACAAGCACCCCTTGTAGGACTGTGGGTTTCGGTAACGGCGGCTGGCTCGCGACCTTGCAACTTTTTTTTTCATGGGTACCTTCTGCTACCCTTCCGGGTTCCAGTATCGTCAGCTGGTTCTCGGCAGTGCCTTTGGCTTAGGTGCCGCCTTCTCGGTATCCAAGTTCCACCAACGTCTGCTGGTCCTTGGTAGTGCTTTCTGGCACAGGTACCTCCTGCTTAGTAACCGGGTTCCAGTACTGTCAGCTGGTCCTCGGTAGTTCCATTGGCTCTTGTACCTTCTGCTACCCATCCAGGTTCCAGTACCGTCAGCTGGTTCTCAGCAGTGCCTTTGGCTTAGGTGCCTCCTTCTCGGTATCCAAGTTCCACCAATGTCTGCAGGTCCTTGGTAGTGCTTTCTGGCACAGGTACCTCCTGCTTAGTAACCGGGTTCCAGTACCGTCAGCTGGTCCTCGGTAGTTCCATTGGCTCTTGTACCTTCTGCTACCCATCCGGGTTCCAGTACCGTCAGCTGGTTCTCGGCAGTGCCTTTGGCTTAGGTGCCTCCTTCTCGGTATCCAAGTTCCACCAACGTCTGCTGGTCCTTGGTAGTGCTTTCTGGCACAGGTACCTCCTGCTTAGTAACCGAGTTCCAGTACCGTCAGCTGGTCCTAGGTAGTCCCATTGGCTCTTGTACCTTCTGCTACCCATCCGGGTTCCAGTACCATCAGCTGGTTCTCGGCAGTTCCTCAGCCTTCTTGTACCTTCTGCTACATTTCCAAGTTCAAGCTTTTTGAAATGGTTCTTGGTAATCACTCTGGATCTCCCTGACGAGGACCCTGAAGACGAGGACCCTGAAGACCACCCCGAAGAAGACGAGGACCCCGAAGACAAGGACCCTGAAGACCACCCCGAAGACGAGGACCCTGAAGACGAGGACCCTGAAGACCACCCCGAAGAAGACGAGGACCCTGAAGACGAGGACCCTGAAGTCGAGGACCCTGAAGACCACCCCGAAGAAGACGAGGACCCCGAAGACGACGACCCTGAAGACGATGACCCTGAAGACCACCCTGAAGAAGACGAGGACCCCGAAGACGAGGACCCTGAAGACCACCCCAAAGAAGACAAGGACCCCGAAGACGACGACCCTGAAGACAACCCCGAAGAAGACGAGGACCCCGAAGACGAGGACCCTGAAGACCACCCCGAAGACGATGACCCTGAAGACAACGACCCTGAAGACCACCCCAAAGAAGACGAGGACCCTGAAGACGAGGACCCTGAAGACCACCTCGAAGAAGACGAGGACCCCGAAGACGACGACCCTGAAGACGACGACCCTGAAGACCACCCCCATGAAGACCAAGAAGATGACCAAGAGGACAAAGAACAAGAAGACAACCACCAAGATACAGAAGAACAAGAGACAGAAAACCAAGAAGCAGAAGTACAAGAAGCTGCAGAACAAAAAGCGGAAGAACATTAAGCATAAGACTAAAAATCAGAGCAAAAGATATTATGTAAATTATAAGCAGAAGAAGACTAAGCAGTGTATGGGGGTGAGTCCGATTCCTCCTCGTGGTGCCCCTGGAAAAGACCTGTTGTAAATCTTTTGTGACGGGCAGAACGAAAGGTGTAATGTTCAAACTTTTATAGATAACAACTACAGGAATGCCTGTCACAAATAAGAATATGATGAAAAAGAAGAATATGAAGAAGATGAAGAAGTAGAATATGATGAAGAATAATAGTTGAATAAGAAGAATATGAAGAATGTAAAAAAAAAGAATAATACGAAGAAGGTGAAGAAGAAGAAGATGAAGAAGGTGAAGAAGAAGTTGATGAAAAAGATGCTGATGCTGAGGATGATGAAGGAGAAAGTGTGGGAGAAGTAAAAAAGAAGGTGAAGAGCATGGAAGTAGTGAAACATAAATATCTGACAAAATATAAAAAAACTTAACATAGTCAATATTTCCGTAACTCAGAACGTCTTAAAAAAAATATTAATTCCTGCTATTCCATTTGATTGGGCTAAACCTCTATGCCTTTATTGTCTCCCCCGCCTCCCCCAATACATTCTACATTATTCTTAGTTGTTTTCCTTCATGTAGAATTAACCTACAAGGAAAGAAAGGGTTTATTTTTATTCCGATATTTGTGTCCCATTGAATTGCATTGGGTTCCGGTATCGGAATCGGCGATATCCGATACTTTTTGGGTATCGGTCCGATCCAATATTTCCCGATATCGGAAGGTATCGCTCAACACTACTTCTGAATGGGCCCCTAACTAGGTAACCCTGATTACAAAAATAGTGGCGCACCAAGATAGTGGATGTAGGAGAACCTCAGCAGATGAAAGCGCTGTTACTGGAAATAATCTCTATACAGCATTGATATTACCACCATATGGTGACATATTGCTAGATACCAGTCCTGCAGAACAGATAAGAGATCACAGCACAGTTATATATAGTAACTTACAGCTGACGTTCTTTCTGATTAAATTGTTCACTTTTCCGGTCTTTTCCATCTGGCCCAGACCGACACGACAACTCCTCCATCCAGGACTCAGTCTCAGGTCTGTAGAAATCACAACAAAGACACATTTGACTCCTTACATTTCAGGCATCGTCCCCATCTATTCCCAACCAGCACAAAAGCCTCATCCTGCTGATACCCCAATACTGAGCCTATGTTGCTGTACATGTCCATATTACTGCACCTGCTGTACGCCCTCTAGATGGTAAAACAACCCTCTAGAATATAGTAATCCCGTGTGCAAGTGCCCTAGAAAACAGTGCCCACATTTTGCCCCCTAGAAAGTAATGATGCCCTCTGTGTGCCCCTCTGACAGCCACAATAACCTGAGTTCCCCCTATAACGATAAGTGCCTACTTAACATTTAATAATGTTATGAGTTCCCCCCATGTACAGCTTCCCTATACACCGTATGATGCTCTCCTATACACAGTATAATGCCCCCTCACTGTATAGTACCCAACACACAGTATACTGACCCATTAGTAGCCTCCAAACTGATGTCTCCAACACTGTATGATGGACCCCACACTGTGCAAAGACCCCACATTATCTCCCACACTGTTTGATGGCCCCTACACTGTGCAAAGACCCCACATAATCTCCCACACTGTATGACCCTAACTGTAATCCCCACACTGTATAAATAATCTCCATATAGTATAATGTGCCAGATAGTCCTCAATATAGTATAATGCACTCCCCATAGGCAGAGTCTGTAGGATAATCCCCCCACCCCTATAGGCAGTCTGTAGCATAATCCCCTAACAGACAGTCTGTAGCACAATCCCCCCACCCCCACCATAGGCAGTCTGTAGCATAATCCCCCCACCCCCATAGGCAGTCTGTAGCATAATCGCCCCACAGGCAGTCTGTAGCATAATCCCCCCCACCCCCCATAGGCAGTCTGTAGCATAATCCCCCCCACCCCCCATAGGCAGTCTGTAGCATAATCCCCCCACCACCCCATAGGCAGTCTGTAGCGTAATCCCCCCCACCTCCCATAGGCAGTCTGCAGCATAATCCCCCCACCCCCACCATAGGCAGTCTGTGGCATAATCCCCCCACCGCCCATAGGCAGTCTGTAGCATAATCCCCCCACCCCCCCATAGGCAGTCTGTAGCTTAATCCCCCCACCCCCCATAGGCAGTCTGCAGAATAATCCCCCCACCCCACTATAGGCAGTCTGTAGCATAATCCCCCCCACCCCCATAGGCAGTCTGCAGCATAATCCCCCCCATAAGAAAAAATAAATAAATAAGCACAATACTCACCTCTCTCTCCTCCTGGTTCCCCCGCTGCTCTGAGAGCCCGGCCCACACACATATTCAGCACAGTGGGCCGGGCGCCAAGTGATGATGTCAATGACGTCCGACACAGAGGACGCTATGGGGACTGATGGTATTTGTTGCAGATTTTCCAACCAACACCAATTTTTTTTTATCTGCTTTTGCTACAGATTAGTTATGGATAGGCAGCGAAATCCAAAAATCCAGCTAAGTTTTATATATAAATAAGATATTCTCAAAATTAGAAAGAAGAGAAAAAAATACCATTCTTACCTCCTGTTAAGCACTTGTGCTGGCTCACGGCTGATCCCAGCTCCCTTCGCCTTCCTTTCCTGTAGTCCACACTGGTTTTCACAGGCTATGCTGTAAAATCCAGTGATCTCATCACCCAAAGCCTTTTAAGCTTGATTCCCTCACCCATGTGTGTCTGATTATCAAGATATGTGTTCAGTTACCGTGTGCTTTGGAGTTTTCCACCATGCAGTTCTCTCAGCTGCAATGATCTTTCCAAACTCATGTGATTTCTACAACCAGCATCTACTTCCTGACCCAGACCTGCTGAATAACCCTTTGTATGTTGTAAGCATAACAAACTATTATTTGCACTTGGCCACAATTTGATTCCTCCTGCATAAAATACGTTTACCTCTTCATCTCTACTGCCAGTGGCAAGCCATTACTTGTTGATTAACCCTTCGTTTGCTGAAATAACAAACTCACCTCTGGACTAGTTCTCATTACAAACTCTGCTACAATTCCTCGACTGCCTTTGTATTTTCAGTTTCTGTGCTCGTCTATACCTCTGATTCTATGTCTCCTGCAATGTCCTGTTCCATCTGCCTGCCTACCGTCTAGCTTTTCTTGTTGTCCTGGTCCTCTCTGTTCCACGAGCCATACTGTATGTGCTGCTTGTTGTGCCATTACCTTCGTTCCGTATGTTTGCCATGACCTGCACTTTGATGAATCCACCTTATGGGGTCAATCCTAGCACCTCCCCTGTCACTCAGACAGATTTGAGGTGGACAGTGAAGCATTGCCATGAAACTGTGAGCATAATATTTTATTTATCATACAACATCAAGGAAATCTGCAGTAAGATCTGCACCAATTTCTAATTTATTTCCCTTCGGATTTTCTGCAGCAATTGCGCTATGTGTAAACCAAGTTATATTATAACCATCTGGTTATTCTTAGCTCCGCTCATGTTTTACCCAAGTAAATTTTTGGATTAAATCCAGTTTTGAAAAGAAAAAAAATGTAAGTAACTGTAGGGGGTGCTACTCACTTGGGTGTGTCGGGAGGCAACACAGGAAGAATTTCCATTTAAATGTCCAAGTCAGATTATTGCTCCATAAACTGTCCACAAGCAATAGGAAAAATAAACAGTCTTCAGTGAAGGCAAAACAAAGTAAACAGTTCTTTAGACAAAGTCTCAGGTTAGTCAGGCCTGTGGCCATACAGGCTGGACAGCATCTAGTACACTGGCTCAGTCTGGATATCACAAGAGGCCTATTCCCTCCACACACACACCATGTGTCAAACAAAGGACTCCATTTTAACCTCTTAACCACACCCAGAGGTGAGGTATGTGGGCAGCCAGACCAGCCCGTCTCTCAGGCTGCCCAGATACCTGGGCCCGGATGCACCAAGCAATCCTCTTAGTGCTAGTTGCACTAGAGCAACACTCCAGGATTACATCACAGATGACAACCATCTCTGTGACACCTCCCATCAACTATATGTCCGGCAGTTGTCTTACATAACTTTGATAGTGCCAAGGTGTTTTGTTTGCACTTTCTGGATTATTGTAAAGGTAAAGACCTGCACTTTTTGATTTCTTCCACTCTATTTTACTCCTTGTAGTTACCCAGGACCACACTTTTACCCACAACCAATTTGATCAAATATGGCTGATTGTTGCATTTATCACATCCCAGTGCCAATAAGGAGTTCTGGTTCAGAGAGAGAGAATGTCCTCCAGTGACATGAAATGGACAGTTGAACTTCTGGTACAATTTTAGAATGGACCAAACATAATGTGGTAGTGGAGTAAGAATATTTGTTTTTGTTAAATTTCATGTTTTCTAACATGCAAATTGCCTATTCAGAGAAAAAGAGGACTTGAACTCTATAGCGCCACCTATTGGAAGCAGCAATCCTACAAGTCACAATCAACCCTTTAACGAGTCGTGCAATATGAATTAGGATAAAAGCCAAATCAGAATCTCAATTTGCAGACACGGTGTTTCGGGCTGTTGGCCCTCGTCAGTGCAAAGTATGAGACCTGATTTGGCTGCATGAGAGGCTCTGGACTGAGGTCTAAGGGGTAACATTTCTCCTTGTGGAGACATATTTTCTAAAACATTAAGGGTGTGTTGTTGGTTAAACGGTTATATGGCAACCTTTTATGCATCTATTGGGAGTACACTGGAGACTCTGAAGACAGTACCCACTGATTGTATACACAGTAGGCGAGAGTCTGATGTGTCGGGGTACAGAGTTACACAGTAGGGGAGATGCACGGGACAAATCTTGTATGCCATTGTGCAAGAAGAGATAAGAGGGAAGTAGAGAAGGAGATATTGTAAGGATGGGAGGTTGTGTGCAGGTAAGTACAGGGAGACTAGGTCACAAGTGTATGGAGGAGACAGGTTTTGGATGGCTTGGTATGCCAAAGTTAGGCTTTTCAATTGGAGTCTCTGGGCAACGTGAAGACAGCACAGGGATTGACAGAGGGGAGAATCCGGAGAATAGCGGGGAGACAGGTGGATTAGTCCTTCAGCACAGTTTAGGATAGATTGGAGGGATGTGAGAGTGGTAGAAGGGTGGTTGCAGTAGTCAAGGCGGGAGATGATGAGGGTGTGCACTGGTGTTTTGGTAGATTCTTGTTTGAGGAATGTGTGTATACCGGAGATATTTTGGAGTTGGAGTCAAAAGATTAAAAATTAAAAGATTAAAAGATTAATCCATGCTTTTAGTACATCATGACACTATTGGGTATATTGTGGCATCTTTTATCCTCTTTTTTAATCTTTTGATCTAATGTAGTTTTTATATTCATATCTATATGATATTCATTTCCTTTCTTTTTTTTTTTACTTCCTGTTTTGTATTTCCTGTGTTGTCATGATTGTTAGTGTCTTTTGATTGGTGCACCTACCCTATATAATGGTTGATCTTTCATTTGCTCTCTAATCTACCTGAGGAAGATAGCTTCTGCTATCGAAACGCGTCGTTGCGTTAGAGAGCGTATTAAACAATAAAAGGTTTGTGTGTTATAACCTTAATCCCCTCCCTGTCTAGTTGTTCTAGCGCTTCCCTAACACCGCACAATTCTTTCTTTCTTAATGGCAGGCTGTAGGCTGTCTTGAAGAGATAGCTTTTCAGGTTCCATCTGAAGGATCCGAATGTGGTGGCTAATCGGACGTGTTGAGGCACAGAATTCCAGGGAATGGGGTATATTCGGGAGAAGTCTTGGAGGCGATTGGGTGAGGAACGAATAAGTGTGGAGGAGAGAAGGAGGATTTGGGAGGACCGGAGATTAAGTAAGGGAATATATCGGGAGATTATTTCAGAGATGTACGGAGGAGAAAGGTTATGGATGGCTTTATAGGTCAGTGTTAGTAGTTTGAACTTGATAGGCTGCGCAATCGGGAGACAGTGAAGTGATCTTATGGATTACAATCTTATAGATTGCTGGAGCCAGTCCACAGTAAAAAAGCAGCCACAGAGTGTCCGGGAACCTTCACACAGACTTTTCTTAGCCAGGGCTGCTTCTTGGCAGGATTGGGCTGGCCCAACAGAGAACCGAAAAATCCTCCGGTGTGCCCTGGATTCTCCTTCAGTAGAGTAAATAGCGCAAACTTTGCAGCTGCTATGGGGCTCTTGGGCGGGGGAGAAAGGTGGGCCCTCAGAATCAAATCCTTTGGTGGGCCCAATGTTCTTTACTCTGACACTTCTTCTCGGTGAGAGTTGTATTTCACCACAGCCATGTTCTTTAGCTTGGTGAAAGGACTGGCATAGAGGGAAACCGTATATACTCAAGCAGTCATTTCTCCCGGGAAGTCCTCTAATGCAGCTTGTTCCATAAGCAATGGCAGCTTGTCCAACATCATCTCACACTTCTCGGTGGTGCTTGGTCACACCCAAAGATCTTTCTTTACGCCTTGAATTTAATGACTACAGAGTTGGACAATGGCCTGATCTGCAATGCGTTTTGAGAAATAACGTGCATAAGCAAAGCCACGGTTTAGGCCACTGAAGGTCATTAAGCGAAACTCATACAGCTTTCCCACAGACTGAAAGAGGGGTATCAAGATGTCCAAGACAGCCAAGATTTCCCTGTCCTCACTAACAGGGTGACTGTGCATGTTCTCCTCCTTATCATCCAATCCGCGTTGAAATCAGATGAGGCTGGGCTGTGTAGTATCACCCAGTATAGTTCCTTGCTCCGCCTGCAATGCCTCCTCTTTGATTGTGAGCAGTGAGCATTTCAGTAGATAGAGAAGCAGGATGGGGGCGCTAATTATGGCGACATCGCAACTCACCATCTTGGTGGGGTCCTCAAAGTTCTGGAGGACACCACAGATGTCAGACATCCATGCACACTTATCAGCACTTATGTGCGGAGGCTGACCTTAATTCCAATGGGCATGTTGAAGCTGCTTCTCAACAACTGCCCTCTGCTGCTCACAAATCCTTCCCAACATCTGCAAAGCTGATTTCCAATGTGTGGTCACATCAAACACCAGTCAGTGAGATTGAAGCTTCAAACACTGCTGAAGCACTGCCAGGGTGGAGGCAGCTGTAGATGAATTTCTGAAATGGGCACATACGCTGCATACTTTCACAAGCAGCTCTGGCAAATCTGGGTAGGTTTTGAGAAACCGCTGAACCACTAAGTTGAGCACATTTAGTGCTCGCTCATCACTAATGTGTACCCCTGTATGGAGAACAATATCAGCACCAATGAATTAAAAGATGACATGTAGCCTGATTTATATACCACGGTAGTAAGAAAACCAATTTCGATTTTATCATGTGTACCCCAGTGTTTAGAACAATATCTGCACCGAAGAATTAATTTCAATAGAGTATAACTATTATATTGGGGACTGACATTTCTTCCAATACAGCAACCCAGCCGATGAAGACCCAACCATGAGTGGTCACAGTTCCCTAAATTAGGGCCTGACACCACCGAAATGGTATCAGTTTCACTAAAGTAGAAGTAGTATAATGGGGACCCACACTTCCTTCACTACAGCCAACCCAGCAGATGGAGACCCAATCAGGAGTGTTCACATTTAAAAAAATTAGGGCCTAAAACCACCAGAGTGGCATCAATTTCACTGGAGTAGAAGTAGTATAATGGGAATCGGCACTTCTTCCACTACAGCCAAGCCAGCAGATGTCAGGCCCTAATTTAGGGAAATGTGATCACTCTTGGTTGGACCTTCACCACCGAAATGGCATCAATTTCACTAGAGTAGAAGTAGTATAATGGGGAACGACACTTCTTCCACTACAGCCAACCCAGAAGATGGAGACCTAATCAGGAGTCCTCAAATTTTAAAAAATTACGGCCTGACACCACCATGTCCGTGGCCAACAGATTGGAGATGGAGGAGTTCAATCTCTTAGCTTTCTCATGTGTAAGAGGAAACAATCTTTTACGTGACCACAACTACGGGACCGAGGGCTGGCTGCTGTGATAAGAGAGGTGTACTGGACAACTGCAGGACCATGAGTAAGGTGCAGGCGGAGATGTTACGATGGATTGATAAAGTTGTGGTGTGCTTGTTCTCTGAGATCGGTCAAAACCAGCAGGCATGTCCACTTCCGTTACAGTTGATGGGTTCTCACTCACTTACCTGACTGGAACGGGTAAAAAAACGGAGTTTCTGCAGTCGGAGACCTGCGTGACAATACATGGCACAGTAACAGAGAACGAGGAAGAAGCAGCAGATGCGGTTGATGGGGCGGCTGATGGTTGTTGAGGTCCGCTGGTCCACATTTTATCGCAGTGAGATTCCCAGAGTAACGCAAGTTGATGGGTCATGTGAAGGTTCATGTATGTAGTAGTCAAATTATTGCACTTTTCCCCTCTACTGAGCTTTGTTTGCAAAGTTGGCAGATAACTTGAGTTGGCTCATCCAAAAAAAAAGGTGTCAAAAAAGGCCCAGGCTAGGCAACCCTTGCCGCCCCTTCGAGCTGCAGACCTGCGACCGCTGCTGGCCACAGCCACAGTAGTGGCTAAGGATGCAGTGCTCATCGTGGTTGCATCACTCCGTGTCTGCGCCGTAGGGTGCAACGTAACCTCCTTGTCTTCCTCCTCCTCCACCTCCTCAGATGAGCTACTCAGCCGCGTTCCTCTGGGTTCACACCAAGTGGGATCTACAACCTCATCATCATCCAATGTGTTATCCCATTCCTCACCTTGAGAGTCACCCTCCTCCTCTTTTTGCCCTACAGTCCGCGTGATGCTCAGGTATCTGAGTCTCATCAGGATCACCTATTCCTCCGGGGGTTAATGTCTGGTGACGAGGGTCATGAAGCTGCTTGGACCCTACTTTTTTTTTCCCCTTGTATTGAGAACAATTTTTTTACCAAAGAATTTTAAGCTGAGATGTAGACTGCTTTATATACCACGGTAGTAAGAGAACCAATTTTGAGTTTACCATGTCTGTACCCCTGTGTGGAGAACAATATCTGCACCAAAAATTTATTTCACTAGAGTATAAATATTATAATGGGGACCGACACCTCTTTTAGTACAGCCAACCCAGCAGATGGAGATCCAATAAGGAGTGTTCACATTTAAAAAAAATAGGGCTTAAAACCACTAAAGTGGCATCAATTTCACTAGAGTAGAAGTAGTATAATGGAGACCAAAACCTCTTCCAATACAGCCAACCCAGCAAATGGAGACCCAATCAGGAGTGTTCACATTTAAAAAAATAGAGCCTAAAACCACCAAAGTGGCATCAATTTCACTAGAGTAGAAGTAGTATAATGGAGACCAAAACCTCTACCACTACAGCCAACCCAGCAGATGGAGACCCAATCAGGAGTGTTCACATTTAAAAAATTAGGGCCTGACACCACCGAAATGGCATCAATTTCACTAGAGTAGAATTAGCATAATGGAGATCAAAACCTCTTCCATTACAGCCAACCCAGCAGATGGAAACACAATCAGGAGTGTTTACATTTAAAAAAATGAGGGCCTGACACCACCGAAGTGGCATCAATTTCAGTAGAGTAGAACTAGTATAATGGGGATTGACACTTCTTCCACTACAGCCAACCCAGCAGATGGAGACAGTCAGTAGTGTTCACATTTAAAAAAAATTGTGTTTAACACCTGCAGCAGCAGCAGCAGCAAGAGCAGGCACAAAAGCCACACTAAACATATCACAGACTGCAATAACACAAGATCAATGCAGCACACTAAAAACTACAGCATCGCCTAGTCTATACAGTCTGCGATTGGGGTGCAAAAGTCCTTGGAGATCCATGACTTGTTCATCTTGATGAAAGTTAGGCGGTCTACACTTTCAGGGGACAGCCGGGTGCACTTATCCGTCAGGACACCACCAAAAGCGCTGAAGACACGTTCTGAGAGAACGCTGGCTGCCGGGCATGACAAAACCTCCAAGGCGTGACAGGCGAGCTTAGGCCACTCATCTATTTTTGAAGACCAAAATGTCAAAGGGTCCAAATTCTCCCTGATGGTATTGATATTGAGTTCTAGATACTCCTGCACCATCCTCTCCAATCGTTCACCACGTGTCAGACTTGTACTCTGTTGTGCTGGTCCACGAGCTGGTTTAAAAAATGTGTGAAAGGACTCACAGAAATTGCTTTTGCCACTTACACTACTGCTGCTGCTGATATTTTTGTGTTGACAAATTGACGTGCCGGAGGTTGAAAGTGTAGAGCTGCGATGCACACTGTGTGCCTCACTGCTGTCTTGGGGAAAAACCTCTCTTAAGGTTGTGTAAAAGCGTGTTTTGATACTCCAGCATTTGCGAGTCCCTTTCCAGGGTGGGAAGCATCTCGCAAAATTTACTCTTATAACGTGGATCTAACAGAGTGGCAACCCAGTAGTCAGCACTATTTCGAATCATAACTATACAGGGATCATGTTGCAGATAGTGCAGCATGAGGTTCAAGCCCATGCTGTGTTGGTTGGCTGGGTAAATCTGATGATTGTTTCCGTCCCCTCCCGCCAACCACGAACACCAGAGAGGGGATGATTATCCTCCTCATCTTCTGACTGATGCTCGCCTGTTACGCACACGCCCTGGCATACTGGCGTGAGCGTGATTACTGATCCCACTGGGCCATGAACCGAGGAGTGCCTGGAGGGGCGTAACTAAGTATCAACCCGAGAAAACAAGATAATGGGTGACCAGATATCCCTTATTAAATAAAGAACCTATAAATGTGACTCATGGTCAATATAAAATAAGCATTTATTGAAGAATTCATAAAAACACATAAAGACCAATAATACAAACGAGGAAAAAAGTAAACAGAAAAATGGGCATCTGAGGGAAGGTAGAAGCATAAATCAATAAATAAATCATGTCACACAGTGACCCAAGTCAGCCTGAGGTAAAAATACATATGGAGACCATCATTCAAGTAAAGTGCAAAAGTGTATCAAAGATGTCCCAAGTGGGTAAATACACAGACCATATAGAAAAGGGGTCAATAAGTTAATAGGTAAGACAGCTGGTACAGGGGTCAAAGGTACTAGAAAAGAGACATAAGTATATCGAATGAGCTACCTGAAAGTCCCTCAGAGTCCACACAGGTCCGACGCGCGTTTCGCCGTAGGCTTTTACCAGGATACAGGAAGAGGGATGAGGAGGGGGTATATATAGGGCAATTGGCCAATGAGGAGAAGGTCATAAGGACGGAAGCATAGCGCTATGCAAAAAGGCGCCAAGCAGCGATCTGTCAGGAGTAGAGATGAGCGTTGTTCTACTCGAACTGTTCGCCAATCTCAAATTCGAGCTGTTTTGGGCGGTGTTCGAGCCGGTCGGCGAACACGAACAATTTGAGAAAAATTCGGCTGTTCGAGGTTACGTTCGATAACTGTTCGTGCACCAAAATCATAACTGGATTTTTTCTCAGTAATGATGAAAATTAATGTTAATACGCAGTTTGAGTGTACAGCGGGGCGGGGGGAGGGGCAGGGGATGGATCTCTGCAGGAACAATGAAGATCTCCATTTTTTTTTCTCTTTCCCGCATTTGCAGTGGGGAGGTGGAATCTGTCAGCCTATCAGCAGCGCACACACGGAGCGAAGTGCTTTTTTTCACACAAGCAAGGGCATGTGTGATTGGCAGTGTATGTCACATGTCCTTGCCCTATAAGACCAAGCCATTTTCCCCGTCGCCACCATTTTCTCACTGCTGCAGCTGCGTGTTAGACGGCACCGCTGTTGCTGTGTGCGCTATACCTTGTTAATTTCAAGCCAATTTTCGCACAAATATACAGATAGCTTGGGAGTAGGGAATAGTTGTGATTGCAGTCCTTTTAAGGACTAGGTTACAGCATTTCCTACGACTTTTATCAAGCAGGTCTGTGCTCTTAAATAGATAGATTGTGGGAGTAAAGACTAATTGTAATTGGAGTCCTTTTCAGGACTAGGTTACATCAGTTCCTATCAGTTTTTGCCAGGCAGGTCTGTGCCAGTGCTGTGCAAGTTTTTTTCACAGCATTTGGCTGAATCTAGCAAAGCTAATCCTTTTTGGCCTATTGCAGAGTGTGTTAGTCAGTGGAGTAGCCTATCTGTGTTGCAAGATATACCACCTGTGTATAGAATACCAATTTTTTTACTGCACCTAGTGAAGTAAAATCTTTTGGGCATAGCATCATACTATTAGTCCATCTATACTGACCTCCATCAGGTTGCAAACTGAATATAATTTTTTTCTGCATCTAGCTCTGAAAAAATATTTGGGCTTCTAGCAGTGTGTGGGACTTGGTCTATTAGTCCATCTATACTGACCTCCATCAGGTTGCAAATTAAAAATAATTTTTTTCTTCATTTAGCTCTGAAAAAATATTTGGGCTTCTAGCAGTGTGTGGGACTTGTTCTATTAGTCCTTCTATACTGACCTCCAGCAGGTTGCAAATTGAATATAATTTTTTTCTGCATCTAGCTCTGAAAAAATATTTGGGCTTCTAGCGGTGTGTGGGACTTGGTCTATTAGTCCATCTATACTGACCTCCATCAGGTTGCAAATTAAAAATAATTTTTTTCTGCATCTAGCTCTGAAAAAATATTTGGGCTTCTAGCAGTGTGTGGGACTTGGTCTATTAGTCCATCTATACTGACCTCCATCAGGTTGCAAATTAAAAATAATTTTTTTCTTCATTTATCTCTGAAAAAATATTTGGGCTTCTAGCAGCGTGTGGGACTTGTTCTATTAGTCCATCTATACTGACCTCCATCAGGTTTCAAATTAAAAATAATTTTTTTCTGCATCTAGCTCTGAAAAAATATTTGGGCTTCTAGCAGTGTGTGGGACTTGGTCTATTAGTCCATCTATACTGACCTCCATCAGGTTGCAAATTAAAAATATTTTTTTTCTGCATCTAGCTCTGAAAAAATATTTGGGCTTCTAGCAGTGTGTGGGACTTGGTCTATTAGTCCATCTATACTGACCTCCATCAGGTTGCAAATTGAATAAAAAAAATTTCTGCATCTAGCTCTGAAAAAATATTTGGGCTTCTAGCGGTGTGTGGGACTTGGTCTATTAGTCCATCTATACTGACCTCCATCAGGTTGCAAATTAAAAATATTTTTTTTCTGCATCTAACCCAGCCAATAGTTTTGGCCTAATACCACAGTTTGGCCACTCAGCTCTGCTCGGTTACCATCCATTGTTTTTTTGTGCAAACAACTCCAGAGTTGTGAATTAGTTAACCACCAAAATGAGTGGAAAAAGGCCTGCTGCTGGTGGAAAGGGGAATAGGCGTGTTGGGAAGGGGAAAAAAGGTTGTGTCCGTGGGGTAGGTGCAGAAGAAAGACCATCTTCCAGCCAAACTAAAATGTCTACTTCTTTTAGCGGACAATGTGAGAAGATCCCTTTCTTACGGCCACGCCAATCGCTACAAATTCCAGATGAGGCACAAAAACAGCAGGTGCTTCAACGGATATCAAGTGCTCCTTTAAGTGGGCTCTCCTCCACATCAACTTCAACATCACAAATACTCCAGTCCTCAAAGGTGTCACCCAAATCGCACTTGCTTCCTCACAGCTCCCAAATCTCCAGCTGCCCGTCTGAGTATGAGGTAGAACAGATGGTTGAGTCTGCAGAGCTGTTTACTCATACTATAGCCTGGGAATCAGAGGTCGACTCCAGCGCTTCTGTCAATCCAGACGAGGAAATGATCTGCACTGATGCCCAGAATCTTTATGAGTCGGATCCAGGACCAGACGCAGAAGGTTCTGACCATAATGTAGACCCTCATTCCCAAACTGTAACTCCTGTTGGTGGAGACAATGAGGAAGACGATGATAAGACTCAAATACCTGATTGGAGCGACAACTTTAGTTTTTTGTCAGGGCAGGAACAGGTTGGCTCTGAGGACGACGGGTGTGATAACGCACAGGGTGATGATGATGAGGTCGGAGATCCCACTTACTGTAAACCCACAGTCAGCCAAGAGATGAGGTCAGCAGAGGAGGTGGAGGAAGATGCTAGTGACGACGAGGTCAGGTTGCGCCTTCCTGGACAGAGACGTAGTACTGGAAGCACGTCAACAACTGCATCCTCAAACACAACTCTGCCTCTCACCACAAGTCGTGGTGGCTCTTCAGGTCGCATGGGTGCTAAGCCTTGCATAGCCTGGGCATTTTTTCAGATCGATAAAGATGACCCAACTCGTGTTATCTGTAACATTTGTCAGCAAAAGCTAAGTAGAGGCCAAAAAATACATAGTTTGAGTACTTCATGCATGAACCGGCACATGGACATGAAGCATAAGTTGCAGTGGGAAGCTCAGTGTGCTACAATGCGGCCTAGCCGGCCGGGCCAACCACCGTCTGCCATATCTTGTGCATCCGCGGCCTCTTCATCCTCTGTGACTGGGGGGACAGCAGTCACGCCTGTTTTGGGGCGCAGACCTGCCACCTCTTTACCCGCAACAGCCAGCGTGATTGGCAGGTCATCATTTTCTTTGAAGGTGGTAACACCAGCTGGTCTTGAGCGCTGTCCGACATCGATAGCACCACCTTTGGATCAAGGCAACCTAACATGTCCGCCTGCATCTTCCTCACAGACCGGCAGTTTGCCGGGGACACCCTTATCAACCCCGTCTAAGCACAATAGCCAGCCCTCGGTCCCTCAGATGTGGACAAGTAAAAGACCATTTCCTCCTAGCCATGAGAAAGCTAAGAGGTTGAATTTCACCATCTGCAAGCTCTTGGCTACAGAAATGCTGCCTTTCCGCCTGGTGGACACAGAGGATTTTCGAGACCTTATGTCCGTCGCAGTGCCCCAGTACCAGATGCCCAGTCGGCACTACTTCTCAAAGAAAGGTGTGCCTGCGCTCCACCAGCATGTCGCACACAACATCACCGCTTCTTTGAGAAACTCTGTGTGTGACAGGGTGCATTTCACCACAGACACTTGGACGAGTAGGCATGGACAGGGGCGTTACATGTCGCTGACTGGGCACTGGGTAACTATGGTGACAGCAGGACAAGGGGCTGCTGTCCAAGTCTTGCCGTCCCCACGAGTTGTGCGTCAATCCTCTTTATGTCAAAGTTCCTCCACTGCTTCTGCCTCCTCAACCTCCTCTCGGTCTTCCACCTGCACCCAAAGCCTGTCTGGTCATGCCACAAGCTTTCTAACTGCGCAGAAGGGATCCTGCACACCTCCTTACTATGCTGGCAGTAGGGCTCAACGTCATCAGGCGGTTTTTACTTTGAAATGTCTGGGAAATGTGAGTCACACAGCTGAGGAGTTGTGGTCAGCTCTGGAGAACCAATTTCATGAATGGTTGTCTCCACTGGACCTGAAACCAGGGAAGGCCGTGTGCGACAATGCTGCAAACCTGGGTGCGGCCCTTCGCCGGGGCAATGTCACACACGTGCCTTGTATGGCTCACGTGTTGAACCTGGTTGTCCAGCAATTTTTAGCCCACTATCCCAGACTAGATGGCCTTCTGCAGAGGGCACGGTCGCTGTGTGCTCACTTCCGCCGTTCGCATCCCGCAGCTCAGCGACTTACATCTCTACAGAAGTCGTTGGGCCTGCCACTTCACCGGCTAAAATGCGATGTGCCTACCCGGTGGAATTCAACTCTGCACATGTTGCAGCGACTGTGGCAGCACCGACAAGCCCTGGTGCAATACGTTCTGACGTATAGCCTGGGCCAACGAGATTCAGAGGTGGGGCAAATCACGCTGGAGGAGTGGTCTCAGATCAGGGACCTATGCACCCTTCTGCACAGTTTTGAAATGGCGACGAAGATGTTTGGTGCTGACGATGCCATTATCAGCATGACTATTCCGGTGATTTACATGCTGGAGCACATGTTAAACAGAATTCGGAGTCAGGTGGTGGCACAAGAGGAGGTGGAGGAAGTAGAGGAGGAGGAGTTGTATGCGGAAGGGCTAACATCTGCAAGGTCCAGACGGTCGGCAGCACCAAGGCGGCAGGCATGTGAGGGTGGGGGAGATGATTTTACCAGGGCGCATGGTAGCAGCCAAACTAGTGAGGAAGGTGCAGGAGCCCAGGAAGAAGTGGAGGACGAACTGATGGAAGACTCATCAGATGAGGGAGACCTTGATCACATTTCTGTTGTGCGAGGTTGGGGGGAGAGGACAGAGGAAGGAAGCATGATTGTTACCTCGCCACCAACACAACAGGGACTTGGTGCTCCTGGATGCGCAACACACATGAGTGCCTTCTTGCTGCACTACCTGCAACATGACCCTCGAATTGTGAGAATTAGAAATAATCCTGACTACTGGGTTGCCACACTGTTAGATCCCCGGTACAAAAGTAAATTTGCAGAAATTATTCCTGCCATAGAAAGGGATGCACGCATGCAGGAGTATCAGCAGAGACTGTTGCAGAATCTTACATGTGCTTTTCCACAAAATACCAGTGGTGCACGTAGTGAATCTCACAGTTCCAACTTGCCAACCGTGGGACCGTCAAGTGTTCAGCACTCAAACCGTAACAGAACCACAGTATCTGCTGGTAACATCAATTTTGCGGAATCATTTCACCACTTTTTTAGCCCATCCTTTGCAAGGCCACAGGAGACAAGAAGTCTGACACATAGTCAACGCCTAGAGACGATGGTACAGGAGTATCTCCAAGTAAACATTGAAGCCACGACTGTGTCACTGGACCCTTGCTCTTTTTGGGCTTCCAATCTGGATAAATGGCCGGAGCTAGCCACTTACGCCTTGGAGATCTTGTCATGCCCCGCAGCCAGCGTTCTGTCTGAACGTGTGTTCAGCGCTGCTGGTGGTGTGCTGACAGATAAGCGCACGCGGCTCTCCACTGATAATGTAGACAGACTCACGTTCATAAAGATGAACAAATCATGGATCCGAAACGACTTTTCTACCCCTGTGTCATCCTGGGGAGAGTAAAAGCTTGATGATTGGTTAAAATCACCCTACCAACCGTTTTAAGCTTTCAAATTACTAATCATGTTTATCTGTATCTTGACTGGAAAATAATTTGGGCTTTGTAGCAGTGTGCAGCACTGATCCTATTAGGCCATCTATAATAAGCTTCACCAGATTTAAAATTAAAAATAATTTTTAGCTGCATCTAGCCCGGAAAATAATTTTGGGGCTCCGAGATGCGCAAGACACATAAGTGCCTTCTTGCTGCACTACCTGCAGCATGACCCTCATATTGTCAGAATTCGAAGTAATCATGACTACTGGGTTGCCACACTCTTAGATCCCCCAAACTTTTCGATCAACCTTTTCATTTTAATAAAGACCAAAAAAATGGTCATTTTTGAAATTATAAGCATTAGCAGCTTGTTAGAAACTGAAATCAAACAGTTTTCAACTCAAAACTTTATTCTAGGTGATGTTACATTTTCACATAGGACCCCTTGTTCGAAAGGAGCTTCTGAACTCTCTCGTCCATTGAATTTGTCAGGTTTTGGATGGTTTCTGCTTCAATTGTTTTGCATGAGGACAGAATACCCTCCCAGAGCTGTTGCTTAGATGTGAACTGCCTCCCGCCATGATAGACACTCCTTTTAATGATGCTCCAAAGGTTCTGAATGGGGTAGAGGTCAGGGGAGCATGGGGGTCACACCATAAGTTTGTCCCCTTTTATGCCCATATCAGCCAGAGATGCAGATGTTTTATGTGCAGCATGAGATGGTGCATTATCATGCAGAAAAATGATCTTGCTGTGAAATACACGGTTCTTCTTCTTGAACCATGGCAGGAAGTGCTGTTTGAGAAAATCCACATACATTATGGAGTTCATCTTTAGCGCCTTCAGGGATCCTAAAGGGGCCGACAATCTCTCTCCCCATGATTCCAGCCCAAAACATTACTCCACCTCCTCCTTGTTGGCGCTGTAGCCGTGTTTGCGTGGGGTGTCCATCAATCAGCCATCCTCCACTCCATTCATCTGGACCATCGAGCGCTGCACGGCACTCATCCGTGAACAAAACAGTTTTGAAATCAGTCTTCATGTAATGTTTGGCCCACTGGAGCCGTTTCTGCTTGTGTGAAGTGGATAGAGGAGGTCGACAGGATGGCGTATGCACAGCTGCAAACCTCTGAAGGACCCTGCATCTTGTTGTTTGGGGGACGTTGGAGGCACAAGCAGCTTCAAAAACTTGTCTGCTGCTATGACAAGGCTTTTTTGCCGCTGCTCTTTCAACCTGACGTAATTGCCTGTAGGAAAGAGTCCTCAATTTGCCCTTATCAGCACGCACACGTGTGTACTGTGAATCAGCTACATACTTCTTGATTGCCAAGACACTTCATCCTGATCATCGCACAATGTTGATTGTAGTCATGCCTTGACCTAAACACTCCACAATTTGTTGCTTCTCAGCAGCCGACACATCCTTTTTCTTTCCCATTTTGGCAGAAAATGTAGGCTGCTTAATAATGTGAGAGAGCCTTCTTAAGTAGTCTTGCCTTTCATTGGACACACCTGCCAAACTAATTAGCACAGGTGTCTGCAATTGCTTACAGTGATATAAAGAGCCCTGACACACATCACCATCAATGAGTTTAACTGACAAACAAACAAATTCTTCCCTTATCACTCCTAAACACTTTTTACATAATAATTTGGAACGCGGTGTACATGTGCTTTTCCACAAAACACCAGTGGTTCACGTAGTGAATCTTACAGTTCTAACTTGCCAACCGTGGTCTGTATGGAATTGTTCAATAAAGGGCCCAAAATTAAGATAACATAGATGGGAGAGGTCTCTATGAATAGGAATTCCTAAGTATTTGATACCCTGTGAGGGCCAGGCAAAGGGAAAGTTGGACTGGATGGAATCCTATATGGATTTAGGGAGGGAGACATCGAGGGCCTCAGACTTCGCTGCATTGATTTTAAAATTTTACCATGTAACAAAGTGATCTATTTCAGCCATAACAGCAGGGATGGATATATGTGATTGAGTGATATATACTAGGACATCATCAGCAAATAGAGAGCACTTGTACTCGGTGCCTCCCACCTCAATCCACCTAATATTGGGGTTATGGCGAATTGATGAGAGCAGGTGCTCTGTCACTAGGATGTATAAGAGAGGGGACAGAGGACATCCCTGCCTTGTCCCATTGGTGATTGTGAAAGGTGATGAAAATGTTCTGACGCACCCCCTGGGCCTTGGGACACCCGGAGCCGGACCCTTTTTGGTGGATGCTGGTGGTTGTAGTCTTCGTGGCGGCGATCCGGTTCCGTGGCTCAGGGCGGTCAAACCAGTGGCGGAACTATTTATGTGGTTTTGATGTTTAAATGTCCGACTACGCCACCCGTGGATTGCGGTCAGAGTGAACCGCCGCTACAGGGCAGACCGCTAAGGCTGGTGTTGTGGGTGCAGCAGAGCGTAGCATAACTCCCCACGGGAGGAGTATAGCCTCAGGGCAGTGTATGCGGAGGATAGGGGTGATGGTGCAGGGCAGCAGCAGTAACGACACGGAGTCAGTGATGCAGTTCAGGGCCTTTACTCACAGTTCTTATTATCCAGACCACGTCTGCAGGTAACGGCTGCCCACGTCGTACTGTGCTCACCAGGTGAGGGGCTCAGACAACTCCCAGATAACTTTGGAGCGCTTCACAGGACCCCCTTTGTGTGTCCTTTGTCTGGCCTTTCTTACCAACACTTCTGTCCGGCTGCCTCGGGCCTCCTCTTGGTAAACTTGGCGCCAGTTTCCCTGACCCTATGTGGTGCCTTCCTAGCGGGTGGAGCAAGGGGCTGCGCCACATAAAATGTCAGAGCCTCCGGTTTCTAGCTGAGGGTCGTTTCCTGCCTCCACTAGTTCGGGGACCGGTCTCCCCCTTTGGCCTGACCCCTCCACGCAGGTGGATTCGGGCGTGCGGTGGCGACTCGCCCGTCCGCACCCCTGGGATCCCTTCATTCCTCGTTCCTGGAGCCTTCTCCGCTCCTCTTCCTTCCTTCTCCCTCTTGCAGGCCTGGGCCTCTGTTACTAGGCCCGCCTCCGGAGCAGAGCTCATGCAGAGCCCCTGCTCCCTGCCACTTCTGCTCAGACTTCTCTGCACTGAACTAAGATGGTGCCCACCTTTTATTCTCCCTTCTCAATGCACCCAGGAACTGCTTCCTCCCTGCTCCTGCACTGCAGGGTTCCCCTTCCTCAGTGTTCCCTCCCCCCACTCCAGCCAGGGACAGGGACTGTCGTGCCCATCTCAGGGGCATATTGGTCGCCCTGCCCCACGGCAATGTGGTGTAATGCATGCAGGTGTCGGGTCCTGATCCACACTCCATCCTTATCTGAGAGTGAGATATCACACCTCTGGGTGAGGTGCAATACGTCTGTAGCAACCGAGCCCTCGGTGCTACAGTTCCATTTATCTTCAGCCTAGGTGACGTATTGTGATACAGGGCCGTGATTTTGGCTATAAAAGGGTCCCCTAGACCCCTACCCCAAGCTTTTTAAGAGAATCATATATGGCGTGCCAGGAGACTCTATGGAATGCTTTCTCAGCATCCAACGAGAGTATCTACTTACAAATTTTTAACTGCATCTAGCCCAGGAAATACTTTGTGCCTAGTAGCAGTGTCTGCTAGTCAGCGGATTATCCCGGCTGTTAAGCAAGCTACACCACCTGTAGTTTGGACACTTCATTTTTTCAAAGGAAATGCTTCGGGACCACGGGATACTCAGTGAAGAGCATCAGGAGGCACCCCAAGGCATAGGGGCTGGGACTGGCACTAGGATGCCTTGCGGTGGACAGCCGAGCTCGATGCTTATAAAAGCTTTTTAACTGCAGCAGCTTTAGTGGACGCTACTGGAGCTGGAATTACGCGGCTGCTGGCATGAGACTTGCCCTCCAATAGATCCTTGTAAATGGATTTAAAGTGTATTCATTCAAATTAGAGGGACAATTTAAATTAAAAAGCTTAGAGCTGCCTCCACCACAGGGGGGCTCTCTCGACCCACCAGCGGACAGGCACCAGTATTGGGAGAGGGGGGCTGGCCGTCAGGGTTCACCGCGGCTCTGGCACAAACCCGGCGACACGGAGGTGGCACGGGCAGGAGCGTACTGGCCGTCTCGGCTTCTCACTTTTTGGATTTTAGAAGGGCATGACATGCCTATATCTGTGTCTCCCCCTCCTTTTACTCCTCCACCTCTTTTCTTTTCGCATGACTATATGTACTTGTCACTTTTCCATGTGTTAGTTGTGTCTTCTGAGCAGTTTGTCAGCTTTTGGACACCTTTGAAGGTGTTTTCTATGTGTTTCTATGTGTTTTTGTTTGCCTGCCATTGGTTTTAACGGTGTTCGAAGGTGTTCGACGAACAGTTCGACGAACAGTTCGGCGAACACACGGGTGTTCGACGAACCGAACCGAACTCGAACACTACGGGGGTGGCTCAACACTAGTCAGGAGACCGCGTCTCATCAGAGCGCCGTCCACCTGCAGCATCGGTGCTGGCGTGCGTGTCACGTTGGAGCGCAGCGGCGCCCGGAAGTGACACAAACAGAACATCCGGGACGCATGTGGAAAGCAAACCGGAAGTGAGGTAATGAAAAAAACTCAGAGAAAGTAATAGCGGAGAGGGGAGAGAGATATCTGCAGAAGATAGATGCGTGTCAACATGGAACGCAAAAAGACAGTGGTGTAGGTAAGTGTGGAAGAAAAGACAGAAGAATATAGAAAAAAGAATGTGAGCGTGTCTGGAGGAGCAGAAAAAGAATGGGGGACTCAAAAAAGGAGGAAAATAACAAAAAAAGGGAAGGTGAGGAAAAATAATAATAATATAATGGAAAAATAAATAAGAATAAATATAAATATAAAAAATGTGAATAAAGATATAGATGAAAGTAGAACACAAGACGATATGATATGTAGATAAATAAGTAAGACAGGTGAAACACTGTACACCTGATGGATATTATGTCCACGCCCACAAAAATAAGAACATGGAGTGATCGTGGTAAGTGAAACAATACAAAAAGGAGCATGAAACATACATATAAAAAACATGAAAAAAAGTAAAAAAGTCATAATAAAATGTGTATGTCCATATTGTGGCACGCTTGCAGTCCATCCCAGTGAATAATTTGAGATACAGCATAATGGTATATTTCTTCACTTCAACTCATGGCAAAATAGAAATCCTCAGGGAATACGTCAGGTAGGCGAAAGAACTAATGAACAAAAGAAAAATAAATAAATAACAAATAATAAAAACAGCATGAAAAAACAACAACAATAAAAAATAATAAAAATAAAAAATATATATAGTGAACCGATAAAAATAATAATAAGCAGAAAAGTTACCACCAGCCTTGATAGAAAAAGAAAAAGAAAAAGAAAAGGAAAAGAAAGAGAAGAAAAGGAGGCCACAAGGAAAAGGAAAAGAGCTGAGAAAGCAGAGTGCAAAAGGGAGAGAGAGTATTCTTAAAGGAAAGGAACAAAGCTATTGGATTCATTAAGACCATGAGGTGCCATGGTATTAAGAGTAAAGATCCATTTCACTTCTTTTTGAGCCAGGACCTTTTTCCAATTTCCGCCTCTAATCCCCACATAGACCCGGTCTATTCCACTAACCTTGAGGAGAGAGGCATCACACTCATGGTATTTTTTAAAATGGCGGGGTAAGGTCTTCAGTTCGTCCAAATTGGTTGATTCTTTGGCTGCTATAATGTCCAAAACATGTTCCCTTGTTCGTCTACGAAGCTCCCTAGTAGTCATGCCGATATATATCTTATCACAGGAGCAACTAGCACTATAGATAACCCCTGTTGTTGTACACGTAATGGCGTGAGTTATAGTGTACTCCCTAGATTTATCCGCATTAGTAAATGCCTTCTCAGAACAAATGTTTGGACAGGCCACACATGACCCACAGGGTCTACATCCCCATAAGGGGCCTTTTGATCCAAATATATAAGTTTTTTTCTTATTAAAAAGATGACTATGAACAAGTCTATCACGTAAATTCTGAGCCCGTCTATAAGTGATCATCGGGTTACAGGGAATATAGGAGGAGAGGGTATGGTCCAGGAGAAGAACCTGCCAATGTTTGTTCAAGGCATTCCATATCTCATTACTTCTGGAGTTGAATGTCGAGATAAATCTCACAATATCTTTACCTCCAGTTCTTTGTGGTTGGTAAAGTAGGTTCTTCCTATCTGAGAATTTAGCTCTCCGGTAGCTTCTCTGAATAACTTTCTCACTGTAGCCCCTCTTTCTGAACCTATCTTTGAGGTCCAGTGCTTGTTTTTCAAAACTCTCATCGTTGGAACAAATTCGGCGAATTCTCAAAAATTGGCCTGTGGGGATACCATGGATCAGTTTCCTAGGATGAGAGGAATTCGCATGCAGAAGGGCGTTAGTCGCCGTAGGCGTGGACATAATATCCATCAGGTGTACAGTGTTTCACCTGTCTTACTTATTTATCTACATATCATATCGTCTTGTGTTCTACTTTCATCTATATCTTTATTCACAATTTTTATATTTATATTTATTCTTATTTATTTTTCCATTATATTATTATTATTTTTCCTCACCTTCCCTTTTTTTGTTATTTTCCTCCTTTTTTGAGTCCCCCATTCTTTTTCTGCTCCTCCAGACACGCTCACATTCTTTTTTCTATATTCTTCTGTCTTTTCTTCCACACTTACCTACACCACTGTCTTTTTGCGTTCCATGTTGACACGCATCTATCTTCTGCAGATATCTCTCTCCCCTCTCCGCTATTACTTTCTCTGAGTTTTTTTCATTACCTCACTTCCGGTTTGCGTTCCACATGCGTCCCGGATGTTCTGTTTGTGTCACTTCCGGGCGCCGCTGCGCTCCAACGTGACACGCACGCCAGCACCGATGCTGCAGGTGGACGGCGCTCTGATGAGACGCGGTCTCCTGACAGATCGCTGCTTGGCGCCTTTTTGCATAGCGCTATGCTTCCGTCCTTATGACCTTCTCCTCATTGGCCAATTGCCCTATATATACCCCCTCCTCATCCCTCTTCCTGTATCCTGGTAAAAGCCTACGGCGAAACGCGCGTCGGACCTGTGTGGACTCTGAGGGACTTTCAGGTAGCTCATTCGATATACTTATGTCTCTTTTCTAGTACCTTTGACCCCTGTACCAGCTGTCTTACCTATTAACTTATTGACCCCTTTTCTATATGGTCTGTGTATTTACCCACTTGGGACATCTTTGATACACTTTTGCACTTTACTTGAATGATGGTCTCCATATGTATTTTTACCTCAGGCTGACTTGGGTCACTGTGTGACATGATTTATTTATTGATTTATGCTTCTACCTTCCCTCAGATGCCCATTTTTCTGTTTACTTTTTTCCTCGTTTGTATTATTGGTCTTTATGTGTTTTTATGAATTCTTCAATAAATGCTTATTTTATATTGACCATGAGTCACATTTATAGGTTCTTTAAGTATCAACCCGGTCCGACCAAGGTCGCATGGCTGCTCAGTCGACTCCGTGAACCAGGGAGGAACCGAGCAGAGGGACCAGGTGCTACTCCAGGTCGGACCCCGGTCACAGCTGTTGACCCACATCGGGGAATGCAGGAACAGGCAGGTTAGGCTGGCATACAGAGAGGTGGGTATTGGCAGGCACAGCTGGTATGCAAACAGGTGGGTACTGGTAGGCACGGCTGGTATGCAGACAGGGGGGTAATGGCATGCACGGCTGGTGTGCAGACAGGCAGATACTAGCAGGTAGGAGCGCAGGCTGGATAGGGACCAGTACAGACTGGGATACAAGAACATAGCCGCAGGCGCGGTGGACAAGCAGAGCAAAACCGCAGGTGCAGTGGACAAGCGGAGCAGAGCGAAGCCGCAGGTGCAGTGGACAAGCGGAACAAAGCGAAACCACAGGTATGTTGGACAAGCGTAGCAGAGCAAAACTGCAGGTGCGGTGGACAAGCAGAGCAGAGCAAAACCGCAGGTGCAGTGGACAAGCGGAGCAGAGCAAAACCGCAGGTGCGGTGAGCAAGCAGAGCAGAGCAGAACCGCAGGTGCGGTGAGCAAGTAGAGCAGAGCGAAACCGCAGGTGCGGTGAGCAAGCAGAGCGAAGCGAAACCGCAGGTGCGGTGAGCAAGCAGAGCAGAGCGGAACCACAGGTGCGGTGAGCAAGCAGAGCGAAGCGAGACTGCAGGTGTGGTAAGCAAGCAGAGCAGAGCGGAACCGCAGGTGCGGTGAACAAGCAGAGCAGAGCGGAACAGCAGGTGCGGTGAGCAAGCAGAGCAGAGCAAAAGTGCAGGTGCGGTGAGCAAGCAGAGCAGGGCAAAACCGCAGGTGCGGTGAGCAAGCAGAGAGAAACTGCAGGTGCGGTGAGCAAGCAGACCAGAGCGAAACCGCAGGTGCGGTGAGCAAGACAGAGCGGGGTGAAACCGCAGGTGTGGTGAGCAAGCAGAGCGAAACCGCAGGTGCGGTGAGCAAGCAGAGCAGAGCAAAACCGCAGGTGCAGTGAGCAAGCAGAGCGAAGCCGCAGGTGTGGTGAGCAAGCAGAGCAGAGCGAAATCGCCGGTGCGGTGAGCAAGCGGAGCAGAACAGAGCAGAAGGAGCAGTTAGAGAGGAAAGGGCTCTGTTCACATGGACCAGACTGGAAAATAAAGGAAGATAGTTAGTACACTGGAGGTAGATATGGAGGCAGGGAAGAGGGACAAGCAGAACCAGATACACACAAGGTACTTACAATGAAGTAGCGAGTGGACACTAAACTCACAAACAGAAGTACAGAGACAACGAGTAGGAGTTAGGTGCAGGTTCAGACACTGCAGGAAAAGGGAAGGTATGGACATAGAGACAAACAAGTAACGGACTAGGACACTGTTCAGACAGGAACTGAACCAGGAACAAGGTACAAGAACGAGCCTGGGAACTCAGCCCCCAGGGTGGCAGAAACAGACTAGGAGTCACAGGTACAGATCACGGGCCTGGGTATACAGCTCAGGCACCTCCTACTGGGTGGAGGGGGTTTAAGTACCAAATGACTCACAGCAATAGGCTGGGGAAGCATTAGGACTGGTCACACTGTAGCTTTAAGAATCAGAAAACAACAGCGCCGTCGCCCTAAGCCAGCAGACAAGAGGCATACAAACAGCAGGTACTGAAGCAAAATGTGGAGCCTGGCCTGACAGGTAAGATTGCGGTCTTGCATGGTGGAAGGTGGTAAGCCATGCAAGCACGCCGCCAGGGATGTTACAGTACCCCCCCATTTATGCCCCCTCTTCTTCAAGCCTGCAAGGATTTCCTGCAAAGAATTTGGAGGCCGATCCTTCTCTTCAAGAAGATTACCTCTTCTGTCCACTAGAGGGAATGAAACTGGTCTCACCATCTTGGTGACTAGGATGCTTCCTCCCATCGAACCATCCTCAGCAACAGATGAAGTGGGTGAAGTACCAGGAACAGGACACAGGACAGTCTCTCTCCATTTGTTAATATCGGGTAGTACCCTAAAGGATTCACGGGACAACTGGAGGTCCTTCCCCTGGTTGGAGGGGTGCAGAGACTCGGGGGTAACCACTGCCTTGACGTACACTTTGCCAAGTTTACTGGATGAAGTGGGCGAAGTACCAGGTACCGGGTGTAGGAAAGTCTCTCTCCATTTGTTATCAGGTAGCACCCTGGAGGATTCAGGAGACAACTGGAGGTCCTCCACCTGGTTAGAGGGGTGCAGAGACTTGGAGGTAGCAACCGCCTTGATGGACGTATGGCCAGATTTATTAGAGATAGAGGATCCTTGCTTAGGGACCAAATTCAGTCTGGTTTCTGAGATGACACGTCTGCGAGGCGGGGCGGTACCTGAAGCCAGATCATTGGTACAATCGTCGAGACTGTGTGGAGACATTGCCTCCGCTTCCCTTCCTTTGGAGACTTCAGCGCACAGCGAGTCAGCGACTAGCAGATCTGGTGAAGAAGAAGAAGAAACTGCTGACTGTCCTGAAGATATGGGGACTGGACACCCCTTGTACCTCAGCAGTCCCCCAGGAAACACCATACAGGATCTCCAGACTTGAGCAGGCACTAGATCTCTCGGCTCTGGACGACCTGTGGATAAAGAAGACAGCACCTGGAATGTAAACTTCTTCATGTGTAATGCCCCCATCTGGAGCTTAATTTGTACAGACATATTTTGACTGTTTCTGAGTAGGGCTCGTCCTTCTGCTAACAATGCCCAAATTGGCTTCTGGAGTTGTCGGACGGGAATCAGACACCGACTCTTCAAGGCTTTAAGCCCAAAACTTCCGGTTAATCCGAGGCCTTCACTTGCCACGGAGACAGTCATGGTCATCTGTGGAGAGTAGAGATGAGCGTTGTTCTACTCGAACTGTTCGAAAATCTCAAATTCGAGCTGTTTTGGGCGGTGTTCGAGCCGTTCGGCGAACACGAACAATTTGAGAAAAATTCGGCTGTTCGAGGTTATGTTCGATAACTGTTCGTGCACCAAAATCATAACTGGATTTTTTCTCAGTAATGATGAAAATTAATGTTAATACGCAGTTTGAGTGTACAGCGGGGTGGGGGGAGGGGCAGGGGATGGATCTCTGCAGGAACAATGAAGATCTCCATTTTTTTTTCTCTTTCTCGCATTTACAGTGGGGAGGTGCAATCTGTCAGCCTATCAGCAGCGCACACACGGAGCGAAGTGCTTTTTTTCACACAAGCAAGGGCATGTGTCATTGGCAGTGTATGTCACATGTCCTTGCCCTATAAGACGAAGCCATTTTCCCCGTCGCCACCATTTTCTCACTGCTGCAGCTGCGTGTTAGACGGCACCGCTGTTGCTGTGTGCGCTATACCTTGTTAATTTCAAGCCAATTTTCGCACAAATCTACAGATAGCTTGGGAGTAGGGAATAGTTGTGATTGCAGTCCTTTTAAGGACTAGGTTACAGCATTTCCTATGACTTTTATCAAGCAGGTCTGTGCTCTTAAATAGATAGATTGTGGGAGTAAAGACTAATTGTAATTGGAGTCCTTTTCAGGACTAGGTTACATCAGTTCCTATCAGTTTTTGCCAGGCAGGTCTGTGCCAGTGCTGTGCAAGTTTTTTTCACAGCATTTGGCTGAATCTAGCAAAGCTAATCCTTTTTGGCCTATTGCAGAGTGTGTTAGTCAGTGGAGTAGCCTATCTGTGTTGCAAGATATACCACCTGTGTATAGAATACCAATTTTTTTACTGCACCTAGTGAAGTAAAATCTTTTGGGCATAGCATCATTCTATTAGTCCATCTATACTGACCTCCATCAGGTTGCAAATTGAATATAATTTTTTTCTGCATCTACCTCTGAAAAAATATTGGGCTTCTAGCTGTATGTGGGACTTGTTGTATTAGTCCATCTATACTGACCTCCATCAGGTTGCAAACTGCATATATTTTTTTCTTCATCTACCTCTGAAAAAATATTGGGCTTCTAGCTGTGTGTGGGACTTGTTCTATTAATCCATCTATACAGACCTCCATCAGGTTGCAAACTGAATATATTTTTTTCTGCATCTACCTCTGAAAAAATATTGGGCTTCTAGCTGTGTGTGGGACTTGTTCTATTAATCCATCTATACAGACCTGCATCAGGTTGCAAACTGAATATATTTTTTTCTGCATCTACCTCTGAAAAAATATTGGGCTTCTAGCTGTGTGTGGGACTTGTTGTATTAGTCCATCTATACTGACCTCCATCAGGTTGCAAACTGAATATATTTTTTTCTGCATCTACCTCTGAAAAAATATTGGGCTTCTAGCTGTGTGTGGGACTTGTTGTATTAGTCCATCTATACAGACCTCCATCAGGTTGCAAACTGAATATATTTTTTTCTGCATCTACCTCTGAAAAAATATTGGGCTTCTAGCTGTGTGTGGGACTTGTTGTATTAGTCCATCTATACTGACCTCCATCAGGTTACAAACTGAATATATTTTTTTCTGCATCTACCTCTGAAAAAATATTGGGCTTCTAGCTGTGTGTGGGACTTGTTGTATTAGTCCATCTATACTGACCTCCATCAGGTTGCAAACTGAATATATTTTTTTCTGCATCTACCTCTGAAAAAATATTGGGCTTCGAGCTGTGTGTGGGACTTGTTCTATTAATCCATCTATACAGACCTCCATCAGGTTGCAAACTGAATATATTTTTTTCTGCATCTAGCTCTGAAAAAATATTTGGCCTTCTAGCAGTGTGTGGGACTTTCTCTATTAGTCCATCTATACTGACCTCCATCAGGTTGCAAATTGAATATAATTTTTTTCTGCATCTAACCCAGCCAATAGTTTTGGCCTAATACCACAGTTTGGCCACTCAGCTCTGCTCGGTTCCCATCCATTGTTTTTTTGTGCAAACAACTCCAGAGTTGTTAATTAGTTAACCACCAAAATGAGTGGAAAAAGGCCTGCTGCTGGTGGAAAGGGGAATAGGCGTGTTGGGAAGGGGAAAAAAGGTTGTGTCCGTGGGGTAGGTGTTAAAGCAACAGTAACATCTGCAGAAGAAAGACCATCTTCCAGCCAAACTAAAATGTCTACTTCTTTTAGCGGACAATGTGATAAGATCCCTTTCTTACGGCCAGGCCAATCGCTACAAATTCCAGATGAGGCACAAAAACAGCAGGTGCTTCAACGGATATCAAGTGCTCCTTTAAGTGGGCTCTTCTCCACATCAACTTCAACATCACAAATACTCCAGTCCTCAAAGGTGTCACCCCAATCGCACTTGCTTCCTCACAGCTCCCAAATCTCCAGCTGCCCGTCTGAGTATGAGGTAGAACAGATGGTTGAGTCTGCAGAGCTGTTTACTCATACTATAGCCTGGGAATCAGAGGTCAACTCCAGCGCTTCTGTCAATCCAGACGAGGAAATGATCTGCACTGATGCCCAGAATCTTTATGAGTCGGATCCAGGACCAGACGCAGAAGGTTCTGACCATAATGTAGACCCTCATTCCCAAACTGTAACTCCTGTTGGTGGAGACAATGAGGAAGACGATGATAAGACTCAAATACCTGATTGGAGCGACAACTTTAGTTTTTTGTCAGGGCAGGAACAGGTTGGCTCTGAGGACGACGGGTGTGATAACGCACAGGGTGATGATGATGAGGTTGGAGATCTCACTTACTGTCAAACCACAGTCAGCCAAGAGATGAGGTCAGCAGAGGAGGTGGAGGAAGATGCTAGTGACGACGAGATCAGGTTGCGCCTTCCTGGACAGAGACGTAGTACTGGAAGCACGTCAACAACTGCATCCTCAAACACAACTCTGCCTCTCACCACAAGTCGTGGTGGCTCTTCAGGTCGCATGGGTGCTAAGCCTTGCATAGCCTGGGCATTTTTTCAGATCGATAAAGATGACCCAACTCGTGTTATCTGTAAAATTTGTCAGCAAAAGCTAAGTAGAGGCCAAAAAATACATAGTTTAAGTACTTCATGCATGAACCGGCACATGGACATGAAGCATAAGTTGCAGTAGGAAGCTCAGTGTGCTACAATGCGGCCTAGCCGGCCGGGCCAACCACCGTCTGCCATATCTTGTACATCCGCGGCCTCTTCATCCTCTGTGACTGGGGGGACAGCAGTCACACCTGTTTTGGGGCGCAGACCTGCCACCTCTTTACCTGCAACAGCCAGCGTGATTGGCAGGTCATCATTTTCTTTGGAGGTGGTAACACCAGCTGGTGTTGAGCGCTGTCCGACATCGATAGCACCACCTTTGGATCAAGGCAACCTAACATGTCCGCCTGCATCTTCCTCACAGACCGGCAGTTTGCCGGGGACACCCTTATCAACCCCGTCTAAGCACAATAGCCAGCCCTCGGTCCCTCAGATGTGGACAAGTAAAAGACCATTTCCTCCTAGCCATGAGAAAGCTAAGAGGTTGAATTTCACCATCTGCAAGTTCTTGGCTACAGAAATGCTGCCTTTCCGCCTGGTGGACACAGAGGATTTTCGAGACCTTATGTCCATCGCAGTGCCCCAGTACCAGATGCCCAGTCGGCACTACTTCTCAAAGAAAGGTGTGCCTGCGCTCCACCAGCATGTCGCACACAACATCACCGCTTCTTTGAGAAACTCTGTGTGTGACAGGGTGCATTTCACCATAGACACTTGGACGAGTAGGCATGGACAGGGGCGTTACATGTCGCTGACTGGGCACTGGGTAACTATGGTGACAGCAGGACAAGGGGCTGCTGTCCAAGTCTTGCCGTCCCCACGAGTTGTGCGTCAATCCTCTTTATGTCAAAGTTCCTCCACTGCTTCTGCCTCCTCAACCTCCTCTCGGTCTTCCACCTGCACCCAAAGCCTGTCTGGTCATGCCACAAGCTTTCTAACTGCGCAGAAGGGATCCTGCACACCTCCTTACTATGCTGGCAGTAGGGCTCAACGTCATCAGGCGGTTTTTACATTGAAATGTCTGGGAAATGTGAGTCACACAGCTGAGGAGTTGTGGTCAGCTCTGGAGAACCAATTTCATGAATGGTTGTCTCCACTGGACCTGAAACCAGGGAAGGCCGTGTGCGACAATGCTGCAAACCTGGGTGCGGCCCTTCGCCGGGGCAATGTCACACACGTGCCTTGTATGGCTCACGTGTTGAACCTGGTTGTCCAGCAATTTTTAGCCCACTATCCCAGACTAGATGGCCTTCTGCAGAGGGCACGGTCGCTGTGTGCTCACTTTCGCCGTTCGCATCCCGCAGCTCAGCGACTTACATCTCTACAGAAGTCGTTGGGCCTGCCACTTCACCGGCTAAAATGCGATGTGCCTACCCGGTGGAATTCCACTCTGCACATGTTGCAGCGACTGTGGCAGCACCGACAAGCCCTGGTGCAATACGTTCTGACGTATAGCCTGGGCCAACGAGATCCAGAGGTGGGGCAAATCATGCTGGAGGAGTGGTCTCAGATCAGGGACCTATGCACCCTTCTGCACAGTTTTGAAATGGCGACGAAGATGTTTAGTGCTGACGATGCCATTATCAGCATGACTATTCCGGTGATTTACATGCTGGAGCACATGTTAAACAGAATTCGGAGTCAGGTGGTGGCACAAGAGGAGGTGGAGGAAGTAGAGGAGGAGGAGTTGTATGCGGAAGGGCTAACATCTGCAAGGTCCAGACGGTCGGCAGCACCAAGGCGGCAGGCATGTGAGGGTGGGGGAGATGGTTTTACCAGGGCGCATGGTAGCAGCCAAACTAGTGAGGAAGGTGCAGGAGCCCAGGAAGCAGTGGAGGACGAACTGATGGAAGACTCATCAGATGAGGGAGACCTTGATCACATTTCTGTTGTGCGAGGTTGGGGGGAGAGGACAGAGGAAGGAAGCATGATTGTTACCTCGCCACCAACACAACAGGGACTTGGTGCTCCTGGATGCGCAACACACATGAGTGCCTTCTTGCTGCACTACCTGCAACATGACCCTCGAATTGTGAGAATTAGAAATAATCCTGACTACTGGGTTGCCACACTGTTAGATCCCCGGTACAAAAGTAAATTTGCAGAAATTATTCCTGCCATAGAAAGGGATGCACGCATGCAGGAGTATCAGCAGAGACTGTTGCAGAATCTTACATGTGCTTTTCCACAAAATACCAGTGGTGCACGTAGTGATTCTCACAGTTCCAACTTACCAACCGTGGGACCGTCAAGTGTTCAGCACTCAAACCGTAACAGAACCACAGTATCAGCTGGTAACATCAATTTTGCGGAATCATTTCACCACTTTTTTAGCCCATCCTTTGCAAGGCCACAGGAGACAAGAAGTCTGACACATAGTCAACGCCTAGAGACGATGGTACAGGAGTATCTCCAAGTAAACATTGAAGCCACGACTGTGTCACTGGACCCTTGCTCTTTTTGGGCTTCCAATCTGGATAAATGGCCGGAGCTAGCCACTTACGCCTTGGAGATCTTGTCATGCCCCGCAGCCAGCGTTCTGTCTGAACGTGTGTTCAGCGCTGCTGGTGGTGTGCTGACAGATAAGCGCACGTGGCTCTCCACTGATAATGTAGACAGACTCACGTTCATAAAGATAAACAAATCATGGATCCGAAATGACTTTTCTACCCCTGTGTCATCCTGGGGAGAGTAAAAGCTTGATGATTGGTTAAAATCACCCTACCAACCGTTTTAAGCTTTCAAATTACTAATCATGTTTATCTGTATCTTGGCTGGAAAATAATTTGGGCTTTGTAGCAGTGTGCAGCACTGATTCTATTAGGCCATCTATAATAAGCTCCACCAGATTTAAAATTACTAATCATGTTTATCTGTATCTTGACTGGAAAATAATTTGGGCTTTGTAGCAGTGTGCAGCACTGATCCTATTAGGCCATCTATACTAAAGCTTCACCAGATTTAAAATTAATAATAATTTTTAGCTGCATCTAGCCCGGAAAATAATTTTGGGGCTCCGAGATGCGCAAGACACATAAGTGCCTTCTTGCTGCACTACCTGCAGCATGACCCTCATATTGTCAGAATTCGAAGTAATCATGACTACTGGGTTGCCACACTCTTAGATCCCCCAAACTTTTCGATCAACCTTTTCATTTTAATAAAGACCAAAAAAATGGTCATTTTTGAAATTATAAGCATTAGCAGGTTGTTAGAAACTGAAATCAAACAGTTTTCAACTCAAAACTTTATTCTAGGTGATGTTACATTTTCACATAGGACCCCTTGTTCGAAAGGAGCTTCTGAACTCTCTCGTCCATTGAATTTGTCAGGTTTTGGATGGTTTCTGCTTCAATTGTTTTGCATGAGGACAGAATACCCTCCCAGAGCTGTTGCTTAGATGTGAACTGCCTCCCGCCATCATAGACACTCCTTTTAATGATGCTCCAAAGGTTCTGAATGGGGTAGAGGTCAGGGGAGCATGGGGGTCACACCATAAGTTTGTCCCCTTTTATGCCCATATCAGCCAGAGATGCAGATGTTTTATGTGCAGCATGAGATGGTGCATTATCATGCAGAAAAATGATCTTGCTGTGAAATACACGGTTCTTCTTCTTGAACCATGGCAGGAAGTGCTGTTTGAGAAAATCCACATACATTATGGAGTTCATCTTTAGCGCCTTCAGGGATCCTAAAGGGGCCGACAATCTCTCTCCCCATGATTCCAGCCCAAAACATTACTCCACCTCCTCCTTGTTGGCGCTGTAGCCGTGTTTGCGTGGGGTGTCCATCAACCAGCCATCCTCCACTCCATCCATCTGGACCATCGAGCGCTGCATTACACTCATCCGTGAACAAAACAGTTTTGAAATCAGTCTTCATGTAATGTTTGGCCCACTGGAGCCGTTTCTGCTTGTGTAAAGTGGATAGAGGAGGTCGACAGGATGGCGTATGCACAGCTGCAAACCTCTGAAGGACCCTGCATCTTGTTGTTCGGGGGACGTTGGAGGCACAAGCAGCTTCAAAAACTTGTCTGCTGCTATGACAAGGCTTTTTTGCCGCTGCTCTTTCAACCTGACGTAATTGCCTGTAGGAAAGAGTCCTCAATTTGCCCTTATCAGCACGCACACGTGTGTACTGTGAATCAGCTACATACTTCTTGATTGCCAAGACACTTCATCCTGATCATCGCACAATGTTGATTGTAGTCATGCCTTGACCTAAACACTCCACAATTTGTTGCTTCTCAGCAGCCGACACATCCTTTTTCTTTCCCATTTTGGCAGAAAATGTAGGCTGCTTAATAATGTGAGACAGCCTTCTTAAGTAGTCTTGCCTTTCATTGGACACACCTGCCAAACTAATTAGCACAGGTGTCTGCAATTGCTTACAGTGATATAAAGAGCCCTGACACACATCACCATCAATGAGTTTAACTGACAAACAAACAAATTCTTCCCTTATCACTCCTAAACACTTTTTGCATAATAATTTGGAACACAGTGTACATGTGCTTTTCCACAAAACACCAGTGGTTCACGTAGTGAATCTTACAGTTCTAACTTGCCAACCGTGGTCTGTATGGAGTTGTTCAATAAAGGGCCCAAAATTAAGATAACATAGATGGGAGAGGTCTCTATGAATAGGAATTCCTAAGTATTTGATACCCTGTGAGGGCCAGGCAAAGGGAAAGTTGGACTGGATGGAATCCTTTATGGATTTGGGGAGGGAGACATCGAGGGCCTCAGACTTCGCTGCATTGATTTTAAAATTTGACCATGTAACAAAGTGATCTATTTCAGCCATAACAGCATGGATGTATATATGTGATTGAGTGATATATACTAGGACATCATCAGCAAATAGAGAGCACTTGTACTCGGTGCCTCCCACCTCAATCCACCTAATAGGGTTATGGCGAATTGATGAGAGCAGGTGCTCCGTCACTAGGATGTATAAGAGAGGGGACAGAGAACATCCCTGCCTTGTCCCATTGGTGATTGTGAAAGGTGATGAAAATGTTCTGACGCGCCCCCTGGGCCTTGGGACACCCGGAACCGGACCCTTTTTGGTGGATGCTGGTGGTTGTAGTCTCCGTGGCGGCAACCCGGTTCCGTGGCTCAGGGCGGTCAAACCAGTGGCGGAACTATTTATGTGGTTTTGATGTTTAAATGTCCGACTACGCCACCCGTGGATTGCGGTCAGAGTGAACCGCCGCTCCAGGGCAGACCGCTGAGGCTGGTGTTGTGGGTGCAGCAGAGCGTAGCATAACTCCCCACGGGAGGAGTATAGCCTCAGGGCAGTGTATGCGGAGGATGGGGGTGATGGTGCAGGGCAGCAGCAGTAATGACACGGAGTCAGTGATGCAGTCCAGGGCCTTTACTCACAGTTCTTATTATCCAGACCACGTCTGCAGGTAACGGCTGCCCACGTCATACTGTGCTCACCAGGTGAGGGGCTCAGACAACTCCTAGATAACTTTGGAGTGCTTCACAGGACCCCCTTTGTGTGTCCTTTGTCTGGCCTTTCTTACCAACCCTTCTGTCCGGCTGCCTCGGGCCTCCTCTTGGTAAACTTGGCGCCAGTTTCCCTGACCCTATGTGGTGCCTTCCTAGCGGGTGTAGCGAGGGGCTGCGCCACATAAAATGTCACAGCCTCCTGTTTCTAGCTGAGGGTCGTTTCCTGCCTCCACTAGTTTCGGGGACCGGTCTCCCCCTTTGGCCTGACCCCTCCACGCAGGTGGATTCGGGCGTGCGGTGGCGACTCGCCCGTCCGCACCCCTGAGATCCCTTCGTTCCTCGTTCCTGGAGCCTTCTCCACTCCTCTTCCTTCCTTCTCCCTCTTCCAGGCCTGGGCCTCTGTTACTAGGCCCGCCTCCGGAGCAGAGCTCATGCAGAGCCCCTGCTCCCTGCCACTTCTGCTCAGACTTCTCTGCACTGAACTAAGATGGTGTCCACCTTTTATACTCCCTTCTCAATGCACCCAGGAACTGCTTCCTCCCTGCTCCTGCACTACAGGGTTCCCCTTCCTCAGTGTTCCCTCCCCCCACTCCAGCCAGGGACAGGGACTGTCGTGCCCATCTCAGGGGCATATTGGTCGCCCTGCCCCACGGCAATGTGGTGTAATGCATGCAGGTGTCGGGTCCTGATCCACACTACATCCTTACCTGAGAGTGAGATATCACACCTCTGGGTGAGGTGCAATACCTCTGTAGCAACCGAGCCCTCAGGGTGCTACAGTTCCATTTATCTTCAGCCTAGGTGACGTATTGCGATACAGGGCCGTGATTTTGGCTATAAAAGGGTCCCCTAGACCCCTACCCCAAGCTTTTTAAGAGAATCATATATGGCGTGCCAGGAGACTCTATGGAATGCTTTCTCAGCATCCAACGAGAGTATCTAATTACAAATTTTTAACTGCATCTAGCCCAGGAAATACTTTGTGCCTAGTAGCAGTGTCTGCTAGTCAGCGGATTATCCCGGCTGTTAAGCAAGCTACACCACCTGTAGTTTGGACACTTCATTTTTTCAAAGGAAATGCTTCGGGACCACGGGATACTCAGTGAAGAGCATCAGGAGGCACCCCAAGGCATAGGGGCTCGGACTGGCAGTAGGATGCCTTGCGGTGGACAGCCGAGCTCGATCCTTATAAAAGCTTTTTAACTGCAGCAGCTTTAGTGGACGCTACTGGAGCTGGAATTACGCGGCTGCTGGCATGAGACTTGCCCTCCAATAGATCCTTGTAAATGGATTTAAAGTGTATTTATTCAAATTAGAGAGACAATTTAAATTAAAAAGCTTAGAGCTGCCTCCACCACAGGGGGGCTCGCTCGACCCACCAGCGGACAGGCACCAGTATTGGGAGAGGGGGGCTGGCCGTCAGGGTTCACCGCGGCTCTGGCACAAACCCGGCGACACGGAGGTGGCACGGGCAGGAGCGGACTGAACGTGTCGGCTTCTCACTTTTTGGATTTTAGAAGGGCATGACATGCCTATATCTGTGTCTCCCCCTCCTTTTACTCCTCCACCTCTTTTCTTTTCGCATGACTATATGTACTTGTCACTTTTCCATGTGTTACTTGTGTCTTCTGAGCAGTTTGTCAGCTTTTGGACACCTTTGAAGGTGTTTTCTATGTGTTTCTATGTGTTTTTGTTTGCCTGCCATTGGTTTTAACGGTGTTCGAAGGTGTTCGACGAACAGTTCGACGAACAGTTCGGCGAACACACGGGTGTTCGACGAACCGAACCGAACTCGAACACTACGGGGGTGGCTCAACACTAGTGGAGAGGAAACACTAATGCCAAGGGCAGCCTCTCCTACGGGCCTAATGTCTTGCCATTCTCCAACCTTCGCTGGACAAAGACCGTCAGGGGGTCCCAAATAACCGCAGTGAGACCGCAATCCGATTTTGTGACTGAGATCTGGCCTCTGCTTTGCCTGACTAACATAGTCATCTTTCATGGATTCTGTGCGGATAGCTGCCTCTACAGGCTGGGGAACAGGAGGTCTTTGGGAGGACAGAAACTGGCGTGACGGTTTACCTCTACGCCTTGCACGTCTGGACTGCCTCTTGAGGTTGGAAAGAGAAGTATTCTGTGGAGCATTGTCATCCTGTGTGGATTCTGTGTGGGCAGCAGTCTCTTCAGGCTGGAGAACTGGTAGGCTACCTACACACATTACCCATCGGGGCTGCTCCAGGATATTCGGAAGGGAAGCTTTAGCAGAAGTTTCAGGATTAGGGTCATCGACGACCATTAGAAAGGCCACCAGGAAGGCCTGAAGGTCAGAGATGATAGGATCCCATGCTTCCCATAGGGGGGTGATCCATTTCAAGGCATCACCCGCTAGGTAGGACATCAGAAATGCTACTTTAACCCGATCGGTAGGAAAATAGTGAGCATAGATTTTGAAATGCAGCAGGCATTGCTCCACAAATGCACAGCTTTGGTTTGGATCCCCATAGTACCGTGGAGGATCCGCAGGAACGAGTGCTTATAGTTCCATTTGGGTTGGTGCGTAAATCGCCTGGACCTCAGCTTTAGAAAAAAAAAATTTCTTGGTGCACGTATTCGCCAGACAAGGATTCAAATGTCTGAGAGCGAAGGGTCGTGGGGCTCAACGGGAACCATGGCCTGAGCAAACTGTTACGCACACGCACGGGCAGACTGGCGTGAGCGTGATTAGTGATCCCACTGGACCATGAACCGAGGAGTGCATGGAGGGGCGTAACTAAGTATGAACCCGGTCTGACCAAGGTCGCACGGCGGATCAGTCGACTCCGTGAACCAGGGAGGAACCGAGCAGAGGGACCAGGTGCTACTCCAGGTCAGACCCCGGTCACAGCTGTTGACCCACACCGGTGAATGCAGGAACAGGCAGGTTAGGCTGGCATACAGACAAGTGGGTATTGGCAGGCACGGCTGGTATGTAGACAGGTGGGTACTGGTAGGCACGGCTGGTATGCAGACAGGGGGGTACTGGCATGCACGGCTGGCGTGCAGACAGGCAGATACTAGCAGGCAGGAGCGCAGGCTGGATAGGGACCAGTACAGACTGGGATACAGGAACAGAGCCGCAGGTGCGGTGGACAAGCGGAGGAGAGAAAAACCGCAGGTGTGGTGGACAAGCAAAGCAGAGTGAAACCGCAGGTGCGGTGAGCAAGCAGAGCAGAGCGGAACCACTGGTGCGGTGAGCAAGCAGAGCAAAGCGAAACCGCACATGCGGTGAGCAAGCAGAGCGGAACCGCAGGTGCGGTGAGCAAGCAGAGCAGAGTAAGGGCTATTTGACCAAGAAGGAGAGTGATGGGGTGCTACTCCAGATGACCTGGCCTCCACAGTCACCAGACGTGAACCCAATCGAGATGGTTTGGGGTGAGCTGGACTGCAGAGTGAAGGCAAAAGGGCCAACAAGTGCTAAGCATCTCTGGGAACTCCTTCAAGATTGTTGGAAGACAATTTCCGGTGACTACCTCTTGAAGCTCATCAAGAACATGCCAAGAGTGTGCAAAGCAGTCATCGAAGCAAAAGGTGGCTACTTTGAAGAACCTACAATATAAGACATATTTTCAGTTGTTTCACACTTTTCTGTTAAGTATATAATTCCACATGTGTTAATTCATAGTTTTGATGCCTTCAGTGTGAATGTACAATTTTCATAGACATGAAAATACAAAAAAATCTTTAAATGAGAAGGTGTGTCCAAACTTTTGGTCTGTACTGTATGCTCCGAGATATTTCAAACTCAGATTTAGCCTGTTGTATCAGGTAAGTCAAAGAAAAAAATAGATTTTTTTACTGTGCATGAGCTCTACATACAGCTGAATTTCACCGCCACAAAATGCAAGGTGACAAATGACGTACCGTATCATGTTTGTCACAGAAATTTTTTTTTTTTTACTTTTGCTAGCAACAGAAAAAAAATGGTTTGTTTACTCAGTCTACACACAGCTTAATTTCACCACCACAAAAGGACTAGATGGCTTATGGCGGACTGTATCACAGTTGTAACAGAAAAAAAAAAATTTTTTTTACTCTTGTTAGCACCAGAAAAAAAATATTTTTTTACTCTGAAAACAGTTGAATTTCAATGCCACAAAAGGACTAGGTGGCTTATTGCAGACTGTATCACTTTTGTCACAGAAAAATATTTTTTTTTACTCCTCTTAGCAACAGAAAAAAACTTTTTTTTTCTCTGAAAACAGCTGAATTTCAGTGCCACAAAATGACAAGGTGACATATGACTTACTGTATCACGTTTGTCACAGAAAATAATATATTTTTTTACTCTTGTTAGCAAAAGAAAAAATAGATTTTTTTACTCTGAAAACAGATGAATTTAAACGCCACAAAATGATAGGGTGGCTTATATCGTGCCGTGTCAGGTTACTCACAGGAAAAAAAAGATTTTTTACATCTGCATACAGCTTAATTTCACCGCCATAAAAGGACTAGGTGGCTTAAGGCAGACTGTATCGCAAAAAAATGTTTTTTTTACTCTTCTTACAACAGAAAATAGATTTTTTTACTCTGAAAACAGCTTAATTTCACCCCCACAAAAGGACAAGGTGGCTTATGGCACACTTTATCACGTTTGTCACAGAAAAAACTACTACTACTACAGCTTGCTGTATCACATTAGCAAATGAAAAAAATTGATTTTTGTACTCTGCACTCAGGAGCTCTGCGTACAGCTGAATTTCAACCCCACAAAATTACAAGATGGGCTAGTAGGGCTTGCTGCATCACATTAGCAATTTAAAAATAGATTTTTAAGGGATTCTTGTGCATGGAGCACAATAGAAGCAGTGCACAACAGAGTTCTATGACATGGGCCCTGCTGTCTTTGTGTATTGGCACAAAAAAAAAAATCTGCTGGAAGGTCAATTTCACAGACACACAAGACACTAGTTATCTAAACTATCTGATTTAGACTCAATCGCCTATCTATCTAGTTAAAATCTCTCAGTATGCAGAAGCAGCTGTCACGGGTGTGTCAGAGGTGACAGACAGTCACCCTTCAGTGGTTTGCAGGAGATCTCCACATTTGGCAATGCAGACAGCTGCCTAGATAGGAGGCTGTGTTTAGGACCCAGCGACTACCTCCCTTTAGTCTAGGTGTATATATACCTGGTGTGTCGAGGTGGGCATCGCCGGTTATACTCATTTCTACTTGGAACTTGGCTGAAGCAGCATCACATCCTCTCTGGAGTCTTGAGGCTGTGTGCCCTGTTGGAGTTCTTCTAAAGTTAAGTTATTATTCCCCTGTGTTGTCTTCCCCTTTTGTCTTTAGAGTTCTTGCGGAGGTTGGCTAATGCTCATCTCCTTCTACCCCCAGCTATAGCCTTACACCAGGGATAGTAGGATGAGGTATGTGATCGGCGACAGCTGCGGAGGCTGTATAGGGACCTTAGGGGGAGACAGGGTGACGCTAGTCCAGATTAGGAGGTCACCTCTTCCCCCTTTCCCTTGTGTCTGGACTCCCTTTCCCTTTCCTCTCTGTCTTGCACTCACACCTGGCATGACTCTCTGTGTTGCACTCACACCTGGCTTGACAGCAGCATCCAGCAGCAGCGTCTGTGACTTATTATAATCAGAAAAGAGCTGACACAACATGTCTGCTCTTTATGTAGAGAGGACATGTGATTTCAGCAGCCAATGGTACAAGCCCTTGTGTCTGGACAGAGTGGATGCTTCCTGCACCCTGATTGGCTAGCCGCAATTTGCACACATAAAGTTAGGGGGAAAAAAAGATTACAAGCACAGCGCTACTGTCAGCTCTCCCCAGCCCATCCCCTCATCAAACACATCCACCCGCTCATCATACACAAGCAGTGTGCTAGCCAAAGTGTTAAAAACACTTTAGTTGCAACGCAATATTTTTCCAAACTTTTTCACCGAATGTTACTGATTTTTGCCGATTTTAAGAAAAAATGATCGTGTTTCCGATCATGAATCCGAATGTGCCATATTTGTGCTGAATTTAACATGGGCGATCATTTTTCGAACATATTCGCTCATCACTAATCTTCAACTGCATGGAGGACATATAGAGAAATAAGGAGAGTGGAGCTAGGAAAAGGTGAAGCCAGAAAGGATTCGAAAGTGATGAGGTGTTTCCATTAAATCCTTTATAGAGGGGAGAAGGACCACCTATCTACTCAGAAGAGCAAGTTCTAAACTGGTAGTCACACAGGAGATAACATGACACAACTGCCCATGATGAAGGGGCTCAGAATGTATGGATGCAACTGGATGAAACAACACTAGAATTTTGCATGTGAGTTAATGATATATATGCAAAAAATGTGATCTTCCTGTAAAGAAGTGGAAGAGCTGTCGGCAAACCCTTCTGAAAAACATTTGTATTAACTTAATGCATTGACCTGTTTTATATGTGGTTTAACATAATTTGTACTTCAACAGTTAGTTAGCCTGTGGACAGGGTTAACTATTAGGGGCCAGGCCATGGTGGGAGGAGTTAAATGGGCACATAGGAACCTAATTCCTGTTAATGTTTCCTGTTAATGAGGGGGTTAGAGAGCAGCCAGCAGCTTCTGAAGGAGTAATAAGTATTGTTGAGAAGGAAAAGGCCACAAGTTGGAGAGTGTGTTTAGCTCAGTCGAATTAAAGATAGCATGTTCTAGAACAAGTTCTACTAGCAACTGATTCCTATACGGCCAGAGTGCAGGGCTTGAAGAGGAGTATTAAGAAGGTTCCTTTCCAACTGCAGTGAGTATGGCGGTAACAGAGCTGAGGGAGCTGTAATTCTCCTAGGCAGCTAGAAGGAGTGGGCACTGTGTTATCAAGTCGTGCATATTTTCAAGATCCCCATACCATTAAGCCACTTGTGGCCTAAATAGGGGTTGACAACAAACCCTCATATCGCTTACACACATTCAGGGGTACTGTAACTCAGTGCTTTGCGACTGTGAAGCAAACTTCGCTGCAAGAGGTCCCTTACATTCCAACTTCAATATTAAATGTGACTACATTTCTGATACACAGCTAATACTAATACTCTACTATCGCCGCTTCTATTCATCAGAGCCCCATTTCCTTTTTTCAAAAAAGTGACATGGATATTGCTGTGGAAATCTGAACAATACCTCCCTTACATTTCCTTTGCTGTGGGATAGACCAGCACAGATCACGGTGGGGCTGTGTCCATCCCGCTCAGAGAAATAACAGAGAAGTTCAGACTTTTCACAGCGCTCCGCAGACAGCAGAATGAAATATAGTCACATTTAATATCAAGGGTGGAGGGTTGCTTGACTCTTTATGGACACTATTACAAGCATAAATTGAATTATTGTATAATACAGTATTCTCTAAAATATATTTCAGAAAGAAAAAGCACTACATAGAATGCATTGAAAAGAATTTGTATCCACTGATATATTTGCTGCATTTTGGTCATTCAATTAAGATTCCCAATAAAACCAAAAAGCTAAAAAAGAGAATTAAATCCCATTACTTTAATTACTGTACTTTCTTCTGTTACGTGGGTTCAGTGCATTATTATAATCAAGTCAATTGCAGTTAACACGGATTTACAGAGCAATTACCTGTATCAGAAGTTAATGGATCCTGACAAATACAAAAAAGGAAATCTATCAATAAAATGAAGAGGTGTGTGCAGATCTCTTTTGTGCTGAAATCTATGGTACATATAGCAATGTATAACCTAACAGTACACTTTTCTGCTAACTGTAGAATGTAAAGAATATTAAAGCCATCTCTCATTTTAAATGTAAAATGCATCACCTACAATTCTGCAATTCCACATATTAATGCAAAGGAGATCAGGTAGGAAGCAGCCACCCTTGATCGTCTTTTCCTAAAATAGTAGCTTTGCAGAATCAAAAAATATTAGTCCTGTAGAAGCTTTTTTTTCTCAGTCATGACAAAAAAGATTCATTGGTGACATGAAATTTCAAAATCCTATACAGCGAAGTAACCAAGGCTAAACTGGTAATGCCAGAGGCTGCTGCTCTAGTCTATGGAGCTGCGTTCTCTGAATTGAGCTCCATAGACTGGAGGAAGAAGACGCGGATCGTTGTGGGACCTCCATATTATCGATGACGGTGGGCCCTGTGGATTATTATTTTTTTTTAGTAAATGGGGGAAAGAGGGAAATTGTTGGGGAGTATTTTTTCAAATAAAGATTTTTTTCCTGTGTGTATTTTCACATTTTTTTTTTTAGTGTGTTTTCTTCTCGTTTTACTTACTGGCTTAGTAATGGAGGTGTCTGATAGACACCTCTCCATAACTAACCCCTGGGCTTGATGTCAGCTGACATTACACAGCTGACATCAACTCCACAATCCCATTACCCCGATTGCCTCTGCACAAGGCCAATCTAGAAAAGCTAAGGCTAAGCACCAGAATTGGTGCATCTAATGGATGTGCCATTTCTGGGGCGGCTGAGGGCTGGTTTTATTAGGCTAGGAAGGGACCAATATCAGGGACAAATATCAGCCTGCAGCCACCCCAGAAGTGGCGCATCATATTTGATACGCCAAGGAGTGAGAGCAGAAGCTCTAGAGGCACAATGCAGGCTCCACACAGAAAAAGTAATCTTAGCAATTTGTGATAAGACTTTGTGCCTAGTAGCAGTGTCTGCTAGTCAGCGGATTATCCCGGCTGTTAAGCAAGCTACACCACCTGTAGTTTGGACTCTTCATTTTTTCAAAGGAAATGCTTCGGGACCACGGGATACTCAGTGAAGAGCATCAGGAGGCACCCCAAGGCATAGGGGCTCGGACTGGCAGTAGGATGCCTTGCGGTGGACAGCTGAGCTCGATCCTTATAAAAGCTTTTTAACTGCAGCAGCTTTAGTGGACGCTACTGGAGCTGGAATTACGCGGCTGCTGGCATGAGACTTGCCCTCCAATATTTAAAGTGTATTTATTCAAATTAGAGAGACAATTTAAATTAAAAGCTTAGAGCTGCCTCCACCACAGGGGGGCTCGCTCGACCCACCAGCGGACAGGCGGACAGGCACCAGTATTGGGAGAGGGGGGCTGGCCGTCAGGGTTCACCGCGGCTCTGGCACAAACCCGGCGACACGGAGGTGGCACGGGCAGGAGCGGACTGAACGTGTCGGCTTCTCACTTTTTGGATTTTAGAAGGGCATGACATGCCTATATCTGTGTCTCCCCCTCCTTTTACTCCTCCACCTCTTTTCTTTTCGCATGACTATATGTACTTGTCACTTTTCCATGTGTTACTTGTGTCTTCTGAGCAGTTTGTCAGCTTTTGGACACCTTTGAAGGTGTTTTCTATGTGTTTCTATGTGTTTTTGTTTGCCTGCCATTGGTTTTAACGGTGTTCGAAGGTGTTCGACGAACAGTTCGACGAACAGTTCGGCGAACACACGGGTGTTCGACGAACCGAACCGAACTCGAACACTACGGGGGTGGCTCAACACTAGTGGAGAGGAAACACTAATGCCAAGGGCAGCCTCTCCTACGGGCCTAATGTCTTGCCATTCTCCAACCTTCGCTGGACAAAGACCGTCAGGGGGTCCCAAATAACCGCAGTGAGACCGCAATCCGATTTTGTGACTGAGATCTGGCCTCTGCTTTGCCTGACGAACATAGTCATCTTTCATGGATTCTGTGTGGATAGCTGCCTCTACAGGCTGGGGAACAGGAGGTCTTTGGGAGGACAGAACCTGGCGTGACGGTTTACCTCTACGCCTTGCACGTCTGGACTGCCTCTTGAGGTTGGAAAGAGAAGTATTCTGTGGAGCATTGTCATCCTGTGTGGATTCTGTGTGGGCAGCAGTCTCTTCAGGCTGGAGAACTGGTAGGCTACCTACACACATTACCCATCGGGGCTGCTCCAGGATATTCGGAAGGGAAGCTTTAGCAGAAGCTTCAGGATTAGGGTCATCGACGACCATTAGAAAGGCCACCAGGAAGGCCTGAAGGTCAGAGATGATAGGATCCCATGCTTCCCATAGGGGGGTGATCCATTTCAAGTCATCACCCGCTAGGTAGGACATCAGAAATGCTACTTTAACCCGATCGGTAGGAAAATAGTGAGCATAGATTTTGAAATGCAGCAGGCATTGCTCCACAAATGCACAGCTTTGTTTTGGATCCCCATAGTACCGTGGAGGATCCGCAGGAACGAGTGCTTATAGTTCCATTTGGGTTGGTGCGTAAATCGCCTGGACCTCAGCTTTACAAAAAAAAATTTTCTTGGTGCACGTATTCGCCAGACAAGGATTCAAATGTCTGAGAGCGAAGGGTCGTGGGGCTCAACGGGAACCATGGCCTGAGCAAACTGTTACGCACACGCACGGGCAGACTGGCGTGAGCGTGATTAGTGATCCCACTGGACCATGAACCGAGGAGTGCATGGAGGGGCGTAACTAAGTATGAACCCGGTCTGACCAAGGTCGCACGGCGGATCAGTCGACTCCGTGAACCAGGGAGGAACCGAGCAGAGGGACCAGGTGCTACTCCAGGTCAGACCCCGGTCACAGCTGTTGACCCACACCGGTGAATGCAGGAACAGGCAGGTTAGGCATACAGACAAGTGGGTATTGGCAGGCACGGCTGGTATGTAGACAGGTGGGTACTGGTAGGCACGGCTGGTATGCAGACAGGGGGGTACTGGCATGCACGGCTGGCGTGCAGACAGGCAGATACTAGCAGGCAGGAGCGCAGGCTGGATAGGGACCAGTACAGACTGGGATACAGGAACAGAGCCGCAGGTGCGGTGGACAAGCGGAGGAGAGAAAAACCGCAGGTGTGGTGGACAAGCAAAGCAGAGTGAAACCGCAGGTGCGGTGAGCAAGCAGAGCAGAGCGGAACCACTGGTGCGGTGAGCAAGCAGAGCAAAGCGAAACCGCACATGCGGTGAGCAAGCAGAGCGGAACCGCAGGTGCGGTGAGCAAGCAGAGCAGAGTAAGGGCTATTTGACCAAGAAGGAGAGTGATGGGGTGCTACTCCAGATGACCTGGCCTCCACAGTCACCAGACGTGAACCCAATCGAGATGGTTTGGGGTGAGCTGGACTGCAGAGTGAAGGCAAAAGGGCCAACAAGTGCTAAGCATCTCTGGGAACTCCTTCAAGATTGTTGGAAGACAATTTCCGGTGACTACCTCTTGAAGCTCATCAAGAACATGCCAAGAGTGTGCAAAGCAGTCATCGAAGCAAAAGGTGGCTACTTTGAAGAACCTACAATATAAGACATATTTTCAGTTGTTTCACACTTTTCTGTTAAGTATATAATTCCACATGTGTTAATTCATAGTTTTGATGCCTTCAGTGTGAATGTACAATTTTCATAGACATGAAAATACAAAAAAAATCTTTAAATGAGAAGGTGTGTCCAAACTTTTGGTCTGTACTGTATGCTCCGAGATATTTCAAACTCAGATTTAGCCTGTTGTATCAGGTAAGTCAAAGAAAAAAATAGATTTTTTTACTGTGCATGAGCTCTACATACAGCTGAATTTCACCGCCACAAAATGCAAGGTGACAAATGACGTACTGTATCATGTTTGTCACAGAAATTTTTTTTTTTTTACTTTTGCTAGCAACAGAAAAAAAATGGTTTGTTTACTCAGTCTACACACAGCTTAATTTCACCACCACAAAAGGACTAGATGGCTTATGGCGGACTGTATCACGCTTGTAACAGAAAAAAAAATTTTTTTTTTACTCTTGTTAGCACCAGAAAAAAAATATTTTTTTACTCTGAAAACAGTTGAATTTCAATGCCACAAAAGGACTAGGTGGCTTATTGCAGACTGTATCACTTTTGTCACAGAAAAATATTTTTTTTTACTCCTCTTAGCAACAGAAAAAAACTTTTTTTTTCTCTGAAAACAGCTGAATTTCAGTGCCACAAAATGACAAGGTGACATATGACTTACTGTATCACGTTTGTCACAGAAAATAATATATTTTTTTACTCTTGTTAGCAAAAGAAAAAATAGATTTTTTTACTCTGAAAACAGATGAATTTAAACGCCACAAAATGATAGGGTGGCTTATATCGTGCCGTGTCAGGTTACTCACAGGAAAAAAAAGATTTTTTACATCTGCATACAGCTTAATTTCACCGCCATAAAAGGACTAGGTGGCTTAAGGCAGACTGTATCGCAAAAAAATGTTTTTTTACTCTTCTTACAACAGAAAATAGATTTTTTTACTCTGAAAACAGCTTAATTTCACCCCCACAAAAGGACAAGGTGGCTTATGGCACACTTTATCACGTTTGTCACAGAAAAAACTACTACTACTACAGCTTGCTGTATCACATTAGCAAATGAAAAAAATTGATTTTTGTACTCTGCACTCAGGAGCTCTGCGTACAGCTGAATTTCAACCCCACAAAATTACAAGATGGGCTAGTAGGGCTTGCTGCATCACATTAGCAATTTAAAAATAGATTTTTAAGGGATTCTTGTGCATGGAGCACAATAGAAGCAGTGCACAACAGAGTTCTATGACATGGGCCCTGCTGTCTTTGTGTATTGGCACAAAAAAAAAAAATCTGCTGGAAGGTCAATTTCACAGACACACAAGACACTAGTTATCTAAACTATCTGATTTAGACTCAATCGCCTATCTATCTAGTTAAAATCTCTCAGTATGCAGAAGCAGCTGTCACGGGTGTGTCAGAGGTGACAGACAGTCACCCTTCAGTGGTTTACAGGAGATCTCCACATTTGGCAATGCAGACAGCTGCCTAGATAGGAGGCTGTGTTTAGGACCCAGCGACTACCTCCCTTTAGTCTAGGTGTATATATACCTGGTGTGTCGAGGTGGGCATCGCCGGTTATACTCATTTCTACTTGGAACTTGGCTGAAGCAGCATCACATCCTCTCTGGAGTCTTGAGGCTGTGTGCCCTGTTGGAGTTCTTCTAAAGTTAAGTTATTATTCCCCTGTGTTGTCTTCCCCTTTTGTCTTTAGAGTTCTTGCGGAGGTTGGCTAATGCTCATCTCCTTCTACCCCCAGCTATAGCCTTACACCAGGGATAGTAGGATGAGGTATGTGATCGGCGACAGCTGCGGAGGCTGTATAGGGACCTTAGGGGGAGACAGGGTGACGCTAGTCCAGATTAGGAGGTCACCTCTTCCCCCTTTCCCTTGTGTCTGGACTCCCTTTCCCTTTCCTCTCTGTCTTGCACTCACACCTGGCATGACTCTCTGTGTTGCACTCACACCTGGCTTGACAGCAGCATCCAGCAGCAGCGTCTGTGACTTATTATAATCAGAAAAGAGCTGACACAACATGTCTGCTCTTTATGTAGAGAGGACATGTGATTTCAGCAGCCAATGGTACAAGCCCTTGTGTCTGGACAGAGTGGATGCTTCCTGCACCCTGATTGGCTAGCCGCAATTTGCACACATAAAGTTAGGGGGAAAAAAAAGATTACAAGCACAGCGCTACTGTCAGCTCTCCCCAGCCCATCCCCTCATCAAACACATCCACCCGCTCATCATACACAAGCAGTGTGCTAGCCAAAGTGTTAAAAACACTTTAGTTGCAACGCAATATTTTTCCAAACTTTTTCACCGAATGTTACTGATTTTTGCCAATTTTAAGAAAAAATGATCGTGTTTCCGATCATGAATCCGAATGTGCCATATTTGTGCTGAATTTAACATGGGCGATCATTTTTCGAACATATTCGCTCATCACTAATCTTCAACTTCATGGAGGACATATAGAGAAATAAGGAGAGTGGAGCTAGGAAAAGGTGAAGCCAGAAAGGATTCGAAAGTGATGAGGTGTTTCCATTAAATCCTTTATAGAGGGGAGAAGGACCACCTATCTACTCAGAAGAGCAAGTTCTAAACTGGTAGTCACACAGGAGATAACATGACACAACTGCCCATGATGAAGGGGCTCAGAATGTATGGATGCAACTGGATGAAACAACACTAGAATTTTGCATGTGAGTTAATGATATATATGCAAAAAATGTGATCTTCCTGTAAAGAAGTGGAAGAGCTGTCGGCAAACCCTTCTGAAAAACATTTGTATTAACTTAATGCATTGACCTGTTTTATATGTGGTTTAACATAATTTGTACTTCAACAGTTAGTTAGCCTGTGGACAGGGTTAACTATTAGGGGCCAGGCCATGGTGGGAGGAGTTAAATGGGCACATAGGAACCTAATTCCTGTTAATGTTTCCTGTTAATGAGGGGGTTAGAGAGCAGCCAGCAGCTTCTGAAGGAGTAATAAGTATTGTTGAGAAGGAAAAGGCCACAAGTTGGAGAGTGTGTTTAGCTCAGTCGAATTAAAGATAGCATGTTCTAGAACAAGTTCTACTAGCAACTGATTCCTATACGGCCAGAGTGCAGGGCTTGAAGAGGAGTATTAAGAAGGTTCCTTTCCAACTGCAGTGAGTATGGCGGTAACAGAGCTGAGGGAGCTGTAATTCTCCTAGGCAGCTAGAAGGAGTGGGCACTGTGTTATCAAGTCGTGCATATTTTCAAGATCCCCATACCATTAAGCCACTTGTGGCCTAAATAGGGGTTGACAACAAACCCTCATATCGCTAATGTAGCACCCTGAGGATTCGGCTGCTACAGGGGTATTGCACCTCAACCCAGAGGTGTGATATTCCACTCCCGGGTAAGGATGGAGTGTGGAACTGAGCTCGGTAGGCTGCATGCACTACACACATCCCATTTCCGAGGAACAGGCCGACGGTACTCCCACTTAGAAATGTGCAGGTACGACCGAGTCTGTTCCTGGCTGGAGTGGGAGGGGGGTGGAACATCCCATGTAGTGTAGGGGCAGATAGGGGGAGCAGCCTGGGTAAAGTTAGGAGCTCATTGGGTGCTGGTCACCTGAGCTCACACATAGAGGGTGTATATAAGGTGGGCACCAACTAGAATCAGGGTCAGATGCAGAGGATCAGATGCAGGAAGTGAGTCAGCTGCAGAAAACAAGTCAGGAGCAGAGGAGAGAAGAAAGACCAAGACCCAGAGTGAGAGAGGAGAAAAGAGAAAGACCCAGAGCACAGAAGAGAAGGGACCCAAGAACCCAAATCAGAGCACCGGGTGAGGAGTCAGCATCAGGGTACCGGAACCCAAGCTGGTGGGGGCAGAAAACAATCCCCAGCCAGAGACCGGAGACCGTGGGCAGTGTCTGTCACGGTCACCCACCACATTCACCCCGAAGGCACACCACATGAAGGGTCAGGGAACCCAGGGCCAAGGGTGTCCCAACAGAAGGCCCGAGGGAGCTGGACCTAGGTGGATCACTGGTGGGGACGGCTGAAGAAAGGACAGAGGGAGAGCTCAGGGCCACGCTCCGGACTTGTTTGGGGGTTGGCTGGATCCAGGACCTGGTGGACGCAGCACGGCTCGGGTGGTCACTAGCAGCTGGAGTGACCAGTACAACAACTGCAGTAAGTAAACACCCTTAACTGCACAACCCGACTCTGTCTTCACTGCCGTCTGCACTACACCACCACAACCCCCATCCTCTGCGCCTGTCCCCTCTGAGGCTATACCCCTCCCGTTGGGGGTTATCCCACCAAGCTGCGCACCCACCATCAGCCTCAGCGGACCCTGCTGCAGCGGCGGCCACAGTGACCGCATCACAACGGGTGGCGTAGTCGACACAAAAGAACTTTAGTAACATCTGCAGAACTGCCACATCACACTGAGCTTGACGCCCTGGGCACGGGACCGGGTCACAGCCGCTCGGAGACTACAACCCCCCCCATCTGATCCGGTGCCGGGTATTCCCCTCAAAAAGGAATATGTCCCAGGGGGCGCGTCACTTACACACATTCAGGGGTACTGTAACTCAGTGCTTTGCGACTGTGAAGCAAACTTCGCTGCAAGAGGTCCCTTACATTCCAACTTCAATATTAAATGTGACTACATTTCTGATACACAGCTAATACTAATACTCTACTATCGCCGCTTCTATTCATCAGAGCCCCATTTCCTTTTTTCAAAAAAGTGACATGGATATTGCTGTGGAAATCTGAACAATACCTCCCTTACATTTCCTTTGCTGTGGGATAGACCAGCACAGATCACGGTGGGGCTGTGTCCATCCCGCTCAGAGAAATAACAGAGAAGTTCAGACTTTTCACAGCGCTCCGCAGACAGCAGAATGAAATATAGTCACATTTAATATCAAGGGTGGAGGGTTGCTTGACTCTTTATGGACACTATTACAAGCATAAATTGAATTATTGTATAATACAGTATTCTCTAAAATATATTTCAGAAAGAAAAAGCACTACATAGAATGCATTGAAAAGAATTTGTATCCACTGATATATTTGCTGCATTTTGGTCATTCAATTAAGATTCCCAATAAAACCAAAAAGCTAAAAAAGAGAATTAAATCCCATTACTTTAATTACTGTACTTTCTTCTGTTACGTGGGTTCAGTGCATTATTATAATCAAGTCAATTGCAGTTAACACGGATTTACAGAGCAATTACCTGTATCAGAAGTTAATGGATCCTGACAAATACAAAAAAGGAAATCTATCAATAAAATGAAGAGGTGTGTGCAGACCTCTTTTGTGCTGAAATCTATGGTACATATAGCAATGTATAACCTAACAGTACACTTTTCTGCTAACTGTAGAATGTAAAGAATATTAAAGCCATCTCTCATTTTAAATGTAAAATGCATCACCTACAATTCTGCAATTCCACATATTAATGCAAAGGAGATCAGGTAGGAAGCAGCCACCCTTGATCGTCTTTTCCTAAAATAGTAGCTTTGCAGAATCAAAAAATATTAGTCCTGTAGAAGCTTTTTTTTCTCAGTCATGACAAAAAAGATTCATTGGTGACATGAAATTTCAAAATCCTATACAGCGAAGTAACCAAGGCTAAACTGGTAATGCCAGAGGCTGCTGCTCTAGTCTATGGAGCTGCGTTCTCTGAATTGAGCTCCATAGACTGGAGGAAGAAGACGCGGATCGTTGTGGGACCTCCATATTATCGATGACGGTGGGCCCTGTGGATTATTATTTTTTTTTAGTAAATGGGGGAAAGAGGGAAATTGTTGGGGAGTATTTTTTCAAATAAAGATTTTTTTCCTGTGTGTATTTTCACATATTTTTTTTTAGTGTGTTTTCTTCTCGTTTTACTTACTGGCTTAGTAATGGAGGTGTCTGATAGACACCTCTCCATAACTAACCCCTGGGCTTGATGTCAGCTGACATTACACAGCTGACATCAACTCCACAATCCCATTACCCCGATTGCCTCTGCACAAGGCCAATCTAGAAAAGCTAAGGCTAAGCACCAGAATTGGTGCATCTAATGGATGTGCCATTTCTGGGGCGGCTGAGGGCTGGTTTTATTAGGCTAGGAAGGGACCAATATCAGGGACAAATATCAGTCTGCAGCCACCCAAGAAGTGGCGCATCATATTTGATACACCAATTCTGGCTCTTAGCTTCAGATCTTCTCGATTGCCCTAGTGTGGTGGCATTCGGGGAGGTAATTGTCTTGGGGGTTAGTAATGGAGTGGTGTCAGTCAGACACCCCCATTACTAACCCAGTAGTAAAAAATAAATAAACACACACACACACACAGAAAAAAATATGTATTTGAATAAAGACTGCCCCACACTAGCCCTCGTTCACCAATTTATTAATCAAATGATCCCATGAAGTAATCCACTTTCATCTTCTAGTTCTCCGATGCCTGTGGATAGCTGTAAAGTTACCGCTATACACAAGTTTTCACTGCTATCAGCATAGCGGTGACAAGGTTACAGCCGGTCTCAGCCGCTGTTTCCCACACTGTCACACAGAGGACCACATGGGAACCGCTGGCTGTTTGGGCCCCCCATTCTAATGGGGTTTGGGATCAAGTTCGGTTACCATTCTGGTACCCAAGCCGAACTTTTTTTTTACAAACTTCGGACGAACCCGACCATCCATGAGTCCACCCATCCCTATTAAATAAGGGCATAATGTGAATCAAGAATATATTCTTACTATTTCTATGCCAACATGAGCCTCAATTGTGGTCCAGAGGCAGGATGAATCAATCCATTGATATGGTTTGTAAACTCTATTATCTGCATTGCACAAATTAAACCATATTGTCAGATAAGACAATATTTATTCAATCTTCTATTGTCTAGTTTAGATCATCCTGATAGCTCTGTTTTCTTGATTTGCTGTCCTTTTTTAAGAATGGAAACCCAGGAATGGAAACCCATTCAAGACATCCAAATTTAAGTACACTGCTCAAAAAAATAAAGGGAACACTCAAATAACACATCCTAGATCTGAATGAATGAAATATTCTCATTGAATACTTTGCTCTGTACAAAGTTGAATGTGCTGACAACAAAATCACACAAAAATCATCAATGGAAATCAAATGTATTAACCAATGGAGGCCTAGATTTGGATTCACCCCCAAAATTAAAGTGGAAAAACACACTACAGGCTGATCCAACTTTGATGTAATGTCCTTAAAATAAGTCAAAATGAGGCTCAGTGTTGTTTGTGGCCTCCACGTGCCTGTATGACCTCCCTGCAATGCCTGGGCATGCTCCTGATGAGGTTGCGGATGGTCTCCTGTGGGATTTCCTGCTAGACCTGGACTAAAGCATCCGCCAACTCCTGGACAGTCTGTGGTGCAACGTAACATTGATGGATGGAGCGAGACATGATGTCCCAGATGTGCTCAATCGGATTCAGGTCTGAGGAACAGGAGGACCAGTCCATAGCTTCAATGCCTTCATCTTGCAGGAACTGCTGACACACTACAGCCGCATGAGGTCTGGCATTGTCCTGCATTAGGAGGAACCCAGGCACCAACCGCACCAGCATATGGTTTCACAAGGGATCTGAGGATCTCATCTCGCTACCTAACTAATAGCAGTCAGGCTACCTCTGGCGAGCACATGGAGGGGTGTGCGGCCCTCCAAAGAAATGCCACCCCACACCATTACTGACCCACTGCGAAACCGGTCATGTTGAAGGATGTTGCAGGCAGCAGATTGCTCTCCACGGTGTCTCCAGACTCTGTCACGTCTGTCACATGTGCTCAGTGTGAACCTACTTTCATTTGTGAAGAGCACAGGCCAACAGTGGCGACTTTGCCAATTCTGTTGTTCTGTGGCAAATGCCAAGCGTCCTGCACGGTGTTGGGTTGTGAGCACAGCCCCCATCTGTGGACGTCGGGCCCTCATACCAAACTCATGGAGTCGGTTTCTAACCGTTTGTGCAGACACATGCACATTTGTGGCCTGCTGGAGGTCATTTTGCAGGGCTCTGGCAATGCTCCTCCTGTTCCTCCTTGCACAAAGGCGGAGGTAGCGGTCCTGCTGCTGGGTTGTTGCCCTCCTACGGCACCCTCCACATCTCCTGGTGTACTTGACTGTCTCCTGGTAGCGCCTCCAGCCTCTGGACACTATGCTGACGGACACAGCAAGCCTTCTTGCCACAGCTCGCATTGATGTGTCATCTTGGATGAGCTGCACTACCTGAGCAACTTCTGTGGGTTGTAGAGTCAGTCTCATGCTACCACGAGTGTGAAAGCATAACCAACATTCAAAAGTGACCAAAACATCAGCCAGAAAGCATTGGTACTGAGATGTGGTCTGTGGTCCCACCTGCAGAACCACTCTTTTATTGAGTGTGTCTTGATAATTGCCAATAATTTCCATCTATTGTCTATTCCATTTGCACAACAGCATGTGAAATTGATTGTCAATCAGTGTTGCTTCCTAAGTGGACAGTTTGATTTCACAGAAGTTTCATTTACTTGGAGTTATATTCTGTTGTTTAAGTGTTCCCTTTATTTTTTTGAGCAGTGTATATAGGGAAATATAATGGAAGCGGTCAGAAAATATCTGTTTTTTTTTACAGAAACAGTGTAACCCCTATCCATAAGCTTTATGTGGTATTTTACATCTACAGCAGCTTAGCTGTTTTCAAGAAAATGAGACTGTGCTATAACATCACACATTGCTGATGAATTGGAGTTAATTGCTAGAAAAAGGTTATAGATTATTGGGTTGCTTTTTGCTGTTTTATCAGCAGGTGATTATCACTATTGGACTACTAAACATGCTACCATGTAGTCCTCCATATTCATGAGCTCTTTATAACTCCACCCCCACCACTGATTGGCAGCTTTCTGCCTGTGCACAGTTTATATATAGAGTTCAGCATTTAGGCTATGTGCACATGTTGAGTATTTGGTCAGTACTTTCCATCAGTATTTGTAAGCCAAAACCAGGAGTGGAACAGTCAGAGGAAAAGTAAAATAGAAACACGTCACCACTTCTGGATTTATCACCCACTCCTGGTTCTGGCTTACAAATACTGATGTAAAATACTGACCAAATAGTCAACATGTGCACGTAGCCTAAAGGAACTTGTTGATCTGCATAAGATAAAACACTTTTTATTAAAAACTGAAGCACCAAGTAAAGTGAATGACACATCGCTGGAATCAGGGTCTCTGCCCTCAGAAAGGATAGGAAAACCCTGGTGACAGATTCCATTTAAATAACAATTATCCTGGTGGATGAAATTTATGATTTATTCATTTCTAATATTAGGCAGATTTAATCCTTCTTCATGTGGTCATGTTAATTTTTCCAACTAAGTTTGTTGAGTTAGACTTTAATCACAAGCGTTGCCACTTCTCCAATTATTTCCAAACCTCAATGTCGCGGCTAGCAGTGAGATCCTCAGTCACCTGTCAGATATTTATGATAAATCCTATGCATTTGCTATAAGTGTGCTATGAATGGTGATGTCATGGGTATGAGGCCAGTGATCCTTGGTAAATTTACAGTGACTGGGGATATGTACAAGGAGTGAGAGCAGAAGCTCTAGAGGCACAATGCAGGCTCCACACAGAAAAAGTAATCTTAGCAATTTGTGATAAGACTTTTAATGTTGATAAGTAGAAGATGGAATATCTAATATAGTCTAGTTTGTTTGTGAAAGGTCCTTCTTAGAGATGAGCAGAAAATTCTAATTTCGCCTGTTTGTGTGTTTTTCCCCTGGAAATTTGAATTGTAGAAAAGTTATTTTCCATGAATGTAATGTCCTTTATTATGCTTTATGGTCTTTCTAGACCACAGAGCATTATAAATGTAATATGAAAAAGTAAAAAAAAATCTTCATACTCACCTCACTGCTCACTTCTCCAGCCCCTCTGCTCCTCACCGTTAACCATCCAGTCCTCGCTGCATCTTCAGATTGCCATCTATCTCACTAAAATCCATGGGCCTCTAATGCTTCTGGCTTTGATGTGGCCCAAGAGGGTTCTGCGCATGGGTGCCAAGGTCATGGTGCATGCTGTGACATTACAATGCCGTGACCTTTTTCATACTTGGATAGAATCCTCCTGTCTTGGGCCTCATAAAAGCTCCTGGCCCAAATCTGAAGATTTGTGAGGACAGGTGATGCGAAGGGGCTGGAGAGGTAAGATGAGTATAAGGATTTTTTTTAACCATTTTATAATTCAGTGGGCATCATTTTATTAAATCTGTGCAGATGCGAAATACAAAATATTTTCATTTTGGCAAATGCCGATTTTTATAAAATTCGAGTAGAATTAAATTCCACTTAAACTTATTCACTCATCTCTAGTCCTTCTTTTGAAAGTTAACTTTTTGGTATTTTCGTTTTAAAATTTCTGTTTGACTATTGCTAAGTTTTAGAGATGAACGAATTGATTCAATGTGAATAAAATTCGTGTTGAATCTCAGGAAATTCACTGGACCCAGAGAATTTAAACTATTGGTGATTTAATTTGCATGAATCAAAAAAAATTCCCTCTGCTATTTTAGGCAATGTAGAAGTTTGCATCAGTCATAGAAAGCTCCCATGATCTTGGGCATGACTGGGCTGGCTTCTCAATAATGCCTTGCAGGTATTACATCATATAGTATAGCAAAGCCTATCATAGCCTCTATAAAAGCTGAGGCAGGGAATGCAGTGCAGAAACCATGTTAGTATAGCAAAGCCTATTATAGCCTGTATAAAAGCTGAGGCAGGGAATGCAGTGCAGAAACCATGTTGGAGTGAATTTGTTTAGTGAGAAGATGTCACAGCTCACAGCTTTGCAATAAACATAGGAAGGAAAAAAACTCAGAATATTCTGTATACATATTGTGTGTGACAAAACACCATTGAAGAATGGTTACTATCCACTTACTTATATCCATATGTGGTAAAGTTACTTTGACATGACTAAGAATCTAGTGTTTAAGTTAAAGAGCTTGAAAGGTGTTGGATACAGTCCTAAGAGATCTCAGTGCTATATATGACTTTTCAGGGCAATTGTAGTATCTGCAATTATGGCGAATTTGAATTTCAAAAGATTTGATTATCTCTACTAATTTTACTAGCATACTGAAAAAGAAAAAAAAACCTGTGGCATGCAATTAGTTCCTGTTCTAACTGTGTTTCCTGCCCATTTAATTAAGTGTGGAAAAATAGGAAAATGAAAAAAAAAATCAACCTGTGCCATTTTTATATGCACATTAAGCTTCTACTGTTATGTCTAAAATATATTTTATATCCCATTTATCTTTGTCACTGGTTATTTTATAATTATTATTTTGGGTTCAGTAGAGACTAAAATCAATTTAAGTGAGTATGAGACTAGTAACATAACGTATAAGATTAGCCATACTGTTGTCAGCCATACTTAATACAGCAATTGACCCAGCCTTGACAGCGTTATAATATGTATCCATCATCATTTACCTAAGTCACTTGATTCAATATTTGAAACCAATACTAAATCAAGCATGATGTGAGGTAATAAAGATGAAATGTCAACCAAACAGTGTCCTTTTGTAAATGCATAGTATATTAGTTTATGTAACCTAAGTCACTGAAACAAAACTTTTAAAGCTGCCTGCCTACTTGTATTGAATGTGCAGTACATGCGTCCATGTCTACAAGTAAACCCTGGTATATAGATGCAGGGAAAATATGTATCTTTGTACCGTGTTAGTCAGTAGATAGAAAAATATTTAGATTTGAGTGCCCTCAGCTGTTGATACCTTTTAATGGGTATCTGAAAAGATGGTAACAAATTGCAAGCTTTCTAGACTACTCAGGTCACTTCATCAGGCATAGAATAACAAAAAATCTGAAGGGTCACATATTTATACAAAGCAAGACACAGAAATAATGCAATAGATGAGGCAAGTGACGTAAAGCAGAAGTTTTACTATGAGAGAGACAGTTGTGGCCATAAATATTGGAATAGTTCATAGATAAGGAGTGTGAAAGTTTTATTATCTGGTGATTAAGGTCTGGTCCATGGTTGTGATGACTCCACAGGTTTGAGGAGCACATTCCTTAGTTGATGTAGAATTACATAAATCCATGTGACACATTCATTCCTGCTCTAAAGGTGTCAACTTTTCTGTCTGAGATTTGAAATTACCTTTTAATACCAGTAATTTCATGTCCGTGATGCTGTGATCAGGGAAACAAAAATGTTTGGCCACAGGTAGATCTATTCTTTTTTCTTTTATTGTGTGGCAATGAGAATTCACCCTTGTTCTAAGTTTTTGCCCTGCCTCCCCTACATACAGACACTCATATGGACATTTGGTGCATATAATTAAGTATAACACATTAGATGTGATGCAGCTGAAAGTACCTGGGATCTTGTAGTTCTGATGTAAGTTGGGTATCTTCATCTTGTCTGTGGTCATTATAAATAGACAGGTTTTACATTTTTTCTGGTTGCAGGGAAAGGTTCCTGTAGCTGGTGGAGATGACAGGGAGCTTCTGACAATGATGCTTCTTAGATTTGGGGGCTGCCTCAAACACAGACGTGGAGGTTCTGGAAATATGGATTGTAATCGGGCATCTTTTTGTAGCAAAGGTTGTAGTTTCCGTGCAGCTCCCCTTAGCGCCTCCAGATTTGGATTGTAGGTGACTACTAGAAGCTTGCTTTCTTGTTTTGTTTTGTAATGTAGGAGGTGATTCCTTGATATTGTGGTGGCTCTTGTAATCTGGTTCTCAATTGTTCTTGGATGGTAGCCCTGATTCAAAAAGGTCTTTCTGAGGCCACCAAGGTGTTTGTCAAATCTGAATATTTTCGAGTATAGATGGTCACTGAAGCCTATGTCCCTCACCCATTAGGCTCATATTTTTTGAGAAGGAAGTGAAGGATGTTTGGTGCCCAACATTCTATGTATTGCTGAAATCTGATCTCTATTGTGAATTATTAATAATATTGGCACGGTCCCCATTGGAGCTCACAAACTACATTCCCTATCTGTATGTCCTTGGAGTGTGGGAGGAAACCCACACAAACGCAGGAAGAACATACAAACTCCTTGCAGATGTTCTCCTTGGTGGGATTTGAACCCAAGACCCCAGCGCTGCAAGGCTCCAGTGCTAACCACTGAGCCACCGTGGTAATTGCCTTTTAACATCAGAGATTCCTTTGATATTAGTTACATTTTCTTATATGAATGTGTTTTGGGATCGTTATTAAAATACATTATATTATATTTCTGAATTGTATGTTACTTTTCCAAATGTATGACCTCTAATAAAAGCCGAAGAAAAGGAGTTTGCACTCCTAACTACTATGACTTTTTACATAGTTGTATACTGTACTATAGTACATATATAATAAAGGAAGAAAAGTTTTTATCCAGCTCACCCACTGGTTGTGAATATTCCTCCGGTAGTGCACAGACTTGAGGCTTGTGTTGGCAGCAAGGGGCATAGAAGCAAAAAGGTAAAGTGCATCCAGCACAAAATCCGGGGAAATTAGTTTTTTATATTAAAAACAACATTTTATTGAAAAAATATATTACAAATTCATGATCTAAAAAAAGCACTTATCAGAGGCATGCACAAGTGATGCGTTTCGAACTATGTGTTCTTATTCATAGTGTGGCATATTTATCTCACGCTAGACATTGTTTAAGTAGTAAAGACAGACAGATCATATGTTTTCAAGGAAAAAAAAGTATATTCATTTATATTTTTCGCATTATCATTCTGTTAATAAATGTACATTAGATCAGTTCTAATGTTCATACTATTAGGTATTCTTCTATTTAACTTAAGAATCTTCATATTTTAAACTCCGTGATCTGTCCCTTCCTCTCTTGGGTGGAGGGACGTTTTCAACAGCATTAACCCTAAGGTGACTAATATCACCATTATGCTGATAGAGAAAATGCTGAGACGTGCCAGAAAAGCTGTGTGTCGTTTTATTTTGCGCATCATATATAGAGATGAGCGGTGTTCGACTCGAACTGTTCGCCAATCTCAAATTCGAGCTGTTTTGGGCGGTGTTCGAGCCGTTCGGCGAACACAAACAATTTGAAAAAAATTCGGCTGTTCGAGGTTATGTTCGATAACTGTTCGTGCACCAAAATCATAACTGGATTTTTTCTCAGTAATGATGAAAATTAATGTTAATACGCAGTTTGAGTGTACAGTGGGGCGGGGGGAGGGGCAGGGGATGGATCTCTGCAGGAATAATGAAGATCTCCATTTTTTTTTCTCTTTCCCGCATTTACAGTGGGGAGTTGCAATCTGTCAGCCTATCAGCAGCGAACACACGGAGCGAAGTGCTTTTTTTCACACAAGCAAGGGCATGTGTCATTGGCAGTGTATGTCACATGTCCTTGTCCTATAAGACCCAGCCATTTTCCCCGTCGCCACCATTTTCTCACTGCTGCAGCTGGGTGTTAGACGGCACCGCTGTTGCTGTGTGCGCTATACCTTGTTAATTTCAAGCCAATTTTTGCACAAATCTACAGATAGCTTGGGAGTAGGGAATAGTTGTGATTGCAGTCCTTTTAAGGACTAGGTTACAGCATTTCCTACGACTTTTATCAGGCAGGTCTGTGCTCTTAAATAGATAGGTTGGGAGTAAAGACTAATTGTAATTGCAGTCCTTTTCAGGACTAAGTTACAACAGTTCCTATCAGTTTTTGCCAGGCAGGTCTGTGCCAGTGCTGTGCAAGTTTTTTTCACAGCATTTGGCTAAATCTAGCAAAGCTAATCCTTTTTGGCCTATTGCAGAGTGTGTTAGTCAGTGGAGTAGCCTATCTGTGTTGCAAGCTACACCACCTGTGTATAGAATACCAATTTTTTTACTGCACCTAGTGAAGAAAAACCTTTTGGGCATAGCATCATTCTATTAGTCCATCTAGACTGACCTCCATCAGGTTGCAAATTGAATATAATTTTTTTCTGCATCTAGCTCTGAAAAAATATTTGGGCTTCTAGCAGTGTGTGGGACTTGTTCTATTAGTCCGTCTATACTAACCTCCATCAGGTTGCAAATTAAAAATAATTTTTATCTGCATCTAGCTCTGAAAAAATATTTGGGCTTCTAGCAGTGTGTGGGACTTGTTCTATTAGTCCATCTATACTGACCTCCACCAGGTTGCAAATTGAATATAATTTTTTTCTGCATCTAGCTCTGAAAAAATATTTGGGCTTCTAGCAGTGTGTGGGACTTGGTCTATTAGTGCATCTATACTGACCTCCATCAGGTTGCAAATTCAATATAATTTTTTTCTGCATCTAGCTCTGAAAAAATATTTGGGCTTCTAGCAGTGTGTGGGACTTGTTCTATTAGTCCATCTATACTGACCTCCATCAGGTTGCAAATTAAAAATAATTTTTATCTGCATCTAGTTCTGAAAAAATATTTGGGCTTCTAGCAGTGTGTGGGACTTGGTCTATCAGTCCATCTATACTGACCTCCATCAGGTTGCAAATTAAAAATAATTTTTATCTGCATCTAGCTCTGAAAAAATATTTGGGCTTCTAGCAGTGTGTGGGACTTGGTCTATTAGTCCATCTATACTGACCTCCATCAGGTTGAAAATTAAAAATAATTTTTATCTGCATCTAGCTCTGAAAAAATATTTGGGCTTCTAGCAGTGTGTGGGACTTGGTCTATTAGTCCATCTATACTGACCTCCATCAGGTTGCAAATTGAATATAATTTTTTTCTGCATCTAGCTCTGAAAAAATATTTGGGCTTCTAGCAGTATGTGGGACTTGGTCTATTAGTCCATCTATACTGACCTCCATCAGGTTGCAAATTAAAAATAATTTTTATCTGCATATAGCTCTGAAAAAATATTTGGGCTTCTAGCAGTGTGTGGGACTTGGTCTATTAGTCCATCTATACTGACCTCCATCAGGTTGCAAATTGAATATAATTTTTTTCTGCATCTAGCTCTGAAAAAATATTTGGGCTTCTAGCAGTATGTGGGACTTGGTCTATTAGTCCATCTATACTGACCTCCATCAGGTTGCAAATTAAAAATAATTTTTATCTACATATAGCTCTGAAAAAATATTTGGGCTTCTAGCAGTGTGTGGGACTTGGTTTATTAGTCCATCTATACTGACCTCCATCAGGTTGCAAATTGAATATAATTTTTTTCTGCATCTAGCTCTGAAAAAATATTTGGGCTTACAGCAGTGTGTGGGACTTGGTCTATTAGTCCATCTATACTGACCTCCATCAGGTTGCAAATTAAAAATAATTTTTATCTGCATCTAGCTCTGAAAAAATATTTGGGCTTTTAGCAGTGTGTGAGACTTGTTCTATTAGTCCATCTATACTGACCTCCATCAGGTTGCCAATTGAATATAATTCTTTTCTGCATCTAACCCAGCCAATAGTTTTGGCCTAATACCACAGTTTGGCCACTCAGCTCTGCTCGGTTCCCATCCATTGTTTTTTTGTGCAAACAACTCCAGAGTTGTGAATTAGTTAACCACCAAAATGAGTGGAAAAAGGCCTGCTGCTGGTGGAAAGGGGAATAGGCGTGTTGGGAAGGGGATAAAAGGTTGTGTCCGTGGGGTAGGTGTTAAAGCAACAGTAACATCTGCAGAAGAAAGACCATCTTCCAGCCAAACTAAAATGTCTACTTCTTTTAGCGGACAATGTGATAAGATCCCTTTCTTACGGCCAGGCCAATCGCTACAAATTCCAGATGAGGCACAAAAACAGCAGGTGCTTCAACGGATATCAAGTGCTCCTTTAAGTGGGCTCTCCTTCACATCAACTTCAACATCACAAATACTCCAGTCCTCAGAGGTGTCACCCCAATTGCACTTGCTTCCTCACAGCTCCCAAATCTCCAGCTGCCCATCTGAGCATGAGGTAGAACAGATGGTTGAGTCTGCAGAGCTGTTTACTCATACTATAGCCTGGGAATCAGAGGTCGGGTCCAGCGCTTCTGTGAATCCAGATGAGGAAATGATCTGCACTGATGCCCAGAATCTTTATGAGTCGGATCCAGGACCAGACGCAGAAGGTTCTGACCATAATGTAGACCCTCATTCCCAAACTGTAACTCCTGTTGGTGGAGACAATGAGGAAGACGATGATGAGACTCAAATACCTGATTGGAGCGACAACTTTAGTTTTTTGTCAGGACAGGAACAGGTTGGCTCTGAGGACGACGGGTGTGATAACAAACAGGGTGATGATGATGAGGTTGAAGATCCCACTTACTGTCAACCCACAGTCAGCCAAGAAATGAGGTCAGCAGAGGAGGTGGAGGAAAATGCTAGTGACGACGAGGTCAGGTTGTGCCTTCCTGGACAGAGACATAGTACTGGAAGCACGTCAACAACTGCATCCTCAAACACAACTCTGCCTCTCACCACAAGTCGTGGTGGCTCTTCAGGTCGCATGGGTGCTAAGCCTTGCATAGCCTAGGCATTTTTTCAGATCGATAAAGATGACCCAACTCGTGTTATCTGTAACATTTGTCAGCAAAAGCTAAGTAGAGGCCAAAAAATACATAGTTTGAGTAGTTCATGCATGAACGGGCACATGGACATGAAGCATAAGTTGCAGTGGGTAGCTCACTGTGCTACAATGCGGCCTAGCCGGCCGGGCCAACCACCGTCTGCCACATCTTGTGCATCTGCGGCCTCTTCATCCTCTGTGACTGGGGGGACAGCAGTCACACCTGTTTTGGGACGCAGACCTGCCACCTCTTTACCTGCAACAGCCAGCGTGATTGGCAGGTCATCATTTTCTTTGGAGGTGGTAACACCAGCTGGTGTTGAGCGCTGTCCGACATCGATAGCACCACCTTTGGATCAAGGCAACCTAACATGTCCGCCTGCATCTTCCTCACAGACCGGCAGTTTGCCGGGGACATCGTTATCAGATGTGGACAAGTAAAAGACCATTTCCTTCTAGCCATGAGAAAGCTAAGAGGTTGAATTTCACCATCTGCAAGCTCTTGGCTACAGAAATGCTGCCTTTCCGCCTGGTGGACACAGAGGATTTTCGAGACCTTATGTCCATCGCAGTGCCCCAGTGCCAGATGCCCAGTCGGCACTACTTCTCAAAGAAAGGTGTGCCTGCGCTCCACCAGCATGTCGCACACAACATCACCGCTTCTTTGAGAAACTCTGTGTGTGGCAGGGTGCATTTCACCACAGACACTTGGACGAGTAGGCATGGACAGGGGCGTTACATGTCGCTGACTGGGCACTGGGTAACTATGGTGACAGCAGGACAAGGGGCTGCTGTCCAAGTCTTGCCGTCCCCACGAGTTGTGCATCAATCCTCTTTATCTCAAAGTTCCTCCACTGCTTCTGCCTCCTCAACCTCATCTCGGTCCTCCACCTGCACCCAAAGCCTGTCTGGTCATCCCACAAGCTTTCTATCTGCGCAGAAGGGATCCTGCACACCTCCTTACTATGCTGGCAGTAGGGCTCAACGTCATCAGGCGGTTTTTACTTTGAAATGTCTGGGAAATGTGAGTCACACAGCTGAGGAGTTGTGGTCAGCTCTGGAGAACCAATTTCATGAATGGTTGTCTCCACTGGACCTGAAACCAGGGAAGGCCGTGTGCGACAATGCTGCAAACCTGGGTGCGGCCCTTCGCTGGGGCAATGTCACACACGTGCCTTGTATGGCTCACGTGTTGAACCTCGTTGTCCAGCAATTTTTAGCCCACTATCCCGGACTAGATGGCCTTCTGCAGAGGGCATGGTCGCTGTGTGCTCACTTCCGCCGTTCGCATCCTGCAGCTCAGCGACTTACATCTCTACAGAAGTCGTTGGGCCTGCCACTTCACCGGCTAAAATGCGATGTGCCTACCCGGTGGAATTCAACTCTGCACATGGTGTAGCGACTGTGGCAGCACCAACAAGCCCTGGTGCAATACGTTCTGACGTATAGCCTGGGCCAACGAGATCCAGAGGTGGGGCAAATCACGCTGGAGGAGTGGTCTCAGATCAGGGACCTATGCACCCTTCTGCACAGTTTTGAAATGGCGATGAAGATGTTTAGTGCTGACGATGCCATTATCAGCATGACTATTCCGGTGATTTACATGCTGGAGCACATGTTAAACAGAATTTGGAGTCAGGTGGTGGCAGAAGAGGAGGTGGAGGAAGTAGAGGAGGAGGAGTTGTATGCGGAAGGGCTAACATCTGCAAGGTCCAGACAGTCGGCAGCACCAAGACATCAGGCATGTGAGGGTGGGGGAGATGGTTTTACCAGGGCGCATGGTAGCAGCCAAACTAGTGAGGAAGGTGCAGGAGCCCAGGAGGAGGTGGAGGACGAACTGATGGAAGACTCATCAGATGAGGGAGACCTTGATCACATTTCTGTTGTGCGAGGTTGGGGGGGAGAGGACAGAGGAAGGAAGCATGATTGTTACCTCGCCACCAACACAACAGGGACTTGGTGCTCCTGGATGCGCAAGACACATGAGTGCCTTCTTGCTGCACTACCTGCAACATGACCCTCAAATTGTGAGAATTATATATAATTCTGACTACTGGGTTGCCACACTGTTAGATCCCCGGTACAAAAGTAAATTTGCAGAAATTATTCCTGCCATAGAAAGGGATGCACGCATGCAGGAGTATCAGCAGAGACTGTTGCAGAATCTTACATGTGCTTTTCCACAAAACACCAGTAGTGCACGTAGTGAATCTCACAGTTCCAACTTGCCAACCGTGGGACCGTCGAGTGTTCAGCACTCAAAGCGTAACAGAAACACAGTATCTGCTGGTAACATCAATTTTGCGGAATCATTTCACCACTTTTTTAGCCCATCCTTTGCAAGGCCACAAGAGACAAGAAGTCTGACACATAGTCAACGCCTAGAGACGATGGTACAGGAGTATCTCCAAGTAAACATTGAAGTCATGACTGTGTCACTGGACCCTTGCTCTTTTTGGGCTTCCAATCTGGATAAATGGCCGGAGCTAGACACTTACGCCTTGGAGATCTTGTCATGCCCCGCAGCCAGCATTCTGTCTGAACGTGTGTTCAGCGCTGCTGGTGGTGTGCTGACAGATAAGCGCACGCGGCTCTCCACTGATAATGTAGACAGACTCACGTTCATAAAGATGAACAAATCATGGATCCGAAACGACTTTTCTACCACTGTGTCATCCTGGGGAGAGTAAAGCTTGATGATTGGTTAAAATCACCTCAACAACCGTTTTAAGCTTTCAAATTACTAATCATGTTTATCTGTATCTTGGCTGGAAAATAATTTGGGCTTTGTAGCAGTGTGCAGTACTGATTCTATTAGGCCATCTATACTAAGCTCCACCAGATTTAAAATTAGTAATCATGTTTATCTGTATCTTGGCTGGAAAATAATTTGGGCTTTGTAGCCGTGTGCAGTACTGATTCTATTAGGCCATCTATACTAAGCTCCACCAGATTTAAAATTACTAATCATGTTTATCTGTATCTTGGCTGGAAAATAATTTGGGCTTTGTAGCAGTGTGCAGCACTGATTCTATTAGGCCATCTATACTAAGCTCCACCAGATTTAAAATTACTAATCATGTTTATCTGTATCTTGGCTGGAAAATAATTTGGGCTTTGTAGCAGTGTGCAGTACTGATTCTATTAGGCCATCTATACTAAGCTCCACCAGATTTAAAATTACTAATCATGTTTATCTGTATCTTGGCTGGAAAATAATTTGGGCTTTGTAGCAGTGTGCAGTACTGATTCTATTAGGCCATCTTTACTAAGCTCCACCAGATTTAAAATTAATAATAATTTTTAGCTGCATCTAGCCCGGAAAATAATTTTGGGGCTCCGAGATGCGCAAGACACATAAGTGCCTTCTTGCTGCACTACCTGCAACATGACCCTCAGATTGTCAGAATTCGAAGTAATCCTGACTACTGGGTTGCCACACTCTTAGATCCCCCACACTCTTCGATCAACCTTTTCATTTTAATAAAGACCAAAAAATGGTCATTTTTGAAATTATAAGCAGTAGCAGGTTATTAGAAACTGAAATCAAACAGTTTTCAACTCAAAACTTTATTCTAGGTGATGTTACATTTGCACATAGGACCCCTTGTTCGAAAGGAGCTTCTGAACTCTCTCGTCTATTGAATTTGTCAGGTTTTGGATGGTTTCTGCTTCAATTGTTTTGCATGAGGACAGAATACCCTCCCAGAGCTGTTGCTTAGATATGAACTGCCTCCCGCCATCATAGACACTCCTTTTGATGATGCTCCAGAGGTTCTGAATGGGGTAGAGGTCATGGGAGCATGGGGGTCACACCATAAGTTTGTCCCCTTTTATGCCCATATCAACCAGAGATGCAGATGTGTTATGTGCAGCATGAGACGGTGCATTATCATGCATGAAAATGATCTTGCTGTGGAATACACGGTTCTTCTTCTTGAACCATGGCAGGAAGTGCTGTTCGAGAAACTCCACATACATTATGGAGTTCATCTTTACCCCTTCAGGGATCCTAAAGGGGTCAAAAATCTCTCTCCCCATGATTCCAGCCCAAAACATTACTCCACCTCCTCCTTGTTGGCGCTGTAGCCGTGTTTGCGTGGGGTGTCCATCAACCAGCCATCCTCCACTCCATCCATCTGGACCATCGAGCGTTGCACGGCACTCATCCGTGAACAAAACAGTTTTGAAATCAGTCTTCATGTATTGTTTGGCCCACTGAAGCCGTTTCTGCTTGTGTGCAGTGAATAGAGGAGGTCGACAGGATGGCGTACACACAGCTGCAAACCTCTGAAGGACCCTGCAACTTGTTGTTCGGGGGACGTTGGAGGCACCAGCAGCTTCAAAAACTTGTCTGCTGCTATGACAAGGCTTTTTTGCCGCTGCTCTTTTAACCTGACGTAATTGCCTGTAGGAAAGAGTCCTCAATTTGCCCTTATCAGCACGCACACGTGTGTACTGTGAATCAGCTACATACTTCTTGATTGCCAAGACACTTCATCCTGATCATCGCACAATGTTGATTGTAGTCATGCCTTGACCTAAACACTCCACAATTTGTTGCTTCTCAGCAGCCGACACATCCTTTTTCTTTCCCATTTTGGCAGAAAATGTAGGCTGCTTAATAATGTGGGACAGTCTTCTTAAGTAGTCTTGCCTTTCATTGGACACACCTGCCAAACTAATTAGCACCGGTGTCTGCAATTGCTTACAGTGATATAAAGAGCCCTGACACACATCACCATCAATGAGTTTAACTGACAAACAAACAAATTCTTCCCTTATCACTCCTAAACACTTTTTGCATAATAATTTGGAACACAGTGTACATGTGCTTTTCCACAAAACACCAGTGGTTCTCGTAGTGAATCTTACAGTTCTAACTTGCCAACCGTGGTCTGTATGGAGTTGTTCAATAAAGGGCCCAAAATTAAGATAACATAGACGGGAGAGGTCTCTATGAATAGGAATTCCTAAGTATTTGATACCCTGTGAGGGCCAGACAAAGGGAAAGTTGGACTGGATGGAATCCTGTATGGATTTGGGGAGGGAGACATCGAGGGCCTCAGACTTCGCTGCATTGATTTTAAAATTTGACCATGTAACAAAGTGATCTATTTCAGCCATAACAGCAGGGATGGATATATGTGATTGAGTGATATATACTAGGACATCATCAGCAAATAGAGAGCACTTGTACTCGGTGCCTCCCACCTCAATCCACCTAATATTGGGGTTATGGCGAATTGATGAGAGCAGGTGCTCCGTCACTAGATGTATAAGAGAGGGGACAGAGGACATCCCTGCCTTGTCCCATTGGTGATTATGAAAGGTGATGAAAATGTTCTGACGCGCCCCCTGGGCCTTGGGACACCCGGAGCCGGACCCTTTTTGGTGAATGCTGGTGGTTGTAGTCTCCGTGACAGCGACCCGGTTCCGTGGCTCAGGGCGGTCAAACCAGTGGCGGAACTATTTATGTGGTTTTGATGTTTAAACGTCCGACTACGCCACCCGTGGATTGTGGTCAGAGTGAACCGCCGCTGAAGGGCAGACCGCTGAGGCTGGTGTTGTGGGTGGAGCAGAGCGTAGTATAACTCCCCACGGGAGGAGTATAGCCTCAGGGCAGTGTATTCGGAGGATGGGGGTGATGGTGCAGGGCAGCAGCAGTAACGACACGGAGTCAGTGATGCTGTCCAGGGCCTTTACTCACAGTTCTTATTATCCAGACCACTTCTGCAGGTAACGGCTGCCCACGTCGTACTGTGCTCACCTGGTGAGGGGCTCAGACAACTCCTAGATAACTTTGGAGCGCTTCACAGGACCCCCTTTGTGTGTCCTTTGTCTGGCCTTTCTTACCAACCCTTCTGTCCGGCTGCCTCGGGCCTCCTCTTGGTAAACTTGGCGCCAGTTTCCCTGACCCTATGTGGTGCCTTCCTAGCGCGTGTAGCGAGGGGCTGCGCCACATAAAATGTCACAGCCTCCGGTTTCTAACTGAGGGTCATTTCCCGCCTCCACTAGTTTCGGGGACCGGTTTCCCCCTTTGGCCTGACCCCTCCACGCAGGTGGATTCGGGCGTGCGGTGGCGACTCGCCCGTCCGCACCCCTGGGATCCCTTTGTTCCTTGTTCTGGAGCCTTCTCCGCTCCTCTTCCTTCCTTCTCCCTCTTCCAGGCCTGGGCCTCTGTTACTAGGCCCGCCTCCGGAGCAGAGCTCATGCAGAGCCCCTGCTCCCTGTCACTTCTGCTCAGACTTCTCTGCACTGAATTAAAATGGTGCCCACCTTTTATACTCCCTTCTCAATGCACCCAGGAATTGCTTCCTCCCTGCTCCTGCACTACAGGGTTCCCCTTCCTCAGTGTTCCCTCCCCCCACTCCAGCCAGGGACAGGGACTGTCGTGCCCATCTCAGGGGCATATTGGTCGCCCTGCCCCAGGGCAATGAGGTGTAATGCATGCAGGTGTTGGGTCCTGATCCACACTCCATCCTTACCTGAGAGTGAGATATCACACCTCTGGGTGAGGTGCAATACCTCTGTAGCAACCGAGCCCTCAGGGTGCTACAGTTCCAGTTATCTTCAGCCTAGGTGACGTATTGCGATACAGGGCCGTGATTTTGGCTATAAAAGGGTCCCCTAGACCCCTACCCCAAGCTTTTTAAGAGAATAATATATGGCGTGCCAGGAGACTCTATGGAATGCTTTCTCAGCATCCAACGAGAGTATCTAATTACAAATTTTTAACTGCATCTAGCCCAGGAAATACTTTGTGCCTAGAAGCAGTGTCTGCTAGTCAGCGGATTATCCCGGCTGTTAAGCAAGCTACAACACCTGTAGTTTGGACACTTAATTTTTTCAAAGGAAATGCTTCGGGACCACGGGATACTCAGTGAAGAGCATCAGGAGGCACCCCAAGGCATAGGGGCTGGGACTGGCGGTAGGACACCTTGCGGTGGACAGCCGAGCTCGATCCTTATAAAAGTTTTTTAACTGCAGCAGCTTTAGTGGACGCTACTGGAGCGGAAATTACGCGGCTGCTGGCATGAGACTTGCCCTCCAATAGATCCTTGTAAAAGGATTTAAAGTGTATTCAATCAAATTAGAGAGACAATTTAAATTAAAAAGCTTAGAGCTGCCTCCATCACAGGGGGGCTCGCTCGACCCACCAGCGGACAGGCACCAGTATTGGGAGAGGGGGGCTGGCCATCAGGGTCCACCGCGGCTCTGGCACAAATCCGGCGACACGGAGGTGGCACAGGCAGGAACGGACTGGCCATGTCGGCTTCTCACTTTTTGGATTTTAGAAGGGCATGACGTGCCTATATCTGTGTCTCCCCCTCCTTTTACTCCTCCACCTCTTTTCTTCTCGCATGACTATATGTACTTGTCACTTTTCCATGTGTTAGTTATGTCTTCTGAGCAGCTTGTCAGCTTTTGGACACCTTTAAAGGTGTTTTCTATGTGTTTCTATGTGTTTTTGTTTGCCTGCCATTGGTTTTAACGGTGTTCGAAGGTGTTCGACGAACAGTTCGACTAACGGTGTTCGAAGGTGTTCGACGAACAGTTCGACGAACAGTTCGGCGAACACACGGGTGTTTGACGAACCGAACTGAACTCGAACACTAAGGGGGTGGCTCAACACTAATCATATATGTATTCAAAGATGCGTTTCCGCAATGTTCTGTAGTACAACCTACGTATTGCAGTTTGCATTTTTCGCAAGGGATAATATATCACATGGGTACTACTACAATTTATGAAATTATTGATCAAATAATCTTTACTATCGCTAACAGAAAAACATTTTTTGTGTTGTACATGTATGGGCACAATCCACACACTCTTTGATCACATTTGTGTGATCCGTTAGTGAAAAGCCAATTTTTCATTGTTGCACCTGTTCCCATATTTGTATGGTCACTGGGAGAGCCACAGTTGCCAATAGTGATGCCTCGTTTATACACAAACTTGCAGCCTTTTTCCAAAATATTTTTTTTAATTTTGTCTGTATGTAAAATAGGTAAATTCCTTATAATATTTTTAATTTGGTAACAATTAGCATTATAACAAGTGGAAAAAATGACTGTTTGATCTCTCAGAGGATTATTATCACAACTTTTAGAATGAGACAAATGTTATGTTCGGGTTTTTAAATTGGCTACTTTTTTGGCTTTATTTAAAATTCGACTTGAATACCCTTGTTTTATAAAGCGTGAAATCTATTATAGAGCATTCATCTTTGTAATTGTCTTCTGAGGTGCAACATTGTATTCGCAGATTATAATCAGGTCTGCAAAAAATAAAATTTCAAGAGCTGTTTTGGTCATTCCACATATTCTTTATGTTTTTTGGTGCACTGAATCCGAAAATGACCTCTGTTTTGTCATAGGACATCATGTTTCCTGATTATTTAGGTAACTATATTAAATAAGGCAATACCGCAAAATAAATGAAAATAGACTTATAAAATTGATTTTGTATTACAAATTTTTCATGAAAATCATTTTTGAACGGAAATGAGCTCACTAACACTCACTAATATTGATTTATTTTCCCTGTGAGACTCCTCTTGGTACATTTACGCTTGTGAGTAGAATCTTGAATGTCTCTCTGAAGCATCCAACAGTAGTCTGCCATCATTGTAATGCTCTATTTTCCCTGGTATCTACTTTCCATCTCTTTAATGTCCAGGTAGAATTGTTCACCTTGCTCTTCACTCACAGCTCCCAAATTTCAGGAAAGTAGTCAAGGTGGGAATGGAGGAAATGCACTTTCAAACTCATCAGGCAACCTAAAGCTTGAAATGCTTTCTGCATTCGTCTGACAATCTTTTTGTGGTCAGGATCTTTTTTTATTGTCTAAAAATTTCTCTGCGACCTTTTTAAATGCAATCCACCCTTCTTTTTGAGGATCTATCACGGTATTGACAAACTCTTTATCAGCTATAAGCCTTCTAATGTCTGGTCTGACGAACACACCTTCCTTCAATTTTGCCTCCGAGAGGCTTGGAAACTTGGTGACCAAGTATTTGAAGCATTCCTCATCTCTTGGAAGTGATTTTATGAATTGCTTCATCAAGCCCAATTTTATATCAAGAGGTGGTAGAAGAACTTTATAGGGAGGTACCAAAGTTTCTCGGAGGACATTTTATTCACCAATTGTGAGCACCCTTGGCTGCCAACTCTTCTTGGTCCAGTGATTTTGTTGGTCTCGACTGTCCCACAGACACAGAAAACGAGGGTATTTGGTATACCCAACTTGTTGCCTGAGCTGCATGCATAAGACCTTGAAATCCCCACACACTTGCCAACCGTGGTCTCCTTATTTAAGTTTACGAAGAACCAGTTCCAAGTTCTCGTAGGTTTCCTTCAAGTGTATGGACTGACCTTTAGGGATGGAAGCGGAAAAACCACCGTTGTGGAGTAAGACTATGTACACACGTTCAGGATTTGATTGCAGAAATTTCTGCAGCGTTTCTGCATCTCTCGGTACGAAAAATGCTGTGGAAAAAATACGCGTTTTGATGCATTTTTGATGCGTTTTTAGTGCGTTTTTTATGCATTTTTGTACATCAATGAATGCTTTTTGGAGCTAAATAAAGATATTTGAAAAAAGAAACGTGAGACATCGCTTCAACCCTTGGATTACCGTCAGACCTGGGGTGAGTATATTGGTTTAGTTAAAGAATGTGTCTGTTGTATTTCAAATAAAGTGTTTACTCTGTGCCTGTGTGTTTATTTAACTCTTTACTTTACTTTAATTAGCTTTCAGAAATGAACGGGTCTGATTGACACCTTGTCATCAGCAAACAAAAGGGCTAATTCCATATACCCAATCTTCATTAGCATTTCCATTCAAGTCATTTCTGGGGCAGCTGGGAGCTGCTATTTTTAGCCTAGGAAGGTGCCATGAGGCAAACATGTTCCCTGGCTATTAATAACAGCTCACAGCTATTTCATTAGCCGCTATGTCCTCACAAACAGCAACAAGCAGCGCTTTGGACGCAGCATATTTTTGCTGCATCCAAAACGCTGTGCTCTAATGCCGCATATAATGACACTTCAGTCAGTCAAAATCTGCAGCGGAGACTAGCGTGTCCACTACAAAAATTGACATGCTGCGGGTAAGTTTGGGTACGTGGCCACGGTCAGGAGCTGCTGCAGGTTTGAAGCTGCGTATTTATGCATCGTCAAACCCGCAGCGTCCAGATGTTTCTGTTATGAGCTGCAACATGAACTAAGGAAAGATGGGGGAAAGCTGTCCCTACAGTAAGACTAAGTTGAATCCCTACGATGTAGCGGGCTGCCTGTTCCTAGCGAACAGACCCGCCTTAGTCCTCGGCTAGTCTAAACAAAGACCTATAGCATAAAGGAAGGAGTCCCTAAAAGACCTAAGGACTGGGACAAAAATGGGACACCTCCTAAACAGAGAAGTTGTTGCAGAACACGAAAAGAAAAACTGACAAAAAGGTACTAGAGGTCCCAGAAGAACCAAGCGAACTGACAGAGAAAGGCACAGAAGCACCTGGCTAGAGAAACAGTCAAACACTGAAATCCTGCACAGCCAAAAGGGTGGAGCTGGAATATAAAGGCAGGTGGTCACGTGATCGCAAAGCACAAGATGGAAAAAAACAAAAAGGAGGGTTCTAACAGTTACAGCATAGTGGATAGGATTTCTAGAAATCCCATGTCCACTATGCGTGCATCTGTGGCTGCGGATCACCTGCGGACACTGACTGCAGCATGTCTTTCAGGACCGCAGCATGTCAAATTCTCATGCAGAGTCGCTAGTCTCCGCAACAGAAATTTGACCACTAGACTGTATTGAATGCGGTAAATCACATGGTTCAGTGAACACATGTGGATTTACCTACGTTCAATAGAACGCAGCGTTTTGGACGCAGCAAAAATATGCTGCATCCAAAGCGCTGCGACGTCCGGATCATGGGCACATAGCCTAAATATTTTTTTTTTTAATAATGGTGTGGGTTCCCGCGTCATTTTTATGTCCAGCAGAGGGAAAGCTGACTGCTGGAAGCTGATATTAGTAGCGGGAGAAGGGGTCATTAGCTAAAAATGTTCCCTGGCTATTAATAACAGCTCACAGCTGTTTGCTTAGCCTTTACTGGCTAGATTACAGGGGGACCCCAGAAAAAAATTGATGTAGGGTCCCCGTATAAAATCAAATTAGAAAAGGCTGCAGGCTGATATTAATAGCCAGGAAAGGGGCCATGGATACTAGCCCCCTCTGCGGCTAATAATATCTTCCCTCAGCAGTCCCAGAAATGGCACATCCATAAGATGCGCCAAATCTGGCACTTAGCCTCTGCTCTTCCCACTGCCGTATAGCGGTGGTGAGTAGGGTAATGGGGTTGCGGTTCACGTCATCCTTGTATTGGCAGCTGACATGAAGCCCAGGTTAATAATGGAGAGGTGTCTATAAGACGCCCCCTGTAACAATTATAATGGATAACACAGGAGTCTTTTTGCATGGAGTAAAGACACAACAGAACACAGTTTATAGGTGAAAAAGTCTATATTATAAACACATGGTGATTCAACACTAGTGCAGAGGAAAACTCAAAGTCCAGAAACACTCAGTGAAGATACTGAATGAAAACTTAACAATAGTCTGTTGGAAACCTCAGGGAAAAATGCAAGCAGTGGAGCAGTCTATAAAGCGCAGTTTACACTTGAAGATGCTTGCAACAAGAAAGTCTCTGTTAAGTCCAAACACGGATATACAGCTCTGGCAAAAATTAAGAGACCACTGCACAGTTTTCTAAAAATCACCATGTGTACATGTCTGACAGCCATTCCATTGCAGTGTCAGTTGAATTCCAACCAAAGTCCACCTCATTCTACTTAATGTGCTTCTGATTAGATGATCACCTGAACCAAATCTTATGTAATGAAGGAAAGTATAAAAAACACTGCTGTGGTCTTCACAATCCTCTTGCAATAGGACAATCTGGATAGCAAAACAAGTGCTAGGAATAGCTCAAAAGTAATTTGAATGAAAAAATAACTTTTAACCATGCCAAATGAATTGAAAAGAAAAGTCTTGAGTGAGGAAAAGAAGGGCTCAATTCTGGCTTTACTAGCAGAGGGATACAGTGAGCGTCATGTTGCCTCTATCCTTAAAATTTCGAAGACGGCAGTCCATTACGACAAGGTCAAGCAGCAGACATTGGGGACAACAAAGCTACAGACCGGCAGAGGGCGAAAGTGACTCTCCACTGACCGGGATGACCGTCATCTTATTCGAATGTCATTCAGCAACCGCAGGATGACATCAAGTGACCTACAAAAGGAATGGCAAATGGCAGCTGGGGTGAGTGCATGGCAAGAACAGTTCGTAGCAGGCTCCTAGAGGCAGGCCTCAAGTCATGTAAAGCTAGAAAAAAGCCTTTCATCAATGAGAAGCAAAGTAGAGCCAGGTTGAACTTTGCCAAAGACCATAAGGATTGGACCATAGAGGAGTAAGGTAATCTTCTCTGATGAGTCTAATTTTCAGCTTTGCCCAACACCTGGTCATCTAATGGTTAGACAGAGACCTGGAGAAACATACAAGCCTCAGTGTCTTGCACCCACTGTAAAATTTGGTGGATGATCGGTGATGATCTGGGGATGCTTCAGCAAGGCTGGAATTGCGAAGGACGTATGAATCAAGCCGTATACAAGCTTATCCTTGAAAAACACTTGCTTCCTTCTGCTCAGGCAATGTTCCCCAACTCTGAGGACTGTTTTTTCCAGTAGGACAATGCACCATGCCACACAGCTAGGTCAATCAATGTGTGGATGAAGGAGCATCACATCAAGAACCTGTCATGGCCAGGCCAATCTCCAGACCTGAACCCCATTGATAATCTCTGGAATGTAATCAAGAGGAAGATGGATAGTCACAAGCCATCAAACAAAGAAGTACTACTTAAATTTTTGTGCCAGGAGTGCCATAAGGTCACCCAAAAGCAGTGTGAAAGACTGGTGGAAAGCATGCCAAGACGCATGAAAGCTGTGGTTAAAAATCATGGTTATTCCACCAAATATTGATTTCTGAACTCTTCCTGAGTTAAAACATGAGTATTGTTGTTTCTAAATGAATAAGAACTTGTTTTCTTTGCATTATTTGAGGTCTGAAAGCACTGTTTCTTTTTTATTATTTTGACGATTTCTCATCTGCTACAAATAAATACAACATTTTTAGCTTTGAATTTCGGAGACATGTTGTCAGTAGTTTATAGAATAAAACAACAATGTACATGTCGCAGAGAGCTTCAATCAGCAAGATAACTTGTGATTCAAGCTAGGTCTTTCATACAGTTTTCTTAATTCTTCCCACATTCCTTTAGCTGTTTCTTCATTTCTTATATGTATTAATTGAGCATAATCCACTAATAAGCTAATGGTGGCTCTCGCTTGTCTATTCTTCTTATCCCACGTCTGATTATCTTGATCTGGTCTTTCTGTAACAATTACTTCCCATAAATCATCCTTAGATAACAACATCTCTACTTTGAATTTCCATAACTGATAATTTTCACTATTCAGTTTAGCTACTGTGAATTTCAGTTCTGTGTTACTCATCATCTTTATATAGTCTTACTTGTTTAGAGAGTTGTACTGAAGATATTCTCCTGTTTTTCCTTGCTGATAGTTCCTGTATGTCCTGCCTGTGTTGAATTCTCTGTAATTATATCCAGCTCCTGGGATCATGAATTCCTCTGTCACTCTGTATCTGGATTTATTTCCTTCTGTTTACAGAGCTTATCTGTGTGCTCCGTTATCTGGAGTTATAAACCAGGATCCTCTTGTAGTGCGGGCTTGTAGTGTCTGGGCTTTAGTGTCTGGGTTCCGGCCTGGGCCCATAACCTGTCGCAGAGTGCATCTTCTTACAGTCACCACTGTACTTACAAGAGCTTCAATCAGCAAGATATCTTGAGCAAACAGTGTTTACTTCATACTGGTTAAACATGAGATACAATTCAGTGTCACACAGTCCGTGTGCTGCTTACATAACACATTCAGGAAAGAAAAGAAAACACAGGAAGTAAAAACAACCAACAATTGAGAGCTTTCCTCCCCCATTACAGCAAGCATATAACTTTGCACACTATCGCCATCTGCTGTCTGGTTAGTATAAAGTCCTCCTTTCACTTATAATAAGTCCTAATCTGTTGCATATGCCCACATACATTTTACTCAAAAATATACCTATAAAGAGAAAAATCAGAGAAAATGAAAATTTTGCAATGGTCTCTTAATTTTTGCCAGAGTTATATATATAAGCAAGTCCATATAACATATTAAATCATCCAGGGAGGCCTGGGTAGGAAGTCTCAGATAGTCCAGAACAGTCCCGTGCTCTGCATCTACTTAATAGTAGGAAGAGACAGAGCAGCAACCAGCTTACGTGTTTAGCAATTGCAGGTGAGGGCAAAGACTCAGAGGGAGCAGCACGAGGAGCCAGAAGCAGAAGGAATGCCGGTAACAGGTGTAAACAGCAGAATCTCTGAGAGCAGAAAACAGGAGATTCACACAGGTTTTCAGGAGCAGGCAGAAAACCAGGAAGCCACCAGGATGAAGAACAGGACTCAGGCAGAATATTCTAGCACTGACTGGAGGCTGGGGTGGAGTTATAAAGGCAGGAAGACAAAGGGCACATGAGACAAAAGATGCCATCTTGAAAGAGGGCAGGAATGTCCAAAAGGTAATCAAAAAATATTTAGAACCCACGCAAACGTGGGGAGAACATACAAACTCCTTGCAGAGGTTGTCCTTGGTGGGATTTGAACCCAGGACCCCAGTGCTGCAAATGAAACAAACGGTCAGGCGAATTAATACACTTCCACAAAGCCATAACGCTAATTTGGGGAAACACAGTTGATGAATGAAATTCCAATGCAAGTTTCTTGAAAGCATAAGGACCTTTCATTTTGTTACTAACCACCTGACTGCCACCAGTCAATCACGCAGTTCCTATTGATTTTAACGGGGAAAGAAAATAAGCTGCCTACTGATGATTCACACCAGAGTTTGCAGAAGAACCTATAGGTTTGTGGCAAGTCCAGACATTTAGGATTTTTTACAATATTTTTTTCGATACCAAAACACATGGAAATTATATGAAAATAGTCAAACAGCTTTTTAGTTGCAGACCTGTGATATGAACAACATGTCTAGGATGACAGCTGGTAGCGAACAGAAAACAATTTCCTTCAGTAGTGTTTCTATATAAACGGCATTTAACATCTTCATTGATGCTATCCCCATACATGTACACATCTAAAAAACAGATTTTAACTCGATCAGAATTATAGGTAAATCTAACATATTATTATTGATGTAATCAATGAATTTAGATACGGACGCTTCACAATCATGCCAAATGATGAGAAAATCATCTATGAGGCGTCCGTACCAATGGATAGATGATAGAAAAGGATTTGACACATTATATAGTAGCCTCTCATCAAGCCATAGGCCCAGGTGTTCTGAACCAATACCAGAAACTATCGGTCTAAAGGAGGTGGAAATTTCTGTTTGTGTGCCTCTGGTAATGCATGAATTAGTGGAGTCCGTGGATATTTGGGATTAAAGAACTCGGCTTGTTTTGTGTTAACTACTTTTAAATCAATGCATTATTTCAAAAGTTATGTTAGTTTTTCTTTAATTTGTGACATTGGATCATTGGTTAATTTGCAATATTTGTCATAATCTTGCAGCATGTTAAGGATTTCGCTTTCATATAGACTTCTATCTAGAATAACTATAGAACCATCTGTATCTGAGTGTTAAATGACAATTTTTGGATTGCTTTGTGAATTTTTAGTTCTATTCGCTCTTGTTGAGTAAGATTGGAATTATAGATTTTCTGTTTATTATGAAGTGCCCTTAGTTCATCCTCCACTATATATTGGAAATCCTCCATCACTGAGCAGCGTATGTGAACAGGATAAAACTCAGGATTGGGTACTTTGTTGGAAAAGTTTTTGTCCTGAAAACATACAGTGGGGAAAAAAGTATTTAGTCAGTCACCAATTGTGCAAGTTCTCCCACTTAAAAAGATGAGAGAGGCCTTTAATTGACATCTTAGGTAGACCTCAACTATGAGAGACAAAATGAGAAAACAAAATCCTGAAAATCACATTGTCTGATTTGGAAAGAATTTTTTTTCAAATTTTGGTGGAAAATAAGTATTTGGTCAATTACAAAAGTTCATCTCAATACTTTGTTATATATCCTTTGTTGGTAATGACAAAGGTCAAACGTTTTCTGTAAGTCTTCACAAGGTTGGCACACACTGTTGCTGGTATGTTGGCCCATTCCTCCATGCAGATTTCTAGAGCAGTGATGTTTTGGGGCTGTCGCTGGGCAAAACGGACTTTCAACTCCCTCCAAAGGTTTTCTATAGGGTTTAGATCTGGAGACTGGCTAGGCCACTCCAGGACCTTGAAATGCTTCTTACGAAGCCACTCCTTCGTTGCCCTAGTGGTGTGCTTGGGATCATTGTCATGCTGAAAGACCCAGCCATGTTTCATCTTCAATGGCCCCATTCATTCTTTCTTGTACACGGATCAGTCGTCCTGGGCCCTTGGCAGAGAAACAGCCCCAAAGCATGATGTTGCCACCCCCATGCTTCACAGTAGGTATGGTGTTCTTTGGATGCAACTCAGCATTCTTTCTCCTCCGAATACGACGAGTTGTGTTTCTACCAAACAGTTCTACTTTGGTTTCATCTGACCATATGACATTCTCCCAATCCTCTTCTGAATCATCCAAATGCTCTCTGAAAATCTTCAAATGGGCCCGGACATGTAATGGCTTAAGCAGGGAGACACGTCTAGCACTGCAGCATATGAGTCCCTGGCGGCGTAGTGTGTTACTGATGGTAGCCTGTGTAACGGTTATAGCTCTTTGCAGGTCATACACTAGGTCCCTCGTGTGGGTCTGGGATTTTTGCTCACCGTTCTTGAGATCATTTTGAGATCTTGTGTGCAGCCCCAGATCGAGGGAGATTGTCAGTGGTCTTGTATGTCTTCCATTTTCTAATTATTGCTACCACAGTTGATTTTCTCACACCAAGCTGCTTGCCTATTGCAGATTCAGTCTTCCCAGCCTGGTGCAGGGCTAAAATTTTGTTTCTGGTGTCCTTCGACAGCTCTTTGGTCTTCACCATAGTGGAGTTTGGAGTGTGACTGTTTGAGGTTTCGGACAGGTGTCTTTTATACTTAAGTTCAAACAGGTGGCAGTACTGCAGGTAATGAGTGGAGGACAGAGGAGCTTCTTAAAGAAGAAGTTACAGGTCTGTGAGAGCCAGAAATCTTGCTTGTTTCTAATTGACCAAATACTTATTTTCCTCCAAAATTTGAAAAAAAATTCTTTTCAAATCAGACAATGTGATTTTCAGGATTTGTATTCTCATTTTGTCTCTCATAGTTGAGGTCTACCTATCATGTCAATTACAGGCCTTTCTCATCTTTTTAAGTGGGAGAACTAGCACAATTTTGAGGCTGACTAAATACTTTTTTTACCCACTGTAGCTGTTTGGGTCCTGTTTCAGATAGAGATTGTAAGTTCAACGTCATCTGTTCCATCATGTTAGAATACTCATTGTTATATGAGGGTTTATTTATCATGGTATTCTCAGAATTTTCATCTTGTATAAAATGTTTTTTATGGTTAAGCATCTTATGAACCTATTTACATCCATTATAGTGGGGAGTAGATTGAATTGTTTAGTTGGCACAAACTTTAAACCCTTTTTCAATTCTTCAATTTTTGACTGATTCAAAATAGTTGCGGACAAGTAAACAACAGTTAAATCCTCATTTGTTATTTCCTCTGCCGAGTTGAGTAATTGTGCATTCGTTTTTCAGTGTTTCCTTCCTGCTCTTTTTGTTTTTTTAGGTAATGCTGTGTTTTTGGAGGAATAAAATTTGCCCTGTTTTTTGATTTAACATTGTTAATATTAATAGAGTATACTACATAGTATACATAGTAGGGAGGTTCCTCCTCCCTACCAGGGACTTGCAGTGATGTAGAATTGTAGTTCTAAAGATGACTCATTCATGGAAACGAGACTTCCTGTTTCTACATAGAGCTTAGAACAATTCAGCTAGTCTGTTTTTCATCATGTGATGACATAGACCTAATGGAAAAGAAAAGAATTAACTGGGTAGAAAGGCAAAATGAGCAACTGTTAATACACAGTGCCATCTGATATGTTGACTGCAATATGTTAAACAAAATAACTTTGATGGGAGTGCTATTTTAACCTCTTCACTCCCCAAGCCTGTTTTCACCTTCATGATCAGGCCAAATTTTACAATTCTGACCAGTGTCACTTTATGGGTACAGTGTTGCTCACCATTATTGGCACCCCTTAATTTTTTTCATTGACTGTACAATATCTTCAGAAATAAATGGAAATGTACCAAAGTTATATATAGACTTTTTAATTAGTGGTCCAAAGCAATACAACAATAAAACATTGGTTTTCAACTTCTATGTGGCAATTTCAAAGAAGAAACAGAATAGACAGCATGTGCAGCAATAAAAGCACCCCTAATTTATACTTGGTTGCACTCTCTTTGGCATTGATGACAGCCTCCAAATGTTTCTTGTTGCCATCTATAAGCTTCTTGCACTTCTCAGCTGGAATTTTCTCCCACTCTTCCTTTGCAGTTTGTTCAAGCTCTTGAATGTTTGCTGGGTTCTTTTTCCCCATGGCAGATTTCAGCTCATCCTAAAGATTTTCAATGGAATTGATGTCAGGGCTCATTGCTGGCCAATTTAAAACAGTCCATTTTTTATATTTCAACCATTCCTGTGTACTTTTGGATGTGTTCTTTGGGTCATTGTCTTACTGGAGGACCCCCGATCTTCGACTCAAACCAAGTTTTCTTACACTGGATAGGACATTTCGCTATAAAATCTCTTGATAATTCTCTGATTTCATGATTACTGTGATATGGTCAAGGCCTCCAGTACCAGATGCAGCAAAGCAACCCCACAGCATTATGGATCCTCCACCATGCTTCACTGTTGGTAAGGTGTTTTTTCCTTATAAGCTTCATTGCACCATCTGTAAACAAATTGTTGCTTCGCATTGCCAAAAAGCTCTATTTTTGTATTGTCAGTCCACAGAACATTTTCCCAGAAGGATTGTGGTTTGTCAAGGTACTCTTTGGCAAAGATCAGTCATTCCTTTTTATGTCTTTTCTTCAGCAATGGTTTCTTCCTTGGCTTCCACCCATAAAGCTCTGCGTGAGGCATATGGTACTTGTTGAAACCATGACCCTAGACTGCTCCAGGTTGGCCTTCAGGTCTTTGGATGCTTGACGTGGTGTTTTTTTTCCATCATTCTCACCAACCTTCGAAAACATCTCTTGTCAATTTTCCTCTTTGGAGATGGCCTAAATTAAATGGGAATGGTTGGTGGTATCAACTTCCTGTTTGTGGCACATTAGTATATGGGAGGGGGAAAACTTTTCCAGATGGGTGGTGACCATGGCGGCCATTTTGAAGTCAGCCATTTTAGATACAACTTTATTTTTTTCAATGGGAAGAGGGTCATGTGACACATCAAACCTATTGAGAATTTCATAGGAAAAACAATGGTGTGCTTGGTTTTAACGTAACTTTATTCTTTCATGAGTTTTTTACAAGTTTACGACCACTTATAAAATGTGTTCAAAGTGCTGCCCATTGTGTTGGATTGTCAATGCAACCCTCTTCTCCCACTCTTGACACACTGATAGCAACACCGCAGAAGAAATGACTATTCTAACTGCAAACGTCTTGTTTTTATTGCAATATCTACATAGGTGTATACAGGCCCATTTCCAACAACCACCACTCCAGTATTTTAATGGTACATTGTGGTTGCTAACTGTGTAAGAAGGCTAAAGGATATTTAGAAAACCCTAGAAAACCCTAGAAAACCCTTGCACAAGTATGTTAGCCCAGCTGAAAACGGTTTGGCTGATTTGAGAAGCTATAAAATTGTCTTTCCTTTGAGCTAGTTGAGAATCTGGAGTATTACATGTGTTTGTTCTATGAAACTCTCAAAATGGCCAGAAAAAGAGAACTTTCATGTGAAACTCGACAGTCTAATCTTGTTCTTAGAAATGAAGGCTATTCCATGCGAGAAGTTGCCAAGAAACTGAAGATTTCCTACAACGGTGTGTACTACTCCCTTCAGAGGAGAGCACAAACAGGCTCTAACCAGAGTAGAAAGAGAAGTGGGAGGCCCTGCTGCACAACTGAGCAACAAGACAAGTACATAAGAGTTTCTAGTTTGTGGCACAAGTATAAGTATACAAGTATAAATGGCCCACCCTGTACTGCATTGGTCGGGAAGTCCTTCCCGACGATGACATATATATTTTGCAAAAGTCGGGAAGGGGTTAATCAAGTGAAACAGTTTTTTTGTATAGAGCAGTAGAGTAGAAAGAGAAGTGGGAGGCCCCACTGCACAACTGAGCAACAAGACAGGTACATTAGAGTTTCTAGTTTGGGAAATCGACGCCTCACAGTTCCTCTACTGGCAGCTTCATTATATAGTACACGCAAAACGCCAGTGTCAACGTCTACAGTGAAGAGGCGACTCCGGGATGCTGGCCTTCAGGGCAAAGTGGCAAAGAAAAAGACATATCTGAGACTGGCTAATAAAATGAAAAGACTAATATGGGCAAAAGAACACAGACATTGGACAGAGGAAGATTGGAAAAAAGTTTTATGGACAGACGAATCAAAGTTTGAGTTGTTTGGATCACACAGGAGAACATTTGTGAGAGGCAGAGCAACTGAAAAGATGCTGGAAGAGTGCCTGACGCCATCTGTCAAGTATGGTAATGTGATGGTCTGGGGTTGCTTTGGTGCTGGTAAAGTGGGAGTTTTGTACAAGGTAAATGGAATTTTTAATAAGGAAGTCTATCACTCCATTTTGCAACGCCATGCCATACCCTGTGGACAGCGCTTGATTGGAGCCAATTTCATCCTACAACAGGACAATGACCCAAAGCACACCTCCAAATTATGCATGAACTATTTAGGGAAGAAGCAGGCAGCTGGTATTCTCTCTGTAATGGAGTGGCCAGCCCAGTCACCAGATCTCAACCCTATTGAGCTGTTGTGGGAGCAGCTTGACCGTATGGTACGCAAAAAGTGCCCATCAAGCCAATCCAACTTGCGGGATGGGCTTCAGGAAGCATGGGGTGAAATTTCTCAAGATTACCTCAGCAAATTAACAGCTAGAATGCCAAAGGTCTGCAATGCTGGAATTGTTGCAAAGGGAGGATTCTTTGACGAAAGCAAAGTTTGAAGGAGAAAATTATTCTTTCAAATAAAAATCATTATTTTTAACCTTGTCAATGTCTGGACTATATTTTCTAATCATTTTGCAACTCATTTGATAAATAAAAGTATGAGTTTTCATGGAAAACACAAAACTGTCTGGGTGACCCCAAACTTTTGAACGGTAGTGTACGTCATGGCGATTGCCGGTGCACAGGAAGAAAGCCCCTCTACCCTTGAATCAGAGACCCCGCAACGTCATCACAGGGCCAAATCGTTGCCATGGTGACCCAATGTTGTCAAGACGACATCCGGACACCAGAGCTAGCAAAGTTCCTAGATCATGCACAGTGCATGATCTAACAAATTTGCCTGTCAGTGCAACGCTGGCAGTTTGCATGGCATAGGAATGCTCCTGTATTCCTATTCTATAGAAGCAATCAGACTGCAAAAAATGAAAGTCCCATAGTGGGACAAAATGAAAAAGTAAAAAAAAAAGATGAAAAAAAAAATTGTAAAAATGTTTTTTTTTAAAAAATCGCAACATAATAAAAAATATTTAGATTGTACCCATAAATAAATATTTTTATGAAAAAAAAAAGTACACATATTTGGTATCACCACGTCCGTAATGACCTGCCCTATAAACCTGTCCCACTATTTAACCCCTTCAGTGAATACTGTAAAAAAATTTATAAAAAAACAAGGCAAAAAATGATGCTTTATCATGATACCGCTGAACAAAAAGTGGAATGAAGCGCGATAAAAAAGATGAATGGAAATAAAAATGTTACCACTTGTACCATTCAAGAAGTTATCTTATTGACACCACAGGTTGGTCAGAGAATTTTATATCATATGACAGTGAAGAAAAAAATAATTACATTTTTACCACTAAAATTTTATTTTAGCCACAGATTTTACATTATCACACTGGGAAATGGGTAAAAATGGCACCAAAATTTGTTCCACAATTTCTGGTGAATGTAGAAATACCCCATATGTGGCTGTTCAGTTCTGTTTAGCCACACGGTGAGACTCTTGAGGGACAGAGCGCTATTTGTCTCCTGGAACACAGATTTTTCTAGAATAGTTTGCAGACTCCATATACTGAGCCCCTAAGAGCTAGAAGAGCAGAATTCCCCCTCAAGTGACCCCATTTTGGAAATTATACCCCTTTGGAAAGTTATCTACAGGTATAGTGACGATTTAGACTCCATGGGTGTTTTCCAGAAACAAGCAGCAGCGGATGTTGCTGATTGAAAAATGCAAACTGCCATTGTAGTGACCAGTACGTTGTAGCGACCAGTATGTTGTAGTGCCCAGCTCATGCTTCTGGAGACATGCACCCGAAAATTAGGTGGGCTCTCATCGCTACAGAAATGCCAAACATATGGACGCTAACTGCGGTTTAGGCACACTGAGGCTCAGAAGGGAGGGTGGCATTTGGATTTGGAAGCACAGAATTTGCTGAATTTCTTCTGGAGGGCGAGGAGCCATTTTTCTTTTCCAGAGCCTTTGTGCCACCAGTGATGTGGAAACCCCCTATATTTCTGATAACAGATGATGGACCTGAGTGGGGCCTTTTGTTGTGGATTGAGTTGAAGCTTTTAGTGAGAACATTTTACCTAACATTTTGGATCTCATTTACACATATATCCTTCGCTCTACGCTGAGTACTTACATTGCGTTTTCCACCTAAATCTTCGAGTGACTGAATTAGATGAAACCCCCGAGGAATTCATTCACTATAATGAGGCAGCAGAGTTACTCTGGGCTCCATCTGGTCTCTGTTCTGCCGTTTACTTTTTATTTTTTATTTTTTTCAGGGGTGCACAAAACTGTGGCCTACGGCACTTTTATGCTACTTTTCATGGTGTCTGCCCATAATTTGAGCTGTTTTGGCAGCTTTTGGCCAGCTTTGAAGGTGTTGTGTATGTTTTTGGTTTTGCCTCCCATTGAATCCAATGGGATGCGGTATGTTCGACGAACTGTTTTGTGAACTATTCGGCAAACATCGGGAAGTTTGCGGAGCTGAAATGAACCGAACAATAAAAGGTTCACTCATCTCTAACCTTAAGTACTAGAAGAGCAGTATCCCCCCTCAACTGACCCACTTTGGAAATTATACCGCTTTGGGAATTTATCTACAGGTGTGGTGAGGATTTTTAACTACATGGGTGTTTTCCAGAAACAAGCAGCAGTAGATGTTGCTGAGTGAAAAATGAAAACTGCCGTTGTAATGACCAGTACATTGTAGTGACCAGTAAATAATGCCCAGCTCATGCTTCTGGAGACATGCACCCGTAAATTAGGCGGGCTCTCATCGCTACAGAAATGCCAAACATGTGGACGCTAACTTTGGTTTAGGCACACTGTGAGGCTCAGAATACAGGGGGAATTTGGATTTGGGAGCACAGAATTTGCTAAATTTCTTTGGGGGGGGAAAGGGCCATTTCACTTTTCCAGAATTTTTGTGCTACCAGTAACATGGAAGTCCGCTATATTTCCGTTAATAGATGATGAACCTGAGTGGGGACTTGTTTTTTTTGTGGATTGAGTCAAAGCTTTTATTGTGATCCAAAATGTTATGTAAATGTGTCACCCCAGGCATGGATGCCACAAATATTAAAGGCTGTGTCTGAGAGCAGGAGGGAGGTTCCCTGGTCAGGGACCATTAGCATGCAGCACCTCCTGTCCCAGGCCAGTAGGGGGAGCAGGCTGCCCCTGTAAAAGCTGGAACTGAGGGCAGGGTTAGAGAGACCAGGACCCACTTCTGAAGCATCCAGAGGGGTTCCCAGAGGAAAGGGACAGGTCCGCAGCAGCTGAGGAGTCCAGGAGGCAGAGGAGGAACAGCAAGCCAGGGACAGAGGCGATGAGAGCCGGTCCTGGCTGAGAGAGAACTACACAACCGGACACTGGGGTCCGAGGCTGTCAGGGTTGCAAGCCCGGCTGCAGATAACCAACCCGTGAGGGATTTCAGGTCCCTTGGCCTGAGAAGCCTGGAGGCTCCGCCACACAGAGGGACCGGTACAGCACGGAGAAGCAACAGGTACCTAAGGCCCGAGTCGCAAGCCATACAGGCGTAGTACACGGCCAGCTCAGAGACGTGGGCTATCACACCACGAAAAGGGGGATAGTCAGCAAGGGCAGAGAGAGAACGGTAGGCCTACCCACTCACCCTGACCAGTGGGGCTCGCCCGAATGCTCTCAGACACCCAGGCCCATTCCTACCCTGTACTCCTGTTGGGTCATTAGTACTAACTACAATAAAGACCCTGGACTGTTTGAAGCAGACTCTGAACCCTTATTATTGCAGCCTGCACCATCACCCCCAGCATCCTATTACACTGCCCTGAGGCTACACTCTTCCCGTGGGGAGTTATCCTATCCCTGTGCTGCATACCAACATCAGCCTCAGCGGTCTGCCTTGCAGCAGCGGTCATCCCTGACCGCAATCCACGGGTGGCGTAGTCGGACATCCAAAATCCTACAAACAGACTGCCACAGCATTTGGTCTGACCACCCTGAGCCACGGGATCGGGTTGCCACTACTACCCCCAACATTGCACTGAAGCCCGGTTCCGAGTGCCCCACGGCCCAGGAGGCGAGTCAGCTTTGGCGTAGTCGGCAGGATTGCGACCAACCCGCCACAAACGGGTATTGCGCACCTGAAAAAGACTGTACACGTACCTCAAAAGGAAGTTTCCCACCATTAGGAGCCATTTCCCGCCATCTTCTGTCGTCTCCCGCCATCTTCAGCCGTTTTCCCGCCATCGGACGTCATCTTCAGGATGCCGCGTGGGAAGAAGAGGGGTGTGGACGTCCAAACCGCGTGAGACCTGAAGCCCCGCCCTACGCACCGACGCTGCGCAAGGTCCTGGAAGGAGGGAGAGCGATGCTGACGTCACCAGGACGTGACGCAAGGTCCTTGCCCGGAGCAGCACCAGCGGAGCCGCGGCCTACAGAAGAGGATCGTCGGAAGGTAGGCCACAGTTAACTAGGGGTGAGGAAGATGACGGACGCGGAGGGACCTTCTACCACCAGCGTGGCTGCAGCAGCGGTGATGCCGTTCTCCATGCCCTACATCCCTGGAGCAGCCTGGCTGCCCCAATACTCAGGGGAATCCCATACCTTAACCTACTTTAAGGAAAGACTGCACAGTTTATTTAAAGTTTATCCCCTCACAGAAGAACAGAAAGTGAGCATTCTGACGGGGCAGCTAACCGGTGCAGCCCAGCGGGAAGTGAAATCATGGTTAGATGAGGAGAAAAGGACTGTAAAGGACATTCTGACCCGGCTGCGGAGTACCTTTGATACCCGTACCTCAGCAGAAATCAAAATGCGGTTCTATGGCTGTAAGCAGCAAGCCCAAGATAGTGTCAGAGACTATGCCTTGAACCTGCAAAAAGCTCTGGGAGCAATTAAACAAGCTGACCCTGGCAGCGTGCAGGACACCGATAAACTGTTGACTGACCAGTTCATAGAAGGTCTGCTGTCCAGCGCCCACAGAACCCAGCTGCGCCTCATGGCCCTACAGAACCCCGATTTGACTTTTGCGCAGTTCAAGGATAGGGCCATCCGGGTGCTCCGAGAACCCGCACCAAGTGGCGCTGTAGTTCCCCAGCGCCCTGCCATCACTTACCACCAGGAGGCAGCGCCCTACCTTGTGGGGGCTGATGCACAGGCCCTAAATCCATCCCAGCCTGCAAACTTGCACCATCAGGTCCAAGAGCTAACCAAGAGTGTGGCTGCATTGACCAGGACTGTACAGTCGTTGCAGGTGGAACCGTCAAGACCAATCAAGCTGGCTTCCAGTCCGGAGGATGTCCCGTGGCATCGACAGAGGAGGATCCCGTCGTTCAGAGGGAGGCCCGCCGACCGTTACACTGAGGATGGACAGCCGATTTGCCGCCGTTGCAGCCAGCCAGGACACATAGCCAGGTACTGTACTTTAAATGGGTCCGACCTGGGGCAGAGGGCCAACCCCCAGGCATAAGATCATCAGGCCCATCTAATTGGCGTGATAAGTACGTGGGGGGACGCCCGGTCTTACCCGTAGTGCTGGACGGTATCCCCATGAGTGCACTACTGGACACCGGGTCTCAAGTGACTACCATCCCCTACGTACTTTTCAAGCGGTACTGGAGTGACGCGGATATAACCCGTTATCCAGACAGTGACTGGAGCATCATTGCCAGCAATGGCCAGCCCGTGCCGCAGGTGGGGTTCAGAGAGATGACCATCAAGATTGGTAAGGTTGAACTGCCGGCACAGGGAGTGATCATTGTGGACATTGACCGTCGTGAAAGTCACCCTAAAATAACCTTGGGTACTAATGTGATTGAAAACTGTCTTTCAGAAGTAATTGTGATTTTGCTGCAGGTGGCGATGAATGCGAGCTCCAGCCAACAGAGGGTCCTCCAGAAAGAGATAAGAACCCTGATGAGATGGCAACAGGTAGAACTGTCTGGTGGTGAGATCGGTAGCGTGAGGATGAGCGACCCGTTCCCCATTGCCATGCCTCCCAAAAGTGAAATGATGATCTGGTGTCGGACTGCAATTGGGTTAAGAGGGAGAGACTACCAAGCCATGGTAGAACCCGTGTACTCAGACAGCAGGCCCACCATTTTGACAGCCAGGGGGGTGGTTGATGTCCGCCATGGAAGGGTGCCCGTCCGGATCTTAAACATCGGGGAATGGGAAGTACACTTGCCTCGGTAAGCTACACTAGCCAAATTGTTTGCCGTCGAACACAATGCTATCAGGGTCGTGGAACCCTTGCCTCCATCTCCCCCGGTGGAGGGTAATGGCTCCCAGAAACACAAGGAGGACTGGTGCCAGAAACTCCATGTGGGTGCTGACTCCACTCCCCTGCACCAAAAACAATGAGTCTACCGGGTGGTTTAGGAGTACGAGACAATTTTTAGTAAGCACCCGCTAGACTTCGGCCGAGTAAAGGGAGTAGAACACCACATCCCCACGGGGAGCCACCCACCAATAAAAGAGAGACACAGACCTGTACCCCCTGCACATTATCAGAACGCAAAGGGCATGCTGAGAGAAATGAAAGAAGCTGGGATCATTAGAGATAGCTGTAGCCCCTGGGCAGCCCCCTTGGTTCTGGTAAAAAAGAAAGACGGTACCATGAGAATGTGCGTGGACTATAGACAAATCAATCGTATCACCCATAAAGATGCGTACCCGTTACCTAGGATAGAGGAGTCTTTAGCTGCACTAAAATCAGCTAACTTCTTCTCTACTTTGGATCTTACTAGCGGGTACTGGCAGGTTCCTTGGCAGAGGCTGACAATGAGAAGACCGCCTTCACCACCCCGATGGGATTGAGCGAATTCAACTGTATGCCATTCGGGCTCTGCAACGCACCCGGGACCTTCCAGAGGCTGATGGAATGCTGTCTAGGGCACCCAAACTTTGAGACGGTCCTACTTTACCTGGACGACGTGATTATCTATTCGAAGACTTACGAGGACCATCTAAAGCACCTGGCCGAGGTGTTCGAATCCCTGGCACACTATGGCCTGAAGGTGAAACCCTCAAAGTGTCACCTGTTGAAACCGAAGGTCCAGTACCTAGGACACGTGGTGAGTGCAGAGGGAGTAGCCCCCGACCCCGACAAAGTTACGGCCATCAAGAGCTGGCCAAGCCCCTCTAACATCAAAGAAGTGAGGCAGTTCCTCGGGGTGGTAGGCTACTGTGGCGCCCCGAGGGCTCGGCCGCTACAGGGGTATTGCACCTCTGCCAGAGGTGTGGTATTCCACTCCCGGGTAAGGATGGAGTATGGACCAGGGCTCAGTTAGCTGCATACAGCACACACACCCCATTTCCGAGGGACAGCTCAACGGTGCTCCCACTAGACAGAAGTGCAGGCACGACCGACTATGTCCCTGTCTGGAGTGGGGAGGGGGGTGGAACACCCAGTGCTGTAGGGGCAGATAGGGGTTGGTTCCTGAGCGTAGGTAGGAGCCCATTGGTTGCTGGTCACCTGGGCTCATGTTTCTAGAGGGAGGTATAAAAGGTGGGCACCATCTTAGTTCTGGGTCAGTTCAAGCAGGAGGAGAAGAGAGAGGAGTTCGGCCGGAGAGGGCTGACAGGGAGCTGTGGCTCAGTCTGGGCCCAGCTCCATGAGGCAGGCCTGAGGAGAGGGCCAGGAACAGAAAGGAACAAGAACAGAAAGGAACAGAAACAGAAAGGAACAGCAAAGAAAGAGAGGAAGAAACAGAAGGGCTCAGGAACAAGAAGGTGGAAGGGACCCTAAGAACCCACGAGAATCCAGGGTGCAGGGTCAGGCAGATTAAGGGTACCGGATCCTAAGTTGGTGGAGGAGAAACAACCCTCAGCCAAAGACCGGAGGTCGTGATCATTTATTGGTGCGACACCTCATCAAACCTGCTAGGAAGGCACCATATAGGACAGCGGAGGACGGGGCCCACGTTTAACCGCACAAGTCCGCGGTAGCTGGACAAAAGTGGGTCACTGGTGAGGCAGGCAAGAGAAAGGACAAAAGCGGGTCTTGAGCCATACTCCTGAGCTGTCTGGGAGTTGACCGAGCCCCTCACCTGGTGGACGCAGCACGGCTCGGGCAGTCATTCCCTGCAGAAGTGACTTGGATATTAACCGTGAGTAAAGACCCTGGGCTGCAGTACGTTGTCTGTGTGCTTTTTCGCTCCTCCGGCATTACCGGTACTGGGACTCTCACCACCATCACTCCCACCATCCACTACACTGCCCTGGGGCCGCATTCTTCCCGTGGGGAGTCACACCATCCCAGCTGCACACATCATCGGCCCCAGCGGTCTGCCCTGCAGCGGCGGTTCCTAATGACCGCAATCCACGGGTGGTGTAGTCGGACATCTCTTAAAACATCTAAAAGACTGCCACTGGTCTGACCACCCTGAGCCACGGGACCGGGTCGCCACTACTACCCCCATCGTCTCCCTATCGCCCGGTTCCGAGTGCCCCACGGCCCAGGGGGCAAGTCAGCTTTGGCGTAGTCGGCAGGATTTCGTGCCCGCTAACAACGGGTACTGCGCGCCTGAAAAGAGACTGTTTCATTGTACTAAAGATGGCGCCCGCCCCAGAAGAACGAGCGCCATAATGTGCGCGCCAAAAGACCACAGGAGGCCGCCTCCCATCGTGGGCCGGGTCCCAGAATGGCGCCAAAGAGGAAGCCCGCCCCCATGAACCATGAGCACGGCGGTAGAAATGTCCGTCAACGTGGGGGGGCTGCCCCTGCGAGTGATTGTCAGCAGAATGCCCCAGGACCACCCCCCATGGGGTCGGAAAGAGAAGAAAACTGCGGGGCAGGGTGTGGTCTGGATCAGTCTGGCCAGGCTGCACCCGGAGATGGAGAAAGGAACCAGCTCCAGCACTTTGGCAAGGGGCCTGCTGCAAGCCACACAACCATGCAGCCTCACAGAGCTGCTAGCCCATCTCCCCAAGGAGGACCCCGAGTATGCGCGGGTGGCGCTGGAGGAGCTGGACCGGAGGATGGTCCGGGCGCAGCAGGACGTGATAGCCGGGTGGAAAGAAGAAGTGGCTCGGCGGGCTGTGACCCTGCAGCAGGAGGCGCCGTCGACGTCCAGGAGCACACCAGCCACCGAGGGCAGTGAAGACAGAGCGGAGGCTGACAACGCCGCCGCGGAGGAAGCCGCGACAGCAGAGGCAGGTAACGGAGACGCCCCTACCCCGAACCCTGGGGCCGCCGACCTGCCCCTGCACCCTGTTGCGGAGCCCAACGCACCTGGACTCGCCGTCGATACCGTGCCGCCACCGCCATCAACCGACCCCCAGGCCGTCGACACTGCCAGTGAGCCCTGCCCCACGGCGTGCCCTCTGACCCCGGGCGTGCTCAGTAAACCACCACCGCAGGCCCGGCCGCAAGGCCTAGTGCCCCCGGGCGCCGCTGCCCTGACGGAACCCCCTGCACCTGCTGTACCACCCCTGGGAGCAACTAGGAAGCGACCAGCGCGGGCCTGGTCGCAAGGCCACGTGCCCCCGGGCGTCGCCAACCCGCTCGCGCCCCCTGCCTCTGCAGTACCACCACTGGGCGCAGATCTCTTCGCCCAACATACCAGTCCGGATGGGCTTCCTTTCATCTGGCCCCCCGAGTATGTCAACCTCTGCTTTCGGAGGAGCCCGCCCGCGGAGGTTGGAGTGCCATCTGAGCCCCTCATCCCTGCTCCGGCGTCTCAGGAAACCCCCCAGCTACCGTTGGAGGACGCCCAGTTCGAATGGGACTCCACTGCGGAGGACCTAATGGGGTTCACAAAGGAAACGCGGGCCGACGCAGCCGAACGGCGGGAGGCCTGCCGCCAACAGCTGGAGATGTTTGAGAGGGAGCAGCGAGAGCGGCGTGTGAAACAAGAGAAGCTGCAGGTCCGGAGCGCGGAGCAGAAAATGAAGGCCCGGCGAGATCCCCGAACTGCCCGCAGTCCCCGAGTCACCGGAATTGTTGTGAAGTTCCAGATGGAGCGCGGCTGGGGTTTCATCCGAGACCCTGAAACCATCAGCGACGTGTTCGTGACGAGGAGGGATCTGGAGAGCCACCTGCCGGAAGGTCATCGAGGGCGGGACCTATTTCCAGGGGATGTGGTGTCTTACACCCGACACCAAGGCGTGAAGGGATGGTACGCCCTCCACGTCCACAGAGTGGTAGAGGAGGAGGAACAGCACTACTCGGACTCTGAGTACCAAGAGGGCCCGGACGGGCCTGAAGATTATGAGGAGCAAGGAGCGGCTGGAGGGTATCGCTACCAGTAAACAGTAGCGTACCAGTGTAAATAGTTACCCGTCTGGGTACAAAGGAACTGTTTGGGACTGTTTCCAGAATAAAGTGTGGTCCCCGTTGGGACTGATAAAGGACTGTGTGACTGTTGCCCTATCCCCTAAGTAACCTGGCTGAGGACTGAGAGCAGCCATCCCTCTTCCCTTTAACAGGCTGAGGACTGTGAGCAGCCATTCCCCCTTTTTCTACCGGCCGAGGACTGGGAACGGCCAATCCCTTGTATATAGTTGCGCTTCCTAAAGTGCCACCTGCTGGTTTTATATAAAAACCGCAACGTCTACCTCAAGACAAGTTTACTGGACTGTTGCACCTTTCAGAAGAAAGAACAGCTGGTCGCAAGTTGCACCGCGGCCAGGATACAAGAATATGCCGTATTTGAAAATGTTTTACATGAGAAAGTTTTATATGCTGCTAGGTGATAATGCAAATGTTTTATATGATGTTTTATATGATAAAAGAGTTCCGGTAGTATTAACAATGACAAAGAAAAGTGTTTCCCATAAAGGGAATTGAACAATGTCGTCCGTTTCTGATGTAAAAAAGTTATTGAAAAAGTTTTGCATGTCCTGTAATTAACTGTTTTTGCTCTTTTCCAGCCCGAGGACGTGCTGTGGTTTACCAGGGGGGAATGTGGCGCCCCGAGGGCTCGGCCGCTACAGGGGTATTGCACCTCTGCCAGAGGTGTGGTATTCCACTCCCGGGTAAGGATGGAGTATGGACCAGGGCTCAGTTAGCTGCATACAGCACACACACCCCATTTCCGAGGGACAGCTCAACGGTGCTCCCACTAGACAGAAGTGCAGGCACGACCGACTATGTCCCTGTCTGGAGTGGGGAGGGGGGTGCAACACCCAGTGCTGTAGGGGCAGATAGGGGTTGGTTCCTGAGCCTAGGTAGGAGCCCATTGGTTGCTGGTCACCTGGGCTCATGTTTCTAGAGGGAGGTATAAAAGGTGGGCACCATCTTAGTTCTGGGTCAGTTCAAGCAGGAGGAGAAGAGAGAGGAGTTCGGCCGGAGAGGGCTGACAGGGAGCTGTGGCTCAGTCTGGGCCCAGCTCCATGAGGCAGGCCTGAGGAGAGGGCCAGGAACAGAAAAGAACAAGAACAGAAAGGAACAGAAACAGAAAGGAACAGCAAAGAAAGAGAGGAAGAAACAGAAGGGCTCAGGAACAAGCAGGTGGAATGGACCCTAAGAACCCACGAGAATCCAGGGTGCAGGGTCAGGCAGATTAAGGGTACCGGATCCTAAGTTGGTGGAGGAGAAACAACCCTCAGCCAAAGACCGGCGGTCGTGATCATTTATTGGTGCGACACCTCATCAAACCTGCTAGGAAGGCACCATATAGGACAGCGGAGGACGGGGCCCACGTTTAACCGCACAAGTCCGCGGTAGCTGGACAAAAGTGGGTCACTGGTGAGGCAGGCAAGAGAAAGGACAAAAGGGGGTCTTGAGCCATACTCCTGAGCTGTCTGGGAGTTGACCGAGCCCCTCACCTGGTGGACGCAGCACGGCTCGGGCAGTCATTCCCTGCAGAAGTGACTTGGATATTAACCGTGAGTAAAGACCCTGGGCTGCAGTACGTTGTCTGTGTGCTTTTTCGCTCCTCCGGCATTACCGGTACTGGGACTCTCACCACCATCACTCCCACCATCCACTACACTGCCCTGGGGCTGCACTCTTCCCGTGGGGAGTCACACCATCCCAGCTGCACACATCATCGGCCCCAGCGGTCTGCCCTGCAGCGGCGGTTCCTAATGACCGCAATCCACGGGTGGCGTAGTCGGACATCTCTTAAAACATCTAAAAGACTGCCACTGGTCTGATCACCCTGAGCCACGGGACCGGGTCGCCACTACTACCCCCATCGTCTCCTTATCGCCCGGTTCCGAGTGCCCCACGGCCCAGGGGGCGAGTCACTACTACCGAAGGTTCATCCCCGGGTTCACAAAGATGGCAGCTCCACTGCAGGACCTCCTGATAGGCCAGTCCAAATCCAGAAGTCACAAGCCACCCTTCAAGTGGGACAAGCCGGAAGAGGAGTCCTTCCGCCAGTTGAAGATGGCCCTCACGGGGGATGAGATCCTGGCCTACCCCGATTATGGCCAGCCTTTTATCCTCCACACAGACGCCAGTAATGTGGGGCTGGGAGCCGTACTGTCACAGAACCAACAGGGCCAAGAAAGGGTGATCGCGTACGCCAGCCGAAAGCTGAGGCCCACTGAAAGAAACCCGGAGAATTACAGCTCTTTCAAGCTAGAATTCTTGGCAGTGGTGTGGGCCGTCACAGAACGGTTTAAGCATTACCTGGCCTCCGCAAAGTTCACTGTGTACACAGACAACAACCCGCTGACACACCTGGACAATGCAAGACTAGGTGCCCTAAAACAGCGATGGATGGCCCGGCTATCAAATTATGACTTCACAATCAAATACCGGGCAGGCAGAACCAATGCAAACGCAGACGCCCTATCAAGAATGCCTCACCTACCCGAAGGAGAAGAAGACTCGGAAGAGCCGGAGGAAGTAGAGCTCCCTGCGTTCCACCGGTATGGGGCCACTCAGTATTCTCACTGGGTAAGAGATAAAGACCTAACCACCGTCATGTTCAATCCCTTACCCCACTACGGCTGGGCTGAAACGCAAGACAGTGACCCTGCAGTTCGCCTGGTGAAAGACCTGTTAACCCAGGCAGACGCTAGCCCTGGCCCGGACGCTCCAGAGGAAGCCAAGCAGTTATGGAAGGAGAAAAGCAGGCTATTCCTCTACAAGGGTAAGCTGTGCAGAAGGCTTGTCAACCACCGGACGCACGAGCTGACCTGGCAGGTAGTGGTCCCAAGACGAGATGCAGCAATGGTCCTGGAGGCCTACCATGACAGAGCGGGACACTTCGGGTGGAAGAAACTGGAGTTCCTACTGAGAGAGCGGTTCTACTGGGTCGGTATGAGAGGGGCCATAGAGAAGTGGAGCAGGGACTGCGGCCCATGCCACCTCAGAAGGAAGGACCGTACCAGTCAGAAGACACCCTTGAGGCCCATCGTCACCAGGCAGCCTCTTGAGCTGGTAGCTCTGGACCATGTGAAGTTGGCTCCAAGCCGGTCCGGCTACATCTATGCCCTCACGATTGTGGACCATTACTCCCGGTTCCTAGTGGTGGTTCCTGTTAAAGACCTGACAGCCCAAACAGCGGCCAGAGCCTTCCAGCAACCCTTCTGCCATCCACACGGGTATCCGGAACAGGTCTTGACAGATCAAGGTCCAGCGTTTGAGGCAGAAGTCTTCCAGGAGTTCTGCAACCTCTACGGCTGTAGGAAGATTCGGACAACGCCTTACCACCCGCAAACCAACGGGCTGTGTGAGAAAATGAACAATATCGTCATTGATCTCCTCAAGACATTGCCCCTGGAAGAACGCAGCCTGTCGCCGGAGAAGCTGCCAGACCTGATTGACTTGTACAACCATATCCCGGTGAATGCTACAAATTGCACCCCGGCTTACCTGATGCGCGCAAGACCAGGTAAACTGCCGATAGACCTGGAGATGGGAGTCCTGACACCCGAGGACACCTCCCCAGACGCGGACTGGGATACGGAACGGCGGCTACAGTACAAGAAGGTACAGGAGAGTGTGGAGAGGAGTCTGGCTCAAGCGAGAGAAACGCAAGAGAGACTCTTCAACCAACACGCCCCTGCTGGTCCCCTGGAACTTGGTGAGCAGGTCCTGAAGCTGGACGACAAGTGGGAGAGAGACCCGTACACAGTACTGCAGTCCGACCACAACAACCCGAAGGTATGTGTGATTACCAAGGATGGAGGAGAAACCACTAGCACCGTCTCCAGAGACCACCTAAAAAGGTGCCCCGAGCAACTACAGAGTGCAGGAGAAGATCAAGATGACCTTGAACCCGCAGAGGACAAGGAGGAAATGATCAGCACTGTTCTCGGAGAGTTCCCCCGGTCCTGGACTCGGATAAACGACACCATAGTGGTACCCGTCCTACACTTCCTTCAACCTACCCAGCAGGAGCCTACAGGAAAGCAGGAAGAACAAGAAGAACAAGCAGCCCCAGAGGCAGAAGAACCCATGCCAGTAGCCCAGGAGAGTCAAACCTCTGCTGACAGTGAGCCTGCCATGCCTGCGGTAAGCCAAAGAACCCGCTGACAGCTGCCTGCCCTGCCTGTAAACCCAGCTAGTAGCTGAACCCTAAATACTAGTGGGGAAAGCCAGGTTAGACCACCACCAGACAGTGGGTTACGGAGGTCAACCCGGAGCACTAGGGGTCAAATGCCAGCTCGCTGGACGATCTAAATGCACAGTGTATATATTTAATGTTTTATGCGTGTACCCTGGTTATTAATACTGTTTTCCCAGTTTTCCTAGATACAATGGACTGACAGGTTATGGACGGTGAATAACCGGAACTACCATGTAGATAGTTGCACCTGGTGCCCTCTTTCGAAGATGACCACAGAAGAAAAACCTGTCCGGCGTGGCCTCCTGGTGGTCCAAAGTAGTTAGCTTTTACCTTGCCACCACGCCCAAGGTCAGGAACTTGGGGTTTATAGGGACAGGTCCCCACACTGTGGAAAACTTAGTCTTATTGGGAGAAATGGACACCCGGTCACGGATCATACTGTGACCCTCTTCTTTTGTTGGTGATATGGACACCCGGTCACAGACCACACTGTGACCTAAAGAACTCAATATGTGGTGTTGCTTGTTATTTCCTTCCCTGTTGTGTTTATGGTCATGCATTTATACCCTGTATTTGTGTTTCTTGTTTAGTCCCGGAGTACTAAAATTTACTAGGGGGGAATGTGTCACCCCAGGCCTGGATACCACAAATATTAAAGGCTGTGTCTGAGAGCAGGAGGGAGGTTCCCTGGTCAGGGACCATTAGCATGCAGCACCTCCTGTCCCAGGCCAGTAGGGGGAGCAGGCTGCCCCTATAAAAGCTGGAACTGAGGGCAGGGTTAGAGAGACCAGGACCCACTTCTGAAGCATCCAGAGGGGCTCCCAGAGGAAAGGGACAGGTCAGCAGCAGCTGAGGAGTCCGGGAGGCAGAGGAGGAACAGCAAGCCAGGGCCAGAGGCGATGACAGCCGGTCCTGGCTGAGAGAAAACTACACAATCGGACACTGGGGTCCGAGGCTGTCAGGGTTGCAAGCCCGGCAGCAGATAACCAACCCGCGAGGGATTTCAGGTCCCTTGGCCCGAGAAGCCTGGAGGCACCGCCACACAGAGGGACCGGTACAGCACGGAGAAGCAACAGGTACCTAAGGCCCGAGTCGCAAGCCATACAGGCGTAGTACACGGCCAGCTCAGGGACGTGGGCTATCACACCACGAAAAGGGGGATTATCAGCAAGGGCAGAGAGAGAACGGTAGGCCTACTCGCTCACCCTGACCAGTGGGGCTCGCCTGAATGCTCTCAGACACCCAGGCCCATTCCTACCCTGTACTCCTGTTGGGTCATTAGTACTAACTACAATAAAGACCCTGGACTGTTTGAAGCAGGCTCTGAACCCTTATTATTGCGGCCTGCACCATCACCCCCATCATCCTATTACACTGAGGCTACACTCTTCCCCCTGGGGAGTTATCCTATCCCTGTGCTGCATACCAACATCAGACTCAGCGGTCTGCCTTGCAGCGGCGGTCATCCCTGACCGCAATCCACGGGTGGCGTAGTCGGACATCCAAAATCCTACAAACAGACTGCCACAGCATTTGGTCTGACCACCCTGAGCCACGTGATCGGGTTGCCACTACTACCTCCAACATTGCACTGAAGCCCGGTTCCGAGTGCCCCACGGCCCAGGGGGCGAGTCATAAATGTTCCCATTTATCCTGTGCTCTACACTGGGCACTGATATTGGGGTTTCCATTTAAATCTCTGAGTTACGGAATTCAGATGAAACCTTCAAGGGATCCATTCACTATAATGAGTCAGCTGAGTTACTCTGGACTCTGTCTGGCCTCTATTCAGCGGTGTCCTTTTTTTCAGAGGTGCACAAAACTGTGGCCGATTGCACTTTTATGCATGCCTAAAGAGAAGGACACAGTCGGCTCATGGGTCAGAAGACATCGACAGTGCCTCCATCTGCCTCATTATAGGGAATCTTCCACCGGGAGTTCTGTATGAAACGTATTTCAGATATTTACACGGAAACCCTGGTGTAAGCGCTCAGTGTAGAGCGCAGGATAAATGTGAGATGAGTCTTACTGAGATCTTTGGAAGGCAGAATGAACAAATCAACAGCAGGTGAAGAATTGGTTTTATTTATTTTTTTTACGTGCGGTATAAGTGATTGGACGACTTTATTCTTCGGGTCGGCGCGATTACAGAGATACCAGATTTATATTAAGATTTTATGTTTGGCAGCTGTCACACACTCAAAAAAGCTCTTTTTTTGCAAAAACTATTTTTTTCATCGCCATATTTTGAGAGCTAGAATTTTTCCATATTTTGGCCTAAAGAGTCATGTCAGGGCTAGTTTTTTGCGGGACGAGTTGACATTTTTATTGGTACCATTTTCGGGCATATGATATTTTGATATTTTTTGATCGCTTTCTATTCCAATTTTTGGGTGGCAGAATAAACAAAAACCAGCAATTCAGGAGTTTTTGTTTTTTTAATGTGTTCAGCGTGTGGTAAAATTACTAAGGCAGCTTTATTCTTCACGTCAGTACAATTACAGCGATACTACATTTATTTATTTTTTTATGTTTTTTATGTTTTGCCGCTTTTACACAATAAAAACTATTTTATAGAAAACAATTATTTTTGCATCGCATTATTCTGAGAGCTTTCATTTTTTTATTTTTCCGCTGTTGGAGCTGTATGGTGGCTTGTGCAGGACTAGATATTGTTTTCAGTGGTATTATTTTATTTGCATTTGTTTTTCTGATCGTGTTTTATTCCACTTTTTGTTCCGTGGTATGATAAAGCATTGTTTTTTGCCTCGTTTTTTATTTTTAACTTTTTACAGTGTTCACTAATGGGGTTAAATAGTGTGACAGTTTTATAAGTCGGGTCATTCCAGTCATGGCAATACCAAATATGTGTTCTTTATATATATATATTTCACTTTTTTCCCACTTTTCTTTACTTTTTTACTTTGTCCTACTATGGGACTTTCACTTTTTGCTGGCTGATTGCTTGTTAGGCTATGTGCCCACGTAGCGAATTTCAAGCTGATATGCTGCGGAATTTCTGCAGCGTATACGCTTGTTAAACGCTATGTAATCCGCCCCCCATGGTCCCCAAGGGGATTCCACAGGTTCAATGCCCATGCTGCGGATTTTTCCGCAGCGCCTTTGCTGCGGAGAAAAATCTGCAGCATGTTCATTAATTTTGCGTTTCCGCAAGCGGAATTGCAGTGCAATAGAAGACGCAAGGCAATTCCGCATGTGGAAATCGCGTGATAAACGCACGATAAACGCGTGCGGAATTCCGCATGCGTTTATCCGGCAGAGAACATGCAGAAATGAAGCAGAAAATTTCTGCTTCATTTCCTCAGCGTGAGCACATAGCCTTAAGCATAGGAATGCAGGAGCATTCCTATGCTATACAAACTGTCAGCGCTAAACTGACAGACAAACCTGCTACTTCATGCTCTGAGCATGGTGTTGCAAGTTTGCTAGCTCTGGTGACCTGAATGTCGCCATGACGACATCTGGTCACCCCAGTAACGATCGGGCCTCAGCGATAATATTGAGGGGCTGCAGTCCAAGGGCAGAGGGAGCTTCCTCCTTCTGCCTGCTCTCTAAATGCTGCAATCAAATAAGGGATTGCGCTCGCACAGCTCCTGGGTGATCGCCATGAAGTATTCATACATCCAATGTCGATAAGTACCAGGCATAAAGAAAATCAAGACATTCCAAGAATGGTGCTCAAGTAGGGTCCAAACCAACAATATACATTGCTCAAAAAAATAAAGGAAACACTTAAACAACCAAATATAACTCCAAGTAAATCAAACTTCTGTGAAATCAAACTGTCCACTTAAGGCCCAGTCACACTTAGCGACGCTGCAACAATCCCGACAACGATACGACCTGTCAGGGATCGTTGCTGCGTCACTATGTGGTCGCTGGTGAGCTGTCAAACAGGCAGGCTCTCCATCGATCAGGGGAGCAGCGACATCGTGGAAAGAATCTTTCCACGATGTCCTGCTCCTGGTTGCGAGCCTGCTTCAGCAGGAGCAGGCTGGTAACTATGGTAAACATTGGGTTACTAGGGGCACACACGCTCCTAGTAACCCGTTGTTTATCATGGTTACCACTTCTGCTACAGTGAGCAGGAGGTTACCGCTCACTTTAGCAGGCTCATAACCATGATAAACAGCGGGTTACCAAGTGCGCCTGTGCCCCTAGTAACCCGATGTTTACCATAGTTACCAGCCTGATCGCTGCTCCCGCTGGTCACACACAGCGATGTGTGCTGACCAGCGGGAGAGCAACGACCAAAAAATGGTCCAGGACACTTTGCAGCAATCAGCGACCTCACAGCAGGGGCCTGATCGTTGCAAAGTGTCACACATAGCGACATCGCTGGTGAGGTCGCTGTTGCGTCACCAAAACCGTGACACAGCAGCGATCTTGCTAGCGATCTCGCTATGTGAGACGGGGGCTTTAGAAAGCAACACTGATTGACAATCAATTTCACATGCTGTTGTACAAATGGAATAGACAATAGATGGAAATTATTGGCAATTATCAAGGCACTCTCAATAAAGGAGTGGTTCTGCAGGTGGGGACCACAGACCAAATCTCAGTACCAATGCTTTCTGGCTGATGTTTTGGTTACTTTTGAATGTTGGTTGTGCTTTCACACTCATGGTAGCATGAGATGGACTTTACAAACCACAGAAGTTGCTCAGGTAGTGCAGCTCATCCAGGATGGCACATCAATGCGAGCTGTGGCAAAAAGGTTTGCTGTGTCCATCAGCGTAGTGTCCAGAGGCTGGAGGCGCTACCAGGAGACAGGCCAGTACACCAGGAGATGTGGATGGGGCCGTAGGAGGGCAACAACTCAGCAGCAGGACCGCTAGCTCCGCCTTTGTGCAAGGAGGAACAAGAGGAGCATTGCCAGAGCCCTGCAAAATGACCTCCAGCAAGCCATAAATGTGCATGTGTCTGCACAAACGGTTAGAAACCGACTCCATGAGGGTTGTATGAGGGCCCGATGTCCACAGATGGGGATTGTGCTCACAGCCCAACACCGTGCAGGACGCTTGGCATTTTCCACAGAACACCAGGATTGGCAAAGTCGCCACTGGCGCCATGTGCTCTTCACAGATAAAAGCTGGTTCACACTGAGCACATGTAACAGACGTGACAGAGTCTGGAGACGCCATGGGAGCAATCTGCTGCCTGCAATATCCTTCAGCATGACCGCTTTTGCAGTGGGTGAGCAATGGTGTGGGGTGGCATTTTTTGGAGGGCCGCACAGCCCTCCATGTGCTCGCCAGAGATAGCCTTACTGCCATTAGGTACCGAGATGTGATCCTCAGACCCCATGTGAGACCATATGCTGGTGCGGTTGGCCATGGGTTCCTCCTAATGCAGGACAATGCCAGACCTTATGTGGCTGGAGTGTGTCAGCAGTTCCTGCAAGATGAAGGCATTGAAGCTATGGACTGGCCCGTCCGTTCCCAAGACCTGAATCCGATTGAGCACATCTGGGACATCATGTCTCGCTCCATCCACCAACGTCACGTTGCACCACGGACTGTCCAGGAGTTGGCGGATGCTTTAGTCCAGGTCTGGGAGGAGATCCCACAGGAGACCATCCGCAACCTCATCAGGAGCATGCCCAGGTGTTGTAGGCAGGTCATACAGGCATGTGGAGGCCACACACAATACTGAGCCTCATTTTGACTTGTTTTAAGGACATTACATCAAAGTTGGATCAGCCTGTAGTGTGTTTTTCTACTTTAATTTTGCGGGTGACTCCAAATCCAGGCCTCCATTGGTTAATAAATTTGATTTCCATTGATTATTTTTGTGTGATTTTGTTGTCAGCACATTCAACTTTGTACAAAACAAAGTATTCAATGAGAATATGTCATTCATTCAGATCTGAGATGTTATTTGAGTGTTCCCTTTATTTTTTTGAGCAGTGTATAATGGAATCTTGGTACTCAGAATATATTTCATCTTTAATGGCATGGCAGTCAATAATTAGATACAACTAGTGATGAGAGAGCATGCTCGCTACTGCTCGGTGCTCGCCCAAGCATCTCACTGCTCGAGATGCTCGGCACTCGCCGAGTATTTCCGGGGTTGCTCGGCGGGAGCTCGGGTCTCCTCCCTGCATGTTTGGCGCTCTTTAGAGCACCAATGAAGATGCAGGGATTGCCTGCCACTCACTGTTATGCCGTTGCCATGTTGGTTGTGGCATTACAGTGATTGGCTGGCTGCACAGCATCATCAGGTCTATATCAGACCTGGCGCCGCAAATCTCGTCACAGTCACTCCGGAATCAGACAGTGTAGGGAGAGGTGCTGCTGAGCTAGGGAGAGATTTGCTTGTTTCTAGTTAGTGTAGGTGTGCCAAACTATATTAGAGACACATATCCATCTCAACAAACAGTCCTTCTGAGGACTAATCCATCTGCAGAGATATCAGACAGGCAGTGTATATAGGCAGGCAGGCAGTGTATATAGCAGACTGTAGTGCACATTGCACAAGAGGCTCCATTCCAGTTCTGTCTGCTACTGCTGTTAGATATTTCTAGAAATAGGCCCAGGTCTCAGGGGCCAGGAATAATTTTTTTGGGATCTTAATCGCCATTATTTGCTTAAAAAGCAATCCACACAACACCGTTTTTCTGCGCCATTTGCTTGTTGGCACTGTAGAACACAGCCAGGTCCTTTCCATATAACAACGCTAAAAATCCAGCTATTTAAAACTGTGGTTTCTCTGTCACATGGATCACATATACGTTTTCAGAAAATACTGCCATTTCGGAACTCCATTAAAAATTAGTTTCAGTGTGTCAGTGAAGCATTTGACACCAGTTTGCTGTTCAAAAAAGTTACCTACAGGCCAGGTATTTAAAACTGTGTTTTCTCCGTCACACAGATCACATATGAGTTCGCTCCAAATTCAGTCATTTGTAGTGAGCGTGGAAGATATTGTCCTCCATTTAAAATGGGCAATGCACGTGGCAAGGGACGGGGAACTGGATGTGATGGTGATTATCGTGCATGCAGAGGCTGAGGCCGCGGGCAAGCTGAAATTCTGCCACAACAAACACCCACATCTTCTCGCTCCACCTTCCTGTCCCAATTAATAGGGGACCACAGAAAACCACTATTGAACACAGAGCAGTGTGAAAAGGTTATTGGTTGGATAGCAGATAATGCTTCCAGTCACTTAGCCACCACCACCACCTTGTCTTCCACAGGGTCAAGTCTCAGTAGCTGTGAGTCTGGAACGCATATTCCTCACCCTGAAACTCCTTCTTCCCACCATGCCGAGTGCCCAGAGACAACTGATCCCACACTAGGACACTCCGAAGAGCTGTTCACTTTTCCATTTATAGATTCAGGCTTCTCGCCTGGTCCACTTGAAGCGGGGCAAGAGGAGATCGCATGTAGCGATGCCCAAATATTTGAGCAGCCACGGTCACATGAAGGTGACGGTGGGAAAGTGTCACAAGAGGTGGACGATGAAGAGACCCAATTGCCAGAAAGTCAGGAGGAGGACCAGGGTGCGGAAGTGGAAGACGAGGTGGTGGATGATATAGTAACTGACCCAACCTGTCAGGAGGACATTCAGAGCAAGGACAGCAGCACACAGAGGGAGGGAGGCAGAGCACCCCAACAGGCAGGAATAAGCAGTGTGGTGGCTGCAGAAAGAAGGCAGGCAACCGTTCCCCGTAACACCAACACAAAGGAAGTTGCCAGTACAACTGTTAGGTCTTCCCAAGTCTGGTTGTTTTTAAAGACTCTGCCGATAACCCCAAAAAGGCTATTTGCATCATCTGCCAGGCCAGCATCAGCAGGGGTGGCAAAACGACCAGCCTGACCACCACCAGCATGATCAGGCACATGGCAGCAAAGCACCCGACTTTGTGGGCCGAACCCCAGTGTCCAGGAACAGTGTCTGCAGGTAGCACCATTGCTTCATTCACTGTTGTGCATGCAAGCCAATCCCCTGTCCATGGTGCATGCGAAGATGCCTCCTGCCCTGCACCTGTCATTGCACACTCTCAAGTAGCAGTATCAGGAAGCACGTCCACATCCTTGTCCCAGCGCAGCGTTCAGTTATCCATACCCCAGTCCTTGGAACGCAAGCGCAATTATGCAGCCAACGCCCCACAGGCCACAGTCTTAAATTCCCATATTTCACGACTGCTTGAGCTCGAAATGTTGCCTTTTAGGCTCGTGGAGACAGAAGCATTCGGCAACTTGATGGCGGTGGCGGCCGTTCCTCGGTACTTCATCCCCAGGCGCCACTATTTCTCCAAGTGTGCACGTGTCCCAAAACATTAGCCGTGCCCTTAACAGCGCAGTTACAGGGAAAGTCCACCTAACCACGGATACGTGGACAAGTGCTTGTGGGCAGGGATGGTACATCTCACTGATGGCACAGTGGGTTAACATAGTGAAAGCCGGGACCCAGTCGGACCTTGGGACTGAACACGTCCTCCCGACGCCAAGGATTGTGGGCACTAGGTCAATTAGGGTTGTCCTCACAGTCTACAGCTCCTGCACCTCATCCTCCTCAGCCTCCTCCTCCTCTTCAGCCTCCATCTCCGAAATGACCACATCAGTCACAAGCTAGAAGCACTGCAGCACTGCCTCGGCCAAGCGGCAACAGGCTGTGTTGAAGCTAATATGTTTAGGCGACAATCCGCACAATGCTGAAGAGTTGTGGACCGCTCTGAAAAAGCAGGCAGATATGTGGCTCACACCACTAAACCTACAGCCATGCATGGTCGTGTGTGACAAAGGCTGGAACCTTGTGGCGGCTCTGAGGCGAGGCGAGCTCACACACGTACCATGCCTGGCCCATGTGCTTAACCGTGTGGTTCAGAGGTTTCTCAAATCCTACCCAGAGCTGCCGGATCTGCTTGTTAAAGTACGCCGCCTGTGCGCCCATTTTAGAAAGTCACCTACAGCTTCCGCCGCCCTTGCCATGTTTCAGCAGTGTTTGCAGCTTCCGGCTCTCAGACTGGTATGTGATGTCCCCAGGCGTTGGAACTCTACACTGCAGATGGTGGGAAGGATTTGTGAGCAGAAGAGGGCAGTTGTTGAGTACCAGCATCAACAAGGCCGTCGGTATTCAGTTCAGACTCCACACATAAGACCTCAGGAGTGGACATGAATGTCAGAGATATGTACCATCCTCCAAAACTTTGAGGACTCCACCAAGATGGTGAGCGGCGATGATGCCATAATTAGCGTCACCATCCCGCTTCTCTGTCTTCTGAAACACTCTCTGCTCTCAATCAAAGAGGATGCATTGCAGGCGGAGCACGATGAGATGGAGCAAGGAACCATACAGGGTGATTACACACAGCCCAGCCTAATCTCATCCCAATGTGGATTGGGTGACAATGAGGAAGAGGAGGAGGAGGAAGAACAGGAGCTAGTTTCATGCACTATAGACGGTACTACCTCCACAACTGTCATACCGTCTCTTCAGCGTGAATGGCCAGAGGACAGAGAGGAGGAGTAGGAGAGCATGGTCAGTCATCCTCTCAGTGAGGACACGAAAGTCTTGCCTGTTAGCAGTCTGGCACGCATGGCTGAGTTTATGTTACGCTGCCTTTCCCATGACCCTCGCATTCTCAAAATTTTGGGTGACAGTCATTACTGGTTGGTGACACTTCTAGACCCACGCTACAAGGAGAACTTTATATCTCTTATTCCTGAGGCGGACAGGTCTACAAAAATGTGGCAGTACCAGAAGGCCCTTCTTGCGGAACTATTAAAAAAATTCCCATCTGAAAACGCTGGTGGCAGAGGTCACAATTCTTTGGACAACCAAGGAGTACAGGCGAGAGAGACATAACTTCAATCCAGCAGAGGCAGGGGAACAGTGTCAAAGTTCTGGGAGAATTTTCTCAGCCCCTCCCATCGCACAAACTCTGAGGTACTCTCACAAGGAGTGCAAAGTTTGGGAATATGCTGAGGGAGTACCTTGCTGACCGTACCAACATCCTCCATGATTCTTCTGTGACTTGTAATTATTGGGTATCCAAGCTGTATACGTGGAATGAACTGGCTCTCTACGCCTTGGAGGTCTTGGCCTGCCCTGCCGCTAGCGTTTTATCAGAGCGGATTTATAATGCCGCTGGTGGAATTATAACTGATAATCGCATCCGCCTGTCAACTGAAAATGCTTCCTATATGCTTCCTGATTTTGGCTATTTGCTCTTGTCCTCCTCCTTCTCCTCATCCTCCACCACCACCATATCACCAGGGTGACCGTGGTCCATGATGCAACACCCACATAATTATTTTCAAGGGTGTTTATGATGCCCGTAAAAAAAATTTTTCATGTATACCCCCAGGGGTAAATGTTTGTCAGTCCATACTCTTAGTCCATGGGCATTGCAAGTATAGGAGACCCCCTCCTTTCTAATGGGAAGATTTTTTTATGAGGCCCTCTAAGTCTCTTCCAAGGGGCATTGGAGTGCCTCCCAGTTTTTGGCAGCCCTTGCATTCACTGCATAGGCTAACACAATGGGAGACCCACTTCCTAATAATGGGAATTTGTCATTACTGTGGCCCTGCTCTATGTGTCTTTAAATTGTTAGTGGGGTTTTTCCTAAATTTGGTCAGCCGTTGGACTCACTGCATACCATATAACTGTATAGCATACCCTCTCCTTTGTAATGGAAACATGTCATTACTCTGGCCCTGCTCTGTGTCTTTAAATTCTTAGTGGGACTTTTGCTAAATTTGGTCAGCCATTGGACTCACTGCATACCCTATAACTGTATAGCAGACCATCTCCTTTCTAATGGGAACATGTCGTACTCATTACTGTGACCCTGCTCTGTGTGTCTTTAACTTCTTAGTGGGGTTTTTCCCAAATTTTGGTCAGCCCTTGCAGTCACAGCATGGGCATTGCCACTATAGGAGACCCGCTCCTTTATAATGGGAACATTTTTTTTACTGAGACCGTCCTCTATGTCTCTTCCAAGGGGTATTGGGTTGCATCCAAATTTTTGGCAGCCCTTGCAGTCACTGCATACGCAATAACAATATAGGAGACCCACTTGTTATTAATATAATTACAAAGAATAGCCGGCTGATAGCTCTCTAACAATAACGAGGGCCGACTGCTGGCCTTTTAAGAATAGTAAGGGCCACCTGATCACCCTATAAAATTAGGATTTGTGACTTTCAGAGTCCCTCCATCATAAATGAAACAGGATGTGTCTGATGATGTGTCACACACCACATTGCCAGATAAGGTTGTAAAATGTTAAAATGACATTTCCCGGTGAATGCATTTGTCTTAAAAAATAACGTAAAAAACAAACAGTAAGATCTTTCTTAAGTATAAAAAACAGTGTCGCCAATGTAACTTCAATGTAATCACATTGTTCAGCTCCTGCACCTCCTCCTCCTCCATCTCCGAAATGACCACATCAGTCACAAGCTGAAAGCACTGCAGCACTGCCTTGGCCAAGCTGCAACAGGCTGTGCTGAAGATAACATGCTTAATGCTTAGGTGAAAAACCGCCCAGCGCTGCAGAGTTGTTGAAAGCTGTAACACAGCAGCCTGATCTGTGGCACCATTGTACATACAGCCAGGCATGGTCATGTGTGACAATGGGCGGAACCTGGTGACAGAGAAATGACAGTCGGAGTAGATACGGTTTCCCTCTATGCCAGTCCTTTCACTGAGCTAAAGAATATGGCTGTGGTGAAATACAACTCCCACTGAGAAGCTGTTTCAGATTGAAAAACATTGGGCCCACCAGAGGATTTGATTCTGAGGACTCACCCTTCTCCCCCGCTCAAGAGCCCCATAGCAGCTGCAAAGTTAGGGCTATCATTAACTCTCCTGATGTAGAAGCCAGGGCACACCAGAGGATTCTCTGGTGGGACCGTCCAACTCTGCCGAGAAGCAGTCCTGGCTAAGAAAAGTGTGTGTGAAGGTTCCCAGACACTCTATGGCTGCTTTTTTACTGAGGTGGAAACCCACGCAAACAAGGAAGAACATACAAAATCCTTGCAGATGTTGTCCTTGCTGTGATTTGAACCCAGGATCCCATCACTGCGATTTGAACTCAGGATCCCAGCGCTGCAAGGCTTCAGTGCTAACCACTGATCCAATGTGCTGCCGTTCACCCTCTGATATCTAACAGGCTGGAGAAACTTGCACCTACTGCCACTCTCTCTTCAGCTCCTTTGTGAGAAACTAATGTATTTGGGCAGCCACTCAGTCTGCAAAATAAAATTCCTGAGAAGGAAATTGGGGATGACTTCGCTACTGGTACTGGGGGCAGTGCTAATACCATGGCGTTGTACCATAGTTTACTGGAAATATTCCAGGCTGGTAGGAGGCGAGCAGATTCCCACAGAAAAGTACCAGCAGTAATGTTAAGGGACCCGCGCTTGTAGAAGGCGGAGACAACACCGGGAGAAATAATGGCGGCTGGGGACCGAGTATGGACACGAGGCATGAGGTTGTGAAAAGCTTCCACCTCCACAAACCGCAAGCAGCTGCCCAGAAATCTGGCAGTTTAGTATTGCGGCCTGTGGGTAAGTGGGTGGATGGGTGGATGGCTGCATACTTGCGCTTGCATTCCAAGTAACAGAAAACTAAGCAGATGGTGGCCTCTATCATCATCTTGGCCTCACCTCGGCACTATGAACTCTCCTGAAGGAAAAGCCAAGGCCCACCAGAGGAGTCTCCGATTTTCTGGTGGGTCCGTCCATCCCTGCCGAGAAACAGCCCTGGCAAAGAAAAGTGTGGGGGAAGGTTCCCGGACACTATGGATGCTTTTTTGATGTGGATCGGACGTGCTTAAGCATGTTATTTCTCAAACCGCATTGCAGATCAGGCCATTGCCCAACTCTGTAGTCATGAAATTAAATGCACGAAGAAAGATGTGTGTGTGTCAAAGAACCACCGACAAGTGCGAGCTGATGTTGGACGGGCTGCCATTGCTTCTGCAACAAGCTGCGTTAGAGGACTTCCTGGGAGAAATGACACCCAGAGTAGATATGGTTTCCCTCTATGCCAGTCCTTTCAACGAGCTAAAGAATATGGCTGTGGTGAAATACAACTCTCAGCAAAAAAATCTGTGGACTGGCTCCATACCGTCCCTGGCCACATTCACCTGTCCACGTGTTTGTGGTCAGGCGGTCCTTCCCAGTGAGTGCACTGGGGACGGCACGGGTAATGTTGTGGGACCTGTGCTTGTGGAAGGCGGAGACGATACCGGGAGAAATAGTGGCGGCTGGGGACCGAGTATGGACACACGGCCGCCGCCGGCATGGGGTTATGAAAAGCTTCCGCCTCCATGAGCCTAAAGGGCCACATTTCAAGTGCAAGCAGCTGTCAAAAATTTGGCAGTGCAGTATTGCAGCCTGTGGGTGGGTGGCTGGCTGCATACATGCGCTTGCATTCCAAGGAATGAAGTAGGGACAACTGAACACTCCGCTGGGACAAGGACGTGGACGGTGATTGTTGCAAGTGTGCAACGACAGGTGCATGGCGGGAGGCATCTTCGCATGTGCCAAGGATCACTTATAATGGGCACACTTTTAGGCAGTGACCTTCCAGAGATGCTTCCAGAGGTCTTCCCCATGCTGTTCCCATGTCTTTTCAGCACTGTATGCATGTGTCTGATGATGTGTCACACACCACATGGCCAGATAAGGTAGTAAAATGTTAAAATGACATTTCCCAGTGAATGCATTTGTCTTGGCTGAAAGCAATGCAAAAGTGCAAAAACGCATCAAAAACTCTATGTGTGAACATAGCCCAAGGTGTGGAGGAGTATTTTTGGTTTTGGTTAATTATTTTGCCTTATATGCTATTAATTACCCTGGAAAGGATGTTCCTTAACATATTTCCCAGGAAAATCCATTTTGGATTTGTTTTTGTATGTTTCATTGTGAGTCCGTAAAAGTGGCGTAATACCTCTTACAACGTTGTTGACAGCAGTGACTTGGGAGTCAGAAATGCTTCCAGGGGTCTTTCCTATGCTGTTCCCATGTCATTTGAGCACTGTTCCCATCGATTTGGGCAATCTTTAGGCCCTCTGCAGAACGCCGGGGGGAGTCGCCTGAAAAATGCTCAAGTTTCCCATAGACTTACATTGGGCTCGTTGCTCGGGTCAAGCACCCGAGTATTCCAATTTGCTCGACCCGAGCATCGAGCACACCGAGCATTTTAGTGCTCGCCCATCACTAGATACAACAATAGACGTTTTGGTCTCAAATGACCTTCATCAGTGTACCGACTGCACAGACTGAAAAAGGGAAGGAGAAAAAGGACACAGTGTCCAATGGTATCCACCGCTTGTTCCAGTGGGCGCAGATGGAACAAGCAGTGGATACTGCTTTTCACTGATGCCATTTTGTACAGTGACCTGTCTGGATTGGGAACATATTTCCCCATTGGACAGTGTCCTTTTTTTCTCCTTCCCTTTTTCTGTCTGTGCAGTTGGTACACTGTTGAAGGTCATTTGAGACCGAAACGTCTGTTGTTGTATCTAATTATTGACTGCCACCAATGTACATCATTATCCTTTCCCTATGTATTGAGATCTTACTCTTGGCATTCTGCTAGCTTTTCTAACTGGAAGAAGTCCCTGCCAGAGTCCTGCTCTAAATGGTGACAGCTGTGCTGCGGCGGTGACTTCTTCTAGCAGTGAGAACAGCTTGGTAGCCTAGTATTACTAGTACAATAACATGCTGCCTGACCTGTGCATAAAACCACTGTCACTGCTGAGTTTAGAGCTCATCGTGTAGTCATCGCCGTGATGTGCTCTGAATACTGTCCCAGCTACGCTCAGTCAGTGTAAAGCCTCATTCAGATGTCTGTAATGCAGGGATATCTAAATGAGGCTTTACTGCTGTGTCTGGAAAGTCGTCTCTTCTATTGTAAAGTTGTCTCTTCCGATGCGTTTTGCAGATGCAGTAGTATATACTCATTCAGATGTCACTGCAGTACAAACATCTGAATGAGGCTTTACACTGATTGTATCGCAAATGGTAGGACTAGATACATGGATCTTCTCAATCTGTTGAGCCATGTATCTAATCCCATGATGTGTGATAAAGTCTTCTGAGCCATGTATCTAATCCTATCATATCTGATATAGTCCACTGAGCCATGTATCTAATGCCATCATGTGTGATACAGTTGGCTAAGCCATGCTTATAACCCCATCAACTGTGTTACAGTCTGCTGAGCTGTGTATCTAATTCTATCATGTGTGATATGGTCCATGCATCCAATCCTATTATGTGTGATATAGACTGCTGAGCTGTGTATCTAATTCTATCATGTGTGATTCAGTCCACTGAGCCATGTATCTGATCCAATCATGTGTAATACAGTCCATGTATCTATTCTTATTAGGTGTAACACAGTCTGTGTATCAAATCCTATCATGTCTGAAATCATGATCAAATAATTGTACACAAAGAACCATTATAAAAAAAAACATTTTTATTGAACAATACAAAGTACAAATTATAAAAAACTGTCTAAAAAGTGGTAAGCTAAAGAAATGACACCATGGTTGCCCACTTAAACACTTTTTTTTTAAATGTCTATTTTGTATTGTTCAATAAAATTTATATTTTTTTCAAATTGGTTCTTTGTGTACATTCATTTTCTTTGTAGGATTTTGTATATCATTGTTCTGAACCCTGTACATAGGTTCCATGTATATATACAGTAGAGACCAAAAGTTTTGCATTTTTTTAAAGGAGTGATTACTTCTGTCTGGTTGTTGTGATGCCATTTCCCTGGTGATGAATTGAAAGTGCATGAAGTTGTCATCATGCAAGACCTTAATTTTAACTAAAATGCTTTTGAATATAGGTATGGTCATCTAATTAAAGAAAGCTAACTGCCAACATTTTTGCATATGCTATTTATTGATCACAACATAGAGAGTAATTCATTGCTTACAATGTCATAACTTAGTATTTTGTAGCATAACCTCTTGCTTTAATTGCAGCACCACACCGACGAGGCATTGAAGCCACTAGGGTATTCAAGACATCTTGAGGGATTTTGCTCCATTCCATTTGCAAATCTGCAAGCAATTCATCTTTAATGTCACCCTAACTCATCCCAAAAGTGCTCTATAGGGTTTAAATCATGTGACTGGCTTGGCCATTGCAATAGGTGAACATTTTTCTTTGCTAACCAATATTTGACTACATTGGATGTGTGCTTAGGATCATTGTCTTGCTGAAATTTCCATCCCCTGACTACTTTGGGTTTACCATGTGGCAGCATTACATTTTCCAGTATATCCTTGAACATGGTAGCATTCATATTTCCATCAATTCTATGCAGAGGGCCAATAGCAGATGTAGAAAGGTAGCCCCAAACCAGGACATTGCCACCATCATGTTTCACTGTAGGTGTTTTCCCATTGGGCGGTATATATAGTGCTTGCCATCACTACCAAACAGATTGAACTTGGATTCATCCAACCACAACACATTAGACCAATCTGTCTCTTTCCATTGGCTGTGTTTTTTGGCAAACTCAAGTCGGACCTTCGGGTTCTTTGCAGAGATGAAAGGCATCTTGACTGGAACTCATGCATTCAATTCTATTGCTCTTAGCCGTCACACCACAGTTCGGCGACTCACTTTGACCCCATATTTTTCATTCATTTTGTGCGAAATCTATACAGCACTTTTATGGACATCAGACACTGACTTTTATTAATAATGTGATCAACTCTGGAGGAAGTTTTCCCTGGTCATCCACTTCTAGGTTTGTCAGCTGTACCATAACCTTCTTTTTCTTTCTTTAATATATGTGACACTTGACTCTGAGAACAGTTGAATTCCATGGCTACCTCTTTTTGGCTTTTGCCTGACTTCACTCTCAGAATAATAAGCTCCCTGACATCTGGTGATAAATTTGGCTTTGTCTTTGCCTTATTTTGACCTAAAAACACACAGAAATAATAAAAAAAAAGATTTAGGCAAAATTCAACTACCCGTGACAAATATGCAAAACGTTTGGCACAGAAAAATTTAAAACGAACACATAAAGGGATAAAACAATGTCAAACACAATTTTCATCCTTATAGCTGACAACCATTTGCTTTCGGTTTACTAAGATCACGAGGAAAATGACATCACAACAACCAGACAGATATAATCACACTTAATAAAAATGCAAAGCTTTTGGCAGCTACTATATATTTCGGCACGTAATCTTTATAGTTATTTACACATGAGCAGTGACTGTTTGCTCCATTTGATCTTACTTCCAATGATGTGTGATACAGACTGCTGAGCCATGTATCTAATCATCTATCATTTTGATGCAGTCCACTGAACAGAGTATCTAATCCTGTCATGTGTGATACAGTTTGCTGAGCCATTTATCTAATCCTATCATATATAACACAGTCAGTGTTTCTAATCCTATTGTGTATGACACATTCTGTGTATCTAATCCCATTATCTGTGACTCAGACTGTGTATCTAATCCTATCATTTGTGATACAGTCCAGTGGGCCATGTAGCTAATCCAAACATGTGTGATACAGTATGCTGGGCTATGTATCTAATCATATCATGTGTGATACAGTGAGCACGCAGAGCAGCGCCAACTAACAGAATTAGCAATGCCAGTCGACCTGTCCACATATCAGTATCACTTTACAGTCATCAACAAAATATCTCCTCACTGTGATCCTAAACTTCAACCTCCCTCATCCTTTTGCAAACACCCAGTAGGGAAGGAGAGGAGTGACATCACACACATCCCACTTTTACTGCAGTCGTAATGCAAACTAGCAGTACACTAAATTTTCAAGCAATTTTCATCAGTTGCTCCCCTATTGTTTAAAAGTTGAAAATACTAAACCGTTTTAAATTATTTTTCATATTTCATACCATTAAAAAATATAAAATACTTTTTTGTTATTAAAACATTAATACTTTACAGTTTTTCAATTGTTGAAAAAGATTTATCTTGGTGACGCATTCCCTTTAAACCTTGTGGAAAATTTTGCCTGGGTACCTGTAAATGCTTGGACGAACACTATGTATCTCGATCACTAACTCCATTGACTTGTTTTATGGATTCTTAACCTGGTTGTCTCTTCATATACTCAGAAAAAGAAGATTGAAAAGATAGAAAGCAACTACAGAGTATGAGAGCAAACATTCTTTAAGAAATCAAAGTCAGTAGCTCAATCTTGCTGTCTATGTTATATTCTTCTTAAAGAATAATATAGAGACCAGGAAAAAGCATTAGCATAAAAGACTATAAATTATCAAATTATTTATGTTAATTAATAAAAAATAGATTTCCTCTTTGTCCGGGAGACCTTGTATTTTTCTCGTAAATGTTCTGACATATTTGAACATACAGGTTTTTCTGCCTCATTAGACCTTGATCCTGTATACATTAACTGCATTTAGGTTACAGGAAGGCTCATTTTATGAACTGTGAGAAAATCAGAAAAAAATGTGTTCTTCATGGAAACCTTTCCTGAAGATTCTATGGATTGTTTTTTAAGGCAACAACAGGGAATATGACTGGCCTGCAAGCTATCTGCCCCTTCCTATATAGCACCTATTCAACTTTCCATCTTAATAGCTTGCCTAATGCAAGAAGCTCAATATTGGCTATGGATTCCTAGGAAGCAGAAGTAGGCACTCTGGGAAGAATGAAATACTAATAAAGAATTGGATACATCTAAGTCAGTAATGAAAGGTTCCTTTTTCAAAATTTTAGTTTAGACCTACACTGGAAATGATGATTTATTTAGATACATCAAAGGAAACCCAAAGAAATTTTGTTTGCTTAGAATGCTCCCGTGATTTAATTATAGTCAACAGGAGTTCAATCTGGTATAAAATGATGAACTTGCAATGTGATATTCCAGAGATGACAGGACATGCCATATGAAACAATGATTATGTTATGCTTGTAAGACCCTGTATTTCCACACAAATATACGAGATACTAGGATACAACAGAATACAAAGCAGTCACTAGTGCACTGTAATAGTAATACTCTTAAAGATGTGACCATGCTGAATAAATAGAAAACAAAACTTCTACACAAAAAGTCCTTTTTGTAGACAGCCAGGAAAACAAAAATAACTAGGACACAGTTATTTAGGGTCAGGCATTGGGTGGGTTTTGTAACATCTATCAGGGGCCATAGGCTCAAAAAGGCTACCTCATAAACACTTGGTGGTGGCTACTCCATCTACCAGATTCAAGAGGAACCTCAGCCTTTGTCCTTTAACCTCTGTACTGATATCTGATCTTACAACAGGGTCCACTGGATTACTTCCACTGAAGGGCTGCTGTCCAGTGAAGTGAACAGAGGCGAGAGAAATCAAGGTAACCAGGTCTGAACCAGAAAGGCAGCAAAGGTACAAAATCAGCAGACAAATAATGGTCAGGAAACAGGCTACTGTAAGAAAAAAAGAATTCAACAATTTTTCAAAGGAACAAGCGGCACCAGACACCACATAGAGGAAGAGAAAACCTTAACTGGCAGTCAGAGTCAGAGGCTCAGGGGTTTAAATAGATAACAGTCCAGCCCAGAGCTGAAAAACGAACCAGTAGCTCGCTGACTGAACAGAACCAACAGACCCAGGAATTAAACAGAATCGCCACTCATGGAAACTAGAGCTTGTGTTACTTTGAAATCCACCATTGGCAGTTGGTGAGGGGCATTAGTTGCTTACTGAAGCATTTGAAAGAGGATACAAATTTTATTCACTTCTCCAACCCAAATTTTTGATATGTTTCAGCAACATTTTCATGAAATTAATTTTGGGGGGGGAGGCAGAATCTGTGGTGAATATCACAGGTAGGACCCTGTGTGGAATTGAGCCACTGTGTTCAGAAGTGCACAAAGAAGAAAACATTTCTCTAAAAAAATTGTTGGACTTTTATATCTCTTCATTTTCTTTATGTATCATTTATTTAGGTCACTTTTTTAGAAAAATAAGTTTTTTGGAGGGCAACCACTAGGGTGGCTTCAGTTGCTAGGACCTTGAACATTGAGCCTCTTCCCATGTAAGGGCAAAAACTTGTAATTTAGCAAATAAAAAATTTTTGTATTCCATTAATGCAATTTTCAAAATTCTCAATTTTTGTATAAATATTTAATGATTTTTGGGTAGGATGAAGTTGCAAGGTTTAACCCTGTGAATTCACCCATTAGGACCATGCACAGGGGCAGGACAGAGCACAGATGGCACAGTTGTTGTAACTTAGCAATCAAAAGCTTTTGGTAATCTGTTAATGCAATTTTCTTTGATAAAATTAAATTTTCGTATACATAATTATTTTTGGGGTTGGATTAATTTTTCTGATAGAATCCTGCATAGGATTGGACCCCTGCCCAGGTCTAGGAATATAAAAGGCCCTGGTACTGTTTCTTTACTTATATTACCTGTATTGACTATGAAATAAATATTAAATATTAGGTAGATTAAGAGACAGATGGATCCTGCTCAATGCTTTTGCATACATCTTTAGCCCGTTCACGACATATGGTGTAAACTTACGCCATACAGTATGTCGTGTCCCTGCTTTTGATGCGGGCTTGGTGTGCTCGCACGCCAAGCCCGGATCTTTCCCTGCACATGATGGCTGATTTAATCAGGCATCATGTGCCTCTAACCACCTGTTAAATCCTGCTGTCAATCTTTGACAGTGGCATTTAACACATGCCAACGGGGTGCGTTGTTCCACGCTCCCATCGGCGCACCCGTGACACGATTGCAGGGCGCCAATGCATTGTCATGACAGCTGAGAGTCTGCTGTTGACTCCTGTGCCTGTCATTATTATCCTCGTGTGACTGGCATTAATAAGAGATTATCACCCAAGACAACTTTTAAATACAGTAAAAAGTGAAAAAAAAGTTTTTAAAAATATGAAAAAAACACATAAATACCCCATTAAAAAGAAAACAATTAAAAAGAAAAAGAAAATTACACATATTTGGTATCGCTGAGTTTGTAAAAGTCCGATCTATCAAAAAACAAAATAAATGAATCTGATTGGTAAACAGCGTAATGACTTGAGGAAAAAAAACAAAATGACAAAATTACAGTCTTTTTGTCTGCCACAACATTGCACTAAAATGCAGTAAGAGGTGATCAAAACTCCTCATCAAATATAAATATAAAATGGTATAATTAAAAACATCAACTTAGAGAGCAAAAAATAAGCCCCCACAAAGCCCCATATCCCGAAAGTTGAAAGCGTTACGGGTCTTGGAAAAGGAGACAAAAGCGACATTTTTTTTTTTCTTATAAATTTCCAATTTTTTTTTCACCACTTAAATAAACAAAAAAAATATACATGTTTGGTATCTGCGTACTCATACTGACCTGAAGAATCCTATTGCCTAGTCAGTTTTATCATAAAGGGAACATTGTAAATAAAAAAAAAAACTATTGTGAAACTGTACTTTTTTTGCAATTTCAGGGCACTTGGAATTTTTTTCCAATGCAGTTTTTTTTCTTGTTTTCCAGTACACTATGTGGTAGATTGAATGGTGCCATTCAAAAGTACAGCTCATCTTGCAGACCCTCATGGCTATATTAACTAAAAAATAAAAAAGTAATTACTCTTGGAAGAAGGGGAAGAGAAAAGGAAAATGAAAAAATGGAAAATCGCCATGTTATGAAGAGATTAAAAGATGGCAATATTTTGAGAAGGCATCATTTCAAAAATGTCATGTTCAATAGACTTTACTTCAGTCATTTTAATTCTTCTGGTGATGAATGATCACCAATCACCAGTTCTACATCACAATTCTCCAATACAGTTAGATCATTCGGCAGTGTCATTTTATGGCACTAAGTTGCATGGATAGAAAAAGTGATCACTCAAAGAATAGTACCCTGATTTTCTGATTGCCCTGGTCTGGACACCTTTTTACCCATGGAATGTATCATGCAAATTTGGTATTACACACAGACATAGTGTATTTGCCACAAGAAAGGATGGCTGTTATCAAGTTTAGGACCATATATGCATCGTTTATAAAATGCATAGTCAATTAGGTTTGGCTTATACTACAGACCTAGAGAGGTGAATTCTGATTTGGCCTTTGTGAAGTAAATTTCAGTCATCAACATGGATTTTGTTATGTAGTGACAAAGGACTGTGGGCACCTACCTGATCCCTTGAACTAGGGGCACCCTAGACTATCCCTGTCCCCTGGATTACCCCGGATGGTGGAGATGCCTGGGTCTTGTACCTTGCTATGCTCCTATTTTAACCTGGGTTGGGGAGGGGACAGATAAGGCTATCAAACCTGGCAAATTTGAATTTCAAAAGATTCAATTATGTCTATACATGGCCCATGTTAAAAAATATTTATAGTGGCAGTAAATCATCATTTGAAGGACATTTTGAGGTGCTGGCTACATATGAAGGAGGAGATGACCCCTGGGAGGGTGCATTCACTGAGGACTGGATCTCACTCTCTCATCTGTGGGATCATAATGTATAACTGTACTGCAGCAATAAAATGGCCTGTACCTCCAGATACCAGTGAGTAAAGCAGGGAATCTTTGGATTATTCTACAGAGAGCAGCAAAAGCATATTATAGAGATGGTGCTTTCTGTTTCACAAGGTGGCATATGTATATAGTTTACTAGGACTGAGTCAAATAAACGTAACTGCGTTCTTGCCAGGTGAATTGAAGTCAAAATGTCTTCAAACCCAGTCTTCCAAGTTATCACTGCAGAATTGTTGTTGCAAAAATAGTTTTTATGAAGAAAGTGGTTAATCAGTGTGCCTCTTATGTTTTTTTCCCTCTTATTGTTTATAACATAATGTACAAAATGGGCTGATGCCTGCAACTTTGCCAAGCTATAACAATTCAACTTTTGGGCTCATGGCAATAGTCTGATCTCCAGTGGGTCTTTCTTTAATACTGTGCAATAAAAGGTTCTGGCAGTGGAAGGGTTAAATGTTTGCTAAGTAATTTTTTTTAAATTACACTTTAATAGAAGATTTTAACTTTAATACTACTGAATGCATTAAGATTTTATTTTGCATGAAGAACTAATCAGGACAAAATATTTGTCTGACCTTTTAAACCTTGATCTGAACCCACAAGTTTTGGGTCTCTGCACATCTCTATTATGTAATAAAAAAAATCTTTCATGTAATTAAACCAATGAACTGTGTGATACAACACAAATATCCTCCGGGTGTTACAAAATCCCCAATCAAATTATTTCTATTTCTTTGGTCAGACAGTCCATTGTGCAGTATTTATGCAAGTTTATTGTTGTACTTGAAATTCATTTTACAGTATCGTTAAATGCAAAGTAAGTGTAATTTTAATTATTGAATTTATCTTTTCATTTAGGCTACCGAAAATGCAATAGTCATTATGAATCTATAATATTATGAGATGGCAACACATGTTATATTAACAGTAAAAAAAATATAATTGCCATGAAAATCTTTTAAATAATGGCTATATCCATCTTTGCATAAAATGTGAGGCATATTTGCTAATGATCGTGATTAAAGATATTTTATCATTTTGTTTATATATTGCACATGTAAACCTTTAATTAATACAGATATTAAAAAAAAATTAAAAAAAACTCCGTGGGTCCATTGACTGTGACCTTAACCCATTCCCTTCCCTTCAGAGCCATATTTTATTTTTTTCATTTTTGCACTTCTCTTCTTCCAATAACCATAACTTTTTTTTATTCACCAGATTTGGACATACAATTCCAGCAAATTTCCTATTTTTAATTCATGTAGCTCAGGGATGTCAAACTCAAATACACAGAGGGACAAAATTAAACACTTGCACAAAGTTGCGGGCTAACCTCGATATTTATTAAAAAAATGTCTACAATTGAGGACGTTTTTCCTTCTCATCAAATATAACAATGAACCTTTTCATATGGAAACAAACTTCAGTTTTGCTTAAGTTTTGCTTAAACATTGAATCTGGAACAAGCAAAGCTTAATATTATAAAACACATGTGAAATCAAATGTCAAATAAAAGACATTTGTGCCACTCATTTTTTAAATGCCTCTTTCTCTCTTCGTAGCCTTCTGAGTTAAATGTCAATAGTAATCTTTTTTCACAGGCTAACAATAATAATAATAATAATAATTTCCTTCAATGAAAATCCAACCACTCAAATTCATTGGTCGGAGTACCAAGGAAAAATGCATAAAGAAAACATTCACACAATAAAGAATAAGGATAAAATGGAGAAATTCCAGTAAACATAACATTATGGAATGATAATAAGAAAGAAAATAAGAGGTGGTAAGTGGGGGAATGAGTTGGGGGAATATGCCTAAGGTATTGAGTACCCCAATAGTGCAGAAAAACTTAGTTGTTGGGATGGTAGATCACAGTATAAAGGGGAATGTAAAGGGTGTTGTTCTGTCCTCACTACATGTTACCCTGAGGTGTGTGCATAGTCTGACAGGCAAGGCAGCTAAGCCAATCTACCATAGTTCAATAAGACGACCATCTTGAAGTCTGTGCAGTTTATTTAACATTAGTAAATATGTTCAGTGAAACTAGGAGCAATGAAATAAAAAGGTATCAGTACATGTATAACGGTAACACAGAAATACATGACGCAAATGGCTGAGCAGTTTATAAACAAACGTGTTAAGCCGGCCTGCTATCCAGTCTTACAAATGCAGCTGACTAATGCAGATGTGGGAGTCTTAGGTATCTGGTGGCTGCAAACAAGTACCACATAATCCTTCTTATCAACAATGCTACCACTAAGTGGAATAAAATGGTGGATGTCCTATAAACACCAGTCTGCGAGGTAATGAGCTTCTTCTTCCAAAAATGCACCACCACAGAGCAAGGGATGGGAAGAGCAGAGAGACAAAAAGCTAGTGCCGACAAGTAAATTTAGCCACTAGATGGAGCCTGTATACTGCAAACAAAGTCAAGAATGAAACTTAATGCTGAAGGCATGACAGGTGTGGTGACTCTCAAATAGAAAGAAATAGAGAAGTAGAGAACAACAGAAGTACATGAACAGCACTGAAACTATAATATTCTCAGAGACAAGATGGTAGGGAGTGAACAAAAAGAGTAAGATCTCAATACATAGGGAAAGGATAACAATGTTCAAAAAAACAAAATGGAGAATACATGGCCAAATCGAGCAATAAAATAAATTACAGCATGAGCACATAGGCTCAATAGCATACCTGTGTCCAGCCTGTGGATGAGCTAGAGGGAAGTAGGCGCTATGCCTGCTGAGATATATGGGAGAACACAAGGGGAGTGCTTGGTGATGTAGGGAGAAGAGGAGGGAACTTCCGGGTGCAGGAGGTGAATGCTGGTCAGTTAGTGCGTCATGGCAGGAGATCGCATTACTAAGAGGTGTGCTGTAAACAACCTGTAGATACCAGGGAGTGTGCCAGACCAAAAATGCGGGATTTGTAGTATCAGCAGTGTGCTGTCTACCGGTGGGCCAGCTTTAGTAGACATTTGGTATTCTCTCACTGGCCAAATATAATTACACTGCGGGCCAGATTTGGCCCATGGGCCTGAGTTTGACATCTATGATCTAGCTGTTCTTTCTTCTCTTCTAGGATATCATGATAAACATCTAGTAGTTGCAGCAAGCACAGTCAGTCCAAGTTCTCTGCTGACACCAATGTTAAAATCATTCTAAAAAGAATTACAAATATTGCAGATGGAAAAGCTTATTGTTACATTTTGATAATTGGCCTTTTGATATGCATGCATAACTCACTCAGTCCTCATAGTATTCTAGCATATTTCTTCAGTATTGTGGTGTGAGATATTTTGACTCCTTGGCTTGGCTTTATCTCATTATCTTTATTCTCTAAACTGTCTCACTCCATGATATATATTGTTCACTTAGATGCAAAGAATTTTGGTACTCCCATCTAATCTTTATACATTTATATCTTTAATATTCCTTACAACATCCTGTCACCATTCCATATGTTTCCATCCTCTATTATGATTTATTCACATTGTTCATGAATTTGCAAAAAATAAAATATCAAATGTTTCCTAAACTTTGTCTAATTATTTGAATAATAATAATCTGATTTCAGAAAAAGACATGTAATGTATTCAAAGGTAAATTAAGCTCTTCATTTCTACAGTCATTTAAATATCTTGTTTAGCAGCTGAATATTTTGTCCAGACATTACTAAGTTAAATGCAATTTTCAGCCATCAAAGTGCTTATGATTGTGTTGGCATCACAAAAGTATCGTATGACGTTGTCTACTGAACACAGGCTTCCCTTTTCCACAAGGGACCTAAGACAGCTCCCCCACCGACAGGTAACTGATTGGATTAAGAGGCCCAACTGACAGCATGTCTGCTCAGCCATGGAGGCTAATCAACCTCCCCATCCTGCTGCTAATAAATCCTGCGCTGGGGACCATTCTGCTTGATGATCTCTCCTTTGGGAGTTTTTATGGCTTCTCTCGAAGAAAACTATTCTAAGTCTATTAAAACTGCAGGTCTACACTTGTCAGGTATTCTTAGGGAGTCATGGGAAATGCCAATCAACCGGACAGAAGTAGCTATTAAATATTCAAGCATAACGACTTCTTCTTAAGAGAAAATAACAGCATAGACACAGAAGATGAAAATTCCTATACTATCTCTACTCACCCACATTAATGAATAGTTTAATATTTTTATATGAAAGAAATTGTATTTCTATCTATGTATTTATGCATGGATCTATCTCATATCTGTTATAAGTACTATTCGGGTAATTCTAGAAAATCTTAAAGGATCTTTTCGGGCTTGAGGTAAATTTCTGCAGTCATTCTGTGTGACTGTAAAGTGTGAATCATGACAGTGTGTACATTCCCATCAATTCTCATCAATTCAGATTGTGTTGGTGGTCACATAAATGCCATTATATGATCTGCATACTGGCGGTATCAAGCCAACTAAATTTTCATCGGTTTCTTTCAATTGTTTTTGCTATGTATACCCCTTTTTCACATGTAAAACACCTTGGAATAAATGGCGCTATAATAATAAATAATAATAATGTTCTATTGAGAGAGGTGGATGAGAATCTAGTTTAGTTGGCATGTGATTGTCAGTATGCAAATCCCATACTGGTAGTTATGTTATTGCCAATTGAGGGGAATTCTGACTGTGTTCATATTACACGCTGTCAGGATTTCCAAACTGCAGTCACATAGAGTGTCTGCAGAAATTTACCTTAAAGGAAATTTGTCATCAGGTTTTTACTACCTAATCTGAGAGCAATATAATATAAAGATAGAGGGGGCGATTTATTAAGACTGGCGTAGCGCTTGCTGGAGTACACTGATCCATTTGCCACTTAAAGGGAATCTGTCACCCCCCTGGGACCTATTAGACCTCTAATATGGGTGATAGAAATGTGAATCTATACCTACCTGTATGCCCCATATTAGAGGTTTGATTGCTTTGTAATAGATTTTTATTAAATTAGTTTTGGCAAGCTTCGCATCCGGGGGACACGAAGAAGTCCCCGCCTATTAACTTAATTTCCATATTCCCCTTCCTCCCCTTCACAGTGCCCTGTGATGTGCAGTTCCTGGCCGGATCCTGCGCCTGCGCAACTTGCCCTGTACGGAAGACGCTCTTCTTCCTGCCATCTGTGTAGTGTTGTAGAACAGGAAACTTGTGCGCAGGCCCCAGTGAGTCACTCTGCGTTCCCGGCGCCTGCGCACAAATTCCCTGCTCCACAAGGCTACACGGACTGCAGGAAAGAGAGCGCCGTATGTACAGGGTAAATTGCGCAGGCGCAGGATCCGGCCGGGAGCTGCACGTCACAGGGCCCTGTGATGTGCAGGGGGGAGGGGATATGGAACTGAAGCTTATAGGCGGGGACTTCTTTGTGTCCCCCGGACGCAAAGCTTGCCAAAATGAATTTAATAAAAAGCTATTACAAAGCAACTAGACCTCTAATATGGGACATACAGGTAAGTATAGATTCACATTTCTATCACCTGTATGCCCATATTAGAGGTCTGATAGGTCTCAGGGGAGTGACAGATTCCCTTTAATGAATCAGACGTGTCTAGTAAGCCTAGCTGGTGTACATTTTAGAGTAAGTTACGCCATATTCATGAGCTATGTATACCCCGCTCCCACCACTGATTAGCATCTTTCTGTATACATAGTACATGGGCACAAAGCTGCCAATCAATGGTGTGGGCAGAGTTATAAAGATGTCAAGATTCAGAGAACTGGTAGATCTGCAGCAGATAAAACAATGATTATATAATGACAGCATGCAGCCCAGTAAGTGATACATCGCTTGGAATCAGGATCTCTGCCCTTACATTATTCTGCTCTCAGATGGGCAAGTAAAAGCCTTGTGACAGATTCCCTACCACTCTTTGGTTTAGTACTGTACTTTGCATTACAGTAACATTACTTAGTAAAAACAGCTTCTGGTGTTCTAAGAAAACGAAAAATACACAATAATGATATGCAAAAAGCTGTGAATACATTTAGAATTATTGAGAGACACAGCCATTTCTATAGAATTTGATTGCTTTTAGAAATCATGCATTATTAAATCTTGCAATGCATAATTTGTCATGGAAAATGGCACAAAAAGGCTATAACATTTATTTAGCGAAATATAGAAACTTTTACAACATAGAACACATTTCATGTTCATCAGTGTATAAGAAGTGGGAGAGATACGTCTTTGCATCATAATGTGATTTGAGTCTTAATATTAACATCTATTTTTGAAATGTTATGACTTTATTTAAAACTTTCTGCTTTGGTCATATTAGCTAAGGGAAGAACACCAGGTATGTTCTTTCATTCATTAATTTGCTCCTGCCATTGTATTCAGTAGATGGTGAAAATGAAGAACAGCCGCTGTTATCTTCTGGTGAAGTTTAATTTAAAAACCTTTCATGATTCTTAAATAATCCAGCATTCCCTTTTGTAATTTTTGAGAAATTCCTTATGCAAAAAAATGCTTTGGTAGAAAAGAGTGAATGGTAAGGAAGATAGTGATAGGTATGGACATTAAGAAGGCACGTTGAAAAATCAAATAATTATCGTGGATCAAGCTATTGTGATGGCTAATCTTATATGTTTGCCTTATAAAGTTTTATAAAATTAAATAGAAACAAATAAAGTTATAAATCACAGCATGTCACACAAGGCATTTGAAAGAGGTGCATTAAGAATTAAAGGGGTAATCCCTTCTCCTACACAATGGCGTATTGTTAGGATTAATCATTGCTTGAGGTCTGACCCTTGAGAAAATGAAAATGAAAAATGCTTCAGAACTTCCACCCTATCACAGTATTTCCTTTGCACTTGGGCATTTCTGGCCACCTGATGTAGCACAGTTCTGTGAATGGAAAAACTCAACAGAAGCAATGCCCAGTTACCTTCATTCATAGAGTAAAGACCCCCATGATCAGTTGCATAACGACTGCGACAGTGCCCAGTGGCTGAGGGCCGGGGCCCGAAAACGCCAGCAAAAGCTTCCTCACACGCATATACAGTTGAAGTGTATTTCGGCGCGCTCACCGTGTACCACAATACACGCTGCCAGCCAATAAGAGGTCAGCAGCTGACATCACGTGCATGTGACGGAGCGCATGGCAGTGACGTTACACACTCCTGTCGCATGCTGAAGTCATCTGCTGCCTTCACAAGAGGAGGCGGGAGCGAAGGAACGGTGAGTATTTATTTATTTATTTTAAATATGGGGTACGTGCATTATACTACTATGAATGACAATGGAGGTGCATTATACTATTATGGATGACAATAGGGGTGCATTATACTACTGTGAATGACTATGGGGGTGTATTATACTTTATAAGATGACTATGGGAGTGCATTATACTACTATGGATGGCTATGGGGGTGCATTATACTTTATAGGATGACTATGGGGGTGCATAATATGTTATGAATAACTATGAGGAGTGCATTATACTATATGGATGACTATGAGGTGCATTATAGTACATGGATGACTATAAGGTACATTATACTTTTTGGATGGCATTATACTACATGGATGACTATGAGTTGTACAGTACATTATATGGAGGACTATGGGATGCATTATACTATATGTAGGACAATGGGGGTGCAATATACTTCTTCTATGGAGCCCCATGACTTCTATGTATGCCCCTGGTGAGTATAATAGTTTATTTTATTCTGTATATATATGTAGAACAGTGGCAGAACAGGGGACATACATACCAAGATGGGGCCCGGGATAAGGGACATACAGGAGAATGGGGCCAGGATGAGGGACATGTATGGATTTCGCCTGGGTTAATAACTGCTGTTAGCAAAATAGAATGTGTTAACAAAAATTTATTCTCCACACAAAAGCCACAAAACAAATAGAAATGTAATTATTAAAAGGCAAAAACTAAGCTAATAGAAGCATTTCACAACATATATTTCAACACCAGAGATATTCCACACAGATTTAACTAAATTGGCCAAGTAATGTGAAGTAATCTTCTACTCCTTATTCGAGAGCCTTTTGATAAACGACATTCTTAGTTCTTCCTTCAGGTGCAAACACGAACAGATGTTTGGCTGTTCCAACTCTTGAACAGGCCACATAAAGTTGACCATGAGAAAAGCATGGAGATTGTAAATCGATTCCAACTACTTTCAAGGACTGTCCCTGAGCCTTGTTAATGGACATAGCAAATGCCAGTCGAACAGGAAACTGGAGACGTTTAAAATCAAAAAGCAAATCAGATGGAATGACAGGAATTGTTGGAATGAAAACATCTTCTCCTGAGGCACACTGTCAAAATGGTTGCCTCAATTACATGTGGAAGCAGGTTCTTAATCAAGAGTCTTGTTCCATTACACAGCTTTGGTGGAACAAAATTTCTCAATAGCAGAATAGGTGCTCCAGGTTTTAGAAAGAGGTTGTGAGGAGGAAGTCCTTGTGGCTCCAAGGAATTGAGGAACTCAGTTGGATAAAATAATGCTTGGGCAGGGTCTATTACTGTATCCAGGGGTGGATTAAGAGTAGCAAGGGCCCCGGGCAGTTTAGAAGGCGTGGCCCCCACCACACACACACACACACACCTGATGTACCACGTGTCACATGATCCCCTGTGATAGATCATGTGATAGTTCACGTGAAATTAATTTGGCACAATATTCTAATATTTTTTTTTAGGCTGGGTACCCACTATGCGTTTTTTAAGCAACTCCGCAGTGGCAATTCCGCTGCAGAAACGCTTAAAAAACGCTTGGTAGAAGGCCTGCCATGTTCCCCAATGATAATCCGCATGTGCTGTGCACATGCTGCGGAAATTTCCGCTGCGGATTATCATTGCGGAAAAATCCGCACCACTACCGATTATTTTGCGGAAGTGCGGCGTTTTCGCCGCCATTGACTTGCATTGGAACGCATGGAATCCGCATCACTGCATCTGTACATGTGGATTCCATGCGTTTCAATGTGCGGATGGTACCCGGGTTTGGAGAAGAGGAGACTCTCCTCCAGACCCGGGTACCATAGAACCTGTAAAAAAAGAATAAAATAAAAAATAAATATTATATTTACCTTCTGATGGCCCCCGGTGTCTTTATTCGATGCGTCCTGGCTTGCCGGCAGCTCGCGATGGTCTGAAAAGGACCTGCCGTGACGTAATTTTGTCATGTGATGGGTCACGCGACCGCTAATGTCGGCAGGCCATCAGAAGGTAATTACATATTTATTTTTTACCATTCTTTTACGGTCACACTATATAAATCCATGCTGGTTGCATAGCTCAAAAAAAATCCGGAGCATTTCTGCATCGTGGGCACATAGTCTTACATTAATTGTATGGCTTAATATTGAGCACACGTAGCCATCTATACACAGCGGGAGGCCACACGGCGCCATCTATACACAGCGGGAGGCCGTACGGTGCCATCAATACACAGCAGGAGGCCGCACGTAGCCATCTATAGACAGCACGAGGCCGCACGTAGCCATCTATACACAGCGGGAGGCCACACGTAGCCATCAATACACAGCAGGAGGCCGCACGTAGCCATCTTATACACAGCAGGAGGCCGCACGTAGCCATCTATACACAGCAGGAGGCTGCACATAGCCATCTATACACAGCAGGAGGCCACAAGTAGCCATCAATACACAGCAGGAGGCCGCACGTAGCCATCTATACACAGCGGGAGGCCGCACGTAGCCATCTATACCCAGCGGGAGGCCGCACGTAGCCATCTATACACAGCAGGAGGCCACACGGCGCCATCTATACACAGCGGGAGGCCGCACGTAGTCATCTATACACAGCGGGAGGCCGCACATAGCCATCTATACACAGCAGAAGGCCGCACGTAGCCATCTATGCACAGCGGGAGGCCGCACGTAGCCATCTATACACAGCAGGAGGCCGCACGTAGCCATCTATACACAGCGGGAGGCTGCACATAACCATCTATACACAGCAGGGGGCCACACGGCACCATCTATACACAGCAGGAGGCCACACAGCACCATCTATACACAGCAGGGGGGTGCACGGTGCCATCTATACACAGCAGGGGGCCGCATGTCACCATCTATACACAGCGGAAGGCCGCACGGTGCCCCCCAGATACAGTGGGAGGCCACACGGTGCCCCACCAGAGACAGCGGGAGGCCGCACACAGTCACGCACACACACACAAACATATACAGACATATACATACATACACGCATAAACACATTTGAAACACAAAAATACATATAAACAGACATCACACAATGATATCTGCCTGCACACACACACACACACACACTCTCACGCACACTCTCACACACACACTCTCACACACACACTTTCACACACACTCACCATCCCCCGGCTCCCGTCATCCAGGTCCTCTCCGGTGCAGCAGTGAAGGCCGGGCGCGCACTGTGTGACATCACAGCTAGGAGACATGGCTGCACACAGGGCCGTGTCTCCTAGCAGTGACGCGGCTGGGCCAGCACAGGGAAGTTAACAGCTGCAGTGCTGGCCCGGCCGAAGAAGAAGTAGCGGCCATGCGCCGCTGCTGGGGGAGCCGAGGTCCCCCCCGCCACTGTCTGCCAGTATGTGCCGCAGCGCCACACATATAATGAGGGAAATCTGGCCATAGACACCCCGTAGCGGAGCGGTAGCCCTGATTGCCCTCATAACTGTATCCACTGACTTGTAAGTTGTGCACACACCTGGAAGGAGATTTAGAATTTGAAGATTGACACTGTCATTTTTGGGAGCTAGAATAGCCCTTTCACACAGCCAGCCAGAATTTTTGAAGTGGAGTTGAATGTTTGGAAAAACCTTTGCTTTCAACTCCTCAATGGAAGTTACAATGCAACAAAAGTTGCTTGGGAAGGTGATCTGTCCAGTGGTTGAGTTTACTGGTTCCTTGCCATCTCCAATAGTCAACAGCTGGCTCGAAAAGAGTCCAGCAGAAACATCGCCTGTCATGTAGACCCTCATGTTTGTGTTCAGTGACATTTTCTTTACTTTTCTCCAAAGGTAAGATGCTTTGAGACAGGCATTCCGTTCGTCTGCAGGGGTTGATCTTGGAATAACAGGTAGTGTTTGGCGGAAGTCACCTGCCAAAGCAACAACTACTCCTCCCATGATATATTTGTTGCTACGCAGGTCTTGCAGCAGTCTGTCCACTGCTTCCAGATCCCTTTTGTGTGACACGGTACATTCATCCCAAATGATGGTGACGCACCCCTGGGCCTGTGTCGCGCAGCGTTGCGCACGCGGGAGCTTACCCGGAGCCGGATCTGTTGAGGGTTGTAGTCTCGTGCCGGTGACCCGGTCCGTGCCCAGGGAGTCAGACTAAGTGGCGCTGTATTAGCGGTAGATGTTGGACGACTACGCCACCCGTTGAATGCAGCGAAGGAGCTGCCGCTGCAGGGCAGACCGCTGAGGCCGGTGGTAGGATTGTGCAGCGTGATAGTATCATCCCCCAACGGGAGGGGTATGGCCTCAGGGCAGCCGACGTGGATGATGGGGTAGCAGGAATCACTCAGAGACGATGTGGTGTAATTCAGGGTCTTTACTGGTGATAAAGATAGACCCTCCCGGAGTACTGGCTAGCGATCGGGGCCTGGTCAGTCCTTGAGCAGATGGGATCTCCCCTGGCCAGGCGGAGTTGTAGGCCTCCCAAACTGACTGTACTCTTCTGGCTACCTTGCTAGAGGCGGGTATAAGTAGCCCACGTCCCTGAGTGTACCGTGTGGTGCTCACCCGTATGGCCGGTGACTCGGGGCCTTCTAGTGGCGTCCGCTCCACGACGGCGGTGCTGGTCCCACGCGTGTAACCGTGCCTTCGGGTTCCTTGGCCAGAGGACCTGAAATCCCCTGCCGGGCGGTTTCTGCTGCTGGGTAAAGATTAGTCCCCACAGCCTCGGACTCCGGGTCCGGTGATAGCTTCTCAGTCAGGGCGAGCTCTGCAGCTGCCAGCCCCTGACTCCTTATAGCACTGCTCCCACAGAGCTCCTGATGTTCTTTTCCTATATCTGCTTCTCTTCTCTGTCTCTACTTCTTCTCTACTCACTAACCCTGCCACAGCCCTAGGTTTATATAGGGGAAGTCCTTCCCCTCCCAGGACTGGGCAGGAGGTGTGGCATGCATAGGATTCCTGACCAAGAGACCTCCCACCTGCTCTCAGACATAACATTGCTGTTACTGTGGAAACCAGACCCCTGGAGTGCCACATTCCCCCCTAGTGAAATTTAGTACTCCGGGACTAAACATATTTTTAAACATAACAAGGTATAAACAATAATAGTACAATAAGAAAAACATATAAAGATGGTCACGGCGTGTCCGCAACCGGGTGCAGTTTTTGAAGAAAAGCAAGGTGTCCATTTCACCAAAACAGGGAGACGTAACCAGGTAGGGGTCTGTCCTGCCCCGAGTCCTTAACAGTCTTTAGTCCATTCCTAGGTTACGCTCCAACCATGTACAAGGATTCCCGGTAAATCCACCAAGGACTCCTATAAATAACTAGAAACACATAATTATACACAAGCAACAAGAAAAACAGGTAACCACAAATAAAACAATTTATACACTTCAAATCCTCCAACGTGCGGGTAACTGGCCTCTAGTGGCCCTAGTGGACCTACGGAGCTGACTGTCTAGCCCTGAACTACAGGGTGTAGGAGCTGTCAAGGGTAAACTGGGCAGCTGTCTACCGGCTCTTTGGCTCACTAGGGGTACAGCAGGCTCACTATAAGCAGAGGGTTGATCCTCCTGTTCTGCTTGTGTGGAGTCTTCTGCCTCCTGGACCGGCTGCTCTTCCAGCTCTACCTGTTGCTCCGTAGGCACTTGGGATGCTGGTTGGAGGAACGTGAGGACGGGTACCACAACTGCACCATTGACTTGAGTCCAGGACCGAGGGAAGTCTCCGAGCACAGTACTAACCATATCTTCCCTTTCCTCTACGGGTCGATGGTCTTCTTGTTCCTCTTCAGGGTTCCGTAGCTGTTCAGGACACTTCTTCAGGTGATCCCGGGATACAATGGCTATGGTCTCCCCTCCGTCTTTACTGATGGTACAGACTTTCGGGTTCTCGTGGCTTGAGGGCAGTACGGTGTACGGGTCCTTCTCCCACTGGTCGTCCAACTTGTGGAGCCGTCTTTTCCTCTTCAAGACCTGCTCTCCGGGTACCAGGGGAACAGCGGGAGCATACTGGTTGTAAGTTTTCTCTTGTCTTTCCCTAGCCTGACAGAGACTTCGCTCCACGCTCTCCTGTACTTTCCGGTACTGCTGCTGCCTCTCTGTGTCCCAGTCTGCCTCTGGTGAAGTGTCCTCGGGTGTCAGGACTCCCATTTCCAGGTCAACAGGTAACTTACCAGGTCTCGCCCTCATTAGGTAAGCCGGGGTACAGTTGGTGGAACCTACCGGGATGTGGTTGTATAGGTCCACCAGATCGGGCAGCTTCTCAGGCCACAGACTGCGTTCTTCCAGGGGCAACGTTTTCAGGAGATCCATTACCACCTGGTTCATTTTCTCACAAAGTCCATTAGTTTGCGGATGATAGGGTGTCGTCCTTATCTTCCGGCAGCCATACAGATTGCAGAATTCCTGGAAGACCTCCGCTTCAAAGGCAGGTCCCTGGTCCGTCAGCACTTGGTCCGGGTACCCGTGTGGGCGGCAGAAGTGCTGCTGGAAGGCTCTAGCTGCTGTTTGAGCCGTTAAGTCCTTAACGGGGACGACAACCAAGAACCGGGAGTAATGATCCACAATGGTTAACGCGTAGACGTAGCCACTTCTGCTTGGGGTCAGTTTTACATGATCCAAGGCTACCAGTTCCAACGGCTGCCGGGTGACGATGGACTGCAGGGGAGTCTTCTGGCTGGCACGGTCCTTCCTTCTTAGGTTGCACGGGCCACAGTCTCTGCACCACCTCTCGATGGTTCCCCTCATGCCTACCCAGTGGAACCGCCCACGCAGCAGGAACTCCAGCTTCTTCCATCCGAAGTGTCCAGCCCCGTCGTGGTATGCTTCCATCACCATGGCTGCGTCTCTCCGTGGCACCACTACTTGCCAGATTAGTTCATGCGTCCGGGAGTTAACCATTCTGCGGCACAACTTCCCCTTGTAAAGGAACAGTCGACTCTTCTCAGCCCACAGTTGCTTGGCTTCCTCCGGAGCGTCTGGGTCAAGGCGAGCCTCTGGCCGAGTCAGCATCTCCTTCACCAGCCGGACGGCAGGGTCACTGTCTTGCGTTTCCTCCCAGTTGTAGTGAGGCAAGGGGTTAAACGTAGCGGCTTGCTTACTCCTTACCCGATGGGAATACTGGATAGTCCCATGACGGTGGAACGCGGGGAGTTCGACTTCTTCCAGTCCCTCTGGATCTTCTCCTACGTCCGGTAGGTTTGGCATCCTGGACAGGGCGTCCGCGTTGGTACTGGAGCGTCCTGCCCGGTATTTGATTGTGAACTCGTAGTTGGACAGACGGGCCATCCATCTCTGCTCTAGGGCACCGAGTCTTGCCGTGTCCAGGTGTGTCAACGGGTTGTTATCCGTGTACACGGTGAACCGGGAAGAAGCGAGGTAGTGCTTAAAGCGTTCGGTGACTGCCCACACCACTGCCAGGAACTCTAGCTTAAATGAGCTGTAATTCTCAGGGTTTCTTTCGGTGGATCGCAGTTTTCGGCTAGCGTAAGCGATTACTCGTTCTTTCCCCTGCTGGATCTGGGACAGTACGGCTCCTAGCCCGATGTTACTTGCGTCGGTGTAGAGGATAAAGGGCTGGCTGTAATCAGGGTACGCCAGGATTTCATCCCCCGTGAGGGCCATCTTCAGCTGGCGGAAGGACTCTTCTTCTAACTTCTCCCATTTGAAGGGCGGCTTCTGGTTCTTGGCCTTCCGGGACTGGCCTATCAGGAGGTCCTGCATAGGAGCTGCCTTTTTGGTGAAACCGGGGATGAATCTGCGGTAATAGCCTACCAACCCGAGGAACTGCCGCACTTCCTTTACACTGGAGGGACTTGGCCATTCCTTAATTGCGGTGATCTTATCAGGGTCGGGAGCCACTCCGTCAGCGCTCACCACGTGTCCCAGGTACTGCACCTTTGGTTTCAAGAGGTGACACTTGGAGGGTTTTACCTTTAAGCCGTAGCTTGCCAGAGCTTCGAACACTTCCGCCAGGTGTTTCAGGTGGTCCTCATAAGTCTTGGAATATACGATGACATCGTCCAGGTACAACAGGACCGTCTCGAAGTTTCTGTGGCCCAGACAGCACTCCATTAATCGTTGGAAGGTTCCCGGTGCGTTGCAGAGTCCGAACGGCATACAGGTAAACTCGCTAAGTCCCATCGGGGTGGTGAATGCGGTCTTCTCACGGTCCGCCTCTGCTACAGGAACCTGCCAGTACCCGCTAGTGAGATCCAAGGTAGAGAAGAAGTTAGCAGATCTTAAAGCAGCCAAAGACTCCTCTATCCTTGGTAAGGGGTACGCATCCTTGTGTGTGATACGGTTAATTTTCCGGTAATCTACACACATCCTCATGGTGTTGTCTTTCTTTTTGAATAAGACTAGTGGAGCTGCCCAGGGGCTACAGCTATCCCTGATCACCCCAGCCTCCTTCATGTCCCTAAGCATCCCCTTGGCGTGTTGGTAGTGTGCAGGGGGTACGGGTCGATACCTCTCTTTTATAGGAAGATGGTCTCCCGTGGGGATGTGGTGTTCTACCCCCTTGACTCGCCCGAAGTCTAACGGGTGTTTACTAAACACTCTCTCGTACTCTTGAACCACCCGATAGACTCCCTGTTTCTGGTGTGAGGGAGTGGAGTCAGTACCCAAATGTAGTTGCTGACACCAGTCCTCCATTGTTTCCTTAGAGCCGTTACCTTCCTCCGGGGAAGATGGAGGCAAGGGTTCTACGGACTGTATGGAATTTTGATTGATGGTATACAATTTGGCTAGCGTGGCATACCGGGGCAGGTACACTTCCCTCTTCCCGATATTTATTATGCGAACGGGCACCCTCCCATGGCGTACATTGACCACCCCCCGTGCTGTCAAAATGGTGGGCCTACTGTCTGAGTAAACTGGTTCTACCATTGCCTGGTAATCTCTACCTCTCAGACCAATAGCTGCCTGGCACCAAATCATCATTTCACTTTTTGAGGGCATGGCAATAGGGAAAGGGTCACACATTCTTACGCTACCAATCTCACCACCGGAGAGTTCTATCTGTTGCCGTCGCATCAGTGCCCGGATCTCTTTCTGGAGCACTCGCTGCTGGCCGGAGCTGGCGTTCTTGGCAACCTGTTGTAAAAGGAAAATCACCTCTGCAAGACAATTTTCAATTACATTAGTTCCTAGAGTTATCTTTGGGTGACTCTCGTGTTTGTCAATGTCTACAATGATCAGTCCCTGTGCTGCCAGTTCGACCCTACCGATTTTAATGGTCACCTCTTTAAATCCAATCTGTGGCACGGGCTGACCATTGCTGGCGATGATACTCAAGTCGTCGTCAGGGTAGCGGGTGATATCCGAGTCATTCCAGTACTGCTTGAAGAGCACGTACGGGATAGTGGTAACCTGTGACCCGGTGTCCAGTAGGGCACTCATGGGGATGCCATCCAGTACCACGGGCAAGACTGGACGTCCTCCCACATATTTGTCGCGCCAGTTCGATGGGCCTGATGATCTTTTTCCTGGGGTTTGGCCCTCTACCCCAGGTTGTGCCAGTTTAAAGGACAGTACCTTGCCATATGTCCGGGTTGATTGCAGCGGCGGCAGATGGGTTGTCCGTCCTCGTTGTATCGGTCGCTGGGTCTTCCTCTGGCCGGTGGGGTCCTCCTTGGTCGACGCCACGGGATGTCCTCCGGTCCGGATGCCAGCTGGATCTTCCCTGGAGTGGAAACCTGTAAAGACTGCACAGTTCGGGTTAGCGCGGCAACGCTTTTAGCTAGCTCTTGGACCTGATGGTGCAGGTCTGGAGCCGGGTCATTGTTCAAAGCCTGCGCATCAGCTCCCACAGGCCCTGCCGACAAGGGTGCCGCCTCCTGGTGGTAAGTGGTAGTGGGGCGTCTGTGGGTCACAACGCCACCTGGTGCCGGTTCTCGGAGCACCCGGATGGCTCTGTCCTTGAACTGTGCAAATCCCAGATGAGGGTCCTGTAAGGCCATTGCCCGCAACTGGGTTCGGTGGGCATTGCAATATAAACCCTCTATAAATTGTTCAGTCAACAGCCTGTCCTCGTCTCCCACGCCGTCAGGGTCGGTCTGCTTAATGGCTCTCAGGGCCTCTTGTAGGTTCAGGGCATAGTCCCTTATACTCTCATGTGCCCGCTGTTTGCACCCGTAGAATCTAAGCTTGATCTCGGCTGAGGTGCGGGTATCAAAGGTGTCCCTCAGCCGGGTTAGTATCTCTGCGACAGTCCTCCTCCCAGGTGGCCAGGACTTTACCTCCCTTTGGGCTGCCCCGGTTAATTGGGCCACCAGGATGCTCACTTTTTGCTCCTCTTTGAGGGGATACACCTGGAAGAGGCTATCCAGCTTTTCTCTAAAGTCATGCAGGGTATGTGACTCCCCTGAGTACTGGGGTAGCCAGGCTGCCCCCGGGATATAGGGCATGGTGAAAGGCATGACCGCAACAGCGGTGGCGCTGGCGGGGGTTGAAGCGGTGAAGCTCTCCTCCGTATCCGACATCCTTCTCCCCCCTAGTGGACCGTGGCCTACCTTGCGATGATCCTCTTCCGTAGGCCGCGGCTCCGCAGTGGATCGTCAGGGTTGAGGACCTTCCGTCGCGCTCCTGTGACGTCGGCGTCTGCTGGGCTCCTTCCAGGACCTTACGCAACGTTCGGACGTGAGGCGGGGCTTCAGTTCTCGCGCGCTTTAGGAGTCCACGCCCCTCTTCTTCCCACGCGGCGTCTTCAAGATGGCGTCCAACGGCGGGAAAACTCCACGGATGGCGGGAAGAAGGCAGAAGATGGCGCCGGATGGCGGGAAAACTCCACGGATGGCGGGAAGAAGACAGAAGATGGCGCCGGATGGCGGGAATCTTCACCACTGGTAAGTTTGAACAGTCTTTTTCAGGCACGCAGTACCCGGTGGTTGCGGGCACGAGATCCTGCCGACTACGCCAAAAGCTGACGCACCCCTGGGCCTGTGTCGCGCAGCGTTGCGCACGCGGGAGCTTACCCGGAGCCGGATCTGTTGAGGGTTGTAGTCTCGTGGCGGTGACCCGGTCCGTGCCCAGGGAGTCAGACTAAGTGGCGCTGTATTAGCGGTAGATGTTGGACGACTACGCCACCCGTTGAATGCAGCGAAGGAGCTGCCGCTGCAGGGCAGACCGCTGAGGCCGGTGGTAGGATTGTACAGCGTGATAGTATCACCCCCAACGGGAGGGGTATGGCCTCAGGGCAGCCGACGTGGATGATGGGGTAGCAGGAATCACTCAGAGACGATGCGGTGTAATTCAGGGTCTTTACTGGTGATAAAGATAGACCCTCCCGGAGTACTGGCTAGCGATCGGGGCCTGGTCAGTCCTTGAGCAGATGGGATCTCCCCTGGCCAGGCGGAGTTGTAGGCCTCCCAAACTGACTGTACTCTTCTGGCTACCTTGCTAGAGGCGGGTATAAGTAGCCCACGTCCCTGAGTGTACCGTGTGGTGCTCACCCGTATGGCCGGTGACTCGGGGCCTTCTAATGGCGTCCGCTCCACGACGGCGGTGCTGGTCCCACGCGTGTAACTGTGCCTTCGGGTTCCTTGGCCAGAGGACCTGAAATCCCCTGCCGGGCGGTTTCTGCTGCTGGGTAAAGATTAGTCCCCACAGCCTCGGACTCCGGGTCCGGTGATAGCTTCTCAGTCAGGGCGAGCTCTGCAGCTGCCAGCCCCTGACTCCTTATAGCACTGCTCCCACAGAGCTCCTGATGTTCTTTTCCTATATCTGCTTCTCTTCTCTGTCTCTACTTCTTCTCTACTCACTAACCCTGCCTCAGCCCTAGGTTTATATAGGGGAAGTCCTTCCCCTCCCAGGACTGGGCAGGAGGTGTGGCATGCATAGGATTCCTGACCAAGAGACCTCCCACCTGCTCTCAGACATAACATTGCTGTTACTGTGGAAACCAGACCCCTGGGGTGCCACATTGGCACTGCATTTTTGAAGCAATTTGGCCAGTCCTGATCCCTTGGCAATATTACACACGGGGCTGTCACTATGAGACAGGTTAAGTTGTAGTTTGAATGTCAAATGTGCTGTCCTGCCACCTTTTAAAAGCGTAGCTGCAATTCCAGAAGATGCCACTGCAAGTGCAATCTTAATTTGTTGTCGAAATTTTGCCAGGAGCAAGTTGATTACAAATGTCTTTCCTGTTCCACCTGGAGCATCAAGGAAGACAATGCCACCTTTGTTGGTTTCACTGAAACTTAAAATGTAGTTATAGGCGTCCCTTTGATCTGGTACCAATATTGGATCGTTGTGAGACACAAATGCTGTCATTTCATCAATATTGTAGTTTGCTTCTAGGAAAATCTCCCTACACATTTGGATGCCTTCAGGATTTCTTATTGGAGCAGGCAAACCAAGCAACTGTAAGCAAGTGTAAGGCTTTTCCTGACATTGATATGCACTGATCTTAAAGGAGCATTAAAGTTTCATTGAACATTTCCTCAGTGAAGTTGATGAGTTGCTGAGGATTTTCCCTTCTAATCTGCATGAGTATGTCCTCACTGAGATCAGTTTTGTACTTTGTCCAAATCTCAAGAGGATTTGAAATGCTACAGATTGTTAGAATAATAGCAAAGAGGTGTGTTAATCGCTTTGGGGTTTGTGTGGCTGCTGCTTCACTGAGGGTCATGTCCCAGTGTCCATCATTTTCCAAAAGTCCTTTTCTTTGGCAAGCTTCCCTGAATGCTTCACACACATGGCCTCCGATGGTCTTCAGGTCAGAAAATGATGTAGGGCCTTTGACAACATGAAGTAACATGCGCAGGTAGTGTTAGAACCCTCCTGTTTGTTTTTTTTATCTTGTGGTTTGCGGTCACGTGACCATCTGCCTTTATATTCCAGCTCTGCCCTTCTGGCCGTGCTGCACTTCAGTGTTTGACTGTCTCTCTAGCCAGGTGCTAGATAGTCACCTGTCGCAGTTGGATTCTTCTTTGTTAAATAAAAGGACGGCAGTTTATGTCCATGTCTGAATTTTCGTGAAATTAATTAGATTACCGTACACAATTCCTACCCATTGCCGTTAATTCCTGACTTGTTTAACCAGTTAGTGGGAGCCAAGTGGTTCTCCAAAATTGATCTCCGGGGGGCATACAATTTGTTACGTGTGAAGGAGGGTGATGAATGGAAAACTGCTTTTAACACTCCGGTAGGTCATTTTGAGAATCTGGTGATGCCTTTTGGTCTTGCCAATGCACCTGCATTTTTTCAGAACCTTATTAATGACATCCTGAGTCCTTTGATTGGTAAGAATGTGGTTGTGTATTTGGATGACATTTTGATTTATTCACCAGATCTCGAGTCCCATTGGCAGAGTGTACGTGAAGTTTTGCAGTTATTGAGTGATAATTCACTCTTTGCTAAGATGGAGAAATGTGAGTTCGCTGTGCAGAAAATTAGTTTTTTGGGCTACATTGTCTTCGAGGGCTTTGAGATGGACCCTGTGAAGGTTCAGGCTGTGCAGGATTGGCCTAGGCCTATTGGTTTGAAATCTATACAGAGATTTTTGGGTTTTGCCAATTATTACAGGAAATTCATTAAGAATTTTTCTGTAATTGTTAAACCTCTAACCGATCTCACCAGGAAAGGTGCGAATACGGCCCAGTGGACTACTGAGGCCATTGAAGCGTTTGAGTATCTCAAAGAGAGGTTCAGTTCTGCCCCTATCCTTATGCAGCCTGATGAGACCAAGCCTTTATTGGTCGAGGTCGATACTTCATCAGTAGGGGTGGGAGCAGTTTTGTCTCAGGAGAACAAGGGTGGAGTACATCCTTGTGCCTTCTTTTCGAAAAAAAATTCGGAAACCGAACTGAATTATGATGTTGGAAATCGGCTATTAAACTTGCTTTTGAACATTGGCGTAATTTTTTGGAAGGCGCTAGATTTCCTATTCAGATTTTCACAGATCATAAGAATTTGATCTATCTGGATGCTGCCAAGCGCTTGAATACCCGTCAATCTAGGTGGGCACTTTTTTTTTCTCGGTTTCATTTTTCTGTTACCTATATCCCTGGTACTAAGAATGTTAAAGCCGATGCTTTATCTTGCAGCTTCTCTCCTACGGTCGGTGCCGAGGAGGAGGAGAGCATTTTACAGAAAGGAGTTGTGGTGGCGGCTTTGGACTCCGTTTTGGAGAATGGGATTCTGAATGCCCAAGATGATGCTCCATCTAACATTCCCCATGGGAGGTTGTTCGTGCCTACAGCCTTTAGGAGAGATTTGTTTGTGGAGGGTCATGAGTCTCGGTTGGCAGGTCATCCAGGAGTTTCGGAGACTAAGAGACTTATCAATCGCAGTTTTTGGTGGCCTGGATGGCAGAAGGAAGTCATCAAGTGGGTGCGTCAGTGTACTTTGTGTGCTAGGTCAAAGGCTTCACATACTCCTGCTGCGGGGTTGCTTTGCCCTCTGGAGGTTCCTAGTGCGCCTTGGACGCATCTCACTATGGATTTTATTACTGATCTTCCTGTGTCCGAGGGTTTTACTGTCATCTGGGTGGTCGTAGACCGTTTTAGCAAGATGTGTCATTTGGTTCCATTCATTAAGTTGCCCTGCGCCAAGACACTCGCTAAGGCGTTTGTTAAGGAGATTGTCAAGCTCCATGGCGTTCCCACGGATATTGTTTCTGATAGAGGACCTCAGTTTGTGGCTCGCGTTTGGCGTCCTTTTTGTGAAAGGTTGGGAGTCCATTTGTCATTTTCATCTGGTTATCATCCGGAGTCGAATGGACAGACTGAAAGAAAGAACCAGGATGTTGAACAGTTTTTGCGTTGTTTTGTGGCGGACAATCAAGAGGTGTGGTCTGAGTTTCTGCCTCTCACAGAATTTGCTCTTAACAATCATACATCCTCCTCTGCTGGGTGTTCTCCTTTTTTTTGTTGTACTGGGAGACAATCCATGTTTTGGTTCGTTCTCCAAATTGGGGTCGGCGGTGCTGGAGGAGGAGAATTTTTCCGGTGATTTGGAGAGAGTTTGGACTAATGTACATTGTAACCTTCAAGAGGCTAACACGAAGTCCAAGAAGTATTTTGACAGGAAAAGTAAAGAGGTTTTGTTTACTGTGGGTGACATGGTTTGGTTGTCCTCGAAGAAGCTGCGGTTGAGGATGCCCTCTAAAAAACTGGGTCCTAAGTTTGTGGGTCCATTTAAAGTGCTTCAGGTAGTTAACCCGTCTGCTGTTAGGTTGGATGTCCCTACTTACTGGAAGATTAATCCTGTGTTTCATGTTTCCTTGTTGAAAAAGGCTGACGTATCTGATAGGGACGCCACTGTCACAGTTCCTCCTGTGGTGGAAGACGGCGAATATGACATTTCTCGTATCTTGAATTCTTGATGGCATAGAGGAAGATTACAGTATCTTGTCTCCTGGAAGGGTTTCGGTCCCGAAGACAACTCCTGAGTAAGGACGGATGATGTCTCTGCTCCTAGGCTTGTTAAAGCTTTCCACAGGAGGTTTCCAGATAGGCCTGGGCCTGGAGGATCTGGAGGATCCTCATAAAAGAGGGGGTACTGTTAGAACCCTCCTGTTTGTTTTTTTAATCTTGTGGTTTGCGGTCATGTGACCATCTGCCTTTATATTCCAGCTCTGCCCTTCTGGCTGTGCTGGACTTCAGTGGTTGACTGTCTCTCTAGCCAGGTGCTTCTGTGCCTTTCTCTGTCTAGTTCGCTTGGTCCTCTGGGACCTCTAGTACTTTTTGTCAGTTTGTCTTTTGTGTTCTGCAACACCTTCTGTTTAGGAGGTGTCCCATTTTTGTTCCAGTCCTTAGTTCTTTTAGGGACCCCTCCCTTAAATCTATAGGTCTTCGTTCAGACTAGCGTGTCTGTTCACTAGGAACAGGCAGCCCACTACATCGTAGGGATTCAGCTTAGTCTTACTGTAGGGACAGCTTTCTCCTATCTTTCCTTAGTACATGTTGCAGATCATAACAGGTAGAAGCACTCTGCATTTGACGGATGAACAGTGTAGATGCGACCAAGAGTATCAGTTGCTTTCACCCGTGGATAACCTTCAATATCAAGCCCCTGTTTCCTCCGTTCCAGTGTTTTTCTGGAGCATTCCAAGTGTAGTACTTTGGTAAATCACTGTAGAGAATTGTTTTTGCAAAAGAAGCTTGTTGACACAGCTCAAAAAATGCCAAGAGGGTGGTCTTAGGTGGTGTTAGGAGCTGCTGCTGCAAGTTTGCTGGGTTAAAGTAAACTCTCTGTCCATTTTCCAAGAGCCCACTCAGATGTACAACTGGTGGGTAGCGCTCATGAATGGAGAATCCTAGTATTCTCCAAACAGCTTCATTGCTGCTTATGTACCTTCCCATCTGGAATGCCTCCACTTCATCAATAATAGGTAGTGTTGAGCGAGCATGCTCGACACTGCTCGGTACTCGCCCGTGCATCTCGCTACTCGGATGTTCGGCGAGCACTGAGCATTTCCGGGTTACTCGGGCTGGAGCTTGGGTCTCCGCCCTGCACGTTCGGCGCTCTTTACAGAGCCAATGAACATGCAGGGATTGCCAGCCAGTCACTGTAATGCCGCAGCCATGTTGTTTGTGGGCATTACAGTGATTGGCTGGCCGCACAGCGTCACCTTGAGTATTTAAAACCGGGCGAAGCCATCTTGGACACAGTCGCTCCGGATCAGACAGTGTAGGGTCAGTGCTGCAGAGCTAGGGAGAGATTTATACTGTGAAATATTTAGTGTAGGGTCTCTAAAGCCTGCCAAATCAAACAAACAGTCCTTCTTAGGACTAATATCCATCCCAGATATCAGGCAGGCAGGCAGGATGTATAGAAGACGCAGTGGTTATACCAACAAACACTGCATTACAGTCCTGTGTGCTCCGGCTGGTCAAATTGCTAGACTTATCCCCCGGTCTCAGGGGCCAGGAAAAATCCTATTTTTTTTCATCTAAATCCTGTATTTTTTTTCCTCAGTCAGACTGTACAAATACACGCCTTATTAACCTTTTGGTATCCCCCCCAAAAAAAAAAAAATGAGTGTGTCTGTGACTGTTCAGACACCAATATATCTGTTTAAAATATTCTGTTGTAGGCCAGATAACTAGAAGTTTGGTTTTGCAGTTCCATGGTTCAAATCTCAGTATTATCCAGCTTTTGCCCTTTTTTCCGGAAAAAAAAACAGTAATAGTGTCTCCCTGACTGTTCAGACACAAATATAATCTGTTTAAAATATTCTGGTGTAGGCCAGATAACTAGAAGTTTGGTTTTGCAGTTCCACGGTTCAAATCTCAGTATTATCCAGCTTTTGGCCTTTTTTCCGTAAAAAAACAGTAATAGTGTCTCCCTGACTGTTCAGACACAAATATATCTGTTTAAAATATTCTGGTGTAGGCCAGATAACTAGAAGTTTGGTTTTGCAGTTCCACGGTTCAAATCTCAGTATTATCCAGCCTTTGGTTTTTTTTTCCGTAAAAAAAACAGTAATAGTGTCTCCCTAACTGTTCAGACACAAATATATATGTTTAAAATATTCTGGTGTAGGCCAGATAACTAGAAGTTTGGTTTTGCAGTTGCACGGTTCAAATCTCTGTATTATCCAGCTTTTGGCCTTTTTTACATAAAAAAAACAGTAACAGTGTCTCCCTGACTGTTCAGACACAAATATATATGTTTAAAATATTCTGGCGTAAGCCAGATAACTAGAAGTTTGGTTTTGCTGTTGCACGGTACAAATTTCTGTATTATCCAGCTTTTGGCCTTTTTTACATAAAAAAAACAGTAATAGTGTCTCCCTGACTGTTCAGACACAAATATATATGTTTAAAATATTCTGGTGTAGGCCAGATAACTAGAAGTTTGGTTTTGCAGTTCCACGGTTCAAATCTCTGTATTATCCAGCTTTTGGCCTCTTTTACATAAAAAAAAAACAGTAATAGTGTCTCCCTGACTGTTCAGACACAAATATATGTGTTTAAAAGATTCTGGTGTAGGCCAGAGAAATAGAACTGTGGTTTTCCTCTTCCACGGTTCTAATCTCCTTTTTATTACCCTTTTTCCATTGATAGTGCTAGTGTAAGCTATTTTACTTCATTTACAATGGGCAAGGCGCGTGGCAAGGGACGTGGAACTGGACGTTCTGGTGATGGTGCGTGTAGAGGACGGGGCCATGGCCAAGGTGAAAATGTGCCACAACCAACAGCCACATCTTCTCGCTCCCACTTCTTGACCGAATTACTAGGAAAGCACACTGCAATACCAGTATTGCGAACTGATCAGTGTGAACAGGTTATTAATTGGATAGCAGATAATACTTCCAGTTACCTGGGCACCACACCTCCGATCTGACTCCCACACGGTCAAGTTTTAGTAGCCGTGAGTCTCGACCGTATACTCCTCCTCACCCTGATGCTCCTTCCTCCCACCATGCCGAGTGTCGTCAGACAGCAACTGATCCCACACTTGGACACTCTGAAGAGCTGTTCACTGGTCCATTTACATATTTGTGCCCCTCGCCTGCTCCGCTTGAAGTGGTGGAAGAGGAGATCCCATGTAGCAATGCCCAAATATTTGAACAGCCACGGCCACAGGAAGTCGACGCTGGCAATTTGTCACAAGAGATGGACGATGACGAGACACAATTGCTACGAAGTGAGGAGGAGGATCGTCGTGCGCAAGTGGAAGAGCAGGAGGTGGTGGATGATCTAGTAACTGACCCAACGTGGCAGGAGGACATGCAGAGCGAGGCCAGCAGCACACAAGGGGAGGGAGGCAGAGTACCCCAACAGGCAGGAAGAAGCAGTGTGGTGGCCGCACACAGAAGGCGGGCAACAGTTGACCGTAACACCAATACGAGGGACGTTGCCAGTACAACCGGTAGGTCTTCCAGAGTCTGGAATTTTTTTAAAGACTCTGCTGATGACCCCAAAATGGCCATTTGTACCACCTGCCATGCCAGCATCAGCAGGGATGACAAAACTACCAGCCTGACCACCACCAGCACGATCAGGCACATGTCAGCAAAGCACCCGACTTTGTGGGGCAAACCCCAGGGTCCACGACCAGTGTCAGCGGGTGTCACCACTGCTTCTTCCGCTGTTGTGCATGTAAGAGAACCCCCTGTTGTGCGTGCAAGGCAGTCCCTTGTCCATACTGCATGCAAAGATGCCCGCTCCTCTCAGTCTTCACTTGTTATGGCAGTTTCTCAAGAAACAGCATCAACGTCCACGTCCCACCGCAACGATCAATTGTCCATATCCCAGAGCTTTGAACGAAAGCGCAAATTCGCAGCCAACGCCCCACAGGCCACAGTCCTAAATTCGCACATTTCATGACTGCTTGCATTGGTAATGCTGCCTTTTAGGCTGGTGGAGACGGAATCCTTCCGCAACCTTATGGCGGTGGCCGTCCCTCGGTGCTCGGCCCAGCCGACACTATTTTGCCCGGTGTGCCATCCCCGCACTACACAAGCACGTGTCCCAAAATATCTGCCGTGCCCTCAACAACGCAGTTACTGGGAGAGTCCACCTGACAACGGACACGTGGACAAGTGCTTGTGGCCAGGGACGGTACATCTCCCTGACGGCACACTGGGTAAACATAGTGGAAGCTGGGACCCAGTCGGACCTTGGGACAGAACACATCCTCCCCACACCAAGGATTGCGGGCCCTATGTCAGTCAGAGTTGCCCCCACAGTGTACAGCTCCTGCGCATCATCCTCCTCCTCCTCCTCATGTTCAGCCTCCATCTCAGATATCACCACATGAGTTACAAGCTGGAAGCACTGCAGTACTGCCTCAGCCAAGAGGCAACAGGCTGTGCTGAAACTCATAAGCTTAGGTGATAAATCTCACACTGCTTGTGAGTTGTGGACAGCTGTGAAAGAGCAGGCAGATCTGTGGCTGAGACCGCTGAACCTACATCCAGGCATGGTTGTGTGTGACAATGGCCGTAACCTGGTGGCGGCTCTGAGGTGAGGTGAGATCACACACGTACCATGCCTGGCTCATGTGCTTAACCTCATGGTTCAGCGGTTTCTTAAATCGTACCCCGAGTTGCCAGATCTGCTCGTCAAAGTACGCCGCCGGTCAGCTTATTTTTGGAAGTCGGCTACAGCTTCCGCCGCCCTTGCTGTGTTGCAGCAGCGTTTGCAGCTTCCAGCACACCAACTGGTGTGTGATGTCCTCACACGTTGGAACTCTACCCTCCACATGTTACAAAGGATTTGTGAGCAGAAGAGAGCAGTTGTGGAGTATCAGCTGCAACAAGGCCGTCGATATTCAGGTCAGACTCCACACATAAAACCTCAGGAGCGGACCTGGATGTCTGACATATGTACCATCCTGACAAACTTTGAGGAGTCCACCAAGATGCTGAGTGGCAATGACGCCATCATTAGCGTCAGCATCCCACTTGTCTGTCTTTTGCAACGCTCTCTGCAGAGAATTAAAGAGGAGACATTGCAGCCAGAGTAGGATGAGATGGATCAAGAAGCTGTAATGGGCGATTACACACAGCCCAACCTCATCTCATCGCAACGTGCATTGGGGGACAATGAGGGAGAGGAGGAGGAGGAGGAAGAGGAAGAACAGGAGCTGGTATCATGCGCTGTAGACGGTAGTACCTGTACAACTGTCATACCGTCGGTTCAGCGTGGGTGGCCTGAGGACAGGGGGGAGGAGGAGGAGGAGAGCATGGTCAGTCGTCATCTTGGTGAGGACTTGGAAGTCTTGCCCGTTACCAGTCTGGCATGCATGGCTGACTTCATGTTACGCTGCCTTAACCGTGACCCTCGCGTTGTCAAAATGTTGGATGACAGTCATTACTTGTTGGTGACACTTTTAGACCCCCGTTACAAGGAGAACTTTCACTCTCTTATTCCTGAGGTGGAGAGGTCTACAAAAATGGGGCAGTACCAGAAGGCCCTTGCTGCAGAACTGTTAAAAAAATTCCCATCTGAACACTCTAGCGGCAGAGGTCTCAGTTCGTTGCCCAACCAAGGCGTACAGGCGAGAGAGATGCAACTCCAATCGAGCAGAGGCAGGGGAACACTGTCAACATTCTGGGACAGTTTTCTGAGACCCGCCCAGCTTACAGGCCCTGAGGCGCGGGGTACTCACACAAGGAGTGGAAAGTTTCAAAAGATGGTGAGGGAGTACCTTGCCCATCGTACCAGCATCCTCCGTGATTCCTCTGTGCCTTTTAATTATTGGGTATCCAAGCTGGACACTTGGAATGAATTCGCTCTGTACGCCTTGGAGGTCCTGGCCTGCCCTGTTGCTAGCTTATCGGAGCGTGTTTTTAGTGCCGCTGGGGGAATTATAACTGATAAGCGCACTCGCCTGTCATCTGACAATGCTGACAAGCTGACCCTTATCAAAATGAACAAGGGCTGGATTGGGCCAGACTTCTCATCACCACCAAATGACAGCAGAGTAACATAAAGTCAAATCCACTGTGTTATTTCGGGAGGTGTATTCTCATGCACAGCTTCACACCCACACATGGGTATACGCTTCCTCATTTTGGCTGTATTTTGCTCTTCTCCTTATCCTGAGCCTCCACCACCACTATACCACCAGGGTGACCGTGGTCCGTTCTGCCAGCATTGCAAGTTCCTCCATCCTAATTTTTGGCAGCTTTTGCTTGGAAGGCATAGGCAACGACTATGAAAGACCCACTCCCCAATAATGGGAATAATGTTTTTAATATGCTGTACTGCATGGCTCTTGTAAGGGGCATGAAAACCGTCTTGTTAAGCTACTGTGAACTCCACGTCCCTTCCAAGGGGCATTAAAACCGTCTTGTTAAACCACTCTGACCTCCACATCTCTTCCAAGGGGCATTAAAACCGTCTTGTTAAGCTACTGTGACCTCCACGTCTCTTCCAAGGGGCATTGATATTGTCTTTTTATTCCACTGCGACCTCCACCACTCTTCCAAGGGGCATTAAAACCGTCTTCTTAAGCTACTGCGACCTCCACCACTCTTCCAAGGGGCATTAAAACCGTCTTGTTAAGCTACTGTGACCTCCACGTCTCTTCCAAGGGGCATTGATATTGTCTTTTTATTCCACTGTGACCTTCACGTCTCTTCCAAGGGGCATTAAAACTGTCTTGTTAAGCTACTGTGACCTCCACGTCTCTTCCAAGGTGCATTAAAACCGTCTTGTTAAGCTACTATGACCTCCACCACTCTTCCAAGGGGCATTGATATAGTCTTTTTATTCCACTGTGAACTCCACGTCTCTTCCATGGGGCATTAAAACCATCTTGTTAAGCTACTGTGACCTCCACTTCTCTTCCAAGGGGCATTAAAACCATCTTGTTAAGCTGCTGTGACCTCCACCACTCTTCCAAGTGGCATTGATATTGTCTTTTTATTCCACTGTGACCTCCACATCTCTTCCAAGGGGCATTAAAATCATCTTGTTAAGCTACTGTGACCTCCATGTCTCTTCCAAGGGGCATTAAAACCATCTTGTTAAGCTACTGTGAGCTCCACGTCTCTTCCAAGGGGCATTAAAACCATCTTGTCAAGCTACTGCGACCTCCAGCACTCTTCCAAGGGGCATTAAAACATTCTTGTTAAGCTACTGTGACCTCCACGTCTCTTCCAAGGGGCATTGATATTGTCTTTTTATTCCACTGCGACCTCCACCACTCTTCCAAGGGGCATTAAAACTGTCTTGTTAAACTACTGCGACCTCCACCACTCTTCCAAGGGGCATTGATATTGTCTTTCTATTCCACTGCGACCTCCACCACTCTTCCAAGGGGCATTAAAACCGTCTTGTTAAGCTACTCCGACCTCCACCACTCTTCGAAGGGGCATTGATATTGTCTTTTTATTCCACTGTGACCTCCACGTCTCTTCCAAGGGGCATTAAAACCATCTTGTTAAGCTACTGTGACCTCCACGTCTCTTCCAAGGGGCATTAAAACCATCTTGCTAAGCTACTGTGAACTCCACGTCTCTTCCAAGGGGCATTAAAACCTTCTTGTTAAGCTACTGAGACCTCCAGCACTCTTCCAAGGGACAGTAAAACCATCTTGTTAAGCTACTGTGACCTCCACGTCTCTTCCAAGGGGCATTGATATTGTCTTTTTATTCCACTGCGACCTCCACCGCTCTTCCAAGGGGCATTAAAACCGTCTTTTTAAGCTACTGCGACCTCCACCACTCTTCCAAGGGGCATTAAAACCGTCTTGTCAAACTACTGTGACCTCCACGTCTCTTCCAAGGGGCATCAAACCGTCTTGTTAAGCTACTGTGACCTCCACGTCTCTTCGAAGGGGCATTGATATTGTCTTTTTATTCCACTGCGACCTCCACCACTCTTCCAAGGGGCATTAAAACCGTCTTGTTAAGCTACTGCGACCTCCATCATTCTTCCAAGGAGCATTGATATTGTCTTTTTATTCCATTGCGACCTCCACCACTCTTCCAAGGGGCATTAAAACCGTCTTGCTAAGCTACTGCGACCTCCACCACTCTTCCAAGGAGCATTAAAACCATCTTGTTAAGCTACTGCGACCTCCACGTCTCTTCCAAGGAGCATTAAAACCATCTTGTTAAGCTACTGCAACCTCCACCACTCTTCCAAGGGGCATTAAAACAGTCTTGTTAAACCACTCTGAACTCCACAGCTCTTCCAAGGGCATTGAAATGTTGTTTTTAATTAACGCTAACCACCACGACTCTTCCAACGGGCATTGCATTTCCTCCTAATTTTAGTCAGCTTTTGCTTTTCAATGCATAGGCGAACACTAAGGGAGACCCACTCCCCAATAATGGATAGAAGGTTTTTAGTACGCTGTAATCCACGTCTGTTTCAAGGGGCATTGCAGTTCCTCATAATTTTTGGAAAGCCTTCCATTCACTGCTTAGGCCAACAGTGTACAGGAGTCCCAGTTGCTATAAATGGAAAAAACGGTTTAGTTAAGGTCCTCTGACCTCCATGTCACTTCCAAGGGGCATTGGAGTGCCTCAAAATTTTTGGTTGGCATTGCACTCACTGTATGCCCTATAACTGTGTAGCCGAACCTCTCCTTTTGGTACAGAAACATATCCTACAAGACATGTGTGATTGACTAGCCCGATATTGATGTGAATGGTCCCTGTTCCTCCTTCTCTTTCTCCTTTGCCACCACCTCATCCATCATTCATCACATGAAGCTTTGTTTTAACGGGAGTCATAGAACTTGGATAGTAGCAGGAAAACATCCAGCAATCCTCGGAGGAGCTAAGATATGTGCCAAAACGCTGACCACCTTAGGCCTAGCCGCTACTACGTACATGCGCTTGCATTCCAAGGAACAGAAAGCTAAGGAGATGGATGGTCTCATGATCATGAATAATTTACTCGTTGTGTAGGAGGCCGACCACTGCTGCTGTCTACCTTCTGAACTTCGTGTTGAAGCCTGATTGACTCAGGACCCGCAATCGTCTATGTCTGGAGGACGTGTTGCATCCCAGTGTCCAACTGTGTCCCGGCTTCTACAATATTAACCCAGTGTGAAGGCGTCAGTGAGATGGACCATCCCTGGCCACATTCACTTGTTCACGTGTTTGTGGTTAGGCTGTCCTTCAAATAGGGGTGGCTGGGGACCGTTTATGGACACCCGGCCGCCCCCTGGTGGCTGGGGACCAAGCGTGGACACCCGGCCGCCGGGTGGCTGGGGACTGAGTATGGATACTAGGCCGCCGACGCAGCCATGACGTGGTGGCCGGCGTCTGCCTCCACAAGCCTAAAAGGCCTCATTTCAAGTGCAAGCAAGCTATCAGCATGGTATTGCAGCCTGGTGGTGGGTGGGTGACAGGCTGCACACTTACGCTTGCATTCCAAGAAAACAAAGCAGATGCTAACTTCTATCATCATCATCATGCTCCTCACCTGGGCACTCTCAACTCCCCTGATGGAGAAGCCAGGGCCCACCGGAGGAGTCTGGTTGTCTGGTGGGCTCGGCCAATGCTGCCCTAAAGCAGGCCAGGCTAAGAAAAGTGTGGGGAAGGTTACCGGGACAAATAGGGGCGGCTGGGGACCGAGTATGGACACCCGGCCGCCCCCTGGTGGCTTGGGACAGAGTGTGGACACCTGGCCACGGGGCGGCTGGGGACTAAGTATGGACACCCGGCCGCCCCCTGGCAGTTGGGGACCAAGCGTGGACATCCGACCGCCGGGCGGCTCGGGACTGAGTATGGGTACCAGGCCGCCGACGCAGCCACGATGTGGTGGCCGGCGTCTGCCTCCACAAGCCTAAAAGGCCTCATTTCAAGTGCAAGCAAGCTTGCAGTATGGTATTGCAGCCTGGGGGTGGGTGGGTGACAGGCTGCACACTTACGCTTGCATTCCAAGAAAACAAAGCAGATGCTAACTTCTATCATCATCATCATGCTCCTCACCTTGGCACTCTCAACTGGCCTGATGGAGAAGCCAGGGCCCACCGGAGGAGTCTGTTTGTCTGGTGGACTCGGCCAATGCTGCCCTAAAGCAGGCCAGGCTAAGAAAAGTGTGTGGAAGGTTACCGGTACAAATAGGGGAGGCTGGGGACCGAGTATGGACACCCGGCCGCCCCCTGGCGGCTGGGGACCAAGCGTGGACACCCAGCCGCCGGGCGGCTGGGGACTGAGTATGGTTACCAGGCCGCCGACGCAGCCATGACATGGTGGCCAGATTCCGCTTCCACATGCCTAAAAGGCCCAATTTCAAGTGCAAGCAAGCAGTATGGTATTGCAGCCTGGGGGTGGGTGGGTGGCAGGCTGCATACTTGCGCTTGCATTGCAAGGAATGGGGGAGGTACAACTGAACACTGCCCTGCATAAGGCAGTGCTAGTCATCATACTGGGGGACACTCGCTGAACCGGGTCAATTAAAGCACACATGCAATGTCTTTCTGGTATTTCCCAATGCTGCAGTTTATTGTTTATCATAAACCACTTTTCACACAGTCCATCTTAGTATATCACCGGCATGTTTACACACATAACATCAGGGAGTCTCTCAAGTAGCAGACAGGCCCACTTGGCCCAAGTTACAGCCTTCAGCAAGGTAATAATATAGCAATGTCCATATCAATGTCCATATAACGCAGTGTATTACCTTTGCCGGGTTTAGCTGCTTCAGTCCATTTGGTTTGCCACCACTGTGGCTTTGCGGCTTCCCAGATGGGGGTCTCTAGCCGTCGCTCCCTCTAAGGCTACTGGTATGCTTACACCGCCAACATCCAGCCTGCGCCTTTCAGGACTCTTCATCCAGCCGGCTTTCCCTGCAAGGCCACTAGCATCCACACACAGGATCCAGGCTCGACCTTTCAGGCTGCCAGGCTTCACTCGGCCTCACTAGGCCTCACACGAATGGGGTCCCACACACAGGGAACAGGCCTCACACCTATCACACTGTCTCAAGACTACCAGGGTTTATATATCCTGTAGCACACACACACATACACAGACAGGACCTTAGCTGATGTCACAGTCATGTGTTCAGACCTTCTGTGTACAAAAGGACCTGTGTGATGTCACAGTCATGTGACCAGTCAGCTGAGGGGGAGGTACCTGGTCGGCCAAAACATACCCTGGATCATACAGTAATGCCAAGCAAGGCGCTGCATTACATACCCCCCCCCTCTGTTCAAACTTGTGAGGTTGAACACAAATCATACACAAACCACTATAACCCACAGTTCACACCGAGACCATGTACTTGACATTTGCGTTGTCCAGCCCCTGGAACATTAGTCATCGACATTAGCCCATTCCTTAGGGACCTACCATCTGTCAATGTCACTGACTTCGTCAGGTCACCTTTTCGGGTCGTAACCTTGTCAGAGCTCCCCTGCTCCCAGCGGTCAGTTGTAACCTTGTCAGGTCTCCCCTGCTCCCAGTGGTCAGTCGTAAGCTTGTCAGGTCTCCCCCGCTCCCAGCGGTCAGTCATACAGCAGTGTGACTCACATGCCCTGGTATCTAAGGTCCAGTTAGTCTCCGTACTGTCATGTACTCTATTGAGTCGTTTGTATGGGCCTCTCAAACCTGAGTTACTGGAGGTCTCACTACCTCTAAACCCACGCCCACTACTCTCAGGACATCTTGAAAGGTCCCTAACTCCAACTATAGCTGTTCTGTTATTTAGGGGGCCCTTTCTCTGTCTGGTCTCACAATTTCTAGACGGCTGCCCTCTTCTGCTGCTCAGATGATGCTGTCTATCCACTCGCAGTCTAGCGAGATTCAACTGTTCTACCTCTCGCAGGTAGGTCACTCGGTACTCTATCAGCATGCTCATATATGCAAGACTTTCTTCCGTTCCTACAGCGGAGATTGACACCTTGCCGTCTTCGTCTGGTATCCAGTCCTGACGATCACGTGGACTGCTTACTTTCACCACACCAGACATCTTGACCATCATCTGCATGGCTCGACCATTTCTCCCAACGAGCTTTCTCACCAGAACATGAGGCACCCGGATGACCTCTTCCCGCAGACTGTGAGCTTTTCTCATAAGCTCCAGTTGTCTAACGGCTTGTTCCGTCTTCAACCGGAGAACCTGCTTCGTGCGAATACATCACCAGTGCATGTCACTTAGGATAGCCACCCTCTTCACTGTGACTTCGGTCGTGGAAAGGACCACCAGCTGTTTAGCTTCTGAGGTCAAGTACACCTTACAGGCTCCCACGGCCTTCTTAAACTCTTCATGCACGGACTCACTGGTGCATTCTTCCCTCAAATCCTCGGGTACATCTATGAGGCATTTGTACCGGGACGTTTCTGTCTCACCAGTGGTCCCCAAAGATCATCTAGCTCAGGTTTCAGGGGCAACTGACTTTCAGCTTCTTCCCCCTGTATGCTTCCCCTGAGCTGACTCACAGCTACAAATTCACGAATTTCCGTCCTGACTACTTCCATTTCATATTTATCTTCCGTTAACCCTCTCTTAGCTCTCCTCAGGTCCACCTTCTCATGGTATAAGGGAGTGAGTGCAACGTGTTTGCCCTTTTCCTTCTCCAAGGAGGCCTCGTTCACTGAGTGATACTTTGTCAGGCGACTATTGAGCCTGGAAACTTCTTCCTCTAGCTCCGCCACTCGCCTCTCAGCGGCCCGTCTCTGAAGCTCTTCCTGCTTCAACTGTTCCTTTAACAGTAGAGTTCTATCAGACCTCTCTGTCTCCAATGCACCCACTTGGCTCTCAACCGCCAGTCTCTCAAGATTCTTTTGCTTCCAATGGGTTTGTAGCGACTCCTTGAGCTCCTTGATCTCGGCTCCTACATCCACCGAATCATCCGAGCTCACATCACTCGAGGAGGTATCTGTTTCATATCTCCCATCTCCAGTGGCCAACTTTTGGCCCTGGTCTGTGGCTTCTCCGATAGACTCCTCCATCTTTCTCAGCTCAGCCTCCATCTTGCTGATTCTTTCCTTAAGGCACGTCTCTGCCCTCTGGAGATTATCACAGAACGTCTGCAGCTCCTTCACCTGAGCTTCCAGACCTAGGGTCTTTCTGCGGAGATCACCATTTTCATCACGAGTGTCCTGCAGAGTGGTCTCAACCACTTGGCGCATGTGCTCTGCATCCGCCTTATCATCCTCTAGTTTTTCCTTAACCTTGAGGAGATCCTCATAGTCTTTCTTGATTTGTTGCAGTTCCCTATTGAACTTTTCATGCCTCTTTTCTGCCTCACGGTTGTGACCAGACCCTTCATCTTTTATTGCCTCTTTCCAGGCGGATAGCTCCCAGTCTCGCTGGTACCGAGAGACCACCAGCCGCTCCTTCTCCTGCCTTAGAGGCTTTACTTGGTCCTGGCATTGCTGAAGCTCCCTCATGAGTTTTAGGTTTTGGCCACGCCCAGAAACTTCATTCTGCAGCGCCTCCTTCTCACTGTGCTGTCTCTGTATCTCCAGGGTTTGCACCGCAGTCATCTTCTCTTTGGTCATCAGTTCTGTCTGGTGTGACCTCTCACCGATTTCTTCCGCCTGTTTCCTGAACTTCTTGGCATCTTCTTCAGCTTTGGCTTGGGCTTGACCCATTTCCACCACTTGTATTTTAAGGCGTTCGGCTTCAGCACTTATGTCAAGCTGTCGTCGACGTTCGGCCTCTAAGGTCTTTTGGAAGCCTTCGGTCTCCTCAGCTAGTTGCTGCTGCATCTGCTTCTTGTCTTCTTGGAGTTTCTTAGCTTGCTCCATGGCCAGTTCCTTCTGTTTCTGCTGCATCTCCGCTTCGGCTTTCAGACGGGTGGCTTCTTGAACAGCTTGCATCTTCTCTTTGAGCATCTTTTCAGCTAAGGCTCGCTGCTCATTTAGGTTGTCCTTGGCGAGCTTGCGTAGTCGGGCAGCCTCCTGGGCCTCTATGCTCAGTCGGGCAGCCTCCTCTGCTACCTGTTTCATCTTCTCGGCTTCCTCGACAAGGAATTTTTGTGTGTTGTCTTTGTCAATCTCTAATTGAAAAACCTCCTCCTTGATTTTGCGGCGGTCCTCCTCTATTTCGTAGAACGCTTCCTTCCATTGGTTAACCTCCCTGTCTAGGGCGGTCAGATCCTTCTGATTCAGTACTGTACCGGAGGTTGCTATTGGCAACGTCACCTCCTCATCTGCTTCTAAAGGAGGACCCACACTTGGAATAAAGGCACATAACATTGCATTTTATTTATTTCCGCTTTCAGCCAAGACTACAGGAGCAACCTTTTTGTGGCCCTTGCACCGTCGACAACGAGAGCGGGACTCTCTTTCTACTTTTGTAGTGTCACCGTCAGTTGTGGTGCGGGGACTGGAAGAAAGAATTGCGACATTAAAACTCATCAAGGAAAATGAAGACTTCCTGGACAGAACAGAAGCGTCACTACTGGTCACGGAAAGTGAAGGAAGCGTCAGAGAACCTCCAGAGGCAGACAAGTGGAGGCAAGTGACCAAAAGAAGCAAGAAGACCATGGAGACACCACCAACCACACAACTGAGAAACAGATTCCAAGGACTTGTGGAGGACGAAGATCGCACACCTAAAGATGAGGCACTACCAGCAAGCAAAAAAGAAAAGAGCACCCAGAAACACCCAGAAGCGGCAAGAAAAAGGACAGCCAAGAGGGGAAGATGAGTGGTGGTGGTGGGAGACTCACTACTGAGAGGAACAGAAGCAGCTATCTGCAGACCGGACATAACCGCACTAGAAGTATGCTGCCTCCCAGGTGCGAAGATCAAGGATGTTACCGATAGGATACCGAAGCTCATCAGTTCCAAGGATGTCCACCCATTTCTTCTGATACATGTTGGCACCAATGACACGGCAAGGAAGGACCTACCGACAATCTGCAAGGACTTTGAAGCATTGGGGAAGAAAGTAAAAGAACTGGATGCGCAGGTAGTTTTTTCTTCTATCCTTCCAGTAGACGGTCATGGCGTCAGGAGATGGAACAGGATCCTTGATGTGAACAACTGGCTGAGCAGACCACAAGGATTTGATTCCTGGACCACGGTGTGAATTACCTCTATGACGGACTCCTTGCCAGAGACGGACTACACCTCAACAAACCCGGGAAACACACATTCGCCAGGAGACTCGCAACACTCATCAGGAGGGCGTTAAACTAGAAGAAGAGGGGATGGGAAGAAAAATGCCGGACACGAACATGAAACCAGAGAACATACTAATGAAAGATATGAAGTGCGACAAAGAAGGTCCAAGACAAGATACTTGAAAGGGAGGTAAGAAAATTTATAATACAATCCACAGGGAGAAGATTGAAACAAAACAAAATCATGTAAACAGCGTGCTAGCAAATGCCAGAAGCCTGACAAACAAGATGGATGAACTGGAAGCAGAAATATCTACAGGTAACTATGACATAGTGGGAATAACCGAGACATCGTTAGATGAAAGCTATGACTGGGCAGTTAACTTACAGGGTTATAGTCTGTTTAGAAGGGATCGAAGAAATCGGAAAGAGGGTGGAGTCTGTCTATATGTAAAGACGTGTCTAAAGCCTACAATACGGGAGGATGTATGGGAGGGAAATAAGGAGGTCGAGTCCTTATGGGTGGAGTTACATGGGGCAAAAAACAATAATAAAATTATCATAGGAGTCTGTTATAAACCACCAAATATAGCAGAAGCCACGGAAAGTCTATTAATGAGACAAATAGACGAAGTAGCAAAAAATAATGAGGTGATTATTATGGGGGACTTCAACTACCCCGATATAGACTGGGAAACCGAAAGCTGTAGATCTCAGAAAGGAAACAGGTTTCTTACAATTATCAAAGACAATTATTTGTCACAACTTGTGCAGGAGCCAACTAGAGGGACGGCCCTTTTAGACTTAATATTAACTAACAGGCCAGACAGAATAACTGAGGTGCAGTTCGGGGGGCACCTGGGAAATAGTGACCACAACATTATACAATTCCACATGTGCTTCAGTAGGGTGCCCAGCAAGGAGTCACAAAAACACTGAACTTCAGGAGGGCAAAGTTTGATCAGCTAAGGGATGCCCTTCACCTTATAGACTGGGATAGTATCTTCAGTAATAGGAGCACGGATAGAAAAGGGGAAATTTTCAAATCAGTACTACATAGTCACTGTAGAAGGTACATACCTTATGGGAATAAAAGGGCTAGGAATAGGAGGAAGCCAATGTGGCTAAATAAGGAAGTCAAGAGGGCAATGAAAAAACAAAAAAAGGGCTTTTGGTAAACTTAAACAAGAAGGCAGCGAGGAAGCGCTAATATCGTATAGGGAAAAAAACAAAATCTGTAAGAAACAAATAAGAATAGCAAAAGAGGAGACAGAGAGACTAATTGCCAAGGAAAGTAAATCGAATCCCAAACTGTTCTTTAACTATATAAACAGTAAAAGGATTAAAACTTTGAAAAATAACCTGGGTAAAATCATAGAGGGCGATGAGGGTAAAGCAAACCTACTCAATAGCTTCTTCTCCACTGTTTTCACAAAAGAAAACAATTTATCGGAGGAAATGCAGAGTGATAAAGTAAACCCTCCGCTAAATATCACCCACCTAACCCAGGAGGAAGTTCAGAAACGCCTAAATAATATCAAAATAGACAAGTCACCAGGCCCATATGGCATACACCCCCGGGTACTAAAAGAATTAAGTAATGTGATAGACAGACCGCTGTATCTTATATTCAAGCACTCTTTATAGACAGGGACTGTCCCACTAGACTGGCGCCAAGCAAATGTGGTACCAATATTCAAAAAGGGGTCTAAAAGTGACCCTGGGAACTATAGACCAGTAAGCTTTACGTCTGTTGTGGGTAAATTGTTTGAAGGATTTCTTAGAGATGCTATTGTAGAATATCTTAATGATAATAACTGTCTAACTCCATATCAACATGGATTCATGAGGGATCGCTCCTGCCAAACAAACCTGATCGCCTTCTACGAGGAGGTGAGCTCACAGCTGGACCGGGGAGAGCCAGTGGATGTTGTATACCTTGACTTCTCCAAAGCGTTTGATACCGTGCCACACAAAAGGTTGGTATATAAAATGAGAATGCTTGGTCTGGGGGATAAGGTGTGCAAGTGGGTAAATAGCTGGCTGAGTGATAGAAAGCAGAGGGTGGTTATCAATGGAGTAAGCTCAGGTTGTGTCAGGGTTACTAGCGGGGTGCCTCAAGGGTCTGTCTTGGGCCCTATATTATTTAATATATTTATTAATGATCTAGTGGAAGGGTTGCATAGTGAAATAGCAATATTTGCAGATGATACTAAACTTTGTAAAGTAGTTAATACAGATGAGGATAGGGCACAGCTACAGGAGGATTTAGATAAATTGGGGAGTTGGGCCAAAAAATGGCAAATGGGGTTCAATACCGATAAATGTAAGGTCATGCACATGGGAAAGAAAAACAGCAGTCACCCATACATATTAAATGGGAAACCGTTGGGGAAATCTGACATGGAGAAGGACCTGGGCGTCTTGGTTAACAGCAAATTAAATTGGAGTGCCCAGTGTCAGGCAGCAGCTGCGAAGGCAAATAGAGTCATGGCATGCATCAGAAGAGGAATAGGGGCATATGATGAGAACATTGTTCTTCCTCTGTATAAAGCACTGGTAAGGCCGCACTTAGAATATTGTGCACAGTTCAGGGCTCCGGTGCTCAGGAAAGACATATTGGAGCTAGAGAGGGTACAAAGGAGGGCGACTAAGGTAATAAAGGGAATGGAGGGACTAGAGTACCCAGAGAGGTTGTCAAAATTAGGCCTATTTACATTGGAAAAGAGAAGGGAAGACCTCATAAACATGTATAAATACATCAAGGGGCAGTACAGAGATCTCTCCCATGACCTGTTTATACCAAGGATGGTGACAAAGACGAGGGGGCACACTATGCGTCTGTAGGAAAGGAGGTTCCTGCACCAGCATAGAAGGGGATTCTTTACGGTCAGAGCCGTGAGACTCTGGAACTCTCTGGGAGAGGAAGTGGTGATGTCCAACTCACTTAATGAGTTCAAGAGAGGCCTGGACGCCTTTCTTGAGAAGAATAAAATTACATCTTATGCTTAGTGATAGTTAATTAATCCAGGGATTTAATCTGACTGCCAGATTGGAGTCGGGAAGTGAATTTTTCCTCAATGATGTAAATTGGCCTATACCGCATGTTTTTTTTTTGCCTTCCCCTGGATCAACGCTGCGGAATAGCTGCAGTGCACAAGAAATAGGCTGAACTGGATGGATGCTTGTCTTTTTTCGGCCTTATAAACTATGTTACTATGTTACGTCACTCCCTATGGTGTCGTGGACCAACAAGTCACCTCCCACCTTGACGTCACCGGCTTCTACTGGAGCTACTCCATTATCAACGGTCACATTGTCATTTTTAGGCGGTACCAACCCACCACCAGTAAATTTTTTTGATTTTCTATACTCCGCGCTGTTTTGAAAAACCGCCCCTTTTTAAGACTCCGCTCCCTTTTAACCTTCGTCAGGCTGCATAATTTTACAAAAATATCTCGTCCCCTTATCTCGGAAGGGGGCGGAGATATTTTATTGAAATTTGGCCAATATATTCTGGACCAAAACTGCAGAGATATCACGAAATTTCAGCCCTCTACGGCTTTTCGAAAAAAAAAGTTATTTTAAAACGGAATAGTTACAATTGTACCTACTCAGCCGGACGAAGGTTAAACAACCACACCGGTAGGGGAATTTTTGCAAGAAAAATTAACAATAGTCTTAGGACTCAGTTCACAACAGCTCTTACCACCTCCCCGGGCACTCTGGGAGAACAAGGGCGCCCCCGGAGAGTTCAAGGAATGGTCCGCTGCCGCCTCTCTGTAACGGGCCAACAGCTCCTGCCCTTCCTGCACCACGACCTCTTGTCGTTTCTCCCATACCTGCTGTTGTTTCTCAAATGCCTGCTGCTGCGATTTTAACAGGCACTTTAATCGCTCAATAGCTTCAGACTCATTTGCTGCTCCCTTCACAGCCATCTTTATCTGCTCCTGCATTTCTTCAGGACTCTCCATTTTTCTGCAGGATGTTTGCAGCCGGTCATCTAACCCCTTCTCCATTCCGTCTGGAGGTACTGCACCATTCACAGCCATCGCATTCACACTAGACACTTCACAGCTTTCCCCGGAAAAATTTTCGTGGCTCCGCCGAGCCACAGCAAACCAGGTTTGAGTGCGAGGACAATTTTCGTAACCCCTGCCGAGTTACTGCAAGATGCTTTAATCTTCGTGACCCCGCCGAGTCACAGCAAAACCGGATTTGAGTGAGACGACAATCTTCGCAACCCCACCCAGTTGCAGCCAGATGCTTTGATCTTCGTGACCCCGCCGAGCAACAGCAAGACGCTTTATCCACACTCGTCGTCCTGTGCCGTTGCCCCTAGCAACCGGGCTGCAGTTTCCTCTAGCAACCGGACTGCAGTTGCCCCTAGCAACCTGACTGCAGTTGCCCGCATTCTCGAACCACATGTAAGGCAGCGCTAGTCATCATACTGGGGGACACTCGCTGCACCGGGTCAATTAAAGCACACATGCAATGTCTTTCTGGTATTTCCCAGTGCTGCAGTTTATTGTTTATCATAAACCGCTTTTCACACAGTCCATCTTAGTATATCACCGGCATGTTTACACACATAACATCAGGGAGTCTCTCAAGTAGCTGACAGGCCCACTTGGCCCAAGTTACAGCCTTCAGCAAGGTAATAATATAGCAATGTCCATATCAATGTCCATATAACGCAGTGTATTACCTTTGCCGTGTTTTAGCTGCTTCAGTCCATTTGGTTTGCCACCACTGTGGCTTTCCGGCTTCCCAGATGGGGGTCTCTAGCCGTCGCTCCTTCTACGGCTACTGGTATGCTTACACCGCCAACATCCAGCCTGCGCCTTTCAGGACTCTTCACCAAGCCGGCTTTCCCTGCAAGGCCACTAGCATCCACACACAGGATCCAGGCTCGACCTTTCAGGCTGCCAGGCTTCACTCGGCCTCACTAGGCCTCACACGAATGGTGTCCCACACACAGGGAACAGGCCTCACGCCTATTACACTGTCTCAAGACTACCAGGGTTTATATATCCTGTAGCACACACACACATACACAGACAGGACCTTAGCTGATGTCACAGTCATGTGTTCAGACCTTCTGTGTGCAAAAGGACCTGTGTGATGTCACAGTCATGTGACCAGTCAGCTGAGGGGGAGGTACCTGGTCGGCCAAAACATACCCTGGACCATACAGTAATGCCAAGCAAGGCGCTGCATTACACCTGGGACAAGGATTTGCACGGGGATAGTTGCAAGTCTGCATCTTCTGATGTAGCAAGGATCACTTCTGATGGGCTCACTTTTAAGCAGTGACCTGGGTGTCAGAGATGCTTCCAGGGGTTTTCCCCATGCTGTTCCCATGTCTTTTCAGCACTGTATGCATGTGTCACACAGCACATGGCCAGATAAGGTTGTAAAATGTTAAAATGACATTTCCCGGTGAATGCATTTGTCACGGTTGAAAGCAATACAAAAGTGCAAAAACGCATAAATAATGCTACTTGTGAACATAGCCCAAGGTGTGGAGGAGTATTTTAGTTTTTGGTTATTTATTTTACCTTATACACAAGTCTTTGCTCTGGAAAGGATGTTCCTTAACATATTTCATAGGAAAGCACTTGCAGTTTAGTTTTTGAACGTTTTATTGTGAGCCCGTAAAAGTGGCTTAATACCTCCGACCACGTTGTTGACAGCAGTGACCTGGGGGTCAGAAATGCTTCCTGGGGCGATCCCCATGCTGTCCCCATGTAATTTGAGCACTGTCACTATCGTTTTGGGCACTTTTTAGGCTTTCTACAGACTGCCGGGGGTACCGCCGCAAAAATGCTCGGGTCTCCCATAGACTAACATTGGGCTCGTTGCTCGGGTCGAGCACCCGAGTATCACAGGGCGCTCGGCCCGAGCTTCGAGCTCCCGAGCATTTTAGTGCTCACTCAACACTAATAATAGGTCTATTTTTCTGGAGTTCAAAAACTGCTTGAGCACTTCCTTTGTGGACATATTTGCAGATATACTTGATTGATTTCACAGAGTGGCAAGATTAGACATTTATGGGGGCCTGGAAGATTTTTGAGAGTAAAGGGTTGTAAGACACTACCCACCTGTTGTCAATTTCTATCTCTTGGAGTGATGATCCAACACGCATTTTGAGCTTTGCTATGAAACCACCATCCCCTGGCTTTCTTCTTCGGTAGACTGGATATCCATCTTGTCCTGTTTGGGTTTCTTGGACCAGGGATCGTGGGTAATGCTTTGAACACCTGCCATCAATCATACAGGGAGAATTTTTGTTCAGACTCACACACGGACCATGGATCATGTTTTTTGTGATGGTGTCAAACAGCAATGGGTCAATCTGAGGGTCTGGCAATTCGGCACTGATGATATTGTCAGTTTCGGTAGGCTGTATTTTTTGCTTCAGCCAAATCAAGAAGTGGGCGTGAGGAAGGCCTCTTTCTTGCCATTCAACTGAATACATCCAGCACTGCGTCTCACCATAAATATGTGATTTTGTGATGAGATTAGTCATTTTTGAAAGTTTCTGTTTGAAAACCCGAGCAATAAGGTCATGGCGATTCACTGTTTTTTGGCCCGGCAACAGGTGCCCTCCAATTTCCTCCCAGGCAGGATTGCAAGTAAAGGTGATGAAAAGATCTGGACGGCCATATTTTCTCACATAAGTCATTGCATCCTGTGTGTATTCATGCATGTGCCGTGGGCTTCCAGTGTTAGTTGATGGAAGAATAACCATTTTCCCCAACTCTTTTGGATCAGCATCATTTGCAACAGCATCTCTAAGGTGAATATATTCCTCTGCCCTGAGTTTCTTTTGATTTAGTTGGATATATAAAAGACGTTCACTCTCAATCTTTGCATACATGTCAGCAATAAATTGGTGGAAGAGGTGTTTGCATTTCAAGATGTGATTTTCCTCTGCAAATCTTGTCATGATCCTATATGCATAGAAGTCCATGGCAGACACTTTTTTCCTGAAGGGTTGCCTGTTGTAGGATCTGTCTGACGTATTCCAAAGTGATAGCCACCCTGTCCCTGCCAAAAGATGATTGGATATTGCAGAGCATCATAGGACCTGTGAGTTTCTGCTAATCGTTGCAAACTATTGTTCCTTTTCTGAAGCACAATGTCACGGCTTTGAAAATCATTACCTACAATCAAGATGGCTACCTCATCAAATGTGGGAGCATTGAAACATCGCTGCTGTTCACCTTGTGGTGTTTTGTCAGCTCGAATGACAACCTTGTAATCGTCATTTGGCATGCATTCAAGTGCAGTCTTGAAAACTTGAACATATAGATTGTTGGAGTGAAGGAACTGCTGCAAAATAGGGACAATATCAAGGCAAGTGTTAGGAATTAAAGAGCATCTCCGCTGAGCCTCTGCTTCCGCATTTCCCATAAAGAAGAGTTGAAGAAATTGAGGTTCTTTTCCTTGTAATGGAAGCAGTGAGCCAATTGAGTGGTAAACCTGTCCTTGAACTTTAAATGTCGGCATAAATCCTGTTGTAAACATTTCTTTTGTTGCACCAAATGATGTCATTTGGAAGCAGGAGTTGTACTTCCTAATGTTGTCCAAGAAATGCTTTGATATTGTACTGCTACCTGTCATCAGAGACTTTAGGGGATCTAGTGGTGACAGGAGAGGTGGAAGTTTTATCTTGCCATTTGCACCACATAAACCTGGCGGTTCATCTTTCCATTTCAGGGCTCTGCAGTACATGCAGACCACATCCATTTTTCCTATCTGAACTTTAGGATTATTCTGATAGTTTATGTCTGACTGGTAACAAAAGGCAGCATGTTTCAAATCTCCAACCATTTCCTGTGCCCTGGTGGAAGAAATAGGACTTCTCTTAGTGGCAAGTTGGCCTTCTCTCTGCTGAGATGACTCATTGGCCCTTGAGGAAGCAGCTCTTCTTCTCTTATCTGCAAGCCTCACTTCCCTCTCCTCAGAAAGTTCATCGGCTCTTGAGGAAGCAGTTCTTGTTCTCTTGTCTGCAAGCCTCGCTTCCCTCACCTCAGAAAGTTCATTGGCCCTTGAGGAAGCAGCTCTTGTTTTCATGTCTGCAAGCCTCGCTTCCTTTTCCTCAGAAAGTTCATTGGCTTTTGAGGAAGCAGCTCGTTTTCATGTCTGCAAGCCTTGCTTCCCTGTCCTCAGAAAGTTCATTGGCTCTTGAGGAAGCAGCTCTTGTTTTCATGTCTGCAAGCCTCGCTTCCCTCTCCTCAGAAAGTTCATTGACCCTTGAGGAAGCAGCTCTTGTTCTCTTGTCTGAAAGTCTCGCTTCCCTCTGCTCAGAAAGTTCATTGGCTCTTGAGGAAGCAGCTGCTGTTTTCATGTGTGTCAGCCTTGTTTCTCGGTCTTCACATTTTTCATTGGCCCATAATGCAGCTTTTCTTTTCGCATCAGCTGACATTCGTGCCATGAAATTCCTTTTCTTATGAGGCATTATTGTGGTAAAAATAGTCTGTAACTGGCAGTTTCTATATCCTCTCACATAGAAGTAATGTAACTGACATCAGCCTTTCCACCAACACACCCTAACTGACATCTTATTACCTTACACAAGCTTTGTTATACTGAGAATGTCCTTTGTTGCCTATATTAACCAATCACAGCTCAGATTAATTAACTGTAGCAAAATAGAAGCTGAGCTGTGATTGGTTGCTATTGGCAGCCTGATAAATCTTTGTGAGATGAGTTTTGTGTGTGCTGAGAGTGGTATATGTGTTCAAGCACGTGGTAGTGTGTGGCGCATTTTGTGTGTGTGTTCATATCCCCGTGTGTGGTGAGTACGAGTATCCCATGTCGGGGCCCCACCTTAGCAACTGTACGGTATATACTCTTTGGCGCCATCGCTCTCATTCTTTAATTCTCCCTTGTTCACATGTGGCAGCTGTCAATTTGCCTCCAACACTTTTCCTTTCACTTTTCCCCCATTATGTAGATCAGGGGTCTCAAACTCGGCTGGGTATATGGGCCGCAAATGGAAAAAATTTGAATTTGGGGGGCCGCATTTTTTGTTCAATGTGACATTTTTAGTGATACCATTTTTTTTTGTATACACCTTTTGAACATTTTTGCCGTGTTTATTTTTTTATAGCTTGGGTCCTTATGGATGTGGCGATAATAAACGTGTACTTTTTTGTGTTTACTTTAGTTTACATATAAAACAGCATTTTTAGTGCCCAATATTTTTTCATGCTTTATTTTTATTTTTTTGATTTTTACAATTTTGCTTCCCCCAATTGGCCACATACAGTAAAATTGTCTTACAATTAGCATCATATAGTAATAATGGCAAACATCTTGTAGTAATGTCCCCATCTTGTACTAATGTGCCCCAACCAGGTCCCCATCCTGTGGCTATGTGCCCCATCCAGGTCCCCATCCTGTGGCTATGTGCCCCATCCAGGTCCCCATCTTGTGGCTATGTGCCACATCCAGGTCCCCATCTTGTGGGTATGTGCCCATCCAGGTCTACATCTTGTGGGTATGTGCCCATCCAGGTCCCCCTCTTGTGGCTATGTGCCCCATCCAGGTCCCCCTCTTGTGGCTCTGTGCCCCATCCAGGTCCCCATCTTGTGGGTATGTGCCCCATCCAGGTCCCCCTCTTGTGGGTATGTGCCCATCCAGGTCCCCCTCTTGTGGCTATGTGCCCCATCCAGGTCCCCATCTTGTGGCTCTGTGCCCCATCCAGGTCCCCATCTTGTGGGTATGTGCCCATCCAGGTCCCCCTCTTGTGGCTATGTGCCCCATCCAGGTCCCCATCTTGTGGCTATGTGCCCCATCCAGGTCCCCATCTTGTGGCTCTGTGCCCCATCCAGGTCCCCATCTTGTGGCTCTGTGCCCCATCCAGGTCCCCCTCTTGTGGCTATGTGCCCCATCCAGGTCCCCTCTTGTGGCTATGTGCCCCATCCAGGTCCCCATCTTGTGGCTCTGTGCCCCATCCAGGTCCCCCTCTTGTGGCTATGTGCCCATCCAGGTCCCCCTCTTGTGGCTATGTGCCCCATCCAGGTCCCCATCTTGTGGCTATGTGCCCCATCCAGGTCCCCATCTTGTGGCTATGTGCCCATCCAGGTCCCCCTCTTGAGGCTATGTGCCCCATCCAGGTCCCCATCTTGTGGCTATGTGCCCCATCCAGGTCCCCATCCTGTGGCTATGTGCCCCATCCAGGTCCCCATCTTGTGGCTATGTGCCCCATCCAGGTCCCATCTTATGGCTATGTGCCCCCTGTGCTGTTCTTCACACACATAAAAAAAAAAAGATGATTCTCACCTGTCCTCCATTCCCTCGGCGGCCTTCCTGCAGATGTGGCCCGCAGGCACCACAGAGTCCGACCCCTTGACGATCACGACCTGGTCCAGGAGGAGCCACCGACAGCAGCGCTGCATTGCCGCACACAAACTGTCTCCCAGCACAGCATTTCCAATGCCAGCCGCCGGCCAATCAGAGGCCAGCAGCTGACATCAGCGTACGGCAATGACGTCATACTCGCTGCGCCGACACGCAGATATCAGCTGCTGGCCTCTGATTGGTCAGCGGCTGTCATTGGAAATGCTGTGCTGGGAAACAGTCTCTGTGCGGCAATTCAGCGCTGCTGTCGGCGGCTCCTCCTGGACCAGGTCGGGACCATCAAGGGGTCTGTGCCTGCGGGCCGCATAAAGCAGCCTCAGGGGCCGCATGCGGCCCGCGGGCCGCGTGTTTGAGACCCCTGATGTAGATAGTGGCAAAATTGTTTGGTGAATTGGAATGCGCGGGGTTAAATATTCGCCTCACAACATAGCCTATGACGCTCTCGGGGTCCAGATGTGTGGCTGTGCAAAATTTTGTGGCTGTAGCTGCAACGGTGCAGATGCCAATCCTGGACATACACACATACATACATACACACACATTCAGCTTTATATATTGGATATACAGTACAGACCAAAAGTTTAGACACACCTTCTCATTTAAAGATTTTTCTGTATTTTCATGACTATGAAAATTGTACATTCACACTGAAGGCATCAAAACTATGAATTAACACATGTGGAATTATATACTTAACAAAAAAGTGTGTAACAACTGAAAATATGTCTTATATTCTAGGTTCTTCAAAGTAGCCACCTTTTGCTTTGAAGACTGCTTTGCACACTCTTGGCATTCTCTTGATGAGCTTCAAGAAGTAGTCACCGGAAATGGTTTTCACTTCACAGGTGTGCCCTGTCAGGTTTAATAAGTGGGATTTCTTGCCTTATAAATGGTGTTGGGACCATGAGTTGTGTTGTGCAGAAGTCTGGTGGATACACAGCTGATAGTCCTACTGAATAGACTGTTACAATTTGTATTATGGCAAGAAAAAAGCAGCTAAGTAAAGAAAAACGAGTGGCCATCATTACTTTAAGAAATGAAGGTCAGTCAGTCCGAAAAATTGGGAAAACTTTGAAAGTGTCCCCAAGTGCAGTTGCAAAAACCATCAAGCTCTACAAAGAAACTGGCTCACATGAGGACTGCCCCAGGAAAGGAAGAACAAGAGTCACCTCTGCTTCTGAGGATAAGTTTATCCAAGTCACCAACCTCAGAAATCGCAGGTTAACAGCAGCTCAGATTAGAGACCAGGTCAATGCCACACGGAGTTCTAGCAGCAGACACATCTCTACAACAACTGTGAAGAGGAGACTTTGTGCAGCAGGCCTTCATGGTAAAATAGCTGCTAGGAAAACACTGCTAAGGACAGGCAACAAGCAGAAGAGACTTGTTTGGGCTAAAGAACACAAGGAATGGACATAAGACCAGTGGAAATCTGTGCTTTGGTCTGATGAGTCCAAATTTGAGATCTTTGGTTCCAACCACTGTGTCTTTGTGCGACGCAGAAAAGGTGAACGGATGGACTCTACATGCCTGGTTCCCACCGTGAAGCATGGAGGAGGAGGTGTGATGGTGTGGGGGTGCTTTGCTGGTGACACTATTGGGTATTTATTCAAAATTGGAGGCATACTGAACCAGCATGGCTACCACAGCATCTTGCAGTGGCATGCTATTCCATCCGGTTTGCGTTTAGTTGGACCATCATTTATTTTTCAACAGGACAATGACCCCAAACACACCTCCAGGCTGTGTAAGGGCTATTTGACCAAGAAGGAGAGTGATGGGGTGCTACACCAGATGACCTGGCCTCCACAGTCACCAGACCTGAACCCGATCGAGATGGTTTGGGGTGAGCTGGACCGCAGAGTGAATGCAAAAGGGCCAACAAGTGCTAAGCATCTCTGGGAACTCCTTCAAGATTGTTGGAAGACCATTTCTGGTGACTACCTCTTGAAGGTCATCAAGAGAATGCCAAGAGTGTGCAAAGCAGTCATCAAAGGAAAAGGTGGCTACTTTGAAGAACCTAGAATATAAGACATATTTTCAGTTGTTACACACTTTTTTGTTAAGTATATAATTCCACATGTGTTAATTCATAGCTTTGATGCCTTCAGTGTGAATGTACAATTTTCATAGTTATGAAAATACAGAAAAATCTTTAAATTAGAGGGTGTGTCCAAACTTTTGGTCTGTACTATATATATATATATATATATATATATATATATATATATATACACACACACACACACATACAACCCCTGGCAAAAATTATGGGATCACCGGGTTCGGAGGATGTTCATTCAGTTGTTTAATGTTGTTGAAAAAAAGCAGATCACAGACATGGCACAAAACTAAAGTCATTTAAAATGGCAACTTTATGGCTTTAAGAAACACTAAAAGAAATCAAGATTAAAAATGTGGTACTCAGTAAGGGTAATTTTTTTCAGACCAAGCAGAGGGAAAAAAATATGGAATCACTCAATTCTGAGGAAAAAATTATGAAATCACCCTGTAAATTTTTATTTCCAAAACTAACACCTGCATCAAATTAGATCTGCTTGTTAGTCTGCATCTAAAAACGAGTGATCACACCTTGGAGAGCTGTTGCACCAAGTGGACTGACATGAATCATGGCTCCAACACGAGAGATGTCAATTGAAACAAAGGAGAGGATTATTAAACTCAGAAAAGAAGGTAAATTATCACGCAATGTTGCAAAAGATGTTGGTTGTTCACAGTCAGCTGTGTCTAAAATCTGGACCAAATACAAACAACATGGAAAGGTTGTTAAAGGCAAACATACTGGTAGACCAAGGAAGACATCAAAGCGTCAAGACCGGAAACTTAATGCAATATGTCTCCAAAACAGGAAATGCACAACAAAACAAATGAGGAACGAATGTCAGGAAACTGGAGTCAATGTCTGTGACCGAACTGTAAGAAACCGCCTAAAGGAAATGGTATTTACATACAGAAAAGCTAAACATAAGCCATCATTAACACCTAAACAGAAAAAACAAGGTTACAATGGGCTAAGGAAAATCATTCGTGGACTGTGGATGACTGTATGAAGGTCATATTCAGTGATGAATCGCGAATCTGCATTGGGCAAGGTGATGATGCTGGAACTTTTGTTTGGTGCCGTTCCAATGAGATTTATAAAGATGACTGCATGAAGAGAACATGCAAATTTCCACAGTCATTGATGATATGGGGCTGCATGTCAGGTAAAGGCACTGGGGAGATGGCTGTCATTACATCTTCAATAAATGCCCAAGTTTACATTGATATTTTGGACAGTTTTCTTATCCCATCAATTGAAAGGATGTTTGGGGATGATGACATAATTTTTCAAGATGATAATACATCCTGCCATAGAGCAAAAATGGTGAAAACATTCCTTGAAAGAAGACACATAAGGTCAATGTCATGGCCTGCAAATAGTCCGGATCTCAATCCAATTGAAAATATTTGGTGGAAGTTGAAGGAAAAGGTCCATGACAAGGCTCCAACCTACAAAGCTGATCTGGCAACAGCAATCATAGAAAGTTGGAGCCAGATTGATGAAGAGTACTGTTAGTCACTCATTAAGTCCATGCATCAGAGACTGCAAGCTGTTATTAAAGCCAGAGGTGGTGCAACAAAATACTATTGATGTATTGGAGTGTGCTTTTGTGTGTTTGTTTTTCATGATTCCATAATTTTTTCCTCAGAATTGAGTGATTCCATAATTTTTTCCCTCTGCTTGGTCTGAAAAAAATTACCCTTACTGAGTACCACATTTTTAATCTTGACAGAAAGTGTAATAAGGTTATTAAGGGGGAGATTTATCAAACATGGTGTAAAGTGAAACTGGCTCAGTTGCCCTTAGCAACCAATCAGATTCCACTTTTCATTCCTCACAGACTCTTTGGAAAATGAAAGGTGGAATTTGATTGGTTGCTAAGGGCAACTGAGCCAGTTTCACAGATCTAGTTTTCACAGATAGATCTCCCCAAATTTGTTTTCTGTTCAGATAATTCAGATAACACAAAATGGCAAATAATTTAAATACAGATCAAAGAAAATGGATTTTAACAGAGTATTGGAAATCTCAAAATGCTGAAACAGTTAGAGAAAATTGGGTTGAAACATTTGGTACTCAAGCCCCAAAGAGACAAACCATTTACCGCATTCGTGACAAATTCAATGCCACTGGCTCAATTCTTAATGCTCCAAAAACTGGTCGACCCAAAACAGTCTGTACAGAAGATAATAAACAACTTGTTGCTGAAACATTTGTTCAGAGTCTAAAAAAGTCCACAAGAGGAGCCTCTTTGGAATTGGGAATTTCACGAGCTTCTATCATGTGAATCCTGAAAACTATTGGGTGGAAAGCTTATCGTCCACGTCTAATTCATGGTTTATTGGAGGATGATCCAGACAGGCGACTGCAATTTAGTGAGATTATGCTTAACGAAATTGAAGAAAATCCAGTAATTTTAGATAACATTATGTGGAGTGATGAAGCTTCTTTCAAATTATCCGGCCATATTAACCCCTTTACCCCCGAGGGTGGTTTGCACGTTAATGACCAGGCCAATTTTTACAATTCTGACCACTGTCACTTTATGAGGTAATTACTCTGGAACGCTTCAACGGATCCCCCTGATTCTGAGATTGTTTTTCGTGACATATTGTACTTCATGATTGTGGCAAAATTTCTTCGATATCACTTGCATTTATTTGTGAAAAAAACGGAAATTTGGCAAAAATTTTGAAAATTTTGCAATTTTCAAAATTTGAATTTTTATGCCCTTAAATCAGAGAGATATGTCACACAAAATACTTAATAAATAACATTTCCCACATGTCTACTTTACATCAGCACAATTTTGGAGCCAAAATTTTTTTTGTTAGGGAGCTATAAGGGTTAAAAGTTGACCAGCGATTTCTCATTTTTCCAACAAAATTTACAAAACCATTTTTTTAGGGACCACATCACATTTGAAGTCACTTTGAGAGGTCTTTATGACAGAAAATACCCAAAAGTGACACCATTCTAAAAACTGCACCCCTCAATGTGCTCAAAACCACATTCAAGAACTTTATTAACCCTTCAGGTGCTTCACAGGAATTTTTGGAATGTGGAAGAAAAAAATGAACATTTAACTTTTTCACAAAAATGTTACTTTAGACCCAATTTTTTTTATTTTCACAGGGGTAACAAAAAAAATGGACCCCAAAATTTGTTGTGCAATTTTCCCTGAGCACGCATACACCCCATATGTGGGGAAAAAGCACTGTTTGGGCGCACGGCAGGGCTCGGAAGGGAAGGAGCGCCATTTGACTTTTTGATTGTAAAATTTACTTGAATAATTAGCGGACGCCATGTTGCGTTTGGAGAGCTCCTGTGTGCCTAAACATTGGAGCTCCCCAACAAGTGACCCCATTTTGGAAACTAGACCACCCAAGGCACCTATCTAGATGCATAGTGAGCACTTGGAACCCCCAGGTGCTTCACAAATTGATTCGTAAAAATGAAAAAGTGAAAAAAAAAACACTTTCATTTTTACGAATCAATTTGTGAAGCACCTGGGGGTTCCAAGTGCTCACTATGCATCTAGATAGGTGCCTTGGGTGGTCTAGTTTCCAAAATGGGGTCACTTGTGGGGGAGCTCTAATGTTTAGGCACACAGGAGCTCTCCAAACGCGACATGTTGTCCGCTAACAAATTGGAACCATGTCGCTTTTGGAGAGCCCCTGTGTGCCTAAACATTGGAGCTCCCCAACAAGTGACCCCCTTTTGGAAACTAGACCACCCAAGGCACCTATCTAGATGCATAGTGAGCACTTGGAACCCCCAGGCACACAGGGGCTCTCCAAATGCGACATGGTTCCAATTTGTTAGCGGACACCATGTAGCGTTTGGAGAGCTCCTGTGTGCCTAAACATTAGAGCTCCCCCACAAGTGACCCCATTTTGGAAACTAGACCACCCAAGGCACCTATCTAGATGTTTCCAAAATGGGGTCACTTGTGGGGGAGCTCTAATGTTTAGGCACACAGGAGCTCTCAAAACGCGACATGTTGTCCGCTAACAAATTGGAACCATGTCGCTTTTGGAGAGCCCCTTTGTGCCTAAACATTGGAGCTCCCCCACAAGTGACCCCATTTTGGAAACTAGACCACCCAAGGCACCTATCTAGATGCATAGTGAGCACTTGGAACCCCCAGGCACACAGGGGCTCTCCAAACGCGACATGGTTCCAATTTGTTAGCGGACACCATGTAGCGTTTGGAGAGCTCCTGTGTGCCTAAACATTAGAGCTCCCCCACAAGTGACCCCATTTTGGAAACTAGACCACCCAAGGCACCTATCTAGATGTTTCCAAAATGGGGTCACTTGTGGGGGAGCTCTAATGTTTAGGCACACAGGAGCTCTCAAAACGCGACATGTTGTCCGCTAACAAATTGGAACCATGTCGCTTTTGGAGAGCCCCTTTGTGCCTAAACATTGGAGCTCCCCCACAAGTGACCCCATTTTGGAAACTAGACCACCCAAGGCACCTATCTAGATGCATAGTGAGCACTTGGAACCCCCAGGTGCTTCACAAATTGATTCGTAAAAATGAAAAAGTGAAAAAAAAAACACTTTCATTTTTACGAATCAATTTGTGAAGCACCTGGGGGTTCCAAGTGCTCACTATGCATCTAGATAGGTGCCTTGGGTGGTCTAGTTTCCAAAATGGGGTCACTTGTGGGGGAGCTCTAATGTTTAGGCACACAGGAGCTCTCCAAACGCGACATGTTGTCCGCTAACAAATTGGAACCATGTCGCTTTTGGAGAGCCCCTGTGTGCCTAAACATTGGAGCTCCCCAACAAGTGACCCCCTTTTGGAAACTAGACCACCCAAGGCACCTATCTAGATGCATAGTGAGCACTTGGAACCCCCAGGCACACAGGGGCTCTCCAAACGCGACATGGTTCCAATTTGTTAGCGGACACCATGTAGCGTTTGGAGAGCTCCTGTGTGCCTAAACATTAGAGCTCCCCCACAAGTGACCTCATTTTGGAAACTAGACCACCCAAGGCACCTATCTAGATGTTTCCAAAATGGAGTCACTTGTGGGGGAGCTCCAATGTTTAGGCACACAGGGGCGCTCCAAACGCAACATGGCGTCCGCTAACAATTTGAGCCGATTTTCCATTCTATTTGTTAGCGGACACCATGTCGCATTTGGAGAGTCCCTGATGTGCCTAAACAGTGGAGCTCCCCCACAAGTGACCCCATTTTGGAAACTATACCCGTCAAGGATTTTATTAAGGGGTATAGTGAACATTTTGAACCCAGAGGTACGACACAGAATTTGATAACATTAGGTCATCATATTGAATAAGTTGTCATTAGTCTTGAGCACAAGTGCTCGCTACTTGAGTTTGCATCGGGTACTCAGGTATGCACCATGTACTGCGTGTGCTCGAGTGACATGCTCGAGTCCCTGCCCCGCATGTTTCACGGTTATTAGACACCCAAAAAAAAACATGCGGGGATCGCTCGTGCATGGCAGACAATCCCCGCAAAGTTTTTTTGGCCGCGAAGCATATGGGGCGGAGACTCGAGCATGTCACTCAAATATCCACGATACTCAATGCATACCAGAGCACCCGATGCAAACTCAAGTAGCGAGCACTTGCGCTCAACACTAGTCGCCATATCGGCATCTTTTTTTCTTACTTTTGAAAAAAAATCCCAACCCCATCACAAGCCTAACCCCAAACCTAACCCCAACCCCAGCCCTAACCCTAGCCCAACCCTAACCCTAGCACAAACCTAACCCGAGAGTTTATTTTTTACGCCATTCCTCGTGCGGTATAAGTGATTAGACGACCTTATTCTTCGGGTCGGTGCGACTACAGCAATACCAGAATCATATCGGGTTTTTATGATTGACAGCTGTCACACACTAAAAGACGCATTTTTTGTAAAATCTAGTTTTTGCATCGCCATATTTTGAGAGCTATAATTTTTCCAGATTTTGGCAGACAGAGTCATGTGATGGTTTGTTTTTTGCGGGATGAGTTGACGTTGTTATTGGTGCCATTTTCAGGCACGTGACATTTTTTGATGGCTTTCTATTCTGATTTTTGGGAGGCAGAATAAACAAAAACCAACAATTCAGGAATTGTTTTTTTTGTTTTTTTATGCCGTTCCGCGTGTGGTAAAATTGATAAGGCAGCTTTATTCTTTGGTCAGTACGTTTACAGCGGTACCACATTTATGTCGTTTTTCTATGTTTTGCACTTTTACATAATAAAAGCAATTTTATAGAAAAAAATATTTTTTAGCATTGCTTTATTCTGAGAGCTATAACTTTTTTATTTTTCAGCTCATGGAGCTGTGTGGCGGCTTGTTTTTTGCAGTACGAGATGACGTTTTCAGCGGTACCATTTTTATTTATATTCGTCTTTTTTATCGCGTGTTATTCCATTTTTTGTTTGGCAGTATGGTGATAAAGCATTGTTTTTTTCTTTGTTTTTTTTTTTTTTTTTTACCGTGTTCACTGAAGGGGTTAACTAGTGGGACAATTTTATAGGTCAGGTCGTTCTGGATGCGGCGATACCAAATATGTGTACTTTTATTGTTTTTTTTGATAATATTTATTGATGGGTACATTATATTTTTATTTTTGGTGTATTATTTATTTTATTTATTTATTTTATGCTTCTGAGGATAAGTTTATCCGAGTCACCAGCCTCAGAAATCGCAGGTTAACAGCAGCTCAGATTAGAGACCAGGTCAATGCCACACGGAGTTCTAGCAGCAGACACATCTCTACAACAACTGTGAAGAGGAGACTTTGTGCAGCAGGCCTTCATGGTAAAATAGCTGCTAGGAAAACACTGCTAAGGACAGGCAACAAGCAGAAGAGACTTGTTTGGGCTAAAGAACACAAGGAATGGACATAAGACCAGTGGAAATCTGTGCTTTGGTCTGATGAGTCCAAATTTGAGATCTTTGGTTCCAACCACTGTGTCTTTGTGCGACGCAGAAAAGGTGAACGGATGGACTCTACATGCCTGGTTCCCACCGTGAAGCATGGAGGAGGAGGTGTGATGGTGTGGGGGTGCTTTGCTGGTGACACTATTGGGTATTTATTCAAAATTGGAGGCATACTGAACCAGCATGGCTACCACAGCATCTTGCAGTGGCATGCTATTCCATCCGGTTTGCGTTTAGTTGGACCATCATTTATTTTTCAACAGGACAATGACCCCAAACACACCTCCAGGCTGTGTAAGGGCTATTTGACCAAGAAGGAGAGTGATGGGGTGCTACACCAGATGACCTGGCCTCCACAGTCACCAGACCTGAACCCGATCGAGATGGTTTGGGGTGAGCTGGACCGCAGAGTGAATGCAAAAGGGCCAACAAGTGCTAAGCATCTCTGGGAACTCCTTCAAGATTGTTGGAAGACCATTTCTGGTGACTACCTCTTGAAGGTCATCAAGAGAATGCCAAGAGTGTGCAAAGCAGTCATCAAAGGAAAAGGTGGCTACTTTGAAGAACCTAGAATATAAGACATATTTTCAGTTGTTACACACTTTTTTGTTAAGTATATAATTCCACATGTGTTAATTCATAGTTTTGATGCCTTCAGTGTGAATGTACAATTTTCATAGTTATGAAAATACAGAAAAATCTTTAAATTAGAGGGTGTGTCCAAACTTTTGGTCTGTACTATATATATATATATATATATATATATATATATATATATATATATATATATATATATATATACACACACACATACAACCCCTGGCAAAAATTATGGGATCACCGGGTTCGGAGGATGTTCATTCAGTTGTTTAATGTTGTTGAAAAAAAGCAGATCACAGACATGGCACAAAACTAAAGTCATTTAAAATGGCAACTTTATGGCTTTAAGAAACACTAAAAGAAATCAAGATTAAAAATGTGGTACTCAGTAAGGGTAATTTTTTTCAGACCAAGCAGAGGGAAAAAAATATGGAATCACTCAATTCTGAGGAAAAAATTATGAAATCACCCTGTAAATTTTTATTTCCAAAACTAACACCTGCATCAAATTAGATCTGCTTGTTAGTCTGCATCTAAAAACGAGTGATTGTTATGTTCTGCTACCAAAGCTAAGGAAAGAGAGGAGATCTGTCCCTACTATAAGACTCAGCTGAATCCCTACGATGTAACAGGGAACCTGATCCTGCGATCAGACCTGCTAAAGTCCTAATCTAGTCTGTACGGAGACCTATAGATGTGGGGAGGGAATCCCTACAAGTACTAAGGACTGGGAGGAATATGGGACACCTCCTAACAGAAATAGTAGCAGACAGACGAACAAACAAAATAGATAGAACATAGAGGTCCGTAGACCAAGCAAACTAACAGAGTTAGATACAGAGCACAGGCTAGCTAGAAAGTAGATATACAATGAAGTCCAGCAAAGCCAGAAGGGCGGAGCAGGATTAAATAGGCCAACAAGGTCATGTGACCAGCAAAGGAAAAAAAACCTAACAGCAAGGTTCTAACAGTACCCCCCCTTCTAAGAGGATCCTCCGGATCCCCTAGGACCAGGCTTATCAGGAAATCTCCTGTGAAACGCTCTGATAAGTCTGGACGCGGAAACATCATCTGACCTCACCCAAGAGTTATCCTCGGGTCCGAAACCTTTCCAGGCCACAAGATACTGCAAACTACCTCTATACCGTCTAGAGTCAAGGATGCGAGAAATTTCATATTCCCCGTCCTCCACCACCGGAGGAACAGAGGCAGAGGCGTCACCATCCGACACAACAGCTTTTTTTAACAGAGAGACATGAAAGACCGGATTAATTCTCCAGGAGGTAGGAACCTCCAACCTAACAGCAGATTGGTTGACAACCTGAAGCACCTTAAAGGGCCCTACAAACTTGGGACCCAATTTCTTAGAAGGAATCCTCAACCGCAGATTCCTAGAGGACAACCAAACCATGTCACCAACAGCGAACAAAACCTCCTGTCGTTTCCTATCAAAGTAGTCTTTAGATTTTCTGTTGGCCTCCTGAAGATTACCACGCACATCCGTCCAAACTCTTTCCAAATCACCGGAAAAATTCTCTTCCTCAGGCACGGCAGATCCCAACTTGGAGAACGACCCAAACGACGGATGTCTCCCAGAACAACAAAAAAAAGGCGAACAACCAGCAGAAGAAGATGTATGATTGTTCAGAGCAAATTCGGCAAGTGGCAGAAACTCAGACCACCCCTCTTGATTGTCTGCCACAAAACAACGCAAGAACTGCTCAACATCCTGGTTTTTCCTTTCTGTCTGGCCATTAGATTCAGGATGATATCCGGACGAAAACGACAAATGAATTCCCAACCTGTCACAAAAGGCACGCCAAAAACGAGCCACGAACTGAGGACCCCTATCAGAAACAATGTCAGTAGGAACGCCATGAAGTCTGACAATTTCCTTGACAAAGGCCTTAGCGAGAGTTTTAGCGCAGGGCAGTTTGACGAAGGGAACCAAGTGACACATCTTGCTAAAACGGTCCACGACCACCCAGATGACAGTAAAACCCTCAGAGGGGGGAAGGTCAGTTATAAAGTCCATAGCCAAATGTGTCCAAGGAGCACTGGGGACCTCCAAAGGACAAAGCAACCCCGCAGCAGGAGTATGTGAGGACTTAGATCTAGCACATATAGTACATTGGCGCACCCACTTAATGACTTCCTTCTGCCATCCAGGCCACCAAAAACTGCGACCCACCAGTCTCTTGGTCTCAGAGATTCCGGGATGACCTGCCAACCGAGATTCGTGACACTCAACAAACAAATCTCTCCTAAAGGTCCCAGGCACAAACAACCTCCCATGAGGAGTGTTAGATGGGGCATTCTCCTGAGCTTTAAGAATCTCATCTTCCAAAACGGAGTCTAAAGCAGCTATCACAACACCTTCTTGTAAAATGTTTTCCTCTTTCTCAGCACCGACTATGGGAGAAAAACTGCGAGACAAGGCATCCGCCTTAACATTCTTAGTACCAGGGATGTAAGTAACGGAGAAATTAAACCGCGAGAAAAACAGTGCCCACCTAGCCTGACGGGCATTCAGGCGCTTGGCAGCATCAAGATATATCAGATTTTTATGATCCGTAAGAACCTGAACGGGAAATTCCGCACCTTCCAAGAAGTGGCGCCAGTGTTCAAATGCGAGTTTAATAGCCAATAATTCCCGATTACCAATATCGTAATTCAGTTCAGTCTCCGAAAATTTTTTTGAAAAAAAGGCACAGGGATGTAATCCATCCCCGTTATCCTGAGACAATACTGCGCCAACCCCCACAGAGGAAGCATCAACCTCAACCAAAAACGGCCTAGTAACATCAGGCTGCATAAGGATGGGAGCAGAGGTGAACCTCTCCTTGAGATACACAAAAGCTTCAATGGCCTCAGAAGACCACTGAACCGCATCAGCACCTTTCCTGGTGAGATCAGTCAGAGGTTTGACAATACTAGAAAAATTTTTTATGAATTTTCTGTAGTAATTGGCGAAACCCAAAAACCTCTGTATCGATTTCAAACCAATAGGCCTAGGCCATTCCTGCACAGCCTGAACCTTAACCGGATCCATCTCAAAACCTTTGCTGGAGATAATGTAGCCCAAAAAACTAATTCTCTGTACAGCGAACTCACATTTCTCCAGCTTAGCAAAAAGCGAATTGTCCATTAATAACTGTAATACCTCACGCACGCTCCGCCAATGAGACTCCAGATCTGGCGAATAAATCAAAATGTCATCCAAATACACAACCACATTTTTACCGATCAAAGGTCTAAGGATGTCATTAATCAGATTCTGAAAAAATGCAGGAGCATTAGTAAGACCAAAAGGCATAACCAGATTCTCAAAATGACCCACAGGAGTGTTAAAAGCAGTCTTCCATTCATCACCCTCCTTCATGCGCAACAGATTGTATGCCCCCTTAAGGTCAATTTTAGAGAACCACTTGGCCCCCAATAACTGGTTAAACAGATCAGGAATCAATGGCAGTGGGTAAGGATTGCGTACCGTAATTTTGTTAATCTCACGAAAATCCAGACAAGGACGAAACCGCCGTCCTTTTTTTTTACAAAAAAAAATCCAACCGCCACAGGAGACTTAGAGGGCCTAATGTGACCGGCGGCCAAACTTGTCTGTATGTATTCCTCCAAAGCCTTCCTCTCAGGAATAGTAAGGTTAAATAAACGACTTTTAGGAAGAGTCGCTCCAGGGACAAATTCAATAGAACAATCATAGTCTCTATGGGGAGGCAAAACCTGCGATTCCTTCTCAGAAAAAACTCTCCAAAAATCCTGAATAGGAACAGGCAATTCTCCCCTATCCAAAGCTGCAATACGCCCGTTACAACACTTGTCATAACATTTATGGCTCCAGGATTTAATTTCACTGGTAGACCAATCCAGTACAGGATTGTGAAATTTTAACCAGCGCAAACCCAATATTACTGGAGAAGGCAAGTTATTCAACACTACCAAATCCAATTTCTCATGGTGAACACCATTAATAGTGAGAGGAAATTCACTGACCTTGAGAGTAATATTCTTCAAAGGGGAGCCATCCACAGAAACCACAGCAATGGGGGATGATAAAGGTTCAGGTTTTAAATTGAGTTTTTCCACGAATCCCCCATCAATTACATTCAGTGTAGACCCGCAATCAACAAACACCCGAAATTCCATTAATTTTTCCTGAGCAATCGTGGAAGCAGCTAAAAATATACCCTTGGAATTTAAACAGGCAATACGGGCGTGACTGACCATTTTTTTTTTTTCTTTCTTCATACGAAGCTCACAGCCTTTAATCAAATGACCAGATTTTCCGCAATAGAAACACAAGCCTTCCGAAAAACGACGGTCTTTTTCTTGAGAGCGAGGTGCCACCGATCCAATCTCCATCGGTTCACCACTGTTAGTACACACATTATCATAACCAGAAACTGACATAGCAGAGGATTTGCTCTCATTAACCCTAGCACGCAGTCTTCTATCCACCCGTATAGCTAATTGCATAGCCTGTTGCAAATCCTCAGGTGTAGGATAAGCAATTAGCAGGTCTTTAACCCTTTCACTGAGCCCAGCAAGAAATAGACTCTTCAGAGCAGAATCGTTCCACCCTGTTTGAGTGGACCAACGACGAAAATGAGTACAATATTTTTCGACATTACCTGATCCTTGTTTTAAACGTCTCAACTCAGTCTCAGCTGATGCCACACGGTCAGGATCATCATACAATAGTCCCAAAGCAGAAAAAAAACTATCCACTGATCTGAAGCATGTATCACTAGGTTGCAAAGAAAAGGCCCACTCCTGAGGCTCTTTGCGCAAAAGTGACATTATGAACCCTACGCGCTGGGATTCATCCCCAGAGGACTTGGGTCTCAAACGAAAATACAATAAGCAAGCATTTTTAAATGAAAAAAATTCTCGATGTTCACCAAAAAATAAATCCGGCAAACATACCTTAGGCTCCAAGAAATATGCTCCAGGACAGTTACTCACGTGTTGACGGAGCTCGGCCACTTCCAGAGAGAGTCCCTGCAGGTGTTTAGCCAAATCCTGAACCGACACCATGATGGAACAAAAAAAAAAAAAAAAATCTTTCCTTAGAAATTTGCAGGCTGGACTTACTGTTATGTTCTGCTACCAAAGCTAAGGAAAGAGAGGAGATCTGTCCCTACTATAAGACTCAGCTGAATCCCTACGATGTAACAGGGAACCTGATCCTGCGATCAGACCTGCTAAAGTCCTAATCTAGTCTGTACGGAGACCTATAGATGTGGGGAGGGAATCCCTACAAGTACTAAGGACTGGGAGGAATATGGGACACCTCCTCACAGAAATAGTAGCAGACAGACGAACAAACAAAATAGATAGAACATAGAGGTCCGTAGACCAAGCAAACTAACAGAGTTAGATACAGAGCACAGGCTAGCTAGAAAGTAGATATACAATGAAGTCCAGCAAAGCCAGAAGGGCGGAGCAGGATTAAATAGGCCAACAAGGTCATGTGACCAGCAAAGGAAAAAAAACCTAACAGCAAGGTTCTAACAGTGATCACACCTTGGAGAGCTGTTGCACCAAGTGGACTGACATGAATCATGGCTCCAACACGAGAGATGTCAATTGAAACAAAGAAGAGGATTATCAAACTCAGAAAAGAAGGTAAATTATCACGCAATGTTGCAAAAGATGTTGGTTGTTCACAGTCAGCTGTGTCTAAAATCTGGACCAAATACAAACAACATGGAAAGGTTGTTAAAGGCAAACATACTGGTAGACCAAGGAAGACATCAAAGCGTCAAGACCGGAAACTTAATGCAATATGTCTCCAAAACAGGAAATGCACAACAAAACAAATGAGGAACGAATGTCAGGAAACTGGAGTCAATGTCTGTGACCGAACTGTAAGAAACCGCCTAAAGGAAATGGTATTTACATACAGAAAAGCTAAACATAAGCCATCATTAACACCTAAACAGAAAAAACAAGGTTACAATGGGCTAAGGAAAATCATTCGTGGACTGTGGATGACTGTATGAAAGTCATATTCAGTGATGAATTGCGAATCTGCATTGGGCAAGGTGATGATGCTGGAACTTTTGTTTGGTGCCATTCCAATGAGATTTATAAAGATGACTGCATGAAGAGAACATGCAAATTTCCACAGTCATTGATGATATGGGGCTGCATGTCAGGTAAAGGCACTGGGGAGATGGCTGTCATTACATCTTCAATAAATGCCCAAGTTTACATTGATATTTTGGACAGTTTTCTTATCCCATCAATTGAAAGGATGTTTGGGGATGATGACATAATTTTTCAAGATGATAATACATCCTGCCATAGAGCAAAAATGGTGAAAACATTCCTTGAAAGAAGACACATAAGGTCAATGTCATGGCCTGCAAATAGTCCGGATCTCAATCCAATTGAAAATATTTGGTGGAAGTTGAAGGAAAAGGTCCATGACAAGGCTCCAACCTACAAAGCTGATCTGGCAACAGCAATCAGAGAAAGTTGGAGCCAGATTGATGAAGAGTACTGTTAGTCACTCATTAAGTCCATGCATCAGAGACTGCAAGCTGTTATAAAAGCCAGAGGTGGTGCAACAAAATACTATTGATGTATTGGAGTGTGCTTTTGTGTGTTTGTTTTTCATGATTCCATAATTTTTTCCTCAGAATTGAGTGATTCCATAATTTTTTCCCTCTGCTTGGTCTGAAAAAAAATTACCCTTACTGAGTACCACATTTTTAATCTTGACAGAAAGTGTAATAAGGTTATTAAGGGGGAGATTTATCAAACATGGTGTAAAGTGAAACTGGCTCAGTTGCCCTTGGCAACCAATCAGATTCCACTTTTCATTCCTCACAGACTCTTTGGAAAATGAAAGGTGGAATTTGATTGGTTGCTAAGGGCAACTGAGCCAGTTTCACAGATCTAGTTTTCACAGATAGATCTCCCCAAATTTGTTTTCTTTTCAGATAATTCAGATAACACATAATGGCAAATAATTTAAATACAGATCAAAGAAAATGGATTTTAACAGAGTATTGGAAATCTCAAAATGCTGAAACAGTTAGAGAAAATTGGGTTGAAACATTTGGTACTCAAGCCCCAAAGAGACAAACCATTTACCGCATTCGTGACATATTCAATGCCACTGGCTCAATTCTTAATGCTCCAAAAACTGGTCGACCCAAAACAGTCTGTACAGAAGATAATAAACAACTTGTTGCTGAAACATTTGTTCAGAGTCTAAAAAAGTCCACAAGAGGAGCCTCTTTGGAATTGGGAATTTCACGAGCTTCTATCATGTGAATCCTGAAAACTATTGGGTGGAAAGCTTATCGTCCACGTCTAATTCATGGTTTATTGGAGGATGATCCAGACAGGCGACTGCAATTTAGTGAGATTATGCTTAACGAAATTGAAGAAAATCCAGTAATTTTAGATAACATTATGTGGAGTGATGAAGCTTCTTTCAAATTATCCGGCCATATTAACCCCTTTACCCCCGAGGGTGGTTTGCACGTTAATGACCAGGCCAATTTTTACAATTCTGACCACTGTCACTTTATGAGGTAATTACTCTGGAACGCTTCAACGGATCCCCCTGATTCTGAGATTGTTTTTCGTGACATATTGTACTTCATGATTGTGGCAAAATTTCTTCGATATCACTTGCATTTATTTGTGAAAAAAACGGAAATTTGGCAAAAATTTTGAAAATTTTGCAATTTTCAAAATTTTAATTTTTATGCCCTTAAATCAGAGAGATATGTCACACAAAATACTTAATAAATAACATTTCCCACATGTCTACTTTACATCAGCACAATTTTGGAGCCAAAATTTTTTTTGTTAAGGAGCTATAAGGGTTAAAAGTTGACCAGCGATTTCTCATTTTTCCAACAAAATTTACAAAACCATTTTTTTAGGGACCACATCACATTTGAAGTCACTTTGAGAGGTCTTTATGACAGAAAATACCCAAAAGTGACACCATTCTAAAAACTGCACCCCTCAATGTGCTCAAAACCACATTCAAGAACTTTATTAACCCTTCAGGTGCTTCACAGGAATTTTTGGAATGTGGAAGAAAAAAATGAACATTTAACTTTTTCACAAAAATGTTACTTTAGACCCAATTTTTTTTATTTTCACAGGGGTAACAAAAAAAATGGACCCCAAAATTTGTTGTGCAATTCTCCCTGGGCACACATACACCCTATATGTGGGGAAAAACCACTGTTTGGGCGCACGGCAGGGCTCAGAAGGGAAGGAGCGCCATTTGACTTTTTGATTGTAAAATTTACTTGAATAATTAGCGGACGCTATGTTGCGTTTGGAGAGCTCCTGTGTGCCTAAACATTGGAGCTCCCCAACAAGTGACCCCATTTTGGAAACTAGACCACCCAAGGCACCTATCTAGATGCATAGTGAGCACTTGGAACCCCCAGGTGCTTCACAAATTGATTCGTAAAAATGAAAAAGTGAAAAAAAAAACACTTTCATTTTTACGAATCAATTTGTGAAGCACCTGGGGGTTCCAAGTGCTCACTATGCATCTAGATAGGTGCCTTGGGTGGTCTAGTTTCCAAAATGGGGTCACTTGTGGGGGAGCTCTAATGTTTAGGCACACAGGAGCTCTCCAAACGCGACATGTTGTCCGCTAACAAATTGGAACCATGTCACTTTTGGAGAGCCCCTGTGTGCCTAAACATTGGAGCTCCCCCACAAGTGACCCCATTTTGGAAACTAGACCACCCAAGGCACCTATCTAGATGCATAGTGAGCACTTGGAACCCCCAGGCACACAGGGGCTCTCCAAACGCGACATGGTTCCAATTTGTTAGCGGACACCATGTAGCGTTTGGAGAGCTCCTGTGTGCCTAAACATTAGAGCTCCCCCACAAGTGACCCCATTTTGGAAACTAGACCACCCAAGGCACCTATCTAGATGTTTCCAAAATGGGGTCACTTGTGGGGGAGCTCTAATGTTTAGGCACACAGGAGCTCTCCAAACGCGACATGTTGTCCGCTAACAAATTGGAACCATGTCGCTTTTGGAGAGCCCCTTTGTGCCTAAACATTGGAGCTCCCCCACAAGTGACCCCATTTTGGAAACTAGACCACCCAAGGCACCTATCTAGATGCATAGTGAGCACTTGGAAACCCCAGGCACACAGGGGCTCTCCAAACGCGACATGGTTCCAATTTGTTAGCGGACACCATGTAGCGTTTGGAGAGCTCCTGTGTGCCTAAACATTAGAGCTCCCCCACAAGTGACCTCATTTTGGAAACTAGACCACCCAAAGCACCTATCTAGATGTTTCCAAAATGGAGTCACTTGTGGGGGAGCTCCAATGTTTAGGCACACAGGGGCGCTCCAAACGCAACATGGCGTCCGCTAACAATTTGAGCCGATTTTCCATTCAATTTGTTAGCGGACACCATGTCGCGTTTGGAGTGTCCCTGATGTGCCTAAACAGTGGAGCTCCCCCACAAGTGACCCCATTTTGGAAACTATACCCCTCAAGGATTTTATTAAGGGGTATAGTGAACATTTTGAACCCAGAGGTACGACACAGAATTTGATAACATTAGGTCATCAGATTGAATAAGTTGTCATTAGTCTTGAGCGCAAGTGCTCGCTACTTGAGTTTGCATCGGGTACTCAGGTATGCACCATGTACTGCGTGTGCTCGAGTGACATGCTCGAGTCCCTGCCCCGCATGTTTCACGGTTATTAGACACCCAAAAAAAAACATGCGGGGATCGCTCGTGCATGGCAGGCAATCCCCGCAAAGTTTTATTGGCCGCGAAGCATATGGGGCGGAGACTCGAGCATGTCACTCAAATATCCACGATACTCAATGCATACCAGAGCACCCGATGCAAACTCAAGTAGCGAGCACTTGCGCTCAACACTAGTCGCCATATCGGCATCTTTTTTTCTTACTTTTGAAAAAAATCCCAACCCCATCACAAGCCTAACCCCAAACCTAACCCCAACCCCAGCCCTAACCCTAGCCCAACCCTAACCCTAGCACAAACCTAACCCGAGAGTTTATTTTTTACGCCATTCCTCGTGCGGTATAAGTGATTAGACGACCTTATTCTTCGGGTCGGTGCGACTACAGCAATACCAGAATCATATCGGGTTTTTATGATTGACAGCTGTCACACACTAAAAGACGCATTTTTTGTAAAATCTAGTTTTTGCATCGCCATATTTTGAGAGCTATAATTTTTCCAGATTTTGGCAGACAGAGTCATGTGATGGCTTGTTTTTTGCGGGATGAGTTGACGTTGTTATTGGTGCCATTTTCAGGCACGTGACATTTTTTGATGGCTTTCTATTCTGATTTTTGGGAGGCAGAATAACAAAAACCAACAATTCAGGAATTGTTTTTTTTGTTTTTTTATGCCGTTCCGCGTGTGGTAAAATTGATAAGGCAGCTTTATTCTTTGGTCAGTACGTTTACAGTGGTACCACATTTATATTGTTTTTCTATGTTTTGCACTTTTACATAATAAAAGCAATTTTATAGAAAAAAATATTTTTTAGCATCGCTTTATTCTGAGAGCTATAACTTTTTTATTTTTCAGCTCATGGAGCTGTGTGGCAGCTTGTTTTTTGCAGGACGAGATGACGTTTTCAGCGGTACCATTTTTATTTATATTCGTCTTTTTTATCGCGTGTTATTCCATTTTTTGTTTGGCAGTATGGTGATAAAGCATTGTTTTTTTATTTATTTATTTTTTTTATTTACCGTGTTCACTGAAGGGGTTAACTAGTGGGACAATTTTATAGGTCAGGTCGTTCTGGATGCGGCGATACCAAATATGTGTACTTTTATTGTTTTTTTTGATAATATTTATTGATGGGTACATTATATTTTTATTTTTGGTGTATTATTTATTTTATTTTTTAAAAAATATTTTTACAATTTTTTTTTTATTTTTTTTTTTACTTTATGACACTTTTTACACTTTTTTACTTTGTCCCACTATGGGACTTTCACTTTTTTTTCTCTGATCGCCTGCATGGCACAGGAATGCAGCACCATCCCTGTGCCATGCAGGCTGTCAGCGCTGGACAGGGAGAAGATAGATTGGAGATGCACTGCGCATGTCCAAAAAATCTTTCTGCTGTCTGGTGACCTGGATGTTGTCATGACGACATCGGGTCATCATGGCAACATCCTGGAAGCCACGGCAGACAGCGCTGGAGGCCGGAAGAGGAGGTGAGTATCGGCGATCACCTCCCCTTGACACCGCAATGCTGCGATCGACTGCGATCGACTTCGATCGCAGCATTGCGGGGGTTCATGTGCCGGGAGCGGTGCGGGACCGCTCCCTGCACATAGCACCGGGTGTCAGCTGTGACAATCAGCTGACACCCGACGGCGATCGCGCCCGCACAGCCTGTGTGAGGGCGAAATCGCCAGGGTGTATAAATACGTATCTGGTCCATAAGACCCAGGGCACAGATACGTACTAATACGCCCTATGTCGTAAAGGGGTTAACAGACATAATTGTATTTACTGGTATAATGAGAACATGCATTTAACATTAGAGCAACAACTAAATGAGCCTGGTGTCAATGTTTCGGGTGGTATTTCAAGTTTTGGTGTTTTAGGACCAATATTTTTTGATGGAACAATCACATGAGCTAAGTATCTCGAAATTCTAATGAATCAAGTTGTTCCTCAGTTACAACAACAGCCTAATTCAAATTACCTTTATTTCCAACAAGATGGGGCCCCTCCTCATTATTCAAGAGTAGTTTGCGAGTATCTTGATGAAACATTTCCTAATAAATGGATTGGCAGAAGAGGCCCACTTGATTGGCCGGCACGTTCACCAGACTTGACCCCAATGGATTTTTTCTTTTGGGGAGTACTCAAGGACAAAGTTTATAGTCGAAAACCAAAAAGTGTCAGTGATTTGAAGAATGCATTTCAAGAAATTAATACCCAAAGAGACTTGTGCAAAAAAGTTTGTTGAAGCCAAAGAGGCAGACTTCAAAGCTATGCAAAGTGTAATGGAAAACAGTTTGAGCACCTGCGTTGATAAAATTTAAGGGCTTTTGTATTATTGTTCAGAATAAAATTTAATTGTCAATGTTATGCTTGTGTTAGTAAATATAATTTTATATATAAATCAAAATAAATGTTATTATTTTCTGGCCACCTACTTTTGGACCATCCTATCTATCTATCTATCTATCTATCTATCTATCTATCTATTTTATTCAGGATGGGGGGAGGGACCAGTCCAAATCTTGCTCTGGGGCCATCACACTCTAGTTTCACCACTGTCAATGATAATTATGTGATGGTATAGGTACAGTGCTGGCAAAAAGTATTGGCACCCCTGCAATTCTGTCAGATAATACTCAGTTTCTTCCTGAAAATGATTGCAATCACAAATTCTTTGGTATTATTCTCTTCATTTAATTTGTCTTCAATGAAAAAAAACACAAAAAGAATTGTCCTAAAGCCAAATTGGATATAATTCCACACCAAACCTAAAAAAGGGGGTGGACAAAAGTATTGGCACCATTTGAAAAATCATGTGATGCTTCTCTAATTCGTGTAATTAACAGCACCTGTAACTTACCTGTGGCACCTAACAGGTGTTGGCAATAACTAAATCACACTTGCAGCCAGTTAACATGGATTAAAGTTGACTCAACCTCTGTCTTGTGTCCTGTGTCCTTGTGTGTACCACATTGAGCATGGAGAAAAGAAAGAAGACCAAAGAACTGTCTGAGGACTTGAGAAACCAAATTGTGAGGAAGCATGAGCATTCTCAAGGCTACAAGTCCATCTCCAAAAACCTGAATGTTCCTGTGTCTTCCGTGCGCAGTGTCATCAAGAAGTTTAAAGCCCATGGCACTGTGGCTAACCTCCCTAAATGTGGACGGAAAAGAAAAATTGACGAGAGCTTTCAACGCAAGATTGTGCGGATGGTGGATAAAGAACCTCGACTAACATCCAAACAAGTTCAAGCTGCCCTGCAGTCCGAGGGTACAACAGTGTCAACCCGTACTATCCGTCGGCGTCTGAATGAAAAGGGACTGTATGGTAGGATACCCAGGAAGACCCCACTTCTTACCCCGAGACATAAAAAAGCCAGGCTGGAGTTTGCCAAAACTTACCTGAGAAAGCCTAAAACGTTTTGGAAGAATGTTCTCTGGTCAGATGAGACAAAAGTAAAGCTTTTTGGGAAAAAGCATCAACATAGAGCGTACAGGAAAAAAAAAGAGGCATTCAAAGAAAAGAACACGGTCCCTACAGTCAAGCATGGCGGAGGTTCCCTGATGTTTTGGGGTTGCTTTGCTGCCTCTGGCACTGGACTGCTTGACCGTGTGCATGGCATTATGAAGTCTGAAGACTACCAACAAATTTTGCAGCATAATGTAGGGCCCAGTGTGAGAAAGCTGGGTCTCCCTCAGAGGTCATGGGTATTCCAGCAGGACAATGACCCAAAACACACTTCCAAAAGCACAATAAAATGGTTTGAGAGAAAGCACTGGAGACTTCTAAGGTGGCCAGCAATGAGTCCAGACCTGAATCCCATAGAACACCTGTGGAGAGATCTCAAAATGGCAGTTTGGAGAAGGCACCCTTCAAATATCAGGGACCTGGAGCAGTTTGCCAAAGAAGAATGGTCTACAATTCCAGCAGAGCATTGTAAGAAACTCATTGATGGTTACCGGAAGCGGTTGTTCGCAGTTATTTTGGCTAAAGTTTGTGGAACCAAGTATTAGGCTAAGGGTGCCAATACTTTTGTCTGACCCTTTTTTGGAGTTTTGTGTGAAATGATCAATGATTTGATTTTTGCTTCACTCTCTTTTGTGTTTTTTCCTTGCAAGCAAATTAAATGAAGAGAATAATACCAAAGAATTTGTGATTGCAATCATTTTCAGGAAGAAACTGAGTATTATCTGACAGAATTGCAGGGGTGCCAATACTTTTGGCCAGCACTGTATAACCCAGCAATATTACATCACTTAATAAGATGGGAATATCAATGTAAAGGTATATAAAGACTTTCAACCATGAACACTGAGGTCCAACGGCATCATACGCCCTCCATATGAGGCTGCAAGGCTTTTTGGGTAATGATTAGTGATGAGCGAGCATGCTCGCTACTGCTCGGTGCTCGCCCGAGCATCTCACTGCTCGAGATGCTTGGAGCTCGCCGAGTATTTCCGGGGTTGTTCGGCGGGAGCTCGGGTCCCCTCCCTGCATGTTTGGCGCTCTTTAGAGCACCAATCAACATGCAGGGATTGCCTGCCACTCACTGTAATGCCGTAGCCATGTTGGTTGTGGTATTACAGTGATTGGCTGGCCGCACAGCGTCATCAGGTCTATATCAGACCTGGCGCCGCCATGTTCGTCACAGTCACTCTGGAATCAGACAGTGTAGGGAGAGGTGCTGCTGCATCAGGGAGAGATTTGCTTGTGTATTAGGTAGTGTAGCGAGAAAAACCGTACATTACACATAAATGTCTTAACAAACAGTCCTTTTGAGGACTAACTAATCCATCTGCAGAGATATCAGGCAGGCAGTGTATATTGACAGGCAGGCAGGGTATATAGCAGACTCCAGTGCATACAGCACAAGAGGCTCCATTCCAATTCTGCCTTCTGCTGCTGTTAGATATTTCTAGAAATAGGCTCCCCAGGACTCAGGGGCCAGGAATAATTTTTTGGGGATCTTAATCCTCATTATTTGCTTAAAAAACAATCCAGAGAACACCGTTGTTCTACACTATTTGCTTGTTGGCACTGCAGAATACAGCCTGGTCCTTTCCATATCACAGCGCTAAAAATCCAGCTACTTAAAACTGTGGTTTGTCCGTCACACGAATCACATATAATTGCCCTGAAAATACTGCCATTTCTGGCATCCATTAAAAATTAGTTTCAGTGTGTCAGTGAAGCAATTGACACCAGTTTGCTGTTCAAAATAGTTACCTACAGGGCAGGTATTTAAAACTGTGGTTTCTCCGTCACACGGATTACATATATCTTCGCTCCAAATTCAGTCATTTGTAGTGAGCGTGGAAGATATTGTCCTCCATTTAAAATGGGCAAGGCGCGTGGTTATTTATTTTGTTTTATATACAAGTCATTACCCTGGAAAGGATGTTCCTTAACATATTTCCGAGGAAAATCCATTATGGTTTCATTTTAGTATGTTTTATTGTGAGTCTGTAAAAGTGGCGTAATACCTCTGACAACGTTGTTGACAGCAGTGACTTGGGAGTCCGAAATGCTTCCAAGGCTTTTCCCCATGCTGTTCCCATGTCATTTGAGCACGGTTCCCATCGATTTTGGCAATTTTTAGGCCCTCTGCAGACCGCCGGGGGGAGCCGCCTGAAAAATGCTCAAGTTTCCCATAGACTTACATTGGGCTCATTGCTTGGGTCGAGCACCGAAGTATTCCAATGTGCTCAACCCGAGCAACGAGTACCCAAGACTTTTAGTGCTCGCTCATCACTAGTGATTAGTGAGCACTAAAATGCTCTGGTGCTCGTTGCTCAGGTTGGGTAAATTGGAATGCTCGATTGCTCGACCCGAGCAACGAACCCAATGTAAGTCTATGGGAAACTCGAGCATTTTCCGGTGGTCCCCCTGGAGATCTGCAGGGGGCCTAAAAATTGCCCAAATTGATGGGAACAGTGCTCAGATGACATGGGAACAACATGGGTAAAACCCTTGGAAGAATCTCTGACTTCTAGGTCACTGGTGTGAATAATGTTGTCAGAGTATTATGCCACTTTTACAGGCTCACAATAAAACATACAAAAATGAAACCAAAATGGATTTTCCTGGGAAATATGTTAAGGAATATCCTTTCCAGGGTAATGAATTGTATATAAGGCAAAATAAATGACCAAAAACAAAAATGCTCCTCCACACCTTGGGCTATGTTCACACATAGCGTTTTTGAAGAGTTTTTGCACTTTTGCATTGCTTTCAATGGTGAAAAATACATTTACCAGTAAATGTAATTTTAACATTTTACTACTTTATCTGGCCATGTGGGGTGTGAGACATAATGTGCTCGCCACTACTTGGTACTCGTCCGAGCATCACAGTGCTCGACAAGCTCAGCAAGTATTTCCGGGTTGCTTGGGCGGGAGCTCGGGTCCCTGCCTCCATGTTTGGTGCTCTTTAGAGAGCCAATGAACATGCAGGGATTGCTTGCCACTCACTGTAATGCCGTAGCCATGTTGGTTGTAGGCATTACAGTGATTGTCTGGCCGCATAGCGTCATCGGGTCTATATAAGACCTGGCACCGCTATTCTCGTCACAGTGTACCCCAGAATCAGACAGTGTAGGGAGAGCTGCTGCTGAACTAGTGAGAGATTTTCTTGTTTAGTTAGTAAAAGTATTCCACAGCCTCTCTATATATCCATCTGAGCTAACAGTCCTTCTAAGGACTAATCCAGCTGCATATATTCACTGATGATAGCAGGAGTTAGGCAGGCAGGCAGGGTATGTGGCAGTAAATAAAAAACACTTGGGCCAACATATCAAAGAGCTCACGAGTCAGTGGTGACAACACGAGCCAGTTCACCACTCATAGTCGTGAATAAAGCATTGCCTACTCAGAAAATGGAATGAAAAACCGCGAAATTGAGTATAAATGGCATAAAAACGTTGAAGTTTATTAGTCGATTAGAAAAGTACACAAGTAATAATACACAATATGTAAACAAATGTAGCTATACAGACAATAGGTGAGTATTGGATCACAAAAGGAAATGAAAAAGTAACCCCCATGACATCTTCAGAGTCTCCCATAGAAATGTATTACAAATTGCATTAGTGCAAATAAGATCCACACAAGGAGGAGTCAAGCGGGAGAGGAGAGACCAGGGGAAAGGATAAAGAAAGAAAACATAAGGACGGTGGAATCACAAAGAGCGCATACAGACACAATCAAGTATTAGGGATAAAATACCCCTTACATACAGTTTCGAAATGCCGGAATACAAAATAAGTCGGGGCACTCACCGAACTGATTAGTAGCTCACGCAGACAGGTAGGGCACAGAGGGGCAAACAATGGACATCCACCAAGGGCCTCGACGCGCGTTTGTCGGGTATGTGACAGACTGCAGTGCATACAGCACAAGAGGGTTCATTGCAACACCATTTTTCTGCTTCATTTGCTTGTTAGCACTGCAGAATACAGCCAGATCTTTTCCATATTACAGCGATAAAAATCCAGATTGTAACATCCCTGGTGGCGTGCTGGCATGGCTTACCATCTCCCACCATGCAAGGCCGCCAACTTACCTACCAGTCCAGGCTGTGCACTGTACTCCTCTGCTTGCTGTGTGCATGTCTTTTGTCTGCTAGCTTAGGGTTGCGGCGCTGGTACTTCCTGATTCTTAAAGTTACAGTGTGCACAGTCCTATTGCATCCCCAGCCTATTGTTGTGAGTCACTGGATACCTAAACCTCCTCCACCCAGTGGGAGGTGCCTGAGCAACACTTTCATTCAGTGTGTTCTGTGCAACTGGGAGTTGCCAGGTCCTGTCCTGAACCTTGTCTGTTTCCGCCACCCTGGGGGCTGAGTACCCAGGCCCGTTACCTGTAACTGTGACTTCTAGTCTATTTCCGCTACCCTGGGGGATGAATGCCCAGGATCGTTCCTGTGTCAGTTCCTGTCTGAACTGTGTTCTAGCCCGTTACCTGTTTGTCTCTATGTCCAATCCATCCCTTTTACTGCAGTGTCTGAACTAGTACCTAACTCCTACTCGTTGTCTCTGTACTTCTGTTTGTGAGTTTTGTGTCCACTCGATACTTCATGGCAAGTACCTTGTGTGTATCTGGTTCTGCTTGTCCCGTTTCTCTGCCTCCGCATCTACCTCCTGTATTCCAGTTATCTTCCGGTGTTTCCCAGTCTGTTCTATGTGAACAGAGTCCTGTCCTGTCTGCTCTGCACTGATTGTCTTCCACACCTGCGGATCGGCTCTGCCCCGCTTGTCCTCCACACCTGAGGCTCGGATCTGCCCCGCTTGTCCTCCGCACCTGCGGCTCGGCTCTGCTTGTGCTCCGCACGTGCGGTTCGGCTCTGTCCCGCTTGTCCTCCACGCCTGCGGCTCAGCTCTGCCCTGCTTGACCTCCACGACTGCGGCTCGGCTCTGCCCCACTTGTCCTCCGCACCTGCGGCTCGGCTCTGCCCCGCTTGTCCTCCGCGCCTGCTGCTCAGATCTGCCCGGCTTGTCCTCCGCGCCTGAGGCTCGGCTCTGCCCTGCTTGTCCTCTGCGCTTGCGGCTCGGCTCTGACCCGCTTGTCCTCCGAAACCTGCGGCTCGGCTTATCCCACTTGTCCTCCGCACCTGGGGCTCGGCATTGCCCCGCTTGTCCTCTGCGCCTGCGGCTCGGCTTTGCTCAGCTTGTCCTCCGAGCCTGCGGCTCGGCTCTGCCCCGCTTGTCCTCCGTGACTGACACTCAGCTCTGCCCTGCTTGTCCTACGTGCCTGCTGCTCAGCTCTGCCCCGCTTGACCTCCGTGCCTGCGGCTCGGCTCTCCCTCGCTTGTCCTCAGCACATGCGGGTCGGCACTGCCCCGCTTGTCCTCTGCGCCTGCGGTTCGGCTCTGCCCCGCTTGTCCTCCACGCCAGTGGCTCGGCTCTGCCTCACTTGTCCTCCGCACATGCGGCTCGGCTCTGCCCCGCTTGTCCTCCGCACCTGTGGCTCGGCTCTGCCCCGCTTGTCCTCCAAACCTGGGGATGGGCTTTGCCCCGCTTGTCCTCTGCGCCTGTGGCTCGGCTCTGCCCCACTTGTCCTCCGCGCCTGAAGCTCAGCTCTGCCCCGCTTGTCCTACGCGCCTGCGGCTCGGCACTGCCCTGCTTGTCATCCGCACCTGCGGCTCGGCTCTGCCCCGCTTGTCCTCCACACCTGGGGATAGGCTTTGCCCCGCTTGTCCTCTGCGCCTGCGGCTTGGCTCTGCCCACTTGTCCTCCGCACCTGCGGCTCAGCTCTGCCCCGCTTGTCCTCCGCACCTGCGGCTCGGCTCTGCTCTACTTGTCCTCCGCACCTGCGGATCGGCTCTGCCCCGCTTGTCCTCCGCACCTGCGGCTCGGCTCTGCCCCGCTTGTCCTCCACACTTACGGCTCGGCTCTGCCCCACTTGTACTCCGCACCTGCGGCTCGGCTCTGCTCTGCTTGTCCTCCGCACCTGCGGTTCGGCTCTGTCCCGCTTGTCCTCCACGCCTGCAGCTCAGCTCTGCCCTGCTTGACCTCCACGCCTGCGGCTCGGCTCTACCCCACTTGTCCTCCGCACCTGCGGCTCGGCTCTGCCCCGCTTGTCCTCCGCGCCTGCGGCTCGGCTCTGCCCGGCTTGTCCTCCACGCCTGAGGCTCGGCTCTGCCCCGCTTGTCCTCTGCGCTTGCGGCTCGGCTCTGACCCGCTTGTCCTCCGAAACCTGCGGCTCGGCTTATCCCACTTGTCCTCCGCACCTGGGGCTCGGCTTTGCCCCGCTTGTCCTCTGCGCCTGCGGCTCGGCTTTGCTCAGCTTGTCCTCCGAGCCTGCAGCTCGGCTCTGCCCCGCTTGTCCTCCGTGACTGACACTCAGCTCTGCCCCACTTGTCCTACGCGCCTGCTGCTCAGCTCTGCCCCGCTTGTCCTCCGTGCCTGCGGCTCGGCTCTGCCTCGCTTGTCCTCAGCACATGCGGGTCGGAACTGCCCCGCTTGTCCTCTGTGCCTGCGGCTCGGCTCTGCCCCGCTTGTCCTCCGCACCTGTGGCTCGGCTCTGCCCCGCTTGTCCTCCAAACCTGGGGATGGGCTTTGCCCCGCTTGTCCTCTGCGCCTGTGGCTCGGCTCTGCCCCACTTGTCCTCCGCGCCTGAAGCTCAGCTCTGCCCCGCTTGTCCTACGCGCCTGCGGCTCGGCACTGCCCTGCTTGTCCTCCGCACCTGCGGCTCGGCTCTGCCCCGCTTGTCCTCCACACCTGGGGATAGGCTTTGCCCCGCTTGTCCTCTGCGCCTGCGGCTTGGCTCTGCCCACTTGTCCTCCGCACCTGCGGCTCAGCTCTGCCCCGCTTGTCCTCCGCACCTGCGGCTCGGCTCTATCCCACTTGTCCTCCGCACCTGGGGCTCGGCTTTGCCCCGCTTGTCCTCTGCGGCTCGGATTTGCCCAGCTTGTCCTCCGCGCCTGCGGCTCGGCTCTGCCCCGCTTGTCCTCTGCACCTGCGACTCGGCTCTGCCCTGCTTGTCCTCCGTGACTGACGCTCGGCTCTGCCCCGCTTGTCCTACGCGCCTGCGGCTCGACTTTTCCCCGCTTGTCCTCCGCGCCTGCTGCTCAGCTCTGCCCCGCTTGTCCTCCGTGCCTGCGGGTCGGCTCTGCCTCGCTTGTCCTCAGCACATGCGGGTCGGCACTGCCCCGCTTGTCCTCTGCGCCTGCGGCTCGGCTCTGCCCCGCTTGTCCTCCGCACCTGCGGCTCGGCTCTGCCCCGCTTGTCCTCCAAACCTGGGGATGGGCTTTGCCCCGCTTGTCCTCTGCGCCTGTGGCTCGGCTCTGCCCCACTTGTCCTCCGCGCCTGAAGCTCAGCTCTGCCCCGCTTGTCCTACGCGCCTGCGGCTCGGCACTGCCCTGCTTGTCCTCCGCACCTGCGGCTCTGCCCCGCTTGTCCTCCACACCTGCGGCTCGGCTCTATCCCACTTGTCCTCCGCACCTGGGGCTCGGCTTTGCCCCGCTTGTCCTCTGCGGCTCGGCTTTGCCCAGCTTGTCCTCCGCGCCTGCGGCTCGGCTCTGCCCCGCTTGTCCTCTGCACCTGCGACTCGGCTCTGCCCTGCTTGTCCTCCGTGACTGACGCTCGGCTCTGCCCCGCTTGTCCTACGCGCCTGTGGCTCGGCTTTTCCCCGCTTTTCCTCCGCGCCTGCGGCTCGGCTCTGCCTCACTTGTCCTCCGCACATGCGGCTCGGCTCTGCCCCGCTTGTCCTGCGCACCTGCGGTTCGGCTCTGCCCCGCTTGTCCTACGCGCCTGCGGCTCGGCTTTTCCCCGCTTGTCCACCGCGCCTGCGGCTCGGCTCTGCCTCACTTGTCCTCCGCACATGCGGCTCGGCTCTGCCCCGCTTGTCCTCCGCACCTGCGGTTTGGCTCTCTCCCGCTTGTCCTCCGCACCTGCGGCTCGGCTTTGCCCCGCTTGTCCTCCGCGGCTGCGGCTCGGCTTTGACCGGCTTGTTCTCCGCGCCTGCGGCTCGACTCTGTCCCACTTGTCCTCCACACCTGCAGCTAGGCTCTATCCCACTTGTACTCCGCACCTGTGGCTCGGCTTTGCCCCACTTGTCCTCTGCGCCTGTGGCTCGGCTCTGCCCCGCTTGTCCTCCACACCTGTGGCTCGGCTCTGCCCCGCTTGTCCTCCGCACCTGGGGCTTGGCTTTTCCCCGCTTGTCCTCCGAGCCTGCGGCTCGGCTCTGCCCCGCTTGTCCTCTGCGCCTGCGGCTCGGCTCTGCCCCGCTTGTCCTCCGCACCTGCGGTTCGGCTCTGCCACGCTTGTCCTCCGCACCTGCGGCTCGGCTCTGCCACGCTTGTCCTCCGCGCCTGCGGCTCGGCTCTGCCCTGTTTATTCTCCGCATCTGCCGCTCGGCTCTGCCCCGCTTGTCCTCTGCGCCTGCGGCTCGGCTCTGACCCGCTTGTCTTCCGTGCCTGCGGCACGGCTATGCTTCGTTTGTCCTCCGCGCCTGCAGCTCGGCTCTGCCCCGCTTGTCCTCCGCACCTGCGACTAGGCTCTGCCCCGCTTGTCCTCCTCGCCTGCGACTCAGCTCTGCCCTGCTTGTCCTCCACGCCTGCGGCTCGGCTTTGCCTCTCTTGTCCTCCACACCTGCAGCTCGGCTCTGCAATGCTTGTCCTCCGCACCTGCGGATCGGCTTTGCCCCGCTTGTCCTCTGCGCCTGCGGCTCGGCTCTGCCTCACTTGTCTTCCGCACCTGCGGCTCGGCTCTGCCCCGCTTGTCCTCCACGCCTGAGGCTCGGCTCTGCCCCGTTAATCCTCCGAGCCTGCGGCTCGGCTCTGCCCCGTTAGTCCTCCGAGCCTGCGGCTCGGCTCTGCCCCGCTTGTCCTCCACACCTGCGGCTCGGCTCTTCCCCACTTGTCTTCCGCGCCTGCGGCTCGGCTATGCTCCGCTTGTCCTCCACGCCAGCGGCTCGGCTCTGCCCCGCTTGTACTCCGCGCCTGCGGCTCGACTCTGCCCCGCTTGTCCTCCGCACCTGCGGCTAGGCTCTGTCCCGCTTGTCCTCCACGCCTGTTGCTCAGCTCTGCACTGCTTGTCCTCCACGCCTGCGGCTCGGTTCTGCCCCACTTGTCCTCCGCGCCTGAGGCTCGGCTCTACCACGCTTGTCCTCCGCACCTGCGGCTCGGCTCTGCCCCGCTTGTCCTCCGCACCTGCGGCTCAGCTCTACCCGGCTTGTCCTCCGCGCTTGCGGCTCGGCTCTGACCCGCTTGTCCTCCGCCCCTGCGGCTCGGCTCTGCCCCGCTTGTCCTCCGCACCTGCGACTCGGCTCTGCCCCGCTTGTCCTCCTTGACTGACGCTCGGCTCTGCCCCGCTTGTCCTATGGCCTGCGGCTCAGCTCTGCCCCGCTTTCCCTCCGCGACTGTGGCTAGGCTCTGCGCCGCTTGTCCTCCACACCTGCAGCTCGGTTCTATCCCGCTTGTCCTCCGCACCTGTGGCTCGGCTTTGCCCCACTTGTTCTCCGCGCCTGTGGCTCGGCTCTGCCCCACTTGTCCTCCACACTTGCGGCTCGACTCTGCCCCGCTTGTCCTCCGCACCTGGGGCTTGGCTTTTCCCCGCTTGTCCTCTGAGCCTGCGGCTCGGCTCTGCCCCGCTTGTCCTCTGCGCCTGCGGCTCGGCTCTGCCCCGCTTGTACTCCGCACCTGCGGTTCGGCTCTGCCACGCTTGTCCTCCGCACCTGTGGCTCGGCTCTGCCCCGCTTGTCCTCTGCACCTGCGGCTCGGCTCTGCCCCGCTTGTCCTCCGCACCTGCGGTTCGGCTCTGACCCGCTTGTCTACCGCCCCTGCGACTCGGCTCTGCTCCGCTTGTCCTCTGCACCTGCGGCTCGGCTCTATCCCACTGTTCCTCCGCACCTGGGGCTCGGCTTCGCCCCGCTTGTCCTCAGCGCCTGAGGCTCGGCCCCGCTTGTCCTCCGTGCCTTCCGCTTGGCTCTGCTCCGCTTGTCCTCTGCACCTGCGGCTCGGCTCTGCTCCGCTTGTCCTCTGCACCTGCGGCTCGGATCTACCCCGCTTGTCCTCCGCACCTGCGGCTCGGCTCTGCCCCACTTGTCCTCCGCGCTTTCGGCTCGGCTCTGACCTGCTTGTCCTCCGCCCTTGCGGCTCGGCTCTGCCCCGCTTGTCCTCCACACCTGCAGCTCGGCTCTATCCCGCTTGTCCTCCGCACCTGCGGCTCGGCTTTGCCCCGCTTGTCCTCTGCGGCTGCGGCTCTGCCCCGCTTGTCCTCCACACCTGCAGCTAAGCTCTGCCCCGCTTGTCCTCCACACCTGGGGCTCGGCTTTACCCCATTAATCCTCCGCGCTTGCGGCGCGGCTCTAACCCGATTGTCCTCCGCCCCTGCGGCTCGGCTCTGCCCCGCTTGTCCTCCGCACCTGCGTCTCGGCTCTATCCCACTTGTCCTCCGCACCTGGGGCTCGGCTTCGCTCCGCTTGTCCTCTGCGCCTGTGGCTCGGCTTTGCCCAGCTTGTCCTCCGCGCCTGCGGCTCGGCTCTGCCCCGCTTGTCCTCCTTGACTGACGCTCGGCTCTGCCCCGCTTGTCCTATGCGTCTGCGGCTCGGCTCTGCCCCGCTTGCCCTCCGCGCCTGCGGCTAGGCTCTGCCAAGCTTGTCCTCCGCACCTGCGGCTCGGCTCTGCCAAGCTTGTCCTCCGCAACTGCGGCTCGGCTCTGCCCCGCTTGTCCTCCAAACCTGGGGATGGGCTTTGCCCCGCTTGTCTTCTGCGCCTGCAACTCGGCTCTGCCCCGCTTGTCCTCCGCACCTGCGACTCGGCTTTGCCACGCTTGTCCTCCGAGTCTGCCGCTCGTCTCTGCCCCGCTTGACCTCTGCGCCTGCGGCTCGGCTCTGCCTCGCTTGTCCTCCGCACATACGGCTCGGCTCTGCCCCGCTTGTCTTCCGCCCCTGCGACTCGGCTCTGCTCCGCTTGTCCTCTGCACCTGCGGCTCGGCTCTATCCCACTGTTCCTCCGCACCTGGGGCTCGGCTTCGCCCCGCTTGTCCTCAGCGCCTGAGGCTCGGCCCCGCTTGTCCTCCGTGCCTTCCGCTTGGCTCTGCTCCGCTTGTCCTCTGCACCTGCGGCTCGGCTCTGCTCCGCTTGTCCTCTGCACCTGCGGCTCGGATCTACCCCGCTTGTCCTCCGCACCTGCGGCTCGGCTCTGCCCCACTTGTCCTCTGCGCTTTCGGCTCGGCTCTGACCTGCTTGTCCTCCGCCCTTGCGGCTCGGCTCTGCCCCGCTTGTCCTCCACACCTGCAGCTCGGCTCTATCCCGCTTGTCCTCCGCACCTGCGGCTCGGCTTTGCCCCACTTGTCCTCTGCGGCTGCGGCTCGGCTCTGCCCCGCTTGTCCTCCACACCTGCAGCTAAGCTCTGCCCCGCTTGTCCTCCACACCTGGGGCTCGGCTTTACCCCATTAATCCTCCGCGCTTGCGGCGCGGCTCTGACCCGATTGTCCTCCGCCCCTGCGGCTCGGCTCTGCCCCGCTTGTCCTCCGCACCTGCGTCTCGGCTCTATCCCACTTGTCCTCCGCACCTGGGGCTCGGCTTCGCTCCGCTTGTCCTCTGCGCCTGTGGCTCGGCTTTGCCCAGCTTGTCCTCCGCGCCTGCGGCTCGGCTCTGCCCCGCTTGTCCTCCTTGACCGACGCTCGGCTCTGCCCCGCTTGTCCTATGCGTCTGCGGCTCGGCTCTGCCCCGCTTGCCCTCCGCGCCTGCGGCTAGGCTCTGCCAAGCTTGTCCTCCGCACCTGCGGCTCGGCTCTGCCAAGCTTGTCCTCCGCAACTGCGGCTCGGCTCTGCCCCGCTTGTCCTCCAAACCTGGGGATGGGCTTTGCCCCGCTTGTCTTCTGCGCCTCCAACTCGGCTCTGCCCCGCTTGTCCTCCGCACCTGCGACTCGGCTCTGCCACGCTTGTCCTCCGAGTCTGCCGCTCGTCTCTGCCCCGCTTGACCTCCGCGCCTGCGGCTCGGCTCTGCCTCGCTTGTCCTCCGCACATGCGGCTCGGCTCTGCCCCGCTTGTCCTCCGCGCCTGCGGTTCGGCTCTGCCCCTCTTGTCCTCCGAGTCTGCCGCTCGGCTCTGCCCCGCTTGTCCTCCGCGCCTGCGGCTCGGCTCTGCCTCGCTTGTCCTCCGCACATATGGCTCGGCTCTGCCCCGCTTGTCCTCCACACCTGCAGCTCAGCTCTATCCCGCTTGTCCTCCGCACCTGCGGTTCGGCTTTGCCCCGCTTGTGCTCTGCGGCTGCGGCTCGGCTCTGCCCCGCTTGTCCTCCACACCTGCAGCTAAGTTTTGCCCCGCTTGTCCTCCACACCTGGGGCTCGGCTTTGACCCACTATTCCTCTGCGCCTGCGGCTCGGATCTGCCCCGCTTGTCCTCCGAGTCTGCCGCTCGTCTCTGCCCCGCTTGTCCTCCGCGCCTGTGGCACGGCCCCGCTTGTCCTCCGTGCCATCAGCTCGGCTCTGCTCCGCTTGTCCTCTGCACCTGCGGCTCGGCTCTGCCCCGCTTGTCCTTCGCGCTTGCGGCTCGGCTTTGACCCGCTTGTCCTCCGCCCCTGCGGCTCGGCTCTGCCCCGCTTGTCCTCCGGACCTGTGGCTCGGCTCTATCCCACTTGTCCTCCGCACCTGGGGCTCGGCGTTGCCCCGCTTGTCCTCTGCACCTGCGACTCGGCTCTGCCACACTTGTCCTCCGTGACTGACGCTCGGCTCTGCACTGCTTGTCCTCCGTGCCTGCGGCTCGGCTCTGCCTCGCTTGTCCTCCGCACATACGGCTCGGCTCTGCCCCGCTTGTCCTCCACACCTGCAGCTAAGCTCGGCCCCGCTTGTCCTCCACACCTGGGGCTCGGCTTTACCCCACTAATCCTCTGCGCCTGCGGCTCGGCTCTGCCTCACTTGTCCTCCGCACCTGCGGCTCGGCTCTGCCCCGCTTTTCCTCCGCACCTGCGGCTAGGCTCTGCCCCGCTTGTCCTCTGCGCCTGAGGCTCGGCTCTGCCCCGCTTGTCCTCCACGCCTGAGGCTCGGCTCTGCCCCGCTTGTACTCCGCGCCTGCCTCTCGGCTCTGCCCCGCTTGTCCACCGCGCCTGCGGCTCGGCTCTGCCCCGCTTGTCTTCCGCGCCTGCGGCTCGGCTCTAATCCACTTGTCCTCTGCACCTGCGGCTCGGCTCTGCCCCGCTTGTCCTCCACACCTGCGGTTCAGCTCTATCCCACTTGTCCTCCACGCCTGAGGCTCGGCTCTGCCCCGCTTGTACGCCGCGCCTGCGGCTTGGCTTTGCCAAGCTTTTCCTACGCTCCTGCGGCTTGGCTCTGCCCCGCTTGTCCTCTGCACCTGCGGCTCGGCTCTGCCCCGCTTGTCCTCCGCACTTGCGGCTCGGCTCTGACCCGATTGTCCTCCGCCCCTGTGGCTCGGCTCTGCCCCGCTTGTCCTCCGCACCTGCGGCTCTGCTCTATCCCACTTGTCCTACGCACCTGGGGCTCGGCTATGCCCCGCTTGTCCTCTGCGCCTGTGGCTCGGCTTTGCCCAGCTTGTCCTCCGCGCCTGCGGCTCGGCTCTGCCCCGCTTCTCCTCCGCACCTGCGACTCGGCTCTGCCCCGCTTGTCCTCCTTGACTGACGCTCGGCTCAGCCCCGCTTGTCCTATGCGCCTGCGGCTCGGCTCTGCCCAGCTTGCCCTCCGCGCCTGCGGCTAGGCTCTGCCAAGCTTGTCCTCCGCACCTGCGGCTCGGCTCTGCCAAGCTTGTCCTCCGCACCTGCGGCTCGGCTCTGCCAAGTTTGTCCTCCGCACCTGCGGCTCGGCTCTGCCCCGCTAGTCCTCCAAACCTGGGGATGGGCTCTGCCCCGCTTGTCCTCCGCACCTGCGACTCGACTCTGCCACGCTTGTCCTCCGCGCCTGCGGCTCAGCTCTGCCCCGCTTGTCCTCCGCGCCTGCGGCTCTGCCTCGCTTGTCCTCCGCACATACGTTTCGCCTCTGCCCCGCTTGTCCTCCACACCTGCAGCTCGGCTCTATCCCACTTGTCCTCCGCACCTGCGGCTCAGCTTTGCCCCGCTTGTCCTCTGCGGCTGCAGCTAAGCTCTGCCCCGCTTGTACTCCACACCTGGGGCTCGGCTTTGCCCCACTATTCCTCTGCGCCTGCGGCTCGGCTCTGACCCGCTTGTCCTCCGCACCTGCGGCTCGGCTCTGCCCCGCTTTTCCTCCGCACCTGCGGCTCGGCTCTGCCCCGCTTGTCCTCCGCGCCTGAGGCTCGGCTCTGCCCCGCTTGGACTCCGCGCCTGCCTCTCAGCTCTGCCCGCTTGTCCTCCGCGCCTGCGGCTCGGCTCTGCCCCGCTTGTCCTCCGCGCCTGCGGCTCGGCTCTAATCCACTTGTTCTCGGCACCTGCGGCTCGGCTCTGCCCCGCTTGTCCTCCACACCTGCGGTTCAGCTCTATCCCACTTGTCCTCCACACCTGGAGCTCGGCTTTGCCCCGCTAGTCCTCTGGGCCTGCGGTTTGGCTTTGCCCAGCTTGTCCTACGCGCCTGCGGCTTGGCTCTGCACCGCTTGTCCTCTGCACCTGCGGCTCGGCACTGCCCCGCTTGTCCTCCGCGCTTCCGGCTCGGCTCTGACCCGATTGTCCTCCGCCCCTGCGGCTCGGCTCTGCCCCGCTTGTCCTCCGCACCTGCGTCTCGGCTCTATCCCACTTGTCCTCCGCACCTGCGGCTCGGCTTCGCCCCGCTTGTCCTCCAAACCTGGGGATGGGCTTTGCCCCGCTTGTCCTCTGCGCCTGCGGCTCGGCTCTGCCCCGCTTGTCCTCCGCACCTGCGAATCGGCTCTGCCACGCTTGTCCTCCGTGTCTGACGCTCGGCTCTGACCCGCTTGTCCTCCGCGCCTGCGGCTCAGCTCTGCCCCGCTTGTCCTCCGCGCCTGCGGCTCAGCTCTGCCTGGCTTGTCCTCCGCACATACGGCTCGGCTCTGCCCCGCTTGTCCTCCACACCTGCAGCTCGGCTCTATCCCACTTGTCCTCCGCACCTGCGGCTCGGCTTTGCCCCGCTTGTCCTCTGCGGCTGCGGCTCGGCTCTGCCAAGCTTGTCCTCCACACCTGCAGCTAAGCTCTGCCCCGCTTGTACTCCACACCTGGGGCTCGGCTTTGTCCCACTATTCCTATCCGCCTACTTCTCGGCTCTGCCCCGCTTGTCCTCCGCACCTGCGGCTCGGCTCTGCACCGGTTTTCCTCCGCACCTGCGGCTCGGCTCTGCCCCGCTTGTCCTCCGCACCTGTGGCTCGGCTCTATCCCACTTGTCCTCCGCACCTGGGGCTCGGCTTTGCCCCGCTTGTCCTCTGCTCCGGCGACTCGGTTTTGCCCAGCTTTTCCTCCGTGCCTGCGGCTCGGCTCTGCCCCGCTTGTCCTCTGCACCTGCGACTCGGCTCTGCCACGCTTGTCCTCCGTGACTGACGCTCGGCTCTGCCCCGTTTGTCCTCCGCGCCTGCGGCTCGGCTCTGCCTCGCTTGTCCTCCGCACATACGGATCGGCTCAGCCCCGCTTGTCCTCCAGACCTGCAGCTCGGCTCTATCCCGCTTGTCCTCCGCACCTGCGGCTCGGCTTTGCCCCGCTTGTGCTCTGCGGCTGCGGCTCTGCCCCGCTTGTCCTCCACACCTGCAGCTAAGCTCTGCCCCGCTTGTCCTCCGCGCCTGCGGCTCAGCTCTGCCTGGCTTGTCCTCCGCACATACGGCTCGGCTCTGCCCCGCTTGTCCTCCACACCTGCAGCTCGGCTCTATCCCACTTGTCCTCCGCACCTGCGGCTCGGCTTTGCCCCGCTTGTCCTCTGCGGCTGCGGCTCGGCTCTGCCAAGCTTGTCCTCCACACCTGCAGCTAAGCTCTGCCCCTCTTGTACTCCACACCTGGGGCTCGGCTTTGTCCCACTATTCCTATCCGCCTACTTCTCGGCTCTGCCCCGCTTGTCCTCCGCACCTGCGGCTCGACTCTGCCCCGGTTTTCCTCCGCACCTGCGGCTCGGCTCTGCCCCGCTTGTCCTCCGCACCTGTGGCTCGGCTCTATCCCACTTGTCCTCCGCACCTGGGGCTCGGCTTTGCCCCGCTTGTCCTCTGCTCTGGCGACTCGGTTTTGCCCAGCTTTTCCTCCGTGCCTGCGGCTCGGCTCTGCCCCGCTTGTCCTCTGCACCTGCGACTCGGCTCTGCCACGCTTGTCCGCCGTGACTGACGCTCGGCTCTGCCCCGTTTGTCCTCCGCGCCTGCGGCTCGGCTCTGCCTCGCTTGTCCTCCGCACATACGGATCGGCTCAGCCCCGCTTGTCCTCCAGACCTGCAGCTCGGCTCTATCCCGCTTGTCCTCCGCACCTGCGGCTCGGCTTTGCCCCGCTTGTGCTCTGCGGCTGCGGCTCGGCTCTGCCCCGCTTGTCCTCCACACCTGCAGCTAAGCTCTGCCCCGCTTGTCCTCCACACCTGGGGCTCGGCTTTACCCCACTAATCCTCTGCGCCTGCGGCTCGGCTCTGCCCCGCTTGTCCTCCGCAAATGCGGCTCGGCTCTGCCCCGCTTTTGCTCCGCACCTACGGCTCGGCTCTGCCCTTCTTGTCCTCCGCGCCTGAGGCTCGGCTCTGCCCCGCTTGTACTCCGCGCCTGCCTCTCGGCTCTGCCCCACTTGTCCTCCGTGCCTGTGGCTCGGCTCTAATCCATTTGTCCTCTGCAGCTGCGGCTCGGCTCTGCCCCGCTTGTCCTCCACACCTGCGGTTCAGCTCTATCCCACTTGTCCTCCACACCTGGGGCTCAGCATTGCACCGCTAGTCCTCTGTGCCTGCGGCTTGGCTTTGCCCAGCTTGTCCTACGCACCTGCGGCTTGGCTCTGCCCCGCTTGTCCTCTGCACCTGCGGCTCGGCTCTGCCCCGCTTGTCCTCCGCACCTGCGGCTCGGCTCTATCCCACTTGTCCTCCGCACCTGGGGCTCGACTTCGCCCCGCTTGTCCTCTGTGCCTGTGGCTCGGCTTTGCCCAGCTAGTCTTCCGCGCCTGCGGCTCGGCTCTGCCCCGCTTGTCCTCCGCACCTGCGGCTCGGCTCTATCCCACTTGTCCTCCGCACCTGCAGCTCGGCTTCGCCCCGCTTGTCCTCCAAACCTGGGGATGGGCTTTGCCCCGCTTGTCCTTTCCACCTGCGGCTCGGCTCTGCATCGCTTGTCCTCCGCACCTGCGGCTCGGCTCTGCCCCGGTTTTCCTCCGCACCTGAGGCTCGGCTCTGCCCCGCTTGTCCTCCGCACACGTGGCTCGGCTCTGCCTCGCTTGTCCTCCGCACATACGGATCGGCTCAGCCCCGCTTGTCCTCCAGACCTGCAGCTCGGCTCTATCCCGCTTGTCCTCCGCACCTGCGGCTCGGCTTTGCCCCGCTTGTGCTCTGCGGCTGCGGCTCGGCTCTGCCCCGCTTGTCCTCCACACCTGCAGCTAAGCTCTGCCCCGCTTGTCCTCCGCGCCTGCGGCTCAGCTCTGCCTGGCTTGTCCTCCGCACATACGGCTCGGCTCTGCCCCGCTTGTCCTCCACACCTGCAGCTCGGCTCTATCCCACTTGTCCTCCGCACCTGCGGCTCGGCTTTGCCCCGCTTGTCCTCTGCGGCTGCGGCTCGGCTCTGCCAAGCTTGTCCTCCACACCTGCAGCTAAGCTCTGCCCCGCTTGTACTCCACACCTGGGGCTCGGCTTTGTCCCACTATTCCTATCCGCCTACTTCTCGGCTCTGCCCCGCTTGTCCTCCGCACCTGCGGCTCGGCTCTGCCCCGGTTTTCCTCCGCACCTGCGGCTCGGCTCTGCCCCGCTTGTCCTCCGCACCTGTGGCTCGGCTCTATCCCACTTGTCCTCCGCACCTGGGGCTCGGCTTTGCCCCGCTTGTCCTCTGCTCTGGCGACTCGGTTTTGCCCAGCTTTTCCTCCGTGCCTGCGGCTCGGCTCTGCCCCGCTTGTCCTCTGCACCTGCGACTCGGCTCTGCCACGCTTGTCCGCCGTGACTGACGCTCGGCTCTGCCCCGTTTGTCCTCCGCGCCTGCGGCTCGGCTCTGCCTCGCTTGTCCTCCGCACATACGGATCGGCTCAGCCCCGCTTGTCCTCCAGACCTGCAGCTCGGCTCTATCCCGCTTGTCCTCCGCACCTGCGGCTCGGCTTTGCCCCGCTTGTGCTCTGCGGCTGCGGCTCTGCCCCGCTTGTCCTCCACACCTGCAGCTAAGCTCTGCCCCGCTTGTCCTCCACACCTGGGGCTCGGCTTTACCCCACTAATCCTCTTCGCCTGCGGCTCGGCTCTGCCCCGCTTGTCCTCCGCAACTGCGGCTCGGCTCTGCCCCGCTTTTCCTCCGCACCTACGGCTCGGCTCTGCCCTTCTTGTCCTCCGCGCCTGAGGCTCGGCTCTGCCCCGCTTGTACTCCGCGCCTGCCTCTCGGCTCTGCCCCACTTGTCCTCCGTGCCTATGGCTCGGCTCTAATCCACTTGTCCTCTGCAGCTGCGGCTCGGCTCTGCCCCGCTTGTCCTCCACACCTGCGGTTCAGCTCTATCCCACTTGTCCTCCACACCTGGGGCTCAGCATTGCACCGCTAGTCCTCTGTGCCTGCGGCTTGGCTTTGCCCAGCTTGTCCTACGCACCTGCGGCTTGGCTCTGCCCCGCTTGTCCTCTGCACCTGCGGCTCGGCTCTGCCCCGCTTGTCCTCCGCACCTGCGGCTCGGCTCTATCCCACTTGTCCTCCGCACCTGGGGCTCGACTTCGCCCCGCTTGTCCTCTGTGCCTGTGGCTCGGCTTTGCCCAGCTAGTCTTCCGCGCCTGCGGCTCGGCTCTGCCCGGCTTGTCCTCCGCACCTGCGGCTCGGCTCTATCCCACTTGTCCTCCGCACCTGCAGCTCGGCTTCGCCCCGCTTGTCCTCCAAACCTGGGGATGGGCTTTGCCCCGCTTGTCCTTTCCACCTGCGGCTCGGCTCTGCATCGCTTGTCCTCCGCACCTGCGGCTCGGCTCTGCCCCGGTTTTCCTCCGCACCTGCGGCTCGGCTCTGCCCCGCTTGTCCTCCGCACACGTGGCTCGGCTCTGCCCCGCTTGTCCTCCGCACCTGCGGCTCGGATCTGCCCCGCTTGTCCTCCAAACCTGGGGATGGGCTTTGCCCGGCTTGTCCTCTGCGCCTGCGGCTCGGCTCTGCCCCACTTGTCCTCCGCAGCTGAGGCTCGGCTCTGCCCCTCTTGTCCTCCGAGCCTGCCGCTCGGCTCTGCCCCGCTTGTCCTCCGTGCCTGCAGCTCGGCCCCCCTTGTACTCAGCACCTGTGGCTCGGCTCTCCTCTGCTTGTCCTCCGCACCTGCAGCTCGGCTCTGCCCCGCTTGTCCTCCGCACCTGCGGCTCGGCTCTGCCCCGCTTGTCCTCCGCGCCTGCAGCTCGGCTCTGCCACGCTTATCTTCAGCTCCTGCGGCTCGGCTCCGCCCCGCTTGACCTACGCGCCTGCATCTCGGCTCTGCCACGCTGGTCCTCCGCACCTGTGGCCCGGCTTTGCCTCGCTTGTCCTCCACACCTGCGGCTCTGCTCAGCCCCGCTTGTCCTCCGCACCTGTGGCTCGGCTCTGCCACGCTTGTCCTGTACACCAGCGGATTGGCTCTGCCCCGCTTGTCCTCTACACCTGGGGCTCGGCTTTGCCCCACTTGTCCTCCGCGCCTGCGGTTCGGCTCTGTCCCGCTTGTCCTCCGCACCTGTGGCTTGGCTCTGCCCCGCTTGTCTTCCGCACCTGCGGCTCGGCTCTGCCACTCTTGTCCTCCGCGCCTGCGGCTCGGCTCTTCCCCGCTTGTCTTCCGCGCCTGCGGCTTGGCTCAGCTCCGCTTGTCCTCTGCGCCTGCGGCTAGGTTCTGCCCCGCTTGTCCTCCGCACCTGCGTTTCGGCTCTGCCTCGCATGTCCTCCACGCCTGCGGTTCGGCTCTGCCCTGCTTGTCCTCCACGCCTGCGGCTCGGCTCTGCCCCGCTTGTCCTCTGCGCCTGCGGCTCGGCTCTTCCCCACATGTCCTCTGCACCTGCGACTCGGCTCTGCCCCGCTTGTCCTCCAGGCCTGCGGCTCGGCTCTGCCCCGCGTGTCCTCCGCACCTGCGGCTCGGCTATATCCCGCTTGTCCTCCGCACCTGCGGCTCGGCTTCGCCCCACTTGTCCTCCGTGGCTGCGGCTCGGCTTTGCCCCACTTGTCCTCCGTGGCTGTGGCTCGGCTTTGTCCCGCTTGTCCTCCACACCTGGGGATCGGCTTTGCCCCGCTTGTCCTCTGCGCCTGCGGCTCGGCTCTTCCCCACTTGTCCTCTGCACCTTCGGCTCGGCTCTGCCCCGCTTGTCCTCCGCGCCTGCGGCTCGGCTCTGCCCCGCTTGTCCTCCGCGCCTGAGGCTCGGCTCTGCCCCGCTTGTCCTCCGCGCTGGCGGCTCGGCTCTGCCCCGCTTGTCCTCCACGCTGGCGGCTCGGCTCTGCCCCGCTTGTACTCCGCGCCTGCGGCCCGGCTCTGCCCCGCTTGTCCTCCGCGCTTGCGGCTCGGCTCTGCCCCGCTTGTCCTCCGCGCTTGCGGCTCTGACTCGCTTGTCCTCCACACCTGCGGCTCGGCTCTATCCCACTTGTCCTCCGTAACTGGGGTTCGGCTTTGCACCGCCTGTCTTCTACTCCTGTGGCTCGGCTTTGCCCAGCTTGTCCTCCGCGCCTGAGGCTCGGCTCTGCCCTGCTTGTCCTACGCGCCTGTGGCTCGGCTCTGACCCGCTTGTCCTCCGCACTTGCGGCTCGGCTCTATCCCACTATTCCTCCGTAACTGGGGCTGGGCTTTGCACCGCCTGTCTTCTACACCTGAGGCTCGGCTCTGCCCGCTTGTCCTCCTCGCATGCGTCTCGGCTATGACTCGCTTGTCCTCCGCGCCTGCGGCTCGGCTCTGACCCGCTTGTCCTCCGCACCTGCGGCTCGGCTCTGCCCCGCTTGTCCTGCGCGCCTGCGGCTCGGCTCTGCCCCGCTTGTCCTCCACACCTGTGGCTCGGCTCTGCCTCGCTTGTCCTTCGCACCTGCGGCTCGGCTCTATCCCGCTTGTCCACCGCACCTGCGGCTCGACTTTGCCCCACTTGTCCTCCGTGTCTGCAGCTCGGCTTTGCCCCACTTGTCCTCCGTGGCTGCGGCTTGGCTCTGCCCCGCTTGTCCTCCGCACCTGCCGACCGGCTTTGCTCTGCTTTTTCTCTGCACCTGCGGCTCGGCTCTGCCCCGCTTGTCCTCTGCGCCTTCGGCTCGGCTCTGCCCTGCTTGTCCTCCGCACCTGTGGCTCTGCTCCGCTTGTCCTGCGCGCCTGCGGCTCGGCTCTGCCCCGCTTGTCCTCCGCACCTGTGGCTCGGGTCTGCCTTGCTTGTCCTCCGCGCCTGCGGCTCGGCTCTATCCCGCTTGTCCTCCGCACCTGTGGCTCAGCTTTGCCCCACTTATCCTTCGTGGCTGCGGCTCGGCTTGGCCCCACTTGTCCTCCGTGGCTGCGGCTCGGCTCTGCCCCGCATGGCCTCCGCACCTGCGGCTCGGCTCTGCCCCGCTTGTCCTCTGCGCCTGCGGCTCGTCTCTGCCCCGCTTGTCCTCCGCGCCTTCGGCTCGGCTCTGCCCCGCTTGTCCTCCGCGCCTGCCGCTCGTCTCTTCCCCGCTTGTCCTCCGCACCTTCGACTCGGCTCTATCCCACTTGTCCTCCGCACCTGCGGCTCGGCCCCGCTTGTTCTCCGTGCCTTCGGCTCGACTCTGCTCCGCTTGTCCTCCGCACCTGCGGCTCGGCTCTGCCCCGCTTGTCCTCCGCGCATGCTGCTCGGCTCTGCCCCGCTTGTCCTACGCGCCTGTTGCTCATCTCTGCCCCGCTTGTCCTCCACGCCTCCGGCTTAGCTCTGCCCCGCTTGTCCTCCGCGCCTGAGGCTCGGCTCTGCCCCTCTTGTCCTCCGAGTCTGCCGCTCGGCTCTGCCCCGCTTGTCCTCCACGCCTGCGGCTAGGCCCCGCCTGTCCTCCGTGCCTTCGGCTCGGCTCTGCTCCGCTTGTCCTCCGCAGCTGCAGCTTGGCTCTGCCCCGCTTGTCCTCCGCAGCTGCAGCTCGGCTCTGCCCCGCTTGTCCTCCGCACCTGCGGCTCGGCTCTGCCCCGCTTGTCCTCCGCTCTTGCGGCTCGGCTCTGACCCGCTTGTCCTCCGTCCCTGCGGCTCGGCTCTGCCCCGCTTGTCCTCCGCACCTGTGGCTCGGCTCTATCCCACTTGTCCTCCGCACCTGCGACTCGGCTCTGCCACACTTGTCCTCCGTGACTGACGTTCGGCTCTGCCCCGCTTGTCCTCCGCGCCTGCGGCTCGGCTCTGCCTCGCTTGTCCTCAGCACATACGGCTCGGCTCTGCCCCGCTTGTCCTCCACACCTGCAGCTCGGCTCTATCCCGCTTGTCCTCCGCACCTGCGGCTCGGCAATGCCCCGCTTGTCCTCCACACCTGCAGCTAAGCTCTGCCCCGCTTGTCCTCCACACCTGGGGCTCGGCTTTGCCCCACTAATCCTCTGCGCCTGCGGCTCGACTCTGCCCCGCTTGTCCTCCGCACCTGCGGCTCGGCTCTGCCCCGCTTGTCCTCCGCACCTGCGGCTCGGCTCTGCCCCGCTTGTCCTCCGCGCCTGAGGCTCGGCTCTGCCCCGCTTGTCCTCCGCGCCTGCCTCTTGGCTCTGCCCCTCTTGTCCTCCGCGCCTGCGGCTCGGCTCTGCCCCGCTTGTCCACCGTGCCTGCGGCTCGGCTCTAATACACTTGTCCTCTGCACCTGCGACTCGGCTCTGCCCTGCTTGTCCTCCACACCTGCGGTTCAGCTCTATCCCACTTGTCCTCCAAACCTGGGGCTCGGCTTTGCCCCGCTAGTCCTCTGCGCCTGCGGTTTGGCTTTGCCCCGCTTGTCCTCTGCATCTGCGGCTCGGCTCTTCCCCGCTTGTCCTCCGCGCTTGCGGCTCGGCTCTGACCCGATTGTCCTCCGCCTCTGCGGCTCGGCTCTGCCCCGCTTGTCCTCCGCACCTGCGGCTCAGCTCTATCCCCCTTCTCCTCCGCACCTGGTGCTCGGCATGGCCCCGCTTGTCCTCTGCGCCTGTGGCTCGGCTTTGCCCAGCTTGTCCTCCGCGCCTGCGGCTCGGCTCTGCCCCGCTTGTCCTCCGCACCTTCGACTCGGCTATGCACCGCTTGTCCTCCTTGACTGACGCTCGGCTCTGCCCCGCTTGTCCTATGCGCCTGCGTCTCGGCTCTGCCTCGCTTGTCCTCCGCTCATGTGGCTCGGCTCTGCCCCGCTTGTCCTCCAAACCTGGGGATGGGCTTTGCCCCGCTTGTCCTCTGCGCCTGCGGCTCGGCTCTGCCCCTCTTTTCCTCAGCACCTGCGACTCGGCTCTGCCACGCTTGTCCTCCGTGACTGACGCTCGGCTCTGCACCGCTTTTCCTCCGCACATACGGCTCGGCTCTGCCCCGCTTGTCCTCCAGACCTGCAGCTCGGCTCTATCCCGCTTGTCCTCCGCACCTGCGGCTCGGCTTTGCCCCGCTTGTCCTCTGCGGCTGCGGCTCGGCTCTGCCCCGCTTGTCCTCCACACCTGCAGCTAAGCTCGGCCCCGCTTGTCCTCCACACCTGGGGCTCGGCTTTGCCCCACTATTCCTCTGCGGCTGCGGCTCGGCTCTACCCCGCTTGTCCTCTGCACCTGCGGCTCGGCTCTGCCCCGCTTTTCCACTGCACCTGCGGCTCGGCTCTGCCCCGCTTTTCCTCCGCACCTGCGGCTCGGCTCTGCCCCGCTTGTCCTCCGCACCTGCGGCTCGGCTCTGCCCTGCTTGTACTCCGCGCCTGCCTCTCGGCTCTGCCCCGCTTGTCCTCCGCGCCTGCGGCTCGGCTCTGCCCCGCTTGTCCTCCGCGCCTGCAACTCGGCTCTAATCCACTTGTCCTCGGCACCTGCGGCTCGGCTCTGCCCCGCTTGTCCTCCACACCTGCGGTTCAGCTCTATCCCACTAGTCCTCCACACCTGGGGCTCGGCTTTGCCCCGCTAGTCCTCTGCGCCTGCGGCTTGGCTTTGCCCAGCTTGTCCTACGCGCCTGCGGCTTGGCTCTGCCCCGCTTGTCCTCTGCACCTGCGGCTCGGCTCTGCCCCGCTTGTCTTCCGCGCTTGCGGCTCGGCTCTGACCCGATTGTCCTCCGCACCTGCGGTTCAGCTCTATCCCACTTGTCCTCCACACCTGGGGCTCGGCTTTGCCCCGCTAGTCCTCTGAGCCTGCGGCTTGGCTCTGCCCCGCTTGTCTTCCGCGCTTGCGGCTCGGCTCTGACCCGATTGTCCTCCGCACCTGCGGTTCAGCTCTATCCCACTTGTCCTCCACACCTGGGGCTCGGCTTTGCCCCGCTAGTCCTCTGAGCCTGCGGCTTGGCTCTGCCCCGCTTGTCCTCTGCACCTGCGGCTCGGCTCTGCCCCGCTTGTCCTCCGCGCTTGCGGCTCGGCTCTGACCCGATTGTCCTCCGCCCCTGTGGCTCGGCTCTGCCCTGCTTGTCCTCCGCACCTGCGGCTCGTCTCTATCCCACTTGTCCTCCGCACCTGGGACTCGGCTTCGCCCTGCTGGCCCTCCAACCTGGGGATGGGCTTTGCCCCGCTTGTCCTCTGCGCCTGCGGCTCGGCTCTGCCCCGCTTGTCCTCCGCACCTGCGACTCGGCTCTACCACGCTTGTCCTCCGTGACTAACGCTCGGCTCTGCCCCGCTTGTCCTCCGCGCCTGCGGCTCAGCTTTGCCCCGCTTGTCCTCCACGCCTGTGGCTCGGCTCTGCCTAGCTTGTCCTCCGCACATACGGCTCGGCTCTGCCCCATTTGTCCTCCACACGTGCAGCTCGGCTCTACCCCGCTTGTCCTCCGCACCTGCGGCTCGGTTTTGCCCCGCTTGTCCTCTGCGGCTGCGGCTCGGCTCTGCCCAGCTTGTCCTCCGCACCTGCAGCTAAGCTCTGCCCCGCTTGTCCTCCACACCTGGGGCTCGGCTTTGCCCCACTATTCCTCTGCGCCTGCTGCTCGGCTCTGCCCTGCTTGTCATCCGCACCTGCGGCTCGGCTCTGCCCCGCTTTTCCTCCGCACCTGCGGCTCGACTCTGCCCCGCTTGTCCTCCGCACACGTGGCTCGGCTCTGCCCCGCTTGTCCTCCGCACCTGCGGCTCGGCTCTGCCTCGCTTGTCCTCCAAACCTGGGGATGGGCTTTGCCCCGCTTGTCCTCTGCGCCTGCGGCTCGGCTCTGCCCCACTTGTCCTCCGCACCTGAGGCTCGGCTCTGCCCCTCTTGTCCTCCGAGCCTGCCGCTTGGCTCTGCCCCGCTTGTCCTCCGCGCCAGCAGCTCGGCCCCGCTTGTACTCAGCGCCTGTGGCTCGGCTCTGCTCCGCTTGTCCTCCGCACCTGCGGCTCGGCTCTGCCCCGCTTGTCCTCCGCACCTACGGCTCGGCTCTGCCCCGCTTGTCCTCCGCGCCTGCAGCTTGGCTCTGCCCCGCTTGTCCTCAGCTCCTGCGGCTCGGCTCCGCCCCGCTTGTCCTGCGCGCCTGCGGCTCGGCTCTGCCCTGCTTGTCCTCTGCACCTGCGGCTCGCCTCTGCCCCGCTTGTCCTCTGCACCTGTGGCTCGGCTCTGACCCGATTGTCCTCCGCCCCTGCGGCTCAGCTCTGCCCCGCTTGTCCTCCGCACCTGCAGCTCGGCTCTATCCCACTTGTCCTCCGCACCTGGGGCTCGGCTCTGCCCCGATTGTCTTCCACACTTGCAGCTAAGCTCTGCCCCGCTTGTCCTCGACACCTGGGGCTCAGCTTTGCCCCACTATTCCTCTGCGCCTGCTGCTCGGCTCTGCCCCGCTTGCCCTGCGCACCTGCGGCTCGGCTCTGCCGCGCTTTTCCTCCGCACCTGCGGCTCGGCTCTGCCCCGCTTGTCCTCCGCACACGTGGCTCGGCTCTGCCCCGCTTGTCCTACGCGCCTGCGGCTCGGCTCTGCCACGCTTGTCCTCCGCACCTGTGGCCCGGCGTGCCTCACTTGTCCTCCACACCTGCGGCTCAGCTCAGCCCCGCTTGTCCTCCGCACCTGTGGCTCGGCTCTGCCCCGCTTGTCCTGTACACCAGCGGCTTGGCTCTGCCCCGATTGTCCTCCGCACCTGGGGCTCGGCTTTGCCCCACTTGTCCTCCGCGCCTGCGGTTCGGCTCTGCCCCGCTTGTCCTCCGCACCTGTGGCTTGGCTCTGCCCCGCTTGTCTTCCGCACCTGCGGCTCGGCTCTGCCCCTCTTGTCCTCCACGCCTGCGGCTCGGCTCTGCCCCGCTTGTCTTCCGCGCCTGCGGCTTGGCTCAGCTCCACTTGTCCTCTGCGCCTGCGGCTAGGTTCTGCCCCGCTTGTCCTCCGCACCTGCGTTTCGGCTCTGCCTCGCTTGTCCTCTATGCCTGCGGTTCGGCTCTGCCCTGCTTGTCCTCCACGCCTGCGGCTCGGCTCTGCCCCGCTTTTCCTACACACCTGCGGCTCAGCTCTGCCCCGCTTGTCCTCCACACCTGGGGATCGACTTTGCCCCGCTCGTCCTCTGCGCCTGTGGCTCAGCTCTTCCCCACTTGTCCTCTGCACCTGCGACTCGGCTCTGCCCCGCTTGTCTTCCGCGCCTGCGGCTCGGCTTTGCCCCTGCTTGTCCTCCGCACCTGTGGCTCGGCTATATCCCGCTTGTCCTCCGCACCTGCGGCTCGGCTTTGCCCCACTTGTCTTCCGTGGCTGCGGCTCGGCTTCGCCCCACTTGTCCTCCGTGGCTGCAGCTCGGCTTTGCCCCGCTTGTCCTCTGCGCCTGCGGCTCGGCTCTTCCCCACTTGTCCTCTGCACCTGCGGCTCGGCTCTGCCCCGCTTGTCTTCCGCGCCTGCGGCTCGGCTCTCCCACGCTTGCGGCTCGGCTCTGACCCGATTGTCCTCCGCCCCTGTGGCTCGGCTCTGCCCTGCTTGTCCTCCGCACCTGCGGCTCGTCTCTATCCCACTTGTCCTCCGCACCTGGGGCTCGGCTTCGCCCCGTTGGCCCTCCAAACCTGGGGATGGGCTTTGCCCCGCTTGTCCTCTGCTCCTGCGGCTCGGCTCTGACCCGATTGTCCTCCGCCCCTGCGGCTCAGCTCTGCCCCGCTTGTCCTCCGCACCTGCGGCTCGGCTCTATCCCACTTGTCCTCCGCACCTGGGGCTCGGCTTCGCCCCGCTTGTCCTCCACACCTGGGGATGGGCTTTGCCCCGCTTGTCCTCTGAGCCTGCGGCTCAGCTCTGCCCCGCTTGTCCTCCGCACCTGCGACTCGGCTCTGCCACGCTTGTCCTTCACACCTGCAGCTCGGCTCTATCCCGCTTGTCCTCCGCACCTGCGGCTCTGCTTTGCCCCACTTGTCCTCTGCGGCTGCGGCTCGGCTCTGCCCCGCTTGTCCTCCACACTTGCAGCTAAGCTCTGCCCCGCTTGTCCTCCACACCTGGGGCTCGGCTTTGCCCCACTATTCCTCTGCACCTGCTGCTCGGCTCTGCCCCGCTTGTCCTCAGCACCTGCGGCTCGGCTCTGCCCCGCTTTTCCTCCGCACCTGCGGCTCGGCTCTACCCCGCTTGTCCTCCGCACACGTGGCTCGGCTCTGCCCCGCTTGTCCTACGCGCCTGCGGCTCGGCTCTGCCACGCTTGTCCTCCGCACCTGTGGCCCGGCTTTGCCTCGCTTGTCCTCCACACCTGCGGCTCAGCTCAGCCCCGCTTGTCCTCCGCACCTGTGGCTCGGCTCTGCCCCGCTTGTCCTGTACACCAGCGGCTTGGCTCTGCCCCGATTGTCCTCCGCACCTGGGGCTCGGCTTTGCCCCACTTGTCCTCCACACCTGGGGATGGGCTTTGCCCCGCTTGTCCTCTGAGCCTGCGGCTCAGCTCTGCCCCGCTTGTCCTCCGCACCTGCGACTCGGCTCTGCCACGCTTGTCCTCCGCACCTGCGGCTCTCCTTTGCCCCACTTGTCCTCTGCGGCTGCGGCTCGGCTCTGCCCCGCTTGTCCTCCACACTTGCAGCTAAGCTCTGCCCCGCTTGTCCTCCACACCTGGGGCTCGGCTTTGCCCCACTATTCCTCTGCACCTGCTGCTTGGCTCTGCCCCGCTTGTCCTCCGCACCTGCGGCTCGGCTCTGCCCCGCTTTTCCTCTGCACCTGCGGCTCGGCTCTACCCCGCTTGTCCTCCGCACACGTGGCTCGGCTCTGCCCCACTTGTCCTACGCGCCTGCGGCTCGGCTCTACCACGCTTGTCCTCCGCACCTGTGGCCCGGCTTTGCCTCGCTTGTCCTCCACACCTGCGGCTCAGCTCAGCCCCGCTTGTCCTCCGCACCTGTGGCTCAGCTCTGCCCCGCTTGTCCTGTACACCAGCGGCTTGGCTCTGCCCCGATTGTCCTCCGCACCTGGGGCTCGGCTTTGCCCCACTTGTCCTCCACACCTGGGGATGGGCTTTGCCCCACTTGTCCTCTGAGCCTGCGGCTCAGCTCTGCCCCGCTTGTCCTCCGCACCTGCGACTCGGCTCTGCCACGCTTGTCCTCCGCACCTGCGGCTCTGCTTTGCCCCACTTGTCCTCTGCGGCTGCGGCTCGGCTCTGCCCCGCTTGTCCTCCACACTTGCAGCTAAGCTCTGCCCCGCTTGTCCTCCACACCTGGGGCTCGGCTTTGCCCCACTATTCCTCTGCACCTGCTGCTTGGCTCTGCCCCGCTTGTCCTCCGCACCTGCGGCTCGGCTCTGCCCCGCTTTTCCTCCGCACCTGCGGCTCGGCTCTACCCCGCTTGTCCTCCGCACACGTGGCTCGGCTCTGCCCCGCTTGTCCTACGCGCCTGCGGCTCGGCTCTACCACGCTTGTCCTCCGCACCTGTGGCCCGGCTTTGCCTCGCTTGTCCTCCACACCTGCGGCTCAGCTCAGCCCCGCTTGTCCTCCGCACCTGTGGCTCGGCTCTGCCCCGCTTGTCCTGTACACCAGCGGCTTGGCTCTGCCCCGATTGTCCTCCGCACCTGGGGCTCGGCTTTGCCCCACTTGTCCTCCGCGCCTGCGGTTCGGCTCTGCCCCGCTTGTCCTCCGCACCTGTGGCTTGGCTCTGCCCCGCTTGTCTTCCGCACCTGCGGCTCGGCTCTGCCCCTCTTGTCCTCCACGCCTGCGGCTCGGCTCTGCCCCGTTTGTCCTCCACACTTGCAGCTAAGCTCTGCCCCGCTTGACCTCCACACCTGGGGCTCGGCTTTGCCCCACTATTCCTCTGCGCCTGCTGCTCGGCTCTGCCCCGCTTGTCCTCCGCACCTGCGGCTCGGCTCTGCCCCGCTTTTCCTCCGCACCTGCGGCTCGGCTCTGCCCCGCTTGTCCTCCGCACACGTGGCTCGGCTCTGCCCCGCTTGTCCTACGCGCCTGCGGCTCGGCTCTGCCCCGCTTGTCCTCCGCACCTGTGGCCCGGCTTTGCCTCGCTTGTCCTCCACACCTGCGGCTCAGCTCAGCCCCGCTTGTCCTCCGCACCTGTGGCTCGGCTCTGCCCCACTTGTCCTGTACACCAGCGGCTTGGCTCTGCCCCGATTGTCCTCCGCACCTGGGGCTCGGCTTTGCCCCACTTGTCCTCCGCGCCTGCGGTTCGGCTCTGCCCCGCTTGTCCTCCGCACCTGTGGCTTGGCTCTGCCCCGCTTGTCTTCCGCACCTGCGGCTCGGCTCTGCCCCTCTTGTCCTCCACGCCTGTGGCTCGGCTCTGCCCCGCTTGTCTTCCGCGCCTGCGGCTTGGCTCAGCTCCACTTGTCCTCTGCGCCTGCGGCTAGGTTCTGCCTCGCTTGTCCTCCGCACCTGCGTTTCGGCTCTGCCTCGCTTGTCCTCTATGCCTGCGGTTCGGCTCTGCCCTGCTTGTCCTCCACGCCTGCGGCTCGGCTCTGCCCCGCTTGTCCTACACACCTGCGGCTCAGCTCTGCCCCGCTTGTCCTCCACACCTGGGGATCGACTTTGCCCCGCTCGTCCTCTGCGCCTGTGGCTCGGCTCTTCCCCACTTGTCCTCTGCACCTGCGACTCGGCTCTGCCCCGCTTGTCCTCCAAACCTGGGGATGGCCTTTGCCCCGCTTGTCCTCTGCGCCTGCGGTTCGGCTCTGCCCCACTTGTCCTCCGCACCTGATGCTCGGCTCTGCCCCTCTTGTCCTCCGAGCCTGCCGCTTGGCTCTGCCCCGCTTGTCCTCCGCGCCAGCAGCTCGGCCCCGCTTGTACTCAGCGCCTGTGGCTCGGCTCTGCTCCGCTTGTCCTCCGCACCTGCAGCTCGGCTCTACCTCGCTTGTCCTCCGCACCTGCTGCTCGGCTCTGCCCCGCTTGTCCTCCGCACCTGCGGCTCGGCTCTGCCCCGCTTGTCCTCCGCGCCTGCAGCTTGGCTCTGCCCCGCTTGTCATCAGCTCCTGCGGCTCGGCTCCGCCCCGCTTGTCCTACGCGCCTGCGGCTCGGCTCTGCCCTGCTTGTCCTCTGCACCTGCGGCTCGCCTCTGCCCCGCTTGTCCTCTGCACCTGTGGCTCGGCTCTGCCCCGCTTGTCCTCCGCGCTTGCGGCTCGGCTCTGACCCGATTGTCCTTCGCCCCTGCGGCTCAGCTCTGCCCCGCTTGTCCTCCGCACCTGCGGCTCGGCTCTATCCCACTTGTCCTCCGCACCTGGGGCTCGGCTTCGCCCCGCTTGTCCTCCACACCTGGGGATGGGCTTTGCCCCCCTTGTCCTCTGCGCCTGCGGCTCGGCTCTGCCCCGCTTGTCCTCCGCACCTGCGACTCGGCTCTGCCACGCTTGTCCTCCACACCTGCAGCTCGGCTCTATCCCGCTTGTCCTCCGCACCTGCGGCTCTGCTTTGCCCCACTTGTCCTCTGCGGCTGCGGCTCGGCTCTGCCCCGCTTGTGCTCCACACTTGCAGCTAAGCTCTGCCCCGCTTGTCCTCCACACCTGGGGCTCGGCTTTGCCCCACTATTCCTCTGTGCCTGCTGCTCGGCTCTGCCCCGCTTGTCCTCCGCACCTGCGGCTCGGCTCTGCCCCGGTTTTCCTCCGCACCTGCGGCTCGGCTCTGCCCCGCTTGTCCTCCGCACACGTGGCTCGGCTCTGCCCCGCTTGTCCTACGCGCCTGCGGCTCGGCTCTGCCACGCTTGTCCTCCGCACCTGTGGCCCGGCTTTGCCTCGCTTGTCCTCCACACCTGCGGCTCAGCTCAGCCCCGCTTGTCCTCCGCACCTGTGGCTCGGCTCTGCCCCGCTTGTCCTGTACACCAGCGGCTTGGCTCTGCCCCGATTGTCCTCCGCACCTGGGGCTCGGCTTTGCCCCACTTGTCCTCCGCGCCTGCGGTTCGGCTCTGCCCCGCTTGTCCTCCGCACCTGTGGCTTGGCTCTGCCCCGCTTGTCTTCCGCACCTGCGGCTCGGCTCTGCCCCTCTTGTCCTCCACGCCTGCGGCTTGGCTCTGCCCCGCTTGTCTTCCGCGCCTGCGGCTTGGCTCAGCTCCACTTGTCCTCTGCGCCTGCGGCTAGGTTCTGCCCCGCTTGTCCTCCGCACCTGCGTTTCGGCTCTGCCTCGCTTGTCCTCTATGCCTGCGGTTCGGCTCTGCCCTGCTTGTCCTCCACGCCTGCGGCTCGGCTCTGCCCCGCTTGTCCTACACACCTGGGGATCGACTTTGCCCCGCTCGTCCTCTGCGCCTGTGGCTCGGCTCTTCCCCACTTGTCCTCTGCACCTGCGACTGGGCTCTGCCCCGCTTGTCTTCCGCGCCTGCGGCTCGGCTTTGCCCCGCTTGTCCTCCGCACCTGTGGCTCGGCTATATCCCGCTTGTCCTCCGCACCTGCGGCTCGGCTTTGCCCCACTTGTCTTCCGTGGCTGCGGCTCGGCTTCGCCCCACTTGTCCTCCATGGCTGCAGCTCGGCTTTACCCCACTTGTCCTCCACACCTGGGGATCGGCTATGCCCCGCTTGTCCTCTGCGCCTGCGGCTCGGCTCTTCCCCACTTGTCCTCTGCACCTGCGGCTCGGCTCTGCCCCGCTTGTCTTCCGCGCCTGCGGCTCGGCTCTCCCACGCTTGCTGTTCGGCTCTGACCCGATTGTCCTCCGCCCCTGTGGCTCGGCTCTGCCCTGCTTGTCCTCCGCACCTGCGGCTCGTCTCTATCCCACTTTTCCTCCGCACCTGGGGCTCGGCTTCGCCCCGCTGGCCCTCCAAACCTGGGGATGGGCTTTGCCCCGCTTGTCCTCTGCTCCTGCGGCTCGGCTCTGCCCCCCTTGTCCTCCGCACCTGCGACTCCGCTCTGCCACGCTTGTCCTCCGCGCCTGCGGCTCGGCTCTCCCTCGCTTGTCCTCCGCACATACGGCTCGGCTCTGCCCCGGTTGTCCTCCACACGTGCAGCTCGGCTCTACCCCGCTTGTCCTCCGCACCTGCGGCTCGGTTTTGCCCTGCTTGTCCTCTGCGGCTGCGGCTCGGCTCTGCCCAGCTTGTCCTCCGCACCTGCAGCTAAGCTCTGCCCCGCTTGTCCTCCACACCTGGGGCTCGGCTTTGCCCCACTATTCCTCTGCGCCTGCTGCTCGGCTCTGCCCCGCTTGTCATCCGCACCTGCGGCTCGGCTCTGTCCCGCTTTTCCTCCGCACCTGCGGCTCGACTCTGCCCCGCTTGTCCTCCGCACACGTGGCTCGGCTCTGCCCCGCTTGTCTTCCGCACCTGCGGCTCGGCTCTGCCCCGCTTGTCCTCCAAACCTGGGGATGGGCTTTGCCCCGCTTGTCCTCTGCGCCTGCGGTTCGGCGCTGCCCCACTTGTCCTCCGCACCTGAGGCTCGGCTCTGCCCCTCTTGTCCTCCGAGCCTGCCGCTTGGCTCTGCCCCGCTTGTCCTCCGCGCCAGCAGCTCGGCCCCGCTTGTACTCAGTGCCTGTGGCTCGACTCTGCTCCGCTTGTCCTCCGCACCTGCAGCTCGGCTCTGCCCCGCTTGTCCTCCGCACCTGCGGCTCGGCTCTGCCCCACTTGTCTTCCGCACCTGCGGCTCGGCTCTGCCCCGCTTGTCCTCCGCACCTGCGGCTCGGCTCTGCCCCGCTTGTCCTCCGCGCCTGCAGCTTGGCTCTGCCCCGCTTGTCATCAGCTCCTGCGGCTCGGTTCCGCCCCGCTTGTCCTACGCGCCTGCGGCTCGGCTCTGCCATGCTTGTCCTCTGCACCTGCGGCTCGCCTCTGCCCCCCTTGTCCTCTGCACCTGTGGCTCGGCTCTGCCCCGCTTGTCCTCCGCACCTGCGGCTCGGCTCTATCCCACTTGTCCTCCGCACCTGGGGCTCGGCTTCGCCCCGCTTGTCCTCCTAACCTGGGGATGGGCTTTGCCCCGCTTGTCCTCTGAGCCTGCGGCTCGGCTATGCCACGCTTGTCCTCCGCACCTGCGACTCGGCTCTGCCACGCTTGTCCTCCACACCTGCAGCTCGGCTCTATCCCGCTTGTCCTCCGCACCTGCGGCTCTGCTTTGCCCCACTTGTCCTCTGCGGCTGCGGCTCGGCTCTGCCCCGCTTGTCCTCCACACTTGCAGCTAAGCTCTGCCCCGCTTGTCCTCCACACATGGGGCTCGGCTTTGTCCCACTATTCCTCTGCGCCTGCTGCTCGGCTCTGCCCCGCTTTTCCTCCGCACCTGCGGCTCGGCTCTGCCCCGCTTGTCCTCCGCACACGTGGCTCGGCTCTGCCCCGCTTGTCCTACGCGCCTGCGGCTCGGCTCTGCCACGCTTGTCCTCCGCACCTGTGGCCCGGCTTTGCCTCGCTTGTCCTCCACACCTGCGGCTCAGCTCAGCCCCGCTTGTCCTCCGCACCAGTGGCTCGGCTCTGCCCCGCTTGTCCTGTACACCAGCGGCTTGGCTCTGCCCCGATTGTCCTCCGCACCTGGGGCTCGGCTTTGCCCCACTTGTCCTCCGCGCCTGCGGTTCGGCTCTGCCCCGCTTGTCCTCCGCACCTGTGGCTTGGCTCTGCCCCGCTTGTCTTCCGCACCTGCGGCTCGGCTTTGCCCCGCTTGACCTCCGCGGCTGCGGCTCGGCTTTGAACCACTTGTCCTTTGCACCTGCGACTCGGCTCTGCCCCGCTTGTCCTACGCGCCTCCGGCTCGGCTCTGCCCCGCTTGTCCTCCACACTTGCAGCTAAGCTCTGCCCCGCTTGACCTCCACACCTGGGGCTCGGCTTTGCCCCACTATTCCTCTGCGCCTGCTGCTCGGCTCTGCCCCGCTTGTCCTCCGCACCTGCAGCTCGGCTCTGCCCCGCTTTTCCTCCGCACCTGCGGCTCGGCTCTGCCCCGCTTGTCCTCCGCACACGTGGCTCGGCTCTGCCCCGCTTGTCCTACGCGCCTGCGGCTCGGCTCTGCCACGCTTGTCCTCCGCACCTGTGGCCCGGCTTTGCCTCGCTTGTCCTCCACACCTGCGGCTCAGTTCAGCCCCGCTTGTCCTCCGCACCTGTGGCTCGGCTCTGCCCCGCTTGTCCTGTACACCAGCGGCTTGGCTCTGCCCCGATTGTCCTCCGCACCTGGGGCTCGGCTTTGCCCCACTTGTCCTCCGCGCCTGCGGTTCGGCTCTGCCCCGCTTGTCCTCCGCACCTGTGGCTTGGCTCTGCCCCGCTTGTCTTCTGCACCTGCGGCTCGGCTCTGCCCCGCTTGTCTTCCGCGCTTGCAGTTTGGCTCAGCTCCACTTGTCCTCTGCGCCTAGGTTCTGCCCCACTTGTCCTCCGCACCTGCGTTTCGGCTCTGCCTCGCTTGTCCTCCATGCCTGCGGTTCGGCTCTGCCCTGCTTGTCCTCCACGCCTGCGGCTCGGCTCTGCCCCGCTTGTCCTACACACCTGCGGCTCGGCTCTGCCCCGCTTGTCCTCCACACCTGGGGATCGACTTTGCCCCGCTCGTCCTCTGCGCCTGTGGCTCGGCTCTTCCCCACTTGTCCTCTGCACCTGCGACTCGGCTCTGCCCCGCTTGTCTTCCGCACCTGTGGCTCGGCTATATCCCGCTTGTCCTCCGCACCTGCGGCTCGGCTTTGCCCCACTTGTCTTCCGTGGCTGCGGCTCGGCTTCGCCCCACTTGTCCTCCGTGGCTGCAGCTCGGCTTTGCCCCACTTGTCCTCCACATCTGGGGATCGGCTTTGCCCCGCTTGTCCTCTGCGCCTGCGGCTCGGCTCTTCCCCACTTGTCCTCTGCACCTGCGGCTCGGCTCTGCCCCGCTTGTCTTCCGCGCCTGCGGCTCGGCTCTCCCATGCTTGTCCTCCGCGCTGGCGGCTCGGCTCTGCCCCGCTTGTACTCCGCGCCTGCAGCCCGGCTCTGCCCTGTTGTCCTCCGCGCTTGCGGCTCGGCTCTGCCCCGCTTGTCCTCCGCGCTTGCGGCTCTGACCCGCTTGTCCTCCGCACCTGCGGCTCGGCTCTATCCCACTTGTCCTCCGCAACTGGGGCTCGGCGTTGCACCGCCTGTCTTCTACGCCTGTGGCTCGGCTTTGCCCAGCTTGTCCTCCGCGCCTGAGGCTCGGCTCTGCCCTGCTTGTCCTACGCGCCTGCGGCTCGGCCCCGCTTGTCCTCTGCGCCTGCGCTCGGCTCTACCTCGCTTGTCCTCCGCACATGCGGCTCGGCTCTGCCCCGCTTGTCCTCCGCACCTTCGGCTCGGCTGAATCCCGCATGTCCTCCGCACCTGGGGCTCGGCTTTGCCCCGCTTGACCTCCGCGGCTGCGGCTCGGCTTTGAACCGCTTGTCCTCTGCACCTGCGACTCGGCTCTGCCCCGCTTGTCCTACGCGCCTCCGGCTCGGCTTTGCCCCACTTGTCCTCCGTGGCTGCAGCTCGGCTTTGCCCCACTTGTCCTCCACACCTGGGGATCGGCTTTGCCCCGCTTGTCCTCTGCGCCTGCGGCTCGGCTCTTCCCCACTTGTCCTCTGAACCTGCGGCTCGGCTCTGCCCCGCTTGTCCTCCGCGCCTGCGCTCGACTCTACCTCGCTTGTCCTCCACACTCGTGGCTCGGCTCTGCCCCGCTTGTCCTCCGCACCTTCGGCTCGGCTCAATACCGCATGTCCTCCGCACCTGCGGCTCGGCTTTGCCCCGCTTGACCTCCGCGGCTGCGGCTCGGCTTTGAACCACTTGTCCTTTGCACCTGCGACTCGGCTCTGCCCCGCTTGTCCTACGCGCCTCCGGCTCGGCTCTGCCCCGCTTGTACTCCCCGCCTGCGGCTCGGCTCTGCCCCGCTTGTACTCCTCGCCTGCGTCTCGGCTGTGCCTCGCTTGTCCTCCGCGCCTGCGGCTCGGTCCTGACCCGCTGGTACTCCATGCCTTCGGCTCGGCTCTGCCCCGCTTGTCCTCCGCAGCTGCGGCTCGGCTCTGCCCCGCTTGTCCTGCGCGCCTGCGGCTCGGCTCTGCCCTGCTTGTCTTCCGCGCCTGCGTCTCGGCTTTGCCCCGCTTGTCCTCCGCACCTGTGGCTCGGTTATATCCCGCTTGTCCTCCGCACCTGCGGCTCGGCTTTGCCCCACTTGTCCTCCGTGGCTGCGGCTCGGCTTTGCCCCACTTGTCCTCCGTGGCTGCAGCTCGGCTTTGCCCCACTTGTCCTCCACACCTGGGGATCGGCTTTGCCCCACTTGTCCTCTGCGCCTGCGGCTCGGCTCTTCCCCACTTGTCCTCTGCACCTGCGGCTCGGCTCTGCCCCGCTTGTCTTCCGCGACTGCGGCTCGGCTCTCCCACGCTTGTCCTCCGCGCTGGCGGCTCGGCTCTGCCCCGCTTGTACTCCGCGCCTGCGGCCCGGCTCTGCCCCGCTTGTCCTCCGTGCTTGCGGCTCGGCTGTGCCCCGCTTGTCCTCCACGCTTGCGGCTCTGACCCACTTGTCCTCCGCACCTGCGGCTCGGCTCTATCCCACTTGTCCTCCGCAACTGGGGCTCGGCTTTGCACCGCCTGTCTTCTAAGCCTGTGGCTCGGCTTTGCCCAGCTTGTCCTCCACGCCTGAGGCTCGGCTCTGCCCTGCTTGTCCTACGCGCCTGCGGCTCAGCTCTGCCCCGCTTGTCCTCCTCGCCTGCGCTCGGCTCTACCTCGCTTGTCCTCCGCACATGTGGCTCGGCTCTGCCCCGCTTGTCCTCCGCACCTTCGGCTCGGCTCAATCCCGCTTGTCCTACACGCCTCCGGCTCGGCTCTGCCCCGCTTGTACTCCCCTCCTGCGGCTCGGCTCTGCCCCGCTTGTACTCCTCACCTGCGTCTCGGCTGTGCCTCGCTTGTCCTCCGCGCCTGCGGCTCGGTCCTGACCCGCTGGTACTCCATGCCTTCGGCTCGGCTCTGCCCCGCTTGTCCTCCGCAGCTGCGGCTCGGCTCTGCCCCGCTTGTCCTGCGCGCCTGAGGCTCGGCTCTGCCCTGCTTGCCCTACGCGCCTGCGGCTCGGCTCTGTCCCGCTTGTCCTCCTCGCCTGCGCTCGGCTCTACCTCGCTTGTCCTCCGCACATGCGGCTCGGCTCTGCCCCGCTTGTCCTCCGCACCTGCGGCTCGGCTTTGCCCCGCTTGACCTCCGCGGCTGCGGCTCGGCTTTGAACCGCTTGTCCTCTGCACCTGCAACTCGGCTCTGCCCCGCTTGTCCTACGCGCCTCCGGCTCGGCTCTGCCCCGCTTGTCCTCCGCGCCGGCGGCTCGGCTCTGCCTCGCTTGTCCTCCGCGCCTGCCGCTCGGCTCTGCCCCGCTTGTCCTCCGCACCTGCGGCTCGGCTCTATCCCACTTGTCCTCAGCACCTGCGGCTCGGCTCTGTTCCTCTTGTCCTCCGCACCTGCGGCTCGGCTCTGTCCCACTTGTCCTCCGCGCCTGCGGCTCGGCTCTGCCCCGCTAGTCCTCCGCACCTGCGGCTCGGCTGTGCCCTGCTTACCCTCCGCGGCTGCGGATCGGCTTTGACCCGCTTGTCCTCGGCGCTTGGCTCCGCTTGTCCTCAGCGCCTGCGGCTCGGCTCTACCCCGCTTGTCCTCGGTGCCTGCGGCTCAGCTTTGCCCCACTTGTCCAACGCGCCTGCGTCTCTGCTCTGCGCCGCTTGTCCTCCTCACCTGCGGCTCGGCTCTCTCCCACTTGTCCTCCGCACCTTCGGTTCGGCTTTGCCCCGCTTGTCCTCCTCGCCTGCGGCTCGGCTGTGCCACACTTGTCCTCCGCACCTGCTGCTCGACTCTGCCCCGATTGTCCTCCGCACCTGTGGCTCAACTCTACCCCGCTTGTCCTCCACCCCTGCGGCTCGACTCTGCCCCGCTTGTCCTCCACACCTGCGGCTTGGCTCTTCCCCCTAGTCCTCGGCACCTGCGGCTCGGCTCTGCCCCGCTTGTCCTCCGCAACTGCTTCTCGGCTCTGCCCTGCTTGTCCTCCGTGCCTGCGGCTCAGCTTTGCCTCACTTGTCCTCCGCGCCTGCGGCTCTGCTCTACCCTGCTTGTCCTCCGCACCTGCGGCTCAGCTCTATCCCGCTTGTCCTCCGCACCTGTGGTTCGGCTTTGCCCCGCTGGTCCTCCGCGACTGCGGCTCGGCTGTGCCCCGCTTGTCCTCTGCACCTGCGGCTTGGCTCTGCTCCGCTTGTTCTCCGCAGCTGCGGCTCGACTCTCCCCTGCTTGTCCTCCGTACCTGCGGCTCGGCGCTGCCACGCTTGTCCTCCGCGCCTGCGGCTCAGCTTTACCCCACTTGTCCTCCGCGCCTGCATCTCTGCTCTGCCCCGCTTGTCCTCCGCACCTGCGACTCGGCTCTTTGTCCTCCACACCTGCGGTTCGGTTTTTCACCCCTTGTCCTCTGCGCCTGCGGCTTGACTGTGCCCCACTAGTCCTCCACACCTGCAGCTCAGCTCTGCCCCGCTTGTCCTCCGCACCTGTGGCTCGGCTCTCCCCCGCTTGTCCTCCACACCTGCGGCTCGGCTCTGCCCCCTAGTCCTCCACACCTGCGGCTCGACTCTGCCCCACTTATCCTCTGCACCTGAGGATTGGCTCTGCCCCGCTTGTCCTCCGCACCTGCGGCTCGGCTCTGCCCCGCTTGTCCTCCACACCTGCGGCTCGGCTCTGCCCCGCTTGTCCTCCACACCTGCGGCTCGGCTTTGCCCCGCTTGTCCTCCACACCTGCGGCTTGGCTTTGTCCTGCTTGTCCTCCGCGCCTGCGGCTCAGCTCTGTCCCACTTGTTCTCCACACCTGCGGCTCTGCTCTGCTCGTCCTTCGCACCTGCGGCCCTGTTCCTGTATCCCAGTTTGTACTTGTCCCTATCCAGCCTGTTTTCCCAGCTGCCTGTCTGCAAGCCAGCCGTGCCTGCCAGTACCCGCCTGTCTGTGTACCAGCGGTGCCTGACAGAACCCGCCTGTCTGTGTACCAGCCGTGCCTGCCCATTCCTACATTCCCCAGTGTGCGTCAACAGCTGTGACCGGGGTTTAACCTGGAGTAGCACCTGAGCCACCTCCCACGTCCCTCCTCAGACCACGGAGTCGATTAAGCCGCCGTGTGTTCATGGTCAGACATAGGAGGTGGCCCAGGTGCTACTCCAGGTCAGACCCCAGTCACAGCTGTTGACCCAAAACCGGGGAATGCAGGTTTGGCTGGTATGCAGACAGGCGGCTACTGGCAGGCACGGCTGGTATGCAGACAGGTGATTACTGGCAGGCACGGCTGGTATGAAGACAGGCAGGTAGGAAAACAGGCTGGATAGGGACCAGTACAGACCTGGATACAGTAACAGAGCCGCAGGTGCGGAGGACAAGCGGAGCAGAGCAGAGCCGCAGGTGCGGAGGACGAGCAGAGCCACAGGTGCGGAGGATGATCAGAGCCGCAGGTGCGGAGGACAAGCAGAGCCGCAGGTGCGGATGACAAGCAGAGCAGAGCCGCAGGTGTGGAGGATGAGCTGAGCAGAGCTGTAGGTACGGAGGATGAGCATAGCAGAGCCGCAGGTGTGGAAGACGAGCAGAGCCGCAGGTGCGGAGGACGAGCAGAGCCACAGGTGCGGAGGACGAGTAGAGCAGAGCCACAGGTGCGGAGGAAAAGTGGAGCAGAGCCGCAGGTGCGGAGGACAAGCGGAGCAGAGCCGCAGGTGCGGAGGACAAGCAGAGCAAAACAGAGCCACAGGTGCGGAGCAGAGCCGCAGGTGCGGGGGACAAGCAGAGCAGAGCCGCAGGTGCAGAGCATAGAAGAGCCGCATGTGTGAAGGACAAGCGGAGCAGAGCAGATCCGCAGGTGCGGAGGACGAGCAGAGCAGAGCCGCAGGTGTAGAGGATGAAGAGAGCAGAGCCACAGGTGCGGAGGACAAGCGGAGCAGAGCAGAGCTGCAAGTGCGGAGGACAAGCGGAGCAGAGCAGAGCCGCAGGTGCGGGGGACAAGCAGAGCAGAGCCACAGGTGCGGATGACAAGCAGAGCAGAGCCGCAGGTGTGGAAGACGAGCAGAGCAGAGCCGCAGGTGCGAAGGACGAGCAGAGCCGCAGGTGTGGAGGCCGGTAAGAGCCGCATGTGTGGAGGATGAGCAGAGCAGAGCCCTAGGTGCGGAGGACGAGCAGAGCCACAGGTGCGGAGGACGAGCAGAGCCGTAGGTGTGGAGGACGAGCAGAGCCGCAGGTGCGGAGAATGAGCAGAGCAGAGCCGCAGGTGTGGAGGTTGTGCAGAGCAGAGCCGCAGGTGCAGAGGAAGAGTAGAGCAGAGCCACAGGTGCGGAGGACAAGCGAAGCACAGCCGCAGGTGCGGAGGACAAGTGGAGCATAGCAGAGCTGCAGGTGCAGAGCAGAGCCACAGGTGCGGAGGACAAGCAGAGCAGAGCCTCAGGTGCAGAGGACAAGCAGAGCAGAGCTGCAGGTGCGGAGGACAAGCAGAGCAGAGCCGCAAGTGCGGAGCAGGGCAGAACCACAGGTGCGGAGGACAAGCAGAGCAGAACCGCAGGTGCGGAGGACAAGCAGAGCAGAGCTGAAGATGCGGAGGACAAGCAGAGCAGAGCCGAAGGTGCTCAGGATGAGCAGAGCAGAGCCGCAGGAGCGGAGGATGAGCAGAGCAGAGCTGCAGGTGCGGAGGACAAGCAGAGCCGCAGGTGCGGAGGACAAGCAGATCAGAGCCGCAGGTGCGGAGGACAAGCAGAGCAGAGTCGCAGGTGCAGAGGATGAGCAGAGCAGAGCCGCAGGTGCAGAGGGTGAGCAGAGCAGAGCCGCAGGTGTAGAGGACGAGCAGAGCCACAGGTGCGTAGGATGAGCAGACCAGAGCTGCAGGTGCGGAGGACGAGCGAGTGTAGGGAAAGGTGCTGCTGCGTCAGGGAGAGATTTGCTTGTGCATTAGGTAGTGTAGGGAGAAAAACCGTACATTACACATATCCATCTTATCAATCAGTCCTTTTGAGGACTAACTAATCCATCTGCAGAGATATCAGGCAGGCAGTGTATATAGGCAGGCAGGCAGGGTATATAGCAGACTGCAGTGCATATAGCACAAGAGGTTCCATTTCAATTCTGCCTTCTGCTGCTGTTAGATATTTCTATACAAAGGCCCAGGTCTCAGGGGCCAGGAATACTTTTGTTTGGATCTTAATCCTCATTATTTGCTTTAAAAGCAATCCAGAGAACATTGTTTTTCTGCGCCATTTGCTTGTTGGCACTGCAGAATACAGCCAGGTCCTTTCCATATTACAGCGCTAGAAATCCAGCTATTTAAAACTCTGTTTTCTCCGTCACACGGATCACATAAGTTGTCAGAAAATACTGCCATTTCTGGCCTCCATTAAAAATTTCCTTTAGTGTGTCAGTGAAGCAATTCACAGCAGTTTGCTGTTCAAACTACTTACCTACTGGCCAGGTATGTAAAACTTTGTTTTCTCCGTCACACGGATCACATATACGTTGTCAGAAAATACTGCTATTTCTGGGCTCCATTAAAAATTTCTTTAGTGTGTCAGTGAAGCAATTCACACCAGTTTGCTGGTCAAACTACTTACCTACAGGCCAGGTATTTAAAACTCTGTTTTCTTCATCACACGGATCACATATAAGTTTGCTCCAAACTCAGTCATTTGTAGTGAGCGTGGAAGATACTGTCCTCCATTTAAAATGGGCAAGGCACATGGCAAGGGACGGGGAACTGGACGTGATGGTGATAGTGCATGCAGAGGCCGAGGACAAGGCCGTGGGCAAGCTGAAACTGTGCCACAACAAGCACCTACATCCTCTCACCCGACCTTCCTGTCGCAATTCCTAGGGGACTGCAGCACACCACTATTGAACCCAGAGCAGTGTCAAAAGGTTGTTGGTTGGATAGCGGATAATGCTTCCAGTCACTTAGCCACCACCACCACCCTGTCTTCCACACGGTCAAGTCTCAATAGCCATGAGTGTGGACTGCATATTCCTCACCCTGATCCTCCTTCCTCCCACCATGCCAAGTGCCCAGAGGCAACTGATCCCACACTTGGACACTCTGAAGAGCTGTTCACTTTTCCATTTATAGATTCGGGCCTCTCGCCCGGTCCACTTGAAGTGGGGCAAGAGGAGATCGCATGTAGCAATGCCCAAATATTTTAGCAGCCACGGTCACACGAAGGCGAAGGTGGGAAAGTGTCACAAGAGGTGGACGATGATGAAACACAATTGCCAGAAAGTCAGGAGGAGGACCAGGGTGCAGAAGTGGAAGATGAGGTGGTGGATGATATAGTTACTGACCCAATCTGGCAGGAGGACATGCAGATCGAGGAGAGCAGCACACAGGGGGAGGGAGGTAGAGCACCCCAACAGGCAGGAAGAAGCAGTGTGGTGGCCACATACAGAAGGAAGGCAACCATTCCCCGTAACACCAACATGAAGGAAGTTGCCAGTACAACTATTAGGTCTTCCCGAGTCTGGTTGTTTTTTAAAGACTCTGCCGATAACCTCTAAAAGGCCATTTGCACCACCTGCCAGGCCAGCATCAGCAGGGGTTGCAAAACGACCAGCCTGACCACCACCAGCATGATCAGGCACATGGCAGAAAAGCACCCAACTTTGTGGGCCGAACCCCAGAGTCCAGGAACAGTGTCTGCACGTGACACCATAGCTACTTCCGTTGTTGTGCTTGCAAGCCAATCCCCTCTCCATGGTGTATGCGAAGATGCCTCCTGCCCTGCACCTGTCGTTGCTCACTCTCAAGTAGCAGCATCAGGAAGCACGTCCATGTCCTTGTCCCAGCATTCCACAACTCGGTCCCCAGCCGCCACTATTTCTCCCGGTTTGCCGTCCCCGCATCACACAAGCACGTGTCTCAAAACATTAGCCGTGCCCTCAACAATGCAGTTACCAAGAAAGTCCACCTAACCACGGACACGTGGACAAGTGCTTGTGGGCAGGGATGGTACATCTCGCTGACGGTACACTGGGTTAACATAGTGGAAGCCGGGACCCAGTCGGACCTTGAGACGGAACAAGGTTTGCGGGCCCTAGTTCAATCAGGGTTGCCTCCATGGTCTACAGCTCCTGCACCTCATCCTCCTCAGCCTCCTCCTCCTCTTCAGCTTTCATCTCTGAAATGACCACATCAGTCACAAGCTGGAAGCACTGCAGCAGTGCCTCGGCCTTGCGGCAACAGGCTGTGCTGAAGCTAATATGCTTAGGTGACAAACCGCACAATGCTAAAGAGTTGTGGACAGCTCTGAAAAAGCAGGCAGATCTGTGGCTCACACCGCTGAAGCTACAGCCAGGCATGGTCGTGTGTGACAATGGCCGGAACCTGGTGATGGCTCTGAGGCGAGGCGAGCTCACACACGTACCATGCCTGGCCCATGTACTTAACCTCGTGGTTCAGCGGTTTCTCAAATCCTACCTATTGCTGCCGGATCTGCTTGTTAAAGTACACCGCCTGTGTGCCCATTTTAGAAAGTCAGCTACAGTTCCGCCGCCCTTGCCATGTTTCAGCAGCGTTTGCAGATTCTGGCTCACAGACTGGTGTGTGATGTCCCCATGCGTTGGAACTCTACACTGCAGATGATGGGAAGGATTTGTGAGCAGAAGAGGGCAGTTGTTGAGTACCAGGGCCGTCAGTATTCAGTTCAGACTCCACACATAAGACCTCAGGAGTGGACATGGATGTCAGACATATGTACCATCCTCCAAAACTTTGAGGACTCCACCAAGATGGTGAGCGGCGATGACACCATAATTAGCATCACCATCCCACTTCTCTGTCTTCTGAAATGCTCTCTGCTCACAATCAAAGAGGATGCATTGAAGGCGGAGCACGATGAGATGGAGCAAGGAACCACACAGGGTGATTACACACAGCCCAGCCTCGTCTCATTCCAACCTTGATTGGGTGACAATAAGGAAGAGGAGGAGGAGGAAGGACAGGAGCTAGTTTCATGCGCTATAGACGGTACTACCTGCACAGCTGTCATACCGTCTGTTCAGCGTGGATGGCCAGAGGACAGAGAGGAGAAGGAGGAGGAGGAGAGCATGGTCAGTCATCCTCTTGGTGAGGACACGGACATCTAGCCTGTTAGTAGTCTGGCACGCATGGCTGAGTTTATGTTACGCTGACTTTCCCATGACCCTTGCGTTCTCAAAATTTTGGGTGACAGTCATTACTGGTTGATGACACTGCTAGACCCACGCTACAATTAGAACTTTATATCTCTTATTCCTGAGGCGGACAGGTCTACAAAAATGGGGCTGTACCAGAAGGCCCTTGTTGCGGAACTATTAAAAAATTCCCATCTGAAAACGCTGGCGGCATAGGGCACACTTCGTCGGACAACAAAGGGGTACAGGCGAGAGAGACACAACTTCAATCCAGCAGAGGCAGGGGAACACTGTCAAACTTCTGGGAGAGTTTTCTCAGCCCCTCCCATCGCACAGGCCCTGAGGCACGGGGTACTCTCACAAGGAGTGCAAAGTTTGGGAAGATGCAAAGGGAGTACCTTGCCGACCGTACCAACGTCCTCCGTGATTCCTCTGTGCCTTAAAATTATTGGGTATCCAAGCTGGATATGTGCAATTAACTGTCTCTCTATGCCTTGGAGGTCCTGGCCTGCCCTGCCGCCAGCATTTTATCAGAGCGGGTTTTTAGTGCCGCTGGTGGAATTATAACTGATAAGCGCATCCGCCTGTCAACTGAAAATGCTGACAGGCTGACTCTTATAAAAATGATCAAGGGCTGGATTGGGCCAGACTTCTCAACACCTCCGAATGATAGCAGCGTAATATAAACTCAAATCCAGTGTCTTTTCTTGGGAGGTGAATTCCCATGCACCTTTTCACACCCAGACATGGTATACGCTTCCTGATTTTGGCTATTTGCTCTTGTCCTTTTCTTTCTCCTCATCCTCCACCACCATATCACCAGGGTGATCGTGGTCCGTGATGCAACACCCACATAATTTTTTTAAAGGGTGTTTATGATGACAGTATGTTCATCTAAACCCCCCAGGGGTAAATGTTTGTCAGCCCATACACTTAGTGCATGGGCATTACAAGTATAGGAGGCCCGCTCCTTTCTATTGGGAACATTTTTTTATGATCCCCTCCTCCACGTCTCTTCCAAGGGGCATTGGACTGCCTTCAAATTTTTGCAACCCTTGCTTTTAACTGCATAGGCCAACACTATGGGAGACGCTCTCCTTTCTAATGGGAATTTGTCGTTACTGTCGCCCTTCCCTATGTCTCTTTAAATTGTTAGTGGGGTTTTTCCCAAATTTGGTCAGCTGTTGGACTCGCTGCATGTCCTCTAACTGTATAGCAGACCCTGCCCTTTCTAATGGGAATTTGTTGTTACTGTGGCCCTGCTCTGTGTCTTTAACTTCTTACTGGGGTTTTTCCTAAATTTGGTCAGCCATTGGACTCACTGCATACCCTCTAACTGTATAGCAGACCCTCTCCTTTCTAATGGGAACATGTCGTACTTGTTACTGTGGCCCTGCTCTATGTGTCTTTAAATTCTTAGTGGGGTTTTTCCTAAATTTGGTCAGCCATTGGACTCACTGCATACCCTATAACTGTATAACAGACCCTCTCCTTTCTAATGGGAACATGTCGTACTTGTAACTGTGGCCCTGCTCTATGTGTCTTTAAATTCTTAGTGGGGTTTTTCCTAAATTTGGTCAGCCGTTAGACTCACTGCATACCCTATAACTGTATAGCAGACTCTCTCCTTTCTAATGGGAACATGTCGTACTTGTTACTGTGGCCCTGCTCTATGTGTCTTTAAATTCTTAATGGGGTTTTTCCTAAATTTGGTCAGCCGTTGGACTCACTGCATACCCTATAACTGTATAGCAGACCCTCTCCTTTCTAATGGGAACATGTCGTACTCGTTACTGTGGCCCTGCTCTATGGGTCTTTCAGAGTCCCTCCATCATCAATGAAACAGGATGTGCCTGATGATGTGTCACACACCACATTGCCAGATAAGGTTGTAAAATGTTAAAATGACATTTCCCGGTGAATGCATTTGTCTTAAAAAATAACGTATAAAACAAACAGTAGGATCTTTCTTAAGTATAAAAAACAGCGTCACCAATGTAACCTCAATGTAATCACATTGTTCATCTCCTGCGCCTCTTCCTCCATCCCCGAAATGACCACATCAGTCACAAGCTGAAAGCACTGCAGCACTGCCTTGGCCAAGCGGCAACAGGCTGTGCTGAAGATAACATGCTTAAAGCTTAGGTGACAAACCGCCCAGCGCTGCAGAGTTGTTGAAAGCTGTAACACAGCAGTTTGATATGTGGCATGGTCGTGTGTGACAATGGGGGGAACCTGGTGACGGAGAAATGACAGCCGGAGTAGATACAGTTTCCCTCTATGCCAGTCCTTTTACCGAGCTATAGAATATGGCTGTGGTGAAATACAACTCTCATCAAAAAAAGCTGTGGACTGGCTCCATACCATCTCTGGCCGCATTCACATGTCCACGTATTTGTGGTTAGGCGGTCCTTCCCAGTAAGTGCACTGGGGAGGGCACGGGTAATGTTGTGGGACCCGTGCTTGTGGAAGGCGGAGACGATACCGGGAGAAAAAGTGGCGGCTGGGGACCAAGTATGGACACCCGGCCGCCGCCGGCATGAGGTTATGAAAAGCTTCCGCCTCCACGAGCCTGAAAGGCCACATTTTAAGTGCAAGCAGCTGTCAAATATTTGGCAGTATAGTATTGCAGCCTGTGGGTTTTGTGGGTGGCTGGCTGCATACTTGCACTTGCATTCCAAGGAATGGGGTAGGGACAACTGAACGCTGCACTGGGACAAGGACGTGGACGGTGATTGTTGCAAGTCTGCAACGACAGGTGCATGGTGGGAGGCATCATCGCATGCCCTAAGGATCACTTATAATGGGCACACTTTTAGGCAGTGACCTGGGAGTCAGAGATGCTTCCAAAGGTCTTCCCCATGCTGTTCCCATGTCTTTTCAGCACTGCATGCATGTGCCTGATGATGTGTCACACACCACATGGCCAGATAAGGTTGTAAAATGTTAAAATGACATTTCCTGGTGAATGCATTTGTCTTGGCTGAAAGCAATGCAAAAGTGCAAAAATGCATCAAAAACACTACGTGTGAACATAGCCCATAATGTGGAGGAGTAGTTTTGTTTTTGGTTATTTATTTTGCCTTATATACAAGTCATTGCCATTGGCGCCCCTGTGGGTCCAGTCACCACAGAGGTACTGCATCTCAACCAGAGATGTGGTACCCCACTCTCAGGTAAGGAGGAAGTACTACCCGGGACCCACCCACCTTCATCCAACACTACACCACTCCAGACCAGCAGGCGGGGCAAGATGCACTTGTCCACTGCTGAGCCCTGTCTCTGGCTGGAAGGGGGGGAACCAAAGGAGAGGGAACCATGTAGTGGGTGTGGGTGGAGGAAGTAGTTCAGTGGAGCACAGAAAGTAGGAGTATAAGAAGGAGGGTGGAAGGTTCTAGAGAGAGTCAGGAGAAGGTGTTCAGTTGAGAGGAGTCAGTGAGAGCTCAGGAGGAGCTCTGCTGAGGAAAGCAAGGAAGGAGAGTGAGAGGAGTCGGGCCTAGTGAGAGGCCCAGGGGGAGAAAGAAAGAGAAAGAAGAGAGGAGCAGTGAGGAGGGCTCCAGGAAAGACAGAAGGGATCCCAGGGGCATAGCGAGTGCAGAGGCCACCCGTGCGCCCGAATCCATGTCGAGTGGAGGGATTAGACCACAGAAGGGGACCGGCCCCAAAACTAGTGGAGAACAACCAGGCTCAGCTAGCCAACCAGAGGCTGCAGCATTTTCAAAGTGTTGCAGCCAAAATCCACAATTATATTGCCGAAAAGGTGACCGCATAGGGTCCAGGGGACTAAGAGCATGTCGCCCGACAAGGCCCGAGGCCACTGGCTTGGGACACTGATTGTGAGGCACAGGGCAGGAGGGCGAGAGCCAGCGCAGGGAGACGACCACGAAAGGTAAATAGAACGGGGTCCCATTTAAGTGCTCCTGAGATACCTGAGAGATTGCTGGACCCCTACCCCGGAGGACACTGGACGACGTGGGCAGTCATTACCGGCTGCAGCGGTAACCTGGAACTGCGTAGAACTGTGAGTAAAGCCTGAAGACTGCACCCCACTGTGTCCTTGGCTCATTACTGTGCCACCAGCCCTGCACTACACCGCACTGGCAACATCTGCCTCATAAAATCACTATATCCTGCCCCTGAGCTTAGCTCTGCCTGTGGAGAGCTGAACCAACTCTGCTGCATCACCATCAGCTCCAGGGGATCTTCACTGCGGCGGCCCCATATAGCCGCATACCACAGGTGGCGTCACGAACATTATCTCTAAACACTTTATTACCCTTTTACTTTCTCTTTAATTGACCGCCCTGGATCACAGACCGGGTTACTGCCACCGTGACATCCCCCAGCACCGACCGGCCCGGATACCGAGTACCCCATGGCCCAGGGGGCGCGTCAGGAGCACTACCCGGGATCCAACCACTCACATCCAACACTACACCACTACATAAGGGAAGGTCCAGATAGCTCAGGGTCCAGAGCACAGGCCTGGTCCCTGTTAGGAAGGTGGAACTAAGTAGAAGAGGTGGGTGGAGGAAGTAGTTTAGGGGAGCACTGAAGGAGGAGTGTAAAAGCAAGGGTAGAAACATCTAGAAGGGGCCAGTCTCTTCCAGTGCTTGGAGCAGGAGTTCAGTTGGGGTCAGAGGAGTGAAGTGAGGAGTGGAGCCCAGCAGTAGGAGAGTGAGGAGAGAAGACCGGAGCAGTGGGAAAGGCTCCAGAGACAGATGGGATCCTAGGGGCATGGAGAGTGCGGGATGCCACCCATGCGCCTGAGTTCAAGCTGACCGTGGAGGGATCAAGGCCGCAGGAGGGGACCGGCCCCAGACTAGTGGAGTACTTTAAGGCTCAGCTAGCAAACCGGAGGTTGCGGTATCTTCATGTGCCGTAGCTAAAACCCACACATAATCGCTGAAAAGGTGGCCATATAGGACCAAGGGGACAGACCAGACGTCACCCGACAAGGCCCTCAGCCACTGGCTTGGGACACTGTGTGTGAGGCGCAGGGCAGGAGGGAGAGAGCCAGCGCAGAGAGACGACCTGGAGAGGTACACAGAAAGGGCGTCCAAGTTATCTGAGAGTTGGCTGGATCACTTCCCCATGGACACAGGATGACGTGGGTGGTTATAATCCGGCGGTTGTAACCTGGAACATCTTGACAACTGTGAGTAAATACTTGAAGACTGCACCCCACTGTGTCCTTCACTTAATTGTTGTGTCACCTGCCTTGTACTACACCAGCAACATCTACCTCATCAATTCCTAAATACTGCCCTGGAGCTTAGCTCTGCCCGTGGAGAGCTGCACTATCTCTGCTGCGTCACCATCAGATCCAGTGGATCTGCACCTCCGCGGCGGCCCCCTATAGCCACATACCACGGGTGGCATCACGAACATTATCCCCAAACACTTTATTTCCCCAATTGACTGTTATTTTATTGACCGCCCTGGGCCATGGACTGGGTGACTGCCACAATGACTACCCTAATAGAAAAAGGACCAGACCGGCTATCGAGTACCCCACGGCCCTGGGGGGTGCGTCACACACATAGACACATTGGGGCCAATTTATCACAGCTTTTACACCACAAAAAATGTTTTGAAAAGACTCAAAATGTGTGATTTTTAGCATTTTCATGTCACTTTGGATCAGCTGGGCAGAGGTGGGGTAATGCTGAGGATGACATGGGAAGTGATGGGGCATGATCACATCTGCCTGTCTGATTTCTGAAAAGTGGTGGCATTTTTTATGTCAAAAATGCTACTGGAACGAATGCAAACTATATTTCTGGCTCGGCTCACAGGTGTGCACGCCACTCAGAAAAGGCGCCAAATTCATTAATTCACGTATGCCTCTTAAACATGCTGATCCTTTCATCCCTTGACATCATCTTTCATGATGAATCTGCAAGCTCTAAATATATATTAGATAGTTACTTTGTAATACGGAGGATTACGCCAATTTTAATGTTTATAGGAGATATTGCTTATCCCTTATCATCTATTATGGTAAATAAATTCATCAAACTGGGTGGTCTAGTTGGGAAGGGGTCTGTGGCGTCCCTGCGGGCCCAGTTGCCACAGAGGTACTGCATCTCACCCAGAGGTGTGGTACCCCACTCTCAGGTAAGGAGGGAGTACTACCAGGGACCCACACACCCACATCCAATACATGCCACTTCAGTAGGGAAGGGCGAGATTGCTCCTAAGGGAGAGCACAGTCCCTGGTCCATAGCTGGAGGGTGCAACTAAGTATAGGAGGTGGGTGGAGGAAGAGGTTCAAGGGAGCACAAGGGTAGGAGTATAAAAAGGAGGGTAGAAGGTTCTAGAGGAAGTTGAGAGTCAGGAGAAGGAGTTGAATTGAGAGGAGTCCAGTGAGAGCTCAGGAGGAGTTCTGCTGAGGAGAGCAAGAAAAGAGAGAGAGGAGTTGGGCCTAGTCAGAGAGGCTCAGGAGGAGAGGAGAGAGGAGCAGTGGGACAGGCTCCAGAGAGACAGAAGGGATTCCAGGGGCACGGCGAGTGCAGAGGCCACCTGTGCACCCGAATTCACGCTGACGTGGAGGGATCAAACCGCAGAAGGGGACCGGCCCCAAAACTAGTGGAGAACAACCAGGCTCAGCTAGCCAACCGGAGGCTGCAGCATTTTCAAGGTGTTGCAGCCAAAATCCACAATTACATCGCCGAAAAGGTAGCCACATAGGGTCCAGGGGACTGAGAGCAAGTCGCCTGACAAGGCCCGAGGCCACTGGCTTAGGACACTGATTGTGAGGCACAGGGCAGGAGGGTGAGAGCCAGCGCAGTGAGACGACTGGGAAAGGTACATAGAACGGGGTCCCCTTTAAGTGCTCCAGAGATACCTGAGAGTTTGCTGGACCCCTACCCCGGAGGACACAGGACTACGCGGGCGGTTACACACCGGTAACTGTAACCTGGAGTCTTGAACAACCGTGAGTAAAACCTGAAGACTGCACCCCACTGTGTCCTTGAATAACTGCTGCACCATCACCGGCTCTGCACTGCACCACACCAACAAACAACTACCTCATAAAATCACTATATCCTGCCCTGGAGCTTAGCTCTACCTGTGGAGAGCTGAACCAACTCTGCTGCGTAACCATCAGCTCCAGTAGATCTGCACCGCAGAGGCGGCCCAATATAGCCGCATACCACAGGTGGCGTCACGAACATTATTCTCCAAAAACTTTATTCCCCTTTTAATTTTCCTTTAATTGACCGCCCAGGGTCACGGACCGGGTCACTGTCACCGTGACTACCCCAGAAAAGGACCAGCCCAGCTACCAAGTACCCCACGGCCCAGGGGGCGCGTCCGGTCAATGCAAAGGCACCTGGAGGGCTATGTGGTTCAGGTGAGCACATAATATTTAGCATGATAAAAGGATTAATGATATTATCTAGAGTGGTGTAGGGCTACAAATCAGTTAATAAGTACTCAGAATTTCTTAGCTTAATTTTTCTGATGTATAATCTCTGCTCAGAATTCCCTGTTTACCTTCACAAAGCCATAGAGTTAAATGGTAAGCTTCTGGCTGCCTGAAGCTACCACATGGGACAGCTCATTGCATTCCAACTGTACAGCAAACTCTATAACCACATGTTAAAACTTAGATATGTCCACGCAACTGCGGAGTGCTGCTCGAAATTATTTTAAAATGTTACACACTATGTCAGCTTCATCACAATTAATAAACGTTTTCTTTCCTTAGCTTTCTGCTCAAGATGTAAATAGCCAATTATCACAAGCCAATAACAGATCATGGTTTGAATCTTGGGAATGGTGTAAATTAGACAGCAGAAAAGAAAGAAAAAAAACTAAAACTTAACACAAAAAGAAGGAAAATCTATACCCTCCAGCCTGAGCGAAACGCCAGAAATCATTACCCAATCAAGCTCTATGACAAAGGCGAAAGTGTTTCAGAAGCAAATGGAATTATTGATATTTGTTTAAATTTGCCAATAGCTTAGACAATGGAACATTGCATGGGTTCTAAAAATGTACTATGTCAAACAGAAAGTCTTCAAAGAGCCCCATCTAACAATCTGGATCAGTCACACTGAGAATGATTTTCCAATATCTCATAGCCCTTTATCTATAGCCACGTTAACTCTTAATTGAAGATATTTCATTTAAAAGAAATTCGTCAAATATTCCTGAGCCCCATGACTGCTTAGGAAAGATTACAAAGTTAAGCGACTGTAACCTAATGATGAATCTTGGGCTACCATTAGTCTGAACAGTGATCTAGTTGTAAAGAGCTCTCTTTGTATGTCAATGAAACTGCTACACATCATGTTGACCCTTTGTAGAGTCAGTAATATAGGTAGCTGTCCCTGATAGTATCCTATGGGCCTGATTCATCAAGGGGGGGCGTGTTGGAGTCATACATTCCTGATACATAAAGGGGTGCACACACACGAATCTGGAGTGTCTGATGAATGATGTGCTCCTCCGTGCGACTTGCCACAAATTTTACTCCAGTCAGGTACTGCAGTGAGATTTCAGATTTAGGGAATGCCACAGCTCATCACAAATTAGACAAGCTGTGGTATTCCATCTCCGCCGCAACCTTAGCTCAGCCAATTTTGGCAGAGCCAGTCAAAACAGGCTTGAAAATACCAATATTCGTGAACTTTTCACGCAACTCTGAGATGCTCCTAAATTTAACAACTTTTCAAAGCTTTTACAACAAAATTCTGGCTTGAAAGATTTGATGAATTGGGCTCTTTGAGGTTAAATCACATTTCCTAATTGCCAATTGGATTATACTGGTGCTTTACTAACATGTTACCATTCCTGATGCAGAAAAAATTTACAATGTAAATCCACCAAATTACAGACTAAAGTTTGGATAGGCCAGATGGCATGTGGAACAGCAAGGATTAGTGGAGTTGGATATGGTAGAAAAGGTTGAACTTGATGGACCTAGGTCTTTTTTCAACCTATGTAACAAAGGATATGCTGGACGTTACAGGGAACAGTGAGGAAAGGTACCTTGAAAGAGCAGAGCTTAGTGTACGGACTACGCCTTGAAATATCAGAGTCGTGTAGACCAGGGGAGGGCAATTAATTTTCCCGAGAGGCCACATGAGGGACCATGACTGTTGTGGATGGCCAAATTATACGGCTGAAATTAATTTTGCACAATATTAATATTAGCATATTATTTGTAATTATTGTATATTAATATTAATTGAGCAGAATTAAGTATGCTGACATCTTCCTATATACTGGATTAGCCCCCACACAGCCCCCTATATACTGTAAGAGCCCCCTATATACCATAAGAGCCCCCACACAGCCCCCTATAAACTGTAGGAGCCTCCACATAGCCCCTATATACAGTATGAGCTCTCACATAGCCCCTATATAAGGTATGAGCCCTCACAAAGCCTCCTATATAAGGTATGAGCCCCCACAAAGACTCCTATATACAGTATGAGCCACTACATAGCCTGCTATGTACAGTATGAGCTCCCACATAGCCACCTATGTACACTATGAGCTCCCACATCGCTCCTATATACAGTATGAGCCCCCACATAACCCCTTATAAATGATATGAGCCCCAACACAGCCCCTATGTACAGTATGCACCTTCACATAGCCTCCTAATACAATATGAGCCCTCACATAGCCTCCTATTTGCAGCTTAAGCCCCTACATGGTCTCCCATATACAGCATGAGCCCCATATAGACTCCCTCTATACAGTATGAGCCCCACATAAACTCCTATATTCATCATGAGCCCTACATAACCTCCCCATATACAGCATGAGCCCCACTTAGTCTCCCATATACAGTTTGAGCCCCAAATAGCCTCCCTATATATAGCATAGGCCCCACATAGCCTCCCTATATACAGCATGAGCCCCATATTGCCTCCCATATACAGCCGGAGGCCCCATTCTCCACCAGTGTGTTCACCGCTGTCTGCATCCCGAGTATGCGGAAAAAGGTCACAGTGGGCCTCGACTGTGGATGGATGGTGGGGAAGACCATGATGTAGCCGCACTTTGCCCATGTCTGGTGTAGACAGACAAGTACCTTGTAACAGCAGAGCCAAGTGTACAGATAGGACCTTGGAACAGCAGTGCTATATTGACAAAATGACACCATGATCTGTGTGTGCAGATTGCACCTTCAGAGAACAGAGGTGTGTTTGTCAGGAAGCACACTATGAGGAAGGCAGCGGAGCTCAGCAATAACAGAGATGAGTTAGTCTGGTGGCTAAGCTGAGTGAAGGAGCATTGTAACAGCTTTCACTACCTACCAGAAAATTTATGTGGTGGGCATCTACCAGACCCAGCCTTAAAAAGCATTGGATAATGGCATCAGAAGTTTGTGCCATGTTACCATGGTAACTAGTGATGACCGAGCACTAAAATGCTCGGGTACTCATTACTCAGGTCGAGCAAATGGTAATGCTCGAGTGCTCGACCCGAGTAACGAGAATAATGGAAGTCAATGGGAAACTCGAGCATTTTTCCTGCGCCCTCCCCCCTGGTCTGGATGGGGTCTAAAAATTGGTCAAATCGATGGAAACAGTGCTGAAATGCCTTGGGAACAGCATGAGGAAGACCCTCGGAAGCATCTCCGAATCCCAGGTCGCTGCTGTGAACAATGTTGTCAGAGTATTGCGCTACTTTTACGGACTGACAATAAAACATACAAAAATGAAAATAAAATGGATTTTTCTGGAAAAAATGTTAAGAAGCATTCTTTCCAGAATAATGACTTGTATATTAGGCAAAATAAATAACAGAAAATAAAATGCTCCTAAATAACTTGGGCTATTTTCACACGTAGTGTTTTTGCTGTGTTTCTGCACATTTGCATTGCTTTCAAACGTGAAAAATACATTCACCAGTAAATGTCATTTTAACATTTTACTACCTTATCTGGCCATGTGGTGTGAGACACGATCAGACATATCCTGTTTAATTTATGAAGGAGGGACTCTGAAAGTCACAAAGAATATTTTTATAGGGCCATTAGGTGGCCCTCACTATTTGTAGAGGGCCATCAGGCAGCCCTTACTATTGTTAGAGGGCCAGCAGTGAGCCCTCACTAATGTTAGAGGCCCACAGCCGGCTATACTTTGCGTAGCCGTATATTGCTACTGCAATATAATTTATCCATCTGAGGTGGGCAAATTTTCTGTTTCATATTAATAGTATAAAGTTTGCAACTTGGAGGGCAAGCAGGTGGCTATTCTTTGCATGGCCATATACTACTACTGCAATATAATATATCCTTCTGAGGTGGTCAAATTTTCCAAATTTTCTTTTTCGTATATATTCTGTAAAGTTTCAAACTTGGAGGTGCAGCAGGTGGCCCTCACAATTTATAAAGTGCCAGCAGGCGGCCTCCACTATTTTTAGAGGGCCAGGAGGCGTCTTGGGGACAGATGAGACCAAGATAGAGCTTTTTGGTAAAGCACATCATTCAACTGTTTACTGTAAATGGAACGAGGCCTACAAATAAAACAACACAGTACTTACAGCCAAATATGGTGGAGGTTCAAAGATATTTAGGAGTTGTTTTGCTGCCTCTGGCACTGGGTGCTTTGGCTGTGTGCAAGGCATCATGAAATGTAAAGATTTCCAAAGGATTTTCGTTTGCAATGTAGTGCCCAGTGTCATAAAGCTGCAGGACAATGACCCCAAACATACTTCAAGAAGTACCCAGAAATGGATTGAAACAAAGCACTGGAGAGTTCTGAAGTGGTAATTCTTGCTCCAGTAGCGTCAAGTCTCCCACCACTACCTCTTACATACAGAACCAACAGAGAAATTGTGAATGGACACATTAAATCAGTTAATTTTGTTAACTTTGATGAATTTCTGTCAAATTTGAAATATTTTGGCCAACTTTGATGAATTTCTGTCAACTATGATACATTTCTGTCAACTTTGATGAATTTCTGAGTACAGATCACCGTAAAGATTATGAATCGGTAAATGAGTGTATGGAAAAAGTCAATCAAGTTAAGGACTGTGGAAGATATGTATATGGCCAGAATGAAAACTCATTTCCAGCAGATGTTACTGTGGCACCCCAGAGGGTCTCGTTGCCACACTGGTATTGCCTCCCTTAAAAGAGGTAATGCCATGTCTGGAGGCAAGCAGGGGTTTCCTGGTCAGGTACACTATACATGCAACACTTTCCTGACTCCAGGCCAGCAAGGGGAGTCCTCCCCTTGGCAACTGGTATCTGGGGGCGGGGTTAGTTCAGTCAGTGGCAGGGAGTCGAGTTTAGGACACTGAAGAGAGAGGAGCAAGGGACTGGAGCTGGAGATAGCTCATCCTAACTGGCGCTACACAAGGAACGGGACACCGGAGTCCGAGGCTGTGGGATACTTCAGGCCCAGCAGCAGATACCACAGGGCAGGAGATTGCAGGTCTCCTGGCCCCATCAGACGCCCGGAGGCTCAGCAGCACCAAGGGACCAGTACCGCTACGGAGGAGCGAGGCATCCACAAGGCCCGAGCTGCCAGCCATGCTGGTGAGCACCGCACGTTACACTCAGGGACGCGGGCTACATCACAGCTACAAGCAGAATAGCCAAAGAGAATAGTGAGGACGGCAGGCCTACAACTCCACCTGCCAGGAGGACTCTATGCTTGCTCCCAGACTGACCAGACTCTTATCTCTAGCCAGTACTCCAGTCCAGGGCTGTCTAATTGCTACCAGTAAAGACCCTGGGACTGCACTGCACGGACGTTGTGGTTATTTCTGCACCGCGACACCCTGCACAACCACCATCATCCACACACACTGCCCTGAAGCTAACTCTTCCTGTGGGGAGTTGTACCACCTTTGCTACTATACCACCAGCTTCAGAGGACTGTCCCGCAGCGGCGGTCTCTATTAACCGCACTCCACAGATGGCGTAGTCGGACATTACTTAACCTATATACATCCAATACAATTGGATTGACCACCTGGGTCACGGACCGGACAACCGCCACGGTGACTACAACCCCCAGCATCTACCGGCTCCGGGTACCGCACGGCCCAGGGGGAGCGTCATTACCACCTAGCACCTTTCCCTATTCTAAATGCAGCTAACAGCGGTATTAATAGGAAATAGAATAGATTTTTTTGTTTGGTTGTGGCTGCAAGGAGTATAAGGAAATAACCCCTGACTAGATGCCTGTAATACGTTATCCCTAGTGTGATAGCTCACCCATACACGAATTGCAGATAAGAGAGATAATATTGTAGAATATAAAATAGATTTCAACTGGCCCCGAAGAGCTTTTTTGGCACATGATAGCACAAAACTGTGAAGGAATGCAAGCAACCCTACTTGCTTTCTGAATACAGATCACCGTAAAAATTATAAATCGGTATGGAAAGAATCAATCAAGTTATGGACTGTGGAAGAGATGTATGTGACCAGAATGAACACTCATTTCCAGCAGATGATAGCACCTAGCCCCTGACCCTTTTCTAAATGCACCTAACAGCTGTATTAATAGGGAATAGAATAGATTTTTTTTTCAGCAGCACGTAGTATAAGGCAATAATCTCTGGCTAGATGCGTGTAATACGCTATCCATAGTGCGATAACTCACCCATACATGAATTGCAGATAAGAGAGGTAATATTGTAGAATATAGATTTGATTTGAATTGGCCTTCCCTTTACAAAGGAGTGGGTCTCCTATACTGTTAATTAGAGATAAGCGTCGTTCGACTCGAACTGTTCGCCAATCTCAAATTCGAGCTGTTTTGGGCGGTGTTCGAGCCGTTCGGCGAACACGAACGATTTGAGAAAAATTCGGCTGTTCAAGGTTATGTTCGATAACTGTTCGTGCACCAAAATCATAACTGGATTTTTTCTCAGTAATGATGAAAATTAATGTTAATACCCAGTTTGAGTGTACAGCGGGGTGGGGGGAGGGGCAGGGGATGGATCTCTGCAGGAATAATGAAGATCTCCATTTTTTTTTCTCTTTCCCGCATTTACAGTGGGGAGGTGCAATCTGTCAGCCTATCAGCAGCGCACACACGGAGCGAAGTGCTTTTTTTCACACAAGCAAGGGCATGTGTCATTGGCAGTGTATGTCACATGTCCTTGCCCTATAAGACCAAGCCATTTTCCCCGTCGCCACCATTTTCTCACTGCTGCAGCTGCGTGTTAGACGGCACCGCTGTTGCTGTGTGCGCTATACATTGTTAATTTCAAGCCAATTTTCGCACAAATCTACAGATAGCTTGGGAGTAGGGAATAGTTGTGATTGCAGTCCTTTTAAGGACTAGGTTACAGCATTTCCTACGACTTTTATCAGGCAGGTCTGTGCTCTTAAATAGATAGATTGTGGGAGTAAAGACTAATTGTAATTGCAGTCCTTTTCAGGACTAGGTTACATCAGTTCCTATCAGTTTTTGCCAGGCAGGTCTGTGCCAGTGCTGTGCAAGTTTTTTCACAGCATTTGGCTGAATCTAGCAAAGCTAATCCTTTTTGGCCTATTGCAGAGTGTGTTAGTCAGTGGAGTAGCCTATCTGTGTTGCAAGATATACCACCTGTGTATAGAATACCAATTTTTTTACTGCACCTAGTGAAGTAAAATCTTTTGGGCATAGCATCATTCTATTAGTCCATCTATACTGACCTCCATCAGGTTGCAAATTGAATATAATTTTTTTCTGCATCTAGCTCTGAAAAAATATTTGGGCTTCTAGCAGTGTGTGGGACTTGTTCTATTAGTCCATCTATACTGACCTCCATCAGGTTGCAAATTCAAAATAATTTTTTTCTACATCTACCTCTGAAAAAATATTGGGCTTCTAGCTGTGTGTGGGACTTGTTCTATTAATCCATCTATACAGACCTCCATCAGGTTGCAAACTGAATATATAATTTTTTTCTGCATCTACCTATGAAAAAATATTTGGGCTTCTAGCTGTGTGTGGGACTTGTTCTATTAGTCCATCAATACTGACCTCCATCAGGTTGCAAACTGAATATAATTTTTTTCTGCATCTAGCTCTGAAAAATATTTGGCCTTCTAGCAGTGTGTGGGACTTTCTCTATTAGTCCATCTATACTGACCTCCATCAGGTTGCAAATTAAAAATAATTTTTATCTGCATCTAGGTCTGAAAAAATATTTGGCCTTCTAGCAGTGTGTGGGACTTTCTCTATTAGTCCATCTATACTGACCTCCATCAGGTTGCAAATTAAAAATAATTTTTTGTCTGCATCTAGCTCTGAAAAAATATTTGGCCTTCTAGCAGTGTGTGGGACTTTCTCTATTAGTCCATCTATACTGACCTCCATCAGGTTGCAAATTCAAAATAATTTTTTGTCTGCATCTAGCTCTGAAAAAATATTTGGCCTTCTAGCAGTGTGTGGGACTTTCTCTATTAGTCCATCTACACTGACCTCCATCAGGCTGCAAATTAAAAATAATTTTTATCTACATCTACCTCTGAAAAAATATTTGGCCTTCTAGCTGTGTGTGGGACTTGTTATATTAGTCCATCTATACTGACCTCCATCAGGTTGCAAACTGAATATAATTTTTTTCTGCATCTAGCTCTGAAAAAATATTTGGCCTTCTAGCAGTGTGTGGGACTTTTTCTATTAGTCCATCTATACTGACCTCCACCAGGTTGCAAATTAAAAATAATTTATATCTGCATCTAGCTCTGAAAAAATATTTGGCCTTCTAGCAGTGTGTGGGACTTTCTCTATTAGTCCATCTATACTGACCTCCATCAGGTTGCAAATTAAAAATAATTTTTTGTCTGCATCTAGCTCTGAAAAAATATTTGGCCTTCTAGCAGTGTGTGGGACTTTCTCTATTAGTCCATCTATACTGACCTCCATCAGGTTGCAAACTGAATATATTTTTTTTCTGCATCTACCTCTGATAAAATATTTGGGCTTCTAGCTGTGTGTGGGACTTGTTCTATTAGTCCATCTATACTGACCTCCATCAGGTTGCAAACTGAATATAATTTTTTTCTGCATCTACCTCTGAAAAAATATTGGGCTTCTAGCTGTGTGTGGGACTTGTTCTATTAATCCATCTACACAGACCTCCATCAGGTTGCAAACTGAATATAATTTTTTTCTGCATCTACCTCTGAAAAAATATTTGGGCTTCTAGCTGTGTGTGGGACTTGTTCTATTAGTCCATCTATACTGACCTCCATCAGGTTGCAAACTGAATATAATTTTTTTCTGCATCTAGCTCTGAAAAAATATTTGGCCTTCTAGCAGTGTGTGGGACTTTCTCTATTAGTCCATCTATGCTGACCTCCATCAGGTTGCAAATTAAAAATAATTTATATCTGCATCTAGCTCTGAAAAAATATTTGGCCTTCTAGCAGTGTGTGGGACTTTCTCTATTAGTCCATCTATACTGACCTCCATCAGGTTGCAAATTAAAAATAATTTTTTGTCTGCATCTAGCTCTGAAAAAATATTTGGCCTTCTAGCAGTGTGTGGGACTTTCTCTATTAGTCCATCTATACTGACCTCCATCAGGTTGCAAACTGAATATATTTTTTTTCTGCATCTACCTCTGAAAAAATATTTGGGCTTCTAGCTGTGTGTGGGACTTTCTCTATTAGTCCATCTATACTGACCTCCATCAGGTTGCAAATTAAAAATAATTTTTATCTGCATCTAGCTCTGAAAAAATATTTGGCCTTCTAGCAGTGTGTGGGACTTTCTCTATTAGTCCATCTATACTGACCCCCATCAGGTTGCAAATTAAAAATAATTTTTATCTGCATCTAGCTCTGAAAAAATATTTGGCCTTCTAGCAGTGTGTGGGACTTTCTCTATTAGTCCATCTATACTGACCTCCATCAGGTTGCAAACTGAATATATTTTTTTTCTGCATCTACCTCTGAAAAAATATTGGGCTTCTAGCAGTGTGTGGGACTTTCTCTATTAGTCCATCTATACTGACCTCCATCACGCTGCAAATTCAAAATAATTTTTTGTCTGCATCTAGCTCTGAAAAAATATTTGGCCTTCTAGCAGTGTGTGGGACTTTCTCTATTAGTCCATCTATACTGACCTCCATCAGGTTGCAAATTAAAAATAATTTTTTTCTGCATCTACCTCTGAAAAAATATTTGGGCTTCTAGCTGTGTGTGGGACTTGTTCTATTAGTCCATCAATACTGACCTCCATCAGGTTGCAAACTGAATATAATTTTTTTCTGCATCTAGCTCTGAAAAAATATTTGGCCTTCTAGCAGTGTGTGGGACTTTCTCTATTAGTCCATCTATACTGACCTCCATCAGGTTGCAAATTAAAAATAATTTTTATCTGCATCTAGGTCTGAAAAAATATTTGGCCTTCTAGCAGTGTGTGGGACTTTCTCTATTAGTCCATCTATACTGACCTCCATCAGGTTGCAAATTAAAAATAATTTTTTGTCTGCATCTAGCTCTGAAAAAATATTTGGCCTTCTAGCAGTGTGTGGGACTTTCTCTATTAGTCCATCTATACTGACCTCCATCAGGTTGCAAATTCAAAATAATTTTTTGTCTGCATCTAGCTCTGAAAAAATATTTGGCCTTCTAGCAGTGTGTGGGACTTTCTCTATTAGTCCATCTACACTGACCTCCATCAGGCTGCAAATTAAAAATAATTTTTATCTACATCTACCTCTGAAAAAATATTTGGCCTTCTAGCTGTGTGTGGGACTTGTTCTATTAGTCCATCTATACTGACCTCCATAAGGTTGCAAACTGAATATAATTTTTTTCTGCATCTAGCTCTGAAAAAATATTTGGCCTTCTAGCAGTGTGTGGGACTTTCTCTTTTAGTCCATCTATACTGACCTCCACCAGGTTGCAAATTAAAAATAATTGATATCTGCATCTAGCTCTGAAAAAATATTTGGCCTTCTAGCAGTGTGTGGGACTTTCTCTATTAGTCCATCTATACTGACCTCCATCAGGTTGCAAATTAAAAATAATTTTTTGTCTGCATCTAGCTCTGAAAAAATATTTGGCCTTCTAGCAGTGTGTGGGACTTTCTCTATTAGTCCATCTATACTGACCTCCATCAGGTTGCAAACTGAATATATTTTTTTTCTACTTCTACCTCTGAAAAAATATTGGGCTTCTAGCTGTGTGTGGGACTTGTTCTATTAATCCATCTACACAGACCTCCATCAGGTTGCAAACTGAATATAATTTTTTTCTCCATCTACCTCTGAAAAAATATTTGGGCTTCTAGCTGTGTGTGGGACTTGTTCTATTAGTCCATCTATACTGACCTCCATCAGGTTGCAAACTGAATATAATTTTTTTCTGCATCTAGCTCTGAAAAAATATTTGGCCTTCTAGCAGTGTGTGGGACTTTCTCTATTAGTCCATCTATACTGACCTCCATCAGGTTGCAAATTAAAAATAATTTATATCTGCATCTAGCTCTGAAAAAATATTTGGCCTTCTAGCAGTGTGTGGGACTTTCTCTATTAGTCCATCTATACTGAGCTCCATCAGGTTGCAAATTAAAAATAATTTTTTGTCTGCATCTAGCTCTGAAAAAATATTTGGCCTTCTAGCAGTGTGTGGGACTTTCTCTATTAGTCCATCTATACTGACCTCCATCAGGTTGCAAACTGAATATATTTATTTTCTGCATCTAGCTCTGAAAAAATATTTGGGCTTCTAGCTGTGTGTGGGACTTGTTCTATTAGTCCATCTATACTGACCTCCATCAGGTTGCAAACTGAATATAATTTTTTTCTGCATCTAGCTCTGAAAAAATATTTGGCCTTCTAGCAGTGTGTGGGACTTTCTCTATTAGTCCATCTATACTAACCTCCATCAGGTTGCAAATTAAAAATAATTTTTATCTGCATCTAGCTCTGAAAAAATATTTGGCCTTCTAGCAGTGTGTGGGACTTTCTCTATTAGTCCATCTATACTGACCTCCATCAGGTTGCAAACTGAATATATTTTTTTTCCTGCATCTACCTCTGAAAAAATATTGGGCTTCTAGCAGTGTGTGGGACTTTCTCTATTAGTCCATCTATACTGACCTCCATCAGGTTGCAAATTAAAAATAATTTTTATCTGCATCTAGCTCTGAAAAAATATTTGGCCTTCTAGCAGTGTGTGGGACTTTCTCTATTAGTCCATCTATACTGACCTCCATCAGGTTGCAAATTAAAAATAATTTTTTGTCTGCATCTAGCTCTGAAAAAATATTTGGCCTTCTAGCAGTGTGTGGGACTTTCTCTATTAGTCCATCTATACTGACCTCCATCAGGTTGCAAATTCAAAATAATTTTTTGTCTGCATCTAGCTCTGAAAAAATATTTGGCCTTCTAGCAGTGTGTGGGACTTTCTCTATTAGTCCATCTATACTGACCTCCATCAGGCTGCAAATTAAAAATAATTTTTATCTGCATCTACCTCTGAAAAAATATTTGGCCTTCTAGCTGTGTGTGGGACTTGTTCTATTAGTCCATCTATACTGACCTCCATCAGGTTGCAAACTGAATATAATTTTTTTCTGCATCTAGCTCTGAAAAAAAATTTGGCCTTCTAGCAGTGTGTGGGACTTTCTCTATTAGTCCATCTATACTGACCTCCATAAGGTTGCAAATTAAAAATAATTTATATCTGCATCTAGCTCTGAAAAAATATTTGGCCTTCTAGCAGTGTGTGGGACTTTCTCTATTAGTCCATCTATACTGACCTCCATCAGGTTGCAAATTAAAAATAATTTTTTGTCTGCATCTAGCTCTGAAAAAATATTGGGCTTCTAGCTGTGTGTAGGACTTCTTCTATTAGTCCATCTATACTGACCTCCATCAGGTTGCAAACTGAATACAATTTTTTTCTGCATCTACCTCTGAAAAAATATTTGGGCTTCTAGCTGTGTGTGGGACTTGTTCTATTAGTCCATCTATACTGACCTCCATCAGGTTGCAAACTGAATATAATTTTTTTCTGCATCTAGCTCTGAAAAAATATTTGGCCTTCTAGCAGTGTGTGGGACTTTCTCTATTAGTCCATCTATACTGACCTCCATCAGGTTGCAAATTAAAAATAATTTTTTGTCTGCATCTAGCTCTGAAAAAATATTTGGCTTCTAGCAGTGTGTGGGACTTTCTCTATTAGTCCATCTATACTGACCTCCATCAGGTTGCAAACTGAATATATTTTTTTTCTGCATCTACCTCTGAAAAAATATTTGGGCTTCTAGCTGTGTGTAGGACTTGTTCTATTAGTCCATCTATACTGACCTCCATCAGGTTGCAAACTGCATACAATTTTTTTCTGCATCTACCTCTGAAAAAATATTTGGGCTTCTAGCTGTGTGTAGGACTTGTTCTATTAGTCCATCTATACTGACCTCCATCAGGTTGCAAATTGAATATAATTTTTTTCTGCATCTAACCAAGCCAATAGTTTTGGCCTAATACCACAGTTTGGCCACTCAGCTCTGCTCGGTTCCCATCCATTGTTTTTTTGTGCAAACAACTCCAGAGTTGTGAATTAGTTAACCACCAAAATGAGTGGAAAAAGGCCTGCTGCTGGTGGAAAGGGGAATAGGCGTGTTGGGAAGGGGAAAAAAGGTTGTGTCCGTGGGGTAGGTGTTAAAGCAACAGTAACATCTGCAGAAGAAAGACCATCTCCCAGCCAACCTAAAATGTCTACTTCTTTTAGCGGACAATATGATAAGATCCCTTTCTTACGGCCACGCCAATCGCTACAAATTCCAGATGAGGCACAAAAACAGCAGGTGCTTCAACGGATAACAAGTGCTCCTTTAAGTGGGCTCTCCTCCACATCAACTTCAACATCACAAATACTCCAGTCCTCAAAGGTGTCACCCCAATCGCACTTGCTTCCTCACAGCTCCCAAATCTCCATCTGCCCATCTGAGTATGAGGTAGAACAGATGGTTGAGTCTGCAGAGCTGTTTACTCATACTATAGCCTGGGAATCAGAGGTCGACTCCAGCGCTTCTGTGAATCCAGACGAGGAAATGATCTGCACTGATGCCCAGAATCTTTATGAGTCGGATCCAGGACCAGACGCAGAAGGTTCTGACCATAATGTAGACCCTCATTCCCAAACTGTAACTCCTGTTGGTGGAGACAATGAGGAAGACGATGATGAGACTCAAATACCTGATTGGAGCGACAACTTTAGTTTTTTGTCAGGGCAGGAACAGGTTGGCTCTGAGGACGACGGGTGTGATAACGCACAGGGTGATGATGATGAGGTTGGAGATCCCACTTACTGTCAACCCACAGTCAGCCAAGAGATGAGGTCAGCAGAGGAGATGGAGGAAGATGCTAGTGACGACGAGGTCAGGTTGCGCCTTCCTGGACAGAGACGTAGTACTGGAAGCACGTCAACAACTGCATCCTCAAACACAACTCTGCCTCTCACCACAAGTCGTGGTGGCTCTTCAGGTCGCATGGGTGCTAAGCCTTGCATAGCCTGGGCATTTTTTCAGATCGATAAAGATGATCCAACTCGTGTTATCTGTAACATTTGTCAGCAAAAGCTAAGTAGAGGCCAAAAGATACATAGTTTGAGTACTTCATGCATGAACCGGCACATGGACATGAAGGATAAGTTGCAGTGGGAAGTTCAGTGTGCTACAATGCGGCCTAGCCGGCCGCGCCAACCACCGTCTGCCATATCTTGTGCATCCGCGGCCTCTTCATCCTCTGTGACTGGGGGGACAGCAGTCACACCTGTTTTGGGGCGCAGACCTGCCACCTCTTTACCCGCAACAGCCAGCGTGATTGGCAGGTCATCATTTTCTTTGGAGGTGGTAACACCAGCTGGTGTTGAGCGCTGTCCGACATCGATAGCACCACCTTTGGATCAAGGCAACCTAACATGTCCGCCTGCATATTCCTCACAGACCGGCAGTTTGCCGGGGACACCCTTATCAACCCCGTCTAAGCACAATAGCCAGCCCTCGGTCCCTCAGATGTGGACAAGTAAAAGACCATTTCCTCCTAGCCATGAGAAAGCTAAGAGGTTGAATTTCACCATCTGCAAGCTCTTGGCTACAGAAATGCTGCCTTTCTGCCTGGTGGACACAGAGGATTTTCGAGACCTTATGTCCGTCGCAGTGCCCCAGTACCAGATGCCCAGTCGGCACTACTTCTCAAAGAAAGGTGTGCCTGCGCTCCACCAGCATGTCGCACACAACATCACCGCTTCTTTGAGAAACTCTGTGTGTGACAGGGTGCATTTCACCACAGACACTTGGACGAGTAGGCATGGACAGGGGCGTTACATGTCGCTGACTGGGCACTGGGTAACTATGGTGACAGCAGGACAAGGGGCTGCTGTCCAAGTCTTGCCGTCCCCACGAGTTGTGCGTCAATCCTCTTTATGTCAAAGTTCCTCCACTGCTTCTGCCTCCTCAACCTCCTCTCGGTCTTCCACCTGCACCCAAAGCCTGTCTGGTCATGCCACAAGCTTTCTAACTGCGCAGAAGGGATCCTGCACACCTCCTTACTATGCTGGCAGTAGGGCTCAACGTCATCAGGCGGTTTTTACTTTGAAATGTCTGGGAAATGTGAGTCACACAGCTGAGGAGTTGTGGTCAGCTCTGGAGAACCAATTTCATGAATGGTTGTCTCCACTGGACCTGAAACCAGGGAAGGCCGTGTGCGACAATGCTGCAAACCTGGGTGCGGCCCTTCGCCGGGGCAATGTCACACACGTGCCTTGTATGGCTCACGTGTTGAACCTGGTTGTCCAGCAATTTTTAGCAATTTTTAGCCCACTATCCCAGACTAGATGGCCTTCTGCAGAGGGCACGGTCGCTGTGTGCTCACTTCCGCCGTTCGCATCCCGCAGCTCAGCGACTTACATCTCTACAGAAGTCGTTGGGCCTGCCACTTCACCGGCTAAAATGCGATGTGCCTACCCGTTGGAATTCAACTCTGCACATGTTGCAGCGACTGTGGCAGCACCGACAAGCCCTGGTGCAATACGTTCTGACGTATAGCCTGGGCCAACGAGATCCAGAGGTGGGGCAAATCACGCTGGAGGAGTGGTCTCAGATCAGGGACCTATGCACCCTTTTGCACAGTTTTGAAATGGCGACGAAGATGTTTAGTGCTGACGATGCCATTATCAGCATGACTATTCCGGTGATTTACATGCTGGAGTCAGGTGGTGGCACAAGAGGAGGTGGAGGAAGTAGAGGAGGAGGAGTTGTATGCGGAAGGGCTAACATCTGCAAGGTCCAGACGGTCGGCAGCACCAAGGTGGCAGGCATGTGAGGGTGGGGGAGATGGTTTTACCAGGGCGCATGGTAGCAGCCAAACTAGTGAGGAAGGTGCAGGATCCCAGGAAGAAGTGGAGGACGAACTGATGGAAGACTCATCAGATGAGGGAGACCTTGATCACATTTCTGTTGTGCGAGGTTGGGGGGAGAGGACAGAGGAAGGAAGCATGATTGTTACCTCGCCACCAACACAACAGGGACTTGGTGCTCCTGGATGCGCAACACACATGAGTGCCTTCTTGCTGCACTACCTGCAACATGACCCTCGAATTGTGAGAATTAGAAATAATCCTGACTACTGGGTTGCCACACTGTTAGATCCCCGGTACAAAAGTAAATTTGCAGAAATTATTCCTGCCATAGAAAGGGATGCACGCATGCAGGAGTATCAGCAGAGACTGTTGCAGAATCTTACATGTGCTTTTCCACAAAACACCAGTGGTGCACGTAGTGAATCTCACAGTTCCAACTTGCCAACCGTGGGACCGTCAAGTGTTCAGCACTCAAACCGTAACAGAACCACAGTATCTGCTGGTAACATCAATTTTGCGGAATCATTTCACGACTTTTTTAGCCCATCCTTTGCAAGGCCACAGGAGACAAGAAGTCTGACACATAGTCAACGCCTAGAGACGATGGTACAGGAGTATCTGCAAGTAAACATTGAAGCCATGACTGTGTCACTGGACCCTTGCTCTTTTTGGGCTTCCAATCTGGATAAATGGCCGGAGCTAGCCACTTATGCCTTGGAGATCTTGTCATGCCCCGCAGCCAGCGTTCTGTCTGAACGTGTGTTCAGCGCTGCTGGTGGTGTGCTGACAGATAAGCGCACGCGGCTCTCCACTGATAATGTAGACAGACTCACGTTCATAAAGATGAACAAATCATGGATCCGAAACGACTTTTCTACCCCTGTGTCATCCTGGGGAGAGTAAAAGCTTGATGATTGGTTAAAATCACCCTACCAACCGTTTTAAGCTTTCAAATTACTAATCATGTTTATCTGTATCTTGGCTGGAAAATAATTTGGGCTTTGTAGCAGTGTGCAGCACTGATTCTATTAGGCCATCTATAATAAGCTCCACCAGATTTAAAATTACTAATCATGTTTATCTGTATCTTGACTGGAAAATAATTTGGGCTTTGTAGCAGTGTGCAGCACTGATCCTATTAGGCCATCTATACTAAGCTCCACCAGATTTAAAATTAATAATAATTTTTAGCTGCATCTAGCCCGGAAAATAATTTTGGGGCTCCGAGATGCGCAAGACACATAAGTGCCTTCTTGCTGCACTACCTGCAACATGACCCTCATATTGTCAGAATTCGAAGTAATCATGACTAATGGGTTGCCACACTCTTAGATCCCCCAAACTTTTCGATCAACCTTTTCATTTTAATAAAGACCAAAAAAATGGTCATTTTTGAAATTATAAGCATTAGCAGGTTATTAGAAACTGAAATCAAACAGTTTTCAATTCAAAACTTTATTCTAGGTGATGTTACATTTTCACATAGGACCCCTTGTTCGAAAGGAGCTTCTGAACTCTCTCGTCCATTGAATTTGTCAGGTTTTGGATGGTTTCTGCTTCAATTGTTTTGCATGAGGACAGAATACCCTCCCAGAGCTGTTGCTTAGATGTGAACTGCCTCCCGCCATCATATACACTCCTTTTGATGATGCTCCAGAGGTTCTGAATGGGGTAGAGGTCAGGGGAGCATGGGGGTCACACCATAAGTTTGTCCCCTTTTATGCCCATATCAGCCAGAGATGCAGATGTTTTATGTGCAGCATGAGATGGTGCATTATCATGCAAAAAAATGATCTTGCTGTGAAATACACGGTTCTTCTTCTTGAACCATGGCAGGAAGTGCTGTTTGAGAAAATCCACATACATTATGGAGTTCATCTTTAGCACCTTCAGGGATCCTAAAGGGGCCGACAATCTCTCTCCCCATGATTCCAGCCCAAAACATTACTCCACCTCCTCCTTGTTGGCGCTGTAGCCGTGTTTGCGTGGGGTGTCCATCAACCAGCCATCCTCCACTCCATCCATCTGGACCATCGAGCGCTGCACGGCACTCATCCGTGAACAAAACAGTTTTGAAATCAGTCTTCATGTAATGTTTGGCCCACTGGAGCCGTTTCTGCTTGTGTGAAGTGGATAGAGGAGGTCGACAGGATGGCATATGCACAGCTGCAAACCTCTGAAGGACCCTGCATCTTGTTGTTCGAGGGACGTTGGAGGCACCAGCAGCTTCAAAAACTTGTCTGCTGCTATGACAAGGCTTTTTTGCCGCTGCTCTTTTAACCTGACGTAATTGCCTGTAGGAAAGAGTCCTCAATTTGCCCTTATCAGCACGCACACGTGTGTACTGTGAATCAGCTACATACTTCTTGATTGCCAAGACACTTCATCCTGATCATCGCACAATGTTGATTGTAGTCATGCCTTGACCTAAACACTCCACAATTTGTTGCTTCTCAGCAGCCGACACATCCTTTTTCTTTCCCATTTTGGCAGAAAATGTAGGCTGCTTAATAATGTGAAACAGCCTTCTTAAGTAGTCTTGCCTTTCATTGGACACACCTGCCAAACTAATTAGCACAGGTGTCTGCAATTGCTTACAGTGATATAAAGAGCCCTGACACACATCACCATCAATGAGTTTAACTGACAAACAAACAAATTCTTCCCTTATCACTCCTAAACACTTTTTGCATAATAATTTGGAACACAGTGTACATGTGCTTTTCCACAAAACACCAGTGGTTCACGTAGTGAATCTTACAGTTCTAACTTGCCAACCGTGGTCTGTATGGAGTTGTTCAATAAAGAGCCCAAAATTAAGATAACATAGATGGGAGAGGTCTCTATGAATAGGAATTCCTAAGTATTTGATACCCTGTGAGGGCCAGGCAAAGGGAAAGTTGGACTGGATGGAATCCTATATGGATTTGGGGAGGGAGACATCGAGGGCCTCAGACTTCGCTGCATTGATTTTAAAATTTGACCATGTAACAAAGTGATCTATTTCAGCCATAACAGCATGGATGGATATATGTGATTGAGTGATATATACTAGGACATCATCAGCAAATAGAGAGCACTTGTACTCGGTGCCTCCCACCTCAATCCACCTAATATTGGGGTTATGGCGAATTGATGAGAGTGGGTGCTCCGTCACTAGGATGTATAAGAGAGGGGACAGAGGACATCCCTGCCTTGTCCCATTGGTGATTGTGAAAGGTGATGAAAATGTTCTGATGCACCCCCTGGGCCTTGGGACACCCGGAGCCGGACCCTTTTTGGTGGATGCTGGTGGTTGTAGTCTTCGTGGCGGCGACCCGGTTCCGTGGCTCAGGGTGGTCAAACCAGTGGCGGAACTATTTATGTGGTTTTGATGTTTAAATGTCCGACTACGCCACCCGTGGATTGCGGTCAGAGTGAACCGCCGCTGCAGGGCAGACCGCTGAGGCTGGTGTTGTGGGTGCAGCAGAGCGTAGCATAACTCCCCACGGGAGGAGTATAGCCTCAGGGCAGTGTATGCGGAGGATGGGGGTGATGGTGCAGGGCAGCAGCAGTAACGACATGGAGTCAGTGATGCAGTCCAGGGCCTTTACTCACAGTTCTTATTATCCAGACCACGTCTGCAGGTAACGGCTGCCCACGTCGTACTGTGCTCACCAGGTGAGGGGCTCAGACAACTCCCAGATAAGTTTGGAGCGCTTCACAGGACCCCCTTTGTGTGTCCTTTGTCTGGCCTTTCTTACCAACCCTTCTGTCCGGCTGCCTCGGGCCTCCTCTTGGTAAACTTGGCGCCAGTTTCCCTGACCCTATGTGGTGCCTTCCTAGCGGGTGTAGCGAGGGGCTGTTCCACATAAAATGTCACAGCCTCCGGTTTCTAGCTGAGGGTCGTTTCCTGCCTCCACTAGTTTCGGGGACCGGTCTCCCCCTTTGGCCTGACCCCTCCACGCAGGTGGATTCGGGCGTGCGGTGGCGATTCGCCCGTCCGCACCCCTGGGATCCCTTCATTCCTCGTTCCTGGAGCCTTCTCCGCTCCTCTTCCTTCCTTCTCCCTCTTCCAGGCCTGGGCCTCTGTTACTAGGCCCGCCTCTGGAGCAGAGCTCATGCAGAGTCCCTGCTCCCTGCCACTTCTGCTCAGACTTCTCTGCACTGAACTAAGATGGTGCCCACCTTTTATACTCCCTTCTCAATGCACCCAGGAACTGCTTCCTCCCTGCTCCTGCACTACAGGGTTCCCCTTCCTCAGTGTTCCCTCCCCCTACTCCAGCCAGGGACAGTGACTGTCGTGCCCATCTCAGAGGCATATTGGTCGCCCTGCCCCACGGTAATGTGGTGTAATGCATGCAGGTGTCGGGTCCTGATCCACACTCCATCCTTACCTGAGAGTGAGATATCACACCTCTGGGTGAGGTGCAATACCTCTGTAGCAACCGAGCCCTCAGGGTGCTACAGTTCCATTTATCTTCAGCCTAGGTGACGTATTGTGATACAGGGCCGTGATTTTGGCTATAAAAGGGTCCCCTAGACCCCTACCCCAAGCTTTTTAAGAGAATCATATATGGCGTGCCAGGAGACTCTATGGAATGCTTTCTCAGCATCCAACGAGAGTATCTAATTACAAATTTTTAACTGCATCTAGCCCAGGAAATACTTTGTGCCTAGTAGCAGTGTCTGCTAGTCAGCGGATTATCCCGGCTGTTAAGCAAGCTACACCACCTGTAGTTTGGACACTTAATTTTTTCAAAGGAAATGCTTCGGGACCACGGGATACTCAGTGAAGAGCATCAGGAGGCACCCCAAGGCATAGGGGCTGGGACTGGCAGTAGGATGCCTTGCGGTGGACAGCCGAGCTCGATCCTTATAAAAGCTTTTTAACTGCAGCAGCTTTAGTGGACGCTACTGGAGCTGGAATTACGCGGCTGCTGGCATGAGACTTGCCCTCCAATAGATCCTTGTAAATGGATTTAAAGTGTATTCATTCAAATTAGAGAGACAATTTAAATTAAAAAGCTTAGAGCTGCCTCCACCACAGGGGGGCTTGCTCGACCCACCAGCGGACAGGCACCAGTATTGGGAGAGGGGGGCTGGCCGTCAGGGTTCACCGCGGCTCTGGCACAAACCCGGCGACACGGAGGTGGCACGACTGAACGTGTCGGCTTCTCACTTTTTGGATTTTAGAAGGGCATGACATGCCTATATCTGTGTCTCCCCCTCCTTTTACTCCTCCACCTCTTTTCTTTTCGCATGACTATATGTACTTGTCACTTTTCCATGTGTTAGTTGTGTCTTCTGAGCAGTTTGTCAGCTTTTGGACACCTTTGAAGGTGTTTTCTATGTGTTTCTATGTGTTTTTGTTTGCCTGCCATTGGTTTTAACGGTGTTCGAAGGTGTTCGACGAACAGTTCGACAAACAGTTCGGCGAACACACGGGTGTTTGACGAACCGAACCGAACTCGAACACTACGGGGGTGGCTCAACACTACTGTTAATGCATATGCAGTAACTGCAAAGGCTGCCAAAAATTAGGATGCACTTCAATACCCCTTTGAAGAGATGTAGTGGAGGGCCTCAGTAAAAAAAAAATGTTCCCATTATTAAGGAGTGGGTCTCCTAAACTGGTAATGCTCATGCACTAAGTGCATGGGCGGAAAAACATTTATCCCTGGGGGTATAAATATATATTTTATAGTATGTTAGAAGTAGGCCTCTAAAAATTGTTCCTACGGGCAACATAAACACCCTTAAAAAATGAATGGGGGTGTTGCATGATGGTCACCCTGTTCATATGGTGGTGGAGAATGAGGAGAAGGAGAAGAACAACATAAAATAGATGAAATCCTGAAGCGTATACCCATGTCTGGGTGTGAAGGGGTGCATAGGAATAGACCAGAAAAAAACCCACTGGATTTGAGTTTATATTCCGCTGTTGTTATCCGGTGGTGTTGAGAAGTCTTGGCCAATCCAGCCCTTGTTCATTTTGATAAGAGGCAGCCTGTCAGCATTTTCAGTTGACAGGCGGATGCGCCTATCAGTTATAATACTAGCACTAAAAACCTGCTCTGACAAAACTCTAGCGGCAGGGCAGGCCAGGATTTCCAAGGTGTAAAGAGACAGTTCATGCACAGAGGAATCATGGAGGATACTGGTACGGTTGCCAAGGTACTCCTTCAGCATCTTCCAAAACTTTTCCTTCCATGTCAGAGTGCCCTGCGCATCAGTGCCTGGGTGTTGGGAGGGTCTGAGAAAACTGTCCCAGACCTTTGACAGTGTTCCACTGCCTCTGCTGCATCTGGTTTGTGTCTCCCTCGCTTGTACTCTTTTGTTGTCCAAGGAACTGTTACCTCTGCAGCCAGAGCTGTCAGATGGGATTTTTTTTTATAATTCTTCAACAAGGGCCTTGTGGTATTGCAACATTTTATTAGAACTCTCAGCTATGAGAAGGAGTGATAGAAATTTCTCCTTTTAGTGTGGGTCTAGAAGGGTGACCAACCAGTAATTACTGTTGCCCAAAATGCGTACAATGTGAGGGTCATGGGAAAGGCAGCAGAACATAAACTCAGTCATGTGTGCCAGACTGCCAACAGCCAAGACTTCCCTGTGCCCACCAAGAGGATGACTGTCTATGTTCTCCTGCTCATCTTCCTCCTGGTCCTCCTCCTCGTCCTCCCTCTCTTCAGGCCATCCACACTGAACAGACAGGATGAAGGTGGTCTGGGTAGTACCGTCTGTAGTGCAGGAAACTACTTCCTGTTTCTCCTCCTCCTCTTTAATATCACCCAATCCGAATTGAAAAGATGAGATGAGGCTGCGCTGTGTAGCATCACTCTGTATAGTTTCTTGCTCCATCTCATCGTGCTCCCCCTGGAAAGCCTCCTCTTTAATTGTGAGCAGAAAGCATTTCAGAAGACAGAGAAGTGGGATGGTAATGCTGATTATGGCGTCATTGACGCTCACCATCTTGGTGGAATTCTCAAAGTTTTGGAGAACCGCACAGATGTCAGACATGCCCACTCATCAGCTCTTATGTGTGTAGGCTGATCGGAATACCGACCAGCGTGTTGGAGCTGGTACTCAACAACTGCCCTCTGCTGCTCACAAATCCTTCTCAACATAAGCAACATTGAGTTCCAACACACGACATCGCACACCAGTCGAGGAGCTGGAAACTGCAAACGCTGCTGAAGCACTGCCAGGGCCATGGAAGCTGTAGCTGTCTTTTGGAAATGGGCACACATGCGGCATACTTTCACAAGCAGCTCAGGCAGATCAGGGTAGGTTTTGAGGAGCTTCTGAACCACTAAGTTGAGCACGTGGGCCAGGCATGGTAAGGGTGTGAGGTTGCCAAGCTTCAGAGCCGCCACCAAGTTCTGGCCACTGTCACACATGACCATGCCTGGTTGTAGGTTCAGGGGTGAGAGCCACAGATCTGCCTGCTCTGCTACATCTTTCAACAACTTTGCTGCAGTGTGCGGTTTGTCACATAAGCAGATTAGCTTCAGCAGAGTCAGTTGTCGCTTGGCCTAGGCATTACTGCAGTGCTTCCAGCTTGCGGCTGATGCTGACGTTCCGGAGATGGAGGGTGAGGAGGAGGTGCAGGAACTGCTGTAAAAGGTGGGGGCAACCCTGATTGAACCAGGGCCTGCAATCCTCAGCGTCAGTAGCACGTGTTCTGTCCCAGGGTCCGACTGAGTCCCTGCTTCCACAATATTCACCCAGTGTGCCATCAGGGAAATGTAGCATCCCTGGCCAGAAGCACTTGTCCTCGTGTCCATGGTTAGTAACTGCGTTGGTGAGGGCACGGGTACTGTTATGGGACATGTGGTTGTGTAAGGAGGGGACTGCACACCAGAATAAATAGTGGCCGCTGGGGACTGAGTACCGAGGGACAGCCGCCACCATGAGGTTGCGGAACGCTTCTGACTCCACAAGCCTAAAAGACAAAATTTCCACTGCAAGCAGTCTGGAAATATGGCAGTTTAGTATTGTGGCCTGTGTGTGGTTGGCTGTGTATTTGCGCTTCCGTTTCAAGAAATGGGGTAGGGACAACTGAACGTTGCGCTGGGACAAGGACATGGATGTGGTTGCTGACGGTGATTGCAAGTGTGCAACAACAGGTGCAGGGTGGGAGGCATCTTTGCCTGCATCATGGACAGATGATTGGCCTGCACGTTGTAAGGCGGCGGTGTTCACACCGTGCAGTAACTGAGGCAGTGACCCAAGCAAGTCCAACATAAACAGCTTTTATTCAGCAACTTACTGGTAAAACAGAAAGTACTCTGGTTCGCAGCCGTGTTAACATAAGTCCATAAATAACGGCTGTGTGGGCAACGGCCATGCCGGGCTGCTTAGAGCCTGATGGGTGCAGGGCCTTCCCAGGCGTGGGTTCAGCTGCTCACAGGCCCACCGAGCCTTCCTGCTATACTCCTAGCAGGTCCCAACACTGAACAACACTAATCCTTAATGCAGGGTTTTTAAATGACCTGTGGCAAGAGCCACTGGAAAACCTGGGTTGGAGGGAGGAGGCCGCCCCACTGCTTTCCTGTAGCCTCCTCCAAGAAATGAAGGCCCTGCTGGGTATTACTAATCTGCCTTAGCCAGATAGCCTGACCAGGTCAATGCTCACCTGCATTCCTGCATTGCAGCCGCAGGTGTGTATGTGACTGCAATGCACTTCAATGGGTTTAATAGTTGTCTGTACAGATTCTGGGGGATATATACCGTCCCTCGTATACGATCCCCGTCACTGCCTCACATATCCCCCTCCTCTGTTCAAACTTGTGGAGTTGAACATTTGTCACCATACAGATGCCCGGGTCAAGGCATCCGCGTTTGCCTGCGACTTCCCAGGGCGATATTCTACAAAGAAACTGAAACTTTGCAGTGACAGAAACCACCTGGTGACTCGCGCATTCTTCTCCTTGGCGTTCCTCATCCATACCAAGGGTGAGTGGTCCGTCACCAAGCGGAACTGACGCCCGAGTAAATAATAACATAGTGATTTCAAGGCCCACTTAATAGCCAAACACTCTTTCTCTACCACGCTATAGATTTTCTCTGACGGGATAAGTATTCTACTCAAGTAGGTGAACGGGTGCTTTTCACCATTCACTTTTTGTGACAATACCGCCCCTAAGCCTACCTCCAAGGCATCTGTCTGTACAATGAAGGTTGCCTTGAAGTTGGGGCTGATGAGGACCGGCTGTCCACACAGGGCCAACTTCATGGACTGAAAAGCTTCTTCTGCCTGAGGGTTCCACCGAACCATTACCGATTTTTTTCCTTTCAAGAGATCGGTCAGGGCCGCCATTCTCCCAGCAAAATTAGCTATAAACTGGCGGTAATACCCAAGGATGACAAGGAACGCTCTCACCTGCTTTATACTTGATGTTTAGGCCAGTTTTTAATGGCCTCAACTTTATTTATTTGGGGCTTGATAACTCCTAGGCCAATCACATACGCCAAATATCAGGCTTCCTCTAGCCCTATCGCACATTTTTTGGGGTTTGCCGTTAACCCCACGGCTCTGAGAGAATCCAGCACCGCTTGTACCTGGGATAGGTGCGTATGCCAGTCGGTGCTAAAGATGATAACATCATCTAGATATGCGGATGTGTACTCCTGATGAGGCTTGAGCACTATGTCCATCAACCTCTGGAATGTAGCTGGGGCCCCATGTAACCCAAAAGGTAAGGCCACATAGTGATATAGACCCTCCCAAGTTATGAAGGCAGTCTTTTCCTTTGCCGATTCCGTGAGAGGTACCTGCCAGTATCCTTTGGTGAGATCGAGCGTGGTAAAGTACTGGGCCTGCCCCAGACTCTCAATCAGCTCATCCACCCTCGGCATTGGATATAAGTCAAATTTCGACACTTCATTTAATTTCCGGAAATTGTTACAGAAGCGTAACGATTAGTGTTGAGCCACCCCCGTTGTGTTCGAGTTCGGTTCGGTTCGTCGAACACCCGTGTGTTCGCCGAACTGTTCGTTGAACTGTTCGTCGAACACCTTCGAACACCGTTAAAACCAATGGCAGGCAAACAAAAACACATAGAAACACATAGAAAACACCTTCAAAGGTGTCCAAAAGCTGACAAACTGCTCAGAAGACACAACTAACACATGGAAAAGTGACAAGTACATATAGTCATGCGAAAAGAAAAGAGGTGGAGGAGTAAAAGGAGGGGGAGACACAGATATAGGCATGTCATGCCCTTCTAAAATCCAAAAAGTGAGAAGCCGACACGGCCAGTCCGTTCCTGCCCGTGCCACCTCTGTGTCGCCGGGTTTGTGCCAGAGCCGCGGTGGACCCTGACGGCCAGCTCCCCTATCCCAATACTGGTGCCTGTCCGCCGGTGGGTCGAGGCCCCCCACGGTGGGGGGGGAGTAACATCTGCAGAAGAAAGACCATCTTCCAGCCAAACTAAGATGTCGACTTCTTTTCGTGGACAATGTGATACGATCCCATTCTTACGGACACGCCCATCGCTACAAATTCTAAATGAGGCACAAAAACAGCAGGTGCTTCAACGGATATCAAGTGCTCCTTCAAGTGGGCTCTCCATCACCTCAATTTCAACATCACAAATACTCCAGTCCTCAGAGGTGTCACCCCAATCGCACTTGCTTCCTCACAGCTCCCAAGTCTCCAGCTGCCCGTCTGAGTATGGGGTAGCACAGATGGTTGAGTCTGCACAGCTGTTTACTCATACTATAGCCTGGGAAACGGAGGTCTGCTCCAGAGCTTCTGTTAATCCAGATGAGGAAATGATCTGATCTGATGCCCAGAATCTTTATAAGTCGGATCCAGGACCAGATGAAGAAGGTTCTGAGCATAATGTAGACCCTTGTTCCCAAACTGTAACTCCTGTTGGTGGAGACAATGATGAAGACGATGATGAGACTCAAATACCTGATTGGAGCTACAACTTGACTTTTCGGTCAGGGCAGGAAGAGGTTGGCTCTGAGGACGACGGGTGTGATAACACACAGGGTGATGATGACGAGGTTGGAGATCCCACTTACTGTCAACCCACAGTCAGCCAGTCGATGAGGTCAGCAGAGGAGGTGGAGGAGGATGTGACTAGCCCTGGGGATGGGGATGACTCGGTACCCGGGCATTTGCCTGGCCTTGGGGATGTCGCGGTGGTCGGCTCCCTGGCCCATACCCTGGGGTCTCTCTTTAAAAGGGTGGATAATTGTTAATTTTATAAGAGTTCATGACGCCACCTGTGGTATCTGGTGACAAGCACCAGCGCTGCAGCAGTCCACTGAGGCCGGTGATAAGGCAGCTCGATGGTATAGCTCCCCACAGGTGGACCTAGGTCTCAGGGCAGCGTATGCAGGGGGAATGCAGGACAGGCGAGACCCAGCTGGGTCAGAGCAAGAACGGGAATGGACACGGTAGTCACTTCAGTACCTTTTACTGGTGGAAATTCAGGCACATCCCGGAGCACTGTAGGGTGAAGGGTGCATATCAGGATCCTCCCCAATGAGCGGGTGTAGGGCCTCCTGTTTCTTGCCTCTGCGTAGTAAGTTTCTGACCTGCCTGGAGCTAGGCCTAACTTTGTCTCTGTCCTGCGCTGGCTGACCTTGTGGTAGGGCCTTCTCTTGGAGTTCACGCTCCCAGTATGCGGGGCCTAAGCGTCTCCTGGCTCTGTTACATATCAGCACCTTAGCGATCCTGGGACTTGTAGTTCTCCAGGGATTCCGGTTATGCCTTACTGGGTCATAGAGATACCGGTAAGCTCGGATCCTGTGTCCGGTAAATGCTTCGGGGTGAGCTGGTTAAGCTCCTCTGCCACCTTATGTACTAACTCGCCACTCGCTTTCGGCCTACTCGGGCCCTCACTAGTCTATACACACTAACGGCAGCTTGCCGCGCTTCACTGATCTTACGGGATCGGCACACCTTAAGCTCTATCTGGGCTCCCTGAATCTAGCAAGCAGGAGCCTCGTGCTCCACTGCTGAACTATTAACTGCGTTCTCTAGACTAGACTGAGCTCCACTGCAGACTGACCTCTCTTAGGCTTCTCTACTGCAGGAACTCTTCAGAGGAACTGAACTGCCTAGCTCCACCTTCCCTATTTATATCCCTAACGGGCTCCCTCTGCTGGTCTGAGGTGGAAGGTGGAGATGTGTGAATGTTTATGGGGGCCTCTTGTGGAGGATTCCATCAATGCACTCTTCTAGGATCTGTGATACCAAGCGCAGCGGGGCATCACAGATGCTATTGACGACGAGGTTAGGTTGCGCCTTCCTGAACAGAGACGGAGTACTGGAAGCACGTCAACAACTGCATCCTCAACCACAACTCTGCCTCTGACCACAAGTCGTAGTGGCTCTTCAGGTCACATGGGCTCTAAGCCTTGCATAGCCTGGGCATTTATTCAGATCGATAAGGATGACCCAACTCGTGTTATCTGTAATATTTGTTAGCAAAAGCTAAGTAGAGGCCAAAAAATCCATAGTTTGAGTACTTCATGCATGTACCATCACATGGATATGAAGCATAAGTTGCAGTGGGAAGCTCACTGTGCTACAATGCGGCCTAGCCGGCTGGGCCAACCACCGTCTGCCCCATCTTGTGCATCCGCAGCCTCTCCATCCTCTGTGACTGGGGGGACAGCAGTCACACATGTTTTTGGACGCAGACCTGCCACCTCTTTACCCGCAACAGCCAGTGTGATTGGCAGGTCGTCAGTTCATTGGGAAGTGGAAACACCTGCTAGTGTTGAGCGCTCTCCGACATCGAGAGCACCACCTTTGGATCAAGGCAACCTAACATGTCCGCCTGCATCTTCCTCACAGACCGGCAGTTTGCCGGGGACACCCTACTCAACACCGTCTAAGCACAACAGCCAGCCCTCGGTCCCTCAGATGTGGAAAAGTAAAAGACCATTTCCTCCTAGCCATGAGAAAGCTAAGAGGTTGAATTTCACCATCTGCAAGCTGTTGGCTACAGAAATGCTGCCTTTCCACCTGGAGGACACAGAGGATTTTCAAGACCTTATGTCCGTCACAGTGCCCCAGTACCAGATGCCCAGTCGGCACTACTTCTCAAAGAAAGGTGTGCCTGCGCTCCACTAGCATGTCGCACACAACATCACCGCTTCTTTGAGAAACTGTGTGTGTGACAGGGTGCACTTCACCACAGACACTTGGACGAGAAGGCATGGACAGGGGCGTTACATGTCGCTGACTGGGCACTGGGTAACTATGGTGACAGCAGGACAAGGGGCTGCTGTCCAAGTCTTACCGTCCCCACGAGTTGTGCGTCAATCCTCTTTATCTCGAAGTTCCTCCACTGCTTCTGCCTCCTCAACCTCCTCTCGGTCCTCCACCTGCACCCAAATCCTGTCTGGTAATGCCACCTGCTTTCTAACTGCGCAGAAGGAATCCTGCACACCTCCTTACTATGCTGGCAGCAGGGCTCAACGGCATCAGTGTTTACTTTGAAATGTCTGGGAAATGTGAGTCACACAGCTGAGGAGTTGTGGTCAGCTCTGGAGACCCAGTTTCATGAAAGGTTGTCTCCACTGGACCTGCAACCAGGGAAGGCCATGTGCGACAATGCTGCAAACCTGGGTGCGGCACTTCGCCGGGGCAAAGTCACACACGTGCCTTGTATGGCTCACGTGTTGAACCTTGTTGTCCAGCAATTTTTAGCCCACTATCCCGGACTAGATGGCCTTCTGCAGAGGGCACGGTCGCTGTGTGCTCACTTCCGCCGTTCACATCCCGCAGTTCAACGACTTACATCTCTACAGAAGTCGTTGGGCCTGCCAGTTCACCGGCTGAAATGCGATGTGCCGACACGGTGGAATTCAGCTCTGCACATGTTGCAGCGACTGTGGCAGCACCGCCAAGCCCTGGTGCAAAACGTTCTGACGTATAGCCTGGGCCAACGAGATCCAGAGGTGGGGCAAATCACGCTGCAGGAGTGGTCTCAGATCAGGGACCTATGAAGTTGACGCGCCCCCTGGGCCATGGGGTACCCTGAGCCGGGCCGGTAGACGCTGGGGGTTGTAGTCACTGTGGCGGTGACCCAGTCCGTGACCCAGGGCGGTCAATCCAAGGGTAATTTGTATATATGGATTTTATAATGTCTGACTACGCCACCTGTGGAGTGCGGCCAAAGGGGCCGTCGCTGCGGAACAGTCCTCTGAAGCTGGTGGTTTTGCAGCAACGGTATTATTACTCACCACAGGAAGAGTGTAGCTTCAGGGCAGTGTGGGTGGATGATGGTGGTTGTAGTGCAGAGAGTCAGTAATGAACACAGAGTCCGTGTGATGCCGTCTCAAGATATTACTCACAGTTGTTGTAGTCCAGATTACAGGTACCAGAGCAATCTCCCCCGTCGTGCTGTGCATACTCAGTGAGGGGCTCAGTCCACCCCCAGATAGCTCCGGAGTACTTAGCAGGACCCCCTTCTGTGTGTCCTTTCTCTGGCCTTCTCCCTGCACCTCACACCCAGTGACACTTCTATCCGGTATCCTCGGGCCTTGGCGGGTGACGTGTGTTCCGTCCCCTGGGTCCTATGTGGCTACCTTCTTAGTGAGACTGGTGTGGACTTTGGCCTGCAGTACATGAAATGCAGCAGCCTCCGGTTTCTAGTTGAGCCTTGCTGTTTCTCCGCTAGTTGAGGGACCGGTTCCCCTTATCTGGCCCGACCCCTCTACCTCCTGGTAGCAGCGGGAGTATGGGTGGCCTTCTGCACGGCCCGTAGCCATAGGGTCCCTTCGGTTCCTGGAGCCTTCCAGCTCCCACTCCTCTCTTCTCTCCTTCAGTCCTGGGCCTCCCAGGCTAGGCCCGCCTCCGGAGCAGAGCTCATGCCTAGTCTCTGCTCCTGTCACTTTTCCTCCTCTGTCTGGCTTGCTCTTTCTAAGATGGCTTCCTATTTATACTCTCCTTGTCATGTGCTCCCCTAAACTGCTCCCCTAAGCACCCACTACATAGGACCCTCAAACCAGCTAGGGACCTGGGACTGTGCTCTCCCTTAGGAGCAATCTCGCCCTACCCCCACTGCGGGTATGTGTTGGATGCAGGAGTCAGGGTCCCGAGCCATACGCCTTCCTTACCTGAGGGTGAGATACCACACATCTGGGTGAGATGCAGTAACTCTGTGGCGACTGAACCCTCAGGGGCGCCACACACCCTTCTGCACAGTTTTGAAATGGCGACGAAGATGTTTAGTGCTGACGACGATGCCATTATCAGCATGACTATTCCGGTGATTTACATGCTGGAGCACACATTAAACAGAATTCAGAGTCAGGTGGTGGGACAAGAGGAGGTGGAGGAAGTAGAGGAGTCGTATGCGGAAGGGATAACATCTCCAAGGTCCAGACGGTTGGCAGCACCAAGGCGGCAGGCATGGGAGGGTGGGGGAGAGGGATTAACCAGGGTGCAAGGTAGCAGCCAAACTGTTGAGGAAGGTGCAGGAGCCGAGGAAGAAGTGGAGGACGAACTGGCGATGGGCATGGAAGACTCATCAGATGAGGGAGACCTTGATCACATTTCTGTTGTGCGAGGTTGGAGGGAGAGGGCAGAGGAAGGAAGCATGATTCTTACCTCGCTACCAACACAACAAGGACTTGGTACTTCTGGATGCGCAAGACACATGAGTGCCTTCTTGCTGCACTACCTGCAACATGACCCCCGGATTGTCAGAATTCAAAGTAATCCCGACTACTGGGTTGCCACACTCTTAGATCCCCGGTACAAAAGTATATTTGCCGAAATAATTCCTGCCATAAAAAGTTATTGACGAATGCAGGAGTATCTGCAGACGCTGTTGCAGAATCTTACATGTTCTTTTCCACAAAACACCAGTGGTGCACGTAGTGAATCTCACAGTTCTAACTTGCCAACGGTGGGACTGTCGAGTCTTCATCACTCAAACAGTAACAGTAACACAGTATCTGCTGGTAACAGCAATTTTGTGGAATCGTTTCACCACTTTTTTAGACCATCCTTTGCAAGGCCACAGGAGACAAGAAGTCTGACACATAGTCAATGCCTAGAGAGGATGGTACAGGAGAATCTCCAAGTGAACATCGAAGCCATGACTGTGTCACTGGACCCTTGCTCATTTTGGTATTCCAATCTGGAATAATCGCCGGAGCTCGCCACTCACGCCTTGGAGATCTTGTCATGCCATGCAGCCAGCGTTCTCTCTGAACGTGTGTTCAGCGCTGCTGGTGGTGTGCTGACAGATAAGCGCACGCGGCTGTCCACTGAGAATGTAGACAGACTCACGTTCATAAAGATGAACAAATCATGGATTCGCAAGGACATTTCTACCCCTGTGTCATCCTTGGGAGACTAAAAGCTTGGGGATTTGGTAAAATCACCTCACCAACCGTTTTAAGCAACAGTGGGGCAATTGATGCCACTTAACCCTAGAACGCATGACCATAAAAATCTACACTTTCACATACCTGGGGCCCTTTAGGCCCGTGTGCAAATAACATGGAATAACTCAAACTCAAATGACAAACAACTATATACATGAAGAATACCTAGAGTTTCAAAATTCTAACTAAAGTAATCTTGCAGAAAATAGAAAACAATTAACTGGGCGGGACTGCAAGGCCACAGGTATGCGTTCTAGGGTTAAGTGGTGTCTGTGCCACAATTTTGGGAGTCCCCTTGCTGTGTCTTACGTGACGTTGGCATCGTCAATTCCAGGTGGGTTGGGTCGCACCCCCCCCCTTTAACTGTAAGAAACTACATACACTATGGCTTGGGGTAACACAGATGGTTGAGTCTGAAGAGCTGTTTACTCAGAGGTCTGCTCCAAATCTTCAGTGTCTGCTAGTCAGCGTAGAATTTTTAACTGCATCTAGCCTAGGCAATACTTTGGGCGTAGTATCCCAGCTGCGAAGCAAGCTGCACCGCCTGTGTATCTAATAAGAATTTTTAAATGAATCTAGCCTAGGCAGACTGTGGGGACCCCCAACCAAACCCAGACGCTCAGCCCCCCTACCGCCCCCCTTTCATGGACAATACAATAATGTAACTCTTACAACTGGATGGGTGAGGATCGGTCACAGCTTTATTAACTCTTTATACTCATTCCATTAGAAAGGCATTTTATTTCTAAAATAATTCAGCTTGTTGCAGCATGCCCTGAGTCCCCACTCCGGCAAGTTGGCCAACAAGTGTAACTCTCCAACATGTCCTTTCTATTTCCAGGCCACGGAGGATCCAGCGTACTCGTATGCAGGACTCTGACCCCCACCCATCACTCTTAACGCTTGTTCCACTCCGTCCTGGAGTCCTGACAGGAATATGTCCAGTCCAATATCTATTAAGTGAACACCGTCGGGCCGTATGAGGCCTGCTTTATCTACTTCTAGTTGTCGGTGTCGTATCACTACACCGCCTCTGTCTCTTCTAAATTTTGCCATCCGAATATTTATTACCCGCCTTGTCCATTCGATGGCCGGGATGTCTCGCGCACCTTGCCATACCGCTATCGGCACAATCTCTGACCATACTATAGCTAATTTTGTGAAAAATTCTCTGAAGCGCTCAGTGTCTAGTTTCATTATTGCCATTAGTTATGCGCTCTTGTGATGACCTAGGTTGTTTCCCCCGGCCTGTATAACTAAGATGACTGGACCTCTTGCCTCTCTCCCTACCTTGATTACCTCCATTAGTACCTGTGGCCATAGCAGGCCTCTAATACCTCTCCAGTTGAAATATGTGTTATGAAACTCTAATTTCCTCCCGCCTGGGCGGACTTTCGCCCTTTTTTGTGCCCAATATATATACGAGTGGCCTATCACTCACACTGTTGGCTTAGCGTCACCTGTAAAAGAAACAAACCACGTTAGGATAACAAGTCCGGTCTTATGTATCTCGCCAAACACGTGGATCGCCATCTCCCTATCCTCTGAACTTCCGTTTCTGACAGTCCCGCTCTTGCTGCTTCCGTGGCCGCACCTATGCGGAATGAGAGTGTCCCGTAATCTTTGGGGTGGTTCCCTGCCGATGTTATGCATTTATTAAATATAGCTTGGAACAGGTATCTTGATAATGGCGTTCCATCAATGTGTGATAGGAAGAAATTACTTTGTGATCTGATGGTTAGATATGTTTTTACTATTGTTACCCAACTCAGTGTACCGTTTGTGGGTTGTAGAAGTACCCAAGTACCCCTGCCCGCTGGAACCGTTTTCGATTGGTGTATGCGTAGACGTATTGCATTATTGGCTATGACTACGTCCTGGTGTAATAAGCCTCCACTGGTGGTAATTTTGGATTGAGGGACTAATTCGCTTATACATAGCGCCCCGAAGAAGGCGATCACAAATGCAGTAGACATTAGTGTTGCTTCAAATTGTGAGTGTCATGTTAATGGTGTTAGGGATATGATGTGAGAAATCAGTTTTAGTGACACGGGACGGGACGTCTACATTCCTGACTTGGCTGACCCCTTTTCCACCCTTTTATGGATTGTCTGATGATGAATCTTTGTCACATCTCCCCAATTCAGTAGTTGGAAGTGAAATGCTACTCCGGTCAGACACCGCTGCGCTGACGCTCCTGATATGCCCCTCATCATTAGCTGGTGGAGAAATTCTATGGTGACTTGTGATCTGGCTTGTTCACATTGGTCAACCCGTCTACCTGCTACTAGTCGTGTCCACTCTTCCCATGCCTTACCGTATGCTTGCCACGTTGACGGGGCAACTGACGCTCTGATTAATGGCATCAACTATTCACCACTAGATCCCATAGGGAGGGTGGGCAACTGTTGCCCGATGGGTGGGCGTTGTGGAAGAGCTCTGTGAAAATCTGCCAATTGAATTGTTATAAAGCGTTAGCAGCAGCTTTATACCCCTCAGCATAGTGGCTAGCGCGGACCCATACATTGTGTTTTAGGCACAGGAATGCTAGCCTGCGTAGTAGGCCTAGCACTGGGAGAGACGATGATGCCATCTTATTAATGCAGTGCGCTAGGCTGGTGTTTTGTGTTATGAAGCGTATATTTTTGTTAGCCAGGCGCGCGCCCCATATTTCTATTGCTACCACTATTGGGAAAAATTATTTTCAGGGCTAGATGCAGCTAAAAATTATTATTAATTTCAAAGCTGGTGGAGCTTGGTATAGATGGCCTAATACAATGAGTCCCACAAACTGCTAGAAGCCCAAATATTTTTTCAGAGCTAGATGCAGATAAAAATTATTTTTAATTTGCAACCTGATGGAGGTCAGTATAGATGAACTAATAGACCCAGTCCCACACACTGCTAGAAGCCCAAATATTTTTTCAGAGCTAGATGCAGAAAAAAATTATATTCAATTTGCAGCCTGATGGAGGTCAGTATAGATGGACTAATAGAACAAGTCCCACACACTGCTAGAAGCCCAAATTTTTTTTCTGAAGTAGATGCAGAAAAAAATGATATTCAGTTTGCAACCTGATGGAGGTCAGTATAGATGGACTAATAGAACAAGTCCCACACACAGCTAGAAGCCCAAATATTTTTTCAGAGCTAGATGCAGATAAAAATTATTTTTAATTTGCAACCTGATGGAGATCAGTATAGATGGACTAATAGACCAAGTCCCACACACTGCTAGAAGCCCAAACATTTTTTCAGAAGTAGATGCAGAAAAAAATGATATTCAATTTGCAACCTGATGGAGGTCAGTATAGATGGACTAATAGAACAAGTCCCACACACTGCTAGAAGCCCAAATATTTTTTCAGAGCTAGATGCAGAATAAAATTATATTGAATTTGCAACCTGGTGTAGGTTAGTATAGATGGACTAATAGAACAAGTCCCACACACTGCTAGAAGCCCAAATATTTTTTCAGAGCTAGATGCAGAAAAAAATGATATTCAATTTGCAACCTGATGGAGGTCAGTATAGATGGACTAATAGACCAAGTCCCACACAATGCTAGAAGCCCAAATACTTTTTCAGAGCTAGATGCAGATAAAAATTATTTTTAATTTGCAACCTGATGGAGATCAGTATAGATGGACTAATAGAACAAGTCCCACACACTGCTAGAAGCCCAAATATTTTTTCAGAGCTAGATGTAGATAAAAATTATTTTTAATTTGCAACCTGATGGAGATCAGTATAGATGGACTAATAGACCAAGTCCCACACACTGCTAGAAGCCCAAACATTTTTTCAGAAGTAGATGCAGAAAAAAAATTATATTCAATTTGCAACCTGATGGAGGTCAGTATAGATGGAATAATAGAACAAGTCCCACACACTGCTAGAAGGCCAAATATTTTTTCAGAGGTAGATGCAGATAAAAATAATTTTTAATTTGCAGCCTGATGGAGGTCAGTATAGATGGACTAATAGAGAAAGTCCCACACACTGCTAGAAGGCCAAATATTTTTTCAGAGCTAGATGCAGACAAAAAATTATTTTTAATTTGCAACCTGATGGAGGTCAGTATAGATGGACTAATAGAGAAAGTCCCACACACTGCTAGAAGGCCAAATATTTTTTCAGAGCTAGATGCCGATATAAATTATTTTTAATTTTCAACCTGATGGAGGTCAGTATAGATGGTCTAATAGAGAAAGTCCCACACACTGCTAGAAGGCCAAATATTTTTTCAGACCTAGATGCAGAAAAAAATTATATTCAGTTTGCAACCTGATGGAGGTCAGTATAGATGGACTAATAGAACAAGTCCCACACACAGCTAGAAGCCCAAATATTTTTTCAGAGCTAGATGCAGATAAAAATTATTTTTAATTTGCAACCTGATGGAGATCAGTATAGATGGACTAATAGACCAAGTCCCACACACTGCTAGAAGCCCAAATATTTTTTCAGAAGTAGATGCAGAAAAAAATGATATTCAATTTGCAACCTGATGGAGGTCAGTATAGATGGACTAATAGAACAAGTCCCACACACTGCTCGAAGGCCAAATATTTTTTCAGAGGTAGATGCAGATAAAAATAATTTTTAATTTGCAGCCTGATGGAGGTCAGTATAGATGGACTAATAGAGAAAGTCCCACACACTGCTAGAAGCCCAAATATTTTTTCAGAAGTAGATGCAGAAAAAAATTATATTCAATTTGCAACCTGATGGAGGTCAGTATAGATGGACTAATAGAACAAGTCCCACACACTGCTAGAAGCCCAATTTTTTTTTCTGAGGTAGATGCAGAAAAAAAATATATTCAGTTTGCAACCTGATGGAGGTCAGTATAGATGGACTAATAGAACAAGTCCCACACACAGCTAGAAGCCCAAATATTTTTTCAGAGCTAGATGCAGATAAAAATTATTTTTAATTTGCAACCTGATGGAGATCAGTATAGATGGACTAATAGACCAAGTCCCACACACTGCTAGAAGCCCAAACATTTTTTCAGAAGTAGATGCAGAAAAAAATGATATTCAATTTGCAACCTGATGGAGGTCAGTATAGATGGACTAATAGAACAAGTCCCACACACTGCTAGAAGCCCAAATATTTTTTCAGAGCTAGATGCAGAATAAAATTATATTGAATTTGCAACCTGGTGTAGGTTAGTATAGATGGACTAATAGAACAAGTCCCACATACTGCTAGAAGCCCAAATATTTTTTCAGAGCTAGATGCAGAAAAAAATGATATTCAATTTGCAACCTGATGGAGGTCAGTATAGATGGACTAATAGACCAAGTCCCACACACTGCTAGAAGCCCAAATACTTTTTCAGAGCTAGATGCAGATAAAAATTATTTTTAATTTGCAACCTGATGGAGATCAGTATAGATGGACTAATAGACCAAGTCCCACACACTGCTAGAAGCCCAAACATTTTTTCAGAAGTAGATGCAGAAAAAAAATGATATTCAATTTGCAACCTGATGGGGGTCAGTATAGATGGACTAATAGAACAAGTCCCACACACTGCTAGAAGGCCAAATATTTTTTCAGAGGTAGATGCAGATAAAAATTATTTTTAATTTGCAGCCTGATGGAGGTCAGTATAGATGGACTAATAGAGAAAGTCCCACACACTGCTAGAAGGCCAAATATTTTTTCAGAGCTAGATGCAGACAAAAAATTATTTTTAATTTGCAACCTGATGGAGGTCAGTATAGATGGACTAATAGAGAAAGTCCCACACACTGCTAGAAGGCCAAATATTTTTTCAGAGCTAGATGCCGATATAAATTATTTTTAATTTTCAACCTGATGGAGGTCAGTATAGATGGACTAATAGAGAAAGTCCCACACACTGCTAGAAGGCCAAATATTTTTTCAGACCTAGATGCAGAAAAAAATTATATTCAGTTTGCAACCTGATGGAGGTCAGTATAGATGGACTAATAGAACAAGTCCCACACACAGCTAGAAGCCCAAATATTTTTTCAGAGCTAGATGCAGATAAAAATTATTTTTAATTTGCAACCTGATGGAGATCAGTATAGATGGACTAATAGACCAAGTCCCACACACTGGTAGAAGGCCAAATATTTTTTCAGAAGTAGATGCAGAAAAAAATGATATTCAATTTGCAACCTGATGGAGGTCAGTATAGATGGACTAATAGAACAAGTCCCACACACTGCTCGAAGGCCAAATATTTTTTCAGAGGTAGATGCAGATAAAAATTATTTTTAATTTGCAGCCTGATTGAGGTCAGTATAGATGGACTAATAGAGAAAGTCCCACACACTGCTAGAAGCCCAAATATTTTTTCAGAAGTAGATGCAGAAAAAAATTATATTCAATTTGCAACCTGATGGAGGTCAGTATAGATGGACTAATAGAACAAGTCCCACACACTGCTAGAAGCCCAAATTTTTTTTCTGAGGTAGATGCAGAAAAAAAATATATTCAGTTTGCAACCTGATGGAGGTCAGTATAGATGGACTAATAGAACAAGTCCCACACACTGCTAGAAGGCCAAATATTTTTTCAGAGGTAGATGCAGATAAAAATTATTTTTAATTTGCAGCCTGATGGAGGTCAGTATAGATGGACTAATAGAGAAAGTCCCACACACTGGTAGAAGGCCAAATATTTTTTCAGAGCTAGATGCAGACAAAAAATTATTTTTTATTTGCAACCTGATGGAGGTCAGTATAGATGGACTAATAGAGAAAGTCCCACACACTGCTAGAAGGCCAAATATTTTTTCAGAGCTAGATGCCGATATAAATTATTTTTAATTTGCAACCTGATGGAGGTCAGTATAGATGGACTAATATAGAAAGTCCCACACACTGCTAGAAGGCCAAATATTTTTTCAGAGCTAGATGCAGAAAAAAATTATATTCAGTTTGCAACCTGATGGAGGTCAGTATAGATGGACTAATATAGAAAGTCCCACACACAGCTAGAAGCCCAAATATTTTTTCAGAGCTAGATGCAGATAAAAATTATTTTTAATTTGCAACCTGATGGAGATCAGTATAGATGGACTAATAGACTAAGTCCCACACACTGCTAGAAGCCCAAACATTTTTTCAGAAGTAGATGCAGAAAAAAATGATATTCAATTTGCAACCTGATGGAGGTCAGTATAGATGGACTAATAGAACAAGTCCCACACACTGCTAGAAGCCCAAATATTTTTTCAGAGCTAGATGCAGAATAAAATTATATTGAATTTGCAACCTGGTGTAGGTTAGTATAGATGGACTAATAGAACAAGTCCCACACACTGCTAGAAGCCCAAATATTTTTTCAGAGCTAGATGCAGAAAAAAATGATATTCAATTTGCAACCTGATGGAGGTCAGTATAGATGGACTAATAGACCAAGTCACACACAATGCTAGAAGCCCAAATACTTTTTCAGAGCTAGATGCAGATAAAAATTATTTTTAATTTGCAACCTGATGGAGATCAGTATAGATGGACTAATAGACCAAGTCCCACACACTGCTAGAAGCCCAAACATTTTTTCAGAAGTAGATGCAGAAAAAAAATGATATTCAATTTGCAACCTGATGGAGGTCAGTATAGATGGACTAATAGAACAAGTCCCACACACTGCTAGAAGGCCAAATATTTTTTCAGAGGTAGATGCAGATAAAAATTATTTTTAATTTGCAGCCTGATGGAGGTCAGTATAGATGGACTAATAGAGAAAGTCCCACACACTGCTAGAAGGCCAAATATTTTTTCAGAGCTAGATGCAGACAAAAAATTATTTTTAATTTGCAACCTGATGGAGGTCAGTATAGATGGACTAAAAGAGAAAGTCCCACACACTGCTAGAAGGCCAAATATTTTTTCAGAGCTAGATGCCGATATAAATTATTTTTAATTTGCAACCTGATGGAGGTCAGTATAGATGGACTAATAGAGAAAGTCCCACACACTGCTAGAAGGCCAAATATTTTTTTAGAGCTAGATGCAGAAAAAAATTATATTCAGTTTGCAACCTGATGGAGGTCAGTATAGATGGACTAATAGAACAAGTCCCACACACAGCTAGAAGCCCAAATATATTTTCAGAGCTAGATGCAGATAAAAATTATTTTTAATTTGCAACCTGATGGAGATCAGTATAGATGGACTAATAGACCAAGTCCCACACACTGCTAGAAGCCCAAATATTTTTTCAGAAGTAGATGCAGAAAAAAATGATATTCAATTTGCAACCTGATGGAGGTCAGTATAGATGGACTAATAGAACAAGTCCCACACACTGCTCGAAGGCCAAATTTTTTTTCTGAGGTAGATGCAGAAAAAAATTATATTCAGTTTGCAACCTGATGGAGGTCAGTATAGATGGACTAATAGAACAAGTCCCACACACAGCTAGAAGCCCAAATATTTTTTCAGAGCTAGATGCAGATAAAAATTATTTTTAATTTGCAACCTGATGGAGATCAGTATAGATGGACTAATAGACCAAGTCCCACACACTGCTAGAAGCCCAAACATTTTTTCAGAAGTAGATGCAGAAAAAAATGATATTCAATTTGCAACCTGATGGAGGTCAGTATAGATGGACTAATAGAACAAGTCCCACACACTGCTAGAAGCCCAAATATTTTTTCAGAGCTAGATGCAGAATAAAATTATATTGAATTTGCAACCTGGTGTAGGTTAGTATAGATTGACTAATAGAACAAGTCCCACACACTGCTAGAAGCCCAAATATTTTTTCAGAGCTAGATGCAGAAAAAAATGATATTCAATTTGCAACCTGATGGAGGTCAGTATAGATGGACTAATAGAACAAGTCCCACACACAGCTAGAAGCCCAAATATTTTTTCAGAGCTAGATGCAGATAAAAATTATTTTTAATTTGCAACCTGATGGAGATCAGTATAGATGGACTAATAGACCAAGTCCCACACACTGCTAGAAGCCCAAACATTTTTTCAGAAGTAGATGCAGAAAAAAATGATATTCAATTTGCAACCTGATGGAGGTCAGTATAGATGGACTAATAGAACAAGTCCCACACACTGCTAGAAGCCCAAATATTTTTTCAGAGCTAGATGCAGAATAAAATTATATTGAATTTGCAACCTGGTGTAGGTTAGTATAGATGGACTAATAGAACAAGTCCCACACACTGCTAGAAGCCCAAATATTTTTTCAGAGCTAGATGCAGAAAAAAATGATATTCAATTTGCAACCTGATGGAGGTCAGTATAGATGGACTAATAGACCAAGTCCCACACACTGCTAGAAGCCCAAATACTTTTTCAGAGCTAGATGCAGATAAAAATTATTTTTAATTTGCAACCTGATGGAGATCAGTATAGATGGACTAATAGACCAAGTCCCACACACTGCTAGAAGCCCAAATATTTCTTCAGAGCTAGATGCAGATAAAAATTATTTTTAATTTGCAACCTGATGGAGATCAGTATAGATGGACTAATAGACCAAGTCCCACACACTGCTAGAAGCCCAAACATTTTTTCAGAAGTAGATGCAGAAAAAAAATGATATTCAATTTGCAACCTGATGGAGGTCAGTATAGATGGACTAATAGAACAAGTCCCACACACTGCTAGAAGGCCAAATATTTTTTCAGAGGTAGATGCAGATAAAAATTATTTTTAATTTGCAGCCTGATGGAGGTCAGTATAGATGGACTAATAGAGAAAGTTCCACACACTGCTAGAAGGCCAAATATTTTTTCAGAGCTAGATGCAGACAAAAAATTATTTTTTATTTGCAACCTGATGGAGGTCAGTATAGATGGACTAATAGAGAAAGTCCCACACACTGCTAGAAGGCCAAATATTTTTTCAGAGCTAGATGCCGATATAGATTATTTTTAATTTGCAACCTGATGGAGGTCAGTATAGATGGACTAATAGAGAAAGTCCCACACACTGCTAGAAGGCCAAATATTTTTTCAGAGCTAGATGCAGAAAAAAATTATATTCAGTTTGCAACCTGATGGAGGTCAGTATAGATGGACTAATAGAACAAGTCCCACACACAGCTAGAAGCCCAAATATTTTTTCAGAGCTAGATGCAGATAAAAATTATTTTTAATTTGCAACCTGATGGAGATCAGTATAGATGGACTAATAGACCAAGTCCCACACACTGCTAGAAGCCCAAATATTTTTTCAGAAGTAGATGCAGAAAAAAATGATATTCAATTTGCAACCTGATGGAGGTCAGTATAGATGGACTAATAGAACAAGTCCCACACACTGCTCGAAGGCCAAATATTTTTTCAGAGGTAGATGCAGATAAAAATTATTTTTAAATTGCAACCTGATGGAGGTCAGTATAGATGGACTAATAGAAAAAGTCCCACACACTGCTAGAAGGCCAAATATTTTTTCAGAGCTAGATGCAGATATAAATTATTTTTAATTTGCAACCTGATGGAGGTCAGTATAGATGGACTAATAGAGAAAGTCCCACACACTGCTAGAAGGCCAAATATTTTTTCAGAGCTAGATGCAGAAAAAAATTATATTCAGTTTGCAACCTGATGGAGGTCAGTATAGATGGACTAATAGAACAAGTCCCACACACAGCTAGAAGGCCAAATATTTTTTCAGAGGTAGATGCAGATAAAAATTATTTTTAATTTGCAGCCTGATGGAGGTCAGTATAGATGGACTAATAGAGAAAGTCCCACACACTGCTAGAAGGCCAAATATTTTTTCAGAGCTAGATGCAGACAAAAAATTATTTTGAATTTGCAACGTGATGGAGGTCAGTATATATGGACTAATAGAACAAGTCCCACACACTGCTAGAAGGCCAAATATTTTTTCAGAGCTAGATGCAGAAAAAAATTATATTTGTGGCACCCCAGGGGTCTGGTTTCCACAGTAATGTAATGTTATGTCTGAGAGCAGGTGGGAGGTCCTTTGGTCAGGGATCCTGTTCATGCCACACCTCCTGCCCAGTCTGGGGAGGGGAAGAACTTCCCCTATATAAACCCGGGGCTGAGGCAGGGTTAGGAGTCAAGTAGAGTAGAGACGAGAAACAGTCATAGGAAGAAACAGCAGAAGCTCAGTGGGAGCAATACTACTACGAGTCAGGGGCTGGCAGCTGCAGAGCTCGCCCTGACTGAGAAGCTTTCTTACCGGACCCGGCGTCCGAGGCTGTGGGGACTAACTCTTACCCAGCAGCAGAAGCCGACCGGCAGGGGATTTCAGGTCCTCAGGCCCAGAAACCCGAAGGCAAGGTCACACGCGTGGGACCAGCACCGCCATCGTGGAGCGGAAGCCATTAGAAGGCCCCGAGTCACCGGCCATACGGGTGAGCACCACACGGCACACTCAGGGACGTGGGCTACTTATATCCGCTTCTAGCAAGGTAGCCAGAAGAGTACAGTCAGTTTGGGAGGCCTACAACTCCGCCTGGCCAGGGGAGATCCCATCTGCTCAAGGACTGACCAGGCCCCGTTCGCTAGCAAGTACTCCGGGAGGGTCTATCGTTGTTACCAGTAAAGACCCTGAATTACACCGCACCGTCTCTGAGTGGTTCCTGCTACCCCCATCTTCCACGTCGGCTGCCCTGAGGCCATACCCCTCCCGTTGGGGGTTATACTATCACGCTGCACAATTCTACACCGGCCTCAGCGGTCTGCCCTGCAGCGGCAGCTCCATAGCTGCAAATCAACGGGTGGCGTAGTCGACACTCAAAAAACACCTATCAAGACTGCCACACACTGAGTTTGACTCCCTGGGCACGGACCGGGTCCCCGCCACTCGGAGACTACAACCCTCATCTGATCCGGTTCCGGGTAAGCCCCCGTGCGCGAGACGCTGCGCGACATAGCAGGCCCAGGGGCGCGTCATATTCAGTTTGCAACCTGATGGAGGTCAGTATAGATGGACTAATAGAACAAGTCCCAAACACTGCTAGAAGACCAAATATTTTTTCAGAGCTAGATGCAGAAAAAAATTATATTCAATTTGCAACCTGATGGAGGTCAGTATAGATGGACTAATAGAATGATGCTATGCCCAAAAGATTTTACTTCACTAGGTGCAGTAAAAAAATTGGTATTCTATACACAGGTGGTATGTCTTGCAACACAGATAGGCTACTCCACTGACTAACACACTCTGCAATAGGCCAAAAAGGATTAGCTTTGCTAGATTCAGCCAAATGCTGTGAAAAAAACTTGATAGGAACTGATGTAACCTAGTCCTGAAAAGGACTTCAATTACAATTAGTCTTTACTCCCACAATCTATCTATTTAAGAGCACAGACCTGCCTGATAAAAGTCGTAGGAAATGCTGTAACCTAGTCCTTAAAAGGACTGCAATCACAACTATTCCCTACTCCCAAGCTATCTGTAGATTTGTGCGAAAATTGGCTTGAAATTAACATGTTATAGCGCACACAGCAACAGCGGTGCCGTCTAACACGCAGCTGCAGCAGTGAGAAAATGGTGGCGACAGGGAAAATGGCTGGGTCTTATAGGGCAAGGACATGTGACATACACTGCCAATGACACATGCCCTTGCTTGTTTGAAAAAAAGCACTTCGCTCCGTGTGTGCGCTGCTGATAGGCTGACAGATTGCACCTCCCCACTGTAAATGCGGGAAAGAGAAAAAAAAATGGAGTTCTTCATTATTCCTGCAGAGATCCATCCCCTGCCCCTCCCCCCACCCCGCTGTACACTCAAACTGCGTATTAACATTAATTTTCATCATTACTGAGAAAAAATCCAGTTATGATTTTGGTGCACGAACAGTTATCGAACATAACCTCGAACAGCCGAATTTTTCTCAAATCGTTCGTGTTCGCCGAACGGCTCGAACACCGCCCAAAATAGCTCGAATTTGAGATTGGCGAACAGTTCGAGTAGAACAACGCTCATCTCTAGTAACGATCCGTCTGGTTTTGGAATCAGTACGATGGGGCAAGCCCACTCACGCCGTGATTACTCAATGACGCCTAACTGGAGCATTTGTTTTACCTCAGCCTTAATGGCTTGCCTCTGGGCTTAGGGTACCCGGTATGGTCTCATTCGTACACTTACCCCAGGTTGAGTGACAATGTCATGTTGGACAACCGTAGTCCTACCTGGTAGCTTTGAGAACATGTCAGTATTCTGCTGCACCAGCGAGCGAACCTCCCGTCGCTACTGTTTAGTGAGAGCATCACTTATCCTGACTAGTGATGAGCAAGCATACTCGCAAGTACTCGGTACTCGCCCGAGCATCTCAGTACTCGAGATGCTCGGACCTCTCCGAGTACTTGCGAGATGCTCGGGCGGATGCTCGGGTCCCCTCCCTGCATGTTTGGCGCTCTTTAGAGCGCCAATCAACATGCAGGGATTGCCTGCCACTCACTGTAATGCCGCAGCCATGGTGGTTGTGGCATTACAGTGATTGGCTGGCCGCACAGCGTCATCAGATCTATATCAGACCTGGCGCCGCCATGCTCGTCACAGTCACTCCGGAATCAGACAGTGTAGGGAGAGCTGCTGCTGAGCTAGGGAGAGATTTGCTTGTTTCTAGTAAGTGTAGGTGTACCAAACTATATTAGAGACACATATCCATCTCAACAAACAGTCCTACTGAGGACTAATCCATCTGCAGAGATATCAGGCAGGCAGTGTATATAGGCAGGCAGGCAGTGTATATAGCAGACTGCAGTGCATACAGCACAAGAGGCTCCATTCCAGTTCTGCCTTCTGCTGCTGTTAGATATTTCTAGTCAAAAGCCGAGGTCTCAGGGGTCAGGAATAATTTTATTTTGGATCTTAATCCTCATTATTTGCTTAAAAAGCAATCCAGAGAACAGCGTTTTTCTGCGCCATTTGCTTGTTGGCACTGCAGAATACAGCCAGGTCCTTTCCATATTACAGCGCTAAAAATCCATTTATTTTAAACTGTGTTTTCTCAGTCACATGGATCACATATATGTTTTCTGAAAATACTGCCATTTTTGGCCTCCATTTAAATTTTTTTTCACTGTGTCAGTGAAGTTTTTGACACCGGTTTGCTGTTCAAAATAGTTACCTACAGGCCAGGTATTTAAAACTGTGTTTTCTCCATCACATGGATCACATATACGTTTTCAGAAAATACTACCATTTCTGACTTCCATTAAAAATTTGTTTCAGTGTGTCAGTGAAGCAATTGACACCAGATTGCTGTTCAAAATAGTTACCTACAGGCCAGGTATTTAAAACTGTGTTTTCTCTGTCACACGGATCACATATACGTTTTCAGAAAATACTGCCATTTTTGGCCTCCATTCAAATTTTATTTCACTGTGTCAGCGAAGTTTTTGACACCGGTTTGCTGTTCAAAATAGTTACCTACAGGCCAGGTACTTAAAACTGTGTTTTCTCCATCACACGGATTACATATACGTTTTCAGAAAATACTGCAATTTCTAACATCCATTAAAAATTTGTTTCAGTGTGTCAGTAAAGCAATTGACACCAGTTTGCTGTTCAAAATAGTTACCTACAGGCCAGGTATTTAAAACTGTGGTTTGTCCGTCACACGGATCACATATAAGTTTGCTCCAAAATCAGTCATTTGTAGAGAGCGAGGAAGATATTGTCCTCCCTTTAAAATGGGCAAGGCACGTGGCAAGGGACGGGGAACTGGACGTGATGGTGATGGTGCATGCAGAGGCTGAGGACAAGGCCGTGGGCAAGCTGAAATTGTGCCACAACAAACACCCACATCTTCTCGCCCGACCTTCCTGTCCCAATTCCTAGGGGACCGCAGCACACAACTATTGAACCCAGAGCAGTGTCAAAAGGTTGTTGGTTGGATAGCCAATAATGCTTCCAGTCACTTCCCAAGTCTGGTTGTTTTTTAAAGACTCTGCCCATAACCCCAAAAAGGCCATTTGCACCACTTGTCAGGGGGAGGGAGGTAGAGCACCCCAACAGGCAGGAAGAAGCAGTGTGGTGGCCACATACAGAAGGAAGGCAACCATTCCCCGTAACACTAACATGAAGGAAGTTGCCAGTACAACTATTAGGTCTTCCCGAGTCTGGTTGTTTTTTAAAGACTCTGCCGATAACCTCAAAAAGGCCATTTGCACCACCTGCCAGGCCAGCATCAGCAGGGGTGGCAAAACGACCAGCCTGACCACCACCAGCATGATCAGGCACATGGCAGCAAAGCACCCGACTTTGTGGGCCGAAGCCCAGGGTCCAGGAACAGTGTCTGCGGGTGGCACCATTGCATGTGCATGCAAGCCAATCCCCTGTCCATGGTGCATGCGAAGATGCCTCCTGCCCTGCACCTGTCGTTGCACACTCTCAAGTAGCAGCATCAGGAAACACGTCCACGTCCTTGTCCCAGCGCATCGTTCAGTTGTCCATACCCCAGTCCTTGGAACGCAAGCGCAAATACGCAGCCAACGCCCAACAGGCCACACTGCTAAATTCTCACATTTCACGACTGCTTGCACTCAAAATGTTGCCTTTTAGGCTTGTGGAGACCGAAGCATTCCGCAACCTGATGGCGGCGGCCTTCCCTTGGTACTCCGTCCCCAGCCGCCACTATTTCTCCCGGTGTGCCGTCCCCGCATTATACAAGCATGTGTCGCAAAACATTAGCCGTTCCCTCAACAACGCAGTTACCAGGAAAGTCCACCTAACCACGGACACGTGGACAAGTGCTTGTGGGCACAGATGGTACATCTCGCTGACGGCACACTGGGTTAACATAGTGGAAGCCGGGACCCAGTCGTACCTTGGGACGGAACACGTCCTCCTGACGCTGAGGATTGCGGGCCCTAGGTCAATCAGGGTTGCCCCCAAGGTCTACAGCTCCTGCACCTCATCCTTCTCCTCCTCTTCAGCCTCCATCTCCGAAATGACCACATCAGTCACAAGCTGGAAGCACTGTAGTACTGCCTCGGGCAAGCGGCAACAGGCTGTGCTGAAGCTAATATGCTTGGGGGACAGGCCACACAATGCTGAAGAGTTGTGGACAGCTCTGAAAGAGCAGGCAGATCTGTCGCTCACACCTCTGAAACTGCAGCCAGGCATGGTCGTGTGTGACAATGACCAGAACCTGGTGGCGGCTCTGAGGCGAGGCGAGCTCACACATGTACCATGCCTGGCCCATGTGCTTAACTTCGTGGTTCAGCGGTTTCTCAAATCCTACCCGGAGCTGCCGGATCTGCTTGTTAAAGTACGCCACCTGTGTGCCCATTTTAGAAAGTCACTTACAGCTTCCGCCGCCCTTCCCGTGTTTCAGCAGCATTTGCAGCTTCCGGCTCATAGACTGGTGTGTGATGTCCCCACACGTTGGAACTCTACACTGCAGATGTTGGGAAGGATTTGTGAGCAGAAGAGGGCAGTTGTTGAGTACCAGCATCAACAAGGCCATCAGTATTCAGATCAGACTCCACACATAAGACCTCAGGAGTGGACATGGATGTCAGACATATGTACCATCCTCCAAAACTTTGAGGGCTTCACCAAGATGGTGAGCGGCGATGACACCATAATAAGCATCACCATCCCGCTTCTTCGTCTTCTGAAACGCTCTCTGCTCACAATCAAAGAGGATGCATTGCAGGCGGAGCACGATGAGATGGAGCAAGTAAACATACAGGGTGATTACACACAGACCAGCCTCATCTCATCCCAACGTGGATTGGGGGACAATGAGGAAGAGGAGGAGGAAGAACAGGAGCTAGTTTCATGGGCTATAGACGGTACTACCTGCACAGCTTTCATACCGTCTGTTCAGCGTGGATGGCCAGAGGACAGAGAGGAGGAGGAGAAGGAGAGCATGGTCAGTCATCCTATTGGTGAGGACACAGAAGTCTTGCCTGTTAGTAGTCTGGCACGCATGGCTGAGTTTATGTTATGCTGACTTTCCCATGACACTCTCGTTCTCAAAATTTTGGGTGACAGTCATTACTGGTTGGTGACACTTCTAGACGCACGCTACAAGGAGAACTTTATATCTCTTATTCCTGAGCGGACAGGTCTACAAGAATGGTGATGTATCAGAAGGCTCTTGTTGTGGAACTATTAAAAAAATTCCCATCTGAAAACGCAGGAGGCAGAGGGCACACATCGTTGGACAACCAAGGAGTACAGGCGAGAGAGACACAACTTCAATCCAGCAGAGGCAAGGGAACACTGTCAAACTTCTGGGAGAATTTTCTCAGCCCCTCCCATCGCACAAGCCCTGAGGCGCGGGGTACTCTCTCAAGGAGTGCAAAGTTTGGGAAGATGCTGAGGGAGTACCTTGACGACCGTACCAACGTCCTCCGTGATTCCTCTATGCCTTATAATTATTGGGTATCCAAGCTGGATAAGTGGAATGAACTGGCTCTCTATGCCTTGGAGGTCCTGGCCTGCCCTGCCGCCAGCGTTTTATCAGAGCGGGTTTTTAGTGCCGCTGGTGGAATTATAACTGATAAGCACATCGGCCTGTCAATTGAAAATGCTGACAGGCTGACTCTTATAAAAATGAACAAGGGCTGGATTGGGCCAGACTTCTCAACACCACCGAATGATAGCAGCGTAACATAAACTCAAATCCAGTGTCTTTTCTTGGGAGGTGTATTCCCATGCACCTTTTCACACCCATACATGGGTATATGCTTCCTGATTTGGGCTATTTGCGCTGGTCTTCCTCCTTCTCCTCATTCTCCAGCACCATATCACCAGGGTGACCGTGGTCCGTGATGCAATACTCACATAATTTTTTTAAAGGGTGTTTATGATGCCGTAAAATAATTTTTTTTATACAGTATGTTCATGTATACCCCCCAGGGGTAAATGTCTGTCAGCCCATACACTTAGTGCATGGGCATTACAAGTATAGGAGGCCCGTTCCTTTCTAATGGGAACATTTTTTTATGAGGCCCTCCTCCACGTCTCTTTCAAGGGGCATTGGAGTGCCTCCAAATTTTTGGCAGCCCTTGCATTCACTGCATAGGCAAACACAATGGGAGACCCTCTTCCTAATAATGGGAACATTGTTTTGAGGAGGCCCTCTGACCTCCACGTCTCTACCAAGGGACATTGGAGTGGCTCCAAATTTTCGGCAACCCTTGCATTCACTGCATAAGCAAACACAATGGGAGACTGTTATGATCTTCAACAAGTACTAAGGAAAGAAAGGGGAAAGCTATCCCTACAGTAAGACTAAGCTGAATCCCTACGATGTAGCGGGCTGCCTGTTCCTTGCGAACAGACCCGCCTTAGTCCTCGGCTAGTCTGAACGAAAACCTATAGCATAAAACAAGGGGTCCCTAAAAGAACTAAGGACTGGAACAAAAATGGGACACCTCCTGAACAGAGAAGGTTGTTGCAGAACACAAAAGATAAACTGACAAAAAGGTACTAGAGGTCCCAGAAGGACCAAGCAAACGGACAGAGATAGGCACAGAAGCACCTGGCTAGCAAAACAGTCAAACAACACTGAAGTCCAGCACAGCCAAAAGGGCGGAGCTGGAATTTATAGGCAGATGGTCATGTGACCGCAAAACACAAGATGGAAAAAACAAACAGGAGGGTTCTAATAGAGACCCACTTCCTAATAATGGGAACATTGTTTTCAGGAGGCCCTCTGACCACCACGTCTCTTCCAAGGGGCATTGAAGTGCCTCCAAATTTTTGGCAACCCTTGCATTCACTGCATAGGCAAACATAATGGGAGACACACTTCCTAATAATAGGAACATTGTTATCAGGAGGTCCTCCTCTAAGTCTATTCAAAGGGGTTTTGGGGTGCATCCAAATTTTCAATGTGGTATTGGGGTGCGTCCAAATTTTGGGCAGCCTGCCACTCACTGCATACGCAATAACAGTATAGGAGACCCACTCTTTAGTAATGGGAACGATAAAACATAGCCGGCTGATGGCTCTCTAAGAATAGTGAGGTCCGACTGCTGGCCCTTTAAGAATAGTAAAGGCCGCCTGATGGCCCTATAAAAATAGGCTTTGTGGCTTTCAGAGTCCCTCCTTCATAAATGAAATACGATGTGTCTGATGATATCTCACACACCACATGGCCAGATAAGGTTGTAAATTGTTAAAATTACATTTCCTGGTGAATGCATTTGTCACGGTTGAAAGCAATGCAAAAGTGAAAAAATGCATCAAAAACGCTACGTGTGAACATAGCCCAAGGTGTGGAGGAGAATTTTTGTTTTTGGTTATTTATTTTGCCTTAAATACAAGTCATTACTAGAGATGAGCGTTGCTCGACTCGAACTGTTCGCCAATCCCAAATTCGAGCTGTTTTGGGCGGTGTTCGAGCCGTTCGGCGAACACGAACGATTTGAGAAAAATTCGGCTGTTCGAGGTTATGTTCGATAACTGTTCGTGCACCAAAATCATAACTGGATTTTTTCTCAGTAATGATGAAAATTAATGTTAATACGCAGTTTGAGTGTACAGCGGGGTGGGGGGAGGGGCAGGGGATGGATCTCTGCAGGAATAATGAAGAACTCCATTTTTTTTTCTCTTTCCCGCATTTACAGTGGGGAGGTGCAATCTGTCAGCCTATCAGCAGCGCACACACGGAGCGAACTGCTTTTTTTCACACAAGCAAGGGCATGTGTCATTGGCAGTGTATGTCACATGTCCTTGCCCTATAAGACCCAGCCATTTTCCCCGTCGCCACCATTTTCTCACTGCTGCAGCTGCGTGTTAGACGGCACCGCTGTTGCTGTGTGCGCTATACCTTGTTAATTTCAAGCCAATTTTCGCACAAATCTACAGATAGCTTGGGAGTAAGGAATAGTTATGATTGCAGTCCTTTTAAGGACTAGGTTACAGCATTTCCTACGACTTTTATCAGGCAGGTCTGTGCTCTTAAATAGATAGATTGTGGGAGTAAAGACTAATTGTAATTGCAGTCCTTTTCAGGACTAGGTTACATCAGTTCCTATCAGTTTTTGCCAGGCAGGTCTGTGCCAGTGCTGTGTAAGTTTTTTTCACAGCATTTGGCTGAATCTAGCAAAGCTAATCCTTTTTGGCCTATTGCAGAGTGTGTTAGTCAGTGGAGTAGCCTATCTGTGTTGCAAGATTTACCACCTGTGTATAGAATACCAATTTTTTTACTGCACCTAGTGAAGTAAAATCTTTTGGGCATTGCATCATTCTATTAGTCCATCTACACTGACCTCCATCAGGATGCAAATTGAATATAATTTTTTTCTGCATCTAGCTCTGAAAAAATATTTGGGATTCTAGCAGTGTGTGGGACTTGTTCTATTAGTCCATCTATACTGACCTCCATCAGGTTGCAAACTGAATATAATTTTTTTCTGCATCTAGCTCTGAAAAAATATTTGGCCTTCTAGCAGTGTGTGGGACTTGTTCTATTAATCCATCTATACTGACCTCCATCACGCTGCAAATTCAAAATAATTTTTTGTCTGCATCTAGCTCTGAAAAAATATTTGGCCTTCTAGCAGTGTGTGGGACTTTCTCTATTAGTCCATCTATACTGACCTCCATCAGGTTGCAAATTAAAAATAATTTTTATCTGCATCTACCTCTGAAAAAATATTTGGGCTTCTAGCTGTGTGTGGGACTTGTTCTATTAGTCCATCTATACTGACCTCCATCAGGTTGCAAACTGAATATAATTTTTTTCTACATCTAGCTCTGAAAAAATATTTGGCCTTCTAGCAGTGTGTGGGACTTTCTCTATTAGTTCATCTATACTGACCTCCATCAGGTTGCAAATTAAAAATAATTTTTATCTGCATGTAGCTCTGAAAAAATATTTGGCCTTCTAGCAGTGTGTGGGACTTGTTCTATTAATCCATCTATACTGACCTCCATCACGCTGCAAATTAAAAATAATTTTTATCTGCATCTACCTCTGAAAAAATATTTGGCCTTCTAGCAGTGTGTGGGACTTGTTCTATTAGTCCATCTATACTGACCTCCATCAGGTTGCAAACTGAATATATTTTTTTTCTGCATCTACCTCTGAAAAAATATTGGGCTTCTAGCTGTGTGTGGGACTTGTTCTATTAATCCATCTATACAGACCTCCATCAGGTTGCAAACTGAATATAATTTTTTTCTGCATCTACCTCTGAAAAAATATTTGGCCTTCAAGCTGTGTGTGGGACTTGTTCTATTAGTCCATCTATACTGACCTCCATCAGGTTGCAAACTGAATATAATTTTTTTCTGCATCTAGCTCTGAAAAAATATTTGGCCTTCTAGCAGTGTGAGGGACTTTCTCTATTAGTCCATCTATACTGACCTCCATCAGGTTGCAAATTAAAAATAATTTTTATCTGCATCTAGCTCTGAAAAAATATTTGGCCTTCTAGCAGTGTGTTTGACTTTCTCTATTAGTCCATCTATACTGACCTCCATCAGGTTGCAAATTAAAAATAATTTTTTGTCTGCATCTAGCTCTGAAAAAATATTTGGCCTTCTAGCAGTATGTGGGACTTTCTCTATTAGTCCATTTATACTGACCTCCATCAGGTTGCAAACTGAATATATTTTTTTTCTGCATCTACCTCTGAAAAAATATTTGGGCTTCTAGCTGTGTGTAGGACTTGTTCTATTAGTCCGTCTATACTGACCTCCATCAGGTTGCAAACTGAATACAATTTTTTTCTGCATCTACCTCTGAAAAAATATTTGGGCTTCTAGCTGTGTGTGGGACTTGTTCTATTAGTCCATCTATACTGACCTCCATCAGGTTGCAAATTGAATATAATTTTTTTCTGCATCTAACCCAGCCAATAGTTTTGGCCTAATACCACAGTTTGGCCACTCAGCTCTGCTCGGTTCCCATCCATTGTTTTTTTGTGCAAACAACTCCAGAGTTGTGAATTAGTTAACCACCAAAATGAGTGGAAAAAGGCCTGCTGCTGGTGGAAAGGGGAATAGGCGTGTTGGGAAGGGGAAAAAAGGTTGTGTCCGTGGGGTAGGTGTTAAAGCAACAGTAACATCTGCAGAAGAAAGACCATCTTCCAGCCAAACTAAAATGTCTACTTCTTTTAGCGGACAATGTGATAAGATCCCTTTCTTACGGCCACGCCAATCGCTACAAATTCCAGATGAGGCACAAAAACAGCAGGTGCTTCAACGGATATCAAGTGCTCCTTTAAGTGGGCTCTCCTCCACATCAACTTCAACATCACAAATACTCCAGTCCTCAAAGGTGTCACCCCAATCGCACTTGCTTCCTCACAGCTCCCAAATCTCCAGCTGCCCATCTGAGTATGGGGTAGAACAGATGGTTGAGTCTGCAGAGCTGTTTACTCATACTATAGCCTGGGAATCAGAGGTCGACTCCAGCGCTTCTGTGAATCCAGACGAGGAAATGATCTGCACTGATGCCCAGAATCTTTATGAGTCGGATCCAGGACCAGACGCAGAAGGTTCTGACCATAATGTAGACCCTCATTCCCAAACTGTAACTCCTGTTGGTGGAGACAATGAGGAAGACGATGATGAGACTCAAATACCTGATTGGAGCGACAACTTTTGTTTTTTGTCAGGGCAGGAACAGGTTGGCTCTGAGGACGACGGGTGTGATAACGCACAGGGTGATGATGATGAGGTTGGAGATCCCACTTACTGTCAACCCACAGTCAGCCAAGAGATGAGGTCAGCAGTGGAGGTGGAGGAAGATGCTAGTGACGACGAGGTCAGGTTGCGCCTTCCTGGACAGAGACGTAGTACTGGAAGCACGTCAACAACTGCAACCTCAAACACAACTCTGCCTCTCACCACAAGTCGTGGTGGCTCTTCAGGTCGCATGGGTGCTAAGCCTTGCATAGCCTGGGCATTTTTACAGATCGATAAAGATGACCCAACTCGTGTTATCTGTAACATTTGTCAGCAAAAGCTAAGTAGAGGCCAAAAAATACATAGTTTGAGTACTTCATGCATGAACCGGCACATGGACATGAAGCATAAGTTGCAGTGGGAAGCTCAGTGTGCTACAATGCGGCCTAGCCGGCCGGGCCAACCACCGTCTGCCATATCTTGTGCATCCGCGGCCTCTTCATCCTCTGTGACTGGGGGGACAGCAGTCACACCTGTTTTGGGGCGCAGACCTGCCACCTCTTTACCCGCAACAGCCAGCGTGATTGGCAGGTCATCATTTTCTTTGGAGGTGGTAACACCAGCTGGTGTTGAGCGCTGTCCGACATCGATAGCACCACCTTTGGATCAAGGCAACCTAATATGTCCGCCTGCATCTTCCTCACAGACCGGCAGTTTGCCGGGGACATCCTTATCAACCCCGTCTAAGCACAATAGCCAGCCCTCGGTCCCTCAGATGTGGACAAGTAAAAGACCATTTCCTCCTAGCCATGAGAAAGCTAAGAGGTTGAATTTCACCATCTGCAAGCTCTTGGCTACAGAAATGCTGCCTTTCCACCTGGTGGACACAGAGGATTTTCGAGACCTTATGTCCGTCGCAGTGCCCCAGTACCAGATGCCCAGTCGGCACTACTTCTCAAAGAAAAGTGTGCCTGCGCTCCACCAGCATGTCGCACACAACATCACCGCTTCTTTGAGAAACTCTGTGTGTGACAGGGTGCATTTCACCACAGACACTTGGACGAGTAGGCATGGACAGGGGCGTTACATGTCGCTGACTGGGCACTGGGTAACTATGGTGACAGCAGGACAAGGGGCTGCTGTCCAAGTCTTGCCGTCCCCACGAGTTGTGCGTCAATCCTCTTTATGTCAAAGTTCCTCCACTGCTTCTGCCTCCTCAACCTCCTCTCGGTCTTCCACCTGCACCCAAAGCCTGTCTGGTCATGCCACAAGCTTTCTAACTGCGCAGAAGGAATCCTGCACACCTCCTTACTATGCTGGCAGTAGGGCTCAACGTGATCAGGCGGTTTTTACTTTGAAATGTCTGGGAAATGTGAGTCACACAGCTGAGGAGTTGTGGTCAGCTCTGGAGAACCAATTTCATGAATGGTTATCTCCACTGGACCTGAAACCAGGGATGGCCGTGTGCGACAATGCTGCAAACCTGGGTGCGGCCCTTCGCCGGGGCAATGTCACACACGTGCCTTGTATGGCTCACGTGTTGAACCTGGTTGTCCAGCAATTTTTAGCCCACTATCCCAGACTAGATGGCCTTCTGCAGAGGGCACGGTCGCTGTGTGCTCACTTCCGCCGTTCGCATCCCGCAGCTCAGCGACTTACATCTCTACAGAAGTCGTTGGGCCTGCCACTTCACCGGCTAAAATGCGATGTGCCTACCCGGTGGAATTCAACTCTGCACATGTTGCAGCGACTGTGGCAGCACCGACAAGCCCTGGTGCAATACGTTCTGACGTATAGCCTGGGCCAACGAGATCCAGAGGTGGGGCAAATCACGCTGGAGGAGTGGTCTCAGATCAGGGACCTATGCACCCTTCTGCACAGTTTTGAAATGGCGACGAAGATGTTTAGTGCTGACGATGCCATTATCAGCATGACTATTCCGGTGATTTACATGCTGGAGCACATGTTAAACAGAATTCGGAGTCAGGTGGTGGCACAAGAGGAGGTGGAGGAAGTAGAGGAGGAGGAGTTGTATGCGGAAGGGCTAACATCTGCAAGGTCCAGACGGTCGGCAGCACCAAGGCGGCAGGCATGTGAGGGTGGGGGAGATGGTTTTACCAGGGCGCATGGTAGCAGCCAAACTAGTGAGGAAGGTGCAGGAGCCCAGGAAGAAGTGGAGGACGAACTGATGGAAGACTCATCAGATGAGGGAGACCTTGATCACATTTCTGTTGTGCGAGGTTGGGGGGAGAGGACAGAGGAAGGAAGCATGATTGTTACCTCGCCACCAACACAACAGGGACTTGGTGCTCCTGGATGCGCAACACACATGAGTGCCTTCTTGCTGCACTACCTGCAACATGACCCTCGAATTGTGAGAATTAGAAATAATCCTGACTACTGGGTTGCCACACTGTTAGATCCCCGGTACAAAAGTAAATTTGCAGAAATTATTCCTGCCATAGAAAGGGATGCACGCATGCAGGAGTATCAGCAGAGACTGTTGCAGAATCTTACATGTGCTTTTCCACAAAACACCAGTGGTGCACGTAGTGAATCTCACAGTTCCAACTTGCCAACCGTGGGACCGTCAAGTGTTCAGCACTCAAACCGTAACAGAACCACAGTATCTGCTGGTAACATCAATTTTGAGGAATCATTTCACCACTTTTTTAGCCCATCCTTTGCAAGGCCACAGGAGACAAGAAGTCTGACACATAGTCAACGCCTAGAATCTGGATAAATGGCCGGAGCTAGCCACTTACGCCTTGGAGATCTTGTCATGCCCCGCAGCCAGCATTCTGTCTGAACGTTTGTTCAGCGCTGCTGGTGGTGTGCTGACAGATAAGCGCACGCGGCTCTCCACTGATAATGTAGACAGACTCACGTTCATAAAGATGAACAAATCATGGATCCGAAACGACTTTTCTACCCCTGTGTCATCCTGGGGAGAGTAAAAGCTTGATGATTGGTTAAAATCACCCTACCAACCGTTTTAAGCTTTCAAATTACTAATCATGTTTATCTGTATCTTGGCTGGAAAATAATTTGGGCTTTGTAGCAGTGTGCAGCACTGATTCTATTAGGCCATCTATAATAAGCTCCACCAGATTTAAAATTACTAATCATGTTTATCTGTATCTTGACTGGAAAATAATTTGGGCTTTGTAGCAGTGTGCAGCACTGATCCTATTAGGCCATCTATACTAAGCTCCACCAGATTTAAAATTAATAATAATTTTTAGCTGCATCTAGCCCGGAAAATAATTTTGGGGCTCCGAGATGCGCAAGACACATAAGTGCCTTCTTGCTGCACTACCTGCAACATGACCCTCATATTGTCAGAATTCGAAGTAATCATGACTACTGGGTTGCCACACTCTTAGATCCCCCAAACTTTTCGATCAACCTTTTCATTTTAATAAAGACCAAAAAAATGGTCATTTTTGAAATTATAAGCATTAGCAGGTTATTAGAAACTGAAATCAAACAGTTTTCAACTCAAAACTTTATTCTAGGTGATGTTACATTTTCACATAGGACCCCTTGTTCGAAAGGAGCTTCTGAACTCTCTCGTCCATTGAATTTGTCAGGTTTTGGATGGTTTCTGCTTCAATTGTTTTGCATGAGGACAGAATACCCTCCCAGAGCTGTTGCTTAGATGTGAACTGCCTCCCGCCATCATAGACACTCCTTTTAATGATGCTCCAAAGGTTCTGAATGGGGTAGAGGTCAGGGGAGCATGGGGGTCACACCATAAGTTTGTCCCCTTTTATGCCCATATCAGCCAGAGATGCAGATGTTTTATGTGCAGCATGAGATGGTGCATTATCATGCAAAAAAATGATCTTGCTGTGAAATACACGGTTCTTCTTCTTGAACCATGGCAGGAAGTGCTGTTTGAGAAAATCCACATACATTATAGAGTTCATCTTTAGCGCCTTCAGGGATCCTAAAGGGGCCGACAATCTCTCTCCCCATGATTCCAGCCCAAAACATTACTCCACCTCCTCCTTGTTGGCGCTGTAGCCGTGTTTGCGTGGGGTGTCCATCAACCAGCCATCCTCCACTCCATCCATCTGGACCATCGAGCGCTGCACGGCACTCATCCGTGAACAAAACAGTTTTGAAATCAGTCTTCATGTAATGTTTGGCCCACTGGAGCCGTTTCTGCTTGTGTGAAGTGGATAGAGGAGGTCGACAGGATGGCGTATGCACAGCTGCAAACCTCTGAAGGACCCTTCATCTTGTTGTTCGGGGGACGTTGGAGGCACCAGCAGCTTCAAAAACTTGTCTGCTGCTATGACAAGGCTTTCTTGCCGCTGCTCTTTTATCCTGACGTAATTGCCTGTAGGAAAGAGTCCTCAATTTGCCCTTATCAGCACGCACACGTGTGTACTGTGAATCAGCTACATACTTCTTGATTGCCAAGACACTTCATCCTGATCATCGCACAATGTTGATTGTAGTCATGCCTTGACCTAAACACTCCACAATTTGTTGCTTCTCAGCAGCCGACACATCCTTTTTCTTTCCCATTTTGGCAGAAAATGTAGGCTGCTTAATAATGTGAGACAGCCTTCTTAAGTAGTCTTGCCTTTCATTGGACACACCTGCCAAACTAATTAGCACAGGTGTCTGCAATTGCTTACAGTGATATAAAGTGCCCTGACACACATCACCATCAATGAGTTTAACTGACAAACAAACAAATTCTTCCCTTATCACTCCTAAACACTTTTTGCATAATAATTTGGAACACAGTGTACATGTGCTTTTCCACAAAACACCAGTGGTTCACGTAGTGAATCTTACAGTTCTAACTTGCCAACCGTGGTCTGTATGGAGTTGTTCAATAAAGGGCCCAAAATTAAGATAACATAGATGGGAGAGGTCTCTATGAATAGGAATTCCTAAGTATTTGATACCCTATGAGGGCCAGGCAAAGGGAAAGTTGGACTGGATGGAATCCTATATGGATTTGGGGAGGGAGACATCGAGGGCCTCAGACTTCGCTGCATTGATTTTAAAATTTGACCATGTAACAAAGTGATCTATTTCAGCCATAACAGCATGGATGGATATATGTGATTGAGTGATATATACTAGGAGATCATCAGCAAATAGAGAGCACTTGTACTCGGTGCCTCCCACCTCAATCCACCTAATATTGGGGTTATGGCGAATTGATGAGAGCGGGTGCTCCGTCACTAGGATGTATAAGAGAGGGGACAGAGGACATCCCTGCCTTGTCCCATTGGTGATTATGAAAGGTGATGAAAATGTTCTGATGCACCCCCTGGGCCTTGGGACACCCGGAGCCGGACCCTTTTTGGTGGATGCTGGTGGTTGTAGTCTTCATGGCGGCGACCCGGTTCCGTGGCTCAGGGTGGTCAAACCAGTGGCGGAACTATTTATGTGGTTTTGATGTTTAAATGTCCGACTACGCCACCCGTGGATTGCGGTCAGAGTGAACCGCCGCTGCAGGGCAGACCGCTGAGGCTGGTGTTGTGGGTGCAGCAGAGCGTAGCATAACTCCCCACTGGAGGAGTATAGCCTCAGGGCAGTGTATGCGGAGGATGGGGGTGATGGTGCAGGGCAGCAGCAGTAACGACACGGAGTCAGTGATGCAGTCCAGGGCCTTTACTCACAGTTCTTATTATCCAGACCACGTCTGCAGGTAACGGCTGCCCACGTCGTACTGTGCTCACCAGGTGAGGGGCTCAGACAACTCCCAAATAACTTTGGAGCGCTTCACAGGACCCCCTTTGTGTGTCCTTTGTCTGGCCTTTCTTACCAACCCTTCTGTCCGGCTGCCTCGGGCCTCCTCTTGGTAAACTTGGCGCCAGTTTCCCTGACCCTATGTGGTGCCTTCCTAGCGGGTGTAGCGAGGGGCTGTGCCACATAAAATGTCACAGCCTCCGGTTTCTAGCTGAGGGTCGTTTCCTGCCTCCACTAGTTTCGGGGACCGGTCTCCCCCTTTGGCCTGACCCCTCCACGCAGGTGGATTCGGGCGTGCGGTGGCGACTCGCCCGTCCGCACCCCTGGGATCCCTTCATTCCTCGTTCCTGGAGCCTTCTCCGCTCCTCTTCCTTCCTTCTCCCTCTTCCAGGCCTGGGCCTCTGTTACTAGGCCCGCCTCCGGAGCAGAGCTCATGCAGAGCCCCTGCTCCCTGCCACTTCTGCTCAGACTTCTCTGCACTGAACTAAGATGGTGTCCACCTTTTATACTCCCTTCTCAATGCACCCAGGAACTGCTTCCTCCCTGTTCCTGCACTACAGGGTTCCCCTTCCTCAGTGTTCCCTCCCCCCACTCCAGCCAGGGACAGGGACTGTCGTGCCCTTCTCAGAGGCATATTGGTCGCCCTGCCCCACGGCAATGTGGTGTAATGCATGCAGGTGTCGGGTCCTGATCCACACTCCATCCTTACCTGAGAGTGAGATATCACACCTCTGGGTGAGGTGCAATACCTCTGTAGCAACCGAGCCCTCAGGGTGCTTCAGTTCCATTTATCTTCAGCCTAGGTGACGTATTGTGATACAGGGCCGTGATTTTGGCTATAAAAGGGTCCCCTAGACCCCTACCCCAAGCTTTTTAAGAGAATCATATATGGCGTGCCAGGAGACTCTATGGAATGCTTTCTCAGCAACCAACGAGAGTATCTAATTACAAATTTTTAACTGCATCTAGCCCAGGAAATACTTTGTGCCTAGTAGCAGTGTCTGCTAGTCAGCGGATTATCCCGGCTGTTAAGCAAGCTACACCACCTGTAGTTTGGACACTTAATTTTTTCAAAGGAAATGCTTCGGGACCACGGGATACTCAGTGAAGAGCATCAGGAGGCACCCCAAGGCATAGGGGCTGGGACTGGCAGTAGGATGCCTTGCGGTGGACAGCCGAGCTCGATCCTTATAAAAGCTTTTTAACTGCAGCAGCTTTAGTGGACGCTACTGGAGCTGGAATTACGCGGCTGCTGGCATGAGACTTGCCCTCCAATAGATCCTTGTAAATGGATTTAAAGTGTATTCATTCAAATTAGAGAGACAATTTAAATTAAAAAGCTTAGAGCTGCCTCCACCACAGGGGGGCTCGCTCGACCCACCAGCGGACAGGCACCAGTATTGGGAGAGGGGGGCTGGCCGTCAGGGTTCACCGCGGCTCTGGCACAAACCCGGCGACACGGAGGTGGCACGGGCAGGAGCGGACTGAACGTGTCGGCTTCTCACTTTTTGGATTTTAGAAGGGCATGACATGCCTATATCTGTGTCTCCCCCTCCTTTTACTCCTCCACCTCTTTTCTTTTCACATGACTATATGTACTTGTCACTTTTCCATGTGTTAGTTGTGTCTTCTGAGCAGTTTGTCAGCTTTTGGACACATTTGAAGGTGTTTTCTATGTGTTTCTATGTGTTTTTGTTTGCCTGCCATTGGTTTTAACGGTGTTCGAAGGTGTTCGACGAACAGCTCGACGAACAGTTCGGCGAACAGTTCGACGAACAGTTCGGCGAACACACGGGTGTTCGACGAACCCAACCAAACTCGAACACTACGGGGGTGGCTCAACACTAGTCATTACCCTGGAAAGGATGTTCCTTATCATATTTCCCAGGATAATCCATTTTGATTTTGTTTTGGTATGTTTTATTGTGAGTCCATAAAAGTGGCATAATACCTCTGACAACGTTGTTGACAGAAGGGACCTGGGAGTCAGAAATGCTTCCAGGGGTCTTCCCCATGCTGTCCCCATGTCATTTGAGCACTGTTCCCATCGATTTGGGCAATTTTTAGGTCCTCTGCAGACCGCCGGGGGGAGCCGCCTGAAAAATACTCGCGTTTCCCATAGACTTACATTGGGCTCGTTGCTCGGGTCAAGCACCCGAGTATTCCAATGTGCTCGACCCGAGCATCGAGCACCGGAGCATTTTAGTGCTCGCTCATCACTAATCCTGACCTCTCCTCCAGACGCAACCCTGGCTGAAGGTAGAGAACTCTCTGACGGCATCCCCGAAGTGACGTCTAACTAAACACTCTCAATCTTTCCAAGATTTTAGCAGGTTTACATGATAAAGCTGCTCCTGTTTCCTCCTTCCGGGCTGATACATCCGGTAATTTACCTCCCCCACCTTTTCTCGAACCTCATATGGCCCTTGCCACTTGGCCATAAGCTTACACTTGACTGTGGGTATCAGTACTAACACCTAATTTCCCTTGTTAAAAGACCTGACTGTGGCTCTTTTGTTATATGTACGCTTCTGTGCTGCCTGGGCATCTAACAGATGTTCTTTCACGATGGGCATGACCACCACGATCCGGTCCTGCATGCTAGCCATGTGTTTAATTTTACTCCTATGTGGAGTCGGCTCTTGTTCCCATGTCTGTTTGGCTACATCCAACAGACCCCTAGGGTGTCTGCCATACAATAACTCAAAGGTAGAGAACCCGGTGGAAGCCTGGGATACCTAACGGACGGCAAACATCAAATAGGGTAGCAACATGTCCCAATCCTTCCCTTCCGTCCTTAGAAAACACCTTTTTTAACATGGACTTGAGGGTTTTATTGAACCGTTCTACTAGCCCGTCGGTTTGAGGGTGGTACACCGAGGTGCACAATTGTTTTATTTTTATCAGTTTGCACAGTTCCCTCGTTACCTTGGACATAAAAGGGGTCCCTTGATCCGTCAGGATCTCCTTATGTAGCCCAAGGCGACTGAACATGGCAAACAGCTCCCGTGCAATCAGTTTCCCCGAGGTGTGGCATAGCGGCACAGCCCCCGGGTACCGGGTAGCATAGTCGACGACCACAAGTATATGTTGGTGGCCACGAGTGGATTTTACTATGGGCCCTACCAAGTGCATTGCAATCCGCTCAAAAGGTACCTCTATCACTGGCAGAGGTACCAATGGGCTACGGAAACTGGCGGTGGGTGTGGTCAGTTGACATTCAGGGCAGGATTCGCAGTACTTTTGGACCTCCGCGTAAATCCCAGGCCAAAAGAACCACTGCAAGATACGTTCTTGCGTCATTTTTAACCCCTAAGTGTCCACCCAGCATTCATGTGTGTGCCATCTCCAGAACCGCCCGACGGTACGACCGAGGTACCACTAACTGTTCCATGACCTCGTCCCTGATTTTGTCTACCCTATAGAGCAACTCACCATTGACCACCATGCGTGGAACCACAGTATCTGCACTGGGCCATTTACCTCTAACACCCTTTCCCGCGCCTGAGTCAGGGTGGGATCCTGTAACTGAGCTGTCCCAAACGTGTCCCGGGATACTTCCAGCTCGGGGATCGATGGGGTCTCCTCAACCTCTCCTGCCAGCACCTCTAGGGGAGACCTATCGGGGTCACACTCTGTCTCTAGGTTGGACACCCCTACGGCAGGTACTCCTGACTAGGGTTCGTCGGGTACAGCGCCTGTAATAAATTTTACCGGGAGAGAGTGGATTTTGTTTTTCTACAAAGTCCAGAACAGGGGCAAGTCTCTTCCCAACACAGTCCCATAGGGAAGAGTTTTTACCACCCCCACCATATGTTTTATGTTGCCACATGGCGTGGACTAAACTACCTCCGCGGTTTAGTACTCTGGGAGGTCCCCAAGGATACACACAACCCCGACTGTCCGTCCACTGGGGTTGTCTCCTGCCACCAGCGACCCATGTACCAAAGTCACTAGGCTCCCCGAGTCTAGGAGGGCCTCTGTGGCGTACCCATTGACCAGTACCTGGCACAGTTGGGGTTCACTGTCCGAGGGGTCGGCACTCTCAGTGCAGACGATCTGGGCGTACATTGAGACCCGGTGGTTATACCCGCAGTCCATGGGCTCCGTAGTCAGGGGGCAGTTAGCAACCACATGTCCCGGCCCCTGACACTGCCAGCACCTAATGGTGGGGGTACTCTTAGTTCTTATGACCGTTTGGGAGGGAACCAGTCTCCTGCTACTCTCACTCCGGGGTACCCCTTCAGCACAGGTACGGTGCTGACTGTCCTTAGCAGAGGGACGTGACCCCCTTCCCGGTTCCTGGGTTGGCAGGGATCGGCGTGACAGCAGCGAGGGGGCAGAGTCCCGGATAAAGACCTGAATGGCCGAGTAGCTCTTGATCAGGCTGACCAGCTGGTTGAGGGTGCCAGGGTCCCTTTGCCCCACCCAACGTTGGATAGCGGCCGGCAGAGTCCTCACCAGCCGGTCGACCACCACCCTCTCCATCGTCTGGGCTGGAGTCAAAGACTCAGGCTGGAGCCACCTCTTTACCAGCTGCAAAAGGTCATAAGCCTGAGACCGGGCGGGTCGGGTCTCCAAAACAGCCTATGAAAACAAGCACTGAGCCTTCATGTACGTATTTACCCCCAGCCGGGCAAGGATCTCACCTTTGAGCCTCTGGTAGTCCTAGGCGTCCTCCTGACTGAGGTTGAAGTAGGCCTTCTGGGCATCGCCGACCAAAAACAGAGTCACCACTTCTGCCCACTGGCCGGCTGCTCTGCTGTGCGTTCGTAGACAGTCAGGAAGGCTTCCACGTCGTCCTCCGGTCCCATCTTCCTCAATGCTGAGCAAACCTTGTCCCAGGCCTCTCGACGTTCCGGAATTGGTGTTGTGGCCATTTCCCGCAGGGCAGCAATCTGTTGCAGCAACAGTTCATTTGGTTTTTGCTGCTGCTGGTACAGTAGCTGCTGCTGATTGTGCTGCTGCTCCTGCTCCTGCTGTTGCCGTTGGAGACTCTGGTGCTGCTCCTGCTGTTGCTGCTGAGACTGCAGCTGCTGCTACTGGGTGAGTACCAGCAGCTTTAACAGCTCCTCCATTTTGTCCACGGGGTGGGGCTGAAAGGTGGCAGGCCAGATTGTGGTCACACAGCGGCCGGTGGGGTATGCCTCAGTCACAATGCCTGCATTCTCCACCAAGCTGTAAGGCGGCGGTGTTCCCACCATGCAGTAACTGAGGCAGTGGCCCAAGCAAGTCTAACATAAACAGCTTTTATTCAGCAACTTACAGGTAAACAGAAAGTCCTCCGGTTCGCAGCCGGGTGAACATAAGTCCATAAATAACGGTTGCATGGGCAATGGCCGCGCCGGGCCGCTTAGAGCCTGACGGGTGCAGAGCCTTCCCAGGCGTGGGTTCAGCTGCTCAAAGGCCCGCCAAGCTTTCCTGCTATACTCCAAGCAGGTCCCAACACTGAACAACACTAATCCTTAATGCAGGGTTTTTAAATGACCTGTGGCAAGAACCACTGGAAAACCTGGGTTGGAGGGAGGAGGCCGCCCCACTGCCTTCCTGTAGCCTCCTCCAAGAAAGGAAGGCCCTGCCGGGTTTAACTAATCTGCCTTAGCCAGATAGCCTGACCAGGTCAATGCTCACCTTCATTCCTGCATTGCAGCCGCAGGTGTGTCTGTGACTGCAATGCACTTAAAGGGGTTTATTAGGTCTATGAACACATTCTGGGGGATATATACCGTCCCTCGTATACGATCCCCGTCACCGCCTCACAACATACAACAGCGGAAGAGGCACTGATGTCACCCACAGACACTGTTTCTGGACCCTGGCGTTCGACCCAACTAGTCGGGTGCTTTGCTGTCATGTGCCTGAGCATGCTGGCGGTGGTCAGGCTGGTATGTTTGCTGCCCCTGCTGATGCAGATGTTGCAAATGGCCTTTTTTTAGGTTAAGTGGACAGTCTTTAACCCCTTAAGCCCCGGAGCATTTTTCGTTTTTGCATTTTCGTTTTTGCTCCCCTTGTTCCCAGAGCTATAGCGTTTTTATTTTTTGGTCAATATGGCCATGTGAGGGCTTATTTTTTGCGGGACGAGTTGTACTTTTCAACGCCATTACTAGTTTTACCATATCCTGTACAGGAAAACAGGAAAAAAATTCCAAGTGCGGTAAAATTGCAAAAAAAGTGCAATACCACAGTTGTTTTTTATTTATTTTTTTACCACGCTCACTGAATGCTAAAACTGACCTGCCCTTCTTATTCTACAGGTCATTACGAGTTCATAGACACCAAACATGTATAGGTTCTTTTATATTTAAGTGGTGAAAAAAAATTCCAAAATTTGGTAAAAAAAAAAATAAAAAAATAGCGCCATTTTCTAAGACCCGTAGCGTCTCCATTTTTCGTGATCTGGGGCTGGTTGATGGCTTATTTTTTGTGCGCCGGGCTGACGTTTTTATTGATAACATTTGGGGTAGATCTGATGTTTTGATCGCCCGTTATTGCATTTTATTGCGGCGACCAAAAAACGTAATTCTGGCGTTTAGAATTTTTTTCTCGTTACGCCGTTTACCGATCGGATTAATTCTTTTTTTATATTGATAGATCGGGCGATTCTGAACGCGGCGATACCAAATATGTGTATGTGGGTTTTTTTTTTATAGATTTTATTTTGAATGGGGCGAAAGGGGGGTGATTTAAACTTTTATATTTTTTTATTTTTTTTTATATTTTTAAAAACTCTTTTTTTTTACTTTTTGCATGCTTCTATAGTCTCCATAGGAGACTAGAAGCAGCAACTATCCGATCGCCTCTGCTACATACAGGGGACGAGCAGGTCCCCTGCATGCAGCAGAAATGGTCCTGTGCTATGAGCGCCGACCACTAGGTGGCGCTCATAGCGACAAGATCATGACAACCACAGGCGTCTGCTGCAGACCCACGGGGTTGCCGGTGGGCGGGGCTTATGCCGCGCTACCCGGAAGCGCGTGTTAAATGCTGCTGTCGGAGATTGACAGCAGCATTTAACATGTTAACAGCCGCGGGTGGATCGCGATTCCACCCGTGGCTGTTGCGGGCACATGTCAGCTGTAAGAATCAGCTGACATGTGCTCCGTTTAGTGAGGGCTCAGCGCAGCAGCCCTCACTGAACGGGCAGTACGCAAATATGCGTACTAATACGTCCCCGGTAAGTAAGGGGTTAAAAAAGTGCCAGACTCGGGAAGACCTAACAGTTGTAATGGCAACTTCCCTCGTGTTGGTGTTCTGGGGAACAGTTTCCCGCCTTGCGTCTGAGGCCAACCCACTGCCTTTTTCCTGCTTGTTGTTGTGCTACCCCCTGTGTGTTGCTGTCCTCGCTCTGCTTGTCACCTGACGCACCCCCTGGGTCATGGGGTACTCGGTAGCCGAGCCGGTCATTGCTAAGGGAGATGTCACAGTGGCGGTGACCCGGTCCATGACCCAGGGCGATCAATAAAAGGGGTTTTAAAGAAAAGGATTATAGTTTTTATGTTTAATGTTCATGACGCCACCTGTGATATGCAGTTATATGGAGCCGCCGCTGCGGAGCAGGTCCTCTGGAGCTGTTGGTAATGCAGCAGAGTTGGTTCACCTCTCCACAGGTAGAGCTAAGCTCCAGGGCATTGCTGTGGTGATTATAGATGAGGTAGATGTTGTTGTGCAGTGTGGTGCAGGGGATGATGGCGCAGCAATAATTCACAGAGACAGTGGGGTGCAGTCTTCAGGGTTTACTCATGATTATCACGTTGCTCCTGGTTATAACTGCAGTTTATAACCACCCACGTCGTCCGATGTTTACTCAGGGAGGGGTTCAGCAAACCCTCAGGTAATTCAGGACCCCTTTCCATGTGCCCCACCTGGTTGTCTTCTTGCGCTTGCTCTCACCCTCCTGCCCAGCGCCTCGCAAACAGCATCCCAAGCCGGTAACCTCAGATCTTGGCAGGCAACCTGGAGTTCCCTGGATCCTGTGTGGCTATCTTTTTGGCGAGTAATTGCGGCTGTGGCAACTACACCCTGGAAATGTAGAAGCCTCCGGTTTCCAGCTGAATATTGCAATTCTCACTAGTTAGGGGCCGGTCCTCTCTGCGGCCTAATCCTTCCACACCTGGTAGATTCGGGCGTACGGGTGGCCTCCAGAACTTCCCGTACCCCTAGGATCGACTCTTCCTTTCTAGGAGCCTTCCTCCCTGCTCTTCTCCTCTCTTCAGTCTCTCTTCCTCCTGAGCAGAGCTCCTGCAAAGCTCCTGCTTCCACTACTTCTCCTCTCAGACTGATCTGCACTGAACTCCCAAGATGGCTTCCCCTTTTTATATCCTCCTTCTCAAGTGCTCCCCTGAGCTTCTTCCTCCACCCACAACTACTACATGGTTCCCCCTCTCTTGGTTCCCCCCACTCCAGCCAGGGACAGGGCTCAGCAGCGCATCTCGCCCCTTCTGCTGGTCTGGAGTAGTGTAGTGTTGGATGCAGGTGTTTGGGTCCCGGGCAGTACTCCATCCTTACCTGAGAGTGAGATACCACACCTCTGGGTGAGATGCAGTACCTCTGTGGCGACTGAACCCTCAGGGGCACCACATCACCTTCCCAGATTGGATCAGTGACTTCATCGCTCGCACCATGGTCTTCGTCCTGACTTTTAGGCTATTGTGTCTCATCATCATCCACCTCTTGCAACAGTAATTAAACCTTCCCACCGTAGAGTTCTTGTGACCATGTTTGATCAAATATTTGGACATCGCTACATGCGATCTCCTCATGTCCCACTTGAAGTGGGCAGGGCGAGAGGCCATAATCTATAAATGGAAATGTGAACAGCTCTTCTGAGTGTCCAAGTGTGGGATCACTTGTCTCTGGGCACTCGGCATGATGGGAGGAAGGATTATTGCATTATGAAGCAATATTTGACCACCTCAGATGGACAAGTTTCTCTGCAATAGCAGTATAGCGATGCTATTGGTTAGCGGCCAAGTCTGGATGGATGTTTTGAACGCACAACTGGCGCAATTTAAATGGAGTATAATATTTTGCAGCTTCAACAAAATTTCAAGATTATTACTGCAGTAATATTTAACCACCTCAGATGTACAGGTTTCTCTGCAATAGCAGTATAGCGATGCTGTTGGTTAGCAGCCAACTCTGGATTTATGTTTTGAATGCACATCTGGCGGACTTTAAATGAAGCATAATATTTCACAGCTTCCAAAACATTTTAGGAATATTACCACAGTAATATTTGACCATCTCAGATGGACAGGTTTCACTGCTTGCACTATATAGCAATTCTATTCAAATCAACCAAGTCTGGCTGTATGCTGTTAACAAACAAATGTACAAATATAAATGGTGTATTATATTGCTTTCCACAAAAAATAGCAGGATTAAGAGCAAAAAGAATATTATTATCCCTGATATCTAGGGCTATTGATCTGAGTTCCAGCAGCAGAAAGAACGTGCAATGAACACTATCCTGTACTACACTATCTCTCCACAAACTCTACCTAACCACTGCTAACAGCAGTATTAATATTCATCAGAATGAACCCTTACAAGGGATGTTGGCGCATAAGAAATAAATGGGGTTGGAATCCCTGCCTAAAATAAGCACAAATTCTCTCCCTAGCTCAGCCCCAGCTCTCCCTACTCTGCCTATTTCCTGGGTAGACTTTGACGAATAGGGTCCCGGGTCATATATATACCTGATGACGCTATGTGGCCAGCCAATCACTGTAATGCCACTACCAATATGGCTGCCGCATTACAGTGACTGTCAGGCAATCCCTGCATGTTAATTGGCTGCCTAAAAAGTGCCAAACATGCGGGGCATGGACTCGAGCTCCTGCCCGAACATGAAAAAAATACTCACCGAGTACCGAGCATCTTGATCACTGTGATGCTTGTGTGAGTAACGAGTAGTGACGAGCATGCTCGCTCATCACTAATGGTAACACAATACACATGAGAGCAGAGAGAGCCAGCCACGAGAGAAAGAAGAGCGCTGCAGCCAGGATAGGTAACAATAATTAACTGAATCCCCTTTGTAGTCTTTTTTTTCGGCAATACAATAAGTATACCTTGACCAATAAATAACTAGTAATGTTTGTAGATCCCAAATGTTCACCTGCAAAAAACCTGGTGGAAAGGTGTCTTGTAAATGGAGCCAGTGTTTGTCAGATTAATATTAAAGGGAACCTGTCAGCTGATTCATTCTGGCCACACCACAGGCAGCATGAAACAGGTCCTGGCTGTGTTTCAGAGAAAACTTAGTTTGAATATTAGAATGAGGACCATAGGCAAGGCAAGACTATTCCAGGTGGCTTCTTTTGGCACTGCTTCGGGCGATTGACAGATCCGTCCCGATGTACACACGAGAGGGGAGGGCAGGGAGGTCGGATCTTCAAACAATAGTTTCTCTGAAATGCCAGCTGCAATCCTTTAGCCAGACTCTCATTCATAATGCACGTGGTTTGGGAAGAATGAATCAGCTGACAAGTTCCCTTTAAGTTTAAAGATAGAAATAAGGAAGTTTGATGTTTACATAAAAAATGTTTTTCCTTAAAAATATGGTACATAAAACTAGAGTTGATAAAAAAAACTTGAGTTGAGCAAGACTTAGGCCCCAATTTATCAAAGCAATTATGCCAGAAAACTAGCAACATTTTTGCAACTTTCAACGTTTTTGCCAGTTTTAGCCTTCTCCTCCAAAATGAGCGGAGCTGGATCTGCATTGGGGCGGGATGGGTGTGGTGATGCTCACTCATGTAATTCATGACAAGCTGTTGCATACCTTATGCTAAAAATCTAAAGGTCCATCCGGCACGATAGTGGTCATTTAACTGCCTGTTTAGATAGGCAGGCCAAAGCAAACAATGTGAACGGATAGATCTATTCTAGATCGCTCATTGCGCATAGGCTGCCGTGGTTTTTGGAAGGGCAAGTCCTGTTTAGGCCTCATACAAACATCAGAGTTTTTCACTTACGCAAAAAATGGTACCGGTGTCATCATTGGTTTTTTGGGTCCATATATCATCAGTGTTTGTTCAGTGTGTCCTCAGTGTGTCATCAATGTTTTTCATGTATGAATAAATACATAAATAAATTACAAAACTTCTCCTATACTTTGAAATGTTAAATACGGACAGTACCTGGATGGTATACGATGGCATACGACTTATATTGACTCTTTTTAACTGTGATGCTGGAAAAAAACATGTGAATAGCAGTATAGATTAGAATGGGTACATGTTTTATCCTTGAAAAATACAGCTAGAATACATATGTGAAACATGGACGCCTAAATCGGGCCTTACACAGGATAATGCACCACGAAGAACAAAGATATTTTAAGCTGCGCAAATTACAGTTTCAAATGATGACTGATTGTTTTGCTTGTTCGTCAAGTTATTGGCAGTCTGTTTATATGGCAAGATTGTTGTTAATTGTTATTGCTAGATGTTATTGTTTATTATTGTTAATTTTCATTGTTTCTAAGTATATGGTTTACAAGTTTTTTGTATGTCTGTAGGTTTTCTTCTACTTTGGTTTAGGGGATGGAGTTGAGTTAATGTCAAAAGACAATACATGTTTGACTGAACTTGTAATTGTATACTGCTAAGATAATCATTAAACTAATCATTATTTGCACCACTGATAAACACTGTCATGATATAAATCAAGCCGGTAGTAAGTAATTGGATCTTGACCTTTTTCTTTCCCTCATTGAGTGACCAATTTTCTTAAAATATAAAACGTAAGAACTTCTATGTTTTCTGAAATCATTTATTACTAGTCAGTCAGAGACATGTTAGTTAATAGCTGCACTAACTTTTTGAAAATCTCTGGTGGTCACCTTCAGATATGGATTGTAACTTGTCAAATCTAAGCTGCTTGGTAGAAAATAAAACTTTCCTATGAGTACTGCAGAGAAAATTTCTTCCAGTAAATGCTTCATAGTATCTAATTAGCTGGGGACTCCTTAACTCAGTGACAAAGCTCATTATTGTAATAGCAAAGTTAATTTTATCATAATTCGTATACTTAGATTTTATTAAGAGGTAAACAGCATATAATAATAATGAATAATGTCACTAATTAAGGCCTAAGTTTAAAAACTTAACTTTAGTTAAGAATTAATGCATTAATTACTAGTGATGAGCAAGCACTAAAATGCTCGGGTGCTCGATGCTCGGGTCTAGCACATTGGAATACTCGGGTGCTTGACCTGAGCAACGAGCCCAATGTAAGTCTATGGCATTTTTCAGGTGGCTCTACCCCCTGGCGGTCTGCAGAGGGCCTAAAAATTGCCCAAATCGATGGGAACAGTGCTCAAATGACATGAGGACAGCATGGGGAAGCATTTCTGACTCCCAGGTCCCTTTTGTCCACAACGTTGTCAGAGGTATTACGCCACTTTTACGGACTCACAATAAAACATACCAAAACGAAACCAAAATAGATTTTCCTGGGAAATATGTTAAGAAACATCCTTTCCAGGATAATGACTTGTATATAAGGCAAAATAAATAACGAAAAATAAAAATGCTCCTCCACACCTTGGGCTATGTTCACACGTAGCGTTTTTGATGAGTTTTTTTTACTTTTGCATTGCTTTCAACCGTGACAAATGCATTCATCAGGAAATGTCATTTTAACATTTTACAACCTTATCTGGCCATGTGGTGTGTGAGATATCATTAGACACATCGTGTTTCATTTATGAAGGAGGTACTCTGAAAGTCACAAAGCCTAATTTTATAGGGCCATCAGGCGGCCTTTACTATTCTTAAAGGGCCAGCAGTCGGCCCTCACTATTCTTAGAGAGCCATCAGCCGGCTATATTTTATTATTCCCATTACTAAAGAGTGGGTCTCCTATACTGTTATTGCGTAAGCAGTGAGTGGCAGGGGTGCCCAAAATTTGGGCGCACCCCAATACTACTTTGAAAATTTGGATGCACCCCAATACCCCTTTGAAGAGACTTAGAGGAGGGTCTCCTGAATACAATGTTCCCATTATTAGGAAGTGGGTCTCCCATAGTGCTGGCCTATGCAGTGTATGCAAGGGTTGCCAAAAATTTGGAGGCACTCCAATGCCCCTTGGAAGAGACGTGGAGGAGGGCCTCATAAAAAAATGTTCCCATTATTAGGCGGTGGGTCTCCCATTGTGTTTGCCTATGCAGTGAATGCAAGCGTTGCCAAAAATTTGGAGGCACTCCAATGCCCCTTGGAAGAGACGTAGAGGGCCTGATGAAGAAATGTTCCCATTATTAGGAAGTGGGTCTCCCACAGAGTTGACCTATGCAGTGAATGCAAGGGTTGCCAAAAATTTGGAGGCACTTCAATGCCCCTTGGAAGAGACATGGAGGTCAGAGGGCCTCCTCAAAACATTGTTCCCATTATTAGGAAGTGGGTTTCCCATAGTGTTGGCCTATGCAGTGAATGCAAGGGTTGCCAAAAATTTGGAGGCACTTCAATGCCCCTTGGAAGAGACATGGAGGTCAGAGAGCCTCCTCAAAACCATATTCCCATTATTAGGAAGTGGGTCTCCTATAGTTCTGGCCTATGCAGTGAATGCAAGGGTTGCCAAAAATTTAGAGGCACTCCAATGCCCCTTGGAAGAGACGTAGAGGGCCTCATAAAAAAATGTTCCCATTATTAGGAAGTGGGTCTCCCATAGTGTTGACCTATGCAGTGAATGCAAGGGTTGCCAAAAATTTGGAGGCACTTCAATGCCCCTTGGAAGAGACATGGAGGTCAGAAGGCCTCCTCAAAACAATGTTCCCATTATTAGGAAGTGGGTCTCCCATAGTGCTGGCCTATGCAGTGAATGCAAGGGTTGCCAAAAATTTGAAGGCACTCCAATGCCCCTTGGAAGAGACGCGGAGGTAAGAGGGCCTCCTCAAAACAATGTTCCCATTATTAGGAAGTGGGTCTCCCATTGTGTTTGCCTATGCAGTGAATGCAAGGGCTGCCAAAAATTGGAATGCACCCAATGCCCCTTGGAAGAGACGTGGAGGAGGGCCTCATAAAAAAATGTTCCCATTAGAAAGGAGCGGGTCTTCTATACTTGTAATGCCCATGCACTAAGTGTATGGGCTGACAAACATTTACCCCTGGGGGGTATACATGAACATACTGTATAAAACAATTTTTTTACAGACATCATAAACACCCTTTAGAAAAATTATTTGGGTGTTGTATCACGGACCACGGTCACCCTGGTGATATGGTGGTGGAGGATGAGGAGAAGGAGGAAGACAAGAGCAAATAGCCAAAATCAGGAAGCATATACCCATGTATGGGTGTGAAAAGGTGCATGGGAATACACCTCCCAAAAAATGACACTGGATTTGAGTTTATGTTACGCTGCTATCATTTGGTGGTGTTGAGAAGTCAGGCCCAATCCAGCCCTTGTTCAATTTTATAAGAGTCAGCCTGTCAGCATTTTCAATTGACAGGCGGATGCGCTTATCAGTTATAATTCCACCAGCGGCACTAAAAACCCGCTCTGATAAAAAGCTAGCGGCAGGGCAGGCCAAGACCTCCAAGGCATAGAGAGCCAGTCCATTCCACATATCCAGCTTGGATACCCAATAATTATAAGGCACAGAGGATTCATGGACGACGTTGGTACGGTCGGCAAGGTACTCCCTCGGCATCTTCCCAAACTTTGCACTCCTTGTAAGAGTACCCTGAGCCTCAGGTCTTGTGCAATGGGAGGGGCTAAGAAAATTCTCCCAGAACTTTGACAGTGTTCCCCTGCCTCTGCTGGATTGAAGTTGTGTCTCTCTCGCCTGTACTCCTTGGTTGTCTAATGAAGTGTGCCCTCTGCCGCCAGCGTTTTCAGATAGGAATTTTTTTAATAGTTCTGCAACAAGGGCTTTCTGGCACAGCCCCATTTTTGTAGACCTGTCCGCCTCAGGAATAAGAGATATAAAGTTCTCCTTGTAGCGTAGGTCTAGAAGTGTCACCAACCAGTAATGACTGTTACCCAAAATTTTGAGAATGCGAGGGTCATGGGAAAGGCAGCGTAACATAAACTCAGTCATGCGTGCCAGACTACTAATAGGCAAGACTTCCGTGTCCCCACCAAGAGGATGACTGACCATTCTCTCCTCCCCCTCCTCCTCCTCCTCTCTGTCCTCTGGCCATCCATGCTAAACAGACAGTATGAGAGCTGTGCAGGTAGTACCGTCTATAGTGCATGCAACTAGCTCCTGTCCTTCCTCCTCCTCCTCCTCTTCCTCATTCTTACCCAATCCACGTTGGGATGAGATGAGGTTTGACTGTGTGTAATCACCCTGTATGGTTCTGACGCGCCCCCTGGGCCAGTGTTGTTTGGGGGATACCCGGAGCCGGATCAAATGGGGGTTGTAGTCTCCGAGTGGCGGTGACCCGGTCCATGCCCAGGGTGTCAAGCTCAGTGTGTGGCAGTCCTACAGATGTTACTGGATCTTCTTTAATGTCGACTACGCCACCCGTTGATTTGCGGTCACTACAGCCGCCGCTGCAGCAGGGTCCGCTGAGGCTGGTGGTGTGTGTGCAGCTTCGGGTAGTATAACCCCCAACGGGAGGGGTATAGCCTCAGGGGGTCAGTTGCAGAGGATGGTGGTTGTGGAGGTGCAGTGAGGATGGTAATGAAACTCAGAGTCGGGCTGTGCAGTTCAGGGTTTTTACTTACTGCTTTTGTGTTGGTCACTCCGGCCTTGAGTGACCGCCCGAGCCGCGCTGCGTCCACCAGGTCCTGGACTCGGCCAACCCCCAGGTGATTCTGGAGCGTGGTCCTGAGCTCCCTTTCTGACTTGTCCTTCTCTCTGGCCTTCCCCACCAGGGATCCACCTAAGTCCGGCTCCCTCGGGCCTCTTGTTGGTAAAACCCTTGTCTCTGGGTTCCCTGACCCTATGCACGGTTTGCCTTCCGGGTGGATTTAGTGGGTGGTCGTGGCAGATCCTGCCCACGACCTCCGGTCTCTGGCTAAGGATTAGTGCCCTCCACCAGCTTGGGATCCGGTACCCTTGTGCCAACTCTTCACCCTCTGGTCTAATTTTGGGTTCTTGGAGTTCCCTCTTCTCCCCCTCTGGGTCCTTCTTTTCTCCTCTCTCTCACTCTCTTGGCCTTGGAGCTGGCTGAGCTGCTCTGCTTGTCTGACCAAACCTCTACAAAAGACCCTGTTCTAAGATGGTTCCCACCTTATATACTCCCTCTATGTGTGAGCTCAGGTGACCAGCACCCAATGAGCTCCTAGCATTACCCAGACTGCTCCCCCTATCTGCCCCTACACTACTGGGATGTTCCACCCCCCTCCCACTCCAGCCAGGGACAGACACTGTCGTACCTGCACATTTCTCTAGTGGGAGTACCATTGGTCTGTCCCCCGGAAATGGGATGTGTGTAGTGCATGCAGCCTACTGAGCTCAGTTCCACACTCCATCCTTACCCGGGAGTGGAATACCACACCTCTGGCTGAGGTGCAATACCCCTGTAGCAGCCGAATCCTCAGGGTGCTACATTTTCCCCTGGTAAATCACAGCACGCCCTCGGGCTGTAAGAGAATAAACATCCAAAACATACAATTTTTTTTTCATAAACATAAACATAGAAAACATCATATATATATCATCAGCAATAAACTTTTCATAAATAACATTCTTGTTCCTCCGGCCACGGTGCAACTTGTGACCGGGTAAAGTGCGACAGTCTCCTTTAGAAACACGGTTTTCCTATAAAACCAGTAGAGGGCGCCTTAGAAAGCGCAACTATATACAGGGGGAATATGGCCGCTCTCAGTCCTCGGCCAGGTAATGGGAATAGGGACACACGGGTTAACAGTTCACTCTTGTCCCAACGGGGACATATTTAAAGCAGCAACAGTTCACTGTACCCCGATGGGTAACTATTTACAGTCTCTTTACCGTACTTTAACGACGGCGTCCTCCTGCTCCTTCTTTGGATTCAGACCCGTCCGGGTCCTCCTGCTCCTCCTCACACCGCAGCTCCTCCTCCGTCAGGCGATGTACATGGAGGGCGTAGGGTCCTTTGGCACACTTGTGCCGGGTGAAGGTGACCTCGTCCCCTACATACAGGTCACGACCTCTGTGTCCCTCCGGCAGATGGCTTTCTACGTCTCTGCGGGTGACAAAGACGTCGCCGGGGGTATGATGGTCTCTTATGAAGCCCCACCCATGCTGCAGGTTGAATTTAATCACAGTCCCGGTGGTACGGGGACCATGAGCTGCACGGGGGTTCCTCCTGGTCCGGCTCTTCTGCCCTGCGCTCTGTTCTTGCAGCCGCTGCTCTCGGACCCGCCTCTCTCTCCGTTCTCGCTCGAAGTCTGCCAACTGCTGGCGGCAGCACTCCACTCGCTCTGCTGCGGCTGCCCGCGTTTCTTGAGTGAACCCCATGAGATCTCCTCCGGTGGGGTCCCACTCGAATTGTGCTTCTTCTAGCGGGAGCGGGGTTCTCCTGACGGGCTTCGGAACCGGAATCAGGGGCTCATCTAGGGGTCTTTCTTTCCGGAGTCGGGGATGGTGAAACTCCGGTGGCCACACAAAGGGCTGCCCATCCGGGCACGTATGCTGGGCGAACAGGTCCTCACCCAGGTGCGGTACTTTAGGTGTTATGGGCGCTGTGGTGGTAGCGGCGCCCGGGTTGACCAGGCCTTGCGACCAGGCTTGGGGCACGCTAAAGGAAAAGGGCACCGTAAGAACGGCGGCGCCCGTGGTTACTCGGCCCTGCGACCAGGCTGGTGGCTCCGCGGAGGTAGGGGGCGCTGTTGGAATGGCGGCGCCCGGGTGTACTAGGCCTTGCGACCAGGCCGATGGTATTTCCTGCTTTGCCGCGCTCAGGGTCGAAGCGCGTGACGTCACAGGGGTCGCGGCCGCGGTTTCCGGTTGAGGCCTAGTCTGCGGCGGTGACGATGCAGCGACGGGCACGGCAGGGGGAACTTCGGGCTCTGCGACGGGGAGCTGGGGCAGGCACGCGGTTTCCCGGCTCGGGGTAGAGACGTCCCCTTTACCTGCCTCCATTCGTTCAGCTCCCTTCTCGGCGCCGTCTCCGGCCTTGAGTCCTCCTGCACCATCCTCAGAGGCGGTCTGTCTCCTCGTCTCGGGTGGCGTGCTCCGCTGACGGGTTTCGGTCCGCTGGGCCATCTCTCGGCTCCACTCCGCCAACGTCTCTCGCTGCACCTGGGCCATCCTCCGTGCGAGGCCCTCCAGCGCAGTCTGTGCACACTCCCGGTCTCGGGGGAGCTGTGCCAGGACCTCCACTAGGCCTAGTGGGGTTGTGGCTTGTAGCAGGCTCCTGACCACTGGGTCGGTGCTGCCTGACTCTCCCTCCATCTCCGGGTAGGCTTTCTCTGGACTCCTCTCCAGACTTCTTGTCTCCGGGTGCGCTCTCTCCAGACTCCTCCAGGCGACACCCATCTTTGCTCTCTTGTTCTGTCTCCGCCCACATTGAAGGTGGACCCGGGACAACTTTGTGATTGTCAGTTCCAGGGGCAGTTCTCTCACGCTGATGGACACTTCCAGCATCACAGTCTCTGTTGGTGGGCGCGGTTTCCGCTTTTGGCGCCATTCTTCGACCTGGCCCACGATGGGAGGTGGCCTCTTGCCCCCCTCTGGCACGCCCATAATGGCGTCCGCTCTTCCAAGGCGGGAAATCTTTGGAAATGGCGGGAATCGTCTCCCAGTGGCGGGAAACTCCATGGATGGCGGGAAAAAGCTGCAAATGGCGGACAACCGGCGGGAAACGACCTGTGATGGGGTCCATTGGCGGGGACCCTCCGGAACCGGCGGGAGACTTCTTTTTAAGGTAATGGTGAACTTCTCTTCAGGCACGCAGTACCCGGTTGTTGCGGGCACGTTATCCTGCCGACTACGCCAAAGTTGACGCGCCCCCTGGGCCAGTGTTGTTTGGGGGATACCCGGAGCCGGATCAAATGGGGGTTGTAGTCTCCGAGTGGCGGTGACCCGGTCCGTGCCCAGGGTGTCAAGCTCAGTGTGTGGCAGTCCTACAGATGTTACTGGATGTTCTTTAGTGTCGACTACGCCACCCGTTGATTTGCGGTCACTACGGCCGCCGCTGCAGCAGGGTCCGCTGAGGCTGGTGGTGTGTGTGCAGCTTCGGGTAGTATAACCCCCAACAGGAGGGGTATAGCCTCAGGGGGTCAGTTGCAGAGGATGGTGGTTGTGGAGGTGCAGTGAGGATGGTAATGAAACTCAGAGTCGGGCTGTGCAGTTCAGGGTTTTTACTTACTGCTTTTGTGTTGGTCACTCCGGCCTTGAGTGACCGCCCGAGCCGCGCTGCGTCCACCAGGTCCTGGACTCGGCCAACCCCCAGGTGATTCTGGAGCGTGGTCCTGAGCTCCCTTTCTGACTTGTCCTTCTCTCTGGCCTTCCCCACCAGGGATCCACCTAAGTCCGGCTCCCTCGGGCCTCTTGTTGGTAAAACCCTTGTCTCTGGGTTCCCTGACCCTATGCACGGTTTGCCTTCCGGGTGGATTTAGTGGGTGGTCGTGGCAGATCCTGCCCACGACCTCCGGTCTCTGGCTAAGGATTAGTGCCCTCCACCAGCTTGGGATCCGGTACCCTTGTGCCAACTCTTCACCCTCTGGTCTAATTTTGGGTTCTTGGAGTTCCCTCTTCTCCCCCTCTGGGTCCTTCTTTTCTCCTCTCTCTCACTCTCTTGGACTTGGAGCTGGCTGAGCTGCTCTGCTTGTCTGACCAAACCTCTACAAAAGACCCTGTTCTAAGATGGTTCCCACCTTATATACTCCCTCTATGTGTGAGCTCAGGTGACCAGCACCCAATGAGCTCCTAGCATTACCCAGACTGCTCCCCCTATCTGCCCCTACACTACTGGGATGTTCCACCCCCCTCCCACTCCAGCCAGGGACAGACACTGTCGTACCTGCACATTTCTCTAGTGGGAGTACCATTGGTCTGTCCCCCGGAAATGGGATGTGTGTAGTGCATGCAGCCTACTGAGCTCAGTTCCACACTCCATCCTTACCCGGGAGTGGAATACCACACCTCTGGCTGAGGTGCAATACCCCTGTAGCAGCCGAATCCTCAGGGTGCTACAGTTCCTTGCTCCATCTCATCGTGCTCCGCTTGCAATGCATCACTAAAAATGACTGAATTTGAAGCAAACTTATACTGTATGTGATCCGTGTGACGGAGAAACCACAGTTTTAAATACCTGGCCTGTAGGTAACTATTTTGAACAGCAAACTGATATCAATTGCTTCACTGACACACTGAAACAAATTTTTAATGGAGGCCAGAAATGCCAGTATTTTCTGAAAACGTATATGTGATCCGTTTGACGGAGAAAATACAGTTTTAAATACCTGGCCTGTAGGTAACTATTTTGAACAGCAATCTGGTGTCAATTGCTTCACTGACACACTAAAGGAAATTTTTAATGGAGGCCAGAAATGGCAGTATTTTCTGAAAACGTATATGTGATCTGTGTGATGGAGAAAACACAGTTTTAAATAGCTGGATTTTTAGCGCTGTAATATGAAAAGGACCTGGCTGTATTCTGCAGTGTTAACAAGCAAATGGCGCAGAAAAACGGTGTTCTCTGGACTGCTTTTTAAGCAAATAATGAGGATTAAGATCCAAAAAAAAGTATTCCTGGCCCCTAAGACCTGGGCCTTTGTCTAGAAATATCTAACAGCAGCAGAAGGCAGAATTGGAGTGGAGCCTCTTTTGCTATATGCACTGCAGTCTACTATATACACTGCCTGCCTATACACCCAGCCTGCCTGATATCTCTGCAGATGGATTAGTCCTTAGCAGGACTGTTTGTTGAGATGGATATGTGTAAGGTACGGTTTTTCTCCCTACACTACCTAATACACAAGCAAATCTCTCCCTAGCTCAGCAGCACCTCTCCCTACACTGTCTGATCCGGAGTGACTGTGATGGTGGTGCCAGGTCTGATATAGACCTGATGACGCTGTGCGGCCAGCCAATCACTGTAATGCCACAACCACCATGGCTGCTGCATTACAATGAGTGGCAGGCAACCCCTGCATGTTGATTGGCACTCTAAAGAGCGCCAAACATGCAGGGAGGGGACCCGAGCATCTCGCAAGTACTCGGCGAGCTCCGAGCATCTCTAGTACTGAGATGCTCGGGCGAGTACCGAGTACTTGTGAGTATGCTAGCTCATCACTATTGATTACTGAGTATCTTTGTAACAGGGTGATATGTTTTCAGACATTTGTTTTGTGTAGAGAGTTGAGCTACTAAATATAGTCTCTCTGGATTCAGAATGGGACTCTCAAGTAAAGTAAATTTTTTCAAGTCAGTGGACATTTAATTGTGAAAATTAAAATGGGTATGTTATAAAATTATTGTGTGTAAAGGGGTGACATGGGTTAGGGGTTCTAAACATTGGTTGCAATATATAAATACCAAAGTGGTTGTCTAAGGATGATCTGAAATGTCTTTCTAGAAAGAAATTGTATCATGAGAACCTCACATTCATGTAGCTTTTAGGATCTGTTCACATGTATGCTTTGGCTTTCAAGTATAATGAAAGCCAAAGCATCCAACAGAACCCACTGACTTACTGTATATGAAGTAGTCTCTGTTTCCTGAAACATCCCAATAAATTCAGTAAATTCATTCCAGTATCTACAACACATGAGCTTTTATATAACTCCATATGTTAAACTATAATTGGCCCTCTACAAAATAAATTCAGTTTCACACATCCATATTTCGTGGTCTTACTAAGGACTGCAATGTATAGATTGGCCAATGGTCTGTTGACCCAAACTCAACAGTCTCAGATATGCTTATGATGATGTCGAGATTGAGTCAGGAGACCCATGGCCAATATATTTATTGTGGTATGTAGTCAGACCATGAAACACAGATGTGTAAAACCAAACTAAAATGGCTGGATTTTAATTCAAGCAGCAATATGTTTATTACCTTAAAGAGTAACTATAGTGTTTTTAGCTAGTTTTTTTTCATTTTCAATAAAAATAATTGTAGCTACTCTTTAATAGGAAATGTACAGTACAGACCAAAAGTTTGGACACACCTTCTCATTTAAAGATTTTTCTGTATTTTCATGACTATGAAAATTGTACATTCACTCTGAAGGCATGAAAACTATGAATTAACACATGTGGAATTATATACTTAACAAAAAAGTGTGAAACAACTGAAAATATGTCTTGTATTCTAGGTTCTTCAAAGTAGCCACCTTTTGCTTTGATGACTGCTTTGCACACTTTTGGCATTCTCTTGATGAGCTTCAAGTGGTAGTCACCGGAAATGGTCTTCCAACAATCTTGAAGGAGTTCCCAGAGATGCTTAGCACTTGTTGGCCCTTTTGCCTTCACTCTGCGGTCCAGCTCACCCCAAACCATCTCGATTGGGTTCAGGTCTGGTGACTGTGGAGGCCAGGTCATCTGGTGTAGCACCCCATCACTCTCCTGCTTGGTCAAATAGCCCTTACACAGCCTGGAGGTGTGTTTGGAGTCATTGTCCTGTTGAAAAATAAATGATGGTCCAACTAAACGCAAACCGGATGAAATAGCATGCCGCTGCAAGATGCTGTGGTAGCCATGCTGGTTCAGTATGCCTTCAATTTTGAATAAATCCCCAACAGTGTCACCAGCAAAGCACCTCCACACCATCACACCTCCTCCTCCAAGCTTCACGGTGGGAACCAGGCATGTAGAGTCCATCCGTTCACCTTTTCTGCGTCGCACAAAGACACGGTGGTTGGAACCAAAGATCTCAAATTTGGACTCATCAGACCAAAGCACAGACTTCCACTGGTCTAATGTCCATTCCTTGTGTTCTTTAGCCCAAAAAAGTCTCTTCTGCTTGTTGCCTGTCCTTAGCAGCTATTTTACCGTGAAAGCCTGCTGCACAAAGTCTCCTCTTAACAGTTGTTGAAGAGATGTGTCTGCTACTTGAACTCTGTGTGGCATTGACCTGGTCTCTAATCTGATCTGCTGTAAACCTGCGATTTCTGAGGCTGGTGACTCGGATAAACTTATCCTCAGAAGTAGAGGTGACTCTTGGTCTTACTTTCCTGGGGCGGTCCTCATGTGAGACAGTTTCTTTGTAGCGCTTGATGGTTTTTGCAACTGCACTTGGGGACACTTTCAAAGTTTGCCCACTTTTTTGCACTGACTGACCTTAATTTCTTAAAGTAATGATGGCCACTCCTTTTTCTTTACTTAGCTGCTTTTTTCTTGCCATAATACGAATTCTAACAGTCTATTCAGTAGGACTATCAGCAGTGTATCCATCAGACTTCTGCACAACACAACTGATGGTCCCAACCCCAGTTATAAGGCAAGAAATCCCACTTGTTAAACCTGACAAGGCACACCTGTGAAGTGAAAACCATTTCCAGTGACTACCTCTTGAAGCTCATCAAGAGAATGCCAAGAGTGTGCAAAGCAGTCATCAAAGCAAAAGGTGAAGAACCTAGAATATAAGACATATTTTCAGTTGTTTCACACTTTTTTGTTAAGTATATAATTCCACATGTGTTAATTCATAGTTTTGATGCCTTCAGTGTGTACAATTTTCATAGTCATGAAAATACAGAAAAATCTTTAATTGAGAAGGTGTGTCCAAACTTTTGGTCTGTACTGTATGTGAAATAATCCAGAGAAGATAATCAAGTTTCCCACTTCACTTGAAAAATAAATAATGTAATGTACTTCAGTAGAGCACTGACTTTTCGAAGCACCACTATTTGTCAAACTGTCAATGTGTTTATGTGTCAAGTACTTTTTCATCAATAGATCATTTTGGATGGTGAAATCTATTAAATACTGGAAAACTAATGTAAAGAAAAGCATGCTCAATTCTGGAACATGGGAATGTCCCATTTTAAATAAATATTTTAAGAAGCATACTGGCATCATTTCAATTCTCCTATGGAAGATGAAGGTGATGGACTAAATCATGAATTGAGCCTGTATTAAAGGCAATGCATTTTGTAGTCTTATCTTCCCAAGAGTCCATGTACAGAAAGCAACTATAGTTTTATACACCTTTTTTCCAAGTGTATGGGATATAATCAGTCCAGGGTAACAGTATCTAGTACTTTATTTTAGCAATATTTACTATTTGCTTCTCTTATATAATAGAAATCGTGAACCAATAACAATCAAAATTATAGCAACCCATTTTCACTCGTATTCCATCTTGACATTGTAGATAACCAAGTGTGCCATATAGACACTGTTTTCAGCTATTGATGCACTTCATGAAGAAGGTAATGAAGCCTGTAGAGAAGGGGACATGAATGCAAACTTCAGCATTTACCACAATCAGCACAGTCACCAAACTAGTGCATTACTGATTCACTTTAGTATTTTGAACTAAAGGACGAATCCCTCTGCTTCATGAATAAGGCAATTGGAAGGTGAACTGATTGTAATCTTCTTTTTAGCATAGCACATGAGGATAAAGATCTAATATAATATTAATATAACTAATAATTAGTGTTGAGCGAGCACTAAAATGCTCGGGTGCTCGAAGCTTGGGCCGAGCTCGCCGTGATACTTGGGTGCTCGACCCGAGCAACGAGCCCAATGTTAGACTATGGGAGACCCGAGCATTTTTGCGGTGGCACCCCCGGCAGTCTTTTAGAAGCCTAACAAGTGCTCAAAACGATAGTGACAGTGCTCAAATGACAGGGGGACAGCATGGGGATCGCCCCAGGAAGCATTTCTGACCCCCAGGTCACTGCTGTCAACAACGTGGTCAGAGGTATTAAGCCACTTTTACAGGCTCACAATAAAACATTCAAAAACGAAACTGAAACTGCTTTCCTGTGAAATATGTTAAGGAAGTTCTTTTCCAGGGTAAAGACTTGTGTATAAGGTAAAATAAATAACCCCAAAAAAAATACTCCTCCACACCTTGGGCTATGTTCACAAGTAGCATTTTTTATGCGTTTTTGCACTTTTGCATTGCTTTCAACCATGACAAATGTATTCACCGGGAAATGTCATTTTAACATTTTACAACCTTATCTGGCCATGTGCTGTGTGACACATGCATACAGTGATGAAAAGACATGGGAACAGCATGGGGAAGACCCCTGGAAGCATCTCTGACATCCAGGTCACAGCCTAAAAGTGTGCCCATCAGAAGTGATCCTTGCCGCATCAGAAGATGCAGACTTGCAACTATCCCCGTGCAAGTCCTTGTCCCAGGGCAGTGTCCAATTGTACCTCCCCATTCCTTGCAATGCAAGCGCAAATATGCAGCCAACCACCCAGCCACTCACCCGCAGGCTGCAATACTATACTGCTAGCTTGCAATTGAAATGGGGCCTTTTCGTTTGGAGGAGGCCGAAGCTGGCCACTACCTCATGGCTGCGTCGGCGGCGAGGTCTCCATAGTCAGTCCTCAGCCACCACTATTTGTCCTGGGAACCTTCCCCACACTTTTCTTAGCCTGGCCTGCTTTAGGGCAGCATTGGATGAGCCCACCAGACAAACAGAGACTCCTCTGGTGGGCCCTGGCTTCTCCATCAGAGGAGTTGAGAGTGCCAAGGTGAGGAGCATGATGATGATGATAGAAGTTAGCATCTGCTTTGTTTTGTTGGAATGCAAGCGTAAGTGTGCAGCCTGCCACCCACTCACGCCCAGGCTGCAATGCCATACTGCTAGCTTGCACTTGAAATGGGGCCTTTTAGTTTGGAGGAGGTCAAAGCTGGCCACTACCTCATGGCTGCTTCGGCAGCGAGGTATCCATACTCAGTCCCCAGCCGCCCGGCAGCCGGGTGTCCACGCTCGGTCCCCAGCTGTCAGGGGGCGGCCGGGTGTCCACACACGGTCCCCAGCCACCTGGGGGCGGCCGGGTGTCCATAAAAGGTCCCCAGCCGCCCCTATTTCTCCTGTCACCTTCCCACAAACTTTTCTTAGCCTGGCCTGCTTTAGGGCAGCATAGGACGAGCCCACCAGAGAAACAGATTCCTCCGGTGGGCCCTGGATTCTCCATCAGGGGAGTTGAGAGTGCCAAGGTGAGGAGCATGATGATGATGATAGAAGTTAGCATCTGCTTTGTTTTCTTGGAATGCAAGCGCATGTATGTAGTAGCGGCTAGGCCTGAGGTGGTCAGCGTTTTGGCGCATAACCTACCTCCTCCTCCTACTATCCCAGTTCTATGACTCCCATTAAAACAAAGCTTCAGGTGATAAATGATGGATGAGGTGGTGGCAAAGGAGAAAGAGCAGGAGGAACAGGGACCATTCACATCAATATCAAGCCAGTCAACCACATATGTCTTGTAGGATATGTTTCTGTAACAAAAGGAGCGGTTCGGCTACACAGTTATAGGGCATACAGTGAGTGCAATGGCTACCAAAAATTTCGAGGCACTCCAATACCCCTTGGAAATGACATGGAGGTCAGAGGGCCTTAACTAAACCATTTTTTCCATTTATAGCAACTGGGTCTCCTGTACACTATTGGCCTAAGCAGTGAATGGAAGGCTTTCCTAAAATTATGAGGAACTGCAATGCCCCTTGAAACAGATGTGGATTACAGCGTACTAAAAACCTTCTACCCATTATTGGGGAGTGGGTCTCCCTTGGTTTTCACCTTTGCATTGAAAAGCAAAAGCTGATTAAAATTAGGATGAAATGCAATGCCCGTTGGAAGAGTCGTGGAGGTTAGAGGTAATTAAAAACAACATTTCAATGCCCCTTGGAAGAGCTGTGGAGTTCAGAGTGGTTTAAGAAGACGCTTTTAATGCCCCTTTGAAGAGACGTGAAGGTCACAGTAGCTTAACAAGACAGTTTTAATGCGCCTTGGAAAAGTGGTGGAGGTCGCAGTAGCTTAACAAGATGGTTTTAATGCCCCTTGGAAAAGTGGTGGAGGTCACAGTAGCTTAACAAGAAGGTTTTAATGCCCCTTGGAAAAGTGATGAAGGTCACAGTAGCTTAACAAGACGGCTTTAAGGCCCCTTGGAAGAGTGGCGGAGGTCACAGTAGCTTAACAAGACGGTTTTAATGCCCCTCGAAAGAGACGTGGCGGTCACAGTAGCTTAACAAGATGGTTTTAATGCCCCTCAGAAGAGACGTGAAGGTCACAGTAGCTTAACAAGATGGTTTTAATGCCCCTCGTAAAAGACGTGGAGGTCACAGTAGCTTAACAAGACGGTTTTAATGCCCCTCGGAAGAGACGTGGAGGTCACAGTAGCTTAAGAAGAAGGTTTTAATGCCCCTTGGAAAAGTGGTGGAGGTCGCAGTAGCTTAACAAGACGGTTTTAATGCCCCTTGGAAAAGTGGTGGAGGTCACAGTAGCTTAACAAGACGGTTTTAATGCCACTCGGAAGAGACGTGGAGGTCCCAGTAGCTTAACAAGACAGTTTTAATGCCCCTCGGAAGAGACGTGGAGGTCACAGTAGTTTAACAAGACGGTTTTCATGCCCCTCGAAAGAGACGTGGAGGTCACAGTAGCTTAACAAGACTGTTTGAATGCCCCTCGGAAGAGACGTGGAGCTCACAGTAGCTTAACAAGACGGTTTTAATGCCCCTCAGAAGAGACGTGGAGGTCACAGTAGCTTAACAAGACGGTTTGAATGCCCCTTGGAAGAGACGTGGAGGTCCCAGTAGCTTAACAAGACGGTTTTAATGCCCCTCGGAAGAGACGTGGAGGTCCCAGTAGCTTAACAAGATGGTTTGAATGCCCCTTGGAAGAGACATGGAGGTCCCAGTAGCTTAGCAAGACGGTTTTAATGCCCCTTACAAGAACCATACAGTACAGCATCTTAAAAACATTTTTCCCATTATTGGGGAGTGGGTCTCCCATAGTCTTTGCTTATGCCTTCCAAGCAAAAGCTGCCAAAAATTAGGATGGAGGAACTTGCAATGCACTTTAGGGTATGTGCCCACGATGTGCAAATGAAGCAGAAATTTGCGCTTCATTTCCGCATGTCATTTTCCCGGAAAAACGCATGCAGTATTTGGCATGCGTTTTTTCACGCGTAATTCGCGCGTTTTGCAAATGCGGAATTGCCTTGCGTTTTCTACTGCATTGTAGATGGCAATTCCGCATGCGTAAACGCACAAAGAATTGACATGCTGTGGAATTTTCCACACATCAATAACGCTGCGGAAAATTCCGCAGCATGGGCATTACAATTGCGGAATTACATAGGGGACCATGGCAGAGGGCTTAACATGCGTATATCATGCGTTTACGCTGCGGAAATTTCCACACAAAATACGCATGAAATATGCATCGTGGGCACATACCCTTACAAGAGCCATGCAGTGCAGCATATTACAAACATTATTCCCATTATTGGGGAGTGGGTCTCCCATAGTCTTTGCTTATGCCTTCCAAGCAAAAGCTGCCAAAAATTAGGACGGAGGAACTTGCAATGCCCCTTACAAGAGCCATGCAGCACAGCATATTACAAACATTATTCGCATTATTGGGGAGTGGGTCTCCCACAGTCTTTGCTTATGCCTTCCAAGCAAAATCTGCCAAAAATTAGGACGGAGGAGCTTGCAATGCCCCTTACAAGAGCCATGCAGTACAGCATATTACAAACATTATTCCCATTATTGGGGAGTGGGTCTCCAATAGTCTTTGCTTATGCCTTCCAAGCAAAAGCTGCCAAAAATTAGGAGGAAATGCAATGCCCATTCAAAGAGTCGTGGAGGTTAGAGTTAATTAAAAACAACATTTCAATGCCCCTTGGAAAAGTGGTGGAGGTCACAGTAGCTTAACAAGACGGTTTTAATGCCACTCGGAAGAGACGTGGAGGTCCCAGTAGCTTAACAAGATGGTTTTTATGCCCCTCGGAAGAGACGTGGAGGTCACAGTAGTTTAACAAGATGGTTTTCATGCCCCTCGAAAGAGACGTGGAGGTCACAGTAGCTTAACAAGACGGTTTGAATGCCCCTTGGAAGAGACGTGGAGGTCACAGTAGTTTAACAAGACAGTTTTAATGCACCTCGGAAGAGACGTGGAGGTCACAGTAGCTTAACAAGACGGTTTTAATGCCCCTTGGAAAAGTGGTGGAGGTCGCAGTAGCTTAACAAGACAGTTTTAATGCCCCTTGGAAAAGTGGTGGAGGTCACAGTAGCTTAACAAGACGGTTTTAATGCCCCTCGAAAGAGACGTGGAGGTCACAGTAGCTTAACAAGACGGTTTTAATGCCCCTCAGAAGAGACGTGGAGGTCACAGTAGCTTAACAAGATGGTTTGAATGCCCCTTGGAAGAGACGTGGAGGTCCCAGTAGCTTAACAAGATGGTTTGAATGCCCCTTGGAAGAGACATGGAGGTTCCAGTAGCTTAGCAAGACTGTTTTAATGCCCCTTACAAGAACCATACAGTACAGCATCTTAAAAACATTATTCCCATTATTGGGGAGTGGGTCTCCCATAGTCTTTGCTTATGCCTTCCAAGCAAAAGCTGCCAAAAATTAGGATGGAGGAACTTGCAATGCCCTTAAGGGTATGTGCCCACGATGTGCAAATGAAGCAGAAATTTGCGCTTCATTTCCGCATGGCATTTTCCCGGAAAAACGCACGCAGAATTTGGCATGCGTTTTTTCACGCGTAATTCGCGCGTTTTGCAAATGCGGAATTGCCTTGCGTTTTCTACTGCATTGTAGATGGCAATTCCGCATGCGTAAACGCACAAAGAATTGACATGCTGTGGAATTTTCCGCACATCAATAACGCTGCGGAAAATTCGGCAGCATGGGCATTACAATTGCGGAATTACATAGGGGACCATGGCAGAGGGCTTAACATGCGTATATCATGCGTTTACGCTGCGGAAATTTCCACACAAAATACGCATGAAATATGCATCGTGGGCACATACCCTTACAAGAGCCATGCAGTACAGCATATTACAAACATTATTCCCATTATTGGGGAGTGGGTCTCCCATAGTCTTTGCTTATGCCTTCCAAGCAAAAGCTGCCAAAAATTAGGAGGAAATGCAATGCCCATTCAAAGAGTCGTGGAGGTTAGAGTTAATTAAAAACAACATTTCAATGCCCCTTGGAAGAGCTGTGGAGTTCAGAGTGGTTTAACAAGACGCTTTTAATGCCCCTCGGAAGAGACGTGGAGGTCCCAGTAGCTTAACAAGACGGTTTTAATGCCCCTTGGAAACGTGGTGGAGGTCGCAGTAGCTTAACAAGACGGTTTTAATGCCCCTTGGAAAAGGGGTGGAGGTCACAGTAGCTTAATAAGACGGTTTTAATGCCCCTTGGAAAAGTGGTGGAGGTCACAGTAGCTTAACAAGATGGTTTTAATGCCCCTCGAAAGAGACGTGGAGGTCACAGTAGCTTAACAAGACAGTTTTAATGCCCCTCGGAAGAGGCGTGGAGGTCACAGTAGCTTAACAAGAAGGTTTTAATGCCCCTCAGAAGAGACGTGGAGGTCCCAGTAGCTTAGCAAGACGGTTTTAATGCCCCTTGGATAAGTGGTGGAGGTCACAGTAGCTTAACAAGACGGTTTTAATGCCCCTCGGAAGAGACATGGAGGTCGCAGTAGCTTAACAAGATGGCATTAATGCCCCTTGGAATAGTGGTGGAGGTCACAGTAGATTAACAAGACGGTTTTAATGCCCCTTGGAAAAGTGGTGGAGGTCACAGTAGCTTAACAAGACGGTTTTAATGCCCCTCGAAAGAGACGTGGAGGTGCCAGTAGCTTAACAAGACGGTTTTAATGCCCCATGGAAAAGTGGTGGAGGTCGCAGTAGCTTAACAAGACGGTTTTAATGCCCCTTGGAAAAGTGGTGGAGGTCACAGTAGCTTAACAAGACGGTTTTAATGCCCCTCGAAAGAGACGTGGAGGTCACAGTAGACTAACAAGACGGTTTTAATGCCGCTCAGTAGAGACGTGGAGGTCACAGTAGCTTAACAAGACGGTTTTAATGCCCCTCGGAAGAGACGTGGAGGTCACAGTAGCTTAACAAGACGGTTTTAATGCCCCTTGGAAAAGTGGTGGAGGTCGCAGTAGCTTAACAAGACGGTTTTAATGCTCCTTGGAAAAGTGGTGGAGGTCACAGTAGCTTAACAAGACAGTTTTAATGCCTCTTTGAAAAGTGGTGGAGGTCACAGTAGCTTAACAAGACGGTTTTAATGCCCCTCGAAAGAGACGTGGAGGTCACAGTAGCTTAACAAGATGGTTTTAATGCCCCTCGGAAGAGACGTGGAGGTCGCAGTAGCTTAACAAGACGGTTTTAATGCCCCTTGGAAAAGGGGTGGAGGTCACAGTAGCTTAATAAGACGGTTTTAAAGCCCCTTGGAAAAGTGGTGGAGGTCAAAGTAGCTTAACAAGATGGTTTTAATGCCCCTCGAAAGAGACGTGGAGGTCACAGTAGCTTAACAATACAGTTTTAATGCCCCTCGGAAGAGGCGTGGAGGTCACAGTAGCTTAACAAGACGGTTTTAATGCCCCTCGGAAGAGACGTGGAGGTCCCAGTAGCTTAGCAAGACGGTTTTAATGCCCCTCGAAAGAGACGTGGAGGTCACAGTAGCTTAACAAGACGGTTTTAATGCCCCTCGGAAGAGACTTGGAGGTGCCAGTAGCTTAACAAGACGGTTTTAATGCCCCATGGAAAAGTGGTGGAGGTCACAGTAGCTTAACAAGACGGTTTTAATGCCCCTTGGAAAAGTGGTGGAGGTCACAGTAGCTTAACAAGACGGTTTTAATGCCCCTTGGAAAAGTGGTGGAGGTCACAGTAACTTAACAAAACGGTTTTAATGCCCCTGGAAAGAGACGTGGAGGTCACAGTAGCTTAACAAAATGGTTTTAATGCCCCTCAGAAGAGACGTGGAGGTCACAGTAGCTTAGCAAGACGGTTTTAATGCCCCTTGGATAAGTGGTGGAGGTCACAGTAGCTTAACAAGACGGTTTTAATGCCCCTCGGAAGAGACATGGAGGTCACAGTAGCTTAACAAGACGGTTTTAATGCCTCTTTGAAAAGTGGTGGAGGTCACAGTAGCTTAACAAGATGGTTTTAATGCCCCTCGGAAGAGACGTGAAGGTCACAGTAGCTTAACAAGACGGTTTTAATGCCCCTTGGAAAAGTGGTGGAGGTCGCAGTAGCTTAACAAGACGGTTTTAATGCTCCTTGGAAAAGTGATGGAGGTCACAGTAGCTTAACAAGACAGTTTTAATGCCTCTTTGAAAAGTGGTGGAGGTCACAGTAGCTTAACAAGATGGTTTTAATGCCCCTCGAAAGAGACGTGGAGGTCACAGTAGCTTAACAAGATGGTTTTAATGCCCCTCGGAAGAGACGTGGAGGTCGCAGTAGCTTAACAAGACGGTTTTAATGCCCCTTGGAAAAGGGGTGGAGGTCACAGTAGCTTAATAAGATGGTTTTAATGCCCCTTGGAAAAGTGGTGGAGGTCAAAGTAGCTTAACAAGATGGTTTTAATGCCCCTCAAAAGAGACATGGAGGTCACAGTAGCTTAACAAGACAGTTTTAATGCCCCTCGGAAGAGGCGTGGAGGTCACAGTAGCTTAACAAGACGGTTTTAATGCCCCTCGGAAGAGACGTGGAGGTCCCAGTAGCTTAGCAAGATGGTTTTAATGCCCCTTGGATAAGTGGTGGAGGTCACAGTAGCTTAACAAGACGGTTTTAATGCCCCTCGGAAGAGACATGGAGGTCCCAGTAGCTTAACAAGATGGCTTTAATGCCCCTTGGAATAGTGGTGGAGGTCACAGTAGCTTAACAAGACGGTTTTAATGCCCCTTGGAAAAGTGGTGGAGGTCACAGTAGCTTAACAAGACGGTTTTAATTCCCCTTGGAAAAGTGGTGGAGGTCACAGTAGCTTAACAAGACGGTTTTAATGCCCCTCGAAAGAGACGTGGAGGTCACAGTAGCTTAACAAGACGGTTTTAATGCCCCTCGGTAGAGACATGGAGGTCACAGTAGCTTAACAAGACGGTTTTAATGCCCCTCGGAAGAGACGTGGAGGTCACAGTAGCTTAACAAAACGGTTTTAATGTCCCTGGAAAGAGACGTGGAGGTCACAGTAGCTTAACAAGACAGTTTTAATGCCCCTTGGAAAAGTGGTGGAGGTCACAGTAGCTTAACAAGACAGTTTTAATGCCCCTCGAAAGAGACGTGGAGGTCACAGTAGCTAAACAAGATGGTTTTAATGCCCCTCGGAAGAGACGTGGAGGTCACAGTAGCTTAACAAGACGGTTTTAATGCCCCTTGGAAAAGTGGTGTAGGTCGCAGTAGCTTAACAAGACGGTTTTAATGCTCCTTGGAAAAGTGGTGGAGGTCACAGTAGCTTAACAAGACAGTTTTAATGCCTCTTTGAAAAGTGGTGGAGGTCACAGTAGCTTAACAAGATGGTTTTAATGCCCCTCGAAAGAGACGTGGAGGTCACAGTAGCTTAACAAGATGGTTTTAATGCCCCTCGGAAGAGACGTGGAGGTCACAGTAGCTTAACAAGACGGTTTTAATGCCCCTTGGAAAAGTGGTGGAGGTCGCAGTAGCTTAACAAGATGGTTTTTATGCCCCTTACAAGAGCCATACAGTACAGCATCTTAAAAATATTATTCCCATTATTGGGGAGTGGGTCTCCCATAGTCTTTGCTTATGCCTTCCCAGCAAAAGCTGACAAAAATAAGAACGGAGGAACTTTCAGTAATGGCAACACGGACCAGGGTCACCCTGGTGGAATAGCGGTGGTGGAGGCTGAGGATAAGGAGAAGAACATAAAACAGCCGAAATGAGGAAGCGTATACCCATGTGTGGGTGTGAAGCGGTGCATGTGAATACACCTCCCGAAATAACACAGTGGATTTGACTTTATGTTACTCTGCTGTCATTTGGTGGTTATGAGAAGTCTGGCCCAAACCAGCCCTTGTTCATTTTGATAAGGGTCAGCTTGTCAGCATTGTCAGTTGACAGTCGAGTGCGCTTATCAGTTATAATTCCCCCAGCGGCACTAAAAACACGCTCGGATAACACGCTAGCGGCAGGGCAGGCCAGGACCTCCAAGGCGTACAGAGCGAGTTCATTCCAAGTGTCCAGCTTGGATACCCAATAATTAAAAGGCACAGAGGAATCACGGAGGACGCTGTTACGGTCGGCAAGGTACTCCCTCACCATCTTTTGAAACTTTCCACTCCTTGTGAGAGTACCCCGCGCCTCAGGGTCTGTCCAAAGGGAGGGTCTGAGAAAACTGTCCCAGAATGTTGACAGTGTTCCCCTGCCTCTGCTGGATTGGAGTTGCGCCTCGCTCGCCTGTACGCCTTGGTTGGGCAACGAACTGTGACCTCTGCCGCTAGCGCGTTCAGATGGGAATTTTTTTAACAGTTTTGCAGCAAGGGCTTTCTGGTACTGCCCCATTTTTGTAGACCTCTCCACCTCAGGAATAAGAGAGTGAAAGTTCTCCTTGTATCGGGGGTCTAAAAGTGTCACCAACCAGTAATGACTGTCACCCAACATTTTGACAACGCGAGGGTCACGGTTAAGGCAGCGTAACATAAAGTCAGCCATCCGTGCCAGACTGGTAACGGGCAAGACTTCCGTGTCCTCACCAAGATGATGACTGACCATGCTCTCCTCCTCCTCCTCCCCCCTGTCCTCAGGCCACCCACGCTGAACCGACGGTATGACAGTTGTACAGGTACTACCGTCTACAGCACATGATACAAGCTTCTGTTCTTCCTCCTCCTCCTCCTCCTCTCCCTCATTGTCCCCCAATGCACATTGGGGTGAGATGAGGTTGGGCTGTGTGTAATCGACCGCTACGGCTTCTTGATCCATCTCATCATACTCCGGCTGCAATGCCTCCTATTTAATTCTCTGCAAAGTGCATTGCAAAAGACAGACAAGTAAAATGCTGACGCTAATGATGGCGTCATAGCCACTCACCATCTTGGTGGACTCCTCAAAGTTTGTCAAGATGGTACATATGTCTGACATCCAGGTCCACTCCTGAGGTCTTATGTGTGGAGTCTGACCTGAATATCGACGGCTTTGTTGCAGCTGGTACTCCACAGCTGCTCTCTTCTGCTCACAAATCCTTTGCAACATGTGGAGGGTAGAGTTCCAACATGTGGGGACATCACACACCAGTCAGTGTGCCGGAAGCTGCAAACGCTGCAGCAACACACCAAGGGCGGCGGACGCTGTAGCCGACTTGCGAAAATGAGCTGACAGGCGGCGTACTTTGACGAGCAGATCTGGCAACTCGGGGTACGATTTAAGAAACCGCTGAACCACGAGGTTAAGCATATGAGCCAGGCATGGTTCGTGTGTGATCTCGCTTCGCCTCAGAGCTGCCACCAGGTTTCGGCCATTGTCACACACGACCATGCCTGGATGTAGGTTCAGCGGTCTCAGCCACAGATCTGCCTGCTCTTTCACAGCTGTCCACAACTCACAAGCAGTGTGAGGTTTCTCACCTAAGCTTATGAGTTTCAGCACAGCCTGTTGCCGCTTGGCGGAGGCAGTACTGCAGTGCTTCCAGCTTGTAACTGATGTGGTGATATCTGAGATGGACGCTGAACATGAGGAGGAGGAGAAGGAGGATGATGCACAGGAGCTGTACACTGTGGGGGCAACTCTGACTGACATAGGGCCCTCAATCCTCGGTGTGAGGAGGATGTGTTCAGTCCCAAGGTCCGACTGGGTCCCGGCTTCCACTATGTTTACCCAGTATGCCGTCAGGGAGATGTACCGTCCCTGGCCACAAGCACTTGTCCACGTGTCCGTTGTCAGTGGACTCTCCCAGTAACTGCGTTGTTGAGGGCACAGCAGATGTTTTGGGACACGTGCTTGTGTAGTGCGGGGATGGCACACCGGGCAAAATAGTGTCGGCTGGGGACCGAGTACCGAGGGTCGGCCACCGCCATAAGGTTGCCGAAAGATTCTGTCTCCACCAGCCTAAAAGGCAGCATTTCCAACGCAAGCAGTCGTGAAATGTGCAAATTTAGGACTGTGGTCTGTGTGGCATTAGCTGCAAATTTCCGCTTTCATTCAAATGTCTGGGATATGGACAATTGAACGCTGCGGTGAGACGTGGACGTGGACGTGGACGTTGATGCTGTTTCTTGAGAAACTGCCATAACAAGTGAAGACTGAGAGGAGGGGGCATCTTTGCATGCAGTATGGACAGGGGATTGCCTTGCACACCCAACAGGGGGTTCTATTGCACGCACAACAATGGAAGAAGCAGTGGTGACACCCGCTGACACTGGTCGTGGACTCTGGGGTTCGCCCCACAAAGTCGGATGCTTTGCTGACATGTGCCTGATCATGCTGGTGGTGGTCAGGCTGGTAGTTTTGTCACCCCTGCTGATGCTGGCATGGCAGGTGGTACAAATGGCCTTTTTGGGGTTATCAGCAGAGTCTTTAAAAAAATTCCAGACTCTGGAAGACCTACAGGTTGTACTGGCAACATCCCTCGTGTTTGTGTTACGGGGAACTGTTGCCTGCCTTCTGTGTGCGGCCACCACACTGCTTCTTCCTGCCTGTTGGGGCACTCTGCCTCCCTCACCCTGTGTGTTGCTGGCCTCGCTCTGCATGTCCTCCTGCCACGTTGGGTCAGTTACTAGATCTTCCACCACCTCCTCCTCTTCCACTTGCGCACCACGATCCTCCTCCTCACTTCCTGGCAATTGTGTCTCATCATCGTCCACCTCTTGTGACAAATTGCCAGCGTCGACTTCCTGTGGCCGTGGCTATTCAAATATTTGGGCATCGCTACATGGGATCTCCTCCACCACCACTTCAAGCGGAGCAGGCGAGGGGCACAAATATGGAAATGGACCAGTGAACAGCTCTTCAGAGTGTCCAAGTGTGGGATCAGTTGCTGTCTGACAGCACTCGGCATGGTGTGAGGAAGGAGCATCAGGGTGAGGAGTAGTATGCGGTCGAGACTCACGGCTACTAAGATTTGACCGTGTGGAAGACAGACCGGAGGTGGTAGTGCCCAGGTAACTGGAAGTATTATCTGCTATCCAATTAATAACCTGTTCACACTGATCAGTTCGCAATACTGGTGTGGTTCTGTGCTTCCCTAGTAATTCGGTCAAGAAGTGGGAGCGAGAAGATGTGGCTGTTGTTTGTGGCACATTTTCACCTTGGCCACGGCCCCGTCCTCTGAATGCACCATCACCAGAACGTCCAGTTCCCCGTCCCTTGCCACGCGCCTTACCCATTGTAAAGGAAGTAAAATAGCTTACACTCGCATTATCAATGGAAAAAGGGTAATAAAAAGTAGATTAGAACCGTGGAAGAGGAAAACCACAGTTCTATTTCTCTGGCCTACACCCGACTCTTTTAAACAATCCGAACAATCAGGGAGAAACGATTACTGTTTTTCTTTATGGAAAAAATAACAAAAGCTGGATAATAGAGATTTTTTACCGTGGAACGGCAAAATAACAGTTATAATTTACTGGTGTATACCAGACTTTTTTAAATATATATATTTGCGGCTGAACAGTGAGCGACACACTCAAACTGTTTTTTTTTTACATACAAATAGCCCAAAAGTGGATAATACAGAGGTTTGAACTGTGGAACTGCAAAACCACACTTCTGTTTCTCTGGCCTACACCAGACTATTTTCAACAGATATATTTGTGTCTGAAAAATCAGGGAGACACTATTAGTTTTTTTTTATGGCAAAAAATGCCAAAAGCAGGATAACAGAGATTTTTTACCATGGAACAGCAAAACCACAGTTATAATTTACTGGTGTACATCAGACTTTTTTAAATATATATATTTGCGGCTGAACAGTGAGCGACACACTCAAACTGTATTTTTTTAGATACAAATGGCCCAAAAGTGGATAATACAGAGGTTTGAACCGTGGAACTGCAAAACCACACTTCTGTTTCTCTGGCCTACACCAGACTATTTTCAACAGATATATTTGTGTCTGAAAAATCAGGGAGACACTATTATTTTTATACAGCAAAAAATGCCAAAAACAGGATAATAGAGATGTTTTACCGTGGAACATCAAAACCACAGTAATAATTTACTGGTGTACCTGACTTTTTAAAATATATATACAGTGGTGGCCAAAAGTATTGGCACCCCTGCAATTCTGTCAGATAATACTCAGTTTCTTCCTGAAAATGATTGCAATCACAAATTCTTTGGTCTTATTATCTTCATTTAATTTGCTTGCAAGGAAAAAACACAAAACAGAATGAAGCAAAAATCAAATCATTGATCATTTCACACAAAACTCCAAAAATGGGCCAGACAAAAGTATTGGCACCCTCAGACTAATTCTTGGTTGCACAACCTTTAGCCAAAATAACTGCGAACAACCGCTTCCGGTAACCATCAATGAGTTTCTTACAATGCTCTGCTGGAATTGTAGACCATTCTTCTTTGGCAAACTGCTCCAGGTCCCTGATATTTGAAGGGTGCCTTCTCCAAACTGCCATTTTGAGATCTCTCCACAGGTGTTCTATGGGATTCAGGTTTGGACTCATTGCTGGCCACCTTAGAAGTCTCCAGTGCTTTCTCTCAAACCATTTTATAGTGCTTTTGGAAGTGTGTTTTGGGTCATTGTCCTGCTGGAAGACCCATGACCTCTGAGGGAGACCCAGCTTTCTCACACTGGGCCCTACATTATGCTGCAAAATTTGTTGGTAGTCTTCAGACTTCATAATGCCATGCACATGGTCAAGCAGTCCAGTGCCAGAGGCAGCAAAGCAACCCCAAAACATTAGGGAACCTCCGCCATGTTTGACTGTAGGGACCGTGTTCTTTTCTTTGAATGCCTCTTTTTTTTCCTGTACACTCTATGTTGATGCTTTTTCCCAAAAAGCTCTACTTTTGTCTCATCTGACCAGAGAACATTCTACCAGAACGTTTTAAGCTTTCTCAGGTAAGTTTTGGCAAACTCCAGCCTGGTTTTTTTATGTCTCGGGGTAAGAAGTGGGGTCTTCCTGGGTATCCTACCATACAGTCCCTTTTCATTCAGACGCCGACGGATAGTACGGGTTGACACTGTTGTACCCTCGGACTGCAGGGCAGCTTGAACTTGTTTGGATGTTAGTCGAGGTTCTTTATCCACCTTCTGCACAATCTTGCGTTGAAATCTCTCATCAATTTTTCTTTTCCGTCCACATCTAGGGAGGTTAGCCACAGTGCCATGGGCTTTAAACTTCTTGATGACACTGCGCACGGAAGACACAGGAACATTCAGGTCTTTGGAGATGGACTTGTAGCCTTGAGATTGCTCATGCTTCCTCACAATTTGGTTTCTCAAGTCCTTAGATAGTTCTTTGGTCTTCTTTCTTTTCTCCATGCTCAATGTGGTACACACAAGAACACAGGACAGAGGTTGAGTCAACTTTAATCCATGTTAACTGGCAGCAAGTGTGATTTAGTTATTGCCAACACCTGTTAGGTGCCACAGGTAAGTTACAGGTGCTGTTAATTACACGAATTAGAGAAGCATCACATGATTTTTCAAACAGTGCCAATACTTTTGTCCACCCCCTTTTTTAGGTTTGGTGTGGAATTATATCCAATTTGGCTTTAGGACAATTCTTTTTGTGTTTTTTCATTGAAGACAAATTAAATGAAGATAATAATACCAAAGAATTTGTGATTGCAATCATTTTCAGGAAGAAACTGAGTATTATCTGACAGAATTGCAGGGGTGCCAATACTTTTGGCCACCACTGTATTTGCGGCTGAACAGTGAGCGACACACTCAAACTGTTTTTTTTTAGATACAAATGGCCCAAAAGTGGATAATACAGAGGTTTTAACCGTGGAACTGCAAAACCACACTTCTGTTTCTCTGGTCTACACCAGACTATTTTCAACAGATATATTTGTGTCTGAAAAATCAGGGAGACACTATTAGTTTTTTTTTTACGGCAAAAAATGCCAAAAACAGGATAATAGATATTTTTTACCGTGGAGCAGCAAAGCCACAGTTATAATTTACTGGTGTACACCAGACTTTTTTAAATATATATATTTGCGGCTGAACAGTGAGCGACACACTCAAACTGTTTTTTTTTAGATACAAATGGCCCAAAAGTGGATAATACAGAGGTTTGTACCGTGGAACTGCAAAACCACACTTCTGTTTCTCTGGCCTACACCAGACTATTTTCAACAGATATATTTGTGTCTGAATTGTCACAGACACACTTTTTTTTTTTTTTTTTTTTTGGGGGGGGCACCAAAAGGTTAATAAGACGGGCATTTGTACAGTGTGAAGGAGGAAAAAAAAAAGAGGATTTAGATGGAAAAAAAAGGATTTTTCCTGGCCCCCGAGACCTGGAGCTAAGTCCAGCAACATGAGCACACAGGACTGTAATGCAGCGTTTGCTGGTATAACCACTGTGTCTCCTATACAGCCTGCCTGCCTGCCTGCCTGATATCTGGGATGGATATTAGTCCTGAGAAGGACTGTTTGTTTGATCTGGCAGCCTTTACAGACCCTACACTAACTATTTTGCAGTATATATCTCTCCCTAAATCAGCGGCGCTGTCCCTACACTGTCTGATCCCAGCCGTCTGTGTCCAAGATGGCGGCGCTCGGTTTTAAATACTCGAGGTGACGCTGTGCGGCCAGCCAATCAATGTAATGCCCACAACCAACATGGCTACGGCATTACAGTGACTGGCTGGCCATCCCTGCATGTTCATTGGCTCTGTAAAGAGCGCCAAACATGCAGGGCGGAGACCCGAGCTCCCGCCCAAGTAACCCAGAAATGCTCGGTGCTAGCCGAACATCCCGAGTAGCGTGATGCTCGGGCGAGTACCGAGCAGTGTCGAGCATGTTCGCTGAACACTACTAATAATATTAATTCTTGAAATTATTGGGTTTTCATTATTTCAAGTTAAATTGAAAAAATGGGCTAGCACACCTGTTGGTAATAAGTGTAATGTGTAGGTGCACATTCAGGGTATGTGCCCAGGATGCAGAAATGAAGCAGAAAATTTCTGCAATGTTTTTGTATGGTCTTGGCAGTCAAAAACGCTTGGGGATTTTACACGCGTTTTTGCAGCGTTTTTCCATGTGGATTTGACTTGCGTTTTTCAAGTGCATTGGAACCTCAGATCTGCATTCAGAATTGCACAAATAATGGACATGCTGCGGATTTTTCCGCAAGGAAAATCCGCTGTGGAAAATTCCGCAGCATGGGCCCAGAGCATGCAGATTTTCATTGGGGATCATGGGGCATGGATTACCAAGCGTTTTGCAAGCGTTTACGCTGCGGAAAATCCGCATCAAAAATGCTTGAACAAACACAACCTAGGAGAAAAACAATGATAAAAAAATTACTCAGCAGTAAGCAAATAGTAAAAGTGTATGTAAATAACATGGGGTGCTTCGCTGACACTAGTGATGTGCGAGCACTAAAATGCTCGGGTGCTCGATGCTCGGGTCGAGCAAATTGGAATACTCGGGTGCTCACCCGAGCAACGAGCCCAATGTAAGTCTATGGGAAATTCGAGCATTTTTCAGGCAGCTCTCCCCGGCGATCTGCAGAGGGCCCAGAAATTGCCCAAATCGATGGAAACAGTGCTCAAAAGGCATGGGAACAGCATGGGGAAGAACCCTGGAAGCATTTCTGACTCCCAGGTTACTGCTGTCAACAATGTTGTCAGAGTATTACACCACTTTTACGGACTCACAATAATACATAACATAACAAAACCAAAATGGATTTTCCTGGGAAATATATTAAGGAACATCCTTTCCAGGGTAATGACTTGTATATAAGGCAAAATAAATAACCAAAAACAAAAATACTCCTCCACACCTTGGGCTAAGTTCACACGTAGCGTTTTTATGCGTTTTTGCACTTATGCATTGCTTTCAACCGTGACAAATGCATTCACAAGGAAATGTCATTTTTACATTTTACAACCTTATTTGGCCATGTGGTGTGTGAGACATGATCAGACACATCCTGTTTCATTTATGAAGAAGGGACTCTGAAAATCACTAAGCCTATTTTTGTTCCCATTACTAAAGAGTGGGTCTCCTATACTGTTATTGCTTATGCAGTGAATGGCAGGGCTGCCCAAAATTTGGACGCACCCCAATACCCCTTTGAAAATTTGGACGCACCCCAATAGCCCTTTGAAGAGACAGAGAAGAGGGCCTCCTGAAAACAATGTTTCTATTATTAGGAAGTGGATGTCCCATAGTGTTGGCCTATGCAGTGAATGCAAGGGTTGCCTAAAAATTTGGAGGCACTCCAATGCCCCTTGGAAGGGACGAGGAGGTAAGAGGGCCTCCTGAAAACAATGTTCCCATTATTAGGAAGTGGGTCTCCCATAGTGTTTGCCTATGCAGTGAATGCAAGGGCTGCTGAAAATTGGGAGGCACTCCAATGCCCATTGGAAAAGACGTGGAGGAGGGTCCCACAAAAAAATGTTCCCATTAGAAAGTAGCGGGTCTCCTATACTTGTAATGCCCATGCACTAAGTGTATGGGCTGTCAAACATTTACCCCTGGGGGGTATATATGAACATACTGTATAAAAAAATTTTTTTACAGGCATCATAAACACCCTTTAAAAAAATTATGTGGGTGTTCCATCACGGACCACGGTCACCCTGGTGATATAGTGGTGTAGGATGAGGATGAGCAAAAGGAGGAGGACAGGAGCAAATAGCCAAAATCAAGAAGCGTATACCATGTATGGGTGTGAAAAGGTGCATAGGAATACACCTCCCAAAAAATGACACTGGATTTGAGTTTATGTTACGCTGCTATCATTCAGTGGTGTTGAGAAGTCTGGCCCAATCCAGCCCTTGTTGTTCAAGAGTCAACCTGTCAGCATTTTCAATTGACAGGCGGATGCGCTTATCAGTTATAATTCCACCAGCGGCACTAAAAACCCGCTCTGATAAAATGCTAGCGGCAGGGTAGGCCAGGACCTCCAAGGCATAGGGAGCCAGTTCATTCCACGTATCCAGCTTGGATACCCAATAATTTTAAGGCACAGAGGAATCACGGAAGATGTTGGTATGGTCGGCAAGGTACTCCCTCAGCATCTTCCCAAACTTTGCACTCCTTGTAAGAGTACCCTGAGCCTCAGGGCCCGTGCGATGGGAGGGGCTGAGAAAACTCTCCCAGAACTTTGACAGTGTTCCCCTGCCTCTGCTGGATTGAAGTTGTGTCTCTCTCGCCTGTACTCCTTGGTTGTCCAACGAAGTGTGCCCTCTGCCGCCAGCGTTTTCAGATGGGAATTTTTTTAATAGTTCTGCAACAAGAAAACATCTCCTGGTGTACTGGCCTGTCTCTTGGTAGCGCCTCCAGCCTCTGTACACTACGCTGACAGACACAGCAAACCTTCTTGCCACAGCTCGCATTGATGTGCCATCCTGGATGAGCTGCACTACCTGAGCAACTTCTGTGGGTTGTAGAGTCCCTCTCATGCTACCACAAGTGTGAAAGCACAACCAACATTCAAAAGTGACCAAAGCATCAGCCAGAAAGCATGGGTACTGAGATGTGTGGTCTGTGGTCTCTACCTGGACAACCACTCCTTTATTGAGTATGTCTTGATAATTGCCAATAATTTCCATCTATTGTCTATTCCATTTGCACAATAGCATGTGAAATTGATTATCAATGAGTGTTGCTTCCTAAGTGGACAGTTTGATTTCACAGAAGTTTGATTTACTTTGAGTTATATTCTGTTGTTTAAATGTTCCCTTTATTTTTTTGAGCAGTGTACTTCTGTTCTACCTACACTACCTAATAAACAAGCAAATCACTCCCTAGATCAGCAGCACCTCTCCTAACACTGTCTGATTCCAGAGTGACTGTGACGAGCACGGAGGCACCAGGTCGGATATAGACCTGATGACGTTGTGCGGCTAGCCAATAACTGTAATGCCACAACCAACATGGCTGCGGCATTACAGTGAGTGGCAGGCAATCCCTGCATGTTCATTGGCTCAGTAAGGAGCGCCAAACATGCAGGGAGGGGACCCGAGCTTCCGCCGAGCAACTCCCGGAAATACTCGGCGAGCGCCGAGCATCTCGAGCAGTGAGATGCTCTGACGAGCACCGAGTAGTAGCGAGCATGCTCGCTCATCACTAGCTGGCACTATTTTGATATAAAGAGAATAAACGCCATCCCACAATGACAAGCAGTAGGATCAGGATGTTTCCTAATTCTAGTACCTCACCTCTCTATATGCCAGCAGGCCTCAAAGTAGATGTGGGCAGAGCAGGACCTAGACCTGAATGCTTCACATCTGCCCTTGGAAAGCCAAATAGACAAGATGCACAGCCCAAAGGTTGCCATACTGTATGTTACAAAAATATAATGTAACACAGAGAAAAACACAGATTTTAACCAATTACCACCATTCATTTCTTCGTTCTAATAGCCCTATGGTGTTATATACTTCGTATTTCTTGACTTTTGCTATAATTTCACTTTTGTTAGCCCTAATTGACCATAGCATTGCTCTTATAACTTAAAGGGATATTCCCATCTCCAAGATCCCATCTCAATATGCAGTAGGTGTAATAATATTAGCAAATACCTCCAATTAGAAATGTAGTATAGTTTTTCTGTTTCGCTATCTCTCTTTCCTTGTGCAGGCTTTGCAGGACCTTAGGTTACGACCACTTATATAGTGACAGTTAGTTAGCTAGTTGCTAGTGGTCTTAACCATGGATACCTAAGGTCCTGCTGTTTTACCCCACATATGGAGTATCAACTTACTATGGACAAATTGCACAACAGCTTATACGGACCATTTTCTCCTATTACCCTTGTGAAAATGAAAAATTTGAGGCTGAAGCAACATTTTTGCGGGAAAATTTTATTTTTTCATTTTCACAGCTCAACATTATAAAATTCTGTGAATCACCTGTGGGTACAAGGTACTCACTATACCTATAGTTCATTGAGAGGTGTAGTTTCCAAAATGGGATTACTTGTGGGTAGTTTCCACTGTTTAAGCACATCAGCAGCTCTGCAAACACAATATGACTACTGCTATCTATTCCAGCCAATTTTGTCCTCCAATGTTCAAAAAATCAAACTGTGCTCCTTTGTTTTGGAGCCCTGCTGTGCGCACAAACAGTAGTTTTCCCCCACATATGGGGTATCGACGTACTCGGGAGAAAATTACACAACAAATTTTGAGGTCCATTTTCTCCTGTTATCCTTTGGAAAATAAAAAAAATGGGGCTAAAGTAACATTTATGTGAAAAAATGGTAATTTTTTCCTTTCCCATTCCTTTAATTCCTGTGAAGAACGTGAAGGGTTAATAAACTTATTGAATGTTGTTTTGAGCACTTTGAGGGGTGCAGTTTTTAGAATGGGGTCACTTTTGGGTATTTTCTGTCAAGTAGGCCCCTCAAAGTCACTTCAAATATGACGTGGTCCTAAAAAATGATTTCGTAAATTTTGTTGGAAAAATGAGAAATTGCTGATAAACTTTTAACCCTTCTAATTTCCTAACAAAAAAAATTCTGTTTAGAAAATGATGCAGATGTAAAGTAAACATATGGGAAATGTTATGTTATTAACTATTTTGTGTGGTATAACTATCTGATTTAAAGGCATAAAAATTAAAAGTTTGAAAATTGCTAAATTTTCTACTTTTTTGTAAAATTTCTGATATTTTCATTAATAAATGCAAATCATATCGACCAAAACTTCCCACTAACATTAAGTACAATATGTCATAAAAAATATTCTCAGAATCACTGGGATATGTTAAATAGTGTTGAGCCACCCCCGTAGTGTTCGAGTTCGGTTCGGTTCGTCGAACACCCGTATGTTCGCCGAACTGTTCGTCGAACACCTTCGAACACCGTTAAAACCAATGGCAGGCAAACAAAAACACATAGAAACACATAGAAAACACTTCAAAAGGTGTCCAAAAGCTGACAAACTGCTCAGAAGACACAACTAACACATGGAAAAGTGACAAGTACATATAGTCATGCGAAAAGAAAAGAGGTGGAGGAGTAAAAGGAGGGGGAGACACAGATAAAGGCATGTCATGCCCTTCTAAAACCAAAAAAGTGCGAGGCCGACATGGCCTGTCCGTTCCTGCCCGTGCGACCTCCGTGTCGCCGGGTTTGTGCCAGAGCTGCGGTGGACCCTGACGGCCAGCCCCCCTCTCCCAATTCTGGTGCCTGTCCGCTGGTGGGTCGAGCGAGCCAGGTCTAATCTTTTTAATTTAAATTGTCTCTCTAATTTGAATGAGTACACTTTAAATCCTTTTACAAGGATCTATTGGAGGGCAAGTCTGATGCCAGCAGCCGCGGGACTTCCTGTTTGGTCAGTGGGAGGATTGCTGCTGAGGAATAAGGACGTGTTCCTGTGGAGCTCCCGGGCCGTAAGGCCTTTTGCTTACTCAGAGGGCCCCTCTTTTTTGTCCCAGGAGAGGGAGGTTTTATTTTGGACTACAGTAGGGGCTTGTCCCCGTCTCCCACCCCTCGGTTGATACGGGGGTGGGAGTCCTGCTTTGTTTTTTTTGTTTTTTGTATACTTTACAGCAAACTCTATTTGAACTTTTATTTAACTAAGTCCTGGCCATGAAGGGCAGCTCCCTCAGGGCCAAGCGGGCTAAAGAGGCCAAGGCTAAGCAAGCCAGGCAGGCACAGAAGGTCAAGGCCGGGCCACAGGCGGATGAGATCTCTCCTCCCGGAGAGGAGCCCGGTGCTTGCCGGGGGCCCAGCAGCCGTCCATAAGGACTGGGGAGTCCAGGTTGAGGGGGAGCCAATTTCCACCTACAGCTCCCGCCTGGGCCTCTACCTCAGTGAGCACGGGGAGGCAATGAAGTCCCTGAAGCGGCTCAGGGAGGAGCTGCGGTGTGCCCAGCTGGCAGCGAAAAATGCTCCCCGTGGCCCAAGGATGGGCCTGTCAGCGAGGGTGAATGAGCTGAAAAGCTCGATAAAGATCCTGGAGGACCGGAAAAGCCAAATTGTCGCCAATGCGGGGCCCTTCCAAGAAAAACTGAGAAATAATGAACGTTTCATGGGCATGACCACCACCACCGCCGCCAGAGGGGCGCCAGAGGGGTCTGGCTGCCCAACCCAGGCAGAGGAGGAAGAGGAGGCCGAGGAGTCTGGTGTGGTGGAGGAGGAGGAGGCGAACTTGGACAGCCTGCCTGGGGACCTGGTAAGTGCGCAACAGCACCAGGTCACACACAGTGGGGAGTTAGAACCTCACCAAATTGCGCTCCCATCGGACGCCAGTAGTGAGGAGGAGGAGGTGGATGATGGGAGTAGTGATAGCAGTGACGGGGTGGGGTGTCTCATGCGCCATATCCGGCAGCTCGAATCCCCGGGAGTGGATTTCTCCCAGTTTTCATTTGGGGACGAGGGCTGTCCAGATGAGGCATCAAGGAAGAAGAAAAAAAGGGGAAGAACAAGATTTTGGCAGAGGAAAAGTACGTGTATCTCCCCCTTCCTGGGTCCCCCCGGTCCCACTGTGTGCCCGCTTCCCACCCCGGCCTGGGTTCTGAGGTGGGCCTAGTGCATGGGGGCGGGAAGAGTAATGTCATCAGGGTAAAGGTAATCGTCCATGCTGAGGGTAGCATGGGGGAGGGCAAAGTACCAAACAGAAGGATGGTGCTGGAGGTTCGGCTGACCCGAACCCCCACCTCAGTGGGAGGGGGTGTGCCTTTGGGGCCCCCGGCGTATGTATTATCTGCTGGGTCTGCGGGGGCCCTGGGGCCACCCCGCAAGAGTGACGGGTCGGCTGTGATAGCTGTCGCCGTCCTATCCCCACCCGCACCATCGGAGGGGGGGGGGGCGGCTAGCTGGGGCCCCCTGCGAGCCCGCTTCCTGGGGCTATGGGGGCCTTGGCGCCGGTATCGGCAAAGGGCGGAAGGAATGCCGCAGCTGGGGTGCAGCTGGCCGTATCCCGGAGCGCGCCACCGGTGGTGGGGTTGGTGACGTCGGGGTCCCCTGTGTGCCTGCCACCATCGGGGGCTATAGGGGCCTCGGCGCCGGCAGTGAGTGAGGGCGGGTGTGTGGGGGTGGCAACTGCGGCTATACAGCCGGCCGTGTCCCAGTCTACCACCTTAACAGGGGGCACAGTGCCGCCGGGGTCTGCAGGGGTTCCGGTGCCAGTTGTCATACCCAAAAAAGCAATAAAAGCAATAAAAACATCTAAAGTAACCACATCTAAAGCAACAACAGCAAAAACATCTGAAGCCCCGCCCCCAGCCGGGGGGGGGTGTCGCGCCATCGGGGGCTCCTGCTGGCAGTGTCTCACCTGGGTCAGTGGGGTCCTTGGCGGTGGCTGGTCCCCCCAAGGGAAGCTTTCAGCGGGCAGAGATGGAGGAGCAATGCTCTGCAGCAGCTCCCATTGTTGCTGCAAGCCAGGCTAAGGGAGGAGGCGTGTCCGGCTCGAGTGGCAGCAGTGAGGGCTGTGGAAACACAGCACACATCCCGCCTACACCAAAGCCCAGGCTCCATAGAGGAACTACAGCTGGCCTCAATCAGGTCAGTGAAAGAAAAGGGAACTGTATGAATAGCAAGGGAGGGGGCAATGGAAAGGGGTCTGGAGTGACTGCTACAGGGTCAGTGATAGGGAAAAAACTGGATGTGATGGGGGGGAGGGGAAAATCGCAGGGCCAGGGTGTGAATGGTGCCAATGGTGAGAATGGTGTAAATGGAGCAACTGGTGAGAATGGTGATTGTGTGGAAATGGAGGAATGGCCACCTCTGGGAGGTGGCAGTGTGAGTGGTGAGGCTGGCTGTGTGGGTGGAGAGGCTGGTGGGGCCAATGGTGTGAATGGTGGTGTGGGGCCCAGTCCATCTCCCCGCGCAGGTGGTGCCGGCGTTGGTAACGCTGGCATGAATTATTCTCGTGCAGTGTCGGGGCCCTCCTCACCCCCAGGCTCAGATGGCGGAGATTTCCACCGCCGTTTCGTACAGGCCCTGAGGCATGGGGAACGGTCGATCAATGTAGAGGGGAGGAATGTGGACCTGTCCTTTTGGCTGGATAAGCACGGACAGGCCGCCTTCCAAGAGAAAAAGGGGGGTGAGACTGTATGGTCTCTCCCTACAGCTGGGCGAGGGGTGTCCAGAAGGAATGTGGTCCGTCTTCGGTGGAGGGGCGATGAAGCGTGCCCCACAAGATCTAGGGTGGTGAAGCTCCTTCTGGAGATGGGTTTCAGGGCGGGTGACATCTTCGCCCTGATACATCCTTTTGGTGCCCCTTTTTTCGATGTCAGTTTCGTTCGGCCGGAGGGCATGGAGCTGTTCTGGTCGAATTATGAGCTGGCAAAGGAAAAGCCTGACTGGCGGGGTCTCGTCGCGGAGCGATATTCCGCCAGAATGGGCCAAAGAGAGTGGCTGTGCTGACGTGCAACGAATCACTTTCTGGGGTCGACATAATGACCTGGCTCAGCCGACACGGTGAGATCACAGAGCCGCCCAAGAAAATCATGGACGAGGGCATCTGGTCAGGGGGCTGGACCTTCATGGTGCGGTTGAAGAGGTCTGGCGGCACTGTCACCCACATCCCTTCCTCGGCTTTCCTTGGGAGGGATAGGATCCTGGTCTTCTACCAGGGCCAGCCGAAGGTGTGCCACAGGTGTGGTGACCCCACGCACTTTAGTGCAGCATGCAGGGTGCAGAAATGCACTTTGTGTGGTGGGGTGGGCCATCTCGCTGCCTCCTGTGGTACAGTTAGGTGTCACCTGTGTGATGCCGTCGGGCATCCGTTCAGCCGCTGCCCTCGTTCTTTTGCCAATGCCGTCTTTGGTCAGGCGGAGGGTGGCCATGTCGGGGTAAGTCCTGGCAGTGCGCCCTCTGCTGAGCCGGAGGTTGGTGAAAGCGGAGGGGCTGAGGGGCCAGTGAAGAACAGTAAGATCCGGGGCCCCTCTTGCCAGCGGAGGCAGGTGGGGCACCTGGTGGGTAAAGGGCAGGGGGATCCTCAGGCAACTGGGGTGATGACTGTCCCCCCTCCGGGTGCCTCAACAGGGGCCACTGAGGCCCTGGGGGAGGAAGCACTGAACGAGGAGACCAGGAGGATGGAGAGGGAGGAGGCGGCTGTGCTTTTGGATTCCTCCCAATATGAAAGTTTTGGTGAGGACGAGGAAGCGCAGCCTACAGCAAAGGATGACAGTAAAACCCAGGTAAAGTGGCGTAAGAGGAAAAAGAACAAAGGGAAGGGGGTTATAAAATCTGCCCCCCCCCCTGACCAGGGTGGTGCCGACGGAGGGCTCCGCGATCTCCCCCCTGGTCCCCGTCTCCAACCGGTTCACAGCCCTTGAAGACCCTGATGTGGCGGGGGTCAAGGGCAGAGAGCCGGGGGTGCCACCTGAGGGGCCTGTGGGGGGTGGCGAAGTTCCTCCCTCGGGGGGGATACCGTCTTCCTCTGGGGGAGGGGCTGCCCCTGGACTTGGGGGTGAGGAGGGCCGAGGGGGCTCTATGGATGTATCAGTGTGCCTCAAGCGCCGGAGCGGGAGGATAGGGGTTTTTCCTCAGAGAGTGAGGGGGGTGGTGGTGGGAAAAAGAAGGCCATCTAATTTGATCACCCAATGGCTGCACCCGCCCCATTGACGCTGGCGTCCATTAATGTTGCCAGCATAAAATCAGATGCGGCTAGATTCACGGCCTTTGATTTTCTCACCCGATTTGAGGCTGAAATTTTGTTTTTGCAGGAGACCAGACTAACGGACATGGGGGCCATTCACAAGGCAAGGAGTGAGTGGAGGTGTGGGCCCTCATACTGGTCTCTTGCGGCCGAGCCATATAGTGGGGTGGCGGTCCTTTTTAAGACCGCAGCGGTAGAATACCGGAGGGTTATTGAAGCAGAAATGTGGAGGTGCTTGGTCCTAGACGTCTTCATGGGGGGACAGGAGCTTCGGCTCATAAACATCTATGGTCCCCAATCAAAGTGGGACCGTAAGTGTCTCCTCCTGAAGGTCAAGCCCTAACTTTTTACGAGTCGGCAGGTGGTCTTTGGAGGGGACTTCAACACTGTCACAAGATTACGTGACCGGGGAGGCTCCAATGGCCGGCTGGCTTAAGATAGCGTGACCCTGAATAGTATAGCTAGTGATGCTCGCCTGGTGGATGTCCACATCCGGTACACCCCGGGTCACAGTGGTTTCACCTATTATAGGGGAAGTTGTAGGTCTAGAATAGACAGGTTTTTTTTGAAGGAGGAAGCCATCTCCTCAGCAGTGTCAAGGTGGAATTCTCCGACCACTGCTTAATTTTCTTTTCCTTGAATGTTTCAGAAACCCCCCGGATGGGGAGAGGACTGTGGAAGCTGAATTCATCCCTGCTGGAGGAGGTGGAGGTGAGACAATCTTTTGAGGATTTTCTTCAGAGCCAGGTACCGTTAGTGGATCTGTGTAGCGCTAAGTCTGAGTGGTGGGAGATGTTCAAAGATCGGGTTGCTAGTTTCTTCCGCCAGCTCTCCAGCCTCAGGAGCCTGAACAGGTACCGCTTGTACCAGAGCCTGAGGAGGAAACTCGAGCAGCTTGTCTCAACTGGAGGTGACCGCGAGGAAATCTCCAGAGTGAAGTCTTTGCTCAAGAGGAGTCAGTATGATAGGCACACATCTTTGGTTTTTGAGAGGGATTTCGGGAAGTACCGCTCGCCTGACCCCTACAGAAACTGTAAGATGTCAGTGAATCGAAAAATAGTGACTGGCCTGATTGATGGTACGGGTTCCCTGAACAGATCCAAATCAGGGATCCTGGAAGTCGTCAGGTCCTTCTACTCACGCCTCTTGGGAAAGAGGGAGCTTGATCGAGACGTGTCATCGGCTTTCCTGGTTGAAGCCGTTCCTGAGCCAGGGGATGACCCCTCTCTCGGTGTTTTGACTGAGGCAATCAGGGAAGAGGAAGTGAGACTGGCCATTGATGGGCTTCGGCTCAAGAAATCGTCAGGTCCAGACGGCTTAACGTCTGAATTTTACAAGACTTTTAGGGACTCTTTGGTCCCCCTCTTAGCGGAGGTGTTTAATGAGTGCCTCTCCTCGGGTACTCTTCCCCGTTCAATGAGGAGGTCGGCCCTGATTATCCTGTCAAAGGGTAAGGACTCGTCCCGTATTGAGAACTGGCATCCCATAGCGCTTCTCAATACGGACCGGAAGGTGCTGGCAAAAGTGCTTTTCAATCGGTTGGTGAAATTTGCACCCGGGCTCCTTTCAGGGTCGCAGCATTGCTCTGTTCCAGGCCGCAGCACATTTAGTGCTGTACTCGGTGTCCGAGAGGCAGTGGAGCAGGGTAGGGCTGGCCTCTGGAAGGGGTTCTTGCTGTCCCTGGATCAGGCGAAGGCTTTTGATCGGGTGAACCACGACTACCTCTGGTCCGTCCTTTTGAGGTACGGTCTGCCAAGGGGGTTCGTAAATTGGTTAAAGGCATTATACGCAGGGGCTGAGACGTTCCCACTGGTGAATGGTTGGTCTGGCCGACCTTTTGAGGTGGGTTCTGGGGTTCGCCAGGGCTGTCCGTTGAGCCCGCTGTTATACGTGTTTGCCATCGACCCCTTCTTAAGGAGGATCGAGGGTGGACCGTTGGTGGGAGTCCGGATGGACCAGGCGGCCCCGGAGGCCACCTTGAGGGCAGTGGCGTACGCCGATGATGTCTCCCTGTTTGTATCCTCGAGAGAGGAGGCGGACTGGGTGATGTCTGAAGTGGTCCGTTACTCAGAAGCATCTGGGTCAATGATCAACCAGGAAAAGTGTGAGAGTCTCTGGCTGGGAGGGGGAGACCCTGGTTTTGGTCTCCCGGACACCCTCCCAGAACCCCAAGCCATAGCAAGGATCTTAGGCATTGAGTTCGGCCCAGGGGATTACCCCCTAAAAAATTGGGAGGGCAGGCTGAATATTGCCGCCCAAAAGGTGGACCAGTGGAAGGGTTGGACCTTGACCCTCAGGGAGCGGGTGAACCTGATCAAGGGTTACCTTTTGCCTTTGCTGAGCTATTTGGGCAGCATTTGCATTTTGCCAGAATCTCTTTGGACAAAGGTCTACGGCCTGTTTTTCCAGATGTTATGGGGAAACAGGCTCAACCTAATCAAGAGGGAGGTCACGTACCGTACGAGGAGACTAGGCGGGTTGGATATGGTCAACCCGGTGGTATTCCTAGTGAATGCCTTCCTTAAGACCAACATTGCCAACCTCTGGCCGGAGAGGGCTCCTCAGTGGGTATTCTCCTGCAGGGGATGGCTTCAGCCCTTCTTCCAGGAATGGGAGGCAGGGGGGCGAGTGAAGCATCTGCGCACGCCGCACGGGCACCTCCCGGCTTATGCTGCCCTGGTTTTGAAGGTAATCCGCCAGTGGGGTCTGGGAATGTGGGAGATCAGAGCCAAGCCGAGGAAATTCCTTGACAGGAGGGTTCTGTTGACCCGTTTCCAGAAGCCTCTGGTCCTCAAAGATTGCCCAGGTCAGGATCTGGAGGGGAGGCTAAGGTTGCTGAATTCTACCCGGATCCCCTTGAAGTTTTGGGACTTGGCCTGGCGCTGCTTTCACGGGAGGCTGTATGTAAGGGGCAACCTGAAGTACAGGAATTCCGATGATCGGGGTTGCCCCTGTGAGGAATGCTGCGACATGCTGGAAAGCATGGAGCACTTCCTCCTCCAGTGCCCCTTTAATACAGGGGTCTACAAAGGGGTGGGTGCTTCCATTGGCTGGCCTAGGCTGGCGCGCCTCTCCTACGCTGAGTGGGTGTATGGTGCATTTGGGTCCCTTGGTGGCCGAGATCGGTGCACGTTATTCTTAGTCAGCATAGTGGTTAGGTTTTACACGTGGAATGCACGCTGTCTAGTGTCTACCCAGCAGAAAACCCTCCCCATGGATGAGGTGGTTAGGAACATTCTGGGTGACCTTGGAAAAGTGCGCTCGCTGGAGTTCGACAGGCTGGGCGCGAGGAAGGCCTCCCCCCTCTGGAGGGGTCTCTCCTTCGACGTGCCCTGAGGGACAGGTAACTTTTTTTTTTTTTTTTTCTTTTATGGTTTTCAGATGAAGGGGCAGGTATGAAGAAAGTAGGGAGAGATAACCATAGGGACAGTTAGGGACAGAGGAGGGATAGGTAGTTTAGGCACGTGGTGAGGCAGATAGGGCGATAGGGGCAGGGAGGGACAGATAGGGACAGGTTTTTATGTTTAGGGCCAGTTTTCAGATAACAAGGGAAAGATAGGTTTGTCTTATGTGTCAGGGGAAGTGTCTGTCGCTCCGGCTCCTGGTGGTGGGCTGTCAACTTTCACCGGTAGATTTTTGTTTTCATGGGATATTGAGGTGTATGTGGCTTGCAAGCACCGAGCCATGGCTTAAGTAAATGCCTAACGTAAGTAGGTGGTCATGACATAGTACAGAGTTATAGTACAGAGTAAGTGCTGTATGGCATATAGTATCATGCTGTTATATTGTGTGGGGTTGGGTGGGGGGTTGTGGAAGGGTATGTTATTTTTGGGTGTTATTTTTTGGCTTTTGGGTTTTCAGTCAGCATTCCGTTTCAGTTAGTATTATTTTCTTTTTCGGTCAAATATTTTGTATTATGTTGGAGGGGAAGGAAAAAATATATATATATATATATATATATATATATATATATATATATATATATATATATATATATATATATATATATAAACTAAAAAAAAAAAAAAGTAATAAAAAAAAGGAAAAAAAAAAAAAAAAGGGGGGGGTTTCTTTTTGGAGTGTATAACAAGACATAAGTTTCAGTTAGGGTTTTTTTTTTTTTTTTTTTTGGCAGATAGCCATGGTATTTAAGTTAGGGGCGGTGGACTGGGAGTTATAAGTTGTCAATAGAATGAATGTGTATGTAGTGTGTAACGGCCCCCTTTTTTTTCTCTTGCTCTCTCCCTGTTCCTGCGCCGGAGCCTGGGGAGGAAGGGAAGGAGAGAAAAGGTAGCGAAAGAAGAGGAGGAGAAAAAGAAGGAGGGGAAAGGTTGGCACATTCTGAGGAGAGAGGAGCAGAGCCAAGTTGAGGAAGGATGATGGACTTTGTTTTTCCACCCTCGGGACTGGTAAAGGACTCAGAGACTCTATGGGACTCCTGTGCCTGTCCTTTTTAATGGACTCCTGGGACTCCTGTAGCTTCTGGACGCTGGTAGGGTTCCTACTTAATGTTTGGAATTAAGCAATATGGTTTCTGGACTATATACGTGTGTTTTCCTTTTCCTTTTAAGACGGACTTGGGTTAATTTTGGGCATGTTCCTTCTTTTCTTTTTCCTATGTGGTAGTATGTATGTTTTTATGGATAGGTTTTGATATGGGGGGGCGGGGTGTGCTTGGAAAAAGAATGTAGGGGTTTCTTTTACTTAATATAATAAAAAAGAGTTCCAGCTCCAGTAGCGTCCACTAAAGCTGCTGCAGTTAAAAAGCTTTTATAAGGATCGAGCTTGGCGGTCCACCGCAAGGCGTCCTACCACCAGTCCCAGCCCCTGTGCCTTGGGGTGCCTCCCCGATGCTCTTCACTGAGTGTCCCGGGGGCCCGAACCATTTCCTTTGAAAAAATTAAGTGTCCAAACTACAGGTGGTGTAGCTTGCTTAACAGCTGGGTTAATCCACTGACTAGCAGACACTGCTACTAGGCCCAAAGTATTGCCTGGGCTAGATGCAGTTAAAAATTTGTAATTAGATACTCTCGTTGGATGCTGAGAAAGCATTCCATAGAGTCTCCTGGCACGCCATATATTATTCTCTTAAAAAGCTTGGGGTAGGGGACCCTTTTATAGCCAAAATCATGGCCCTGTATCGCAATCCGTCAGCTAGGCTGAAGATAAATGGAACATTATCATCACCTTTCATAATCACCAATGGGACAAGGCAGGGATGTCCTCTGTCCCCTCTCTTATACATCCTAGTCATGGAGCACCTGCTCTCATCAATTCACGATAACCCCAATATTAGGGGGATTGAGGTGGGAGGCGCCGAGTACAAGTGCTCTGCATTTGCTGATGATGTCCTAGTATATATCACTCAACCACATATATCCATCACTGCTGTTATGGCTGAAATAGATCACTTTGGTACATGGTCAAATTTTAAAATCAATGCAGCGAAGTCTGAGGCCCTCTATGTCTCCCTCCCTAAATCCATACAGGATTCCATCCAGTCCAACTTTCCCTTTGCCTGGCCCTCACAGGGTATCAAATACTTAGGAATTCGTATTCATAGAGACCTCTCCCATCTATTTTATCTTAATTTTGGGCCCTTTATTGAACAACTCCATAGAGATCTTACTTCTTGGCCGGTGAAGGATTTTTCCTGGTTCGGCAGAATAAATATACTAAAAATGAACGTCCTACCTAAACTCTTATACCTCTTCCAAACCATTCCCGTGGTAATTCCCTCAAATTTTTGGAAAAGACTACGCAGTAGCTTTTGCAGATTTATCTGGGCAAGTGGGCGTCCACGCATTCGGGGGGACATTCTGATCAGACACAAACAAAAGGGGGGCCTTAGCCTTCCGGATTGTAGAAGGTATTACATGGCAGCAGTACACGCTAGAATCCTGGAGTTCTTCCATCATTCGGAGGGGAAATTGTGGGTCAAAATAGCTCAATCCATTTGTCCTAAAGCTCTTACCACTCTCCCATGGTGCACCCATTTAATTGTCCCCTCTCTTGGCCTCATGTCATATAGTACTTATGCCACTGCTTTGGCTTTGAGATCCCCAAAAAAAAGCTTATCCTCAATCGACCCCCTGGGCCCCTTGCTCCCGATTTCAGATAATCCAGATTTCCCACCAGGACTATCTGCAAATAGATTTCTCGGTTCAAATAAATCCCATCCGATATTATTTTCTCATGTCATCTCCAATACTTTGCTGCTCCCCCTCAATGACTTGTTACAGGGAAGAGCCACTAATTTTGAATATAGCCAGTTACAACACTTCTATTCAACTGTGAAGAAGCGCACACATCTTCATAGAGATCTCACAAACTTTGAAAAATTGAGCCTATCATTGTCACCCCCTACACACTCCATCTCCCTACTGTATAATCTCCTCATTGCCCAGGTAACTGACAATAGGCCAGGATTCTGCAGTGAATGGGAAAGGGAACTGGGGAAGTCCTTCTCTGACTCACAATGGGATAAATGTTACTTCCTAACACATAAAACCTCAATAGGGTCCAAAGCTCAGGAAACCTCCTTCAAAATTATCTCTAGATGGTACCGGGTACCAGCAGTCCCTCATAGATGGTATCCAATGGTCTCAGATAGATGTTGGAGATGTGGGGAGGGGGAAGGGACAATGTCACACATATGGTGGGCATGCCCTATAATAAATGCATTTTGGGCAAAGGTGGTTCCCATGATTGAGAAAATAACTGGTTTGACTATCCCTAATATGCCAGAAGCCCTCCTTTTATCAATGTTACCAATAAGTAATTTAGATAAATTGGGGAGTTGGGCCAAAAAATGGCAAATGGGGTTCAATGCCGATAAATGTAAGGTCATGCACATGGGAAAGAAAAAGAGCAGTCACCCATACATATTAAATGGGAAGCCGTTGGGGAAATCTGACATGGAGAAGGACCTGGGCATCTTGGTTAACAGCAAATTAAATTGGAGTGCCCAGTGTCAGGCAGCAGCTGCGAAGGCAAATAGAGTCATGGCATGCATCAGAAGAGGAATAGGGGCATATGATGAGAACATTGTTCTTCCTCTGTATAAAGCGCTGGTAAGGCCGCACTTAGAATATTGTGCACAGTTCTGGGCTCCGGTGCTCAGGAAAGACATATTGGAGCTAGCGAGGGTACAAAGGAGGGCGACTAAGGTAATAAAGGGAATGGAGGGACTAGAATACCCAGAGAGGTTGTCAAAATTAGGCCTATTTACGTTGGAAAAGAGAAGGCTTAGGGGAGACCTCATAAACATGTATAAATACATCAGGGGGCAGTACAGAGATCTCTCCCATGACCTGTTTATACCAAGGATGGTGACAAAGACGAGGGGGCACACTATGCGTCTGGAGGAAAGGAGGTAACTGCACCAGCATAGAAGGGATTCTATACGGTCAGAGCCGTGAGACTCTGGAACTCTCTGGGAGAGGAAGTGGTGATGTCCAACTCACTTAATGAGTTCAAGAGAGGCCTGGACGCCTTTCTTGAGAACAATAAAATTACATCTTATGCTTAGTGATAGTTAATTAATCCAGGGATTTAATCTGACTGCCAGATTGGAGTCGGCAAGTGAATTTTTCCTCAATGATGTAAATTGGCCTATACAGCATGGTTTTTTTTTGCCTTCCCCTGGATCAACGCTGCGGAATAGCTGCAGTGCACAAGAAATAGGCTGAACTGGATGGACGCTTGTCTTTTTTCAGCCTTATAAACTATGTAACTATGTAACTATGTAAGTAAACGTAGTTATAAAAGGTCATCAATAGGCTACCTAATACAGGTGGCTAAGAATGTCATTCCACGACACTGGAGAAGCAGAGACCCACCCACTGTGGAGGAATGGTTTGCGGAGATCTCCCTCCTTAATAGGATGGAGCATCTGATTGCCATCTCACCGGCTGATGTTGATAGATACTGTGTGATTTGGAGGGATTGGATTGATTTGCAAAACTCTGATGCCTACCATCTAGCCCACAACTAAAGTTATCCGTGATGTCGGCACAACAATGATCATAATCGCACTCTATTGATTGGTGGTCTGCCGTGGTCCGCTCCCTCTCTCTCTATCTTTCATATGGAAAAATACATGCTTGATCTGGATATTGATGGAAAAGCCTCCCTGTACCCCCCAATGTACTGTCGTTATGCATAGATTTATAGTTATACTACCCCTTTTACTATGTAAATTGTATTTTCTTGTACTTTTTCAACACAAAAATAAAAAAAAACTTGAATTTGAAAAAAAAATTGTAATTAGATCTACAGGCGGTGGCTACTCCGCTGACTAGCAGACACTGAAGCTTTGGAGCAGACCTCTGATTCCCAGGCTATAGTATGAGTAAACAGCTCTTCAGACTCAACCATCTGTGTTACCCCAAGCCATAGTGTATGTAGTTTCTTATGGTTAAAAGGGGGGAGAGAGACCCGACCCACCTGGAATTGACGATGGCAACGTCATGTAAAACACAGCAAGGGGACTCCAAAAAGAGTCTCCATTTTTTCCCAAAATTGTGGCACAGACACCACTTAAGTGGCATCAATTGTCCCAGAGTTGCTTAAAATGGTTGGTGAGGTGATTTTCCAAAATCCTCAAGCTTTTAGTCTCCCCAGAATGACACAGGTGGGGCAGATGGTGGTTGTCCCGGCCCGCTAGGCTGCATTGTAGCACAGTGAGCTTCGCACTGCAACTTATGCTTCATATCCGTGTGACGGTTCATGCATGAAGTACTCAAACTATGGATTTTTTGGCCTCTACTTAGCTTTTGGTGACAAATGTTACAGATAACACGAGTTGGGTCATCCTTATCGATCTGAAAAAATGCACAGGCTATGCAAGGTTTAGAGCCCATGCGACTCTGCTACTAGCAATACTATCAAATGATTGGCTGGGTTAGATGCAGAGCGTCTGGGTTTGGTTGGGGGTCCACACAGTCTGCCTAGGCTAGATGCAGTTAAAAATTATTATTAGGTACACAGGCGGTGCAGCTTGCTTCGCAGCTGGGCTAATACGCCCAAAGTATTGGTAGACTCTATACTGAATGGCGCATTTTTCATATTTACTAATCAATTTGTGAAGCACCTGGGATTTCCAAGTGCTCATTATGCATCTAGATAGGTGCCTTGGGGGGTCTAGTTTCCAAAATGGGGTCACTTGTGGGGGAGCTCCAATGTTTGGGCACACAGGGACTCTCCAAATGCAACATGGTGTCCGCTAACAAATTGAATGGAAAATCGGCTCAAATTGTTAGCGGACACCATGTTGCGTTTGGAGAGCCCCTGTGTGCCCAAACATTGGAGCTCCCCCACAAGTGACCCCATTTTGGAAACTAGACCCCCAAGGCACCTATCTAGATGCATAGTGAGCACTTGGAACCCCCAGGTGCATCACAAATTGATTCGTATAAATGAAAAAGTGTTTTTTTTTTCACTTTTTCATTTTTACGAATCAATTTGTGAAGCACCTGGGGGTTCCAAGTGCTCACTATGCATCTAGATAGGTGCCTTGGGGGGGGTCTAGTTTCCAAAATTGGGTCACTTGTGGGGGAGCTCCAATGTTTAGGCACATCAGGGGCTCTCCAAACGCAACATGGCGTCCGCTAATTATTCAAGCAAATTTTGCAATCAATAAGTCAAATGGCGCTCCTTCCCTTCCGAGCCCTGCCGTGCGCCCAAACAGTGTTTTTTCCCCACATATTGGGTATCTGCGTGCCCAGGGGAAATTGCACAACAAATTTTGGGGTCCATTTTTTCTTGTTACCCCTGTAAAAATAAAAAAAAATGGGTCTAAAGTAACATTTTTGTGAAAAAAGTTAAATGTTCATTTTTTTCTTCCACATTCCAAAAATTCCTCTGAAGCACCTGAAGGGTTAATAAAGTTCTTGAATGTGGTTTCGAGCTCCTTGAGGGGTGCAGTTTTTAGAATGGTGTCACTTTTGGGTATTTTCTGTCATAAAGACCTCTCAAAGTGACTTCAAATGTGATGTGGTCCCTAAAAAAATGGTTTTGTAAATTTTGTTGGAAAAATGAGAAATCGCTAGCTCCATAACAAAAAAAAAATTTGGTTCCAAAATTGTGCTGATGTAAAGTAGACATGTGGGAAATGTTATCTATTAAGTATTTTGTGTGACATATCTCTCTGATTTAAGGGCATAAAAATTCAAATTTTGAAAATTGCAAAATTTTCAAAATTTTCGCCAAATTTCCATTTTTTTTCACAAATAAATGCAAGTGATATCGAAGAAATTTTACCAAAATCATGAAGTACAATATGTCTCGAAAAAAGAATCTGAGAATCAGGGGGATCCGTTGAAGCGTTCCAGAGTAATTACCTCATAAAGTGACAGTGGTCAGAATTGTAAAAATTGGCCTGGTCATTAACGTGCAAACCACCCTCGGGGGTTAAGGGGTTAAATACACGTGTACCAGCGGGTTTAAACATTAGACATGATTTGATGTATCATTATGAATGATCATTTATAGATTATTATTATATATATGTTTCTTTTTTCTTCTTTTCTTTTTCTTTTGGATTATTTACATTTATATGCATTGTTTCTATGCTATACGATTTTAACATGGTATGTGTGTTTAAATTTCTGATTAACTCAGCCTTGAACAGGTGCATAGCAGGACATGACATATAAATACCACTTCCTTGCTGTTTTTTTGCTATGCAATGATTAAGAACCTTTAGTTCGAAACGCGTTTGCTGTTCTTCTCCAAGGTGGACTTTTAAAATATTTTTTGTATGACCCAATAAAAAGTGGATTTTAGAAGATTTGTTCAGCTGGATCTTCCTGGTTCCTTATGTTCGTCTGGTAGCACTCCTGGCTCCGTGCTGTTGATCTTCTAGGTGGGTGAGCTGATTTTTTCCTTTCTTTTTCTGCCATGTGGCGATTGGTCATCCACTTTCGCTGCCCCTTACTCAACGAATACACAAACATCTCCCGTCGGTTTGGAGTCCCATTATGCTCAACCAAAACCATAGGCCCCACAACTAAAAAAAATCGTTCTTAGGCATCGAAATCGACACCACAGCAAGGTTGTTCCGCCTCCCATGGGAAAAAATACCAAAACATTACACCTGATCTAGGTTTTTTGCGCAGTATGGAAAGTAACACTACAGCAGATGCAAGTATTACTAGGTCTCCTCGTGTTTGCGAGCCGGGTGATGCCAGTCAGAAGGGTTTTTTCTCTTCATTTATCGCCCGCAACAAAAGAGGCATCTAAACCGAGTCATACAATCAGAGTCAGCAGGCAGCTACGGGCGGACTTAGAGGTGTGGAAAACCTTCTTATAATCATTCAACGGTCACTAGTGTTGAGCATTCCGATACTGAAATATCGGGTATCGGCCGATATTCGCGGTATCGGAATTCCGATACTTAATTCCGATACTTTTGCAATATCGTATACCGGAATCGGAAGTTCCCATAATGCAATGAGACATTTTCATTTTATTCAGCCAATGAGGATCCTAAGAAGTGTGGGCACATCCTGTTAGGCATGTAGGCATCTTAACTAATGGCATGGCTGTGATTGGCTGCTGAAATGATGTCATGATGCACTATAAAAGCCACCGCCGCCATTTTGAGCTCACTCTGCTCTGAATTCAGTTAGGGATAGGACGCTGTTGTTCTGAGGGACAGTTTTAGCTACCTATTTGCTCTATACTGCTTTACCCAAGCTACTTTCTAAATCACTGTGCCTTGCAGTGCTAGTGCACAGTTCCCTGTGCTGTTCACCGCTGTCTGCAAGGTCTGTGTGTGTGAGTGCAGCTCACCCTGTAGTGTGTGCTTCAGCCAAGTCTGGTTGTAGTGCACTCAGTGTGTGTCACTGCCTCATACATTGTCCTTTTTTGCCAATTCATAATTTTTCCTGATATCTCCTATTAGTGTGGTGGTTCCATCTGTATTCAGCTAAATTGGTTCCAAACACACTATATAGGAGTAGATAGAGACATTTTTTTCCGTCTTGCAGCACTAGTGCACAGTGCTCTGCATCTGTACTGTTCACCGCTGTCTGCAAGGTCTGGTGTGTGAGTGCAGCTCACCCTGTAGTGTGTGCTTCAACCCCGTCTGGTTGTAGTGCACTCAGTGTGTGTCACTGCCTCATACATTGTCCTTTTTTGCCAATTCATAATTTTTCCTGATATCTCCTATTAGTGTGGTGGTTCCATCCGTATTCAGCTAAATTGGTTCCAAACACACTATATAGGAGTAGATAGAGAAATTTTTTTGGTCTTGCAGCGCTAGTGCACAGTGCTCTGCATCTGTACTGTTCACCGCTGTCTGCAAGGTCTGGTGTGTGAGTGCAGCTCACCCTGTAGTGTGTGCTTCAACCCCGTCTGGTTGTAGTGCACTCAGTGTGTGTCACTGCCTCATACATTGTCCTTTTTTGCCAATTCATAATTTTTCCTGATATCTCCTATTAGTGTGGTGGTTCCATCTGTATTCAGCTAAATTGGTTCCAAACACACTATATAGGAGTAGATAGAGAAATTTTTTTCCGTCTTGCAGCGCTAGTGCACAGTGCTCTGCATCTGTACTGTTCACCGCTGTCTGCAAGGTCTGGTGTGTGAGTGCAGCTCACCCTGTAGTGTGTGCTTCAACCCCGTCTGGTTGTAGTGCACTCAGTGTGTGTCACTGCCTCATACATTGTCCTTTTTTGCCAATTCATAATTTTTCCTGATATCTCCTATTAGTGTGGTGGTTCCATCCGTATTCAGCTAAATTGGTTCCAAACACACTATATAGGAGTAGATAGAGAAATTTTTTTGGTCTTGCAGCGCTAGTGCACAGTGCTCTGCATCTGTACTGTTCACCGCTGTCTGCAAGGTCTGGTGTGTGAGTGCAGCTCACCCTGTAGTGTGTGCTTCAACCCCGTCTGGTTGTAGTGCACTAAGTGTGTGTCACTGCCTCATACATTGTCCTTTATTGCCAATTCATAATTTTTCCTGATATCTCCTATTAGTGTGGTGGTTCCATCCGTATTCAGCTAAATTGATTCCAAACACACTATATAGGAGTAGATAGAGGAGCCTTTCTGCAGCCTTGGGCCCTGCAGCCCCAGCCAGATTAGTATTAGCCTATTTTTTGCAGCCTCATCTATTGCATTGTAGGTTACCTTCCTACATTGTAATAGCTACAAAAAGTTTGTGATACTATCGTTATTACATCTTTAGGCACATCCAGTGTCTTTTTGTGACAAAAAAAAACCTAAATAAAGTTCACCAAACACTCCACTTTACAGTTGTGTAGGCCACATTAGCTCATATTAAAGTCTAGTCCACACTTTATAAAATTAGTGTTTCTTATACCTGTTAGCAGCTGTTCAGGAATAAGCACACTAAGCCCTTAGTACTTTTCTGCCTATCTTTATCAGTCTACCAAGATGAAGAAGGCAGGGAGTAAGGCATGTGGTCGTGGGCGTGGGCGTGGGCGTGGAGTTTCTGCAGGGAGAGGACATGAGGATTCTGTGCCTGCAGGGAGAGGACGTGGGGATTCTGTGCCTGCTGCGGGCACCAGTGACTCAGCATCCCCCAGTTTTACCAGGGAACAGTCCTTTATGCGCAGCTTTGTAGGAGCTAGCCGTACCCCACTGCTGCGCGAGGACCAAATTGAAGCCGTTGTCGGATGGATGGCAGCTAACGCATCGACTTCAATTAGTTCCAGATCCTCTCAGGTCCTGAGCACTGAAGAGCACCCATCTGTCTCTTCACCACCTGCCAAATTGCCCAGGCAGTCACAGAGCCCTGGACAGGAGCCATCTCTACTTCTGTTCTCTGAATCTCTTGGCTTGGAAAGAGGGGGCCAGCCAAGCAGAATTCGAGAATTTGAAGAAGAGGTAGTATGCAGTGATGCGCAACCGTTTTGTCTCTCTGAATCTGAAGAGGCGGGTGGGCCAGTGCCTATGGTCAGCAGCACACCTCAGTACGCATCTGATGATGAGACTCAGGTGCCACTTTCTGGTGCGTACTGTGCTGTCGAGACTACCCAGGAGAAGCAGTTGTTTGAAGAGGGTGGTGTAGATGATGAGGTCCTTGACCCATCATGGCGTGAGGGACAGGAAGGTGGTGGGAGCAGCTCTGAGGAAGAGATTCCCCGAACGGCCCAAAAAGGAGGGAGAGGGAGGGGGCAGACTTGGTTGCCTGTAGCCTCCACTTCGGCACCCATTAGGAGCATGGCTCTTCCAAAATCCAAAGCGGGCGCTCCCAAGACTTGCAGAGCCTGGTCCTTTTTTGACACAGTTGCAGATGACATTTGCTTTGTCAAATGCAAGCTGTGTAATCAGAAGGTGAAAAGAGGGAAAAGTGTCAGCAACCTCAATACCACAAATATGTGGAAACATGTGCGGACCAAGCACGTGGTGGAGTTACACAAACACACTGAAGACCTAGGCCAACCTACAGCGCCACCTACCACCTCTTCAGCTCGTGTTGTAGCCTCTTCCTCCAGCTCACACACAGCTGGTTCAGCTTCCTCACAGGATCGCCATGGAAGAATCTCTGGCACTGTTGTACAGAGACACAGTGTAATTCCACCCACAGCACCACTTTCCCAGTCATCCTCACACTCCCAGGCCAGTCTACAGCCATCGTTAGCACAGGCATGGGAGAAAAGGCGCCCATACTCGGCAAACCACCCCCGAGCACAGGCTCTGAATGCTGGCATTGCTAAACTACTGGCCCTTGAAATGCTATCATTCAGGCTGGTGGAGACTGACACATTCCGTAACTTTATGGCATTGGCAGTCCCACAATACAACGTGCCCAGCCGCTTTTATTTCAGCAGGCAAGCCGTCCCTGCCCTGCAACATCATGTGGAGGGAAAAATTAAACATGCGCTACAAAACGCCGTCAGTAGCAAGGTCCACCTGACCACTGATGCGTGGACCAGTAAGCATGGACAGGGACGATACCTTTCCCTCACTGCCCATTGGGTAAATGTTGTGGAGCCGGGTACAGATCTTGAGAGTGGCGCTGTACGTGTTCTTCCAACTCCAAGGATTGCAGGAATCCAGTCTGTACACATTGACTCCTCCTCATACTCCAGTTCCTCTGAATCAGCGCTGCAGGAGCCGTCACGGTCTACCTCCACATCGACCCGTGAACGGTTACCTGTTATGATGACCGATATGAGCACAGCCGTGGCCAAACGTCAACAGGCCGTATTAAAATTAATTTCTTTGGGGAATCGAAGCCACACAGCGCAGGAGCTCTGGAATGCCATCAAGCAGCAGAGTGACGTGTGGTTTGTGCCAGAGAATCTCCAGCCAGGCATGGTAGTGTGTGACAATGGCCGAAATCTGGTGGCAGCTCTGGGCCTAGGCAACCTCACTCACATCCCATGTCTGGCACATGTGCTCAACTTGGTCGTGCAGAGTTTTTTGAGGGACTATCCGGATCTTGATGCACTGCTTCACAAGGTCCGCATAGAGTGCGCTCACTTGCGGCGTTCCAGCAATGCAAGATCACGCATTGCAGCTCTGCAGCGCCGATTATGTCTTCCGGAACATCGCATCATATGTGACCTACCCACCAGGTGGAATTCAACGTTACATATGTTGGAGAGGTTGTGTGAGCAGCAGGCAGCAGTAATGGAGTACCAGCTGCAGCAGGCGCAAACAAGTCGCAGTGCGCGCCGTTCACACTTCACCACCACTGAGTGGGCCTCTATGAAGGACATTTGCCACGTTTTGCGTGCCTTCGATTATTCCACGTGGATGGCGAGTGCAGATGATGCACTAGTCAGCATGACTATCCCCCTTATCTGCCTGCTTGAAAAAACACTGCAAGCACTAAGGGACGAGGTTTTGGAAGAGGTGGAAGATGAGGAGTCACAAATGCCATCTGCTTCTCTACAGTCTGCGCAACGTGGTTCCTCACAAAGGCCTAGGCAGGGGACACTTTGTGAGGAGGATGAGGAGGAGTCAATGGATGAGGAAGACATCTGTCCAGAGGAGGGAGGTACACAATGCTCTAGTAGTCAGTATCTAGAGCGAGGGTGGGGTGATGCAGAGCAGGCAGAGATCACGCCTCAAGCAGGGGACAGCGTTTCTTGGCCAGTTGGCAGTCTGCAGCACATGGTTGATTTCATGCTGCAGTGCCTGAGAAACGACCGCCGCATCGCCCACATTCTCAACACGGCTGATTATTGGGTGTCCACCCTCCTAGATCCTCGCTACCGGTACAACTTACAAAGCCTCATAACACCGTTGAACCGGGAGCGTAAAATGCGGGAGTACCAAGACGCACTGGTGCATTCCATCATGTTCTCCATTCCAACCGAGAGCAGTGCTGCTAGTGCTTTACAAAGCAGCTCAGTGCGTCGAGGCAGTGGAGGAAGCTCTGCACAAAGAGGGAGCAGAAGCAGCGCCTCAGCACAAGGCAAGACCAGTATGGCCGAAATGTGGCAAAGTTTTGTGTCCCCGCCGCCACAAATGTCTACACCATCACAGACGGCTCCAGTCAGCAGGAGGCAACGTTTCCGTCAGATGGTGACAGACTACATGTCTTGCCCTCTTAGTGTACTCCCAGACGGCTCTTCTCCCTTCAAGTTTTGGGTCTGTAAGCTGGATACATGGCCAGAGCTTAGTCAGTATGCACTGGAGGTGCTAGCTTGCCCTGCTGCTAGTGTATTATCGGAACGCGTCTTTAGTGCCGCAGGTGGTGTACTAACAGACCGTCGCATGCGACTATCCTCCGATAACGTTGACCGGCTTACTTTTCTCAAAATGAAGGCCTGGATCTCTCATGAATTTGCCAGTCCTCTTCCAGAATAAATAATTGGTTGGCAACAGTATCCAGGTCTCCTGTTCTGTTCATGTTTCTACCACCTGAACTGTAATCCCTGAGCTCCAACACCGCCAGTTGGCGCTCGGAAGTGCCGTCTGCACAGTCAACACTTGCTGCCGTGTTATTGGGGTTCAGTAACGTCAGCTGTTCCCCTGCTGTGCGGACGGCAATTTCTCCTGCTCTGTCCACATCCACTGTACTACTGATTTAAAACCTCCTCCAAATACACCTCTGGCTCCTCTGTTTTCAGTATTATCCCTGAGCTCCAACACCGCCAGTTGGCGCTCGGAAGTGCCGTCTGCACAGTCAACACTTGCTACCATGTTATTGGGGTTCAGTAACGTCAGCTGTTCCCCTGCTGTGCGGACGGCAATTTCTTCTGCTCTGTCCACATTCTCACTTCTACAGATTTTAAAGTTGCTCCAATTACACCTCTGGCTCCTCTGTTTTCAGTATTATCCCTGAGCTCCAACACCGCCAGTTGGCGCTCGGAAGTGCCGTCTGCACAGTCAACACTTGCTGCCGTGTTATTGGGGTTCAGTAACGTCAGCTGTTCCCCTGCTGTGCGGACGGCAATTTCTCCTGCTCTGTCCACATCCACTGTACTACTGATTTAAAACCTCCTCCAAATACACCTCTGGCTCCTCTGTTTTCAGTATTATCCCTGAGCTCCAACACCGCCAGTTGGCGCTCGGAAGTGCCGTCTGCACAGTCAACACTTGCTACCATGTTATTGGGGTTCAGTAACGTCAGCTGTTCCCCTGCTGTGCGGATGGCAATTTCTCCTGCTCTGTCCACATTCTCACTACTACAGATTTTAAAGTTGCTCCAATTACACCTCTGGCTCCTCTGTTTTCAGTATTATCCCTGAGCTCCAACACCGCCAGTTGGCTCTCGGAAGTGCCGTCTGCACAGTCAACACTTGCTGCCGTGTTATTGGGGTTCGGTAACGTCAGCTGTTCCCCTGCTGTGCGGACGGCAATTTCTCCTGCTCTGTCCACATCCACTGTACTACTGATTTAAAACCTCCTCCAAATACACCTCTGGCTCCTCTGTTTTCAGTATTATCCCTGAGCTCCAACACCGCCAGTTGGCGCTCGGAAGTGCCGTCTGCACAGTCAACACTTGCTACCATGTTATTGGGGTTCAGTCACGTCAGCTGTTCCCCTGCTGTGCGGACGGCAATTTCTCCTGCTCTGTCCACATTCTCACTACTACAGATTTTAAAGTTGCTCCAATTACACCTCTGGCTCCTCTGTTTTCAGTATTATCCCTGAGCTCCAACACCGCCAGTTGGCGCACGGAAGTGCCATCTGCACAGTCAACACTTGCTGCCGTGTTATTGGGGTTCAGTAACGTCAGCTGTTCCCCTGCTGTGCGGACGGCAATTTCTCCTGCTTTGTCCACATCCACTGTACTACACATTTTAAAGTTGCTCCAATTACACCTCTGGCTCCTCTGTTTTCATTCTTATCCCTGGGCTCCAACACCGCCAGTTGGCGCTCGGAAGTGCCGTCTGCACAGTCAACACTTGCTGCGGTGTTATTGGGGTTCGGTAACGTCAGCTGTTCCCCTGCTGTGTTCACGGCAATTTCTCCTGCTCTGTCCATATTCACTGTGCTACTTATTTAAAACTTGCTCCAATTACACCTCTGGCTCCTCTCTATTTTTATTCTTATCCCTGGGCTCCAGCACCGCCAGTTGGCGCTCGGAAGTGCTGTCTGCACAGTCAACACTTCAACACTTGCTGCCGTGTTATTGGGGTTCGGTAACGTCAGCTGTTCCCCTGCTGTGTTCACGGCAATTTCTCCTGCTCTGTCCATATTCACTGTGCTACTTATTTAAAACTTGCTCCAATTACACCTCTGGCTCCTCTCTATTTTTATTCTTATCCCTGGGCTCCAGCACCGCCAGTTGGCGCTCGGAAGTGCTGTCTGCACAGTCAACACTTGCTGCCGTGTTATTGGGGTTCGGTAACGTCAGCTGTTCCCCTGCTGTACGGACGGCAATTTCTCCTGCTTTGTCCACATCCACTGTACTACACATTTTAAAGTTGCTCCAATTACACCTCTGGCTCCTCTGTTTTCATTCTTATCCCTGGGCTCCAGCACCGCCAGTTGGCGCTCGGAAGTGCCGTCTGCACAGTCAACACTTGCTGCGGTGTTATTGGGGTTCGGTAATGTCAGCTGTTCCCCTGCTGTGTTCACGGCAATTTCTCCTGCTCTGTCCATATTCACTGTGCTACTTATTTAAAACTTGCTCCAATTACACCTCTGGCTCCTCCGTTTTTAGTATTTACCCTGGGCTCCAATACCGCTAGTTGCTGCTCAGAAGTGCCGTCTGCACAGTCAACGCTTGCTCCAGTGTTATTGGGGTTCAGTAACGTCAGCTGATCCCCAGCTGTGTGTCCGGCAAATTCTCCTGCTTTGTCCACATCCACTGTACTACGGATTTAAAACCTCCTCCAAATACACCTCTGGCTCCTCTGTTTTTAGTATTTACCCTGGGCTCCAGCACCGCCAGCTGGTTCTCGGCAGTTCCATTGGCTATTGTACCTTCTGCTACTCATCCGGGTTCCAGTACCGTCAGCTGGTCCTCGGTAGTTCCATTTGCTCTTGTATCTTCTGCTACCCATCCGGGTTCCAGTACCGTCAGCTGGTTCTCGGCAGTGTCTTTGGCACGGGTACTCCCTCCTGCCCAGCCTGGTTCCAGCACGCCAGCTGTTTCCGGGTAGTGTCAACGTCACTTTGCCTCCAATGCGTTGTCCTGTCGTGTTGCGGTCGGGTTAGCCGACTCTATGGTGCCTGCAGTTTAGGTGACTCCTATGTGGGCTGCGGGATCTGGCAATGAAGGCTGGTTCCATAGTGCCAATAGGACAAGCACCCCCTGTAGGACTGTGGGTTTTGGTAACTGCGGCCGGCTCGCGGCCTTGAACTTTTTTTTACATGGGTACCTTCTGCTACCCATCCGGGTTCCAGTACCGTCAGCTGGTTCTCGGCAGTGCCTTTGGATTAGGTGCCTCCTTCTCGGTATCCAAGTTCCACCAACGTCTGCTGGTCCTTGGTAGTGCTTTCTGGCACAGGTACCTCCTGCTTAGTAACCGAGTTCCAGTAACATCAGCTGGTCCTCGGTAGTTCCATTGGCTCTTGTACCTTCTGCTACCCATCCGGGTTCCAGTACCGTCAGCTGGTCCTCGGTAGTTCCATTTGCTCTTGTATCTTCTGCTACCCATCCGGGTTCCAGTACCGTCAGCTGGTTCTCGGCAGTGTCTTTGGCACGGGTACTCCCTCCTGCCCAGCCTGGTTCCAGCACGCCAGCTGTTTCCGGGTAGTGTCAACGTCACTTTGCCTCCAATGCGTTGTCCTGTCGTGTTGCGGTCGGGTTAGCCGACTCTATGGTGCCTGCAGTTTAGGTGACTCCTATGTGGGCTGCGGGATCTGGCAATGAAGGCTGGTTCCATAGTGCCAATAGGACAAGCACCCCCTGTAGGACTGTGGGTTTTGGTAACTGCGGCCGGCTCGCGGCCTTGAACTTTTTTTTACATGGGTACCTTCTGCTACCCATCCGGGTTCCAGTACCGTCAGCTGGTTCTCGGCAGTGCCTTTGGATTAGGTGCCTCCTTCTCAGTATCCAAGTTCCACCAACGTCTGCTGGTCCTTGGTAGTGCTTTCTGGCACAGGTACCTCCTGCTTAGTAACCGAGTTCCAGTAACATCAGCTGGTCCTCGGTAGTTCCATTGGCTCTTGTACCTTCTGCTACCCATCCGGGTTCCAGTACCGTCAGCTGGTCCTCGGTAGTTCCATTTGCTCTTGTATCTTCTGCTACCCATCCGGGTTCCAGTACCGTCAGCTGGTTCTCGGCAGTGTCTTTGGCACGGGTACTCCCTCCTGCCCAGCCTGGTTCCAGCACGCCAGCTGTTTCCGGGTAGTGTCAACGTCACTTTGCCTCCAATGCGTTGTCCTGTCGTGTTGCGGTCGGGTTAGCCGACTCTATGGTGCCTGCAGTTTAGGTGACTCCTATGTGGGCTGCGGGATCTGGCAATGAAGGCTGGTTCCATAGTGCCAATAGGACAAGCACCCCCTGTAGGACTGTGGGTTTTGGTAACTGCGGCCGGCTCGCGGCCTTGAACTTTTTTTTACATGGGTACCTTCTGCTACCCATCCGGGTTCCAGTACCGTCAGCTGGTTCTCGGCAGTGCCTTTGGATTAGGTGCCTCCTTCTCGGTATCCAAGTTCCACCAATGTCTGCTGGTCCTTGGTAGTGCTTTCTGGCACAGGTACCTCCTGCTTAGTAACCGAGTTCCAGTAACATCAGCTGGTCCTCGGTAGTTCCATTGGCTCTTGTACCTTCTGCTACCCATCCGGGTTCCAGTACCGTCAGCTGGTCCTCGGTAGTTCCTCAGCTTTCTTGTACCTTCTGCTACATTTCCAAGTTCAAGCTTTTTGAAATGGTTCTTGGTAATCACTCTGGATCTCCCTGACGAGGACCCTGAAGACGAGGACCCTGAAGACCAACCCTAAGAAGACGAGGACCCCGAAGACAATGACCCTGAAGACGAGGACCCTGAAGACCACCCCGAAGAAGACGAGGACCCTGAAGACCACCCCGAAGAAGACGAGGACCCTGAAGACCACCCCGAAGAAGACGAGGACCCCGAAGACGAGGACCCAGAAGACCAACCCGAAGAAGACGAGGACCCCGAAGACGAGGACCCCCGAAGACGACGACCCTGAAGACCACCCCGAAGAAGACCAAGAAGATGACCCTGAAGAAGTTGACCAAGAAGACAAAGAAGAGAAGACAAGCACCAAGATACAGAAGAACAAGAGACAGAAAACCAAGAAGCAGAAATACAAGAAGCTGCAGAACAAAAAGCGGAAGAACATTAAGCATAAGACTAAAAATCAGAGCAAAAGATAATATCTAAATTATAAGCAGAAGATGACTAAGCAGTGTATGGGGGTGAGTCCGTTCCTCCTCGTGGTGCCCCTGGAAAAGACCTGCTGCTGCAGGCCAAACTGAACGCGGACAAATCCTGTTGTAAATCTTTTGTGACGGGCAGAACGAAAGGTGTAATGTCCAACCTTTTATAGATAACAACTACAGGAATGCCTGTCACAAATAAGAATATGATGAAGAAGAAGAATATGAAGAAGATGAAGAAGTAGAATATGAAGAATGTAAAAAAAAGAATAATACGAAGAAGGTGAAGAAGAAGAAGGTGAAGAAGAAGTGGATGAAAAAGATGCTGAGGATGATGAAGGAGAAAGTGTGGGAGAAGTAAAAAAGAAGGTGAAGAGCATGGAAGTAGTGAAACATAAATATCTGACAAAATATAAAAATACTTAACATAGTTAATATTTCCGTAACTCAGAACATAATAAAAAAATAGTAATTCCTGCTATTCCATTTGACTGGGCTAAACCTCTATGCCTTTATTGTCTCCCCCACCTCCCCCAATACATTCTACATTATTCTTAGTTGTTTTCCTTCATGTAGAAATAACCTACAAGGAAAGAAAGGGTTTATTTTAATTCCGATATTTATGTCCCATTGACTTGCATTGGTTTCCGGTATCGGAATCGGCGATATCCGATACTTTTTCGGTATCGGTCCGATCCAATCCGATCCGATATTTCCCGATATCGGAAGGTATCGCTCAACACTAACGGTCACACGTTATTTATGTCAGCAGAACAGTCCAACATTCAACTAACATTATTCACCGGGGCGGCAGAATCAGGCGAATATGCAGCGATACTAAATAACCAATGGTGCACAAGCTTATGGCCTCCGTATTGGGCAGAACAAGTGCTGACAAAAAAACAGACAGTCCTGGAACTGTTTCCAATAGTGGTAGCAATCATCGTGGTAGGCATCATCGTCTCTCCCAGTCCTAGGCCTACTACGCCGGCTAGCATTCCTGTGCCTAAAACACAATGTATGGGTCCGCGCTAGCCACGATGCTGAGGGGTCTAATGCTGCTAACGCTTTATCACAATTCAATTGGCAAATTTTCACAGAGCTCCTCCCCAACGCCCACCCATCGGGCAACAGTAGCCCAGCCTCCCTATGGGATCTAGTGGAGAATAGTTGATGCCATTAATCAGAGCGTCAGTTGCCCCGTCGATGTGGCAAGCATACGGTAAGGCATGGGAAGAGTGGACATGACTAGTAGCAGGCAGACGGGTTGACCAATGTGAACAAGCCAGATTACAAGTCACCATAGAATTTCTCCACCAGCTAATGATGAGGGACATATCAGGTGCGTCAGCGCAGCGGTGGCTGACCGGAGTAGCATTTCACTTCCAACTACTGAATTGGGGACATGTGACAAAGAGATTCATCAGCAGACAATCCATAAAAGGGTGGAAAAGGGGTCAGCCAAGTCAGGAGTGTAGACGTCCCATCCCGTGTCACTAAAACTGATTTCTCACATCATATCCCTAACACCATTAACATGATACTCACAATTGGAAGCAACACTACTGCCTACTGTATTTGCGATCGCCTTCTTCGGGGCTCTATGCATAAGCGAATTAGTCCCTCGATCCAAAATTACCACCAGTGGAGGCTTATTACACCAGGACGTAGTCATAGCCAATAATGCAATACGTCTACGCATACGCAAATCGAAAACGGTTCCAGCGGGCAGGGGCACTTGGGTACTTCTACAACCCACAAATGGTACGCTGAGTCGGGTAACAATAGTAAAAACATATATAACCATCAGATCACAAAGTAATTTCTTCCTATCACACAATGATGGAACGCCATTATCAAGATACCAGTTCCAAGCATTATTTACTAAATGCATAACATCGGCAGGGAACCACCCCAAAGATTATGGGACACACTCATTCCGCATAGGCGCGGCCACGGAAGCAGCAAGAGCAGGAATGTCAGAAACGGAAGTTCAGAGGATAGGAAGATGGCGATCCACGTGTTTGGCGAGATACATAAGACCGGACTTGTTATCCTAACGTGGTTTGTTTCTTTTACAGGTGACGCTAAGACAACAGTGTGGGTGATAGACCACTCGTATATATATTGGGCAGAAAAAAGGGCGAACGTCCGCCCAGGCGGGAGGAAATTAGAGTTTCATAACACATATTTCAACTGGAGAGTTATTGGAGGCCTGCAATGGCCACAGGTACTAATGGAGGTAATCAAGGTAGGGAGAGAGGCAAGAGGTCCGGTCATCTTAGTTATACAGGCCGGGGGAAACGACCTAGGTTATCACAAGAGCACATAACTAATGGAAAAAATGAAACTAGACACTGAGCGCTTCAGAGAATTTTTCACAAAAATAGTCAGAGATTGTGCCGAGCGCGGTATGGCAAGGTGCCCGAGACATCACGGCCATCGAACGGACAAGGCGGCTAATAAATATTTGGATGCCAAAATTTATAAGAGACAGAGGCAGACAACTGGAAGGAGATAAAGCAGGCCTCATACGGCCCGACTGTGTTCACTTAATGGATATTGGACTGAACATATTCCTGTCAGGACTAGAGATGAGCGGTGTTCGACTAGAACTGTTCGCCAATCTCAAATTCGAGCTGTTTTGGGCGGTGTTCGAGTTGTTCGACGAACCCGAACGATTGGCAAAAAATTCGGCTGTTCGAGGTTATGTTCGATAACTGTTCGTGCACCAAAAGCGTGTCCTGCATGTCTGGCGCTATTTAGAGCACCAATCATGCAGGGATTGTCTGCCACTCACTGTAATGCCACAGCCATGGTGGTTGTGGCATTACAGTGATTGCCCAAATCGATGGGAACAGTGCCAACAGTGAAACATGAAAAGCCGGCAGTTCAGCAGCGGCATACACTGGTACCCGACAATTTAGAACCGAAAGAATAGAGCTTCACACATAGATTAGATAGATATAAACATGTCAGCCACATATATACGAAGTACAGTGAAAGTGCTGCTTACTGTACTTGTCATTTAGCGTAAAGGATTTATCAAAAAAAATAATAGTGTTTTCATGCACCGTCTCTTTAAAAAAGCCGGCCGGCAATTCAGCAGCGGTACCCGACAATTTATAACAGACAGAATAGAGCTTCACACATAGATTAGATAGATAGAAACATGTCAGCCACATATATACGAAGTACAGTGACAGTGTTGCTTACTGTACTTGTCATTTAGCGTAAAGGATTTATCAAAAAAAATAATAGTGTTTTCATGCACCGTCTCTTTAAAAAAGCCGGCCGGCAATTCAGCAGCGGTACCCGACAATTTATAACAGACAGAATAGAGCTTCACACATAGATTAGATAGATAGAAACATGTCAGTCACATATATATGAAGTACAGTGATAGTGTTGGTTACTGTACTTGTCATTTAGTATTAAAATAAAGGATTTATTATTAAAAAAATTGGCGTGGGGTTCCCCTTAATTTTAGGCTCTAGCGGAGGTTAAGCAGACGGCTGGGGCAGATGTTTGAAGCCTGGGAAGGGGGTAATACCCACGGAGCTTCCCAGGCTACTAATATCAGCCCCCAGCTGAATACATAGCCTTTACTAGCTATTAAAATGGGGGACCCCCCAAAAAAAATGACGTGGGGTCCCCCCTAATTTAATAGCTAGCAAAGGCTAGGCAGACAGCTGGGGGCTGATATTAATAGCCCAGGAAGGGAGCCATGAATATTGGCCCCCTCCCAGGCTAGAAACACCAGCCGTCAGCCGCCCCAGAAATGGCGCATTCATAGGATGCACCAATTCTGGCACTTAGCCTCGCTCTTCCACGCTGCCCTGGTGCGGTGGCAGGGGGTAATAGGGTTGGGGTTGATGTCAGCTTATAATGCCAGCTGACATCAAGCCCAGGTTAGTAATGGAGAGGCGTCTATAAGACACCCCCATTACTAACCCCATAGTCAAAGTTAAAAAAAACACAAACACCCAGAATAAAGTCCTTTAATTGAAATAAAGACACAATCCTTTATTGTTCTAAATTAAACCATACTTACCGTCACGCCCATTCCAGCTGAAGCCAACGATCTCCTGCAATAAAAGAAAAATAATAAAGCAACCTCATCCTTACCTTTCCATGGTTCCCACGACAGCTTCAGCTCTGCTACATCGAGATGACAGGCTGGACCGCAGCAGAACGCTGCCATCCAGCCTGTCATCCCGCAGACACTGAGAAGCGCAGGCTTGCTTGCGCTGCTCAGCGTCTCTCTGTGACGACATCCAGATGAGCCGAGTTCATGTCCAATGAACTCGGCTCACCTCATGCACGTCACTGACAGCGTGGGAAAATTCTCACGCTGAAGCGGTGAGTGCAGGAGAATTCTCCCACGCTGTCAGTGACGTGCATAAGGTGAGCTCATGTCGAATGAACTCAGCTCACCTCCTGCACGTCACTGACAGCGTGGGAGAATTCTCCTGCACTCAGCGCTTCAGCGTGAGAATTCTCCCACGCTGAAGCGCTGAGTGCAGGGGAATTTTCCCACGCTGTCAGTGACGTGCATAAGGTGAGCTCCTGTCCAATGAACTCAGCTCACCTCCTGCACGTCACTGACAGCGTGGGAGAATTCTCCTGCACTCAGCGCTTCAGTGTGAGAATTCTCCCACGCTGAAGCGCTGAGTGCAGGAGAATTTTCCCACGCTGTCAGTGACGTGCATGAGGTGAGCCGAGTTCATTGGACATTAACTCGGCTCATCTGGATGCCCTCACAGAGAGACACTGTGGAGCGCAAGCAAGCCTGCGCTTCTCAGTGTCTGCGGGATGACAGGCTGGATGGCAGCGTTCTGCTGCGGTCCAGCCTGTCATCTCGATGTAGCAGAGCTGAAGCTGTCATGGGAACCATGGAAAGGTAAGGATGATGTTGCTTTATTATTTTTCTTTTATTTCAGGAGATCGTTGGCTTCAGCTGGAATGGGCGTGATGGTAAGTATGGTTTAATTTAGAACAATAAAGAATTGTGTGTTTATTTCAATTAAAGGACTTTTTTCTGGGTGTTGTGTTTTTTTTAAATGCTTTACTAGAAATTCATGGTGGTCATGTCTAATATTGGCGTGACCCCATGAATTTCGGGCTTAGGGCCAGCTGATAATGCCAAGCTGGCCCTAACCCCTTTATTACCCAGTGAGCCACCGCATCAGGGCCCTGGATGAGTTGGGTACAGCGCCAGAAGATGGCGCTTCTATGAACGCGCCATTTTCCGGGGTGGCTGCGGACTGCAATTTGCAGCGGGGGTGGCCCAGAAAGCTTGGGTCTCCCTGCGCTGCGGATTCCAGCCCCCAGCTGCCTAGTTGTACCTGGCTGGACACAAAAACAGGGCGAAGCCCCACGTCAATTTTCTTTAAATTATTTCATGAAATAATTAAGAAAAAAGGGCATCCCTATATTGTTGTGTCCGGCCAGGTACAAATAGGCAGCTGGTGGTTGGGGGCAGCCCGTTCCTGCCTGCTGTACCTGGCTGGACACAAATATAGTGCGAAGCCCCACGTCAATTTTTTTTAAATTATTTCATGAATTTCCTGAAATAATTTAAAAAAATTGAAGTGGGGCTTCGCACTATATTTGTGTCCAGCCAGGTACAGCAGGCAGGAACGGGCTGCCCCCATCCACCAGCTGCCTATTTGTACCTGGCCGGACACAACAATATAGGGAAGCCCTTTTTTTCTTAATTATTTCATGAATTTCATGAAATAATTAAAAAAAATTGAAGTGGGGCTTCGCACTATATTTGTGTCCAGCCAGGTACAGCAGGCAGGAACGGGCTGCCCCCAACCACCAGCTGCCTATTTGTACCTGGCCGGACACAACAATATAGGGAAGGCCTTTTTTTCTTAATTATTTCATGAATTTCATGAAATAATTAAAAAAAAAGTACGTGGGGCTTCGCCCTATTTTTGTGTCCAGCCAGGTACAACTAGGAAGCTGGGGGCTGGAATCTGCAGCGCAGGGAGACCCAAGCTTTCTGGGCCCCCCCCGCTACAAATTGCAGTCCGCAGCCACCCCGGAAAATGGCGCGTTCATAGACGCGCCATCTTCTGGCGCTGTACCCAACTCATCCAGGGCCCTGGTGCGGTGGCTCACTGGGTAATAAAGGGGTTAGGGCCAGCTTGGTATTATCAGCTGGCCCCAAGCCCAAAATTCATGGGGTCACGCCAGTATTAGACATGACCGCCATGAATTTCTAGTAAAGTATTTAAAAAAAACACAACACCCAGAATAAAGTCCTTTAATTGAAATAAAGACACAATTCTTTATTGTTCTAAATTAAACCATACTTACCATCACACCCATTCCAGCTGAAGCCAACGATCTCCTGCAATAAAAGAAAAATAATAAACCAACCTCATCCTTACCTTTCCATGGTTCCCACGACAGCTTCAGCTCTGCTACATCGAGATGACTGGCTGGACCGCAGCAGAACGCTGCCATCCAGTCTGTCATCCCGCAGACACTGAGAAGCGCAGGCATGCTTGCGCTCCTCACTGTCTCGCTGTGACGGCATCCAGATGAGCCGAGGTCATGTCCAATGAACTCGGCTCACCTCATGCACGTCACTGACAGCGTGGGAAAATTCTCACGCTGAAGTGCTGAGTGCAGGAGAATTCTCCCACGCTGTCAGTGATGTGCATGAGGTGAGCTCATGTCCAATGAACTCAGCTCACGTCACTGACAGCGTGGGAAAATTCTCCTGCAATCAGCGCTTCAGCGTGAGAATTTTCCCACGCTGTCAGTGACGTGCATGAGGTGAGCCGAGTACATTGGACATGAACTCGGCTCATCTGGATGTCGTCACAGAGAGACGCTGAGCAGCGCAAGCAAGCCTGCGCTTCTCAGTGTCTGCGGGATGACAGGCTGGATGGCAGCGTTCTGCTGCGGTCCAGCCTGTCATCTCGATGTAGCAGAGCTGAAGCTGTCGTGGGAACCATGGAAAGGTAAGGATGAGGTTGCTTTATTATTTTTCTTTTATTGCAGGAGATCGTTGGCTTCAGCTGGAATGGGCGTGATGGTAAGTATGGTTTAATTTAGAACAATAAAGGATTGTGTCTTTATTTCAATTAAAGGACTTTATTCTGGGTGTTTGTGTTTTTTTTAACTTTGACTATGGGGTTAGTAATGGGGGTGTCTTATAGACGCCTCTCCATTGCTAACCTGGGCTTGATGTCAGCTGGCATTATAAGCTGACATCAACCCCAACCCTATTACCCCCTGCCACCGCACCAGGGCAGCGTGGAAGAGCGAGGCTAAGTGCCAGAATTGGCGCATCCTATGAATGCGCCATTTCTGGGGCGGCTGACGGCTGGTGTTTCTAGCCTGGGAGGGGGCCAATATTCATGGCTCCCTTCCTGGGCTATTAATATCAGCCCCCAGCTGTCTGCCTAGCCTTTGCTAGCTATTAAATTAGGGGGGACCCCACGTCATTTTTTTTGGGGGGTCCCCCATTTTAATAGCTAGTAAAGGCTATGTATTCAGCTGGGGGCTGATATTAGTAGCCTGGGAAGCTCCGTGGGTATTACCCCCTTCCCAGGCTTCAAACATCTGCCCCAGCCATCTGCTTAACCTCCGCTAGAGCCTAAAATTAAGGGGAACCCCACGCCAATTTTTTTAATAATAAATCCTTTATTTTAATACTAAATGACAAGTACAGTAACCAACACTATCACTGTACTTCATATATATGTGATTGACATGTTTCTATCTATCTAATCTATGTGTGATGCTCTATCTTTCTGTTCTAAATTGTCGGGTACCGCTGCTGAATTGCCGGCCGGCTTTTTTAAAGAGACAGTGCATGAAAACACTATTATTTTTTTAAATAAATCCTTTACACTAAATGACAAGTACAGTAAGCAACACTATCACTGTACTTATTATATATGTGACTGACATGTTTCTATCTATCTAATCTATGTGTGAAGCTCTATTCTTTCTGTTCTAAATTGTCGGGTACAGATGCTGAATTGCCGGCCGGCTTTTTTAAAGAGACGGTGCATGAAAACACTAATATTTTTTTTAATAAATCCTTTACACTAAATGACAAGTGCAGTAACCAACACTGTCACTGTGCTTCTTATATGTGTGACTGACATGTTTCTATCTATCTAATCTATGTGTGATGCTCTATTCCTTCTTGTCTAAATTGTCGGGTACCGGTGTATGCCGCTGCTGAATTTGCCGGCCGGCTTTTTTAAAGAGAGTGTCTTCTGAGCAGTTTGTCAGCTTTTGGACACCTTTGCAGGTGTTTTCTATGTGTTTCTATGTGTTTTTGTTTGCCTGCCATTGGTTTTAACGGTGTTCGACGGTGTTCTAAGGTGTTCGACGAACAGTTCCTCGAACATCCCGGTGTTCGACGAACCGAACCGAACCCGAACACTACGGGGGTGGCTCAACACTAGTCAGGACTTCAGGACGGAGTGCAACAAGCGTTAAGAGTGATGGATGGGGGTCAGAGTCCTGCATACGAGTACGCAGGATCCTCAGTGGCCTGGAAATAGAAAGGACATGTTGGAGAGTTACACTTGTTGGCCAACTTGCCGTTGTGGAGACTGGAGACACAGGGCAACAAGCTGAATTATTTTAGAAATAAAATGCCTTTCTAATGTAATGAGTATAAACAGTTAATAAAGCTGTGACCGATCCTCACCCATCCAGTTGTAAGAGTTACATGATTGTATTGTCAATGAAAGGGGGGCGTTAGGGGGCTGAGCGTCTGGGTTTGGTTGGGGGTCACCACAGTCTGCCTAGGCTAGATGCAGTTAAAAATCATTATTAGATACACAGGTGGTGCAGCTTGCTTCGCAGCTGGGTTACTACGCTGACTAGCAGACACTGAAGCTTTGGAGCAGACCTCTGAGTAAACAGCTCTTCAGACTCAACCATCTGTGTTACCCCAAGCCATAGTGTATGTAATTTCTTACGGTTAAAAGGGGGGAGGGGGAGACCCAACCCACCTGTAATTGAAGATGCCAACGTCACGTAAAACACAGCAAGGGGACTCCAAAAAGAGTCTCCATTTTTTCAAAAAATTTGAGGCACACACACCACTTAAGTGGCACCAATTGCCCCAGAGTTGCTTAAAATGGTTGGTGAGGTGATTTTAACAAATCCTCAAGCTTTTACTCTCCCCAGGATGACACAGGGGTAGAAAAGTCCTTGCGGATCCATGATTTGTTCATCTTTATGAACGTGAGTCTGTCTACATTGTCAGTAGACAGCCATGTGCGCTTATCTGTCAGCACACCACCAGCAGCGCTGAACACACGTTCAGAGAGAACGCTGGCTGCGGGGCATGACAAGATCTCCATGGCGTGAGTGGCGAGCTCCGGCCATTTATCCAGACTGGAAGCCCAAAAAGAGCAAGGGTCCAGTGACACAGTCATGGCTTCGATGTTCACTTCGAGATACTCCTGTACCATCGTCTCTAGGCGTTGACTATGTGTCTGACTTCTTGTCTCCTGTGGCCTTGCAAAGGATGGGCTAAAAAAGTGGTGAAAGGATTCCACAAAATTGCTGTTACCAGCAGATACTGTGTTTCTGTTATGGTTTGAGTGCTGAAGACTCGACAGTCCCACGGTTGGCAAGTTAGAACTGTGAGATTCACTACGTGCACCACTGCTGTTTTGTGGAAAAGCACATGTAAGATTCTGCAACAGTCTCTGCTGATACTCCTGCATGCGTGAATCCCTTTCTATGGCAGGAATTATTTCGACAAATTTACTTTTGTACCGGGGATCTAAGAGTGTGGCAACCCAGTAGTCAGGATTATTTCGAATTCTGACAATTTGAGGGTCATGTTGCAGGTAGTGCAGCAAGAAGGCACTCATGTGTCTTGCGCATGCAGGAGCACCAAGTCCCTGTTGTGTTGGTGGCGAGGGAAGAATCATGCTTCCTTCCTCTTCCCTCTCCCCCCAACCTCGCACAACAGAAATGTGATCAAGATCTCCCTCATCTGATGAGTCTTCCATGCCCATCGCCAGTTTGTCCTCTACTTATTCCTGGGCTCCTGCACCTTCCTCACTAGTTTGGCTGCTACCATGTGCCCTGGTTAATCCCTCTCCCCCATCCTCCCATGCCTGCCGCCTTGGTGCTGTCGACCGTCTGGACCTTGCAGATGTTAGCCCTTCCGCATACAACTCCTCCTCCTCTACTTCCTCCACCTCCTCTTATCCCACCACCTGACTCCGAATTCTGTTTAACATGTGCTCCAGCATGTAAATCACCGGAATAGTCATGCTGATAATGGCATCATCAGCACTAAACATCTTCATCGCCATTTCAAAACTGTGCAGAAGGGTGCATAGGTCCCTGATCTGAGACCACTCCTCCAGCGTGATTTGCCCCACCTCTGGATCTCGTTGGCCCAGGCTATAAGTCAGAACGTATTGCACCAGGGCTTGTCGGTGCTGCCACAGTCGCTGCAACATGTGCAGAGTTGAATTCCACCGTGTTGGCACATCGCATTTTAGCCGGTGAAGTGGCAGGCCCAACGACTTCTGTAGAGATGTAAGTTGCTGAGCTGCGGGATGCGAATGTCAGAAGTGAGCACACAGCGACCGTGCCCTCTGCAGAAGGCCATCTAGTCCGGGATAGTGGGCTAAAAATTGCTTGACAACCAGGTTCAACACGGGAGACATACAAGGCACGTGTGTGACATTGCCACGGCGAAGGGCCGCACCCAGGTTTGCAGCATTGACGCACACGGCCTTCCCTGGTTGCAGGTCCAGTGGAGACAACCATTCATGAAACTGGTTCTCCAGAGCTGACCATAACTCCTCAGCTGTGTGACTCACATTTCCCAGACATTTCAAAGTAAAAACCGCCTGATGACGTTGAGCCCTGCTGCCAGCATAGTATGGAGGTGTGCAGGATCCCTTCTGCGCAGTTAGAAAGCGGGTGGCATGACCAGACAGGCTTTGGGTGCAGGTGGGGGACCGAGAGGAGGTTGAGGAGGCAGAAGCAGTGGAGGAACTTTGAGATAAAGAGGATTGACGCACAACTCGTGGGGACGGCAAGACTTGGACAGCAGCCCCTTGTCCTGCTGTCACCATAGTTACCCAGTGCCCAGTCAGCGACATGTCACGCCCCTGTCCATGCCTACTCGTCCAAGTGTCTGTGGTGAAATGCACCCTGTCACACACAGAGTTTCTCAAAGAAGCGGTGATGTTGTGTGCGACATGCTGGTGGAGCGCAGGCACACCTTTCTTTGAGAAGTAGTGCCGACTGGGCATCTGGTACTGGGGCACTGCGACGGACATAAGATCTCGAAAATCCTCTGTGTCCACCAGGCGGAAAGGCAGCATTTCTGTAGCCAAGAGCTTGCAGATGGTGAAATTCAACTTCTTAGCTTTCTCATGGCAAGAAGGAAATGGTCTTTTACTTGTCCACATCTGAGGGACCGAGAGCTGGCTGTTGTGCTTAGACGGGGTTGAGTAGGGTGTCCCCGGCAAACTGACGGTCTGTGAGGAAGATGCAGGCGTAAAAGTTAGGTTGCCTTGATCCAAAGGGGGTGCTCTCGATGTCGGAGAGCGTTCAACTCCAGCTGGTGTTTCCACTTCCAAATGAAATGATGACATGCCAATCACACTGGCTGTTGCGGGTAAAGAGGTGGCAGGTCTGCGTCTCAAAACAGGTGTGACTGCTGTCCCCCCAGCCACAGAGGATGAAGAGGCCGCGGATGCACAAGATGGGGCAGACGGTGGTTGGCCAGGCCTGCTAGGCAGCATTGTAGCACAGTGAGCTTCCCACTGCAACTTATGCTTCATATCCATATGACGGTTCATGCATGAAGTACTCAAACTATGGATTTTTTGGCCTCTACTTAGCTTTTGGTGACAAATGTTACAGATAACATGAGTTTGGTCATCCTTATCGATCTGAAAAAATGCCCAGTCTATGCAAGGCTTAGAACCCATGCGACCTGAAGAGCCACCACGACTTGTGGTCAGAGGCAGAGTTGTGTTTGAGGATGCAGTTGTTGACGTGCTTCCAGTAATACGTCTCTGTCCAGGAAGGCACAACCTGACCTCATTGTCACTAGCATCCTCCTCCACCTCCTCTGCTCACCTCATCGACTGGCTGACTATGGGTTGACAGTAAGTGGGATCTGCAACCTCGTCATCATCACCCTGTGTGTTATCACACCCGTCGTCCTCAGAGCCAACCTCTTCCTGCCCTGACAAAAAACTCAAGTTGTCGCTCCAATCAGGTATTCGAGTCTCATCATCATCTTCCTCATTGTCTCCACCAACAGGAGTTACAGTTTGGGAATGAGGGTCTACATTATGCTCACAACCTTCTTCATCTGGTCCTGGATTCGACTCATAAAGATTCTGGGCATCAGTGCAGATCATTTCCTCGTCTGGATTCACAGAAGCTCTGGAGCCGACCTCTGATTCCCAGGCTATAGTATGAGTAAACAGCTCTGCAGACTCAACCATCTGTTCTACCCCATACTCAGACTGGCAGCTGGAGACTTGGGAGCTGTGAGGAAGCAAGTGCGATTGGGGTGACACCTCTGAGGACTGGAGTATTTGTGATGTTGAAGTTGAGGTGGAGGAGAGCCCACTTAAAGGAGCACTTGATATCCATTGAAGCACCTGCTGTTTTTGTGCCTCATCTGGAATTTGTAGCGATGGGCGTGGCCGTAAGAAAGGGATCGTATCACATTGTCCACTAAAAGAAATAGACATCTTAGTTTGGCTGGAAGATGGTCTTTCTTCTGTAGATATTACTGTTGCTTTAACACCTACCCCACGGACGCAACCTTTTTTTCCCTTCCCAACATGCCTATTCCCCTTTCCACCAGCAGCAGGCCTTTTGCCACTCATTTTGGTGGTTAACTAATTGACAACTCTGGAGTTGTTTGCAGAAAAAACGATGGATGGAAACCGAGCAGAGCTGAGTGGCCAAATTGCGGTACTAGCCCAAAAGGATTGGCTGGGTTAGAAGCAGTAAAACAATTTTATTAGATACACAGGTGGTGGAGCTTGGTATAGATGGCCTAATAGAATGAGTACCAAACACTGCTACAGGCCCAAAATTATTTTCCAGGCAAGATGCAGCTAAAAATTATTAGTAATTTAAAAGCTGGTGGAGCTTAGTATAGATGGCCTAATAGAATGAGTACCACACACTGCTAATATGGCCAAAATTATTTTACAGACAAGATGCAGCTAAAAATTATTAGTAATTTGAAAGCTGGTGGAGCTTGGTATAGATGGCCTAATAGAATGAGTACCACACACTGCTAATATGCCCAAAATTATTTTACAGGCAAGATGCAGCTAAAAATTATTATTAACTTCAAAGCTGGTGGAGCTTTGTATAGATGGCCTAATACAATGAGTACCACACACTGCTACTATGCCCAAAATTATTTTCCGGGCTAGATGCAGCTAAAAATTATTATTAATTTCAAAGCTGGTGGAGCTTGGTATAGATGGCCTAATAGAATGAGTACCACACACTGCTACTATGCCCAAAATTATTTTCCGGGCTAGATGTGTGACACCCCAGGGGTCTGGTTGCCACAGTAATAGAGATATTATGTCTGAGAGCAAGTGGGAGGTTTCTCTGGTCAGGATCCCTAAGCATGCAACACGGTCCGCCCAGACCTGGGAGGGGAGGAATCTGCCCTTTTAAACTGGGTCTGGGGCGGGATTAGAGCAGTCAGAGTCTGGAGAGGGAAAGGAAGAACTAGGAGCTCTGTAGGAGCAGTAGCAGAAGTCCAGGGGCTGGAGCTGAGCAGAGTTCGCCCTGGACGAAGATACTAAAGCCGGACACAGGAGTCCGAGGCTGTGGGGACTGATATACACCCAGCAGCAGAAACCAGCCGGCAGGGGATTCCAGGTCCTCTGGCCATAGAAGCCCGGAGGCTCAGTCACAAAGAAGGGACCAGCGCCGCCATCCAGGAGCGGAGGCTAACAGAAGGCCCCAAGTCACCAGCCATACGGGTGAGCACCACACTGTATACTCAGGGACGTGGGCTACTTGTAAACGCTGACAGCAAGGTAGCCAGGAAGAGTGCAGATTAACGGGGAGGCCTACAACTCCACCTGGCCAGGGGAACTCCTGCTTGCTCGCAGACTGACCAGGCCCCTTATACTAGCCAGTACTCCCGGGAGGGTCTGCCTTGTACCATCAGTAAAGACCCTGAACTGCACCTCACGTCTCTGTGATTACTTGCCGCACCAGCACCATCAGCACTGGGACCCTCACACCATCATTCCCATCATCTCTCACATTAGCTGCCCTGAGGCAATTACTCCTCCCGTGGGGAGTCATCCCATACTCAGCTGCGCAAACAACATCAGCCTCAGCGGTCTGCAGCGCAGCGGCGGTCCCCACTGACCGCAATCCACGGGTGGCGTAGTCGGACACTTATTACAATACAAATAGACTGCCACTGGTTTGACCGCCCTGGGCACGGACCGGGTCACCGCCACGGAGAACTACAACCCCCAGCGATCCGGCTCCGGGTATTCCCCCTGCACAGCAGAAGCAGCACAGGCCCAGGGGGCGCGTCAGATGCAGCTAAAAATTATTATTAATTTCAAAGCTGGTGGAGCTTGGTATAGATGGCCTAATACAATGAGTACCACACACTGCTACCATGCCCAAAATTATTTTCCGGGCTAGATGCAGCTAAAAATTATTATTAATTTCAAAGCTGGTGGAGCTTGGCATAGATGGCCTAATACAATGAGTACCACACACTGCTACTATGCCCAAAAGGTTTTACTTGGCTAGGTGCAGTAAAAAATTTGTATTACATACACAGGTGGTATAGCTTGCAACACAGAGACGCTACTACACTGACGAACACACACTGCAAGAGGCCCAAAAGGCTTTGCTTAGCTAGATTTAGCCAAATGCTGTGAAAAACACTTGCACAGCACTAAAACAGACCTGCCTGGCAAAAAGTGAAAGGAACTGATGTAACCTAGCCCTCAAAAGGGCTGGAATTACAACTAGTCACTACTCCCAACCTATCTGTCTATTTAAGAGCACAGACCTGCCTGCTAAAAGTGCTAGGAACTGCTGTAACCTAGCCCTCAAAAGGGCTGCAATTACAAACTAGTCCCTACTAGTGTTGAGCCACCCCCGTAGTGTTCGAGTTCGGTTCGGTTCGTCAAACTGTTCGTCGAACACCTTCGAACACCGTTAAAACCAATGGCAGGCAAACAAAAACACATAGAAACACATAGGAAACACCTTCAAAGGTTTCCAAAAGCTGACAAACTGTTCAGAAGACATAACTAACACATGGAAAAGTGACAAGTACATATAGTCATGCGAAAAGAAAAGAGGTGGAGGAGTAAAAGGAGGGGGAGACACAGATATAGGCATGTCATGCCCTTCTAAAATCCAAAAAGTGAGAAGCCGACACGACCAGTCCGTTCCTGCCCATGCCACCTCCGTTTGTGCCAGAGCCGCGGTGGACCCTGACGGCCAGCCCCCCTCTCCCAATACTGGTGCCTGTCCGCTGGTGGGTCGAGCGAGCCCCCCTGTGGTGGAGGCAGCTCTAAGCTTTTTAATTTAAATTGTCTCTCTAATTTGAATGAATACACTTTAAATCCTTTTACAAGGATCTATTGAAGGGCAAGTCTCATGCCAGCAGCCGCGTAATTCCAGCTCCAGTAGCGTCCACTAAAGCTGCTGCAGTTAAAAAGCTTTTATAAGGATCGAGCTCGGCTGTCCACCGCAAGGCGTCCTTCCGCCAGTCCCAGCCCCTATGCCTTGGGGTGCCTCCTGATGCTCTTCACTGAGTATCCCGTGGTCCCGAAGCATTTCCTTTGAAAAAATTAAGTGTCCAAACTACAGGTGGTGTAGCTAGCTTAACAGCCGGGATAATCCGCTGACTAGCAGACACTGCTACTAGGCACAAAGTATTTCCTGGGCTAGATGCAGTTAAAAATTTGTAATTAGATACTCTCGTTGGATGCTGAGAAAGCATTCCATAGAGTCTCCTGGCACGCCATATATTATTCTCTTAAAAAGCTTGGGGTAGGGGTCTAGGGGATCCTTTTATAGCCAAAATCATGGCCCTGTATAGCAATGCGTCACCTAGGCTGAAGATAAATGGAACTGTAGCACCCCGAGGGCTCGGTTGCTGCAGAGGTATTGCACCTCACCCAGATGTGTGATATCTCACTCTCAGGTAAGGATGGAGTGTGGATCAGGACCCCGACACCTGCATGCATTACACCACATTGCCGTGGGGCAGGGCGACCAATATGCCCCTGAGATGGGCATGACAGTCCCTGTCCCTGGCTGGAGTGGGGGGAGGGAACACTGAGGAAGGGGAACCCTGTAGTGCAGGAGCAGGGAGGAAGTAGTTCCTGGGTGCATTGAGAAGGGAGTATAAAAGGTGGGCACCATCTTAGTTCAGTGCAGAGAAGTCTGAGCAGAAGTGACAGGGAGCAGGGGCTCTGCATGAGCTCTGCTCCGGAGGCGGGCCTAGTAACAGAGGCCCAGGCCTGGAAGAGGGAGAAGGAAGGAAGAGGAGCAGAGAAGGCTCCAGGAACGAGGAAGGAAGGGATCCCAGGGGTGCGGACGGGCGAGTCGCCACCGCACGCCCGAATCCACCTGCGTGGAGGGGTCAGGCCAAAGGGGGAGACCGGTCCCCGAAACTAGTGGAGGCGGGAAACGACCCTCAGCTAGAAACCGGAGGCTGTGACATTTTGCGTGGCGCAGCCCCTCGCTACACCCGCTAGGAAGGCACCACATAGGGTCAGGGAAACTGGCGCCAAGTTTACCAAGAGGAGGCCCGAGGCAGCCGGACAGAAGGGTTGGTAAGAAAGGCCAGACAAAGGACACACAAAGGGGGTCCTGTGAAGCGCTCCAAAGTTATTTGGGAGTTGTCTGAGCCCCTCACCTGGTGAGCACAGTATGACGTGGGCAGCCGTTACCTGCAGACATGGTCTGGATAATAAGAACTGTGAGTAAAGGCCCTGGACTGCATCACTGACTCCGTGTCGTTACTGCTGCTGCCCTGCACCATCACCTCCATCCTCCGCATACACTGCCCTGAGGCTATACTCCTCCCGTGGGGAGTTATGCTACGCTCTGCTGCACCCACAACACCAGCCTCAGCGGTCTGCCCTGCAGCGGCGGTTCACTCTGACCGCAATCCACGGGTGGCGTAGTCGGACATTTAAACATCAAAACCACATAAATAGTTCCGCCACTGGTTTGACCGCCCTGAGCCACGGAACCGGGTCGCCGCCACGGAGACTACAGCCACCAGCATCCACCAAAAAGGGTCTGGCTCCGGGTGTCCCAAGGCCCAGGGTGCGCGTCAGAACATTTTCATCACCTTTCATAATCACCAATGGGACAAGGCAGGGATGTCCTCTGTCCCCTCTCTTATACATCCTAGTGACGGAGCACCTGCGCTCATCAATTCGCCATAACCCCAATATTAGGTGGATTGAGGTGGGAGGCACCGAGTACAAGTGCTCTCTATTTGCTGATGATGTCCTAGTATATATCACTCAATCACATATATCCATCCCTGCTGTTATGGCTGAAATAGATCACTTTGTTACATGGTCAAATTTTAAAATCAATGCAGCGAAGTCTGAGGCCCTCGATGTCTCCCTCCCCAAATCCATACAGGATTCCATCCAGTCCAACTTTCCCTTTGCCTGGCCCTCACAGGGTATCAAATACTTAGGAATTCCTATTCATAGAGACCTCTCCCATCTATGTTATCTTAATTTTGGGCCCTTTATTGAACAGCTCCATACAGACCACGGTTGGCAAGTTAGAACTGTAAGATTCACTACGTGAACCACTGGTGTTTAGTGGAAAAGCACATGTACACTGTGTTCCAAATTATTATGCAAAAAGTGTTTAGGAGTGATAAGGGAAGAATTTGTTTGTTTGTCAGTTAAACTCATTGATGGTGATGTGTGTCAGGGCTCTTTATATCACTGTAAGCAATTGCAGACACCTGTGCTAATTAGTTTGGCAGGTGTGTCCAATGAAAGGCAAGACTACTTAAGAAGGCTGTCCCACATTATTAAGCAGCCTACATTTTCTGCCAAAATGGGAAAGAAAAAGGATGTGTCGGCTGCTGAGAAGCAACAAATTGTGGAGTGTTTAGGTCAAGGCATGACTACAATCAACATTGTGCGATGATCAGGATGAAGTGTCTGGGCAATCAAGAAGTATGTAGCTGATTCACAGTACACACGTGTGCAAGCTGATAAGGGCAAATTGAGGACTCTTTCCTACAGGCAATTACGTCAGGTTAAAAGAGCAGCGGCAAAAAAGCCTTGCCATAGCAGCAGACAAGTTTTTGAAGCTGCTGGTGCCTCCAACGTCCCCCGAACAACAAGATGCAGGGTCCTTCAGAGGTTTGCAGCTGTGCATACGCCATCCTGTCGACCTCCTCTATCCACTTCACACAAGCAGAAACGGCTCCAGTGGGCCAAACATTACATGAAGACTGATTTCAAAACTGTTTTGTTCACGGATGAGTGCCGTGCAACGCTCGATGGTCCAGATGGATGGAGTGGAGGATGGCTGGTTGATGGACACCACACGCAAACACGGCTACAGCGCCAACAAGGAGGAGGTGGAGTAATGTTTTGGGCTGGAATCATGGGGAGAGAGATTGTCGGCCCCTTTAGGATCTCTGAAGGGGTAATGATGAACTCCATAATGTATGTGGAGTTTCTCAAACAGCACTTCCTGCCATGGTTCAAGAAGAAGAACCGTGTATTCCACAGCAAGATCATTTTTATGCATGATAATGCTCTGTCTCATGCTGCACATAACACATCTGCATCTCTGGCTGATATGGGCATAAAAGGGGACAAACTTATGGTGTGACCCCCATGCTCCCCTGACCTCTACCCCATTCAGAACCTCTGGAGCATCATCAAAAGGAGTGCCTATGATGGCGGGAGGCAGTTCACATCTAAGCAACAGCTCTGGGAGGGTATTATGTCCTCATGCAAAACAATTGAAGCAGAAACCATCCAAAACCTGACAAATTCAATGGACGAGAGAGTTCAGAAGCTCCTTTCGAACAAGGGGTCCTATGCGCAAATGTAACATCACCTAGAATAAAGTTTTGAGTTGAAAACTGTTTGATTTCAGTTTCTAATAACCTGCTAATGCTTATAATTTCAAAAATTACCATTTTTTTGGTCTTTATTAAAATGAAAAGGTTGATCGAAGAGTGTGGGGGATCTAAGAGTGTGGCAACCCAGTAGTCAGGATTACTTCGAATTTTGACAATCTGAGGGTCATGTTGCAGGTAGTGCAGCAAGAAGGCACATATGTGTCTTGCGCATCTCGGAGCCCCAAAATTATTTTCCGGGCTAGATGCAGCTAAAAATTATTATTAATTTTAAATCTGGTGGAGCTTAGTATAGATGGCCTAATAGAATCAGTACTGCACACTGCTACAAAGCCCAAATTACTTTCCAGCCATGATACAGATAAACATGATTAGTAATTTTAAATCTGGTGGAGCTTAGTATAGATGGCCTAATAGAATCAGTACTGCACACTGCTACAAAGCCCAAATTATTTTCCAGCCAAGATACAGATAAACATGATTAGTAATTTGAAAGCTTAAAATGGTTGGTGAGGTGATTTTAACCAATCATCAAGCTTTTACTCTCCCCAGGATGACACAGGGGTATAAAAGTCGTTTCGGATCCATAATTTGTTCATCTTTATAAACGTGAGTCTGTCTACATTACAAGTGGAGAGCCGCGTGCGCTTATCTGTCAGCACACCACCAGCAGCGCTGAACACACGTTCAGACAGAACGCTGGCTGCGGGGCATGACAAGATCTCCAAGGCGTAAGTGGCGAGCTCCGGCCATTTATCCAGATTGGAAGCCCAAAAAGAGCAAGGGTCCAGTGACACAGTCATGGCTTCAATGTTTATTTGGAGATACTCCTGTACCATCGTCTCTAGGCGTTGACTATGTGTCAGACTTCTTGTCTCCTGTGGCCTTGCAAAGGATGGGCTAAAAAAGTGGTGAAATGATTCCGCAAAATTGATGTTACCAGCAGATACTGTGTTTCTGTTACGGTTTGAGTGCTGAACACTCGACGGTCCCACGGTTGGCAAGTTGGAACTGTGAGATTTACTACGTGCACCACTGGTGTTTTGTGGAAAAGCACATGTAAGATTCTGCAACAGTCTCTGCTGATACTCCTGCATGCGTGCATCCCTTTCTATGGCAGGAATAATTTCTGCAAATCTACTTTTGTACCGGGGATCTAACAGTGTGACAACCCAGTAGTCAGGATTATTTCTAATTCTCACAATTCGAGGGTCATGTTGCAGGTAGTGCAGCAAGAAGGCACTCATCTGTGTTGCGCATCCAGGAGCACCAAGTCCCTGTTGTGTTGGTGGCGAGGTAACAATCATGCTTCCTTCCTCTGTCCTCTCCCCCCAACCTCGCACAACAGAAATGTGATCAAGGTCTCCCTCATCTGATGAGTCTTCCATCAGTTCGTCCTCCACTTCTACCTGGGCTCCTGCACCTTCCTCACTAGTTTGGCTGCTACCATGCGCCCTGGTAAAACCATCTCCCCCACCCTCACATGCCTGCCGCCTTGGTGCTGCCGACCGTCTGGACCTTGCAGATGTTAGCCCTTCCGCATACAACTCCTCCTCCTCTACTTCTTCCACCTCCTCTTGTGCCACCACCTGACTACGAATTCTGTTTAACATGTGCTCCAGCATGTAAATCACCGGAATAGTCATGCTGATAATGGCATCGTAAGCACTAAACATCTTCATCGCCATTTCAAAACTGTGCAGAAGGGTGCATAGGTCCCTGATCTGAGACCACTCCTCCAGTGTGATTTGCCCCACCCCTGGATCTCGTTGGCCCAGGCTATACGTCAGAACGTATTGCACCAGGGCTTGTCGGTGCTGCCACAGTCGCTGCAACATGTGCAGAGTTGAATTCCACCGGGTAGGCACATAGCATTTTAGCCGGTGAAGTGACAGGCCCAACGACTTCTGTAGAGATGTAAGTCGCTGAGATGCGGGATGCGAACGGAGGAAGTGAGCACACAGCGACCATGCCCTCTGCAGAAGGCCATCTAGTCCGGGATAGTGGCCTAAAAATTGCTGGACGACCAGGTTCAACACGTGAGCCATACAAGGCACGTGTGTGACATTGCCCCGGCGAAGGGCCGCACCCAGGTTTGCAGCATTGTCGCACACGGCCTTCCCTGGTTTCAGGTCCAGTGGAGACAACCATTCATGAAATTGGTTCTCCAGAGCTGACCACAACTCCTCAGCTGTGTGACTCACATTTCCCAGACATTTCAAAGTAAAAACCGCCTGATGACGTTGAGCCCTACAGCCAGCATAGTAAGGAGGTGTGCAGGATCCCTTCTGCGCAGTTAGAAAGCTTGTGGCATGACCAGACAGGCTTTGGGTGCAGGTGGAGGACCGAGAGGAGGTTGAGGAGGCAGAAGCAGTGGAGGAACTTTGAGATAAAGAGGATTGACGCACAACTCGTGGGGACGGCAAGACTTGGACAGCAGCCCCTTGTCCTGCTGTCACCATAGTTACCCAGTGCCCAGTCAGCGACATGTAACGCCTCTGTCCATGCCTACTCGTCCAAGTGTCTGTGGTGAAATGCACCCTGTCACACACAGAGTTTCTCAAAGAAGCGGTGATGTTGTGTGCGACATGCTGGTGGAGCGCAGGCACACCTTTCTTTGAGAAGTAGTGCCGACTGGGCATCTGGTACTGGGGCACTGCGACGGACATAAGGTCTCGAAAATCCTCTGTGTCCACCAGGCGGAAAGGCAGCATTTCTGTAGCCAAGAGCTTGCAGATGGTGAAATTCAACCTCTTAGCTTTCTCATGGCTAGGAGGAAATGGTCTTTTACTTGTCCACATCTGAGGGACCGAGGGCTGGCTATTGTGCTTAGACGGGGTTGATAAGGGTGTCCCCGGCAAACTGCCGGTCTGTGAGGAAGATGCAGGCGGACATGTTAGGTTGCCTTGATCCAAAGGTGGTGCTATCGATGTCGGACAGAGCTCAACACCAGCTGGTGTTACCACCTCCAAAGAAAATGATGACCTGCCAATCACGCTGGCTGTTGCGGGTAAAGAGGTGGCCGGTCTGTGCCCCAAAACAGGTGTGACTGCTGTCCCCCCAGTCACAGAGGATGAAGAGGCTGCGGATGCACAAGATATGGCAGACGGTGGTTGGCCAGGCTGGATAGGCCGCATTGTAGCACAGTGAGCTTCCCACTGCAACTTATGCTTCATGTCCATGTGCCGGTTCATGCATGAAGTACTCAAACTATGTATTTTTTGGCCTCTACTTAGCTTTTGCTGACAAATGTTACAGATAACACGAGTTGGGTCATCCTTATCGATCTGAAAAAATGCCCAGGCTATGCAAGGCTTAGAACCCATGCGACCTGAAGAGCCACCACGACTTGTGGTGAGAGGCAGAGTTGTGTGTGAGGATGCAGTTGTTGACGTGCTTCCTGTACTAAGTCTCTGTCCAGGAAGGCGCAACCTGACCTCGTCGTCACTAGCATTCTCCTCCACCTCCTCTGCTGACCTCATCTCTTGGCTGACTGTGGGTTGACAGTAAGTGGGATCTCCAACCTCATCATCATCACCCTGTGCGTTATCACACCCGTCGTCCTCAGAGCCAACCTGTTCCTGCCCTGACAAAAAACTAAAGTTGTCGCTCCAATCAGGTATTTGAGTCTCATCATCGTCTTCCTCATTGTCTCCACCAACAGGAGTTACAGTTTGGGAATGAGGGTCTACATTATGGTCAGAACCTTCAGCGTCTTGTCCTGGATCCGACTCATAAAGATTCTGGGCATCAGTGCAGATCATTTCCTCGTCTGGATTCACAGAAGCGCTGGAGCCGACCTCTGATTCCCAGGCTATAGTATGAGTAAACAGCTCTGCAGACTCAACCATCTGTTCTACCTCATACTCAGACGGGCAGCTGGAGATTTGGGAGCTGTGAGGAAGCAAGTGCGATTGGGGTGACACCTTTCAGGACTGGAGTATTTGTGATGTTGAAGTTGATGTGGAGGAGAGCCCACTTAAAGGAACACTTGATATCCGTTGAAGCACCTGCTGTTTTTGTGCCTCATCTGGAATTTGTAGCGATTGGCGTGGCCATAAGAAAGGGATCTTATCACATTGTCCGCTAAAAGAAGTAAACATTTTAGTTTGGCTGAAAGATGGTCTTTCTTCTGCAGATGTTACTGTTGCTTTAACACCTACCCCACGGACACAACCTTTTTTCCCCTTCCCAGCATGCCTATTCCCCTTTCCACCAGCAGCAGGCCTTTTTCCACTCATTTTGGTGGTTAACTAATTCACAACTCTGGAGTTGTTTGCACAAAAAAACAATGGATGGGAACCGAGCAGAGCTGAGTGGCCAAACTGTGGTATTAGGCCAAAACTATTGGCTGGGTTACATGCAGAAAAAAATTATATTCAATTTGCAACCTGATGGAGGTCAGTATAGATGGACTAATAGAACAAGTCCCACACACAGCTAGAAGCCCAAATATTTTTTCAGAGGTAGATGCAGAAAAAAATTATATTCAGTTTGCAACCTGATGGAGGTCAGTATAGATGGATTAATAGAACAAGTCCCACACACTGCTAGAAGGCCAAATATTTTTTCAGAGCTAGATGCAGACAAAAAATTATTTTGAATTTGCAACCTGATGGAGGTCAGTATAGATGGACTAGTAGAACAAGTCCCACACACTGCTAGAAGGCCAAATATTTTTTCAGAGCTAGATGCAGAAAAAAATTATATTCAATTTGCAACCTGATGGAGGTCAGTATAGATGGACTAATAGACCAAGTCCCACACACTGCTAGAAGGCCAAATATTTTTTCAGAGCTAGATGCAGACAAAAAATATTTTTAATTTGTAACCTGATGAAGGTCAGTATAGATGGACTAATAGAACAAGTCCCACACACTGCTATAAGCCCAAATATTTTTTCAGAGCTAGATGCAGACAAAAAATTATTTTGAATTTGCAACCTGATGGAGGTCAGTATAGATGGACTAGTAGAACAAGTCCCACACACTGCTAGAAGGATAAATATTTTTTCAGAGCTAGATGCAGAAAAAAAATATTTTGAATTTGCAACCTGGTGGAGGTCAGTATAGATGAACTAATAGACCAAGTCCCACACACTGCTAGAAGGCCAAATATTTTTTCAGAGCTAGATGCAGACCAAAAATATTTTTAATTTGCAACCTGATGAAGGTCAGTATAGATGGACTAATAGAACAAGTCCCACACACTGCTATAAGCCCAAATATTTTTTCAGAGCTAGATGCAGACAAAAAATTATTTTGAATTTGCAACCTGATGGAGGTCAGTATAGATGGACTAGTAGAACAAGTCCCACACACTGCTAGAAGGACAAATATTTTTTCAGAGCTAGATGCATAAAAAAATTATATTCAATTTGCAACCTTATGGAGGTCAGTATAGATGGACTAATAGAATGATGCTATGCCCAAAAGGTTTTACTTCACTAGGTGCAGTAAAAAAATTGGTATTCTATACACAGGTGGTGTAGCTTGCAACACAGATAGGCTACTCCACTGACTAACACACTCTGCAATAGGCCAAAAAGGATTAGCTTTGCTAGATTCAGCCAAATGCTGTGAAAAAAACTTGCACAGCACTGGCACAGACCTGCCTGGCAAAAACTGATAGGAACTGATGTAACATAGTCCTGAAAAGGACTGCAATTACAATTAGTCTTTACTCCCACAACCTATCTATTTAAGAGCACAGACCAGCCTGATAAAAGTCGTAGGAAATGCTGTAACCTAGTCCTTAAAAGGACTGCAATCACAACTATTCCCTACTCCCAAGCTATCTGTAGATTTGTGCGAAAATTGGCTTGAAATTAATAAGGTATAGCGCACACAGCAACAGCGGTGCCGTCTAACACGCAGCTGCAGCAGTGAGAAAATGGTGGCGACGGGGAAAATGGCTTGGTCTTATAGGGCAAGGACATGTGACATAGACAGCCAATGATACATGCCCTTGCTTGTGTGAAAAAAAGCACTTCGCGCTGTGTGTGCGCTGCTGATAGACTGACAGACTGCACCTCCCCACTGTAAATGCGGGAAAGAGAAAAAAAAATGGAGATCTTCATTATTCCTGCGGAGATCCATCCCCTGCCCCTCCCCCCGCCCCGCTGTACACTCAAACTGCGTATTAACATTGATTATCAGCATTACTGTGAAAAAATCCAGTTACGATTTTGGTGCACGAACAGTTATCGAACATAACCTCGAACAGCCGAATTTTTTTCAAATCGTTCGTGTTCGCCGAACGGCTCGAACACCGCCCAAAACAGCTCGAATTTGAGATTGGCGAACAGTTCGAGTCGAACACCGCTCATCTCTAATGTTAAAGTGTTCCAGATTTATTAAATCATGAACTGAGACGGGTCATATTTGGAAAATGAGGCACGTTCATTAACGTACAAAGTGGCTCGGTCATTAAGGGGTTAAGAATTTAAGTTGTTGCTATCTGACTTTCTTTTTCACCAGCTGAAACAAGTCATTGTCTGCATGTACAACTGCTCAGAGCTACCCACTACAGTCTGACTTCAGCCATATCCTGTTCATCAGTTCCTGGTATATTATTCTACTCGTTCATCTCCACATGTAGTGTACAGAGTCTATGGATGCAGGCAACACCTTCTAGAAGTCAATGCCCTGCATGTGTGCAATACTGGAATACTTCTTTGGTGAAAGCCAAAGGCAGCAGTTCCCCTAGAAGCGTGATGGAAGAAATATCATAGTTTTCACCATTATAGAATCCAAATGTAATTCTTCATTATACCAAAAAATGCTTGAGGATAGCATGAAGTCTTGATCAGAAATGGAAGCTAAGATAGAGTGGTAGAGAGGTATACAAAAAAAACATACTTCCGGTCAGTAGCCAACAACCGTTTCATGCACTGGGCACTTTCTCAATTCAAAAAGAACAGTATACAGCACTACAGCGCTCTGTGCATGAAATGACCGTAGCCTATTGACTGGCTGTATATCAGATTTTTGTATACCTCCATGCAAAATAAGTAAACAGCTGTTTTATCATACTACATGGTGAGTGCCAATCAACATTTTGAAATGTAACAGTTAAACTCTCCCAAATATTGTGCACCACACGTGTGTATACTGCTCAATGTGTTTATCCTTATTTTCTTTGGTGTGGACAACATCACATGAATAAAAACACTTGATTTGAATTACACTGCGTCATTATTTATTAATCAAAAACTAAGTCAAAATGCAGAAGTAGTGTAATTTATTGGAAACCATAGAATTAACTGAGCACCATAGGTGATCGGCCAAGAAAAGTGCAGCAGATGAAAGACACATCATTCTTACTTTCCTTCAAAATCATAAGATGTCCAGTAGCGCCATCAGCCCAGAACAGTGGTTCAGCAGTGCCATCAATAGTGCCAACAGCTAAGAACATCAAACAGATGGACCCAGCTACACTGATCTACCGTTCAGAAAAGACTGGCTAGAAGTGGTATTGGAAGAATTACAGCCAAAACGCCATACCTTTGGCATGGAAACAGGGCCAAGGTACTCAACTCAAATATCATTAATGTTTATTCACTTTGCATAGTATTAATTGATAAATATAAACTATTAACTTTTATTTTTTAAAGCAGTTTTACTTTGTAGCATTTATATATATACAGTATATATATATATATATATATATATATATATATATATATATATATATATATATACTGTAATGCAGCAGGTTGCTAGCATTACTGTAAATGGTCCAGGATGTGCTTACTGGACCATGTACCTTCCCCTTTATCTGACTGGTCACATGACTGTGACATCACCCAGGTCCTGCATGCACAGTAAAGCTCTGTATACATGACTGGGACAGCACACAGGACCTATACACACAGCTGACTGATCACATGACTGTGACATCAGCAAGGTCCTGTCAGTATGAGGCTGTCTGTGCACAGCATATATAAACCTGCTTAATTTGAGACAGGTGTGTTCGGTGTGAGAGGCGTGAGGCCTGTTCCCCATGTGTGTGGGATACCGTGATACCGTGAAGCCTGGCAGCCTGAAGGCAAAGACTAGATCCTGTGCGGATGCTAGTGGCCTTGGAAGGCAGCGGCTTTGAAGTGAAGCTTGGTACCTGAAAGGTCGAGCCTGGATCCTGTGTGGATGTCAGTGGCCTTTGAGGGAGAGCCGGCTTGAGTAAGAGTCCTGGAAGGCAGAGCCTGGATCCTGTGTGGATGTCAGTGGCCTTTGAGGGAACGACGGCTGGAGACCCCTACCTGGGAAGCCGCAGAGCCACAGTGGTGGCAGAGTAACGGACTGAGACAGCTATACCCGGCAAAGGTAATACCCGGTGCTATATGGACATTGTGATATGAACATTGCTACTTTATTACCTTGCCGTAAGCTGTACCCTGGAGCAAGTGGGCCGGTGTGCCACTTGGCTCATGAATTGTTTATGTGTGTAAACCTGCCGGTGGCGGACTAAGATGAACTGTGTGTGAACAGCGGTTTATGAAGTGCCAAAATAAACTGCAACACTGTGTGAAAAACGTAAAGACATTGCACGTGTGCATTGATTGACGCAGCGAAGCGAGTTACCCCCAGTATGATGACGAGCGCTGCCTTACATATGGTTCGAGAGTGCGGGCAATGGCAGCCCGGTTGCTAGTGGCAACGACAACCCCGGTTGCTAGGGGCAACGGCACAGGACGACGAGTGTGGATAAAGCATCTTGCGGCAACTCGGTGGGGTTGCGAAGATTGGCGTCGCACTCAAACCTGGTTTGCTGTGGCTCGGCGGGGCTCACGAAGTATAAAGCATCTTGCGGCAACTCGGCGGGGTTGCGAAGATTCTCATCGCACTCAAATCCGGTTTTGCGGTGGCTTGGTGGGGCCACGAAAATTTTTCCGGGAGAGCGATGAAGTGCTAGTGTGAACAGTGTACCGCGATGGCTGTGAGCAAAGCAGCAGATCTGTTTGGAGCTATTGAGCGGTTGAAGGGCCGGTTGGGACCGGAGCAGGTATTTGGGAAACTTTTACTGGACATGGTGCAGGAACCGCAGGAGCTGTGGGCACCATATGGAATGGCGGCAGTGGACCATTCTATGGACTCTCCGGGGGCGCCAGTGTTGTCCCAGAGTGCCCGGGGAGGTGGTAAGAGATGTTGTGAACTGAGTCCTAAGACTACTGCTGATTTTTTGTGTAAAAATTACCCTGCCGGTGTGGTTGTTAAAAAGGGGGTGGGGTCTAAAAAAGGGGCGGATTTTCACAAGAGTGTGGAGTGTAGAAAACTGAAAATTGTTACTGGTGGTGGGTTGGTGCCTCCTAAAAATGACAATGTGACCGTTGATAACGGGGTAACTCCAGTAGAAGGGGGTGACGTCAAAGTGGGAGGTGACCTGTTAGTCCACAACACCATGGGTAGTGACACAGACCCCGTAGCTGACTGTGACACTATTAAAGTAAAAAGTGAGTTCAGTCAGGAGGGGCTAGACGAGGTGAGAGAGTCCCCATCTCGTAGACGGCGCAAGGGCCACAAAAAGGTTGCTCCTGTAGACTTGGCTGAAAATAAAAATAAAGAGAGGGTAGTACTGTGTGCCTTTGCTTCAAGTGTGGATCCTCCATTAGAGGTAGAAGAAGAGGTGACGTTGCCAGTAGCAACCTCCGGTACGGTACCGAGTCAGAAGGATCTGACAGCCCTGGAAGGGGAGGCGGCCAGTCGTGACCAAGAGCTGGAACCTATCGGCCAGCAGGGTCAGAGTGATGGGCAGCAATTATGTGGAAACCTGGGGAACTTGTCCTCAGACCAGCTGAACCTGGAGTCTGTACAGCAGAAAATACTCCAGCTTGTGAAGGACTTACAGCGAGATCTAAAGGGAAGCAACGAGGAAATTAACCAGTGGAAGGAAATGTTCTACGCAATTAAGGAGGACCGCCGCAAAATCCAGGAAGAGGTTTTGCAGTTGAAGCTTGAGAAGGAGGCGCGGCAGAATGGTGTTTCTGGACGCGAACAAATCCTAGAACGACTGCACAAACAGCTCAACCAGGATCTGTGTGACTCCAAGAAGGTGTGTGGTGAACGCAGTAGGGAACTGCAACAGAGTAAGAGAGATTATGAGGATCTCCTCAAGTTGAAGGAGAAACTAGAGGAGGATAAGGTGGGTGCAGAGCAAGTGCACCAAGCGGTTGAGACCACTCTGCAAGACACCCGTGAGGAGAATGATGGTCTCCGGGGAAAGACCCTAGATCTGGAAGCTCAGGTGAAGGAGCTACAGATGTCCTGTGATGCTCTCCAGAAGGCGGAGACGTGCCTTAAAGAAACAGTCAGCAAGATGGAAGCTGAGCGGAAAAAGATGGAGGAGTCCGTCAGAGAAGCCACAGACCAGGGCCAGGAGTTGGCCGCTGGTGAGGGGAGGTGTGAAACAGATACCTCCTCGAGTGATGCGAGCTTGGATGATTCGGTGGAAGTAAGAGCCGAGATCAGGGAGCTCAAAGAGTTGCTACAAACCCAGTGGACGCAAGAGAAGCGTGAGAGACTGGCTATTGAGCGCCGAGTGGGCACATTGGAGACGGAGAGGTCTGAGAGAGCTCTGCTGCTGGAAGAGCAGTTGAAGCAGGAAGAGCTTCAGAGACGGGCCGCTGAGAGGCGAGTAACTGAGCTGGAAGGAGAAGTTTTAGAGCTCAAAGGTCGCCTAGCAAAGTGTCACGTGGTGAACGAGGTCTCCTTGGAGAAGGGAAAAGGCAAACAAGTTGCACTTACTCCCTTAGACCCTGAGAAGGTGGACCTGAGGAGAGCTAAAAGTATGGTGTTGGAAGATAAAGGTGAAGTGGAGGTGGTCAAGACGAAAAGTTGTGAAGTGGTAGCTGTGAGTCAGCTCAGGGGAAGCGTCCAGGGTGAAGAAGCTGGAAGTCAGTTGTCCCTGAAACCTGAGCTGGTTGATCGTCTGGAAACCACTGGTGAGACCGAAACGTCTCGGTACAAGTGCCTCGTAGATGTACCCGAGGACTTGAGGGAAGAATGCACCCGTGAGTCCGTGCATGAAGAGTTTAAGAAGGCTGTGGGAGCCTGTAAGGTGTACTTGACCTCAGAAGCTAAACAGCTGGTGGTCCTGTCCACGACCGAAGTCACAGTGAAGAGGGTGGCTATCCTAAGTGACATGCACTGGCGATGTGTTCGCACGAAGCGGTTTCTCCGGTTGAAGACGGAACAAGCCGTTAGACAACTGGAGCTTAGGAGAAAAGCTCACAGTATGCGTGAAGAGGTCATCCGGGTGCCTCATGTTCTGGTGAGAAAGCTCATTGGGAGAAGCGGTCGAGCCATGCAGATGATGGTCAAGAAGTCTGGTGTGGTGAAAGTAAGCAGTCCACGTGATCAACAGGACTGGATACCAGACAAAGACGGCATGGTGTCCTTTTCCGCTGTAGGAACAGAAGAAAGCCTAGAATATATACGCATGCTGATTGAGTACCGAGTGACCTACCTGCAGGAGGTAGAACAATTGAATCTCGCTAGACTGCGAGTAGATAGACAGCATCATCTGAGCAGCAGAAGATGGAAGCCGTCTAGAAATAGTGAGACCCGACAGAGAAAGGGCCCCCTAAATAACAGAACAGCTACAGCTGAAGTTAGGGACCTTTTAGGATGTCCTGAGAGTAGTGGGTGTGGGTTTAGAGGTAGTGAGACCTCCAGTAACTCAGGTTTGAGCAGTCCGTACAAACGACCCAATAGAGGACAGGACAGTACGGAGTCGAACCGGACCTTAGATACCAGGGCATGTGAGTCGCACTGCTGTATTGACCGCTGGGAGCGGGGAAGACCTGACAGGGTTTTGATTGACCGCTGGGAGCGGGGGAGACCTGACAAAGTTACGACCCGGAAAGGTGACCTGACTAAGTCAGTGACAGTGACAAATGGTAGGTCCCTAAGGAATGGGCTAATGTCATTGACTAAGGTTCCAGGGGCTGAGTAGCACAATTGTAAAGTTCATGGTCTATATGTGAGCTGGGGGTTATAATGTTATTGTGTATATTATGTGTTCAACCCCACAAGTTTGAACAGAGAGGGGGGATATGTAATGCAGCAGGTTGCTAGCATTACTGTAAATGGTCCAGGATGTGCTTACTGGACCATGTACCTTCCCCTTTATCTGACTGGTCACATGACTGTGACATCACCCAGGTCCTGCATGCACAGTAAAGCTCTGTATACATGACTGGGACAGCACACAGGACCTATACACACAGCTGACTGATCACATGACTGTGACATCAGCAAGGTCCTGTCAGTATGAGGCTGTCTGTGCACAGCATATATAAACCTGCTTAATTTGAGACAGGTGTGTTCGGTGTGAGAGGCGTGAGGCCTGTTCCCCATGTGTGTGGGATACCGTGATACCGTGAAGCCTGGCAGCCTGAAGGCAAAGACTAGATCCTGTGCGGATGCTAGTGGCCTTGGAAGGCAGCGGCTTTGAAGTGAAGCTTGGTACCTGAAAGGTCGAGCCGGGATCCTGTGCGGATGTCAGTGGCCTTTGAGGGAGAGCCGGCTTGAGTAAGAGTCCTGGAAGGCAGAGCCTGGATCCTGTGTGGATGTCAGTGGCCTTTGAGGGAACGACGGCTGGAGACCCCTACCTGGGAAGCCGCAGAGCCACAGTGGTGGCAGAGTAACGGACTGAGACAGCTATACCCGGCAAAGGTAATACCCGGTGCTATATGGACATTGTGATATGAACATTGCTACTTTATTACCTTGCCGTAAGCTGTACCCTGGAGCAAGTGGGCCGGTGTGCCACTTGGCTCATGAATTGTTTATGTGTGTAAACCTGCCGGTGGCGGACTAAGATGAACTGTGTGTGAACAGCGGTTTATGAAGTGCCAAAATAAACTGCAACACTGTGTGAAAAACGTAAAGACATTGCACGTGTGCATTGATTGACGCAGCGAAGCGAGTTACCCCCAGTATGATGACGAGCGCTGCCTTACAATACACATATATTTACAGAGATATATATATATATGCATATTTATATTTATACAGTACATAGAAAAAAAAATAACCCATAACATGAAAGTACAGGTTCATAACATAACTTTCATTACAAAATCTTCAGTTTTACTCAAGTTAGTTAAGGCAAAAATGAATACACCCCACATCAAAAACAACTACATGTAGCATTTTGTATGACTTCTGTGATTTGTAAGGATAGCACCAAGTCTTCTAGGCATAGTAAAAACAAGGTGGTGACATATTGAAACATCTTTTTCCATTCTTCAAGAACAAATTCTTTTAGAACCAGGATGCTGGAAGAAGAGTGATGTTTACCTTGTTTCTTCAGAATCCCCCATAGGTGTTCGATTGGGTTCAGATCAGGAGACATACTTGCCCATTGAATCACTTTTACCCTGTTCTTAAGAAATGCGACAGTGGCCTTAGATGTGTGTTTGGATCATTGTCATGTTGGAAAAATGCATGTCAACTAAGGGCATGGAGTGATGGTAGCATCTTCGCTTTCAATATAGAACAGTATGTGAATTCATGATACTATCGATGAAATGTAGCTCCATTACACCAAGAGCAATCATGCAGCCCAACATAAGGACACTGCCACCAGCATGTTTCACTGTAGGCCCTATGCATTTTTCTATGTTTTCCTCACCTTTGCGATGCCATACAGTTTTGAAGCCATCGGTTCCAAAACATTTATCTTGGTCTCATCAAGTAGTCATATATTTTTCAGCATGGGTCCTGGCAGATTGTAGGCTGGCTTTTTTGTGCTTGGGTTTTAGGAGGGGCTTCCCATGTGGACGACACCCATGTATGCTATTCCTCTGCAGTGTACGTCGTATTGTGTCATGGGAAACACTCACCCCAGTTTGGCTTTCTGCCTGGAAACTTTTAGCTAACATGAACTTGCATGTCAATTTTTTTCAACCCCTCTTATCAGAAGATGCTCCTGTTTAGGAGTTAATTTCTGTGGTCCACCTGGACGTCTCTGTACCAGAGCAAACAATGAAGAAAAGAGGCTCACCAACTTGAATCCTCTAGGTGCACGGAACTCCGTCCTGATAAAACGTGTCATAGAGAAAAAAAGAAATGAGTTCCAGCTACAGGATAAAATATAAAAATAGTTTTATTTGATAAATGCTAAAACAGCATGGCACTCGGCTTATGACAAAGAGAAAAAGCATTTGAAAAACACTTTACTCTTGGTCATCAGCCTAGTGCCATGCTGTTTTAACATTTATCAAATAAAACTATTTTTATATTTTATCCTGGAGTTTGAATGCATTTCTTTTTGTCTCTGTAAGATGGTTGCAGTTCCATCTTTGTTACATTTTATATCACTTTTGCTACAGTATTATAACTGATAAGTAAAGCTTTGACGACCCTCACTTTTCTTATGTAAAGAAATTATTTTCTTTCTTAAGTCATGTGACATTTCTTTTCCATGTGGTGCTATTGCTGACAGCATGAAATTGGTAGGGTTTTTTGTTAGGTAATACCTTTTTATAGTCAACTGTCTGCTGGACACATGGTAAATGAAAAATTAGACTTGGATCTGGTTGAAATCATATTAATTAGAATTGTGTAGTCTAAACTGTAGCTTTGCTCCAAAGAGTTTTATTGGGGTATACTCATATTTGCAACACAGTCTTGAATGAATTTGTTTTGGGGTGTGAAAAATAACAAATCTTGTTTGCAATCATTGTCCTACATTTGTGGGAGTGTTTTGTTGTATGGTATCCCATAGAAAATGTGGATTCTGAAAGGAATCTAAAGGTTTTCTGACAAATCTGTTGTGGTTTACTTATTTATGCTAAGCATTGGATGGATAGATAGATAGATAGATACAGTGCTCAGTATAAATAAGTACACCCCCTTTGAAAACTAACATTTTAATCAATATCTCACTGAAAACAAGAAAAAATTCCCAAATTTTGTCAAGAGTTTCATAGAATATTTTTTAACCGAATCTTCAGTTTTACTCAAATTAGTTTAAGCAAAAATGAACTACTACATCTAGCATTTTGTATGACCTCCATGATTTTTAAAGAAGCAGTCCCATCAAAGTTTTTATCCTCTTACTATATTACAACAGTATTCATATTAATAGCACTTTTTGCTTACAATTGCTTATTTTGCTTTCTATCCAGTAAATTCTTCTCTATTATCTGCTCTATGTAGAAACAGGAAGTCTTTTTTCCTTGCAGAAATCATTTCCCTCTTCAAGGGAAGCCATAGTCTTTTGCAGTGGCTTATGACTAATCCAGCTAGTCAATTTTTCATCATGTGATGTCATAAACCTAATTGAAAATAGAAGAATTAGCTGAGTAGAAAGGCAAAATGTGTAATTGTAAGTACAGTGTTATAATGTGATGACTGCCATATATTAAGAGGATAAAAAATTTGATGGGAGTGCTTCTTTAAGGTCAGCACCAAATCTTCTAAGCCTGGAATAAACAAATTGGGGACATATTCCAACATCTATCTTTTTTTATTCTTCAAGAACAACTTCTTTTACAGTAAAGCCTGGATCCTGGATGGAGAGTGATGCTCTAGTTGTCTGTTCAGAATGGGTGTTTCTGTTGGGTTTAGATCAGGAGATATATTTGTAAAACCTTAGAGTTGGGTATTCCTAAGAGAACTCTGTATAAGTTAAATGTATATTAATGTTATAGTGATTCAGCACTTTTCATGCTAGTTTGTACAGTAACTGTTAATATCGTCACCAAGGCAGGTTGCCAAGTGAACAGGTGGTGGGTGGAGTTCTGCACACAAAAGTAAGACACATTTCATAGTCAGTTCAGTTGTAGTCTGTCTGAGTTGTTGGAGAGAAGTAGATGTTCTTATGAGGCTGCAAAAGGAGCGGCTAACTGGAGAACCTAAAATGAGGGAGCAAGACGTCTGCCAATCGGGGTGAGTGATTGCCTGGTCCTACCAAAGACATATTTGTCTACTGCTATTGCAGGTGTGCCCAGGATGCATGACCTACATTCGGCCATTGGTGGCTACTCATAGAAAACTATTGGGATAACTAGTGATGGGCGAGAAATAAAATGCTCGGGTGCTCGATGCTCGGGTCGATCACATTGGAATACTCGGGTGCTCGACCCGAGCAACGAGCCCAATGTAAGTCTATGGGAAACTCAAGCATTTTTCAGGCGGCTCCCCCTGGCGGTGTGCAGAGGGTCTAAAAATTGCCCAAATCGATGGGAACAGTGCTCAAATGACATGGGAACAGCATGGGGAAGACCCCTGGAAGCATTTCTGACTCCCAGGTCACTGCTGTCAAAAACGTTGTCAGAGGTATTACGCCACTTTTACAGACTCACAATAAAACACAGAAAAACAAAAACAAAATGGATTTTCCTGGGAAATATGTTAAGGAACATCCTTTCCAGGGTAATGACTTGTATATAAGGCAAAATAAATATACAAAAACAAAAATACTCCTCCACACCTAGGGCTATGTTCACACGTAGCGTTTTTGATGAGTTTTTGCAATTTTGCATTGCTTTCAACCAAGACAAATACATTCACTGGTAAATGTTATTTTAACATTTTACAACCTTATCTGGCCATGTTGTGTGTGACACATCATCAGACACATCCTGTTTCATTTATGTTGGAGGGACTATGAAAGTCACAAAGCCTATTTTTATGGGCCATTACTATTCTTAAAGGGCCGGCAGTCGGCCCTCACTATTGTTAGAGAGCCATCAGCCAGCTATGCTTTGTTGTTCCCATTATTAACAAGTGGGTCTCCTATACTGTTGTTGCGCATGTATGTAGTGACTGCAAGGGCTGCCAAAAATATGGAGGCACTCCAATGCCCCTTGCAAGAGGCATAGAGGTCAGAGAGCCTCCTAAAAACAATGTTTCCATTATTAGGAAGTGGGTCTCCCATAGTGTTTGCCTATGCAGTGAAGCAACGGCTGCCAAAAATTTGGGGGCACTCCAATGCCCCTTGCAAGACACGTAGAGGTCAGAGAGCCTCCTAAAAACAATGTTCCCACTATTAGGAAGTGGGTCTCCCATAGTGTTATCCTATGCAGTGAATGCAAAAGCTGCCAAAAATTTGGAGGCTCTCCAATGCCCCTTGGAAGAGACGTAGAGGGCCTCATGAAAAAATGTTCTCATTATTAGGAAGTGGGTCTCCCATAGTGTTTATCTACGAAGTGAATGCAAAAGCTGCCAAAAATTTGGAGGCACTCCAGTGCCCCTTGGAAGAGACAAAGAGGGACTCATGAAAAATAGTCTTCCTCCTCCTCCTCTTCCTCATTGTCACCCAATCCACGTTGGGATGAGATGAGGCTGGGCTGTGTGTAATCACCCTGTATGGTTCCTTGCTCCATCTCATCGTGCTCCGCCTGCAATGCATCCTCTTTGATTGTGAGCTGAGAGCATTTCAGAAGACAGAGAAGCGGGATAGTGACGCTAATTATGGCGTCATTGCCGCTCACCATCTTGGTGGAGTCCTTAAAGTTTTTGAGGATGGTACATATGTCTGACATCCATGTCCACTCCTGAGGTCTTATGTGTGGAGTCTGAACTGAATACCGACGGCCTTGTTGATGCTGGTACTCAACAACTGCCCTCTTCTGCTCACAAATCCTTCCCAACATCTGCAGTGTAGTTTCAACGTGAGGGGACATCACACACCAGTCTGTGAGCCGGAAGCTGCAAACGCTGCTGCAACACGGCAAGGGCGGCGGAAGCTGTAGGTTTACTTTCTAAAATGGGCACACAGGCGGCGTACTTTAACAAGCAGATCCGGCAGCTCCGGGTAGGATTTGAGAAACCGCTGAACCACGAGGTTAAGCACATGGGCTAGGCATGGTACGTGTGTGAGCTCGCCTCGCCTCAGAGCCGCCACCAGGTATTGTCACACACGACCATTCCTGGCTGTAGGTTCAGCGGTGTCAGCCACAGATCTGTCCACAACTCTTCAGCATTGTGCAGTTTGTCACCTAAGCATATTAGCTTCAGCACAGCCTGTTGCCGCTTGGCTGAGGCAGTGCTGCAGTGCTTCCAGCTTGTGACTAATGTGGTCATTTCAGAGATGGAGACTGAAGAGGAGGAGGAGGAGGAGGTGCAGAAGCTGTAGACTGTGGGGGCAACCCTGATTGACCTAGGGCCCGCAATCCTCGGTGTCGGGAGGACGTGTTCTGTCCCAAGGTCAGACTGGGTCCCGGTGTCACGGGTGTGTCAGAGGTGACAGACAATCATCCTGCAGTGGTTTGCAGGAGATCTCCATATTTGGCAAAGCAGACAGCTGCCTAGATAGGAGGCTGTCTTTAGGCCAGTGACTGCCTCCCTCTGGCCTGGATGTATATATACCTGATATCTCCAGGTGGGCATCGCTGGTTATACTCACCTGTTGGAGTTCTTCTAAAGCTAAGCTGTAATTCCTCTGTGTTGTCTTCCCCTTTTGTCTTTAGAGTGCTACAAGAGGTTGACTAGTGCTCATCTCCTTCCACCCCCAGCTATAGCCTTACGACAGGGATAGTAGGGCGAGGCATGTGATCGGCGACAGCTGCGGAGGCTGTATAGGGACATTAGTGGGAGACGGTGACGCTAGTCCAGATTAGGAAGTCACCTCTTCCCCCTTTCCCTAGTGTCTGGGCTCCCTTTCCCCTGTATGTTGCACTGACACCTGGCTTGACATTATAGCCAGCCGAGCACGTTTTGGGAAAAAAAAAATGACACAAGATTGACAATTTTACAGCACTGCAAAAGCGCTTGAATTTGCCAAGTCACCGACTCATTTGCAACCTGCCCACGCGGTGGAACTCCGCCTATCATATGTTGGCGAGGATTAGTGAACAACAGAGGGCAGTAGCTGAATACCAGCTTCAGCATGCCGGTCAGACTGAGAGTCAGCCACCACACATAACAACTGTTGAGTGGGTGTGGATCGCTAACATTTGTGAGGTTCTTGAGAACTTTGAGTACTGCACCAACCTTCTGAGCGGTGATCAGGCTATTATCAGCGTAACCATCCAGTTGTTGTGTCTCTTGAAACAATCACTGCATAATCTCAAAGAGGAAGCTTTGAGTGCCCAGCATGTTGGGGTGGAGCTTCAGGAGTTCCTGAGGAAGAACGGTTTGCTTCGTCACTCTCCTCGGTATGGCAGGGTGTTCTGTGTAATTTAAAGACCATGGGTGACAGGTATAAACGTATGGCTGACAGAAAACGCTTGCCAGGTCCGGACCTGAATGTGAATGACTGTGTTGTTGTCTACCAAGTATATAAGATTGAAAGTTCCTTCTTGGAAGCTGGGACCTAGGTTTATTGGTCCCTACAAAATAACCGCCATCATTAACCCAGCAGCGTTTCATCTTGAACTTCCTCGGACCCCTAAGATCCATAATGTGTTCCACAGGTCCTTACTCAAAAGGTACATAGAACCTAGATAGGAGGCTGTCTTTAGGACCCAGGGACTGCCTCCCTCTGGCCTGGGTGTATACATACCTGATCTCTCCAGGTGGGCGTCGCCGGTTATACTCATTTCTACTTGTAACTTGACTCTCTGGAGTCTTGAGGCCATGTGCCCTGTTGGAGTTCTTCTAAAGCTAAGTTGTAATTCCCCTGTGTTGTCTTCCCCTTTTGTCTTTAGAGTGCTAGCGGAGGTTGACTAGTGCTCATCTCCTTCCACCCCCAGCTATAGCTTTACGCCAGGGATAGTAGGGCGAGGCACGTGATCGGCGACAGCTGTGGAGGCTGTATAGGGATGTTAGGGGGAGACAGGGTGATGCTAGTCCAGATTAGGAAGTCACCTCTTCCCCCTTTCCCTAGTGTCTGGGCTCCCTTTCCCTTTCCCCTCTGTGTTGCACTCACACCTGGCGTGACACCCAGCTTCCACTATGTTAACCCAGTGTGCAGTCAGCAAGATGTACCGTCCCTGCCCATAAGCACTTGTCCACCATGAATGGGTGGACTTTCCCAGTAACTGCATTGTTGAGGGCACAGCTAATGTTGTGGGACACGTGCTTGTTTAATGCGGGGACGGCACACTGGGAGAAATAGTGGCGGCTGGGGATCGAGTACCGAGGGACGACCGCCGCCATCAGGTTGTGGAAAGCTTCCGTCTCCACAAGCCTAAAAGGCAAAATTTCGAGCGCAAGCAGTCACTAAATGTGTGAATTTAGTAGTGTGGTCTGTGAGGCGTTGGCTGCGTATTTGCGCTTGCGTTCCAAGGACTGGGGTAGGGACAACTGAATGCTGCGCTGGGACAAGGACGTGGACGTGCTTGCTGATGGTGCTAGTTGAGAGTGTGCAATGACGGGTGCAGGGCAGGAGGCATCTTCACATGCACCATGGACAGGGGATTGGCTTGCATACACAACAGCAGAAGAAGCAGTGGTGCCACCCACAGACACTGTTCCTGGACGCTGGGGTTCGACCCACTTAGTCGGGTGCTTTGCTGCCATGTGCCTGATCAAGCTGGTGGTGGTCAGGCTGCTGGTAGTCTTGCTACCCCTGCTGATGCTGGTCTGGCAGGTGGTGCAAATGGCCTTTTTTGGGTTATCGGCAGAGTCTTTAAAAAACAACCAGACTCGGGAAGACCTAACACTTGTACTGGCAACTTCCATCGTGTTGGTTTTATGGAAAACGGTTGCCCACCTTCTCTCTGCAGCCACCACACTGCTTCTTCCTGCCTGTTGTGGTGCTACGCCTCCCTCACCCTGTGTGCTGCTGTCCTCGCTCTGTATGTCCCCCTGCCAGGTTGGGTCAGTTACTATATCATCCACCACCTCATCTTCCACTTCCACACCCTGGTCCTCCTCCTGACTTTCTGGCAATTGTGTCTCATCATCGTCCACCTCTTGTGACAGTTTCCCACCATCGCCTTCGTGTGACCATGGCTGCTCAAATATTTGGGCATCGCTAAATGCAATCTCCTCTTGCCAAGCTTCAAGTGGACCGGGCGAGAGGCCCGAATCTGTAAATGGAAAAGTGAACAGCTCTTCGGAGTGTCCAAGTGTGGGATCAGTTGTCTCCAGGCACTCGGCATGGTGGGAGGAAGGAGGATCAGGGTGAGGAATATGCAGTCCAAACTCACGGCTACTGAGACTTGACCGTGTGAAAGACAGGGTGGTGGTGGTGTCTAAGTGACTGGAAGCATTATCTGCTATTCAATCAATAACCTTTTCACACTGCTCTGTATTCAATAGTGGTGTTCTGCAGACAGGAAGGTCGAGCGAGAAGATGTGGGTGTTTGTTGTGGCACAATTTCAGCTAGCCCATGGCCTCTGCATGCACCATCACCACCACATCCAGTTCCCCGTCCCTTGCCACGTGCTTTGCCCATTTTAAATGGAGGACAATATTTTCCACGTTCACTACAAATGGCTGAATTTGGAGCAAACTTATATGTGATAAGTGTGACGGAAAACCACAGTTTTAAATAGCTGGCCTGTAGGCAACTATTTTTAACAGCAAACTGGTGTCAATAAGTTCGCTAACACACTGCAACAAAATTTAAATGGAGGCCAGAAATGGCAGAATTTTGGTTGGGGAGAATGGGACAGTGAGGTCTAATATGGATGGAGAATCTGCAAGGAACCTCTATAGCGTCAGTACTGGACACCAGATATTAGACACCTGGTAAACACTGATAGGGTTAAAGTCTGTGTCCCAGCCTGTGGACTAAGCATCCTTGAAAACCATCAAGTTCTGTCCCATACTCATTGGTTGGCTTTCTGTGTTTTAAAGAGGGGTTGTTTCTCCCTCCTCCTCATCCCTATAGCCAATAGAATCCTGTGGCCTTCCCATATATATACAGTATGCTATGCTGTAGGGTCCATCTCTCTTCCCCCAGTACCTTGGGATCCAGTTGCATCTCCCACCCTCCCTAAGTTATGTTTCTATACTAGCACTTTACAATATTTGTTTACTGTTTGTAAACAGTTATCTGTAATGAATCAAGTCAAAGCGCATATATGATGGAGAAAATTGGTGACCTAGTGGATTTGCATACCGGTTTAGTGTTTCGCACATCCCTTGGATCTGTGTGTCAAGTTTGTTGGTTTTTTGTAAAAGAAAAAAAAGAGTAAAGCTGTGACTTACTTCCACCCATCTTGGTGTTTTGTGTTTTATTTCATATATGTATGGGGCCTTAGTTATGTTTGTTTTGTCTCTACAGTCTGGAGGGACCTACTTGAAAGCAACTTATTCGATTTCCCATTGCTCTGTCTCCACTGCCGGGAGTTGTCTGTAATATGGAACGGTTTTACCATCAACACTTGCTTGCTTTTACTGTACTTTCTTTGGCTGTTTAACCCTGTGGGCTGTGAACGAGTAAAGTTTACCATCTGTTTTACCGTTACCAAAGTCTCCTGACTTCGATACCTCTCTCTCTCCGACTCTCTCAACTCACCCCTGTCTCCCTCCTACACTAAATAACACCATGGGGAACAGTGACCACATCACAAACCACAATGAGGGGACAGGAGAACGGCGTTTAACCCCCACCGCAGGCGTGTGTCCCTATAATGTGACCTCCGCAGCGCCGGGTGTCGAGCATGGCCACCACCAACTGTATTATCCGGGGACCAGAGAGGATTCGACCCATGCCTGGAGAACGGGAGGGTCTAGGCCTTGCACTCCGGTGCGTATCACATCTAGACCACTGAATCACTTTCACCCTGTTCAGAAATGCAATAGATGTGTGTTTTGGATCATTGTCATGTTGGAAAAGTGCACATCTATCAAGGGCATGGAGTGATGCTTGCATCTTTTCTTTCAATATAGAGCAGTACATCTGTGAAGTCATGATGCCATAAATGAAATGTAGCTCCCTGACACGAGCAGCACTCATGCAGCCCCACATAAAGACACTGCCACCTCCATGTTTCACTGTAGGCACCATGCAGTTTTGAAAATTGTTTGTGTTCAGTGAGTTATTGATTAAAATCTTTTTACTCATTTATGCTGAACACTGTATATATACATCATATACTCTATATACAGGGTGGGCCATTTATATGGACACACCTAAATGAAATGGGAATGGTTAGTGATATTAACTTCCTGTTTGTGGCACATTAGTATATGGGAAGTGGAAAACTTTTCCAGATGGGTGGTGACCATGGCGGCCATTTTGAAGTCGGTCATTTTGGATCCAACTTTATTTTTTTCAATGGGAAGAGGGTCATGTGACACATCAAACTTATTGAGAATTTCATAAGAAAAACAATGGTGTGCTTGGTTTTAACGTAACTTTATTCTTTCATGAGTTTTTTACAAGTTTATGACCACTTATAAAATGTGTTCAAAGTGCTGCCCATTGTGTTGGATTGTCAATGCAACCCTCTTCTCCCACTCTTGACACACTGATAGCAACACCGCAGAAGAAATGCTAGCACAGGCTTCCAGTATCCGTTGTTTCAGATGCTGCATATCTCGTATCTTCCAGCATAGACAATTGCCTTCAGATAACCTCAAAGACAAAAGTCTAAGGGGGTCAGATCGTGAGACCTTGGTGGCCATTAAACTGTCCCACAACGACCAATCCACTTTCCAGGAAACTGTTCATGTAGGAATGCTCGGACCTGACACCCATAATTTTGTGGAGCACCATCTTGTTGGAAAAAGTCAGGGAACGTGGCATCAGTCGAGCATCCCTTTGGCGGATATTAGCTAGTCAAGCGTATATTAAAGAAAGAAAAATAAGGTTATGGCCAAGCTGACAAACCTAGAAGTGGACGACCATGGAAAACGTCCTACAGAGTTGATCACATTATTAAGAAAAAGTCAGTATCTGATGTCCATAAAAGTTCTGTACAGATTTCGCACATAATGAACAAAGAATATGGGGTCAAAGTGAGTCGTCAAACTGTGGTGCAACGGCTAAGAGTTGTAGGGTTGAATGCACAAGTTCTAGTCAAGAATCTCTGGCAAGAACTCTGGCAAGAACCGGAAGGCCCTACTTGAGTTTGCCAAAAAACACAACCAATGGAAAGAGACACATTGATCTAAGGGGTTGGGTTGGATGAATCCAAATTCAATCTGTTTGGTAGTGATTAGTGATGGACGAGCGTGCTCGACAATGCTTGGTACTCGCCCGAGCATCACCCTTCTCGACATGCTCGTCAAATATTTCCGGGTTTCTCGGGTGGGAGCTCAGGTCTCCGCCCTCCATGTTTAGCGCTCTTTAGAGAGCCAATGAACATGCAGGGATTGTCTTCCACGCACTGTAATGCTGTAGCCATGTTGGTTGTGGCATTACAGTGATTGGCTGGCCGCATAGCATCATCCAGTCTATATAAGACCTGGTGACATTAGGCTCGTCACAGTCTATCCCAGAAACAGACAGAGTATGGAGAGGTGCTGCTGTGTGAGGGACAGAATTGGTGGTGTAATAGTTACATATAGGTAGTGGTACTTCAGGAGTATATATATATATCCATCTGAACTAACAGTCCTTCTGAGGACTAATCCAGCTGCATATATTAATCCTGATAGCATGAGTTAGGCAGGCAGGCAGGTTTTGTGGCAGTGTATACAGCACAAGAGGGTCCATTGCACATTCTGTCTGCTCCTGCTGTTAAAGATATCTGTAGACATAGCCCCAGACTCCTCCTCACACCACACTCCCTGAAGAAGCGAGGAGCGAAACGGTGTTGGAGTGGTGTGAGGGGGCCAGGGTCTCCCATTTTGGATATATTATTGAAGTGCTCAGGATCTCCCCATTAGTGAGAGCCTGCACATGGCAGGTATTTAAGAAAATGTATGGCAGCTAATCTTTCCTGAATGGGAATTTTGTGATGAACTAAATTTGATTTTTTCTTGGATGTATTGCACAAGCACTTTACGCTTATTGACTTTGGTATATATATTATTTCCATCACATTTCCATTTTTTTAAGTGACTACGGATGCCAAATTTATAATAAAGTGGGATTCCTTTGGGCTAATTTGTGTGCTTCTCTTTATATGGCGGTGTTTATAGCAATAAATTAACACATATTGTCTGCTATTTTTACTTAATTTTTCTAAGTTGGGATAAATTGATAAATATATTCTGTGCACTGGCACTTTATATTATATATATTTTTTATATTCTTGATATATATTCACACTATACCGCCACATCTAGATGAGTATGTTTGTTGGAATGGTGACTATGAACAATTTATCTAGTAATTGAATCTATGTGATAGACCCATTTGATGATATAAAAATATTCCTTTTTTTTGTGAGCATCCCCTTTCCCCCTCTTGAGTCTTATTTTAATTGTGTTTTATATTAATTTTTAATTTTAGTCTTGTTGTCAATTTTTATTGAATACATAAAGAAATAAAAACAATGTATTAATAATTGTCTATATTGTAGTTCTTTATACCTCTTTGTTGGTTTACTTTGTATGGTTTGAGGTATTTTGTTATATACTTCTTTGAAACCTGTGGTATTTCCTTCTTCTATAGGATCTAGAGTATGGAGAGGTGCTGCAGTGTGAGGGACAGAATTGGTGGTGCAATAGTTACATATAGGTAGTGGTACTTCAGGAGTATATATATATATATATATATATATATATATATATATATATATATATATATCTATCCATCTGAACTAACAGTCCTTCTGAGGACTAATCCAGCTGCATATATTAATCCTGATAGCATGAGTTACGCAGGCAGGCAGGGTTTGTGGCAGTGTATACAGCACAAGAGGGTCCATTGCACATTCTGTCTGTTCCTGCTGTTAAAGATATCTATAGACATAGCCCCAGATATCAGGGGCTAGGGCTAATATTTTTTTTATCTTAATCTGGATTATTTGCTTAAAAAGTAATACAGAGTGCACCATTTTAGTGCTCCATTTGCTTGTTATCACTGCAGAATACAGACAGATCTTTTCCATCATCAGACGTGATCCCATATTACAGCGATACAAAAGCACAAATTTGTAGTGAATGTGGAAAATATTGTCCTCCATTTGGAGTTTGTAGCAGTGTGTCAGTGAAGCTATTCACACGTGGTCGCTGTGAAGAATAGTAAACTACAAAACTGCAAGACCGCTATTTAAAACTATGGGTGTCCGTCAGACGTATCACATATAACTGCAGTACAAATCAAGCCATTTGTAGTGAATGTAGAAAATATTGTCCTCCATTTAGAGTTTGTAGCAGTGTGTCAGTGAAGCTATTCACACGTGGTCGCTGTGAAGAATAGTAAACTACAAGCCCGCTATTTAAAACCGTGGGTGTCCGTCAGATGTATCACATATAACTGCAGTACAAATCCAGCTATTTGTAGTGAATGTGGAAAATATTGTCCTCCATTTAGAGTTTGTAGCAGTGTGTCAGTATACACAATTTTACTACTCCATTTGCTTATTTGCAGAATACAGCCACATTTTTTTGATTTTATTCACATTAATGTATTGTAGAAGCAGAGAAAGTTTATTCAATGATCAGACGTGATTCCATATGACTGCCATAATAATACAGAAATTTTGTGGAGCGTGCCAAATATTCCACTGAATTTAAAGTCAGCCAGCTGTGTATTGTTGAACCAATTGACACTTGGTCACTGACAAATACCATACTATTAGGCGACTGACTGAAACAGTGACCATCAGATCCCATATGACTGCCGTAATAATCCAGATATTTTTGTGAGCGTGTCAAATATTACACTCAATTTAAAGTATTGCAGTTGTGGATTCAAACCTATACACAGTTGGTTGCTCACAAATAGCATATCTGTGAACAATGTTGTCAGGGTATTGTAATAGTGGGGAAGGGCGTAGCCTTCCCTTGGCACTGAGATAGTTAAAGGAAGTGTTCCTGAAGTCAGACCTCTCTGAACTGTTGGTAGACCAAGCTAAGGGGTTAGCTTTAGTGATCCAGTCAGTAGAGTAGAGGGGGAACTTAGTGCCCTGATCAAGCCTTGAGTGATATAGAGCTTGTTCCTGGCCTAATTCCTTGTGGGCTGCAGTATCTGTAAACAGCCACAAGATGCCACTGTCCTGGGTGCAGATGTCAGGTTGAGTCTGCTAGCAGTGTTACAGACAGTGATGAGTTAATGCTGTGTGATGACAGCTCACTGAGGGTGGGCACGTTAGGAAAAATCTCTGTTTAGTTTCCAGAATCAGGAAGTGATTCTTCAGTTAGAGATAGGACAGTGACCATTACGGGCAGCCTGAATATATGTGGCTGCTAGGGTAGACGGGAGCTCCACACCCTCAGACAGTGGGATCACTAGTGTGAAAGTCTCCCTACGCAAGAGCAAGAGTCCTGTTAGCCGGCCGGAGAAACTCAAAGGAAGTGTTGAGGACCCGGGGCACTTCTAGTCTGCAGGAAGAAGAAGAAGATAAATAGGACTCCAGGCTAAGACGTGGGGGAGAGATTGGATCTAGATCACTGTTAGTATTACAGAAGAGTCTCTTGGGCTAGAGATAGAGTCACAGAGATGCTTCACTCAAAGAGGGAACCAGGGCTGAAGATGTTGGCAGCGCCTGTGAGAGAGATAATAACCTGTCGGGCCTTATCCATTATATCTGCCTGTAAATATTGTACATATTCCTCTTCCCCAAGTAAAGTTCAAGTTCTGGTTAAGAGCCTTGTGTCCTCTGAATTTATTGCTGCCCTGGTCCCAGAAGAGAAATGCCTGGAGACAGCCGCGATTGGATGGTTTGAAGTAAGTGGAGAGTCCCACATACACAGCCACACATCAGAGGGAGGACACGAATTGTCTGCAGGGTGTCAGAGCGAGAGGGGGCTACAGCTCGCCCACGACTACCTCACTGGGGCACTTTACAGTATTACACCACTTTTACGGACTGGCAAAAAAATAATAATTTTTTTTCCATTTTACCTTGTTTTTTGTATTAAGAAACATTCTTTCCAGGGTAATGACTTGTATATAAGGTCAAAGAAATACTAAGAAAAAGTTATGGACTGTGGAAGACATTTATGCGACCAGAATAAACATGAACACTCATCTGAAGTTGATGATACCACCTAGCAGCACCTGTCCCTATTGTAAATGCATCTAACAGCGTTATTGATAGGGAATAGAATAGATTTTTAATTTTTTTTGGGCAGCACCAGCAGTATGCAGTATAAGGCAATAATACCTGGCTGGATCAGTGTAATACGCTATCTATACTGCGATACCTCACCTGTAAACGAATTTCAGATAAGACAGTTAATATTCTAGAATATAGAATCTATTTGAATTGTCCTTGCCATTATTAAGGAGTGGGGTTCCTATACTGTTATTGCACATGCAGCAATTTCAAGGGTTGCTAAAAAATTAGGACGCACTCCAATACACATTTGAAGAGACATAAAAATAAATAAATAAATAAAAACACAGTAGGATCTTTCTTTAGAGTAAAACCAGACTTGCCAATGTAACTTCAATGTAATCACATTGTTCAGCTCTTGCACTTCCTCTTCCTCGGCCTCCATCTCCCAAATTACCACATCAGTCACAAGCTGGAACCACTGCAGCACTGCCTTGGCCAAGCGGCTACAGGCTGTGCTGAAGCTAATATCCTTAATGCTTAGGTGGCAAACCGCACACCGCTGCAGAGTTGTTGAAAGCTGTAACACAGCAGGCAGATCTGTGGCTCTCACTGCTGAACATACAGCCAGGCATGGTCGTGTGTGACAATGGCAGGAACCTGATGGTGAAGAAATGACAGCCATAGTAGATACGGTTTCCCTGTATGCCAGTCCTTTCATCCAACCTAAAGAATATGGCTGTGGTGAAATACAACTCTCTCCGAGAAGTAGCCCTGGCTAAGAAAAGTCTGTGTGAAAGATCCCAGACACTCTATGTCTGCATTTTTACTGTGGATTGGATGTGCAGCTTATGCATGTTATTTCTCAAACCGCATTACAGATCAGGCCATTGCCCAACTCTGTAGTCATGAAATTCAAGGTGCAAAGAAAGATCTTTGACATTGTGTGTCGAAGCACCGCTGAGAAGTGTGAGCTAATGTTGGACGGGCTGCCACTGCTTATGCAACAAGCTGCATTAGAGGACTTTCCTGGGAGAAATGACAGCCGGAGTAGATACGGTTTCCCTCTATGCCAGTCCTTTCACCAAGCTAAAGAATATGGCTGTGGTGAAATACAACTATCACCGAGAAGCAGTGTCAGACTAAAGAACATTGGGCCCACCAAAGGATTTGATTCTAAGGGCCCACCTTTCTCCCCCGCTCAAGAGCCCCATAACAGATGCAAAGTTTATGCTATATGAACTCTCCTGATGGAGAATCCAGGGCCCACCGGAATATTCTCTGGTGGGCCCGTCCAACGCTGCTGAGAAGAAGCCCTGGCTAAGAAAAGTCTGTGTGAAGGATCCTGGACATGCTATGGCTGCTTTTTTACTGAGTGGGAAACCCATGCAAACACAGGGAGAACATACAAAATCCTACATGCAGATGTTGTCCTTGGTGGGATTTGAACCCAGGACCCCAGCGCTCCTAGGCTTCAGTGATAACCACTGAGCCACTGCGCTGCCCTCTCTGTTCTCCCTCTGATATCTAACATGCTGGAAAAACTTGTACCTACTGCCACTAAGTATCTTCAGCTTCTTTGCGAGAAACTAATGTATTTGGGCAGCCACTTAGTCTACCAAATAAAATTCCTGAGAAGGAAATTGTGGATGGCTTCACTACTGGTACTGGGGGCACTGCTAATACCATGGTGTTGTGCCATAGTTCACTGGAAATATTCCAGGCTGGTAGGTGTTATGATAGGCTACAAGCACTAAGGAAAGACAGGAGATCTGTCCCTACAATAGAACTAATCTAGATCCCTACGATGTAACGGGGAACCTGATCCTGCGATCAGACCCGCTAAAGTCCTCAGCTAGTCAGAACGAAGACCTATAGATGTGAGGGAGGGATCCCTACAAGAACTAGGGACTGGGAGAAAGATGGACACCTCCTAGCAGAAATTGTAGCAGTAAAAAGACAAACACACAACATAGAACATAAAGGTCAAAAGACCTAGCTAAACTGACTGAGAGGTTACAAAGCACCTGGCTAGCTTAAGAGTAGAAATTACAATGAAGTCCAGCATGGCCAGAAGGGCGGAGCAGGATTAAATATGCAAAAAGGTCATGTGACCAGCAAAATAGAAAAAACCTAACAGGAGAGTTCTAACAGTAGGAGCCAAGCTGATTCCCACAGAAAAGTACCAGCAGCAAGCTAAGGAGATGGTGGCCTCTATCATCATCACGACCTGCAAGGTTTGCACTACGAATTCTCCTGAGGGAGAAACTAGGGCCCACCAGAGGAGTCTCCGGGTTCTCTGGTGGGCCCGTCCAACCCTGACGAGAAGCAGCCCTGGCTAAGAGAAGTCTGTGGGAAGGTTCCCGAACACTCTATGGCTACTTTTTTTTACTATGGACTGCCTCCCGCAATCTATAACATTGCAATCTATAAGATCCCTTCACTGGCTCCCCATGGCCCAGAGACTCCAGTTCAAAACCCTAACCATGACATGCAAAGCCATCCACAACCTGCCTCCTCCATATATCTGTGACCTAGTCTCCCGTTGCATACCTGCACGCAACCTCCGATCCTCACAAGATCTCCTTCTCTACTCCTGTCTTCTCTCCTCTTCCCACAAAAGCATACAAGATTTTTCCCGTGCATCCCCCCCTACTCTTGAACTCTGTAACCAAACATATCAGACTCTAGCCTACTGTTGAAACCTTTAAAAGGAAGCTGAAGACCCACCTCTTCTGACAAGCCTACAACTTGCTGTAAACCTAGCTCCACCATACCGCTGCACGACCAGCTGTACCCTCACCTACTGTATCCTCACCCATCCCTTATAGACTGTTTGTGCGCCCTCAAGGGTATGGTCTAGTGTTGAGAGAGCATGCTCGACACTGCTCGGTACTCGCCCGAGCATCTCACTACTCGGGATGTTCGGCGAGCACCGAGCATTTTCGGGTCACTTGGGCGGGTGCTCGGGTCTCCGCCCTGCATATTTGGTTCTCTTTACTGAGCCAATGAACATGCAGGGATTGCCAGCCAGTCACTGTAATGCCGCAGCCATGTTGGTTATGGGCATTACAGTGATTGGCTGGCCGCACAGCGTCACCTCGAGTATTTAAAACCGGACGCCGCCATCTTGGACACAGTCGCTCCGGATCAGACAGTGTAGGGAGAGTGCTGCTGAGCTAGGGAGAGATTTATACTGTGAAATAGGTAGTGTAGGGTCTCTAAAGCCTGCAAAATCAAACAAACAGTCCTTCTGAGGACTAATATCCATCCCAGATATCAGGCAGGCAGGCTGTATAGGAGACGAAGTGGTTATACCAGCAAACACTGCATTACAGTCCTGTGTGCTGCTGCTCAAATTGCTAGACTTAGCCCCAGGTCTCAGGGGCCAGGAAAAATCCTTTTTTTTTCATATAAATCCTCTTTTTTTTTTCCCTCAGTCAGACTGTACAAATACCCATCTTATTAACCTTTTGGTATTTCCCACCCCCCAAAAAAAAATTGGGTGTGTCTGTGAGTGTTCAGACACAAATATATCTGTTTAAAAGAGTCTGGTGTAGGCCAGATAACTAGAATTGTGGTTTTGCAGTTCCACGGTTCAAATCTCTGTATTATCCACTTTTTTGCCTTTTTTCCATAAAAAAACAGTTTGAGTGTCTCGCTGACTGTTCAGACACAAATATATCTATTTAAAAAAGTCTGGTGTAGGCCAGAGAACTAGAACTGTGATTTTCCTCTTCCACGGTTCAAATCTGGGTGTAATCCACCTTTTTGCCTTTTTTACATAAAAAAAAAACAGTTTGAGTGTCTCGCTGACTGTTTAGACACAAATATATCTGTTTAAAAGATTCTGATGTAGGCCAGAGAACTAGAACTGTGGTTTTCCTCTTCCACGGTTCAAATCTCCTTTTGATTACTCTTTTGCCATTGATAGTGCGAGTGTAAGCTATTTTACTTCATTTACAATGGGCAAGGCGCGTGGCAAGGGACGTGGAAAAGGACGTTCTGGTGATGGTGCGTGCAGAGGACGGGGCCGTGGCCAAGGTGAAAATGTGCCACAACCAACAGCCACATCTTCTTGCTCCCAGTTCTTGACCGAATTACTATGGAAGCACACAACACCACTACACTCTGAAGAGCTGTTCACTGGTCCATTTCCATATTTGGGCCCCTCGTCTGCTCCGCTTGAAGTGGTGGAAGAGGAGATTCCATGTAGCGATGGCCAAATATTTGAACAGCCACGGCCACAGGAAGGCGACACTGGCAATTTGTCACAAGAGGTGGACGATGACGAGACACAATTGCCACGAAGTGAGGAGGAGGACCGTGGTGCGGAAGTGGAAGAGGAGGAGGTGGTGAAAGATCTAGTAACTGACCCAACGTGGCAGGAGGACACGCAGAGCAAGGCCAGCAGCACACAGGGGGAGGGAGGCAGAGTTCCCCAACAGGCAGGAAGAAGCAGTGTGGTGGCTGCAGAAAGAAGGCGGGCAACCGTTCCCCGTAACACCAACACGAGGGACGCTGCCAGTACAACCGGTAGGTCTTCCAGAGTCTGGAATTTTTTTAAAGACTCTGCTGATAACCCCAAAAAGGCCATCTGTACCACCTGCCAGGCCAGCATCAGCAGGGGTGACAAAACTACCAGCCTGACCACCACCAGCATTATCAGGCACATGTCAGCAAAGCACCAGACTTTGTGGGGCGAACCCCAGTGTCCACGACCAGTGTCAGCGGGCGTCACCACTGCTTCTTCCACTTTTGTGCGTGTAAGAGAACCCCCTGTTGTGCGTGCAAGGCAATCCCCTGTCCATACAGCATGCAAACATGCCTCCTCCTCTCAGTCTTCACTTGTTAAGGCAGTTTCTCAAGAAACAGCATCAACGTCCACGTCCCACCGCAGCGTTCAATTGTCCATATCCCAGACCTTTGAACGAAATTCGCAGCCAACGCCCCACAGGCCACAGTCCTAAATTCGCACATTTCACGACTGCTTGCATTGAAAATGCTGCCTTTTAGGCTGGTGGAGACGGAATCCTTACGCAACCTTATGGCGGTGGCCGTCCCTCGGTACTCGGTCCCCAGCCGACACTATTTTGCCCGGTGTGCCATCCCTGCACTACACAAGAACGTGTCCCAAAACATTTGCCGTGCCCTCAACAACGCAGTTACTGGGAGAGTCCACCTGACAACGGACACGTGGACAAGTGCTTGTGGCCAGGGACGGTACATCTCCCTGACAGCACACTGGGTAAACATAGTGGAAGCCGGGACCCAGTCGGACCTTGGGACGGAACACATCCACCCCACACTGAGGATTGCGGGCCCTATGTCAGTCAGAGTTGCCCCCACAGTGTACAGCTCCTGTGCATCATCCTCCTCCTCATGTTCAGCCTCCATCTCAGATATCACCACATCAGTTACAAGCTGGAAGCACTGCAGTACTGCCTCAGCCAAGCGGCAACAGGCTGTGCTGAAACTCATAAGCTTAGGTGAGAAACCTCACACTGCTTGTGAGTTGTGGACAGCTGTGAAAGAGCAGGCAGATCTGTGGCTGAGACCGCTGAACCTACATCCAGGCATGGTCGTGTGTGACAATGGCCGTAACCTGGTGGCGGCTCTAAGGCGAGGCGAGATCACACACATACCATGCCTGGCTCAGGTGCTTAACCTCGTGGTTTAGAGGTTTCTTAAATCGTACCCCGAGTTGCCAGATCTGTTCGTTAAAGTACGCCGCCTGTCAGCTGTGTTGCAGCAGCGTTTGCAGCTTCCGGCACACCAACTGGTGTGTGATGTCCCCACACGTTGGAACTCTACCCTCCACATGTTGCAAAGGATTTGTGAGCAGAAGAGAGCAGTTGTGGAGTACCAGCTGCAGCAAGGCCGTCGATATACAGGTCAGGCTCCACACATAAGACTTCAGGAGTGGACCTGGATGTCTGACATATGTACCATCCTGACAATCTTTGAGGAGTCCACCAAGATGGTGAGTGGCGATGACGCCATCATTATCGTCAGCATCCCACTTGTCTGTCTTTTGCAACGCTCTCTGCAGAGAATTAAAGAGGAGGCATTGCAGCCAGAGTATGATGAGATGGATCAAGAAGCCGTAGCGGTCGATTACACACAGCCCAACCTCATCTCATCCCAACGTGTATTGGGGGACAATGAGGGAGAGGAAGAGGAGGAGGAGGAAGAACAGGAGCTGGTATCATGCGCTGTAGATGGTAGTACCTGTACAACTGTCATACCGTCGGTTCAGCATGGGTGGCCTGAGGACAGGGGGGAGGAGGAGGAGGAGGAGAGCATGGTCAGTCGTCATCTTGGTGAGGACACGGAAGTCTTGCCCGTTACCAGTCTGGCACGCATGGCTGACTTTATGTTACGCTGCCTTAACCGTGACCCTCGCGTTGTCAAAATGTTGAGTGACAGCCATTACTGGTTGGTGACACTTTTAGACCCCCGCTACAAGGAGAACTTTCACTCTCTTATTCCTGAGGTGGAGAGGTCCACAAAAATGGGGCAGAAGGCCATTGCTGCAGAACTGTTAAAAAAAATTCCCATCTGAACACGCTAGCGGCAGAGGTCACAGTTCATTGCCCAACCAAGGCGTACAGGCGAGAGTGACGCAACTCCAATCCAGCAAAGGCAGGGGATCACTGTCAATGTTCTGGGACAGTTTTCTAAGACCCGCCCAGCTTACAGGCCCTGAGGCGCGGGGTACTCTCACAAGGAGTGGAAAGTTTCAAAAGATGGTGAGGGAGTACCTTGCCGACCATACCAGCATCCTCCGTGATTCTTCCGTGCCTTTTAATTATTGGGTATCCAAGCTGGACACTTGGAATGAACTCGCTCTGTACGCCTTGGAGGTCCTGGCCTGCCCTGCCGCTAGCGTGTTATCGGAGCATGTTTTTAGTGCCGCTGGGGGAATTATAGCTGATAAGCGCACTCGCCTGTCAACTGACAATGCTGACAAGCTGACCCTTATCAAAATGAACAAGGGCTGGATTGGGCCAGACTTCTCATCACCACCAAATGACAGCAGAGTAACATAAAGTCAAATCCACTGTGTTATTTCGGGAGGTGTATTCCCATGCACCGCTTCACACCCACACATGGGTATATGCTTCCTCATTTCGGCTGTTTTTTGCTCTTCTACTTATCCTCAGCCTTCACTACCACTATATCACCAGGGTGACCGTCGTCCGTGTTGCCAGCATTGCAAGTTCCTTTTTGGCAGCTTTTGCTTGGAACTCATAGGCAAAGACTATGGGAGACCCACTCCCCAATAATGGGAATAATGTTTTTAATATGCTGTACTGCATGGCTCTTGAAAGGGGCATTGCATGTTCCTCTGTCCTAATTTTTGGCAGCTTTTGCTTGGAAGGCATAGGCAAAGACTATGGGAGGCCCACTCCCCAATAATGGGAATAATGTTTTTAATATGCTGTACTGCATGGCTCTTGTAAGGGGCATTAAAATCGTCTTGTTAAGCTACTGTGACCTCCATGTCTCTTCCAAGGGTCATTGATATTGTCTTTTTATTCCACTGCGACCTCCACCACTCTTCCAAGGGGCATTAAAACTGTCTTGTTAAGCTACTGTGACCTCCACGTCTTTTACACGGGGCATTGATATGGTCTTTTTATTCCACTGTAACCTCCACCACTCTTCCAAGGGGCATTAAAACTGTCTTGTTAAGCTACTGTAACCTCCACGTCTCTTCCAAGAGGCATTAAAACCGTCTTGTTAAACCACTCTGAACTCCACAGCTCTTCCAAGGGGCATTGAAATTTTGTTTTTAATTACCTTTAACCTCCACGACTCTTCCAACGGGCATTGCATTTCCTCCTAATTTTAGTCAGCTTTTGCTTTTCAATGCATAGGCGAACACTAAGGGAGACCCACTCCCCAATAATGGGTAGAAGGTTTTTAGTACCCTGTAATCCACATCTGTTTCAAGGGGCATTGTAGTTCCTCATAATTTTTGGAAAGCCTTCCATGCACTGCTTAGGCCAACAGTGTACAGGAGACCCAGTTGCTATAAATAGAAAAAACAGTTTAGTTAAGGCCCTCTGACCTCCATGTCACTTCCAAGGGGAATTGGAGTGCCTCAAAATTTTTGGTAGGCATTGCACTCACTGTATGCCCTATAACTGTGTAGCCGAACCGCTCCTTTTGGTACAGAAACATATCCTACAAGACATGTGTGGTTGACTGGCCTGATATTGATGTGAATGGTCCTTGTTCCTCCTGCTCTTTCTCCTTTGCCACCACCTCATCCATCATTCATCACCTGAAGCTTTGTGTCTCACAGCACATGGCCAGATAAGGTTGTAAAATGTTAAAATGACATTTCCCGGTGAATGCATTTGTCACGGTTGAAAGCAATAAAAAAGGGCAAAAATGCATAAAAAATGCTACTTGTGAACATAGCCCAAGGTGTGGAGGAGTATTTTTGTTTTTGGTTATTTATTTTACCTTATACACAAGTCTTTACCCTGGAAAGGATGTTCCTTAACATATTTCACAGGAAACAGTTTCAGTTTCATTTTTGAACGTTTTATTGTGAGCCCGTAAAAGTGTCATTTGAGCACTGTCACTATCGTTTTGGGCATTTTTTTGGCTTTCTACAGACTGCCAGGGGTGCCGCCGCAAAAATGCTCAGGTCTCCCATAGACTAACATTGGGCTCGTTGCTCGGGTCGAGCACCCGAGTATCACGGTGAGCTCGGCCCGAGCTTTGAGCACCCAAGCATTTTAGTGCTCGCTCAACACTAGTAGGGTCTTCTCTCCTCTTGTACCAGTTGGTGACCTCTTTTCACATGTAAAGCACCATGGAATAAATAGCGCTATAATCATGAATAATAATAATTATACTACTTGTACTCTGGGTCAATTGATGGCACTTTCCTGGTGTCTGCCCCTAAATTGATGTGTTTTGGCACCTTTTTGTCCCGTTTGAAGGTGTTGTGTATGCGTTTGGTTTTGGCCCTTATTGAACCCAATGGCGTTCAGCAACGTTTGGCGAATATTCGACAATTACATTGGCGAATATTGCAAAAACGGCGATCGTAATCCGAAACGAATATTGAAATATTCACTTGTCTCTAATCATAAACACCCTTAAAACAATATGTGGGCATGGCATGATGGTCACCCTGGCGATATGGTGGTATAGGATGCAGAGAAGGAGGAGGGCGATATAAAATAGAACAATTCCTGAAGCGTATACCCATGTCTGAGTGTGACGGGGTACATGTGAATATAGACCTCCAAAAACATAACCACTGGATTTGAGTTTATGTTCTATGCTATCATCTGGTGGTGTTGAGAAGTCTGGCCCAATCCAGCCCTTGTTCATTTTGATAAGTCAGTCTGTCAGCATTTTCAGTTGACAGGCGGATGCGCCTATCAGTTATATCAGTTATAATGCCCCCGGCGGCACTAAAACCATCTCTGACAAAACGCTAGCGGCCAGGACCTCCAAGGCGTAGAGAAACAGTTCATGCCACATGTCCAGCTTGGATACCCAACATTTGTAAGGCACAGAGAGGAATCATGGAGGACGCTGGTACTGTCACCAACATAGACCTTCAGCATCTTCCAAAACTTTTCCCTCCTTGTCAGAGTACTCCGTGTATCAGAGCCTGGGCGCTGGGAGGGTCTGAGAAAACTGTCCCAGACCTTTGACAGTGTTCCCCTGCATCTGCCGCATCTGGTTTGTGTCTCCCTTGCTTGTACTCCTTGGTTGTCCAATGAACTGTGACTTCTGCCGCCAGTATTGTCAGACGGGATTTTTTTTTTTTGTTATAATTCTTCAACAAGAGCCTGAACCTAATATCTCCAAAAATGAACTCTTTCAGTTTCCTCCCTCTACTAACCTTCCTATACTTGACCTTTACTAACCTACCTATATCTGACTGTTACTAACCTATCTTTCTATTACCTGACTTTTACTAACCTACCTATATCTGACTTTTACTAACCTATCTATACCTGACTTTGAAATTTCCTCTAGGTGGTGACACCATAACTCCCACTCTGCACGCCTGCTGTCTTGGAGTCATATTTGACACACAACTTTCCTTTATTTAATGTGGAAAATCACTCACTCACTCATGTCACCTTCACCTTAAAAACATCTCCAGAATTCGACTTTTTCTCACCTTTGATACTGCTTAAAGGGGTTGTACAGTACTTTAGATTACACCCCCAATGTATCCCCCCGTGGCCCCTAAGGATTTTTGTAATTAGCTTACGTTGCAGATACTGCCTGTGAGCGGCACTATCACTGGCCGCTCACGGGCATCACGTGACCCCTGGCTGCAGCCGGCTCTGACATCACGACAAGTACTGGAAGCAGCCGGGGGTCTCTGTCTTCCTGGTTCCACGGTGGATGCCAGGTGTGGGCGGGGTCCCCCCCCCCCGCGTCACACCCGGCATCCACCACAAGCTCAGCCTCTCCCCATTCATTGGGAAAGCGCGGGGTGGATGCTGGGTGTGACGCGGGGGTAGCCACCGCGGGGACTCCAGCGCTGAGTCACGCCCCACTTGTCGTGACGTCAGTGCGGGGTCACGTGATGCCTGTGAGCGGCCAAGGATAGCGCCACTCACAGGCAGTATCTGCAACGTAAGCTAATTACAAAAATCCTTAGGGGCTCCGGGGGGATACATTGAGGGGGTAATCTAAAGTACTGGACAACTTCTTTAAACTCTTACTGTCACTCTTATTCACTACTGCAACTCTCTTCTAATCGGTCTCCCTCTAAACAAACTGTCTCCTCTCCAATCCCTTCTGAATGGAGCAGCCAGGGTCGCATTTCTATCAAGCCGTTTCACCGACGTCTCTACCCTGTGCCAGTCATTGCACTGGTTAGGTTAAGCAATCACTACAGAATACAATACAAACTCATCTCTCTCACCCACCAAGCTGTTCACAGTTCTGCATCGCCCTTTATCTCATCCCTCATTTCTGTGTAGCACCCCTCCCATGCCCTCCGTTCTGCAACTGATCTAAGACTGACATCCTTCTTAATCAGAACCTCACACCTCCGTCTCCAAGAATTCTCTCGTGCCGTGCCAGTTTTCTGTAATGCCCAAAATGCGTACAACGCGATGGCCACGTAAAGGTAGGGGAACATAAAGTCGGCCATATGTGCCAGGCTGCCATCAGCCAAGACTTCCCTGTTATCACCAAGAGGATGACTGTCCATGTTCTCTTCCTCCTCCTCATTATCCCCCAATCCACATTGAGATGAAATGAGTCTGGGCTGAGTAGCATCACCCTGTATAGTTCCTTGCTCCACCTGCAATGCCTCCTCTTAAATTGTGAGCAGCGAGCGTTTCAGTTGTCAGAGAAGTGGGATGGTGACGCCTATTATGGCGTCATCGCCGCTCACCATCTTGGTGGTGTCCTCAAAGTTTTGGAGGATGGCACAGATGTCACACATCCATGCCCACTCATCAGCTCTTATGTGCAGAGGCTGACCTGAATGCCGACGGGTGTGTTGAAGCTGGTACTCAACAACTGCTCTCTACTGCTCAAAATCATTTCAAACATCTGCAACGTTGATTTCCAACGAGTGGTCACATCGCACACCAGTCAGTGAGCTGGAAACTGCAAACGCTGCTGAAACCCCACAGGGCGGTGGAAGCTGTAGCTGACTTTCTGAAATGGGCACATATGTGGTGTACTTTCACAAGCCACTCTGACAGATCCAGGTAGGCTTTGAGAAACTGCTGAACCACTAAGTTTAGCACATGGGCCAGGCATGGTATGTGTGCGAGCTTGCCTAGCTTCAGAACCGCCACCAGGTTCTCTGATACAGCTTTTAACAACTTTGCAACGGTGTGCGGTTTGTCGCCTAAGCATACAGTCCTGCTTATTGTTATTGGCACCCACAAAGTTTAAGTACATAATCTGGAATATCTTCTGAAAAAAATTAATCAAGTGATGGAGCTGTAGAATGTGGGTGCAACCCTGATTGACCCAGGACCCGCAATCCTCTGCGTCGGGGACCAAGTATTGAGCCACGGTCGCCGCCATGACGTTGTGGAAAGCTTCCACCTCCACAAGCCTAAAAGGCAACATTTCAAGTGCAAGCAGTCCAGAAATGTGGCAGTTTAGTATTGCGGCCTGAAGGTGGGTGGGTGGCTGGCTGCATACTTGCACTAGCATTCCAAGTAATAGAAAGCTAAGGAGATGAATGGCCTCATCATGAATAATTTGCTCATTGTCTAGGAGACCGACCACTGCTGCTGTCTACCTTCTGAACATTGTGTTGAAGCTCAGAGATAGAGGCTGAAAAGGAGGAGGAGGAGGTGCAGGAGCTGTAGAATGTGGGGGCAACACTGATTGACCCAGGGCCTGCAATCCTCTGTATCGGGAGGACGTATTCTGTCCCAGAGTCCCACTGGGTCCCGGCTTCCACAATATTAACCCAGTGAAATGCATCAGTGAGATGTACCATCCCTGGCCACATTCACTTGTTCACGTGTTTGTGGTTACACGGTCCTTCCCACTAAGTGCACCGGGGAGGGCACAGGTAATGTTCTGGGACCCGTGCTTGTGTAAGGCGGGGACGACACCAGGGGAAATAGTGGTGGCTGGGGACCAAGTATGGAGCCCCGGCAGCCGCCATGAGGTTGTGGAAAGCTTCCGCCTCCACGAGCCTAAAAGGCAACATTTCAAGTGCAAGCTGTCCAGATATGTGGCAGTTTAGTATTGGGGCCTGTTTTGGCTGCATACTTGCGTTTGCATTCCAAGTAACAGAAAGCTAAGGAGATGGATGGCCTCATCATGAATAATTTGCTCGTTGTCTAGGAGACCGACCACTTCTCCTGTCTACCTTCTGAACATTGTGTTGAAGATTGATTGACCCAGGGCACACAATCCTCTGCGTCGGGAGGACATATTTCGTCCCAGGGTCCCATTGGATCCCTGCTTCCACAATATTAACCCAGTGAAATGCATCAGTGAGATGTACCATCCCTGGCCACATTCACTTGTCGGATGGGGAGCAAGTATGGAGCCCCGGTGCCGCCATTAGGTTGTGGAAAGCTTCCGCCTCCACGAGCCTAAAAGGCAACATTTCAAGTGCAAGCAGTCCAGAAATGTGGCCGTTTAGTATTGTCGTCTGTGGGTGGGTGGCTGGCTGCATACTTGCATTTGCATTCCAAGGACTGGGGTAGGGACAACTAAACGCTGCATTGGGACAAGGACGTGGACGGTGATGGTTGCAAGTCTGCAACTACAGGTGCAGGGCAGGAGGCATCTTTGCATGCGCAATGGACAGGGGATTGGCGTGCACTCACAACAGCGGAAGAGGCAATGGTGTTTATGGACCTTGGCGTTCGGCCCAGCTAGTTGGGTGCTTTGCTGTCATGTGCCTGAGCATGCTGGTGGTAGTCAGGCTGGTAGTTTTGGTGCTCTTGCTGATGCTGGCCTGGCAGATGTTGCAAATGACCTTTTTGGGGTTATCTAAAGTCTTTAAAAAAGAACCAAACTCGGGAAGACCTAACAGTTGTTCTGGCAACTTATGTCGTGTTGGTGTTCCGGGGAGCAGTTGCCCGCCTTGTGTCTGTGGCCACCACACTGCTTATTTCTGCCTGTTATGGTGCTATGCCTCCATCCCCCTGTGTGCTGCTGTCCTCACTCTGCATGTCTGTTAGAATCTATTTTGTTTTACTATTGGCCATCTTGTTGTGGTTTGCTGGCTTCTAGTCTTTTCCTCTGGTGCTGGATTTCTTGGTCATGTGATCTCTGCACTCTTCATTACTCAGCACCTAGCTCCCATTCCCCGCTGGACATCAGTGTTGTTACGCTTGTGCTCTGGCTATGTTGTCTTGTTTAGTTCTTTGAGCTTTGGACAATTGTTATCCTGGGACTTCTGGTTCCACCTGTTTTGTTCCCTTTAATCTTCATTTCTGCAACTAACTTTTCTGTTAGGAGGTCTCCTGCTTTTGCTCCCAGTCCTTAGATCTTTTAGGGACCCCTTTCCCCTTCCTACAGGTCTTTGTTTGAGTTCAGTGCAGGAGTTTCAGTGGGGCTATTCATAAGGAATAGGGCACCCACCCCAGCATAGGGTTAAGCTGAGTCTCAGTGCAGGGACAGCTTTTCCCTCCTATTCCTTAGTTCTAAGTTGCAGAACATAACAGTATGTCCAGCCGCGTTTAAAAAAAAAAATGTGTTTTTTTTTCTTCTCCTCTGCTCCTCCTGGATTTTCTTCAGTATGAGTACCATCCAGGAGCTTGCTCAATGCTTGCAAGGGTTGACTCGGGAGGTTGCCGGTCTTCAGCAGTACGTGAGTAAATACCCTGGAGAACAATATGATGAACCTAAGGTAGGATTACCTGAGTGTTTCTCGGGGAAACAACAGGATTTTTTTTCATTTAAAAATGCTTGTTTGTTGTATTTTTGGCTCAGACCTAGATCTTCTGGGAGTGAACTACGGCGTGTAGGGATTATTATGTCTCTAATGCGTAAGGAACCTCAAATCTGGGCGTTTTCCTTGTCTCCTGATGATCATTGTTTGAGGTCTGTGGAGGCATTTTTGATGCCATGGGTTTGCTATATGATGATCCTGATCGGGTTACATCAGCTGAGGCAGAGCTCAGACGTCTCAAACAGGGTTCTCTTGATGCTGAGAGTTATTGCACCCTGTTCAGACGATGGTCTGCAGGGGTCAGGTGGAACGACCCTGCACTCAAGTTTCAGTTTCTGGCAGACTTGAGTAAAATGGTTAAAGATTTGCTCATTGCATTACCTGCACCTGATACTCTGCAAGTTGCCATGCAGTTAGCTATCCGTGTGGTTGAGGGCTAGACAGAATGAGGAGAAGTTTCCTGTATTGATGGATTCTGTTTCTCACGATATTCCTGCCGACACTGGGGAGCCTATGCAGGTCGGGGCAATGTCATCCCATTCCAAGGAGAGGGACAGGAGGTTATCTGAGGGACTTTGCTTGTATTGCGGTAAGGCTGATAATTTTTTAAAGCAATGTGAGGTTCGCTTAAGGAAAGAAAAAAAAATGGTCATTAGAAATAACACTCCCGTTCGCATTGCGTTTTTACGTTTTGCTGGGGTGTTTTTTCCTGGTAATACCACCTGTCAGGGTTGTTTGATTTGAGTTTCAGATTATGGTGGATTGTGGTTCTGCACTTAATTTGATTAAACAACAATTTCTTGAAAAGTATAAGTTTGATTCTGAACCTTTGTCGCCTCCTTTTCCTGTGGTGGCGATTGATAATACTCCCCTGGAGCATGGGAGTATTCTTCGAAAGGTCACTGGGTTTCCGCTTACTATGAATATAGAACATCAGGAGCAGATTGACTTATTTGTACTTGCTAAGTTGCCTTCTCCATTTGTCCTGGGGTTGCCCTGGTTAAAAGTGCATAATCCTTTGCTGGACTGGTTGTCTGGTTCCATAAGATCCTGACCCCAGGATCTTATGGAACCACATAATTGCGGCTGTTGTGAAGGGGGAGTTACCTGAACCCATTCAGGATTTTTGGAGGGTTTTTTCAGAGGTGGAGTCAAAAGCTTTACCACCTCATAGAGATTACGATTGCACTATTGACTTAGTCCCTGATGCTAAACTCCCTAAGAGTCGGTTGCTTAATCTGACAATTCCCGAGAGGGAGGCTTTGAAGGAGTTTAGCTGCAGGTAACATAAGACCCTCTAAGTCTCCTGTGGCGATTGGGTTCTTTTTTGTCAAAAAGAAGGATGTGGGTCTTAGGCCATGTCTGGATTTTTGGGAGATTAATAAGATCACTGTGCGCAATCCTTACCCGTTACCACTTATTCCGGATTTGTTTAACCAATTAACGGGAGCTAAATGGTTTTCTAAGATTGACTTTCGTGGGGCATATAATTTGCTGCGGGTGAAGGACAGAGATGAATGGAAGACAGCTTTTAACACCCCGGAAGGACATTTTGAGTGTTTGGTGATGCCTTTTGGGCTTACTAACACTCCTGCATTTTTTCAAAATTTCATCAATGACATTCTGAGACCCTTGATCGGTAGGAGTGTTACTGTTTATCTGGATGACATTTTGATGTATTCATTGGATCTTGAGTCTCATTGGCAGAGAGTCCGTGCAGTTCTTCAGGTACTGAGAGATAACACACTCTTTGCTAAATTGGAGAAGTGTCAGCTTGCTGTCCAGAATTAGTTTTTTGGGTTACTTTGTCTCTTGTGATGGTTTTGAGATGGACCCGGTGAAAGTTCAGGCTGTGCTTGAGTGGCCAAGGCCTGAGGGTTTGAAGTCCGTACAGAGGTTTTTGGGGTTTGCCAATTATTACAGGAAATTCATAAAGAATTTCTCTGTCATCACTAAACCCATTACTGATCTCACCAAGAAGGGTGCTAATACGGTCCAATGGTCCACTGAGGCTATTGAAGCTTTTGAGTATCTCAAGGGGAGGTTCAGCTCTGCTTCTGTTCTTATCCAGACGGAAGAGACCAAGCCATTTTTGGCTGAAGTGGATGCCTCATCTATAGACGTAGGGGCAGTTCTGTACCACGAGGGTGAGGATGGGGTGCATCCCTGTGCTTTCTTTTCAAAAAAAATTTCTGAGACAGAGCTCAACTATGATGTTGGGAATTGTGAGTTGTTAGCTATTAAACTCGCGTTCGAGCATTTTCGACATTTTTTGGAGGGGGCTCGACATCCTATACAGGTTTTCACTGATCATAAGAATTTGATTTATCTGGACGCAGCTAAACATTTGAATGCCTGCCAGGCTAGGTGGGCACTGTTTTTTGCCCGGTTCAATTTTTCCATAACCTTTGTCCCGGAGACAAAGAATGTTAAGGCTGACGCTTTGTCTCGTAGTTTCTCTCCAGCGGTGAATGCTGAGAGGGAGGAGTGTATTTTGCAGAGAGGGGTTGTGGTGGCTGCTTTGGATTCTGAGTTTGAGAATAGCATCCTAGTTGCTCAGAGTGCGGCACCAACTAATACTCCATGTGGTAAATTGTTTGTGCCTAGAGCCTTGAGGAGAGCGTTGCTTGTTGAATGTCATGAGTCTCGGTTGGCGGGTCACCCAGGGATTTCAGAAACTAGGAAGTCTATTGGTCGGTGTTTCTGATGGCAAAGGGAAGTCATCAAGTTGGTGCGTCAGTGTTCTGTGTGCGCTAGGTCGAAGGCCTCTCACGCTCCGGCTGCAGGGTTGCTATGCCCCTTGTAATTTCCTAGTTCCTTGCCATGGATTTTATCACCGATCTGCCTTTATCGGAGGGTTTTTCTGTCATCTGGGTTGTTGTGGACCGGTTTAGTAAAATGTGTCATCTGGTTCCGTTCAACAAGTTACCTTGCGCCAAGACTCTTGCTAAGGCTTTTGTGAAGGAGATTGTCAGGCTCCATGGTGTTCCCACGGACATTGTTTCCGATAGACGACCACAGTTTGTGGCTCGCTTTTAGCGTGCTTTTTGTGACAGATTGAAAATTCATTTGTCATTCTTGTTGGGGTATCATCCAGAGTACAATGGACAGACTGAAAGGAAGAACCAGGATGTCGAGCAGTTTTTGAGATGTTTTGTGGCAGACATTCAGGAAATGTGGTCAGAATTTCTACCGCTTGCGGAGTTTGCCCTTAATAATCATACTTCTTCCTCGGCTGGTTGTTCTTTTTTTTGTTGTACTGGCAGGTATCCATCTTTTGATCCATTTTCCAAAGTTGGGGCTACTGTACCGGAGGAGGACAATTTTTCTGGTGATTTGGAGAGGGTTTGGACCAGTGTACACCTGAACCTTAAAGAGGTTAGCAGGAGATCAAAAAGGTATTTTGACAAAAAAGAAAGGAGTCCTTGTTTGCTGTTGGGGATATGGTTTGATTGTCCTCTAGGAATCTTCGTTTGAAAATTCCTTCTAAAAAACTGGGGTCTAAATTTGTGGGTCCTTTCAAAGTGGTTCAGATTGTCAACTCGACAGCGGTGAGGTTGGGCATTCCCTCGTCCTGGAGGATTAACTCTGTGTTTCATGTGTCGTTACTTAAGAAGGTGGACACGCCTAATAAGCAGGCGAAGTCTACTGTTCCTCCTGTTGATGAGGACGGTGAATTTGAGATTTCTCGCATTTTGGATTCCAGGTGGCATAGAGGAAGATTACAGTATCTTGTGTCCTGGAGAGGTTTCGGCCCCGAGGATAATTCCTGGGTGAAGGCCGAGGACGTCTCGGCCTCAAGGCTAATTAAGGCTTTTCACAGGAGATTTCCTGGTAAGGCTCAGCCTAGAGGATCCGGAGGATCCTCGTAAAAGGGGAGGTACTGTTAGAATTTATTTTGTTTTACTATCGGCCATCTTGTTTTGGTTTGCTTGCTTCTAGTCTTTTCCTCTGGTGCTGGGTTTCTTGGTCACGTGATCTCTGCACTCTTCATTACTCAGCACCTGGCTCCCAATCCTCACTGGACATCAGTGTTGCTACGCTTGTGCTCTGGCTATGTTGCCTTGTTTAGTTCTTTGTGCTTTGAACAATTGTTATCCTGGGACTTCTTGTTCCACCAATTTTGTTCCCTTTAATCTTTGATTCTGCAACTAACTTTTCTGTTAGGAGGTCTCCTGCTTTTGCTCCCAGTCCTTAGATCTTATAGGGACCCCTTTCCCCTTCCTACAGGTCTTCGTTTGAGTTCAGTGCAGGAGTTTTGGTGGGGCTATTCATAAGGAAGAGGGCACCCACCCCAGTGTAGGGTTAAGCTGAGTCTCAGTGCAGGAACAGGTTTTCCCTCCTATGCCTTAGTTCTAAGTTGCAGAACATAACAATGTCTCCTTGCCAGGTTGGGTCAGTGACTTCATCGTCCACCGCTTTGTCTTCCACTTCCGCACCCTGATCCTCCTCCTGACTTTCCATTGTGTCTCATCATCATCCACCTTTTGAAAAAGTAATTGCACTTTCCCACCGTCACCTTCAGGTGACCATGGCTGCTGAAATATTTGAGCATTGCTTCATGTGATCTTCTGTTGCCCTGCTTGAAGCGGGACGGTCGATAGGCCCGAATCAGTAAATGGAAAAGTGAACAGCTCTTCGGGTAACCCTGGAATCTAATCTCTCCTTCAAACCACATATCCAAGCTCTTTCCACTTACGAGCGGACCGAGTGAGAGGCCAGAATTTATAAATGGAAAGATGAACAAAACAGCTCTTCGGAGTGTCCAATTGTGGGATCAGTTGTCTCAGAGCACTCAGAATGGTGGGAGGAAGGAGGATCAGGGTGAGGAAGATGCCGACTCCAAGTAAAAAAATCTCCCAGGTTCACACATACCTCAACCACAAATCTAGAAAAACACTAGTGCACACCCTCATCATCTCCTGTCTCGACGACTGCAACCTCCTGCTCTGTGGCCACCCTTCTAACACACTTGCATTCCTCCAATCTATCCTAAACTCTGTTGCCCAACTAATCCACCTGTTCCCTTGCTATTCCGTGGCCTCTCCTCTCTGTCAATCCCTTCACTGGCTCCCCATTGTCCAGAGACTCCAGTTCAAAACCCTAACCTTGGCATTCAAAGCTATCCACAACCTGTCTCCTCCATACATCTGTGACCTAGTGTCCCAGTACTTACCTGCACGCAACCTCCGATTCTCACAAGATCTTCTTCTCTACTCCCCTCTTATCTCCTCTTCCCACAATCGCATACAAGATTTCTCCCGTGCATGCCCCCTTCTCTGGAACTCTCTACTCCAACATTTCTGACTCTCGCTTACTGTTAAAACCTTCAAAAGGCACCTGAAGACCCACCTCTTCCGACAAGCGTACAACCTGCAGTAACCCACGCTCCACCATACCGCTGCACGACCAGCTCTATCCTCACCTACTGTATCCTCACCCATCCCTTGTAGACTGTCAACCCTCACGGGCAGGGTCCTCTCCTCTCCTGTACCAATCGCTGTCACATTTGTGTTCAAGATTAATGTAATTGTTTATGCGATGTATACCCTTTTTTCACATGTAAAGCTCCATGGAATAAATGGCGATAAAGTAATAGTAATAATGTGGTCCAAACTCATGGCTACTGAGACTGGACCATGTGGAAGACAGGGTGGTGGTGGTGGCAAACTGACTGGAAGCATTATCTGATATCCAACCAACAACCTTTTCACACTGCTCTGGCCTCAATAGTGGGGTTCCGCGGCCCCCTAGAAATTCAGGCAGGAAGGTAGTTCGACATGATGTGGGTGTTTGTTGTGCTCCCTCAGCAGGCACAGTTTCATCTTACCCATGGCCTTGGTCTCCTGCGTGCACTATCACCATCACCATAACATCCACTTTCCTGTCCCTTGCCACATACCTTGCCCCATTTTAAATGGGGTTTAATATTTGTCACGTTCCCCAAAATGTCTGTATTATTACCACAGTAATATAGGATCACGTCTGATGACCACAGTTTTAAGCAGTGGCCTGCGAGTCAGAGATGATTCCAGGCGTCTTCCCCATGCTGTTCCCATATCTTTTCAGCACTGTATGGATGTGTCTGATCATGTCTCGCACACCACATGGGAAGATAAAGTAGTAAAATGTTAAAATAACATTTACTGGTAAATGTATTTTTCACTGTTGAAAGCAATGCAAAAGGGGATAAACGCATCAAAAAACGCTACATGTGAACATAGCCCAAGGTGCGGAGGAGCATTTTTGTTTTTGGTTATTTATTTTGCCTTATATACACAAGTCATTACCCTGGAAACGATGTTCCTTAACATTTTTCCGAGGAAAATCCATTTTGACTTTGTTTTTGTATGTTTTATTGTGAGTCCGTAAAAGTGTCGTAATACTCTGACAACATTGTTCACAGCAGTGACCTGGGAGTCTGAGATTCTTCCAGGGGTCTTCCTCATGCTGTTCCCATGTCATTTGATCACTGTTCTCATCGATTTCGGGAATTTTTAGGCCTTCTGCAGACCTCCGGGGGGTGCCGCCAGAAAAATGCTTGAGTTTCCCATAGACTTACATTGGGCTCGTTGCTCGGATTGAGCACTCGAGCATTCCAATTTGCTCAACGCAACGAGTACCAGAGCATTTTAGTGCTCGCTCATCACTAGTAGTGATGTCAAGCAATATACCGCCCAATTGGAAAACGTAATGATGTAAGGTACCAAACACCTACAGTGAAACATGGTGGTGGGAATGTCATGGTTTGGGGCTGCTTTTCTGCATATGCCATTGGCCCTCTGCATAGAATTGATGGAAATATGAATGCTACCATGTGCAAAGATATACTGGAGAATGTAATGCTGCCACATGGTAAAACCAAAGTAGGGAGGGGAAGGAAACTCCAGCAAGACAATGATCCTAAGCACACATTCAATGTAGTCAAAAAATGGTTAGCAAAGAAAAATGTTCACCTGTTGCAATGACCAAGCCAATCACCTGATTTAAACCCTATAGAGCACTTTTGGGATGAATTAAGGCAACGAGTTGGGGCTCATACCCATAGCAAAAAAGATTAATTGTTTGCAGATTTGCAAATGGAATGGAGCAAGATCTCTCAAGATGTTGTGAATACCTTAGTGGCTTCAATTCCCTGTCGGTGTAGTGCAGTAATTAAAGTGAGAGATTATTCTACAAAATACTAAGTTATGGCATTGTAAACAATAAATTACTTTCTATGTTGTGATCAATAAATAGTATATGCAAAACCTTCGGCAGTCAGCATTTTGGTTAAAATGAAGGTCTTACAGGATGACAACTTCATGCACTTTCAATTCATCACCAGGCAAATGGAATCACAACAACTAGACAGAAGTAATCACACTTTGAAAAAAATACAAAACTTTTGGTCGCCACTGTATATATATGTATATAATTTGTAAAATGGCCGTCGGACAGATCCTTGAGGAGAGAAATGTATCATCGAGGTTGGTAGCTTCGGTGATGTAAAGCCGGGAAAGCATGCTCCAGCACGTATAGTGCTGAGAGAGTTATTAGGGTGTATCAGGGCCGGGCTTCAAGAGCAATCAAAGAGATGGGTGGGAGTGGCTGCTTACATATCCCCACCCTGGGGACGTGAGTTGGGAGATAAAATAGAAACCAAGTGTCTCATTAAGGGTCTGTAACTGGAGGTGTGGAGACCTCCAGGGTGTTTTATTAAAGGACACTGACCTGAGCAGGTGAACCCACACTGCTGTATGGACTGTTTATTTTTGCTTTTCACTCAGTGGCAGAAAAGGCTGTCTTTTGTTTGCTTATGCCAAGCAGTTTAAGCAATCATAATAAACCTGCCGGGACATTTTAATGAAAACTGTTTCCTGTGCCTACCTTAACCGCAGCTGAGTACAAAACCCCCTAATATATATAAATGTGTGTGTGTGTGTATATATATATATATATATATATATATATATATATATATATATATATATTGTATATACACTGCTCAAAAAAAAAGGGAACACTTAAACAACAGAATATAACTCCAAGTAAATCAAACTTCTGTGAAATCAAACTGTCCACTTAGGAAGCAACACTGATTGACAATTAATTGCACATGCTGCTGTGCAAATGGAATAGACAATAGATGGAAATTATTGGCAATTATCAAGACACCCTCAATAAAGGAGTGGTTCTGCAGGTGGGGATCACAGACCACATCTCAGAACCAATGCTTTCTGGCTGATGTTTTCGTCACTTTTGAATGTTGGTTGTGCTTTCACACTCGTGGTAGCATGAGACGGACTCTGCAACCCACAGAAGTTGCTCAGGTAGTGCAGCTCATCCAGGATGGCACATCAATGCGAGCTGTGGCAAGAAGGTTTGCTGTGTCTGTCAGTGTACAGCGTAGTGTCCAGAGGCTGGAGGCGCTACCAGGAGACAGGCCAGTACACCAGGAGATGTGGAGGGGGCCATAGGAGGGCAACAACCCAGCAGGAGGACCGCTACATCCGCCTTTGTGCAAGGAGGAACAGGAGGAGCACTGCCAGAGCCCTGCAAAATGACCTCCAGCAGGCCACAAATGTGCATGTGTCTGCACAAGCAGTTAGAAACCCACTCCATGAGGGTTGCATGAGGGCCCAACGTCCACAGATGGGGGTTGTGCTCACAGCCCAACACCATGCAGGACGCTTGGCATTTGCCACAGAACACCAGGATTGGCAAAGTCGCCACTGGCGCCCTGTGCTCTTCACAGATGAAAGCAGGTTCACACTGAGCACATGTGACAGATGTGACAGAGTCTGGAGACGCCGTGGAGAGCGATCTGCTGCCTGCAACATCCTTCAGCATGACGGGTTTGGCAGTGGGTCAGTAATGGTGTGGGGTGGCATTTCTTTGGAGGGCCGCACAGCCCTCCATGTGATCGCCAGAGGTAGCCTCACTGCCATTAGGTACCGAGATGAGATCCTCAGACCCCTTGTGAGATCATATGCTGGTGCGGTTCGCCCTGGGTTCCTCCTAATGCATGACAATGCCAGACCTCATGTGGCTAGAGTGTGTCAGCAGTTCCTGCAAGATGAAGGCATTGAAGCTATGGACTGGCCCGCCCGTTCCCCAGACCTGAATCCGATTGAGCACAACTGGGACATCATGTCTCGCTCCATCCACCAACGTCACGTTGAACCACAGACTGTCCAGGAGTTGGCGGATGCTTTAGTCCAGATCTGGGAGGAGATCCCACAGGAGACCATCTGCAACCTCATCAGGAGAATGCCCAGGCGTTGTAGGGAGGTCATACAGGCACGTGGAGGCCACACAATACTGAGCCTCATTTTGACTTATTTTAAGGACATTACATCAAAGTTGGATCAGCCTGTAGTGTGTTTTTCCACTTTAATTTTGGGGGTGACTCCAAATCCGGGCCTCCATTGGTTAATAAATTTGATTTCCATTGATGATTTTTGTGTGATTTTGTTGTCAGCACATTCAATTTTGTACAGAATAAAGTATTCAATGAGAATATTTCATTCATTCAGATCTACGATGTGTTATCTGAGTGTTCCCTTTATTTTTTTGAGCAGTGTATATATACATACAGTGGGGGAAATAATTATTTGATTCCCTTGCTGTTTTTGTAAGTTTGCCACTGACAAAGACATGAACAGTCTATAATTTTAAGGATAGGTTAATTTTAACATTGAGAGATAGAATATCCCCAAAAAATCAAGAAAATCACATTGTATAAATTAGATACATTTCTTGCATTTTGCAGTGAGAAATAAGTATTTGATCCCCTACAAACCATTATGAATTCTGGCTCCTACAGACCAGTTAGATGTTCCTAATCAACTCATTACCTGCATTAAAGACAGCTGTCTTACATAGTCACCTGTATAAAAGACTCTTGTCCACAGACTCAATTAATCAGTCAGACTCTAACCTCTACAACATGGGCAAGACCAAAGAGCTTTCTAAGGATGTCAGGGACAAGATCATAGACCTGCACAAAGCTGGAATGGACTACAAAACCATAAGTAAGACGCTGGGTGAGAAGGAGACAACTGTTGGTGCAATAGTAAGAACATGGAAGAAATATAAAATGACTGTCAATCGACATCGATCTGGGGCACCATGCAAAATCTCACCTCGTGGGGTATCCTTGATCATGAGAAAGGTGAGAGATCATCCTAAATCTACACGGTGGGAACTTGTTAATGATCTCTAGGCAGCTGGGACCACAGTCACCAAGAAAACCATTGGTAACACCTTGCACCATAAAGGTTTAAAATCCTGCAGTGCCCGCAAGGTCTCCCTGCTCAAGAAGGCACATGGGCAGGCCCGTCTGAAGTTTGCCAATGAACACCTGAATGATTCTGTGAGTTATTGGGAGAAGGTGCTGCGGTCAGATGAGACAAAAATTGAGCTCTTTGGCATTAACTCAACTCTCCGTATTTGGAGGAAGAAGGATGAGTACAACCCTAAGAACATCGTCCCAACCGTGAAGCATGGTGGGGGAGACATTATACTTTGGGGGTGCTTTTCTACAAAGTGGACATGACGACTGCACCGTACTGAAGGGAAGATGGATGGGGTCATGTATCGCGAGATTTTGGCCAACAACCTCCTTCCCTCAGTAAGAGCATTGAAGATGGGTGGTGGCTGGGTCTTCCAGCAAGACAATGACCCAAAACATACAGCCAAGGCAACAAAGGAGTGGCTCAGAAAGAAGCACAGTAAGGTCATTGAGTGGCCTAGCCAGTCTCCAGACCTTAATCCCATAGAAAACTTATGGAGGGAGTTGAAGCTCCGAGTTGTCAAGCGACAGCTTCAAAATCTTAATGATTTAGAGATGATCTGCAAAGAGAAGTGGACCAAAATTCCTCCTGACATGTGCGCAAACCTCATCATCAACTACAAAAAATGTCTGACTGCTGGGCTTGCCAACAAGGGTTTTGCCACCAAGTATTAAGTGTTGTTTGCCAGAGGGATCAAATACTTATTTATCACTGCAAAATGCAAAAAAATGTATTTAATTTATACAATGTGATTTTCTTGATTTTTTGGGGGATATTCTATCTCTCAATGTTAAAATTAACCTACCCTTAAAATTATAGACTGTTCATGTCTTTGTCAGTGGGAAAACTTACAAAAACAGCAAGGGATCAAATTCTTATTTTCCCCTACATGATGCAAGAGTTTTTTAAGAAGCATTGTCTTGTTGTCTTGATCGTAGACTTAGAACAATACTTTATGAAATTGCAATCCTACACTCTTTAAATTCTACTATCAATAACGTTAGTAAGGTTCATTTTCCAACAGAAAAATCTCTCAGATCATACTAGAGGAAAAGTAGACAATCATTTTGCGAGCTATTTCCCTTGACAGAATGAGAAATTTTCTCACAGGCATCCTGTGTAGTCTATGATAGGAGTGGGCTGCAAACTGACAGTGCCTCAGCAGCAAAGAGAGCTCATAGAAAAAAATTGTGAGATGAGCACAACCTTTCCAATCCCCTACATGAAACTGATAATTAATAAATGAACCACCCTGGGATGCCTCTAAAGCTTTCTCCGATGACATATCTGTCGTGAGCTCGGCAAAGCATTAAATGGCCATTTTCTGACAGAATGACTTCACTGCCTTGGAGCCTTACGACTTTGTGTGTAATAATTTTTTCTCTGTTTTATTTTATTATTTTTTTTATTTTATTTTTTTTTTGCTTTCTGTTTCCCTGGTTGATAGCTCTAGTTCATTTCAGGCTGTTTAATTGGGCCCCGGATGAATTTAGTCGACAGGGCCATTCATCATGTGGCAGCCGCTGGCGGACAAGCCCAAAGGGAGCAGGGCTGACAGCTCCACAAGCTCAGGATGCTGCCTGGCTGTGGAAGTTCACATATTTGGGCATTAGTGCAGCTATTAGTATAACAAGCTTCGTTTATCCTTGTCACTACCACTTCAGCATCTCATGTAATCATCTGAAATGTAGATTACTGCTAGACAAATGGGACTGAGCATGAGAATCCTGGAGGAAAAAAAATGTGACAAGGATTGCTTGTTAAAAGATGTTTTTTTCTTTCCCGCTATTTTCAATCGTTTGCAACATGAATGCTTTTATTAACCTCATATTCACATTATTTCATCTGTAATGTTTTATATTCTACACATTACAAAACCCAAGATATCAAATCTGAACAAGCAGATCACAAAAATTTCAAATATTAACTAGATATCTTCATGCTTGCTCTCTTTCATTTATAATAGAAGGTGCTTGTTCAGTGTAGGTCTATTTTATTACTCACTGCTAAATTGAGCAATTATTTTTATTAACCTCATGCAAACCATAAGGCCATAAAACAACTGAAAATATCAGTTCAAGGTTTACATTTTCTCTGCATCACTATTTGTACCAACAATAGTATCAGATCCTAGTAAGAACTCTTACAGAATTTATTAGAGCAAGGGTGCACAATTAATTTTTCCAGGAGGCTACATGAGAGATTATGATTGTTGTGGAGGCCCAAACCCGTACCAACAGGCTGAACTTAATTCTGCTCATTATTATTATTATCATTATTATCAATAATTGTATTACTTAATATTTAGCAGAATTAGGTCTGTTGACTAGTTATTCCTGCAAATACATGTTGCACAATATAATGCACACAAAGTCCCCACACAATGTTGGTTCTCTCAGCCCCCCATATACAATATGATGTCACGAGAGACCCCCCCCCCACAGTGTGATGCCCTCAAACAGTATGATAACACCAAGGAAAGCCCCTATCAAGAGTATGATGGGCCCCACAGCCCCCACATACAGTATTATGTCCCCACAGCACCCAACACACAGTATGATGTCCCCACAGACTCCCACAAGCACAGCATGATGGACCCTAATATTGAATGACAATAAAAAATAATAAAAATACTCACCTTTCCCCATTCACCCGATGCACTGGTTCGGTCTGTGCACTATGTAGATTGAGGTACCGCACAGTAGATGCAATGTTATTACTTATCACACCTGCTCAATGAGACTCCGAGTAGTAGTGTCTGCTTCCGCAGTGTCCCTGTGTAAAAAAAAGATTAAAATAATAAAATCCATATACTCACCTGTCCTAGGTGTCCCCCACTGTAATCCTCTGAGCGCTGACACCGAGGAGCCGAGGAGAATAAGCCGCTCCAGCGAGTGGGCCCCGGAACTGCGCTGAGCTCAGGAGCGGTGTCTTGTCATTCACTGAGCGCCGCTCCGGAGCCACTTGCTGGAGCAGCTCATTCTCCCTGGCTCCTCGGCGTCAGAGGATTACAGCGGGGAGACTTAGGACAGGTGAGTATATGGATTTTATTATTTTAATCTTAGTTTTACATAGGGACACTGCAGGAGCAGAATACTACTACTCCCCACATTGTCTCTTGCTCATGCTGATCGCAGCGCGAGCAAGGAACAATGATGACGGCAGCGTTCAGCACCCGGCGCCTGGGAACAGCGCTGATTCCCAGGCGTCGATACGTGTGCTCCTGATGCGTCACACGGGCGGCACACATTTGCCACACGTGTGACACACATGGACACACGGTAACATGAGACACGGATATCTCCGGTACCGGTTTTTCCGGTACTGGAAATATACAGACATGTGAAAGCGGCCTTAAAGAAGCACAATAATTATGATGGCCGCATCTGAAGGCCCCCGAGATATGTCGGTTCAGTCACGTTCCCTGTTGTTTAGGGCATGCTTAATGTCTATATACAAGTCTGTCATTTAAACAAAGTACCCTACCAAAAGTTAATGCTTAGCAATTCGGGGATTACATTGCTTATATCCGAATCTGTCCTTAAGATTCTTCAATGTTTCTGAAGTATCTCCCCATTACCTTGTCCACCTGACAATCATATGTGCCAGTTAGCCATACTTATTGTTTCTCATATGGTTTTTGGTTAGGGGTGAAGAGGCAACATCTTATTTTTATTAATTATTCTTATCAATTAACACAATGCAAAGTGAATGAATAAGAGTGAAATCAGAATCAATCAATGCTTAAAGCAAGCCTGTCAGTAGGATTTTGCTAAGTAAACTACAGGCATTGTCATGTTGGCGCTGTTACACTGATTAATATGATATCTGAGGTGACGAAATCCGTCTTGTGGTTCTTGTGTAATCAGTGTTTGTAGTTTTGATTTAATGATATGCCCGTGCTCCAGGGCAAGAATGTAGGCAGGGTCTTATCCTGGAGCTCTAGGCCAGATCAGTACGATAAGACCTGCCCACAGGCGCGACCCGAAGCACAAGTATCATAGAGACAGCCAGACAGAGATAGATAGGGGCGGGCCTGAGGGCAGGTCTTATCTTGTTGATGTGTCCTAGAGCAACAAGGAAAGACCCTGCCTACAGTCTTTCCCACACCTGGCGTGACAGTGATATGTTAAGCATGTCAAGGTGAGACTTTTAAGTCGCAATGCTCCTCTGGGAAATATGCAAATTGTCTCCAGAGAGGAAGAAAACTAGAACTCTAGTGCCACCTATAGGAAGTCGCAATCCTAAAAGTCAATATCGACTCTCTAACGAGCCTTGTCACATGATTTAGGATAAAAGCCAGAACCAGAATCTCGATTTGCAAACACTGTTTTTCTGGGTACTGCCCCTCGTCAGTGCAAATTGTGAGATCTGGTTTGGCTTTGTGAGAGAAGTCTGTCCAGATCCAAGGGATAACGTTTCTCCTTGCGGAGAGTGACATGTTAAGCATGTCAAAGTGAGAAGACTTATAAGTGGCAATGCTCCTCTGGGGAAATGTGCAAATTGCCTCTTCAGAGAGGAAAAGGACTTGAACTCTAGTGCCACCAATAGGATGTAGCAATCCTAAAAGTCAATTTTGACTCTCTAATGAGCCTTGTCACAGAACATAGGATAAAAGCCAGAATAAGAATCTCAGTTTGCAGACACTGTATTTCAGGTACTGCCCCTCATCAGTGCAAAATGTGAGCTCTGGTTCGGCTGGGTGAGAGGCATCTGACTGGGATCCAAAGGGTAACGTTTTTCCTTGCGGAGAGCGACGTATTAAGCATATCAAGGTGAGGAAACTTTTAAGCCGCAATGCTCCTCTGGGAAATATGCAAATTGTCTCTTCAGAGAGGAAGAGAACTAGAACTCTAGTGCCACCTAGTGGAGTTAGCATTTCTAAATGTTTGTATTTTGTTAATTGATAAAAAAAAATCTTAGTATTTCTATTTAAGAAAGCATTTTTACTTTGATGCATTTTTCTACACCTGACAAAAACATTTGCACAGTATTGTATGTTGATCATACAGACGATAGATGTGTTAAATTCCATCACATTGCATTGTCGCATATCAAGAGCGGCTCAGTCATACAGCTCTTTCTCTGCAAATCCTGAATGTGGTCTTTAGAAATTTCAGAGTGATAGAAGTGCCCACATTGATTCTTTGTAATCAGTAGTCTCTCTCTCTGTGCCCAGTTCAGATAATTCACTTACGGGGATCCGAGCACTACGTGATACTAGCACGCTCACCCATCACTTGTAATGAGCATCACCTTGTTCAAATGGGCATATTTACTTAAAAAATGATGTGCAATCAAATTTAAAACATGCGCCATGCAGCGTGCATGTGTTACTTTATTCAAACTCATGGCTGCCACAATGTTTTTGACATTGTCGCTTATTAAAGTAGTAGTTTTAGTTGACATGATGACATTAGATAAAACATTCTGCCTTCTTGCTGTTGGTGAAAGGAAGACCTCCGTAGAGGATGTGGAGGAGGTGCATAAGCATTGCCTAGTCAGGGGTCTCAAACTCGTCTGGGTATATGGGCCGCACATAGAAACATTTTTAATTTGACAGGCCACATTCTTTGAGATTACATTTTCGGTGATAACATTTTTTTTTTCTATACACCTTTTGAGCATGCTATTGGAACATTTTTGGCATGTTATTTATTTAATTGTTTTAAATGGCATTAATTGTATAGGTTATGGTACAGTTTTACAGCTTGGGTCAATACGGATGTGTCGATAACAAATGTACACTTTTTTGTTTACTTTATTTTATACATAAAATAGGATTTTAGTGGCAACATATTTTTTCATATTTTGTTTTTAATTTATTTTTTACATTTTTTTTTTTTACTTTTTTGGTCTCTCAATTGGCCACATATATTAATACTGTCTTACAATTAGCAGCATATAGTAATTCTAGCCAACATCTTGTAGTGATGTCTCCCATCCTGGTCCTCATCTTGTAGTTATGTCCCCATCTTGCAGTTATGTCCTTATCCTGTAGTAATTTCCTCCATCCTGGTCCCCATATTGCAGTAATGTCCCCCATCCTAGTCCCCATCTTGTAGTTATGTCCCTATCCTGTAGTAATGTCCTCAATCCTGGTTCCCATATTACAGTACTGTCCCCCATCCTGGTCACTATCCAGTAGTAACGTTCTCCATTCTGGTCCCCATATTACAGTAATGTCCCCATCATAGACTCCATATAGCAGCCATGTCCCCCATCCTGGTCCCCATAAAGCAGCCATGTCCCCCGCCTTGTCCCCATATAGCAGCCATGTCCCCCAGCCTAGTCCCCATATAACAACCATGTCCTCCATTATGGTCCCCATATAGCAGTAATGTCCCCCATCCTAATCCCTATATAGCAGCCATGTCCCCCATCCTGGTCCCCAAATAGCAGTTATGTCCCCCAGCCTGGTCCCCATACAGCAACCAAGTCCCCATCATGGTCCCCATATAGCAGCCATGTCCCCCATCCTGGTTGCCATATAGCAGCCAGGATCCCTTTTGTGCCACTCTTTACATTACAAATTTAAAAAAATCCTTCTCACCTATTTTGCTCCCTTGGCGGTCCTCCTTTTCTTCCACAGGCGGGACGGCGCATGTCATATGCTGCTGGCACACCAACGTCAGCTGCTGGCCTCTGATTGGCTAGTGGCTACTATTGGTATTGCAGCGCATAGAGCTGGTTTCTGAGCCGCAATACATTTCAAATGAATGTGCGTCCAAGTCTTCAATTGAAGAGAAGTGCTGGCATCGGTGACCCCCTAGACCGGACCACATCAGTACAGTAACTCACGTGCCTGTGGGCCGCTTGAAACAGCCTAAGGGTCAGTGTGCAGCCGCAGCCCACATGTCTGAAACCCCTGGCCTAGTGTGTGTAACCACACATGACCAACTTCCATCACCACCTTTCAATGGGCCATGAAAGACATGTCAAGTTCTTGGCCATAATTGCTTATGTTGACAGCGGAGTGAACCATTGCATCATAATGACAATTTAGAGGAGCAGCCAACAGTCTCTGCCATGTGGAAGTAGAAAGCAGGGATGGCTTTCTTCAAGAAATAATGGTATCTAGGTAAACTCCATTGAGTACAAAATACATGGTACACCAGAAATTGTGGTGAACTTGGAAATGTGTGAGTTAAATTTTCACACAAATGGACAACTTTACACATGTTTACTGGACACAGGTATGGCTAACTGATGATACAATAGAGGAAGAGTACAGACAACAGTAGCTAAGGATGATGATGGTGATGATGACAACAACCAGGCACTACTTGTTGCTGCTTCCAAAAATGTGATCATTAGTAGAAGGTGAAGTTTGAGCTTTGCTGATATATCTGGTCAATTTGCTTTCCCCATGTGAGCAGGTGATGCCTCTTCATTGTGCAGATGGAGAGCCGTTGTGATGCAAAGTATGGGAAGGACTCAGCGTACGATGATGGGAAAAGGGGGGAAGCCCAGCAACTAGGGAAAGGGAGAGTGGAGACCCCTAGGCAGATGTAACAACACCCTGACTCCCCTATCATCCCTAAATAGGTTCCGCATCTATCACCGAGCATGATGCTTTAGCCCTGGCTGACCCTAGAGCTAGGCCCTAGGTAGAGAGGGGGAGGGGCGATAACTAGTCAGCCCCACTGCAACTAAAGACAAACAAGGGAAACAGACAAGGGAATACACTTAGCTTTGAGAAGACACCAGAGAGATCGCGACTACAATCCACAAAGGAACTCCAAGTAGAATCTAGTCGACTGCTAGAACTCCGGACCTGAACAGAGAAATTTACTCTATCACCAGCGATTCTCTGGAGCAAATGAGTGTATTTAAAGATTGAGAAAGGGTGTGTTAATTAGCAGCAGAAGGTGGAGATCACCGCTCAGTCCTAGAGAGGGAGGGTTGATGAAAGGATCAAGAAGGTGTCTGTAAGGCCAAGCGCAGCGACCTTCGACAGCCGGATCCAGAATGACTATCTGTCAAATCTGACACACTCATGACAGCCGTATTTCCTAGTCACTTTGTGTCAGGATGTCCATGACTTATTTTCTTACTGCAGAGCCTGTACACTGCAATGGATTAATCCCCCGGCAACATAGAAAAGAATTCCCTCACACACATAGGACTCACCACCACCATAATCAGTCCTTTCAGTTGTTGTTGAGCTTCCTGTACTAACAGCAGCTGCAAGCCTCACCTAGACCTGAGCTGATCTGCCCTTGGAAGATCTTTTGACCAGATATCGGCTCTGCTTTATATTGCAGACACCTCCACCCTCCTCCTCTGACATCACCTACTTGTCACCCCAATATGGTTCTTAGGGCCTGTCTACTACAAATCATCAACATCCCTGACTTGAATGACAGTTTCCTTAGTTTGAGAAATATCCTAAGCTAATTGTCACAACCTCCAACCCTCTCCCTGCATAATTCCCACCTCAGAACTGCCACTATTACCTTGGTTCCTATTGCCAGTGCCTCTACCACCAAGGCTGACAGTGCTACCAATACAGCTAGGCATTTAAATCATGTCAACCAGCTACTCTGTCCCATTTCTTCCAAGTTCAAATGCTCACTGTTCATCTCGCCCAATTCATCAATTGGAAAAAAGTTGTGGTGAAATATCTTCCTTAGCATCTGGAGTGTGTGGCTTAGGGTGCTATGGCATGGAAAAGACAGAAATATCAATAACGGAATAGAAAATCTGTATTCAAAAAGATTAATTGTTATGGTGGCGGGGGGACGGTGCAGAACACTGATTAAAATTGACGGTGTCACTGTCAGAGGTAACATCATTCTGTTATGATGGAGACAAGTGAAGTACCATATACAGTGGATTGCAAAAGTATTCACCCCCTTGGCTTTTTACCTATTTTGTTACATTACAACTGGCGATGAGCGAGCACTAAAATGCTCAGGTACTCATTGTTCGAGTCGAGCAAATTGGAATGCTCGAGTGCTCGGACCGAGTAACCAGCCTAATGTAAGTCTATAGGAAACTTGAGCATTTTTCCGGCGGCTCCCCCCGGCGGTGTGCAGAGGGCCTAAAAATTGCCCAAAGCAATGGGAACAATGCTCAAATAACATGGGAACAGCATGGGGAAGACCCCTGGAAGCATTTCTGACTCCCAGGTCACTGCTGTCAACTACATTGTCAGAGGTATTACCCCACTTTTACGGACTCAAAATAAAACATATAAAATCGAAACCAAAATGGATTTTCCTGGGAATTATGATAAGGAACATACTTTCCAGGGTAATGACTTGTATATAAGCCAAAATAAATAACCAAAAACAAAAACGTTCCTCCACACCTTGGGCTATGTTCACACGTAGCGTTTTTGATGTGTTTTTGCACTTTTGCATTGCTTTCAACCGTGACAAATGCATTCACTGGGAAATGTCATTTTAACATTTTACAACCTTATCTGGCCATATGGTGTGTGACATGGGAACAGCATGGGGAAGACCCCTGGGGCTGGAAGCATCTCTGATCCTATATTACTGCGGTAGTAATACAGACATTTTTGGCAACGTGACAAATCTTAAACTCCATTTAAAATGGGCAAGGTGTGTGTCAAGGAATGGGGAAGTGGATGTAATGGTGATGGTGATAGTGCACTCAGAGGCCGTGGGCAAGATGAAACTGTGCCTGCTGTGGGAGCACAACAAACACCCACGGAACACCACTATTAAAGCCAGAGCAGTGTGAAAAGGTTGTTGGTTGCATAGCAGATAAAGCTTCCAGTCAGTTTGCCACCACCACTACCCTGTGTTCCACATGGTCCAGTCTCAGTAGATGTGAGTCTGGATTACATTATTATTATTACTTTATTGCCATTTGCTCCATGGCACTATACATGTGAAAAAAGGGTATACATCGCAAAAACAATTACAATAATGAACAAAAATGTGACAGCGACTGGTACAGGAGAGGACCCTGCCCGCGAGGGCTCAGTCTACAAGGCATGGGTGAGGATACAGTAGGTGAGGATAGAGCTCGTCTTGCAGAGGTATGGTGGAGCGAGGGTTAATGCAAGTTGTACGTATGTCGCAAGAGATGGCTCTTCAGCTTCCTTTTAAAGGTTTCAACATTAGGCGAGAGTCAGAAATGGTGGGGTAGAGAGTTCCAGAGAAGGGGGGATGCACGGGAGAAATCTTGTATGCGACTGTGGGAAGAGGAGATAAGAAGGGAGTAGAGAAGGAGATCTTGTGAGGATCGGAGATTGCGTGACTAGGTCACAGATGTATGGAGGAGACAGGTTGTGGATAGCTTTGCATTCCAAGGTTAGGGTTTTGAACTGGAGTCTCTGGGTAATGGGAAACCAGTGAAGGGATTGACAGAGAGGAGAGGCCAGGGAATAGTGAGGGGACAGGTGGATTAGTCGGGCAACAGAGTTTAGGATAGATTGGAGGAATGCAAGAGTGTTAGAAGGGAGGCTACAGAGCAGGAGGTTGCAGTCGTCGAGAAGGGAGATGATGAGCGCGTGCACTAGTGTTTTTCTAGATTTGTGGTTGAGGAATGTGCGGATCCGGGAGATTTTTTTTACTTGGAGTCAGCATCTTCCTCACCCTGATCCTCCTTCCTCCCACCGTTCCGAGTGCCCTGAGACAACTGATCCCACACTTGAACACTTAGAAGAGCTGTTTTGTTCATCTTTCCATTTATAGATTCTGGCCTCTCGCTCGGTCCGCTTCGAAGTGGAAAGAGCTTGGATATGTGGTTTGAAGGAGAGATTAGAGTCCAGGGTTACCCCAAGAGCTATTCACTTTTCCATCGATAAATTTGGGCCTCTCGACTGGCCAGCTTCGAGCAGGGCAACAGAAAATCACATGTAGAGATTTGAGGAGCCATGGTCACCCGAAGGTGACGGTGGGAAAGTGCAAATACTGTCGCAAGAGGTGGATAATGGTGAGACACAATGGACAGAAAGTCAGGAGGAGGACCAGGGTGCTGAAGTGGAAAACAAAGCGGTGGAAGTCACTAACCCAACCTGGCAAGGAGACATGTAGAGCGAGGACAGCAGCACACAGGGGAAGGGAGGCGTAGCACCACAACAGGCAGGAAGAAGCAGTGTGGTGGCCACAGACACAAGGTGGGCAACCGCTCCCCGAAACACCAACACGACGGAAGTTGCCAGTACAACTGTTAGGTCTTCCCGAGTCTGGTTCTTTTTTAAAGACTGTTTAGATAACCCCAAAAAGGCCATTTGCAACATCTGCCAGGCCAGCCTCAGCAAGATCACCAAAACTAACAGCCTGACCACCACCAGCATGCTCAGGCACATGACAGCAAAGCACCTGACAAGCTGGGCCAAACACCAAGGTCCAGAAACAGTGTCTGCGGGTGACACCACTGCCTCTTCCGCTGTTGTGCATGCATGCCAATCCCCTGTCCATGGCGCATGCAAAGATGCCTCCCGCCCTGCACCTGTCATTGCAGACTTGCAACCATTACTGTCCACATCCTTGTCCCTTTGCAGCGTTCAGTTGTCCCTACCACAGTTCTTGGAATGCAAGCGCAAGGATGCAGCCAAATAGGCCGCAATACTAAGCGGCCACATTTCTGGACTGCTCGCACTTGAAATATTGCCTTTTATGCTCGTGGAGGCGTAAGCTTTCCACAACCTCATGGCGGCTCCCGGGTGTCCATATTCGGTCCCCAGCCACCTCTGTCTCCCGGTATCGTCTCTGCCTTCCACAAGCGCGAGTCCCAGAACATTACCCGTGCCCTCCCCAGTGCACTTAAGTGGGAAGGACCACCTAACCACAAACACGTGGACAAGTGAATATGGCCAAGGACGGTTCATCTCACTGACGCATTCCACTGGGTTAATTTTGTGGAAGCCGGGACCCAGTGGGACCCAGGGACGGAACATATCCTCCCAACACAGACAATTGCGGGCCCTGGGTCAATCATGGTTTCCCCTACATTCTACAGCTCCTGCACCACCTCCTCCTTTTCAGCCTCCATCTCTATCACTTGATTCATTTTTTCAGGACTTATGCCAGATTATTTACTTAAACTTCGTGTGTGGCAATAACAATAAGCAGGACTATATGCTTAGGCAACAAACCGCACACCGTTGCAGAGTTGTTGAAAGCTGTATCAGAGAACCTGGTGTCGGCTCTGAAGCTAGGCAATCTCGCACGTTTACCATGCCTGGCCCATGTGCTCAACTTAACATAGTAACATTGTTTTTAAGGTTGAAGGAAGACTAAGTCCATCTAGTTCAACCCATAGCCTAACATGTTGTTCCAGAGGAAGGCAAAAAAAAACCATGTGGCAAACACTAAGCTCCACATTGGGGAAAAAAATTCCTTCCCGACTCCATACGACAATCAGACTAGTTCCCTGGATCAAAGCCCTATCAAGGAATCTAGTATTTATAACCTGTAATGTTATACTTTTCAAGAAAGGCATCCATGCCCTTCTTAAATTTTAACAGTGAATCACTCATTACAACATCATGCGGCAGAGAGTTCCATAGTCTCACTGCTCTTACAGTAAAGAATCCCCATCTGTGATTATGTTTAAACCTTCTTTCCTCCAGACGTAGAAGATGCCCCCTTGTACCTGTCTCAGGCCTCAGAGTAAAAAGATCAGTAGAAAGGTCTTTGTACTGTCCCCTCATATACTTGTACATAGTAATAAGATCACCCCTAAGCCTTCTTTTTTCCGCAGTAAATAACCCCAAGTGTAAAAACCTGTCTTGGTATTGCAGACCCCCCAGTCCTCTAATAACCTTGGTCACTCTTCTCTGCACCCGCTCTAGTTCAGCTATGTCTTTCTTATACACCGGAGACCAGAACGGTACACAGTATTCTAAGTGTGGTCGCACTAATGACTTGTATAGAGGTAAAATTATATTCTCCTCATGAGCATCTATGCCTCTTTTAATGCATCCCATTATTTTATTTGCCTTTGCAGCAGCTGCCTGACACTGACCACTAAACGTGAGCTTGTCGTCCACCAATACACCCAGGTCTTTTTCAGTTACAGTTTTGCCCAGTGTTTTACAATTAAGCATATAATTATACATTTTATTTCCTCTGCCCAAGTGCATTACCTTACATTTATCCCCATTAAAGCTCATTTGCCATTTATCAGCCCAAGCTTCTAGTTTACATAGATCCTCCTGTAATATAAAATTGTCCTCCTCTGTATTGATTACCCTGCAGAGTTTAGTGTCATCTGCAAATATTGAAATATTACTATGTATACCCCCTACAAGGTCATTAATAAATATGTTAAAAAGAAGGGGGCCCAATACTGACCCCTGTGGTACCCCACTGTTAACTGAGACCCAGTCTGAGTGTTTTCCATTAATAACTACCCTTTGTTTCCTATCACTGAGCCAATTCTTAACCCACATACATATATTTTCCCCTATCCCCATTGTTCTCATTTTATGTATCAACCTTTTGTGTGGAACCGTATCAAAAGCTTTTGAAAAGTCAATATACACAACATCCACTTAGTCGTTCTGTAGTTTCTCAAAATCTACACGGATCTGCCAGATCTGTTTGTGAAAATACGTCGCGTGTGTGCCCATTTCGGAACGTCAGCTACAGCTTCAGCCACCCTGGCAGGCCTTCAGCAGAATTTGCAGCTTCCAGCTCACAGACTGGTGTGCGATGTGACTACGCGTTGGAAATCAACGTTGCCGATGTTTGGAATGATTTTGAGTAGCAGAGAGCAGTTGTTGATTATCAGCTTCAACATGTCCGTCAGCATTCAAGTCAGCCTCTGCACATAAAAGCTGATGAGTGGGCATGGATGTCTGACATCTGTGCCCTCCTCCAAAACTTTGAGGACTCAACCAAGATGGTGAGTGGCCATGACGCCATAATTAGGTTCACCATCCCGCTTCTCTGTCTACTGAAATGTTCGCTGCTCAAAATTAAAGAGGTGGCAATGCCGGCAGAGCAAGGAACTATACAAGGTGATGCTACCCAGCCCAGCCTCATCTCAGCATGGATTGAGTGATAATGAGGAGGAAGAGAACATAGACAGTAAAACTCTTGGTGAGAACAGGGAAGTCTTGGCTGTTGGCAGTCTGGCACACAAGGCCGATTTCATGTTCCCCTGCCTTTACCGTGACCGTTGTACATTGTGCATTTTGGGCATTACAGAAAACTAGCACGGCACAAGAGAATTCTTGGAGACGGAGGTGTGAGGTTCTGATTAAGGAGGATGTCTGCTTTAGATCAGTTGCAGAATGGAGGGCACAGGAGGGGTGATAGAAGAGAGTTGCAGTAGTGAATAAGAGTGACTGTAAGAGTTTAAGCAGTATCAGAGGTGAGGAAAGTTGAATAAATGAAAGTTGTGTGTCAAATATGACTCCAAGATAGCAGGCGTGCTGAGTTGGAGTTATGGTGGCAGCACCTAAAGAAAATTGCAAAGTCAGGTATAGGTAGGTTGGTAGAGGGAGGAAACCTAAGGAGTTCATTTTGGGAGATATTAAGATCAGGCTCTTGTTGAAGAATTATAACAAAAAAAAATTCCTATCTGACAATGCTGGTGGCAGAGGTCACAGTCAGACAGTTCATTGGACAACCAAGGAGTACAAGCGAGGAAGACCCAAACCAGATGTGGCAGAGGCAGGAGCATGCTGTCAAAGTCTAGGACAGTTTTCTCAGACCGTCCCAGCGCCCAGGCCCTGATACACGGGGTCTGACAAGGAGGGAAAAGTTTTGGAAGATGCAAGCTGGACACGTGGCATGAACTGTCTTTCTATGTCTTGGAGGTCCTGGCCGCTAGCATTTTGTCAGAGATAGTTTTTAGTGCCGCCGGGGGCATTATAACTGATAAAACTGATAGGTGCATCCGCCTGTCAACTGAAAATGCTGACAGGCTGACTCTTATAAAAATGAACAAGGGCTAAATTGGGCCAGACTTCTCAACACCACCAGATGATAGCATTAAACATAAACTCAAATCCAGTGGTTATATTTTTGGGGGTCTATTCCCATGCACTCCTTCACACCCAGACATGGGTGCACCCTTCAGGAATTGTTCCATTTTATGTCGCTCTCCTTCTTTTCCTCATCCTCCACCACCATAACACCAGGGAGACTGTGATGCAACACCCACATAATTTTTTTAAGGGTGTTTTTGATTAGAGATGAGCAAATATTTCAATATTCGTTTTGGATTGCAATCGGCGTTTTTGCCAATGTAATTGTCGAATATTCGCCGAACATTGCCAAACGCCATTGGATTCAATGGGTACCAAACATATACACAACACCGTCAAACGGGAACAAAAGCTGCCAAAACACGTCAATTGAGGGAAAGTCACCAGGATAGTGCCATCAATTGACCCAGAGTACAAATAGTATAATTATTATTATTCATTATTATAGCACCATTTATTCCATTGCACTTTACATGTGAAAATAAGTCACTGACTGGAACAAGAGCAGAGAGGACCCTGCCCTTGAGGGCGCACAAACAGTCTATAAGGGACGGGAGAGGATACAGTAGGTGGGGGTACAGCTGGTCGTGCAGCAGTATGGTGGAGCAACTGTTACTGCAGGTTGTAGGCTTGTCGGAAGAGGTGGGTCTTCAGTTTCCTTTTAAAGGTTTCAACAGTAGGCGAGAGTCTGATATGTTGGGATACACAGTTCAAGAGTAGAAGGGATGCACGGGATAAATCTTGTATGCGATTGTGGGAAGAGGAGAGAAGATGGGAGTAGAGAAGTAGATCTTGTGAGTATCGGAGGTTGTGTGCTGGTATGTACCGGGAGACTAGGTCACAGATATATGGAGCAGACAGGTTGTGGATGGCTTTGCATGTCATGGTTACAGTTTTGAACTGAAGTCTCTGGCCAATGGGGAGCCAGTGAAGGTATCATAGATTGCAATCTTATAGATTGCTGGAGTCAGTCCACAGTAAAAAAACAGCCATAGAGTGTCCAGGAACCTTTCCACACACTTTTCTTAGCCAGGAATGCTTCTCGGCAGGGTTTTACAGGCCCATCAGAGAATCTTCAGGTGGGCCCTGGCTTCTCCATCAGGAGAGTTCAGGATAGCGCAAACTTTGCAGCAGCTATCGGGCTCTTGAGCGGGGGAGAAAGGTGGACCCTCAAAATCAAATCCTCTGGTGGGCCCAATGTTTTTCATTGACACTGCTTCTCAGTGATAGTTGTATTTCACCACAGCCATATTCTTTAGCTCAGTGAAAGAACTGTCATAGAGGGAAACCGTATCTTCTCCGGCTGTCATTTCTCAGCCACCAGGTTCCACCCATTGTCACACATGACCATGCCTGGCTGTATGTTCAGCGGTGAGAGCCACAGATCAGGCTGCTGTGTTACAGCTTTCAACAACTCTGCAGCTATGGGCGGTTTGTCACCTAAGCATTAAGCATATTATCTTCAGCACAGTCTGTTGCCGCTTGGCCAAGGCAGTGCTGCAGTGCTTCCAGCTTGTGACTGATGTGGTCATTTTGGAGATGGAGGCCGAACCGGAGGAGGAGGTGCAGGAGCTGAACAATGTGATTACATTGAGGTTACACTGGCGAGTCTGGTTTTTATACTAAAGAAAGATCGTACTGTGTTTTTATTTTTTATATTTTTCTTACATCTCTTCAAATGTGTATTGGAGTGCATCCTAATTTTTGGCAACCTTTGAAATTCTTGCATATGCAAAAACAGTATAGGAGACACACTCTTTAATGTAACATCCCTGGCGGCGTGCTTGCATAGTGCACCACCTCCCACTATGCAAGACCGCAATCTTACCCATCAGTCCAGCCTGCAAACCTTGCTCCAGTTCATGCGGTGTGCATGTCTCTTGTCTGATGGCTTAGGGCGGCGGCCCGGTTACTTCCTGATTCTTATAGCTGCTGTGGGCGCGCTCCTAATGCGTCCCCAGCCTATTGCTGTGAGTCACTGGATATTTAAACCCCCTCCACCCAGAAGGAGGTGCCTGAGCAACACCTTCACTCATTTGTCTTTGCAACTGAATTGCCAGGTCCTGTCCTGTATCTTGTCTGTTTCCGCCACTCTGGGGGCTGCATACCCAGACCTGTTATCTCTGACTTCTAGTCTGTTTCCGCCACTCTGGGGGCAGCATATCCAGACCTGTTACCTGTGACTTCTAGTCTGTTTCTGCCACCCTGGGGGCTGCATACCCAGGCCTGTTATCTCTGACTTCCAGTCTGTTTCCGCCACTCTGGGGGCTGCATACCCAGACCTGTTGTCTCTGACTTCTAGTCTGTTTCTGCCACCCTGGGGGCTGTATACCCAGGCTTGTTCTTGTATCTTGTTGCAGTATCAGTTCCTGTCTGAACTGTCTCCTAGCCTGTTACCTGTTTGTCTCTATGTCCGTACCATCCCTTTTCTTGCAGTGTCTGAACCTGCATCTAACTCCAACTCATTGTCTCTGTACTTCTGCTTGTGAGTTTTGTGTCCACTCGCTACTTCATAGTAAGTACCTTGTGTGCATCTGGTTCTGCTTGTCCCTTTTCCCTTCCTCCGTATCTACCTCCTGTGTTCTGGCCATTTTCCTGTATTTTCTAGTCTGTTCCATGTGAACAGAGTCCTGTCCTCTCTGCCTGCACCTTCAGCCCTGCTCGGCTCTGCTTGCTCACCGCGCCGGCGGTTTCCCTCTGCTCTGCCTTGCCCATCGCTCCGGCGGTTCCGCTCTGCTCTGCCTTGTCCACCGCACCTGCGGTTTCGCTCTGCTCTGCCTTGTCCACCGCACCTGCAGTTTCGCTCTGCTCTGCCTTGTCCACCGCAACTGCAGTTTCGCTCTGCTCTGCCTTGTGTACCGCACCTGCAGTTTCGCTCTGCTCTGCCTTGTCCACCGCACCTGCGGTTTTTCTCTGCTCTGCCTTGTCCACCGCACCTGCGGTTGCGCTCTGCTCTGCCTTGTCCACCGCACCTGCGGTTTCACTCTGCTCTGCCTTGTCCACCGCTCCGGCGGTTCCTCTCTACTCTGCCTTGTCCACCGCTCCGGCGGTTCCGCTCTGCTCTGCCTTGCCCACTGCACCGGCGGTTCCTCTCTGCTCTGCCTTGTCCTCCGCTCCGGCGGTTTCGCTTTACTCTGCTTGTCTACCGCATCTTCGGCTCTGTTCCTGTCTCCCTGTCTGTACTGGACCCTATCCAGCCTGCGCTCCAACCTGCTAGTACCTCCCTGTCTGCACTCCAGCCGTGCTTGCCAGTATCTCCCTGTCTGCACTCCAGCCGTGCTTGCCAGTTTCTCCCTGTCTGCACTCCAGCCGTGCTTGCCAGTACCCACCTGTCTGCATACCAGCCGTGCTTGCCAGTGCCCACCTGTCTGCATACCAGCTGTGCTTGCCAGTGCCCACTTGTCTACATACCAGCCGTGCTTGCCAGTACCCACCTGTCTGCATACCAGCCGTGCCTGCCAATACCCACCTGCCTGTATGACAGTCTAACCTGTCTGTTCCTGCATTCCCCGGTGTGGGTCTACAGCTGTGACCGGGGTCTGACCTGGAGTAGCACCTGGTCCCTCTGCTCAGTTCTTCCTTGGTTCACAGAGTCAACTGAGCTGCCGTGCGACCTTGGTCGGATCGGGTTGATACTTAGTTACACCCCTCCAGGCACTCCTCGGTTCATGGTACAGTGGGATCACTAATCACGCTCACACCAGTCAGTCCGGGCGTGAGCGTAACACTTAATAATGGGAATGACAATTCAAATAGATTCTGTGTTCTAGAATATTAACTGTCTTATCTGAAATTCTTTTATGGGTGAGGTATCGCAATATAGATAGCGTATTACATCTATTCAGCCAGGTATTATTGCCTTATACTGCGTGCTGCTGGTGCTGCCCAAAAAAATGTAAAATCTATTCTATTCCCTATCGATAAAACTGTTAAATACATTTACAATAGAAATAGGTGCTGCTGCTAGGTGGTATCATCACCATCTACACATGAGTATTCATTCTGGTCACATAAATGTCTTCCACAGTCCATAACTTTATTTATTTTTATTTCTTTGGCCTTATATACAAGTCATTACCCTGGAAAGAATGTTTCTTAACATTTTTTCCATTTTAGCTTGCTTTTTGTATGTTTTTTTTTGTCATTCCGCAAAAGTGGCGTAATACTCTGACAACATTGTTCACAGATATTCTATTTGTCAGCGGCCAACTGAGAATAGGTTTGAACCCCCAACTGCAATACTTTTAATGGATTGTAATATTTGACACGCTCACAATAATTCCTGAATTATTAGGGTATGAGCCCACGTAGCGCTTTACAAGCGTATATGCTGCGGAATTTCCGCAGCATAAACGCTTGGGAAACGCTTGGTAATCCGCCCCCATGGTCCCCAATGACAAGCCACAATGTCAATGCCCATGTTGTGGATTTTTCCTCAGCATTTATGCTGCGCTCAAAAATCCACAGCATGTCCATTAATTTTGCGGACACGCAGCGTAATCGCCGCCATTGACTTGCATTGAAACGCATAATATCCGTGTCAGTACATTTGTACACACGGATATTATGCATTTCTATGTGCGGATGGTACCCAAGTCTGGAGGAGAGGAGACTCTCATCCAGACCTGGGTACCATAGAAACTGTAAAAAAAAGAAGTTAAAATAAAAAATAAAGTTTATACTCACCTTCCTTTGTCCTCCCGGTGTTTTGTCTGCTCCGTCCGGTGTCTTGCAATGCTCACGCTGTTGTGAAGGACCTGCATGATGTCACTGAGTCATGTGACCCATCACATGGCTCAATGACGTCACTGAAGGTCCTTCACACCACCGCGAGCAATGCAAGACACCGGACGGAGCAGACAAAACACCGGGAGGACAACGGAAGGTGAGTATAAACTTTATTTTTTTATTTTTTACCATTCTTTTTTTTTTTTTTTTCACTAACTTGGTCACACTACTATAAATCCATGCCGGTTGCATGGATTTATATAGTGTGAACAAGTTGTCAAGCACTTTTCCAAGTGATGCTAAAATCACTTGGAAAAGCGCTTCTACCTGGCGGGAAAAACGCATGTAAAAAACGCATGCGTTTTTCCTGCCAGGGAGAAGCGTAAAAAATATGCAGCATTTCTGCATCGTGGGCACATAGCCTTAGTGCAGTCATATGAGATAACGTCTGATGGCCAAGGTTTCAGGCAGTTGCCTAATAGTATGGTATTTGTCAGCGAGCAAGTGTCAATTGGTTCAACAAAACACCGGTGGCTGACTTTAAAAGGAGTGGAATATTTGGCACAATCCACAAAATGTCTGCATTATTATGGCAGTCATATAGATCATGTGCGTCTGATCATTGAAAAAAGTACATCTCCTTCCCCAATACTGTACAGTAATATGAATAAAACTAAAAAAATCTGGCTGTATTCTGCGAACAAACAAATGGAGCTGTAAAATTGTGTACACTGACATACTGTTATAATCTATAAATGGAGGACAATATTTTCCACGTTCACTACAAATGGCTGGATTTGAACTGCAGTTATATGTGATATGTCTGACAGCAGAGAATCATGGTTTTAAATAGCAGGCCTGTAATTTGCTAATACTATCCTTCACAGACACCTAGTGTGAATAGCTTGACTGACCCACTGCAACAGAATGAAAATGGAAGAAATGTCTGATTTTGGAACACTCTTATAGGTGTTATGTCTGACAGACAAACACAGTTTTAAATAGCAGGCTTGTTATTTGCTAGTACTGTCCTTTACAGACACCTAGTGTGAATAGCTTTACCAACACACTGCAACGGAATGAAAATGGAAGAAATGTCTGATTTTGGAACACTCTTATAAGTGTTAGCCCTGGCCCCGGATACCTGGGGCTATGACTACAAATATCTGTAATGGCAGGATCAGTCAGAACGTGCTATGGACCCTCTTGCACTATATGCACTGCAGTCTGCCACATACACTGCCTGCCTGCCTAATTCTTGCTATCACCACTGAATATATGCAGCTGGATTAGTCCTCAGAAGGACTGTTAGTTCACTTGGATATACATATATGTTGTGGAATACCGATACTCACTATGAAGAAGCAAATCTCTCCCTGACGCAGCAGCAGCTCTCCCTACTCTGCCTGATTCCGGGGTAGACTGTGACGAGTATGGCGACACCCAGTCTTATATACACCTGATGATGCTGTGCAGCCAGTCAATCACTGTAATGCCCACAACCAACATAGCTACGGCATTACAGTGCATGGCAGGCAGTCCCTGCTAGTGTTGAGCCACCCCCGTAGTGTTCGAGTTCGGTTCGGTTCGTCGAACACCCGTGTGTTCGCCGAACTGTTCGTCGAACTGTTCGTCGAACACCTTCGAACACCGTTAAAACCAATGGCAGGCAAACAAAAACACATAGAAACACATAGAAAACACCTTCAAAGGTGTCCAAAAGCTGACAAACTGCTCAGAAGACACAACTAACACATGGAAAAGTGACAAGTACATATAGTCATGCGAAAAGAAAAGAGGTGGAGGAGTAAAAGGAGGGGGAGACACAGATATAGGCATGTCATGCCCTTCTAAAATCCAAAAAGTGAGAAGCCGAGACGGCCAGTCCGTTCCTGCCTGTGCCACCTCTGTGTCGCCGGGTTTGTGCCAGAGCCACGGTGGACCCTGACGGCCAGCCCCCCTATCCTAATACTGGTGCCTGTCCGCCGGTGGGTCGAGGCCCCCCACGGTGGGGGGGGGAGTAACATCTGCAGAAGAAAGACCATCTTCCAGCCAAACTAAGATGTCGACTTCTTTTCGTGGACAATGTGATACGATCCCATTCTTACGGACACGCCCATCGCTACAAATTCTAGATGAGGCACAAAAACAGCAGGTGCTTCAACGGATATCAAGTGCTCCTTCAAGTGGGCTCTCCATCACCTCAATTTCAACATCACAAATACTCCAGTCCTCAGAGGTGTCACCCCAATCGCACTTGCTTCCTCACAGCTCCCAAGTCTCCAGCTGCCCGTCTGAGTATGGGGTAACACAGATGGCTGAGTCTGCCCAGCTGTTTACTCATACTATAGCCTGGGAAACGGAGGTCTGCTCCAGAGCTTCTGTTAATCCAGATGAGGAAATGATCTGATCCGATGCCCAGAATCTTTATAAGTTGGATCCAGGACCAGATGAAGAAGGTTCTGAGCATAATGTAGACCCTTGTTCCCAAACTGTAACTCCTGTTGGTGGAGACAATGATGAAGACGATGATGAGACTCAAATACCTGATTGGAGCGACAACTTGACTTTTCGGTCAGGGCAGGAAGAGGTTGGCTCTGAGGGCGACGGGTGTGATAACACACAGGGTGATGATGACGAGGTTGGAGATCCCACTTACTGTCAACCCACAGTCAGCCAGTCGATGAGGTCAGCAGAGGAGGTGGAGGAGGATGTGACTAGCCCTGGGGATGGGGATGACTCGGTACCCGGGCATTTGCCTGGCCTTGGGGATGTCGCGGTGGTCGGCTCCCTGGCCCGTACCCTGGGGTCTCTCTTTAAAAGGGTGGATAATTGTTAATTTTATAAGAGTTCATGACGCCACCTGTGGTATCTGGTGAGAAGCACCAGCGCTGCAGCAGTCCACTGAGGCCGGTGATAAGGCAGCTCGATGGTATAGCTCCCCACAGGTGGAGCTAGGTCTCAGGGCAGCGTATGCAGGGGGAATGCAGGACAGGCGAGACCCAGCTGGGTCAGAGCAAGAACGGGAATGGACACGGTAGTCACTTCAGTACCTTTTACTGGTGGAAATTCAGGCACATCCCGGAGCACTGTAGGGTGAAGGGTGCATATCAGGATCCTCCCCAATGAGCGGGTGTAGGGCCTCCTGTTTCTTGCCTCTGCGTAGTAAGTTTCTGACCTGCCTGGAGCTAGGCCTAACTTTGTCTCTGTCCTGCGCTGGCTGACCTTGTGGTAGGGCCTTCTCTTGGAGTTCACGCTCACAGTATGCGGGGCCTAAGCGTCTCCTGGCTCTGTTACATATCAGCACCTTAGCGATCCTGGGACTTGTAGTTCTCCAGGGATTCCGGTTATGCCTTACTGGGTCATAGAGATACCGGTAAGCTCGGATCCTGTGTCCGGTAAATGCTTCGGGGTGAGCTGGTTAAGCTCCTCTGCCCCTTATGTACTAACTCGCCACTCGCCTTCGGCCTACTCGGGCCCTCACTAGGCTATACACACTAACGGCAGCTTGCCGCGCTTCACTGATCTTACGGCACCGGCACACCTTAAGCTCTATCTGGGCTCCCTGAATCTAGCAAGCAGGAGCCTCGTGCTCCACTGCTGAACTATTAACTGCGTTCTCTAGACTAGACTGAGCTCCACTGCAGACTGACCTCTTAGGCTTCTCTACTGCAGGAACTCTTCAGAGGAACTGAACTGCCTAGCTCCACCTTCCCTATTTATATCCCTAACGGGCTCCCTCTGCTGGTCTGAGGTGGAAGGTGGAGATGTGTGAATGTTTATGGGGGCCTCTTGTGGAGGATTCCATCAATGCACTCTTGTAGGAACTGTGATACCAAGCGCAGCGGGGCATCACAGATGCTATTGACGACGAGGTTAGGTTGCGCCTTCCTGAACAGAGACGGAGTACTGGAAGCACGTCAACAACTGCATCCTCAACCACAACTCTGCCTCTGACCACAAGTCGTAGTGGCTCTTCAGGTCACATGGGCTCTAAGCCTTGCATAGCCTGGGCATTTATTCAGATCGATAAGGATGACCCAACTCGTGTTATCTGTAATATTTGTCAGCAAAAGCTAAGTAGAGGCCAAAAAATACATAGTTTGAGTACTTCATGCATGTAACGTCACATGGATATGAAGCATAAGTTGCAGTGGGAAGCTCACTGTGCTACAATGCGGCCTAGCCGGCTGGGCCAACCACCGTCTGCCCCATCTTGTGCATCCGCAGCCTCTTCATCCTCTGTGACTGGGGGGACAGCAGTCACACATGTTTTTGGACGCAGACCTGCCACCTCTTTACCCGCAACAGCCAGTGTGATTGGCAGGTCGTCAGTTCATTGGGAAGTGGAAACACCTGCTAGTGTTGAGCGCTCTCCGACATCGAGAGCACCACCTTTGGATCAAGGCAACCTAACATGTCCACCTGCATCTTCCTCACAGACCGGCAGTTGCCGGGGACACCCTACTCAACACCGTCTAAGCACAACAGCCAGCCCTCGGTCCCTCAGATGTGGAAAAGTAAAAGACCATTTCCTCCTAGCCATGAGAAAGCTAAGAGGTTGAATTTCACCATCTGCAAGCTGTTGGCTACAGAAATGCTGCCTTTCCACCTGGAGGACACAGAGGATTTTCAAGACCTTATGTCCGTCACAGTGCCCCAGTACCAGATGCCCAGTCGGCACTACTTCTCAAAGAAAGGTGTGCCTGCGCTCCTCTAGCATGTCGCACACAACATCACCGCTTCTTTGAGAAACTCTGTGTGTGACAGGGTGCACTTCACCACAGACACTTGGACGAGAAGGCATGGACAGGGGCGTTACATGTCGCTGACTGGGCACTGGGTAACTATGGTGACAGCAGGACAAGGGGCTGCTGTCCAAGTCTTACCGTCCCCACGAGTTGTGTGTTAATCCTCTTTATCTCGAACTTCCTCCACTGCTTCTGCCTCCTCAACCTCCTCTCGGTCCTCCACCTGCACCCAAAGCCTGTCTGGTAATGCCACCTGCTTTCTAACTGCGCAGAAGGAATCCTGCACACCTCCTTACTATGCTGGCAGCAGGGCTCAACGCATCAGTGTTTACTTTGAAATGTCTGGGAAATGTGAGTCACACAGCTGAGGAGTTGTGGTCAGCTCTGGAGACCCAGTTTCATGAAAGGTTGTCTCCACTGGACCTGCAACCAGGGAAGGCCATGTGCGACAATGCTGCAAACCTGGGTGCGGCACTTCGCCGGGGCAATGTCACACACGTGCCTTGTCCAGCAATTTTTAGCCCACTATCCCGGACTAGATGGCCTTCTGCAGAGTGCACGGTCACTGTGTGCTCACTTCCGCCGTTCGCATCCCGCAGTTCAACGACTTACATCTCTACAGAAGTCGTTGGGCCTGCCAGTTCACCGGCTGAAATGCGATGTGCCGACACGGTGGAATTCAACTCTGCACATGTTGCAGCGACTGTGGCAGCACCGACAAGCCCTGGTGCAATATGTTCTGACGTATAGCCTGGGCCAACGAGATCCAGAGGTGGGGCAAATCACGCTGGAGGAGTGGTCTCAGATCAGGGACCTATGCACCCTTCTGCACAGTCTTGAAATGGCGACGAAGATGTTTAGTGCTGATGATGCCATTATCAGCATGACTATTCCGGTGATTTACATGCTGGAGCACATGTTAAACAGAATTCGGAGTCAGGTGGTGGGACAAGAGGAGGTGGAGGAAGTAGAGGAGGAGTCGTATGCGGAAGGGATAACATCTCCAAGGTCCAGACGGTTGGCAGCACCAAGGCGGCAGGCATGGGAGGGTGGGGGAGAGGGATTAACCAGGGCGCATGGTAGCAGCCAAACTGTTGAAGAAGGTGCAGGAGCCGTGGAAGAAGTGGAGGACGAACTGGCAATGGGCATGGAAGACTCATCAGATGAGGGAGACCTTGATCACATTTCTGTTGTGCGAGGTTGGAGGGAGAGGGCAGAGGAAGGAAGCATGATTCTTACCTCGCTACCAACACAACAAGGACTTGGTCCTTCTGGATGCGCAAGACACATGAGTGCCTTCTTGCTGCACTACCTGCAACATGACCCCCGGATTGTCAGAATTCGAAGTAATCCCGACTACTGGGTTGCCACACTCTTAGATCCCCGGTACAAAAGTATATTTGCCGAAATAATTCCTGGCATAAAAAGGTATTGACGAATGCAGGAGTATCTGTTGCAGAATCTTACATGTGCTTTTCCACAAAACACCAGTGGTGCACGTAGTGAATCTCACAGTTCCAACTTGCCAACGGTGGGACTGTCGAGTCTTCATCACTCAAACAGTAACAGTAACACAGTATCTGCTGGTAACAGCAATTTTGTGGAATCGTTTCACCACTTTTTTAGACCATCCTTTGCAAGGCCACAGGAGACAAGAAGTCTGACACATAGTCAATGCCTAGAGAGGATGGTACAGGAGAATCTCCAAGTGAACATCGAAGCCATGACTGTGTCACTGGACCCTTGCTCATTTTGGTATTCCAATCTTGAAAAATCGCCGGAGCTCGCCACTCACGCCTTGGAGATCTTGTCATGCCATGCAGCCAGCGTTCTCTCTGAACGTGTGTTCAGCGCTGCTGGTGGTGTGCTGACAGATAAGCGCACGCGGCTGTCCTCTGAGAATGTAGACAGACTCACGTTCATAAAGATGATCAAATCATGGATTCGCAAGGACATTTCTACCCCTGTGTCATCCTTGGGAGACTAAAAGCTTGGGGATTTGGTAAAATCACCTCACCAACCGTTTTAAGCAACAGTGGGGCAATTGATGCCACTTAATCCTAGAACGCATGACCATAAAAATCTACACTTTCACATACCTGGGGCCCTTTAGGCCCGTGTGCAAATAACATGGAATAACTCAAACTCAAATGACAAACAACTATATACATGAAGAATACCTAGAGTTTCAAAATTCTAACTAAAGCAATCTTGCAGAAAATAGAAAACAATTAACTGGGCGGGCCTGCAAGGCCACAGGTATGCGTTCTAGGGTTAAGTGGTGTCTGTGCCACAATTTTGGGAGTCCCCTTGCTGTGTCTTACGTGACGTTGGCATCGTCAATTCCAGGTGGGTTGGGTCGCACCCCCCCCTTTTAACTGTAAGAAACTACATACACGATGGCTTGGGGTAACACAGATGGTTGAGTCTGAAGAGCTGTTTACTCAGAGGTCTGCTCCAAATCTTCAGTGTCTGCTAGTCAGCGTAGAATTTTTAACTGCATCTAGCCTAGGCAATACTTTGGGCGTAGTAGCCCAGCTGCGAAGCAAGCTGCACCGCCTGTGTATCTAATAAGAATTTTTAAATTAATCTAGCCTAGGCAGACTGTGGGGACCCCCAACCAAACCCAGATGCTCAGCCCCCATACCGCCCCCCTTTCATGGACAACCCAATAATGTAACTCTTACAACTGGATGGGTGAGGATCGGTCACAGCTTTATTAACTCTTTATACTCATTCCATTAGAAAGGCATTTTATTTCTAAAATAATTCAGCTTGTTGCAGCATGCCCTGGGTCCCCACTCCGGCAAGTTGGCCAACAAGTGTAACTCTCCAACATGTCCTTTCTATTTCCAGGCCACGGAGGATCCAGCGTACTCGTATGCAGGACTCTGACCCCCACCCATCACTCTTAACGCTTGTTCCACTCCGTCCTGGAGTCCTGACAGGAATATGTCCAGTCCAATATCTATTAAGTGAACACCGTCGGGCCGTATGAGGCCTGCTTTATCTCCTTCCAGTTGTCGGTGTCGTATCACTACACCGCCTCTGTCTCTTCTAAATTTTGCCATCCGAATATTTATTACCCGCCTTGTCCATTCGATGGCCGTGATGTCTCGCGCACCTTGCCATACCGCTATCGGCACAATCTCTGACCATACTATAGCTAATTTTGTGAAAAATTCTCTGAAGCGCTCAGTGTCTAGTTTCATTATTGCCATTAGTTATGCGCTCTTGTGATGACCTAGGTTGTTTCCCCCAGCCTGTATAACTAAGATGACCGGACCTCTTGCCTCTCTCCCTACCTTGATTACCTCCATTAGTACCTGTGGCCATAGCAGGCCTCTAATACCTCTCCAGTTGAAATATGTGTTATGAAACTCTAATTTCCTCCCGCCTGGGCGGACTTTCGCCCTTTTTTGTGCCCAATATATATACGAGTGGCCTATCACTCACACTGTTGGCTTAGCGTCACCTGTAAAAGAAACAAACCACGTTCGGATAACAAGTCCGGTCTTATGTATCTCGCCAAACACGTGGATCGCCATCTCCCTATCCTCTGAACTTCCGTTTCTGACAGTCCTGCTCTTGCTGCTTCCGTGGCCGCACCTATGCGGAATGAGTGTGTCCTGTAATCTTTGGGGTGGTTCCCTGCCGATGTTATGCATTTATTAAATATAGCTTGGAACAGGTATCTTGATAATGGCGTTCCATCAATGTGTGATAGGAAGAAATTACTTTGTGATCTGATGGTTAGATATGTTTTTACTATTGTTACCCGACTCAGTGTACCGTTTGTGGGTTGTAGAAGTACCCAAGTACCCCTGCCCGCTGGAACCATTTTCGATTGGTGTATGCGTACACGTATTGCATTATTGGCTATGACTACTTCCTGGTGTAATAAGCGTCCACTGGTGGTAATTTTGGATTGAGGGACTAATTCGCTTATACATAGCGCCCCGAAGAAGGCGATCACAAATGCAGTAGACATTAGTGTTGCTTCAAATTGTGAGTGTCATGTTAATGGTGTTAGGGATAAGATGTGAGAAATCAGTTTTAGTGACACGGGACGGGACGTCTACATTCCTGACTTGGCTGACCCCTTTTCCACCCTTTTATGGATTGTCTGATGATGAATCTTTGTCCCATCTCCCCAATTCAGTAGTTGGAAGTGAAATGCTACTCCGGTCAGACACCGCTGCGCTGACGCCCCTGATATGCCCCTCATCATTAGCTGGTGGAGAAATTCTATGGTGACTTGTGATCTGGCTTGTTCACATTGGTCAACCCGTCTGCCTGCTACTAGTCGTGTCCACTCTTCCCATGCCTTACCGTATGCTTGCCACGTTGACTGGGCAACTGACGCTCTGATTAATGGCATCAACTATTCGCCACTAGATCCCATAGGGAGGGTGGGCAACTGTTGCCCGATGGGTGGGCGTTGTGGAAGAGCTCTGTGAAAATCTGCCAATTGAATTGATATAAAGCGTTATCAGCAGCTTTATACCCCTCAGCATAGTGGCTAGCGCGGACCCATACATTGTGTTTTAGGCACAGGAATACTAGCCTGCGTAGTAGGCCTAGCACTGGGAGAGACGATGATGCCATCTTATTAATGCAGTGCGCTAGGCTGGTGTTTTGTGTTATGAAGCGTATATTTTTGTTAGCCAGGCGCGCGCCCCATATTTCTATTGCTACCACTATTGGGAAAAATTATTTTCAGGGCTAGATGCAGCTAAAAATTATTATTAATTTCAAAGCTGGTGGAGCTTGGTATAGATGGCCTAATACAATGAGTCCCACACACTGCTAGAAGCCCAAATATTTTTTCAGAGGTAGATGCAGATAAAAATTATTTTTAATTTGCAACCTGATGGAGGTCAGTATAGATGGACTAATAGAGAAAGTCCCACACACTGCTAGAAGGCCAAATATTTTTTCAGAGCTAGATGCAGATAAAAATTATATTCAATTTGCAACCTGATGGAGGTCAGTATAGATGGACTAATAGAACAAGTCCCACACACAGCTAGAAGCCCAAATATTTTTTCAGAGGTACTGTAGATGCAGATAAAAATTATTTTTAATTTGCAACCTGATTTAGGTCAGTATAGATGGACTAATACAACAAGTCCCACACACAGCTAGAAGCCCAATATTTTTTCAGAGCTAGATGCAGACAAAAAATTATTTTGAATTTGCAACCTGATGGAGGTCAGTATAGATGGACTAATAGAGAAAGTCCCACACACTGCTAGAAGGCCAAATATTTTTTCAGAGCTAGATGCAGAAAAAAATTATATTCAGTTTGCAACCTGATGGAGGTCAGTATAGATGGACTAATAGAGAAAGTCCCACACACTGCTAGAAGGCCACATATTTTTTCAGAGGTAGATGCAGAAAAAAATATATTCAGTTTGCAACCTGATGGAGGTCTGTATAGATGGATTAATAGAACAAGTCCCACACACAGCTAGAAGCCCAATATTTTTTCAGAGGTAGATGCAGAAAAAAATATATTCAGTTTGCAACCTGATGGAGGTCAGTATAGATGGACTAATACAACAAGTCCCACACACAGCTAGAAGCCCAATATTTTTTCAGAGGTAGATGCAGAAAAAAATATATTCAGTTTGCAACCTGATGGAGGTCTGTATAGATGGATTAATAGAACAAGTCCCACACACTGCTAGAAGCCCAAATATTTTTTTCAGAGGTAGATGCAGATAAAAATTATTTTTAGTTTGCAACCTGATGGAGGTCAGTATAGATGGACTAATAGAGAAAGTCCCACACACTGCTAGAAGGCCAAATATTTTTTCAGAGCTAGATGCAGATAAAAATTATATTCAATTTGCAACCTGATGGAGGTCAGTATAGATGGACTAATAGAACAAGTCCCACACACAGCTAGAAGCCCAAATATTTTTTCAGAGGTACTGTAGATGCAGATAAAAATTATTTTTAATTTGCAACCTGATGGAGGTCAGTATAGATGGACTAATACAACAAGTCCCACACACAGCTAGAAGCCCAATATTTTTTCAGAGGTAGATGCAGAAAAAAATATATTCAGTTTGCAACCTGATGGAGGTCTGTATAGATGGATTAATAGAACAAGTCCCACACACAGCTAGAAGCCCAATATTTTTTCAGAGGTAGATGCAGAAAAAAATATATTCAGTTTGCAACCTGATGGAGGTCAGTATAGATGGACTAATACAACAAGTCCCACACACAGCTAGAAGCCCAATATTTTTTCAGAGCTAGATGCAGAAAAAAATTATATTCAATTTGCAACCTGATGGAGGTCAGTATAGATGGACTAATAGAATGATGCTATGCCCAAAAGATTTTACTTCACTAGGTGCAGTAAAATAATTGGTATTCTATACACAGGTGGTATATCTTGCAACACAGATAGGCTACTCCACTGACTAACACACTCTGCAATAGGCCAAAAAGGATTAGCTTTGCTAGATTCAGCCAAATGCTGTGAAAAAAACTTGCACAGCACTGGCACAGACCTGCCTGGCAAAAACTGATAGTAACTGATGTAACCTAGTCCTGAAAAGGACTCCAATTACAATTAGTCTTTACTCCCACAACCTATCTATTTAAGAGCACAGACCTGCCTGATAAAAGTCATAGGAAATGCTGTAACCTAGTCCTTAAAAGGACTGCAATCACAACTATTCCCTACTCCCAAGCTATCTGTAGATTTGTGCGAAAATTGGCTTGAAATTAACAAGGTATAGCGCACACAGCAACAGCGGTGCCGTCTAACACGCAGCTGCAGCAGTGAGAAAATGGTGGCGACGGGGAAAATGGCTTGGTCTTATAGGGCAAGGACATGTGACATACACTGCCAATGACACATGCCCTTGCTTGTGTGAAAAAAAGCACTTCGCTCCGTGTGTGCGCTGGTGATAGGCTGACAGATTGCACCTCCCCACTGTAAATGCGGGAAAGAGAAAAAAAAAATGGAGATCTTCATTGTTCCTGCAGAGATCCATCCCCTGCCCCTCCCCCCACCCCGCTGTACACTCAAACTGCGTATTAACATTAATTTTCATCATTACTGAGAAAAAATCCAGTTATGATTTTGGTGCACGAACAGTTATCGAACATAACCTCGAACAGCCGAATTTTTCTCAAATTGTTCGTGTTCGCCGAACGGCTCGAACACCGCCCAAAACAGTTCGAATTTGAGATTGGCGAACAGTTCGAGTAGAACAACGCTCATCTCTAGTCCCTGCATGCTCATTGGCTCTCTAAGAGCTGCAAACATGCAAGTAAGAGACCCGAGTTCCCGCTCGAGCAACCCTGAAATACTCGCCAAGCGCCGAGCTCATTGAGCACAGTGATGCTCGAGTGAGTACCGAGCAGTGGCTAGCACGTTCACTCATCACTAATTGCAACCTGTGTTTTAATATTTTTGTAATCCGATTTGTGTGTGATGCATCAGCACTAAATAGTCTAAGTTGGTGAAGTGAAGTGAGAAAAATATACGCATAAATTAAATTTATGCGATCAAATAACTAAAAATTGGGATGTGCATATGTGTTAACCCCTTTTTCTTTGAAACCACTAAAGATTTCTCATGCGAACAATTACCTTCATAAGTCATATGCTTAATGCAAGGAAGTCCACCTGTGTGCAGTCTCTGTCACATGGTCTCTTATTATATACTCACCTTTTCTGATAGGCCAAAGTGTGGGACTGCTCCCAGCACATAGCACCTGGTGTCAGCTGTGACAATCAACTGACACCCGGTGGCGATCGCGCCTGCACAGCCTGTGTGTGGGCAAAATCAACAGGACGTACTAATATGTACCTGGCTCTTAAAGCCCAGAGCTCAGGTACGTATTAGTACATCTTGGGCTTTTAAGGGGTTAAATTGTTAGTGGAGTTTTTATAAATTTTGGCAGCCACTGAACTCACTGTATACCCTATAACTGTATAGCATACCCTCTCCTTTCTAATGGGAACATGTCGTACTCGTTACTGTGGCCCAGCTCTATGTGTCTTTAAATTGTTAGTGACGTTTTTCCCAAATGTTGGCAGCCCTTGCAGTCACAGCACGGGCATTACCACTATAGGACACCCACTCCTTTATAATGGAAATTTTTTTTTACTGAGACCCTCCTCTATGTCTCTTCAAAGGGGTATTGGGTTGCATCCAAATTTTTGGCAGCCCTTGCAGTCACTGTATATGCAATAACAGTATAGGAGACCCACTCGTTAATAATGGGAGCAACAAAGCATAGCCAGCTGATGGCTCTCTAATAATAGCGAGGGCTGACTGCTGGCCCTTTTAGAATAGTAAGGGCCGCCTGATGGCCCTATAAAAATATCCTTTGTGACTTTCAGAGTCCCTCCATCATAAATAAAACAGGATGTGTCTGATGATGTGTCGCACACCACATGGCCAGATAAGGCTGTAAAATGTTAAAATGACATTTCCCAGTGAATGCATTTGTCTTGGTTGAAAGCAATGCAAAAGTGCAAAAACACATCAAAAATGCTACGTGTGAACATAGCCCAAGGTGTGAAGGAGCATTTTTGTTTTTGGTTATTTATTTTGTGTTATATACAAGTTATTACCCTGGAAAGGATGTTCCTTAACATATTTACCAGTAAAATCCATTTTGATTTCGTTTTTGTATGTTTTATTGTGAGTCCGTAATAGTGGCGTAATGCCTCTGACAACATTGTTGACAGCATTGACCTGGGAGTCAGAAATGCTTCCAGGGGTCTTCCCCATGCTGTTCCCATGTCATTTGAACACTTTTCCCATCGATTTGGGCCCTCTGCAGACCGCCGGGAGGAGCCGCTGGAATAATGCTCGAGTTTACTATAGACTTACACTGGGATCTTTACTCGGACCGAGCATTCGAGCATTCCAGTTTGCTCAACTCGAACAACGAGTACCCGAGCATTTTAGTGCTCGCTCATCACTAGTCTTCAGTGCTGATGGTGGTGTCCTGATGGATAAGCGCTGTCCTATGAAAGTGTTGACCGCCTAACTTTTTGGGTTAGCTGTACTGGAAGAGGTGTCGTTCCTAATTCTACAATTTCTACTGTACTCAAATTGATGCCACTTTGCTGGTGTCATGCCCTAATTTAGGGAAACGTGAACACTCCAGGTAAGGTCTCCATCTCCTGCGTTGGTTGTAGTGGGAGAAGTGTCGTTCCTTATTTTACAATTTATACTGTACTGAAATTGATGCAACTTTGCTTGTGTCTGCCACTAATTTTTGGAAATGTGGGGAATCCTGATTGGGTCTCCATCTACTGGGTTGGCTGTAGTGAAAGAGGTATCAGTTCCCATTATACTACTTATACTTATAAGTTTTGGTCCTAATTATACTATTTATACTGTAGTGAAATTGATGCCACTTTGGTGGTTTTAGGCCCAATTCTTTTCAAATGTGAACACTCCTGATTGGGTCTCCATCTAATGGGTTGGCTGCAGGGGAAGAGGTGTCGTTTCTAATTCTAAAATTTCTAATGTAGTGAAATTGATGCCACTTTGGTGGTGTCTGCCACTAATTTTTGGAAATGTGGGGAATTATGATTGGTTCTCCATCTATTGGGTTGACTGTAGTGGAAGCGGTGTCGGTCCCCATTATACTACTTATTCTCTAGTGAAATTGATTCCACTTTGGTGGTTTTAGGCCCAAATGTTTTCAAATGTGAACACTCCTGATTGGGTCTCCATCTACTGGGTGGGCTGTAGGGGAAGAGGTTTTGGTCTCCTTTACAATAGTTATACTCGAGTGAAATAAATTTTTTGGTGCAGATATTCTTCTCCACACAGGGGTACACAGACTTGATAAACTCAAAATGGGTATATAAAACAGGCTACATCTCACCTTAACCCCTTTCCGACCACGTCAGTAATAGTACGTAGCTGTGCCCTGGGAATTATGGCCCAGCTACGTACTATTACGCATAATGCAATCGCGCCCACACACAAGCAGTGCGGGGCGATCGCTGCCGGGTGTCAGCTGATTGTCACAGCTCACACCCGGTGCTATGTACAGGGAGCGGTCCTGCACTGCTCCCTGCACATTAACACCCACAATGCTGCGATCGAAGTCGATCGCAGTATTGCGGTGGCAAGGGGGGAGGTAAGCGTCGGTACTCACCTCCTCTCCGGCCTCCAGCGATGTCTGCAGCGGCTCCCGGATGTTGTCATGACGACCTGATGGAGGTAGGACGTTACTTTGGTCATGCGCAGTGCAGGACCAATTTAATGTCTCCCTGTGTACAGCGCTGTCAGGCTGCATGGCATAGGGAGCTGTTGCTCTCTATGCTATACAGCCGATCAGGCTGCAAAAAGTGAAAGTCCCATAGTGGGATAATGTGTAAACGTAAAAAAAAGGGTAGGAAAGTGAAAAAGAAATAAAAAAATGTGTAAAAATATATATAAAAAAAAGAATAAATAATCCCCCAAAAATAAACATATATTGTACCCATAATATTTATTTATTATGAAAAAAAAATTAATCAATAAAAGTACACATATTTGGTATCGCCGCGTCTGGAACGACCTGACCTATAAGACTGTCCACTAGTTAACCCCTTTAGTGAACACTGTAAAAAAACAAAAAAAACAAAGCAGAAAACAAATGCTTTATCATCATACCGCCAAACAAAAAATGGAATAACACGCAATCAAAAAGGCGAATGTAAATAAAAATGGTACCGCTGAAAACATCATCTTGTCCTGTAAAAAATAAGCCGCCATACCGCTCCATCATCTGAAAAATAAAAAAGTTATAACTCTCAGAATAAAGTGATACTAAAACATTATTTTTCTAGAAAATAGTTTTTATTGTGTAAAAGCGCCAAAACATAAAAAACCTATATAAATGCGGTACCATTGTAAACGTACTGACCCGAAGAATAAAGCTGCCTTATCAATTTTAACACACGCGGAGCGGCATAAAAAAAAAAATCTGCAATTGCTGTTTTTTATTTATTCTGCCTCCCAAAAATCGGAATACAAAAGCGATCAAAAAATGTCACATGCCCGAAAATGGTACCAATAAAAACGTCAACTTGTCCCGCAAAAAGCAAGCCACCACATGACTCTGTCGGCCAAAATATGGAAAAATTATAGCTCTCAAAATATGGCGATGCAAAAACTAGTCTTTGCAAAAAAAAAGCGTCTTTTATTGTGGGAAAGCTGTCAACCATAAAAACCCGATATGAATCTGGTATCACTATAATCGCACCGACCCGAAGAATAAAGTCGTCTAATCACTTATGCCACACAAGAAACGGCGTAAAAAAATAAACTCTAGGGTTAGGATTGTGCTAGGGTTAGGGTTGTGCTAGGGTTAGGGTTAGGCTAGGGTTAGGGTTGGGGTTTTATTAGGGTTGGGGTTACGGTTGTGCTAGGGTTAGGGTTGGGCTAGGGTTAGGGTTGAGCTAGGGTTGGGCTACGGTTAAGGTTGGGTTAGGGTTAGGGTTGGGCTTGAGGTTAGGGTTAGGGTTGGGCTAGGGTTAGGGTTGGGGTTGTATTAGGGTTGGGGTTAGGGTTGGGATTTTTTCAAAAGTAAAGAAAAAAAAAATGATGACGATATGGCGATCAGTTTTGAGCGCAAGTGCTTGCTACTTGAGTTTGCATCGAGTGCTTGGGTATGCACTGAGTATCGCAGGTGTTCGAGTGACATGCTCGAGTCTCTGACCCATATGCTTCGGGGCCAAAAAAAATGTTGCTGGGATCGCCTGCCATGCACGAGCAATCCCTGCATGTTTTTTTTGGGGTGTCTAACAACCGTGAAACATGCGGGGTGGGGACTCGAACATGTCACTCGAGCACCCGTGATACATGGTGCATACCTGACTACCCAATGCAAACTCAAGTAGAGAGCACTTGTGCTCAAGACTAATGACAAATTATTCAATATGATGACCTAATGTTATCAAATTCTGTCATACCTCTGGGTTCAAAATGTACACTATACATTGATAAAATCCTTGAGGGGTCTAGTTTCCAAAATGGAGTCAATTGTGGGGGGTTTCCACTATTTAGGCATGTCAGGGGCTCCCGAAATGCGACATGGCGTCTGCTTTTGATTCCAGCCAATTTTGCGTTCAAAAAGTCACACAGTGCTCCTTCCCTTCTGAACCATGACATGCGCCAAAACAGTGTATTTTCCCCACATATGGGGAATTCGCGTACTCAGGAGAAATTGTACAACAGTTTTTAGGTTCCATTTTCTCCTCTTACCCTTGTGAAAATAAAAAATTTGGGGCTAAAAGATCATTTTTGTGGAAAAAGTTAGATTTTTTTATTTTCTCGGCTCCATGTTATTAGCTTCTGTGAAGCACCTGGGGCTTAAGGGTGCTCACCACACATCTAGATAAGTTCCCTGGGGGGTCTAGTTTCCAAAATGGTGTCACTTGTGGGGGTTTTCCACTGTTTAGGCACATCAGGGGCACATCCGCTAATTATTCAAGGAAATTTTACATTCAAAAAGTCAAATGGCGCTCCTTCCCTTCCGAACCGTGCCGTGCGCCCAAGCGGTTTTTGTCCCCCACATATGGGGTATCGTCTTACTCAGGAGAGATTGCATAACAAGCTGCATTCTGCAATTTCTCCTGTTACCCTTATGAAAGTGCAAAACTGGGGGCTGAAAAACATTTTTGTGGGAAAAATCACGGCTCCATGTTATAAACTTCGGTGAAGCATCTGGGGATTCAAGGTGCTCACTAGAGATGAGCGTTGTTCTACTCGAACTGTTCGCCAATCTCAAATTCGAGCTGTTTTGGGCGGTGTTCGAGCCGGTCGGCGAACACGAACAATTTGAGAAAAATTCGGCTGTTCGAGGTTATGTTCGATAACTGTTCGTGCACCAAAATCATAACTGGGTTTTTTCTCAGTAATGATGAAAATTAATGTTAATACGCAGTTTGAGTGTACAGCGGGGCGGGGGGAGGGGCAGGGGATGGATCTCTGCAGGAACAATGAAGATCTCCATTTTTTTTTCTCTTTCCCGCATTTGCAGTGGGGAGGTGCAATCTGTCAGCCTATCAGCAGCGCACACACGGAGCGAAGTGCTTTTTTTCACACAAGCAAGGGCATGTGTGATTGGCAGTGTATGTCACATGTCCTTGCCCTATAAGACCAAGCCATTTTCCCCGTCGCCACCATTTTCTCACTGCTGCAGCTGCGTGTTAGACGGCACCGCTGTTGCTGTGTGCGCTATACCTTGTTAATTTCAAGCCAATTTTCGCACAAATATACAGATAGCTTGGGAGTAGGGAATAGTTGTGATTGCAGTCCTTTTAAGGACTAGGTTACAGCATTTCCTACGACTTTTATCAGGCAGGTCTGTGCTCTTAAATAGATAGATTGTGGGAGTAAAGACTAATTGTAATTGGAGTCCTTTTCAGGACTAGGTTACATCAGTTCCTATCAGTTTTTGCCAGGCAGGTCTGTGCCAGTGCTGTGCAAGTTTTTTTCACAGCATTTGGCTGAATCTAGCAAAGCTAATCCTTTTTGGCCTATTGCAGAGTGTGTTAGTCAGTGGAGTAGCCTATCTGTGTTGCAAGATATACCACCTGTGTATAGAATACCAATTTTTTTACTGCACCTAGTGAAGTAAAATCTTTTGGGCATAGCATCATTCTATTAGTCCATCTATACTGACCTCCATCAGGTTGCAAACTGAATATAATTTTTTTCTGCATCTAGCTCTGAAAAAATATTTGGGCTTCTAGCAGTGTGTGGGACTTGGTCTATTAGTCCATCTATACTGACCTCCATCAGGTTGCAAATTAAAAATAATTTTTTTCTTCATTTAGCTCTGAAAAAATATTTGGGCTTCTAGCGGTGTGTGGGACTTGTTCTATTAGTCCTTCTATACTGACCCCCATCAGGTTGCAAATTGAATATAATTTTTTTCTGCATCTAGCTCTGAAAAAATATTTGGGCTTCTAGCAGTGTGTGGGACTTGGTCTATTAGTCCATCTATACTGACCTCCATCAGGTTGCAAATGAAAAATAATTTTTTTCTGCATCTAGCTCTGAAAAAATATTTGGGCTTCTAGCAGTGTGTGGGACTTGGTCTATTAGTCCATCTATACTGACCTCCATCAGGTTGCAAATTGAATAAAAAAATTTTCTGCATCTAGCTCTGAAAAAATATTTGGGCTTCTAGCGGTGTGTGGGACTTGGTCTATTAGTCCATCTATACTGACCTCCATCAGGTTGCAAATTAAAAATAATTTTTTTCTGCATCTAGCTCTGAAAAAATATTTGGGCTTCTAGCAGTGTGTGGGACTTGGTCTATTAGTCCATCTATACTGACCTCCATCAGGTTGCAAATTAAAAATAATTTTTTTCTTCATTTAGCTCTGAAAAAATATTTGGGCTTCTAGCAGTGTGTGGGACTTGTTCTATTAGTCCTTCTATACTGACGTCCAGCAGGTTGCAAATTGAATATAATTTTTTTCTGCATCTAGCTCTGAAAAAATATTTGGGCTTCTAGCGGTGTGTGGGACTTGGTCTATTAGTCCATCTATACTGACCTCCATCAGGTTGCAAATTAAAAATATTTTTTTTCTGCATCTAGCTCTGAAAAAATATTTGGGCTTCTAGCAGTGTGTGGGACTTGGTCTATTAGTCCATCTATACTGACCTCCATCAGGTTGCAAATTAAAAATATTTTTTTTCTGCATCTAGCTCTGAAAAAATATTTGGGCTTCTAGCAGTGTGTGGGACTTGGTCTATTAGTCTATCTATACTGACCTCCATCAGGTTGCAAATTAAAAATAATTTTTTTCTTCATTTAGCTCTGAAAAAATATTTGGGCTTCTAGCAGTGTGTGGGACTTGTTCTATTAGTCCTTCTATACTGACCTCCAGCAGGTTGCAAATTGAATATAATTTTTTTCTGCATCTAGCTCTGAAAAAATAGTTGGGCTTCTAGCGGTGTGTGGGACTTGGTCTATTAGTCCATCTATACTGACCTCCATCAGGTTGCAAATTAAAAATAATTTTTTTCTGCATCTAGCTCTGAAAAACTATTTGGGCTTCTAGCGGTGTGTGGGACTTGGTCTATTAGTCCATCTATACTGACCTCCATCAGGTTGCAAATTAAAAATAATTTTTTTCTGCATCTAGCTCTGAAAAAATATTTGGGCTTCTAGCAGTGTGTGGGACTTGGTCTATTAGTCCATCTATACTGACCTCCATCGGGTTGCAAATTGAATAAAAAAATTTTCTGCATCTAGCTCTGAAAAAATATTTGGGCTTCTAGCGGTGTGTGGGACTTGGTCTATTAGTCCATCTATACTGACCTCCATCAGGTTGCAAATTAAAAATAATTTTTTTCTGCATCTAGCTCTGAAAAAATATTTGGGCTTCTAGCAGTGTGGGGGACTTGGTCTATTAGTCCATCTATACTGACCTCCATCAGGTTGCAAATTGAATAAAAAAATTTTCTGCATCTAGCTCTGAAAAAATATTTGGGCTTCTAGCGATGTGTGGGACTTGGTCTATTAGTCCATCTATACTGACCTCCATCAGGTTGCAAATTGAATATAATTTTTTTCTGCATCTAACCCAGCCAATAGTTTTGGCCTAATACCACAGTTTGGCCACTCAGCTCTGCTCGGTTACCATCCATTGTTTTTTTGTGCAAACAACTCCAGAGTTGTGAATTAGTTAACCACCAAAATGAGTGGAAAAAGGCCTGCTGCTGGTGGAAAGGGGAATAGGCGTGTTGGGAAGGGGAAAAAAGGTTGTGTCCGTGGGGTAGGTGCAGAAGAAAGACCATCTTCCAGCCAAACTAAAATGTCTACTTCTTTTAGCGGACAATGTGATAAGATCCCTTTCTTACGGCCACGCCAATCGCTACAAATTCCAGATGAGGCACAAAAACAGCAGGTGCTTCAACGGATATCAAGTGCTCCTTTAAGTGGGCTCTCCTCCACATCAACTTCAACATCACAAATACTCCAGTCCTCAAAGGTGTCACCCAAATCGCACTTGCTTCCTCACAGCTCCCAAATCTCCAGCTGCCCGTCTGAGTATGAGGTAGAACAGATGGTTGAGTCTGCAGAGCTGTTTACTCATACTATAGCCTGGGAATCAGAGGTCGACTCCAGCGCTTCTGTGAATCCAGACGAGGAAATGATCTGCACTGATGCCCAGAATCTTTATGAGTCGGATCCAGGACCAGACGCAGAAGGTTCTGACCATAATGTAGACCCTCATTCCCAAACTGTAACTCCTGTTGGTGGAGACAATGAGGAAGACGATGATAAGACTCAAATACCTGATTGGAGCGACAACTTTAGTTTTTTGTCAGGGCAGGAACAGGTTGGCTCTGAGGACGACGGGTGTGATAACGCACAGGGTGATGATGATGAGGTCGGAGATTCCACTTACTGTCAACCCACAGTCAGCCAAGAGATGAGGTCAGCAGAGGAGGTGGAGGAAGATGCTAGTGACGACGAGGTCAGGTTGCGCCTTCCTGGACAGAGACGTAGTACTGGAAGCACGTCAACAACTGCATCCTCAAACACAACTCTGCCTCTCACCACAAGTCGTGGTGGCTCTTCAGGTCGCATGGGTGCTAAGCCTTGCATAGCCTGGGCATTTTTTCAGATCGATAAAGATGACCCAACTCGTGTTATCTGTAACATTTGTCAGCAAAAGCTAAGTAGAGGCCAAAAAATACATAGTTTGAGTACTTCATGCATGAACCGGCACATGGACATGAAGCATAAGTTGCAGTGGGAAGCTCAGTGTGCTACAATGCGGTCTAGCCGGCCGGGCCAACCACCGTCTGCCATATCTTGTGCATCCGCGGCCTCTTCATCCTCTGTGACTGGGGGGACAGCAGTCACACCTGTTTTGGGGCGCAGACCTGCCACCTCTTTACCCGCAACAGCCAGCGTGATTGGCAGGTCATCATTTTCTTTGGAGGTGGTAACACCAGCTGGTCTTGAGCGCTGTCCGACATCGATAGCACCACCTTTGGATCAAGGCAACCTAACATGTCCGCCTGCATCTTCCTCACAGACCGGCAGTTTGCCGGGGACACCCTTATCAACCCCGTCTAAGCACAATAGCCAGCCCTCGGTCCCTCAGATGTGGACAAGTAAAAGACCATTTCCTCCTAGCCATGAGAAAGCTAAGAGGTTGAATTTCACCATCTGCAAGCTCTTGGCTACAGAAATGCTGCCTTTCCGCCTGGTGGACACAGAGGATTTTCGAGACCTTATGTCCGTCGCAGTGCCCCAGTACCAGATGCCCAGTCGGCACTACTTCTCAAAGAAACGTGTGCCTGCGCTCCACCAGCATGTCGCACACAACATCACCGCTTCTTTGAGAAACTCTGTGTGTGACAGGGTGCATTTCACCACAGACACTTGGACGAGTAGGCATGGACAGGGGCGTTACATGTCGCTGACTGGGCACTGGGTAACTATGGTGACAGCAGGACAAGGGGCTGCTGTCCAAGTCTTGCCGTCCCCACGAGTTGTGCGTCAATCCTCTTTATGTCATTTTTCCTCCACTGCTTCTGCCTCCTCAACCTCCTCTCGGTCTTCCACCTGCACCCAAAGCCTGTCTGGTCATGCCACAAGCTTTCTAACTGCGCAGAAGAGATCCTGCACACCTCCTTACTAGGCTGGAAGTAGGGCTCAACGTCATCAGGCGTATTTTACATTGAAATGTCTGGGAAATGTGAGTCACACAGCTGAGGAGTTGTGGTCAGCTCTGGAGAACCAATTTCATGAATGGTTGTCTCCACTGGACCTGAAACCAGGGAAGGCCGTGTGCGACAATGCTGCAAACCTGGGTGCGGCCCTTCGCCGGGGCAATGTCACACACGTGCCTTGTATGGCTCACGTGTTGAACCTGGTTGTCCAGCAATTTTTAGCCCACTATCCCAGACTAGATGGCTTTCTGCAGAGGGCACGGTCGCTGTGTGCTCACTTCCACCGTTCGCATCCCGCAGCTCAGCGACTTACATCTCTACAGAAGTCGTTGGGCCTGCCACTTCACCGGCTAAAATGCGATGTGCCTACCCGGTGGAATTCAACTCTGCACATGTTGCAGCGACTGTGGCAGCACCGACAAGCCCTGGTGCAATACGTTCTGACATATAGCCTGGGCCAACGAGATTCAGAGGTGGGGCAAATCACGCTGGAGGAGTGGTCTCAGATCAGGGACCTATGCACCCTTCTGCACAGTTTTGAAATGGCGACGAAGATGTTTAGTGCTGACGATGCCATTATCAGCATGACTATTCCGGTGATTTACATGCTGGAGCACATGTTAAACAGAATTCGGAGTCAGGTGGTGGCACAAGAGGAGGTGGAGGAAGTAGAGGAGGAGGAGTTGTATGCGGAAGGGCTAACATCTGCAAGGTCCAGACGGTCGGCAGCACCAGGGCGGCAGGCATGTGAGGGTGGGGGAGATGATTTTACCAGGGCGCATGGTAGCAGCCAAACTAGTGAGGAAGGTGCAGGAGCCCAGGAAGAAGTGGAGGACGAACTGATGGAAGACTCATCAGATGAGGGAGACCTTGATCACATTTCTGTTGTGCGAGGTTGGGGGGAGAGGACAGAGGAAGGAAGCATGATTGTTACCTCGCCACCAACACAACAGGGACTTGGTGCTCCTGGATGCGCAACACACATGAGTGCCTTCTTGCTGCACTACCTGCAACATGACCCTCGAATTGTGAGAATTAGAAATAATCCTGACTACTGGGTTGCCACACTGTTAGATCCCCGGTACAAAAGTAAATTTGCAGAAATTATTCCTGCCATAGAAAGGGATGCACGCATGCAGGAGTATCAGCAGAGACTGTTGCAGAATCTTACATGTGCTTTTCCACAAAACACCAGTGGTTCACGTAGTGAATCTTACAGTTCTAACTTGCCAACCGTGGTCTGTATGGAATTGTTCAATAAAGGGCCCAAAATTAAGATAACATAGATGGGAGAGGTCTCTATGAATAGGAATTCCTAAGTATTTGATACCCTGTGAGGGCCAGGCAAAGGGAAAGTTGGACTGGATGGAATCCTATATGGATTTAGGGAGGGAGACATCGAGGGCCTCAGACTTCGCTGCATTGATTTTAAAATTTTACCATGTAACAAAGTGATCTATTTCAGCCATAACAGCAGGGATGGATATATGTGATTGAGTGATATATACTAGGACATCATCAGCAAATAGAGAGCACTTGTACTCGGTGCCTCCCACCTCAATCCACCTAATATTGGGGTTATGGCGAATTGATGAGAGCAGGTGCTCCGTCACTAGGATGTATAAGAGAGGGGACAGAGGACATCCCTGCCTTGTCCCATTGGTGATTGTGAAAGGTGATGAAAATGTTCTGACGCACCCCCTGGGCCTTGGGACACCCGGAGCCGGACCCTTTTTGGTGGATGCTGGTGGTTGTAGTCTTCGTGGCGGCGATCCGGTTCCGTGGCTCAGGGCGGTCAAACCAGTGGCGGAACTATTTATGTGGTTTTGATGTTTAAATGTCCGACTACGCCACCCGTGGATTGCGGTCAGAGTGAACCGCCGCTACAGGGCAGACCGCTAAGGCTGGTGTTGTGGGTGCAGCAGAGCGTAGCATAACTCCCCACGGGAGGAGTATAGCCTCAGGGCAGTGTATGCGGAGGATGGGGGTGATGGTGCAGGGCAGCAGCAGTAACGACACGGAGTCAGTGATGCAGTTCAGGGCCTTTACTCACAGTTCTTATTATCCAGACCACGTCTGCAGGTAACGGCTGCCCACGTCGTACTGTGCTCACCAGGTGAGGGGCTCAGACAACTCCCAGATAACTTTGGAGCGCTTCACAGGACCCCCTTTGTGTGTCCTTTGTCTGGCCTTTCTTACCAACACTTCTGTCTGGCTGCCTCGGGCCTCCTCTTGGTAAACTTGGCGCCAGTTTCCCTGACCCTATGTGGTGCCTTCCTAGCGGGTGGAGCAAGGGGCTGCGCCACATAAAATGTCAGAGCCTCCGGTTTCTAGCTGAGGGTCGTTTCCTGCCTCCACTAGTTCGGGGACCGGTCTCCCCCTTTGGCCTGACCCCTCCACGCAGGTGGATTCGGGCGTGCGGTGGCGACTCGCCCGTCCGCACCCCTGGGATCCCTTCATTCCTCGTTCCTGGAGCCTTCTCCGCTCCTCTTCCTTCCTTCTCCCTCTTGCAGGCCTGGGCCTCTGTTACTAGGCCCGCCTCCGGAGCAGAGCTCATGCAGAGCCCCTGCTCCCTGCCACTTCTGCTCAGACTTCTCTGCACTGAACTAAGATGGTGCCCACCTTTTATACTCCCTTCTCAATGCACCCAGGAACTGCTTCCTCCCTGCTCCTGCACTGCAGGGTTCCCCTTCCTCAGTGTTCCCTCCCCCCACTCCAGCCAGGGACAGGGACTGTCGTGCCCATCTCAGGGGCATATTGGTCGCCCTGCCCCACGGCAATGTGGTGTAATGCATGCAGGTGTCGGGTCCTGATCCACACTCCATCCTTATCTGAGAGTGAGATATCACACCTCTGGGTGAGGTGCAATACGTCTGTAGCAACCGAGCCCTCGGTGCTACAGTTCCATTTATCTTCAGCCTAGGTGACGTATTGTGATACAGGGCCGTGATTTTGGCTATAAAAGGGTCCCCTAGACCCCTACCCCAAGCTTTTTAAGAGAATCATATATGGCGTGCCAGGAGACTCTATGGAATGCTTTCTCAGCATCCAACGAGATTATCTACTTACAAATTTTTAACTGCATCTAGCCCAGGAAATACTTTGTGCCTAGTAGCAGTGTCTGCTAGTCAGCGGATTATCCCGGCTGTTAAGCAAGCTACACCACCTGTAGTTTGGACACTTAATTTTTTCAAAGGAAATGCTTCGGGACCACGGGATACTTAGTGAAGAGCATCAGGAGGCACCCCAAGGCATAGGGGCTGGGACTGGCACTAGGATGCCTTGCGGTGGACAGCCGAGCTCGATCCTTATGAAAGCTTTTTAACTGCAGCAGCTTTAGTGGACGCTACTGGAGCTGGAATTACGCGGCTGCTGGCATGAGACTTGCCCTCCAATAGATCCTTGTAAATGGATTTAAAGTGTATTCATTCAAATTAGAGGGACAATTTAAATTAAAAAGCTTAGAGCTGCCTCCACCACAGGGGGGCTCTCTCGACCCACCAGCGGACAGGCACCAGTATTGGGAGAGGGGGGCTGGCCGTCAGGGTTCACCGCGGCTCTGGCACAAACCCGGCGACACGGAGGTGGCACGGGCAGGAGCGGACTGGCCGTCTCGGCTTCTCACTTTTTGGATTTTAGAAGGGCATGACATGCCTATATCTGTGTCTCCCCCTCCTTTTACTCCTCCACCTCTTTTCTTTTCGCATGACTATATGTACTTGTCACTTTTCCATGTGTTAGTTGTGTCTTCTGAGCAGTTTGTCAGCTTTTGGACACCTTTGAAGGTGTTTTCTATGTGTTTCTATGTGTTTTTGTTTGCCTGCCATTGGTTTTAACGGTGTTCGAAGGTGTTCGACGAACAGTTCGACGAACAGTTCGGCGAACACACGGGTGTTCGACGAACCGAACCGAACTCGAACACTACGGGGGTGGCTCAACACTAGTGCTCACTACACATCTAGATAAGTTCCCTGAGCAGTCTAGTTTCCAAAATGGTATCACTTATGGAGGGTTTCCACTGTTTAGGCACATCAGGGGCTCTCTAAACGCAACATGGCGTCTGCTAATTATTCAGCAAATTTTACATTCAAAAAGTTAAATGTAGCTCTTTCCCTTCTGAGCCCTGCCAAAGAGTGTTTTTTCCCCACGTATGGGGTATCTGCGTGCTCAGAGTAAATTGCACAACAAATTTTGGGGTTCATTTTTTTTCCTGTTCCCTGCAAAAATATAAAAATTAGGATCAAAAGTAACATTTTTGTGAAAAAAGTTAAATGTTAATTTTTTTCTTCCCCATTCCAAAAATTCCTGTGAATCACCTGATGGGTTAATAAACTTCTTGAATGTGGTTTTGAGCACCTTGAGGGGTGCAGTTTTTAGAATGGTGTCACTTTTGGGTATTTTCTGTCATAAAGGCCCCTCAAAGTCACTTCAAATGTGATGTGGTCCCTAAAAAAATGGTTTTGTAAATTTTGTTGTAAAAATGAGAAATCACTGGTCATCTTTTAACTCTTATAGCTCCCTAATAAAAAAAAAATTTTGGCTCCAAAATTGTGCTGATGTAAAGTAGACACATGGAAAATTATATTTATTAACTATTTTATGTGATATATCTCTCTGATTTAAGGGCATAAAAATAAAAATTTTGAAAATTGCAAAATTTTCTAAATTTTCACCAAATTTCCGATTTTTTCACAAATAAACACAATTGATATCAAAGAAATTTTACCACTATCATGAAGTACAATATGTCATGAAAAAACAATCTCAGAATCAATGGGATCTGTTGAAGCGTTCCCGAGGTATTACCTCATAAAGTGACAGTGGTCAGGGGTATACAGACCTGATAAACTCAAAATGGGTATATAAAGCAGGCTACATCTCCATTTAAAATTGTTTGGGACAGATATTATTCTCCAAACAGGGGTACACAGACTTGATTAACTCAAAATTGGTATATAAAACAGACTACATCTCCACTTAAAATTGTTTGGGGCAGATATTGTTCTCCATACGGGGAAAAAAAAAAAAGGTTGGGTTCGAGCAGCTTCCTGACCCTCGACTGTACTGTGCTGTCAGGGCAAGAAGAGGAGGAGGGTGACTCTGAGGGCGAGGAATGGGATAACACATTGGATAATGATGAGGTTGTACATCCAACTCGGTGTGAACCCAGAGGCACGCAGCTGAGTAGCTCATCTGAGAAGGTGGAGGAGGAGGAAGACGAGGAGGTTACATTGCGTCCTATAGCACAGACACGGAGTGATGCAAGCACGAGGAGCACTGCATCCTTACCCACAACCGTGGCATTGATCAGCAGCGGTCATGGGTCTGCAGCTTACAGGGGCAGCAAGGATTGCCTAGCCTGGGCCTTTTTTGAGACCGCAAAGGATGAGCCAGCTCACGTGATCTGCAAACTTTGTGATAAAAAACTCAGTAGCTGGGAAAACTGCAATAATTTGACTACTACATGCATAAACCTTCACATGCGCAATCAACATGCGTTACTCTGGCAATCTCACTGCGATAAAATGCGGACCTCAACAAGCATCAGCCGCTCCATCAACGGAATCCGCTGCTTCTTCCTCCTCCTCTGTTTCCGTGACAAGTATTGACACGCAGGTCTCCCACCGCAGAACTTATGGTTCTCTACCCACTCCAGTTAGGCTGAGTGAGAGCCCATCAGCTGTAACAGAAGCAGACATGCCTGCTGTGTTTGTTTCACCAAGCACACCACATATTTCTCAATCCACCATAACATCTGCGCCTGCACCTCACTCACGGTCCAGCAGTTTGTCCGTTTCACCGTACTCTGCCCTATCTCAGCACTGCAGCCAGCTATCGGTCCCACAGTTGTGGTCACGTAAAAGATTGTTTCTTCCCACACATGACAAAGCTAAGAGGTTGAACTCCACCATCTCCACTCTGTAGGCCATGGAAATGTAGGTGTCAGGCCCTAATGTTTTGAACTGCGAACACTCCTGTATGGCTTTTTTTTACTGAGGAGGTAACCAGAGAACCTGGGGGAAACACCCGCAAACACGGGGAGAACATACAAACTACATGCAGATGTTGTCCTTTATCATCATAAAGGAGTTAGCTCGTTGTCTAGGAGACCGACCACAGCTGCTGTCTACCTTGTGTTGAAGATTGCAAGGTATCATGGGTTTCCCGTGACACAGAGGAGCCAGAAGACCGCAGCATCTGATTCCTCGCACTTCTGCAGTCATTAGAAGTCTTTTGCCTTCATATTAATCGGTGAAGGGGTTAATCTGCTCAGCTGTGAGCTCCTGGAAGCTTACCGTGATTTAGGCTCTCAGCAGATTTGTCCCGTACATCTCCCCTACTGTGATAATGCTGTACCCCAACACATCAGACTATCGGACTATCGCCTACCGTGGAAACCTTGAAAAGGAAGTTGAAGCTCCACTTCTTGTGACAAGCATACAATCTGTGGTAACCCTCCCTCCAGCATACAGCTGCACTACTAGCTGTACCCTGACCTACTGTGTTCTCACCCATCCCTTGTAGATTGTTTGTGCGCCCTCGTAGCCAGGGTACTCTTGTACCAGTCGGTGACCCCTTTTCACATGTAACGCGCCACGGAATAAATGTCGCTGTAATAGTTATAATAATTATAGTACTTTTACTCTGGGTCAAATGATGGCACTTTCCTGGTGTCTACCCCATATTTCATGTGTTTTGGCAGCTGGTGGGAAACTGTTATTTGGGTGGTGGTTGACTGATTCAGCAATCAGCAATCAAGCTGATTTTGTTCCTTTGTCAGGGTTACCTATTACAAACACACTCTCCAAGTTGCTTATTTGTCATGTTGTGATATTGCATGGAATTCCTCTTAACATTGTGTGTGATAGGGGAGTGCAATTTTTCTCCAAATTCTGGAGAGCTTTTTGTAGTAAACTGGGGACTGACTTGTCATTTTCCTTTGCCTACCACCCTGAATTCAACAGTCAGACAGAAAGGGCAAATCAATATTTGGAACAAATTTTAAGATGTTTCGTTGTGGCGCAGCAGGAGGACTGATCTTCATTCTTACCTCTTGCTGAGTTCACCTTTAAAAGTTATGCCAATCAGTCCACTAGAACCTCGTTGATTTTTTGCAATTATGGATTCATCCTAATTTTGGGGAATTATCTAGGAAAAGTTGGTTGGAGGTCACTATTCAGAAACTTGGGTATGTCTGGAGGTAGGTTCAAAAGAATATTGGGGCCGCTCAAATTTGACGAAAATGGAAGGCCGATAGAAAATGTTCAGTGGGTCCTGTTTTTTAAAGTAGGTGATAAGTTTGGTTGTCATTAGTGATGAGCGAGCATGCTCGCTACTATTTGTTACTTGCCTGAGCATCATAGAGCTCAAGATGCTCATTACTCGTCGAGTATTTTTTGAATATTCGGGTGGGAGCTTGAGACCTCGCCCCGCATGATGGGCGCATTTTAGGCAGCCAATTAACATCCAGGGATTGTCTAACAGTCACTGTAATGCCGTAGCCATGTTGGTTGTGGCATTACAGTGATTGGCTGGCCGCATAACGTCATCATGTCTATATAAGACCCGGGACCCTATGCTTTACACAGTCTACCAGTCAAACAGGCAGAGTAAGGAGAGCGGCAGCTGAGCAAGGGAGAGAATTGTCCATTATTTTAAGCAGAGATTCCACACCACTATTACAACCCCTGGCAAAAATTATGGAATCACCGGGCTCGGAGGATGTTCATTCAGTTGTTTAATGTTGTTGAAAAAAAGCAGATCACAGACATGGCACAAAACTAAAGTCATTTCAAATGGCAACTTTATGGCTTTAAGAAACACTAAAAGAAATCAAGAGAAAAAATGTGGTACTCAGTAAGGGTAATTTTTTTCAGACCAAGCAGAGAGAAAAAATTATGGAATCACTCAATTCTGAGGAAAAAATTATGGAATCATGAAAAACAAACAAACAAAAGAACACTCCAATACATCACTAGTATTTTGTTGCACCACCTCTGGCTTTAATAACAGCTTGCAGTCTCTGAGGCATGGACTTAATGAGTGACAAACAGTACTCTTCATGAATCTGGCTCCAACTTTCTCTGATTGCTGTTGCCAGATCAGCTTTGCAGGTTGGAGCCTTGTCATGGACCATTTTCTTCAACTTCCACCAAAGATTTTCAATTGGATTGAGATCCGAACTATTTGCAGGCCATGACATTGACCTTATGTGTCTTCTTTCAAGGAATGTTTTCACAGTTTTTGCTCTATGGCAGGATGCATTATCATCTTGAAAAATGATGTCATCATCCCCAAACATCCTTTCAATTGATGGGATAAGAAAACTGTCCAAAATATCAATGTAAACTTGGGCATTTATTGAAGATGTAATGACAGCCATCTCCCCAGTCCCTTTACCTGACATGCAACCCCATATCATCAATGGCTGTGGAAATTTGCATGTTCTCTTCATGCAGTCATTTTTATAAATCTCATTGGAACGGCACCAAACAAAAGTTCCAGCATCATCACCTTGCCCAATGCAGATTCGCGATTCATCATTGAATATAACTTTCATCCAGTCATCCACAGTACACGATTGCTTTTCCTTAGCCCATTGTAACCTTGTTTTTTTCTGTTTAGGTGTTAATGATGGCTTTTGTTTAGCTTTTCTGTATGTAAATACCATTTCCTTTAGGCGGTTTCTTACAGTTCAGTCACAGACATTGACTCCAGTTTCCACCCATTCATTCCTCATTTGTTTTGTTGTGCATTTCCTGTTTTGGAGACATATTGCTTTAAGTTTCCTGTCTTGACGCTTTGATGTCTTCCTTGGTCTACCAGTATGTTTGCCTTTAACAACCTTCCCATGTTGTTAGTATTTGGTCCATATTTTAGACACAGCTGACTGTGAACAACTAACATCTTTTGCAACATTGCATGATGATTTACCTTCTTTTAAGAGTTTGATAATCCTCTCCTTTGTTTCAATTGACATCTCTTGTGTTGGAGCCATGATTCATGTCAGTCCACTTGGTGCAACAGCTCTCCAAGGTGTGATCACTCCTTTTTAGATGCAGACTAACGAGAAGATCTAATTTGATGCAGGTGTTAGTTTTGGAAATGAAAATTTACAGGGTGATTCCATAATTTTTTCCTCAAAATTGAGTGATTCCATAATTTTTTCCCACTGCTTGGTCTGAAAAAATTACCCTTACTGAGTACCACATTTTTTATCTTGATTTCTTTTAGTGTTTCTTAAAGCCGTAAAGTTGCCATTTGAAATGACTTTAGTTTTGTGCCAAGTCTGTGATCTGCTTTTTTCCAACAACATTAAACAACTGAATGAACATCCTCCGAGCCCGGTGATTCCATAATTTTTACCAGGGGTTGTATGAATCTACTTTAACAGTCCTTGTAAGGGCTCATTCTGAAGAAAATATTAATCCTGCTGATAGCACTAGTTAGGCAGAGATTGTGGAGAGCTAGAATAGTACAGAATAGGGTACGTTGCACCTAGTTATCAAGATTGATAATATTCTTTTTGCTCTTAATCCTGCTAATTTTGGTGAAAATCAATATAATACACCATTTTTAGTGCTCCATTTGCTTGTTAGCAGCACACTGCCAGATTTGGTTGATTTGAATATCATTGCTGTATTGTGGAAGCAGAGAAACTTGTCCATCATCTCAAGAGGTCAAATATTACTGCAGTATTAGTCCTCTTTTTTTGCAAGCTGCAAAATATTATACTCCATTTAAAGTCTGCTACTTGTGTGTCAAAAATATATTCACACTTGTTTGCTGATCAATAGCATCGGTATACCGTCACTTTGCAAAAGAATTGGTCATCAGACGTGATCAGATACTGCGGTATTAATCCTGATTTTTTTTGCAAGCTGCAAAATATTATACTCCATTTAAAGTCGGCTACTTGTGTGTCCAAAACATATCTACACTTGTTCACTGACCAATAGCATCGCTGTACTGTCAATGGATAAAAAAATTAGTCATCAGACGTGATCAAATACTGCGGTATTAATCCTGACATTTTTTTGCAAGCTGCAAAAGATTATACTCTATTTAAAATGGGCAAGGCACGTGGTAAGGGACGGGGAAGTGGATGTGATGCTGATGGCGCATGCAGAGGTCAAGGACATGGGCAAGATGAAACTGTGCCTGCTGAGGGAGCACAGCAAACACCCACATAGTGTCGACCTACCTTCATGTCCCACTTTCTAGGGGCCGTGGAACACGACTCTTGAAGCCAGAGCAGTATGAAAGAGTTTGCCACCACCAACACCCCCACCCTGTCTTCCACACAGTCCAGTCTCAGTAGCTGTGAGTCTGGACCACATATTCCTCACCCTGATCCTCCTTCCTCCCACCATGCCGAGCACCCGGAGATAATTGATCCTTCACTTGGACACTCTGAAGAGCTGCACACTTGCAACCATTGCCGTCAGCAACCACATCCACGTCCTTGTTCCAGCGCAGCGTTCAGTTGTCCATAACCCAGTCCTTGGAACGCAGGTGCAAATACGCAGCCAACCACCAATAGTCCACAATACTAAACTGATACTTTTCTCAACTGCTTGCACTGCAAATGCTGCCTTTTAGGCTCGTGGAGATGCAAGCTTTCCGAAACCTCATAGAGGCGGCCATCCCTCTGTACTTAGTCCCCAGACGCTACTATTTCTCCCAATGTGCAGTCCCCGCCTTTCTTACACAAGCACGTGTCCCTGAACATTACCCGTGCACTCAACAATGCAGTTACTGGGAAGGTCCACCTAACCATAGACACGTGGCCAAGTGTTTGTGGCCAGGGAAGGTACAGCTCACTAATGGAACACTGGGTTAATATTGTGGAAGCTGTACCCAGTCGGACCCTGGGACGGAACAAATCCTCCCGATGCCGAGGATTGCGGCCCCTGGGTCAATCAGTGTTACCTCACATTCTACAGCTCCTGCACCTCCTCCTCCTCCTCTTCAGCCTCCATCTCTGAAATGACCACATCAGTCGGAAGCTGGAAGCACTGCAGCACTGCCTCGATCAGGCGGCAACAGGATGTGATGAAGCTAATATGCTTAGGTGACAAACCGCACACCGCTGCAGAGTTGTTGAAGACTTACAAACCAGACTGATCTGTGGCTCTTGCTCCTGAACCTACAACCAGGCATGGCCATGTGTGACAATAGCTGTAACCTAATAGCAGCTCTGAAGCTTGGCAACGTCACACATGTACCATTCCTGGCCCATGTGATCAACCTAGTGGCTCAGCGGTTTCTCAAAACCTACCCGGATCTGCCTGAGCTGCTTGTGAAAGTACACCGTATGTGTGCTCATTTTCAGAAAGTCAGCTACAGCTTCCGCCGCAATCGCCGTGCTTCAGCAGCTTTTGCAGCTTCCAGCTCACCGACTGCTGCGCGACCTCACCACATGTTGGAACTCAACATTGCATATGTTGGGAAAGATTCATGAGCAGCAGAGGGTAGTTGCTAAGTACCAGCTTCAACACTCCCTTCGGTATTCTGATCAGCGTCTGCACATAAGAGCTGATGAGTGGGTATGGATGTCTGACATCTGTGCCGTCCTCCAAAACTTTGAGTACTCCACCAAGATGGTGAGTGGTGATGACGCTATAATTAGCATCACCATCCCTCTTCTCTGTCTAATGAAACACTCACTGCTCACAACTAAACAAGAGGCATTGCAGGCGCAGCACGATGAGATGGAGCAAATATACAGGTTGATGCTACACAGCCCAGCCTCATCTCTTTTCATGACGGATTGGGTGATAATGAGGAAGAGGAAGGGAACAGGAGCTGGTTTTCTGCGCTACAGATGGTACTACCCACATAACATTCATATTGGGTGTTCAGCGTGGATGGCCTGAGGAGGGGGAGAATAAGGAGGAGGACCAGGAGGAGGATGATGAGGAGAGCATGGACAGTCGTCTTCTTGGTCAAGACAGAGAAGTCTTGGCTGTTGGCAGTCTGCAACACATGGCTGACTTTATGTTCTGCTGCCTTTCCCGTGACCCTCACGTTGTATGCATTTCGGGCAACAGTAATTACTCGTTGGTCACACTTCCAGACCTACGCTACAAGGAGAATTTTCTATCTCTCCTTCCCGTGGCGGAGAGGTCTAATAAAATGTTGCAGTACCAGAAGGCCCTTGATGAAGAATTATTAAAAAAAATCGCAGCCGACAATGCTGGCAGCAGAGGTCACAGTTCCATAGACAGGACAACAAGGTGTACAGGCAAGGGAGACATAAACCAGATGCAGTAAAAGCAGGGGAACACTGTCTAATGTCTGGGACAGTTTTCTCAGCCCCTCTCAGTGCCCAGGCCATGATGCGTGGGGTACTCTGACAAGGAAGGAAAAGTTTTGGAAGATGCTGAAGGAGTACCTTGCTATCTATTGGGTATCTAAGCTGGACACGTGGCATGAACTGTCTCTCTACGCCTTGGAGGTCCTGGCCTGCCCTTCGGCTAGTGTCTTGTCAGAGTGGGTTTCTAGTGCCGCCAGGGGTATTATAACTGATCGGCTCATCCGCCTGTCAACTGAAAATGCTGATAGGCTGACTTATTAAAATGAACAAGGGCTGGCTTGGGCCAGACTTCTCGACACCACCAGATGATAGCAGCGGGACATAAAGTCAAATCCAGTGGATATTTTTGGGAGGTCTATTCCCATCCACCTCTTCACACGCAGGCATGGGTATATGGTTCATGATTTTAGGTCACCCTCCTCCTTCTCCTCCACCACCATATCAACAGGGTGACATACCCACATAATTTTTTTAAGGGTGTTTATGAGGCCTACCTCTAACATTCTGTTTGCTATACAGTATGGTCAGGTATACAGTATGTTCATGTATACCCCCCAGGGGTAAATGTTTTTCAGTCGATGCACTTCATGCATGGGCATTACCAGTATCGAAGACCCACTCCTTAATAATGGGAAAAAAAAAATTAATGAGGCCATCCTCCATGTCTCTTCAAAGGGGAATTAGAGTGCGTCCTAATTTTTGGCAGCCCTTGCAGTCACTGCATATGCAATAACAGTATAGGAGACCCACTCTTTTATAATGGGAACATTTTATTAATGAGGTCCTCCACCATGTGTCTTCAAAGGGGTATTGGAGTGCATTCTAATTTTTGGCAGCCCTTTACCTTGCTACATACGCAATAACAGTATAGGAGACCCACTCCTATATTGTATGTTGCAGTACCAGATGGCCCTTTTTGACGAATTGTTAAAAAAAATCCCATCTGACAACGCTGGTGGCAGAGGTCATAGTTTCTTGGACAACCAAGACAACAGGTGAGGGAGAAACAAAGCAGATGCAGCAGAGGCATGGGAATGATGTGAAAGGTCTGGGATAGTTTTCTCAGCCCCTCCCAGCACCCAGGTCCTCTGTGGTTCCTCTGTGCCTTACAACTATTGGGTATCCAAGTTGAACATGGGGCATGAACAGTCTTTCTACGCCTTGGGGGTCCTGGCCGCTAGCGTTTTGTAAGAGATGGTTTTTAGTGCCACCGGGGGTATTATAACATATACGCAATAACAGTATAGGAGACCCACTCCTTAATAATGGGAAGGCCAATTCAAATAGATTTAATATTCAACAATATTACCTCTCTTATGTGAAATTAAATTACGCGTGAGCTATCGCAGTATGGATAACGTATTACACCAATTCAGCCAGGTATTATTGCTTTATACTGTGTACTGCTGCTGCAGAAAAAAATGAATTCTATTCCCTTTTGATACTGCTGTTAGCTGCATTTTCAATAAGGACAGGTGCAAGGCATTATCAGATGGGGATAAGTGTTGTTCATTGTCGTCGAATACATCTTTTCCACAGTGCATTACTTGATATTCTCCATGCACTCGTTGAACGATTCATAATTTTTAATGCTGATCTGTAATTAGAAATTGATGAAAGCAGACAGAGTTGCTTGCGTTCCTTCACAGTTTGGCGGTGTAATGTACCTGAAAAACCTCTTTGGAGCCGGTTAAATTCTATTTTCTATTGTACTATATTACCTCTCTTATCTGAGATTCGTGTACTGGTAACCTATAGCAGTTGGGATAGCGCCTTACAGGCATCTAGTCAGGGATTATTGAATTATACTCCGTGCTGAAAAACAAAAATTCTATTCCCTATTGATAACGCTGTTAGGGACCGTAGGAACAGGTGCTAGATTATATTATCAGCTCGAAATGAGTGTTCATTCTGGATGTATCTGATCATGTCTCACACATCACATGGACAGATAAAGTATTAAAATGTTAAAATTACATTTACTGATGGATGTATTTTTCACTGTTGAAAGAAATGTAAAAGTGCAAAAATGCATCAAAAACTCTATGTGTGAACATAGCCCAAAGTGTGGAGAAGCATTTTTGTTTTTGGTTATTTATTTTGCCTTATATATAAGTCATTACCCTGGAAAGAATTTTTCTTAACATTTTTTCCAGGAAAATCCATTTTTGCTTACTTTTTGCTTGTTTTATTCTCAGTCCATAAAAGTGGTTTAATACTCTGACAACATTGTTCACAGCAGTGATCTGGGAGTCTGGGATGCTTCCAGGGGTCTTCCCCATGCTGTTCCCATGTCATTTGAGCACTGTTCCCTTCGATTTGACCAATTTTTAGGCCCCCTCCAGACCTCCGGGGGGGCCACCAGAAAAATGCTCGAGTTTCCCATTGACTTACATTTGGCTCGTTTCTCGGGTCGAACACCCGAGCATTACGATTTGTTCAACCCGAGCAATGAGCATTTTAGTGCTCTCTCATCACTAGTTGTTATTTAAAAATATGAAACTTAAGGTACCGTTGGCGGGGTTGGGTCCCAAGTTCATTGGTCCGTATGAGATTTTGGAGGTGGTCAGTCCGGTGGCTTTTATATTGAAGCTTCCTCCATCTCATCGGATCCCTAATGTCTTCCATAGATCCCTAATAAATAAGTTTGTCCCTTCGATATTATCTCCCTCATCTTCACCTCCTCCGGTTTCTGTCGATAAAAATTTAGATTATGAGGCACAGAGAATCATGGATTCTCAGAGGGTCTGAAATTCCCTCCAATACCTCATCCATTGTAGGGGATATGGACCTGAGAAGAATTCCTGGGTTCCAGCCCAATCTGTGAAGGCTGATCATTTAGTCAGGGTCTTCCATTTATAATTTCCTGAAAAACTCGGGGGCCCAGTGGCCCCCCCTAAGAAGAGGGAGTTCTATCATGATCCCGCCACTCACTGTGTTCTAGGGACGAAGAGAGTGACAGTTCAGCTGTCCTATGGATTGTAGCGAAGTGCTGGGCTGTCATTGGATCATTGCCACTCATAGCCTTGCTTGGTGGTTTGTGTGCTTTGAGCTCTGTGTTCTGTCATTCTAATCTTCATTGCCTGACCTCGGATTTTGCCCTTTAGCTATTCACTCATATTGCCCTTTTGCCTTTGATGTACTCTGACCTTTGTTGCCTGAACTTGGATTTTGCCTTTGACTATTCATTTGTCTTATCCATTTGTCTTTGACGTACTCTCCTGGCATTTGTGTTAGAACCCTCCTGTTAGTTTTTGCTATCTTGTGTTTTGCGGTCACGTGACCAGCTGCCTATATATTCCAGCTCCGCCCTTCTGGCTTTGCTGGACTTCAGTGTTTTTTGCCTGTCTCTCTAGCCAGGTGCTTCGGTGTCTATCTCTGTCTAGTTTGCTTGGTCCTCTGGGACCTCTAGTACTTTTTGTCAGTTTGTCTTTTTGCTCTGCAACAACTTCTGTTAGGAGGTGTCCCATTTTTGTCCCAGTCCTTAGTTCTTTTAGGGACCCCTCCCTTTATTCTATAGGTCTCCGTTCAGACTAGCCGAGGACGAAGGCGGGTCTGTTCACAAGGAACAGGCTGCCCGCTACATCGTAGGGATCCAGCTTAGTCTTACTGTAGGGACAGCTTTTCCCTTTCTTTCCTTAGTTTATGTTGCAGATCATAACAGTAAGTCCAGCCCAAAAAAAAAAAAAAAACTAAAAGGAAAGAAATTCGGGGATCAATATGGTTTCCGTCCAGGAGTTGGCTCAACGCCTGCAGGCATTGTCTCTGGAGGTGGCCGAGCTTCTGCAACACGTGAGTTGCTGTCCTGGAGTGCATTTTGTGGAACCGAAGGTAGCACTGCCTGATATTTTTTATGGTAAACAGCGAAATTTTTTTTCCTTTAAAAATGCTTGTTTGTTATATTTTGCATTTGAGACCGAGGTCCTCTGGGAATTAATCACAGCGCATTGGTTTTATTATGTCACTTTTGCGCAATGAACCACAGGGGTGGGCCTTTTCTCTCCAACCTAATGATCCGTGTTTAAGTTCTGTTGAGGAATTTTTTTCTGCTATGGGGCTATTATATGACGATCCTGATCGAATCTCATCGGCTGAATCAGAACTTAGACGTTTGAATCAGGGGTCAGATGATGTTGAAATTTATTGCACACACTTCAGGAGATGGGCTTCAGAAGTTAAGTGGAATGATTCGGCGCTGAAAAGTTTATTTCTTGCTGGTCTGAGTGAAAGGCTTAAGGATTTGCTTATTGCATTCTCTGCACCTGAGACTCTGCAGGAAGCTATGCAGTTAGCTGTTCGTGTGGACAGGAGAATAAGGTCCAGGGTCAATGATGTAAAAACTCCTGTAACTTCAGGTCCTAGTTTCCAGAAAATCTTCTCTGACAGCGGAGAACCAATGGAGGTTGGGGCGATGTCACTCCGCTCTCAAGAAAGAGATCGGAGATTCGCCGAAGATTTGTGTCTTTATTGTGTTAAAGCTGATCATTTGATTAAGCACTGTGAGCGTCGTTTAAGTAAAGAAAAAAAAAGGTCAGTTACGCCCGTATAGCTTGTTTACGCTCTGCAGGAGTGTTCCTTTCTGGGTGTGCTTTGATTGAATTTCAGGTATTTGTGGATTGTGGTTCAACACTTAATGTGATTGATAAAGGGTTTTTGGAAAAACTTAAATTGAAATCCAAACCTTTGTCATCTCCTATTTCTGTGGTTGCAATTGATAATACTCCTTTGAAATGTATTACTCACAAGACTGCTGCATTTCCTCTCACTATCAATGGTGTTCACCAAGAAATTTTGGACTTGGTTGTTTAGGATAATTTGCCCTCCCCAGTTGTTCTAGGATTGCCTTGGTTAAAACTGCACAATCCTTTGTTGGACTGGTCTACTAATGTGATTAAGTCTTGGAGTCCGAAGTGCTATGATAAATGTTGTAATGTTCACATTGCGGCTGTGGAAAAAGGGGAATTACCAGTACCTATTCAAGATTTTTGGAGGGTTTTTTCGGAGGAGGAGTCGCAAGTTTTACCTCCTCATATGGATTATGATTGTGCCATTGAGTTTGTTCCAGGTGCTACTCTTCCCAAAAGTCGCTTGTTTAATCTGACTTTCCCTGAAAGAAAGGCCTTGGAGGAGTACATAGAGACTAGCCTGGCTGCTGGTCACATTAGACCTTCTAAGTCGCCTGTGGCAGTTGGATTTTTCTTTGTTAAAAAAAAGGACGGCGGTTTACGTCCATGTCTGGATTTTCGTGAAATTAATAAGATTACCGTATGCAATTCCTACCCATTGCCGTTAATTCCTGACTTGTTTAACCAGTTACTGGGAGCCAAGTGGTTCTCAAAAATTGATCTCCGAGGGGCATACAATTTGTTACGTGTGAAGGAGGGTGATGAATGGAAAACTGCTTTTAACACTCCGGTAGGTCATTTTGAGAATCTGGTGATGCCTTTTGGTCTTACCAATGCACCTGCATTTTTTCAGAACCTTATTAATGACAACCTGAGACCTTTGATTGGTAAGAATGTGGTTGTGTATTTGGATGACATTTTGATTTATTCACCAGATCTAGAGTCCCATTGGCAGAGTGTACGTGAAGTTTTGCAGTTATTGAGTGATAATTCACTCTTTGCTAAGCTGGAGAAATGTGAGTTCGCTGTGCAGAAAATTAGTTTTTTGGGCTAAATTGTCTCCAGCGAGGGCTTTGAGATGGACCCTGTGAAGGTTCAGGCTGTGCAGGAATGGCCTAGGCCTATTGGTTTGAAATCTATACAGAGGTTTTTGGGTTTTGCCAATTATTACAGGAAATTCATTAAGAATTTTTCTGTAATTGTTAAACCTCTAACCGATCTCACCAGGAAAGGTGCGAATACGATCCAGTGGACTACTGAAGCCATTGAAGCATTTGAGTATCTCAAAGAGAGGTTCAGTTCTGCCCCTATCCTTATACAACCTGATGAGACCAAACCATTTTTGGTCGAGGTCGATGCTTCATCGGTGGGGATCGGAGCAGTTTTGTCTCAGGAGAACAAGGGTGGAGTACATCCTTGAAACTTCTTTTCGAAAAAAATTTCGGAAAACGAACTGAATTATGATGTTGGAAATCGGGAGTTGCTGGCTAGGAACAGGCTGCCCGCTACATCATAGGGATCCAGCTTAGTCTTACTGTAGGGACAGCTTTTCCCTTTCTTTCCTTAGTTTATGTTGCAGATCATAACAATTTGACCTCAGACTCATTGACTTCTCTGCCTCATGACTTGTCCGTGAAAACGGACTCAGCGTCACACTAAGCTCTTATGGACAGCAAGTTCCTCTCTCTCTCTTTTTTCTGTAGAGTGTAATCTCTTATGATCAGCAAGGCACAATCTCTCTCAACTCTTTGCCATGTGTATTTTCAGAGCAATGACAAGCTTTCCAGTATTGAGATTTATGCAAATGTATTTGTCGCAAATTGAATTTGGCGGGAAAGTTTGGCCAAGCAATCAAATCCAAATTTATAAAGATCTGCTTATCTCCACTCTACGTATGTCCTGCTGTCTATCAGCAATAGTCGGTCAACTAGTCAATGAATTGTAAACAGAATGAAATTGGTAATATCTCAAGAATGGCTGAAATTTGTAATAAACAGTAAATTACAAAATTGCTTGTATTTACAAGCACGACCAGACAATACCCATTTATGAAGATGGAATAGCTGGGAAAATAAAAAGGGATGCCCAAATTGTCCAAACCAAGATATCAAAATGCTTTAACCATCTGTAGTATGAACGTATGAACATGAAAAATGGCTATTTTATATTTCAAATCCATATTGAAAAAAAAATAGCAACCGGACAAGTCAGCATTTGTAGGTATCCTACCTCAGTAGACTAGGGGTCATTAGTCCAGACATACTAAAAAACATGGCTTTAGGTTGAGTTTGCTAACAGTCTGAGGTTTAATCTTTATTACTGAAGGGAATTAGCCTTTGTATACGCCATGAGAGATCCGAGGTAGAACCAGACACAGACGATTGCACAATATTGTAAATAAGACTACAGGCATATTGCTTAAGATGGAGAAGCTTATTGTAGTACCAAAAATATAAGTGGCTATCTGAAACCCATTATGATGTATCCAACCTTTAATTAATATTCTGATTATACAGTACAGACCAAAAGTTTGGACACACCTTCTCATTTAAAGATTTTTCTGTATTTTCATGACTATGAAAATTGTACATTCACCCTGAAGGCATCAAAACTATGAATAAACACATGTGGAATTATATACTTAACAAAAAAGTGTGAAACAACTGAAAATATGTCTTATATTCTAGGTTCTTCAAAGTAGCCACCTTTTGCTTTGATGACTGCTTTGCACACTCTTGGCATTCTCTTGATGAGCTTCAAGAGGTAGTCACCGGAAATGGTCTTCCAACAATCTTGAAGGAGTTCCCAGAGATGCTTAGCACTTGTTGGCCCTTTTGCCTTCACTCTGCGGTCCAGCTCACCCCAAACCATCTCGATTAGGTTCAGGTCTGGTGACTGTGGAGGCCAGATCATCTGGCGCAGCACGCCATCACTCTCCCTCTTGGTCAAATAGTCCTTACACAGCCTGGAGGTGTGTTTGGGGTCATTGTCCTGTTGAAAAATAAATGATGGTCCAACTAAACACAAACCGGATGGAATAGTATGCCGCTGCAAGATGCTGTGGTAGCCATGCTGGTTCAGTATGCCTTCAATTTTGAATAAATCCCCAACAGTGTCACCAGCAAAGCACCCCCACACCATCACACCTCCTCCTCCATGCTTCACGGTGGGAACCAGGCATGTAGAGTCCATCCGTTCACCTTTTCTGCGCCGCACAAAGACACGGTGGTTGGAACCAAAGATCTCAAATTTGGACTCATCAGACCAAAGCACAGATTTCCACTGGTCTAATGTTCATTCCTTGTGTTCTTTCGCCCAAACAAGTCTCTTCTGCTTGTTGCCTGTCCTTAGCAGTGGTTTCCTAGCAGCTATTTTACCATGAAGACCTGCTGCACAAAGTCTCCTCTTAAAAGTTGTTGAAGAGATGTGTCTGCTGCTAGAACTCTGTGTGGCATTGACCTGGTCTCTAATATGAGCTGCTGATAACCTGCGATTTCTGAGGCTGGTGACTCGGATAAACTTATCCTCAGAAGCAGAGGTGACTCTTGGTCTTCCTTTCCTGGGGCGGTCCTCATGTGAGCCAGTTTCTTTGTAGTGCTTGATGGCTTTTGCAACTACGTTCAAAGTTTGCCCAATTTTTCGCACTGAATGACCTTCATTTCTTAAAGTAATGATGGCCACTCGTTTTTCTTTACTTAGCTGCTTTTTTCTTGCCATAATACAAATTCTAACAGTCTATTCAGTAGGACTATCAGCTGTGTATCCACCAGACTTCTGCACAATGCAACGAATGGTCCCAACCCCATTTATAAGGCAAGAAATCCCACTTATTAAACCTGACAGGGCACACCTGTGAAGTGAAAACCATTTCCAGTGACTACCTCTTGAAGGTCATCAAGAGAATGCCAAGAGTGTGCAAAGCAGTCATCAAAGCAAAAGGTGGCTTCTTTGAAGAACTTAGAATATAAGACATATTTTCAGTTGTTTCACACTTTTTTGTTAAGTATATAATTCCACATGTGTTAATTCATAGTTTTGATGCCTTCAGTGTAAATGTACAATTTTCAAAGTTATGAAAATACAGAAAAATCTTTAAATGAGAAGGTGTGTCCAAACTTTTGGTCTGTACTGTATATTCTGTGTTAAGGTGTACCTTATCTGTGAATGTATCTCACTGATACATAGCTTCTTAACACAATACACTGTCTGGGAAGAAAATCTTGTTCTGGTTTATAACCCGGTGTAGGATTTACTATTATATGTAAACATTATGACTGAAGTAGAATGGTCCGTGAACAGGTCTTGTCCAGTATTGCTTATCTGTGATAGCTGGCCACTGTCACGGGATTGGAATGTTGGACAACAACCTATGTACTTTCATGCTTACGTAATATTAGGTTGGGTAAGCCTTTTTCTAAAATATAAAAGTTGTTGAAGAATTCAGTTATGGCAGAAGTATTGTGGACCTGTGAAGAGGACGCTCTTCACAATGTAGAACCTAGGACGCATTCTCTGCCCATCGCTGAACGCTTCTGCAGCTGAAGTTTCCGGACGGGTGATGTACATGCTACTAGGGAAATCTTTTCTTCTTCTATCTAATAGTAAGCATATAACCTTTATAAGTATTTAACCTTTGTAACATTTAATCTACAAAAGTGTACGCAATATCATAATATCATACTATTCCTTTGATTCTCAGTGAAAGTAAAAAATAGTTTTCCAGCACACGATGTAGAAAAATTTCAAAAAGCCTTTATTTAATCCATCGTTAAAAAATACAATTCCAACAGAAATAAAAGCATGTGTAGGCTTACGCGTTTCGGATCATATTTGACCCTTAGTCATAGCATTGCTGTTGGAATTGTATTTTTTAACGATGGATTAAATAAAAGCTTTTTGAAATTTTTCTACATCGTGTGCTGGAAAACTATTTTTTACTTTCACTGAGGATTTTTCTCCCAGATGGGGATGGATTAATTCCGAGCACTGAGATCATGGAAAGGAGGACTGGGCAGGCTGGGCCAGGTGAGCTGAAGATCTTTTTCTTACTTGCTTAATAGTATTCCTTTGATTCTGTATTTTATCTTTCAAATTAACTGTTAAATAAAATTGCGTTATATTACAAGTGGTTGCCTTCTTTAAAGCCATATCCGAACCTTATTGCTAAAAACTTGGCAATACACCATCTAGTCCTTTAACAATAGACTACTTTTCTCCCACATTGGCATCTAAAAAGTACACTTTTGATTTAAGTTTGTAGTCGAAGTTCCAGAAAGAACTTTTAAGGACAAAATGGCAACATTTCTATGGATATTTTAGTGTTTCAACTCTATTTCCCTTCTTCAATGTTTCATTTTAATGTCTAAAATGTAAAAATAGAATCACTGCTGCTACTATCATACTTTTTGAGCAAAATTAGGTCAGATGGAGTCAACTTCTTTATACGATTGGTTGAAAGTAATGAGACTGCAAGCAAAGACCCTTGGATTAGTAAATTGAACAACCCATATCACAAAGAAGACACTTCATGTACAAAAACCATAAAGATCATTTTATCTTTACTAATAGATAATGATATGAGAAAGCAATATGACATTTTTCACATAACATCAAACACCTCCAACACTTTCTTTCATGCACAACTGAGCAGAATAGACCAGAGTTCAAACACCAAACTCCATTTAATAAAGTAGTACATTTTAGATTAAAAATAAGATTAAAAAATCTTTTGTTACAATGTTGAGACTCTTTAAATATTATAAAGTAAGGAAAGTGACAAAGTGTTATATTTAGTTAAATAGGAGCAAACATACCATTGGTGCAGTATGTGCAGTTTTGACACAGGCCAAAAATGTTAGAGAGTCCAGTGTCATCTGAAAGAAGCACTCCCATCAGTTTGTTTCCTCTTAATATATTGAAATCATCATATTATTAAGTATTGATCATTTTTTAGAAATGAGCGAGCACTAAAATGCTCGGATGCTCGTTACTCAAACTGAGCAATTCCTAATGCTCAGGTGCTCGTTACGAGTATAAGAGTCAATGGGAAATCTGAGCATTTTTCCAGCAGACGCTACAAGGAGGTCTGGGAGGGGGCAGTGAAAATGTTGAAATAGATGGAAAAAGTGCTGAATGGAAGGAGAACAGCATTGGGATGACCCCTGGAAGCATCTTTGACTCCCAAATTGCTGCTGAGAACAATGGTGTGACACTTTTACTCCACTTTAAGGCTGACAAAACATTCAAAATTGATGAGAAATTGGAGATTACAGGAAAATAAAAACTAAGAAACATTCAGCTTGTATATAAGACAAAATTTAAAAAAGATTTAAACAAAAATTATAATTTAAGTAAACCAAAATTGAATTTTTTATTAAAAATTGGAAATTTCAGTGTAGTTTATGAAGGAAGCAAGAAGTGCCAAAAATTCAGTTATACCCTGCATTAGACAAAGGATGGGGCCTCATACACATTTTGCTCAAATTGTCAAGTAGTGGTACTCCTAGACTCATAAAGACGATACATTAAGTGCAAATCCTGCCCAAAATTACAAGCAGGGTCATCCATACACACTTGAAGACACTAACTGTAGTGCCTCATTCAAATATTGTTAACAAAGTGTAGTTGTGGTACTCCTACACTCATAAATGCTCTGCACACAGTGCAAAGCCTGCCGATAATTACAAGCAGGGTCATCCATGCAACCTTGAAGGCACCAACTGGAGTGCCTCATAAAAAAAATAAGGAAGTGTAGTTGTGGCACTTCTACACTTATAAAGTGTAGAAAAAATTATAAGTAGGGTCATCCAGTCATCCATAGACCCTAGAAGGCAACAACTGTTGGTATGGAAAGTTGGGCTTAATCCTGGCTTTGTTCATTGTTATCAGAGTGAGCCTGCCAAAACTTTCTTTTGACAGGTGAAAGCGCATGTCAGCACTTTCTGTTGACAGGCAAAAGTGCCTGTCTGTTATGACCCCCTTGGTGGCACTAAAAACCAGCTCAGACAAGACGCTAGTGACAGGGCAGCACAACACCTACTCCAAGACATAGAGGGACAGCTCATGTCCAGTTTTGAGACCCAATAGCTGAGGGTCGCAGAGGAATTAGTGAGTACACAGGATTTGTTGACCAGGTATTACTTGATCATCTTTAAAAACTTTTCCCTCCTTGTCAAAAATACCCAGTCATCAGGGCCTGGATGCTGGGAGGGTGTCATGAAAGTGGCCCAGGCCTTTGAAAATGTACCCCTGCCACTTCTGTGTGTCTCCCTCATCTCTCATCCTTGTTTGGCCAAGGAAGCTTGTCCCCTCCAGCTAGCGTTTTCTGATGGTAATTTTTTCAACAAATTTTCCACAATGGCCTTCTGGTATAGCACCATTTTAGTAGACCTCTCCACGTCAGGAAGTAGAGATGCAATGTTCTCCTTGTAGCGTGGGTCTGGCAGGGTGAACAACCAGTACTCTTTTTTGGCCAAGATGAATGTAACGCGAGGGTCACAGGAAAGGCAGCGCTAAATAAAATCTGCCATAAATGCCAGGGTCCCTACAGCGAACACTTCCCTGTCTCCACCATGATGACTACTACCCATCTCCTCCTTCATCTCTTACTCCTCATTCCCCTCCTCAACCCATCCACATAGGAGAGACGGGATGAAGCTTGTTTGGGTATTAGCCTCTGTTGCGTTCCTTTTCCTCCTAGTCCTCCTCAGCCTCCACCTCCTCATTGCTATCCTATCTGGGCTGAGCAGATGAGATGAGGCTGGGCTGGGTAGTATCTCGATGTCTCATGTCTTCTTCTGTCTCCACCTGGTCCGCATGCAAAGCTTCATGTTTAATTGTCAGCAGCGATTGTTTAAGTAGGCACAGAAGCGTGATCATTGCACTGATGATGGCATCATCGCCACTCACTATCTTTGTGAAGTCCTCAAAGTCTTGGGAAACCGCACAAATGTCAGACATCCTTGCCCATTCTTCAGTTGTTATGTGTGGAGGCTGACCAGAATACCGATGGGTGTGTTGGAGCTAGTATTCCACAACTGGTTTCTGCTGCTCGCAAAGTGTTGCCAGTATGTGCAGTGTGGAGTTCCAGCACATGGTCACGTCACACACCAGTCGATGAGCTGGCACTTACATGCACTTTTGCAGTATTGCCAGAGCTGCAGCAGCTGTAGCGGACTTGCGGAAATGGGTGCTGACGCGGTGTACCTTGACCAAAAGCTCTGGCAAATCTGGGTAGGTTTTCAGAAACCGCTGAACTACCAAGTTGAGCATGTTGGCCAAGCATGGTACATGTGTGAGCTTGCTAAGCTTCACAGGCGCCACCGGGTTGTGCCCATTATCACACACGACCATGCCTGGATGAAGGTTCAATGGCGAGAGCCACAGATCTGTCTGGTCTGTTATTCCATTCAATAACTCTGCCACGGTGTGCGGTTTGTTTCATAAACAAATTAGCTTCAGCAGAGCCTGTTGCTGCTTTGCTGAGGCAGTGCTGCAGAGCTTCCAGCTTCCTTCTGATGTGGATAAAGTGCTCTGAAGATAACACATCGGAGATGGAGGAAAAGGAGGAGCAGGAGGAGGTTCAGGAACTAGTGTAGGAGGTGGAAGAAACCCTGCTAGAAGTAGGGCCAGCAATCCTCGGCGTCGGTAGCACATGTGCCGGGCCAGGGTGGTACTCAGCCCTGGCCTCCACAATGTTCACCCAGTATGCCATCAGGAAAATGTAGCGTCCCTGTCCACAAGTGCTTGTCCACATTTTGGTCATTAAGTGGACAATCCCAGTGACCACTTTGGTAGGGGCATGGGTGATATTGCTGAAAACACCACAGCAGGAGAAATAGTGGCAGCTGGGGACCGAGTACTGAGGGACCAAATTTGTACACCTGTTTTGTTTTTTTATTTCAAACCAACAAAATTTCACACAAACCAAGCTCTACAGTGTATATGACAATAGTCAATTTTTGAACAATCAAATTTTTTACCTGTAGCAGACCAATTTAGGTTTTTATTTCAAACCATAGAAATTTCACGCAAACCAAGTTCTAGAGTATGTGTGACAATAGACAATTTTTGAACAACCAAATTTCTACACCTGTAGCAGGCCAATTTTGGTTTTTATTTCAAACCCTCAAAATTTCATACAAACCAATTTCTAGAGTATATTTGACAATAGTAAATTTTTGAACAACCAGATTTCTACACCTGTAGCAGGTCAATTTAGTTTTTTATTTCAAATCAATGAAATTTCACACAAACCAAGTTCTACAATATTTATGACAAGTAACACACCTTATTTTCTCCATTATATTGATTTTTTTTTAACTGAACAGTTTGCAAGAAATGAAGCATCTTTACTGAATAGATTGTTAACTAAGAAAACTGTGTGACAAAATTTCTTTGTTGTAAAAAAATAAATAAAATAAAAAAATCTTGATGGTAATAGTCAATTTTTGAATAACCAAATTTCTACACCTGTAGCAGGCCATTTTTGGTTTATATTTCAAATCAACGAAATTTCACACAAATCAGGTTTTACAGTATATATGAAAATAGGCAATTTTTGAAACAAAAATATTTTGTGAACTGTACCAGGCCAGGCGGGTTTTAAAAATGTTAACTTTAATTGATGACTAATTGAATTCCGAAATTTTTTTTACTTTTTTTAGAGTTTCAGATACCACCGCAATGTAACAATAACTCCGTTAAACTGTATGAATGACTAATTCAATCCAGAAAAATGAATAGAAGGTGGGGACAGTACGATCTCTTGGGGGTGGAAGCCCCTACTCGGGCAGCCGTGAGGAGCCTTTCCCAGGCCCATTCATTTGTCGAGGAGGGTGTTGAGCTGATTAGTATATATGTAGCTTACCACGGGCCTAGGTGGTCTGAAGTTGGGACCCGGTCCTATTTGTCTACCCTTTTATATGCATTACTTCAACTTTGATATACAGTAAGGTTTTTAATATAGACAGTGTAGGTACCGTCCCAATTTAGGGTCACCTTGTCGCTGGTGGGACGGCTTGTATACTTTTTTTGATCAAAAATAGTTCACTAAGTACCCTATATTTAATATGCAACTTTGCTTCACATTTACAGTTATATGGAAAAGTTTGGGCACCCCTATTAATCTTAAGCTTAATGTTTTATAAAAATTGGTGTTTTTGCAACAGCTATTTCAGTTTGATATATGTAATAACTGTTGGACACAGTAATGTTTCTGCCTTGAAATGAGGTTTATTGTACTAACAGAAAATGTGCAATCTGCATTCAAACAAAATTTGACAGGTGCATAAGTATGGGCACCTCACCAGAAAAGTGACATTAATATTTAATAGATCCTCCTTTTGCAAAAATAACAGCCTCTAGTCGCTTCCTGTAGCTTTTAATGAGTTCCTGGATCCTGGATGAAGGTATTTTTGACCATTCCTCTTTACAAAACAATTCCAGTTCAGTTAAGTTTGATGGTCGCCGAGCATGGACAGCCCTCTTCAAATGATCCCACAGATGTTCAATGATATTCAGGTCTGGGGACTGGGATGGCCATTCCAGAACATTGTAATTGTTCCTCTGCATGAATGCCTGAGTAGATTTGGAGCGGTGTTTTGGATCATTGTCTTGCTGAAAGATCCATCCCCTGCGTAACTTCAACTTTATCACTGATTCTTGAACATTACTGTCAAGAATCTACTGATACTGAGTGGAATCCATGCGTCCCTCAACTTTAACAAGATTCCCGGTGCCGGCATTGGCCACACAGCCCCAAAGCATGATGGAACCTCCACCAAATTTTACTGTGGGTAGCAAGTGTTTTTCTTGGAATGCTGTGCTTTTTTGCCGCCATGCATAACGCCTTTTTGTATGACCAAACAACTCAATCTTGGTTTCATCAGTCCACAGGACCTTCTTCCAAAAAGAAATTGGCTTCTCCAAATGTGCTTTTGCATACCTCAGCCGACTCTGTTTGTGGCGTGCTTGCAGAAACGGCTTCTTTCGCATCACTCTCCCATACAGCTTCTCCTTGTGCAAAGTGTGTTGTATAGTTGACCGATGCACAGTGACACCATCTGCAGCAAGTTGATGCTGCAGCTCTCTGGAGGTGGTCTGAGGATTGTCCTTGACTGATCTCACCATTCTTCTTTTTTGCCTTTCTGATGTTTTTCTTGGCCTGCCACTTCTGGCCTTAACAAGAACTGTCCCTGTGTTCTTCCATTTCCTTACTATGTTCCTCACAGTGGAAACTGACAGGTTAAATCTCTGAGACAGCTTTTTGTATCCTTCCCCTGAACAACTATGTTGAATAATCTTTGTTTTCAGATCATTTGACAGTTGTTTTGAGGAGCCCATGATGCCACTCTTCAGAGGAGATTCAAACAGGAGAACAACTTGCAAGTGGCCACTTTAAGTAGCTTTTCTCATGATTGCATACACCTGGCTATGAAGTTCAAAGCTCAATGAGGTTACAAAACCAAAATAAGTGCTTTAGTAAGTCAGTAAAAAGTAGGTAGGAGTATTTAAAACAAGAAAATGATAAGGGTGCCCATACTTATGCACCTGTCAAATTTTGTTTGAATGCAGATTGCACATTTTCTGTTAGTACAATAAACCTCATTTCAAGGCAGAAACATTACTGTGTCCAACAGTTATTACATATATCAAACTGAAATAGCTGTTGCAAAAACACCAATTTTAAGAAAACATTAAGCTTAAGATTAATAGGGGTGCCCAAACTTTTTCATATAACTGTATATATAATGATTGTAGGGTATGAGATATATTTTTTGTCTTTTGTAGGTTTTGCTTCTTTTTGCTAGTGTGAACATGCTCCTATTTCTTGCAAGTGTACCATCTTAGACCTCAGTTCACATTGCTTGGTTTTTTATAGTAAAATCAGATAGCCAAAGAGCCGCAATCTCAAAGCACCGTATGCCCTGGTGCAAATAATAATGAAATGATTAAAAGAAAAGAGATGCGCTGCAAACCACTCATAAAATACAAAAAGAGTGATTCCTACCTGTCTTAGAGAAAATGGTAGTCCATTGGTAGCCTACTTAAAAAATGTTTTTGGAAATGATAAAAATAAAAAACCAAGGAAAAAATATACATCGTCTTTTTGCTGTACAAAGAACAATTTTTTATTTGAAAAAGTAAAAAATGAAAAGAACCATTCAAAATTGGTTTTGGTGTGTGGTGCACGCCATCAAATGACAAAGTTGCTGCATTTTTGTTCATCCTGGATTATAAAAATCTGAATAAAATGTGACAAAGTCAGAAGTACCCCGAAAAAAGTACAATTGAGAACTGCATCGTCCGAAAAAAAATATTCCCTATACAGCTCTGTCAAATGTTTTGAGTCTTTGAATAAAGTGACACAAAACAAAAAAAAAAGTATTTATAGAAAACCATAAAAAATTGTATAAATTTGCCATTGTTATAATGATGACGTGATGCAGAATAATAGTCATGGTTATAATTTCATTAATACTGCATAATAAATGCCATAAAACAATAAAAACTATTTTAAAAATTCTGAACTTTTTAGCTTCCCCCCAAAAAATAATTTCAGCTATAATTTATATGTACCCCAAAATGTTGCTATTAAAGATACAACTCATCCTGTAAAAAAAAAAGCTTTTATACTGCTACATTAATTGATTAATGAGAAAATTATGGCTTTTAAAATGCAAAGGTTATATAAGATTATTTAAATGGAAGTTGTTTTCTTCCTAAAACTGTTCCGTTATGCCTCTATACTAGTATTGCAGTGCAGACAGACCCATTCACTTTAATGGGACTGAGCTCCAGATGTCGTACCACTAATGGAGAAGAGCAAACGTTTTCAAGAAGATAAATAAGAACATATTTTCAAAGCACATACGATCCACATGGTTGCAGTTCCTAAAAGGTTTAGGTTATAAAATGAGAGTTTCAAACTTTGTATCATTCTTCTTGCTCAAAACCACTAAAAGTGGAACAAGTTTGAAAACATTATCTGTCTCTCTATGACTCAACTTCCATTTTAAATGATGCGATGTGGTCTTGCTACTAGCAAGAATTAATAAACTACGAGGTCATGGAAATTTCTTGCTCTTTGGGGATTGCAGTTCTCACTTCATTGACTAAAAGAATCCATTTGATTAGCTGACTTAAAAAGGTGTTAAGCTAAATACATTTAGTATCCTTGCTTGAAGGATTAAGTCATGTAAGAGCTTGAATTTTGATCAGAGGTGAAAGGAAGTATGACAATGTTTGAATATTGATATTTAATCTCACTCGGTGCTGAATACATGTATACCAAATAGATCTCAATTTCTAATGTATTCTATGCAGTTGTCTTAAACTAAAAGGAAACAAGAAATCCATGTACTGTATTTTATAATTAAACTGCAATATATAGCAAGAAGGACATTCTTATAAAACCCAATATTTGGGTTTCATTAGTCAATTACTCCTCTGGTCCTATAGAATCTTTAAAAAAATACAAAATTCTGAAAAGAATCTCTTATTTTGAGTTGGAAGAAAACAATCTGTATACCTACAAATAAAAATAATTTTTGGGGGGTATTATGAATTGTGAAACTGTACAGCAACAGAAGATATAGGTATGTACTTTTTAGTATGGTATTGCTTCAGCTTGTTATTGATATTAAACACACAAATGTTTCCTTTAAAAGAATGGAGAAACATGAATAAACTTTTACATTTAGGATGATGATGCTATTCTTGCGGTTGAAATACACAGGATTGGCCTGACCCACAGGGGAACAGGTGAATTCCCCGGTGGGCCCCTGTGCAGAAGAGGGTACCCTACCCTCCCATATGAGTAGTACTTCACACAATACACTTGATGCTCTATGTGTAGACAAAGGCAGCATCCCATCAGTCATTTAACAAACTACCCAGTATATAATTATATAAATTTGTAAATGAGGGTACTGTAATATTTGCATGCAGTTGGTCCCGCAGAGTCGATGTTACCGGATGGTCCTTGACATCCCAGTCTGACATTGGAAATACATAAAACAATCATCTAGTGTCATATTATATAATGAATGTTACTTTTTTCTAACAAATAGTAAAACCATTTTTGCAAACGACTTTTTTGAATTCATTCATTGCAGATAATAATTTGCGCTGTGATGCAGGCTGAGTACTTTTACCGTATGTTTCAGAGCAGTGCAACTGGCACTAAACATTAAAGGATCATATTGAATGTCAGCAAGCTAAGATCTTGAAAACTGTGAACCATTGATACAGAAAGTATATTTGAAATTTGTATAACTTTTACAAATGACAAAAAATGGAATATCCGTGTAAGCCATCTATTCAAGCATTGGTTCCAAACTATTCAGAGATTGATTGCAAAAGGAAACAACATATACTGTATATGTGTATATATATACATATATATATATATATACACAGTATATATGTGCATACAGTATATATTGATGCATATACAGCTCTGGCAAAAATTAGGAGACCACTGCACAGTTTTCTAAAAATCACCATTTCTACATGTCTAACAGCCATTCCATTCCAGAGTCAGTTGAATTCCAACCTAAGTCCACTTCATTCTACTTAATGTGCTTCTGATTAGGTGATCACCTGAACCAAATCTTATGTAACGAGGGAAAGTATAAAAATCACTGCTGTGGTCTTCACCTCTTGCAATAGGACAAGCTGGATGGCAAAACAAGTGCTAGGAATAGCCCAAAGTAATTTGAATGAAAAAATAACTTTTAACCATGCCAAAGGAGTTGAAAAGAAAAGTCTTAAGTGAGGAAAAGAAGGGCTCAATTCTGGCTTTACTAGCAGAGGGACACAGTGAGCGTCATGTTGCCTCCATCCTTAAAATTTCGAAGACGGCAGTCCATTACAACAAGGTCAAGCAGCAGAGATTGGGGACAACAAAGCTACAGACTGGCAGAGGGCGAAAGCAACTCTCCACTGACCGGGATGACCGTCATCTTATTCGAATGTCACTCAGCAACCGCAGGATGACATCAAGTGACCTACAAAAGGAATGGTAAATGGCAGCTGGGGTGAAGTGCACGGCAAGAACAGTTCGTAACAGGCTCCTAGAGGCAGGCCTCAAGTCATGTAAAGCTAAAAAAAAAGCCCTTCATCAATGAGAAGCAAAGGAGAGCAAGGCTGAAGTTTGCCAAAGACCATTAGGATTGGACCATAGAGGACTGGAGTAAGGTAATCTTCTCTGATGAGTCTAATTTTCAGCTTTGCCCAACACCTGGTCATCTAATGGTTAGACGGAGACCTGGAGAGGCATACAAGCCACAGTGTCTTGCACCCACTGTGAAATTTGGTGGAGGATCGGTGATGATCTGGTCATGCTTCAGCAAGGCTGGAATTGGGCGGGTTAATCTTTGCGAAGGACGTATGAATCAAGCCAAAAACAAGGTTATCCTTGAAAAACACTTCCTTCCTTCTGTTCAGGCAATGTTCCCCAACTCTGATGACTGTTTTTTTCAGCAGGACAATGCCCCATGCCACACAGCTAGGTCAATCAATGTGTGGATGAAGGAGCACCACATCAAGACCCTGTCATGGCCAGCCCAATCTCCAGACCTGAACCCCATTGAAAATGGTCTCTTAATTTTTGCCAAAGCTGTATATTACATATATGTATATATTCTGTATATATATATATATATATATATATATATATATATATATATATATATATATATATATATATATATATATATATATATATATATATATATATATATATATATATATCTTATAGTATGTCAAAAAATGTAACGACACTCAAAGTACTCATCTGGATTACCTTCAACACAGAGGTAGGCAATTAATTTTGCCACCACTCGAAAAACTGGGACTATTGTAAAAAGCCAAACCAATTGGGCTGAACTTAATTCTGCTCAAAATTATTAAAATACAAATTTTATAGCTTTATTAAAGAAAAAATCTATATACAGTATATATATTTTTTTTGCATAGCTGCTATTGATAAGAATAAATGTCGCAATGAGCCTTATTATTACATGTATGCTTACCAGTAGCAGATAATCAACATATTTTAATATACTACAAAATGGGTAAAGAAACCATTACCTAAACATAGGTGCTTGACAAAAACTATGGAAGAGGGCTGTGGTGTCACTATGAAAAACATGCCATAGTGTCTAAGGAAAACGCTGTCTCCATCATGTCATAGAATACAGTAGACTCCTGGGAAACCATACAAGAGGGTCCTATGGCACCCCAAGAGAGAGCTAGATAAAACGTTGTGGTCAATAAAAGGACTGGACATTAGTGTAAGTTACATATGATATCAAGCTTACTAAATGGCAGAGTAAAGGAAATATATGAATTAGACAATATAAAAGCACTACTGTAAATGTGACTGCATCATTATGGGGTGGTGTATGTTCTGTCCCATGATTGGGACATTTATGGACTATAATGGACCTTCTTACAGTTACTATGCACTGCTGTTTTATTGCATTGCGGTAGTGATTACTTTCATTAAGTTTGTCCCTTCTTTCTCCCTGTCTCCCTCTCATGTGACTTGTTGTAGCTAACCCCTCCCTTCTTTTTCCCCTGTCTTTTCCTCATTCACCATCTTAGCTCCATCTGAAGCTGATGTGCTCTCAGCCTGTCTGAGGAAAGTTCCTTTTTACCTGCTGTTATGCATGCATTTTCACAAGTTTCCAGTAAGAAAATAAACCCTTTTCTGGATTCATCACAACGTGTGTGCCTGCAGCTGAGTTGAAGCTATCTGCGACCATCACCATTGTAAGTACAGGTGAAGAGACCCCGTCTCCCAGAGCCATATTTACAGCCACAGGCCATGGGGACAGAATAGTGTAAACTAGGTGTATACCGCCAATGTTTAATGCTTTTCTTTTTCAGTCGCACTTGTAGGTACTTGCTATTGTTTTTAATTTACATATGTTGCATGTGCGTCTACACACACTTACAGCAGTGAATACAGTGAAGGTGTGTAAGCATGTAAATTAGGACCTAAAGGGTGGAGCTTCTCAGCACTAAGCAAAGAAATCTTGTAGCTTTCAGTAGGAAGCTGAAATTATCCATACACTGTGCCACCACTGCAATGGGCTAAACCAGGAGGATGAGTCATGGAACTGCGGGCCACAGGGAGGAATATCAGTACCTGATCTACAAGTGGAGAAAGCCATATGGAAGGCAATGCCAGGTAAAAAAAAAAGTAAAAGGGAACAACCCTTTCAAGAAGTTCAAGACGGGTTATCACTAGGTCAAAAGTGTCCAGCTTTCGCTCTTATTTTATTCACACTGCTGAGTATTCCCCTTTTTATTTTGCTGTTCCAGTGATATATATGTTTTTGTAGTGCTACTTTTTATGGATTATACTAAGAAGGCGTTTCTCACAAGGTTGTTTGCAGAACTGTCTAAAGACATACCACTGAAGAATCCTGTGAGCAGTGCCCCCTTGGAAAAGATCATAAAAATTTGCTCTAAATAAAAAGGTCCGTAACTGAAAGGGCATGACGAAATAAATAAAAAATCTCAGGGGAGTAGTGGGATAAAAATAAGAGCAAAAACAGCCCAATTTTAACCTGGTGACAGGTCCTCTTTAAAGCAAAATTAGTAATGTGCAAAAATAAAATAAAGCATTCTACAGTAGATACGGGCTCATTTTTAAGAAGTTTTAAACATTTTTAGAATGTAGCAAAATATTACTTATGAAGATTGTATATAAAATGCTGCAGTTTACAGTGCACTGATAGGATTTATAATAAAGATCTTAAACTCAACACAATCAACTTTAATGAAGCAAGTAAAATAACTCTTAATTTTGTTGCCTTCAGTTTGATTTTCTGCTTGACTAGTTTTCTTTAAGACCTCTGTAAGGATGCCAGCTCATCAGCTTTTATTGTTAATCACAAACGTAATTTTATAAGTCCAAATCATGCAATTCTTTATTGTGCTGAAAATGATAAGCAAGTTAATGAAAATTTTGTATGTAGGGGCTCTCCCTTGTGTCAGAATACAGTTCAAAACTGTTTTGTAAATGACTCCTAAAATTACTAGTTTCCTTTCTGCATTAGAAGTGGACTACTTTATGTACTTGTTGCTAACCTTAGAAGCCCGAATATTCACCAGCAGAGTCAGAGCTAGAGGTTTGGTTCAGGGGGTGTGAAACTTCTGAGTGGGCCCCTAACCCGGTAACACTGATTACAACTATGGTGGCACACCCTAATAATGGATGTGGGAGAACCTCAGAAAATGACAGCGATGTTACTAAACAAAAATCTCTATACAAAGACCAACACTGATATTACTGCCATATAGTGACCATATAGTGGTAGATATCTGTCATACAGAACATGGAAGATATTACAGTAGAGTTACAGATAGTGACTTAAAGCTGAAGTTCTTTCTGTTGGAGTCGTTCACGTTATCTGTCAACTTCTTCCAGTCAGGACTTCTCTGCAGAGATTACAACAAAACCAAGAGACATGTTAACATAATTTTGATCAAAACACTGTTCTGTTTAGTGGCCATGTGTGAACATGCACTTACATGCTGCATGCACACCAATTTACATTCCAGTTCAGTTCTCTTGTTTTTTTCAGTCTAATGTGTACAAGCACATATAAGGGTGTGGCCGCCCTTTCTTTGAGCTGGAAAGCTTATTCATCTTGCTCCCCATGTCTCTGTGTCCACTGTTTTGGTTCAGTCTCTCTGCCCTTATCCACATGAACGTCACTTTGCAAATGGTAAGGTTTTAAATATTAGAGTTAGGACTGTCCCATAAAGGTCGCCGTGATGAGGCGGGATAGCTTTTGCATTATTTTGATCAAAATTATGTTAACTAAGTACCCTTTATTATTTTCATGCACTATTGCGATTTATTTATTTACTGCAGGGTATTTTTGTATTGTATTTCTGTCTTTGGTTTTTTAGAGATTACAACAAAGACACATACAGTGGGGAAAATAAGTATTTGATACACTGCCGATTTTGAAAGTTTTCCCACCTACAAAGATTGGCGAGGTCTGTAATTTGTATCGTATCTCACTTCAACTGTGAGAGACAGAATCTAAAAATAAAAAACAAAAAATCACTTTGTATGATTTTTAAATAATTAATTTGCATTTTATTGCATGAAATAAGTATTTGATCCACTACCAACCACCAAGAATTCTGGCTCTCACAGTCCTCCTACTTTGCACTCATTACCTATATTAATTGCACCTGTTTGAAGTCGTTACCTGTATAAAAGACACCTGTCCACACACTCAATCAATCACAATCACACTCTAACCTCTCCACCATGGCCAAAACCAAAGAGCTGTCTAACGACACTAGGGACAAAATTGTACACCTTCACGAGGCTGAGATTGGCTACAGGACAATAGGCAAGCAGCGTGATGAGAAAGCAACAACTGTTGGTACAATTATTAGAAAATGGAAGAAGCACAAGATGACTGTTAATCTTCATCGATCTGGGGCTCCATGCAAGATCTCGCCTCGTAGGGTAAGAATGATTCTCAGAAAGGTCAGGAATAAGCCTAGAACGACATGGGAGGACTTGGTCAACGACCTGAAGAGAGCTGGGACCACAGTCTCAAACATTACCGTTAGTAACACACTACGTCGTCATGGATTAAAATCCTGCAGGGCACACAAGGACCCCCCGCTCAAGCCAGCACATGTCCAGGCCCGTTTGAAGTTCGTCAATGACCATCTGGATGAACCAGAGGAAGCATGGGAGAAGGTTATGTGGTCAGATGAGACCAAAATAGAACTTTTTGGTATCAACACCACTCGCCATGTTTGGAGGAAGAAGAAGGATGAGTACAACCCCAAGAACGCCGTCCCAACCATGAAGTATGATGGGGGAAACATCATACTTTGGGGGTGCTTTTCTACCAAGGGGACAGGACGACTGCACCGTATGAAAGGGAGGATGGATATGATCATGTATAGCAAGATTTTTGGCAACAACCTCCTTCACTCAGTAAGAGCATTGAAGATGAGTCGTGGCTGGGTCTTCCAGAATGACAATGGACCAAAACACACAGCCACGGCAACTGATAAGAAGCATTTCAAGGTCCTGGAGTGGCCTAGCCAGTCTCCAGACCTGAATCCAATAGAAAATCTTTGGAGGGAGCTGAAGCTCAATGTTGCCCAGCGACAGCCCAAAACCTGAAAGATCTGGAGATCTGTATGGAGGAGTGGGCCAAAATCCCTACTGCAGTGTGAGCAAACTTGGTCAAGAACTACAGGAAACGTCTGACCTTTGTATTTGCAAACAAAGGTTTCTGTACCAAATATTAAGTTCTGTTTTTCTATTGTGTCAAATACTTATTTCATTCAAATTTTTGATGTAAAAATCATACAATGTTATTTTCTGTTTTTTATTTTTACATTCTGTCTCTCACAGTTGAAGTGTACCTACGATAAAAATTACATACCTCTCCATTCTTTGTAAGTGAGAAAACTTGCAAAATCAGCAGTGTATCAAATACTTATTTTCCCCACTGTATGACCTCTCACATTTACAGCACCGTCCCCATCTATCCCCGGCCTGCACAAACTCTTCATTCTGCTGATAACCCAATACTGAACCACTGTTGCCATATGTGTCTCTATTACTGCACATACTGTGTGGTACTGTGTGGTACTGTGTGCCCTCTAGATGGTAAAACAAACCTGTAGAATATATTAATGCCCGGTGCAAGTGACCTAGAAAATAGTTCCCACATTTTGCCCCCAAGAAAGTAATAATGCCCTCTGTGTGCCCCTTTGATAGTCACAATAACATGAGTGTGCCTATAACAATAAGTGTCCATTTAACATTTAATGATATTCTGAGTCTCCCCCCTTTACAGCTACCCTATACACAGTATGACAACCCCCACACTATATAATGGAACCACACTATATAATGGCCTTTTTGTAGACCCCACTCAGTATACTGACGTCTTAGTAGCCCTCAAACTGTTTGATGGCCTCAACAATGTATGATGGCCCTCACACTGTACAAAGTTCCCAAATTAGCTCCCACACTGTATGATGGCCCCCTCACTGTATGATGGTCCTCACAGTAGTCCCCACACTGTATGATGACTTCCACAGTAATCCCCACACTGTATGATTGTTGAGGAGAGCCATAGGATCAAATACTTAATTAACCTCAAGACATAGGATATTGAGAGAAAAGACCCATAAAGTGTATTATTTCACCTTACATAAGCTTGTTTAGATCAAAAGATGGCTGCCATTTCCGGTTTCATCACACCATCCTCTGTTATGCAAGATGGCGACTGGACCTATGATTACATCCTGTTGTACGTGTGGCAAAGGTGGAGACTTCATTTATGACTACATCCTGTCATACAAGGAAGTTCCGGGAGGAAGCTGAATTCAATAGAAGGACTAACCAATCACAGAGCGACACATCACTTGGAGACACCTACCCTGATAACCTCATGGACCAACCCACCCTGATTACCTCATGGACCACGCCGCCTGATGACCTCATGGATCCGCCCATGGACTTGCCCATTGCCCAATCCATTAACCAATGAATACATCTGGTTACTCCCATTCTAGGGCTAACCGAGCCCCTTTACAGAGTTTATATAAGTCTATGTTCGGGTTGAATAAAGACACTTGGAGCTGTGCCATAGCTGATCAAGGAGAGCTTACATCCGACTGTGTGTCTGATGTTATTCTTTCTTGCATGCACTTGATCATATCCATTAGGCCAGGAGCATGCAACTAGTGAACATATCAAAGTGTTTACCCTAACATTTTTGGCGCCCAACATGGGGCCAGCAGAGGAAGAAGACCTACACCCAGAGGACCGGCGAGTGGAACAGCAGGACGCACTGAATACCCCGAGCCAGGAGACTGATCACCTCCTTAACCAAACACGGTAAGTCTGCTGATTTTTATAATCCGTAGTCTTTTCCTGTTTTCCTCGGGGTATCCTGTGCAGATTGCCTGACTGTGTCCGGTTTTCGAGGTATCTGTAAGACGGCAGAAGGGTCTCTCCGCTGCTGGCCATTTAATTGCGGAAGAACCGTCACGTTGTCAGTTGCCTGCTGCCTGTTATGTGTCGTGTTGAGGGGAGATTGACTGGTATTAAAGAAAGCAAGTGGGTTTTTGAGCGTTGTCTGGAGAAGTAAAGGATATTGTCTGTGGTACAGTTTACATTTGTCGCCTGTGATACGAATTTCAGTTCTGGTGGAGAAAGTAGGGGTACTTAACCTAGAGTGAGTGACTCAGCGTGGCCTAGAGTGAGTGACTCAGCCTGGTACTGGCACAGAGCCTGGAGTGAGTGACTCGGCCCGGAGTCTAGTAAATTGAGTTTTGGCGCGTAGCTTAGAGTGAGTGACTCGGTACGGGGCCTGGTAATTGGATTAGTAAATTGAGTTTCCTCACGTAGCCTAGAGTGAGTGACTCAGTACAGGGCCTGGTAATTGGATTAATACGAGGTGCTTTATTTTTTTATATGGAAATCAGACAGGGACCACGTGGCAGGATGGAGACTGATGGAAAATATGTGCTGCAGACTCAGTTTTTTTCTTTAGAATCTCAGGTCTGAGTCATTCTCCCTCGTCTTATTGTTTGTTTTGTGTTTGTTATCTTGGTCAATATAGAGAAAGATGGAGAAATTAAGGCAGTTTTGTCGTATTGGCACTAAGCCAAATTCAGATGGCAAGTTGGACCCGTGTGCATTAGTCGCGACTCGTGAAGGGAAAAGTCATGTTAAACAATGTAAAAAGCTTATGAAGTTGTGTGGAATGCCAGAAAGGGGGAGGTTACAACCCCTGGAGTGGAAGACAGTCTTAAAAGAGAGAAAAGGTATTCTAGAAGATAATGGATTGTTGTCTACTGCTAGGGCATGGGAAAGAGTCTCTGAAAGTTTGTATAGAAAAAATTGGGTAGAAGAGGAAAGAAAAAAAAAGGACAGAGTTTTGAGTTATGTGCATTACAAAAATGTATCCTGTGAGCGGCCACCGCCGTATAATCGTGGTGATGGTGGCACATTGCCCTGTGCTGCTTCTGGCAGCGGCCATTTTGTGGATGGCAAAAGTGCTGCTTCTGGTGGCGGCCATTTTGTGGATGGCAAAAGTGCTCCTTCTGGCGGCAGCCATTTTGTGGATGACAAATGTGCTCCTTCTGGCGGTGGCCATTTTGTGGATGGCACATATGCTGCCTCCGGTGGCGGCCATCTTGGAACGTTGCCCCAGATCATACAAACTGAGCCATATCATCATGTAACTAACATAGATCTGGCTAAATCGAGTGAGGCACAATCCAGGAATATACACACGACTTTTGGTGGTGAACATACTAGGCCAATGCTACACACCACAAGACGAGATCCTTTTTACCCAGTAATGACCACTATTGGCCAGTACTATACTACCTTGGGAAGTGAACAGGCTTTACTCATGTTCCCTGTCACAACGGTGTCCAGTGGGCCACCGGCCCTTTCACCTAACACTCCCATCATGAGCCCAGCTATTTTCCCACCTGGATCATCCCCAGCACCGACCCTTTCCACTGTCACTTCCACTGGCAACTCAGCCGCACAGCCACACGAGTTACTTCAAGCAGCGACCTCTCCTCCCAACGCTACAACAGCACTCTCACGCAGTCTACTTAACTCTGTTCCTAGTACCTAATACCTCACAGCCTTTCTCGCAGCCAAGCGCACACCTGTACGGAACGGTGGCCACTGAATCAAGGAGGGGCTCAATCTGGGGGGGGAGGGGCACCAACATCACATGAAGCACAAAGGGGAGGGAATGTTGGCAACCTATTCTTGAAAAATAACTTGCTGAGGGACCCTTGTTAGTGGTGGGTAAGGGTGACATAACGACAATGGAAACGGACGTTATTGCTAATGCTGCCAACCCTCGGTTAGAGCACAACGGAGGTGTGGCTAGAGCTATAGTGGAAGCAAGAGGGGCGACTATTCAAACTGACAGTCGAATCATTGTTGAGTTGCGTGGTCAGATAGCTGTTGGGGACATAGCGGTGACTAAATTTGGCAATCTTCCTTGTAGAATGCTCATACACGCTGTGATCCCTACTTTTGATCCTATTCATCCAGATGTCAGTGCTTGACAACTACGCGCTGCAATAACTCGTATCTTAGAGTATGCGAATATTAGTGAGCAGATTGAGACCTTGACAATTCCTGCCATTGGTGTTGGCATCTTCATGCATGTGCAAGGGAGATTGTTGGAATTATAATGAACAAGTGTAGCCCCCCAAGCATTTGCTGCCTCTCCGAAATCAGGTTAATTAGTAATGAGGACAGAACTGTTAAAGCTTTTAAGACTGCCTGCGTCACCTGGACTCCACCCCATGATATAGGAGCTGCCCAAATAGAGCCCCTCATTCCAGGACTGTTACCTCCTCCTGCTCCTCATACACAAGTAATTACACCTGTACTTCCGGTGCCATCTCTACTCCTGCCTCAGGTGCCACCACTAACCGTGCCAACGCCCACGTCTGAGGAGCCCACCCTTTATGTCAAGTTTACACCCTAGCAAGCTGCTACTCTGCTAGACCAACTCCCAGATCCAGAAAAACAGCCAATGCCTTTCTGTAGAAGCATGCTTCAAATCCAAAGGAATTACTCAGCCACATGGCAAGATCTCATTTCCCTGGCAAATCTCAAAGCAGGAGATGCATATTGGCCTGTTATGGACACTGCATTTAATGATGCCTCACTTGTCAGTGACACTACATGGGACTCTGGTGTTCAGTTCTGCCAACAACTTAAGACATGGGCCTCGGATGAGTTGGCTGATCAGTCAACATCTTTCAAGGATGTCACGCAAGAACCAAGGGAATCGGTGGAGAGATATCATGCTCGTCAAACTCAAATGTTTAGTGACCTTGGCTTTCCTCTTTTGTTGAGGGCCTTCGGGAAGCTCTGGGGAAGCAATTTCAAGCAATTAGACCTGAATATGCTACATTGGTTCCTAAGGATGTCTTAACGATAGCTAAGGGATTCGAAAATACACTCCCTGAGAAACCTATGACAACCTCAAACAAAAAGACCCATATTCTATGGACTGATGTTCAACATCAAACCCAGAAACCTCCATCTCGTACCAAAGATGTCTGTTTCAATTGTGGTAATCCGGGTCAGCAAAGACGGGATTGTAGGGCCCCTCTTCAAGGACGCAGATTCAGAAACCACAATAAGGATAATCACAGATTCAACTATCCTTGACGCAATGACCAATACTACGAACGACCACCACAAGCTTGGATACATCCAGATACCAATCACACCGCTGCTCTGATGGATCTCAATATCCGATAGGACAAGGGCAAGCCCGTGTCCACTACTTTGGCTTCTATATCTGGTCCAATAGCCAAAGTAACTATCAAAGTTCAAGGCAAACCCTTACTGTTCGTTGTGGACACCGGTGCAGCCAGAAGTGTTATCAGATTACAGGACCTGCCTTTTCTCGATCTGATATCCTCTGAAGCCATGACATGCGTGGGAGTAGATGGCAAGCCTACTTCTAACAAGCTCACCTGCAAAATACAGGTTGGACCATACGAAGATGTGTTTATGCATCTTGTGGTGTTCCCCACTTGTCCTACTAACCTTCTGGGAGCAGACCTTCTTCAAACGTTAAGAGCAACCATCGCCTATTTATCAGATGGTTTCACCATCACCATCACTGACCTCGCTCGATCCGGGTGAAGAGTGTCAACTTCAAGCCGCACCTCTGCTCATGATGATGGACGAAGCTGCTAAAACCACCCCAAGTGTTCTGCCTAGAAGTGATGTCACAGGTCCCATCTACTCTGTGGTCTACTGGCTCTGAAGATATTGGACGTCTCGCTGTACCTCCGGTATGGGCCATTCTTAAACCTGGAGCTCAACTCCCTAGGGTGCCCCAATACCCACTCAAATCTGCCCAGGAAGAGTCTTTGGGCACTCAAGTCAAGGCTCTCCTGGAAAATGGGGCACTGGTCAAATGTAACTCTCTCTGTAACACACCCTTGTTCCCAGTAAAGAAGAGGACATTAAAATGAGAAGCCCCGAAGTACCGTATGGTTCAAGATCACCGAGCTGTTAACGCGGCAACTGTACTAGAAAGTCCCATTGTGCCCAACCCACATACAACGGGTGAAATGAAACTTGTTATTGAGACCGTTCCTCTACCAAAAGGACCTAAGCAATTACAAGCTTTCTTAGGACTTATTACATATTGTCGCCAATGGATTCCAGATGTCTCAAAGCTGATGCAACAGTTGTATGATGACCTCAAGGAGTCAGCTTTTCCACTATGTCCCAAATCCATGGAAGCTTTCTACACTCTTAAACAGGCCATACAGTCTGCACCAGCCCTTGGAATCCCAAATTATCAACTACCTTTTTAGTTGTATGTCAGTGAAGTAGCAGGACATGCTTCTGGAGTCCTAGCACAGAAACATGGGGGAAGAACAAGACCCATCGGCTATTACTCTGCCCTCCTGGACTCGGTGTCTCAAGCTTCCCCGACTTGCCTCAGAGCCGTACATGCTGCACATATGCTTCTGGACAAAACTTCTGATATCATCTTAGGACATCCGGTTCTCTTAATGGCTCCACACAACATAAAAGCTATTCTTGACCAAACTCAACCTAAACACCTGTCGCTGCAGCGTCATATGAGACTCCAATGTTCCCTCTTGATTCCGGATAATGTCACTCTTGTCCGCTGCACCATCCTCTACCCGTCCACACTACTTCCTCTTTCCAGGGGGGATGTGGATGATGATACTGATGCTCTCAGTGAAGACACCTTTACACACTCAGAGGATCATGATTGTCTCAAACAGATGCAGGAAGAAGCAGCCTCCAAGAGAAACGTGTCTGAAGACCCACTCCTGCATGCTGACCTGCCATTCTTCACCGATGGTTCCATATTTGCAGATGAAACACTAAGATTCTATACGGGATATGCTGTGGCTACACATGATCAGGTCATCTCAGCCGGATCCCTACCACCACACATGTCTGCACAAGAAGCTGAGCTTAAGGCTTTCTCAGTGGCTGTCAGGAAGCGGCAGAGAAGGTGGTCAACATATACACGGATTCAAGCTATGCTTTCGGAGCGGCTCATGACTTTGGCACTATCTGGGCAGCCAGAGGATACCTAACGTCCAGTGTAACTCTTGTAAAGCATGGTGCTGCCATACAAGAACTTGTGGCCGCTCTAGATCTACCTTCAGAGGTTGCGGTGATCAAGATCAAAGTGCACGGGAGATTGGATTCTCTTAAAGCAAGGGGAACTTCTTTGCTGACAAAACAGCAAAAACTTATGCTGTGGATTCATTTTGGAAAGAGAAAGCAGCAGTGTACGTGTCTCAAGACAATGAAGGAGGGCCTCAAAGCCCTCTTATGAAGTTTATCCATTTACAAGACACCGGATGATGAAAACAAGTCGTGGCAAGAAGCAGGAGCTAAAAAGGATGAAGATGGAGTCTGGAGGAAGAACAAAAAGATCTGTCTACCTCATAATCTGTACCCCTCGGTGACGGAATGGGCACACGGTATCACCCATAGAGGTAAGAATCAGATGAATTACTTGATTAGAAAGACTTATATGGCACCTGGGTTTTCTACTGTCACCCAAAAATATTGCAAGTCCTGCTTTGTGTGTGCAACATGCAATCCAGCACCGCCTCAGAAAGTTACTCAGAAACATTTGGCTAAACCACTCTATCCCTTTCAAAGAATTCAAATCGATCATATTCAAATGCCAAAAGTAGGGAAGTACGAGTATGTACTGGTAGTGACTGACATGTTCTCGGGATGGCCTTGAGCCTATCCAGTAACCAACATTACTGCCAGAGTGACTGTTAAGAGACTGATGACTGCGGTAGTGTGCAGATATGGAATCTCAGAGGTAATTGAGAGTGACCAAGGACCCGCATTCATTGCAGCACTGACTAAGGAACTATGGACATTGGTAGGGGTCGATTTGGGTTTACATACTCTGTATCACCCCCAGAGCAGTGGTAAAGTAGAAAGGCTAAATGGCACCTTGAAAAACAAAATACTGAAAGCCAGTCAGGAGGTCAAACTTCCTTGGACAGACATTTTGCCCATTGCCTTGTATTCAGTCAGAAACACTCCGAGGGGTCCCACTAAGCTCACACCATATGAGATTCTTTTTGGGGGCCTCCAAGGTTGGGTCAATATTTTCCACAACAGCTAGCCTTAGGAAGTGATACTCTTGTAAATTATGTTATTGCCCTTACTAAAGAATTGTCAGTAACACATGCACGAGTTTTGTCATCCAATCCAGATCCAGATTCCAGTGAAGGTACTCACACTTTCCAACCTGGTGACTACATGCTGGTAAAGAAGTTCACCAGAAAGACATCCCTGGAGTTGAGATTTGAGGGACCCATCCAAGTGCTCCTGACCACTCCTACTTCAGTCAAACTTGAAGGAAGATTGACGTGGAATTGACGTGGATACATGCCTCCCACTGCAAGAAGTTTGTGCCTCGATCAGAACCTTCAACATAATGTTGCATATCCTTTACTTTGTGTGTTGTGCCATTCTATACTCATTTGTAGGAGCACAACAGGTCGCAATCACCCAAGCAAGGGGGGTGATCACGTTCTGGTATAACACCACAGGACACGTTGCTTCTTTCAAATTTGATTATTGTGATGTAGTACAGTGTGAGACACTTTGGGTTTCCTCACCCTCCACAATGAGTCAACCGACACAGCTGAGATCAGAGCAACAATATATATGTGTTATGGGAGATGTATGGGGTCAAACTTGTAGTTCATAGAGGGTGGTCAGGTGGAACACTGGTGAAGATTGGGGGTATAGACCAAAACAGCCTTAAATAAACAAGATCCACAGGGTAAATCCCTACTCACTAGGATGCCACTTTCCCATACAAAAGTCCTTAAGCCCTGTGATACCATCGGCCAATGTAATACTTTAGTCTTCAACCCGGAGAACCCTCAACCTGGCGATAAGGGCACCTATCTACTGGGTACACATGTATATGGTGTGTGTGCCAGTTGTACCCAGCTGCAGATGTTCAAATTAGTGGACATAAAAGAAATGTCAATGAAAGATAATAATACACACTCAAACTCCTTAATGTTCCGTATCCAAAAATGTAACAAAATGATAGCCGTTGCAAATCCCACATTTGAAGACATTCTTGCCGTTGAAACGGGGTACACTGAGACCAACTTATGGTTGAAGTGGATGAAATATACAGCCAATCAATATAATAAATCCAATTGCTTTGTCTGTGCAGGAGCGAGACCCCACTTGGGATCTGTCCCTCTAGACTTACCCCCAGATGTGGAAAAATGTTTTCTGAGTCTGTTCACTAACAAATCCCTTGACGGAATGAATTGCGAAAACTAGAAAAAGAAGTACCCCATAGTCACAGGAACACCTAACCCGGGTCAAGGCATTACCATATACCCGGGAAAATACACCTGTTATACCAATACCGAAGGGAGCACATTTTTGGGTAATTTCACAAAGGGATATTGCAGTAGATATAGTAATGCAACCAGAGGAGACCTGATCAACCAAACCTAGTCTATTTCTGATGTTTTCTGGATATGTGGAGACATGAAGATCAGAACTCATTTAGAAGGAGAATGGATAGGAGAATGTACACTAGCCAAAGCCATAATGCCCTTCTACATAGCAGCAGAAGGTAAGGAAGCCCTAACTTCAGAAGATCTCCACAGAACAAAAAGAGAAACAAATTCGGAACCAACAGGCAGTTTAGACCCCCACATTTATATCAATGCTATAGGGGTCCCAAGGGGGGTACCGCATGAATTTAAAGCCAGAGATCAAGTCAAAGCAGGTCTCGAATCATTTATCTTACCCCTAGTGACCATAAATAAAAATGTAGACTGGATCAATTGCATCTATTATAATCAACAGATATTTGTCAATTACACTAGAGAAGCTCTTCATGGTTTAGCAGACCAACTAGGCCCTACATCGATAATGGCGTTTCAAAACAGAATGGCCCATGACATGATATTAGCAGAAAAAGGAGGTGTTTGCAAAATGGTGAAATCTGCATGTTGTACCTATATTCCAGATAATACAGGTCCCACCGGGAAGGTTACAGTAGCCATAAAAGAGCTGAATTCTCTTCAAAAATAATTAAAAAGGAATCCAGGTATAGAAGATCCTTGGGACCAATACTTTTCGTGGATGAATGAATGGCTTAGATGGCTAGCTCAGATAGGCGTTGTTATCCTTGTCATCTTAATTATTGCAGCTATTATTGTTTGTTGAGTTCTTCCTTGGGTAAGGAAGATGATCGAGAAAGGAGTAGAAACATCAGTGCCCACTTTCCTAGCTCAAGAGATTAGTTATTCTGCAGATATAGAACAGCTAGGCCCTCTTCAGTCTTTTACAGTCCCCAACTAGGCAGTCAGAGTAGGTGTATGCGAGTTTGTGTTTGTTGTGTTAACTTCCTTTGGATATACTTCTGATATGGCATGAAATGTTGACCAGCAATGCACAAACCATTATGCTATTATCAAGGTGATTAGGTTTATCTATAAAGGGAAATGTTACCAAAGAATCCCTGGTGGTATAATATGGACCAGAGACAAGAAGATCCATTAGTGTTGTGATAATATTGTGGGTATCCAGGTAGGGAACTGAGGTGAAGCAGGTAGGAAAGTCCCAAGGACGCGGGTAGCGCCCTCCTATATACCTACTGAAATACCCATAATTGGTCACACATTCTCTGATGTCCATAGCATCCATATTGTCATGAAGCCTCTGATGTCATAGTGACACTTAACACTGATGGGTGAGGGAACCACAATAGGAACAAAAGGTTAATAAAGTATTTAGGGGGGACTGTTGAGGAGAGCCATAGGATCAAATACTTAATTAACCTCAAGACATAGGATATTGAGAGAAAAGACCCATAAAGTGTATTATTTCAAATTACATAAGCTTGTTTGTTTAGATCAAAAGACGGCTGCCATTTCCAGTTTCAACACACCATGCTCTGTTATGCAAGATGGCGACTGGACCTATGACTACATCCTGTTGTACATGTGGCAAAGGTGGAGACTTCATTTATGACTACATCCTGTCGTCCAGGGAATTTCCGGGAGGAAGCTGAATTCAATAGAAGGACTAACCAACACAGAGCGACACGTCGCTTGGAGACACCCACCCTGATGACCTCATGGACCACGCCCCCTGATGACCTCATGGACCAACCCACCCTGATGACCTCATGGACCATGCCCCCTGATGACCTCATGGACTAACTCACCCTGATGACCTCATGGACCACGCCCCCTGATGACCTCAAGGATCAACCCACCCTGATGACATCATGGATCCGCCATTTGGAAAAATTTTAATTGAAATCCAAACCTTTGTCATCACCTATTTCTGTGATTGCAATTGATAACACTCCCTTGAAATGTATTGCTCACAAGGTTGCTGCATTCCCCTTACTATCAATGGTCTTCACCAAGAAATTTTGGACTTGGTTGTATTAGATAATTTGCCCTCTCTGGTCATTCTAGGATTGCCTTGGTTAAAACTGCACAATCCTTTGTTGGACTGGTCTACTAATATGATTAAGTCTTGGAGTCCAAAATGCTATGATAAATGTTGTAATGGTCGCATTGCGGCTGTGGGAAAAGGGGAATTACCTGTACCTATTCAAGATTTTTGGAGGGTTTTTTCAGAGGAGGAGTCGCAAGTTTTACCTCCTCATAGAGATTATGATTGTGCCATTGAGTTTATTCCGGGAGCTACTCTTCCCAAGAATCACTTGTTAAATCTGGTATCCCTGAAAGAAAGGCCTTGGAGGAGTACATACAGAGTAGCCTGGCTGCTGGTCACATTAGACCTTCTAAGTCGGCTGTGGCAGTTGGATTTTTCTTTGTTAAAAAAAAAGGATGGGGGGTTTGCGTCCGTGTCTGGATTTTCGTGAAATTAATAAGATTACCATACGCAATTCCTACCCATTGCCGTTAATTCCTGACTTGAATAACCAGTTAGTGGGGGCCAAGTGGTTCACTGAGATTGATCTCCGCGGGGCATACAATTTGTTATGAGTGAAGGAGGGTGATGAGTGGAAAACTGCTTTTAACACTCCGGTAGGTCATTTTGAGAATCTGGTGATGCCTTTCGGTCATTTTTTCAGAACCTTATTAATGACATCTTGAGACCTTTGATTGGTAAGAATGTGGTTGTGTATTTGGATGACATTTTGATTTATGCGCCAGATCTGGAGTCCCATTGGCAGGGTGTACGTGAAGTTTTGCAGTTATTGAGTGATAATTCACTCTTTGCTAAGCTGGAGAAATGTGAGTTCACTGTGCAGAAAATTAGTTTTTTCTGCTACATTGTCTCCAGTGAGGGCTTTGAGATGGACCAGGTGAAGGTTCAGGCTGTGCAGGAATGGCCTAGGCCTATTGGTTTGAAATCTATACAGATATTTTTGGGTTTTGCCAATTATTACAGGAAATTCATTAAGAATTTTTCTGTAATTGTTAAGCCTCTAACCAATCTCACCAGGAAAGGTGCGAATACGGTCCAATGGACTACTGAGGCCATTGAAGCGTTTAAGTATCTCAAAGAGAGATTCAGTTCAGCCCCTATCCTTATGCAGCCTGATGAGACCAAGCCTTTTTTGGTCGAGGTCGATGCTTCATCGGTGGGGGTCGGAGCAGTTTTGTCTCAGGAGAGCAAGGGTGGAGTACATCTTTGTGCCTTCTTTTCGAAAAAAATTTCGGAAACTGAATTGAATTATGATGTTGGAAATTGGGAGTTGCTGGCTAGTAAACTCGTGTTTGAACATTGGCGTCATTTTTTGGAGGGCACTAGATTTCCTATTCAGGTTATCACAGATCATAATAACTGGATGCTGCCAAGCACTTGAATGCCCGTCAAGCTAGGTGGGCACTTTTTTTTTCTCGGTTTCATTTTTCTGTTACCTATATCCCTGGTACTAACAATGTTAAAGCCGATGCTTTATCTCGCAGCTTCTCTCCTGCGGTCGGTGCTGAGGAGGAGGAGAACATTTTACAGAAAGGAGTTGTGGTGGCAGCATTGGACTCCATTTTAGAATTCTAAAAGCTCAAGATGATGCTCCATCTAACACTCCCCATGGGAGGTTGTTCATGCCTAGAACTTTTAGGAGAGACTTGTTTGTGGAGTGTCATGAGTCTCGGTTGGCAGGTCATCCAGGAATTTCTGAGACTTAGGCTATGTGCCCACGATGCAGAAATGCTCAGGATTTTTTCCTGAGCATTTCTGCATCTCCCTGGCAGGAAAAAACGCATGCAGATTGTATATGCGTTTTCGTGCCAGGGACATGCGGAAGTGAAGCGTTCTTCACTTGCATTTCCGTATGCGGGTTGACAAGCGCTTTCCAAGTGATTTTAGCATCACTTGGAAAGTGCTTGACAACTTGGTCACACTATATATACACTTGGTAAAAAATAAAAAAATCCCGTCCTGGCTGCCGGCAGCGGTACACTGAAGGACCTACCGACGTCAGCGTCGCGTGACCCGTCATATGACTATGACGTCAGCGCAGGTCCTTCAGTCCATCGCTAGCTGCCGGCATGAAAGGACGAGTGCAGCGGGGGGCCGCCAGAAGGTAAATATGATCTTTATTTTTTATTTTATTCTTTTTTTCATAGTTTCTATGGTACCCGGGTCCGGAGGAGAGTATCCTCTCCTCTAGACCTGGGTACCATCCACACATTGGAACGCATGCATTCCGCATGTCCTTATCTAGTGAAGCGGAATGCACGCGTTCTAATGCAAGTCAATGGCGGCGAAAACGTAGCACTTCCGCAAAATAATTGGTAGTGCTGCGTTTTTTTCCGCAATGATAATCCGCAGCGGAAATTTCTGCAGCATCTGCACAGCACATGCAGATTATCATTGGGGAACATGGCAGGCCTTCTACCATGCATTTTTTAAGCGTTTCTGCAGCGTTTTTGCCGCTGCGGAAATGCTTAAAAAACGAATCGTGGGCACACAGCCTAAGAGACTTATCAGTCGCAGTTTTTGGTGGCCTGGATGGCAGAAAAAAGTCATCAAGTGGGTGCATCAATGTACGGTGTGTGCTAGGTCAAATGCTTCACATACTCCTGCTGCGGGGTTGCTTTGCCCTCTGGAGGTTCCTAGTGCGCCTTGGACGCATCTCACAATGGATTTTATTGCTGATCTGCCCGTGTCCGAGGGTTTTACTGTCATCTGGGTGGTCGTGGACCGTTTTACTAAGATGTGTCATTTGGTTCCATTCATTAAGCTGCCCTGCGCCAAGACACTTGCTAAGGCGTTTGTTAAAGAGTTTGTACAGCTTCATGGCGTTCCCACGGATATTGTTTCAGATAGAGGACCTCAGTTTATGGCTCGCTTTTGCCATGTTTTTTGTGACAGGTTGGGAGTCCATTTGTCATTTTCATCTGGGTATCATCCTGAGTCTAATGGACAGAATGAAAGAAAGAACCAGGATGCAGAACAGTTTTTGCGATGTTTTGTACAGATAATCAGTAGGTGTGGTCTGAGTTTCTGTCGCTCGCAGAATTTGCTGGGTGTTCTCCTTTTTTTTGTTATACTGGGAGACATCCGTCTTTTGGTTCGTTCTCCAAATTGGTGTTGGCGGTGCCGGAGGAGGAGAATTTTTCTGGTGATTTGGAGATAGTTTGGACTAATGTACACTGCAACCTTCAAGAGGCTAACAAGAAGTCCAAGAAGTATTTTGACAGGAAACGAAAGGAGGTTTTGTTTACTGTGGGTGACATGGTTTGGTTGTCCTCAAGGAACCTGCGGTTGAGGATTCCCTCTAAAAAACTGGATCCTAAGTTTGTGGGTCCATTTAAAGTGCTTCAGGTTGTTAACCCGTCTGCGGTTAGGTTGGATGTTCCTACTTCCTGGAAGATTAATCCTGTGTTTCATGTTTCCTTGTTGAAAAAGGTGGATGTATCTGATAGAGATTCCACTGTCTCAGTTCCTCCTGTGGTGGAAGACGGCGAATCTGAGATTTCACGTATCTTGAATTCTAGATGGCATAGACGGAGAGTACAGTATCTCGTCTCCTGGAAAGGTTTCGGTCCCGAAGATAACTCCTGGGTGAGGGCGGATGATGTCTCTGCTCCTAGGCTTGTTAAAGCTTTCCACAAGAGGTTTCTGGATAGGCCTGGGCCTTGAGGATCCGGAGGATCCTCTTAAAAGAGGGGGTACTGTTAGTCAAACAACACTGAAGTCCAGCACAGCCAAAAAGGTGGAGCTGGAATATAAAAGAAGATGGTCACGTGACTGCATGGAAAAAACAAACAGGAGGGTTCTGTTTAGCTAGCCTGGTACTTCGGGGCTTATCTTTCAGTTCGCTTGGTCCTTTGGGACCTCTAGTACCTTTTTGTCAGTTTGTCTATTGTTTTCTGCAACAGCTTTCTCTGTTAAGGAGGTGTCCCTTTTTGCTCCAGTCCTTAGTTCTTTTAGGGATCCCTTCCCTTTACTCTATAGGTCTTCGTTCAGACTAGCCTAGGACTAAGGCGGGTCTGTTCGCTAGGAACAGGCAGTCCGCTACATCGTAGGGATTCAGCTTAGTCTTACTGTAGGGAAAGCTTTCCCCTTCTTTCCTTAGTTCTTGTTGCAGATCATAACAGTATTAGCCTTCTATACACAGTATGAGCACCCACATAGTCTCCCATGTACATTATGAGTACATAGCCTCCCATGTATTGCATGTGCACAACATAGCCTTTGGTATACAGCATATGCCCCACATAGCATCTGATATACAGCATATGCCCCACATAGCCTATTATACACAGCATGTGCACCACATAGCCAACCTATATACAACATGAGCCCCACATAGCCTCTTATATACAGCATGAGCCCCACATAGCTTCTTATATACAGCATGAGTCCCCTATACAGTGGGGAAAAAAAGTATTTAGTCAGCCACCAATCGTGCAAGTTCTCCCACTTAAAAAGATGAGAGAGACCTGTAATTGACATCATAGGTAGACCTCAACTATGAGCGACAAAATGAGAAAACAAATCCTGAAAATCACATTGTCTGATTTGGAAACAATTTGTTTTCAAATTTTGGTGGAAAATAAGCATATGGTCAATTACAAAAGTTCATCTCAATACTTTGTTATATATCCTTTGTTGGCAATGACGGAGGTCAAACGTTTTCTGTAAGTCTTCACAAGGTTGGCACACACTGTTGCTGGTATGTTGGCCCATTCCTTCATGCAGATCTCCTCTAGAGCAGTGATGTTTTGGGGCTGTCGCTGGGCAACACGGACTTTCAACTCCCTCCAAAGGTTTTCTATAGGGTTTAGATTTGAAGACTGGCTAGCCCACTCCAGGACCTTGAAATGCTCGTTACGAAGCCACTTCTTTGTTGCCCTGGCGGTGTGCTTGGGATCTTTGTCATGCTGAAAGACCCAGCCACGTTTCATCATCAATGCCCTTGCTGATGGAAGGAAGTTTGCACTCAAAATCTCACGATACATGGCCCCATTCTTTCATGTACATGGATCAGTCGTCCAGGTCCCTTGGCAGAGAAACAGCCCCGAAGCATGATGTTGCCACCCCCATGCTTCACAGTAGGTATGGTGCTCTTTGGATGCAACTCAGCATTCTTTCTCCTCCAAACATGACGAGTTGTGTTTCTACCAAACAGTTCTACTTTGGCTTCATGTGAACATATGACATTTTCCAAATACTCTTCTGGATCATCCAAATGCTCTCTCCAGCAAACTTCATATGGGCCAGGACATGTAATGGATTAAGCAGGGGGACACGTCTGGCACTGCAGGATCTGAGTCCCTGGCGGCATTGTGTGTTACTGATGGTAGCCTGTGTAAAGTTGGTCCCAGCTCTCTGTAGGTCATTCACTAGGCCCCTCCTTGTGGTTCTGGGATTTTTGCTCACCGTTCTTGAGATCATTTTGACCCCACAGGGTGAGATCTTGTGGGAAGCCCCAGATCGAGGGAGATTATCAGTGGTCTTGTATGTCTTCCATTTCCTAATTATTGCTACCACAGTTGATTTCTTCACACCAAGCAGCTTGCCTATTGCAGATTCTGTCTTCCCAGCCTGGTGCAGGGCTACAATTTTGTTTCTGGTGTCCTTCGACAGCTCTTTGGTCTTCACCATAGTGGAGTTTGGAGTGTGACTGTTTGAGGTTGCGGACAGGTGTCTTTTATACTGATAACAAATTCAAACAGGTTTCAGTACTACAGGTAATGAGTGGAGGACAGAGGAGCCTCTTAAAGAAGAAGTTACAGGTCTGTGAGAGCCAGAAATCTTGTTTGTTTGTAATTGACCAAATATGTATTTTCCACCAAAATTTGAAAAAAAATTGTTTCCAAATCAGACAATGTGATTTTCAGGATTTGTTTTCTCATTTTGTCTCTCATAGTTGAGGTCTAACTTAGAGATGAGCGGTGTTCGACTAGAACTGTTCGCCAATCTCAAATTCGAGCTGTTTTGGGCGGTGTTCGAGTTGTTCGACGAACCCGAACGATTTGCAAAAAATTCGGCTGTTCGAGGTTATGTTCGATAACTGTTCGTGCACCAAAAGCGTGTCCTGCATGTCTGGCGCTATTTAGAGCACCAATCATGCAGGGATTGTCTGCCACTCACTGTAATGCCACAGCCATGGTGGTTGTGGCATTACAGTGATTGCCCAAATCGATGGGAACAGTGCCAACAGTGAAACATGAAAAGCCGGCAATTCAGCAGCGGCATACACCGGTACCCGACAATTTAGAACCGAAAGAATAGAGCTTCACACATAGATTAGATAGATATAAACATGTCAGCCACATATATACGAAGTACAGTGAAAGTGCTGCTTACTGTACTTGTCATTTAGCGTAAAGGATTTATCAAAAAATATAAGTGTTTTCATGCACTGTCTCTTTAAAAAAGCCGGCCGGCAATTCAGCAGCGGTACCCGACAATTTATAACAGACAGAATAGAGCTTCACACATAGATTAGATAGATAGAAACATGTCAGTCACATATATATGAAGTACAGTGATAGTGTTGGTTACTGTACTTGTCATTTAGTATTAAAATAAAGGATTTATTATTAAAAAAATTGGCGTGGGGTTCCCCTTAATTTTAGGCTCTAGCGGAGGTTAAGCAGACAGCTGGGGCAGATGTTTGAAGCCTGGGAAGGGGGTAATACCCACGGAGCTTCCCAGGCTACTAATATCAGCCCCCAGCTGAATACATAGCCTTTACTAGCTATTAAAATGGGGGACCCCCCCAAAAAAATGACGTGGGGTCCCCCCTAATTTAATAGCTAGCAAAGGCTAGGCAGACAGCTGGGGGCTGATATTAATAGCCCAGGAAGGGAGCCATGAATATTGGCCCCCTCCCAGGCTAGAAACACCAGCCGTCAGCCGCCCCAGAAATGGCGCATTCATAGGATGCGCCAATTCTGGCACTTAGCCTCGCTCTTCCACGCTGCCCTGGTGCGGTGGCAGGGGGTAATAGGGCTGGGGTTGATGTCAGCTTATAATGCCAGCTGACATCAAGCCCAGGTTAGTAATGGAGAGGCGTCTATAAGACACCCCCATTACTAACCCCATAGTCAAAGTTAAAAAAAACACAAACACCCAGAATAAAGTCCTTTAATTGAAATAAAGACACAATTCTTTATTGTTCTAAATTAAACCATACTTACCATCACGCCCATTCCAGCTGAAGCCAACGATCTCCTGTAATAAAAATAAAATAATAAAGCAACCTCATCCTTACCTTTCCATGGTTCCCACAACAGCTTCAGCTCTGCTACATCGAGATGACAGGCTGGACCGCAGCAGAACGCCGCCATCCAGCCTGTCATCCCGCAGACACTGAGAAGAGCAGGCTTGCTTGCGCTCCACATTGTCTCTCTGTGACGGCATAAAGATGAGCCGAGGTCATGTCCAATGAACTCGGCTCACCTCATGCACGTCACTTACAGCGTGGGAGAATTCTCACGCTGAAGCGCTGAGTGCAGGAGAATTTTCCCACGCTGTCAGTGAGGTGCATGAGGTGAGCTGAGTTCATTGGACATGAGCTCACCTCATGCACGTCACTGACAGCGTGGGAGAATTCTCCTGCACTCAGCACTTCAGCGTGAGATTTTTCCCACGCTGTCAGTGACGTGCATGAGGTGAGCTGAGTTCATTGGACATGAACTCGGCTCATCTGGATGCCGTCACAGCGAGACACTGAGGAGCGCAAGCATGCCTGCTCTTCTCAGTGTCTGCGGCATGACAGGCTGGATGGCAGCGTTCTGCTGCAGTCCAGCCTGTCATCTCGATGTAGCAGAGCTGAAGCTGTCGTGGGAACCATGGAAAGGTAAGGATGAGGTTGGTTTATTATTTTTCTTTTATTGCAAATCGTTGGCTTCAGCTGGAATGGGCGTGATGGTAAGTATAGTTTAATTTAGAACAATAAAGAATTGTGTGTTTATTTCAATTAAAGGACTTTATTCTGGGTGTTGTGTTTTTTTTAAATACTTTACTAGAAATTCATGGCGGTCATGTCTAATACTGGCGTGACCCCATGAATTTTGGGCTTGGGGCCAGCTGATAATACCAAGCTGGCCCTAACCCCCTTTATTACCCAGTGAGCCACCGCACCAGGGCCCTGGATGAGTTGGGTACAGCGCCAGAAGATGGCGCTTCTATGAACGCGCCATTTTCCGGGGTGGCTGCGGACTGCAATTTGCAGCGGGGGGGGCCCAGAAAGCTTGGGCCTCCCTGCGCTGCAGATTCCAGCCCCCAGCTGCCTAGTTGTACCTGGCTGGACACAAAAATAGGACGAAGCCCCACGTATTTTTTTTTTAATTATTTCATGAAATTCATGAAATAATTAAGAAAAAAAGGCCTTCCCTATATTGTTGTGTCCGGCCAGGTACAAATAGTCAGCTGGTGGTTGGGGGCAGCCCGTTCCTGCCTGCTGTACCTGGCTGGACACAAATATAGTGCGAAGCCCCACTTCAATTTTTTTTAATTATTTCATGAAATTCATGAAATAATTAAGAAAAAAAGGCCTTCCCTATATTGTTGTGTCCGGCCAGGTACAAATAGGCAGCTGGTGGTTGGGGGCAGCCCGTTCCTGCCTGCTGTACCTGGCTGGACACAAATATAGTGCGAAGCCCCACTTCAATTTTTTTTTATTATTTCATGAAATTCATGAAATAATTAAGAAAAAAAGGCCTTCCCTATATTGTTGTGTCCGGCCAGGTACAAATAGTCAGCTGGTGGTTGGGGGCAGCCCGTTCCAGCCTGCTGTACCTGGCTGGACACAAATATAGTGCGAAGCCCCACTTCAATTTTTTTAAATTATTTCAGGAAATTCATGAAATAATTAAAAAAAAATTGACGTGGGGCTTCGCACTATATTTGTGTCCAGTCAGGTGCAGCAGGCAGGAACGGGCTGCCCCCAACCACCAGCTGCCTATTTGTACCTGGCCGGACACAACAATATAGGGAAGCCCTTTTTTTCTTAATTATTTCATGAAATAATTTAAAGAAAATTGACGTGGGGCTTCGCCCTGTTTTTGTGTCCAGCCAGGTACAACTATGCAGCTGGGGGCTGGAATCCGCAGCGCAGGGAGGCCCAAGCTTTCTGGGCCACCCCCGCTGCAAATTGCAGTCCGCAGCCACCCCGGAAAACGGCGCGTTCATAGAAGCGCCATCTTCTGGCAGTGTACCCAACTCATCCAGGGCCCTGATGCGGTGGCTCACTGGGTAATAAAGGGGTTAGGGCCAGCTTGGCATTATCAGCTGGCCCTAAGCCCCAAATTCATGGGGTCACGCCAATATTAGACATGACCACCATGAATTTCTAGTAAAGTATTTAAAAAAAACACAACACCCAGAAAAAAGTCCTTTAATTGAAATAAACACACAATTCTTTATTGTTCTAAATTAAACCATACTTACCATCACACCCATTCCAGCTGAAGCCAACGATCTCCTGAAATAAAAGAAAAATAATAAAGCAACATCATCCTTACCTTTCCGTGGTTCCCATGACCGCTTCAGCTCTGCTACATCGAGATGACAGGCTGGACCGCAGCAGAACGCTGCCATCCAGCCTGTCATCCCGCAGACACTGAGAAGCGCAGGCTTGCTTGCGCTCCACAGTGTCTCTCTGTGAGGGCATCCAGATGAGCCGAGTTAATGTCCAATGAACTCGGCTCACCTCATGCACGTCACTGACAGCGTGGGAAAATTCTCCTGCACTCAGCGCTTCAGCGTGGGAGAATTCTCACACTGAAGCGCTGAGTGCAGGAGAATTCTCCCACGCTGTCAGTGACGTGCAGGAGGTGAGCTGAGTTCATTGGACATGAGCTCACCTTATGCACGTCACTGACAGCGTGGGAAAATTCTCCTGCACTCAGCGCTTCAGCGTGAGAATTTTCCCACGCTGTCAGTGACGTGCATGAGGTGCGCCGAGTTCATTGGACATGAACTCGGCTCATCTTTATGCCGTCACAGAGAGACACTGAGGAGCGCAAGCAAGCCTGCGCTTCTCAGTGTCTGCGGGATGACAGGCTGGATGGCGGCGTTCTGCTGCGGTCCAGCCTGTCATCTCGATGTAGCAGAGCTGAAGCTGTCGTGGGAACCATGGAAAGGTAAGGATGATGTTGCTTTATTATTTTTCTTTTATTGCAGGAGATCGTTGGCTTCAGCTGGAATGGGCGTGATGGTAAGTATGGTTTAATTTAGAACAATAAAGGATTGTGTCTTTATTTCAATTAAAGGACTTTATTCTGGGTGTTTGTGTTTTCTTTTAACTTTGACTATGGGGTTAGTAATGGGGGTGTCTTATAGACGCCTCTCCATTACTAACCTGGGCTTGATGTCAGCTGGCATTATAAGCTGACATCAACCCCAGCCCTATTACCCCCTGCCACCGCTACAGGGCAGCGTGGAAGAGCGAGGCTAAGTGCCAGAATTGGCGCATCCTATGAATGCGCCATTTCTGGGGCGGCTGACGGCTGGTGTTTCTAGCCTGGGAGGGGGCCAATAGTCATGACACCCTTCCTGGGCTATTAATATCAGCCCCCAGCTGTCTGCCTAGCCTTTGCTAGCTATTAAATTAGGGGGGACCCCACGTCATTTTTTGGGGGGGTCCCCCATTTTAATAGCTAGTAAAGGCTATGTATTCAGCTGGGGGCTCATATTAGTAGCCTGGGAAGCTCCGTGGGTATTACCCCCTTCCCAGGCTTCAAACATCTGCCCCAGCTGTCTGCTTAACCTCCGCTAGAGACTAAAATTAAGGGGAACCCCACGCCAATTTTTTTTAATAATAAATCCTTTATTTTAATACTAAATGACAAGTACAGTAACCAACACTATCACTGTACTTCATATATATGTGACTGACATGTTTCTATCTATCTAATCTATGTGTGAAGCTCTATTCTGTCTGTTATAAATTGTCGGGTACAGATGCTGAATTGCCGGCCGGCTTTTTTAAAGAGACGGTGCATGAAAACACTATTATTTTTTTTAATAAATCCTTTACACTAAATGACAAGTACAGTAAGCAACATTGTCACTGTACTTCATATATATGTGACTGACATGTTTCTATCTATCTAATCTATGTGTGAAGCTCTATTCTGTTATAAATTGTCGGGTACAGATGCTGAATTGCCGGACGGCTTTTTTAAAGAGACAGTGCATGAAAACACTATTATATTTTTTAATAAATCCTTTACACTAAATGACAAGTACAGTAAGCAACATTGTCACTGTACTTCATATATATGTGACTGACATGTTTCTATCTATCTAATCTATGTGTGAGGCTCTATTCCTTCTTGTCTAAATTGTTGGGTACCGGTGTATGCCGCTGCTGAATTGCCGGCCGGCTTTTTTAAAGAAAGCGTCTTCTGAGCAGTTTGTCAGCTTTTGGACACCTTTGAAGGTGTTTTCTATGTGTTTCTATGTGTTTTTGTTTGCCTGCCATTGGTTTTAACGGTGTTCGACGGTGTTCTAAGGTGTTCGACGAACAGTTCGACGAACAGTTCCTCGAACATCCCGGTGTTCGACGAACCGAACCGAACCCGAACACTACGGGGGTGGCTCAACACTAGTCTAACTATGATGTAAATTACAGGCCTCTCTCATCTTTTTAAGTAGGAGAACTTGCACAATTGGTGGCTGACTAAATACTTTTTTTTCCCCACTGTATACAGTATGAGCTCCACACAGACCCCTATATACATACAAATATCCCATACACGTGGAAAAAAAAACAACATATACTCACCTTGCTCTCCGTTCTGCACTGCCTCTGCTCTCTCTGATGCACTGACTCTCCGTAGTACACAGCTGACGCGATGAAATGACGTCATCACAACTGCTGGCTCTTACTCTGATTGGTAGATGATGGAGCCAGTGGTGCCATCCTCCACAATGTATTCATCGCTGTCTGCATCCAGAGGATGCGGAGAGCAGTGTCAGCGAGTGGTGGTGGATGGAGGGCTGGCGGGGGAAACCACGGTGTGTTTCAGGCCTTTGGCTGTCTCGGTCCACGGGCCAGACTGGAATAGCCAGAGGGCCAGATATGGTCCACAGGCCACACTTTGCCCAGATCTGGTCTAGAATAAATTTATTGCTGTTCAAGCTTGATGGTTGGGTAAACAAGACTTTTCACATCCACATTTTTACATTTGTTGCCAAATATATTTGGAAAGAAAATAGTTCTAATAGTATTATTGAGTTATGACTTGTGATTTTTCAGAATTTTTTTTATAAACTTGACATATACACTGCTAAATGTTTGGTGCTGTAACTGGTAAATTACTAAGGGGACATATAACCCTCTTCACTCAGCTGATCGGGGGAATTCCAGTAGTCAGAATCTGATTTTGGCATATTCCGAGAAGTCCCCTTAGTTGGAACTATAACATCAAATGGTATTACAATTGTCTACAAATAAAACTGTATCTCATGAATAAATGTCAAAAAAGTAACTCCTCATGGGGCTCCGGGACTTAGACTTTCTGTGATATATTTATAATACTGATTCTTATTTATATAACAGAGAGGTCCTCAAAGGCACCAACTCATAGGCATGAATGCTACCTGTGCAGCCTGTATAGCTTTGCCCTAAAGATTGCAGTTCTGACTACCAATGCACCACTTATAATCTAAAAATGTTTTACGGGTACTTTAATAAAGTGAGTAATCATTATATTTTGGGACCAAGTATGCATATCTGAAATACTCACTATAATACGCAAATAGATTGCTTGACCTGGTGAATAATTTTGTAACATTAATAAATAGTTATTATTAGAAATTGCTTTGAAATTGGAACAAAAATGAATAGAGCATAGAACCTGTGGCTTGTTTCAAAGTAATGCAAAGCATGAGCGGTAAAAACAAGAGAGAAAACTCTTGCAAAGTTATATTAAACCCTTAAAGGAGCACTCTTGTAATTTTTTATTGCCCCCTCTGTTACCGATCAGTAATGTGTATGTAATGAGTGCATTAAAATACTTACTGATCTTCTACCATTTCCAGAACTGCTCCGATCCTCTTCTTCATCTTGTGACTGCAATGGTGACTTGGTTATATGTCTGTGTGGAACGAAAATCACTTTGACATTGTTAGTCTATAAAACTCAGAACAAGACTTTCATAGGTTTGTGAGCCAGCCAGTCAGAGTTGCGATTAAGATGCAAGAGTGGACTGATGCAATGCAGTAAACGGCTGAAGATGGAAGACAGTAACTATTTTTAATGCAGTTATTAAAGAACATTACTGGTTTGTAACAGAGGGGGCAATAAAAGAAAACTCTGGAGTGCTCCTTTAAGGACTGGGGGACTTTTACATTTTATGTTTCATTTTTTTTCCTTGCAGGACGATTTGTATTTTTAATTGACACTATTCATTTTACCAATCTGAAATATGGGGGAAATGGTGAAAAAATGCAATTTCTTTATTGTTTTTTAGGTCTTTCTTTTTATAGTGTTAAACTGACCTGGTAATATGATTCTCCAGGTCAGTATGATTACACTGATTCCAAATGTATGTAATATTTTTTTAAAATTTCATTCATTAAAAAAAAATTTAACATTTCTAAAAAATAAAATTGGTTTGTGTTGCCATTTTCTAAGACCTGTAACTTCTTTATATTATTGCCGATGCACCTGTGTACAGGCTCATTTTTTTGCGTTGATTTAATGTTTTTTTTTTATAACATTTTGAGATACATATGATGTTTTGACAGCTTTTTTTTATGCAATTTTCTATGTCAGTGTTCACCATATGGGGTAATTATTTTTATATTTTAATAGTGCATCAATTTTGCACCAGCAACACCACATATGTAAAAAAAAATACAGTTTACTATTTTCATTTGGTAAAAATTATTTATTAAAGTTTCATCATTTTGGGGGTTACTTTATGTTTCTAATTTTTTTTTAGTTTTTTCACATTTTTAATTAGTTCCCTCAGGTGACTTTAGCCTACAATCGCTTGTTCACCTTTGCAATATACTGCAATAATATTGCACTGTATTCTGAAATTACTGGTCTCCTGAGTAGAGATGAGCGTTGTTCTACTCGAACTGTTCGCCAATCTCAAATTCGAGCTGTTTTGGGCGGTGTTCGAGCCGTTCGGCGAGCACGAACGATTTGAGAAAAATTCGGCTGTTCGAGGTTATGTTCGATAACTGTTCGTGCACCAAAATCATAACTGGATTTTTTCTCAGTAATGATGAAAATTAATGTTAATACGCAGTTTGAGTGTACAGCGGGGTGGGGGGAGGGGCAGGGGATGGATCTCTGCGGGAACAATGAAGAACTCCATTTTTTTTTCTCTTTCCAGCATTTACAGTGGGGAGGTGCAATCTGTCAGCCTATCAGCAGCGCACACACGGAGCGAAGTGCTTTTTTGCACACAAGCAAGGGCATGTGTCATTGGCAGTGTATGTCACATGTCCTTGCCCTATAAGACCCAGCCATTTTCCCTGTCGCCACCATTTTCTCACTGCTGCAGCTGCATGTTAGACGGCACCGCTGTTGCTGTGTGCGCTATACCTTGTTAATTTCAAGCCAATTTTCGCACAAATCTACAGATAGCTTGGGAGTAGGGAATAGTTGTGATTGCAGTCCTTTTAAGGACTAGGTTACAGCATTTCCTACGACTTTTATCAGGCAGGTCTGTGCTCTTAAATAGATAGATTGTGGGAGTAAAGACTAATTGTAATTGCAGTCCTTTTCAGGACTAGGTTACATCAGTTCCTATCAGTTTTTGCCAAGCAGGTCTGTGCCAGTGCTGTGCAAGTTTTTTTCACAGCATTTGGCTGAATCTAGCAAAGCTAATCCTTTTTGGCCTATTGCAGAGTGTGTTAGTCAGTGGAGTAGCCTATCTGTGTTGCAAGACATACCACCTGTGTATAGAATACCAATTTTTTTACTGCACCTAGTGAAGTAAAATCTTTTGGGCATAGCATCATTCTATTAGTCCATCTATACTGACCTCCATCAGGTTGCAAATTGAATATAATTTTTTTCTGCATCTAGCTCTGAAAAAATATTTGGGCTTCTAGCAGTGTGTGGGACTTTCTCTATTAGTCCATCTATACTGACCTCCATCAGGCTGCAAATTAAAAATAATTTTTATCTGCATCTACCTCTGAAAAAATATTTGGCCTTCTAGCTGTGTGTGGGACTTGTTCTATTAGTCCATCTATACTGACCTCCATCAGGTTGCAAACTGAATATAATTTTTTTTTTGCATCTAGCTCTGAAAAAATATTTGGCCCTCTAGCAGTGTGTGGGACTTTCTCTATTAGTCCATCTATACTGACCTCCATCAGGTTGCAAATTAAAAATAATTTATATCTGCATCTAGCTCTGAAAAAATATTTGGCCTTCTAGCAGTGTGTGGGACTTTCTCTATTAGTCCATCTATACTGACCTCAATCAGGTTGCAAATTAAAAAAAATTTTTTGTCTGCATCTAGCTCTGAAAAAATATTTGGCCTTCTAGCAGTGTGTGGGACTTTCTCTATTAGTCCATCTATACTGATCTCCATCAGGCTGCAAATTAAAAATAATTTATATCTGCATCTAGCTCTGAAAAAATATTTGGCCTTCTAGCAGTGTGTGGGACTTTCTCTATTAGTCCATCTATACTGACCTCCATCAGGCTGCAAATTAAAAATAATTTTTATCTGCATCTACCTCTGAAAAAATATTTGGCCTTCTAGCAGTGTGTGGGACTTGTTTTATTAGTCCATCTATACTGACCTCCATCAGGTTGCAAATTGAATATCATTTTTTTCTGCATCTACTTCTGAAAAAATGTTTGGGCTTCTAGCAGTGTGTGGGACTTGGTCTATTAGTCCATCTATACTGATCTCCATCAGGTTGCAAATTAAAAATAATTTTTATCTGCATCTAGCTCTGAAAAAATATTTGGGCTTCTAGCTGTGTGTGGGACTTGTTCTATTAGTCCATCTATACTGACCTCCATCAGGTTGCAAACTGAATATCATTTTTTTCTGCATCTACCTCAGAAAAAAAATTTGGGCTTCTAGCAGTGTGTGGGACTTGTTCTATTAGTCCATCTATACTGACCTCCATCAGGTTGCAAATTGAATATAATTTTTTTCTGCATCTACTTCTGAAAAAATATTTGGGCTTCTAGCAGTGTGTGGGACTTGGTCTATTAGTCCATCTACACTGACCTCCATCAGGTTGCAAATTAAAAATAATTTTTATCTGCATCTAGCTCTGAAAAAGTATTTGGGCTTCTAGCAGTGTGTGGGACTTGGTCTATTAGTCCATCTATACTGACCTCCATCAGGTTGCAAATTGAATATCATTTTTTTCTGCATCTAGCTCTGAAAAAATATTTGGGCTTCTAGCAGTGAGTGGGACTTGTTGTATTAGTCCATCTATACTGACCTCCATCAGGTTGCAAATTAAAAATAATTTTTATCTGCATCTAGCTCTGAAAAAATATTTGGGCTTCTAGCAGTGTGTGGGACTCATTGTATTAGGCCATCTATACGAAGCTCCACCAGCTTTGAAATTAATAATAATTTTTAGCTGCATCTAGCCCTGAAAATAATTTTTCCCAATAGTGGTAGCAATAGAAATATGGGGCGCGCGCCTGGCTATCAAAAATATACGCTTCATAACACAAAACACCAGCCTAGCGCACTGCATTAATAAGATGGCATCATCGTCTCTCCCAGTGCTAGGCCTACTACGCAGGCTAGCATTCCTGTGCCTAAAACACAATGTATGGGTCCGCGCTAGCCACTATGCTGAGGGGTATAAAGCTGCTGCTAACGCTTTATAACAATTCAATTGGCAGATTTTCACAGAGCTCTTCCACAACGCCCACCCATCCGGCAACAGTTGCCCACCCTCCCTATGGGATCTAGTGGCGAATAGTTGATGCCATTAATCAGAGCGTCAGTTGCCCCGTCAACGTGGCAAGCATACGGTAAGGCATGGGAAGAGTGGACACGACTAGTAGCAGGCAGACGGGTTGACCAATGTGAACAAGCCAGATCACAAGTCACCATAGAATTTCTCCACCAGCTAATGATGAGGGGCATATCAGGGGCGTCAGCGCAGCGGTGTCTGACCGGAGTAGCATTTCACTTCCAACTACTGAATTGGGGAGATGTGACAAAGATTCATCATCAGACAATCCATAAAAGGGTGGAAAAGGGGTCAGCCAAGTCAGGAATGTAGACGTCCCGTCCCGTGTCACTAAAACTGATTTCTCACATCATATCCCTAACACCATTAACATGACACTCACAATTTGAAGCAACACTAATGTCTACTGCATTTGTGATCGCCTTCTTCGGGGCTCTATGTATAAGCGAATTAGTCCCTCAATCCAAAATTACCACCAGTGGAGGCTTATTACACCAGGACGTAGTCATAGCCAATAATGCAATACGTCTACGCATACACCAATCGAAAACGGTTCCAGCGGGCAGGGGTACTTGGGTACTTCTACAACCCACAAACGGTACACTGAGTCGGGTAACAATAGTAAAAACATATCTAACCATCAGATCACAAAGTAATTTCTTCCTATCACACATTGATGGAACGCCATTATCAAGATACCTGTTCCAAGCTATATTTAATAAATGCATAACATCGGTAGGGAACCACCCCAAAGATTACGGGACACACTCATTCCGCATAGGTGCGGCCACGGAAGCAGCAAGAGCAGGACTGTCAGAAACGGAAGTTCAGAGGATAGGGAGATGGCGATCCACGTGTTTGGCGAGATACATAAGACCGGACTTGTTATCCTAACGTGGTTTGTTTCTTTTACAGGTGACGCTAAGCCAACAGTGTGAGTGATAGGCCACTCGTATATATATTGGGCACAAAAAAGGGCGAAAGTCCGCCCAGGCGGGAGGAAATTAGAGTTTCATAACACATATTTCAACTGGAGAGGTATTAGAGGCCTGCTATGGCCACAGGTACTAATGGAGGTAATCAAGGTAGGGAGAGAGGCAAGAGGTCCGGTCATCTTAGTTATACAGGCCGGGGGAAACAACCTAGGTCATCACAAGAGCGCATAACTAATGGCAATAATGAAACTAGACACTGAGCGCTTCAGAGAATTTTTCACAAAATTAGCTATAGTATGGTCAGAGATTGTGCCGATAGCGGTATGGCAAGGTGCGCGAGACATCACGGCCATCGAATGGACAAGGCGGGTAATAAATATTCGGATGGCAAAATTTAGAAGAGACAGAGGCGGTGTAGTGATACGACACCGACAACTGGAAGGAGATAAAGCAGGCCTCATACGGCCCGACGGTGTTCACTTAATAGATATTGGACTGGACATATTCCTGTCAGGACTCCAGGACGGAGTGGAACAAGCGTTAAGAGTGATGGGTGGGGGTCAGAGTCCTGCATACGAGTACGCTGGATCCTCCGTGGCCTGGAAATAGAAAGGACATGTTGGAGAGTTACACTTGTTGGCCAACTTGCCGGAGTGGGGACCCAGGGCATGCTGCAACAAGCTGAATTATTTTAGAAATAAAATGCCTTTCTAATGGAATGAGTATAAAGCGTTAATAAAGCTGTGACCGATCCTCACCCATCCAGTTGTAAGAGTTACATTATTGTATTGTCCATGAAAGGGGGGCGGTAGGGGGGCTGAGCGTCTGGGTTTGGTTGGGGGTCCCCACAGTCTGCCTAGGCTAGATTCATTTAAAAATTCTTATTAGATACACAGGCGGTGCAGCTTGCTTCGCAGCTGGGCTACTACGCCCAAAGTATTGCCTAGGCTAGATGCAGTTAAAAATTCTACGCTGACTAGCAGACACTGAAGATTTGGAGCAGACCTCTGAGTAAACAGCTCTTCAGACTCAACCATCTGTGTTACCCCAAGCCATAGTGTATGTAGTTTCTTACAGTTAAAAGGGGGGGGTGCGACCCAACCCACCTGGAATTGACGATGCCAACGTCACGTAAGACACAGCAAGGGGACTCCCAAAATTGTGGCACAGACACCACTTAACCCTAGAACGCATACCTGTGGCCTTGCAGGCCCGCCCAGTTAATTGTTTTCTATTTTCTGCAAGATTACTTTAGTTAGAATTTTGAAACTCTAGGTATTCTTCATGTATATAGTTGTTTGTCATTTGAGTTTGAGTTATTCCATGTTATTTGCACACGGGCCTAAAGGGCCCCAGGTATGTGAAAGTGTAGATTTTTATGGTCATGCGTTCTAGGGTTAAGTGGCATCAATTGCCCCACTGTTGCTTAAAACGGTTGGTGAGGTGATTTTACCAAATCCCCAAGCTTTTAGTCTCCCAAGGATGACACAGGGGTAGAAATGTCCTTGCGAATCCATGATTTGTTCATCTTTATGAACGTGAGTCTGTCTACATTCTCAGTGGACAGCCGCGTGCGCTTATCTGTCAGCACACCACCAGCAGCGCTGAACACACGTTCAGAGAGAACGCTGGCTGCATGGCATGACAAGATCTCCAAGGCGTGAGTGGCGAGCTCCGGCGATTATTCCAGATTGGAATACCAAAATGAGCAAGGGTCCAGTGACACAGTCATGGCTTCGATGTTCACTTGGAGATTCTCCTGTACCATCCTCTCTAGGCATTGACTATGTGTCAGACTTCTTGTCTCCTGTGGCCTTGCAAAGGATGGTCTTAAAAAGTGGTGAAACGATTCCACAAAATTGCTGTTACCAGCAGATACTGTGTTACTGTTACTGTTTGAGTGATGAAGACTCGACAGTCCCACCGTTGGCAAGTTAGAACTGTGAGATTCACTACGTGCACCACTGGTGTTTTGTGGAAAAGCACATGTAATATTCTGCAACAGCGTCTGCAGATACTCCTGCATTCGTCAATACCTTTTTATGGCAGGAATTATTTTGGCAAATATACTTTTGTACCGGGGATCTAAGAGTGTGGCAACCCAGTAGTCGGGATTACTTCGAATTCTGACAATCCGGGGGTCATGTTGCAGGTAGTGCAGCAAGAAGGCACTCATGTGTCTTGCGCATCCAGAAGTACCAAGTCCTTGTTGTGTTGGTAGCGAGGTAAGAATCATGCTTCCTTCCTCTGCCCTCTCCCTCCAACCTCGCACAACAGAAATGTGATCAAGGTCTCCCTCATCTGATGAGTCTTCCATGCCCATCGCCAGTTCGTCCTCCACTTCTTCCTCGGCTCCTGCACCTTCCTCAACAGTTTGGCTGCTACCATGCGCCCTGGTTAATCCCTCTCCCCCACCCTCCCATGCCTGCCGCCTTGGTGCTGCCAACCGTCTGGACCTTGGAGATGTTATCCCTTCCGCATACGACTCCTCCTCTACTTCCTCCACCTCCTCTTGTCCCACCACCTGACTCTGAATTCTGTTTAATGTGTGCTCCAGCATGTAAATCACCGGAATAGTCATGCTGATAATGGCATAGTCGTCAGCACTAAACATCTTCATCGCCATTTCAAAACTGTGCAGAAGGGTGTGTGGCGCCCCTGAGGGTTCAGTCGCCACAGAGTTACTGCATCTCACCCAGAGGTGTGGTATCTCACCCTCAGGTAAGGAAGGCGTATGGCTCGGGACCCTGACTCCTGCATCCAACACATACCCGCAGTGGGGGTAGGGCGAGATTGCTCCTAAGGGAGAGCACAGTCCCAGGTCCCTAGCTGGTTTGAGGGTCCTATGTAGTGGGTGCTTAGGGGAGCAGCTTAGGGGAGCACATGACAAGGAGAGTATAAATAGGAAGCCATCTTAGAAAGAGCAAGCCAGACAGAGGAGGAAAAGTGACAGGAGCAGAGACTAGGCATGAGCTCTGCTCCGGAGGCGGGCCTAGCCTGGGAGGCCCAGGACTGAAGGAGAGAAGAGAGGAGTGGGAGCTGGAAGGCTCCAGGAACCGAAGGGACCCTACGGCTACGTGCCGTGCAGAAGGCCACCCGTACTCCCGCTGCTACCAGGAGGTAGAGGGGTCAGGCCAGATAAGGGGAACCGGTCCCTCAACTAGCGGAGAAACAGCAAGGCTCAACTAGAAACTGGAGGCTGCTGCATTTCATGTACTGCAGGCCAAAGTCCACACCAGTCTCACTAAGAAGGTAGCCACATAGGACCCAGGGGACGGAACACACGTCACCCGCCAAGGCCCGAGGATACCGGATAGAAGTGTCACTGGGTGTGAGGTGCAGGGAGAAGGCCAGAGAAAGGACTCACAGAAGGGGGTCCTGCTAAGTACTCCGGAGCTACCTGGGGGTGGACTGAGCCCCTCACTGAGTATGCACAGCACGACGGGGGAGATTGCTCTGGTACCTGTAATCTGGACTACAACAACTGTGAGTAATATCTTGAGACGGCATCACACGGACTCTGTGTTCATTACTGACTCCCTGCACTACAACCACCATCATCCACCCACACTGCCCTGAAGCTACACTCTTCCTGTGGTGAGTAATAATACCGTTGTTGCAAAACCACCAGCTTCAGAGGACTGTTCCGCAGCGACGGCCCCTTTGGCCGCACTCCACAGGTGGCGTAGTCAGACATTATAAAATCCATATATACAAATTACCCTTGGATTGACCGCCCTGGGTCACGGACTGGGTCACCGCCACAGTGACTACAACCCCCAGCGTCTACCGGCCCGGCTCAGGGTACCCCATGGCCCAGGGGGCGCGTCAACTTCATAGGTCCCTGATCTGAGACCACTCCTGCAGCGTGATTTGCCCCACCTCTGGATCTCGTTGGCCCAGGCTATACGTCAGAACGTGTTGCACCAGGGCTTGTCGGTGCTGCCACAGTCGCTGCAACATGTGCAGAGTTGAATTCCACCGTGTCGGCACATCGCATTTCAGCCGGTGAACTGGCAGGCCCAACGACTTCTGTAGAGATGTAAGTCGTTGAACTGCGGGATGCGAACGGCGGAAGTGAGCACACAGCGACCGTGCCCTCTGCAGAAGGCCATCTAGTCCGGGATAGTGGGCTAAAAATTGCTGGACAACCAGGTTCAACACGTGAGCCATACAAGGCACGTGTGTGACATTGCCCCGGCGAAGTGCCGCACCCAGGTTTGCAGCATTGTCGCACATGGCCTTCCCTGGTTGCAGGTCCAGTGGAGACAACCTTTCATGAAACTGGGTCTCCAGAGCTGACCACAACTCCTCAGCTGTGTGACTCACATTTCCCAGACATTTCAAAGTAAACACTGATGCCGTTGAGCCCTGCTGCCAGCATAGTAAGGAGGTGTGCAGGATTCCTTCTGCGCAGTTAGAAAGCAGGTGGCATTACCAGACAGGCTCTGGGTGCAGGTGGAGGACCGAGAGGAGGTTGAGGAGGCAGAAGCAGTGGAGGAACTTCGAGATAAAGAGGATTGACGCACAACTCGTGGGGACGGTAAGACTTGGACAGCAGCCCCTTGTCCTGCTGTCACCATAGTTACCCAGTGCCCAGTCAGCGACATGTAACGCCCCTGTCCATGCCTTCTCGTCCAAGTGTCTGTGGTGAAGTGCACCCTGTCACACACAGAGTTTCTCAAAGAAGCGGTGATGTTGTGTGCGACATGCTAGTGGAGCGCAGGCACACCTTTCTTTGAGAAGTAGTGCCGACTGGGCATCTGGTACTGGGGCACTGTGACGGACATAAGGTCTTGAAAATCCTCTGTGTCCTCCAGGTGGAAAGGCAGCATTTCTGTAGCCAACAGCTTGCAGATGGTGAAATTCAACCTCTTAGCTTTCTCATGGCTAGGAGGAAATGGTCTTTTACTTTTCCACATCTGAGGGACCGAGGGCTGTCTGTTGTGCTTAGACGGTGTTGAGTAGGATGTCCCCGGCAAACTGCCGGTCTGTGAGGAAGATGCAGGCGGACATGTTAGGTTGCCTTGATCCAAAGGTGGTGCTCTCGATGTCGGAGAGCGCTCAACACTAGCAGGTGTTTCCACTTCCCAATGAACTGACGACCTGCCAATCACACTGGCTGTTGCGGGTAAAGAGGTGGCAGGTCTGCGTCCAAAAACATGTGTGACTGCTGTCCCCCCAGTCACAGAGGATGAAGAGGCTGCTGATGCACAAGATGGGGCAGACGGTGGTTGGCCCAGCCGGCTAGGCCGCATTGTAGCACAGTGAGCTTCCCACTGCAACTTATGCTTCATATCCATGTGACGGTACATGCATGAAGTACTCAAACTATGGATTTTTTGGCCTCTACTTAGCTTTTGCTGACAAATATTACAGATAACACGAGTTGGGTCATCCTTATCGATCTGAATAAATGCCCAGGCTATGCAAGGCTTAGAGCCCATGTGACCTGAAGAGCCACTACGACTTGTGGTCAGAGGCAGAGTTGTGGTTGAGGATGCAGTTGTTGACGTGCTTCCAGTACTCCGTCTCTGTTCAGGAAGGCGCAACCTAACCTCGTCGTCAATAGCATCTGTGATGCCCCGCTGCGCTTGGTATCACAGATCCTAGAAGAGTGCATTGATGGAATCCTCCACAAGAGGCCCCCATAAACATTCACACATCTCCACCTTCCACCTCAGACCAGCAGAGGGAGCCCGTTAGGGATATAAATAGGGAAGGTGGAGCTAGGCAGTTCAGTTCCTCTGAAGAGTTCCTGCAGTAGAGAAGCCTAAGAGAGGTCAGTCTGCAGTGGAGCTCAGTCTAGTCTAGAGAACGCAGTTAATAGTTCAGCAGTGGAGCACGAGGCTCCTGCTTGCTAGATTCAGGGAGCCCAGATAGAGCTTAAGGTGTGCCGGTGCCGTAAGATCAGTGAAGCGCGGCAAGCTGCCGTTAGTGTGTATAGCCTAGTGAGGGCCCGAGTAGGCCGAAGGCGAGTGGCGAGTTAGTACATAAGGGGCAGAGGAGCTTAACCAGCTCACCCCGAAGCATTTACCGGACACAGGATCCGAGCTTACCGGTATCTCTATGACCCAGTAAGGCATAACCGGAATCCCTGGAGAACTACAAGTCCCAGGATCGCTAAGGTGCTGATATGTAACAGAGCCAGGAGACGCTTAGGCCCCGCATACTGGGAGCGTGAACTCCAAGAGAAGGCCCTACCACAAGGTCAGCCAGCGCAGGACAGAGACAAAGTTAGGCCTAGCTCCAGGCAGGTCAGAAACTTACTACGCAGAGGCAAGAAACAGGAGGCCCTACACCCGCTCATTGGGGAGGATCCTGATATGCACCCTTCACCCTACAGTGCTCCGGGATGTGCCTGAATTTCCACCAGTAAAAGGTACTGAAGTGACTACCGTGTCCATTCCCGTTCTTGCTCTGACCCAGCTGGGTCTCGCCTGTCCTGCATTCCCCCTGCATACGCTGCCCTGAGACCTAGGTCCACCTGTGGGGAGCTATACCATTGAGCTGCCTTATCACCGGCCTCAGTGGACTGCTGCAGCGCTGGTGCTTGTCACCAGATACCACAGGTGGCGTCATGAACTCTTATAAAATTAACAATTATCGACCCTTTTAAATAGAGACCCCAGGGTACGGGCCAGGGAGCCGACCACCGCGACATCCCCAAGGCCAGGCAAATGCCCGGGTACCGAGTCATCCCCATCCCCAGGGCTAGTCACATCCTCCTCCACCTCCTCTGCTGACCTCATCGACTGGCTGACTGTGGGTTGACAGTAAGTGGGATCTCCAACCTCGTCATCATCACCCTGTGTGTTATCACACCCGTCGTCATCAGAGCCAACCTCTTCCTGCCCTGACCGAAAAGTCAAGTTGTCGCTCCAATCAGGTATTTGAGTCTCATCATCGTCTTCATCATTGTCTCCACCAACAGGAGTTACAGTTTGGGAACAAGGGTCTACATTATGCTCAGAACCTTCTTCATCTGGTCCTGGATCCGACTTATAAAGATTCTGGGCATCAGATCAGATCATTTCCTCATCTGGATTAACAGAAGCTCTGGAGCAGACCTCCGTTTCCCAGGCTATAGTATGAGTAAACAGCTGTGCAGACTCAACCATCTGTGCTACCCCATACTCAGACGGGCAGCTGGAGACTTGGGAGCTGTGAGGAAGCAAGTGCGATTGGGGTGACACCTCTGAGGACTGGAGTATTTGTGATGTTGAAATTGAGGTGATGGAGAGCCCACTTGAAGGAGCACTTGATATCCATTGAAGCACCTGCTGTTTTTGTGCCTCATTTAGAATTTGTAGCGATGGGCGTGTCCGTAAGAATGGGATCGTATCACATTGTCCACGAAAAGAAGTCGACATCTTAGTTTGGCTGGAAGATGGTCTTTCTTCTGCAGATGTTACTCCCCCCCCCACCGTGGGGGGCCTTGACCCACCGGCGGACAGGCACCAGTATTGGGATAGGGGGGCTGGCCGTCAGGGTCCACCGCGGCTCTGGCACAAACCCGGCGACACAGAGGTGGCACGGGCAGGAACGGACTGGCCGTGTCGGCTTCTCACTTTTTGGATTTTAGAAGGGCATGACATGCCTATATCTGTGTCTCCCCCTCCTTTTACTCCTCCACCTCTTTTCTTTTCGCATGACTATATGTACTTGTCACTTTTCCATGTGTTAGTTGTGTCTTCTGAGCAGTTTGTCAGCTTTTGGACACCTTTGAAGGTGTTTTCTATGTGTTTCTATGTGTTTTTGTTTGCCTGCCATTGGTTTTAACGGTGTTCGAAGGTGTTCGACAAACAGTTCGATGAACAGTTCGGCGAACACACGGGTGTTCGACGAACCGAACCGAACTCGAACACTACGGGGGTGGCTCAACAGTACTCCTGAGACATCCAGTGACAGGCCGGGCTTCATAGGAGATTTCACTGGTTAGGCATGGAGGCCTTCAAAAAAAACCTGGCTGCCATGGCAGCCAGATCATGTCACATGGATTCCTGATGGCCATCAGAAGTGATGGCTGCCATGTTAAAGCCTCACAAGTAGTGTTGAGCCACCCCCGTAGTGTTCGAGTTCGGTTCGGTTCGTCGAACACCCGTGTGTTCGCCGAACTGTTCGTCGAACTGTTCGTCGAACACCTTCGAACACCGTTAAAAACAATGGCAGGCAAACAAAAACACATAGAAACACATAGAAAACACCTTCAAAGGTGTCCAAAAGCTGACAAACTGCTCAGAAGACATAACTAACACATGGAAAAGTGACAAGTACATATAGTCATGCGAAAATAAAAGAGGTGGAGGAGTAAAAGGAGGGGGAGACACAGATATAGGCATGTCATGCCCTTCTAAAATCCAAAAAGTGAGAAGCCGACACGGCCAGTCCGCTCCTGCCCGTGCCACCTCCGTGTCGCCGGGTTTGTGCCAGAGCCGCGGTGAACCCTGACGGCCAGCCCCCCTCTCCCAATACTGGTGCCTGTCCGCTGGTGGGTCGAGCGAGCCCCCCTGTGGTGGAGGCAGCTCTAAGCTTTTTAATTTAAATTGTCTCTCTAATTTGAATGAATACACTTTAAATCCATTTACAAGGATCTATTGGAGGGCAAGTCTCATGCCAGCAGCCGCGTAATTCCAGCTCCAGTAGCGTCCACTAAAGCTGCTGCAGTTAAAAAGCTTTTATAAGGATCGAGCTCGGCTGTCCACCGCAAGGCATCCTACTGCCAGTCCCAGCCCCTATGCCTTGGGGTGCCTCCTGATGCTCTTCACTAAGTATCCCATGGTCCCGAATCATTTCCTTTGAAAAAATTAAGTGTCTAAACTACAGGTGGTGTAGCTTGCTTAACAGCCGGGATAATCCGCTGACTAGCAGACACTGCTACTAGGCACAAAGTATTTCCTGGGCTAGATGCAGTTAAAAATTTGTAATTAGATACTCTCGTTGGATGCTGAGAAAGCATTCCATAGAGTCTCCTGGCACGCCATATATGATTCTCTTAAAAAGCTTGGGGTAGGGGTCTAGGGGACCCTTTTATAGCCAAAATCACGGCCCTGTATCGCAATACGTCACCTAGGCTGAAGATAAATGGAACTGTAGCACCCTGAGGGCTCGGTTGCTACAGACGTATTGCACCTCACCCAGAGGTGTGATATCTCACTCTCAGGTAAGGATGGAGTGTGGATCAGGACCCGACACCTGCATGCATTACACCACATTGCCGTGGGGCAGGGCGACCAATATGCCCCTGAGATGGGCACGACAGTCCCTGTCCCTGGCTGGAGTGGGGGGAGGGAACACTGAGGAAGGGGAACCCTGTAGAGCAGGAGCAGGGAGGAAGCAGTTCCTGGGTGCATTGAGAAGGGAGTATAAAAGGTGGGCACCATCTTAGTTCAGTGCAGAGAAGTCTGAGCAGAAGTGGCAGGGAGCAGGGGCTCTGCATGAGCTCTGCTCCGGAGCCGGGCCTAGTAACAGAGGCCCAGGCCTGGAAGAGGGAGAAGGAAGGAAGAGGAGCGGAGAAGGCTCCAGGAACGAGGAATGAAGGGATCCCAGGGGTGCGGACGGGCGAGTCGCCACCGCACGCCCGAATCCACCTGCGTGGAGGGGTCAGGCCAAAGGGGGAGACCGGTCCCCGAACTAGTGGAGGCAGGAAACGACCCTCAGCTAGAAACCGGAGGCTCTGACATTTTATGTGGCGCAGCCCCTCGCTACACCCGCTAGGAAGGCACCACATAGGGTCAGGGAAACTGGCGCCAAGTTTACCAAGAGGAGGCCCGAGGCAGCCGGACAGAAGTGTTGGTAAGAAAGGCCAGACAAAGGACACACAAAGGGGGTCCTGTGAAGTGCTCCAAAGTTATCTGGGAGTTGTCTGAGCCCCTCACCTGGTGAGCACAGTACGACGTGGGCAGCCGTTACCTGCAGACGTGGTCTGGATAATAAGAACTGTGAGTAAAGGCCCTGGACTGCATCACTGACTCCGTGTCGTTACTGCTGCTGCCCTGCACCATCACCCCCATCCTCCGCATACACTGCCCTGAGGCTATACTCCTCCCGTGGGGAGTTATGCTACGCTCTGCTGCACCCACAACACCAGCCTCAGCGGTCTGCCCTGTAGCAGCGGTTCACTCTGACCGCAATCCACGGGTGGCGTAGTCGGACATTTAAACATCAAAACCACATAAATAGTTCCGCCACTGGTTTGTCCGCCCTGAGCCACGGAACCGAGTCGCCGCCACGAAGACTACAACCACCAGCATCCACCAAAAAGGATCCGGCTCCGGGTGTCCCAAGGCCCAGGGGGTGCGTCAGAACATTTTCATCACCTTTCACAATCACCAATGGGACAAGGCAGGGATGTCCTCTGTCCCCTCTCTTATACATCCTAGTGACGGAGCACCTGCTCTCATCAATTCGCCATAACCCCAATATTAGGTGGATTGAGGTGGGAGGCACCGAGTACAAGTGCTCTCTATTTGCTGATGATGTCCTAGTATATATCACTCAAACACATATATCCATCCCTGCTGTTATGGCTGAAATAGATCACTTTGTTACATGGTCAAATTTTAAAATCAATGCAGCGAAGTCTGAGGCCCTCGATGTCTCCCTCCCCAAATCCATATAGGATTCCATCCAGTCCAACTTTCCCTTTGCCTGTCCCTCACAGGGTATCAAATACTTAGGAATTCCTATTCATAGAGACCTCTCCCATCTATGTTATCTTAATTTTGGGCCCTTTATTGAACAACTCCATACAGACCACGGTTGGCAAGTTAGAACTGTAAGATTCACTACGTGAACCGCTGGTGTTTTGTGGAAAAGCACATGTACACTGCGTTCCAAATTATTATGCAAAAAGTGTTTAGGAGTGATAAGGGAAGAATTTGTTTGTTTGTCAGTTAAACTCATTGATGGTGATGTGTGTCAGGGCTCTTTATATCACTGTAAACAATTGCAGACACCTGTGCTAATTAGTTTGGCAGGTGTGTCCAATGAAAGGCAAGACTACTTAAGAAGGCTCTCTCACATTATTAAGCAGCCTACATTTTCTGCCAAAATGGGAAAGAAAAAGGATGTGTCGGCTGCTGAGAAGCAACAAATTGTGGAGTGTTTAGGTCAAGGCATGACTACAATCAACATTGTGCGATGATCAGGATGAAGTGTCTTGGCAATCAAGAAGTATGTAGCTGATTCACAGTACACACGTGTGCGTGCTGATAAGGGCAAATTGAGGACTCTTTCCTACAGGCAATTACGTCAGGTTGAAAGAGCAGCGGCCAAAAAGCCTTGTCATAGCAGCAGACAAGTTTTTGAAGCTGCTTGTGCCTCCAACGTCCCCCGAACAACAAGATGCAGGGTCCTTCAGAGGTTTGCAGCTGTGCATACGCCATCCTGTCGACCTCCTCTATCCACTTCACACAAGCAGAAACGGCTCCAGTGGGCCAAACATTACATGAAGACTGATTTCAAAACAGTTTTGTTCACGGATGAGTGCCGTGCAGCGCTCGATGGTCCAGATGGATGGAGTGGAGGATGGCTGGTTGATGGACACCCCACGCAAACACGGCTACAGCGCCAACAAGGAGGAGGTGGAGTAATGTTTTGGGCTGGAATCATGGGGAGAGAGATTGTCGGCCCCTTTAGGATCCCTGAAGGCGCTAAAGATGAACTCCATAATGTATGTGGATTTTCTCAAACAGCACTTCCTGCCATGGTTCAAGAAGAAGAACCGTGTATTTCACAGCAAGATCATTTTTCTGCATGATAATGCACCATCTCATGCTGCACATAAAACATCTGCATCTCTGGCTGATATGGGCATAAAAGGGGACAAACTTATGGTGTGACCCCCATGCTCCCCTGACCTCTACCCCATTCAGAACCTTTGGAGCATCATTAAAAGGAGTGTCTATGATGGCGGGAGGCAGTTCACATCTAAGCAACAGCTCTGGGAGGGTATTCTGTCCTCATGCAAAACAATTGAAGCAGAAACCATCCAAAACCTGACAAATTCAATGGACGAGAGAGTTCAGAAGCTCCTTTCGAACAAGGGGTCCTATGTGAAAATGTAACATCACCTAGAATAAAGTTTTGAGTTGAAAACTGTTTGATTTCAGTTTCTAACAACCTGCTAATGCTTATAATTTCAAAAATGACCATTTTTTTGGTCTTTATTAAAATGAAAAGGTTGATCGAAAAGTTTGGGGGATCTAAGAGTGTGGCAACCCAGTAGTCATGATTACTTCGAATTCTGACAATATGAGGGTCATGCTGCAGGTAGTGCAGCAAGAAGGCACTTATGTGTCTTGCGCATCTCGGAGCCCCAAAATTATTTTCCGGGCTAGATGCAGCTAAAAATTATTTTTAATTTTAAATCTGGTGAAGCTTTAGTATAGATGGCCTAATAGGATCAGTGCTGCACACTGCTACAAAGCCCAAATTATTTTCCAGTCAAGATACAGATAAACATGATTAGTAATTTGAAAGCTTAAAACGGTTGGTAGGGTGATTTTAACCAATCATCAAGCTTTTACTCTCCCCAGGATAACACAGGGGTAGAAAAGTCATTTCGGATCCATGATTTGTTCATCTTTATGAACGTGAGTCTGTCTACATTATCAGTGGAGAGCCGCGTGCGCTTATCTGTCAGCACACCACCAGCAGCGCTGAACACACGTTCAGACAGAACGCTGGCTGCGGGGCATGACAAGATCTCCAAGGCGTAAGTGGCTAGCTCCGGCCATTTATCCAGATTGGAAGCCCAAAAAGAGCAAGGGTCCAGTGACACAGTCGTGGCTTCAATGTTTACTTGGAGATACTCCTGTACCATCGCCTCTAGGCGTTGACTATGTGTCAGACTTCTTGTCTCCTGTGGCCTTGCAAAGGATGGGCTAAAAAAGTGGTGAAATGATTCCGCAAAATTGATGTTACCAGCAGATACTGTGGTTCTGTTACGGTTTGAGTGCTGAACACTTGACGGTCCCACGGTTGGCAAGTTGGAACTGTGAGATTCACTACGTGCACCACTGGTATTTTGTGGAAAAGCACATGTAAGATTCTGCAACAGTCTCTGCTGATACTCCTGCATGCGTGCATCCCTTTCTATGGCAGGAATAATTTCTGCAAATTTACTTTTGTACCGGGGATCTAACAGTGTGGCAACCCAGTAGTCAGGATTATTTCTAATTCTCACAATTCGAGGGTCATGTTGCAGGTAGTGCAGCAAGAAGGCACTCATGTGTGTTGCGCATCCAGGAGCACCAAGTCCCTGTTGTGTTGGTGGCGAGGTAACAATCATGCTTCCTTCCTCTGTCCTCTCTCCCCAACCTCGCACAACAGAAATGTGATCAAGGTCTCCCTCATCTGATGAGTCTTCCATCAGTTCGTCCTCCACTTCTTCCTGGGCTCCTGCACCTTCCTCACTAGTTTGGCTGCTACCATGCGCCCTGGTAAAACCATCTCCCCCACCCTCACATGCCTGCCGCCTTGGTGCTGCCGACCGTCTGGACCTTGCAGATGTTAGCCCTTCCGCATACAACTCCTCCTCCACCTCCTCTTGTGCCACCACCTGACTCCGAATTCTGTTTAACATGTGCTCCAGCATGTAAATCACCGGAATAGTCATGCTGATAATGGCATCGTCAGCACTAAACATCTTCGTCGCCATTTCAAAACTGTGCAGAAGGGTGCATAGGTCCCTGATCTGAGACCACTCCTCCAGCGTGATTTGCCCCACCTCTGAATCTCGTTGGCCCAGGCTATACGTCAGAACGTATTGCACCAGGGCTTGTCGGTGCTGCCACAGTCGCTGCAACATGTGCAGAGTTGAATTCCACCGGGTAGGCACATCGCATTTTAGCCGGTGAAGTGGCAGGCCCAACGACTTCTGTAGAGATGTAAGTCGCTGAGCTGCGGGATGCGAACGGCGGAAGTGAGCACACAGCGACCGTGCCCTCTGCAGAAGGCCATCTAGTCTGGGATAGTGGGCTAAAAATTGCTGGACAACCAGGTTCAACACGTGAGCCATACAAGGCACGTGTGTGACATTGCCCCGGCGAAGGGCCGCACCCAGGTTTGCAGCATTGTCGCACACGGCCTTCCCTGGTTTCAGGTCCAGTGGAGACAACCATTCATGAAATTGGTTCTCCAGAGCTGACCACAACTCCTCAGCTGTGTGACTCACATTTCCCAGACATTTCAATGTAAAAACCGCCTGATGACGTTGAGCCCTACTGCCAGCATAGTAAGGAGGTGTGCAGGATCCCTTCTGCGCAGTTAGAAAGCTTGTGGCATGACCAGACAGGCTTTGGGTGCAGGTGGAAGACCGAGAGGAGGTTGAGAAGGCAGAAGCAGTGGAGGAACTTTGACATAAAGAGGATTGACGCACAACTCGTGGGGACGGCAAGACTTGGACAGCAGCCCCTTGTCCTGCTGTCACCATAGTTACCCAGTGCCCAGTCAGCGACATGTAACGCCCCTGTCCATGCCTACTCGTCCAAGTGTCTGTGGTGAAATGCACCCTGTCACACACAGAGTTTCTCAAAGAAGCGGTGATGTTGTGTGCGACATGCTGGTGGAGCGCAGGCACACCTTTCTTTGAGAAGTAGTGCCGACTGGGCATCTGGTACTGGGGCACTGCGACGGACATAAGGTCTCGAAAATCCTCTGTGTCCACCAGGTGGAAAGGCAGCATTTCTGTAGCCAAGAGCTAGCAGATGGTGAAATTCAACCTCTTAGCTTTCTCATGGCTAGGAGGAAATGGTCTTTTACTTGTCCACATCTGAGGGACCGAGGGCTGGCTATTGTGCTTAGATGGGGTTGATAAGGGTGTCCCCGGCAAACTGCCGGTCTGTGAGGAAGATGCAGGCGGACATGTTAGGTTGCCTTGATCCAAAGGTGGTGCTATCGATGTCGGACAGCGCTCAACACCAGCTGGTGTTCCCACCTCCAAAGAAAATGATGACCTGCCAATCACGCTGGCTGTTGCGGGTAAAGAGGTGGCAGGTCTGCGCCCCAAAACAGGTGTGACTGCTGTCCCCCCAGTCACAGAGGATGAAGAGGCCGCGGATGCACAAGATATGGCAGACGGTGGTTGGCCCGGCCGGCTAGGCCGCATTGTAGCACACTGAGCTTCCCACTGCAACTTATGCTTCATGTCCATGTGCCGGTTCATGCATGAAGTACTCAAACTATGTATTTTTTGGCCTCTACTTAGCTTTTGCTGACAAATGTTACAGATAACACGAGTTGGGTCATCTTTATCGATCTGAAAAAATGCCCAGGCTATGCAAGGCTTAGCACCCATGCGACCTGAAGAGCCACCACGACTTGTGGTGAGAGGCAGAGTTGTGTTTGAGGATGCAGTTGTTGACGTGCTTCCAGTAATACGTCTCTGTCCAGGAAGGCGCAACCTGACCTCGTCGTCACTAGCATCTTCCTCCACCTCCTCTGCTGACCTCATCTCTTGGCTGACTGTGGGTTGACAGTAAGTGGGATCTCCAACCTCATCATCATCACCCTGTGCGTTATCACACCCGTCGTCCTCAGAGCCAACCTGTTCCTGCCCTGACAAAAAACTAAAGTTGTCGCTCCAATCAGGTATTTGAGTCTTATCATCGTCTTCCTCATTGTCTCCACCAACAGGAGTTACAGTTTGGGAATGAGGGTCTACATTATGGTCAGAACCTTCTGCGTCTGGTCCTGGATCCGACTCATAAAGATTCTGGGCATCAGTGCAGATCATTTCCTCGTCTGGATTCACAGAAGCGCTGGAGTCGACCCCTGATTCCCAGGCTATAGTATGAGTAAACAGCTCTGCAGACTCAACCATCTGTTCTACCTCATACTCAGACGGGCAGCTGGAGATTTGGGAGCTGTGAGGAAGCAAGTGCGATTTGGGTGACACCTTTGAGGACTGGAGTATTTGTGATGTTGAAGTTGATGTGGAGGAGAGCCCACTTAAAGGAGCACTTGATATCCGTTGAAGCACCTGCTGTTTTTGTGCCTCATCTGGAATTTGTAGCGATTGGCGTGGCCGTAAGAAAGGGATCTTATCACATTGTCCGCTAAAAGAAGTAGACATTTTAGTTTGGCTGGAAGATGGTCTTTCTTCTGCAGATGTTACTGTTGCTTTAACACCTACCCCACGGACACAACCTTTTTTCCCCTTCCCAACACGCCTATTCCCCTTTCCACCAGCAGCAGGCCTTTTTCCACTCATTTTGGTGGTTAACTAATTCACAACTCTGGAGTTGTTTGCACAAAAAAACAATGGATGGTAACCGAGCAGAGCTGAGTGGCCAAACTGTGGTATTAGGCCAAAACTATTGGCTGGGTTAGATGCAGAAAAAAATTATATTCAATTTGCAACCAGATGGAGGTCAGTATAGATGGACTAATACAACAAGTCCCACACACAGCTAGAAGCCCAATATTTTTTCAGAGGTAGATGCAGAAAAAAATATATTCAGTTTGCAACCTGATGGAGGTCAGTATAGATGGACTAATACAACAAGTCCCACACACAGCTAGAAGCCCAATATTTTTTCAGAGGTAGATGCAGAAAAAAATATATTCAGTTTGCAACCTGATGGAGGTCAGTATAGATGGACTAATACAACAAGTCCCACACACAGCTAGAAGCCCAATATTTTTTCAGAGGTAGATGCAGAAAAAAATATATTCAGTTTGCAACCTGATGGAGGTCAGTATAGGTGGACTAATAGAACAAGTCCCACACACTGCTAGAAGGCCAAATATTTTTTCAGAGCTAGATGCAGAAAAAAATTATATTCAGTTTGCAACCTGATGGAGGTCAGTATAGATGGATTAATAGAACAAGACCCACACACAGCTAGAAGCCCAATATTTTTTCAGAGCTAGATGCAGAAAAAAATTATATTCAGTTTGCAACCTGATGGAGGTCAGTATAGATGGACTAATACAACAAGTCCCACACACAGCTAGAAGCCCAATATTTTTTCAGAGGTAGATGCAGAAAAAAATATATTCAGTTTGCAACCTGATGGAGGTCAGTATAGATGGACTAATACAACAAGTCCCACACACAGCTAGAAGCCCAAATATTTTTTCAGAGGTACTGTAGATGCAGATAAAAATTATTTTAAATTTGCAACCTGATGGAGGTCAGTATAGATGGACTAATAGAGAAAGTCCGACACACTACTAGAAGGCCAAATATTTTTTCAGAGCTAGATGCAGAAAAAAATTATATTCAGTTTGCAACCTGATGGAGGTCAGTATAGATGGATTAATACAACAAGACCCACACACAGCTAGAAGCCCAATATTTTTTCAGAGGTAGATGCAGAAAAAAATATATTCAGTTTGCAACCTGATGGAGGTCAGTATAGATGGATTAATAGAACAAGACCCACACACAGCTAGAAGCCCAATATTTTTTCAGAGCTAGATGCAGAAAAAAATTATATTCAGTTTGCAACCTGATGGAGGTCAGTATAGATGGATTAATAGAACAAGACCCACACACAGCTAGAAGCCCAATATTTTTTCAGAGCTAGATGCAGAAAAAAAGTAGATTCAGTTTGCAACCTGATGGAGGTCAGTATAGATGGACTAATAGAATGATGCTATGCCCAAAAGATTTTACTTCACTAGGTGCAGTAAAAAAATTGGTATTCTATACACAGGTGGTATATCTTGCAACACAGATAGGCTACTCCACTGACTAACACACTCTGCAATAGGCCAAAAAGGATTAGCTTTGCTAGATTCAGCCAAATGCTGTGAAAAAAACTTGCACAGCACTGGCACAGACCTGCCTGGCAAAAACTGATAGGAACTGATGTAACCTAGTCCTGAAAAGGACTCCAATTACAATTAGTCTTTACTCCCACAACCTATCTATTTAAGAGCACAGACCTGCCTGATAAAAGTCGTAGGAAATGCTGTAACCTAGTCCTTAAAAGGACTGCAATCACAACTATTCCCTACTCCCAAGCTATCTGTATATTTGTGCGAAAATTGGCTTGAAATTAACAAGGTATAGCGCACACAGCAACAGCGGTGCCGTCTAACACGCAGCTGCAGCAGTGAGAAAATGGTGGCGACGGGGAAAATGGCTTGGTCTTATAGGGCAAGGACATGTGACATACACTGCCAATGACACATGCCCTTGCTTGTGTGAAAAAAAGCACTTCGCTCCGTGTGTGCGCTGCTGATAGGCTGACAGATTGCACCTCCCCACTGTAAATGCGGGAAAGAGAAAAAAAAATGGAGATCTTCATTGTTCCTGCAGAGATCCATCCCCTGCCCCTCCCCCCACCCCGCTGTACACTCAAACTGCGTATTAACATTAATTTTCATCATTACTGAGAAAAAATCCAGTTATGATTTTGGTGCACGAACAGTTATCGAACATAACCTCGAACAGCCGAATTTTTCTCAAATTGTTCGTGTTCGCCGAACGGCTCGAACACCGCCCAAAACAGCTCGAATTTGAGATTGGCGAACAGTTCGAGTAGAACAACGCTCATCTCTACTCACAAGTGCTGCTGTCACACTTTACAGTGGCATTTAAGAGGTTAAACTGATATAATTGGAGCTAGCTCTGATCGCATCAGTTACTGTTGGATACAGGCTAAGTTAAGAAGTTATCACCCACAAAGTTCATACTGCTTGAAGTAGTTTCAGCCAGAGTTAATGTTAAAGCAGTAGTTAAAGGATTAATTTCTGTTATGGAATATTACATATAAAACTCAGAATTGCTGTAGTAGTATAATTCTTACATTTCAAGGCCATTTTTTAATTGTAGAATTAGTATCTAAATTAGAAGTCCAAATTATTTTAAGGAAGGAAGCATCTTAAATATGTTAACACTTAAATAAATTTCAATTTGGTTTAATAATATACTGGCAAAGCATAAAAATCATCGGCCAATGGGCCACCAATTAAGTGGATGATAGCATATATATAGCTGACTATAATTTATTGTAAGTCCTTTTCCATGTCCATTTTCCCAAGTGTTTTTCAATTAAGTAGAAATGGGCTTGTTTATTCGAGTGGAATTAAATTCCACTTGTATTTTACAAAAATCGGCATTCTGGAAATACAGATTTTTTGTAATTCACTCTGAGCAAATTCAGCAAATAAACAGGCCACTACAGCAGCCATATTGATGAACAGTAGAGAGCTGGAGAAAGGATAAAAAAAAAAAAACACCGCTCACCTCCCGACTGCCACTACTGCTTCCTGTCCACTGTCCGGTTCTCCTTGCCTCCATCATGTCACATCTCTGTCCCGATGTTCACTCTAGACTGGGCCTCCGGCCATGAGTAGGCCCTGGAGTACACTTTGCATGCTCAGGGGCTTTTTTGTGGTTAGAAGCCATGGCCTAGAGTGAACACTGGGCCGGAGATGCTACGCAATGGAGACATGGAGGACTGGACAGCAGGCAAAGAGCAGTGTGGATGGCCAGAAAGGTGTGTGGTGAGTATATTCTTTTTTTCTTTTTAACAGTTTGCGGGCCATTTACTTCTTGTCCTGCTCACTTTCTAGTCCTCCACATCTCTGTAGCTTTAGATACCTGGCCTGGTGTTTACTCTAGGCCAGGGCTTCTGGCTAGGAGCAGACCACAGAGTTCTTTGCACATGCTCCAGGGTCTACTCTACCCTAGAGTGACCAGTAGGTGGGAGATGTGTTGCGATAGAGGCATAAAGGACCGTACAGAGGTGAGATGAGTTTTTTTTTTTTTTTTATATCTTAGGCTTATTATGCTTTGGGGTTCTGTTTCTAACATAAAACCACTTTCCATCTTTTAAATTATCTCACACATCACCTTACACAGCTTAGTATCATTTACAAAATATTGTACTTTGCATGAATATTTGTGTTTGAGATATGCAAAAAAAACAAAGTAGTCACTTGTGAACTTAAAAAATTACTTTTATTTTCCGAACCAATAAAATTATGGTAAATATTTACAAATAATTATCTCACATAAAGATTACATAAATTCAATTGTTCACAAGTAACAGTCACTCCAATGGAAAGACACACAGATATAGAATCTACGCCAATCTTATTGCATGTTTTTTTGTTTTTCAACTAATCTATAAAAGTTGCAGTCAATCATTTAACTTAAATAGATTCACAAATTTACAGACAAAAAAAGCCCTGGTTAACAAAATTACTGGCCATCCCAATCCAAAAGATAAAAATTAACAGAAAAAGTGAAACATCTTTGGCAAATTGGCACTGCTGTAATTACATTCAAATATACACACAAAGCAACGCACAGCACTAAGAAATAAAACACCAAAAATGTAAGTAAAATATTATTTCCTACAATAAAAAAAATACAAAACATCCACATTTTAAGTAGAATTCTGTATTTTTGTAGAAATCCTCAAAATTCGAAGGCATATGTTTTATTTTCTTATTTCTTAGCCACAAGTAAGCTTTATCTATGCAGCCATCATAAACTTTGGCAGACATATTATGTGTATCATCTGATATTGGAGATCCCTAGTTTAGAGAAAAGCTTCTAATTAAAAAGAAAAGAAATATATTGCATTCCCATTTATAACAGGACAAAAAGGTGATTATGGTAATGCATTTCTAAGAATTTCAAGAATGTACAAGGCCACTGGAAAGTGAAAACCAGGTTACTATAATCTCATTATGAGGCTGGATATTAAAGGGGCTGTACAAGATTAGAAAAACATGACTTACTTCCAGAAAAAGCACAACTCTTGTCACTGGGTTGTTACTAATAGTTCCATTAAAATGAATGGGACTAAGCTGCAATACCATAAACCTCATATGAACCACAGTAGTGCTGTTTCTAGAAAAAAAGCATATCCCTTTTTAACTATGCAAGTCCTCGAAATCAATGATAATGTAAAAATATATATATTGTAAATTTAGAATATTCAGCTAACAAAAGCATTGCAATCAAATTGATGAGAAGAGGCCGGAGGGAATATTTTCCTAATACTCTCAGTGGTTGACCAAGTTGGATATTGCACATTTTTGTTTTATGATCACATAACGCACCTTGTGCCATCAGTGTTTCAAAAGCGATAATGATGCGAGCCTCTCTATACATAATGTACAATTTACATAACAAATACACGTTTGCCCAAACCTACCCAAACTTGCAGATATGATATTCAGATTTTTTGAAAGAATGGCCTGGCAGTTTATATTACTGTTTATTGGAATCTCCCCCCAAAAAATGATGCCCTAAATTATCTACTTACATTGCAATGAGTCTTATATAATAATCACTCTATATATTACATCACCATTTTATATATACTTATTTTGGTATAATCTCATTAAACATTTCTTACTGTAAAAAGCAGCAATTGGAGAAATGCTGGGATCTTGTAAGATATTATATAACCTTACATTTATTACCTTTACAGGTCACGTATTCAAGGTGTTTTCCATCCTTGGGTTAAGTCATCAATTTCAGATGGGAAAAGGTCCATCCTCAGAGCACCAAAACTCTCAACTCTGTAAATTTTCTAGTGGCCGCGAATGGTACTGCAGCAAGCAAGTATACATTGCTGTGCCAGTTCTAGTAGCCCCTTCAATCAGCTTGTAGTTAGGGGTATGAGGAGTCAGACCCCTGCCATCCTGGCATTGATGACTTAAGAAATCTTGGAAGGTATTACAATGTCCTTACATTAATTACCTTTTCAGGTCACATATTAAAGGTGCTTTCCAGAACTCTGATATTGTCACCTATCTTTAGGTTATGTCACCAATATCAGATTGGTAAGTGTCCAACTACTGGCACCCCTAAAACTTCGAAACTCTATAAATTGTTTAGTAGGTGCAAATGGAACTGCAGCAAATGTACAAAGCAGTGCCAGATCCAGTGGCCCCTTTAATCAGTTCGTAATTGGGGTATCGGGTGTGAGACCCCTGCCAATCTGGCATTGAATCCTTAAGCTAAAGGATAGGACTCCAATATTAAAGTCTTGTAAAACCCCTCTAAGAATTTACGAATTTACCATTTGACCAAAAACTACTACTCTTAGCTCTTTAACACTAGAAGGCACTGATGCCCGTTCAATTGTTATAGAATTTTAAAGATGTCATTAAATTAAATTTAAATAAAATGAAACTAAATAAATAGCTAGCAGAACATTTACATACTTATTTGAAGATTATTATTGAGGCAGCAGTAAAACGACAATCACCTAATATTTCCTCTGTAACAGAGAAATTGAAAAGAAATTTCAAAGAAATGGGTGGCCACATACTTGTCTTCCAAAGATTTTTTTTTTTTGTTTCGTAGCAGCTTCCTGCTTTGTATAATAGTGGGTGTTCTGAATGACAGACCCCCCTCTATGATTTCCATATACACAAAAAGGACATTTGTAACTGGGTTGTCTTGCTGAGTCAACCTATAAAAATACACTGTACTAGATATGAAACATGTTGTAAAGAGCTGTTCAATCACTTCTGGTGTTACATTCCCAGTTAATAGATAAAATAAATGAAATATGAAGAGAATCATAGCGCAATAAACATAACAATAAATACGGCAAGATACATGATGTCGTGGAGCCTAATAAATGCCAGAGATGCCCAGGATGCCAATTTGAGAACGCAGGACACAGAAGTGAACAGTGCTCTAGTCCAGTTAGTAGAACAACAAAAGTTGGCATATATAAAGAGTCTCTCTGATGTTTATATTGAAATTCTGCTTTTATGTGGTTTATTACCCAATGAAGACCACACAATAGTTCATGATAGTTCATCAAAACTTTAAAGATTTGCATGGCATACTGAAAGCCCTCATATGGGGTATTTTGTTCTATGCAGATAAGTGGATATGTATATAATTATATATATATATGCATATATTATATATACAGGTGCATCTCACAAAATTAGAATATCATCAAAAAGTTAATTTATTTCAGTTCTTCAATACAAAAAGTGAAACTCATATATTATATAGAGTCATTACAAACAGAGTGATCTATTTAAAGTGTTTATTTCTGTTAATGTTGATGATTACGGCTTACAGCCAATGAAAACAGAAAAGTCATTATCTCAGTAAATTAGAATACTTTATAACAACAGCTTGAAAAATATTTTTAAAATCCGAAATGTTGGCCTACTGAAATGTATGTTCCGTAAATGCACTCAATACTTGGTCGGGCTCCTTTTGCATCAAATACTGCATCAATGCGGCATGGCATGGAGACGATCAGCCTGTGGCACTGCTGAGGTGTTATGGAAGCCCAGGTTGCTTTGATAGCAGCCTTCAGCTTGTCTCCAATGTTGGGTCTGGTGTCTCTCATCTTCCTCTTGAAAATACCTCACAGATTCTCTATGGGGTTAAGGTCAGGCGAGTCTGCTGGCCAATCAAGTACAGTGATACTGTTGTTTTTAAACCAGGTATTGGTACTTTTGGCAGTGTGGACAGGTGCCATGTCCTGCTGGAGAATGAAATTTCCATCTCCAAAAAGCTTGTCGGCAGAGGGAAGCATGAAGTGCTCTAAAATTTCCTGGTAGACAGCTGTGCTGACTTTGGTCTTGATAAAACACAGTGGACCTACACCAGCAGATGACATGGCTCCCCAAACCATCACTGATTGTGGAAACTTCACACTAGACCTCAAGCAGCTTGGATTGTAGCCTCTCCCCTCTTCCTCCAGACTCTGGGACCTTGGTTTCCAAATGAAAATTGGAATTCTGGGACCTTGTGGAGTGTGTCAATGACTGCCTTCTGGACATCTGTCAAGTCAGCAGTCTTCCCCATGATTGTGGAGCCTACTGAACAGACTTAGGGACCCTTTTTAATGCTTCGGAAGCCTTTGCAGGTGTTTTTTGTTAATTATTTAAATTTACTGAGATAATGACTTTTGTGTTTTCATTGGCTATAAGCCATAATCATCAACATTAACAGAAATAAATACTTGAAATAGATCACTCTGTTTGTAATGACTCTATATAATATATGAGTTTCAATTTTTGTATTGAAGAACTGAAATAAATTAACTTTTTGATGATATTTGATGATATATGATGATGATATTATAATTTAGTGAGATGCACCTGTATATGTATATATATTTATAATATACACAGTATATATACTGTGCCATCTAAATCAGTTTTCTTGTGTCTCAAAAACTGATATCAAGATGGCTTCAGGCTTTGTCACCAGTTTCTACTAAGAAACTGGTGTGCCGGATCAAAAAATTCAACATTTAGCATTTTCTGATCATGCTATTTAAATGGTTTGGAAAAATAGCTGATCTGATAAGAGTTTTGTGCACAAATAAATACACCTATACCCTTTGACATGCTATCAATAAGGTTATTAATGGTGGTTGAAGCAATGTTCTGCCACGTTGGACACACAAGTCATAAAGATCCGCTACTGGCAGTTTCTTTTACAATTGGCATCCAATGGGACATCATGTGAACATTGAGATACAAGTCTGGAGTCGCTGCAGACCATGGTAATGCGCTAAGGCAATACAGGGTGCTCAAAGTAGCATGAGCAACATGCGACCTGGCAATGTTGTGGTGAAAAACAGCTCCTGGTACACCTTGGAGAAAAGGCCATACTCCTGGTTACACAACCAAATCAATGTATCACCAAGATGTTAGTGTACCTTGAATGAAAACAAGCGGGGCCTGGCTTCTAGACTACTATGCATTATTCCACCACACAAAATAATCTTGGGAGTAGGATGAGTGTGATGCTCCCTCATCAAGGTTATTTCATAGTGTTGCCCATATGGACTCCAGACTAATCTCTGGCTATCACTGTAACCAAAGCAAAAACGGGACCCATCACTGAAGAGTATAGACCTTCAATCCAGTTTTCATTGGCATCTTTCTCTGCACCATGTTCACCTTTAAAAGCAGTGGTGTGAGGTCAATGGAGCACATGTACAAGCTGAACGTCTGGGTCATAACCCAATGTTAAGGAAATGCCTTCTGTTGTTCTTTATTGACACTGATGCCTTGAAACTTGGCATATGATGTCCATTTTAATTTGCAGTATAGAATGGATCAATCGTGGAACCACGTGGCCATCTCTCCAAAGCTGTCTTTCAACAAGACAACACCAGGCTGCTCAAAGTAGCACGAGCAGCATGTGGCTTGATGTTGTCTAAGCGTACTTCCATGGCCTGCAGCAACTCTGGACTTGTCTCTCATTGAGCACATCTGGAACATGGCAACTGCAAAGGGATGTACCAGCAACAGATCTTGATGATTTGTATGCCCAAGTGCATTCTGAGTGCATAACATTCCTCAGACAACCATTAATAACCCCACTGATAGCATACGAAGGCATGTAAGTACGTGTATTTCTGTGCATGGTGCGCATACTCAATACTGAATAAATCAAGATGTTTGAAAAACTTTGTTTCCATCATTTGCATATCATTAATATGTTTACCTATCCTGTGATTTCCATAACTCTATGAGTTTTCCTTCTTGGTGTTGCAATTTCAATTTTGAAGAATATATTTACATTTTTTACTGAAGGCCAGTTTTCCATAATTGTTTTAGAAGAATAGTCCTCCAGACAATGTACAGGGGTTGCCTGTCTCTGACATGGAAAAGTAGGCTTGGTATACATGGCACTTTAGCCTTCTAGTTCTGTTCTAGATGCCATGGAACAAAATCACCCCTAGGCTTCCATAGGAAACACAAAACATATAATGTGTGTACTTTCTTTTGGTGTGGCTCTCATTAAAGTAATGTGCAGCTTAATGAACTTCACTCTATACAATTATAAAAAAAGGAATGCCTATTTATACTTTTGTCCCCCATAAAATAAATGGGGGCCTACTGATATTTTCAGCATATATGGTGGGAGGTTTTCTTGGCATAAACTTTTTTTATGTGCAATATGCACCTTTATGGCCCTATTAGAGCTCTGTGGAATATGTGCTGTAATACAAATGAGTTCATGGGGCTAATAAAGGTAATGGGGTAATACAGGTGTTTGCACAGTAATATATTCCTAACTGATCAAGGGGAAAGCTAGCAATGAAACCACCATGATCAAGTGTTTGCACAAGAGACCTTTTACTTTTTAATAGTAAGAAGAAACAAGTACAAACCTGATTCTCACTCCCCTAATCACATACATATAAATGCATAATCAATGCAAATCCGATTGATGAAATCAAATGTCTGTTTGAATTTTTTAAGGTTAATTACCTTCTGAAACAACTAGAAAACCATTTGTTTTTGCTTAGCTATGTATTTATTAGAGCTAAATGCATATGCCCACCTTGGACACCTTCAGCATATCCATATAATATGCCATAATTGGCTGATATTATGGGTTTCACTGTTGTTTACGTGATTCCCATGGCCACATACATGAAGAAATCTAGATGAATTCTTGGCCAGTTTGCGGTGTCCAACAGCTACCTTACCAGGCGGGACCCTCAGTCTCTGCAGAAGTGTGGGTCCCAGAGATACATATGCCAAAATGCCAAATGCAGAAATGCACCTTTAATAAGCTAGGCTGAAATAGGTGCTCGCAAAAGTGAGGCAAGAGTATATTCCCTGCTTCAATTGTTTGGGGATATGTTGCAGCTTTTTGGGGGTCTTGTTAATCAGGTGTAATCATAATAAGAACAGAACTTGATAGGTTTCTTCTACATCATAAATTGAAATTTAGCAATGTTTGTATATGACATCAATTTATTAGGAAGTCTTAGGTAGATATAGTAGAGGGTTTCCTTTAAGTGCTGTAGTAAGATAAGCAATCTTCTGCATTTGAGACCATATTTGCATGTTTCAGTGTAATAGAGCTTTCTCCTGTTCAAATATCACATCTCTGGGGTCTTCACCCACACTCCTTATGGGAAGCAGCTCCATAAAAATAAATAATCCATTTAAATCCATTCCATGCTGCTTTTTATCTACACATAAATAGATAGGAGCTGCGGGATTTGACCTCATATGCTGGTTAAACAGATGCTTTGTGTGGTGTTTTGTCTCTATTTGCAAATTCATTATAAAACTAGGCACCTCACACAATGGAGGAGCAAGCAGGGATGTACAATATAGTTAAAGTGGAACACAAATCCCATACAGCTTTCACAGAGTTACTGCCCATTGAGATGCCCTTTTACCGTGTGTATATATAATTATATATATATATATATACATATTTCCATATTATAATATATATACATAAATATATACACATACATACATGTATAGAAATTGGATTCTGGATCATCTATTTCTTATGTACAATACATTTCTATATATATATATATACAGTACAGACCAAAAGTTTGGACACACCTTCTCATTTAAAGATTTTTCTGTATTTTCATGACTATGAAAATTGTACATTCACACTGAAGGCATCAAACCTATGAATCAAAGCAAAAGGTGGCTACCTTGAAGAACCTAGAATATAAGACATATTTTCAGTTGTTTCACACTTTTTTGTTAAGTATATAATTCCACATGTGTTAATTCATAGTTTTGATGCCTTCAGTGTGAATGTACAATTTTTATAGTCATGAAAATACAGAAAAATCTTTAAATGAGAAGGCGTGTCCAAACTTTTGGTCTGTACTGTATATTTACATTGTTAAATATGTTTAAAGTCAACAGCCAGCAAAGCTTTCCCCATGGACCAGCGAGAATATGTTACTTAGTCATTCAGACTCTAAAAAGTCAATGTCTTTATAACACAGACATATTTATAAGTAGCATGCAGCTTGTCAGAGTTGAATTATATTAATGAAAATACAGAAAAATCTTTAAATGAGAAGGTGTGTCCAAACTTTTGGTCTGTACTGTATATACTTGAGAAAGGTTCTCACTTTTGAACCAAAACATCCTCATTATGGGCAATTAAATAGCACTTATTTTTCATCATTATATGGTGTGCTGCCTCTATTTTTTTAGATATATACATATACATATATATATATATATATATATATATATACATATACATACATATATACACACACACATATATATATATCTTTAGAAATTATCTGATCCAGAAGCCAATTTAGCAGCTCTTTGTATACGAATGACCGATATACAAAACAAACCTGGAATATCTGCTTTTAGAATAAAACATTCTAAAGGACAAGCATTACAGAGATTAACTATATATATATATATATATATATATATATAAGATATGTTGATCCCAAGAAAAAGGTCATCATCTATCTGCAAGTACTGGACAAACCCTTTCTTTAATGTTCGAAATTCTTAAACTGTAGGTGCTCCCTTTGATTCGTCCGTCATGACTTTTAGTCGTCACTGTGGTGTGTATAATTAATATCATACTGTGAACTGACAATACTCAAGTGATAGCAACTTGCTAATTTAAGGTGACACTGCCATTAAACTGAAAGTTCAAATATACTCTTGATTTAGGTCCTTCTACCCACGTCCAAAGCATGACTACCAAGCTGCAGAAGGGTGACTTAACTGAGCTCCAAAAAAAATCTGCAGAAGAGCTCTTGGCTTTGATGCATCATTTATAGTACTGTTCTCTAGGATCGAATGTATTTTTGGTCACCTATAGGCCATCCAAGCGCAAATTCACCCTCTATAGTTACACATTTACCCAGCAGCATTAACATAGGAGGGAGATGTTTCTCTAAACCAGCAATAATCATGCTGCAGAGGATGCAGAAGTGGATTATCCATGCATATCTGAATGATTTTGTACGACCACACTTGTTTTCCATTGGTGAATATACTACATAAAGGGGCAACATTTTATACATTAATTTATTTCTGTGTTCCGTAAATGCAAATGAACATTTTGTAAAGCAGTCCAGCAAAAGATCCTCTTTCCTTCTTTTACAAAATATATCTTGGCACAAATACATTAATTAGATGTAATAAATGTGTACAGATTTCCTGACCAAGCAGTATTTAGTAGGCAAGTAAATTATGACAGATTAACACTTCCCCCATGACATAAATGGTTTAATTTGGTGCATTGTGCAGAGTACCATACTTCCGACTTTTAGCACATGGAATTAATCTCTCGCATGTACTGAGATATCAGCCTCATATATAGCCATAATGGATGGTAACCTGGTTTAATGTCGGCTTAAAGCTTACTGAATTCTGTGAATCAGTGCAGCATTTCATAAAACAGGCAGTTTATATTACAAACATGTATTATGTTGCTGTATATGCTAAGCCACTCTCATAAATTACACAAACGAGCATGGTATTTACAATGGTGCTGTATATGTGAGTACACCCCTCGAGGCCAACAACGTGTATTCTCCTGTTGAAATCAACAATACGAGCAAGTTAATTTGTTAATTGTTTTCCTCTGTCCCAGTGTAGCCAAATCAGCGTATCATTTCAATATTCATTAGGCTACACATTTGAGCAAGCTCGGATATAAACAATTTAAAATCAATTCCTATAAAAGAAAACAAGGATGGAAAATAAATTATTGGGTTGTCCGGTGTGTCTTTCCTGGTATACTCCTCCTTTTGATCTTGAGATTTTATAGTAATATAATTAATATGGTACAATTCCTACAAATGGTGTTATAAGTGCTTATGTTCCCATTGCATTCTGTCAGTGTCGATCATAGGCAGTGGCAGCAGCGGGGGGCGCTGCTCCTCTCGCTGCGCTGTAATAGTATGGAGAACCTGAAGACACAAAAAAGTGCGTTAGTAAAAGCTGCGCAACATTGACATGCCAAAGATATTTGCATTAATTATCAATCAGTCAATGACCACCTAGCAACTAATATTTACCTAATTATTATTCCCCATCACTAGATAGTGGTATTTTTATTTTTCTGTGGAAATAGTTAAGAACAAGTACCATAAAAAAACTTCAAAATTAAAAAGTCAATCATTTTATTGAATACATTTTACAGGAGTAAATATGTTCTTAATTGGTATTTCTTTAATACATGATCTCATGAAGGACTGAGGCTGAAGTGGTCTTCATAGAAGAATTGCTACCAAAAAACATGCCTTCGACATGGAAACAAAGGCCAGTGACTCAACTATGCACAGAAACATAGGAATTGGGGTGCAGAAAAATGGCAGCAGGTGCTCTGGACTGATGAGTCAAAATGTGAAATATTTGGCTGTAACAGAAGGCAGTTTGTTGCAGAATGGCTGAAGACCGGAGCAATGAGTGTCTGCAGGCAACAGTGAAGAATGGTGTTGAGGATTTGGGCAGGATTAATGTTGTCTTCAATGCTGAGAAATACAGGCACATACTTATCCATCATGCAATACCATCAGGGAGGTCTCTGATTGGCTCTAAATTTATTCTGCAGCAGGTCAATGACAAAAAACTTACAGCAAGTGTCATTAAAGAAGCACTCCTCCCATCAAACTTTTGATCCTCTTAATAAATTGCAATCATAATATTATATAGCACTGCGTACTTACAATTGCTCATTTTGCCTTTCTACCCATTAAATTATTCTCTTTTCTCTGCTCTATATAGAAAGAAGAAGTCTATTTTCCCTGCAAAAATCATTCCCCTCTTCAACTATTGACCCAGCTGCTCCCTCCTCCAACCTGCCAGGGACTTTTGCAGTGACTCATGAGTCATGCAGGCAAAATTGAGCTCCTGTTTCTACATAGATCTTAGAAGGATTCAGCTAGTTAGTTTTTCATCATGTGACTAAAGGAAAAGAGAAGAATTAGCTGTGTAGAAAGGCAAAATTAGCAATTATAAGTATACAGTGCTATATAATACGATGATAGCAATATATTAAGAAGAAAACATTTTGATGTGAGTGCTTCTATCAAAACCATCTTTAGAATAAAAAAGAAAAAGGAGTCCTGGAAGTGATGATATGGCCCCAACAGATCCCTAATCTCAACATCATCAAGTCTGTCTGAGATTACATGAAGAAACAGAAGGATTTGTATAAGCCTACATCCACAGAAGATGTGTGGTTAGTTCTCCAAGATGTTTGGAACCACCTCCCTGTCAAGTTCTTTCAAAAAACTGTGTACAAGTGTACCTAGAAGAACATATGTTTTGATGCTGTTTTGAAGATAAAAGGGTGGTCACACCAAATATTGCTTTGATTTAGATTTCTCTATTGCTCATTCACTTTGAATTTTATTAATTGATAAAAATAAACTATTAACATTTCTATTTTTTTTCAAAGCATTCTCAATTTGCTACATTTTTTCACACAAATGCCTAAACCATTTGCTCAGGACTGTATATCTGAAAAAAATTAAACAAACATGTAGTTTGACACTAGGATAGTAGTGCGAATACGCATTTGTACATTTTACGCAATGCTCAAAATGTGCAAATTTAAAATATACCATCTATTAGAACTTTAGAGTTATTTTAAAGATATCCTCCATCTTTTAACAGTGTGTCATTTCATGTTCAGAACTCTCTACTGATTAATTTCTTTCTACATCTTTATAGAAGTCAGAGGTCACTTTTTCATTCACAGAGCTGAAACTCTCCTGGAGAGACAAAGTTAAATCAACAGTACAAGTGAAGATAAATTTTGTAATATATCTTATTAGAGAAAAAAGCCTTTTCCCGAACTTATCAGACCGTTCTTGTCTCCTGCATTGATCATGTATTCTCAAATCTATCTAAAGGTCTGTCTTTAGTGAGGGATCATATATACCATGCCAATAAAACTTTATGGAAAAAGTTTGGGGAAAAGTAGGATGGAAACAGAGACAAAAAGCCACAAGGCGAATCTGCCGAGGCTTCTAGTGCAGAGGGAATAAATGCTGAAAATGCAATTTAATGGCCTACATTAGAGTCATTCCTCATATACACATGACAACTTATTCTGAAGAGTCACCTGAAAGAGCAATTACATTTTAGGTGACGAAATTCTAGGTACCTTCAGCCGCCATACTGGTTCAATATTGAGTTGTACAGTCTCAGAAAAAAATGGCTCTAGTTATTCTATGTAGCTGAAGACTCCCAAATTATGACAGTGTGTGATGTGCACACTGTCACAATTCCCCTATATTGCCAGTGTGAGTAGGTAATCCAGTGACATGTGAGAATTGAGATTGCAGAAGTCTAGTCAACAAATGGCCACAAATATGCAAATAGCATAGATATGGTCATTTTAATGTCAGAGGATACAGAGGAATCGTGACAGTGTTTGCAAAACACACTGTCATGATTTGGTAGTCTGCAGTTACACATAGTGATTGCAGACTTATCTTCTGAGAACGGATGTATTTAATAAGAATACAAAAAAGCAAATATGCTCCCTCAGGTGTTTGTTGAAGGCAACCAAAATTGTATAATTTAACTTTATGTCTATGCAAGAAATTTAGAGTTCTATATGATGAAAAAACAGCTCCCATATGATGAAATATAATAAAAAATAATTTAAATGATAATACAAAAATCATCAGTATACCATTCTGTACATATTTTTAAAGAAAAAAATCAACCAATTGATAGTGTTGAAAAATGGACATTCTATTTAACCTTAATTCACCAATTTAAATATTGTAAAACTGATGAAAAAATCTGTCAGATTTTAATGTGATGCTTTAAGTTAATCATTACCGTACATAGAAAAAAAACACAAGTAGCCATTGAATTACCTACATGCGGGAAAATACTTTGAATTAAAGCCCGACTCTTGTAAAAAATTAGCAGTTTACAGTTAATAGTTTCATATTTTGTTAGTTAATATGATTGATAAATTGTATTCTTACCCTAATTTCTAACACTATTATTACTAATTAATAAATGCTCTGGCATAGTTTATTAGTACATCACACCTACTGAAGCATATTTGATTTTGGATATAGTTATTCAGGGCAAAAGAAAGTCAAGGTCAAGGCCACATACTTTTTTTTTTTCAAAATTCCATTAGAAAAGTCAAATTGAATAAAGGTTAAACATTCTGCTATTAACTTTACTGACTCTCTGCTGCAAATCATCTACATAGCAAAAAGACTAACATGAAAATAGGTTATTGCCATGTAGAGAGGATGATATATAATGGCTTGTCAGTGAAAATGTAACGGTTATAATTAGGCTGCGAACGGACAAGAAGAAGACTAACAAGTCAATTTAAGAAGTCCACTACAGCGCAGAATATCACAATATTGTACAGAAATTATTTTATCACGAACCAGATAATATTACATCTTCAGACTATCGGGTACAGTATATTTAATTTATGCTTAATTCTACAATTATTATTAGCAAATAAACTGTTTTCCTTAAAAGTGATGTCTAAGATTAAACAAGGGTCTTTTTTTTACTTTGGGTAACACATTGTTAGTGGGAAGGACTAGGTAGCGGAGACTAATAGATTCACTATAACTGCGGCAGAAAGTGGCAGAAATTATAGCAGAAATGTACTCTAGCTCATGACATGTGAACATTTCTGGCTCTGGCACACAGAAGATTCACTAAGTTCATTAATCCCTTAAGGATCGGGAAATTTTTAATTTTTGCGCTTTTGTATTATCCTAACTTTCTTCCATAACTTTTTTATTTTTCCATTCACAAAGATGTACAGCTTTTTTTTACAGGACAAGCTGTATTTTTGAATGGCATCACTCATTTTGCGATATAATGTGCTGAAAAATGGGAAAGAAGTGGGATGAAATGGTGAAAAAATACAATTCTGTCAATGTTTTTTGGGTATTGTTTTTATGGTATTAATGACTTGTATCAATTTTTTTTCTATTTAACTCCTTCACCCCTAGGCGATTTTCCATTCTTTGTTTTTGCTTTTTCCTCCTCTTCTTCCAAGAGTCATGACCTTTTTGTTTTTCCAGCCATATAGCCGTATGAGGGCTTGTTTTGTGCGGCACGAGTTCTACTTTTGAATGACACCATTCTTTCTACCACATAGTGTACTGGAAAATTGAAAAAATATTCCAAGGGCGCTGAAATTTAAAAAAAAGTACAATTCCACAAATTTTTTTTAAAATTTATTTACTATGTTTAGTATATGGTAAACCTGACCTGGCAATATGATTCCCCAGGTCAATACGAGCACGCAGATACAAAAAATGTATAGCTTTTTTATTTTAGTGGTGACAAAAAATTCAGAAATTTGTCAAAAAAATTTCATTTTGTTGCCATTTTCCCAGACTTATAACATTAAAATTTTTCATGATCTGGCACTGTGTGATTGCTTATTTTTTGTGCCCTGAGCTGACATTTCTACTGATAACATTTGGGGGTAGATACAATGTTTTGATCGCCTTTATTCCTTTTTTTTTAAATGCTGTGGCGACCATAAAAACGTAATTCAATTCAGATTATTTTATTTTATATTTTTATAGATCAGACATTTCTGAATGCTGCGATACAAAATATGTGTATTTTTTTACTTTTTTTAATTGTTTAATTTTTAATGGGGCAAGCGGTGATTTGAACTTTTGCGTTTTGTTTTTTTTTGTTTTTTTTTTAACTTTTTTTTTTTACTTTTTACTGTATTTAAAACCCCTTCTAGACCTATGACATATAAGTACGTCATAGGTCATGTATCCCCCTTTCATTTTGGCTTAGCTGCTGAGCCCACATCTTTTCCAGCAAATGACAGATGATCTGATGTACCCACAGCTGTTAACATGTTAAACATGTTAAATGCCGCTGTCAATCTCTGACAGTGGCATTTAACATGATTGCACCAGAAGCGTGTCACAAACCCCACCCATAGGCGCCCGTGTCCCATGATCGCGGGACGCAGATGGGTTGGCATGACAACCAGGGGTCTGCAGAAGACCCTCGTGCTTGTCATTGCTGATATGCTAGGAACACATATAAGATGATTTTTGCTACACATAGCTATGTGTAGCACAAGCGATTGGAAGATCGCAGCTTCAAGTCTCCCAAGGAGACTATTGAAGCAAATAAAAAGTAGAAAAAAATGTTTTTAAGAATATTAAAAAATATATAAAAGGTCAAATCACCCCCCTTTTGCCCCATTCAAAATAAAACAATAAAAAAATACACATATTTGGTATCACTGTATTCAGAAACATCCGATCTATTAAAAATATAAAAATAATTAATTCAATTGGTAAACTGCATAACAAGAAAAAAATCAAAACACCAGAATTACTGAATCTACTTGAAAATGGTATCAATAAAAACTTTAGCTCGAAGCACAAAAAATAAGCCCTGACCAGCCCCAGCTCATGAAAAATAGAGATGCTATGTGTCTTGGAAAATGGCGCCATGGCCATTTTCTGAGTGACAGCATGGCAAATCAGGGATGTTCATGGGCGGAGCTGATTTTTTGGCGCGAACAAGCCAGAACCCCGAACACGAATACGAATTTGAAATGCCGAACAAATTCGCTCAACACTAGTCATAATCTCAGGTCAGTTTTTGCATTTAGTGAAGATGGTAAAAAAAAAACAATTGTGGCATTGCACCTTTTTGCAATTTCACAGCACCTGGAATTTTTTTCCAGTTTTTTGGTACACTATATGGTAAAATAAATGGTGCCGTTCAAAAACACAACTCATCCTGCAAAAAACAAGCCCTCACATGGCCATACTGACGGAAAAATAAAAAAGTTATGGCTCTGGGAAGAAGGGGAGCAAAAAACGAAAGCGCAAAAACTGAAAATCTCAAAGTCATGAAGGGTTTAATATTCCCTTAACAAGACTTGAAGCTGCGATTTTCCAAAAATCACGATCTCCTATGAACGCCAGCCACAGACCGTTGTTCACATGAGGATTGTGATGACAGGCACGGGGGTCTTCAGCAGACTCTCGGCAGTTATGACAAACCATCGGCACCCAATGATCACATGATGGGTGTGCCGATGCTCAGAATCAATGACGCGCTTCCTGTCTGCGCATGTTAAATGCCACTTTCAGCGATTGAAATCGTCATTTCACTGGTTAACAGCCGCGGGTGGATCTCAGATTAGTGCCTGTTAGAGGCACTTGATGGCTGATTTCAAGTGCGGGGAAAGATGCGTGTGAGCCAGCTTCAAAGGCAGGGAAGCAGCCGATCAAGTAAATATGCGTCATTGGTCGTGAAGGATTAAAGCGTAACTGTCATTTTAATTTTTATTTCATAAATCAATAGTCCACATGAAAATAATGGGTGATTTCAATATTTTCATATTTTTTTTAAATGTTTTTTTCTTCATAGTTTTTTAGTCCTCTTAGGGAACTTGAACCTATGATGGTTTGATTGCTTGTACTATATAGTGCAATATTATGGTATTGCAGTACATATTAAAAATCGTGGACTCCTTTGGAGCTCTGCTTCAGCTTGTAGCTGAACTTCATGAGAACAGCAAGAAGGCAGCAATAGGGCCTTTCTGTCATGGTAACCTAGAGGACCACTGCGATCACGTCATGGGGAGCCATGAAAGCCGATGCACGCAACCACCAATGCACGTTCTGTTTAAATGCAGCTGTCAGTTAACAACCGCAATCGGAGCTTAGCTAAAGACTGATGCTAGCTATGTAATATAGCCAGCATCTAAAGTGTGTGGAGTGAGCTCAGCTCCTCGGCCTCCTCCACACATGTAGCTCCCTTCCCAGGATGTTAATTCACATCCTAATGTTGGATTGGGTTAAGATGCATGTGCCTCCTAATGAATTTGGTACATTATACTTCAGAGGACTATTGATCAAGAATGGCATATGAAACAGCAATCTTGATAAATTCTCCCCTTAGACTTTTTTTTTATTCAATATAACCACAATTTTGAGTTAAGAAATGTATCAGATGCCATAAAAATAGCTTATAGGGAAAGCGTCCTCAGAAAATAAACAATTGTTGAAATTAGGTTTTTTATTGTTTATATCACTATATTAAAAAAAGAAACATCTTGCAATTTTCTTACTTTCCACAAGTAGTGATGAGCGAGTACCGTAATATTCGTAATCACTATACTCGTAACGAGTACTTTGTAAAAATCGCGTATTCGTTACGAATAGCAAGTACAATGTAAGTCAATGGGAAATGCGAGTAATTTTCTGCTGGACCCTACAAAGAGGTCTGGGGGCCTGAGGAAAAGGCTGAAATGGATGGGAAAGTGATGAAACAGAATGGGAAGAGCCTGGAGAATATGCCTGCATGCATTTCTGACTCACATATGGTTTCTTGGAATAAGTTTGTCGCAGTAATACACCACTTTTACAGACAAACAAGAACAACTACCAAACCTAACCCAAATTGCATTTAGCAGGCCATAAAGGTTAAGAAACAGTTTTTCCTGCATAATCACTTGTATACAAAGTTAAATAAACCAGAGAAACCAAAAAATATCCCTTTTAGCGTTTGTTCACACATACTGTTGTGGCTTTTTTTCGCCTTTTACAATTGGAAGAGCCCTGACTTATACATTTTGTAGGTCCCTCTGTCATGCATCATTTTTAGTTCGCTATTCCCCAGCACTTTACAAGCACAGCTAGAACATACCAGTAGATATGTTGATCTTTGACCTGAGAGGACTCAGGTGGCTCTGTAACATGCGTTTTGGAGGGACAGCTGTTACTTAGACATTTGGGCGGTCCCTCCATCATTGACACTCAGATAGTGGAATACATATTCCATAGCAGTTTACAATGTGCCCATTGTAGCATTGGGCTTGACCCTCCTCCTCCTCCACTACCTTGTGATACTGCGGCAGGAAAGCTGAGTTTTGTGAGAGCCCTCATGTGGCCCTGTAACATATATTTTGAAGTGCCCTCTAGAAATTTTGGAGGTGCCTCTTGTGTATATTTGAGAGTGCCCTCATTTATTCATATTGTAGGGCCCTCACTATTATTTAACTCATTTAAGGGCAGAGACTACAGAGAAAGTGGCCAAGAGACATGGAGTACTAGAAGGTAGCAGTTAGTGCAGCCTATGATCCTCAGGTATGGCTCAACTCGAAAAATAAAGCTGCACTAGTCAACTGGATGATAAACTCAAATATATCACTTGTGCAAGTCAATGGACAAAGGATATATAGTGCCCCCCTCCAGAATGGGTTGGAGAAGCTTCTCCAAATGGCTTAGAGATTTTGATTGTCAATATTCCCCAGATTATATAGCAAGAGAAGACTTATTGATAATGTACTACTTGGTCCAGTGCAGAATGTGCATCGTATTTCCAAAAATTACTCCTGGGGCTGGGGGCTGTGTCATAGGTGCAGGAAGATTCCATGACAAGGGCCTCCCTTGACAAACATTATCTACGATGGAGTACTGTAGTAGTTGTGGCCCTCAATTCAAGTTTTCAGAGGGCCATCAGTCGGTCAACAGTCAGTGTAAATTTCTATTTACAATGTGGCACAACCTGTGACAAGGGCCTCCAATGACAAATATTAGTTTGGTAGGACTACTGTACATTCCAGATTTGTCCACTGCACAATGTGCATAGGGTTTGTGAAAATTAGCCCTATAGGCTGAGTCATGGTTGACGCAGGAAGCCACCATCGCAAGGGCCTCCAATCACAAATAGTAGTTAGGCTGGAGTAGGAATACTGTCCTGGTTTGTCCACTGCACAATGTGCATAGGATTTGTAAAAATTAGCCCTATGGGCTGTGTTATGGTTGACTCACTATTTTGGCTGTGCCTGTGACAGCTGGCTTGGCTTGTGCCATCAACATCTGAAAATCTGTCAACAAAACCCAAAATGCCAATAAAGCCTGTTGCTAAGGGACGTGGACGTGGTGTTGTCACTGGTGCGCGAGAAGGCACTCAGTCTGTGTCAGGTCAGAAGAAACTTGATGCATCCACTATGTTCCTGGAAAAAGTTCCCGGTCTGCATTGAAGAGGGACAAGAGGAGGTGGCGTGCATTGATGCTCAAGTATTTGAGGACCTACGGCCAGAAGAAAGCCACTTGGAAGAACGTCATTTACGGTCTCCAGAGGTGGAGGCTGATGATGATGAGACACAGTTACCATCAGGTCAGCCTACAATGTCAACTGGGAAGGAGGATGAGATAGAAGACGAGGTGGTCGATGATGAGTCCACTGATCTGACCTGGACTATTGGCATGCATAGCCATGACAGCAACACAGAGGAAGATGCATATGTAGCACCAACACAGGCACCAAGGGGTCGTGGTTTGCCCAGAGTGAGAACTGGGTCAACTGTTCCCAAGAGCTGTGAGCCAAGTCAGGACAAGGGGGTGTTCAGCTGCTGTGTGGAATTTTTTTTTCTCAAAGTCCTTCAGAGAAAAACATTGTTGTCTATAGCATCTGCCATACCAAGTTGAGCAGAGGCCAGGGCAAAGGCAACCTGAGCACCACCAGAATGAGAAACCACATGGCAGCCAAGCACGCCAGTAGGTGAGCGAAACACCAGGGTACCAAATCTCAGTCTGCAGGTCAAACCAATAATAATAATAATAATACTCTTTATTTATATAGCGCCAACCTATTCCACAGCGCTTTACAATTCAGAGGTTCATATTCAACAGTCATAAGTAACATAGCTAAAGATAATACAATAAAAAAAGCAAAAATAATGACGACCCTGCTCGTAAGAGCTAACAATCTACAATGAGGTAGGGGTGATACAAAGGACAGGGGCTTACTTACAATGATGGTCCAGCCACGTTAAGGGGATGAGGGATAGATAAAGGCTGCATGAGCTCATCACCAGCCAGTATCTGTAGTGCTTTTGGGTTCGGTGGAGACTTATGCCATGTCGCCTGGGCTATGTTCTTCAGAATCTGCTGTTCAAGAAGCAGGCGCTCATACCTCCTGCCCAAACGCTGCGGTTGCTCACACACAACAAACATGAACCACATCCACTTCCTTGTGCTAGCAAAGCGTCCAATTGTTCGTGCCTGAGAGCTTGGAAAGAAAGCGTAAATACCCAGCCACGCACCCACAGGCACAAATACTAAACTCGCACATTGCCAAATTGCTAGCTGTGGAGATGTTGCCGTTTAGGCTTGTGGGAGCACAGTCTTCCGTGATGTCTTGGCTGTGGCTGCCCCACAGTACAGTGTTCCCAGCCGCCACTATTTTGCCCGGTGTGCCATCCCTGCGTTACACAAGCACATGTTAAACAATCTGAACCGTGCTCTCACCAACGGTCCACCTAACAAGAGACACCTGGATAATTTGTTGTGTACAGGGACGATATATTTCTGTCATGGCACACTAGGGGAACCTGGTGGAGGGTGGGACAAAGGCGCAAACTGGAACATCACACATCTCACCCATGCTAAGAATAGCGGGCCCAACTTCTGTCAAGGTTTCCACCTCTTCATATTCCACCTCCTCTCTCCCCTTCTCCTGCTCCTCATCCTCTGCTGAATTATCCTTCCCATCACTGCAAAGCTGGGACCTGTGCAACAGCGCATCGGCAAAGTGGCAAGACGCTCTGCTGAAGCTGATCTGTTTAGGTCAGAAAGCACACAATGCAACAGAGCTGTGGCAAGCTTTAAAACAGCAGACCAATAAGTGGCTCTCCCCGCTCCACCTCCAACCCGGTCTGGTCGTCTGCAATAATGGGCGTAACCTGGTGGCGGCTTTAAAGATCGGCAAACTGGTACGCGTGCCATGCATGGCTCACGTGCTGAACCTAGTTGTTTAGAAATTTCTGAACACTTTCCGTGACTTGCCGTACCTACTTGAGAAGGTGCGCCATATTAGTGCCCATTTCCACCATTCCTCTAGTGCTTTTGCTGCTTTTACAGCGCTGCAAAAGCACTTGACATTGCCAAGTCACCGACTCATTTGCGACCTGCCCACGCGGTGGAACTCCACCTATCATATGTTGGCGAGGATTAGTGAACAGCAGAGGGCAGTACCTGAATACCAGCTTCAGCATGCCGGTCAGACTGAGAGTCAGCCACCAGACATAACAACTGTTGAGTGGGTGTGGATCGCTGACATTTATGAGGTTCTTGAGAACTTTGAGTACCGCACCAACCTTGTGAGTGGTGATCAGGCTATTATCAGCGTAATCATCCCGCTGCTTTGTCTCTTGAAACAATCACTGCATAATCTCAAAGAGGAAGCTTTGAGTGCCCAGCAGGTTGGCATGGAGCCAGATTTCCCAATGGGTGATACTACCCAGCCCAGCCAATATTCTAAGGCAACATTGGGTGATGAGGAGGAAGATATGGAGGAAGAGGACTTGTTTTTCTGTGCTACCGAGGGGACTCGTAATGCTACACAGGGGACACCCAACCCAAGCTTCTTGTCTGTCCAGCCTGGATGGACTGGAGAGGAGGAGGTGGAGGAGGAGGAGGAGGTGGAGGAGGAGGAGGAGGCGAGTCAGCGTGAGGAGAGGATGGGTACTGTTTCTACTGTTGGGGACACCGAACATTTGCCTTTTTGCAGCTTGGCCCACATGGCACCGTTCATCTGTAAGTGTCTGTGGCTAGACCCTCTCGTGATACACATTTTATCCAACAGTAATAATAATAATCATTTTTATTTATATAGTGCCAACATATTCCGCAGCACTTTACAATTAAGCGGAGACATGTACATACAATAATTTCAGTTTAAACCGTTACATAAGGAGTGAGGTCCCTGCTCGCAAGCTTACATTCAACAAGGCAATGGGTGGACACAATAGGTGAAAAGTGCTTGAAATTTCAGGTCAGGCAATTATAATAAGTAGGGATTTTCATATAAGACTGCATGATCCGGTCATCAGCCAGTATGATTAAGTGCAATAATCAAGTATCGAGTGTAGTTATCGTGGGCATGGAGTGTGTGGAGATAGATGAATAGTAGGGTGCAGATTCAGAATAATATTTAGAAGGAGGGAACAAGGGAAAGTTAGTTTACTGAGTAATTGAGGTGGTAGGCTTGTTTATAGAGATGGGTTTTTAAAGCGCGCTTGAAGACGTGGTGGCTAGGCATCAGTCGGATCGTCTGGGGTAGAGCATTCCAGAGAACTAGTGCAGCACGAGAGGAGTCTTGGAGACGGAGGTGCGAGGTTCGGATTATGGGGGATGTTAGTCTTAGGTCATTTGTAGCACGTGTATGGCGATAGACAGAGATGAGAGAGGAGATGTAAGGAGGTACAGAACTGTGGAGAGCTTTATGGGTGAGAGTGATGAGTTTATATTGGACCCTGTAGCAAATGGGCAACCAGTGTAATGACTGGCACAAAGTGGAGCTATGGGTGAAGCGGCTGGACAGAAATACGACCCTGGCTTCCGCATTCAGGAAGGATTGAAGTGAAGAAAATTTGCCAAGAGGGAGACCAATCAGAAGAGAGTTGCAGTAGTCCAGACAAGAGTGAATAAGACCAACAGTAAGAGTTTTAGCATTTTCAAAGGTGAGAAAAGGTCAGATTCTGGAGATGTTTTTAACCCCTTAATAACATCTGACGTACTAATATGCGTCTGTGCCCTGGGACTTAAGAGCCAGACCCGTATTAGTACGTCATCGCGATCGCGCGCGCACACAGGCTGTGCGGGCGCGATCGCCGCCGGGTGTCAGCTGATTGTCACAGCTGACACCCGGTACTATGTGCAGGGAGCGGTCCTGCACCGCTCCCAGCACATTAACCCCCGCGATGCTGCGATCGAAGTCGATCGCGGCATTGCGGGGGCAAGGGGAGGTGATCGGCGATACTCACCTCCTCTTACGGCTTCCAGCGCAGTCTGCAAAGGCTTCCCGGGTGTTGCCATGACGACCCGATGTCGTCATGACAACATCCGGGTCACCAGAGAGCAAGAAGATTGCTTGGACATGCGCAGTGCATCTTCAAGCAATCTTCACACTGTGCACTTCTGACAGCCTTCATGGCATAGGGATGGTGCTCCATTCCTGTGCCATGCAGGCGATCAGAAAAAAAAAAGTGAAAGTCCCAGAGTGGGACAAAGTAATAAAGTGTATAAACTGTGTGAAAGTGGAAAAAATAAAAATAAAAATGTGCAAAAATATTATAAAAAAATAAAAAGAATAATACACCAAAAATAAAAATATAATGTACCCATCAATAAATATTATTATAAAAAAAAAAAAAACAATAAAAGTACACATATTTGGTATCGCCGCGTCCGTAACAACCTGACCTATAAAACTGTCCCACTAGTTAACCCCTTCAGTGAACACGGTAAAAAAAAAAAAACGAAGCAAAAAACAATGCTTTATCACCATACCGCCAAACAAAAAGTGGAATAACACGCGATCAAAAAGACGCATATAAATAAAAATGATACCGTTGAAAACGTCATCTCGTTCCGCAAAAAACAAGCCACCATACAGCTCCATCAGCCGAAAAATAAAAAAGTTATACCTCTCAGAATAAAGCGATACTAAAAAATATTTTTTTCTATAAAATAGCTTTTATTGTGTATAAGCGCCAAAACATAGAAAAATGATACAAATGTGGTACCGCTGTAAACGTACTGACCCGAAGAATAAAGCTACCTCATCAATTTTACCACACGCGGAACAGAATTAAAAAAAAAAAAAAAACAATTCCTGAATTGTTGGTTTTTGTTTATTCTGCCTCCCAAAAATCGGAATAGAAAGCGATCAAAAAATGTCACGTGCCTGAAAATGGCACCAATAACAATGTCAAGTCATCCCGCAAAAAACGAGCCGTCACATGACTGTCTGCCAAAATCTGGAAAAATAATAGCTCTCAAAATATGGCGATGCAAAAACTAGATTTTACAAAAAAATGCGTCTTTTAGTGTGTGACAGCTGTCAGTCATAAAAACCCCATATGATTCTGGCATTGCTGTAATCACACCGACCCGAAGAATAAAGTCGTCTAATCACTTATACCGCACAAGGAACGGCGTCAAAAATAAACTCTTGGGTTAGGATTGGGCTAGGGTTAGGGCTGGGTTTGGGGCTAGGGTTGTGCTGGGGCTAGGGTTGTGCTGGGGCTAGGGTTGTGCTGGGGCTAGGGTTGTGCTGGGGCTAGGGTTGTGCTAGGGTTAGGGCTGGGGTTGGGATTTTTTTCAAAAGTAAGAAAAAAAGATGACGATATGGCGACTAGTGTTGAGAGCAAGTGCTCGCTACTTGAGTTTGCATCAGGTGCTCTGGTATGCATTGAGTATCGTGGGTATTTGAGTGACATGCTCGAGTCTCTGCCCCATATGCTTCGCGGCCAAAAAACTTTACGGGGATTGCCTGCCATGCACGAGCGATCCCCGCATGTTTTTTTTTGGGTGTCTAATAACCGTGAAACATGCGGAGCAGGGACTCGAGCATGTCACTCGAGCACACGCTGTACATGGTGCATACCTGAGTACCCGATGCAAACTCAAGTAGCGAGCACTTGCGCTCAAGACTAATGACAACTTATTCAATATGATGACCTAATGTAAACAAATTGTGTGCCGTACCTCTGGGTTCAAAATGTTCAATATACACCTTAATAAAATCCTTGAGGGGTATAGTTTCCAAAATGGGGACACTTGTGGGGGAGCTCCACTGTTTAGGCACATCACGGGCTCTCCAAACGCGACATGGTGTCCGCTAACAAATTGAATGGAAAATCGGCTCAAATTGTTAGCGGACGCCATGTTGCGTTTGGAGAGCCCCTGTGTGCCCAAACATTGGAGCTCCCCCACAAGTGACCCCATTTTGGAAACTAGACCCCCCAAGGCACCTATCTAGATGCATAGTGAGCACCTGGAATCCCCAGGTGCTTCACAAATTGATTCGTAATAATGAAAAAGTGAAAAAAAAAAACACTTTTTCATTTTTATGAATCAATTTGTGAAGCACCTGGGGTTCCAAGTGCTCACTATGAATCTAGATAGGTGCCTTGGGGGGTCTAGTTTCCAAAATGGGGTCACTTGTGGGGGAGCTCCAATGTTTGGGCACACAGGGACTCTCCAAATGCAACATGATATCCGCTAACAAATTGTCGGCTCAAATTGTTAGCGGATATCATGTTGCATTTGGAGAGTCCCTGTGTGCCCAAACATTGGAGCTCCCCCACAGGTGACCCCATTTTGGAAACTAGACCCCCCAAGGCACCTATCTAGATGAATAGTGAGCACTTGGAACCCCAGGTGCTTCACAAATTGATTCATAAAAATGAAAAAGTGTTTTTTTTTTCACTTTTTCATTATTACGAATCAATTTGTGAAGCACCTGGGGGTTCCAAGTGCTCACTATGCATCTACAAAGGTGCCTTGGGGGGTCTAGTTTCCAAAATGGGGTCACTTGTGGGGGAGCTCCAAAGTTTGGGCACAGAGGGGCTCTCCAAACGCAATGTGGTGTCCGCTAACAATTTGAGCCGATTTTCCATTCAATTTGTTAGCGGATACCATGTTGCATTTAGAGAGTCCCTGTGTGCCCAAACATTGGAGCTCCCCCACAAGTGACCCCATTTTGGAAACTAGACCCCCCAAGGCACCTATCTAGATGCATAGTGAGCACTTGGAACCCCTAGGTGCTTCACAAATTGATTCGTAAAAATGAAAAAGTGTTTTTTTTTTCACTTTTTAATTATTACGAATCAATTTGTGAAGCACCTGGGGGTTCCAAGTGCTCACTATGCATCTAGAAAGGTGCCTTGGGGGGTCTAGTTTCCAAAATGGGGTCACTTGTGGGGGAGCTCCAAAGTTTGGGCACAGAGGGGCTCTCCAAACGCAATGTGGTGTCCGCTAACAATTTGAGCCGATTTTCCATTCAATTTGTTAGCGGATACCATGTTGCATTTAGAGAGTCCCTGTGTGCCCAAACATTGGAGCTCCCCCACAAGTGACCACATTTTGGAAACTAAACCCCCCAAGGCACCTATCTAGATGCATAGTGAGCAGTTGGAACCCCCAGGTGCTTCACAAATTGATTCGTAACAATGAAAAAGTGTTTTTTTTTTCACTTTTTCATTTTTATGAATCAATTTGTGAAGCACCTGGGGGTTGCAACTGCTCACTATGCATCTAGATAGGTGCCTTGGGGGGTCTAGTTTCCAAAATGGGGTCACTTGTGGGGGAGCTCCAATGTTTGGGCACACAGGGGCTCTCTAAACGCAACATGGTGTCCGCTAATTATTCAAGCAAATTTTACAATCAAAAAGTCAAATGGCGCTCCTTCCCTTCCGAGCCCTACAGTGCGCCCAAACAGTGTTTTTTCCCCAAATATTGGGTATCTGCGTGCCCAGGGGAAATTGCACAACAAATTTTGCAGTCCATTTTTTCTTGTTACCCCTGTGAAAATAAAAAAAATTGGGTCTAAAGTAATATTTTTGTGAAAAAAGTTAAATGTTCATTTTTTTCTTCCACATTCAAAAAATTCCTATGAAGCACCTGAAGGGTTAATAAAGTTCTTGAATGTGGTTTTGAGCACCTTGAGGGGTGCAGTTTTTAGAATGGTGTCACTTTTGGGTATTTTCTGTCATAAAGACCTCTCAAAGTGACTTCAAATGTGATGTGGTCCCTAAAAAAATGGTTTTGTAAATTTTGTTGGAAAAATTAGAAATCGCTGGTCAACTTTTAACCCTTATAGCTCCCTAACAAAAAAAAATTTTGGTTCCAAAATTGTGCTGATGTAAAGTAGACATGTGGGAAATGTTATTTATTAACTCTTTTGTGTGACATATCGCTCTGATTTCAGGGCTTAAAAATTCAAATTTTGAAAATTGCAAAATTTTCAAAATTTTCGCCAAATTTCCGTTTTTTTCACAAATAAACGCAAGTGATATCAAAGAAATTTTTCCACAATCATGAAGTACAATATGTCACGAAAAAACAATCTCAGAATCAGGGGGATCCGTTGAAGCGTTCCAGAGTAATTACCTCATAAAGTGACAGTGGTCAGAATTGTAAAAATTGGCCCGGTCATTAACGTGCAAACCACCCGCGGGGCTTAAGGGGTTAAGGTGCAGGTGACAAGAGCGACCTATACTGGTTGGCCACCTTTCTCGATCCACGGTACAAGGAGAAATTTCCTTCTCTCCTTTTGGAGTCAACAAAGAGTTTTACAATTGAATTGTTCAAGAGGGCCATTGTAGATCAGTTGCTGAAAACATCACCCTCAGACAATGCTGGTGGCAGAGGTACCAGCTCTTTTCAACACGAAGGGATAATGGGGAGAGACAAGAACACCAGCTCCAACAGAGGTGGGGGGAAAATGTGCATAAATTGGGCAATTTTCAATAGACCAGCACAACAGCAAGGGCTATCTGTGCCTGTAACAATGCCAAGGAGGGATAAGTTGCAGAACATGGTCAAGGGACACTTAAATGACCATACGTGCGTCCTTTCTGACGCTTCAGTTCCCTTTAATTATTGGGTGTCTAAGCTGAACACTTGGTCCGACCTCTCCTTATATGCCTTGGAGGTGCTGGCCTGCCCGGCTGCTAGTGTTGTGTCTGAGCGTGTTTTTAGTTCCGCTGGGGCAATCATCACTGATTGGCGCACACGCCTCTACATAGAAAATGCAGACAGACTTACTCTGATTAAATTCAACAACGACTGGATATCTCCACAGTTTGTAATCCCTCCAGATGAGAGCAAGCCAACCTAAATTCACCAAAAATGCAGATTCATGCGACTGCTATTAACGTCACCCCCTTCCCATAAGAAAACGTTTCCTTCCTGCACATTGTGCAGTGGACAAACCAGGACAGTATTCCTACTCTAGCCTAACTACTATTTGTGATTGGAGGCCCTTGGGATGGTGGCTTCCTGCGTCAACCATGACTCAGCCCATTGGGCTAATTTTTACAAACCCTATGCAGATTGTGCAGTGGAGAAACCAGGACAGTATTCCTACTCCAGCCTAACTACTATTTGTGATTGGTGGCCCTTGGGATTGTGGCTTCCAAAATAGTGATTTAAATTGCCTGGTGCTTGCTTTGTAGCAGGCAGTAGGAATTGTTTGGACTACTGCTTTGTGCAGGGCAATCAAAGATTTTTTACGTAGACTAATATGGACAGAAAGCAGGCTGACACCCCAAAATAGTGGTTAAAATGGCCTGGTGCTGGTTTGTAGCAGGCAGTAGGAAATGTTTGGACTACTGCTTTGTGCAAGGCAATCAAAGATTTTTTATGCAGACTAAAGCGGACAGAAGGCAGGCTGACACCCAAAATAGTGGTTAAAATGGCTTGGTGCTTGTTTGTAGCAGGCAGTAGGAAATGTTTGGACTACTGCTTTGTGCAAGGCAATCAAAGATTTGTTACGTAGACTAATACAGACAGAAGGCAGGCTGACTCCCAAAATAGTGGTTAAAATGGCCTGGTGCTTGTTTGTAGCAGGCAGTAGGAAATGTTTGGACTACTGCTTTGTGCAGGGCAATCAAAGATTTTTTATGTAGACTAATGCGGACAGAAGGCAGGCTGACACCCAAAATAGTGGTTAAAATGGCCTGGTGCTTGTTTGTAGCAGGCAGTAGGAAATGTTTGGACTACTGCTTTGTGCAGGGCAATCAAAGATTTTTTATGTAGACTAATGCGGACAGAAGGCAGGCTGACACCCAAAATAGTGGTTAAAAATGGCCTGGTGTGTGCTTTGTAGCAGGCAGTAGGAAATGTTTGGACTACTGCTTTGTGCAGGGCAATCAAAGATTTTTTACGTACACTAATATGGACAGATGGCAGGCTCTGACCCCTAAAACAGCAGGGAAAATAGACCAGTGCTAAAAAAAAAAAAAAAAAAAGGCATCACATAATGCTAATTCTGTGTGTGCAGGAAAAATATTGCTTTGCCTCTGACAAGAGCTGTTTTAAGATGGACACTGGAAGAATACTTTATCCTCTCCCTACCTAATATGCAATCTCTCCCTCCCTGTACTCTGACTTTGTTGTGTCTTCAGCTCTGAATAGAGCTATTTTTTGGTGTTATTATGGAGCTAGTGAGCGGTTCCTTTAAACACTGAACTAGTACACACTCCAGGTAGCCCTTACAAGAGCTTTTGTTTGATCAAGAGGCCTAAACACTCTCCCTAGCAGCTCAGCGATCTCTCCCTATGCTTATAGAACGCCGGCTCCAGACGCACAAAATGGCGATGGCAGGGCTTAAATAGACCCTATGACGTTGGGCGGCCAGCCAATCACAGTAATGCCACAACCAAGATGTCTGCAACATTACTGTGATTGGTTAAGAAGCCCAGCATGTTTAGTGGCTGCAAAGGAGGCGGCAAAACTGCAGGGCGGGACATCCGAATAAAGCGAGCCGAGTACACAAATACTCGCAATATAACGAGTAACCCGAATATCGTACTATTTGTGCAAATAGCGAATAGTAACGAATACACTCGCTCATCACTAGCCACAAGGCATAATATCAGACTCCTATTTCCTGTTCGCACATGGACATTGAAAGCAAAAGACTGTATCAAACCCTCTTTGCATAGAAGCATATAAATAGTAATAGTACATGTAAATATCATACAGTACTAAGTTTTGATCCTAAAATGCATAAAAGACATCCCACCATGACAAGGTGTATTCAATTTGAACGGTCCTATCTCTAGTATTAAAACCTCACCAAACAGGGCGTGGTTCCCACTTTTTGAGCTAGGCATTTCATCGATATAACTTCCCACGGGCAGGTGTCTTAACAGTCGGGTCTGGGTTTTGCTCTGCCCCAGCTACATTGAGGTTGGCTCACACAAAGTGAGGTTTGAGATTGGACCTTCCTGACTGGCTATACCTTGTCGAGGTGGGATGGTTTTTATGCTTTTTTGATCAAAATAGTGTTAACTAACTACTACTCAATGCTAATTATATGTACTATTGCTATTATACTATATATTTATTTTCTTAGTACAGGGTATATGCTCATTTTGTTTTTATCTTAGGTTTTGTCTGTTAAATGGCCACTATGTGAACGTGATCCTACACATTACACTTATATCAACTTATGTTAAGGCTCATTTTTGGGGTTTTACTCCTATTTGCATAGAAGCCTTTTTTGAGCACACTTCAATCTGTGCAGAAGTCACTATGAAAAGAGGGGAATGAGGCGAGCTGTTACATGACCGATTGTGAATGCTCCATCCTGTGTTATCAACTGGGGATCCCAGCCTGTGATAAGGAGACTGCTAAAAAAGTGTCTTCTGAGCAGAACAGGAAGCATTTGTCTAATATTAGGCTTAGTAGACATTATAAAAATTGCAAGATTTCTGATAAATTATCTATGAATACCAATAGGGATGTCAAACATCAGATACATTTTTGAAGATCAGCCTGTTTATGAATCATTTTAGCCATTTTAAGGCACCCAAGGCCTGTTTATAGGGTATTTGTAGATTTATCCAGCTTTAACCTAACTATTGAGGGGAGATTTATCAAGTTAAATATACCAAAAATCTGTCTTTCATGACTTGCACCATGTTTTTATGTGCTTGGACACTTTCAATATCTTGTCCAAAGGATCTGTTTCCTCAATGAAAAGGGGGTCGGATTGTTAGAAAGAAGCATGGCCTAAATGCAACAGAAAATGCCAGATGATCTATATGAATATAAAGCAATATTGATAACATATTGATCACCCCAAAATGTTATGTGTAAATCCTCCCTGGTTTAGTGTAACCACTGTATGTACAGTAAGTTAGTTTACTCAATATATGAGTTATTTTGTATATTTGTTATGGTCCACTAAAAACCTTAGATGTGTCGATCTGTGACATTTCAATTGTACAAGTTACATTTACTGCAAAGGACAGCAACATTTTATCAAATAAAATCTTCTATGTTGAACATCAAGTTGGGAAGTATTGAGGAGAATGGTAAAGAGATTCTTAGAACAAACCAGCATGAAATTGAATCATTTTTCTTCATTAGCTAACACTTGTCATTATTGAGGTTCAGCATGTGTGTTAACCAGCCTTAAAAATATTGTGCAGAAAAAGACTGTGCTTCCTCCCAGACCACTGCCAATTTACATGGAAGCTATAGGCCTCCTGCAAGAACATCACCTTAAATCAATGCTTTTCCACACTTCAGCAACTTAAAGGCTAGTTACATCAGTAGCACTTGAAGGATTTCATATATAGGGACATTTTATAGATGAAGCATGTCCTAGCTGCAGTTCTACTAAACTAAATTTAAAATGTTCTATATTTTTATAAAGGGCCATCAATCAGAACAAGGAAAACTTAATTTTCTTAGCAACCAATTAGATTTCAAAGGAAAAACAGTAATATCCTTTGCAGAGAAAAATTATGTTTGTATTATTTATTTTTTTGCTATTGATTGATTTTATATGTTTACGTTTTTCAAGTCATAGTATAATATTAGAATTGTAGTACAGGCATGTTATAAACCGAAATTCAATAGCAAGAGGAAATTTATAAATTAAATATATAGGATGAAGATTGCTGACGTTTGGCGATAAAGATTATTATTATCTATTTTAAAATATACTTGATAATCTCTTTTTTTTTTCAAATAAAATAAATTTGATTTACCCAAAATTAGGTCACATCGTTTTTGTCTTCCAATAAATCTTGAAATCTCTTAGGCAATAATAATAATCTAGCCAAGTGATGACAATTAATTGGAAGTTTTACTTATCTCATTTGTGCAAATTATGCAGAAAAAAATCCTAATTATTTTATGCAAAGTCAAAGTGGACTAATTTTTGACAGCCGTGTTAAAGGTGTTAAGCGTATTTTCCTTTGATAAGTGTTGAAGATGTCTCAACAATAAAAGCTTGTGTGGCAATAACTATGAGCAGAGGTTAAGGTTCACTCTCCTAATTCAGTCTTTCATTAATAACATATGCATTTTAGTTGAACAAAGAATCTGTCTGAACATATTGCCATAGGCATTGCATGTACAGAGGTTTTTCACATACAAGTAGCATGAAGTTAAGTCGTAAAATATAATGAAATTTGAAATATCATACTATTATAAAGGTAAAAACTATTTCTCAAAAATGTGTCAACTGGAAACCTCTTTAAATACATTGAGATATATTTAAATTTCTACTTAATTAGGTAATTAAACTCAGGGGGTATTTATTAATCACCCAGATTTCCAGGTGGGATTTAAGATTTGTATATTTGCCATCTGCTCTGTATGGGATGCATGGGTTATTGTACTGCTTATGTGATCCAGCCTTGTTCCTATTGGACAACTGTAAAATAACTAGTGAGATGTAATTAAGTATAAAATGGTGTGTCCTATGATTGATACTGAAAAAAACTAAGGTTGATAAAATGGCTTGCTTGAAAAAATACATGCTGGTTGAATTAATTTATTCCATAATTTTTTTTATAAAAATACATACATACACACTACCGTTCAAAAGTTTGGGGTCATTTAGAAATGTCATTATTTTTGAAAGAAAAGCTAATTTTTTTTAATGAAGCTAACATTAAATGAATCAGAAATACACTCTATACATTGTTAATGTGGTAAATGACTATTCTAGCTGCAAATGTCTTGTTTTTATTGCAATATCTACAGTCATGGCCAAAAGTTTTGAGAATGACACCAAAATTATATTTTCACATGATCTGCTGGCCTCTGGTTTTTATTAGTGTTTGTCTGATGTTTATATCACATACAGAAATATAATTGCAATCATATTATGAGTACCAATAGGTTATATTGACAGTTAGAATGAGTTAATGCAGCAAGTCAATATTTGCAGTGTTGCCCCTTCTTCTTCAAGACCTCTGTAATTCTCCCTGGCATGCTCTCAATCAACTTTTGGACCAAATCCTGACTGATAGCAGTCCATTCTTGCATAATCAATGCTTGCATTTTGCCAGAATTTGTTGGTTTTTGTTTGTCCACCCGTCTCTTGATGATTGACCACAAGTTCTCAATGGGATTAAGATCTGGGGAGTTTCCAGGCCATGGACCCAAAATCTCTATGTTTTGTTCCATGAGCCATTTAGTTATCACCTTTGCTTTATGGCAAGGTGCTCCATCATGCTGGAAAAGGCATTGATGGGTGCCAAACTGCTCTTGGACGGTTGGGAGAAGTTGCTCTTGGAGGACATTCTGGTACCATTCTTTATTCATGGCTGTGTTTTTAGGCAAGACTGTGAGTGAGCCGATTCCCTTGGCTGAGAAGCAACCCCACACATGAATGGTTTCAGGATGCTTTACAGTTGGCATGAGACAAGACTGGTGGTAGCGCTCACCTCTACTTCTCCGAATAAGCTGTTTTCCAGATGTCCCAAACAATCGAAAAGGGGATTCATCAGAGAAAATGACTTTGCCCCAGTCCTCAGCAGTCCACTCCCTGTACCTTTTGCAGAATATCAGTCGGTCCCTGATGTTTTATCTGGAGAGAAGTGGCTTCTTTGCTGCCCTCCTTGAAACCAGCCCTTGCTCAAAGAGTCTCCGCCTCACAGTGCATGCAGAAGCACTCACACCAGCTTGCAGCCATTCCTGAGCAAGCTCGGCACTGCTGGTAGTCCGATCCCGCAGCTGAAACAGTTTTAAGACACGGTCCTGGCGCTTGCTGGTCTTTCTTGGGCGCCCTGGAGCCTTTTTGACAACAATGGAAGCTCTCTCCTTGAAGTTTTTGATGATGCGATAGATTGTTGACTGAGGTGCAATCTTTGTAGCTGCGATACTCTTTCCTGTTAGGCCATTTTTGCGCAGTGCAATGATGGCTGCACGTGTTTCTTTAGAGATAACCATGATTAACTGAAGAGAAACAATGATACCAAGAACCAGCCTCCTTTTAAAGTGTCCAGTGATGTCATTCTTACTAAATCATGACTGATTAATCGCCAGCCCTGTCCTCATCAACACCCACACCTGTGTTAATGGATCAATCACTAAAACGATGTTAGCTGCTCCTTTTAAGGCAGGACTGCAATGATGTTGAAATGTATTTTGGGAGTTAAAGTTCATTTTCTGGGCAAATATTGACTTCGCAAGTACAGTAATTGCTGTTAAGCTGATCACTCTTTGACATTCAGGATTATATGCAAATTGCCATTACAAAAAATGAAGCAGTAAACTTTGGAAAAATTACTATTTGTCTCATTCTCAATATTTTTGCCCATGACTGTACATAGGTGTATACAGGCCCATTTCCATCAACCACCACTCCAGTGTTTTAATGGTACAATGTGTTTGCTAACTGTGCAAGAAGGCTAATGGATGTTTAGAAAACCCTTGCACAAGTATGTTAGCCCAGCTGAAAACGGTTTGGCTGATTTGAGAAGCTATAAAATTGACCTTCCTTTGAGCTAGTTGAGAATCTGGAGCATTACATTTGTTTGTTCTATGAAACTCACAAAATGGGCAGAAAAAGAGAACTTTCATGTGAAACTCGACAGTCTATTCTTGTTCTTAGAAATGAAGGCTATTCCATGCGAGAAATTGTCAAGAAACTGAAGATTTCCTACAATGGTGTGTACTACTCCCTTCAGAGGAGAGCACAAACAGGCTCTAACCAGAGTAGAAAGAGAAGTGGGAGGCCCCGCTGCACTGCTGAGCAACAAGACAAGTACATTAGAGTCTCTAGTTTGAGAAATCGATGCCTCACAGCTCCTCAACTGGCAGCTTCATTAATTAGTACACGCAAAACGCCAGTGTCAACGTCTACAGTGAAGAGGCGACTCCGGGATGCTGGCCTTCAGGGCAAAGTGGCAAAGAAAAAGCCATATCTGAGCTAATAAAAGGAAAAGATTAATATGGGCAAAAGAACACAGACATCGGACAGAGGAAGATTGGAAAAAGTTTTATGGACACACGAATCAAAGTTTGAGGTGTTTGGATCACACAGAAGAACATTTGTGAGATGCAGAACAGCTGAAAAGATGCTGGAAGAGTGCCTGACGCCATCTCTCAAGCATGGTGGAGGTAATGTGATGGTCTGGGGTTGCTTTGGTGCTGGTAAAGTGGGAGATTTGTACAAGGTAAATGGGATTTTGAATAAGGAAGGATATCACTCAATTTTGCAACGCCATGCCATACCCTGTGGACAGCGCTTGATTGGAGCCAATTTCATCCTACAACAGGACAATGACCCAAAGCACATCTCCAAATTATGCATGACCTATTTAGGGAAGAAGCAGGCAGCAGGCATTCTATCTGTAATGGAGTGGCAGCACAGTCACCAGATCTCAACCCCATTGAGCTGTTGTGGGAGCAGCTTGACCGTATGGCACGCAAAAAGTGCCCATCAAGCCAATCCAACTTGTGGGGGGGGGGCTTCAAGATTACCTCAGCAAATTAACAGCTAGAATGCCAAAGGTCTGCAATGTTGTAATTACTGCAAAGAGAGCATTCTTTGACGAAAGCAAAGTTTGAAGGAGAAAATTATTCTTTCAAATAAAAATCATCATTTCTAACCTTGTCAATGTCTGGACTATATTTTCTATTCATTTTGCAACTCATTTGATAAATAAAAGTATGAGTTTTCATGGAAAGCACAAAATTTTCTGGGTGACCCCAAACTTTTGAACGGTAGTGTGTACATATATATACATATATATATATATATATATATATATATATATATATACACAATATAAGAACTATGTAAAGGAGAATATTGTATTTTAGATGTCTAATGGAAAGCAATGCATGTAATACAAATATATAAATGGACAGTACTGAGAACTAATAATCTCTTTATACCTGGATTTCCAATGATGACTAAGGGGAAAGAAGGCTTAATCATCATCATCACAGGCATTTCTTTACTGTACGAGCAGTGAGATTATGGAACTCTCGGCGACAACATGTTGTAATGATTGACTAACTAAACAAGTTCAAGGCGGACCTGGATGCCTTTCTTGAAAACTTTTTACAATACATCATAATATGATTAAAGCTAGCTCTACAAGTGTGCATGTGGTCATCAAATCCATATACATGTCTCATTGAACTCAGCAAAGATCCATTAGATCAATAGATAAACTAATGGGATTAAATCAGTCTGCTTGAATAAACACTGTATCACTTGTATGTTATAGGTTATGTTTAAAGACTGACCAGATGAGCAGTATATCAGTATACCAATTGATCAGTAGTATGATAAGTAGCATGGTGAAGACAAACATTTTAAAGCCATAGGTCTGGCCTCTTTTAAGGGAAAGGACAGTCTGTGGCCACAGGTTTCTGAGAAGTAAATCCAGTACTGTGTATCTGGCTATTTCACACTACTTTATAAAGTAGTGGGGATGTAAATGTCAATGACATTATTATTCCAAGCTATATCGTCTTTGTTGTTGTTAAATATGAAAAAAATCTATAAAAATTACAATTATACAAAAAAATAAAGAATTAACACCCACCTAATAAGCCAGGATTAGGAAATCTCCATGAATCATTATAAGATGAATATTGTGGATGGCTGTATGGACTCCCAGAGAAATCACTCCCTACAATGCAAGCAAAAAGTAATTAAATAAAAAGTATAATATGCAGATAACATTAACATTTGGTATGTTTAGTCTATACTAATATATATATATATATATATATATATATATATATATATACATAGTAGAAAAGACAATATTGTGATTTTTCATGCATTATTTTGCATATATTCTTCAGTTACAAAATTGGAAATAAATGAAACTGAGAGACAAACATGTATGAAATAAATATAATGTTAGAAGAAAAAATAAAAAGTGCTTTAATGAGTAACCATAAGTTTCTAAAGAATTAGAACAGGGACTCAATGAAGTTGAACAGCTTTATTAGTTTGGATTTTAATGAACACTCAGTATTCAAAAAGTCTGTCTTACACCCTTGTAATATTTGATCAGAGAAAACATGAGTGATGGATGCTGTGGATTTACAAAGATTCCATGCACATGGCATAAAACAGCTGTCAGTGCAGTGATGGGGAAAGTAGGTATTTTTTAGATAACCTCCATCTATTCTTTGAAATACATTCGGTAGAAAACATAAGTTTGACTGTAGTAAGTCTGTCTCTCCATAGAGAATAGGAATTTTCATTGGATATCCACCCAGTCCATGAGGCCATACTGTGACCGATCATCATAAGCTATAGGGACACTCATCATCATAAGCCAGCCTTAGTTAGTACTTTGCATGATTAGTTTCAAGTCAAGCTTGCATTCATTTTTTTTTCAGTTAGTAGTGAATAATTCTTGTAGAACCTAATTTTGTTCTCCAGGCAATGAAATTAGTGCTTATGGATATAGAGTATAGGTAGAGTAAGAGTTACTCTCATACTATCCTTATGATTAATATAGCATGGGGTTGAATATGGAGAAAAAAGGGAAGTAATCTAACTTCTCATCACAGTCACAGATACACACTAAGCTAATTAACCTGTTAGCATATATTTTGGATTGTGATAAAAGCTTATATATCGAAACATACGCTCACATATACATGTGTTGTGAATGAGTGGCTAGCATGGGTGCACACAGACGTCTTCTGAGCATTACATGACAAGATTACATTTTGATAACAAGATTCATCTTGGAACAAAGCAGAGTGAAGGAATTATCCTTTTCAACTCTTGTGTTTCACTGTTCGATCTCCTTTTTTACTTCTGTACCAAATTTCCTTGCACTGACTGCTTTCGCAAACACACATTTCTAGCTGTCTCTGGGGATACTCTATTGCCTGACAAGCTGAGGCTTCCAATTCTCTAGTTGTTATGCCTGAGTAGTCAACTGTCAGCCTTATGCAGTGTGGGCTAGCCAAAGGCTTAAGGAGCATTCAGCACCAACAACTAAGTAATTCTTCAGCCTACATACCAGCCCCTTCCTCTGAAACACTCGCTGTTCAGTGTATCTAGTCGACTTGTGACACCGATGGGGATTACATGGTTAATAGTAAAGAGACTAAGCAGTAGTGTAAGTATAGCGGAAGAATAGAGTATAAACAATCTGTCGCAACTACATAGGCAAAAATAACAAGATACCATCTAGCAACACAAAAATTGTGTGATGGTATTCATTGTTAAGAGGCCAGTACCTTATCTGTTTACTTATATTTCAGCATACACTTTTACACTAAAATCCCCCTCAAGACACAAAGACAAACATATTAATAATGTAGTAATGTATTAGGTCTAAAAGTCTTAATTAATCTAGTGGATATTTAAAGGAGTTATCATGGACATGTATGTCTTATCTTTAGGCTAGGGTCACACTAGTGTATATTCTCTCATCTGAGAAAATCGGTCTGATTATGCTAAACACACTCTGATTAGGGTTTGATCATAGTATGATCTGATTTTCTTGGATAAGCAAAAGCTGAAAAAAGATTTCGCCATCGTCTCCACTGTGTCAATCCTTGGACATCGGACCGCACTTGGATATCATCCAAGTATGTTACAATTTTTTTCCACGGACTCATTGACTTGCATGGCGGAGTGTGATCCGAATATTAGATGCAAATCGTGCATGCTGCGATTTTTTCCTCAGACTCTGTCCAAACAAAAAAATGGATATGTGCACGGTCCCATTCAATAATATTGGTCCAAGTGTAATCCGATGTTTGTGCACAAGCCCTTAGGTCATCAATGTGACACCCATCACCCCCGCCGATCAGCCAATCCCAGGGCTGACAATAGCCAGAACTGCAAAGCACAGCCTCCATCAACGGAATCGTGAATTTTTTGGGAGCCCCCATGCATTATTTATGCAAAGCTGCATTTTAGAATACCTTTGTTAAAAATGTGAAGCATATTGTTAAATCACATCTAAAAATCACAATTTTATGCAATGCAATTTCACATTGCATGTAATATGTTGCTGTGGAGCCTGGACCTTAGAAAGCAATATACAACTGTCATTCATACAAATAATGCCTTCATTTTCACACAGTTTGCCCCTATTTAGCCTCAAGCACATGTTACATTACGTTTGCCCCTATTTAGCCTCAAGCACATGTTACATTACAGATCAGTGTTGTACAAATTCATAATTTGGCACCGATAGATATCAGTTGGCCCATATTGTGCATCTTTTAACCTCCAATGACATATGGAGGCAAGAAGAGCTTTTAGATCACTGAGTCAGAGAATATGTGGCACCCCAGGGGTCTGGTTACCACAGTAATAGAAATATTACGTCTGAGAGCAGGTGGGAGGTTTCCTGGTCAGGAGCCCTTAAACATGCAACACCTCCTGCCCAGTCCTGGGAGGGGAGGAATCTGCCCTTATAAACTGGGTCTGGGGCGGGATTAGACAGTCAGAGCCTGGAGTGAAGTTCCAGACACAGGGCAAGAAACAGCTAGGAGCTCTGCAGGAGCAGGAGCTGAGTGCCAGGGACTGGAAGCAGATATTGCTCATCCTGGCTGAAGAGACTACTACCGAACAACGGAGTCCGAGGCTGTGGAAACCTCTAAGTCCAGCAGCAGAATCCAGCCGGCAGGGGATTCCAGGTCCTCTGGCCGTAGAAGCCCGGAGGCTCAGTCACAAGGAAGGGACCAGCACCGCCATCGAGGAGCGGAGGCTATCAGAAGGCCCCAAAGTCACCAGCCATACGGGTGAGCACCACACGGTATACTCAGGGACGTGGGCTACTTCCACTCGCTTACAGCAAGGTAGCCAGGAAGAGTGCAGATAGACGGGGAGGCCTACAACTCCACCTGGCCAGGGGAACTCCTGCTTGCTCGCAGACTGACCAGGCCCCTTATGCTAGCCAGTATTCCCAGGAGGGTCTGCCTTAATATCATCAGTAAAGACCCTGAACTGCACTGCAAAGACTCTGAGTCGTTCCTGCTTTCTCACCGCATACAGCACTACTAGTACTGGGACACCCGCGCACCATCACTCCCATCATCCATATTCCCAGCCCTGAGGCCATACTCTTCCCGTGGGGAGTTATCCCATCTTTAGCTGCGCACACCACACCAGCCTCAGCGGACTGCCTCGAAGCAGCGGTACACCCTGACCGCAATCCACGGGTGGCGTAGTCGGACAATTAACCACAAAAACCCTATAAAGACTGCCACTGGTTTGACCACCCTGAGCCACGGGACCGGGTCGCCGCCACGGAGACTACAACCCCCAGAGACCCGGCTCCGGGTTTCCCACACACGTGCACACACGGCCCAGGGGGCGCATCAACTTTGGCGTAGTCGGCAGGATTTCGTGCCCCCAACCACCGGGTACTGCGTGCCTTCAAAAGACTGTCACACCTGCCGTGGTGAATGTTCCCGCCATCCGGAGCCGTTTCCCGCCATCTTCAGTTGGTTCCCGCCATCCGCAGCTGTTTTCCCGTCATCCGCAGTTGTTTTCCCGCCATCGGACGTCATCTTCGGGACGCCGCGCGGGAAGAAGAGGGGCGTGGACGCCGAAAGCGCGCGAGACCTGAAGCTCCGCCCTACGCACCGACGCTGCGCAAGGTCCTGGAAGGGAGAGAGAGCGACGCTGAAGTCACCAGGACGCGACGCAAGGTCCTCGTCCGGAGCAGCACCAGCGGAGCCGCGGCCTACAGAAGAGGATCGTCGGAAGGTAGGCCACACTTAACTAGGGGGGAGGAAGATGACGGACACGGAGGGACCCTCTACCACCAGCGCGGCCACTGACGCAGTAATGCCATTTACAATGCCTTACATCCCCGGAGCGGCCTGGCTGCCCCAATACTCAGGGGAGTCGCATACCCTAAGCGACTTTAAAGAGAGACTGTACAGCCTATTTAAGGTATACCCCCTGACAGAGGGCCAGAAAGTGAGCATATTGATAGGCCAGCTAACCGGCGCAGTCCAGCGTGAAGTAAAGTCCTGGTCAGTCCGGGACAAGGAGACAGTAAAGGAGATCTTAGCCTGTCTGAAGGACACTTTTGATACCCGCACCTCAGCTGAGATCAAAATGAGATTTTATGGGTGCAAGCAGCGGGCCCAAGACAGTATAAGAGACTATGCTTTGAGTTTGCAAGAAGCCCTGGGAGCCATTAAACAGGCAGACCCTGACAGTGTGCGGAATGCAGATGAACTGTTAACTGAGCAATTCATTGAGGGTCTGCTGTCCAAAGCCCACCGAACCCAGTTACGTGCAATGGCCTTGCAGAACCCTGGTTTAGACTTTGCAAAGTTCAAAGACAGGGCCATCCGGGTGCTCAGAGAACCGGCACCGGGTAGCGCTGTAACCCACCGGCGCCCTGCTATTACCTATCATCAAGAGGTGGCACCCTTGTCTGCAGAGCCTGTAGGAGCTGGTGCGCAGGCTTTGGACAACAACCCGGCTACAGACCTGCACCATCAGGTCCAAGAGCTAACTAAAAGCGTAGCCGCTCTAACCCGAACTGTGCAGTCTTTACAGGTCTCTCCTCCAGGAAGGATCAAGCTGGCCACCAGTCCGGAGGACGTCCCGTGGCACCGACAGAGGAGGATCCCATCGTCCAGAGGAAGACCCAGCGACAGATACAACGAGGACGGACAACCCATCTGCCGCCGCTGCAATCAACCCGGACATATGGCAAGGTACTGTAATTTAAACAGGCACAACCTGGGGCAGAGGGCCAACCCCCAGGCATAAGATCATCAGGCCCATCGAACTGGCGTGATAAATACGTAGGGGGACGTCCGGTCTTGCCTGTGGTACTGGATGGCATTCCTATGAGTGCCCTACTAGACACTGGGTCACAGGTAACTACCATCCCTTATGTGCTCTTTAAGCGATACTGGAATGCCTCAGACATAACCCGCTACCCAGATGACGACCTGAGTATCATCGCCAGCAATGGTCAGCCCGTGCCGCAGGTGGGATTCAAAGAGGTGACCATTAAGATCGGTAAAGTCGAACTAGCGGCACAAGGACTGATCATTGTGGACATTGACCATCGTGAGAGTCACCCTAAAATAACCTTGGGTACTAACGTGATTGAAAATTGTCTTGCAGAGATAATTCTCATTTTATAGCAGGTTGCCATGAACGCCAGTTCCAGCCAGCAGCGTGTCCTCCAAAAAGAGATCCGGGCACTGATGAAACGGCAACAGGTGGAACTATCTGGTGGTGAGATTGGAAGCGTGAGAATGTGTGACCCGTTCCCTATTGCCATGCCCCCGAACAGTGAAATGATGATATGGTGCCGGGCAGCTATTGGTCTAAGAGGTAGAGACTACCAAGCAATGCTAGAGCCCGTCTACTCAGACAGTAGGCCCACCATTTTGACAGCACGGGGAGTGGTCGATGTACGCCATGGGAGGGTACCTGTCCGCATCGTAAATATCGGGGAGAGAGAAGTACACCTGCCCCGGTATGCCACGCTAGCCAAATTGTTCACCATAAACCAAAATTCTGCAAAGGCCGTAGAACCCTTGCCTCCATCTCAACCAGAGGAAGGTAACGGCTCTAAGAAACAAATGGAGGACTGGTGTCAGCAACTGCATTTGGGTACTGACTCCACTCCCTCACACCAAAAACAGGGAGTCTACCGGGTGGTTCAGGAGTATGAAAGAGTCTTTAGTAAACACCCGCTAGACTTCGGGCGAGTAAAGGGGGTAGAACATCACATCCCCACAGGAGACCATCCACCCATAAAGGAAAGATACCGACCTGTACCCCCTGCACACTATCAGCATGCAATGGGGATGTTGCGGGACATGAAGGAGGCTGGGGTAATCAGGGACAGCTGTAGCCCCTGGGCAGCTCCACTAGTTCTAGTGAAAAAGAAGGACAACACAATGAGAATGTGTATAGACTACAGAAAGGTCAACCGTATCACACACAAAGATGCATACCTGTTACCTAGAATAGAAGAATCTTTAGCTGCATTAAAATCTGCTAACTTCTTCTCCACTTTGGATCTTACTAGCGGGTACTGGCAGGTTCCTGTAGCAGAGGCAGACAAGGAGAAGACTGCATTCACCACCCCTATGGGTCTCAGTGAATTCAACTGTATGCCGTTCGGGCTCTTCAACGCACCAGGAACCTTCCAGCGGTTCATGGAATGCTGTCTGGGACACCGGAATTTCGAGACGGTCCTGTTATACCTGGACGATGTCATTGTTTATTCCAAAACCTACGAGGACCATTTGAAACACCTGGCAGAAGTGTTTGATGCCCTGTCAAGCTACGGCCTAAAGGTGAAACCATCCAAGTGTCACCTGCTGAAACCAAAGGTGCAGTACCTGGGACACATGGTGAGTGCTGACGGAGTGGCTCCCGACCCCGATAAGATCACCGTGATTAAAGACTGGCCAAGACCCTCCAGCATAATGGAAGTGCGGCAGTTTCTCGGGGTGGTAGGCTACTACCGAAGATTCATTCCCGGTTTCACCAAAATGGCAGCTCCTATGCAGGACCTCCTGATAGGTCAATCCAGGAAGGCCAAAAACCAGAAGCCGCCCTTCAGGTGGAAAAAGCTGGAAGAGGAGTCCTTCCGCCAGCTGAAGATGGCCCTCACGGGGGATGAAATCCTGGCGTACCCTGACTACAGCCAGCCCTTTATCCTCCACACGGACGCGAGCAACATCGGCCTAAGAGCCGTACTGTCCCACATCCAGCAGGGGAAAGAACGGGTAATCGCTTACGCCAGCCGAAAACTACGGCCCACGGAGAGGAACCCTGAGAATTATAGCTCATTCAAGCTAGAGTTCCTGGTAGTGGTGTGGGCAGTGACCGAACGTTTCAAGCATTACCTTGCCTCTTCCAAGTTCACCGTGTACACGGATAACAACCCGTTGACACACCTGGACACTGCAAGACTTGGTGCCCTGGAGCAGAGATGGGTGGCCCGCCTGTCCAATTATGAATTCACCATCAAATACCGGGCGGGACGCTCAAATGCCAACGCGGATGCAGTGTCCAGAATGCCAAACTTACCGGACGTAGGGGAAGATCCAGAAGAACTGGAAGAAGTCGAACTCCCTGCGTTCCACCGCCATGGGATTACCCTGTATTCCCACCGTGTAAGGGACAGACGCTCTGCCACTTTCAATCCCCTACCCCACTACAGCTGGGCAGAGACACCAGATCCCGCAGTCCGTCTGGTGAAGGAAATGCTGACACAGGCTGATGCCCGTCTTGACCCAGACGCTCCGGAGGAGACCAAGCAACTGTGGAAGGAGAAAAGTAAACTGTTTCTTTACAAGGAGAAGCTGTGCCGGAGAATTGTCAACTCAAGAACACATGAGCTGACCTGGCAGGTAGTGGTCCCAAGACAAGATTCGGCTATGGTTCTGGAGGCATTCCACGACGGAGCAGGACACTTCGGATGGAAGAAGCTGGAGTTCCTGTTGCGTGGACGGTTCTACTGGGTAGGCATGAGAGGAGCCATCGAGAGGTGGTGTAGAGACTGTGGCCCGTTCAACCTAAGAAGGAAGTACCGCGCCAGCCAGAAGACTCCCCTGCAGTCCATCATCACAAGACAGCCACTGGAGCTGGTAGCTCTGGACCATGTGAAACTGGCTCCAAGCAAATCTGGGTACGTCTACACCCTCGCAATCGTAGATCACTACTCCCAGTTCCTGGTGGTGGTCCCTGTCAAGGACTTAATGGCTCAAACAGCAGCTAGGGCCTTCCAGCAGCACTTCTGCCGTCCACACGGGTATCCGGAGCAAGTGCTGAAGGACCAAGGACCAGCGTTCGAAGCGGAGGTCTTCCAAGAGTTCTGCAATCTGTATGGCTGCAGGAAGATAGGAACAACCCCCTATCACCCTCAGACCAACGGACTATGTGAGAAAATGAACCAGGTGGTGATAGACTTGCTAAAAATGTTGCCCCTGGAAGAACACAGTCTGTGGCCTGAAAAACTGCCTGATCTGGTGGACTTATATAATCACATCCCTGTAGGTTCCACCAACTGTACCCCGGCTTACCTAATGAGAGCAAGACCTGGTAAGCTGCCTATTGACCTGGATATGGGAGTCCTGACACCTGAGGACACCTCGCCAGAGGCAGACTGGGATACAGAACGGCAGCAGCAGTATCGGAAAGTACAGGAGAGCGTCGAGCGAAGTCTGTCTCAAGCAAGAGAAAGGCAAGAGAAGACTTATAACCAGCATGCTCCCGCTGTTCCCCTGGTACCTGGAGAGCAGGTCTTGAAGAGAAAGAGGCGGCTCCACAAGTTGAACGACCAGTGGGAGAAGGACCCGTACACCGTACTGCCCTCAAGCCATGACAATCCAAAAGTCTGCATAATCAGTAAGGATGGAGGAGAGACCACAGCCATTGTTTCCAGAGACCACCTGAAAAAGTGTCCCGAGCAGCTGCAAAGCCCTGACGAAGATCAAGAGAACTCTCAACCCGCAGAGGAAAGGGAAGAAATGATCAGTACCGTACTCGGAGACTTTCGCCGGTCCTGGACTCAAATCAACAATGCAGTCATGGTACCCGTCCTCACCTTTCTCCTGCCAGCCCCTCAAGGGCCTACAGAAGAACAGGTAGTGTCAGAAGAGCAGCCGGCCCAGGAGGCAGTAGAATCCATACCAGCAGCCCAGGAGAATCAACCCTCTGCTAGTAGTGAGCCTGCCGTGCCCCTAGTAAGCCAAAGAGTATGCAGAAAGCTGCCAGGCCTGCCCATAACACCTTCTACACCCTGTAGTTCAGAACCAGATAGCGGGTTACGTAGGTCCCCCAGGAGCACTAGAGGACAGATGCCCGCTCGCTGGAGAGTCTAATGCCAAGTATATATTTACCTGTACATACGTAAATGCTGAAAAAGGTTTATGTTTTTGTTGCCTGTTCATTGATTATGTTTCTCTAGTTACCCTGCAGGTTTATTTGGACTGACAGGTTATGGGCGCTGAGTAACCGGAACTAAATTGTAGATAGTTGCACCTTGGTGCCTCTTGCGAAGATGGCCGCAGAAGAGAAAAACCTGTCTGGTGTGGCCTCCTTGTGGCCCAAAGTAGCTAGCCTCAACCTTGCAGCCACGCCCAGGGCCAAAGTTTGGGGTTTGCTTTGGACAGGTCCCCTACTCTGTTCCAAGACTTCACCTTGTTGGGTGACATGGACACCCGGTTACGGACACGCCGTGACCTCTAAAGACTAAAACTTCTTGTACATATGTTATGCTTTTGTTATACCCTGTATTTGTGTTTTCTTAAAAATGTGTTCAGTCCCGGAGTACTAAAATTTACAAGGGGGGAATGTGGCACCCCAGGGGTCTGGTTACCACAGTAATAGAAATATTACGTCTGAGAGCAGGTGGGAGGTTTCCTGGTCAGGAGCCCTTAAACATGCAACACCTCCTGCCCAGTCCTGGGAGGGGGAGGCATCTGCCCTTATAAACTGGGTCTGGGGCGGGATTAGACAGTCAGAGCCTGGAGTGAAGTTCCAGACACAGGGCATGAAACAGCTAGGAGCTCTGTAGGAGCAGGAGATGAGTGCCAGGGACTGGAAGCAGATATTGCTCGTCCTGGCTGAAGAGACTACTACCGGACAACGGAGTCCGAGGCTGTGGGAACCTCTAAGTCCAGCAGCAGAAACCAGCCGGCAGGGGATTCCAGGTCCTCTGGCCATAGAAGCCCAGAGGCTCAGTCACAAGGAAGGGACCAGCACCGCCATGGAGGAGCGGAGGCTATCAGAAGGCCCCAAAGTCACCAGCCATACGGTTGAGCACCACACGGTATACTCAGGGACGTGGGCTACTTCCACTCACTTACAGCAAGGTAGCCAGGAAGAGTGCAGATAGATGGGGAGGCCTTCAACTCCACCTGGCCAGGGGAACTCCTGCTTGCTCGCAGACTGACCAGGCCCCTTATGCTAGCCAGTACTCCCGGGAGGGTCTGCCTTAATATCATCAGTAAAGACCCTGAACTGCACTGCAAAGACTCTACTCTGAGTCGTTCCTGCTTTCTCACCGCATACAGCACTACTAGTACTGGGACGCCCGCGCACCATCACTCCCATCATCCACATTCCCTGCCCTGAGGCCATACTCTTCCCGTGGGGAGTTATCCCATCTTTAGCTGCGCACACCACACCAGCCTCAGCGGACTGCCTCGCAGCGGCGGTACACCCTGACCGCAATCCACGGGTGGCGTAGTCGGACAATTAACCACAAAAACCCTATAAAGACTGCCACTGGTTTGACCACCCTGAGCCACGGGACCGGGTCGCCGCCACGGAGACTACAACCCCCAGAGACCTGGCTCCGGGGTTTCCCACACACGTGCACACACGGCCCAGGGGGCGCGTCAAATACATGAGAAGAAAAATTGCAGTGCAGCATATAGAGTGCCAACATGTACAGTTGTGCTCAAAAGTTTACATACCCCGGCAGAATTTTTCCTGTCTTGGCCTTGTTTCAGAGAATATGAATGATAACAAAAAAAATTTTCTCCACTCATGGTTATTGGTTTAATGACAACCAAAAACATCCAAATGACCCTGAGCAAAAGTTCAAATACCCCAGTTCTTAATACCGTGTATTGCCCCTTCTGATATCAATGACAGCTTGAAGTCTTTTGTGGTAGTTGTGGACGAGGTTCTTTATTTTCTCAGATGGTAAAGCTGCCCATTCTTCTTGGCAAATAGCCTCCAGTTCCTGTAAATTCCTGGGCTGTCTAGCATGAACTGCGCACTTGAGATCTCCCCAGAGTGGCTCAATGATATAGAGGTCAGGAAACTGAGATGGCCACTTCAGAACCTTCACTTTGTTCTGCTGTAGCCAATGACAGGTCGACTTGGCCTTGTGTTTTGGATCCTTGTCATGTTGGAACGTCCAAGTACGTCCCATGCGCAGCTTCCGGGTTGATGAGTGCAAATTTGCCTCCAGTATTTGCTGATAACATGTTGCATTCATCCTTCCTTCAACTTTCACCAAGTTTCCTGTGCCTTTGTAGCTCATACATCCCTAAAACATCAGCAATCCACCTTTGTGCTTTACTGTAGGAATGGTGTTCCTTTCATCATAGGCCTTGTTGACCTCTCTTCAAATGTAACGTTTATGGTTGTGGCCAAAAAGTTAAATTTTGGTTTCATCACTCCAAATTACCTTGTTCCAGAAGTTTTGAGGCTTGTTTCTGTGCTGTTTGGCGTATTGTAGGTGAGATACTTTGTGGCATTAATGCAGTAATGGCTTTCTTCTGGCGACTCAACCATGCAGCTTCCTTATTGTGCATTATTAAACAACCACACCACTAGTTTTCAGAGAGTCCTGAATTTCAGCTGATGTTATTTGTGGGTTTTTCTTTGCATCCCGAACAATTTTCCTGGCAGTTGTGGCCAAAATCTTTGTTGGTCTATCTGACCGTGGTTTGGTTTTTACATAGCCCCTGATTTTTCAATTGTTAATTACAGTTTGAACACTGCTGACTGGCATTATCAGTTCCTTGGATATTTTATGGTATCCCTTTCCTGTGTTATACAGTACAACTGCCTTTTTCCGTAGATCCGTTGACAATTCTTTTGCTTTCCCCATGACTCACAATCCAGAAATGTCAGTGGCTGGATGAAAGATGAGAGAGTCTGTCTGGATCCCAGAAACTCACTCAGCTTTTATGTACACACACTGATTACAAGCAAACAAGTCACAGGTGAGGATGTTACCTTTAGTAGCCTTTCAAACCCATTTGTGTCAAATTCTGTGCATGCTATCAGGCCAAAATCACAGGGGTATGTGAACTTTTGATCAGGGTCATTTGGATGTTTTTGATTGTCATTAAGATTTAAAAAGAGAAAACACAGTCGTTTGACAATAAATGGCTTCAGCCAACTAATAGCCATGAGTGGACAAAAAGTTTTTTTGTTATCATTCATATTCTCTGAAACAAGGCCAAAAAGGGAAAAATTCTGCCGGGGTATGTAAACTTTTGAGCACAACAGTACAATAAGAACTGTAGGTACTGCATGTCTACATACAAATTCTTTGTAGTCCCATTGATGGGTCATCCACCATGGTCTCTTAGAATGCTGCAATATTAACCATGTACTAAAGTTTTATACTTAATATCATGCTCTGAGTACATATTTGGTGATAACCCAAAGTGCACTCAAATGTTTCCACCTCCAATTTTAGAGTTAGAATTTTTCACTCTTAGCATGGCTTATCTTTACTCTATGCAACAAGCAGGAGACTATGCAGAAACGCGTGTAAATGTGTGCCTTAAAGACCCACAAATGCACAATAATGATCATTAACAATTTAGAGTTATGTGATTCTGTCTTTAAAAAGTCTAGGTATTCTTAGCATCACTTACTTTTAATTAAATATATCCAAATAGTGTATCTTTCTGGAATTTTTTAGCATTCGATGACTTTGTATTTGCTTTCCAACATTTTTCTTTGTAAAGGTAATCATACGGGCCATAAATTTGTTCAGCAATTTCCAATAACAATCATAATCTTGGGAGTTAAGTTATGCTTGAGTGGATGGAGAATCAAGCTAAACACTGCACTTAGCAACTAAATTTACAGAAGCAGCTTGTGTGTTACATTAAAAGTGCATGAAGAAATAGCCATTTAATGCACAAATATCTACATCTATAAAAAGCGCTATTTGCTGCAAAGCATAACATAAATTATAGTAAAACATTAGATGACAACATCTATTCTCTCAATAAAGCACATGCTACACTAAACACTCACTCACAAGTCTTATTACTAAGGCAACTGCACCAACTCTATGAAATGTCATTCATTTTAAGATGCCCTTAATTAGTGTTTGCACTGTATATGTAAATAGGGCCGTTACATTCAGCTCTATTAAATGTGTCAAGATAACCCACTTCTAAAAGGATAAGTACCAAAAGCATTATGCAGAGTACATCAGCATGGTCTTTACATTATTTACAGCAATGTCAAGCAAACTATCACAATTTCATTTAATTACAAGGTCTTTGTAAATATTGGACAGCTACAGTTACTACATCTACTACTACTACAGATACTACTACTAATATTACCAATAATAATAATAATAATAAAATAAATAAATAGTCAATATTTGTCACGCAAGGTGTTGGAAAGACTAAGTGCAACACAAAGGGAAGAGGGGGAGAAAGCCCAAATACTGGGGAAAGGGGAAGCAGAGACCCCTAAGCAAATCTAATATCACCCTGCCTACCCTACAGTCCCTAAATAGATTCCACACCTATCGCTGAGCAGGACCCTAAACCCTGTATATCTAGAGCTTGGCCCTAGGTAGGGAGTGGGAGGGGTGAGCACTGGTCAGGCCCCACTACAAACTAAAGACAACAAGGTAGACAAACAAAGGGGATAAACTTAGCTTGAGCAGACACCAGAGGGGAAACGCCAACTGTCCTCCAAGGGCACCAGAGAAGAAGTCAGCCAATAGCTAGTGCTCCAAGCGTGCACAAAGGTAAATAGAAATATCACCAGCGGTTCCCTGCAGCAAACTGAGAGTTTTTAACTCCCCTGCATGGGTGTGTCAATTAACAGCAGGTGGGAGGTTGCCTCTGGGTCTTAAAGGAAGAAAGATTAAGAAGGCATCTCCAATGCCAAGCACAGTAACCTTCTACAGTCAGTTCCAGAGCGACTGTCTATAACACCTGACACACCCGTGACAATATTGCTATTTAGTGCATGTGATCACACATTTTAATGCTGCACATGATTCAGGGCACTTATAAAGGTAGAACCACTGGTAAGTCATAAAGATCACTAATCTATAATCCATCTAATAGACTGTAATACAGAAAGGTAATATGGGTTAAGCACCCATTCCTTCTGATTGTTTTCTGCATGAATCTATCAATGTTCAAGTAGTTAAACAGATCTAAATGAGATCTTGAATTGAGGTAAAATTGTCTCAAATGTTCCATATATGAGCTGTACATGCGCTGTTTTCAGTTTGAATGTTAATTCCTTTTTAGTATGAGGTACATGTACATGTGTACTGTATATACACCACACACACACACTAGTAACTAATTACAGAGGTTAGCTACTACTTTTTTATTCATGACCTATTCCTAGGATCAAATAGGCAATCAATATCTAATCGGTGGGGAAACAACACCTGAAATTCCCGCTAATTAGCTACTACCAATGGCGGCGAAAGTTCTCAAATGTTGCCAGAGCACAACACCTCCATCAAAACCTTTGTGGCGGCTGGGTACTACAAAGGTTGAATCTGTAGTACCGAACAGTGACCACTATAGGAATTATAAAGCTGCTGTCCTCCAGCAGTAACTGAGAACTTCCACCTGCCATGGACACCATAACAGCTGATCAGCAGGGGTGCCAGGTGTTGCACCATCACAGATAAGCCATAGACAAAAATGTAGTGGTCAACCTTTTTTAAGCTATCACAAAGCATTACAGCAAATCACAAATATCAGCCAAATGACCTTTGGCACAAATTTGTCTAGAATCTTCTAGCCTCAGTTGAGCTGAAAATTGCCATCAACAGCTGTGTACAAATAAGAGTTTATCAGTGCATATTCTTCAGTGGTAGTAAATAAAAGATGTATGCAAGGCATACAGTCTGATACGCCTGGCCATATCAAACATTACCAAACACGGTGTTAACTTAGCTTTATTAAACCATAACAAGGAATTTATACCAAAAAATAGAAAACGTATCATTATTTATTCCCTCCCGTTAGAATACATATCGAATTTTGTCTAAAACGAAGCTGTATAAAACAATTACTCAGCTCCACTGTGTGACCTCTACATATGTTATATAGTCTATTCCTATCTTGGACATTTCTAAAGAATACACCATAAATATGCCATAGGTGGGGTCCTAACCTTTCGGCCCTAAACTAAATGGAAAATGGTGGGTTTTTCAACCCTTGTCCAACCAATATCCTGGCAGAGTACAAATCAAATTTTGTTGGACAACTATTCCCTGCATAGGTGCCAGAGCTGGGAGGAACACATATTAATCAATTTAACACATAGCTGTAAAATGGAAAACGTTGGGTCAACTGTGTTATATGAGCTATGTTGTGACATCTATGTATGTCCATAAAGAAGAGTATCTGCATAATTGTATGTTTTATGTCTTATCAAGAGAGATAACAATCATTAAGATACTTTTCAGTATTTTTTTGTTAAGTATTTGTACTCTCAATATGTTTAATGATAGGATACATGAAGGCTGACATATAATTAAGCCTGCTTTGTTGCTATACAAATAATGTAAACCCAATTCTCACATAGTAATTATTCTCCCTGGGAATTACAGATGCAATTATTATCATTAATATAATTCAACTCTGACAAGCTGCATGCTACTTATAAATATGTCTGTGTTATAAAGACAATGACTTTTTAGAGTCTGGATGACTAAGTAACATATTCTCGCTGGTCCATGGGGAAAGCTTTGCTGGCTGTTGACTTTAAGCATATTTAACAATGTAAATATGTACAAATACACTGGTGCTCTTTCCTGACCAACTGATAGCTGCTGGTAGAGAGACAGGTTCTGTGTGCTGACCCTTCAATGCTAATAGATTAAAGGAACTGGATAAACTACCGCGCTACAAAATTAACTTCATAGCGGTCCCAGGACTTATCACCGCTTTACCGCTCCTATTGAACTCTATCGTGGATACAGACATTATTTTTGGCTTTAGCTTCCAATATAGGGCTCATCAAGCTCATTTGTAATGACAGGATTGTCTTTTGGCACTAATTGGTGCCATATGTGCATTTAATTGTCCTAAGTACTACCAGTTGGTCTCTACTTTTAGTGGGATCGCTGTGAAGTTAATTTTGTAGCATGGTAGTTTATCCAGTTCCTTTAATGTTTAACAATGTGATACTTAAATCTAAAAGAAAAGACGGACAAGGAGAATTTTGTTTTCAGAGGTGTCAAACACAATTACTAGCTTTAGCTTTTCTACAAGGGTAGTGACGCGCCCCCCTGGGGCCGTGGGGTACTCGGTAGCCGGGCCGGTTCTTTTCTGGGGTAGTCACGGTGGCAGTGACCCAGTCCATTGCCCTGGGCGGTCAAATAAAGGAAAAGAAAAAGGGAATAAAGTTTCTGGGGATAATGTTCGTGACGCCACCAGTGGTATGCGGCTATGTGGAGCCGCCACTGCTGTGCAGATCCACTGGAGCTGATGCTGATGAAGCAGAGTTGGTTCAGCTCTCCACGGGCAGAGATAAGCTCCAAGGCAATGTAGATGATTTTAAGAGGTAGGTGTTGTCTGTGCAGTGTCGTGCAGGGCTGGTGATGGCGCAGCAATTAATCAAGGACACAGTGGGGTGCAGTCTTCAGGTTTTACTCACAGTTCTTAAGTTTTCCAGGTTACAGTTACCGGTCTGTAACCACCCACGTCGTCCTGTGTTGTCCGGGGTAGTGATCCAGCAAACTCTCAGGTATCTCAGGAGCACTTGAACGGGACCCTGTTTTGTGTACCTCTCCAGGTCGTCTCACTGTGCTGGCTCTCACCCTCCTGCCCTGCGTCTCACACTCAGTGTCCCAAGCCAGTGGTCCCGGGCTTTGTCGGGCGACGTCCGGTCTGTCCCCTTGGTCCTCTATTGCCACTTTTTCGGCGATTAAGTGTGGAGTGTGGCTGCAGCACCTAAATTGCTGCAACCTCTAGTTTGCTAGCTGAGACCTACAGTACTCCACTAGGCTGGGGCCGGTCCCCTACTGCGGCCTGATCCCTCCACGTCAGCGTGAATTCGGGCACACGGGTGCCATCCCGCACTCGCCGTGCCCCTGGGATCCCCTCTGTCTCTCTGGAGCCCTCCTCACTGCTCCTGTCTTCTTTCCTCTCTTTCTTTCTCCTGGGCCTCTCTGACTGGGCCCGACTCCTCTCTCTCTCCTTCCTTGCTCTCTTGAGCAGAGCTCCTCCTGAGCTCCCAGCTCCCAACTCCTCTTACAGTAGACTCCACTCTGAACTCAGAACTCTCTCTAGAACTTTCTACCCTCCTTTTTATATTCCTACTCTCTCTGTACTCCACTGATCTACTTCCTCCACCTACCTCCTCTACCTAGTTCCACCCTCCAGCTAGGGACCAGGGACTGTGCTCTCCATTAGGAGCAATCTCGCCCTTCTCTACTGAAGTGGAGTGTGTTGGATGTGGGTGTGTGGGTCCCGGGTGGTGCTCCCTCCTTACCTGAGAGTGGGGTACCACACCTCCGGGTGATATGCAGTACATCTGTGGCAACTGGACCCGCAGGGGCGCCACAGTAGCAGTTACCGATAATAATGCTCAAATATTTATAGTTTTATTCAGTAATGGGATGCCTAAATATAGAAACAGTAATATATTTCAACTCAAAAAGAGGCTTTCCAGGATAGACCATCAATATTTAATGAGTAGCCCTCGGGGAACACTACAGATCATCAGAAAGTGATGCTTAAAATGTTTATCCAAGCACTGTGACTTATCAGTACTTATAGCTGTGCACAATTCTGTAGCAAAGAATCCAAATTCTCACTCACTCTGTTCAAAAGGATAGTGCATCAATATACACTGCTCAAAAAAATAAAGGGAACACTCAAATAACACATCCTAGATCTGAATGAATGAAATATTCTCATTGAATACTTTGTTCTGAACAAAGTTGAATGTGCTGACAACAAAATCACACAAAAATCATTAATGGAAATCAAAATTATTAACCAATGGAGGCCTGGATTTGGAGTTACCCCCAAAATTAAAGTGGAAAAACAAACTACAGGCTGATCCAACTTTGATGTAATGTTCTTAAAACAAGTCAAAATGAGGCTCAGTATTGTGTGTGGCCTCCACGTGCCTGTATGACCTCCCAACAATGCTTGGGCATGCTCCTGATGAGGTTGCGGATGGTCTCCTATGGGATCTCCTCCCATACCTAGACTAAAGCATCCGCCAACTCCTGGACAGTCTGTGGTGCAACGTGATGTTGGTGGATGGAGTGAGACATGATGTCCCAGATGTGCTCAATCCGATTCAAGTCTGGGGAACGGGCGGGCCAGTCCATAGCTTCAATGCCTTCATCTTGCAGGAACTGCTGACACACTCCAGCTATATGAGGTCTGGCATTGTCCTGCATTAGGAGGAACCCAGAGCCAACCGCACCAGCATATGGTCTCACAAGGGGTCTGAGGATCTCATCTCGGTACCTAATAGCAGTCACGCTACCTCTGGCGAGCACATGGAGGGCTGTGCGACCCTCCAAAGAAATGCCACCCCACACCATTACTGACCCACTGCCAAACCGGTCATGCTGAAGGATGTTGCAGGCAGCAGATCGCTCTCCACGGCGTCTCCAGACTCTGTCACGTCTGTTACGTGCTCTGTGTGAACCTGCTTTCATCTGTGAAGAGCACAGGTGGCCAGTGGCGACTTTGCCAATCCTGGTGATCTGTGGCAAATGCCAAGCGTCCTGCACGGTGTTGGGCTGTGAGCACAACCCCCATCTGTGGATGTTGCGCCCTTATACCACCCTCTTGGAGTCGTTTTCTAACCGCTTGTGCAGACACATGCACATTTGTGGCCTGCTGGAGGTCATTTTGCAGGTCTCTGGCAGTGCTCCTCCTGTTCCTCCTTGCACAAAGCCGGAGGTAGCGGTCCAGCTGCTGGGTTGTTGCCCTCCTACGGCCCCCTCCACATCTCATGGTAGCGCCTCTAGCCTCTGGACACTACGCTGACAGACACAGCAAACCTTCTTGCCACAGCTCGCATTGATGTACCATTCTGGATGAGCTGCACTACCTGAGCAACTTCTGTGGGTTGTAGAGTTCGTCTCATGCTACCACGAGTGTGAAAGCACAACCAACACTCAAAAGTGACCAAAACAGAAAGCATTGGTACTGAGATGTGGTGTGTGGTCCCCACCTGCAGAACCACTACTTTATTGAGGGTGTCTTGATAATTGCCAATAATTTCCATCTATTGTCTATTCCATTTGCACAACAGCATGTGAAATTGATTGTCAACCAGTGTTGCTTCCTAAGTGGACAGTTTGATTTCACAGAAGTTTGATTTACTTGGAGTTATATTCTGTTGTTTAAGTGTTCATTTTATTTTTTGAGCTGTGTATTTCTCCCAAAACCATAATCAAACAAATTCCTGAGAATTTTAGCATAGTACTTACAGGGGTATTCCATTATGGGATGTTTATTGCATGTTGACAGGATATGTCATAAATATCCAATAGATGTGGGTCTCTACCTATCTTGAGAATATAGTCTCATCACATGCTGCCAGCAATAGAAACAGAATTGCACATATGAAGCTATCTCCATTCATTACTATGGTAGCTCACATATTCATGAGTGAGCTTTTTTGCAAATATTTTGGATCTGAAAAATTGCCAAGTATGCTTGTTCAGCAATTTTCACAACTTTCTCCGATGAGACAACCCTTTTAATTAAAATTTGCTTGCAGCAAGACTGAGTCCTTTTGAGTTGTTGTACCATGACCTCATGGGATGCCACAACACCCTAAAGCGTGATCCCGACCCTCTAGCACTTGGTATAGTTAGCAACAGTGGCCAAGAGGTTAGCCCCGTTGCTTTGGAGCACAGGGGTCCTGGGTCCAAATTCTACTAAGATCAACATCTTCAAGGAGTTTGTATCTTCTCCCCGTGTTTGTGTGGGTTTCCTCTGGGTACTCTGGTTTCCTCCAATACTCCAAAGACATAATGGAAGAGAAGTTAGATTGTGAGCCCCAATGGGGACAGTGATGGTAATGTCTGTCAAGTACTGTGGACTTAATGGTGCTATATAAGTGAGTAAAATAAATAAATAAAAAAAATAAATGAAGATCCAAAGGAGGTTGTAAGGAGATAGGGTGGAACAAGAGCAACCTATAAAGTCACTGGTGAAGCTTAAGGCCCAGTTGGGCATGCTGGATAGGCTGAGAGGAAGTTGACCAGTGAAGATAGATCAAGTAACGGTAGAATGAATTGTTCAAATATGTGAGAGGCTGTATCTTTTGGAGTGGTATCTCCGAAAAGTGTTCACCCAGCCTGATGAGGAAAAAGTTAGGGCTAAGAGGTTAGCTGGGGCTGTGATCTGGTTCCTTTGCTGGTGGATGATATTAGCTAAAATGTATTTGTTAATCTGTGGTCAATTTGGTGAGAGGAGATGCCTTTCTTACTGCAGCATCTGTGCACGCCAGAGACAGTTGACTTTAGCCTGAAGCATAGAATCCACTGTAGCTGGGTGGCAAGAGTGATGAGACCTAATGAACCAGGAGACTAAGGTTCTTTGATGGGTTATTGTACCAAGTAATGGCCTTCTCCATTCCCAAGCCCACCATTGCAGTCTGGAGACAGTATAGTCTTTTGTCCACTGGTGTGCAAGGAGCCAGCAGTGGAATGTCATAGTGATATGTTGACACTGACACAGAGGAAACGTCACAAACCTTGAATTGTCATACTCAAGGTGGGAGAGTAACCTCTGGAAAGGAAACCATATATTTGTAGTTAATGAGCATCCTGCTATCCAGCTGCACTGGTATTTGTAGGCTCACCCTCAAAGTAACCAGCTGTCTTGGTAGTCTCCTTATCTCTGTGAATGGAAATGGGCCATTTATAGAAAATCTCTTACTAACAGCTGGCAAAAGTCTGATTCCACATAATGCAAGAGATAACATTGATAATGAACAGAGACTTTATGTTGTCCTGAAGTTATAAAAGTTATGTTGCTGTGAATTTACTTTGTGCACTACTGTAGCCGCCATGCTTGTGTACCATTGATCTTATCATAACCGTCAAACTTGTATACCATTGCTATAGCTGCCAACTTTTATTCCCCTTTGTGAGGAAAGTTAAACAGGTATTCCCATCTCCAATATCCTATCCCAATATGTAGTAGATGTAATAATAATAATAATATTAGCAAATACCTCCAATTAGAAATGTTCTTCTGATTAACTATGTCGCTTACCCCATGAGCAGGTCATTGCAGTAGCGTAGATATCCATATCCATGGATACAGCCACTCACTTAGTGACAATTAGTTAGTTGTTAATGGCCATAACCATGGATATCTAAGCTACTGTAATGCCCTGAAAATGGAGTAAGCGACATAGCTGATCAGAAGAACTATGCTACATTTCTAATTGAAGGTATTATTATTATTATTATTACACCTACTACATATTGGGATAGGATCTTGGAGATGGAAACAACCCTTTAAGTTGGCATGCAAACAGGACAATGTCATGTGTGAGTTATTGTGCCATCTCACAGGGTGCTGACCTTGTAACATGCATAGTGTAACATACCTGGCGGCGTTCTTGCATAGGGCACCATCTCCCACTATGCAAGATCGCAAACTTGATCATCAGTCCAGTCTGCTAGCCTGGCTTCTTTCCATGCCGTCTGCTTGCCTCTGTTCTGGCTGTTTAGGGCGGCGGCCCGGTCACTTCCTGTTTCTTGTAGCTGCTGTGGGCACACCCCTAATGCGTCCTCAGCCTATTGCTGTCAGTCACTGGATATTTAAACCAGCTTCACCTGGAAGCTGATGCCTGAGCAACTTTAACATTCAGTGTGCTCCTTGACTCTGAATGTGCCAGGTCCTGTTCTGTTTTTCCCTGCCTGTCCGCCTTCCTGGAGGCTGTATTTCCAGGCCTGTCTGAACACGCTCCTAGCCTGTTCGTTTCTGCCTCTGGGGGCCGTATACCCAGGCTTGTTCCTGTATTTCGCTGCAGTAACAGTTCCTGTCTGAACTGTCTCCTAACCTGTTACTTGTTTTGTCTCTATGTCCGTTTCCTCCCTTTTGCTGCAGTGTCTGAACCAGCTCTAGGCTATACCTAGGCTCGTTCCTGTATTTCGTTGCAGTACAGTTCCTGTCTGAACTGTCTCCTAACCTGTTACCTGTTTTGTCCCGATGTCCGTTTTCTCCCTTTTGCTGCAGTGTCTGAACCAGCACTTGGCTATACCTAGGCTCGTTCCTGTATTTCGTTGCAGTACAGTTCCTGTCTGAACTGTCTCCTAACCTGTTACCTGTTTTGTCCCTATGTCCGTTTCCTCCCTTTTGCTGCAGTGTCTGAACCAGCACTTGGCTATACCTAGGCTCGTTCCTGTATTTCGTTGCTGTACAGTTCCTGTTTGAACTGTCTCCTAATCTGTTACCTGTTTTGTCTCTTTGTCCATTTCCTCTCTTTTTCTGCAGAGTCTGAACCTGCACCTAATTCCTACTCGTTGTCGCTGTACTTCTGTTTGTGAGTTTGGAGTCCACTCGTTGCTTCTTTGTAAGTGCCTTGTGTGTATCTGGTTCTGCCTTTCCCTTCAAGTCTGTTCCGTATGAACAGAGCCCTGTCCCCTCTGTTCTGTCTTTGCTCACCGCTTTGGCGGTTTATCTCTGCTCTGCCTTACTTACCGCTCTGGCGGTTTCTGCCCGCTCTGCTCTGCTTTGTTCACCGCACTTGCGGTTTTGCTCTGCTCAGCCTTGTCCACAGCGCCTGCGGTTTTGCTCTGCTCAGCCTTGTCTACCGCACCTGCGGTTTCGCTCTGCTCGGCCTTGTCTACCGCACCTGTGGTTTCGCTCTGCTCAGCCTTGACCACCGCACCTGCGGTTTCGCTCTGCTCTGCCTTGTCCACCGCACCTGCGGTTTCGCTCTGCTCTGCCTTGTCCGCCGCATCTGCGGTTTCGCTCTGCTCTGCCTTGTCCACCGCATCTGCAGTTTCGCTCTGCTCTGCCTTGTCCACCGCATCTGCGGTTTCGCTCTGCTCTGCCTTGTCCACCACATCTGCGGTTTCGCTCTGCTCTGCCTTGTCCACCGAATCTGCGGTTTCGCTCTGCTCAGCCCTGTCCACCGCACCTGTGGTTTCACTCTGCTCTGCCTTGTCCACCGCACCTGCGGTTTCACTCTGCTCTGCCTTGTCCGCCGCATCTGCGGTTTCGCTCTGCTCTGCCTTGTCCACCGCATCTGCGGTTTCGCTCTGCTCTGCCTTGTCCACCGCATCTGCGGTTTCGCTCTGCTCAGCCTTGTCCACCGCATCTGCAGTTTCGCTCTGCTCTGCCTTGTCCACCGAATCTGCGGTTTCGCTCTGCTCAGCCCTGTCCACCGCACCTGCAGTTTCACTCTGCTCTGCCTTGTCCACCGCACTTGCGGTTTTGCTCTGCTCAGCCTTGTCCACCGCACCTGTGCTTTCGCTCTGCTCTGCCTTGTCCACCGCACCTGCGGTTTTGCTCTGCTCTGCCTTGTCCGCCGCATCTGCGGTTTCGCTCTCCTCTGCCTTGTCCACTGCATCTGCGGTTTCGCTCTGCTCTGCCTTGTCCACTGCATCTGCGGTTTCGCTCTGCTCTGCCTTGTCCACCGCATCTGCGGTTTCGCTCTGCTCAGCCTTGTCCACCGCACCTGCGGTTTCGCTTTACTCTGCTTGATTACCGCATCTGCGGCTCTGAACCCGTCTCCTAGGCTGTACTGGACCCTACCCAGCCTGTGCTCTAACCTGCCTGTTCCTATACTCCCCGGTGTGGGTCAACAGCCGTGTCCGGGGTCTGACCTGGAGTCGCACCTGGTCCCTCTACTCGGTTCCTCCCTGGTGCACTGGCGTCGTTAGCAGTCGTGAGACCTTGGTCGGATCGGGTTGATACTTAGTTACGCCCCCCCAGGCACTCTCCGGCTCATGGTCCAGTGGGATCACTAAACACACACGCCAGTCAGTCCGGGCGTGTGCATAACAGTTTGCTCAGGCCATGGTTCCCGTTGAGCCCCACGGCCCTTCGCTCTCTGAGACATTTTGAATCCGTTTCCAGCGAATACGTGCATTAAAAATAAATAAATAAATTTATTTATTTTTTTTCTACCTATGGCCCAGGCGATGTACGCACCAGTTCAAATGGAGCTTTCTGCACTCGTTCCTGCAGATCCGCCACGGTACTATGGGGATCCTAAACAAAGCCGTGCGTTTGTGGAGCAATGCATGCTGCATTTCAAGTTCTACCCCCTCTATTTTCCTACTGATTGGTCTAAAGTGGCATTTATGTTATCCTACCTAGCGGGTGATGCCTTGAAATGGGTCACCCCCCTATGGGAAGCATGGGATCCTATCGTCCTTGACCTGCAGGCCTTCCTGGTGGCCTTTCTAATGGTCTTCGACGACCCTAATCCTGGGGACTCTGCTGAAGCTGCACTTCCCAGTGTCCCGGAGCAGCCCCGATGGGTGATGTGTGTGGGTAGCGCACCAGTTCTCCTGCCCGAAGAGACTGCTGCCCACCCAGAAACCAGACTGAAGATGGTCCTTAAGCAGGGACTCTCCATCTTTAATGAATCTGGCGATACGTCCATCGAGGCGGAGGATACTCCCAAGTCTCTGCACCCCTCTAACCTGGCGGAGGACCTCCAGTTGCCTCCTGAATCCTCCGGGGTGCTACCTGTTAACGAATGGAGAGAGACTTTCCTACACCCTGTACCGGATACCTCGCCCACTTCATCCAGTGAGCTTGACCAAGTGTACTCTGAAACAGTGGTTACCCCCGAGTCTCTGCACCCCTCCAACCAGGTGGAGGACTTCCAGTTGCCTCCTGAATCCTCCGGGGTGCTGCCTGTTAATGAATGGAGAGAGACTTTCTTACACCCTGTACCGGATAACTCGCCCACTTCATCCAGTGAGCTTGACCAAGTATACTCTGAAACAGTGGTTACCCCCGAGTCTCTGCAACCCCTCCAACCAGGCAGAGGACCTCCAGTTGCCTCCTGAATCTTCCAGGGTGCTGCCTGTTAACAAATGGAGAGAGACTTTTCTACACCCTGTACCAGATACCTCGCCCACTTCATCCAGTGAGCTTGACCAAGTGTACTCCGAAACAGTGGTTTCCCCCGAGTCTCTGCACCCCTCCAACCAGGCGGAGGACCTCCAGTTGCCTCCTGAATCCTCCGGGGTGCTGCCTGTTAACGAATAGAGAGAGACTTTCCTGCACCCTGTAACGGATACCTCGCCCACTTCTTCCAGTGAGTTTGACCAAGTGTACTCATAAGCAGTGGTTACCCCTGAGTCCCTGCACCCCTCCGGGCAGGCGGAGGACCTCCAGTTGTCTCCTGTATTCCCCGGGGTGCTACCTGGTAACAATTGCAGTGAGACTTTCTTACACCCTGTACCTGGTACTGCGCCTACTTCATCTAGTAAGCTTGGCAAAATGTACTTCGAAGCACTAATGACCCCCGAGTCTCCGCACCCCTCCAACCAGGCGGAGGATCTCCAGTTGTCTCCAGAATCCACCGGGGTGTTATCTGATAACAAATGGACAGAGACTTTCTTATACCCTGTACCTGGTACTTCACCTACTTCATCCGTTGCTGAGGATGGCTTGATGGGAAGAAGCATCCTAGTTACCAAGATGATGAGACCAGTTTCGTTTCCTCTAGTGGACAGAAGAGGTAATCCTCTTGAAGAGAAGGATTGGCCCCCCAATTCTCTGCAGAACACTCTTGCAGGCTTGAAGAAGAGGGGGCATAAAGGGGGAGTACTGTAACATACCTGGCAGCGTTCTTGCATAGGGCACCATCTCCCACTATGCAAGATCGCAAACTTGATCATCAGTCCAGTCTGCTAACCTGGCTTCTTTCCATGCCGTCTGCTTGCCTCTGTTCTGGCTGTTTAGGGTGGCGGCCCGGTCACTTCCTGTTTCTTGTAGCTGCTGTGGGCACACCCCTAATGCGTCCTCGGCCTATTGCTGTCAGTCACTGGATATTTAAACCAGTTTCACCTGGAAGCTGATGCCTGAGCAACTTTAACATTCAGTGTGCTCCTTGACTCTCAATGTGCCAGTAGTAAGAAAAAACGCAGCACTACTGGACCTGGGTGCTTGAGTTGGGTCCAAAGCCTTGAGATATAGTGATAACCTCAGCACACCAAATGATATAAAAGGTACTTTTATTAGCAGTCCACAGTAAAGATGTTTCGGTCAACACGACCTTCATCAGTGTACTGCATGTAAACAGAAATATACAGGAATAGAAACATTATAATGATTGTGAGATTACAATTCATATATATTACACATATATAAAAATATATAAAAGGAGGTCTGTGTGTCTATGTAACCTTTATCCAGCAAATAAAGCAAGAAAAACGGAGCAACCTACCAAGTTACTGGGATGGGCGCAGGAGAAAGGAAGGAGATGGGACCCAATACTGGGATTCCTATGGAAAGAGTGCATGCTATGAAGTCATGTGAAGCTGAGATAGGGTGAGGGCTATAGGAGAGCTATATGGATCCGTACCCACCCTCATCCTCCCATACCTCTCCTGTACTCTACAACCCCCTCCCCCGATGGTGGAACGCTTCCTGCTCCTCTTTTCCGGCAGTGTATCACATACTCCAATACAGAAACCACTTCCTGGTCCCTGGAACGCACCTGCACGCCGGCTGACACGCACGCACGTGCGCATGCGCGGCACCGGACCAATCATAAGCCGGCACTTCCTCGTTCCACGTCACTTCCTGTGACGTCACCGCATGTAACGCGATTCACCGGTACATCCACTCCCCTTATTGGCTGACAGCTAAACCCTCCTCTCCTACACCCATACTTATAGCAAGTTCCTCTAAATGTGCACCCTGCATACATTCAGCGGTGGATACCGCGATCCAGGCAGCACTTATTTCCAACTTCGTGACAAATACGGTATGTTTAGCTCTCCTATAGCCCTCACCCTATCTCAGCTTCACATGACTTCATAGCATGCACTCTTTCCATAGGAATCCCAGTATTGGGTCCCATCTCCTTCCTTTCTCCTGCGCCCATCCCAGTAACTTGGTAGGTTGCTCCGTTTTTCTTGCTTTATTTGCTGGATAAAGGTTACATAGACACATAGACCTCCTTTTATATATTTTTATATATGTGTAATATATATGAATTGTAATCTCACAATCATTATAATGTTTCTATTCCTGTATATTTCTGTTTACATGCAGTACACTGATGAAGGTCGTGTTGACCGAAACGTCTTTACTGTGGACTGCTAATAAAAGTACCTTTTATATCATTTGGTGTACTGAGGTTATCACTATATCTGAATGTGCCAGGTCCTGTTCTGTTTTTCCCTGCCTGTCCGCCTTCCTGGAGGCTGTATTTCCAGGCCTGTCTGTACACGCTCCTAGCCTGTTCGTTTCTGCCTCTGTTGGCCGTATACCCAGGCTCGTTCCTGTATTTCGCTGCAGAAACAGTTTCTGCCTGAACTGTCTCCTAACCTGTTACCTGCTTTGTCCCTGTGTCCGTTTCCTCCCTTTTGCTGCAGTGTCTGAACCAGCTCTTGGCTATACCTAGGCTCGTTCCTGTATTTTGTTGCAGTACAGTTCCTGTCTGAACTGTCTCCTAACCTGTTACCTGTTTTGTCCCTATGTCCGTTTCCTCCCTTTTGCTGCAGTGTCTGAACCAGCACTTGGCTATACCTAGGCTCGTTCCTGTATTTCGTTGCAGTACAGTTCCAGTCTGAACTGTCTCCTAACCTGTTACCTGTTTTGTCTCTTTGTCCGTTTCCTCTCTTTTTCTGCAGAGTCTGAACCTGCACCTAATTCCTAATCGTTGTCGCTGTACTTCTGTTTGTGAGTTTGGAGTCCACTCGCTGCTTCTTTGTAAGTGCCTTGTATGTATCTGGTTCTGCCTTTCCCTTCCAGTCTGTTCCGTGTGAACAGAGCCCTGTCCCCTCTGCTCTGTCTTTGCCCACCGCTTTGGCGGTTTATCTCTGCTCTGCCTTACTTACCGCTCTGGCGGTTTCTGCCCGCTCTGCTCTGCTTTGTTCACCGCACTTGCGGTTTTGCTCTGCTCAGCCTTGTCCACAGCGCCTGCGGTTTTGCTCTGCTCAGCCTTGTCTACCGCACCTGCGGTTTCGCTCTGCTCGGCCTTGTCTACCGCACCTGCGGTTTCGCTCTGCTCAGCCTTGTCCACCGCACCTGCGGTTTCGCTCTGCTCAGCCTTGTCCACCGCATCTGCAGTTTCGCTCTGCTCTGCCTTGTCCACCGCATCTGTGGTTTCGCTCTGCTCTGCCTTGTCCACCGCATCTGCGGTTTCGATCTGCTGTGCCTTGACCACCGAATCTGCGGTTTCGCTCTGCTCAGCCATGTCCACCGCACCTGCGGTTTCACTCTGCTCTGCCTTGTCCACCGCACCTGCGGTTTCACTCTGCTCTGCCTTGTCCACCACACCTGCGGTTTCACTCTGCTCTGCCTTGTCCACCGCACCTGCGGTTTCGCTCTGCTCTGCCTTGTCCACCGCATCTGCGGTTTCGCTCTGCTCTGCCTTGTCCACCGCATCTGCGGTTTCACTCTGCTCAGCCCTGTCCACCACACTTGCGGTTTCGCTCTGCCCAGCCTTGTCCACCACACCGGCGGTTTCGCTCTGCTCAGCCTTGTCCACCGCACCTGCGGTTTCGCTTTACTCTGCTTGATTACCGCATCTGCGGCTCTGAACCCGTCTCCTAGTCTGTACTGGACCCTACCCAGCCTGTGCTCTAACCTGCCTGTTCCTGTATTCCCCGGTTTGGGTCAACAGCAGTGTCCGGGGTCTGACCTGGAGTCGCACCTGGTCCCTCTGCTCGGTTCCTCCCTGGTGCACTGGCGTCGTTAGCCATCGTGAGACCTTGGTCGGATCGGGTTGATACTTAGTTTCGCCCCTCCAGGCACTCTCTGGTTCATGGTCCAATGGGATCACTAAACACGCACACGCCAGTCAGTCCGGGCGTGTGCATAACACATAGAGTATCTAATAGGCATGGACATAGAAGTATATAAAACTTATGTCATACAAAAATATCTATATTTATTGTTATCTTCAGCCCTATAAATTTAAATCAGGAAATAGAAGAACTATCATCTTGGGCACTCAAAATTCTCAAAGATAGAAAGTAAATGAACCATACAACCACAGGTCAATTTTTGCTGCAGTTTTTTTCCTCAACGTGTGGATGAGAAATACTGTCAGGCTGTGTGCCCACTATGGTTTTTTTTAAGCGTTACCGCAGCGGAGCTACCAATTATGTTGCGTAATCGCAGCGTTTTCGCCACCATTGACTTGCATTGAATCGCTTAATATCTGCATGACTACGTGTGCACATGCGGATAACATGCGCTTCAATGTGCGGATGGTACCCGGTCTGGAGAAGAAGAGTCTCTCCTCCAGACCCGGGTACCATAGTACCTGTAAAAAAAAAGAATTTAAAATAAAAAAATACATTATACTCACCTTCTTATGGCCCCCGGTCTCCATAGCGATGCGTCCTGGCATCCCGGCGGCTCGCGATGGTCTAAAAGGACCTTCCATGGCGTCATTTAGTCATGTGACAGGTCACACGACCGCTGATGTCGGCGGTCACGTGACCTGTCACATGACTAAATGACATCATGGAAGGTCCTTTTAGACCACCGCGAGCCGCCCAACACACTGGACGCACCGGAGGAGACCGGGGGCCATCGGAAGGTGAGTATAATGTTTATTTTTTATTTTTTTACCATTCTTTTGCTATAACTTGGTCACACTATATAAATTCATGCCGGTTGCATGAATTTATATAGTGTGACCAAGTTGTCAAGCACTTTCCAAGTGATGCAAAAATTGCTTGGAAAGCGCTTGTCAATGTGAAGAACGCTTCACTTCCGCATGTCCCTGGCAGGAAAACGCATGTACAATCCGCATGTAAAATCCGCATGCGTTTTTTCTGCCTGGGAGATGCAGAAACACTCAGGAAAAATCCAGAGCATTTCTGCATCGTGGGCACATAGCCTCAATTCATGAGGATCTTTTGCCCCCAAATCGGGATGGAAAAACCTCTGTGTACCTGAGTAACATAACCTTATAAACATTACCAAGTTTCTCTAGAATTCTGCGCTTGCTACTAAATCTAGCCACATTTGTAGAAATCAAGTTAAGATCCAAAATACAAACTGTACAAATCCTAAACTGCATAAACTTCACTATATCCCCTGCATTTCTTCATACTTTTTCATGAGGAAATTATTGGTCTACAGGGGATCTCAACTTGTTTAGTTCAAGGATAATAATATAGCAAGATGTGCTTTAAGATATTAATATAAAATGTATGCCAAAGTTATTGTAAAACACAGAGAAAATATTAACTATTTAAAACAAAAGATAACAAGTGTCAGTCATATTCTACTTGCCTTCTACAATGCCATGTGCCTGTCATATAATCCTGACCCTGGGGTCCAGGGATAGTGATCTGTTTTTAGCTTGCTGTCAACTGCCAGCGATATGGTTCTGACCCTGGTGCCACTTTTCAGTGATGCTATGATATCCCAGTAAGCCAGTACAACTCCATGTCTCCACAGCCACTGCTTGTTATTGATGGGAGTACTGAGAGCTGCTGGGCGAGAACATTGTTTTATAGGAAGAACCACAGCCACCATTTTCAAATGGTCCAATTGCTCCATGTCTTTATATGTTTCTTACTGAGGAGTCCTGAAAGGCTGTCTAATATAATAATAATAATCTTTTTATTTATATAGCGCCAACATATTCTGCAGCGCTTTACAATTCAGTCTAATATCTATTAGGTAATGTGCAGTTTTTCAAATATATAAAAAATATCCTTTTCATCATTTTTGGCTTTCATGTGTCTGCCTTTGGGTTGCTGCTAATCTGTGCTGCTGGGAGGCGGGATCTAGATAAAATGAGTCTCCTTCCCCCTCTGACAGCTAGCAATACAGCTCCTTCTTACTTACAATCAAGTTTTACAATTCTAGAAAGCAGAGGAGGAATCTTCTCAAGTGCATTGCTATGTTACTGCCATAGAATTGAGCCTAGTATATGCATGTTACACATATATACATACTGTATATGGAAAAACACCATGTGACACCATACGAGGTATATGAATAATAATTCCTAACTAGATCCATATTTTTAATGATATTAAATACAAAGTTTGCTTACAATTTGGTGTTTTATTCAAGTTTGGCTTATGAAGGATACATTTTGGCTTGGACTTTGAATATTTTAATTATAACTAGGAGGAAAGTCAGTTCACCCACTAGATATTTCGCAGGCATGGAACATTTTGGTGCTTCGAATGGTAATAAAAGGAGAGAAAAAATGTATATCCTGCTTCCAGGATCATCCGTAAAAAGATCCAAAACCTTTATTAAGAAAACAATCAAAAACAATCGCAGCCACACCACCATAATGACTGAGCAAACTCGTTTCAGGCAACATCCTTAATCAATGCAATGAGCGCGTCTGCAAGCTGTTTGCTACCCAGCTTGCAAGCTCTGCTCGGAAGCTATCCGAATTGCTGTGCTCTTCTGATGCTCCAGAGGCAAAGCTGCCAAAGCTAGCAGCCTCTGAGAGTGTCGCGCCCCCGGGGCCGTGGGGTACTCGGCAGCTGGGCCCTCAGATGCTTGGGGGATATCACGGTGGCTGGCCCGGTCCATGGCCCAGGGCGGACAACTGAAAAGAGGGGAATGTATATTGGGATAATAGGTTTGTAAATGTTCGTGACGCCACCTGTGGTGTCTGGTGAGGCTCACCAGCGCTGTAGCAGTCCACTGAGGCCGGTGTTGTGGCAGCTTAGATGGTATCGCTCCCCACAGGTGGAGCAGGGCCTCAGGGCAGTGTAGGAGGGGGGATGCAGGACAGAGGGGACCCAGCCGGGTCAGAGCAAGAATAGGAGCACACACGAAAGTCACTTCTGTACCTTTACTGGTGTTTAGTTCAGGAACACCCCGGAGCACAGTAGGTTGAGGGGTGCACGTCCGGATTCTCCCCAGTGAGCGGGTGTAGGGCCTCCTGTTTCTTGCCTCTCTGCAGTAAGTTTCTGACCTGCCTGGAGCTAGGCCTAACTTGGTTTCTGTTCTGCACCTGCTGACTTGGTGATAGGGCCTTCTGTTGGAGATCACTCTCCCTATTCTTTGGAGTCTCCGTGATTCCTGACCCTGGTACATATCAGCTTTTGGTGATCCGGGGACATGTAGTTCTCCAGGGGTTCCGGTTGTTTTCTACTGGTCATGAAGATCCACGTAGACTCGGACCCGGTGTCCGGTATATGCTTCTGGGGTGAGCTTGTAAAGCTCCTCTGCCCCCTATGTTACTTTCTTCCACTTGCCTTCGGCCCCGCTCGGGCCCTCACTAGGCTACACACACTACAGCCGGGACACTGCTCTTCTTCGCCGCTCTCAGAGTGTCGGCACACTTCTAGCTCTCTATCCTGAGCTCTGTGAGTTCTAGTCTGGACTCACTCTACAGACTGTACTGAACTCATTCTGCAGGAACTGCTAGGCTCTGGCTCGACTGCACTGACTCCTTCTGTGTCTGAGCAGGAACTCCCTAGCTGCTCTGTACTCTAGCAGGCTAGGAACTGAACTGCCTAACTCCACCCTCCCTATATATGTCCCTATCCGGGCTCCCTCTGGTGGTCTGAGGTGGTAGGGTGGAGGTGTGTGAATGCTGTGAGGGGTCTCTTGTGGAGAAATCCTTCTATGCACCCCTCGAGGATCTGTGGCACCATTGCGCAGCAGGGCGCCACAAGAGCACACTGTTAAGACCAGGAATAACCATGACAAAGGACTGAACTGCCATTTTTCAGGAGCACTGCCCCCCTGGCAAGCGGGAAGTTGGGAGGCAGAGCAGGACTCCTGAAGAAAGACGATTAGAACCACCTTTTAATGTAAAATATCAGCTTTCCTTTCACACTTGCATACATTTTAGCTAACTATATGGCTACACATTGTAGAAAAAAATGTTAGAAATAAGTTGATTTTAGCATTTATAATAATTATAATAAAAATAGACATCAAGATTTTTCTTGTGCGTAACATTATGGATTGCCTTGTTTTCAGCGTTGATAATAATGTCATTTTTTAAAGTTATGTAGAGTAGAATATAATGAGTGTATTTCTAGCAATATAATTGTAAAAGTTTTAATGCTGCTTCATTGTTTGGTTGCCATTAATGCACAAAATGCCACTTATGACTAATAGGATGGAAGTTATCGAGGATATACCTTGCTGTGATTTTGCTGGGCTAGTCTTGACCTGTGTTGCCTTATATTAAAATTTAATGTTACCTTCAACATATTTTGTGGTCATTGCAATGCAAAATATATATAGACAGAAAAAAATTCAAGTATTGCACATGAATACAGCAAAAATTTGCATAGAAAGCTATCAGGTTTTACTAATAAATACAACTAGTGCAAAAAAAAAAACATTGTATTTATTTAAAGTATAAGTGGATCAGGGACCATCATATTGTATAGAAAAGAAATTCACAACCATCCAAAAACCAATGAATAATAATAGGGTCTGTCCTGTAACTTATAGAAAGTTTTATTAACATTTGTGTCCTAATAAACTTTGCACAACTACTCCCAAAATCAAGTCCGCCATTTTCTATTCAAAAAATATTTTAACCTCAAAATAGTCATTTCTGCCACTTCTTCTAATCGTCCTCCAATTTTATATTGTGCCTCCTTGGCTCTTGTGTTTATTTTATTTCCTGAACCTCATGTAAATCATTAACAGTTTAAAAAGAATATTTGTCATGTCCCTTTGATTCTTCTTTACTTAAAGAGTAACCGTCATTTTAATTATTATTTCATAAATCAATAATACACATAAGAAATAAGAAACGTTGTAAAATATCTTGTCAGAGAAATCTGACAAGATATATTGAACCCTCTCGGTGACGGTACTTAGAAAATGAACTTTATTCCTCCTGGTAGCTTTCGGGTTTCAGCCACAATGGCGGCGCCGGCGCGGGTTCAGTCACTGCTCTGAGTATAGAGCGCGGCAGCTGTAACCGCACCCCCTGCACTGACTGACAGCAGGCCCTAATGCTGAGCGGCTGTCAGTCAGTGCTGGGGATGCGGATACCGCTGCCACGCTCTACACTCAGAGCTGTGACTGAACCCGCGCCGCCCCTGTGGCTGAAACCCGAATGCTACCAGGAGAGATAAAGTTCATTTCCTCCCGGTAGAGGAGATCTAAGTGCAGGTGCCGGGCAGATTCAGAACGCTATTAACCTGCAGATTAACCCAATATCTGCAGGTTATTAGTGTTTTTTTTACGTGACAGGTTCACTGTAAGTTCTTTCCAAAAGAGCTTATGAGCAAAACTCTGAAGCTGGCCAAATTGATGGATCCGGCCAGCTTCATTGACACTCTGCTCCCCCAATTCTGCAGACACAAAGCTCTCATATAGCTATCATGGAGAGTGCACACTTTGACCCAGTGGTGCTAAGATGTTATTGACCTGAACTGTCAATCAATCAAGATAGCACAGCCCCAAGCAACAGGAAGCTGGGAGGCAGGGGGGGCAGTGCACTTCTGAAAAAAAACAATAGGAGACAACCTCTTCAAGTTCTTTAAGTTTCTTCTGCTAAATTTAGTGCTTAAGATCTCACACCTCTTGGTGAGTAAGTAGCTTGTAGGCTACAGATATTGATACATGGGAAGATTTGCTTCCTTAAGTTACACCAGCAGCATAGGCATCATGGATGGGTTGGATGGGTACTAGAGCAATGGAGTAACCTCCTTCTGTTTTCTCTTGACTCATCTATGATTCTATATGAACATATACTAAAGCATCTCCTTGTTTTGCTTCCACCTTGTAATTCACCAGTTTACAGGTGTATAGGAAACAACTCTATATTAATGAATGTGATTTGCTGTGATTACATTGCATCCCATGTCGCCACCTAGTGCAGGCTTTACTCATAGCTCCAAAATAGACTTAAACGAGCAAAACTGATAAAACTGTAGTATACCTAGTACAGGACCTAAAGAGGGCAGAATTAATTCACGGATCCAAAGAATACAAGATTATAAATTATGTCATACACTGGTCTCCCTATGGATCTGGACTATTTATAACACAGTATATCTGTTTTGTCGAAGCATGCATGAGTTATAAATTTTAAAGGAGTTGTCCAGGCAAGAAATTTTTTCCTCCCTATCAGCAGCGGTCACATATCCAGGAGAGATGTCATCATTACAGCAGAACATTTCAAAGGCTAGAAGGGACTAGGAATGGCAGGGCTTTGGCAAAGTGTATATGACTTGATTTATTTTTTTAGCCACACTGTCCTGGTTTCATTTTTTTGGCTGGACAGCCAATTTAAATTTTATGACAAAGGCATAGGAGAGTCCTGCATGACAAGTAGTAAAAAAGGTCATTTATTCCAAGCTTGTGATATGTATCACATGGAGCAAAATATTGGGACATGCAGCTTAATAACTAAATTGAGGCTTTCCATTTAGTCCTATTGCCATAGATATACAGGTGCATCTCAATAATTTAGAATATCATCAAAAAGTTAATTTATTTCAAGTCTTCAATACAAAAAGTAAAACTCATATATTATATAGAGTCATTAGACACAGAGTGATCTATTTCAAGTGTTTATTTCTGTTAATGTTGATGATTATGGCTTACAGCCAATGAAAACACAAAAGTCATTATCTCAGCAAATTAGAATATTTTATAACAACAGCTTGAAAAATGTTTTTAAAATCCGAAATGTTGGCCTACTGAAATGTATGTTCAGTAAATGCCCTCAATACTTGGTCGGGGCTCCTTTTGCATCAATTACTGCATCAATGCGGCGTGGCATGGAGGCGATCAGCCTGTGGCACTGCTGAGGTGTTATGGAAGCCCAGGTTGCTTTGATAGCAGCCTTCAGCTCGTCTGCATCGTTGGGTCTGGTGTCTCATCTTCCTCTTGGCAATACCCCATAGATTGTCTATGGGGTTAAGGTCAGGAGAGTTTGCTGGCCAATCAAGCACAGTGATACTGTTGTTTTTAAACCAGGTATTGGTACTTTTGGCAGTGTGGACAGGTGCCAAGTCCTGCTGGAGAATGAAATTACCATCTCCAAAAAGCTTGTCAGCAGAGGGAAGCATGACATGCTCTAAAATTTCCTGGTAGATGGCTGCGCTGACTTTGGTCTTCATAAATCACAGTGAAACTACACCAGCAGATGACATGGCTCCCCAAACCATCACTGATTGTGGAAACTTCACACTAGACCTCAAGCAGCTTGGATTGTGTGCCTCTCCACTCTTCCTCCAGACTCTGGGACCTTGATTTCCAAATGAAAATTGGAACTCTGGGACCTTGTGGAGTGTGTCAATGACTGCCTTCTGGACAGCTTTCAAGTCAGCAGTCTTCCCCATGATTGTGGAGCCTACTGAAACAGACTAAGGGACCTTTTTAAAAGCATAGAAAGCCTTTGCAGGTGTTTTTGTTAATTATTTTAATTTACTGAGATAATGATTTTTGTGTTTTCATTGGCTGCAAGCCATAATCATCAACATTAACAGAAATAAACACTTGAAATAGATCACTCTGTTTGTAATGGCTTTATATAATATATGAGTTTCACTTTTTGTATTGAAGAACTGAAATAAATTAACTATTTGATGATATTTTAATTTAGTGAGATGCACCTGTATAAAATGCAGCCCCTCAACATGTAGTCTGCCTTTACAAATACTTGTGTTAGGGCTCATTCAAACGTCCAATTTTTGTGTAAGAGTGCTTTCCGTGATTTTCACAGATAGAACTCGTACCTGTGATAGTATCTGGGGCCATTGACATGTCCGTGATTTTTCAGGGATCGAGAGGTCCACGGAAAATCGCAGAGGCATGTCCAATTTTGATCCGAGTTTTGGAGCAAAATTAGCAATGCAAGTCAATGGGTCCATGAAAAAAAATCGATTTTCAAGGACTGTTAGAATACAGACAATGGAGAATTTTTTTTTTTATTTATCCACATATGAGAAAATCGGATGACATTCGGACCAAACTCTAATCATAGTCTGAATAATCAGTCGGTTTTTCTCATTTCATGGAAAAATCGGATGTCCGAAGGAGCCCAAAGATTGCGCAGTGCTGTAATAGGAATCCACCATTGTAACAAGACAATTTGTGAAAATTCTTTCTTTCTAAATATTTCACGATGAACTGTGAGTGACTATTATTGAAAAGTGGAAACATTTGGGAACCACCGTAATACAGACATAAAGTAGCAGACCACGTGAACTTACAGAGTGGTCGCTAAGTGCTGGGATGCATAGTGCATAAAAGTCACCAATGCTCTGCTGACTCAGTAACTGCAAAGTCCAAAGCTCCTCTGGCGTTAGCATCAGTATGAAAACTATGCGCCAGGAGCTTCATGAAATGTGTCCCCAATCCATGGCTGAGAAGCCACATGCAAAACTTATATCATCAAGTACAATGCAAAGCTTCATATAGAGTGGTAAACTTTATATGCGGTATCGTACGAGTGCAAACAATAAAAACTGGACACCATGTTCTAAGAAGTTTCATCACTAACATGGAGACATAATGATGCGCCCCTGGGCCAGTGCTGTTTGGGGATTACCCGGAGCCGGATCAGATGGGGGTTGTAGTCTCCGAGTGGCGGCGACCCGGTCCGTGCCCAGGGTGTCAAACTCAGTGTGTGGCAGTCTTTACAGATGTTATAGTTGTTCTTAGTGTCGACTACGCCACCCGTTGATTTGCGGTCAAAAGGCCGCCGCTGCAGCAGGGTCCGCTGAGGCTGGTGGTATATGTGCAGCTGTGGTAGTATAACCCCCAACGGGAGGGGTATAGCCTCAGGGGGTCAGGTGTAGAGGATGGTGGTAGTGGTGGTGCAGTGTGGATGGTAAGAAGACTCAGAGTCGGGCTGTGCAGTTCAGGGTTTTTACTTACTGCTGTTCTGTTGGTCACTCTGGCCTTGAGTGACCGCCCGAGCCGTGCTGCGTCCACCAGGTCCTGGACTCGGCCAACCCCCAAGCAATTCTGGAGCGTGGTCCTGAGCTCCCTTTCTGACTGTCCTCTCTACTGGCCGTTCCCACCAGGGGTCCACTTATGTCCGGCTCCCTCGGGTCTCCTGTTGGGTGAACCTTCTTTGGCTTCCCTGACCCTATGCTCGGTGTGCCTTCTTAGTGGACTTGGTGAGGGGCTGCTCCACATGTAATGTCGCAGCCTCCGGTTCTTAGATGAGGGTAGTTTCTCTCCTCCACTAATTTGGGATCCGGTTCCCTTGCGTGCCAACCCTTCACCCTTCTGGTTGTATACTGGGTTCTTGGGGTTCCTTCTTCTCCCCCTCTGGGTCCTTCTCTTCTCCTCTCTCTCTTCTCTCTGCAGGCGCTCCTGGACCTCTCTCAGGACTGACTGACCCTCTACAGAAGACTGACCCTGATCTAAGATGGTGCCCACCTTATATACTCCCTCTATGTGTGAGCTCAGGTGACCAGCACCCAATGAGCTCCTAGCCTTACCCAGACTGCTCCCCCTATCTGCCCCTACACTACTGGGATGTTCCACCCCCCTCCCACTCCAGCCAGGGACAGACACTGTCGTACCTGCACATATACTGGTGGGAGTACCGTCGGTCTGTCCCCCGGAAATGGGATGTATGTAGTGTATGCAGCTATCTGAGCGCAGTCCCTCACCCCATCCTTACCCGGGAGTGGAATACCACACCTCTGGCTTGAGGTGTAATACCCCTGTAGCAGCCGAGTCCTCAGGGTGCTACATTCCCCCCTGGTAAATCACAGCACGTCCTCGGGCTGTAAGAGAATAAAACATCCATAAACATACAATTTTTTTTCATAACAACATAAACATATAAAACATTATATATATATTTCTGCAGCATAAAACTTTTTCATAATAAACATTCTTGTAAACTTTCTTGTTCCTCCGGCCACGGTGCAACTTGTGACCGGGTAAAGTGCGACAGTCTCTTGTAGAATAACACAGCTTTCCTATAAAACCAGTAGGGGGCGCCTTAAAAAGCGCAACTATATACAAGGGGAAATATGGCCGCTCTCAGTCCTCGGCCAGGTATTAGGAAAGGAATGACCGCTCTCAGTCCTCGGTCAGTGGGAATAGGGACACACGGGTTTCAGTTCAATTTGCTGGTCCCAATGGGGACTATATTTTAACTAGCAGCAGTAACAGTTCTTATACCCTGACGGGTAACTATGTATAGTCTCTTTACCGTACTTTAATGACGGCGTACTCCTGCTCCTCCTTCAGACCCATCCGGGTCCTCTTGCTCCTCTTCACACCGTAGCTCCTCCTCCGTCAGCCGGTGTACATGGAGGGCGTAGGGTCCTTTGGCACACTTGTGCCGGGTGAACGTGACCTCGTCCCCTACATATAGGTCACGACCTCTGTGTCCCTCCGGCAGATGGGACTCCACGTCTCTTCTGGTCACAAAGACGTCGCCGGGGGTGTGGTGATCCCTGATGAAGCCCCATCCGTGCTGCAATTGAAACTTAATCACAGTCCCGGTGGTACGGGGACCATGAGCTGCACGGGGGTCTCTCCTGGTCCTGCTCGTCTGCCCTGCGCTCTGTTCCTGCAGCCGCTGCTCACGGACCCGCTTCTCTCTCCGTTCTTGCTCGAAGACTGCCAACTGCTGGCGGCAGCACTCCACACGCTCCGCTGCGGCTGCCCGAGTTTCCTGAGTGAACCCCATGAGGTCTCCTCCGGCGGGGTCCCACTCGAACTGCGCTTCTTCCAGCGGGAGCGGGGTCCTCTTAACGGGCTTCGGAGCCGGAATCATGGGCTCGCACAGGGGCCTTGCTTTTTGGAGTTCCAGTTGGTAGTACTCCGGTGGCCATCTAAAGGGCTGCCCATCCGGGCACGTATGCTGGGCAAATAGGTCTTCACCCAGGTGTGGCGCTGTGGATGTTGAGGGCGCGGTGGTGGTAGCGGCGCCCGGGTTCGCCAGGCCTTGCGACCAGGCCTGGGGTACCCTGAACGTAAAGGGCACCGTGAAGACGGCGGCGCCCGGGGTTACTTGGCCCAGCGACCAGGCCGGTGGCTCAGTGGAGGTAGAGGGCGCTGTTGGTACTAGACCTTGCGACCAGGCCGGTGGTGTTTCCTGCTTTGCCGCGCTCAGGGTTGAGGCGCGTGACGTCACAGGGGTCGCGGCCGCGGCTTCTGCTTGAGGCCTTGTCTGGAGCGGTGACGATGCAGCGACGGGCACGGCAGGGGGAATTTCGGGCTCTGCGACGGGGAGCTGGGGCAGGCACGCGGTTTCTCGGCTCGGGGTAGTGACGTCCCCTTTACCTGCCTCCATCTGTCCAGCTCCCTTCTCGGCGCCGTCTCCGGCCTTCACTCCTCCTGCACCATCCTCAGAGGCGGTCTGTCTCCTCGTCTCGGGTGGCGTGCTTCGCTGGCGGGTTCTTGCCTGCAGGGCCATCTCTCGGCTCCACTCCGTCAGCGTCTCTCGCTGCACCTGGGCCATCCTCCATGCGAGGCGCTCCAGCGCGGTCTGCGCACACTCCCGGTCTCGGGGGAGCTGTGCCAGGATCTCCACTAAGCCTAGTGGGGTTGTTGCTTGCAGCAGGCTCCTGACCACAGGGTCGGTGCTGCCTGACTCTCCTTCCATCTCCGGGTACGACTTCTCCGGAGTCCTCTCCAGACTTCTTGTCTCCGGGTGCGCTCTCTCCAGACTCCTCCAGGCTGCACCCATCTTCGCTCTCCTGTTCTGTCTCCGCCCACCTTGAAGGTGGTCCCGGGGCAACTTTGTGATTGTCAGTTCCAGGGGCAGTTCTCTCACGCTGATGGACATCTCTAGCATCACAGTCTCCGTTGGTGGGGGCGGTTTCCGCTTTTGGCGCCATTCCTTGACCTGGCCCACGATGGGAGGTGACCTCTTGCCACCCTCTGGCACGCCCATAATGGCGTCCGCTCTTCCAAGGCGGGAAATCTTCTGGAAATGGCGGGAATCGTCTCCCAGTGGCGGGAAACTCCGTGGATGGCGGGAAAAAGCTGCAGATGGCGGGCAACCGGCGGGAAACGATCCGTGATGGCGTCCCATGGCGGGGACCCTCTGGAACCGGCGGGAGACTTCTTCTTGAGGTAAATTTGAACTTTTCTTCAGGCACGCAGTACCCGGTGGTTGCGGGCACGAAATCCTGCCGACTACGCCAAAGTTGACGCGCCCCTGGGCCAGTGCTGTTTGGGGATTACCCGGAGCCGGATCAGATGGGGGTTGTAGTCTCCGAGTGGCGGCGACCCGGTCCGTGCCCAGGGTGTCAAACTCAGTGTGTGGCAGTCTTTACAGATGTTATAGTTGTTCTTAGTGTCGACTACGCCACCCGTTGATTTGCGGTCAAAAGGCCGCCGCTGCAGCAGGGTCCGCTGAGGCTGGTGGTATATGTGCAGCTGTGGTAGTATAACCCCCAACGGGAGGGGTATAGCCTCAGGGGGTCAGGTGTAGAGGATGGTGGTAGTGGTGGTGCAGTGTGGATGGTAAGAAGACTCAGAGTCGGGCTGTGCAGTTCAGGGTTTTTACTTACTGCTGTTCTGTTGGTCACTCTGGCCTTGAGTGACCGCCCGAGCCGTGCTGCGTCCACCAGGTCCTGGACTCGGCCAACCCCCAAGCAATTCTGGAGCGTGGTCCTGAGCTCCCTTTCTGACTGTCCTCTCTACTGGCCGTTCCCACCAGGGGTCCACTTATGTCCGGCTCCCTCGGGTCTCCTGTTGGGTGAACCTTCTTTGGCTTCCCTGACCCTATGCTCGGTGTGCCTTCTTAGTGGACTTGGTGAGGGGCTGCTCCACATGTAATGTCGCAGCCTCCGGTTCTTAGTTGAGGGTAGTTTCTCTCCTCCACTAATTTGGGATCCGGTTCCCTTGCGTGCCAACCCTTCACCCTTCTGGTTGTATACTGGGTTCTTGGGGTTCCTTCTTCTCCCCCTCTGGGTCCTTCTCTTCTCCTCTCTCTCTTCTCTCTGCAGGCGCTCCTGGACCTCTCTCAGGACTGACTGACCCTCTACAGAAGACTGACCCTGATCTAAGATGGTGCCCACCTTATATACTCCCTCTATGTGTGAGCTCAGGTGACCAGCACCCAATGAGCTCCTAGCCTTACCCAGACTGCTCCCCCTATCTGCCCCTACACTACTGGGATGTTCCACCCCCCTCCCACTCCAGCCAGGGACAGACACTGTCGTACCTGCACATATACTGGTGGGAGTACCGTCGGTCTGTCCCCCGGAAATGGGATGTATGTAGTGTATGCAGCTATCTGAGCTCAGTCCCACACCCCATCCTTACCCGGGAGTGGAATACCACACCTCTGGCTTGAGGTGTAATACCCCTGTAGCAGCCGAGTCCTCAGGGTGCTACAATAACATAAACTAGGAATAATCCTGGTTTAATTGAGAAATGGTTTTGACTCAAATCGACAGGACAATAATAAGATATTATATAGAGTCCATCTGCCTTCTCACAGAAACATGAACATGAGATGAGTGCTAAAATACACATATGACAAAAGCTGCCTTTAACAACTAGTCTAGTAATTAGGCAAAACAAAATAAACACAGCAATATATTATTATCATAATTAGCATTATTATTTATTTTTAAAGCACCATTAATTCCAGGGTGCTGTACATGTCAAAAAGAGTTACATACATATATGTTCGGACTGGCCCACAGGGGGAAAGGAGAATCCTCCGGAAGGCCGCTGTGAAGTAATGCTGATGAGCAGAGTGCACTTGATTCACTATTTGCAGAAAAATATATAATCTAATCATTCAGTAAACAAGCTAGCCAAATTAATATTACATAAAAGCAAAAAATAATTTTCTGTACTAGGGTCAGGTCATTTTTGCATGTAGCTGAACAGTGGGCCCCCGAGAGTCAATGATATTGGTGGGACTTTGTCAATCCAGTCCGACACTGAATATATATCAAACACATATATACATTATAATGAACCAACAGTGGCAGACTGGTACAGACGGAGAGAGGACATTCACGTGTTTACAATCTACAGTACAGGGTAATGGGAAGGAGACAATAGGTCGGGATATAGTAATGGTCAATATGTTAATTATCCTTCTATTCAAAAATGAAATGATTACTTGAAAGAAATATATCTGCTATTTCTTTAAATATGCATATAAATATATGACATAATGAATTGATCACACTAGCTGCAGACAATGGTACGGTACGCACAATAACTAAAACCTGCCAATCCCTTGGGGACAGTGCTGCAAAACTAGTGGATCCATTTATTTAACTGTGCACGATAACCCCTTGTAGAGATAACAATGCTCTCATATAGTTGACTGATACAAGCTGAGCTGTCACTCAAAGTGTCCCCTGCGGCTTCTTTCCATGAGAATCCTGAAGGGTGGGTTTTCTGGGCCACTTCTGTCAGAATCTCAAAGAAAACATGGCAGAGAGTGTGGGTCTGACAGCTCGGCTGCTGAATTAGGACCATTTGCATGCTAATTTTCACCATGCTTAGCTCTCTGGCAGATCTGGAGCAAGGAAGGGCCTCTGCATGTTTAGAACAATGCTTGACTGATCTAGCTGCGTTAACGAGCAAATTATGGTAATTTTGTTATTACAAATGCATAGAGATTTCCAAAGAGTAGAGAAATGCACTGTTATTCCGTTCTTCCTTCTTCTCTCTTCTAAACACTGAGCCTTTTGTTTATACACACTTTGCTTTGCTTACTTATGTTTCGATTGCCGTAATGCTTTATTTTGCAATATTTTTTTTCTTTTGTTTTCACTGCAGATGAACATTTGGTAACTATGAAAAACTCACCATTCCAATGCCATTATTTTATTTTGCCCTTTATTGAGCAGCAATGGAAAACTTGACATGGTAATAAAAAAGGTTAAGAGGTTTCTATGAGATGGCAGACGACAAGCCATTGGTTCCACTATTAAGAATTATTACAACCATTAATTGTTACTACACAATTTACATCTCTGGATCCTGTAGAGATCTCTGGCATCCTTAAATTCCACCAAAACAAGGTAAAGTAGCACTCCAGCTATTTTTTTTTTTGCACACATCAACTGACCAACAATATTCTAGTTGTGTAATTTTTAGGCTCATTTTACTTACACATTTGAAATCCTTTGATTACGGGTAACTATATCATATGATCTCCTTTTTGAACACCAGTCCAATATTATGCTGTAGACAGTCATTTGTATTCGTCTCTGCTTTGTATAAGAGAGAAGTGGTATGGTAGGTGAGTCCATACATTTGAAGTTTTAACAGAGTTCAAAACCTTCAGTGAATTTCACACTGCCTGTCTATATCTGGGAGTCCTATGTGCTAAATCTCCAGTGTATCTGTATGAGTTTCCACTTCACACTGCTAACATCTGACCATAAGAAACTTATGTCAGGCAGGAGGCAGAGGAGACACACTGTATCTATATCACATAAGATACAATTAAACATTATAGTATGCATCAGCAGGTCTTCATCACTGATTTGCTGGTAGCTCTCATTGAATAGGAGAAGATCAGTTGTATTACTTTCCCCCTCCCTCTTCAAAAGAAATGGCATCATGGCAAATGATCAGTATTAGCGAAACCATATCAAAGATGGCACATGAACAAAATCTGGTACACAAAAAACACACAAACCTCTACATTATACTTTAAAAATTGTCTATGCTGCACTATGTAGACAGTTCAAATGCTTCTAGGGTGCTGCTTTAAGTCATCTATGGCATCAGAATACTTGTCTCCTCTTATAAAATAAAGCGCAACATTGCAGTGTGATTCTCATAACACCTAGTGCCACCTGTAGTTAACCGCCTTCCCCTGGTTGTCCTATCTCATTACCATAGTCAAGTAAATGCCTTGTTACCATATAAATACACATCATTTATATATAAATACATGCTGTTACTTTTTTGTGTAAATATATTTCCCTGCATTTTCTGCACATTCAAAATGCTTCCCTGAAACAGTAAGGAAAAGCTGCAGCTGCATCCCCCTCCTCCCTGTCTAGTGCCAGGTATACAAGCAGCTGCATCACCAATTCATGCAAAGAGTGTTTATATTTTAAATGTTTTATATAGGGCAACACAAGCAGCACATCTATTTCATTTATACTATGGATGAAGTGCTGTTTCCTGGTAAAGTGCCTTCCTCATACCAAATTTTCTATTATGGTTTGAAGGTGAACATTAAAATATATAAACTTATCTCATTCCTTTTCCACTGGGTGTTAAACAGAAGAAAATAGAAGAAAACTGGACAGAATACAGTGGAATCTTTAGACTTAAAAGGCTATTCCCATCTCCAAGATTCTATCCAAATATGTGGTAGGTGTAATAATAATAATAATAAGCAAATACCTCCAATTAGAAATGTAATATAGCTCTTCTAATAAGCTATGTCGCTTACCCCAATGTGAAAGGGATTGCAGTAGCCTATTTATCCATGGTTACAACCACTAACAACTAACTGTCACTATATGAGCTGTCATAAGCATTGATACCTAAGCTACTGCAATGCTCTGCAAATGGAGTAAGCAACATAGCTAATCAGAAGAACTATACTACATTTCTAATTGGAGGTATTTGCTAATAATATTATAATTACACCTACTACATATAAGGATAGGATCTTGAAGATGGGAATACCCCTCTAAGGCCTCATGCACACAGCAGAGCAATCTGATGAAAGACAATGTGGAAGCACTCTGCGTTCCAGCAGCTTCATACTACAGAGCAGTAGGCAACAAATGACATTAAGAGAAGCTTAATAATAAAGCAGCATATGGAGGTTCATTAAGACCCCATCAAAGTCTATGAGGTTTGCATTAGAGGTCTGTACAAGGTAGATGGAATTATACGCATGAGGCTTTGTAATGAATGGAATTTCCCTTTTCTTTATCCACCCCATTAATTATAATTTTACATCCTGGAGAGAATAGTGGACTATGTATGAATAATGTGATTTATATGGTATATTTAGTTTTTGGTGTAATGTAATTATGTAAGGCAAATAATTATTAATAATACCTGTGATAATCTGTATGACTATGTGTGAAGTGTTTGTCTGTTTTAGATCATATGGAAAAGCAAACCTCCACCCAAAAGTGTTTTCTATGGAGTATAACCATCCCCAAAACCTTCACATCTTGTAAAATATTACACCTGCTAGGACAGCAACAAATATATTCACCAATTGACAGCCAAAAGTGACTTGAAAGTTACCTCATTGAAAGGTTGTCATTACGGCTTATTGGACAGCTGCCATCAAATGGGTTGACAACCTTTCAATGACTTCAGATTAGATTCAGTCTTCTCTTGGCTGTCAACATGAGAGAAGTGTTAGCTGGTATATCTTCTGAACCTTTGCCAGGACTTTGGCGTGAAAAATATTACAGTAAAATGTTATTCTACTGTGATGTCCCACTTGAGGGTGTCAGGCAAAACATCATTACTCTTATTTTGTTATAGTGTAAAAATATAATTTGGGTATGAACTCAAAGTCTATAATTTGGTTTAGTCTAATGTGTGTGCTACAGTAGCAAAGCTTGAACCCTACACAGTTTTAGTTTAGATACGATTCTACGGTAATCTAAATTTGACTAAACAGAACTGAACCAATATGGATCTTAAAATGTGGTCTTGTAACAGGGCTATGTGCCCAAGATGCAGAAGTGCTCCGGATTTTTCCTGAGCGTTTCTGCATCTCCCTGGCAGAAAAAATGCATGCGGATTGTACATGCGGATTGTACATGCGGATTGTACATGTGGATTGTACATGCGGATTTTACATGCGGATTGTACATGCGTTTTTCCTGCCAGGGACATGAGGATGTGAAGCGTCCTTCACATGCATTTCCGCATGCGGGTTGACAAGCACTTTCGAAGCGATTTTAGCATCACTTGGAAAGTGCTTGACAACTTGGTCACACTATATAAATCCATGCAACCGGCATGGATTTATATATATAGTGTGACCGAAAGAATGTTAAAAAATAAAAAATAAATCTATACTTACCTTCTGATTAGTGTTGAGCCACCCCCGTAGTGTTCGAGTTCGGTTCGGTTCGTCGAACACCCGTGTGTTCGCCGAACTGTTCGTCGAACTGTTCGTCGAACACCTTCGAACACCGTTAAAACCAATGGCAGGCAAACAAAAACACATAGAAAAACATAGAAAACACCTTCAAAGGTGTCCAAAAGCTGACAAACTGCTCAGAAGACACAACTAACACATGGAAAAGTGACAAGTACATATAGTCATGCGAAAAGAAAAGAGGTGGAGGAGTAAAAGGAGGGGGAGACACAGATATAGGCATGTCATGCCCTTCTAAAATCCAAAAAGTGAGAAGCCGAGACGGCCAGTCCGCTCCTGCCCGTGCCACCTCCGTGTCGCCGGGTTTGTGCCAGAGCCGCGGTGAACCCTGACGGCCAGCCCCCCTCTCCCAATACTGGTGCCTGTCCGCTGGTGGGTCGAGAGAGCCCCCCTGTGGTGGAGGCAGCTCTAAGCTTTTTAATTTAAATTGTCCCTCTAATTTGAATGAATACACTTTAAATCCATTTACAAGGATCTATTGGAGGGCAAGTCTCATGCCAGCAGCCGCGTAATTCCAGCTCCAGTAGCGTCCACTAAAGCTGCTGCAGTTAAAAAGCTTTTATAAGGATCGAGCTCGGCTGTCCACCGCAAGGCATCCTAGTGCCAGTCCCAGCCCCTATGCCTTGGGGTGCCTCCTGATGCTCTTCACTGAGTATCCCGTGGTCCCGAAGCATTTCCTTTGAAAAAATTAAGTGTCCAAACTACAGGTGGTGTAGCTTGCTTAACAGCCGGGATAATCCGCTGACTAGCAGACACTGCTACTAGGCACAAAGTATTTCCTGGGCTAGATGCAGTTAAAAATTTGTAAGTAGATACTCTCGTTGGATGCTGAGAAAGCATTCCATAGAGTCTCCTGGCACGCCATATATGATTCTCTTAAAAAGCTTGGGGTAGGGGTCTAGGGGACCCTTTTATAGCCAAAATCACGGACCTGTATCACAATACGTCACCTAGGCTGAAGATAAATGGAACTGTAGCACCGAGGGCTCGGTTGCTACAGACGTATTGCACCTCACCCAGAGGTGTGATATCTCACTCTCAGATAAGGATGGAGTGTGGATCAGGACCCGACACCTGCATGCATTATACCACATTGCCGTGGGGCAGGGCGACCAATATGCCCCTGAGATGGGCACGACAGTCCCTGTCCCTGGCTGGAGTGGGGGGAGGGAACACTGAGGAAGGGGAACCCTGCAGTGCAGGAGCAGGGAGGAAGCAGTTCCTGGGTGCATTGAGAAGGGAGTATAAAAGGTGGGCACCATCTTAGTTCAGTGCAGAGAAGTCTGAGCAGAAGTGGCAGGGAGCAGGGGCTCTGCATGAGCTCTGCTCCGGAGGCGGGCCTAGTAACAGAGGCCCAGGCCTGCAAGAGGGAGAAGGAAGGAAGAGGAGCGGAGAAGGCTCCAGGAACGAGGAATGAAGGGATCCCAGGGGTGCGGACGGGCGAGTCGCCACCGCACGCCCGAATCCACCTGCGTGGAGGGGTCAGGCCAAAGGGGGAGACCGGTCCCCGAACTAGTGGAGGCAGGAAACGACCCTCAGCTAGAAACCGGAGGCTCTGACATTTTATGTGGCGCAGCCCCTTGCTCCACCCGCTAGGAAGGCACCACATAGGGTCAGGGAAACTGGCGCCAAGTTTACCAAGAGGAGGCCCGAGGCAGCCGGACAGAAGTGTTGGTAAGAAAGGCCAGACAAAGGACACACAAAGGGGGTCCTGTGAAGCGCTCCAAAGTTATCTGGGAGTTGTCTGAGCCCCTCACCTGGTGAGCACAGTACGACGTGGGCAGCCGTTACCTGCAGACGTGGTCTGGATAATAAGAACTGTGAGTAAAGGCCCTGAACTGCATCACTGACTCCGTGTCGTTACTGCTGCTGCCCTGCACCATCACCCCCATCCTCCGCATACACTGCCCTGAGGCTATACTCCTCCCGTGGGGAGTTATGCTACGCTCTGCTGCACCCACAACACCAGCCTTAGCGGTCTGCCCTGTAGCGGCGGTTCACTCTGACCGCAATCCACGGGTGGCGTAGTCGGACATTTAAACATCAAAACCACATAAATAGTTCCGCCACTGGTTTGACCGCCCTGAGCCACGGAACCGGATCGCCGCCACGAAGACTACAACCACCAGCATCCAGCAAAAAGGGTCCGGCTCCGGGTGTCCCAAGGCCCAGGGGGTGCGTCAGAACATTTTCATCACCTTTCACAATCACCAATGGGACAAGGCAGGGATGTCCTCTGTCCCCTCTCTTATACATCCTAGTGACGGAGCACCTGCTCTCATCAATTCGCCATAACCCCAATATTAGGTGGATTGAGGTGGGAGGCACCGAGTACAAGTGCTCTCTATTTGCTGATGATGTCCTAGTATATATCACTCAATCACATATATCCATCCCTGCTGTTATGGCTGAAATAGATCACTTTGTTACATGGTAAAATTTTAAAATCAATGCAGCGAAGTCTGAGGCCCTCGATGTCTCCCTCCCTAAATCCATATAGGATTCCATCCAGTCCAACTTTCCCTTTGCCTGGCCCTCACAGGGTATCAAATACTTAGGAATTCCTATTCATAGAGACCTCTCCCATCTATGTTATCTTAATTTTGGGCCCTTTATTGAACAATTCCATACAGACCACGGTTGGCAAGTTAGAACTGTAAGATTCACTACGTGAACCACTGGTGTTTTGTGGAAAAGCACATGTACACCGCGTTCCAAATTATTATGCAAAAAGTGTTTAGGAGTGATAAGGGAAGAATTTGTTTGTTTGTCAGTTAAACTCATTGATGGTGATGTGTGTCAGGGCTCTTTATATCACTGTAAGCAATTGCAGACACCTGTGCTAATTAGTTTGGCAGGTGTGTCCAATGAAAGGCAAGACTACTTAAAAAGGCTCTCTCACATTATTAAGCAGCCTACATTTTCTGCCAAAATGGGAAAGAAAAAGGATGTGTCGGCTGCTGAGAAGCAACAAATTGTGGAGTGTTTAGGTCAAGGCATGACTACAATCAACATTGTGCGATGATCAGGATGAAGTGTCTTGGCAATCAAGAAGTATGTAGCTGATTCACAGTACACTAGAGATGAGCGTTGTTCTACTCGAACTGTTCGCCAATCTCAAATTCGAGCTGTTTTGGGCGGTGTTCGAGCCGGTCGGCGAACACGAACAATTTGAGAAAAATTCGGCTGTTCGAGGTTATGTTCGATAACTGTTCGTGCACCAAAATCATAACTGGATTTTTTCTCAGTAATGATGAAAATTAATGTTAATACGCAGTTTGAGTGTACAGCGGGGCGGGGGGAGGGGCAGGGGATGGATCTCTGCAGGAACAATGAAGATCTCCATTTTTTTTTCTCTTTCCCGCATTTGCAGTGGGGAGGTGCAATCTGTCAGCCTATCAGCAGCGCACACACGGAGCAAAGTGCTTTTTTTCACACAAGCAAGGGCATGTGTGATTGGCAGTGTATGTCACATGTCCTTGCCCTATAAGACCAAGCCATTTTCCCCGTCGCCACCATTTTCTCACTGCTGCAGCTGCGTGTTAGACGGCACCGCTGTTGCTGTGTGCGCTATACCTTGTTAATTTCAAGCCAATTTTCGCACAAATATACAGATAGCTTGGGAGTAGGGAATAGTTGTGATTGCAGTCCTTTTAAGGACTAGGTTACAGCATTTCCTACGACTTTTATCAAGCAGGTCTGTGCTCTTAAATAGATAGATTGTGGGAGTAAAGACTAATTGTAATTGGAGTCCTTTTCAGGACTAGGTTACATCAGTTCCTATCAGTTTTTGCCAGGCAGGTCTGTGCCAGTGCTGTGCAAGTTTTTTTCACAGCATTTGGCTGAATCTAGCAAAGCTAATCCTTTTTGGCCTATTGCAGAGTGTGTTAGTCAGTGGAGTAGCCTATCTGTGTTGCAAGATATACCACCTGTGTATAGAATACCAATTTTTTTACTGCACCTAGTGAAGTAAAATCTTTTGGGCATAGCATCATTCTATTAGTCCATCTATACTGACCTCCATCAGGTTGCAAATTAAAAATAATTTTTTTCTGCATCTAGCTCTGAAAAAATATTTGGGCTTCTAGCAGTGTGTGGGACTTGGTCTATTAGTCCATCTATACTGACCTCCATCAGGTTGCAAATTAAAAATAATTTTTTTCTTCATTTATCTCTGAAAAAATATTTGGGCTTCTAGCAGCGTGTGGGACTTGTTCTATTAGTCCATCTATACTGACCTCCATCAGGTTGCAAATTAAAAATAATTTTTTTCTGCATCTAGCTCTGAAAAAATATTTGGGCTTCTAGCAGTGTGTGGGACTTGGTCTATTAGTCCATCTATACTGACCTCCATCAGGTTGCAAATTAAAAATAATTTTTTTCTTCATTTAGCTCTGAAAAAATATTTGGGCTTCTAGCAGTGTGTGGGACTTGGTCTATTAGTCCTTCTATACTGACCTCCAGCAGGTTGCAAATTGAATATAATTTTTTTCTGCATCTAGCTCTGAAAAAATATTTGGGCTTCTAGCGGTGTGTGGGACTTGGTCTATTAGTCCATCTATACTGACCTCCATCAGGTTGCAAATTAAAAATAATTTTTTTCTGCATCTAGCTCTGAAAAAATATTTGGGCTTCTAGCAGTGTGTGGGACTTGGTCTATTAGTCCATCTATACTGACCTCCATCAGGTTGCAAATTGAATAAAAAAAATTTCTGCATCTAGCTCTGAAAAAATATTTGGGCTTCTAGCGGTGTGTGGGACTTGGTCTATTAGTCCATCTATACTGACCTCCATCAGGTTGCAAATTAAAAATAATTTTTTTCTGCATCTAGCTCTGAAAAAATATTTGGGCTTCTAGCAGTGTGTGGGACTTGGTCTATTAGTCCATCTATACTGACCTCCATCAGGTTGCAAATTAAAAATAATTTTTTTCTTCATTTAGCTCTGAAAAAATATTTGGGCTTCTAGCAGTGTGTGGGACTTGGTCTATTAGTCCTTCTATACTGACCTCCAGCAGGTTGCAAATTGAATATAATTTTTTTCTGCATCTAGCTCTGAAAAAATATTTGGGCTTCTAGCGGTGTGTGGGACTTGGTCTATTAGTCCATCTATACTGACCTCCATCAGGTTGCAAATTAAAAATAATTTTTTTCTGCATCTAGCTCTGAAAAAATATTTGGGCTTCTAGCAGTGTGTGGGACTTGGTCTATTAGTCCATCTATACTGACCTCCATCAGGTTGCAAATTGAATAAAAAAAATTTCTGCATCTAGCTCTGAAAAAATATTTGGGCTTCTAGCGGTGTGTGGGACTTGGTCTATTAGTCCATCTATACTGACCTCCATCAGGTTGCAAATTAAAAATAATTTTTTTCTGCATCTAACCCAGCCAATAGTTTTGGCCTAATACCACAGTTTGGCCACTCAGCTCTGCTCGGTTACCATCCATTGTTTTTTTGTGCAAACAACTCCAGAGTTGTGAATTAGTTAACCACCAAAATGAGTGGAAAAAGGCCTGCTGCTGGTGGAAAGGGGAATAGGCGTGTTGGGAAGGGGAAAAAAGGTTGTGTCCGTGGGGTAGGTGCAGAAGAAAGACCATCTTCCAGCCAAACTAAAATGTCTACTTCTTTTAGCGGACAATGTGATAAGATCCCTTTCTTACGGCCACGCCAATCGCTACAAATTCCAGATGAGGCACAAAAACAGCAGGTGCTTCAACGGATATCAAGTGCTCCTTTAAGTGGGCTCTCCTCCACATCAACTTCAACATCACAAATACTCCAGTCCTCAAAGGTGTCACCCAAATCGCACTTGCTTCCTCACAGCTCCCAAATCTCCAGCTGCCCGTCTGAGTATGAGGTAGAACAGATGGTTGAGTCTGCAGAGCTGTTTACTCATACTATAGCCTGGGAATCAGAGGTCGACTCCAGCGCTTCTGTGAATCCAGACGAGGAAATGATCTGCACTGATGCCCAGAATCTTTATGAGTCGGATCCAGGACCAGACGCAGAAGGTTCTGACCATAATGTAGACCCTCATTCCCAAACTGTAACTCCTGTTGGTGGAGACAATGAGGAAGACGATGATAAGACTCAAATACCTGATTGGAGCGACAACTTTAGTTTTTTGTCAGGGCAGGAACAGGTTGGCTCTGAGGACGACGGGTGTGATAACGCACAGGGTGATGATAATGAGGTCGGAGATCCCACTTACTGTCAACCCACAGTCAGCCAAGAGATGAGGTCAGCAGAGGAGGTGGAGGAAGATGCTAGTGACGACGAGGTCAGGTTGCGCCTTCCTGGACAGAGACGTAGTACTGGAAGCACGTCAACAACTGCATCCTCAAACACAACTCTGCCTCTCACCACAAGTCGTGGTGGCTCTTCAGGTCGCATGGGTGCTAAGCCTTGCATAGCCTGGGCATTTTTTCAGATCGATAAAGATGACCCAACTCGTGTTATCTGTAACATTTGTCAGCAAAAGCTAAGTAGAGGCCAAAAAATACATAGTTTGAGTACTTCATGCATGAACCGGCACATGGACATGAAGCATAAGTTGCAGTGGGAAGCTCAGTGTGCTACAATGCGGCCTAGCCGGCCGGGCCAACCACCGTCTGCCATATCTTGTGCATCCGCGGCCTCTTCATCCTCTGTGACTGGGGGGACAGCAGTCACACCTGTTTTGGGGCGCAGACCTGCCACCTCTTTACCCGCAACAGCCAGCGTGATTGGCAGGTCATCATTTTCTTTGGAGGTGGTAACACCAGCTGGTCTTGAGCGCTGTCCGACATCGATAGCACCACCTTTGGATCAAGGCAACCTAACATGTCCGCCTGCATCTTCCTCACAGACCGGCAGTTTGCCGGGGACACCCTTATCAACCCCGTCTAAGCACAATAGCCAGCCCTCGGTCCCTCAGATGTGGACAAGTAAAAGACCATTTCCTCCTAGCCATGAGAAAGCTAAGAGGTTGAATTTCACCATCTGCAAGCTCTTGGCTACAGAAATGCTGCCTTTCCGCCTGGTGGACACAGAGGATTTTCGAGACCTTATGTCCGTCGCAGTGCCCCAGTACCAGATGCCCAGTCGGCACTACTTCTCAAAGAAAGGTGTGCCTGCGCTCCACCAGCATGTCGCACACAACATCACCGCTTCTTTGAGAAACTCTGTGTGTGACAGGGTGCATTTCACCACAGACACTTGGACGAGTAGGCATGGACAGGGGCGTTACATGTCGCTGACTGGGCACTGGGTAACTATGGTGACAGCAGGACAAGGGGCTGCTGTCCAAGTCTTGCCGTCCCCACGAGTTGTGCGTCAATCCTCTTTATGTCAAAGTTCCTCCACTGCTTCTGCCTCCTCAACCTCCTCTCGGTCTTCCACCTGCACCCAAAGCCTGTCTGGTCATGCCACAAGCTTTCTAACTGCGCAGAAGGGATCCTGCACACCTCCTTACTATGCTGGCAGTAGGGCTCAACGTCATCAGGCGGTTTTTACATTGAAATGTCTGGGAAATGTGAGTCACACAGCTGAGGAGTTGTGGTCAGCTCTGGAGAACCAATTTCATGAATGGTTGTCTCCACTGGACCTGAAACCAGGGAAGGCCGTGTGCGACAATGCTGCAAACCTGGGTGCGGCCCTTCGCCGGGGCAATGTCACACACGTGCCTTGTATGGCTCACGTGTTGAACCTGGTTGTCCAGCAATTTTTAGCCCACTATCCCAGACTAGATGGCCTTCTGCAGAGGGCACGGTCGCTGTGTGCTCACTTCCGCCGTTCGCATCCCGCAGCTCAGCGACTTACATCTCTACAGAAGTCGTTGGGCCTGCCACTTCACCGGCTAAAATGCGATGTGCCTACCCGGTGGAATTCAACTCTGCACATGTTGCAGCGACTGTGGCAGCACCGACAAGCCCTGGTGCAATACGTTCTGACGTATAGCCTGGGCCAACGAGATTCAGAGGTGGGGCAAATCACGCTGGAGGAGTGGTCTCAGATCAGGGACCTATGCACCCTTCTGCACAGTTTTGAAATGGCGACGAAGATGTTTAGTGCTGACGATGCCATTATCAGCATGACTATTCCGGTGATTTACATGCTGGAGCACATGTTAAACAGAATTCGGAGTCAGGTGGTGGCACAAGAGGAGGTGGAGGAAGTAGAGGAGGAGGAGTTGTATGCGGAAGGGCTAACATCTGCAAGGTCCAGACGGTCGGCAGCACCAAGGCGGCAGGCATGTGAGGGTGGGGGAGATGATTTTACCAGGGCGCATGGTAGCAGCCAAACTAGTGAGGAAGGTGCAGGAGCCCAGGAAGAAGTGGAGGACGAACTGATGGAAGACTCATCAGATGAGGGAGACCTTGATCACATTTCTGTTGTGCAAGGTTGGGGGGAGAGGACAGAGGAAGGAAGCATGATTGTTACCTCGCCACCAACACAACAGGGACTTGGTGCTCCTGGATGCGCAACACACATGAGTGCCTTCTTGCTGCACTACCTGCAACATGACCCTCGAATTGTGAGAATTAGAAATAATCCTGACTACTGGGTTGCCACACTGTTAGATCCCCGGTACAAAAGTAAATTTGCAGAAATTATTCCTGCCATAGAAAGGGATGCACGCATGCAGCAGTATCAGCAGAGACTGTTGCAGAATCTTACATGTGCTTTTCCACAAAATACCAGTGGTGCACGTAGTGAATCTCACAGTTCCAACTTGCCAACCGTGGGACCGTCAAGTGTTCAGCACTCAAACCGTAACAGAACCACAGTATCTGCTGGTAACATCAATTTTGCGGAATCATTTCACCACTTTTTTAGCCCATCCTTTGCAAGGCCACAGGAGACAAGAAGTCTGACACATAGTCAACGCCTAGAGACGATGGTACAGGAGTATCTCCAAGTAAACATTGAAGCCACGACTGTGTCACTGGACCCTTGCTCTTTTTGGGCTTTCAATCTGGATAAATGGCCGGAGCTAGCCACTTACGCCTTGGAGATCTTGTCATGCCCCGCAGCCAGCGTTCTGTCTGAACGTGTGTTCAGCGCTGCTGGTGGTGTGCTGACAGATAAGCGCACGCGGCTCTCCACTGATAATGTAGACAGACTCACGTTCATAAAGATGAACAAATCATGGATCCGAAACGACTTTTCTACCCCTGTGTCATCCTGGGGAGAGTAAAAGCTTGATGATTGGTTAAAATCACCCTACCAACCGTTTTAAGCTTTCAAATTACTAATCATGTTTATCTGTATCTTGACTGGAAAATAATTTGGGCTTTGTAGCAGTGTGCAGCACTGATCCTATTAGGCCATCTATAATAAGCTTCACCAGATTTAAAATTAAAAATAATTTTTAGCTGCATCTAGCCCGGAAAATAATTTTGGGGCTCCGAGATGCGCAAGACACATAAGTGCCTTCTTGCTGCACTACCTGCAGCATGACCCTCATATTGTCAGAATTCGAAGTAATCATGACTACTGGGTTGCCACACTCTTAGATCCCCCAAACTTTTCGATCAACCTTTTCATTTTAATAAAGACCAAAAAAATGGTCATTTTTGAAATTATAAGCATTAGCAGGTTGTTAGAAACTGAAATCAAACAGTTTTCAACTCAAAACTTTATTCTAGGTGATGTTACATTTTCACATAGGACCCCTTGTTCGAAAGGAGCTTCTGAACTCTCTCGTCCATTGAATTTGTCAGGTTTTGGATGGTTTCTGCTTCAATTGTTTTGCATGAGGACAGAATACCCTCCCAGAGCTGTTGCTTAGATGTGAACTGCCTCCCGCCATCATAGACACTCCTTTTAATGATGCTCCAAAGGTTCTGAATGGGGTAGAGGTCAGGGGAGCATGGGGGTCACACCATAAGTTTGTCCCCTTTTATGCCCATATCAGCCAGAGATGCAGATGTTTTATGTGCAGCATGAGATGGTGCATTATCATGCAGAAAAATGATCTTGCTGTGAAATACACGGTTCTTCTTCTTGAACCATGGCAGGAAGTGCTGTTTGAGAAAATCCACATACATTATGGAGTTCATCTTTAGCGCCTTCAGGGATCCTAAAGGGGCCGACAATCTCTCTCCCCATGATTCCAGCCCAAAACATTACTCCACCTCCTCCTTGTTGGCGCTGTAGCCGTGTTTGCGTGGGGTGTCCATCAACCAGCCATCCTCCACTCCATTCATCTGGACCATCGAGCGCTGCACGGCACTCATCCGTGAACAAAACAGTTTTGAAATCAGTCTTCATGTAATGTTTGGCCCACTGGAGCCGTTTCTGCTTGTGTGAAGTGGATAGAGGAGGTCGACAGGATGGCGTATGCACAGCTGCAAACCTCTGAAGGACCCTGCATCTTGTTGTTCGGGGGACGTTGGAGGCACAAGCAGCTTCAAAAACTTGTCTGCTGCTATGACAAGGCTTTTTTGCCGCTGCTCTTTCAACCTGACGTAATTGCCTGTAGGAAAGAGTCCTCAATTTGCCCTTATCAGCACGCACACGTGTGTACTGTAGTGTTGATCCACCCCCGTAGTGTTCGAGTTCGGTTCGGTTCGTCGAACACCCGTGTGTTCGCCGTACTGTTCGTCGAACTGTTCGTCGAACACCTTCGAACACTGTTAAAACCAATGGCAGGCAAACAAAAACACATAGAAACACATAGAAAACACCTTCAAAGGTGTCCAAAAGCTGACAAACTGCTCAGAAGACACAACTAACACATGGAAAAGTGACAAGTACATATAGTCATGTGAAAAGAAAAGAGGTGGAGGAGTAAAAGGAGGGGGAGACACAGATATAGGCATGTCATGCCCTTCTAAAATCCAAAAAGTGAGAAGCCGAGACGGCCAGTCCGCTCCTGCCCGTGCCACCTCCGTGTCGCCGGGTTTGTGCCAGAGCCGCGGTGAACCCTGACGGCCAGCCCCCCTCTCCCAATACTGGTGCCTGTCCGCTGGTGGGTCGAGAGAGCCCCCCTGTGGTGGAGGCAGCTCTAAGCTTTTTAATTTAAATTGTCCCTCTAATTTGAATGAATACACTTTAAATCCATTTACAAGGATCTATTGGAGGGCAAGTCTCATGCCAGCAGCCGCGTAATTCCAGCTCCAGTAGCGTCCACTAAAGCTGCTGCAGTTAAAAAGCTTTTATAAGGATCGAGCTCGGCTGTCCACCGCAAGGCATCCTAGTGCCAGTCCCAGCCCCTATGCCTTGGGGTGCCTCCTGATGCTCTTCACTGAGTATCCCGTGGTCCCGAAGCATTTCCTTTGAAAAAATTAAGTGTCCAAACTACAGGTGGTGTAGCTTGCTTAACAGCCGGGATAATCCGCTGACTAGCAGACACTGCTACTAGGCACAAAGTATTTCCTGGGCTAGATGCAGTTAAAAATTTGTAAGTAGATACTCTCGTTGGATGCTGAGAAAGCATTCCATAGAGTCTCCTGGCACGCCATATATGATTCTCTTAAAAAGCTTGGGGTAGGGGTCTAGGGGACCCTTTTATAGCCAAAATCACGGACCTGTATCACAATACGTCACCTAGGCTGAAGATAAATGGAACTGTAGCACCGAGGGCTCGGTTGCTACAGACGTATTGCACCTCACCCAGAGGTGTGATATCTGACTCTCAGATAAGGATGGAGTGTGGATCAGGACCCGACACCTGCATGCATTACACCACATTGCCGTGGGGCAGGGCGACCAATATGCCCCTGAGATGGGCACGACAGTCCCTGTCCCTGGCTGGAGTGGGGGGAGGGAACACTGAGGAAGGGGAACCCTGCAGTGCAGGAGCAGGGAGGAAGCAGTTCCTGGGTGCATTGAGAAGGGAGTATAAAAGGTGGGCACCATCTTAGTTCAGTGCAGAGAAGTCTGAGCAGAAGTGGCAGGGAGCAGGGGCTCTGCATGAGCTCTGCTCCGGAGGCGGGCCTAGTAACAGAGGCCCAGGCCTGCAAGAGGGAGAAGGAAGGAAGAGGAGCGGAGAAGGCTCCAGGAACGAGGAATGAAGGGATCCCAGGGGTGTGGACGGGCCAGTCGCCACCGCACGCCCGAATCCACCTGCGTGGAGGGGTCAGGCCAAAGGGGGAGACCGGTCCCCGAACTAGTGGAGGCAGGAAATGACCCTCAGCTAGAAACCGGAGGCTCTGACATTTTATGTGGCGCAGCCCCTTGCTCCACCCGCTAGGAAGGCACCACATAGGGTCAGGGAAACTGGCGCCAAGTTTACCAAGAGGAGGCCCGAGGCAGCCGGACAGAAGTGTTGGTAAGAAAGGCCAGACAAAGGACACACAAAGGGGGTCCTGTGAAGCGCTCCAAAGTTATCTGGGAGTTGTCTGAGCCCCTCACCTGGTGAGCACAGTACGACGTGGGCAGCCGTTACCTGCAGACGTGGTCTGGATAATAAGAACTGTGAGTAAAGGCCCTGAACTGCATCACTGACTCCGTGTCGTTACTGCTGCTGCCCTGCACCATCACCCCCATCCTCCGCATACACTGCCCTGAGGCTATACTCCTCCCGTGGGGAGTTATGCTACGCTCTGCTGCACCCACAACACCAGCCTTAGCGGTCTGCCCTGTAGCGGCGGTTCACTCTGACCGCAATCCACGGGTGGCGTAGTCGGACATTTAAACATCAAAACCACATAAATAGTTCCGCCACTGGTTTGACCGCCCTGAGCCACGGAACCGGATCGCCGCCACGAAGACTACAACCACCAGCATCCACCAAAAAGGGTCCGGCTCCGGGTGTCCCAAGGCCCAGGGGGTGCGTCAGAACATTTTCATCACCTTTCACAATCACCAATGGGACAAGGCAGGGATGTCCTCTGTCCCCTCTCTTATACATCCTAGTGACGGAGCACCTGCTCTCATCAATTCGCCATAACCCCAATATTAGGTGGATTGAGGTGGGAGGCACCGAGTACAAGTGCTCTCTATTTGCTGATGATGTCCTAGTATATATCACTCAATCACATATATCCATCCCTGCTGTTATGGCTGAAATAGATCACTTTGTTACATGGTAAAATTTTAAAATCAATGCAGCGAAGTCTGAGGCCCTCGATGTCTCCCTCCCTAAATCCATATAGGATTCCATCCAGTCCAACTTTCCCTTTGCCTGGCCCTCACAGGGTATCAAATACTTAGGAATTCCTATTCATAGAGATCTCTCCCATCTATGTTATCTTAATTTTGGGCCCTTTATTGAACAATTCCATACAGACCACGGTTGGCAAGTTAGAACTGTAAGATTCACTACGTGAACCACTGGTGTTTTGTGGAAAAGCACATGTACACCGCGTTCCAAATTATTATGCAAAAAGTGTTTAGGAGTGATAAGGGAAGAATTTGTTTGTTTGTCAGTTGAACTCATTGATGGTGATGTGTGTCAGGGCTCTTTATATCACTGTAAGCAATTGCAGACACCTGTGCTAATTAGTTTGGCAGGTGTGTCCAATGAAAGGCAAGACTACTTAAAAAGGCTCTCTCACATTATTAAGCAGCCTACATTTTCTGCCAAAATGGGAAAGAAAAAGGATGTGTCGGCTGCTGAGAAGCAACAAATTGTGGAGTGTTTAGGTCAAGGCATGACTACAATCAACATTGTGCGATGATCAGGATGAAGTGTCTTGGCAATCAAGAAGTATGTAGCTGATTCACAGTACACACGTGTGCGTGCTGATAAGGGCAAATTGAGGACTCTTTCCTACAGGCAATTACGTCAGGTTGAAAGAGCAGCGGCAAAAAAGCCTTGTCATAGCAGCAGACAAGTTTTTGAAGCTGCTTGTGCCTCCAACGTCCCCCTAACAACAAGATGCAGGGTCCTTCAGAGGTTTGCAGCTGTGCATACGCCATCCTGTCGACCTCCTCTATCCACTTCACACAAGCAGAAACGGCTCCAGTGGGCCAAACATTACATGAAGACTGATTTCAAAACTGTTTTGTTCACGGATGAGTGCCGTGCAGCGCTCGATGGTCCAGATGAATGGAGTGGAGGATGGCTGGTTGATGGACACCCCACGCAAACACGGCTACAGCGCCAACAAGGAGGAGGTGGAGTAATGTTTTAGGCTGGAATCATGGGGAGAGAGATTGTCGGCCCCTTTAGGATCCCTGAAGGCGCTAAAGATGAACTCCATAATGTATGTGGATTTTCTCAAACAGCACTTCCTGCCATGGTTCAAGAAGAAGAACCGTGTATTTCACAGCAAGATCATTTTTCTGCATGATAATGCACCATCTCATGCTGCACATAAAACATCTGCATCTCTGGCTGATATGGGCATAAAAGGGGACAAACTTATGGTGTGACCCCCATGCTCCCCTGACCTCTACCCCATTCAGAACCTTTGGAGCATCATTAAAAGGAGTGTCTATGATGGCGGGAGGCAGTTCACATCTAAGCAACAGCTCTGGGAGGGTATTCTGTCCTCATGCAAAACAATTGAAGCAGAAACCATCCAAAACCTGACAAATTCAATGGACGAGAGAGTTCAGAAGCTCCTTTCGAACAAGGGGTCCTATGTGAAAATGTAACATCACCTAGAATAAAGTTTTGAGTTGAAAACTGTTTGATTTCAGTTTCTAACAACCTGCTAATGCTTATAATTTCAAAAATGACCATTTTTTTGGTCTTTATTAAAATGAAAAGGTTGATCGAAAAGTTTGGGGGATCTAAGAGTGTGGCAACCCAGTAGTCATGATTACTTCGAATTCTGACAATATGAGGGTCATGCTGCAGGTAGTGCAGCAAGAAGGCACTTATGTGTCTTGCGCATCTCGGAGCCCCAAAATTATTTTCCGGGCTAGATGCAGCTAAAAATTATTTTTAATTTTAAATCTGGTGAAGCTTATTATAGATGGCCTAATAGGATCAGTGCTGCACACTGCTACAAAGCCCAAATTATTTTCTAGTCAAGATACAGATAAACATGATTAGTAATTTGAAAGCTTAAAACGGTTGGTAGGGTGATTTTAACCAATCATCAAGCTTTTACTCTCCCCAGGATGACACAGGGGTAGAAAAGTCGTTTCGGATCCATGATTTGTTCATCTTTATGAACGTGAGTCTGTCTACATTATCAGTGGAGAGCCGCGTGCGCTTATCTGTCAGCACACCACCAGCAGCGCTGAACACACGTTCAGACAGAACGCTGGCTGCGGGGCATGACAAGATCTCCAAGGCGTAAGTGGCTAGCTCCGGCCATTTATCCAGATTGGAAGCCCAAAAAGAGCAAGGGTCCAGTGACACAGTCGTGGCTTCAATGTTTACTTGGAGATACTCCTGTACCATCGTCTCTAGGCGTTGACTATGTGTCAGACTTCTTGTCTCCTGTGGCCTTGCAAAGGATGGGCTAAAAAAGTGGTGAAATGATTCCGCAAAATTGATGTTACCAGCAGATACTGTGGTTCTGTTACGGTTTGAGTGCTGAACACTTGACGGTCCCACGGTTGGCAAGTTGGAACTGTGAGATTCACTACATGCACCACTGGTATTTTGTGGAAAAGCACATGTAAGATTCTGCAACAGTCTCTGCTGATACTCCTGCATGCGTGCATCCCTTTCTATGGCAGGAATAATTTCTGCAAATTTACTTTTGTACCGGGGATCTAACAGTGTGGCAACCCAGTAGTCAGGATTATTTCTAATTCTCACAATTCGAGGGTCATGTTGCAGGTAGTGCAGCAAGAAGGCACTCATGTGTGTTGCGCATCCAGGAGCACCAAGTCCCTGTTGTGTTGGTGGCGAGGTAACAATCATGCTTCCTTCCTCTGTCCTCTCCCCCCAACCTCGCACAACAGAAATGTGATCAAGGTCTCCCTCATCTGATGAGTCTTCCATCTGTTCGTCCTCCACTTCTTCCTGGGCTCCTGCACCTTCCTCACTAGTTTGGCTGCTACCATGCGCCCTGGTAAAATCATCTCCCCCACCCTCACATGCCTGCCGCCTTGGTGCTGCCGACCGTCTGGACCTTGCAGATGTTAGCCCTTCCGCATACAACTCCTCCTCCTCTACTTCCTCCACCTCCTCTTGTGCCACCACCTGACTCCGAATTCTGTTTAACATGTGCTCCAGCATGTAAATCACCGGAATAGTCATGCTGATAATGGCATCGTCAGCACTAAACATCTTCGTCGCCATTTCAAAACTGTGCAGAAGGGTGCATAGGTCCCTGATCTGAGACCACTCCTCCAGCGTGATTTGCCCCACCTCTGAATCTCGTTGGCCCAGGCTATACGTCAGAACGTATTGCACCAGGGCTTGTCGGTGCTGCCACAGTCGCTGCAACATGTGCAGAGTTGAATTCCACCGGGTAGGCACATCGCATTTTAGCCGGTGAAGTGGCAAGCCCAACGACTTCTGTAGAGATGTAAGTCGCTGAGCTGCGGGATGCGAACGGCGGAAGTGAGCACACAGCGACCGTGCCCTCTGCAGAAGGCCATCTAGTCTGGGATAGTGGGCTAAAAATTGCTGGACAACCAGGTTCAACACGTGAGCCATACAAGGCACGTGTGTGACATTGCCCCGGCGAAGGGCCGCACCCAGGTTTGCAGCATTGTCGCACACGGCCTTCCCTGGTTTCAGGTCCAGTGGAGACAACCATTCATGAAATTGGTTCTCCAGAGCTGACCACAACTCCTCAGCTGTGTGACTCACATTTCCCAGACATTTCAATGTAAAAACCGCCTGATGACGTTGAGCCCTACTGCCAGCATAGTAAGGAGGTGTGCAGGATCCCTTCTGCGCAGTTAGAAAGCTTGTGGCATGACCAGACAGGCTTTGGGTGCAGGTGGAAGACCGAGAGGAGGTTGAGGAGGCAGAAGCAGTGGAGGAACTTTGACATAAAGAGGATTGACGCACAACTCGTGGGGACGGCAAGACTTGGACAGCAGCCCCTTGTCCTGCTGTCACCATAGTTACCCAGTGCCCAGTCAGCGACATGTAACGCCCCTGTCCATGCCTACTCGTCCAAGTGTCTGTGGTGAAATGCACCCTGTCACACACAGAGTTTCTCAAAGAAGCGGTGATGTTGTGTGCGACATGCTGGTGGAGCGCAGGCACACCTTTCTTTGAGAAGTAGTGCCGACTGGGCATCTGGTACTGGGGCACTGCGACGGACATAAGGTCTCGAAAATCCTCTGTGTCCACCAGGCGGAAAGGCAGCATTTCTGTAGCCAAGAGCTTGCAGATGGTGAAATTCAACCTCTTAGCTTTCTCATGGCTAGGAGGAAATGGTCTTTTACTTGTCCACATCTGAGGGACCGAGGGCTGGCTATTGTGCTTAGACGGGGTTGATAAGGGTGTCCCCGGCAAACTGCCGGTCTGTGAGGAAGATGCAGGCGGACATGTTAGGTTGCCTTGATCCAAAGGTGGTGCTATCGATGTCGGACAGCGCTCAAGACCAGCTGGTGTTACCACCTCCAAAGAAAATGATGACCTGCCAATCACGCTGGCTGTTGCGGGTAAAGAGGTGGCAGGTCTGCGCCCCAAAACAGGTGTGACTGCTGTCCCCCCAGTCACAGAGGATGAAGAGGCCGCGGATGCACAAGATATGGCAGACGGTGGTTGGCCCGGCCGGCTAGGCCGCATTGTAGCACACTGAGCTTCCCACTGCAACTTATGCTTCATGTCCATGTGCCGGTTCATGCATGAAGTACTCAAACTATGTATTTTTTGGCCTCTACTTAGCTTTTGCTGACAAATGTTACAGATAACACGAGTTGGGTCATCTTTATCGATCTGAAAAAATGCCCAGGCTATGCAAGGCTTAGCACCCATGCGACCTGAAGAGCCACCACGACTTGTGGTGAGAGGCAGAGTTGTGTTTGAGGATGCAGTTGTTGACGTGCTTCCAGTACTACGTCTCTGTCCAGGAAGGCGCAACCTGACCTCGTCGTCACTAGCATCTTCCTCCACCTCCTCTGCTGACCTCATCTCTTGGCTGACTGTGGGTTGACAGTAAGTGGGATCTCCGACCTCATCATCATCACCCTGTGCGTTATCACACCCGTCGTCCTCAGAGCCAACCTGTTCCTGCCCTGACAAAAAACTAAAGTTGTCGCTCCAATCAGGTATTTGAGTCTTATCATCGTCTTCCTCATTGTCTCCACCAACAGGAGTTACAGTTTGGGAATGAGGGTCTACATTATGGTCAGAACCTTCTGCGTCTGGTCCTGGATCCGACTCATAAAGATTCTGGGCATCAGTGCAGATCATTTCCTCGTCTGGATTCACAGAAGCGCTGGAGTCGACCTCTGATTCCCAGGCTATAGTATGAGTAAACAGCTCTGCAGACTCAACCATCTGTTCTACCTCATACTCAGACGGGCAGCTGGAGATTTGGGAGCTGTGAGGAAGCAAGTGCGATTTGGGTGACACCTTTGAGGACTGGAGTATTTGTGATGTTGAAGTTGATGTGGAGGAGAGCCCACTTAAAGGAGCACTTGATATCCGTTGAAGCACCTGCTGTTTTTGTGCCTCATCTGGAATTTGTAGCGATTGGCGTGGCCGTAAGAAAGGGATCTTATCACATTGTCCGCTAAAAGAAGTAGACATTTTAGTTTGGCTGGAAGATGGTCTTTCTTCTGCACCTACCCCACGGACACAACCTTTTTTCCCCTTCCCAACACGCCTATTCCCCTTTCCACCAGCAGCAGGCCTTTTTCCACTCATTTTGGTGGTTAACTAATTCACAACTCTGGAGTTGTTTGCACAAAAAAACAATGGATGGTACCCGAGCAGAGCTGAGTGGCCAAACTGTGGTATTAGGCCAAAACTATTGGCTGGGTTAGATGCAGAAAAAAATTATTTTTAATTTGCAACCTGATGGAGGTCAGTATAGATGGACTAATAGACCAAGTCCCACACACCGCTAGAAGCCCAAATATTTTTTCAGAGCTAGATGCAGAAAATTTTTTTATTCAATTTGCAACCTGATGGAGGTCAGTATAGATGGACTAATAGACCAAGTCCCACACACTGCTAGAAGCCCAAATATTTTTTCAGAGCTAGATGCAGAAAAAAAATATTTTTAATTTGCAACCTGATGGAGGTCAGTATAGATGGACTAATAGAACAAGTCCCACACGCTGCTAGAAGCCCAAATATTTTTTCAGAGATAAATGAAGAAAAAAATTATTTTTAATTTGCAACCTGATGGAGGTCAGTATAGATGGACTAATAGACCAAGTCCCACACACTGCTAGAAGCCCAAATATTTTTTCAGAGCTAGATGCAGAAAAAAATTATTTTTAATTTGCAACCTGATGGAGGTCAGTATAGATGGACTAATAGAACAAGTCCCACACGCTGCTAGAAGCCCAAATATTTTTTCAGAGATAAATGAAGAAAAAAAATATTTTTAATTTGCAACCTGATGGAGGTCAGTATAGATGGACTAATAGACCAAGTCCCACACACTGCTAGAAGCCCAAATATTTTTTCAGAGCTAGATGCAGAAAAAAATTATTTTTAATTTGCAACCTGATGGAGGTCAGTATAGATGGACTAATAGACCAAGTCCCACACACCGCTAGAAGCCCAAATATTTTTTCAGAGCTAGATGCAGAAAAAAATTATATTCAATTTGCAACCTGCTGGAGGTCAGTATAGAAGGACTAATAGAACAAGTCCCACACACTGCTAGAAGCCCAAATATTTTTTCAGAGCTAAATGAAGAAAAAAATTATTTTTAATTTGCAACCTGATGGAGGTCAGTATAGATGGACTAATAGACCAAGTCCCACACACTGCTAGAAGCCCAAATATTTTTTCAGAGCTAGATGCAGAAAAAAATTATTTTTAATTTGCAACCTGATGGAGGTCAGTATAGATGGACTAATAGACCAAGTCCCACACACCGCTAGAAGCCCAAATATTTTTTCAGAGCTAGATGCAGAAAAAAATTATTTTTAATTTGCAACCTGATGGAGGTCAGTATAGATGGACTAATAGACCAAGTCCCACACACTGCTAGAAGCCCAAATATTTTTTCAGAGCTAGATGCAGAAAAAAATTATTTTTAATTTGCAACCTGATGGAGGTCAGTATAGATGGACTAATAGAACAAGTCCCACACGCTGCTAGAAGCCCAAATATTTTTTCAGAGATAAATGAAGAAAAAAATTATTTTTAATTTGCAACCTGATGGAGGTCAGTATAGATGGACTAATAGACCAAGTCCCACACACTGCTAGAAGCCCAAATATTTTTTCAGAGCTAGATGCAGAAAAAAATTATTTTTAATTTGCAACCTGATGGAGGTCAGTATAGATGGACTAATAGAATGATGCTATGCCCAAAAGATTTTACTTCACTAGGTGCAGTAAAAAAATTGGTATTCTATACACAGGTGGTATATCTTGCAACACAGATAGGCTACTCCACTGACTAACACACTCTGCAATAGGCCAAAAAGGATTAGCTTTGCTAGATTCAGCCAAATGCTGTGAAAAAAACTTGCACAGCACTGGCACAGACCTGCCTGGCAAAAACTGATAGGAACTGATGTAACCTAGTCCTGAAAAGGACTCCAATTACAATTAGTCTTTACTCCCACAATCTATCTATTTAAGAGCACAGACCTGCTTGATAAAAGTCGTAGGAAATGCTGTAACCTAGTCCTTAAAAGGACTGCAATCACAACTATTCCCTACTCCCAAGCTATCTGTATATTTGTGCGAAAATTGGCTTGAAATTAACAAGGTATAGCGCACACAGCAACAGCGGTGCCGTCTAACACGCAGCTGCAGCAGTGAGAAAATGGTGGCGACGGGGAAAATGGCTTGGTCTTATAGGGCAAGGACATGTGACATACACTGCCAATCACACATGCCCTTGCTTGTGTGAAAAAAAGCACTTCGCTCCGTGTGTGCGCTGCTGATAGGCTGACAGATTGCACCTCCCCACTGCAAATGCGGGAAAGAGAAAAAAAAATGGAGATCTTCATTGTTCCTGCAGAGATCCATCCCCTGCCCCTCCCCCCGCCCCGCTGTACACTCAAACTGCGTATTAACATTAATTTTCATCATTACTGAGAAAAAATCCAGTTATGATTTTGGTGCACGAACAGTTATCGAACATAACCTCGAACAGCCGAATTTTTCTCAAATTGTTCGTGTTCGCCGACCGGCTCGAACACCGCCCAAAACAGCTCGAATTTGAGATTGGCGAACAGTTCGAGTAGAACAACGCTCATCTCTATTGTTCTGTAATGCCTTTATTGTGTACAAGTCCCCTCTGTAATGTAAAGTGCTGAGGAATATGTTGAAGCTATTGAAATAAAAATTATTATTATTATTATAATAGTACACATGAAAATAAGCAACTTTTTTATATATCTTATCAGAAATGTGCTTATTTCTCTGCCAAAATTGATCATTCATTATCAAAATTCTCAATTCTGAGGTAAAATCTGCATTCAGTGAAGACAGACTTTCCCATTACTGAGATAGGAGATGGCAGTTACTACAGATGAGATTATATGTAGGAGGGAGAAGCTAGAGACAGTGCTCCTCCTCCCCCTCCTATCCACATATAATCTCATCTGTAGTAACTGCCATCTCCTATCTCAGTAATGGAAAGTCTGTCTTCACTGAATACGAATTTTACCTCAGAATTGAGAATTTTGATAATGACTGATCAAGATACAGATTTCTCTGATCAGATATATTACAAAGTTGCTTGTTTTCATGTGTACTATTGATTTATGAAATAAAAATTAAAACAAAGGTTACTCTTTAAGTAAAATATACTACATGTCTATTTCCTTTTTTATGACTTCTATCATCTACATTAGACACTAGTCACTATATTTATTATATTATCATGGTGGGTAGTTATGGACTCCAAAAGATATTTAAAGGTGTCTATAGAATATGATACCAAGACATTAACTACAAATCCTTTAGAAGGATTGTCTCACAATAGACATTTATCACCTGTCTACAGAAAAAAGTGATACGGTGGGCCCATTGGGATTCCATCCAACTATTGGAGTAAAGATCAGAACCCTCTGCTCCTTCTCACTGCACAACTGCAGTAATAGGTGTTTGATGAAGATGGGCAAACCCAAACTGTAAAGTTTGGGGTTTGTACTGGACACCTGGTGCTGAACTCCGAACTGAACTCCAGTGCTGAACACCGAACACGGACTTCTCGTGTAAGTTCATTTTACAGTTCGAGATTCCGGGGCGGAGGGAGAGAAAGAGAGATTTTCAAGTTCCAAAGTTCGGGTCCCCATTGATTTCAATGAAGTTTGGGTTCAGCTTCAAGCTCAAGTACAGTTCTAGTACTTGAACCAAACTTTAGACTAAAGTTCGGCCGGGTACCAGAACCCGAACTTCCACAGGTCCGCTCATCCCTAGTGTTTGAATGTTCGAATGAAGCCCCTACATTCAATGTCTATGGTGACAAGTCATTTATCACCTATCCTGTGGATTGGTCATACGTAAATGTTCATTGTGGGATAACCTCTTAAAGTCTTGTTGTGAGATAGTTCCTCTGTCAGATCTGGAAATTTGGAGATCAATTTAGAATTCAAGACTTTAAACTTCTAGTCATATTCATCAAATCCTTCCCGAACATTTTTTGCAATGTGGCAGGGAGTAGTATTCTGCTCAAAGAAGCCACTGCCTTTAGAGAATAGCGTCACCATGAAGCAGTGTACATGGTCTGTGATAATATTTGGGAAGGTGATATATGTCAAAATTTCATCAACATGAATGCCAAGACCTAAGGTCTCCTAACAGAACATTGCACAGAGCATCATATTGTTTTCACTACCTTGCATTTTTCTTAAGAGTACTCTGGTATTCATCCAACCATCCACATGATGTGAAATAAAGCTTGAATCACACCAGGTCACCTTCTTATATTGACCTGTTTTCCAGTACTAATACTAGCATTGGCCGTTTAGGTGGGTTTGGTGGTAGACAGGGTCAGCATGAACGGTATGAGGGTATGTAGACCCATACCCAGCAAACTGGATGCACTATAAGTTCTGGCAACTTTCTATTGTAGTGAGCATTTACTTTACTCATCATTGTGTGCTGACTATGGGATGGGACAAGAGGGACTAGCTTTTGCTTCGTATGCACATCAATTAGCACTGCACACCAAGAATAGTACACATGAACTGCATTTTATAAAATGCTCTGAACAAGTCATCTAGCCACCCTAAATTGGACCATTGTCAAAATCACTATGCTTCTTATGCTTGTCCATTTTTTTTTCTTCCAACACACTAAATTTAAAAACTGACTACTTACTTGCTGCATAATATATGCCATTCCTTGCCAGTTATTACTGTCATAGCATAATCAATGTTATTATAGGGACTCCTGGACATAGGTATTTGATTACCTATCAATAGAATAGGTTACCAGTAGAAGATCGTGGGGTTCAATATTCAGTGCCCCCAATGATTAGCTGTTTTTTGCTACGGCGCAAGTCAGATGAACACAGCCTGAAAGGAGCTGCTTAGGGCATCTCCATTCAAAGTGTGGAGGCCACTGCTGGCCGTTGCGGCTACTTGCAGTCCAGCTTTGATTAAAAGAACAGGAACTGTGCTGCAGTAGCCCGCAATGACTTGCAGCGGCTACTACACTTTGAATAAAGCTGCGCTTACATACTGCCGCCGGAGCAGATAGCCGATTGGTGTGAACGTTGGATGTCAGACCTCCACCAATCTTCTATTGATGACCTATCCTGTACATAGGTCATCAAATACATATGCCCAGATAACCCCTTTACCTTCACCTGTAAAATCCACAAACAAAGCCATAAGTTGAAGTTCCTGGACCATCACTTACCATTTATAATAGTGGTGGCAGAGGATTTCTCCATACCCCTGGCTATGTTCCGGACTATAGAAAAGCTTCTATTGCAATTGTTTAAGAGGAGTCTGACAGCTGCCCAGGCAGCATGTATCAGACACTGGCAGAATGATCTCAGCCAGGTATGTTTGACTCTGAAACGCTGCGGTGTTTCGGTGAAAAACATAGTTTTGAAGCAGAAGGGGATCAAACCGCACAGGAGGATAGTCGGATCAGGCATTACGTATCAGCTGTCAGGTTCCCTTTCATAAACCTTTAGGATCCATAAAGCATTATTAATATGAATTGGATTATTTTGACATATAAAAGACCAGAGTACATGTATAGTAGCGGGTTTGCTTGCCACTCTATACCTAGTCACACACAACTGGTCCTTCGTATAACGATCACTTTCAGTCCCCCAGCATGAATATAATTGAAGGGCACAAATAAATGTTGACATACAGCGGCATTTTGATTGAGTAATAACAAATGAACCGTATGCATTTCATTTGTTTTTGCTTTATTCAGAAACAGACTTCTCAATATGATACATTTTGTTACATTTGTTATTGCAAACTCACCAGGCACCATTCCTGTCAGCGTTGGAGCAGAGTAGCTGCCCTGTCCGGCAGGGGGGACGTGCGGAGGGTACCCAGGGAGGGTTGTGCTTGCCAAATCACGACCTAGAGAATCAAGCACAGCAAATCACAAAGTGAAATCTCACAAATGCCAGACATGCTTTTAGATCTCCCTCAGAGCTGTGAGCCCTGCCAATGCATTTGTCATCAGCGCACAGTGTGAATATCAAGATATCATGATATTCTTGGTAGGAAAACACATTACTTTCTTTGTGTCTAAAATATTTGCGTAACATAGTGTGTTTGGAAAAAAGATAACAGGAAAACTGGTATGCAATTTACTGACAAAGTCTTCCATTTTTTTTACGATACCATTGAAAATTGGAAATACAGTATGGTGCAAGTTTAAAATATATATATAACTAATCTGTTTATTATTTTATACAAGGCCAAATCCCAGCATACACATAAGTGAGACACGCAAAGGAAAGTCAGCCATCAGGTTTTCTTACCTATTATCTGAAATGAATAATATAAGCCATTTCTTTGAGTATTTTTACTGAATTATGTTTCAAGAAAACTGTTGTTTGTTTTACTGGCTGTACATTTTCATACAGTTTGTACCTTTTATTTGAATGAAGTGACTGATTTAGAAAAAAGCATTTTGAAAGACCCTGTTAGAAAATTCTCAATTAAGAGATAGGGGACTGATGCAAACAACCATTAATTTAAATGGGCATATTGTAATGCTTCATTTCTCCTGTGGAGGTGCTGCAGGGAAATTGAACACTTTGTGCTGTATTTCCCTACAGCTGGTTGCTGGGAGTCCTAGCATTTAGACATTCTGTGATCAGTTTAATATTGGTATTGGGATAATACAAAGTAGAACAAACATAGTAACATAGTTTTTAAGGTTGAAGGAAGACTAAGTCCATCTAGGTCAACCGATAGCCTAACATGTTGATCCAGAGGAAGGCAAAAAAAAAACATGTGGCTAACTCTAAGCTCCACATTGGGGGAAAAAATTCCTTCCTGACTCCATACGACAATCAGACTAGTTCCCTGGATCAACGCCCTATTGGGTCAGACTTGACAAAATGGTTTGGCTGGTTTTGCTTTATCAGAGCTGTGTAGGAAATGAAAGCTGAGTTGTAATCGTTTCTTGGGGACAAAAATACAGTTTTTCTATAGATCTGAAGCCTATTATTTCTATTTCAAATACTTTGAAAAAGTGCTTTCAAATATTTTTAAATAAAAAAATTGTAGAACATTGCAAATATTGTATATCCAAAAATTGGCCAGATAATTGCAGATATTTTATAAGTTTTATTTTTGTAAGCTCTAACATTTAGAACTAATGTTGGAGACTTTCTCCAAAAAACATGACACCAAATAGCTCTTTTTTATCCTAATAAGTTGGGTGGTAGATATTTGTGTTCTCTGAAGAAGTCCTACGTTGCCAAAAATTATGTTAGTGTGCAGTGACTATAATTACCGTGGCAGCAAATACCCATGAACAGTATTAAAAATGTTTTTTGGCAGCATGGGACGTACATACTGCTGGGTTTCCAGTTATACTCTGTAAATGTATAAGAAAGGGAATTAATACAGCTTATTCACAGAGATCCTACTATTCTCCCAATTATTTTAATGCATGGCATAGATGGCACAAAGCCCATTTGTATCAATTTTGTTATCTTAATTAGTCTCTACCACGTTAAATCGGAGGGCTATCATGCCCGTACCATGAGCTAGGTAAAGCCACAGGTGTGGGCATGAAATTAATAATGAGGCATGGCATTCACAGAGGGCATATGGGTCAGGCAGAACAGGCCTTAAATTAAACATTGATAAGCAGAACACAATTATCCATCACGTTTAAGTGACTGCATGAAATTAGCAGCCAGGAGAATGTGTCAACCGGAGGAGAGAATTTGCAGTAAAAATTGTGAGACTCAGGATGTCCACTGTGACTCTCGCTTAAAAAAGCCGCAAGTGCCGTAATCTGTTATACAAGCCATAAAATTCAGATTAGGAGAACCACAATAATATCGTCTCCCCAGGTGTTGCTCTCCACTACGGCAGATTTTTTTCTCCGTTGCTTTGCTTTGTTAAGAACAAATATACAATGTACAAATCATGTATAGGGAAGTTGAAACACAATGGAAGGAGGTTTCATTTGCTTCGTTTCTTATTCCCGAACCTTTTTCTTTCCAATATGCAGTAAAATAAGCCAAGCACGTCACATAAAATTGAAATGCCCATGTTGTTAGATTACAATCAGCGAGTGTGCAGTGAATAACACCTGCAGGGTGCACATGACGAGACAATAGCTACCTTTTCTTTTTATGACAATGAAACTGTAAGTAGATCTTAGTCTTCTGTTCCTTGTTAGAGATGATACCCTTTAATTTAGGAAAACTCAAGAACTTTCTTTAACAACGATTCAGACTGACAGCTAATAAATAGTGTTAAATTTAGACTGCTTCAACGTTATACCGTTGTATCATCATGTTCGCTTTTATGCCAAATAAGTACACTATCTTCATATAGCATATACAGTATTGTATATTGCCTACATGTGATAGCTTTCAATATTTTGAAGTAATATGTCTTATCTAATAATATTGTAGCAAGATAGTCCTACTTGAGTTGATGAAGTAGCTGTTAGTCTATAAAAGCAGATTAGGGCATGTGACGACACAGCAAATTTCGTAGGCCCATAATGATTGACTATTGAATTTATGTGTTTCTTTCTAAGGTTAGTCAAAACACATGGACTTTTGTCATGAGTCTGAATGTTGACTCTTCTTGTAGGTTGAGTTGATATTTGTTAATTGATGAACCGCTGTTATTTACATCTTATATCAGCTCCTACAGTTTATTGTTACTGTTATCTTTGCAAGACAGGGACGCAGGGTCACTGAACAATGATGTTTGCTAATGTGTTGATTATACATTATACCAAGCCATGCAGTTTTTTAACTTGCATTGTTTGGGTATTTATAGTTTGCAAGTCAACACTGGGGGATGAACTGTGGATGCTCAAGCAATGTGAGTTAATATCACCACCACTTTCTCTTGACCTGTGGATGTTGGCTTGAATGACAGTTGTGGACTATATAAAAGAGGTCTCTGCTTCTGTTTCAAGTGACTCTACAGGATGTCAGATAAGGGGACCACGGCTCCAGCTGGAGGAATACATATCTGCTCCATTAACCATTGCTGAACTCTCAGGGACGTTTTGAAGAAATCCAGGTTGAGACAGTGAGGTCACCTGTCCACGTACCTCCATAGACTGTCAGCTTCCTAAGCTTGTCATTACCTTCTCTCTGTGGGTGCCCACCTAAAGTGGGGTGCCACTGGTGGGGGTAGTCGGCCCTGGAATACCTGCAGTCACAGTGGCTTTAGTCCCGGAAAGCAAATGGAAGGGTGTGACTCTACAATTTGGACCATCTTGGGTATTTGCTGGGACTGTTCTATACTTTTATTGTCTATTTGGTGATTTAACAAAGTATAGCCATAATGTTTTACCCTCACTCTGTGTTGTCTGAGTAGTATTCTGCCCACAGGGCAGGATAACATTCGAAATTTTGGTGCAAATCTATCAATGTTTTTTTTTAATCTAAAACAGAGATTCAACCAAGAATACGTTTCTGTACAAATGTATTTTCCTTATACATTCCCCTGCTTTGAATTTAGTATTATGGCTTTGGTTGAGAATAAGAATAAAAATGTTCACCCAATTGTTTGTATGACTAACCAGTAAAATTATCTCTTACAATTTGAATTCAGATTCTTTACATAGGCACAAGAGAAGTCCTACTTATTACAGTTCTCTTGTTGTTAGGTCTCCCCTTCTGCAATTTAAAGAGGCTTCGGCTCTTCGAACATCTGATCAGTAGCAGTTCCTCAGAGTCAGACCCCACAAATCTAATCTTAATCCCAAAAAAACTTTCTTTAACTGCCTTGTCCAGCACCACCGCTACTACTTAGGGCAGCTAAAGAGAGGATTTTTGGGGGATCTTTATGATAGATCATCAATGGTGTGCATGTAGATAATGCAATGTAAACAATGAAAAGATTGCATGACTGCCACAAGACATTGAAACAGCTGAACAGTGGGGGTGCTGAGAGTTGGGACCCCACCAATCAAATACTGATGGCACCCACCAATTAAGATGTTTGAACACACAAATAATATATTATTATCAATGGTATTAACTAAAAAGTCTTTCTGTGCTTAGAAAGAAACATTATTGCATTGTTATAGTGCCCCTTGTGTTTAGTCCTCCTATTCAAACAACTTTGTGATCTGCAATTTTGGACAGTTTACAGTCCCTGCTCCATTTCATCCTTGGTGAAAGGAACATGGCCAGTGAGCAGGCTATGCAATGATCCATGGCTTCCCTGCTTGTGGGATGCTCAGTTTCTCAGGTAAGCAGGAGAAGAATTCACTTTTGCGAGTAATGGCCAGCTTCTTGTTTAGAATTGGTGTGGGCCGCTATACCTACAGCATGAGCAAAGGACACAGGTCTCAATAGTCGTAGAAGTGCTGCCTGCTCATAAGGTCCTATTGGAAGTCAAGCGGCTGACGGGCGGAAAAAATGGAGGAACAGAGGAGGAAAATCCGAAAGACAGAGAGGATAATCTGTAAATTAGCTCATTCTGATGGGGCATTTGTAACCCTTTCATCTTTTTCAGAGCTCCTCTCACTGATGTATGATCACAAAGTTCAGCTCAACATTGATCTAGTCTGTTGTGTTAAATAAGCTGAGAGGAGCTCAGAAAAAGATTCTAACTCATTCCGCAGTGCATGACAGAGCAACTCAGAGGCTATAGAATGGAAATGGAACAACATTTTTGATGAAGCCCAAATGATTTTTTAGTCCAAAATACATATATTTAAGATAAAAATAGTCCCCAAAAATTTCCATGTACTTTAAGGAAAAGCTAAATTTTTAAATATCATATTTAAAACATTTAAATTTGATATTCAAGATGAATGTGGGTGTGTGAAACAGTAATAGATTCATGGCACAACTCTTTAATTCTTGTGTATATTCTTCTATATTTCTTAAACAGAAAAATTACTTTTTATTAGATTTTACATGTTAGACTGAATTATCTCCAATGGAATTTGGTCTTAAAGAAATTGTTTGATCAGTTCCTAAAATGACAGCATCCAGGGTAAAGTTCTGTGACAGGGGGAAGTGAAATTTAAACTTTGCAAGGCGGCTTTTTCTTGATGGATAAAGCTTTGGAGATTTTAGGCTCCATTTACTCCTCAATCTAATTTTGTCCTTCGATGCACATTATGCCTGAAATGAGATCTCATGTGGCTTGATCAGTGCTCCAGCACAGGCAGAGGCAAAGCACTCACCTCTACTGTTGTTGTCTTTCCAAAGGAAAGCAATACTTTTATAATAGAAACACAGCAGGACCTAGAATAAACTCACTCGTGCAATTATCCAGATAGATGTTAGTTTTATAAGAACAGAAGTAAAACTGACTATATTTTATCTATGCATATCATTTATTGGGTTACCTTACTACCTCCATGACCTATGCAGGAAAACCTTGTGACTTGTCACCTTCTTCTAGTCTACAAATTAGTTCTCTCCCATGGAGCATTGCCCATAAGACTCAATACTTAACTGTTTTTGTTAAGGAGAACCAATTCTTCGCCCACAGATTTTCTAGTATGACACATTTAAAGACAAAGGGCCTGATTCATTAAGTCTGACATTCCATATGCCATTTTTAATTATTGGTATGCAGGAGAAAGATGTGCCATATTCATTAACAGGTAGACGCTGCTTTATGAATTAGGTGCATCTTATCACTAGTGTACACCTCACCAGATATGTTAGTACTTTTCTGGCGTAAGTGACACCATAACTTTTGAAGAATATGTCCAGCAGATTTCGCCATGCCCTACCCACCCATGTTCACCAACTTTGGATCATCTGGCAGGGGCTGGTGTGAAAACACCAAAATTCACTACATTTTTGGAGTTTTGAAAGTGTTTTACCCCAAAAATCTGATAAAAACCCTTTGATGAATTGGGGTTATGGTTAGTGTTGAGCCACCCCCGTAGTGTTCGGGTTCGGTTCGGTTCGTCGAACACCGGGATGTTCGAGGAACTGTTCGTCGAACTGTTCGTCGAACACCTTAGAACACCGTCGAACACCGTTAAAACCAATGGCAGGCAAAAAAAACACATAGAAACACATAGAAAACACCTGCAAAGGTGTCCAAAAGCTGACAAACTGCTCAGAAGACACTCTCTTTAAAAAAGCCGGCCGGCAAATTCAGCAGCGGCATACACCGGTACCCGACAATTTAGACAAGAAGGAATAGAGCATCACACATAGATTAGATAGATAGAAACATGTCAGTCACACAAATAAGAAGCACAGTGACAGTGTTGGTTACTGCACTTGTCATTTAGTGTAAAGGATTTATTAAAAAAAATATTAGTGTTTTCATGCACCGTCTCTTTAAAAAAGCCGGCCGGCAATTCAGCATCTGTACCCGACAATTTAGAACAGAAAGAATAGAGCTTCACACATAGATTAGATAGATAGAAACATGTCAGTCACATATATAATAAGTACAGTGATAGTGTTGCTTACTGTACTTGTCATTTAGTGTAAAGGATTTATTTAAAAAAATAATAGTGTTTTCATGCACTGTCTCTTTAAAAAAGCCGGCCGGCAATTCAGCAGCGGTACCCGACAATTTAGAACAGAAAGATAGAGCATCACACATAGATTAGATAGATAGAAACATGTCAGTCACATATATATGAAGTACAGTGATAGTGTTGGTTACTGTACTTGTCATTTAGTATTAAAATAAAGGATTTATTATTAAAAAAATTGGCGTGGGGTTCCCCTTAATTTTAGGCTCTAGCGGAGGTTAAGCAGACGGCTGGGGCAGATGTTTGAAGCCTGGGAAGGGGGTAATACCCACGGAGCTTCCCAGGCTACTAATATCAGCCCCCAGCTGAATACATAGCCTTTACTAGCTATTAAAATGGGGGACCCCCCCAAAAAAATGACGTGGGGTCCCCCCTAATTTAATAGCTAGCAAAGGCTAGGCAGACAGCTGGGGGCTGATATTAATAGCCCAGGAAGGGAGCCATGAATATTGGCCCCCTCCCAGGCTAGAAACACCAGCCGTCAGCCGCCCCAGAAATGGCGCATTCATAGGATGCGCCAATTCTGGCACTTAGCCTCGCTCTTCCACGCTGCCCTGGTGCGGTGGCAGGGGGTAATAGGGTTGGGGTTGATGTCAGCTTATAATGCCAGCTGACATCAAGCCCAGGTTAGTAATGGAGAGGCGTCTATAAGACACCCCCATTACTAACCCCATAGTCAAAGTTAAAAAAAACACAAACACCCAGAATAAAGTCCTTTAATTGAAATAAAGACACAATCCTTTATTGTTCTAAATTAAACCATACTTACCATCACGCCCATTCCAGCTGAAGCCAACGATCTCCTGCAATAAAAGAAAAATAATAAAGCAACCTCATCCTTACCTTTCCATGGTTCCCACGACAGCTTCAGCTCTGCTACATCGAGATGACAGGCTGGACCGCAGCAGAACGCTGCCATCCAGCCTGTCTTCCCGCAGACACTGAGAAGCGCAGGCTTGCTTGCGCTGCTCAGCGTCTCTCTGTGACGACATCCAGATGAGCCGAGTTCATGTCCAATGAACTCGGCTCACCTCATGCACGTCACTGACAGCGTGGGAAAATTCTCACGCTGAAGCGGTGAGTGCAGGAGAATTCTCCCACGCTGTCAGTGACGTGCATAAGGTGAGCTCATGTCCAATGAACTCAGCTCACCTCCTGCACGTCACTGACAGCGTGGGAGAATTCTCCTGCACTCAGCGCTTCAGCGTGAGAATTCTCCCACGCTGAAGCGCTGAGTGCAGGAGAATTTTCCCACGCTGTCAGTGACGTGCATAAGGTGAGCTCATGTCCAATGAACTCAGCTCACCTCCTGCACGTCACTGACAGCGTGGGAGAATTCTCCTGCACTCAGCGCTTCAGTGTGAGAATTCTCCCACGCTGAAGCGCTGAGTGCAGGAGAATTTTCCCACGCTGTCAGTGACGTGCATGAGGTGAGCCGAGTTCATTGGACATTAACTCGGCTCATCTGGATGCCCTCACAGAGAGACACTGTGGAGCGCAAGCAAGCCTGCGCTTCTCAGTGTCTGCGGGATGACAGACTGGATGGCAGCGTTCTGCTGCGGTCCAGCCAGTCATCTCGATGTAGCAGAGCTGAAGCTGTCGTGGGAACCATGGAAAGGTAAGGATGAGGTTGGTTTATTATTTTTCTTTTATTGCAGGAGATCGTTGGCTTCAGCTGGAATGGGTGTGATGGTAAGTATGGTTTAATTTAGAACAATAAAGAATTGTGTCTTTATTTCAATTAAAGGACTTTATTCTGGGTGTTGTGTTTTTTTTAAATACTTTACTAGAAATTCATGGCGGTCATGTCTAATACTGGCGTGAATACGCCAATTTTTTTAATAATAAATCCTTTATTTTAATACTAAATGACAAGTACAGTAACCAACACTATCACTGTACTTCATATATATGTGACTGACATGTTTCTATCTATCTAATCTATGTGTGAAGCTCTATTCTGTCTGTTATAAATTGTCGGGTACCGCTGCTGAATTGCCGGCCGGCTTTTTTAAAGAGACGGTGCATGAAAACACTATTATTTTTTTTGATAAATCCTTTACGCTAAATGACAAGTACAGTAAGCAGCACTTTCACTGTACTTCATATATATGTGACTGACATGTTTATATCTATCTAATCTATGTGTGAAGCTCTATTCTTTCTGTTCTAAATTGTCGGGTACAGGTGTATGCCGCTGCTGAATTGCCGGCTTTTCATGTTTCACTGTTGGCACTGTTCCCATCGATTTGGGCAATCACTGTAATGCCACAACCACCATGGCTGTGGCATTACAGTGAGTGGCAGACAATCCCTGCATGATTGGTGCTCTAAATAGCGCCAGACATGCAGGACACGCTTTTGGTGCACGAACAGTTATCGAACATAACCTCGAACAGCCGAATTTTTTGCAAATCGTTCGGGTTCGTCGAACAACTCGAACACCGCCCAAAACAGCTCGAATTTGAGATTGGCGAACAGTTCTAGTCGAACACCGCTCATCTCTAGTCATGGTTACTTATTTGTGCAATATTATTATCCCATCATCATTATTATCATTAGGAATAACAAATTAAAATAGAATAACATAATTATACAGTTATATGAAAAAGTTTGGGCACCCCTATTAATCTTAAGTTTAATGTTTTATAAAAATTGGTGTTTTTGCAACAGCTATTTCAGTTTGATATATGTAATAACTGTTGGACACAGTAATGTTTCTGCCTTGAAATGAGGTTTATTGTACTAACAGAAAATGTGCAATCTGCATTCAAACAAAATTTGACAGGTGCATAAGTATGGGCACCTCACCAGAAAAGTGACATTAATTTTTAGTAGATCCTCCTTTTGCAAAAATAACAGCCTCTAGTCGCTTCCTGTAGCTTTTAATGATTTCCTGGATCCTGGATGAAGGTATTTTTGACCATTCCTCTTTACAAAACAATTCCAGTTCAGTTAAGTTTGATGGTCGCCGAGCATGGACAGCCCTCTTCAAATGATCCCACAGATGTTCAATCATATTCAGGTCTGGGGACTGGGATGGCCATTCCAGAACATTGTAATTGTTCCTCTGCATGAATGCCTGAGTAGATTTGGAGCGGTGTTTTGGATCATTGTCTTGCTGAAAGATCCATCCCCTGCGTAACTTCAAATTTGTCCCTGATTCTTGAACATTATTGTCAAGAATCTGCTGATACTGAGTGGAATCCCTGCATCCCTCAACTTTAACAAGATTCCCGGTGCCGGCATTGGCCAAACAGCCCCAAAGCATGATGGAACCTCCACCAAATTTTTCTGTGGGTAGCAAGTGTTTTTCTTGGAATGCTGTGTTTTTTTGCTGCCATGCATAACGCCTTTTTGTATGACCAAACAACTCAATCTTGGTTTCATCAGTCCACAGGACCTTCTTCCAAAAAGAAATTGGCTTCTACAAATGTGCTTTTGCATACCTCAGCCGACTCTGTTTGTGGCGTGCTTGCAGAAACGGCTTCTTTCGCATCACTCTCCCATACAGCTTCTCCTTGTGCAAAGTGCGTTGTATAGTTGACCGATGCACAGTGACACCATCTGCAGCTAGTTGATGCTGCAGCTCTCTGGAGGTGGTCTGAGGATTGTCCTTGACTGATCTCACCATTCTTCTTCTCTGCCTTTCTGATGTTTTTCTTGGCCTGCCACTTCTGGCCTTAACAAGAACTGTCCCTGTGTTCTTCCATTTCCTTACTATGTTCCTCATAGTGGAAATTGACAGGTTAAATCTCTGAGACAGCTTTTTGTATCCTTCCCCTGAACAACTATGTTGAATAATCTTTGTTTTCAGATCATTTGACAGTTGTTTTGAGGAGCCCATGATGCCACTCTTCAGAGGAGATTCAAACAGGAGAACAACTTGCAAGTGGCCACTTTAAGTAGCTTTTCTCATGATTGAATACACCTGGCTATGAAGTTCAAAGCTCAATGAGGTTACAAAACCAAAAAAAGTGCTTTAGTAAGTCAGAAAAAAGTAGGTAGGAGTATTTAAAACAAGAAAATGATAAGGGTGCCCATACTTACGAACCTGTCAAATTTTGTTTGAATGCAGATTGCACATTTTCTGTTAGTACAATAAACCTCATTTCAAGGCAGAAACATTACTGTGTCCAACATTTATTGCATATATCAAACTGAAATAGCTGTTGCAAAAACACCAATTTTTATAAAACATTAAGCTTAAGATTAATAGGGGTGCCCAAACTTTTTCATATAACAGTATCAGTGCTCCAGCAAAAGCAAAGGCAAAATTACCCCCTTCCTCTCCTTTACCAAAATCTCTATGTCACGGGTTTACCGCTCTATGTCATGGATTTATTGCTCTATGTCACGGGTTTACTGCTGTATGTCACGGGTTTTTCATCCCACTCCTGCACTCATTAGAAGCCTTTCGCCTTCATATTAAACGGTGCAAGTTTATTTTAGCAGTGCAGGGGTTAATCTGCTCAGTTGTGAGCTCCTGGAAGCTTAACTTCATTTAGGCTCTCAGCTGTCCAATGTTAGCCACTCCCCGCTCCTATTTACAGTAGAGACCAAAAGTTTGGACACACCTTCTCATTTAAAGATTTTTCTGTATTTTCATGACTATGAAAATTGTACATTCACACTGAAGGCATCAAAACTATGAATTAACACATGTGGAATTATATACTTAAAAAAAAAGTGTGAAACAACTGAAAATATGTCTTCTATTCTAGGTTCTTCAAAGTAGCCACCTTTTGCTTTGATGACTGCTTTGCACACTCTTGGCATTCTCTTGATGAGCTTCAAGAGTTAGTCACCGGAAATGTTTTTCACTTCACAGGTGTGCCCTGTCAGGTTTAATAAGTGGGATTTCTTGCCTTATAAATGGGGTTGGGACCATGAGTTGTGTTGTGCAGAAGTCAGGTAGATACACAGCTGATAGTCCTACTGAATAGACTGCTAGAATTTGTATTATGGCAAGAAAAAAGCAGCTAAGTAAAGAAAAACGAGTGGCCATCATTACTTTAAGAAATGAAGGTCAGTCAGTCAGAAAAATTGGGAAAACTTTGAAAGTGTCCCCAAGTGCAGTTGCAAAAACCATCAAGCGCTACAAAGAAACTGTCTCACATGAGGACCGCCCCAGGAAAGGAAGACCAAGAGTCACCTCTGCTTCTGAGGATAAGTTTATCCGAGCCACCAGCCTTAGAAATCGCAGGTTAACAGCAGCTCTTATTAGCGACCAGGTCAATGCCACACAGAGTTCTAGCAGCAGACACATCTCTACAACAACTGTTAAGAGGAGACTTTGTGCAGCAGGCCTTCATGGTAAAATAGCTGCTAGGAAAGCACTGCTAAGAACAGGCAACAAGCAGAAGAGACTTGTTTGGGCTAAAGAACACAAGGAATGGACATTAGACCAGTGGAAATCTGTGCTTTAGTCTGATGATTCCAAATTTGAGATCTTTGGTTTCAACCACAGTGTCTTTATGCAGCACAGAAAAGGTGAACGGATGGACTCTACATGCCTGGTTCCCACCGTGAAGCATGGCGGAGGAGGTGTGATGGTGTGGGGGTGCTTTGCTGGTGACACTGTTATTCAAAATTGAAGGCATACTGAACCAGCATGGCTACCACAGCATCTTGAAGCGGCATGCTATTCCATCCGGTTTGCGTTTAGTTTGACCATCATTTATTTTTCAACAGGACAATGACCCCAAACACACCTCCAGGCTGTGTAAGGGCTATTTGACCAAGAAGAAGAGTGATGGGGTGCTACACCAGATGACCTGGTCTCCACAGTCACCAGACCTGAACCCAATCGAGATGATTTGGGGTGAGCTGGACTGCAGAGTGAAGGCAAAAGGGCCAACAAGTGCTAAGCATCTCTGGGAACTCCTTCAAGATTGTTGGAAGACCATTTCCAGTGATTACCTCTTGAAGCTCATCAAGAGAATGCCAAGAGTGTGCAAAGCAGTCATCAAAGCAAAAGGTGGCTACTTTGAAGAACCTAGAATATAAGACATATTTTCAGTTGTTTCACACTTTTTTGTTAAGTATATAATTCCACATGTGTTAATTCATAGTTTTCATGCCTTCAGTGTGAATGTACAATTTTCATAGTCACGAAAATACAGAAAAATCTTTAAATGAGAAGGTGTGTCCAAACTTTTGGTCTGTACTGTATACTGGGTTTTGGCAGGGTGTCATTGTCAGGGCTAGTTTATGCTGCATGCTTCTAGGAGGGTGGTGGAGAGTGGTTATTTGAGAAGGCGTTTGGTGGATTTCAGCTTAGACTAATGTGTGGTTTAGGTTTGTGTTAATCCTAATCTTCTCCTATTTAGGTTTTTCCCCATCCTTCACTCCCCAGTGTTAACCTCTGTTATTTGTGTGCATATATTTTTATGATTGGTATTTTCCTTTAGCCCTGTTTGTATTACTTTGTTAGTCTGGGTTGTATACTGCCATACACTACTACTCCCCTCTTACCTGGGGGGGGGGGCAGGGCGGATTGAGGAGCTCAGACAAGGTACGTGTCCCGAGTGTCTTCACCTTCAGAAGTAATCTGGTGAACAGGGCCAGCTAGGGTGCCCCTAGCATTAGGGACAGGTTAGGAGCCCCTGACCCCGGCATACACAACAACAGAGTCGTGACACTCTATACTTTATGTTGCAGTACTCTTTGGTCCACAGCTCCACCAATCTCTACCAAGTAATTCCATGGTGACTATGGACTACAAGGAAATAAAATTAATAAGAAACAAAAATATCCAGTAAATGCCATACATATTCAAAGTAAAGTTAGCCTAGCTAAGCAATTCTTGAGATTCTCTTTCAATGGGTTTATCTAGTTAAATAGTCACTTTAAAAAAAAAAAGTCCCCATCCTAAAAACATTTTAGGATGTCCAACTGCTTAGAACTACAGTGATCTGCTAAGATCTGTGGATGAACACATCTGCAAAGGGCATAACTATAATGGGTGCAAGGTTTGCAGTTGCAGCCGAACCCGATAGCCTAGTAAGTGGGTGAAAAGGTCTATTTGACTCATATTAGAAGGCCAATACTATTGAAGACTGGTGGTAGTTGGGGGCGCTAATGGAGATTTTGCATGGGGGCCCAAAAGCTTCATGTTATGTCACTGCATCTGCAAATGTTCAATTCCTCTGCAATGTCAGCTGAGGTGAAGTGAAGCATTACAAATATATCACACAATGTCTGTGTTCCACATTTATGTGCCTGTAGAATGAGAAACACTTTTCTTTTTACTTTTACATTTGCTATGGTTGTTATAAGACGGCCCTTAAGGGAAAAACTCCTATTTGTTAACTGAAAAATTCACGAGGAGGGTATTTGAAAAATGTTTTCCCAGCTAGACAACCTTTTAAAGTTTTCTAGAAATATAGCTTCTGCTTACAGATTTAATCCTGTTCAGCTTTTTTAAACACACTGTGGCCAGGGACAGGGGTTTTCTCAAACTGGAAAACATGATTGTGGTGACAAACACTCATAACTGTTTTTCATGGTATTTTTTCACTTTTAGGTGGTAGAATAATTTGCCCAAATCCATGATATGAAAAAATCTATGGACTGTCAAACTGAACTTTTGGAGTCACAGTTGGATAGTTAATACGTAAAGGAGTATTCCTATCTTCAAGATCCTATCCCAATATGTAGTATTTGTAATAATAATAATAATAATAATAGCAAATACCTCCAATTAGAAATGTAGTATACTTCTTCTGATTCTCCATGTCTCTTTCCTCATGTGCAGGCATTGCAGGACCTTAGGTATCCATGGTTATGACCACTAGCAACTAGCTAACTAACTATCACTATATGAGTGGTCATAACCATGGATACCTAAGCTACTGCAATGCCTGAGGAAAGAGACATAGCAAATCAGAAGAACTATACTACATTTCTAATTGGAGGTATTTGCTAATATTATTATTATTATTACACGTCCTAAATATTGGGATAGAATCTTGGAGATGGGAATACCTCTTTAAGTTTAATGGTATAAGAGAAAAGAATCAGTTAATGTTGCTTAACTAATTTGCTGCATTGACTTCAGGATAATCTTTTCACTGCTGAATTAAATTAACAAAAATACAGCAGTTAGATAATATTCATTATAACCTCCATCTTGCTTGATGGCAGACATTGAACTACGCTGCTGTAAAATCCATGTCTTCATACTTTTTACATAAAAATAAAATACTTTAACCAAAGTGCTACATTATCTTGGGCCATTTAAATTCAAAGCCTAGATCGATTGCAGCTAGAATTTATTTCCTAATCCAGGAGGCATTAATGCGCAAATGATACGTTCTTTAAAAAAATATCTTGGCTTGAAAGCTAATAATGAATAAGAATTGCCTTCTTGCAAAAAATCTATAGAGCATACAAAGTTGGTGGGGCAAAACTGAAGGAAAAAATTCACTTTGTTCCTTTTTTCAGAACTAATCTAGCATATAATGGAATTACACAGGGGTTTATTGGTCCATTTTCTGTAAGTGCTGACAAGTCTTGTTGAAATCTGCAACTAAAACTTGTGCAGGTGGCATAATAGAATTGCAGTGAACACATTCGATGTCTGCTTGTTTCACATGTTGAACAACATTTGTGAACCATTCATCCAGAAATTTTAATCTAAAAGGGAAAAACGTTCAGAATCCAAAATCTACTAAAAGCATTTTGATTATATACCCTTGGAAAACTAAAGCGAGTTTTATGTCAAATAGCTACAAAACAAAAGCAAATTCAAGTTAGCGACTTTATGTTCCATTATAAGCTTTTTATTAAACTTTAAAGAAGTCCCTCAACCAATAGTTCATGAGCTAATTGTGGATCTCATGCCCTTTACATGTGGTTTTGCTCCTTGCAACAGCTCTGAATACTATTTTGCCTAATTGGCATTAAGAATATCACAACTTTACTACTGTATATTACTAGTGTCAAAATCAAATTCAATGGCAGTTAACACAGGGTAAAAGCCACAGGTGTCGGACTGAGGTGACAAGGGCCCACCAGTAACAATGACTCTGGGGACCCACCGTTCAGTCACATGCCAATATTACATTACCCTTTTTCAGAAATTTACCTCTGCTTCTGTATAATAATAAACTAGGTAATTTGTTGAATGTGAATGAATGAATGATGAGATGCTGCTACTCTTAGTACACAGTGAATTACACTGCTCAAAAAAATAAAGGGAACACTTAAACAACAGAATACAACTGCAAGTAAATCAAACTTCTGTGAAATCAAACTGTCCACTTAGGAAGCAACACTGATTGACAATCAATTTCACATGCTGTGGTGCAAATGGAATAGATGGAAATTATTGGCAATTATCAAGACACACTCAATAAAGGAGTGGTTCTGCAGGTGGGGACCACAGACCACATCTCAGTACCAATGCTTTCTGGCTTCCAGGATGGCACATCAATGCGAGCTGTGGCAAGAAGGTTTGCTGTGTCTGTCAGCGTAGTGTCTACAGGCTGGAGGCGCTACCAGGAGACAGGCCAGTACACCAGGAGATGTGGAGGGGGCCGTAGGAGGGCAACAAACCAGCAGAAGGACCGCTACCTCCACCTTTGTGCAAGGAGAAACAAGAGGAGCACTGCCAAAGCCCTGCAAAATGACCTCCAGCAGGCCACAAATGTGCATGCGTCTGCACAAACAGTTAGAAACCGACTCCATGAGGGTGGTATGACGGACCGACATCCACAGATGGGGGTTGTGCTCACAGCCCAACACCGTGCAGGATGCTTGGCATTTGCCACAGAACAACAGGATGGGCAAAGTCTCCACTGGCGCCCTGTGCTCTTCACAGATGAAAGCAGGTTCACACTGAGCACATGTGACAGACGTGACAGAGTCTGGAGATGCCGTGGAGAGTGATCTGCTGCCTGCAACATCCTTCAGCATGACCGGTTTGGCAGTGGGTCAGTAATGGTGTGGGCTGGCATTTCTTTGGAGGGCCGCACAGCCCTCCATGTGCTCACCAGACGTAGCCTGACTGCCATTAGGTGCCGAGATGAGATCCTCAGACCCCTTGTGAGACCATATGCTGGTGCGGTTGGCCCTGGGTTCCTCCTAATGCAGGACAATGCCAGACCTCATGTGGCTGGAGTATGTCAGCAGTTCCTGCAAGATGAAGGCATTGAAGCTATGGGCTGGGCCACCCGTTCCCCAGACCTGAATCCGATTGAGCACATCTGGGACATCATGTCTCGCTCCATCCACCAATGTCATGTTGTACCACAGACTGTCCAGGAGTTGGCGGATACTTTAGTCCAGGTTTGGGAGGAGATTCCACAGGAGACCATCCGCAACCTCATCAGCAGCATGCCCAGGCATTGTAGGGAGGTCATACAGGCACGTGGAGGCCACACACAATACTGAGCCTCATTTTGACTTGTTTTAAGGACATTACATCAAAGTTGGATCAGCCTGTAGTGTGTTTTTCCACTTTAATTTTGGGGGTGACTCCAAATCCAGGCCTCCATTGGTTAATAAATTTGATTTCCATTGATGATATTTGTGTGATTTTGTTGTCAGCACATTCAACTTTGTACAGAACAAAGTATTCAATGAGAATATTTCATTCATTCAGATCTAGGATGTGTTATTTGAGTGTTCCCTTTATTTTTTTGAGCAGTGTAAACGTATTGAGCCAACTACTGCTCATATTGGAGGATAAGTGACTTATTCCTGCACAGGGGCCCATCGGGGAATTCACCTGCTCCCCAGCGGGCCAGTCCGAGTGTGCGCAAGCTTACATAAAAAGATTGGGGACTTTTGATTTTGAGACTAAAGTACACTTTACTTTGCCTGTTTGTCAGGTCCTTTGTCCCCTACCAGAATCTTCTTTCTGACAGTTTAGTCAGGTAAACTAAAAAATAAAAATCATATATCATTTAATGATGTATACTATGAGGAGACGATTGTATTTGATAAATTCCATATATACTTTTAGTTTAAGCTGAGACACGCTTATGGTTAGAAGCAAGGTCATGAAAGATAACGAATGACATGGAGTAAATTATCCAAATATTAATATATCCTACAGTATATGAAATAGGCAGGATTAAGTAATGCCTATTATTCTTACTTATCTAGTTATTTCTATACTATACTATAAGTCAAAATGATGTGCTTATTAAATCATATTATATCTTTTTAGGGCCAGTTCTCCTGTTTTGTACAAATATTGTTTCCCTTTCACTCATTTATTGCACTTTTTAATGAAATTCTGCCTGATTGCTTTACTAAACAGCATTCACTGTACTTACTAGTACTAATTTGATAGGTGATGTAAAAGTCCATGTCCAGTGAGCTCCCCCTAGTGGCTGCAGTTAGTCAGAATGTTATCATTTATATCTATGGTTGTGAAGGAAAACATGATTTGGAGATTTGTAAATGAAGATATACTATAAAATAAGATGAGCACAGATTTGGGAGTCTAAAGTAAATACTTCTCAAAGTTCCACTTTCAGGAAGTTACACAAGTTTAGGGTGATAAGCAGGACCTGTCACTTGCTCCAAAAAATTGAGTTAAATACACAAAAAAATCCATAAGGTTCTCTGATTCTGCCACAGTTTTCCTTTTTGTACTGCGCTGCTCTATTGCCGAGATATTCATATTTATTGCTTTTACAGCACAGTATGTGAAATCTTTGTTTGTAGTACAATTGGACATTTCTTCAGTCTTCTTTTTGTCTGTGGTAGTGCACTTTCACCCCTGCATACCAAATGCTGCCAATCACGGCTTGGCAGCTCAACTAGGAGTCTCAATCTTCTCTGGGAGCTTTCACCTCTCCCTCCTAACTGATTTAGTAGTCTAGTAGTATCAGACACTGCAGAACGGTGGTTGGCAGCATCTGTGAGAGAGCGGTGAAAGCACACACCACTCAAGAAGACTGAGTCTCCTAGATCATCTGCTGCGCTATGATTAGCAGCATCTGGGATGGAGGGGTGAAAGTGCATGCCCCCAGAGAAAAATAAATCTCGGAAGAAACGCCCAGATGCCCTACAAGCAGAGATTTCATGTACTGCGCTCCAAAAGAAACAAATGTGAATATCTCTGCAATGGAGTGACTCAGTGCAAAACGGAAACAAATAGCAGAATAAGAGAGCTTATACAAGGTGTTTAATGCAATTTTTTTAGCAAATTATAGGTTCTATTTGAAAGGGTTTTCCACTGTTTATTATAATTTAAGAGTGGGACGCCATGATTATAAAAGAACTAAAGAAGACATGCCTGTGCAATCTGCTCCTCTGCACTGACAGTCACAACAGTAATGAGAAGAGACTATGTCACAACCACTAGTAGTCTGATTGCTAAGGCCACTGAATGTCTGTATGATCAGGTCACCAGTGATTTTGACATCATCTCTTCTTCTGGTCCATCACAGACCATCAGAGAGCCAAAGCTATAGCAGAGGACAGATTTCAGGGGCACGTATGGCTTCTTTCCTTTTTAATAAGCATGGATTTCCAATATTAAAGGGGTTGTCCGGTCAAAAGCGATAAGTCTGCAGTCACTCTGGATGACTGCACAATTATGAATCCCCCCAGCGCAGGATTTGCCAGTATGAGACCCGGGCCCTAAGGGCTATGTATACGTTATACATACCCCTGGCCATTCAGCGTCACCTCGCTCCATACACTTGTATGGAACAAGGCCATGCCCGTCTAGTGACACAGATGGCCATTGGGCGCATCTGACTAGAAGGCGCAGCCTTGCTCAATACAAGCGTATGGAGAGTGAGGTCGTGCCCATTGGCCGGGCATATGTAAAACGCATACATACCCTTCGTTACTGGGTATCATACCTGCGAATCCACAGAGTGACTGCAGACTTATCACTTTAGACCGGACAACCCCTTTAAGCTTTAAATAAGAATGGGAAATCTCATTAACATGTCTATAAAAGCTGCCTGCCATGTAGGAACCATTGGACAAAGATTTAGTGTAGGCATCTTCATACCATTCCATCCAAAATATTTCCAGACTTGTAAAGTATCACTATAAGACATTTTTAAAATGCACATAAAACAGGGATTTATGAAGCTAAAATGGGCAAACTTACAGCATGAATGCCATTTATAGCCTTACTTATCTCTTTTTTCATAATTGTATGGTTAAGATTGGGATTGTATGGTTCAGTGCATTAAAATGGCCTCACCTATATGGCACGTGATGCCGCACCAGGCAGATCAGAGCATTGCTTGCTTAATGAAGTTCAGATTAACTTATGCACCTTGAATTACATTGAACTGCTCAAATTATATTGAAAGATGTTTAAATGTAATTATACAATATAATTATGAGTTGGAATTTTATTCATGTCATAACCAATAAGGCGGATGAGCTGCAGGCGCTTATATCGGAGGAGAGGTATGACATCGTAGGTATAACAGAGACTTGGCTAGACGATAGCTACGACTGGGCGGTAAATTTATTAGATTATAGTTTATTTAGAAGGGACCGGAAACAGGGGAAAGTCATGTCTAAAACCCAGACTAAGGGAAGATATAGGAGAGGGAGAAGAGGGGGTCGAGTCCATGTGGGTAGAGATAGAGGGAACTAAAAATAATAATAAAATATTACTGGGGGTCTGCTATAAGCCACCAAATATAACAGAGGAGAAAGAGAATCTGCTATTAGGACAAATAGACAAAGTAGCAAAACATAATGAAGTGATTGTAATGGGGGATTTCAACTACCCGGATATTGACTGGGAAACAGAAACCTGTAGATCTCAGAAAGGAAAAAGGTTCTTGACAAATATTAAGGATAATTATCTCTCCCAACTAGTGCAGGAACCAACGAGAGGGAAGGCCGTGTTGGACTTAATATTGACTAATAGGCCTGATAGAATAACTGAGGTACAGATAGGGGGGCACCTAGGTAATAGCGACCATAATATTATCGACTTCAAAATGCCCTTCAGTAGGGTTATCAATAAGGGAACAACAAAAACATTAAACTTTAGGAGGGCGAAGTTTGATCAGCTGAAAGAAAGCCTTCAACTTATAGACTGGGACAAAGTTCTTAATCAAAGGAATACGAATAGTAAATGGGAAACCTTCAAAAGAATTCTGAATACTCAGTGCGAGAGATATATACCGTATGGGAATAAAAGGGCCAGAAATAAGAGGAAACCAATATGGTTGAACAAGAACGTAAAAGGGACGTTAAATAGCAAAAGAGAGGCATTCAAGAGATTAAAACAGGAAAACAGTAAGGAGGCACTAATGTGTTACAAGGAAAAAACGAGAACCTGTAAAAAACAAATAAAAATAGCGAAGGAGGAAACAGAGAGGCGTATTGCTAGGGAAAGTAGATCAAATCCCAAACTGTTCTTTACGTATATAAATAGTAAAAGGATTAAATCGGATAAGATTGGACCGATAAAAAGTGAGGAAGGCAAAATCATAGAGAAAGATGAGGATAAAGCTAATCTATTAAATAATTTTTTTCGACAACTTTCACAAAGGAAATAGAACTAACAGGAGAAATGAGAAGTGACAAGCTTAATCCACCACTAAGTATGACAAATCTAACCCAAGCTGGGGTACAGAAACGCCTCAGTAACATTAAAATAAACAAATCACCAGGATCTGATGGCATACACCCACGGGTACTAAGGGAACTAAGTAATGTGATAGACAGACCGTTATATCTTATATTTAAGGACTCTGTTGAGACTGGGTCTGTGCCATTTGATTGGCGACAGGCGAATGTAGTGCCAATATTCAAAAAGGAAGCGAAAAGTGACGCCGGAAACTATCGGCCGGTGAGTCTGACGTCCGTTGTGGGCAAAATTTTTGAAAGCTTCATTAAAGAGGCAATTACGGAGCATCTTGATGCTAATAATCTTTTAATCCCGAACCAACATGGATTCATGAGGAATCGCTCCTGCCAAACAAACCTAATTGACTTCTACGAGGAGGTTAGCTCTCGAGTAGATCAGGGGGAACCAGTGGATGTCGTGTATCTCGACTTCCCAAAAGCGTTCGATAGCGTGCCACATAATAGGTTGATATACAAAATGAGAATGATGGGGCTGGGGGAAAATGTCTGCAAGTGGGTAGCTAACTGGCTAAAGGATAGAAGGCAGAGGGTGGTTATAAATGGAATATACTCAGATTGGGTAAGCGTCACTAGTGGGGTACCACAGGGGTCTGTACTAGGCCCAATGTTATTTAATATCTTTATTAACGACATAGTCAACGGGATAAATAGTAAAATATCAATATTTGCAGATGACACAAAGTTATGTAAAACAATTAATACAAAAGAGGACAGTGCAGACCTACAGAGGGATTTGGATAAGCTGGGTAGGTGGAGCATTAAATGGCAAATGAGGTTTAACGAGGAGAAATGTAAGGTCATACATATGGGAAGGAAAAATGGAAGTCACCAGTACTCACTGAATGGGAAATCATTGGGGAATTCAGAGATGGAGAAGGACTTGGGCATCTTGATTGATAGCAAACTAAATTGGAGTGCCCAAAGTCAGGCCGCTGCTGTAAGGACAAACAGGGTAATGGGATGTATCAGAAGAGGTATAGCTGCAAAGGATGAGAACATTGTTCTTCCACTGTACAAAGCACTGGTCAGACCACACTTGGAATACTGTGCTCAGTTATGGGCCCCAATATATAGAAAGGATATAAATGAGCTTGAAAAGGTACAAAGGAGGGCAACAAAATTAATAAAGGGAATGGAGGGACTGCAATACCCAGAGAGGTTGGCAAAACTAGGACTATTCAGCCTGGAAAAGAGAAGGTTGAGGGGGGACATAATAAATGTGTACAAATATGTTAGGGGACAGTATAGAGATCTTGCCCGGGATTTGTTCAAAAGGAGGGATATTACGGTAACAAGAGGGCACTCACTAAGACTGGAAGAGAAAAGGTTTCAGCACCAGCATAGGAAGGGGTTCTTTACTGTAAGAGCAGTGAGAATATGGAATTCACTGAGTGAGGAGACGGTAATGTCGGATTCACTACACCAGTTCAAGCGGGGACTGGATGCATTTCTAGATACCAGGCAGATTTCAGCATATACTTAAAAATAAAATAAAATAGTAGGTTGATACAGGGATTTATTCTGACTGCTGGTTTCAGAGTCGGGAGGGAATTTTTCCTCAGGTGAAGATTGGCCAAATCATTTGGGGTTTTTGCCCTCCTCTGGATCAACTTTAGCAATTACAGAACTAACAGGTCGAACTTGATGGACGCAAGTCTTTATTCGGCTTTACAAACTATGACTATGACTATAATGTAAAAAAATGAAAGTTTACAATTGAATTTATGTAAAAATATGTAAACCTTGTGACATTTCTTTATTTTTTAAGAGTTTTTTTAATTAGATTAGCCATAACATTATCCCCTTCCCGACTTGTGACGCATATGTATCTCACATGCCAAATGTGGGTGAATGGAGCGGGCTCACAAGCTAAGCCCTCACCATACCTGGCAGAGGACGGCTGTGTTACACAGCTGGCCCCTCTTTGTAACAGCAGTATTCAAAGCTATGTTAACTCCATAAAAATAGGACAGGTTGCCATGGCTGAAGTTCACGAATGGTAAAGGGATCGGCAACACTGTAGTAAAGGTTTTGCGCTTGGTAGGAAAGGATTGTGGTCCTCTTGTATCATAAGGATTAACCTCAGCACAGAAAAAAATGAAGGCTTGATGCTTTTGCAAAGGTGAGTATATTTATGAGGATCAAGCATGAGTGAAAACAGATGTAATCCAGCGTTTTGACCAGTACAATAGTCTTTTTCAAGGACATGTGTATGAAGCAGGATCGGTGTATATTATGATGTGTTGCTATGCAAAAAATATGCCATCAATCAGCTCCACCAATGGAAAAAAATTAAAAGTTACCGGTCTCAGAAAATGGTGGCACAAACTACACAAGTTTGTTATCACCGTAATCATACTGACCTGAACAATAATGATGGCAGGTAATTTTTACTGCGTAATACTTTTTTGGGTGAGAAATATTCAACTTAAAATAGAAGGAAAGGAGGAATACCTTGAATGAGGCATGAAATGTAATGAGGACCAGAGACCCCACGCGTATCGCCACACCAGTTGTAGCTTCCTCAGGGGTAAGGGTAAGCCAACTTTTAATGCACAATAACATCATTTCCTTCTATTTTGTGTTGAATATTTCTCAACCAAAAAAGTCTTCTGCTTTTTGTGGGTACACAATCTTGGTCAGAATTTTTTGGCTTTGATATTTATTATAGTGTTCTTCCTATACAGTTCAAGATTGGACATTTTTCTCATTTATATAATTTTTTTCTGAATTGATACATGTTAGGAGGGCGGTTGCAGATAACTTTATTAAAATGAAACGCAACCGACCCCGGGGTCCGCGATGCAGCCTGGAGGACTGCTGCCGAACACTTTCCGGGTGGAAAGAAAAGTAACAAACTTAAATGTTAAACCCTTCCGTGTTACAGCACACAGGAACGGGTACAGCGGTTCGCTCTATCTCCGTTAACTGCACGGGAGAAGAGTGACCGGAATAGCACCTACTTAACTGAAGAACCACTCCGTGTTAATGCACACGGAGCGGGTTTCAGTGGTTCACACAATCTCCAAGAACCGCAGGGAGACGTGCGACCGAGGGAAAAGCAGTAGCCCTGTCTTCGATACAGGCGCTACGCTGTAGGGATTGGCGCTAAGATGCGTGTGACTCACGCCGACGGGTAAATGCCCTCTGCCAGCGTGCTACCAGACAGAGGAGTGTTTCTCCACGAGGTCCTGCAGGCTGCTCGGGGTGTAAGGCGACCCCCACTGACAGAGCCAGTCTGCAAGGCAAAGCTACCTGCCTACTTTCACTAACCTGCCTAGCAGAAACTACACGTGGAGCACAGCCGTCCACACCCCAGCATCATGCTCTATGATCTGAGCACGCCGCCATGTTTGTGGGCGGGCCTTTTAAAGATTAAGCCCTGCCCCACTGTCGCACCATTGGTGATGTCACCTGTGACCAGTCAGGCAGTGCCAGGTCACCGGATCAGCTGGTTCCCGAACCACCAATCACGGTCCGCCATGTCACGGGCATGCTCAGTGTGATGCATCTTGGACTTAGGCTGCCGGAGCCCTGACTCCCTCCGCAACCTATACTTCATAACGCTAGGCACAAACACCCAAGATACAACGTGCACATCTTGTGCCTTGGCTAGGCGTTGGGACTGATGGCGATGCTGTGCAGCATCAGCCCTGGCTGGACCTGAATGGGAGACCACCAAATCCACTGATGATTCTGAACCCATTTCAGATCCAGCAACCGCCCGGTGCATAACATTATCCCCCACTCTAACCTCCCCCTCCACTTGATGCTCATATTCTTCAATGAGAAGGGGAGCGTGAATGTGGTCCACAGGTTCCCAGGAATGATCCTCAGATCCGTGGCCCCTCCAGTGTACGAGGTAATGTTTTTTTCCACGGACCATCTTGGACCCCACAATCGCCTGCACCTCAAAATCATCCCCCCTGATGTCAGGAGCAGGTTGGGGTTCCGATAATTTTCACAGGCGAACCGGCTTAAGAAGTGACACATGAAACGTGTCGTGAATCCTCATTTGCCGTGGCAACTGTAGCCGGTACACTACGGGATTTATCTGGGCTAAAATTCTGAATGGACCAATGAAACGGGGGGCAAACTAAGCGGATTCTCCCCGTACTCTGATATTCTGAGCTGCGAGCCACACTTTGTCGCCCGGCGAGAATATGGGGGCCGGACGACGATGAGTGTCAGACGACTTTCTCATCCGATTCTTGGAAGCCAATATAGCCTCCTGGGTACGATTCCCAAACCTCCCGCGCCTCCAGAGCCCAATCTCTGACCCCAAGTTCCACAGAGGAAACTGGCATAGGGACCGGGACTCGCGGATGTTGCCCATTATTTAGGAGGAACGGAGTCTGACCTGTGGAATCCGCCACTGCGTTGTTCAGGGCAAACTCAGCCCAGGGTAGCAATATCGACCAGTCATTCTGGTTGGCCGAAACGAACTGACGCAAGTATGTCACAAGCGTCTGGTTAGTGCGTTCCACCAGGCCATTAGTCTCCGGGTGATAGGCAGTAGAGAGATTCAGTTCAATGGAGAGCAAGTTGCACAACTCTCTCCAGAACCGGGAGGAAAACTGTGGACCCCGATCACAGACAATCCTATCAGGCATTCCGTGGAGACGGCAAACGTGACGGATGAACAGTGATGCCAGTGTGGCACCCCAGGGGTCTGGTTTCCACAGTAACGGCAATGTTATGTCTGAGAGCAGGTGGGAGGTCTCTTGGTCAGGAATCCTATGCATGCCACACCTCCTGCCCAGTCCTGGGAGGGGAAGAACTTCCCCTAGATAAACCTGGGGCTGAGGCAGGGTTAGAGAGTTGAGAGGGAGAGTTCAGCCAGGAGGGCTGACAGGGAGCTGTGGCTCCGGCTGGGCCCAGCTCCTGGGCCATGCCAGAAGTAGAGAAGCAGCATAGGAAGAAACAACAGGAGCTCTGTGGGAGCAGTGTTACAAAGAGTCAGGGGCTGGCAGCTGCAGAGCTCGCCCTGACTGAGAAGATTTCTTACCGGACCCTGAGTCCGAGGCTGTGGGGACTAACTCCTACCCAGCAGCAGAATCCGTCAGGCAGGGGATTTCAGGTCCTCTGGCCAAGAAACCCGAAGGCACGGTCACACGCATGGGACCAGCACCGCCGTCGTGGAGCGGAAGCTACTAGAAGGCCCCGAGTCACCGGCCATACGGGTGAGCACCACACGGTACACTCAGGGACGTGGGCTACTTATACTCGCTTCTAGCAAGGTAGCCAGAAGAGTATCGTTAGTTTGGAAGGCCTACAACTCCGCCTGGCCAGGGGAGATCCCATCTGCTCAAGGACTGACCAGGCCCCAACCGCTAGCCAGTACTCCGGGAGGGTCTATCTTTGTCACCAGTAAAGACCCTGAACTACACCGCATCGTCTCTGAGTGGTTCCTGCTACCCCCATCATCCACGTCGGCTGCCCTGAGGCCATACCCCTCCCGTTGGGGGTTATACTATCACGCTGCACAATCCTACCACCGGCCTCAGCGGTCTGCCCTGCAGCAGCAGCTCCTTAGCTGTACTCAACGGGTGGCGTAGTCGTCCAACATCTACCGCTAATACAGCGCCACTTAGTCTGACTCCCTGGGCACGGACCGGATCACCGCCACGAGACTACAACCCTCAAGAGATCCGGCTCCGGGTAAGCTCCCGCGTGCGCAACGCAGCGTGACACAGGCCCAGGGGCGCGTCAACTTTTGGCGTAGTCGGCAGGATTTCGTGCCCGCAACCACCGGGTACTGCGTGCCTGAAAAAGACTGTTCAAACTTACCTGTGGTGAAGATTCCCGCCATCCGGCGCCATCTTCCGCTTCCTTCCCGCCATCGGTGGAGTTTTCCCGCCATCCGGCGCCATCTTCAGCCTTCTTCCCGCCATACGTGGAGTTTTCCCGCCATTGGACGCCATCTTGAGGACGCCGCGCGGGAAGAAGAAGAGCGTGGACTCCGAAAGCGCGCGAGAACTGAAGCCCCGCCTCACGTCCGGACGTTGCGTAAGGTCCTGGAAGGAGCCCAGCAGACGCCGACGTCACAGGAGCGCGACGGAAGGTCCTCAACCCTGACGATCCACTGCGGAGCCGCGGCCTACGGAAGAGGATCATCGTAAGGTAGGCCACGGTCCACTAGGGGGGAGAAGGATGTCGGATACGGAGGAGAGCTTCACCGCTTCAACCCCCGCCAGCGCCACCGCTGTTGCGGTCATGCCTTTCACCATGCCCTATATCCCGGGGGCAGCCTGGCTACCCCAGTACTCAGGGGAGTCACATACCCTGCATGACTTTAGAGAAAAGCTGGATAGCCTCTTCCAGGTGTACCCCCTCACAGAGGAGCAAAAAGTGAGCATCCTGGTGGCCCAATTAACCGGGGCAGCCCAAAGGGAGGTAAAGTCCTGGCCACCTGGGAGGAGGACTGTCGCAGAGATACTAACCCAGCTAACCGAGGAGGAGCTGCAGTACTACCAATACGAGGAAAGCCAAGAGGACCCGGACGGGTCTGAGGACTACCCTCAGGAGGGAGCACAAAGAGGACATAGCTACTGAAGGGAAGTAGCGTGAATAAAGAGCTGTAAATAGTTACCCGTAAGGGTACAAGGACTGCTGCTAATTAAAATATGGTCCCCGTTGGGATTAGTGAATTGTTCCCCATGTGCCCCTATCTTAAACCAGGCTGAGGACTGTGAGCAGCCATTCCTTATCCCCACTGGCCGAGGACTGAGAGCGGCCATATCATGTAAATAATTATGTGTTTCTAGTAATTTATGGGAGTCTTTGGTGGATTTACCGGGAATCCTTTGTACATGGTTGGAGCGTAACCCAGGAATGGACTAAAGACTGTTAAGGACTCGGGGCAGGACAGACCCCTACCTGGTTACGTCTCCCTGTTTTGGTGAAATGGACACCTTGCTTTTCTTCAAAGACTGCACCCGGTTGCGGACACGCCGTAACCATCTTTATGTGTTTTTCTTATTGTATTATTATTGTTTATACCTTGTTATGTTTTTCTAAAAATATGTTTAGTCCCGGAGTACTAAATTTCACTAGGGGGGAATGTGGCACCCCAGGGGTCTGGTTTCCACAGTAACGGCAATGTTATGTCTGAGAGCAGGTGGGAGGTCTCTTGGTCAGGAATCCTATGCATGCCACACCTCCTGCCCAGTCCTGGGAGGGGAAGAACTTCCCCTAGATAAACCTGGGGCTGAGGCAGGGTTAGAGAGTTGAGAGGGAGAGTTCAGCCAGGAGGGCTGACAGGGAGCTGTGGCTCCGGCTGGGCCCAGCTCCTGGGCCATGCCAGAAGTAGAGAAGAGAAGCAGCATAGGAAGAAACAACAGGAGCTCTGTGGGAGCAGTGTTACAAAGAGTCAGGGGCTGGCAGCTGCAGAGCTCGCCCTGACTGAGAAGATTTCTTACCGGACCCAGAGTCCGAGGCTGTGGGGACTAACTCCTACCCAGCAGCAGAATCCGTCAGGCAGGGGATTTCAGGTCCTCTGGCCAAGAAACCCGAAGGCACGGTCACACGCATGGGACCAGCACCGCCGTCGTGGAGCGGAAGCTACTAGAAGGCCCCGAGTCACCGGCCATACGGGTGAGCACCACACGGTACACTCAGGGACGTGGGCTACTTATACTCGCTTCTAGCAAGGTAGCCAGAAGAGTATCGTTAGTTTGGGAGGCCTACAACTCCGCCTGGCCAGGGGAGATCCCATCTGCTCAAGGACTGACCAGGCCCCAACCGCTAGCCAGTACTCCGGGAGGGTCTATCTTTGTCACCAGTAAAGACCCTGAACTACACCGCATCATCTCTGAGTGGTTCCTGCTACCCCCATCATCCACGTCGGCTGCCCTGAGGCCATACCCCTCCCGTTGGGGGTTATACTATCACGCTGCACAATCCTACCACCGGCCTCAGCGGTCTGCCCTGCAGCAGCAGCTCCTTAGCTGTACTCAACGGGTGGCGTAGTCGTCCAACATCTACCGCTAATACAGCGCCACTTAGTCTGACTCCCTGGGCACGGACCGGATCACCGCCACGAGACTACAACCCTCAAGAGATCCGGCTCCGGGTAAGCTCCCGCGTGCGCAACGCAGCGCGACACAGGCCCAGGGGCGCGTCACCAGAACCCGGGAAGAAGGAACCCTGGGCAGAGGAACCAGGTGAACCATCTTAGAGAAATGGTCAGACACCACCCATATTGTCGTGTTTCCCCGGGACTTAGGTAACTCAACAATAAAGTCCATCCCTACCAGCTCCCAAGGTCTATCCGCCACGGGTAAGGGATGAAGAAGACCAGCTGGCCTCTGACGGGACGGTTTATTTCTCGCACAGGAGACACATGCTTGGACATATTCCTTAACGTCTTGGGACAACCGAGGCCACCAATACGACCGTTGGAGAAGCTCCGTGGTACGTCTGACCCCAAAATGACCTCCGATCTTAGAGGCATGTGCCCAAGACAATACTTCATTCTGTAAATTAGGAGGAACGAACGTCCTCCCGGGAGGAACCTGGTTTAGGGACACTGGAGCCACTGTCCGCATACATTCTGGCAGAACAATAAGCCGGGGCTCGTCCTCGTCCTCAGCCGTATCCATAGACCGGGACAATGCATCCGCCCGAGGATTCTTTTCCCCTTTTAAAAAATGAATGGAAAAATTGAACCGGGAAAAGAAAAGAGACCACCTGGCCTGCCTCGGGTTAAGACGCTGCGCCGTCTGTAGGTACGAAAGGTTTTTATGATCGGAATATACCACGAAAGGATGTTTAGCTCCCTCCAAGAGGTACCTCCATTCCGAAAAAGCCATCTTAATAGCCAGTAATTCTTTGTCACCAATCGTATAATTTTTCTCTGCTGGAGAGGAGGTCTTGGAGAAGAAAAAACATGGCCTTGTCTGACCCTGTTCATTCTTTTGAGAGAGAACCGCTCCTGCTCCGACCGAGGAGGCATCGACCTCCAGAAAGAATGGCTTATTCACATCCGGGCGATGGAGAATTGGAGCTTTAGAGAAATAGGATTTAATCTCCCGGAATGCCTCGGATGTCTCCTTAGACCAAATCTTGGGATTGGCACCCTTCTGGGTTAAAGCGGCCAAGGGAGCCACCAGTGTGGAAAAATGTGGTATGAACTGCCGGTAATAATTAATAAAGCCCATGAAGCATTGTACCGCTTTAAGAGAATGAGGCTCCTGCCAATTCTGTACCACTACCAATTTTTGTGGATCCATAGCCAATCCCTTACTGGATATGATGTAGCCCAGGAACGGTAACGACTCTCGTTCAAACTGACACTTCTCCAGATTACAATATAAAGAATGTGCTCGCAAAAGTTCAAAAACCCGGCGAACATCCTCTCTGTGTGTGGAGAGGTCCGGAGAAAAAATAAGGATATCATCGAGATAGACTACCACGGAAGATAGCAGCAAATCCAAAAAGATATCATTGACAAAATCTTGAAAAACTGCCGGGGCATTGCATAATCCGAAGGGCATAACAGGATACTCATAATGACCATCACGAGTATTAAAGGCAGTTTTCCACTCGTCACCTTCATGGATTCGCACAAGATTATACGCCCCTCGTAGGTCCAATTTAGTGAAGATGTTAGCCCCTCGCAACCTGTCAAATAGTTCAGAAATCAGGGGTAGAGGGTATTTATTCTTCATGGTGATAGCATTTAGTCCTCTATAATCTATGCAGGGACGTAAATCGCCCTCTTTCTTCTGAACGAAGAAAAACCCCGCTCCCGCAGGAAAGACTGATTTTCTGATAAACCCCCTAGCCAAGTTCTCTTTGATGTAGTCAGACATGGCCTGGGTCTCAGGTACAGACAGGGGGTAAACCCTACCGCGAGGAGGCTCCGCACCAGGAACCAAATCAATAGGGCAGTCATACTGTTGATGAGGAGGAAGAGTCTCAGCAGCCCTTTTGGAAAAGACGTCCGCGAAACTTCGATATTGCTCGGGTAGAGCGGACAAGTCAGGAGACGGTTCTGAGACTACCCCCCGAGCAGCTGTGACCATGCATTGGGGCACACAATCCTTACCCCAGGAAGAAATTTTCCCTGTATTCCAATTAATATGTGGAGAATGGCGACGTAGCCATGGCAGTCCCAATAGCACCTCATCTAATCCCCCGGGGATAATAAAGAAGGAGATAACCTCCCGGTGACCCTGAGGAAACGAGAAACTATATGGTGAGGGGGGCTGACTGGTGAGTGATTTGTGTGTCCAGCAGAGATCCGTTGACCACCCTGATGTTCATTGCCCTTGGCAGTAACTCCAGAGGAATGGCATGCCTCTGGGCCAATGTAGATAACAAGAAATTGCCATCGGCTCCAGAATCCACCCACGCCTTGGCAGTAATCATGGAGTCTCCGAAGGACAATGTCACCTCATACAGTAATCTGGAGGATGAAACCCCTGAATCTAACACACCTCCTCCAACGGTGGTTAGACACCCTCGTTTCCCGACTGCTTGGAAACCTTATTAACGGGGTACTCCAAGGGATGTGCAGGTCGGGAATGAGGGGGCTTAGACTCAGTCCGGGATATGTCCATAGCCTCAGGCTCTGGGTTGGGGACCGCGGGTTTGGAGATAGGCCTAGAGAAAGCGGGTGCCAACCGAAACCGAGGTCTGGAACCCTCCAGCTCTAGCTTGCGTTCTGCATGACGCAGATCTATTCGGTTAGCAAGTGTAATTAACTCATCCAGAGAGATTGGGATCTACCTGGTAGCTAGGGCATCTTTAATATGCTCAGCCAGCCCCCTCCAAAACACCGGGATTAGCGACCGCTCTGGCCAATCCAATTCAGCCGCAAAGGTTCTGGACTGAATGGCATAGTGGCTGGCGGTGGCCGAACCCTGGATCAACGCAAGCAGCTTAAGAGCCATATCACGCGTGACCTGAGGCCCCAGGAAAAAACACTTTGTAAGGTCATAAGAAAAAGACCTGCATTAGCCACGACAGGATCATTCCGCTCCCACAGTGGAGTAGCCCACTCCAGAGCCCTGTGGGAGAGCAACGAGATGATATAACCCACTTTGGCTCTCTCAGAGGGAAAACGTGCCTCCATCATCTCCAAGTGTATGGAGCATAAATTAACAAAACCCCAGCAGAATTTACTGTCCCCAGAAAATTTCTCTGGGAGGGCAAAGCGGGGTAATGGAGCACTTGCAGTGGTGGCAGCCGAGTTCATCATATTGGCTGCTAGAGAAGCCGCCTGGGTAGCTACTGCAGTGGTATCAGCAACCGGGACAGCTTGTTCCAGAGACCTGAGTCTGGTCTCCAGTTGCTGTATATAGCGCTGCAGCTGCTGATTGTCGGCTATGTTCGGCAAGACCCTGGCGCTCAGATACTGTTAGGAGGGCGGTTGCAGATAACTTTATTAAAATGGAACGCAACCGACCCCGGGGTCCGCGATGCAGCCTGGAGGACTGCTGCCAAACACTTTCCGGGTGGAAAGTAAAGTAACAAACTTAAATGTTAAACCCTTCCGTGTTACAGCACACAGGAACGGGTATAGCGGTTCGCTCTATCTCCGTTAACTGCACAGGAGCGAGTTTCAGTGGTTCACACAATCTCCAAGAACCGCAGGGAGATGTGCGACCGAGGGAAAAGCAGTAGCCCTGTCTTCGATACAGGCGCTACGCTGTAGGGATTGGCGCTAAGATGCGTGTGACTCACGCCGACGGGTAAATGCCCTCTGCCGGCGTGCTACCAGACAGAGGAGTGTTTCTCCACGTGGTCCTGCAGGCTACTCGGGGTGTAAGGCGACCCCCACTGACAGAGCCAGTCTGCAAGGCAAAGCTACCTGCCTACTTTCACTAGCCTGCCTCTATGGAGCTAACCTGCCTAGCAGAAACAACACGTGGAGCACAGACGTCCACACACCAGCATCATGCTCTATGATCTGAGCGCGCCGCCATGTTTGTGGGTGGGCCTTTTAAAGATTAAGCCCTGCCCCACTGTCGCACCATTGGTGACGTCACCTGTGACCAATCAGGCGGTGCCAGGTCACCGGATCAGCTGGTTCCCAAACCACTAATCACGGTCCGCCATGTCACGGGCATGCTCAGTGTGATGCATCTTGGACTTAGGCTGCCGGAACCCTGACTCCCTCCGCAATCTATACTTCATAGCGCTAGGCACAAACACCCAAGACACAACTTGCATATCTCGTGCATTGGCTAGGCGTTGGGAACGATGGTGATGCTGTGCAGCGTTATCCCCAGCTGGACTTGAATGGGAGACCACAGAATCCACTGATGATTCTGCACCCATTTCAGATCCAGCAACTGCCTGGTGCATAACAATACATTTATATATTCTTCATCATTTTTTGTATTTAATGTTAAATATTCATTGTTATTTTTTGGATCCCTTAGTTATTATTATCATTTATTTGGCCGATGAGGATAGGTGTTAGCCTTATTATAGTCTTCCACTTTTGTCTATAGGCACGCCCGATTGGCTTTTTAATGTTTTTAACTTTTTGTGTCTTGTGTCACTTGTTTCATGTTACTTGTAATAAAAATAAATTCTGTTTGTATGGTGATACCATAGCATTTGCATACTTCTTTTCTCTTTCCTGAACTCACTGATAGGCTGCCTGTTGACATGATGTCAGAGTCACAGCCGTTGACATGATGTCAGAGTCACAGCCAATGACAGATACTGAGACTCACAGGTGGACCCAGGGACAGTTTGTTTTTTTATACCGAACTGCAGCAGTGGAGAATCATTTGTGGACCTAGGGATGGTAAGTAGAGCTCAATTTGTTCTTTTCGTACCAAACTATGCCCAGGGAGCAAGAAGTCCCGAAAGGGACAAACCCTTTAAGTATGTCTTTAAAATATGCAGTATACCATACTAATTGCAAAAGTGATACTTCAATCTATAAAAATGATACAAAGATAGGTTGAAGGGCAAGTGGCCAGGTGTGCTTTCTCGATTTTGGCCAGCAGTCAGTGACGTCAGGATTTATATCTGTATTAAACTGTATGACAGTCAGCCATGATAAATCAGTTTCCCCTTCTTCTCAAATCACAGACAATAAAAGGTTTAGCAGTGAAAGCCATTCATCATAATAAAGACCACAGACTTTGTAGTCATCAATTTCACTCACATGCTTAATACACTGGAGAGAGTGTTAGAGTTTTAGCAAAAGGGAAAAAAAGCAACCACGAAGGAAGATTGAACAGGAATAATTACAAAGGTCAAACAAAGAAATCCTTTAGGAAGCAAGTTTTACCTTGTGGTACAAAAACACCCATCACAAACCTAATATGACTGTGAAAAATAGCTTTATCCACATAATGTACTTGTGACCTTAACTACATTTCAAATAAATATTCAGCTCATATTTATAATTACAAAGGTATATGATATATACAATATCTACATAGTATCTATTAGTCCTGCATATATCACGCAATAGTCCTACATATTACACACAATACTAAAGACCTCTTTAATAAGTTTAAAAAGTAAATGAAGCCTGTGCCTGGAATTATAATAGGTCGTATAGCGAGACATTTGGCCAGTAGGTAAAAGAGTCAACACCTACCTATAAATTACTTAGTGATGTTCATGAAATAAGTGAGGTGTGACAGTATAAGGTAGTCAGTGACGTGGCTTTTATCGACCAGACAGAAAACAAGCAATTAAAATTGTCAGTCGCTCCAGTAAAACCAATTAAGGCAGCAAAATAGATTTGGCTGTTGACTGGAACGCTCAAACTTTGCTTCATAATCTAAGCTCTAGAACATTTAAAATCGAAATGTATGTTTTATGACAATAGAGTTTACTGCTTTTACCTTTGTTCTCTGTAAAGATAATGTCAAAAATCAAAACATTTTTATAAAATAAAAGTTTTAAACAACCTATGAATGGATTTGAACTTTTAAAAATGGGAAATTACGCTAAACAAAAAAAATATATATATACTAATATATATTATATAATAAATATATAAACTAATTGCTGTAGTTTTGGCTCCTGGTACACTCACCATACAACTGATAATGTTGGGAAAGCCACCTTCCCAAGCAGTTGAATGATGGTTGTCTTATTACATATTTGTTTTCATTTCAGAATCCTTAAAAAAAAAAAAGCAGAATGACAATTTTTGCAGGCACTCCCAACTCAAAAATATTTTGGCCTTTTTGCATACATGTTATTATGTATAGCAAACTATGCTTTCCAATATAGCTGCCTTATCCCAACATGTAATAGTCAAACTCAGGCTTGGACTGGCCCATAGGGGAATGGGTAGCAGGTGGCACAATACACTAGATTCACTATGTACAAAGATAACATCTTATCATTCATTCAACAAACTACTTAGTTTATAGAGAGGCATATGGAAATTTGTGAATAAAGGTAATGTAATATTTATATGTAGCTGAACAGTGGGCCCCCGGAGTCACTGTTGATGGTGGGCCCTTGCCACCTGCTAAAAGGAAATAGTTTTGACATAAATGTGGCAAATAAATGAACTTTATAGACATGTTAGATATCTACAGTAAAAGTTTTCTAAAAACACAAATGTAACTATGGAATGAATGTACAGAATTTTTCAAAGTGATACATAAGAGGAAACGTTAACAGAGTTTTGTATTTTCAAAATGTAATACCCCAAAGGTTTGAAAGCATTGAAACTAACAAAATCATAATTACTTACCCCCTTTCGATCCAACGTCACCTATTCCAACCAGCTCCCAGACGGTGAAAGAGGAATATGACGCGCCCCCTGGGCCAGTGCTGTTTGGGGATTACCCGGAGCCGGATCAGATGGGGGTTGTAGTCTCCGAGTGGCGGCGACCCGGTCCGTGCCCAGGGTGTCAAACTCAGTGTGTGGCAGTCTTGATAGATGTTATTGGTGTTCTTTAGTGTCGACTACGCCACCCGTTGATTTGCGGTCAAAAGGCCGCCGCTGCAGCAGGGTCCGCTGAGGCTGTTGGTATGTGTGCAGCTTTGGTAGTATAACCCCCAACGGGAGGGGTATAGCCTCAGGGGGTCAGATGTAGAGGATGGTGGTTGTGCAGGTGCAGGATGATTCAGCAAGAAGACTCAGAGTCGGGCTGTGCAGTTCAGGGGTTTTTACTTACGGGTGTTCTTATGGTCACTCTGGCCTGAAGCGACCACCCGAGCCGTGCTGCGTCCACCAGGTCCTGGACTCGGCCAACCCCCAAGTAATTCTGGAGCGTGGTCCTGAGCTCCTGTCTGACTTTCCCTCTCTTCTGGCCGTTCTCACTAGGGATCCACTTATGTCCGGCTCCCTCGGGTCTCTTGGTGGGTACACCTCTTCTGGGTTCCCTGACCCTATACTTGGTATGCCTTCCTAGTGGATTTAGTGAGGGTCGTGGCAGATCCTGCCCACGACCTCCGGTTCCTGGCTAAGGTGTGCTTTTCTCTCTGCCAGCTTGGGATCCGGTACCCTGGGTGCCAACCCTTCACCCTGCTGTTTGTATTCTGGGGTCTTGGGGTTCCTTCTTCTTCTCTCTGGGTCCTTCTGATTCCTCTCTCTCTCTCAGACTTGGCCTTGGAGCTGGGCCCAGCCGGAACCACAACTCCCTGTCAGCCCTTCTGGCTGAGCTTCTCTGCTCTGCTACAGACTGACTCACTCTACAAAAGACTGACCCTGTCCTAAGATGGTGCCCACCTTATATACTCCCTCTATGTGTGAGCTCAGGTGACCAGCACCCAATGAGCTCCTAGCATTACCCAGACTGCTCCCCCTATCTGCCCCTACACTACTGGGATGTTCCAACCCCCTCCCACTCCAGCCAGGGACAGACTCTATCGTACCTGCACATATATTGGTGGGAGTACCGTTGATCTGTCCCCCGGAAATGGGATGTATGTAGTGTATGCAGCTATCTGAGCTCAGTTCCACACTCCATCCTTACCCGGGAGTGGAATACCACACCTCTGGCTTGAGGTGTAATACCCCTGTAGCAGCCGAGTCCTCAGGGTGCTACAAATATGCATCTCACCATTCCATCGCATGTCCCATGACATATAAAAGTACAAGGAGCCTGTTGGCCAGCAGGGAACTTAAGAAGAAATCCGTAAGATGCAATGATATCCTTAAACACGTAAGCCAGAACTTCTGAATGTAAAATCTTATTTATTTAAAAAATATGAAAAAAAAACATATCCAAGATGGACATGCTACAGTTGCATGTATAGTAGGATGAAACCTATGTGTTTCAAACAGTCTTGTACTTAATCATAGCAAGGTCTGTTCTGATTTAGAACAAGACTGTTTAAAATGCATAGGTTTCGTGGTACTTTACCATGCAACTGTAGTCTGGATATGTTTTTTTTTCATTATTTTTTAAATAAATAAGATTTTACATTCAGAGGTGCTGGATTGTGTGTTTAAAGAGATCATTGGATCTTACAAATTTCTTTTTCAGTTCCCAGTCTATGTTGACATGGCTACAGTAGTAACATCACAACTACAGCACATGAGTGCTGCAGCCAATCACTAGGCTCAGCATTCTTGTGTCATCTCCCATAGCATGACTGCAAACCTAGTGATTGGCTGTAGCAGTCATGTCCTGCAGTCGTTACTTCACTGATACATTCATGTCAACAAACACCAGCTGGGGAAAAGAGACAGCGCTGAAGAGGGAGAGGGTAAATAATGTTGATTTTGATATTATCAATGGGGCCAAGCGTTCAGGGTATTATATTTGTGAAAGAAAAACTACTTTCAAGACTTTACTGTGTTTTTATTGATCTAATGAGGCAGTGCTCCTCTTCTAAATTGATGTCTCTATATTAAAAGATATAGTTAAATATTAAGTCCAAATTAAAGGGGTATTTTCATGTTATTGAATTGCTTTAGTCAGACCGCATAAAAGTAAACCAGTATGCAATTGATTTGATTTTTCTATCAAGTATCATTGTCCTGTAATGAGAGATTTTATCTTACATATTGTACAGCTTTTTTACATGGAAAACTTGGACACCAGAGCCTGTTCAGTTCCTGGCCAAGAGTGAGCAGTAGTTACATTCAAGGAGAGGTGTTAACTCCTAACATCCCAGCCACTTCTCTCTTTAGCCCATTGATATTTACAGTATATAGCAGTTAGCTGCTCAGCTCCCGAAAGGGCTCTTATCAGTCCTGGATAATCACAATCTCTTGTCCCCCACCATTGGTGGCTTCCAGAGCAGTTCTACTATTCATAGCTGTCACTTTCCAAAGCTGTGTTCTTGTTCAAATTCACTATTATCTCTTCATGCAAATTTAGTGATAAAAGTGTAGCCTCAGAAAAGAAACCTGTCAGACTGTTAATGTATTGTAGCAATACGGAGCTTCTGACTAAAAATGTCACACAAGAAGGAGTGTCCACCAGGGATGAGCAAACTTGTTTGGAAAATTGGATTCGGGTTCAGACCCCCGAGCGTTTTTACTCAAAATAGGCAAAATTCGGCCAAAGTACGGTAAATGATTGCATTTCCACTAATGCTTTTTTTTTTACTTTGGCTAGGATAGTGGTGCTGGATGATGAGCGGGGGGGACGTGTTCGATGAGGGGAGGGGGTGGGGAGAGGTCAGAGGAGCGGCAGACTGTTATTCTTAATTTTTTTTTTAACTTAATGAGTGGAGATTTCGGCAGCCAATCAGGGCGCAGAAACCATCCACAACATCCAGACACAAGGGCTTGTGTCATTGGCTGCCGAAGTCCAATAGCCCTCTTCATATAAAGAGCGGACATGTTGTTTTGGTGCCATTTCGTCAGTGTAACAGTGCAGAGAGGCTGCTCCTGCTGCTGCTGCTACTAAATAGTGAGATAGATAGCTATGCAGTTGATTGTCAGTCAGCTAGTTCAGATAGATAGGATCCTGTGTATCTGTGAAATCATTTCAGCATATAACTCTTTTGCGCTGCTAATATTGTGCTCCAGGCAGGAGTCCACATTTGAAAATCTAAATTCTTTGTGCTACTAGCATGGTCCATAAACAAGGCCACATTTGTGCATAGCAATATTTTGTGCTGGTAATATTTTTGGCTACGCAGGAGTCCATATTTGAAAATTTAAATTCTTTCTGCTACTAGCGTGCTACAAACATACTATCTCAGCAAATAAATACTAATTGGTAATTTAGTGACAGGTGACTGACAGGTCTGGGCCTAAGGTTGTGAAACAGCTGGTTAAAAGTGGGAAAGGGTACAGAAGCAATGTCGGGATGGAAGGGGGGAATAGGCTTGGTGTTCAAGGTGTACATGGGGTAAGTTGTAATGTTAGTGAAATTTCTACTGAACAAACACTGTCTCGTCCTATCCAAAGACAACTTCTGTTACTGGACGGGCTACTCCACTCCCTCTCTTTGGCAGCTGCACAGCGGTATGCCTTGTAGATGAGGGCCAGAAAGAGCATGTGCTCCAGTGGATGGCAAGTGCTGCATCAAGTGGCCTCTCCTCCTCTTCCTCCACCTCAACATCCCACACAGTACAGTTCTCAGAGGTGGCACCCCAATTACACTTATTTCCTCCCACATCATAATTCTCCAACCGCAGAACTGACTGTCGGGAACCACAAATGGGCGAGTCTGCAGACCTGTTCACACATTCTATGCCATAGGCATCAGAGGTCTACTCCAAAGATTCACAGACTCAAGAGGAGGAAAGCATCTGCACCGATGCCTCAAAATTTTTTCTGTTGGATCCGGGGCTGGACAAAGTAGGGTTCAAGCAGAATCCAGACCCTTGTCACCAGACGTTAACCCCCCGGGGGTGGAGGTGATCCTGATGAGACTCAGATAACTGAGTCTACAGTACGCGGACTGTACTGTGCTGTCAGAGCAGGAAGAGGAGGAGGGTGACTCTCAGGGCGAGGAGTGGGGGAACAGAGAGGATGACAATGAGGTTGAAGATCCCACTTGGTGTGAACACAGAGGTAAGCAGCACAGTAGCTCAGCAGAGGAAGTGGAGGAGGAGGAAGACGAGGAGGAAGACAAGGAGGTTGAGGCCTCCCGCACAGACACGGAGTGATGCAACTACGAGAAGCACTGCATCCTCAGCCACAACTGTAGCTGTGGCCAGCAGCGGTCTGCAGTTTGCTGGCTCAGCAAGGGTTGCTTAGCCTGGGCCTTTTTTCAAACCGCAAAGGATGACCCAACTCACATTATCTGCCAACTTTGTAAAAAAAAAGACTCAGTAGAGTCAAAAATTGAAAGAATTTGACTACTACATGCATGAACCGTCACATGCGCGATCAACATGCGTTAGTCTGTGAATCTAACTGTGCTAAAATGCGGACTAGCAGGCCTCGGCAACCACCGGCGGCCCCATCAACCACATCTGCTGCTTCTTCCTCTTCCATCACCGTGGCAAGTGTTCTCACACAGGTCTTCGACCGCAGAACTTCCACTTGTTTACCTGCTCCAGTTGGGGTGAGTGAGAGCCCATCAGCTGTTACGGAAGTGGACATGACTGCTGTTTTTGTTTTAACAAGCACACCACATCTTTCTCAATCCACATTAACATCGTCGCTTGCAACTCACTCACAGTCCAGCATTTTGTCATGTTCACCCTACTCCATCCTCTCTCAGCACAGCAGCCAGCCCTCGGTCCCGCAATTGTGGTCACGTAAAATGTTTTTTCTTCCTACACATGCCAAAGCTAACAGCTTGAACTCCACCATCTCCAATCTGTTGGCCAAGGAAATGCTGCCTTTCCGCCTGGTGGATACAGACGGTTTCCAAGAGCAGATGGCTGTCGCAGTTCCCTAGTACCAGTTACCCAGTCACCATTACTTCTCTAAGAAAGCTGTGCCTGCGCTAAACCAGCATGTCGCAGACAACATCACCCGTTCCTTGAAAAAATCTATGTCTGCCAGGGTACATTTTACCACAGACACCTGGACGAGTAAGCATAGCCAGGGGTGTTACATCTTGCTGACTGGGCACTGGGTGACTGGTGGCTGTGGGGGCAGGCAGGGCAGGGGCTACTCTACAAGTCTTGGAATCCCCAAGGCTTGCGGGACAAACCTCTGTATCTAACACTTCCTCCACTGCTTCAACCTCTGCCTTAATGAGACACGTGTTCCAACAGTGCTAAGAGAATTCCCTCTACCTCCGTACTTCTGCAGCCAGGGCTCACCACAATCAGGCCGAGTTAAAATTAATATGCCTTGGAGATCACAGTCATACAGCTCAAGAGTTGTGGACAGCTATCCAGGCCGAGTTTAAGCAATGGGTGTCTCCACTGAGCCTGGAGCCAGGGAATGCCATGTGCGATAATGGTGCGAACCTGCTGGCGGCCCTACGCCAGTGCAATCTCACACACAAGCCTTGCATGGCTCACGTCCTCAACCTGGTGGTACAGCAATTTCTCCGCCACTATCCTGCCCTTGATGCGCTGCTGCAGAAAGCATGATTGCTGTGTGCTCATTTCTGCCATTCGCATCCCGCGGGTCATCGACTTACATCACTACAGAAGTCTTTGGCCGTACCGGTTAATCGGCTGATATGGTGGAATTCCACTCTGCACATGTTGCACCGACTGTGGAAGCAGCAATGAGCCTTGACACAGAATCTCATTTTGCATAGCCTGGGCCAATGCAGTATGGACATGGTGAAAATCATGCTTGCGGAGTGGGCACAGATTAAGGACCTCTGCACCCCTCTGCACTGTTTCAAAATGGCTACTAAGATGGTTAGCGCTGACCATGCTGTCATCAGCATCACAATTCCGGTTATCTACATGCTGGGGCACACTTTGATTAGTCTGCAGAAGGAGGGGGTGGTCCCAGAGGAAGAGGAGGAAGCAGAGAAGGATGCAGAAGGGATAACAATATCTCTAAGTTCCAGACTGTCTTCTCACAGGCAGGTGCCAAAGGAGGGTGGATTACAGCAATCGTTGGGGCTCATGGTATCAGATAAACTGTTAGCGAAGGTGAAGGAGCCGAGGAACAAATGAAGGAGGATGAGAAGGAAGAGGTGATGGGTGCGCAACAGTCAGGAGATGAAGAGGATAATGATCCCCACTCTGTTGTCCATGGTTGGCCGAAGGGGATGGAGGAAGCAAGTTTCAGTGTTTCAACTGTGGATCAATTGATGCCACTTTTCCTGGTGTCTGCCCCTAATTTGAGCTGTTTTGACAACTTTTGGGCCCCTGAAGGTGTTGTCTATGCGTTTGGTTTTGCCTCCCATTGACTTCAATGGGGTTCGGATATGTTCGACGAACTGATCGAAGAACTGTTCGGCGAACATCTGGAGGTTTGCCGATCAGAACCGAACCGAACCTTGAAAGGTTCACTCATCTCTAGTGCCCACCCCCCAAGCAGACAGGAAGTGAGGAGACTGAAGAGCTCTAAGCTGATCAAGGGAAAACTTGAGATTGCCCCTTTTAACCCTTCATGACCGAAGATGAATATTCACCCTGCATTTAGAAATATTCGATCAATCAAAATATAAAGTACCGTATGTACTCGAGTATAAGCCGAGTTTTCAGCACATTTTTTGTGATGAAAAAGCCCCCCTCAGCTTATAATCGGATATATACTCGAGTATATACATATTCCGTTGGTGGACAGTGGGGGGGGGTTGCGGCGGCGGACGGGGGGGAATTGCGGCGGCTGAGGAGCTGGGCACACGCAGCAGCCGCTGCTGCAGCTACCACGTGTGCCCGCTGCTAAAGGGAAATGAATATTCCCTCTTCTCCACTTCCTTGGGCGTGGAGAAGAGGGAATATTCATTCTCTTTAGTAGCAGGCACAGAGGAGCGCTGAGCTGCAGCTCCTGCTGACAGTGACTGCTACTAAAGAGAATGCATATTCACTCTTCTCCACGTCCATGCCGGCAGCTCACAGCAGCGTCTGAGAGCGCATGGCGATGACATCATGCGCTGCTCAGATGCTGACATGAGCTGCTGGCAGACAGGACGCAGCGCTGGAGCAGAGGTGAGGAAGGAAGGTGAATATAAGTGTTTATTTATTTTACGTGTGCAGTGATGGGGCCATACATACCAGGATAGGGGGATCAGGAGGCCATGCATACCAGGATTGGGGGATTTGGAGGCCATGCATACCTGGATTGGGGATGAAGGGGGGCCATGCATACCAGGATTGGGGATGAGTGGGCAATACTTACCAGGATGGGGAAATTTACCAGTAGCTGCTGCATTTCCCACCCTAGGCTTATACTCGAGTCAATAATTTTCCCAGTTTTTTGTGGCAAAATTAGGTACCTCGGCTTATACTCGGGTCGGCTTATACTCGCGTATATACGGTAAATTAATCTGATTGGTAAATGGCATAACGAGAAAAAAAATCAAAAAGCCAGAATTACGATTTTTTTGGTCACCGCAACATCAAAACATTGCATCTACCCCAAAATGGTATCAATAAAAACTTCAGATCAAGCTGAAAAAAAGCCATTACCCAGCCCCAGATCCTGAAAAATGAAAATGCTATGGGTCTTTTTAAAAAAAAAACAATTGTGGAATTTTTTTTGCAATTTCGCAGTACTTGGAATTTTTTCCCCGTTTTCCAGTACACTATGTGGTAAAATCAATGGTGTCATTCAAAAGTACAATTCATCCTGCAAAAAACAAGCCCTCATATGGCTATATTGCCGGAAAAATAAAAGTTATTGCTCTTAGAAGAAGGGGAGTAAAAAGCTAAAATGAAAATTTCCCCGGGGTGAAGGTGTTTAAGGGTTATTTCCATCTCCAAGATCCTATCACAATATGTAGTAGGTGTAATAATAATAATAATATTAGCAAATACCTCCAATTAGAAACGTAGTATAGTCTTTCTGATTTGCTGTCTTTTTCCTCATGTGCAGATGTAGCGCCCCGAGGGTTCGGTCCCTACAGAGGTGTGATATCTCACTTCCAGGTTAAGGATGGAGTGTGGCTCAGGACCCTAACACCCACATGCACTACACCACATTTCCGGGGGACAGGGTGACAATGCTCCCAAGAGTGTGCACAACTGCCCCTATCCCTGGCTGGAGTGGGGGGAGGACCCACCTAGGAAAGGGGGAACCAAGTAGTGGATGGGTGGAGGACGTAGATCCTGAGTGCACTGGGTAGAAGATATAAAGAGGGGAGCCATCTTAGGAACAGTGTTCAGTCAGAGGGGAGAAGTGCAGGAGCAGGTCTCTGTGGAGCACTTCTCCGGGAGGCGGGCCTAGCCTGAGAGGCCCAAGACTGAGAGGAGAAAGAGAAGAGAGAGGAGAGGGAGCAGGAAAGGCTCCAGGAGTGGAGTGAAGGGACCCCAGGGGTGCGGACCGGCCAGTCGCCACCGTACGCCAGCCGCTACCAGAGTAGGGGGGTCAGGCCAAGAAAGTGAACCGGATCCCTCAGCTAGTGGAGGAGAGTAATTACCCTCAGCTAGTAACCGGAGGCTGTGGCATTGTACGTGTCACGGCCCCTCACTACACCCGTTAGGAAAGCACCATATAGGGCCCAGGGAAACGGAACATACGTTTGCCCGCCAAGGCCCGAGGCAGCTGGACAGAAACGTGGTCAATTGTGGGGTACGACGGGCCAGAGGAAGGACACACGAAGGGGGTCCTGAAAAACATTCCAAAGGTACCTGGGAGTTGGCCGAGCCTCTCACCTGGTGAGCACAGCACGACGTGGGCAGCCATTACCTGCAGAAGTGGCTTGGAGTGTAAAAACTGTGAGTAAAGACCCTGGACTGCATCACTGTACTCTGAGTCATTACTGTTGCTCCCGCACACCATCACCCCCATCATCTGCACTCACTGCCCTGAGGCTATACTCCTCCCGTGGGGAGTTATACTACCCTCTGCTGCGCACACAACATCAGCCTCAGTGGTCTGCCCCGCAGCGGCGGTTCTCAGTGATCGCAATCCACGGGTGGCGTAGTCGGACAATTAATTATAAAAACCTATAAACAAATAGACTGCCACTGGTTTGACCACCCTGGGCACGGACCGGGTCGCCGTCACGGTGACTACAACCCCCAGCATCCAACAAGGCCCGGCTTCGGGTTCCCCCGCACTGCCCAGGGGGCGCGTCACAGACATTGCAGTACCTTAGATATCCATGGTTACGACCATTAGCAACTAGGTAACTAACTGTCACTATATCAGTGGTCGTAACCATGGATACCTTAGGTCCTGCAATGCCTGCATATGAGGAAAGAGACATAGCGAATTTTTCCATGACTTGTTTGGAGATCTCCTTGGTCTTCATGGTGTTGTTTGGTTAGTGGTGCCTCTTGCTCAATGGTGTTGCAGCCTTTGTGGCCTCTCAGAAAAAGTGTTAGTTATTTGATTCCATAAATTAAATTTTTGCCTATATTTTTCTCACTTCAATTCATCAATTTAAACTATTTAGTGCTGATGCATCACACACAAATCGGATTACAAAAATATTTAAACACAGGTTGTAATGTAACAAAATAGGTAAAAAGTCAGGGAGGGTGAATACTTTCTCAAGTCATTGTATGTTTGAAAGCAAAATAAAATACATATCAGTAAAAAAGATAGCATTAGGCTATGTGCCCACGATGCAGAAATGCTCTGGATTTTTCCTGAGCGTTTTTGCATCTCCCTGGCAGAAAAAACGCATGCGGATTTTACATACGTTTTTTCAGCCAGGGACAAGCGTTTGTCACACGTTTTGCATATGCGGGTTGTCAAGTGCTTTCCAAGTGATTTTAGCATCACTTGGAAAAGTGCTTGACAACTTGCAACCAGCATGGATGTTATATAGTGTGACCAAGTTAGTTAAAAAAAAGAATAAAAATGGTAAAAAATAAAAAAAAACCATTATACTCACCTTCCGATGGCCCCCGGTCTCCTTCTCCGATGCGTCCGGTCTCCCCGGTGTCTCGCGGTGGTGTAAAAGGACCTTCCATGACGTCACTTAGTCATGTGACAGCTCACGCGACCGCCGCCGTCAGCGGTCGCGTGACTTGTCATATGACTGAATGACGTCATGGAAGGTCCTTTTACTCCATCGTGAGCCAACAGGGAGCCAAGGCGTACCGGATAGAAGACCGCGGGCCATCAGAAGGTGAGTATAATGTGTTTTTTTAATTCTTTTTTTTTTTGCAGGTACTATGGTACCCGGGTCTGGATGAGAGTCTCCTCTTCTCCAGACCCGGGTACCATCTGCACATTGAATCGCTTAATATCTGCATGTGCACTTGTATTAAGTGATTCAATGCAAGTCAATGGCGGCGAAAACGCTGCGATTACGCAAAATAATTGGTAGTGCTGCGAATTTTAATGATAATCCGCAGCGGAAATTTCCGCAGCATGTGCACAGCACATGCGGATTATCATTGGGGAACATAGCAGACCTACTAACAAGCGTTTTTTAAGCGTTTCTGCGGCGGAATTGCCGCTGCGGAAATGCTTAAAAAACATATAGTGGGCACACAGCCTTAGGAATTCTTCTAAAGGAAAAAGGATGTGTTTATACCTACAAGGGGAAAAGTAAAGTATTCCAAATCATTTCCAATCAGACGTACTGAATTTCTCAATATTTTTCAAATTCCACCATATGTAGCCTATTAAAATGTCTTATTTAGCTTAAATTGTGCAATTTAATTGTAATTTATATAATTTCTAAACAAATGAAGGACAAAGCATCAAAAACAAATTTCTATTAAATGCTTTAAAGCTATGGGTGATTAGTTTTTCAGACAATAAAAGACAAGCAAAATAACCAAGGGTAAAAACAGCGTACTAGACAAAAGTAACAGAAATAACATGCGTTTGGAAAAGTAAAGTAAAGAGGTTCTGCAAGAAAATGAAAAAGCTGTACACAGCCAGCAATATAGCTAAACTAAGTAAATGAAATACTGTATACTGACCCATAACATCCCGGCAATTCCAGTGCTGCATCTCCTATCAACCATGCTGGTCTTCTGTTTAAAGGAGTTGTCCCAGAAACAAAGTACATTTTAGTTAATAGATTTTGGAATAAAAATAAGTTCACAATTGGATGTGTTTAAAAAATATGTTCCTGTGCTGAGAAAATCTGTGAATGTGCCCCTGCTGTGTACTGTGTACTGGCTGTGTCTGACCGTGCAGGAACAGGGTCTGATCATACCACAGCTCCTGTGCAGGGGAGGAAGCAAAAGAGTATACAGACATTACAGCATGGGATTGTAGCTGATTGCTTTTGTGAGGTAAAACATGTTTTTAAACAGGCAGGGAAATGTTTTACCTCACAGAAAGCAATGGCTGTGATCACATGCTGTAATATCTGTAAACTCTTTGGTTTCCTCACTTGGCCAAGAGCTGTGGTATGATCAAACCATGTTCCTGCATGGTCAGACACAGCCATTACACAATACACAGCAGAAGCACATTTATAAGATTATCTCAGCACAGGATCATTTTTTTAACAATTTCAATTATGGAACTTATGATTATTCAAAGATCTGTTGATTGAAAAGTACTTTATTCATGGGACAACTCTTTAACTACAGTGATCATGTCCTGCATACCTTATTTTGTCTTATGTTACTGCTCCAGTCGGGCCTGGGTCTTGCTCTGCCCCCATGTATACTGAGGTCAGCTGACACAAAGTGAGGTTTTAATACTAGAGATAGGACTGTCCTGAATGGGTACTGTTATGATCTGCAACAAGTACTAAGGAAAGATAGGGGAAGGCTATCCCTACAGTAAGACTAAGCTGAATCCATACGATGTAGCGGGCTGCCTGTTCCTAGCGAACAGACCCGCCTTAGTCCTCGGCTAGTCTGAACGAAGACCTATAGCATAAGGGGAGGGGTCCCTAAAAGAACTAAGGACTGGGACAAAAATGGGACACCTCCTAAACAGAGAAGTTGTTGCAGAACACAAAAAGACAAACTGACAAAAAGGTACTAGAGGTCCCAGAAGGACCAAGTGAACTGACAGAGAAAGGCACAGAAGCACCTGGCTAGAGAAACAGTCAAACACTGAAGTCCAGGACAGCCAAAAGGGCGGAGCTGGAATATAAAGGCAGATGGTCACGTGACCGCAAAACACAAGATGGAAAAAACAAACAGGAGGGTTCTAACAGTACCCCCTCTTTTATGAGGATCCTCCGGATCCTTCAGGCCCAGGCCTATCCGGAAACCTCTTGTGGAAAGCTTTAACAATCCTAGGAGCAGAGACATCATCCGTCCTCACCCAGGAGTTGTCTTCGGGAAAGAAACCCTTCCAGTAGACAAGATACTGTAATCTCCCTCTATGCCATCTAGAATTCAAGATATGAGGAATTTCATATTCGCTGTCTTCCACCACAGGAGAAACTGTGACAGTGGCATCCCTATCTGATACATCAGCCTTTTTCAACAAGGAAATATGAAACACAGGATTAATCTTCCAGGAAGTAGGGACATCCAACCTAACAGCAGATGGGTTAACAAGCTGAAGCACATTAAATGGACCCACAAACTTAGGACCCAGTTTTTTAGAGGGAATCCTCAACCGCAGGTTCTTTGAGGACAACCAAATCATGTCACCCACAGTAATAAAAACCTCCTTACGTTTCCTGTCAAAATACTTCTTGGACTTCTTGTTAGCCTCTTGAAGGTTGCAATGTACATTAGTCCAAACTCTCCCCAAATCACCGGAAAAATTCTCCTCCTCCGGCACCGCCGACCCTAATTTGGAGAACGAACCAAAAGACGGATGTCTCTCAGTACAACAAAAAAAAAAGGAGAACATCCAGCAGAGGAGGATGTATGATTGTTAACAGCAAATTCTGCGAGAGGCAGAAACTCAGACCAGTGTCTTGGCGCAGGGCAACTTAATGAATGGAACCAAATGACACATCTTACTAAAACGGTCCACGACCACCCAGATGACAGTAAAACCCTCGGACACAGGAATATCAGTAATAAAATCCATTGTGAGATGCGTCCAAGGCGCACTAGGAACCTACAGAGGGCAAAGCAACTCCGCAGCAGGAGTATGTGAAGCCTTTGACCTAGCACACACAGTACATTGACGCACCCACTTGATGACTTCCTTCTGCCATCCAGGCCACCAAAAACTGCGACTGATAAGTCTCTTAGTCTCCGAAATTCCTGGATGACTTGCCAACCGAGACTCATGACAAATCACAAAACAAATCTCTCCTAAAGGCTCTAGGCACGAACAACCTCCCATGGGGAGTGTTAGATGGAGCATCATCTTGAGCTTTCAGAATCCCATTCTCCAAAACGGAGTCCAATGCCGGCACCACAACTCCTTTCTGTAAAATGCTCTCTGTTATGCACACGCCCGGACTGACTGGCGTGTGCGGGTGTTGTGGTTCCACTGGACCATGGACCGGAGAGTGCCTGGAGGGGCGTTACTAAGTATCTGGCCGATCCGACCAAGGTGGCACGACGGCATACGACGCCAGTGCACCAGGGAGAAACCGGGCAGAGGGACCAGGTGCTACTCCAGGTCAAACTCCGGACACGGGGGTTGACCCACACTGGGATTACTGGAACAGGCAGGTTAGGCTGGCACAGACTGGTGGATGTAAGCAAACACGGCAGGTATGCAGATGGGTGGATACAGGCGAGTATGCAGGCAGGGAGGTACTGGCCGAAAGGACGGGCTGGAGCACAGAAAGGTTAAGACCCAGTACAGACTGGGTCACAGAACCGCAGATGCGGTAGACAACCACAGCAGAGAGGGAACGCCCGAAGCGGTGGGCAAGAACAGAGCAGGACGGGGCTGCAGGAGCAGCGAACAGAAGCAGGGCAGGACAGGACTGCCGGAGCAGCGGGCAGAAGCAGGGCAGGACAGGACTGCTGGAGCAGCGGGCAGAAGCAGGGCAGGACAGGACTGCCGGAGCAGCGGGCAGAAGCAGGGCAGGACAGGACTGCCGGAGCAGCGGGCAGAAGCAGGGCAGGACAGGACTGCCGGAGCAGCGGGCAGAAGCAGGGCAGGACAGGACTGCCGGAGCAGCGGGCAGAAGCAGGGCAGGACAGGACTGCCGGAGCAGCGGGCAGAAGCAGGGCAGGACAGGACTGCCGGAGCAGTGAGCAAAAGGGTCAGAGCGGAGCAAGGCTGCCGGAGCAGTGAGCAAAAGGGTCAGAGCGGAGCAAGGCTGCCGGAGCAGTGAGCAAGGAGTCAGAGCAGGACGGACAGGGCTCTGTTCACACGGAACAGACAGGAAGGGAAAGGCAGAGCCAGATACCCACAGGGTATTTGCAGTGAAGTAGCAAGTGGACCACAAACTCACAAACGGGAGTACAGAGACAACAAGCAGGAGTTAGGTACGAGTTCAGACTCTGCAGAAAAAGGAAAGGAACGGACATAGAGGCAAAACAGGTAAAGGATAGGAGAGAGTTCAGACTGGAACTGAGTGTACGGAAGAGACCAACACTGCAGCGGGATACAGGAGCGGGTCTGGGAATACGGCCCCCAGAGAGGCGGGACGAACAGGCAAGGAGCGTGTTCAGACAGGACAGACAAGATACAAGAACGGATCTAGGTAATCGGCCCCTAGAAGGCAGGAGGAACAGGCTAGGAGCATGTTCAGACAGGCCTGGAAATACAGCCTCCAGGAAAGGCAGCAGGCAAGAGTACACAGACAGGACTCAGTTCAGACACGGGAACTGATACCGCAAGGCAGGAGACATAGACAGGACTCAGTTCAGACACGGGAACTGATACTGCAAGACAGGAGAGATAGACAGGACTCAGTTCAGACAGGAACAGATACCGCAAGGCAGGGACACAAACAGGACTCTGTTCAGACGGGAACAGAAACCGCAAGGCAGAGACACAAACAGGACTCTGTTCAGACGGGAACAGATACCGCAAGGCACAGACAGGCAGATCTAGGAATACGGCCCCTAGAAGGCGAAAGAACAGGCAAGAAGCGTGTTCACAAGAACAGACCACAGTTCAGACACAGAACTGGAAAACAGGCAGGAAAACAGGATAGGACCTGGCATGTCAGAGACAAAAAGCCGACTGACAGGACACAATGCTCAGGCGCCATCTTGAGGAAGAAGGTGGTATAAATACCCAAAGATGGACAGCAATAGGCTGAAGGTGCAACAGGGGCGTGTCCGCAGCAGGTACAAGAAACAGGAAGTTCAGCGGGCGTCGCCCTATGCAGCCAAAACAGACAAACAGACAGCAAGGAGGGAAGCCAGAGAGACATTCTGGACTGGAGATCAAGTGCGCGCTCTTGCACAGTGGGAGATGGACCACCATGCAAGGACGCCGCCAGGTATGTTACAGTACCCCCCCCCTTACGCCCCCTCTTCTTCAGGCCTGCCAGAATCTTCTGCAGGGAATTCGAGGACCAGTCGTTCACTTCAAGGAGATCACTTCCACTGTCCACAGGAAAAATTGATCTCATCTGGTTAGCTAGGATGCTACCTCCTATCCAGCCATCCTTAGCAACAGACGAAACGGGTGGAGTACCAGGAACAGCACACAAGGAAGTCTCTCTCCACATATTTTCAGGTGGCACCCCAGAGGGTACAGGAGACAACTGGAAGTCCTTCACCGGGTTGGAGGGGGACAGAGACTTGGGGGTAATCTCTGCTTCGAGGTACATCTTGTCAAGCTCACAGGAAGAAATAGACGGGTTATCAGGTACATAATGAGGAAAAGTCACTGTCTCTTTGTTATCTGGTGGTACCCCGGAGAATTCAGGAAACAACTGGAGGTCCTCCGCCGGGTCAGAAGAGTGCAGAGGCTCAGAGAAAACATCTGCTTCAGAGTACACAAGGTCGGACTCACTGGACGAAGCAAGCGAGGTATCAGATCCAGGATATAGGAAAGTCTCTGTCCATTCACCACCAGGTGGCACCCCGAAGGGTTCTGGAGACAACTGGAGGTCCTCCGCCTGTTCGGAGGGGTGTATAGACTCGGGAGTAACCTCTGCTTCGGAGTACACTAGGTTGGACTCACTGGACGAAGCGAGTGAGGTATCAGGTACAGAGTATAGGAGAGTCTCTGTCCTTTCGCTACCAGGTAGCACCCCGAAGGGTTCTGGAGACAACTGGAGGTCCTCCGCCTGGTCGGAGGGGTGTAGAGACTCGGGGGTAACTACCTCTTTGGGGTACCGATTGTCAGGCTCACAGGACGAAGCGGACAAAGTATCGAGTACCGAGTGTAGAGAAGTCTCTCTCCATTTGTCATCGAGTGGTATCCCGGAGGATTCAGGAGGCAACAGGGGGTCCTCCGCCAGGTAGTAGAGGTGCACAGACTCAGAGGTAACCACAGCTTTGGAGCATCCTTGGACATGCACACCGGTTAAAGTGGGTGAAGCATCTGATGCCGGGTGCAGGAAGTTCTCCTGTGTGGAGTCTGGATGGGCAGAAGTCTCTTCGGGCAGGAGAACCGGAGCACTACCCACGCACATTACCCGTTGGGGCTTCTCCGGGATACAGGGAGATGAAGCTTCAGTAGGGACTTCAAGGTTGGGGTCAGGAGGTCTCAGGGAGGACAGACCCTGGCGTGACGGCTTGCCTCTACGTCTAGCACGTCTGGACTGCCTCTTGAGGTTGGGAGAAGTATTCCGGAAAGCGTAGTCACCCTGTGAGGATTCTGGGTGGGCAGTAGTCTCATTGGGCTGGAGGACTATTGCGCTACCCACACACATTACCCATCGGGGCTGCTCCGGGATATTGGGAGGTGAAGCTTCAGCAGGAGCCTCCGGGTTAGGATCATCGAAGACCATTAGAAAGGCCACCAGGAAGGCCATTAGGTCCAGGAGGATCGGATCCTGTGTTTCATATAGGGGGTTGATCCATTCCAAGGCATCACCCGCCAGGTAAGACATAATGAATGCCACCTTAACCCGATCGGTGGGAAAACATAGAGGGTAGAACTTGAAGTGTAGCATGCATTGCTCCACAAATGCACGACTTTGTCTTGGATCCCCATAGTAACGTGGCGGATCCGCAGGAACGAGAGCAGATAGATCCATCTGGACGGGTGCGTAATTCGCCTGGAACTCAGCTGAGAAAAATAAATAAATTTTATTTATTTATTTTTAATGCATGTATTCGCTGGAAAACTTCTCAGAGAGCGAAGGCCGTGGGGCTCAACGGGAACCATGGCCTGAGCATACTGTTATGCACACGCCCGGACTGACTGGCGGGTGTTGTGGTTCCACTGGACCATGGACCGGAGACTGCCTGGAGGGGCGTGACTAAGTATCTGGCCGATCCGACCAAGGTGGCACGACGGCATACGACGCCAGTGCACCAGGGAGAAACCGGGCAGAGGGACCAGGTGCTACTCCAGGTCAAACTCCGGACACGGGGGTTGACCCACACTGGGATTACTGGAACAGGCAGGTTAGGCTGGCACAGACTGGTGGATGTAAGCAAACACGGCAGGTATGCAGATGGGTGGATACAGGCGAGTATGCAGGCAGGGAGGTACTGGCCGAAAGGACGGGCTGGAGCACAGAAAGGTTAAGACCCAGTACAGACTGGGTCACAGAACCGCAGATGCGGTAGACAACCACAGCAGAGAGGGAACGCCCGAAGCGGTGGGCAAGAACAGAGCAGGACGGGGCTGCAGGAGCAGCGAGCAGAAGCAGGGCAGGACAGGACTGCCGGAGCAGCGGGCAGAAGCAGGGCAGGACAGGACTGCTGGAGCAGCGGGCAGAAGCAGGGCAGGACAGGACTGCCGGAGCAGCGGGCAGAAGCAGGGCAGGACAGGACTGCCGGAGCAGCGGGCACAAGCAGGGCAGGACAGGACTGCCGGAGCAGCGGGCAGAAGCAGGACAGGACTGCCGGAGCAGCGGGCAGAAGCAGGGCAGGACAGGACTGCCGGAGCAGCGGGCAGAAGCAGGGCAGGACAGGACTGCCGGAGCAGTGAGCAAAAGGGTCAGAGCGGAGCAAGGCTGCCGGAGCAGTGAGCAAAAGGGTCAGAGCGGAGCAAGGCTGCCGGAGCAGTGAGCAAGGAGTCAGAGCAGGACGGACAGGGCTCTGTTCACACGGAACAGACAGGAAGGGAAAGGCAGAGCCAGATACCCACAGGGTATTTGCAGTGAAGTAGCAAGTGGACCACAAACTCACAAACGGGAGTACAGAGACAACAAGCAGGAGTTAGGTACGAGTTCAGACTCTGCAGAAAAAGGAAAGGAACGGACATAGAGGCAAAACAGGTAAAGGATAGGAGAGAGTTCAGACTGGAACTGAGTGTACGGAAGAGACCGACACTGCAGCGGGATACAGGAGCGGGTCTGGGAATACGGCCCCCAGAGAGGCGGGACGAACAGGCAAGGAGCGTGTTCAGACAGGACAGACAAGATACAAGAACGGATCTAGGTAATCGGCCCCTAGAAGGCAGGAGGAACAGGCTAGGAGCATGTTCAGACAGGCCTGGAAATACAGCCTCCAGGAAAGGCAGCAGGCAAGAGTACACAGACAGGACTCAGTTCAGACACGGGAACTGATACCGCAAGGCAGGAGACATAGACAGGACTCAGTTCAGACACGGGAACTGATACTGCAAGACAGGAGAGATAGACAGGACTCAGTTCAGACAGGAACAGATACCGCAAGGCAGGGACACAAACAGGACTCTGTTCAGACGGGAACAGAAACCGCAAGGCAGAGACACAAACAGGACTCTGTTCAGACGGGAACAGATACCGCAAGGCACAGACAGGCAGATCTAGGAATACGGCCCCTAGAAGGCGAAAGAACAGGCAAGAAGCGTGTTCACAAGAACAGACCACAGTTCAGACACAGAACTGGAAAACAGGCAGGAAAACAGGATAGGACCTGGCATGTCAGAGACAAAAAGCCGACTGACAGGACACAATGCTCAGGCGCCATCTTGAGGAAGAAGGTGGTATAAATACCCAAAGATGGACAGCAATAGGCTGAAGGTGCAACAGGGGCGTGTCCGCAGCAGGTACAAGAAACAGGAAGTTCAGCGGGCGTCGCCCTATGCAGCCAAAACAGACAAACAGACAGCAAGGAGGGAAGCCAGAGAGACATTCTGGACTGGAGATCAAGTGCGCGCTCTTGCACAGTGGGAGATGGACCACCATGCAAGGACGCCGCCAGGTATGTTACACTCTCCTCCTCCTCGGCACCAACCGTAGGAAAGAAGCTGCGAGATAAAGCATCGGCTTTAACATTCTTAGTACCAGGGATATAGGTAACAGAAAAATGAAACCGAGAAAAAAAAAGTGCCCACCTAGCTTGACGGGCATTCAAGCGCTTGGCAGCATCCAGATAGATCAAATTCGTATGATCTGTGAAAACCTGAATAGGAAATTTAGCGCCTTCCAAAATATGACGCCAATGTTCAAACGTGAATTTAATAGCCAGCAACTCCCGATTTCCAACATCATAATTCAGTTCGGTTTCCGAAAAATTTTTCGAAAAGAAGGCACAAGGATGTACTCCATCCTTGTTCTCCTGAGACAAAACTGCTCCGATCCCCACCGATGAAGCATCGACCTCGGCTAAAAAAAGGCTTGGTCTCATCAGGCTGCATAAGGATAGGGGCAGAACTGAACCTCTCTTTGAGATACTCAAACGCTTCAATGGCCTCAGTAGTCCACTGGACAGTATTCGCACCTTTCCTGGTGAGATCGGTCAGAGGCTTAACAATTATAGAAAAATTCTTAATGAATTTCCTGTAATAATTGGCAAAACCCAAAAATCTCTGTATAGATTTCAAACCAATAGGCCTAGGCCATTTCTGCACAGCCTGAACCTTCACCGGGTCCATCTCAAAGCCCTCGCTGGAGACAATGTAGCCCAGAAAACTAATTTTCTGCACAGCGAACTCACATTTCTCCAGCTTAGCAAAGAGTGAATTATCACTCAATAACTGCAAAACTTCACATACACTCCGCCAATGGGACTCTAAATCTGGTGAATAAATCAAAATGTCATCCAAATACACAACCACATTCTTACCAATCAAAGGTCTCAGGATGTCATTAATAAGATTCTGAAAAAATGTAGGTGCATTGGTAAGACCAAAAGGCATCACCAGATTCTCAAAATGACCTACCGGAGTGTTAAAAGCAGTTTTCCATTCATCACTCTCCTTCACTCATAACAAATTGTATGCCCCCCGGAGATCAATTTTAGAGAACCACTTGGCCCCCACCAACTGGTTAAACAAGTCAGGAATTAACGGCAATGGGTAGGAATTGCATACGTTAATCTTATTAATTTCACGAAAATCCAGACATGGACGTAAACTCCCTTCCTTTTTTTTAACAAAGAAAAATCCAACTGCCACAGGCGTCTTAGAAGGTCTAATGTGACCAGCAGCCAGGCTAGTCAGTATGTACTCCTCCAAGGCCTTTCTTTCAGGAATAGTCAGATTAAACAAGCGACTCTTGGGAAGAGTAGCTCCAGGAACAAACTCAATGGCGCAATCATAATCCCTATGAAGAGGTAAAACTTGCGACTCCTCCTCTGAAAAAACCCTCCAAAAATCTTGAATAGGTACAGGTAATTCCCCTTTTTCCACAGCCACAATGCGACCACTACAACATTTATCATAGCACTTTGGACTCCAAGACTTAATCACATTAGTAGACCAGTCCAGCAAAGGATTGTGCAGTTTTAACCAAGGCAAATCTAAAACGACCGGGGAGGGTAAATTATCTAATACAACCAAGTCCAAAATTTCTTGGTGAACTCCATTGATAGTGAGGGGATGGGTCCCTAAAAGAACTAAGGACTGGGACAAAAATGGGACACCTCCTAAACAGAGAAGTTGTTGCAGAACACAAAAAGACAAACTGACAAAAAGGTACTAGAGGTCCCAGAAGGACCAAACGAACTGACAGAGAAAGGCACCGAAGCACCTGGCTAGAGAAACAGTCAAACACTGAAGTCCAGCACAGCCAAAAGGGCGGAGCTGGAATCTAAAGGCAGATGGTCATGTGACCGCAAAACACAAGATGGAAAAAACAAACAGGAGGGTTCTAACAGGTACACCTTAGCGTGGTGGGATGGCTTTTACGCTCTTTTGATCAAAATAGTGTTTACTAAGTACCCTATGTTGTTTACATATACTATTGCTATTTACTTATTTACTGCAGGGTATTTGCTCATTTTGTTTTTATCTTAGTTTTTTCTGTTAAATGGCCAAAGTGTGAACGTTCTCCTACGCATTGCGCTTATGCCAACTTATGCTTCAGCTCATTTCTTTGGTTTTGCTGTAGGTTTTTGTACAAGTAGGGGCGTTGCTTCCCTTTTTTGAGCTAGACATTTCATCTATATAGCTTGCCATGGACAGGTGTCTCAACAGTCGGGTCTGGGTCCTGCTCTGACCCCATCTATATTGGAGGTTGGATGACACAAGGTGATGTTTTAGTACTAGAGATAGGACCATCCCAACTGGGTACACCTTTCGCAGTTTGATCAAAATAGTGTTAACTAAGTACCCTATGTTATTTACACATACTGTTACTATTTACTTATTTCCTTACTACATGGTATTTGCTCATTTTGTTTTTATCTTAGGTTCTGCAATGCAGAAACACGATCTGCACATATCACAGCTACTGGTCAGCGGAGGACTCAAGAGTATACATACATTAAAACATGAGATTGCGGCTGATTCTTTCTGTAAAGTAAAACATATTTTTAAACATGCAGGGAAATGTTTTACCTCACAGAATCCTTGTGATCCCATTCTGTAATGTCTCTAAACTCTTTGTTTTCCTCCCCTACCCAGGAGCTGTGACCCCCTGCTGTAATGTTTGTATACTCTCTTTTGCATCCTCCCCTGCCCAGGAGATGTGGTATGATCAGACCATGTTCTGTACAGGGTCAGACACAGCCATTACACAGTACACGGCAGGGGAACATTTATAAGATTATCTCAGCACAGGAACATTTTATTCATACACATCCAATTGTGGAAGTTATTATTATTCAAAGATCATTGATTAAAAAGTACTTTGTTTGTGGGACAACCCGTTAACTACAGTGATCATGTTCTGTATACCTTACGTTTCCTTATGTTACTGCTCCAACCAATCACTGACCTCAGCTGTCTTTTGACGTATACAACAATATTTTAAAGGGGTTTCTGTATTTGTAAATCTACCTGAACCTTTGTATGATGAAAATTTATGAAACGTTCTACTTTACTTTTACCATTTTAAAGATCTCAGATTGCTGCCAGTGTGAAGGTGCCGAATTCTGCTGGGACCTGTGGTACATCTGATAGTAAAAGATCGCTTTTAGCTGAGCACAGGTCCTCTTTAAATCTACACAGCCATTCATGAGTTAACAGGTTTCTTGTGGCATGGAAAGGGTTTAGAGTTCCTCTTGGTCTATTGGGTGTGCTGCTTATTGGAACCACACCTTTCCATTATATAAACCTGTGCCTGGCTTCCCTCCATGCGAGCCATAGAATCTTCATTCTCTTCTTGGCTGCATTGGAGAAGGTGTTCTGGAGAGTCGTTCTTGTCATTTTGAGACTGTTGTATGCGGTTTGCTGTGAATACCTCTTCCTTCCCCTTTTTGGCGTTCCTTCGTGTTGCTTTTCTGCCTCTTTACTGTGCTCCCATTTTCCCTTTGTATGTTATTCTGTGTGCCTGATTGTGTCTGGGTTATCCCCTGTCTGTCCAGCCAGGGTTACCCCTTTTACTCTTGCCTCTTTCCTCCCTGGGGGGAGGGTGGGAGCTGCATAGGATTTTATATCAGCACAGAGAGGTATGAAAACCAGGCAGCTCCCACTTCAGGAGTAACCCCGGGGTTAGGGATAGACTAGGACTGGTATTCCTATGGTCACAGCATGACACAGTGAGAGCATATATTCTGTTTTTTCCAAATTATTTTTAGTTTATTACAATTAAATTCACTCTAGTCAACCTATGAACATAGCAGAACAATGTAGCACCCTGAGGATTCGGCTGCTACAGGGGTATTACACCTCAAGCCAGAGGTGTGGTATTCCACTCCCGGGTAAGGATGGAGTGTGGAACTGAGCTCAGTAGGCTGCATACACTACATACATCCCATTTCCGGGGGACAGACCGACGGTACTCCCACCAGTTTATGTGCAGGTACGATAGTGTCTGTCCCTGGCTGGAGTGGGAGGGGGTTGGAACATCCCAGTAGTGTAGGGGCAGATAGGGGGAGCAGTCTGGGTAATGCTAGGAGCTCATTGGGTGCTGGTCACCTGAGCTCACACATAGAGGGAGTATGTAAGGTGGGAACCATCTTAGATCAGGGTCAGACAGGCAGACAGCTACTAGTCAGTCTGTTGTAGAGGGTCAAGCAGTCCTGAAAGAAGAGAGAGAGAGGAGTCAGAAGGACCCAGAGGGGAAGAAGAGGGAACCCCAAGAGCCCAAATACAAGCAACAGGGTGAAGGGTTGGCACAAGGGTACCGGATCCCAAGCTGGTGGAGGGCACTAATCCTCAGCCAGAGACCGGAGGTTGTGGGCAGGATCTGCCACGACCCCCCACTAAATCCACCAGGAAGGCAGACCAAGTATAGGGTCAGGGAACCCAGAAGAGGTGTACCCACCAAGAGACCCGAGGGAGCCGGACATAGGTGGATCCCTGGTGGGGAAGGCCAGAGAAAAGGAACGTCAGAAAGGGAGCTCAGGATCACGCTCCAGAATTACCTGGGGGTTGGCCGAGTCCAGGACCTGGTGGACGCAGCACGGCTCGGGCGGTCACTCAAGGCCGGAGTGACCAGAACAACAGCAGTAAGTAAAAACCCTGAACTGCACAGCCCGACTCTGAGTCTTATTACCACCCTCACTGCACCACCACAACCACCACCCTCTACAACTGACCCCCTGAGGCTATACCCCTCCCGTTGGGGGTTATACTACCAGAAGCTGCACACACACCACCAGCCTCAGCGGACCCTGCTGCAGCGGCGGCCGTATTGACCGCAAATCAACGGGTGGCGTAGTCGACACTAAAGAACATCCAGCAACATCTGTAGGACTGCCACACACTGAGCTTGACACCCTGGGCACGGACCGGGTCACCGCCACTCGGAGACTACAACCCCCATCTGATCCGGCTCCGGGTATCCCCCAAACAACACTGGCCCAGGGGGCGCGTCAACTTTGGCGTAGTCGGCAGGATCTCGTGCCCGCAACAACCGGGTACTGCGTGCCTGAAGAAAAGTTCACCGTTACCTCAAAAAGAAGTCTCCCGCCGGTTCCGGAGGGTCCCCGCCAACGGACCCCATCACAGGTCGTTTCCCGCCGGTTGTCCGCCATTTGCAGCTTTTTCCCGCCATCCATGGAGTTTCCCGCCACTGGGAGACGATTCCCGCCATTTCCAAAGATTTCCCGCCTTGGAAGAGCGGACGCCATTATGGGCGTGCCAGAGGGTGGCAAGAGGTCACCTCCCATCGTGGGCCAGGTCAAGGAATGGCGCCAAAAGCGGAAACCGCCCCCACCAACAGAGACTGTGATGCTGGAAGTGTCCATCAGCGTGAGAGAACTGCCCCTGGAACTGACAATCACAAAGTTGCCCCGGGACCACCCTCAATGTGGGCGGAGACAGAACAAGAGAGCGAAGATGGGTGCAGCCTGGAGGAGTCTGGAGAGAGCGCACCCGGAGACAAGAAGTCTGGAGAGGACTCCGGAGAAGTCGTACCCGGAGATGGAGGGAGAGGCAGGCAGCACCGACCCAGTGGTCAGGAGCCTGTTGCAAGCAACAACCCCACTAGGCTTAGTGGAGATCCTAGCACAGCTCCCCCGAGACCGGGAGTGTGCACAGACCGCGCTGGAGGGCCTCGCACGGAGGATGGCCCAGGTGCAGCAAGACACGCTGACGGAGTGGAGCCGTGAGATGGCCCAGCAGACCGGAACCCGTCAGCGGAGCACGCCACCCGAGACGAGGAGACAGACCGCCTCTGAGGATGGTGCAGGAGGAGTGAAGGCCGGAGACGGCGCCGAGAAGGGAGCTGAACGGACGGAGGCAGGTAAAGGGGACGTCACTACCCCGAGCCGAGAAACCGTGTACCTGTCCCAGCTCCCCGTCGCAGAGCCCGAAATTCCCCCTGCCGTGCCCGTCGCTGCATCGTCACCGTGCCAGACTAGGCCTCAAGTAGAAGCCGCGGCCGCGACCCCTGTGACGTCACACGCCTCGACCCTGAGCGCGACCAAACAGGAAATACCATCGGCCTGGTCGCAAGGTCTAGTACCTCCGGGCGCCGCAATTCCAACAGCGCCCCCTACCTCCGCGGAGCCACCGGCCTGGTCGCAGGGCCGAGTACCCCCGGGCGCCGCCGTCTTCACGGTGCCCTTTACGTTCAGGGTACCCCAGGCCTGGTCGCAAGGCCTGGTCAATCCGGGCGCCGCTTCCACCACCGCGCCCTCAACATCTCGAGTGCCGCACCTGGGCGAAGATCTATTTGCCCAGCACACGTGCCCGGATGGGCAGCCCTTTGTATGGCCCCAGGAGTACTACCAACTGGAACTCCAAAGAGCAAGGCCCCTGTGCGAGCCTCTGATTCCGGCTCCGAAGCCCGTCAGGAGAACCCCGCTCCCGCTAGAAGAAGCACAATTCGAGTGGGACCCCACCGGAGGAGACCTCATGGGGTTCACTCAAGAAACGCGGGCAGCTGCAGCAGAGCGAGTGGAGTGCTGCCGCCAGCAGTTGGCAGCCTTTGAGCAAGAGCGGAAAGAGAGGCGGATCCGTGAGCAGCGGCTGCAAGAACAGAGCGCAGGGCAGAAGAGCCGGACCAGGAGGAACCCCCGTGCAGCTCATGGTCCCCGTACCACCGGGACTGTGATTAAATTCAACCTGCAGCATGGGTGGGGCTTCATAAGAGACCATCATACCCCCGGCGACATCTTTGTAACCCGCAGAGACGTAGAGAGCCATCTGCCGGAGGGACACAGAGGTCGTGACCTGTACGTAGGGGACGAGGTCACGTTCACCCGGCACAAGTGTGCCAAAGGACCCTACGCCCTCCATGTGCATCGCCTGACGGAGGAGGAGCTGCGGTGTGAGGAGGAGCAAGAGGACCCGGACGGGTCTGAAGATAAAGAAGGAGCAGGAGGACGCCGTCGTTAAAGTACGGTAAAGAGACTGTAAATAGTTACCCGTCTGGGTACAGTGAACTGTTGCTGCTTTAAATATGTCCCCGTTGGGACAAGTGTAAACTGTTAACCTGTGTGTCCCTTAATCCAACTGACCGAGGACTGAGAGCGGTCATTCCTTCCTTATACCTGGCCGAGGACTGAGAGCGGCCACTTTCCCCTTGTAAATAGTTGCGCTTTCTAAGGCGCCCCCTACCGGTTTTATAGGAAACTGTTGTTTTTCTTGAAGAGACTGTCGCACTTTACCCGGTCACAAGTTGCACCGTGGCCGGAGGAACAAGAATGTTATTTATAAAAAGTTTTATGCTGATAGTATATATGATGTTTTATATGTTTATGTTTTATGAAAAAAAATGTATGTTTTGGATGTTTATTCTCTTACAGCCCGAGGACGTGCTGTGATTTACCAGGGGGGAATGTAGCACCCTGAGGATTCGGCTGCTACAGGGGTATTACACCTCAAGCCAGAGGTGTGGTATTCCACTCCCGGGTAAGGATGGAGTGTGGAACTGAGCTCAGTAGGCTGCATACACTACATACATCCCATTTCCGGGGGACAGACCGACGGTACTCCCACCAGTTTATGTGCAGGTACGATAGTGTCTGTCCCTGGCTGGAGTGGGAGGGGGGTGGAACATCCCAGTAGTGTAGGGGCAGATAGGGGGAGCAGTCTGGGTAATGCTAGGAGCTCATTGGGTGCTGGTCACCTGAGCTCACACATAGAGGGAGTATATAAGGTGGGAACCATCTTAGATCAGGATCAGACAGGCAGACAGCTACTAGTCAGTCTGTTGTAGAGGGTCAAGCAGTCCTGAAAGAAGAGAGAGAGAGGAGTCAGAAGGACCCAGAGGGGAAGAAGAGGGAACCCCAAGAGCCCAAATACAAGCAACAGGGTGAAGGGTTGGCACAAGGGTACCGGATCCCAAGCTGGTGGAGGGCACTAATCCTCAGCCAGAGACCGGAGGTTGTGGGCAGGATCTGCCACGACCCCCCACTAAATCCACCAGGAAGGCAGACCAAGTATAGGGTCAGGGAACCCAGAAGAGGTGTACCCACCAAGAGACCCGAGGGAGCCGGACATAGGTGGATCCCTGGTGGGGAAGGCCAGAGAAAAGGAACGTCAGAAAGGGAGCTCAGGATCACGCTCCAGAATTACCTGGGGGTTGGCCGAGTCAAGGACCTGGTGGACGCAGCACGGCTCGGGCGGTCACTCAAGGCCGGAGTGACCAGAACAACAGCAGTAAGTAAAAACCCTGAACTGCACAGCCCGACTCTGAGTCTTATTACCACCCTCACTGCACCACCACAACCACCACCCTCTACAACTGACCCCCTGAGGCTATACCCCTCCCGTTGGGGGTTATACTACCAGAAGCTGCACACACACCACCAGCCTCAGCGGACCCTGCTGCAGCGGCGGCCGTATTGACCGCAAATCAACGGGTGGCGTAGTCGACACTAAAGAACATCCAGCAACATCTGTAGGACTGCCACACACTGAGTTTGACACCCTGGGCACGGACCGGGTCACCGCCACTCGGAGACTACAACCCCCATCTGATCCGGCTCCGGGTATCCCCCAAACAACACTGGCCCAGGGGGCGCGTCAACAACATGTCCCTGTTCAGTTCTGATAGTTTACTACAATGTGTAGTTTAGCTCAAAAAGCATTGTCTAGACTATATGCAGTTGTAGAAAAATCTCATTAGGCTGGGGCTACCTGGCAAATATGGCAGAAACACCTGTTGCACAATCAAAGTTGGCTAGGTGTTACTGCTACTTTGCAGCGCAATAAAAGTGCACAGTGTCACCACGTTGGATTTTTTGTGACTTGTTTGTCACAGCCACAGTACCCTCAGGATTGCAATTCACTTATACAGCGCTGCAGTGTAGCAGTGGCACTCAGCAAACTTTGGCCATGCGACTGGTGTTGCTGCCAAAGTCGCTGTGTAGCCCCAGTTTTAGACAGATGTATAGAAGGGTGGCAAAGCAGCAGCAAGACAGAGGATGGGAACACTCGCTCTAGAGATAAATGCTTGTTCCACAGATGGGATCCATATACATTACAGACCAAAAGTTTGGACACACCTTCTCATTTAAAGATTTTTCTGTATTTTCATGACTATGAAAATTGTACATTCACACTGAAGGCATCAAAACTATGAATTAACACATGTGGAATTATATACTTAACAAAAAAGTGTGAAACAACTGAAAATATGTCTTATATTCTAGGTTCTTCAAAGTAGCCACCTTTTGCTTTGATGACTGCTTTGCACACTCTTGGCATTCTCTTGATGAGCTTCAAGAGGTAGTCACCGGAAATGGTTTTCGCTTCACAGGTGTGCCCTGTCAGGTTTAATAAGTGGGATTTCTTGCCTTATAAATGGGGGTGGGACCATCAGTTGTGTTGTCCAGAAGTCTGGTGGATACACAGCTAATAGTCCTACTGAATACACTGTTAGAATTTGTATTATGGCAAGAAAAAAGCAGCTAAGTAAAGAAAAACGAGTGGCCATCATTACTTTAAGAAATGAAGGTCAGTCAGTCCGAAAAATTGGGCAAACTTTGAAGGTGTCCCCAAGTTCAGTTGCAAAAACCATCAAGCGCAACAAAGAAACTGGCTCACATGAGGACCGCCCCAGGAAAGGAAGACAAAGAGTCACCTCTGCTTCTGAGGATAAGTTTATCCGAGTCACCAGCCTCAGAAATCGCAGGTTAACAGCAGCTCAGATTAGAGACCAGGTCAATGCCACACAGAGTTCTAGCAGCAGACACATCTCTTCAACAACTGTGAAGAGGAGACTTTGTGCAGCTGGCCTTCATGGTAAAATAGCTGCTAGGAAACCACTGCTAAGGACAGGCAACAAGCAGAAGAGACTTGTTTGGGCTAAAGAACACAAGGAATGGACATTAGACCAGTGGAAATCTGTGCTTTGGTCTGATGAGTCCAAATTTGAGATCTTTGGTTCCAACCACCGTGTCTTTGTGCGATGCAGAAAAGGTGAACGGATGGACTCTACATGCCTGGTTCCCACCGTGAAGCATGGAGGAGGAGGTGTGATGGTGTGGGGGTGCTTTGCTGGTGACACTGTTGGGGATTTATTCAAAATTGAAGGCATACTGAACTAGCATGGCTACCACAGCATCTTGCAGTGGCATGCTATTCCATCCGGTTTGCGTTTAGTTGGACCATCATTTATTTTTCAACAGGACAATGACCCCAAACACACTTCCAGGCTGTGTAAGGGCTATTTGACCAAGAGGGAGAGTGATGGGGTGCTACGCCAGATGACCTGGCCTCCACAGTCACCAGACCTGAACCCAATCGAGATGGTTTGGGGTGAGATGGACCGCAGAGTGAAGGCAAAAGGGCCAACAAGTGCTAAGCATCTCTGGGAACTCTTTCAAGATTGTTGGAAGACCATTTCCGGTGACTACCTCTTGACGCTCATCAAGAGAATGCCAAGAGTGTGCAAAGCAGTCATCAAAGCAAAAGGTGGCTACTTTGAAGAACCTAGAATATAAGACATATTTTCAGTTGTTTCACACTTTTTTGTTAAGTATATAATTCCACATGTGTTAATTCATAGTTTTGATGCCTTCAGTGTGAATGTACAATTTTCATAGTCATGAAAATTCAGAAAAATCTTTAAATGAGAAGGTGTGTCCAAACTTTTGGTCTGTACTGTAGTTTAAACCTTTATTGCCTATCCTGTGGATAATATGCTATAAATACAGTAGATGCATGACTTAACCTGCGTAATATGTTTGCAAAGTACTGAAAATATAAAACTTTTGCACAGTACTCCATATGTATATATTTCCTGCCTGACAATAAAGTTTGGTGGAGGAGGGATAATACTTTGGCATTGTTTTCCAGGGGTTGGCTTAGGACCTTTAGTTCCAGTAAAGGGAAATCTTAATTCTTCAACATACCAAGACATTTTGCATAACTGAACAGTAGTATGCATCCGGCTTTATGGGAACAGTTTGAGGGAGCAACTTTTCTGTTTCAGCCTGACTGTGTCCTAGTGCAAAGCTTAAGCTCCTGTCTCCATAGGCATGCTTGTATGAGGTTGATGAGGAAGAACTTGACTGGGTGCACAGATCCCTGACCTAAAACCCCATTGACCCCATTGAACACATTTGGGATCAACTATAATGGGAGTTGGAAGTCAAGCTCTCTCATGTCTGACTTCACAAATGCTCTTCTGGACAAATGGGCTGAAATTCCCACAGACACTCTCCAAAGTCTTTGTATGAAGTCTTCCTAGAAAAGTGGAAGTTTTTAAGATTCAAACAGGAGTACCAAATCCATATAAATGTCTCTGGATTTATAATGGAATATCCTAAATCACCTGTAAGTGTAACGTGGAGGTGTCCAAACACTTTTGTCCATATAGTGTAGATAGATAATTCTAAAAGATAATTCTAAAAAAGCAGAAGCAGCACCAAAACAATCAAAGATGGGTGCAGATCCCAGAACATTTGGCCAAGTCCTCGATAGTAGGCAAAAAATGTCAGCACTCTAATAACCCAGTGAAAATATATCATACAGTAAAATAAAGTACTGTTTACTTTTTTTCACTGCATTACTGGAGTCCTGCTTTTATTTTGCAGACTAGATAGATAGATAGATAATAGATAGATAGATAGATAGATAGATAGATAGATAGAGTGGTGGCCAAAAGTATTGGCACCCCTGCAATTCTGTCAGATAATACTCAGTTTCTTCCTGAAAATGATTGCAATCACAAATTCTTTGGTATTATTATCTTCATTTAATTTGTCTTCAATGAAAAAACACAAAAATAATTGTCCTAAAGCCAAATTGGATACAATTCCACACCAAACCTAAAAAAGGGGGTGGACAAAAGTATTGGCACTGTTTGAAAAATCATGTGATGCTTCTCTAATTCGTGTAATTAACAGCACCTGTAACTTACCTGTGGCACCTAACAGGTGTTGTCAATAACTAAATCACACCTGCAGCCAGTTAACATGGATTAAAGTTGACTCAACCTCTGTCCTGTGTGTACCACATTGAGCATGGAGAAAAGAAAGAAGACCAAAGAACTGTCTGAGGACTTGAGAAACCAAATTGTGAGGAAGCATGAGCAATCTCAAGGCTACAAGTCCATCTCCAAAGACCTGAATGTTCCTGTGTCTTCCGTGCGCAGTGTCATCAAGAAGTTTAAAGCCCATGGCACTGTGGCTAACCTCCCTAGATGTGGACGGAAAAGAAAAATTGACGAGAGATTTCAACGCAAGATTGTGCGGATGGTGGATAAAGAACCTCGACTAACATCCAAACAAGTTCAAGCTGCCCTGCAGTCCGAGGGTACAACAGTGTCAACCCGTACTATCCGTCGGCGTCTGAATGAAAAGGGACTGTATGGTAGGATACCCAGGAAGACCCCACTTCTTACCCCGAGACATAAAAAAGCCAGGCTGGAGTTTGCCAAAACTTACCTGAGAAAGCCTAAAACGTTTTGGAAGAATGTTCTCTGGTCAGATGAGACAAAAGTAGAGCTTTTTGGGAAAAAGCATCAACATAGAGTGTACAGGAAAAAAAAAGAGGCATTCAAAGAAAAGAACACGGTCCTTACAGTCAAACATGGCGGAGGTTCCCTGATGTTTTTGGGTTGCTTTGCTGCCTCTGGCACTGGACTGCTTGACCGTGTGCATGGCATTATGAAGTCTGAAGACTGCCAACAAATTTTGCAGCATAATGCAGGGCCCAGTGTGAGAAAGCTGGGTCTCCCTCAGAGGTCATGGGTCTTCCAGCAGGACAATGACCCAAAACACACTTCCAAAAGCACTATAAAATGGTTTGAGAGAAAGCACTGTTGACTTCTAAGGTGGCCAGCAATGAGTCCAGACCTGAATCCCATAGAACACCTGTGGAGAGATCTCAAAATGGCAGTTTGGAGAAGGCACCCTTCAAATATCAGGGACTTGGAGCAGTTTGCCAAAGAAGAATGGTCTACAATTCCAGCAGAGCATTGTAAGAAACTCATTGATGGTTACCGGAAGCGGTTGTTCGCAGTTATTTTGGCTAAAGGTTGTGAAACCAAGTATTAGGCTGAGGGTGCCAATACTTTTGTCTGGCCCATTTTTGGAGTTTTGTGTGAAATGATCAATGATTTGATTTTTGCTTCATTCTCTTTTATGTTTTTTCCTTGCAAGCAAATTAAATGAAGATAATAATACCAAAGAATTTGTGATTGCAATCATTTTGAGGAAGAAACTGAGTATTATCTGACAGAATTGCAGGGGTGCCAATACTTTTGGCCACCACGATAGATAGATAGATAGATAGATAGATAGATAGACAGACAGATAGATAGATAGATAGATAGATAGATAGATAGATAGATAGATAGATAGATAGATAGATAGATAGATAGATAAAAGAAAAACATGCATGGATTCATATATACAGATATTATCTTTCTCTTTTCATTGAGAACATATGGATGGTACTGTAGCTACTAAGAAGTTGGAGTGAAATGCTTATTTAGCCAATATAGATATTACCTCATAAAGAACAATCACCTCTGTGGTATTATAAAAGTGAAAGGTACAGTATTTAGCTGTGTGTAATGATCATCAAATCTGGGTCATAAAAGCCACAGGTCATATGAGAGGCCACTGTTCTAAAATAAATGGTCATTACAGAACTGCAGTACCTTGGCTCCTTCCCAGAGGGTATATCAGGGTTAAAGAGAACAGATCATTATCTAGTAGGTTAAACTTTTTTTTCTATCTACGTGCAATGAATTTTACAGCGATCTTACTCTTACATTTGTAAACTGTAGCCTGTCTTGCTTTTTGAAACTTGTCAACAAAAACCAGGTACAGTACAAAAATGTATTTATAATTTCTAAGTCTTATCTGGAATCCATCACCGGAATATGCTGTGCTATTTGAAGACATTATATTATGGGAAAACATTTGATATTCCAAAATCCAAAAATAAATATTGCGGTTGATTTAGTAAACTAAATGTGCCACAATTCTGGGGTAAAATGCTCCAAAAACAAGTCTTACCTGCCTTAAACCACATTTTTGTGTGTTTTAAACACTTTTTAGCCCTCACATAGCAAATAACTGTTTAGGGGGTTGGGAACTGGTGTCAGGTTAATGGGGTTGGCTGGTATATTCGAGCACCATGCATATTCCTAATGCTGGCCTTTGGTCTCCTGATTACTTGGCTGCTGCAGTGATGTCCTCTATAACCTACGTGACTGAAGCAGCCAATCACTGGCCACAGCGGTATATAACTCGAAACATGATGTCTGCAGCCGAGGTGCACAGAAGGGACATAAGTATCATCAGAGACACGGAAATGGAACAGAGGTGGGTAAAAGAGTAAGCATATATTGGGTTATTTTAGATGTATTGCTGCCTGTGTGCAGCTTCTTAATTATCTTGGACAACCCCGTTAAGTGGCTAAAATCTCTTTTTACTTGCGACTGTACTTGACTCCATTGTTTAATTTGTTTCCTTGCTGTAATATATGTATTGACAATTATTCTTTAATTTTTGTATGCATACAGAACCTAGAAAAATACTGAAAGTGATATAAAATTCTAAAAAAAGGACAACTGATGAAAAATTACAATAATTACTAGGATTGGTAGCGCTATAGATCACAAAGAATAAAAAAGTATAAAATACTCAAAATGATATAGTAGATAGCTGAGACATTGAGGAGAAATAGCCGGAGAGAAAAGCAAAAATATTATGGAAATTGTTAATAATTCCCAGTCTAAAGGCGTCTTCCTGTATAGGGTTTTCTTGAAATTTCCTTGGAGTATCTTGCTTTCAAAATGTTGGATCACATTCTGATGTCCCATAGGAGAGCAGTAATTTTCTTCATTAAATTCCTTAATTGAATATCCATGCAGATCATTCTGCACACCTTTTGTCACTTTCATCTCTTAACTTTATATAATGCTACCACCATTTTACATATGAAGGTGAGCAACTATAGTCACAAGCATAGGATTTGCCCATATTTAAATGGGAACGCACAAAGGCAGTATAAAAAGATGCCTTTTACTGTATGTTACATTTTTTTCACTCCCTTAGTAGACTCCAACCTGTGAAGTATTCTGCCCTATTGTTGGCACAGTCACATTAGTGCACCCAGGGGTATAACTTGTAGCTTGAGGGCCCAATTGCAAAATCTCCAATAAGGCCAATACCTATCACAGATCTTTAACAGTATAGGTCTTCTCATATGGGGTGCAACTGCAACCCCTGGACCCACTATAATTACGCCCCTGAGCTTACTCTTCTGAGTTAAGGTGCCTAGGTAAACATCGTAAAAAGATTGTCAGCTCTGGGAATCTTACCATTCAAATATTGATGCTGCAGATGATGGCAAAATCAATCGCGGCTGCCATCCTTCCAGCTACCTCTTATTGCTCTCCTTCTGCTTAAGGCAACCTTGTTCTCCCTGGCCTCCCTACACGGTGTCCTGCTCACAGATTTTGTTTTCTCATCACGATCTACATTGCTGCCTCTACCATGCTTGCGTTAACTCACGGTCTGTTAATAGTAGACAATGGTCTATATCTGTAGGCTACTTGAAGGCATTCCCTTTTGTTTTGGGTCTGAGCAATAAGGTTAACATTCTAATTTGAAGTGAGTACTTGTGATTTGCCTATACCATTACCAAGATACCTTGTATCCTGATCTTGTTTCTCACCAGCCTGTTCTAACCTCAGGGCACCTGACTGCACTTATCAGTTCTTATTCTGGCATTACACATTGGATTCATCCATCTGTCAACTGTTGCTGACTGAGACAACACAAAAATTGTGATTATTGCAATTGTATTTTATTGTTTTTTAATAATTTTGTAGGGAAAAAGATTATCTTGATTTTCATTTTACCTTTAACAGTATATAGAGATTTACTATTATATAGGAATGTATCTCTGTGTACCGGTACAAAATGCCTACCAAGCAAGAGGTTGTAAGTTTGAATCCTGAGACAGACTACCTTAAAAAAAAATATATATAATAATTATAAATGGAAGAAACAAAGAGACAAAAGGGGCCGTCGCCCAACATTCTGAGTCAGAGAAGAAGAATCTACAAGGGAAGAAAGTGCACTGACCACAGCAGTCTCCCCCCAACTTGCACTGGGACAGGGTGCCTCTCCATCACATGCAGCTGAAAAATGTGATTGTTTATTAATTCAGGGGTGGATGTGCAGCATGTCCACCCCTGAATTAATAAACAATCACATTTTTCATATCCCAATAATACTAATTATTACATTACACTGGCTGCCAGTTAAATAGAAAATAACTTTTAAAAACGATTTTTAACACCTTGAACAACTTTAGGCCCCAGCTTTTGATGGATTTACTGAAGCCCTGCATTCCTTGCCTACCACACAGAACACCAGGCACAAATAAAATGTCCATACCCAATATCCAGCTTAATATATTTGGAGATGGAGCTTTTGTTATGGTGTTCCCACTCTTTGAATGGCATTACCTGGATCAAACAGCGAGATATCATTACTGGACATATTTAAATCTAGACTCAGGACATACCTGTTCAGTTTGACATTTAACGACAACACACTGTCACATTGCGACACCGTCAGTACTGCAGTTAGGAAGGCGCATGAAATCAGACTCGACTATTTTTGCAAATTGTTTGTGGCGGTTGCGGTAGTGTAGGTGTCATAATGAGATCCCATTCACTTCTATGGTGTTGCGATGTAGCAGCAGCACTGAGCGAACTTCAGTAGCAAAATGGCTGTCACGGTCAAAGTCGGCATGTATACCTACCCTTATAGCTGTTAAAGCGGATCTGTCATCAGATTTCCCAATGCAAACTGTATATGTTGTTAAACAGATATCTTAGATCTGATGGGACTGGTATATTTACTTTGAAAATCCATGAAAAAATGGCTGTATAATTCTGATATTAACGTTAGCATTTTAGAGTGCAGTTGGGGTGCATCCAAACTTAGTTTTTTTGCTGAGTTTTTGGATCAGAAACTCTCCAACTCTCCAATCAAAACTTGTGATTTTCGAAACTCCTCATGATTTATGGAGAGCTTCTGCGCCAAAAACAGAAAAAAAAATCCGAGTGAATACCCCCTCACATATTCTCACGGGTGTGTCGGAGGTGACAGACAGTCGCCCTGCAGTGGCCTGTAGGAGATCTCCACGTTTGCCATTGCAGACAGCTTCCTAGATAGGAGGTTGTCTTTAGGATTCAGCAACTACCTCCCTCTGGCCTGGGTGTATATATACCTGGTCTCTCTAGGTGGGCGTCGCCGGTTATACTCATTCCTTCTTGGAGCTTGGCTGAAGTAGCATCACGTCCTCTTTGGAGTCTTGAGGCCATGTGCCCTGTTGGAGTTTCTTCTAATGCTAAGTTGTAATTCCCTTGTGTTGTCTTCCCCTTGTGTCTTTAGAGTGCTAGCGGAGGTTGACTAGTGCTCATCTCCTTCCACCCCCAGTTGTAGCCTTACGCCACGGATAGTAGGGCAAGGCACGTGATCGGCGACAGCTGCGGAGGCTGTATAGGGACGGAAGGGGAAGACAGGGTGATGCTAGTCCAGTTTAGGAGGTCACTACTTCCCCTTTCCCTAGAGTCTGTGCTCCCTTTACCTTTCCCCCCGGTATTGCATTCACACCTGGCGTGACATTACAACCGGCCGAGCACATTTTTTAAAAAATAAAAAAAAGACACAAATCTGACACTTTGGATTCCTATTTTTTCTGTGTTTTTGGGTGTGTACCTTTTTTTTCCCTTTCTTCCTTGGTATGGGATCGGTTGCAGAGCTTGCAGAGGGGCTGCACGGGCTGTCTCTGGAGGTGAATGACCTCCGCTGTGAAGTGCAGCAGCAGTTTCAGCGGCTGCAGGTCACCAATGTGGGGTCTCTGCTGGTATGCCTGTCCAGCCTGAACCCAAGGTTGCCCCCCCGGACAGGTTTTCAGAAGGTAGGGACAGTTTTTTTGTGTTTAAGGAGGCATGCAAATAGTACTTCAAACTTCGTCCCTACTCCTCCGGTAATGAGGAGCAATGGGTTGGTATTGTGATCTCTCTACTGCAGGGCGATCCTCAGTCATGGGCGTTTTCGTTACCGCAGGATTCGGTTTGTCTCCAATCTGTGGAGGGGTTTTTGGAGCTCTTGCCCTCATCTATGATGACCCTGACCAAGTCGCTTTGGCTGAGTTTAAGCTACGTCGCCTTCAGCAGGGGATTCGGTCAGTGGAAACATACAGTTCGGAATTCCGTAGATGGGCAACGGATTCCAAATGGAATGACGCAGCCCTTAAAAGTCAATTTTGTGAGGGGCTAACGGAAAAGTTGAAAGATGCCTTGGCTGTATATGATACCCCTCAGTCCTTGGAGGCTGCCATGTATTTGACCATACGTCTGGATAGGCACCTTCGGGATAGATGGGTGCGACCTCCTTCTCTGGGGCCTTCTTGTCGGGGTTGTTTACCTTTGCCAAGAGAGCGGTCTGGGGGTGAACCAGTACTGGGGGAAGTGGAGGAACCTATGCAGTTAGGGGGTGTCTCTACCTCATACATCTCCCCGGAGATTTGCAAGAAAAAAGGCGTATGTTTTTTTTGTGGGAAAAAGGGACACTTTGTTGGGACCTGTCCTTCAATTCCTAAACAAAAAGAGACTCAATTAACTGTCGGTAGTCTGGAGTTGTATAAACAAGGGGTGCATTTGTGGCCAAACTGAAGTTCCCTCTTTGTTCTGACTGCAGAGGTGGTGCTAGAGAGTAAAATCGAAAAAAATTGTATTTGTTGACAGTGGAGCTGGGGTCAGCATGGTTGATGCTGAATTTGTGAAAACTCATGGTCTCGCTTGCTGTGCTTTAGCTGAACCTATTTCCATCTTTGCCATTGACTCGGCTCCACTTGCACAGGAAGCATTTACTCAGATGGTACATAATGTGAAACTGAGGGTGTGGTCAGTTCATTGTGAAATCATTCCTTGCTATGTTTTGTTTTAGGTATCCCCTGGCTTGTTAAACATAATCCATTGGTGGATTGGCAAACTGGGGAGATTATTGAATGGGGAGATTACTGCCATGACAACTGTCTGAATGTTTCCATTGCTGCTGTCTCTATGGAGTTTCTGCCTGCTTTTCTGTCTGTTTTTTAGGACCTTTTTTTCTGAGAAGGGGTGTCAGGATTTGCCTCCTCATCATGCTTATGACTGTCCTATTAACCTGACCCACGGAGCTAAACTACCCAAGTCCAGACTGTATAATCTTTCTGGCCCTGAGAGACAAGCCATGAAGGATTTCATTGCGGAAAGTCTGGAGAAGGGACATATCTCATCTTCGCCCGTGGCGGCAGGGTTCTTCTTTGTGAAGAAAAAAGATGGCGGTCTACATCCCTGATTAGATTTCCGGGAATTAAATCAAATTACCATACGTGATCTATACCCTCTTCCTCTGATTACTGATTTGTTCAGCCAGGTTGTGGGAGCTAAGGTATTCTCCAAGTTGGATTTAAGGGGAGCCTACAATCTGGTTAGAATCAGAGCAGGGGATGAATGGAAGACAGCGTTCAATACCCCGGAAGGTCAGTTCGAGAGTCTGGTTATGCCTTTTGGCTTGACCAATGCACGTGCAGTATTCAAGCATTTCATAAATAATATTTTTCATCATTTGGTGGGGAGGTTTGTGGTGGTCTATCTGGACGATATTTTGGTTTATTCACCTGATTTTGAGACCCATCGGGGGGATGTTAAGCAGGTGCTACAGATATTAAGGTTTAACAAACTCTATGCCAAACTAGAGAAATGTGTTTTCGCTGTTGAGAAGGTGCAGTTTTTGGGGTACTTGTTGCCATCTTCAGGTTTTCGGATGGATCCGGAGAAGATCCGTGCAGTCCTTGACTGGGAACATCCCGAGAACCTGAAGGCCCTACAACGTTTTCTGGGCTAAACTAATTTTTACAGGAAATTCATCCAAAATTACTCTGTTGTAGTGAAACCCCTTACTGACATGACTAAGAAGGGGTCTGATTTTTCCAAATGGTCGGATGCTTCCCTCCAGGCTTTTTCTTCCTTAAAGAATCATTTTGCCACTGTACCTATACTCAGTCAACCTGATGTTTCTCAACCCTTTATTGTGGAGGTCGATGCTTTGGATGACTGGGTTGGGGCTGTGTTGTCTCAGGGTTCGTCCCCTGGTAAATGGTGTCCATGCGCCTTCTTTTCTAAAAAATTGTCTTCAGCTGAGAGAAATTATGACGTGGGTAATAGATAACTTTTGGCGATCAAATTGGTGTTCGAGGAATTGTGACACTGGTTGGAGTGGGCTGTCCATCCTATTACTGTTATTACTGACCATAAGAACCTGTCATATCTGCAGTCAGCTAAACGTCTCAGCCCTAGACAAGCCAGATGGTCCCTGTTTTTTACTAGGTTCAATTTTGTACTCATAGTGAGAACTTGGAACCCCTAGGTGCTTCACAAATTGATTTGTAAAAATGAAAAAGTATTTTTTTTTCCACTTTTTCATTTTTACGAATCAATTTGTGAAGCACCTGAGGGTTCCAAGTGCTCACCATGCATCTAGATAGGTGCCTTGGGGGGTCTAGTTTCCAAAATGGGGTCACTTGTGGGGGAGCTCCAATGTTTAGGCACACAGTGGCTCTCCAAACGCAACATGGTGTCCGCTAACAATTTGAGCCGATTATCCATTCAATTAGTTAGCGGACACCATGTCGCGTTTGGAGAGCCCCTGATGTGCCTAAACAGTGGAGCTCCCCCACAAGTGACCCCATTTTGGAAACTATACCCCTCAAGGATTTTATGAAGGGGTATAGTAAACATTTTGAACCCAGAGGTACGACACAGAATTAGATAACATTAGGTCATCATATTGAATAAGTTGTCATTACTCTTGAGCGCAAGTGCTCGCTACTTGAGTTTGCATCGGGTACTCAGGTATGCACCATGTATCACGGGTGCTCAAGTGAAATGCTCGAGTCCCCGCCCGCATGTTTCACGGTTATTAGACACCCCAAAAAAAACATGCGAGGATCGCTCGTGCATGGCAGGCAATCCCCGCAAGGTTTTTTTGGCCACGAAGCATATGGGGCGGAGACTCGAGCACCCGCGATACTCAGTGCATACCCGAGCACCCGATGCAAACTCAAGTAGCGAGCACTTGCGTTCAACACTAGTTGCCATATCGTCATCTTTTTTTTTTTTTCTTTTACTTTTGAAAAAAAAAACAACCCCAACCCTAACATTAGCACAACCCCAGCCCTAGTGTTTATTTTTTACGCAGTTCCTCGTGCGGTATAAGTGATGAGATTACTTTATTCTTCGGGTCGGTGCGATTACAGCGATACCAGAATCATATCGGGTTTTTATGATTGACAGCTGTCACACACTAAAAGACACACATTTTGTAAAATCTAGTTTTTGCATCGCCATATTTTGGCCGACAGAGTCATGTGATGGCTTGTTTTTTGCGGGATGAGTTGACGTTTTTATTGGTGCCATTTTTAGGCATGTGACATTTTTTGATCGCTTTCTATTCCAGCTTTTGGGAGGCAGAATAAACAAAAACCAACAATTCAGGAATTGTGTTTTTTTACATTTTTTTATTCTGCTCCGGGTGTGGTAAAATTGATAAGGTAGCTTTATTCTTCGGGTAAGTACGTTTTCAGCAGTACCACATTTATATAGTTTTTTATGTTTTGGCGCTTTTACACAATAAAAGCTATTTTATAGAAAAAAATATTTTTTTGCATCGCTTTATTCTGAGAGCTGTAACTTTTTGATTTTTCAGATGATGGAGCTGTATGGCAGCTTGTTTTTTGTGGAACGAGATGACGTTTTCAGCGGTACCATTTTTATTTATATACGTCTTTTTGATCGCGTGTTATTCCATTTTTTGCTTAGCGGTATGATGATAAAGCATTGTTTTTTGCTTCGTTTTTTATATTTTTTTTTTTACCGTGTTCACTGAAGGGGTTAACTCTTGGAACAGTTTTATAGGCCAGGTCATTACGGATGTGGCGATACCAAATATGTGTACTTTTATTGTTTGTTTGTTTTTTTTTCTTAATAATATTTATTGATGGGTACATTATATTTTTATTTTTAGTGGATTATTTTTTTATTTTTTTTTTATATTTTTACAATTTTTTTTTTTTTTTTTTTCACTTTCTGGGAGTTTTTTTTACTTTTTTACTTTGTCCCACTATGGGACTTTCACTTTTTTTATTCTGATCGCCTGCATGGCACAGGAATGCAGCACCATCCCTTTGCCATGCAGGCAGTCAGCGCTGGACAGGGAGAAGATAGTTTGGAGATGCACTGCGCATGTCCAAACAATCTTACTGCTGTCTGGTGACCCGGATGTTGTCATGACGACATCGGGTCGTCATGGCAACACCCGGGAAGCCGCGGCAGACAGCGCTGGAGGCCGGAAGAGGAGGTGAGTATACCGATCACCTCCCCTTGCCACCGCAATGCTGCGATCTACTTCGATTGCACATAGTACCGGGTGTCAGCTGTGACAATCAGCTGACACCCGGCGGCGATCGCGCCCGCACAGCCTGTGTGTGCGCGCAATCGCGATGACGTACTAATACGGGTCAGGCTCTTAAAGCCCAGGGCACTGACGCGTAATAATACGTCATGGGCTGTCAAGGGGTTAATGATGGAAATCAGACAAAAGCGGATTGCTTCACGCAACCTCTTTCCACAGCCCAGTTCAGTGCTCTCTGGCCATGTACAAGAGCTGCATGAATTTCTCGAACTTCTAGATTCCCGGCCTGGTGTGACCTCAACTGTGAGGTGACAATTCACCAACCCTGGCTAATCATAAGCTGAGCCTGGGACCCCACAGAGTAAGGAAATGCACGCAGATCCTGTCCACAACCAGAGAGCACTGACCTGGACCATGGACCAGGGTTGCGCAAAGTGATCTGCTCATGGCTACCGGAAATGTACGAAATCTAGATGAAACCCTTTTTTATGTTATAAACGTACAGTATCTTTTGTTGTTGGTGCACTTACATACCCCTCACATACTCACATAACCTATAATATGTTATTTTGAATCCATTACTGTAATGCAGCGGCGTGCGGCATTACTGTAATGGTCCAGGGTGTGTTTTGGCTGACCATGTACCTCCCCCTCAGGTGACTGATCACATGACTGTGACATCAGCACAGGTTCTGTGCACACAGAAGGTCTGATCACATGACTGTAACATCAGCACAGGTCCTGTGTGCATTGGGAGATATATAAACCCTGGTAGTTTTGAGACAGGGTGTGTAAGGTGTGAGGCCTGTTCCCGTGTGGGACACCGTTAGCCTGGAGAGGCTTAGTGAGGCCTAGTGAAGCTGGGTGAAGCCTGAAAGGTAGAGGCTGGATCCTTAGGTGTAAGTGATACCAGTAGCCTTGGAGGGCCAGAGGCTTGGAAGGCAAGAGTCCTGGAAGGCAAAGGCTGGATGTGAGGTGAGACAACATACCAGTAGCCTTTGAAGGAACGAGGGCTGGAGACCCCCATCTGGGAAGCCGTAAAGCCACAGTGGTGGCAGAACAAAACTGACTGAAGCAGCTAAAACCCGGCAAAGGTAAAACACTGCATTATATGGACGTTCCTATAAGTGACTTTGCTGGAGGCTGTAACTGGAGCCAAGTGGGTCTGTCTTCCACTTGAAAGGCTCCTGGACATTATATGCAATATGTCGGCGAGCCACTGAGTTGGACTCGGTTATAGCAGTTATGAAGTAACTGTGGTCAAGACTAAAATTCTTGAATTTGTAGCTGTGAGTCAGCTCAGGGGAAGCATACAGGGTGAAGAAGCTGAAAGTTAGTTGGCCCTGAAACCTGAGCTAGATGATCGTTTGGAGACCACTGGTGAGACAGAAACCTCTCGGCACAAGTGCCTCATAGATGTACCCGAGGATTTGAGAGAAGAATGCACCAGTGAGTCCGTGCATGAAGAGTTTAAGAAGGCCGTGGGAGCCTGTAAGGTGTACTCGACCTCAGTAGCTAAACAGCTGGTGGTCTTGTCCACGACCGAAGTCACAGTGAAGAGGGTGGCGACCCTAAGTGACATGCACTGGCGATGTATTCACGCGAAGCGGTTTCTCCGGTTGAAGACGGAACAAGCCGTTAGACAACTGGAGCTTTTGAGAAAAGCTCACAGTCTGCGGGAAGAGGTCATCCGGGTGCCTCATGTTCTGGTGAGAAAGCTCATTGGGAAAAATGGCCAAGCCATGCAGATGATGGTAAAGAAGTCTGGTGTGATGAAAGTAAGCAGTCCACGTGATCGACAGGACTGGATACCAGATGAAGACGGCATGGTGTCATTCTCCGCTGTAGGAACGGAAGAAAGTCTTGCATATATACGCATGCTGATAGAGTACCGAGTGACCTACCTGTGAGAGGTAGAACAGTTGAATCTCGCTAGACTGTGAGTGGAAAGACAGCATCATCTAAACAGCAGAAGATGACAGCCGTCAAGAAATTGTGAGACCAGACAGAGAAAGGGCCCCCTAAATAACAGAACTGCTACAGCTGAAGTTAGGGACCTTCCAAGATGTCCTGAGGATAGTGGGCATGGGTTTAGAGGTAGTGAGACCTCCAGTAACTCAGGTCTGAGTGGCCCATACAAACGACCCAATAGAGTATGGGACAGTACGGAGTCGAACCGGACCTTAGATACCAGGGAATGTGAGTCACACTGCTGTATTGACCGCTGGGAGCAGGGGAGGTCTGACAAGATTACGACTGACCGCTGGGAGCGGGGGAGGTCTGACAAGGTTACGACCCGGAAATGTGACTTGACGAAGTCAGTGACAATAACAGATGGTAGGTCCCTAAGGAAGGGGCTAATGTCGATGACTAATGTTCCAGGGGCTGAGCAGCGCAATTGTCAAGTATATGGTCTCTGTGTGAACGGTAGGTTATAATGTGATTGTGTATATTATGTGTTCAACCCCACAAGTTTGAACAGAGGGGGGGATATGTAATGCAGCGGCGTGCGGCATTACTGTAATGGTCCAGGGTGTGTTTTGGCTGACCATGTACCTCCCCGTCAGGTGACTGATCACATGACTGTGACATCAGCACAGGTCCTGTGCACACAGAAGGTCTGATCACATGACTGTGACATCAGCACAGGTCCTGTGTGTGCATTGGAAGATATATAAACCCTGGTAGTTTTGAGACAGGGTGTGTAAGGTGTGAGGCCTGTTCCCGTGTGGGACACCATTAGCCTGGAGAGGCTTAGTGAAGCCTAGTGAAGCCGGGTGAGGCCTGAAAGGTAGAGGCTGGATCCTTAGGTGTAAGTGATACCAGTAGCCTTGGAGGGCCAGAGGCTTGGAAGGCAAGAGTCCTGGAAGGCAAAGGCTGGATGTGAGGTGAGACAACATACCAGTAGCCTTTGAAGGAACGAGGGCTGGAGACCCCCATCTGGGAAGCCGTAAAGCCACAGGGGTGGCAGAACAAAACTGACTGAAGCAGCTAAAACCCGGCAAAGGTAAAACACTGCATTATATGGACATTGCTTTAAGTGACTTTGCTGGAGGCTGTAACTGGAGCCAAGTGGGCCTGTCTTCCACTTGAAAGGCTCCTGGACATTATATGTAATATGTCGGCAAGCCACTGAGTTGGACTCGGTTATAGCAGTTATGAAGTAAAATAAACTGCTGGATTGTGAAATAATGGAAGACGTGGCTGGTGTGCTTTAATTGACCCGATGCAGCGAGTGTCCCCCAGCATGATGATTAGCGTTGCCTTACAATTACTGTACATATAATATTTTCTAGATACATTATTTTGTTTCCACAGAATTTGGAAGGAATTTCTGTTATGGACTTTCCAGTCACCTTCTTTGCATCTAGTCATACATTTACAGATTTGTAAAGGTTTAAAGGTGCCTTGGAGCCTTTAGACATAAGCGGAAAATGTAGTCTTGTTTAGGTGCAGGATGATAACACCTCAGTGGTATATCTCATTAGCATAATTGCAGTGCAATGTCCATAATTATTCTAGCATGTTTTGTGCATGCATATGATTACAGTGCGTCTTTATCTTAATTAACATATGCATGTCTTCATTGGACCACTACTGTCACATAGTGGCAGGAAAGTGATTGTAGGTTATGCTAGAGGTCATTTGATGGAGCCATTTTTTATTTCACACATGGAAACTTCACATCAGCTTCCTTTAATATGGTGTAATTGCTGGAGGTCTATTGTGTAATTATGTGTTTTCATACGCCATCACAACAAGGCAAATCGTGTAGTACTTCATGAAAGAAATATGCAATACTATATAATTAGAAAAACATCAAAAAATATAATGTTTAATGTATTGCTTGAATGAGTGGAGCATGACACAGGAATTATCTCTTATGTTCTGTGAATGCCTATGTCATGTCCGCCACCTAAGGTCCTACCCTTGGCATTACACAGTTTTATAATGCCTGATGCTTTTTTTTAAGGTCCATTTAAGGTTCCTTTAAGGATATTATCTTTAAGGAAAGCTATCATCAGAAACTGACCTATTGTTTAAATCAGGATTCAATGTATTTTTATTTTAAATTGGCCTTTATTTTACATATCACAAATGGATTAAAAAAATAAAAAAAAGAACTCTTTCCATTTTCACATTGGTCACTGGGGCTTTTTTAGACTTTAAAGGGGTTTTCCATGAACAAAAGTTAATTTTAATCATTGGCTGTGTCTGACCGTGTACGGAACATACCACAGCTCCTGGGCAGGGGAGGACGCAAAAGACAATACAGACATTACAGCAGGGGGTCACAGCTCCTGGGCAGGGGGGGAAGCAAAAGACAATGCAGACATTACAGCAGGGGGTCACATGTCCTGGGCAGGGGGGGGAAGCAAAAGACAATACAGACATTACAGCAGGGGGTCACAGCTCCTGGGCAGGGGAGGACGCAAAAGACAATACAGACATTAGAGCAGGGGGTCACAGCTCCTGGGCAGGGGGGGGAAGCAAAAGACAATACAGACATTACAGCAGGGGAACACAGGGGATTCATTTTGTGAGGTAAAACATTTCACTGCCTGTTTTTAAACAATATTTTACCTCACAAAAAGTCTCAATTTCTTTGGGATCTGGGGCCGGGTGAGGGCTTATTTTTTGTGCGCTGAAGTTTTTATTGATGCTATTTTGGGGTAGATCCGATGTTTTGATCGCCCGTTATTGCATTTTATTGCAATGTTGCGGCAACCAAAAAACGTAATTCTAGCGTTTAGAATTTTTTTCTCATTACGCCGTTTACCGTTCGGATTAATTTTTTTTTATATTGATAGATAGGGCGATTCTGAATGCGGCGATACCAAATATGTGTATGTGGGGGGTTTTTTTATTATTTTATTTTGAATGGGGCAAAAGGGGGGTGATTTAAACTTTTATATTTTTAAATTTTTTTTATATTTTTTAAAAAAAATTTTTACACTTGTTGCTTGCTTCTATAGTCTCCATAGGAGACGCTCATAGGTGGTGCTCATAGGGATCATTACATGACAACCACTGGGGTCTGCTGCAGACCCAGGGTTGTCATGCCCACCCATCAGTGACCCGCGATCACGTGACGGGGTCACCGATGGGCGGGGTAAGTGACACGGGTGGATCGCGATTCCACTCGCGGCTGCTGCGGGCACATGTCAGCTGTAATAATCAGCTGACATGTGCCCGGTTCAGTGTGGGCTCAGCGCTGGAGCCCTCACTGAACGGGGGGTGATGGCCTGGTACGTACTATTACGCCCCAGGCTTTAAAGGGGTTAAAATTAACCTGTCACCAAGTCAAATGTTTCTAGTTTTTGCTCTTATTTTATTCTCATGTTCCCTTAAGTATTCTGTTTGTTTTTTTTGTTATTTTCAAATTCTGAATATGACTCCAGAGATACAAGCCTTTTTAATGAAGTGCTAATTTTTATGGTCTTTACCAAGCGGGTGTTGCTCACAGGATCCTCTGCAGAGCCTGATGCCTGGGTTCAAGATGGTTCCAGAGGATAAATTACTACCTCTGCAATAACTCTTTAAAATAGAAAACATACAGAACTGCATCTATACATTACTGTTGGTCGCAAGAACTCAAGCATTCTTTGCTATTGATCTGGAAAAGCAGACTGGGCATACAGAATGCACTTAGGTTTGTCAATCTCTTATCCAGCAGTCCTGTGATAGTGTCAGTTCCTTTCCAACTCTGTCCTCTCAATGTGATAAGAAGCAAGCTGAAGTCAGCAAGCTGGGGTTGGAAATGCATCTGCAGGTAATTAATAACAATCAAACATCTTATAAAACTGCTGACTGCGGCTGTAATGAAGTGGGCTTAATTCATTGCCTTGCAAATAGAGAGCGCGTTTATGAACCGTGGCATTGAGGAGGTTTTTTTCTCACTCTCCCGTTCGTAACTTAATATTTAATGTCACAAAAAAATGACAAATAAAATGCAAGTTTTCCAAAAATCATATTTTTCCTCTTTGGGAAAAGAGGATAAAGACTTATTCCTATAAAGAAATTAATTTGTATATACCCAAAAGATAATTAGTCAGTTTAATAGAATTTTCAAATAATTATTGGGGTATGGGTTCCTTACATTGAGTTATATATGCAAACTGTCTGTACTGCACTGTTAGGTCACGGTCACACGTTCAGTATTTGGTCAGTATTTTACCTCCGTATTTTTAAGCCAAAACCATGAGTTTAACAATCAGAGGAAAAATATAATAGAAACACATGCACCACGTGGCCTTAGAAAAAAATGTTGTTACACCAATTTTGTTGCCTTTATAAGAAAACTCTTGACAACAGTATTTGCAACATGCATGAACTTGTACCTCCCAGTTAGTAAAGAAAAAGCATTTAGTTACCACCTATCTTGTATGAATCCTTCTGCAACCCCTTAAATGGAGAGTAATTAAAATTGCTTGGCCTATTACATACTAATTCTTTAAAGGGATTCCATTACAGTGTAGAAGAAAGGGCGATCAGGACCCCCTTTCTAGTGATCGGTCAGGGTCCTAGCATTGGGACTCCCAAAAATCAGATAGTCAGAGAGTTCGTGTTTTTCATGGAAATACTTTAAGTAGTGAAAAGTTCTCAGTGAAAACTGAAATGATTTGGTGATTTTGTGTGTGCATTATGTCCTATTTGCTTTGCATTCATTTCCGATAATACAGTTTTATAGTCTGATCTCATAAACAAAACTCTGGAAGCCTCAGCTAGGACAGAAGTCTATGCGGGTATATACTGAAGTAGTACTGATTGTTAGTTCAATGTCTAAATTGTGCTAGTAAAATGACAGTTATAATTTAATTGGTTTCTTTGGGTAAATACTTTTTCTCCCTCTGTGCCACATTATAAAACGAGCCTCTGTATTATCCATGGAACTAAAAGAATTATCCATTAATTAAAGCCAACTATGTTTAATTACTGTGGACTATCTTGTCAGCATTACTAAGCTCTGAAAATTGCTACTCCTCTCTCCTACCTAAATAAACCAAAATGCCTTTTCATTCCCAAAGCTACAGCAGATACTATTTCATGCTAATATATGATACAGAACATTAGAGTTTACATGTTTTAACATCTCTCCCATTATGTCTTTGTTACAGTTGCTTGGAAGAGTAGTAACAAAAAGCCTCAATACACCTTACTTATTTGGTCAGTATTTTGCATCAGTGTTTGTAAGCGAAAACTAGGACTGGATTCTAAAGGGAAATATAAAGGAAAGATATACAATTGTAATCAAAATTATTCAACCCCCATTGCAAATTAGGTTTATCATCAAAATGTAAAAAACGTTCTGATATTTACAATAAACCAAATTAGAACAAATTAAAGGTAACCTGTCACCTCGGAAAATGCTCTTTACCTACAGATATGGGATTAATCTACAGGTAAATAGTATTACAATTATGCCCAACCGCCTTACTGGAAGTGCCACTACTAGAATATGAATTTATTCTTCATTGAAACTTTCAGTCATGGGGGTGTGCACAGAGCTACAATCACAGCTCAAAGCCCAATTCACTATACACACTCCAGCATTTTGATTGATAGCCAATTGTGCAGCGCATCTGTGCAGAGAAAGCTGTCAATCAAAGTCCTGGGGCGTGGTTACAGCCGCTGCCCACAGTATAAACAGTGGTTCTGTGGGTGGTGACTGAAGCCACTACGTGCACACCCCTATGACTTAAAGCCAGCAGCCCTTGTGAGGAAATATACTGTGTGTAGAATTATTAGGTAAGTGATTATTTTGATTATATCATCAATTTTATGCAGATTTTCCAACTCCAAGCAGTATAAATTTGAATGCTTATTGGATGAAGCAGATCAGGTGATGTCTATCTATTAATAAGGATATCAATACGCTTTACTCAAGGTGTGTAAAATTATTAGACAGCTTGTTTTCCTTAGGAAAAATTGGCCAAAACAAGAGATATAATTGACTGTTAACAGTCTTACAAAGGGATGCAACACACTTGAAACTGCTAAGATATTGGGGAGTGATTACAGAACCATCAAAAGGTTTGTAGCAAGTATTCAACAAAGTTGCAAAAAAAAGTGTTGAGAAAAAAAAAACACATTAACTACCAAAGATCTGAGAAGAACCCATTATCCTCCAGTGCTGCCATATTCCAGAACTGCAACCTCCTTGGAGTGTTCAGAAGTACAAGGTGTAAACAGACATGGCCAAGGGAAGGAAGGCTGAAACCCCGACCATCACTGAACAAGACACAGACGTTGAAATGTCAAGACTGGACCAAGAAATATCTGAACACTTTTCAAAAGTTTTATGTACTCATGAGATGAGAGAGACTCTTGATGCATTGTAGCGCTAGTATATGATGCCAGCACAATGTCAGCGCTAATTTACCATGAACGCTTTTTGCATACCCTCTGTACCATTTTCATTTGAATAAAGAAGATTATTTGCCCGTTGAGCTGGAATACCTCTCCTTGCTAGGGCCATTTACCTGCAGATTAAATAGCATTTTCCAAGGTAACAGGCTTGAGTCCTTTTAAGTAGCTCAATACAACTAATATAACAAGTGGCTTCTTCAAAATCAATACAATTTCTCCTATTGTTCATGACTACTGCAGTCTCAGAATTATTCAATTATTCAACCCCTTCTTGACTAGCACTTTGTAGACGAACCTTTGGCTGTTTTGAGCTTTTGCAAATGTGAAGCATTACCAGACACCAACTTCTGGCAATGTTCCAGAGGAATATTAGCCCATTCCTCATGGGTAGTGTCCTCCAATTTACTAATAGGTTAGGATAACCACTCCAGAATCTTTCATGACTTTTTCTTAAACCAAGCTTTGGAGCCCTCTCTGAACGGGGGGTGATTTACTAATACTTTGTAACCGCTTTCTGCAAATGCCACCCAAAAAATGTTATGGCATTTAGGTCAGTAGAGGTGTACGTCTTGGAGTTCAGTCATTGTGCCTTTCAGCATTTAGTATGTGCCTTATTGTGATATTTAGACCACACTGCCCTCTGCCACCAAATCTTACTGTAAGGCTTTTGTACTCACTGGAAGTCACCATATAGCTAGAAAAGATTCTCTAAAACATAATTTTTAATTAAACAATTAAAAACCAGCATATCCCTGGATGTACAGACCTATATAGGTCCAACAAGACAATAATAACTAGGTATCCGCTGCGGGTCCCATTAATTAATAGAGAACCGCATGATCCTTATGGCACTGAAATAGTCCAAAATATATACACAGTACATTACATCAATATCATACAAAAACAAACAGAAAAAAGTGACATAGTGGAAAGGAAAGTGCTTAATAGATTAGATCTCACCCAGTTCAGATGTAGCGGGCCACCATATGCGACTGACTTCCACAGATATCCAAGGGCAACAGATGTAACATAAATGCCCTGTCGTGCCCTCTGTATTTACTCCTCCCCTGACAATGGCAGTACCCAAGTGTATCCTTAAATAACCCAAAGAGAACCTCCCGACGCGTTTCTCCTCTTAATAATAAGATATCATCAGGGGATGTACTTGTTGGGAAAATAAAATGCACTGCATCCAGGATTATCAGGGCAACACTACAACACTGCTCCTTTGTAAATGGAGCGCCTCTGTACCCTAAAATGCTTTGTGCAAAAGATTAACTTCGAAGAGATAATGAAAAAATGAGGGGACCACAGTGGTGGTTCTCTCCTAAGAGGGACAGAGTGCCATCCTCCCCTTACAAAAACAGGGTGACTAGCCCTACTGACTTCCTCACTCATTGGGAGGTCTCATTCTTTAACCCAGTGTTTGGAAATCTCAGGCAGTCTCATACACAATGAATTGAGTGATGGAGTACATGCACGGACAATGTTGAATATCACTGAGGAATTTCAGAGCCCCATTTTTGGGATCATGTCGTTTTTCAGATGTTAGACCCCAAGCAATCAGCAAATAATCACTTATTCATTGGATTGGTGATAACTTGCTCATATGTGATTAATCCTGTAAGTCATAACTGATATATGAGGCCTTCTTTGAGTTTTAGGGGGTTTTGGCACTATTTTTAAACACATATAAGTTGTATGTAATTTCTATTATTTAAGTAAATCTTTTGTATATCACAATAAATATTGTGTTAGAACTATCATGCAGATTGTGACATTTAAGAATATCCCAAATATGTGTATTTTGTGCACGGTATTCTGCCAGCAAGATTAAGAATACTCAATTTTCGTGTCATTTGACAAGAGAAACAGAACAAATAAAAAAGTATTGCTTGTAGCATGTTTTATATTTAACAGTATAAAAATATTCCAGGAAAAACATTGGAAAAAAATGTTTTTCTTAAAAATTATATGAAACCACCCTTAAGAAAGCTTACAAGTATGCATAAAGTCTATGGCATTACGACTTGCTAGCTATATTCCAGCAATGTGTTTTATACGATTTGGTACAGGAAGAGTTTAAAGTGTCAATTAAAAGTATATTTCAATATCCTGGATTTATGGATTACCTGTTACAATAGGGTATGATTGGGGTCCAGGAACAGCTCCTCCTATATCCCCCGAAGATTGACTTGTTAGACTGGATTTCATTTCATCCAACCCACCAGTTAGAGACGCCATGGTAGAATAATCTGTTGTCTAAAAAACAAGAAGAAAGAAGAACAACTGAATTTATACTAAACACACTGAAAAAAAATGCCATAAAGACTAAACATTTTGTAAATATATTAGGTCTGCTATCGAAAAGATGTTTTTTTGCCATAACATTGGAGAATTCTATTTATTCACAATTTACCTTAGGTGCTTTATATATTTAATACTTTTAAACCATTATATTTACCCTAGGTCCTATTCACATGAACAATGTTCACCTCCAAATGCTGCTTGAGTGTAGATAGGACAGCACTCTGAATCATCACTGACCGATTCAATTCAATGGACCAATTTACGTGAGAAACGCTGTACGCTCAACTATTGTCCGATTATTGGATGAGTCTCCACTATTTAAATTCAATAGGAAGAATTTATATTACATTTAGTGCTAGAATTTTGGCACATTTGTTATAATTTTTTAGTTTTAAGCCACATTTTGCACTATTTTGAGCTCATCCAAAGTAGCCAGTCTCTGGTATTTTCAAAGTTTCAACCATATACATGGTATGCTATGTTTCTAAAATTCTGCACAAAATGTTGCAAATTTACTACAGTGGGAAGGGGTGGTGTAAAAAGTATAAAATTGCTTCTAGACAAAAGCCCTTACAAATAAGGATGAGCAAATTTATCAATTTCGTGCAACACTTTGATAAATTTCGCCCAATAAACGACAATGCTCCTGGAAACAAAACTTAGTTAAAAACTCCTCTCACAATACCTGTAAGCATCTGATAACAATATGGTCACACAGGTGATTCAATTCCTATGGAAAATTGCCCATTATCTATTGCAAAAACACAGTGATGTGAATATATCATGAGATTCATTTTTGTTCTTAGTATTGCTAATGGCTATGTTGCCGTTATTTGCAGTATTGCAAGATGTTTGATAAATTTTGTACTTCTTAACCCCTTAAGGACCCTGGGATTTTCCATTTTTGCATTTTCGTTTTTTGCTCCCCTTGTTCCCAGAGCCATAGCGTTTTTATTTTTTGGTCAATATGGCCGTGTGAGGGATTATTTTTTGTGGGACGAGTTGTACTTTTGAACGACATTACTGGTTTTACCATATCGTGTATGGGAAAATGGGAAAAAAATTCCAAGTGTGGTGAAATTGCAAAAAAAGTGCAATACCACAGATGTTTTTTTTTTATATATATTTTTTTTTACCACGTTCACTGAATGCTAAAACTGACCTGCCACTGTTATTCTCCAGGTCATTACGAGTTTGTAGACACCAAACATGTATAGGTTCTTTTTATTTAAGTGGTGAAAAAAAAATCCAAAGTTTGCTAAAAAAAAATAAATAAAAAAAAAAAGCGCATTTTTCCAAGACCTGTAGCGTCTCCATTTTTCAGGATCTTGGGCCGGGTGAGGGCTTATTTTTTTCCCGCCGAGCTGAAGTTTTTATTGATACCATGTTGGGGTAGATCCGATGTTTTGATCGCCCATTATTGCATTTTATTGCAATGTTGCAGCAACCAAAAAACGTAATTCTAGCGTTTAGAATTTTTTTCTCGTTACGCCGTTTACCGATCGGATTAATTCTTTTTTTATATTGATAGATCGGGCGATTCTGAACACGGCGATACCAATTATGTGTATGTGGGGTTTTTTTTTATTACTTTATTTTGAATGGGGCGAAAGGGGGGTGATTTAAACTTTTATATTTTTTAAATTTTTTTAATATTTTTAAAAACTTTTTTTACACTTTTTGCTTGCTTCAATAGTCTCCATAGGAGACTAGAAGCAGCAACTGTCCGATCGCTTCTGCTATCTATGTAGCAGAATTGCTCCTGTGCTATGAGCGCCGACCACTAGGTGGCGCTCATAGTGATCAGCACATGACAACCACTGGAGTCTGCTGCAGACCCAGGGTTATCATGCCCACCCATCAGTGACCCGCGATCATGTGACGGGGTCACCGATGGGCGGGGTAAGTGACGCACTTCCGGCGCGGCGCTGTTAAATGCCGCTGTCAGAGATTGACAGTGGCATTTAACATGTTAACAGCCGTGGGTGGATCGCGATTCCACCCGCGGCTGTTGCGAGCACATGTCAGCTGTATAAATCAGCTGACATGTGCCCAGTTCAGTATGGGCTCAGCGCCGGAGCCCGTGCTGAACAGGGGGTGACAGCCTGGTGCGTACTTTTACGCCCCAGGCTGTAAAGTGGTTAACATATTACACTTTTGTCTAGAATTGTTACTCCACTTTTTTCGCACCTCCCTCTACCGGAGTGAGTTTGCAACTTTTGTGAAACATTTAAAAAAAATCAGAAGTCAAAATTTCAAGGATCAGCCTCTTTTGACAAGCTCAAAATAAAAATAACGGATTCGGTGCAAAATGCATTAAAAAATGGCACACCACTTTTATAAATGTCTAAAAAAAAGTCATAATAACGCAAAATGTTTCAAAAAACAAATAATATTCTCCCTAGTGTGTGCTGACTTTCACCAAGCTACTTTCTAGTCCTTTGCAGAGTGGTAATCCAACTTGTCATAACATGTCTGACTGTCTGATTGGTGGTGATACACCACTAAGCAACAACAAACTTTACCAAGGGATGGTCAAGGAGCACACCGCTATCAATCAGCCTGTCTCATATGACATAAAAGTTCAGCAGAACTTCAAGAGTATTAAGATGTTATTATCTGCAAAATAGTAGAGTAACGTTGAAAATTTCCTTGATCCCTTGTACTGTCTTTGACAATAGCCTGTATTATAGTTTACTGCTGCACTCACAATTCTGCATCCTTTGGAGCTAAATTATCGGAGCTTTTTCTGATGGATTTATGCCTACACAGAGCTTATTATGGAGTTTTGAATTCTAGGTATTGTACAGTAAAGCACTGTGCAACAATCTGTTATAGATACAACTAACTGTTCCACTGTATTTTACTGCCAAGTAGAATTTGTAATACAAACGTATCAAACGAAACAATTTTTAAAAAAAATTAAACATGCATTCTGATGGCAAAACTGGATGATAAAGGGGACATCTTAAATTTCTAAGCAGTAAATGCATAGAGGCCCCATTTGCTTTAATTTATAGCACTGTACAAAGGTTTTAGGCAGGTGTGGAAATAATGCTGCAAAGTAAGAATGCTTTCAAATATAGAAGTGTTAATAGTTTATTTTTATAAATTAACAAAACGCAAAGTAAATGAATAAAAGAGAAATGTAAATCAGATTATCAGCATTATTTTCCTAAGTACACTTGTACGAAATCAAAAATTATGAATTTTGTAGGATTATAGTCAGGTGTACAGTATGAGTAACCAAATATACCATACAGGCGACAATGATCAACATTTTCAAATTTAGGTTGAAACAAAGTCATTAACAGAAACAACTGTGTGGGAGACTTAGGGCAGGCTGAGAAAAAGCCAAATTTGACTACAAAGGTGAAGTTGTTGAAGACAGTTTCATGTCACAGGTCATAAACCATGGCAAGACTGAGCAACCAGAAACAAGGTAATTATAATGCATCAGCAAGGTCTCTCCCAAGCAAAGATTTTCAAAACAGACTGGGGTTTCAAAATGGGCAATGTTGAGGACAGTAGATGCAGTAGTCGGCCAAGAAATCCAAGTGCAACAGATGAAAGACACACCGTGCTTATTGAAATCGGAAGATGTCCAGCAGAAACATCAGCTGAGAACTGGCAGCAACCAAAGGGACCCAGCTACATCTAAATACTGTTTGGAGAAGTCTGGCAAGAAGTTCTCTTCTTGGATGAATTGCAGCCACAAAAGCCATATTTTTGACATGGAAATAATGTCAAGTGACTCTATTCACAAAAAAGTAGTAACTGGGGTGCAGGAAAATGACCATGGGTGCCCTAGGCTGATGAATCAAAATGTGAAATGTTCAGCTGTAGCAGAAGGCAGGTTGTTAACAGAAGGGCTGGAAAGCAGTACAATAATGAGTGTCTGCAGACAACAGTGAAGCATGGTGGAGGTTCCTTGCAAGTTTGGGGCTGCATTTCAGCAAATAGATTTGAGGATTGATTACAAATAATGGTGTTCTCAAATACAGGCAGATAGTTGTCATACAAAACCATCAGGGAGGTGTCATATTGACTCCAAAAAACTATCTTCTATGTAAAGAACAAGAAGTCATGGAAAGGATGATATGGTCCCCACTCAGCCCTTATCTGAACATCATTGACTGTCTGGGATTACATGAATAAACAGAAATATTTGCGTAAGCCTATGTCCACAAAAGATCTGTGGTTCATTCTTCAAAATGTTTGGAATAACCTTAAAAAACTGTGTGTAAGTGTACCTACAAGAATTGATGCTGTTTTGAAATCAAATGGTGGTCACACCAAATATTGATGTGATTTAGATTTCTCGTTTGTTCACTCACTTTACATTTTTTAATTGATTGAAATAAACTATTAACATTCTATTTTGGAAAGCATTTTTACTTTGGAGCATTTTTTCCACAGATGCCTAAAATGTTTGAAGTACTGTACACATTTATTTTTAGAGCGTATTTATATTTCACTCCATTATGTATAGTCACAGATTCATAGTCATTGGAGTTAGTCGGGCACTATTTGGTGTCCACAATGTGACGGATCTCACAATGTAATTACTTTTGTTTTCTGTTCTTATAAAGGGACACAAAATAATGCAGATGTGAACCTGGGCTAACATATTGCTAGAAAGGAGGTGCACACGGCAACTGGCATATCACTTTTATTAATATTTCTAATCATGTAAAAATTACACAAAGCGCACCAAAAACAGGTAAAACCAAACGATAAATTATCCTTAGTATGCCTTGACTCCCATCAAGCTACTTTTTACTCCTCGGCACAGTGGTAATCCAACTTGTCTTAACATGCCTGACTGTCTGGTTTCTTGGGAAACACCTCTAAATAACCACGGTCTTTTCTATAGGATGGATATGGAGCACACCACCGTCAACCAGTCTGCCTAATTTGCCTCAAAAAAGTTAAGCAAAAAACCATAGTTTTCTGCTCCTACAATGAAGTGACACAAATATGAATCTGGGCTAACAACTTCCCTGAAAAGAAGGGCAAAGAGTATTTGGAAGCATTTCTTCCACGTACAATGGTGATTGAAAATTTGTAAACCTTCAGAATTTTTCATATTTCAGCATAAATGTGACCTAAAACTACATCAAATTTTCACACAAATCTTAAAAGATAAAGAGAACCAAATTAAACAAATGAGTCAAAAATATTAGACTTTGTCATTTTTTGAAATGTATAAAATGATCCAATATCACATGTCTGTAAGTGGCAAAAGTATGTGAACCTTCAAGATTTTCAGATAGTCAGCATACAAATGGAGGAAATGTAAGATCATTATCACCCTCCTCAGGAGTGGTCAACCAACAAAGATCACTCTACGATCAATGCGTTTATTAATCGTTGAGGTCACAAGGAACACAAGTTAACCTCTAATCAACTAAAGGCCTCACTCACATTAGCACATTAGGAGAACACTAAACAACAATGCTGTGCATGGCAGGATTGCAAGAAGAAAGCCACTACACTCCAAACTAAAATATTGCTGTCCATCTGCAAAAGTCACCTGGACAAACCAGAAGGCTATTTGAAGAATGTTTTGTCAATGGATAAGACCAGAATTGACCAAAACCTCACACCATCTGTGAAACACGGTGGTGGTAATATCATGTTTGGGTCAGTATTGCTGCATCTGGGCCATGATTGATCGAACAATTAATTCTGAATTTTAACAAGCAAATTGCCTCTTCAGAGATGGAGAGATGCTATTGGAAGTAGCAATCCTACAAGTCACAATCGAATTTTACCAATAAATTCTAAAAAAAAATGTCAATATATCTGTCCATGAGATGAATCTCAAGAGAACGTGGGTCATTCAGTGAGATAACTATTGGTTAAGGAAGAATAAAGTTAAAATTTAGGAATTGTCAAGTCAAAGTCTTGACTATAACCCTATAGAAATGTTGTGGAAGTACCTGAAACAAGCACTTCATGGGAAAAAAAACAACAACATAATAGAGTGGAAGCTGGAAGCTGTTTCGTAGGGAATGGCTAAAATTTCTCCAAACTGATGTGCAGGACTAATGTACATTTACCTGAAACTTTTAAATACAATTGTTGTTGCACAATGGGGTCACACATACTGAAAGCAAAGATTCACAGATTTTTTCTACAACAGATGTGATAATGGATCATTTACCTCATTTAAAAAATGAAGTCTAATATTTTTTACTCATTTGTTTGATTTGGTTCTCTTTACCTACTTTTAGGACCACTGTACATTAATCCAAGGTAGATCGTTAGTGTTACAATTTTCTATCAGGAAATTATGGAAAGTTGATGAACTCTTAATTCACATTGGTTTATCAATCATAATAGATTTCCTAAGAAAAAATGGCTACCATGATATGTATTCAGCTATCTGCACTCACTATCTCTGGAAATCACAATGGTATCAAACATAAGCAAGGGTGACAGCATCGCATAGTAAAAATGTCCGAGGATAACATTCTGTAACAATCTATTACAAACATATGACAAAGATATATTTTTGTCACTAAAAAAGGAAGCAGATTTATATAGCGGACTCAAAGACAATGACCACATGGCACACTTGCATACAAATACTAAAGAATGGAGTCATGTGTGTGGAAGGTGTGAATTACCAATTAGCACAGTAAAGTAGAAATCTAAGTCCCCAAAGGGAGGTATAACAAACTGTACAGCAACTAAAATACTGACTGCCAATCTCAAATTAATTTAATTCAATTAAACATTTTTAATAATATAAGAATCTAATACACATGAGTGCCTTCCTATGCCTCAGGTTTCCCAAGCCAGTTTTACTATTAAACACCACACCGGTGCAAATCGTAATATGCAGATGAAAAACCAAATGGTCAGGACTCACATTATGTACTTACACCTGTTCTGTAACTACCGGTCAATATGTGTATAATCTACTATTTACTTCCTATACATTTGACTGGAACACTACATGGCATAGATCTTTGTCTGTTAAATGTCAATACAAGTTAATTAGTCCCCATTTACTGACTGATGAAAACCGATATGATCGTTTTGTCCCCACACAGCATCGTGTTTACATGGGGAGAAGTGTTGCTGATAGCGGTGATTTTTATGCAAGCATAAACGATATGATCACCAGATAATTAAAGGGAATCTGTCACTAGGTTTTTGCCACCTAATCTGTATAAGCAGTATAGAAACAGAGACCCCATTTCCAACGATGTGTCACTTACTGAGCTACTTAGTGTTGTTTTAATAAAATCACAGTTTTATTAGTAGGAGATTATAACTAGAGGACTAGTAAACCTGCTACCAGGAGCTCTGTATAACCCCACCCCCACTACTGATTGGCTGCTTTCTGCGCAGAAAGCTGCCAATCAGTGGTGGCTGCGGGTTTACACAGAACTTAACATTCAGAGAATTGCAGCAGACTTTATCAAAACTACAGCAAACAGCCCAGTAATTGATACATTACTGGAATCAACTTATCTGCCCTACATCATGCTGCTCTCAGATGGAGCAGAAAAAAGCCGGTGACAGATTCCCTTTAAGCATTTTGCCCTTCCGTCGGGTGATCGCCAGCATGTTTACACAGGCGGAGTTTTGGCTCATCTAAATGGGCCTTTAGATGTTACAATACAGCCAAATGATATGCTCATGCATGTATATACATTCCAGGATGGACACTTTTCCAGTTACTATGGGGGTTAACATTTTTCTCTACGTAGATCCAGTTTTAGACTCCAGAAGAAGTCCCAACATCCATACCTCTGTTTCTTTTCATCTGTAACATTGACTTTAATGGAAAGAGCCTAACACAAGCATGGCAACCTTTCCAATGATGTTGATGAAACAAGTTCTCACTGACGGCTACTTTGTATTGGCTAAGAGGAGCAGAGGACTTCAGTTCTCACAATACATTAGGGAGCCTAGGTAGGAGCTCTGTGGATTAGCCACTAGTGTTTCAGATGAGAATACACTTTCAAGGGAGAAACAGGTAATAACCGCTGACCTTTACAACTACACCCCTATAGCCCCATTTATGTATTATTTGTGTAGTCTATCCATAATGTGCAGAGAATGCACTCGCTGCATGATTTCCTAAGCATCTCTTCATACATTGAAGTTCTCTGCTAAATCATCACACCTTACAAAAGTTAATGAAAGATTTCTATATCAGTCCGTAAATAATGTCAATTCATACAATTAAAGGCTCCTGCTGATGTCCGATTTTTGCGTACGAGTGCTATCCGTGATTTTCCAGGATAACCCTCGTACCTGTGATAGCCTATTTGGCCATTCACATGTCCTCCAAGAGGTCCACTGAAAATCGTGGAGACGTCCTATTTTGATACGAGAGTTAGATCAAAATCTGTAATGCATGTCAATGGGTCCATGAAACAATCGGACTGCACTCGGAAGACATCAGAGTGCAGTCCGATTTTTCATGGACTATCAGAATGGAGAAGGTAGAGAAATATTCTCCAGAAAATTGGATGATACTCATACCACACTCAAATTCAGAGTCTGATCAGAATAATTACTCAGATTTTCTTGTGTACGAGAAATTCTGAATGAGCCCTAAGAGTGTATACTAATACAAGCTGCCAATGTTATAATTTCTTCTCTACATACGTGATTATTTTTCTCATAGCATGGCCACCATAATAACAATGGAATATCACGTTGCACATCTACTAGTCAAACTAACCTCAGATTACTATCAAAATCCAACGAGTCCAATCAGGCTTCATCAGTATAAGAGGAATTGAAAGTAAAAGCCATTGAAATTGCCTTGAAATATCTACAGTGTGCCTTACCTGCTATATTTCTTATTCCTGCCATATTATACATATAAATAGCCGTATTTTCATCCTCCTTTTGTTTCTCATTTGTGTTTAATATCTGCATGTAAATGTCTGAAAATAGCATCTGTAATTGAGGATTATGAAGTATAGCCAGCTCCTGACAGGCTGCTAAGGAAGATGGATTATCCTCATTTTTCTGTAAATTTTGTCAATTTTGGAATTCATAAGCTATCAACACTGATCAAAATGTTACTGCACAGCTGTGTCAAAAAAAGGGAGCGAGAGGGAAGCGAAAGTGGTGACGGACAATATTGGTTCTCCTTTCTACTTAACTAGCAGCCCTCCCACCCACCTTTTCCTTGCTTGTTTAATGCATTACAAACTGGATGGGAATGATTCCCTGCTACTTGTTATTTACCTAAAAAAAAAAAGCAAATAAATAAAATATATAAAGAAATTGAAAAGAACGCAAATGCTCTGGTGTGCCTATTCAAATCACAAAGTGTAATTTATTGCATTTTCTCCCCTCTTTATTTATTCCTAAGTAGTAAACACAATTTCTATTCAGGGGGTTTATTATGTTCAACTCCTAGCAGACAATCACAGCACACTAGAGGCGATTGTTTAGACTCTTCCTCTCAATTTTCCCATTACTGGGAGTAAGTACTGTTGGGACTCTTTAATAGCCCGACTGCAGCCCATATCAATAACAGATGAGGTTTAATCGTCCAACACAAAAATTATTTAGGCTCAGAAAGGACATTCAATGTCATTTGCATAATGGCATTGCTATCCCGCGCACCTAACCCGTCGTGCATAAACAAGGCCCAGGGACCATAAATAATAATAAATCATGACGTCCCTGCGTCTCGGGCTGTAATAGGAGCCACTCTTCGTTGAAATTATTTCACTAGAAAATGGGCACTGTAATTTTTAAGACATGTGGCATGCCACGAGGCAGTAAATCTCTAGCAAGCACACACATATACAATGAAAAGACTGCCCCGTGAGCACAAAGCTGTGCGAATGAGAGATGGAAAATATTTGCATTTGCAGTTTAAATTGGCTTCTGTGATGCAGGGGAATGGAAATAAAAAAAATAGAAGAATTGGAGGAAGTGGGGGGCATTTGATTGTGTTATGATGTGACATTTGCTTAACTAAAGTATTAGTGGCGGGTCTTTTAATTTACAAATGCAATAAACAAAATGAAAAATTACGGATGCGAAAGTTCGCGGAGGAGCGTTTCACTACCTTCATATTGGAAAGGATTAAATCAGGAAAGACGGTTTCTCAAAGAATTTAGGATTAGGAGTCTTTAGTGGCCTATGGCTAACACATTTCAGTGACATTAAAATTGGTCGTGTTAGCATTTTACCCAAAATGGATTTTGTATTTTAATACAAAATCTTTTTTTTGGCCCCATCAGCATTTGGGGATATTTAGAAGAATGATTAATGTGACTCATTTTTCTTATTATACATAATGGGGACAATTCCTGTTCGTTATAATAATCAGATTATGGGATTTTCTACTGATTGGACCCCAACAAACAACTGTAATTTCCAGGTATACTAGGCAGCTCAAGTTCCTTGCAGTGCCACCGCTGGTGAAAGGAAGCACTACATAGTGACAACCACTGTTCCTTCTAAGCTATATGTTTTGGAAATTATAAAGTCAAACATACCAAAACCTTCCGACAAGTCGACAAGTACAGCTGCTATAGACTGCTATTAACCTCATTAAGAATGTTGTTTTAACTTTTTTAGACCACGTTCTCACATTCAGTATTTGGTCAGTATTTTACATCAGTATTTGTAAACCAGAACCAGGAGAGGAACAATCAGAGGAAAAGTATAATAGAAACACGTCACCACTTCTGGATTTATCACCCACTCCTGGTTTTGGCTTACAAATACTGATGTCAAATACTGAGAATGTGAACATGGCCTTAAGCTGAGGTTCTTAGTTATATGCTATTTTTGATGAACTCAGAATAACATTAATGAACCATATTTAATAATAGCTTTACTAAACTAAGTATTAAATTCTGTTTAGGAAGGAATTTGTCTTCATTCTATCCACCCATTGCCTTACTTTGTTCTAGTTTATTCTAGTTGACACCATTACATCCAAAACTGTAAGTTTCTCTTTATATTAATTCATGTTAATTTAAATAAACAGCATACCATTTATTGTGACAACCAAGGACTAGATAAAAGTGTGAGACACCTCCTAATAGGCATCTATACTGGCTCTCATCCCTATCATGTCAATCATTCGCCAGAGCTGAGAGGGGTCAAGTGTGAGTGACACATTCCCCACAGCCCTGAATGCTTAGTTTTTCTACTGTTTTTTAGGCCATCGGAGGTCAAAGTGATCTACTCCTAACCCCATGATGGGCATCAAGGGTTGTTTGCACCCTCTAGTTCTTTTATTATAGGTCTTCCAAAGGAACATGCTTTGGTAACACCATCAGACTTAAGGATACCATAAGGCCTCAGATTCTGTTACTTTTACACTTCACTGAACTTAATTTTTTTTTACAACTACCAATAGCCAACTTTGTCAAAATGTGTCATGTCAAGTAGATTGTGGTGACAGAATAGTAACACTATTAGTGATTTATTTACAAGTAACTATGACAGAACCTGCAATAAGTGAACTAATCAAGTCCAACAGGCGACTTGGACATTATTTCTATTAAAGGAAATACATTTTATAATTTTTTTAAATAGCTTTGGAATGTATGCCATGAACGCAAAATGAACCATTTTAGCTGGTATCCCATTATAATATGTGTTCATTATACTAATTAGTATGCCATAAAATTTCAGGTTATTTGCGTAAAACCCACTGTTATCCTGGAAAACGAAAATGAACATGATAAAACTCCCATGGAGTTTTAGGTTAATTTTGGAATTTAGTATGGTTATTTTATATTTAGGTATTGGGTGTCTTGGGAGAACAGTTTGCCAAACTACAAACATATTGTTGCCAGAAAATTAGGCATTCTAATTTCCTATTATGCAGTGCGATGATAAGAAATAAGACTGTTAGCTTGGCCATGGTTATCATACAGCTATATGAATATTGCAATAATCTTTTTAGAGGTGCAGTATATCTTCTCTCTATTTTATATATTTTTGATACATACAGTTTATTCCATACAGTGACAAGATTAACTATTAAACTTAAAATTTAGTATGCAGCTAGACAATTTGTTAAAATGTGAATCTTGGATTAAATTTATTTTGATGACGATTGAAAAAATGCATGTACGGCTCCACTCATGCTAGCATTTCTCTATCTATCTGCTGTTTTTTTTTAAATAATTTTTATGCAACCGTTGACATCCTTATGAAACAGATGGTATCAGTTAATCTGAGATAGTTTGGGCAAGATTCTGTTTACTATGAGTGGCCCTCATTACTATGTTATCCTGATGTACTGTATGGAATCTATGGAATGGAATGGAAGCCCAGGTTGCTTTGATAGCAGCCTTCAACTCGTCTGCATTGTTGGGTCTGGTGTCTCATCTTCCTCTTGACAATACCCCATAGATTCTCTATGGGGTTAAGGTCAGGAGAGTTTGCTGGCCAATCAAGCACAGTGATACTGCTGTGTGTAAACCAGGTATTGGTACTTTTGGCAGTGTGGACAGGTGCCAAGTCCTGCTGGAGAATGACATTTCCAAAAAGCTTGTCGGCGGAGGGAAGCATGAAGGGCTCTAAAATTTCCTGGTAGATGGCTGTGCTGACTTTGGTCTTGATAAAACACAGTGGATCTACACCAGTAGATGACATGGCTCCCCAAACCATCACTGATTGTGGAAACTTCACACTAGACCTCAAGCAGCTTGGATTGTGTGCCTCTCCACTCTTCCTCCAGACTCTGGGACCTTGAGTCCAAATGAAAATTGGAACTCTGGGACCTTGTGGAGTGTGTCAATGACTGCCTTCTGGATATGTGGACAGACTACATCAGGATAAAATAGTAATGTGGGCTACTCATGTAAACTATACCTTGCCAAAGCTATCTCCAATTAAATGATACGACCTGATGAATAAATATATATATATATCAGAAATAAATATAATAGAACTAACAATTCACTATTATATGGTCTGGACCTAGTAATCAAGCCTGCCATGACCTAGCTGCCACCTCAACAACACCAGAGCTGCTGCAACTCCCCAACCTACTGTCTCCTTCCCCATCATCCAGTAGAATGTAAGCCCGCAAGGGCAGGGTCCTCTTCCCTCTGTACCAGTCTGTCATTGTTAGTTCGTTTACTGTAAGTGATATCTGTATTTTGTATGAAACCCTTTTCTCATGTACAGCACCATGGAATCAATGGTGCTATATAAATAAATAATAATAATAATAATAATAAAATGTCAAAGAAGCATAATAGTATCTGTAGCTTGTAAGAGCTAGGAATCCACGTAAAGGGCACATGCAGTTCCAGAGTCATTGTTGGGGAATACTACTACAAACTATAAGTAATATACTAAAAAAAAAATACATGTGGCATCACTTTGATTTTAATAACTTTTAAAAACGATAGCAATTTTAGTTGCTCATCATTGTAATATAAAGCAATACATGTCACAATGGTAAATTGACATTTCAATGCAATAAAAAAAAACAATTATTGTCAATAAAAATCCTCAGCAAGGATAATATCATTATAGCAAGTCCCCTCCCAGCTCGCTTTTAAGAGCATGTGGACTTACCGAGGTTCGGCTGTTGGGCTCATGATGAAGAGCGAGTCGAAAATCGCGCCACTGAGCTGTCGAGCCGCCAGAAAACTCAACCTGTTCCAAACGTGGAAGCCAACGGACCTGCTGAAACCATAAGGTAATGTTCAGAACCAGATCACCCCATTGTGATCGTGTTCTGATCGTGTTCTTATTTATTTTCTTATAGGAAATTCTACACTGAAACTGTTGTCTTTTTATTTAAGATAACATTTAAATTTTTCAATAATGTCATTGATCTTGCTCTTGGTTCATGCAGTTTAATGCTAAACAATACCCAAACATTAAAATTATTATGGATAATACTGTATGATATTGACAGTTTACATAAAATTAAGATTAAATAAATTATTTGCGATAAGTGATTATTACAACATATAGACTATAGAAAGAACACAGGAACATGTAAAAAATATATTACTTTATAAACACCAAGACTAAGTTATGCTCCTTCCAACTAATGCTCCCAAGATTACATATTTAAGAATTAAAACAACACAATGGAATAACACCGACCATAAAAATGCAATTTGTGGAAACCAGATTTACTATGGATGACCAATGGGTTGATGGATACATTCCAAGGCATACCTTATTAATGGTAGGAACACTGGTTTCTAAAGTATTCATGCATCATATAATATTTCTTTGCTTCATTTGTTTAATTTTTTACATTTAAAAAAGGATAGCTCATTGATTTCTTGAGATCCAACCATTAATACCACCTGCAATCCTCAATACACAGCTCCCCATCTGAATGGAGTGGAGGTTGAACATGCATACTTCCGCTCTATTTATTCTTTATGGGACTGCCAGAGAAACAAGTGTGTATGCTCGACCTCCACTCCATTAAGACAGGGCTCTGCAGTGCTCTATTCCCTGGATCACAAGAGGAACCAGCAGTTGGACACTTAACAATCAGGAAGTTATTCACTATCCTAAACTTTCAAACTAAGGAAAACACACTTTAGTAGTCAAGTAACATGTTAACAGCCGAACCCTTCTCTTCCAAAGCGGTAGCTTGTCAAGAAGCATTTATAGGTGCCTATCCTTGTCTATATGTCCTACTATGTTATATGACTGTTTTGTTAAATTGAATACCCTTGTTAATGAACCTTTTTCTATAAGCCAGACAGTGCAGCTAGTAAGGATCAGCTTTCACTCTGGAGGTCTCAGCATAGGCATGTAATACTTGTATAATTCAGATATAGACACTGGAGATTAAATCAAAGACTAAACACAACTTCTCCTAGAGATAATAGATAATATATGATCTCCAAAGGTCTCAGGAGCCTAAGTTTAATAGGCTGTGATAGTAATACTACCACTCCACAAAGGGTTAATACAACTTCATCTGGAATGCACAGTTCAGTTCTGGGCACCAGTTCATAGAAAGGATGCCCTGGAGTTTAAAAAAATGCAACGAAGATCCACAAAACTGATAAGGTGGCATGAAAGACCTTAGTTATGGGGGGACCTGATTAACTTGTACTAATAAATAAATGGCCCATACAAAAAATATAGTCAAATGCTGTTTCATGTAAAACCACCTCAAAAGACAAGAGGGCATTCCTTCCATCTAGAGAGAAAAAGGTTACAAGGTTTAAAGGGAATCTGTCAGCAGGTTTTTGCTACCTTGTCTGAGAGAAGCATAATGTATCATTTGGTTTACTGGGTGTAACAGTTGTTACACAAGATTTAGCATGAAGCAAAGCTGAGAAAGCTAACCCCTCCCACACCACAGGCCTCTGCATGCATTGTCCATTGACAGTGAGCTGGTTATCACAGGAGGGGGTCAAATCGGTCTAGCAGTCCCGTGAGCTGTAGTCTGGGCAGTGATAGTCTCTTGGTGATAAAACCTTCATTGTAAGTAAACAACGGCACACAGCCTAGTAAGTGACACATCTCTGAAATCTGTGTCTCAGCCCCTATCTCCTGCTGTCTTCAAATTACATAGCAAAAACCTGCTGAAAGATTCCCCTTAATCTCCATAGAAGGCAAGACCTATTAATCTGTAGAACAGCCCATCTCAGGAGTAGGTCACAGCGGAAGAAATCAACAGTTTCAAGAAAGTCTTAGATGCTTTTTTTTTAGAAGAAAAACAACATAAATACTTATGTAATTGTATAAAATGTTTGTTATGAATGTTGATCCAGCTGATTGACACTTGGGATAAAGAGGGAAAAGCTTGCTTTTTTGGGCAGAATGGATCATGCTTTGTGGATGTATGTAAACCCCATTCTCTTTATCTTTTCCCATTGAACTTGATGGAAGTGTGTCTTTTCTCAACTATGTAACTATTTAACTATGTAACTATGTAAGTCATTACAATCAGCATCAATAATGCTTATCCTAGGTTTCTATTTGTTTTTGTTTTTCTTGAGATCCTTTAACATTAATCTAGTGATCCTATTATAGTTCAATACTGGATAGGCACATAAATATTTGGTCACAGATTCCCAGTGATATCTGTTAATCTACTAACATAAATTCAAGCAAATATGGTATGACTCTACCATGAAAGATGGATGGAAAAGTAAGAATTCTGAACTACTTCATATAAATGAGAACTCAGAGTAGAAAAAACAGGAAACCCTCTGGATGATAGGGTATGTCTGCATATAATAACTCCCCACTTAATTCTAGCAGTTCCTGAAACCAGGATGATGTAATTGAAATGTATATTATACTGTTTGTTAGAAAAAAGGGAAACCAGCATGCATTAAGCCCTACTGTCATGTCTGTGTTAGTGAATACTTGCATTCCCAATAAAAAGAAAATGCTTCTGGAGCACCTCTTTTATTAGTCTACATTCTTCTATAGAGATGAGCGAACCTGAACTTAAAAGTTCGGGGACTTCATATTGGACAGTTAGTCTCTGATGCTAAACGCCGAACACAGACTTCTCCCTTCTACAGGGGAAGTCCAGGAAGAGAGGGAGATTTTTCAGCTCAAAAGTTTGGGTCCCCATTGTTTTCAATGTGGTTCAGGTACAGTTATGGTACTTAGATTAAGACTGCAGTGGGTGGTTGAAATGCATCGCTCTCTCTCCTCCTCATTATGCCTAGTGCCATGCTGATTTTAGCATTTGTTAAATAAAAAGCAACTTTTTATATTTATTCTGGAGCTGAAATGCAACTTTTTTCTTCCTTTATTATTTAACACGTTGGATCAGGACGGAGTTCCGTGCACCCGGAGGATTCCAAGTGGTGAGCTGACTTTTTCTCGCTATTACAGTTTTAATCCTTGGTCCGAACTTTGCAATAAAGTTTGGGTCGGGTACCAGAACCCGAACTTCCATGGGTCCGCTCATCCCTATCTTCTATTGTTCTTTTGGGAAAGTTATGAATAAATTGACAACTGGGTATTACTAATCCCCAATCAAAGGGGTGTGTCCTTACACAGTCTGACATTGGCAGCAATGACTGGATCAAGTCAGCCTGTGTAGGGACACATCTCCAACTAGTAACCCAAATGTCAGAAAAATACAAGAACCAGGGCCCCAGATGTCCTCATTGTGGTACCTTTTTTAGTACAGCAAAAATCACAATATTTTGGTTGCGCAGAGCCTTTATCAAGCCATAAAAAGAGAGAGATGTGCATCATTTTTTTATGGCTTGATAAAGGCCCTGCGCGACCGAAACGTTGTGATTTTTCTGTACTAATAAAGTTCACAAGGGGGACATCTGGTGCCCTGGTTTCAGGATTTCTTTGTATTATTACAACCTTGTGGAGGGTTGCACCAAGTGTGCATGGACAATGGAGTGGTGCACGGGACTCATCTATTCCAAATGTCAATTTCTTCATACATTTCTAGTAAGAATAACAGAGGAATGTCTCAATATTGAGATTCAAGGAAAGATGTTTGAGAATTGCTATCTTATGTGGGATATATTTATTAAGTAAAACAGATGCCAGAAATGCTGACAGATTCACTTTAATGGGACAACCACTGGTTATGTCCAAGAAAAATAGCATGGCAATATTGGATGCAAACATTGCAAGAGTCTGAGGAACCTAGTATGTATAATAAGATATAATAAGAATAGACAGAGTGATCGCACTATTCAGAATAATACTACATTTTTATTATATATTCTTTGTTTTCTAAGCAGTTGATACTGTTGACTCCAACGTTGCATCAAAACATTTCTAGATAATATTAATGCTCTTCATACAACCCCTGGCAAAAATGATGGAATCACTGGGCTCGGAGGATGTTCATTCAGTTGTTTAATGTTGTTGAAAAAAAGCAGATCACAGACATGGCACAAAACTAAAGTCATTTCAAATGGCAACTTTAGGGCTTTAAGAAACACTAAAAGAAATCAAGATAAAAAATGTGGTACTCAGAAAGGGTAATTTTTTTCAGACTAAGCAGAGGGAAAAAATTATGGAATCACTCATTTCTGAGGAAAAAATTATGGAATCACCCTGTAAATTTTCATTTCCAAAACTAACACCTGCATCAAATTAGATCTGCTCGTTAGTCTGCATCTAAAAAGGAGTGATCACACCTTGGAGAGCTGTTGCACCAAGTGGACTGACATGAATCATGGCTCCAACACGAGAGATGTCAATTGAAACAAAGGAGAGGATTATCAAACTCTTAAAAGAAGGTAAATCATCACGCAATGTTGCAAAAGATGTTGGTTGTTCACAGTCAGCTATGTCTAAAATCTGGACCAAATACAAACAACATGGAAAGGTTGTTAAAGGCAAACATACTGGTAGACCAAGGAAGACATCAAAGCATCAAGACCGGAAACTTAAAGCAATATGTCTCCAAAAAATGAAATGCACAACAAAACAAATGAGGAACGAATGGGAGGAAACTGGAGTCAATGTCTGTGACCGAACTGTAAGAAACCGCCTAAAGGAAATGGGATTTACATACAGAAAAGCTAAATATAAGCCATCATTAACACCTAAACAGAAAAAAAACAAGGTTACAATGGGCTAAGGAAAAGCAATTGTGGACTGTGGATGACTGGATGAAAGTCATATTCAGTGATGAATCGCGAATCTGGATTGGGCAAGGTGATGATGCTGGAACTTTTGTTTGGTGTCGTTCCAATGAGATTTATAAAGATGACTGCATGAAGAGAACATGCAAATTTCCACAGTCATTGATGATATGGGGCTGCATGTCAAGTAAAGGCACTGGGGAGATGGCTGTCATTACATCTTCAATAAATGCCCAAGTTTACATTTATATTTTGGACAGTTTTATTATCCCATCAATTGAAAGGATGTTTGGGGATGATGACATCATTTTTCAAAATGATAATGCATCCTGCCATAGAGCAAAAACTGTGAAAACATTCCTTGAAAGAAGACACATAAGGTCAATGTCATGGCCTGCAAATAGTCCGGATCTCAATCTAATTGAAAATCTTTGGTGGAAGTTGAAGAAAATGGTCCAGGACAAGGCTCCAACCTGCAAAGCTGATCTGGCAACAGCAATCAGAGAAAGTTGGAGCCAGATTGATGAAGAGTACTGTTTGTCACTCATTAAGTCCATGCCTCAGAGACTGCAAGCTTTTATTAAAGCCAGAGGTGGTGCAGCAAAATACTAGTGATGTATTGGAGTGTTCTTTTGTGTGTTTGTTTTTCATGATTCCACATTTTTTTCCTCAGAAATTAGTGATTCCATAATTTTTTCCCTCTGCTTGGTCTGAAAAAAATTACCCTTACTGAGTACCACATTTTTTATCTTGATTTCTTTTAGTGTTTCTTAAAGCCCTAAAGTTGCCATTTGAAATGACTTTAGTTTTGTGCCATGTCTGTGATCTGCTTTTTTTCAACATTAAACAACTGAATGAACATCCTCCGAGCCCAGTGATTCCATAATTTTTGCCAGGGTTTGTATATTCAATAATGTAGTTTTATAACATAGCATAAGGATGGAAAATTACAATCTACATATTAAACCATACAAAGCACCTTGTGTGAAGTTCGGCATATTTCTACCTGTATCTTTTATTGATGATAAAATAATATTTCTGAATCTATGCATAAATACTGTGGAATATCATGATCATATAACAGTATTGTACTTTGATAATTAGTTATGCTTCGAAAATAAATTAAAAAATCTAAATATAAATCAATAGTTATCACTTTAAATGTATAATGCAAGCGACATAGGGAACCACAGACTTTCACAAAAAAATTAACAGGTCTTGCATTAAGTCTGCAGTTCATTAAGCAAGTCAGCAGGCCTGTTAGTTTTGCTATAGATTTATCTATCCATCTTTTCTTTATAGCTAAAAAAGCGGCAGGAGGCAAGTCAATATTCCTTCTCCAGTATTCTCAATGTCCTCACTACTGTTATTTCAGATACAAAATATCTAATTGTTTACAGCAGCTTCTCGGCCCTTTAATTTGCCTTATAAAGCATAGAATTGCAAACGAAAAGACCTAAACCACAATCTATTAATATTTCATCTACTGTCTCTATTGAAATGTGATGCGATTCTAAATAAAGCTTAACAAATCAAATAATCCCTTCAGCTAAACAATATACATACATTACTGGAGAATGTTTCTGTGTGAGCATGGTTTTGCATACAGCAGTATCAGCTTTCAGCAATTTGTTAGCATATCTATTGGACATACTTTAGTTGTGTGTCATTTAAGACTAGATCACTGCAGCGCCCTGGAACTACTTTGCAGGTCACATTCAGCACCGATTCATTTGACCTACTGTCAATACCATTTGAAAGCCATTAAAGGGTCTACAGCACATTAGCTGGTGAAACGGTCCATCTCATGACATGGAGAGAGATCTTGGATTACAAATGAGGTGTCAAAGCAAGTGTCTTCTTTTACATGGCACATTTTGTGTGTTTCCACATTATGCAAAAATTTAAATATTAGTCTACCAGAATTCAGAGTTTATCTGCATGTTGTTCATTTACCTACTATTGCAAAATCAAAATACAAACCAGTATAATCTAATATATCAGAGTTCTATTTGTTATGGTACTGTTTATTTTACAATTATAAATTATGTATTTTACAGTCATATGGTGCAGGAGTGTGTTTGCACTGAATGTTCCTGTGGCCCTGTACCACACATACAATCATGGCCAAGTGTTGACCCCCTTCAAATTGTTACAGAAAATGAAGTATTTCTCCCAGAAAATTATTGCAATTACACGTTTTGTTATACACATGTTTATTTCCTTTGTGTGTATTGGAACAGTCCAAAAAAAACAGAGAAAAAAAGGCAAATAGGACATAATTTCACACAAAACCTGAAAAATGGTACAGACAAAATTGTTAGCACCCTCAACTTAATCTTTGGTTGCATACCCTTTGGAATAAATAACTGCAATCAATCACTTACTGTAACCATCAACAAGCTTCTTACACCTCTACATTGGAATTTTGGACCGCTCTTCTTTTGCAAACTGCTCCAGGTCTCTCTTACTTGAAGGGTGCCTTCTCCTAACAGCAATTTTAAGATCTCTCCACAGGTGTTCAATGGGATTTAGATCCGGACTCATTGCTGGCCACTTCAGAACTCTCCAGTGCTTTGTTTCCATCCATTTCTGGGTGCTTCTTGAAGTATGTTTGGGGTCATTGTCCTGCTGGAGGACCCATTGCCTAAAACGCAAACCCAGCTTTCTGATACTGGGCACTACATTGCGACCCAAAATCTGTGGTAATCTTCAGATTTCATGATGCCTTGCACACAGTCAAGGTACCCAGTGCCAGAGGCGGCAAAACAACCCCAAAACATCTTTGAACCTCCACCATATTTGACTGTAGGTACTGTGTTATTTTCTTTGTAGGCCTCATTCCATTTTCAGTAAACAGTAGAATGATGTGCTTTCCCAAAAAGCTCTATCTTGATCTCATCTGTACACAAAACGTTTTCCCAGAAGGATTTTGGTTTACTCACATACATTTTGGCAAACTGCAGTTTAGCTTTTTTATGTCTCTGTGTCTGCAGTGGGGTCCTCCTGGGTCTCCTGCTACAGTGTTTCATTTCATTCAAATATCGATGGATAGTTCAAGCTGACACTGATGCACCCTGATCCTGCAGGACTGCTTGAATTTCTTTGGAACTTGACTGGGGCTGCTTATCCGCCATCAGGACTAGTTTGCTTTGCAACCTTTCGTCGATTTTTCTCTACCATCCACATCCAGGGAGATTAGCTACAGTGCCATGGGTTGTAAACTTCTTGCTTATGTTGTTTACCGTGGACAAAGGAACATCAAGATCTCTGTAGATGGGCTTGTAACCTTGAGATTGTTGATATTTTTCAACAATGTTGGTTCTCAAATGCTCAGACAGTTCTCTTTTCCTTTTTCTGCTTTCATGCTTAGTGTGCCACACACAGACACACAATGCAAAGTTTGAGTCAACGTCTCCCCTTTTTATGTGCTTTTAGGTGTGATTTTCATATTGTTTACCCACAATTTTGGAAAGGTGCAACAATTTCGTCCGGCCCATTTTGGGGATTTTGTGTGAAATTATGTCCAATTTGCCTTTTTGTCTCTGTTTTTTTTCTGTTGTTGCAATACACAGGAAATAAACATCTATATAACAAAACATGTGTAATAGCAATAAGCTTCTGGGCGAAATACTTCATTTTCTGGAACAACTTCAAGGGTGCCAACACTTTCGGCCAAGACTGTATAGTATTCTGTGCTCGATATTATGGGGTAGCATTACATATCCCCTTAGTAACAAGGCCAAATGTTTCAAATCTGACATGTGTCGCTTTATGTGGCAATAACTCTGGAATGTTTCAACATATCCCAGTGATTGTGAGACTATTTTTTCATGACACATTATACTTTATGATCATGGTAAATTTTGGCCGATATGTTTAACATTTTTAAAAAAAAACAATATCAGAAATTTGACAATCATTTAGCAATTTTCAAACTTTGAATGTTATACCTATAATCCAGATAGCCATACCACACAAAATAGTTATAAAATAACATTTCTCATATATCTAACTTACATCAACACCATTTGTCAGATGTCCTTTTATTTTGTTAGAATGTCAGGAGGTTTTAAAATTTAGCAGCAATTTTTAATTTTTTCAAGGAAATTTACAAAGCTTTTTTTGGGACCTATTCAGTTTTCAAGTGACTTTGGGCGACCTATATATTGGAAGAAAAACTAAATTGATACCATTTTAAATACAGCAATCCCTCAACATATTAAAAACTGGAATGAAAGGAATGAAAAATTATATTTTTACCACTAAAATGTTGCTAACTTCTGAACAGGCCACCATATCTGGCGGACTCTAAGGTCATTACTTGGCCTTGGATTGTCATGTCAATTATTAGGAGCACACAATCATGATCTTAGGGTGCTGATGCGGTTAAAGAGGGAGCCCCCACACTCTGTAAACTATCTAGATCCCGCTGTCATTATTGACAACAGTATTTAAAGGGTTCAACAGCCATGATTGGTGTCAACACTAATTGTGACTGATGCAGCAGGGTGTCAGCTATAGTGTACAACTGACAGTTACTGCATTTTCACCCATCGGGTGATGCTATTCTCATATCTTAGGCCAGTAAAAATGCATATTGGTGGTCATTAAGGAGATAGAAAAAGAGAACTGACCCAGAATATTAAGTCCAAGGTACAAAACTGCTCCAGAATATCAAGTCCATGTTGCAACTCTTTTTCAGTGATACAGAATGACCTTATTAAAATTTTTAGGGAACCTATTCCAGTTCTGTACAGCTGAGCAGCTGTAATTTTACAATACATTTTGTTGAATTACAAACTCGGCTCCATAATCCATCTATCTACAGTTCTATAATATACTAGCTGTACTACCCGGCTTCGCCTGGGTTAATAACTGCTGTTAGCAAAATAGAATGTGTTAACAAAAATTTATTCTCCACACAAAAACCACAAAACAAATAGATAGAAAGTTCATTGGCTCTTGAGGAAGCAGTTCTTGTTCTCTTGTCTGCAAGCCTCGCTTCCCTCTCCTCAGAAAGTTCATTGGCCTTTGAGGAAGCAGCTCTTGTTTTCATGTCTGCAAGCCTCGCTTCCCTCTCCTCAGAAAGTTCATTGGCCCTTGAGAAAGCAGCTCTTGTTTTCATGTCTGCAAGCCTCGCTTCCCTCTCCTCAGAAAGTTCATTGGCCCTTGAGGAAGCAGCTCTTGTTTTCATGTCTGCAAGCCTCGCTTCCCTCTCCTCAGAAAGTTCATTGGCTCTTGAGGAAGCAGCTCTTGTTTTCATGTCTGCAAGCCTCGCTTCCCTGTCCTCAGAAAGTTCATTGGCTCTTGAGGAAGCAGCTCTTGCTTTTATGTCTGCAAGCCTCGCTTCCCTCTCCTCAGAAAGTTCATGAGCCCTTAAGGAAGCAGCTCTGGTTCTCTTGTCTGCGAGCCTCACTTCCCTCTGCTCAGAAAGTTCATTGGCTCTTGAGGAAGCAGCTGCTGTTCTCATGTTTGTCAGCCTTGTTTCTCGGTCTTCACATTTTTCATTGGCCCGTAATGCAGCTTTTCTTTTCGCATCAGCTGACATTCGTGCCATGAAATTCCTTTTCTTATGAGGCATTATTGTGGTAAAATAGTCTGTAACTGGCTGTTTCTATATCCTCTCACATAGAAGTAATGTGACTGACATCAGCCTTTCCACCAACACACCCTAACTGACATCTTATTACCTTACACAAGCCTATTAACCAACCTATATTAACCAATCACAGCTCAGATTAATTAACTGTAGCAAAATAGAAGCTGAGCTGTGATTGGTTGCTATTGGCAGCCTGATAAATCTTTGTGAGATGAGTTTTGTGTGCTGAGAGTGGTATATGTGTTCAAGCACGTGGTAGTGTGTGGCGCATTTTGTGTGTGTGTTCATATCCCCGTGTGTGGTGAGTGCGAGTATCCCATGTCGGGGCCCCACCTTAGCAACTGTACGGTATATACTCTTTGGCGCCATCGTTCTCATTCTTTAATTCTCCCTTGTTCACATGTGGCAGCTGTCAATTTGCCTCCAACACTTTTCCTTTCACTTTTTCCCCATTATGTAGATAGGGGCAAAATTGTTTGGTGAATTGGAACGCGAGGGGTTAAAATTTCAACTCACAACATAGCCTATGACGCTCTCGGGGTCCAGACGTGTGACTGTGCAAAATTTTGTGGCTGTAGCTGCGACGGTGGAGATGCCAATCCCGGACATACACACATACATACATACATACACACACACACACACACATTCAGCTTTATATATTAGATATCTATCTATTAATAAATATACATATATGGTATGTAGATAGATGGTCAAATATTTTGAAACTTGAATTCGTCAGGTTGGCAAATTTTTCCAAAAATTTGATTCGTGGCAAATCACAGGTACTCCAATTGCACTGAAAAGATGTGTATAGTACTCAGAGGTCTCCTCTAATCATTTTACCACTAACACAGCTTTAGCAGTATCAAACTTACTTAACCATAAAAATGGATGTCAACCCGGCAGAAATGGATGGTAACCAACAGCCCGTTTAATAACAAAGTACACTGGCATGCTTTTCCTGTTTTTTACAAGTCAAAAACTGTCCAAAAATAATCCCTCTTAGTCATTTGCGATAACACAGAATGTTCTGTGCAGTACACTGACTCAAACTAACTGTGTCGTACTTAGAGGAGATGTCATCCTTCTGTGGCTGAGCTGTGTGATGTGCCATATATTCCATAACACCCTCTGCTTGTACCTCACTACGGATGCAAAGGAGGCCAATGGTGACTTGCGTTTGGTAGTACTTCTGCTCGGTCACCTGTTACTAGTGGTGGTGTCACTGCTACTAGCAGCTTCCACACTCTTAGCAGTGGTATGGGTTTTTTTTTTCTTACACTGCCCTATCCATTTCCATTGCCCCTTTTTCTTTTTACATACATTTTTATAACACTATAATTATCTTTTAACAATCTTTTCAACCGCAAATATTCAACCCTTGCCAAAAAGAATATAATAAAAAATATTAGGTAGATAGGTACATGTACAAAAAGCAAAGTGTGGCAGCTGGGTGCAGAGTAAACATCTATACTTGTCAAATTGAATAGTATAGCAGGTGTGCAAAAATAGAGATGCACAGTTATGTTTATATTTTTTTTACTTTTTTTTCTATTTTTTTCAACAATATTCAATCCTCTTCCTAAAAATGACAAAAATGACAAAATAAAAAATACTAGGTAGATACACTCCAAAAAAGCCAGATAACAGGACACAGTATTAGTGAAACATGTAAAATTTAACTAGTAAAACAGATTTGAGGTATGCAGTTAAATGTCTGCATTTTAGGGAATTTCCTTTTGTATTTTTAAAAAATAATAATTTCTCCCTTCACAAAAATGATTGCACAACAAATGCAAAAACTCAGTACAGTACACACAGTCTGACTCTGGTTTCAGACTTTTTTCTGTAAAAACTTTTGTGCTGTCTAGCTTGTACTTTCTACTGCATTATGAATGGAGAAAAAATGTGTAATTGTAATTCAAATGTGGCAAAACAGATATCAGCTATATGATGTCACTGATCAATCACACTGAGTTTGGCACTGCTGCTAGCATCGCTCCTATCTCACTCTCCCTCTACCAATTTAATCTCTGTATTATTCCCATACTATTGCTCTCATCTTATTAAGTGCTGTAGTTATACAACACATTACTGTCTGTAGTATTTTTCCAATATTCTATGGCTTAACCTTCTTGTCTGTATTGCTGTGAGCTCTGACACCCTCTCACTATCCTAAAATCATTCTTAACAAAACTGCTGCATTTCCTGTCGCGGCTTTTATACATTTTATGATAGTCCTTTGTGATTGGCTGCACTATACCATGTGATAGCTGCAAGGTATTATAGAGCAGCCCCAGTGATAACACCTGAAGTCATGTCAGCCTTCTGTGACTGGTGCAATCTACTTCAATTTGTAAAAAGGTGGCACGTTTTTTGGGGGTGATTCATCCAAATTGATTCGCAAATTGTTCAGCTTCGACAAGACCTGTGAGTTTCATAAAATTCTACTTGTATTCGATTTGCATCACATCAGTTTGGTTATCCCCAGGGGTGTAATGATGGCGGTCGCAGAGGTCACCACCACGACCAGGTCCGCCAGGGATGGGGCTCGGCACCCACCCTGTAGAGAAGCAGCCGGCTCCTGTCCGTGAGAGAGGAGCATACGCCTGCACTGGATGTACTTACATTCTCACACTGTAGATAGCCGGGCAGCGCTTGGCTCCGCCGTTCCAGGCTCCAGTCTCTGCCTGCGTTTCCGGTCTGTGCTCGTTCACAGTGTGCTGGGCTGGCTGGCATTGCTGTTATGAAGACACTAAAGGCAGCAGGTGGTTGAGGCACCACTAGCACTCTTGTCTGAGTCTCTCTGACACACACAATGTATGTATGTGATGTGAGTGACTCACTTAGTGTGCCTCCTCCCCAGCAGTGTGCAGTGTGGAGTACTGTGTTTGCTCTGCCTCTGAGTCACTTACAGCTCTCTTCAGTGAGGTACCATATGGTGTGTTTATTTAGTAATGTCTACACTACTCACTACAGTCTATGTGATGTTTTGTGGACAAGGAGAAAGATTAGACATAGTGCAGTAACATGCATCTGTGCTTCCAGGCTGTGTGGATGTGGCAGCCTTTTCTGCAATATACATTTTATTATCTTAATGTAAACTAAAGTTGTGTCATCCTCACAAGCTGCCTGGAACACTTTGTAAGCTGGGGAGCGGGAGATAAGGAGAGGAGGATGAGGATGAGGCCAGACTCAACGCTGATATACCATCAGCGGTGCAATGACCACGGTCGCCGATGTGACCAGATCCAGCGGGTCAGGGGCCCGCTGACGCCAGCAGAAACATCAACTGGATGTGCGTCCTCGGACACACATCCAGTTGAAGTGTATCGCAGAGCACAGACCCATCCGGTACGCTCGCCACAATCATGCTGCCGGCCAATCAGAGGCCAGCAGCTAGCTGATGTCAGCGTGCACGTGACAAGGCACATGGCAGTGACGTCATGAGCTCAGCTACCAGCCTCACAAGAGGACGCACAGCAGGGAAGCAGAGAGAATGAGAGTATTTAAAAAAAAAATCAGTAACCATACTACTAAATGGGTGGCTTTGGAGTGCATTATACTTTATGGATGACTATGGAGTGCATTATGGTTTATGGATAACTATGGGGGTGCATTATACTTTATGTATGACTATGGGATGCATTATACTTTATGGATGACTGTAGATAGTGCATTATACTTTATGGAGGACTATGGGGTGTTCATTGTACTTTATGGACAATTACGAGGTGCATTATACTTTATGGATGACTATGAGGTGCTTTATACTATACGGACAACTATAGGGGTGCATTATACTTTATGGATGATAATGGGGGTGCATTAAACCTTATGGATGATTATGAGGTGCATTATACTTTATTGATGACTATTGGATGTGCCTTATACTACATGGATGACTAAAGGCTGTGTATTATACTTTATGGATGACTATTGGGTGCATTATACTTTATGGATGACTATGGAGGGACATTATACTTTATGGATGACTATGGGGTGCATTATTATAGTACATGGATGGCTATGAAGGTGCATTATACTTTATGGATGACTATGGGGTGCATTATACTATATGGATAACTATGCGACTATGGGGGTGCATTATACTATATGGATAACTATGGGGTGCATTTTACTTTATGGGTGACTATGAGCTGTGCAGTATATTATATGGAAGACTATGAGGGGTGCATTATACTTATTATATGGGGCCCCGTGACTTCTATGTACGTCCCTGGTGGGTATAATTTTGTTCTATACATTAAAGAACTGGAACAGAATGGGGAACATATACCAAGATGGGGGATATATACCAGGATTGGGCCCAAGATAAGGGACATATAGGAGCATGGGCGATATATAACAGGATTGGGCTAGGATGAGAGACATATATACCAGAATGAGGAACATATATAGCAGGATGGAGGAGGTACTGTATATATATATATATATATATATATATATATATATATTGATATATATATATTGATATATATATATATATATGCTGTATGTATATACAGTGGGGTAAATAAGTATTTGATCCCTTGTTGTTTTTGTAAGTTTGCCCATTGACAAAGCCATGAACAGTCTATAATTTTAAGGGTAGGTTATTTTTAACATTGAGAAATAGAATATCCAAAAAAAAAAAAAATCAAGAAAATCACATTGCATAAATTAGATACATTTTTTTGCATTTTGCAGTGAGAAATAAGTATTTGATCCCTCTGGCAAACAAGACTTAATACTTGGTGGCAAAACCCTTGTTGGCAAGCACAGCAGTCAGACATTTTTTGTAGTTGATGATGAGGTTTGCACACATGTCAGGAGGAATTTTGGTCCACTCCTCTTTGCAGATCATCTCTAAATCATTCAGATATTGAAGCTGTCGCTTGGCAACTCGGAGCTTCACCTCCCTCCATAAGTTTTCTATGGGATTAAGGTCTGGAGACTGGCTAGGCCACGCCGTGACATTACTGTGCTTATTTTCGAGCCACTCCTTTGTTGCCTTGGCCGTATGTTTTGGGTCATTGTCTTGCTGGAAGACCCAGCCACGACCCATCTTCAATGCTCTTACTGAGGAAAGGCGGTTGTTGGCCAAAATCTCGTGATACATGATCCCATCCATCTTCCCTTCTGTACGGTGCAGTCATCATGCCCCCTTTGCAGAAAAGCACCCCCAAAGTATAATGTTTCCCCCACCATGCTTCACGGTTGGGATGATGTTCTTAGGGTTGTACTCATCCTTCTTCTTCCTCCAAACACGCCGAGTTGAGTTAATACCAAAGAGCTCAATTTTTGTCTCATCTGACCACAGCACCTTCTCCCAATAACTCACAGAATCATCCAGGTGTTCATTGGCAAACTTCAGACGGGCCTGCACATGTGCCTTCTAGAACAGGGGCACCTTGTGGGTACTGCAGGATTTTAAACCTTTAAGGCTTAATGTGTTACCAATGGTTTTCTTGGTGACTGTGGTCCCAGCTGCCTTGAGATCATTAACAAGTTCCCCCTGTGTAGTTTTAGGCTGATCTCTCACCTTCCTCATGATCAAGGATACCCCACAAGGTGAGATTTTGCATGATGCCCCTGATCGATGTCGATTGACAGTCATTTTGTATTTCTTCCATTTTCTTACTATTGCACCAACAGTTGTCTCCTTCTCACCTAGCATCTTACTTATGGTTTTGTAGCCCATTCCAGCTTGGTGCATGTCCATGATCTTGTCCCTGACATCCTTAGAAAGCTCTTTTGTCTTGCCCATGTTGTAGAGGTTAGAGTCTGACTAATTGAGTCTGTGGACAGGAGTCTTTTATACAGGTGACTATGTAAGACAACTGTCTTAAATGTAGGTAGCGAGTTGATTAGGAGCGTCTAACTGGTCTGTAGGAGCCAGAACTCATAATGGTTTGTAGGGGATCAAATACTTATTTCTCACTGCAAAATGCAAAAAAAATTATCTAATTTATACAATGTGATTTTCTTGATTTTTTTGGGATATTCTACCTCTCAATGTTAAATTTAACCGACCCTTAAAATTCTAGACTGTTCATGTCTTTGTCAGTGGGCAAACTTACAAAAACAGCAAGGGATCAAATACTTATTTACCCCACTGTATGTATGTATATATATATATATATATATATATATATATATATATATATACACACTTATGCACCTATATACAGTGCAGACCAAAAGTTTGGACACGCCTTCTCATTTAAAGATTTTTCCGTATTTTCATGACTATGAAAATTGTACATTCACACTGAAGGCATCAAAACTATGAATTAACACATGTGGAATTATATACTTAACAAAAAAGTGTGAAACAACTAAAAATATATCTTATATTCTAGGTTCTTCAAAGTAGCCACCTTTTGCTTTGATGACTTGTTTGGACACTCTTGTCATTCTCTTGATGAGCTTCAAGAGGTAGTCACCCGAAATGGTCTTCCAACAATCTTGAAGGAGTTCCCAGAGATGCTTAGCACTTGTTGGCCCTTTTGCCTTCATTCTGCGGTCCAGCTCACCCCAAACCATCTCGATTGGGTTCAGGTCTGGTGACTGTGGAGGCCAGGTTATCTGGCGTAGCACCCCATCACTCTCTTTATTGGTTAAATAGCCCTTACACAGCCTGGAGGTGTGTTTGGGGCCATTGTCCTGTTGAAAAATAAATGGTGGTCCAACTAAACGCAAACCGGATGGAATAGCATGCCGCTGCAAGATGCTGTGGTAGCCATGCTGGTTCAGTATGCCTTCAATTTTGAATAAATCCCCAACAGTGTCACCAGCAACGCACCCCCATACCATCACACCTCCTCCTCCATGCTTCATGGTGGGAACCAGGCATGTAGATTCCATCCGTTCACCTTTTCTGCGTCGCACAAAGACACGATGGTTGGAACCAAAGATCTCAAATTTGGACTCATCAGACCAAAACACAGATTTCCACTGGTCTAATGTCCATTCCTTGTGTTCTTTAGCCCATACACGTCTCTTCTGCTTGTTGCCTGTCCTTAGCAGTGGTTTCCTAGCAGCTATTTTACCATGAAGGCCTGCTGCACAAAGTCTCCTCTTAACAGTTGTTGAAGAGATGTGTCTGCTGCTAGAACTCTGTGTGGCATTGACCTATTGACATCGTCTCTAATCTGAGCTGCTGTTAACCTGCGATTTCTGAGGCTGGTGACTCGGATAAACTTATCCTCAGAAGCAAAGGTGGCTCTTGGTCTTCCTTTCCTGGAGCGGTCCTCATGTGAGCCAGTTTCTTTGTAGCGCTTGATGGTTTTTGCAACTGCACTTGGGGACACTTTCAAAGTTTGCCCAATTTTTCGGACTGACTGACCTTCATTTCTTAAAGTAATGATGGCCACTCGTTTTTCTTTACTTAGCTGCTTTTTTCTTGCCATAATACAAATTCTAACAGTCTATTCAGTAGTACCGTCAGCTGTGTATCTACCAGACTTCTGCACAACACAACTGATGGTCCCAACCCCATTTTTAAGGCAAGAAATCCCACTTATTAAACCTGACAGGGCACACCTGTGAAGTGAAAACCATTTCCGGTGACTACCTCTTAAAGCTCATCAAGAGAATGCCAAGGGTGTGCAAAGCAGTCATCAAAGCAAAAGGTGGCTGCTTTGAAGAACCTAGAATATAAGACATATTTTCAGTTGTTTCACACTTTTTTGTTAAGTATATAATTCCACATGTGTTAATTCATAGTTTTGATGCCTTCAGTGTGAATGTACAAATTTCATAGCCATGAAAATACAGAAAAATCTTTAAATGAGATGGTGTGTCCAAACTTTTGGTCTGTACTGTATATACATATGATATATATAATTTATTCAGTTATTCAGGATATGGGGGGGCCCTGGTCTTGGATCGGGGCCCATCAGACTCTAGTTACGCCACTGGTTATCTCTAATATATATGTATATATACATGTGTGTATACAGTGTATAAATGTGTGTGTATATATATATATATATATATATATATATATATATATATCCACACAATTAAATCCTTGGAAATGCTACTAAACGGCCTGTACTTTATTATTTGGAGTTTGTGTGAAGAAACTACTATATACAAATATTATTTGCATATAGGACAAATCTATATTTTTATAAACAGGAGCAGCATGAAGCTGTAGCATAAAATAATCAAACATGCATAAAGGATTGCATTACAAATTGATGGGCATTTATTTCTTTTTTACAATATAAGTAGGACTAATAATAATTAGCATAGAACTTCTTATGTCAGTACAGATGCAGCACGTGCCACATGGTGTTAAATCCTGGAACCTCTTTTGAAGGGCTGAGGTCAAGGGCAGAACTGACATGATGAATGAACAACTCTTGTCTATGTTACAAAAAAATTACTTAATCCCAACAGACAAACCAGTGAGACACATGCATGATGAGCAAATGACTCCGCGTTTCGAGCACATGCAATTGCTAGTAGAGGATGACACTGTTCTGCTATCATCCGGCAATAGCCGGCATCTTAATCTGGGCACATTCCTTAAAAAAATCTGTGCTGTTTAACCCCTGTTGACCTTTGAACTTCAGGAAAGGTCATGTTGATGACACAATTTTCCCAGCTGTCTTTGTGTCTTTGTCTATCCAGCTACAGACCTACAGCCCTTTCTATTTTGTAGCGTATTGATCTGTTGGCAGCAAAGGGCTGGATAATTAGCCAGGAATTAGGGTTTCTATTACAGCCAGGAGCTGCCCCAGCTGATTTATCACCTGAATAATTTACTGTGATTGAAAGGAAATTAAAATGAACTCCATTTGACAACTGTGCGCCTTTATGGGCTTTAGTGAAGACTCAAAAGCCAAATTAATAGCCTGTGTTGCTTAATAGTCTACTGAGAGTAAATATGGAAGGATTCCTCTCAGCTATCTGTCTCCCTCGCTCCCTCTCCCTCTGACTGTTGCAGGGAATAAAAGAATTTGCTGCAGAAATCCAACAAATTAGCAGCCAAACAAAACAGTTTATTTGTGTGGTCAGTCGCAGAAGCCGCTCTAATTAATACCAACAGCATCATTGCTCAGTAACGGCGGCGCCTCATGATGGTGCCCAGTGGTACACTCATGTTACCTTACATGTAGCATAGATTGCTAATAAGGCAGATGTAGGAAAGTATAAAACTAAAGCATTAGTAATGATAGATCATCAGCTCACTAAGTATGTATGGAGAAATGCTTCCATAGTGTATGATGGTCCAAATTATTGTAGGAATGCTTATTTACATAATGACAGAATTGTGGTATTGTACAAAATGGTCCAAAAGTTAAGGGAGAACATCAAAATATATGCACGATACAGTGCAATGCAAACAAACAAATAAGATATCACATATCATTAACCACAAAAGGGTTAACCCACAATCAGTGTTTTTGACCAAACTCACACAGTGCTCCTGACTAGTGTAGACACACTCCCCCCATGCTAAAAGAAAAATGAAAAAAAAAATTATGAGCTTTTCAGCTATTTTCTAACCCCCTGAGTTACAGTTCTTCCAGCGTTTTTCATGGAAGAATATGGGCGATCCTGCAACTGCAGATGCTATGTGGGAATCCACAGTTCCCAGAGCCACACTTTGTTTTCAGAAACGAACTCCTGAAGTACACCTATGGACTCCAGAAAGTAAAGAAACTAATTAATGAATTAGTGTGTGAGTTGCTTAAAGGGAATCTGTCACCAAGTTTTTGCTACCTCCTCTGAGAGCATCATGATGTAGAAAGAGAGACCCTGATTTCAACAATGTATCATTTAGTTTGTTGGGGTGCAGCAGATGTGACACAGAGTTTTTAGATGTAGCATGAAGCAGAGCTAAGAAAGCTAACCCCGCCCACACCACAGCTTTCTATGTACATTGTCTATTGACAGTAAGCTGATTATCAGAGGAGGGAGCATGGTCAGACCAGGGCTCATGTGAGTTTTAGTCCAGGCAATGATAATCTCCTGCAGATAAAACATTCATTGTATTAAAACAACAGCACACAGCTTAATAAATGACATATCCCTGAAATCTGTGTTTTAGCCCGTACCTTAAGCTGCCCTCAGATTACATAGCAAAAAGCTGTTGAAAGATTCCCTTTAAAGAAAAAATGTTTTGCCATCGCGTAGCAATACAATATAATAATGATTGCCTTCATAGTTATCAAATGATTATGTGTTTCAGCATTTTCAACATTCTTTCCTACATTGACTGGAGCTTAGTTGTCTCGCATCTGTATGCAACTGATATCTGCGTAGGAAACATCAAAAGGGGATTTACAAAAATAACTTTTCTCTCCCTATTGGATTCTGCTAGGTTAAAATAATCTCAGGTGTTACTCACCCTCCACAGATCTAGTCATGCATCTTTGCCACTCACCGATCTTTGCTGACACTGGTCGTGTCATGACTACAACATATATGACCTGCACAGCCAATCAATCACTAGGCTCAGCAGCCCTTCCTGTCTACAATAGCCATTGGTGGAGCCGCTGAGCCCTGAGGTTGGCCACAACTGCCAAGTTTGCTGTAGTCGTGACATCATCTGGGGAGGATGAGTAATGCTGAGTTTATTATTTTCACCTAGCAAACGCCAATGGGGAGGGAAACATTTTTCCCTGAAAACCCCTGTAATTGAAACATGGGGACACATTACTTAATGCAGGAAAATATTTAATACAGACAAGCGAATCAATTGTAAACTTATTAAATTTGTTTAGAATTTCCCAGAATTCGTGGATACAAGTGAATCCGAATTGGTGGTACTTTTATAGAAAATCCAACAAAGTATTGGAAATGCATCATGTCCCATGTGTCAGCAAAGGACCTAGTCAGCAGTGGCGATGCTAAAGACTCAGAGGGAAAAAAAGAAGTAAGAAGAGTTGACTGGAGGATCAGATGGGAGTGGGGAGTGTCAGGAAGTGACATCCAAAGTGGGAAAAGTAGAGAGAGGGCTGAGGAAAGGTGATTATAAGGGTTTATAATTTTTTTCCACCAATTCCCAGCAGATTCGACTTGCACCAAATGTATTCAATGCAAATTGAATTTCCAACCTAAATTGAGCAAATCTGCCCAAATTGAATCTTCAGAGAATCGCTCAACTCTAATATTTGATGGGAATAACAGACACTGTTCCCATTGCCCCTGATTCATCATTGCCTTTGTGTCCGTATTTTGTCTAATTTTGTGTGTTTTGCGCCTCTTTTTTTTTATATGCGGTCGCGTGTTTTTTGGTTTTCCGCTTTGTCGGCTGAGTCTAGCAATTCCAAATGTTTAGTTTTCATCAATTTGCAACTTTTCAAAAAGCCGCAAAATTTGGTGCAACTTCACTTCAGCCTCCCCACCTGGTGTATTTTTGAGTATTGCAAAATTCTGGTGCAAAAACAGTTCATTTTTGACATGGCGCCAAATTCAAGAATCGCGTGCACCATTTTGATGAATTTGGTATCAAAAACAGCAACTAATACCACAAGACATAAAAGGAAAGTGACTTTAAAAATGCAAATGGTGAATCAGGACCATTGTGTTTAATTTTTACGCTTGGCACATGTACCACGGAAATCCTCTACACCCATACACTGAACGCAATGCTCTAATGTATACAGTTGTCTGCCATTATTTGCTCATTGACTCTTGAGTGTCTGAATCCCATGTGTAGTGAAATAAATTTTACATTATCCTAAAAAAAAGTATATACCAATATACTCTAGCCAGGCATATGCCAAAAGAGCTCTTTTTTAGATGCTTTAAAGATTATACCTTATGAAAGTGATCAGCATATACATGCCTAGCATTTCTTGTGAACATAGCTTTGGGTGCAACCAATGTATAATAAAAATTTGGGCTAGTCAAGCAAGGATTTCCAAGGATTCTTTACAGAACATGTTCAAAAGCACCATGCATATTTATTTTATGTTCTTAATTATTTCTGCCTGTTTTTTTTTGTATTTTTTCTTTTTTTCTATCATAAATAAATGGTAGATTAATGACATCTAATTTGAGCATGAGAGGCATGGCTATGCTAGACACTTTATATGCACTAAAATTTCAGCAGCTAATTATTGTGAATTCTGTGACGTCCATAGAAATGCATGATAGGTAATTGTATATAAAGAACAGGATTATGTAGGTTATGCATGTAGATTTTCTTCACATGAAAACTAAAACACCATAGTTTTGCTACAATGGAATTAAATCTTATCCACAGTCCATTAAAGTTGCTCTATAACGTTTGTACCATATCTCACACATAAAAATCAATAAAAAGAAATCTTACACATGTATTGGAAGGATGTGTAATCTTTAAACTGTCATCTAAAATTGCTTGGTTTAAAGTAAGCCAAGGAATCAATTCTTGAGTCTCTATTAGGCCAAGTTGGATTAAGGGACAAGACTGCAAGGTTTTAGGTTTAAGCCATTTGTTGCTTATATCAATGTACTCAAAATACATTTACTACTCTGCAGTAGATGTGTATCAACAATTACCAATATGCTATTAAGAAGACTTATTAATAAAATGGAGAAAATAACATATATTTATAATGACACTTATGTATGAATTTTTAAAGTTGATGTAACCAGCTCAGTATTATGTAAAATTTAACATTATGAGGTCTTGGTAAATAGTAAACTATTAAAGCACCATCTGATAATCCTCTGAGTTTGCAGTATTTCTACATAACATACAGTACAGACCAAAAGTTTGAACACACCTTCTCATTTAAAGATTTTTCTGTATTTTCATGAGTATGAAAATTGTACATTCACACTGAAGGCATCAAAACTATGAATTAACACATGTGGAATTATATACTTAACAAAAAAGTGTGAAACAACTGAAAATATGTCTTCTATTCTAGGTTCTTCAAAGTAGCCACCTTTTGCTTTGATGACTGCTTTGCACACTCTTTGCATTCTCTTGATGAGCTTCAAGAGGTAGTCACCGGAAATGGTTTTCACTTCACAGGTGTGCCCTGTCAGGTTTAATAAGTGGGATTTCTTGCCTTATAAATGGGGTTGGGACCATCAGTTGTGTTGTGCAGAAGTCAGGTGGATACACAGCTGATAGTCCTACTGAATAAACTGTTAGAATTTGTATTATGGCAAGAAAAAAGCAGCTAAGTAAAGAAAAACGAGTGGCCATCATTACTTTAAGAAATGAAGGTCAGTTAGTGCGAAATATTGGGCAAACTTTGAAAGTGTCCCCAAGTGCAGTTGCAAAAACCATCAAGCGCTACAAAGAAACTGGCTCACATGAGGACCGCCCCAGGAAAGGAAGACCAAGAGTCACCTCTGCTTCTGAGGATAAGTTTATCCCAGTCACCAGCCTCAGAAATCGCAGGTTAACAGCAGCTCAGATTAGAGACCAGGTCACTGCCACAGAGAGTTCTAGCAGCAGACACATCTCTTCAACAACTGTTAAGAGGAGACTTTGTGCAGCAGGCCTTCATGGTAAAATAGCTGCTAGGAAACCACTGCTAAGGACAGGCAACAGGCAGAAGACACTTGTTTGGGCTAAAGAACACAAGGAATGGACATTAGACCAGTGGAAATATGTGCTTTGGTCTGATGAGTCCAAATTTGAGATCTTTGGTTCCAACCATCGTGTCTTTGTGCGATGCAGAAAAGGTGAACGGATGGACTCTACATGCCTGGTTCCCACCGTGAAGCATGGAGGAGGAGGTGTGATGGTGTGGGGGTGCTTTGCTGGTGACACTGTTGGGGATTTATTCAAAATTGAAGGCATACTGAACCAGCATGGCTACCACAGCATCTTGCAGCGGCATGCTATTCCATCCGGTTTGCGTTTAGTTGGACCATCATTTATTTTTCAACAGGACAATGACCCCAAACACACCTCCAGGCTGTGTAACGGCTATTTGACCAAGAAGGAGAGTGATGGGGTGCTACGCCAGATGACCTGGCCTCCACAGTTACCAGACCTGAACCCAATCGAGATGGTTTGGGGTGAGCTGACTACCTCTTGAAGCTCATCAAGAGAATTCCAAGAGTGTGCAAAGCAGTCATCAAAGCAAAAGGTGGCTACTTTGTAGAACCTAGAATATGAGACATATTTTCAGTTGTTTCACACTTTTTTTTTAAGTATATAATTCCACATGTGTTAATTCATAGTTTTGATGCCTTCAGTGTGAATGTACAATTTTCATAGTCATGAAAATACAGAAAAATCTTTAAATGAGAAGGTGTGTCCAAACTTTTGGTCTGTACTGTATATATTATAAAAGCACATTAAATTGGTTGTCCAACCTTATGATAAAAATGACCTATCCTTAAAGAAGCACTCTTCCCATCAAAGTTTTTATCCTCTTAATATATTGCAGTTATCTTATGATACAACACTGTGTACTTACAGTTGCTCATTTTGCCTTTCTACTCAAATAATTCTTCTCTTTTCCCTTAGGTCTATGACATCATGCAATTAAAAACTGATCAGCTGAATCCTTCTAAGCTCTATGTAGAAACAAGAGGTCAATTTTCACTGTATGACTCATAAGTCACTGCAAAAGCCTCTGGCAGGAAGGGGGAGGGGGAGCAGCTGGGTCAGGAGTTGAAGAGAGGAATGATTTTTGCAGGGAAAAGAGACTTCCTTTTTCTATATAGAGCAAAGAAAAAGAAAAGAGAAGCATTCGATGGGTAGAAAGGCGAAATGAGCAATTGTAAGTACACAGTGCTATAATGTGATGATTGCAATATATTAAGAGGATAAAAACTTTGATGGGAGTGCTTCTTTAAGATAGATTATTAAAGGAGTTGTCCCCTTTCAACAAACTTTTGCCCATAGGCTCAGTGACATGTGAAAAATCAAACTTAGGCCTCATTCAGACATCTGTGAATCACGTACATGTTCTATCAGTGATTTTCATGTACTCTTTATAGTCAATGGGTACATGAACATGTCTGTGGATTTTTTGTGGATCATGCGTCCACAAAAAATCAGAAAGACAGGTCCGTTTTGATCTGTGCCACGGATTGAAATCACCGATACAGTCTATGGGTCTGTGAAAATCACAGACAGCACACAGATTGCATCAGTCTACAATCTATCTGCTGTCCATTCTCAACATTGTAATGTATAGGAGAAACTTTGTAATTCATTTATTTATTTAGAGAAAATCACTAATGAAATACTGATGATAAAGACTGACACACTGACCAAACACTGATGAAAATTGGATCAAAACCACTAATGAACAATTGTCCGTGTTTTTACATACCAGAAAAATCACAGACATTTGAATGAGGAATATGTTTTACTTACTCAACCAGAAGGCCATTCCTGTGTCTCTGCTGTTCCCCCAGCTGCATCAGTGACATTGACGACGTACAGTAGATGGCATGAGCATTTGAGTTTAGTGATTGGCTGCAGTCCTGTCAATGTGATGTCACCACTGCAGTCAATCAACAGAGAGCGGAGCAGCAAATGGGAATCAGCACTGGAGAGAGCGAACTCCTCAGGTTTTTGGGGTTTTTTTACATATCACTGAGTCTATGGGCAAAGTTTATTGAACATGAACAACTCCTTTAACCTTAGTTTGCTAAAGGATCAAAACCTGACACCCTCTAGAAATAGGTCATCAATATCACAAGGCCAAACAACCCTTTTAAATCAATGTGCATTTTTAGTTCCTATAGTTTGCCAATACTAACTCTGACCATTGTTCAGTGTAAAGCTATCATAAACGAGTTTGAATAATAAGGCTAGGTGCTTATGATGCAGAAATGCTCCGGATTTTTCCTGAGCATTTCTGCATCTCCCTGGCAGAAAAAACGCATGTGGATTGTACATGCGGATTGTACATGCGTTTTTCCTGCCAGGGACAAGCGGAAGTGAAGCGTTCTTCACATGCATTTCCGCATGCGGGTTGTCAAGCGCTTTCCAAATGATTTTAGCATCACTTGGAAAGTGCTTGACAACTTGGTCACACTATATAAATCCATGCAAACGGCGTGGATTTATATAGGGTGACCGAAAGAATGGTAAAAAATAAAAAATAAATATATACAGTATATATTTATTTTTTATTTTTTACCATTCTTTCGGTCACCCTATATAAATCCACGCCGTTTGCATGGATTTATATAGTGTGACCAAGTTGTCAAGCACTTTCCAAGTGATGCTAAAATCGTTTGGAAAGCGCTTGACAACCCGTATGCGGAAATGCATGTGAAGAACGCTTCACTTCCGCTTGTCCCTGGCAGGAAAAACGCATGTACAATCCGCATGTACAATCCACATGCGTTTTTTCTGCCAGGGAGATGCAGAAAATTGTACATTCACACTGAAGGCATCAAAACTATGAATTAACACATGTGGAAATATATACTTAACAAAAAAGTGTGACACAACTGAAAATATGTCTTATATTCTAGGTTCTTCAAAGTAGCGACCTTTTGCTTTGATGACTGCTTTGCACACTCTTAGCATTCTCTTGATGAGCTTCAAGAGGTAGTCACCAGAAATGGTTTTCACTTCACAGGTGTGCCCTGTCAGGTTTAATAAATGGGATTTCTTGCCTTATGAATGGGGTTGGGACCATCAGTTGTGTTGTGCAGGAGTCTGGGGGATACAGAGCTGATAGTCCTACTGAAGAGACTGTTAGAATTTGTATTATGGCAAGAAATAAGCAGCTAAGTAAAGAAAAACGAGTGGCCATCATTACTTTAAGAAATGAAGGTCAGTCAGTCCGAAAAATTGGGCAAACTTTGAAAGTGCCCCCAAGTGCAGTTGCAAAAACCATCAAGCGCTACAAAGAAACTGGCTCACATGAGGACCGCCCCAGGAAAGCAAGACCAAGAGTCACCTCTGCTTCTGAGGATAAGTTTATCCGAGTCACCAGCCTCAGAAATCGCAGGTTAACAGCAGCTCAGATTAGAGACCAGGTCAATGCCACACAGAGTTCTAGCAGCAGACACATCTCTACAACAACTGTTGAGAGGAGACTTTGTGCAGCAGGCCTTCATGGTAAAATAGCAGCTAGGAAACCACTGCTAAGGACAGGCAACAAGCAGGAGAGACTTGTTTGGGCTAAAGAACACAAGGAATGGACATTAGACCAGTGGAAATCTGTGCTTTGGTCTGATGAGTCCAAATTTGAGATCTTTGGTTCCAACCACCGTGTCTTTGTGCGACTCAGAAAAGGTGAACGGATGGACTCTACCTGCCTGGTTCCCACCGTGAAGCATGGAGGAGGAGGTGTGATGGTGTGGGGGTGCTTTGCTGGTGACACTGTTGGGGATTTATTCAAAATTGAAGGCATACTGAACCAGCATGGCTATCACAGCATCTTGCAGCGGCATACTATTCCATCCGGTTTGCGTTTAGTTGGACCATCATTTATTTTTCAACAGGACAATGAACCCAAACACACCTCCCGGCTATGTAAGGGCTATTTGACCAAGAAGGAGAGGGATGGGGTGCTACGCCAGATGACCTTGCCTCCACAGTCACCAGACCTGAACCCAATCGAGATGGTTTGGGGTGAGCTGGATCACAGAGTGAAGGCAAAAGGGCTAACAAGTGCTAAGCATCTCTCGGAACTCCTTCAAGATTGTTGGAAGACCATTTCCGGTGACTACCTCTTGAAGCTCATCAAGAGAATGCCAAGAATGTGCAAAGCAGTCATCAAAGCAAAAGATGGCTACTTTGAAGAACCTAGAATATAAGACATATTTTCGGTTGTTTCTAGAGATGAGCGTTGTTCTACTCGAACTGTTCGCCAATCTCAAATTCGAGCTGTTTTGGGCGGTGTTCGAGCCGGTCGGCGAACACGAACAATTTGAGAAAAATTCGGCTGTTCGAGGTTATGTTCGATAACTGTTCGTGCACCAAAATCATAACTGGATTTTTTCTCAGTAATGATGAAAATTAATGTTAATACGCAGTTTGAGTGTACAGCGGGGCGGGGGGAGGGGCAGGGGATGGATCTCTGCAGGAACAATGAAGATCTCCATTTTTTTTTCTCTTTCCCGCATTTGCAGTGGGGAGGTGCAATCTGTCAGCCTATCAGCAGCGCACACACGGAGCGAAGTGCTTTTTTTCACACAAGCAAGGGCATGTGTGATTGGCAGTGTATGTCACATGTCCTTGCCCTATAAGACCAAGCCATTTTCCCCGTCGCCACCATTTTCTCACTGCTGCAGCTGCGTGTTAGACGGCACCGCTGTTGCTGTGTGCGCTATACCTTGTTAATTTCAAGCCAATTTTCGCACAAATATACAGATAGCTTGGGAGTAGGGAATAGTTGTGATTGCAGTCCTTTTAAGGACTAGGTTACAGCATTTCCTACGACTTTTATCAGGCAGGTCTGTGCTCTTAAATAGATAGATTGTGGGAGTAAAGACTAATTGTAATTGGAGTCCTTTTCAGGACTAGGTTACATCAGTTCCTATCAGTTTTTGCCAGGCAGGTCTGTGCCAGTGCTGTGCAAGTTTTTTTCACAGCATTTGGCTGAATCTAGCAAAGCTAATCCTTTTTGGCCTATTGCAGAGTGTGTTAGTCAGTGGAGTAGCCTATCTGTGTTGCAAGATATACCACCTGTGTATAGAATACCAATTTTTTTACTGCACCTAGTGAAGTAAAATCTTTTGGGCATAGCATCATTCTATTAGTCCATCTATACTGACCTCCATCAGGTTGCAAACTGAATATAATTTTTTTCTGCATCTAGCTCTGAAAAAATATTTGGGCTTCTAGCAGTGTGTGGGACTTGGTCTATTAGTCCATCTATACTGACCTCCATCAGGTTGCAAATTAAAAATAATTTTTTTCTTCATTTAGCTCTGAAAAAATATTTGGGCTTCTAGCAGTGTGTGGGACTTGTTCTATTAGTCCTTCTATACTGACCTCCAGCAGGTTGCAAATTGAATATAATTTTTTTCTGCATCTAGCTCTGAAAAAATATTTGGGCTTCTAGCAGTGTGTGGGACTTGGTCTATTAGTCCATCTATACTGACCTCCATCAGGTTGCAAATTAAAAATAATTTTTTTCTTCATTTATCTCTGAAAAAATATTTGGGCTTCTAGCAGCGTGTGGGACTTGTTCTATTAGTCCATCTATACTGACCTCCATCAGGTTGCAAATTAAAAATAATTTTTTTCTGCATCTAGCTCTGAAAAAATATTTGGGCTTCTAGCAGTGTGTGGGACTTGGTCTATTAGTCCATCTATACTGACCTCCATCAGGTTGCAAATTAAAAATAATTTTTTTCTGCATCTAGCTCTGAAAAATATTTGGGCTTCTAGCAGTGTGTGGGACTTGGTCTATTAGTCCATCTATACTGACCTCCATCAGGTTGCAAATTGAATAAAAAAAATTTCTGCATCTAGCTCTGAAAAAATATTTGGGCTTCTAGCGGTGTGTGGGACTTGGTCTATTAGTCCATCTATACTGACCTCCATCAGGTTGCAAATTAAAAATAATTTTTTTCTGCATCTAGCTCTGAAAAAATATTTGGGCTTCTAGCAGTGTGTGGGACTTGGTCTATTAGTCCATCTATACTGACCTCCATCAGGTTGCAAATTAAAAATAATTTTTTTCTTCATTTAGCTCTGAAAAAATATTTGGGCTTCTAGCAGTGTGTGGGACTTGGTCTATTAGTCCATCTATACTGACCTCCATCAGGTTGCAAATTAAAAATAATTTTTTTCTGCATCTAGCTCTGAAAAAATATTTGGGCTTCTAGCAGTGTGTGGGACTTGGTCTATTAGTCCATCTATACTGACCTCCATCAGGTTGCAAATTAAAAATAATTTTTTTCTTCATTTAGCTCTGAAAAAATATTTGGGCTTCTAGCGGTGTGTGGGACTTGGTCTATTAGTCCATCTATACTGACCTCCATCAGGTTGCAAATTAAAAATAATTTTTTTCTGCATCTAACCCAGCCAATAGTTTTGGCCTAATACCACAGTTTGGCCACTCAGCTCTGCTCGGTTACCATCCATTGTTTTTTTGTGCAAACAACTCCAGAGTTGTGAATTAGTTAACCACCAAAATGAGTGGAAAAAGGCCTGCTGCTGGTGGAAAGGGGAATAGGCGTGTTGGGAAGGGGAAAAAAGGTTGTGTCCGTGGGGTAGGTGCAGAAGAAAGACCATCTTCCAGCCAAACTAAAATGTCTACTTCTTTTAGCGGACAATGTGATAAGATCCCTTTCTTACGGCCACGCCAATCGCTACAAATTCCAGATGAGGCACAAAAACAGCAGGTGCTTCAACGGATATCAAGTGCTCCTTTAAGTGGGCTCTCCTCCACATCAACTTCAACATCACAAATACTCCAGTCCTCAAAGGTGTCACCCAAATCGCACTTGCTTCCTCACAGCTCCCAAATCTCCAGCTGCCCGTCTGAGTATGAGGTAGAACAGATGGTTGAGTCTGCAGAGCTGTTTACTCATACTATAGCCTGGGAATCAGAGGTCGACTCCAGCGCTTCTGTGAATCCAGACGAGGAAATGATCTGCACTGATGCCCAGAATCTTTATGAGTCGGATCCAGGACCAGACGCAGAAGGTTCTGACCATAATGTAGACCCTCATTCCCAAACTGTAACTCCTGTTGGTGGAGACAATGAGGAAGACGATGATAAGACTCAAATACCTGATTGGAGCGACAACTTTAGTTTTTTGTCAGGGCAGGAACAGGTTGGCTCTGAGGACGACGGGTGTGATAACGCACAGGGTGATGATGATGAGGTCGGAGATCCCACTTACTGTCAACCCACAGTCAGCCAAGAGATGAGGTCAGCAGAGGAGGTGGAGGAAGATGCTAGTGACGACGAGGTCAGGTTGCGCCTTCCTGGACAGAGACGTAGTACTGGAAGCACATCAACAACTGCATCCTCAAACACAACTCTACCTCTCACCACAAGTCGTGGTGGCTCTTCAGGTCGCATGGGTGCTAAGCCTTGCATAGCCTGGGCATTTTTTCAGATCGATAAAGATGACCCAACTCGTGTTATCTGTAACATTTGTCAGCAAAAGCTAAGTAGAGGCCAAAAAATACATAGTTTGAGTACTTCATGCATGAACCGGCACATGGACATGAAGCATAAGTTGCAGTGGGAAGCTCAGTGTGCTACAATGCGGTCTAGCCGGCCGGGCCAACCACCGTCTGCCATATCTTGTGCATCCGCGGCCTCTTCATCCTCTGTGACTGGGGGGACAGCAGTCACACCTGTTTTGGGGCGCAGACCTGCCACCTCTTTACCCGCAACAGCCAGCGTGATTGGCAGGTCATCATTTTCTTTGGAGGTGGTAACACCAGCTGGTCTTGAGCGCTGTCCGACATCGATAGCACCACCTTTGGATCAAGGCAACCTAACATGTCCGCCTGCATCTTCCTCACAGACCGGCAGTTTGCCGGGGACACCCTTATCAACCCCGTCTAAGCACAATAGCCAGCCCTCGGTCCCTCAGATGTGGACAAGTAAAAGACCATTTCCTCCTAGCCATGAGAAAGCTAAGAGGTTGAATTTCACCATCTGCAAGCTCTTGGCTACAGAAATGCTGCCTTTCCGCCTGGTGGACACAGAGGATTTTCGAGACCTTATGTCCGTCGCAGTGCCCCAGTACCAGATGCCCAGTCGGCACTACTTCTCAAAGAAAGGTGTGCCTGCGCTCCACCAGCATGTCGCACACAACATCACCGCTTCTTTGAGAAACTCTGTGTGTGACAGGGTGCATTTCACCACAGACACTTGGACGAGTAGGCATGGACAGGGGCGTTACATGTCGCTGACTGGGCACTGGGTAACTATGGTGACAGCAGGACAAGGGGCTGCTGTCCAAGTCTTGCCGTCCCCACGAGTTGTGCGTCAATCCTCTTTATGTCATTTTTCCTCCACTGCTTCTGCCTCCTCAACCTCCTCTCGGTCTTCCACCTGCACCCAAAGCCTGTCTGGTCATGCCACAAGCTTTCTAACTGCGCAGAAGGGATCCTGCACACCTCCTTACTATGCTGGCAGTAGGGCTCAACGTCATCAGGCGGTTTTTACATTGAAATGTCTGGGAAATGTGAGTCACACAGCTGAGGAGTTGTGGTCAGCTCTGGAGAACCAATTTCATGAATGGTTGTCTCCACTGGACCTGAAACCAGGGAAGGCCGTGTGCGACAATGCTGCAAACCTGGGTGCGGCCCTTCGCCGGGGCAATGTCACACACGTGCCTTGTATGGCTCACGTGTTGAACCTGGTTGTCCAGCAATTTTTAGCACACTATCCCAGACTAGATGGCCTTCTGCAGAGGGCACGGTCGCTGTGTGCTCACTTCCGCCGTTCGCATCCCGCAGCTCAGCGACTTACATCTCTACAGAAGTCGTTGGGCCTGCCACTTCACCGGCTAAAATGCGATGTGCCTACCCGGTGGAATTCAACTCTGCACATGTTGCAGCGACTGTGGCAGCACCGACAAGCCCTGGTGCAATACGTTCTGACGTATAGCCTGGGCCAACGAGATTCAGAGGTGGGGCAAATCACGCTGGAGGAGTGGTCTCAGATCAGGGACCTATGCACCCTTCTGCACAGTTTTGAAATGGCGACGAAGATGTTTAGTGCTGACGATGCCATTATCAGCATGACTATTCCGGTGATTTACATGCTGGAGCACATGTTAAACAGAATTCGGAGTCAGGTGGTGGCACAAGAGGAGGTGGAGGAAGTAGAGGAGGAGGAGTTGTATGCGGAAGGGCTAACATCTGCAAGGTCCAGACGGTCGGCAGCACCAGGGCGGCAGGCATGTGAGGGTGGGGGAGATGATTTTACCAGGGCGCATGGTAGCAGCCAAACTAGTGAGGAAGGTGCAGGAGCCCAGGAAGAAGTGGAGGACGAACTGATGGAAGACTCATCAGATGAGGGAGACCTTGATCACATTTCTGTTGTGCGAGGTTGGGGGGAGAGGACAGAGGAAGGAAGCATGATTGTTACCTCGCCACCAACACAACAGGGACTTGGTGCTCCTGGATGCGCAACACACATGAGTGCCTTCTTGCTGCACTACCTGCAACATGACCCTCGAATTGTGAGAATTAGAAATAATCCTGACTACTGGGTTGCCACACTGTTAGATCCCCGGTACAAAAGTCAATTTGCAGAAATTATTCCTGCCATAGAAAGGGATGCACGCATGCAGGAGTATCAGCAGAGACTGTTGCAGAATCTTACATGTGCTTTTCCACAAAATACCAGTGGTGCACGTAGTGAATCTCACAGTTCCAACTTGCCAACCGTGGTCTGTATGGAATTGTTCAATAAAGGGCCCAAAATTAAGATAACATAGATGGGAGAGGTCTCTATGAATAGGAATTCCTAAGTATTTGATACCCTGTGAGGGCCAGGCAAAGGGAAAGTTGGACTGGATGGAATCCTATATGGATTTAGGGAGGGAGACATCGAGGGCCTCAGACTTCGCTGCATTGATTTTAAAATTTTACCATGTAACAAAGTGATCTATTTCAGCCATAACAGCAGGGATGGATATATGTGATTGAGTGATATACAGTCATGGCCAAAAGTTTTGAGAATGACACCAAAATTATATTTTCACATGATCTGCTGGCCTCTGGTTTTTATTAGTGTTTGTCTGATGTTTATATCACATACAGAAATATAATTGCAATCATATTATGAGTACCAATAGGTTATATTGACAGTTAGAATGAGTTAATGCAGCAAGTCAATATTTGCAGTGTTGCCCCTTCTTCTTCAAGACCTCTGTAATTCTCCCTGGCATGCTCTCAATCAACTTTTGGACCAAATCCTGACTGATAGCAGTCCATTCTTGCATAATCAATGCTTGCATTTTGCCAGAATTTGTTGGTTTTTGTTTGTCCACCCGTCTCTTGATGATTGACCACAAGTTCTCAATGGGATTAAGATCTGGGGAGTTTCCAGGCCATGGACCCAAAATCTCTATGTTTTGTTCCATTAGCCATTTAGTTATCACCTTTGCTTTATGGCAAGGTGCTCCATCATGCTGGAAAAAGCATTGTTGGGCGCCAAACTGCTCTTGGACGGTTGGAGAAGTTGCTCTTGGAGGACATTCTGGTACCATTCTTTATTCATGGCTGTGTTTTTAGGCAAGACTGTGAGTGAGCCGATTCCCTTGGCTGAGAAGCAACCCCACACATGAATGGTTTCAGGATGCTTTACAGTTGGCATGAGACAAGACTGGTGGTAGCGCTCACCTCTTCTTCTCCGAATAAGCTGTTTTCCAGATGTCCCAAACAATCGAAAAGGGGATTCATCAGAGAAAATGACTTTGCCCCAATCCTCAGCAGTCCACTCCCTGTACCTTTTGCAGAATATCAGTCGGTCTCTGATGTTTTTTCTGGAGAGAAGTGGCTTTTTTGCTGCCCTCCTTGAAACCAGTCCTTGCTCAAAGAGTCTCCGCCTCACAGTGCGTGCAGAAGCACTTACACCAGCCTGCTGCCATTCCTGAGCAAGCTCGGCACTGCTGGTAGTCCGATCCCGCAGCTGAAACAGTTTTAAGATACGGTCCTGGCGCTTGCTGGGCTTTCTTGGGCGCCCTGAAGCCTTTTTGACAACAATGGAAGCTCTCTCCTTGAAGTTCTTGATGATGCGATAGATTGTTGACTGAGGTGCAATCTTTGTAGCTGCGATACTCTTCCCTGTTAGGCCATTTTTGTGCAGTGCAATGATGGCTGCACGTGTTTCTTTAGAGATAACCATGGTTAACTGAAGAGAAACAATGATACCAAGAACCAGCCTCCTTTTAAAGTGTCCAGTGATGTCATTCTTACTTAATCATGACTGATTGATCGCCAGCCCTGTCCTCATCAACACCCACACCTGTGTTAATGGATCAATCACTAAAACGATGTTAGCTGCTCCTTTTAAGACAGGACTGCAATGATGTTGAAATGTGTTTTGGGGGTTAAAGTTCATTTTCTGGGCAAATATTGACTTTGCAAGTACAGTAATTGCTGTTAAGCTGATCACTCTTTGACATTCAGGAGTATATGCAAATTGCCATTACAAAAAATGAAGCAGTAAACTTTGGAAAAATTACTATTTGTCTCATTCTCAATACTTTTGGCCATGACTGTATACTAGGACATCATCAGCAAATAGAGAGCACTTGTACTCGGTGCCTCCCACCTCAATCCACCTAATATTGGGGTTATGGCGAATTGATGAGAGCAGGTGCTCCGTCACTAGGATGTATAAGAGAGGGGACAGAGGACATCCCTGCCTTGTCCCATTGGTGATTGTGAAAGCTGATGAAAATGTTCTGACGCACCCCCTGGGCCTTGGGACACCCGGAGCCGGACCCTTTTTGGTGGATGCTGGTGGTTGTAGTCTTCGTGGCGGCGATCCGGTTCCGTGGCTCAGGGCGGTCAAACCAGTGGCGGAACTATTTATGTGGTTTTGATGTTTAAATGTCCGACTACGCCACCCGTGGATTGCGGTCAGAGTGAACCGCCGCTACAGGGCAGACCGCTAAGGCTGGTGTTGTGGGTGCAGCAGAGCGTAGCATAACTCCCCACGGGAGGAGTATAGCCTCAGGGCAGTGTATGCGGAGGATGGGGGTGATGGTGCAGGGCAGCAGCAGTAACGACACGGAGTCAGTGATGCAGTTCAGGGCCTTTACTCACAGTTCTTATTATCCAGACCACGTCTGCAGGTAACGGCTGCCCACGTCGTACTGTGCTCACCAGGTGAGGGGCTCAGACAACTCCCAGATAACTTTGGAGCGCTTCACAGGACCCCCTTTGTGTGTCCTTTGTCTGGCCTTTCTTACCAACACTTCTGTCCGGCTGCCTCGGGCCTCCTCTTGGTAAACTTGGCGCCAGTTTCCCTGACCCTATGTGGTGCCTTCCTAGCGGGTGGAGCAAGGGGCTGCGCCACATAAAATGTCAGAGCCTCCGGTTTCTAGCTGAGGGTCGTTTCCTGCCTCCACTAGTTCGGGGACCGGTCTCCCCCTTTGGCCTGACCCCTCCACGCAGGTGGATTCGGGCGTGCGGTGGCGACTCGCCCGTCCGCACCCCTGGGATCCCTTCATTCCTCGTTCCTGGAGCCTTCTCCGCTCCTCTTCCTTCCTTCTCCCTCTTGCAGGCCTGGGCCTCTGTTACTAGGCCCGCCTCCGGAGCAGAGCTCATGCAGAGCCCCTGCTCCCTGCCACTTCTGCTCAGACTTCTCTGCACTGAACTAAGATGGTGCCCACCTTTTATACTCCCTTCTCAATGCACCCAGGAACTGCTTCCTCCCTGCTCCTGCACTGCAGGGTTCCCCTTCCTCAGTGTTCCCTCCCCCCACTCCAGCCAGGGACAGGGACTGTCGTGCCCATCTCAGGGGCATATTGGTCGCCCTGCCCCACGGCAATGTGGTGTAATGCATGCAGGTGTCGGGTCCTGATCCACACTCCATCCTTATCTGAGAGTGAGATATCACACCTCTGGGTGAGGTGCAATACGTCTGTAGCAACCGAGCCCTCGGTGCTACAGTTCCATTTATCTTCAGCCTAGGTGACGTATTGTGATACAGGGCCGTGATTTTGGCTATAAAAGGGTCCCCTAGACCCCTACCCCAAGCTTTTTAAGAGAATCATATATGGCGTGCCAGGAGACTCTATGGAATGCTTTCTCAGCATCCAACGAGAGTATCTACTTACAAATTTTTAACTGCATCTAGCCCAGGAAATACTTTGTGCCTAGTAGCAGTGTCTGCTAGTCAGCGGATTATCCCGGCTGTTAAGCAAGCTACACCACCTGTAGTTTGGACACTTAATTTTTTCAAAGGAAATGCTTCGGGACCACGGGATACTTAGTGAAGAGCATCAGGAGGCACCCCAAGGCATAGGGGCTGGGACTGGCACTAGGATGCCTTGCGGTGGACAGCCGAGCTCGATCCTTATAAAAGCTTTTTAACTGCAGCAGCTTTAGTGGACGCTACTGGAGCTGGAATTACGCGGCTGCTGGCATGAGACTTGCCCTCCAATAGATCCTTGTAAATGGATTTAAAGTGTATTCATTCAAATTAGAGGGACAATTTAAATTAAAAAGCTTAGAGCTGCCTCCACCACAGGGGGGCTCTCTCGACCCACCAGCGGACAGGCACCAGTATTGGGAGAGGGGGGCTGGCCGTCAGGGTTCACCGCGGCTCTGGCACAAACCCGGCGACACGGAGGTGGCACGGGCAGGAGCGGACTGGCCGTCTCGGCTTCTCACTTTTTGGATTTTAGAAGGGCATGACATGCCTATATCTGTGTCTCCCCCTCCTTTTACTCCTCCACCTCTTTTCTTTTCGCATGACTATATGTACTTGTCACTTTTCCATGTGTTAGTTGTGTCTTCTGAGCAGTTTGTCAGCTTTTGGACACCTTTGAAGGTGTTTTCTATGTGTTTCTATGTGTTTTTGTTTGCCTGCCATTGGTTTTAACGGTGTTCGAAGGTGTTCGACGAACAGTTCGACGAACAGTTCGGCGAACACACGGGTGTTCGACGAACCGAACCGAACTCGAACACTACGGGGGTGGCTCAACACTAGTTGTTTCACACTTTTTTGTTAAGTATATGATTCCACATGTGTTTGGGTTCATTGTCCTGTTGAAAAATAAATGATGGTCCAACTAAACGCAAACCGGATGGAATAGTATGCCGCTGCAAGATGCTGTGATAGCCATGCTGGTTCAGTATGCCTTCAATTTTGAATAAATCCCCAACAGTGTCACCAGCAAAGCACCCCCACACCATCACACCTCCTCCTCCATGCTTCACGGTGGGAACCAGGCAGGTAGAGTCCATCCGTTCACCTTTTCTGCGTCGCACAAAAACACGGTGGTTGGATCCAAAGATCTCAAATTTGGACTCATCAGACCAAATCACAGATTTCCACTGGTCTAATGTCCATTCCTTGTGTTCTTTAGCCCAAACAAGACTCTCCTGCTTGTTGCCTGTCCTTAGCAGTGGTTTGCTAGCTGCTATTTTACCATGAAGGCCTGCTGCACAAAGTCTCCTCTCAACAGTTGTTGTAGAGATGTGTCTGCTGCTAGAACTCTGTGTGGCATTGACCTGGTCTCTAATCTGAGCTGCTGTTAACCTGCGATTTCTGAGGCTGGTGACTCGGATAAACTTATCCTCAGAAGCAGAGGTGACTCTTGGTCTTCCTTTCCTGGGGCGGTCCTCATGTGAGCCAGTTTCTTTGTAGCGCTTGATGGCTTTTGCAACTGCACTTGGGGGCACTTTCAAAGTTTGCCCAATTTTTCGGACTGACTGACCTTCATTTCTTAAAGTAATGATGGCCACTCGTTTTACTTTACTTAGCTGCTTATTTCTTGCCATAATACAAATTCTAACAGTCTCTTCAGTAGGACTATCAGCTCTGTATCCCCCAGACTTCTGCACAACACAACTGATGGTCCCAACCCCATTTATAAGGCAAGAAATCCCACTTATTAAACCTGACAGGGCACACCTGTGAAGTGAAAACCATTTCTGGTGACTACCTCTTGAAGCTCATCAAGAGAATGCTAAGAGTGTGCAAAGCAGTCATCAAAGCAAAAGGTCGCTACTTTGAAGAACCTAGAATATAAGACATATTTTCAGTTGTGTCACACTTTTTTGTTAAGTATATATTTCCACATGTGTTAACTCATAGTTTTGATGCCTTCAGTGTGAATGTACAATTTTCAAAGTCATGAAAATACAGAAAAATCTTTAAATGAGAAGGTGTGTCCAAAATTTTGGTCTGTACTGTACTTACCTTCTAATGGCCCCCGGTGTCCTTGTCTCGGCTTGCCGGCAGCTCGCGGTAGATTAAAGGACCTGCCGACGTCACATGACTAAATGACGTCAGCGCTGGTCCTTTAGCCTACTGCGAGCTGCCGGCAAGCCGAGACAAGGACACCGGGGGCCATCAGAAGGTAAGTATATTATTTATTTTTTATTTTATTCTTTTTTTTTTTACAGGTACTATGGTACCCGGGTCCGGAGGAGAGTCTCCTCTTCTCCAAACCCGGGTTCCATCCGCACATTGAAACGCATGGAATCCGCATGTACAGATTCAGTGATGCGGATTCCATGCGTTCCAATACAAGTCAATGGCAGCGAAAACGCAGCGCTTCAAAATAATTGGTAGTGCTGCGGATTTTTACGCAATGATTATCCGCAGCGGAAATTTCCGCAGCATGTGCACAGCACATGCGGATTATCATTGGGGAACATGGCAGGCCTTCTACCAAGCGTTTTTTAAGCTTTTCTACAGTGGAATTGCCGCTGCGGAAACGCTTAAAAAACACATAGTGGGCACACAGCCTAATAATGTTTGAATCTTGTTAACATTCGTACATTTGACTTATCACACTTTGTTACATTTTCACAGCTGAAAGAATTCTGGTGTAAAACACCTTCAAATGTCGCAAGTCTTTTGTGTAACTCAAAGTTGCTAAAAAATTTGACAACATGAGTCATTTTTACAACAAAATCAGCTAGTCTGGTCAAAATGGGTGGAGCTGGGGTGGAAAGCCCGCGTGCGAAGTCCATCTGGTCTAATTGATCAAAAGTTATGCATGGCGTAACTTCCACCAGAAATGTTATTCCAGTCTCTGATATTTCTGGCAGAGGCATACATCAGTTGTAACATGCACCTAATTCAATAAACGGCGTGTACCTCTTAATGAATCAGATGCACATTACTCTAACGGTACCGTTCATTAAGACAGGCTTGCAAAACACCAATCTTAATAAATAAGGCCGTAAATACTTTCTCTCTAAATGTACTGTACATGTCGTTTAGAGTAACTTTTCAAAAAATGTTGAATGTGTACTTGAAGAATAACACTATTTTTGACAATAATTTGACTTGCATCCTGCGTTTTCCTATCTGTATGCTCCATTTCTAATTCTCTGTTAAATAGTGAACTAGCTTTGGTTGAGACTATCTGTTATGATGTCTCCCATATACACAGTCATGCAGGATTCCTGCTCTCCTGTCGCTATGTAGCATCAGAAATAGAAATACTGAGCAGTGCAAATGTGAATCCAGCACTGGGGTGAGATAGCAGCAGCACAGTCTCTATGTCTCTCTGTGCCTCATTCTTCTCCTCACTACTCCTCTCCAGTTTCCTGTCTAAAGACTAGCTAGAAACTGATTCATCAATGAGATGTCAGTTTCACACGTCTTGGGCAAAATGGATTTTAGCAATTTTTAAGAGTGAATAATGAGCTCAGGAGGCAGGGGAAGGAAAAGAAGTGGATGATACAGTAAGTGGAGAAAAAATATTTTTTTCTGATAAGATATGATGCAAAGTTTCTTATATCTCTTTGCGCTATTGATTTATATAAAGCTTGTTAAAATCACAGTGACCATTTAATAATATGATAGGGTATGGATAGTAGAGATGGGAAGAGTTATTGAAGATAGGTCACTGATGCAAGGATTTATTCTAATTTCCATCCTTATCTAAAACTCAGTTCAATGAGGCTAAGGTGCAATACCTTTTCTTGCATCTAATACAACTCTTTTAACAATCAACAAGGTAAAATCCCATATCATTCAGTCTCACTAGCAGATTATTTCCTTCTTCCTTCTCTGTAAATGTATAGATAGTTTGGATTCCATATCGGAATAATATATTGTGAATATACACACATCTGACAGTCATAACATTCTTTTCTTCATTCTCACCCTAAAACCACCCAAGCTCTGAGATATCAATATACTACAATGTTCTACATGAAGACATCCCTGTATGAGGTTTACTTTAGGTAATATGATATGTTCTGCATATACAGTAATAATAATGGCTAAAATTAAACAGTGGACGCACATAAGCTCTGTATAGATGGAAGATGTCCCCCTAGCATTCATTTCCTCTGATGGGTCCAAGGTACTCCAGGTCAATATTGTCTCTATATCTTCCGATTATTGTTAAAATTTCGTAAAATTATTTTTTGCATAGAGTGCTGGCATATCACTTCTTAAATTTTCGTACTGCAAACTATGTTATACTTTTCTTCCAACACAACTGCTACTTCATTAACAAGACATATGGTTACAGAGAGAAAAAACTGACTAGTGAATGTTACAGTAGTAGTGACAAGATCAGTTGAGAATCTGACCTGCTTCCTACTCCCATCTCAAGAAAACACAGATTCAGACAGAGGCGTGCGAGGGCAGGTTCATGCAGTTTGATAGCAGCAGAAAGCAGCAACCTGACAGCAGTACAATTCTGCCAGAAGCTAGAAGAAAATTTACATTTCTACGAGTTCTTAACCTACAGCTAGAAGAACATTGGGTGATTAATACGCTCTCTTGATGTAACCAGAACGCAACGTTTTACAGCTGATACATTTTATTAAGAATGACATACCTTTTCCAATAAAAAAAAATCTTAACAGAAATAATCTGTCTACATATGAAGATGTATTATAACAGGTAGACTTCCAAGTTATTTCAGTCTTCAGTGTCAACACCTTGAACAGCTATTACACGATAAATGGAGATATAATAATATAAGTTTCCCATTCTAAGTGTCTCTAGGGTATGTGCACACGTTAGGTATTTGCTGCAGACATTTCTGCATCAAAAACGTGTCTCTTGACAGGAAAAACGCTGCATAAAAAATGTTTTTTGTTCTCAAACATTAGAATTGACATGCTACAGATTTCAAACTACTTCAAACATGCAAGTAAAAATAAGCAACTTATGCACATGATTTCAGAAATCTTACTAATTTTGGGATAGAAAAATTTTCCGAGGCAAAAACGCATGGGTAAAAACTGCAGGGAAAAAAGACAGAAAAAATGCACACACCCCCACTGGACGTTTAAAACTTATCCACAGAATAGTTGATAAATTTCTGATTGCTAGGACATCCATCAATCTGTAGAACAAGGTTCCTGATTCTCCATACTTCCTCCCTGCACAATTGCATTGAGGAGGAGTTTGGATGAAGCAACGGCTGAGCTTGTTCAGTGCCTCTCCATTCAATGTCTCTGATGCTGATGGGAACAGCCAGTTGGCTGTCTCTCATATAGACTATGAATTGCCTCTCACAGATACACAGTGCCTCTACCATAGACTACGAATGGATAGTCACTGCACATGCTCAACCACCGCTTTGTTCTTCTCACTGTGGTCATGCAGGGAGAAGGAACAAGAGGCATAGGAACCCTGTTCTACTGATCAACGGGGTTCACAGAGGTTGGGCCTCTAAAAATTAGACATTTGTTATATCATTTATATGAGAAAGGTGATAAGAGTTGGGTACAGCTTTGAAATAACCATTTTAAGAAATGAAAAAGAGAAAAGTAGCAGTAATGATGTTACAGAATATGGTGCATACCTTAAGACTTGGTCCTTATTTTCCCTGCACACAGGAAATCTGGAAGCTGAGGCCGCACTTCAAGCACATTCAAGCTTACTGAAGCACTGCTTGATGGAATAAAGAAGGTTTCCTCTCCTTGAAGTGCAGTCGCAGGTTCCATTCCATACTTGCTGTATTCAAAAAAAAATCTGCATATTGTTAATGTAAATTATAGGAATGTACTATGCAAATGAAACTCACCAACACCTAGGACAATGCTACCATGTCTAATCTATGCAAGCAGGCTTACTAGAGAGTGCATTAATTACTTTTAACACTTAATTAATAATGTATTAGTGACCATTCTTGATCTTTATGATTTTGTGAAGACATGATTACTTTGTAAAGGCATCTTACTTTATGTACGGGGATATGTAGATAACTGTGAAAGCTTTGAGATGGTAAAAACTCTCAGATATTTTCCTAAAAGTGTTCATAGGTGCAGGATTTGTTGAACATACTACTTGCAATAGTTTGATATTTGGTATCAACCGTTTTTACAGTGTCCATTTTAGGACATGGTCAGATATCAAAATCAAACATCAGAATGATGTCAGTTTGAGGCTAAATACCCTGTCTGAGAACTGATTTTGATAAGTGATTCTGACAAGTGATTCTGACAAGTGATTTTGATGAGTGATTCTGACAAGTGATTCTGAGAAGTGATTTTGATGAGTGATTCCGACAAGTGATTTTGACAAGTGATTTTGATGAGTGAATCTGACAAGTGATTCTAACAAGTGATTTTGACAAATGATTCTGACGAGTGATTTTGACGAGTGATTCTGACGAGTGATTCTGACGAGTGATTCTGACGAGTGATTCTGACGAGTGACTCTGACGAGTGACTCTGACAAGTGACTCTGACAAGTGACTTTTACAACTGTAATAATAATTAAAAAAAAAGTAACTGTTTGCTGATGGAACTTGAACCCAAAATTCTGTGTCCCAAAGCCAGTGCACTAACCACTGAGCTATAAACTCAGTTGTAAAACCTAGGAGTTCTATTTGGTTATATGATTTTCAGTGCAAACTTGTCTAAAACTCATTGGGACTTATGCACAGATTGCAAGCAAGCCAAATTCAAATGATGTTTGATTTTGATGTGTGAGTCTGATGTGTGACTTTCTTCAAATATCAGAATCACAATGACTTTTAGTCACCCTGAGTATTTTAATGGTTGATCTCATAAGACAAGAAAAGCTGCCAGCTACTATCACATGACTGGATAGCGCAATGGTAAGGCATCAGCCTCTGAATCTACAGTATTAAGAATTCAAATCCTGATAGAAATATATATTTTTTTTAATTATGACTGTTTAGCACACAACCTAAAGGGGTGCTTTACTTTTAATATCTGATATTCTGATTGTCATCCTGATGTGTTAAGAGTTTCAGACACACTGTCTATTTGCATTGTAAATTACATAGCCAAAGTAAATTGGGAGGCAATAATTTACTACATATCTATTTCCAAGTGACTTTATATTTGCATAATTTCTTAAAGGGGTCTAATGATAAAATGTCTTTATTGTAAATTTTTATTTCCATTCACCCAAGTACTGGCTGCAAACTCCCAATTTATTTTTGCTATGTAATTTACCATGCAAATAGACAGCGTGTCTGAAACTCTTAACACATCAGGATGACAATCAGAGTGTCAGATATTAAAAGTAAAACACCCCTGTAGTTTGTGTGCTTAATAGCCATAATAAAAAAAAAATCTTATTCCTATCAGGATTTGAACTCTAAGGCTGTGTGCCCATGATGCGCTTTTAATGCGTTTCTGCAGCATTTTTGCAGCTGCGGAAACGCATTAAAAACGCATGGTAGAAGGACAGCAATGTTCCCCAATGATAATCCGCATGTGCTGTGCACATGCTGCGGAAATTTCCGCTGCGGATTATCATTGCAGAAAAAAACGCAGCACTACCAATTATTTTGCGGAAATGCTGCATTTTCGCCGCCATTGACTTGCATTAGAACGCGCCAATTCCACAAGACTGCATCTGTACTTGCGTAATTGCCGCGTTCTAACGTGCGGATGGTACCCGGGTCCAGAGGAGAGGAGACTCTCCTCCGGACCCAGGTACCATTAACAAATCTGTAAAAAAAGAATAAAATAAAAATAAATATATATTTACCTTCCGGTGGCCTGCGCTGCTCTCGTCCTTGCTTCCCAGCACTTTGCAGTGGATTGAAGGACCTGCGCTGACGTCAGAGTCATGTGACGGGTCACGCGACGCTGATGTCGGCAGCTCTTTCAATCCAACGCTGCCGGCAAGGGAGAACGGAGTGAGCAGGACACCGGGGCCCATCGGAGGGTAAGTATACATTTATTTTTTTATTTTTAACCACTCTCTCGGGTCACACTATATAAATCCATGCCGTTTGCATGGATTTATATAGTGTGACTTAGTTGTCACAAGCACTTTCCAAGTGATGCTAATCGCTTGGAAAGCGCTTGTCAATCCGCATGCGGAAATGTCAGTGAATAACGCTCCATTTCCGCATGTCCCTGGCAGGAAAATGCATGTACAATCCGCATGCGTTTTTTTCTGCCAGGGAGATGCAGAAACGCTCAGGAAAAAATCCTGAGCATTTCTGCATCGTGGGCACATAGCCTTAGACTGCAGTTTCAGGGACTGATGCCTTACCATTGCACTATCCAGTCAAGTGATACTAACTGGTAGCTTTTCTAGTCTTATGAGGTCAACCATGAAAATACTCAGGATGACTAAAAGTCATTGCGATTCTGATTCTGATGTTTGAATAAAGTCACACATCAGACTCACACATCAAAATCAAACATCATTTGAATTTGGCTTGCTTGCAGTCTGTGCATAAGTCCCAATGAGTTTTAGACAAGTTTGCACTGAAAATCATATAACCAAATAGAACTCCTAGGTTTTCACAACTGAGTTTATACCTCAGTGGTTAGTGCACTGGCTTTGGGGCACAAAATTTGGGGTTCAAGTCCCATCAGTGAACAGTTACTTTTTTTTTATTATTATTATTATTACAGTTGTAAAAGTCACTTGTCAAAGTCACTTGTCAGAGTCACTCGTCAGAGTCCCTCGTCAGAATCACTTATCAAAATCAGTTCTCAGACAGGGTATTTAGCCTCAAACTGACATCATTCTGATGTTTGATTTTGATATCTGATCATGTCCTAAAATGGACATTGTACATTTTGGTAAGTTGTAACCTCATATTAATTTGAAAACTGTTGCAGTGTACATATTTAGAATTGCATAATGCTCTACTAAAGTCTTTTTATGGTATATCATATTTATATATTTTATGTCATTTGGCAAAATCTGGGGAAGAGAAGGCTAATGCAAATGTGAACATAGCTTTAGAAAGCTAAAAGGGTCATGTAATACAACTTAGTGGATTGGATCTATTGGACAGTAATTATATCCAAAATTACTTCTCAATGGTTTAAATAATTTCTAAAATTGAAAAAAAAAAGTTTTCCACACCAGCAAGTCTTAATTGTAAAAATTGTTACTCCATTTAAATTATATCATAAAAGATCCATTTTAAGTACTTTTTTCCCATGTAACAGTCTTTCAGCAAAAATAACACTGGATAATTTTCAAGTGGGTTTTAAATGCAAGCCCTCTTGTAAATTTATCAATTTAATCCATGTCGGTGATCTCTTCTAGGAACAAATCAAGTTGTTAATCTCATGGTTCCGCTTAACAAGATATATTGATGTTGCAATAAATGAGAAACATTTAACCATTAATTCCTCCATTTTGCTTGAACAGAGAACTGCAAAAACAGTGGATTTGGGAAACAGTTAAATAGAATGGCTGTAATACATTATTCAGATGTGTGTGGTTGTTCTGTGGAGAGCAATAATGAAGGCCAAACTGTGAAGACAATCTGTACTAGATAGCAGAACAATGTAGAAGAAAAACAACTACGGTATAACTAGAAAACGTAGATGTATTATTTAATCTGGTTGAAGCGTGAATAGGTTCCAGATTTTTTTTTAAAAAAAACACAATGCGTAACCATCTCGAGAAATCGTTCTTCTTACATCATGCACCTTTACCTTACCTTTGGACACAATATAATTTCTAAAATGTTAGTTATTGGGCCACACAGTCAATCTCTGACAGCATCATTTAATTTGACTAATTGCCAGTGCAAGCTTGTACTGCAAGCTCCCAATGGCCCTTGCAATGCGATCATGTGTTACCAATGGGATGTCATGGAACTGGAGGCCTGGTGAAGGCCCTCTTGGCTGCCTTTGTGGTTTTTCTGTGGTCTGAAACTGGGCTACATAGGAGAATGTCATGTTCTCCAAGCACTGCAAAATTGTGTATTCCAGTGCATAAAACAAGTGATCAAACAATCGCAGGTGCAGGTCCCCAAAGGGAACTAAAAAGTGAATTTAAAAATGTATAGAACAAAATGCTAAAAATTTGAATCACCCCCCTTTTCCTCTTTAAAAATAAAAATATAAAAAGAAACATATTTTGTATTGCCATAACGTAAAACTTCTGTCTATTAAAATATGAAGTTTATTAACCAGATGATAATCTCCTTAAAGTGAAAAAAAAATCAAACTTCCAGATTTGAAGATTTTCCATTTCTTTGGAATGCAATAAAAAGCAGTTTTTCTTTATACCTCCAAATGGTAAAAATAAAAACATCCCCTCCCCATACAAAAGACAAAACCTCACACAGGTTCAATGATGTGTAAGAAAGTCTGACATTTAGGTGTTACTGAAAATGGCAACACTAACCAATTTTTTTTTTTTTTTTTTTTTACAAATTTATGATCATTTTTATACCACTTAAATAAAAAAATATGCATGTTTGGTATAGCCATAATTGTACTGACCTGGAAAATCATTTTGCCTGGTAATTTCTAATGTACGATGAACACCGTAAAAAGAAAACTTAAAAAAAAATGGCAACCATTACATTTTTATCACCATTTCACCTCATTTGTTTTTTTTCCCAATTTGCAGAACATTCCAGTACATTCATTTCACTAAAATGATTGATATCCTTCAAAACAACAACTCGTCAAACAAAAAACAAGCTCTCATATGGTTATGACAACAGAAAAATTAACAAAAAGTTATGGCTCTTGAAGAAGAGAAAGAAATAATGAAAATGCAAAGATGAACATTTGTTACTTGTCTCTTGTAGTGTTTTTGCGGCAACATACATTTACCAATTATCACCAATCTTCTAAATATATTAATTACGTACTAAAAAAAAATGCAAAAATAAATAAAAAAATATATGGTATTATTTTCCAACTTTGTCATTTCTAGAGTTTATCAATTATCATAGGGTCACACTTGACGAAAAAAACAGAAAAGAATATAGAAAGTATTATTAAAGTTGATATAATACCTGTTCTGGTTTAATGGGTTCACTAGTTGTAAAAATATCAGTGTAATGTTGCCTCTCAAATACTCGATCCAACACTTCTAGCTGTTGTTGAGTAAAGAGGTCCCCTCGCATTTGTTTTCGGAGAAAGTCTCTTCCTGGAAGCGAATGGCCATTTGGTATAGGAGATTCCTGAATTCCTACAACAAGAATGATGATTTTTAATACCAAGAAGAATACCATTAAAGTTCAGAAATAATATACATATTGCTTAGTAGTTAAGTCTCCATGCTAATCTTTAAATTGTATGTTTACTATTTTACAGTTATTTGTAATTGCAATTTAATAGTTACAGAGTTTTATAGTTATGGTACACAGCTGTATTACTATTCACAGTTATGCTAGTTGTGGAAAGACCAACATTTTAACTGAGCTCCTATAATGCAGTTGGACCATTACTTATTCCTGGTCAGGCTCTTAAAGGGAATCGATCAGTAAGATCAACACAACAACTCCCTCTACCACCCCCACTTCCACCCCACCCTAAAAAAATGCCTATATGGGAACGCAGGTCTTTGAAAGCTAAATCAAATGACTCATATCTTCTACCCATTACTGTATTCCTGAGAAATCAGCTTCTTTTTCTTGATTGGTAGCTTTGATAGCTTACTATCTGATTTCCTTGCCTGGTACCGGATGTCACACAAACAGTGAGCTATTAATCGGAAACTACCTCAGCAGGCAGAGGCTCAGGAAGTGCTCTGTCACACTCATAGCAGTTAATGCTTCATTTGCATATTACATAAAATGCTGATTTCTCAGGAAGGCAGCAACAGATAGAAGATATAAAAGGTTTATGTAGTTAGCGTTCAAATGCCTGCAAGCTCATATGTGATGTTTGGGGGGTTGATCTTACTGACAAATTTCCTTTAAAGGAGTTCTTGAAAATCCACAAGTTATCCATTATCCATAGGATAGAGCATAAATTGCCAATCACTGAGAGTCCATCCACTGGAAATCCACGAGCAGTGCTCCAAAACAACAAGAAAGTGGCTCTTGAACCTAGAGAACAGAAATTTTTCCAAGCCCAGACTTGAATGAAGCAGAGATGTGCATGCTCTCACTCCATTCATCGTTTATGGTACTGCTGGACAAAGTTGAGCACAGCACTTGGTTGTTTTCCGCAGTCTCATTAAGAATACATGAAGAGAAGACTGGGCATGTGTACCTTCCCTCTATTCAATAAGGGACTCTGCAAAGCCTTGTTCTCAGAATCATTCAAGGTCCCAGCAGTCAGACCCCCAGCGATCAGCAAGTTATGCCCTATGCAATGGATAGGGAATAACTTGATATTTTGTGAAAACCCTCTTAAATATATAAATATCACCATCTACAGAAAAGTCCTTTATTAAAAAATACATCACTTGTATCACTGCATCCATAATACCCAATACAATAAAACGCACAATAATTTCCCACAGTTAAAACCGTAATTTAGGGGGGAAAAAAGACAATGCCAAAGTTGCTGTTCTTTGTTTATCTTGACTTCCAAAAATATAATAAAAGGTGATTTAAATGTCATATGTACCTCAAAAGTGAGAAATGAAAACTATAAGTTGTCCTGCAGAAATCAACAAGATATTAAACAAATCTATAGATAGATGGAAAAGCAATAACGTTATGGCTCTTGAAATGGAGCAACACAAAACAAATTACGGTATTTGGTAAAAAAATACATATTTTAAACAGGGGCTAATATACCATGTGGGCGACCCGTGTAGCAGCACAAGGACCCAGGAGGTTAAGGAGCATGTAAGGGATTCAGCTGATGTTGATAGGGAACAGAGATACAGAAAAATGCTCTTAATAATAAGATATTATAAAGCACGGGGTCCTTATTCTGTTCCTGCACAGAGACCTTGTGCTGTCTATATATGACCCAAGTGCAAAAGTAGAAAAGAAAACTATACAAATTTGTTTTGATGTAATTGCATTAACCTGCACAAAAAGTTATTGTTTATACTGCATAACAAATGCTGTAAAAATGAAAATTAAAACAGTGGCAGAATTACTGAACTTTTCTTACAATCGCAGGTGCAGGTCCCCAAAGGGGACTAAAAAGTAGATTTAAAAATGTATAGAACAAAATGCTAAATATTTGAATCACCCCCCTTTTCCTCTTTAAAAATAAAAATATATAAAGAAACATATTTTGTATTGCCATAACGTAAAACTACCTTCACTCTTCGAATATTATACATTATAGGAACCACATTATAGGAACCCTATTAAAGAATACAACTGATCCCAAAAAAACAACTCAAAGAACTACATTGATAGAAAAATGTTAAAAAGTTACGGCTTTTAAAATGCAAAGATGAAAAAATAAGCTGTATAGAAATGAGCGGACCAATCAGTGGGGATCAACTCTGGGTGGAATCTCCTGAACTGTGCAATTTGATTCATGAGGATCGCAAAAAAAAATGCCCGGTACCATTTTACACACCAATGAGGCATTAGCCAATGGGCTAATGACTCTCTTCGCTGCCAGGTGGGATACCCCTTAATGCCCTGCAGCTATCATATCACATGGCTGTAACGCAGCCAATCAGAGGAGCAATCAGCCAGTATAAAAGATGCCATTTTATGATTGTACAGTGTATTAATAATAATAATAATAATAATAATGTGCAGTGTAGAAAAAATATGCCACATGTATTTACAAATTTCAATTTTACACAATTGAACTGATGGACCTGTCTTTGGTGTTCATGCTACTGTAATTATTTTCATTTTTAAAACATATATGCAGATGTTTTCAGGTTTTCAGAAGCCCCCCCCCCAAAAAAAATTTTATATAGTTCCCTGGGATATGCACAGAGGACGTTATGCTAAGATATGTTATTTTAATTTCTACATCACATTGGTAAAATGGGCCTATGGCCACGGCCCCACTATCAGTATTCGGTCAGTATTTTTTCTCAGGAGTGGGAGCCAAAACCAGGAGTGGGTGATAAATGCAGAATTGGTGACTTGTTTCTATTATACCTTTTCTCTGATTGTTCCTCACCTGGTTTTGGCTCCCACTCCTGAAAAAAAATACTGACCGAGTACTGACCAAATACTGATAATGGGGCCGTGGCCTAAGCCAAATGAACACAAGCCATGATGTACTCTGGAACTAGAGACAAGTAATTCATTTAGATATGTCTATTGAAATTGCTACAGCAAAAATGTATTAATTAAATGCACATTTAAAATTACTAACATTATAGAGTAAGTAATGATTTCATACCATTTTTAATATATGTGTGCACTTTAAATTGCAAGCAGTTTGAAGGTGGACCGGATCCTGAGACCCCACCTATTGCTCAGAAAACCCTCAGACTCAAGTTCTCTGAACCTTCTCACCCCAGTTCCTCCCCATCTCCACCTATTTTGGTGAAGCTGATCCAAAGTGGCAAGAAAACACCACTTTTCAAGGCGTTTATGCCACTTTTGTGGCTGCTCACATCTGAACTGCTTGGAGGGTTTTCTGAGCATCAGGTGGAGGTCTCAAGACCCAGACCCCCCACAAATATGATTGCCATTATAAGGGCACACATATGTTAAAATAGTATTAAAGAGAACCTGTCATTTGCTCAAAACAAACTGAGTTAAATACCTTGTAAAAATCCCTGAGCTTCCCTGATTTTGCAGCTCTTTCATGATTTGCCCTTTGTTGCTCCATCGCAGAAATATTCACGTTTTTTTTTTAGCTCATTATGTGAAATTTCTGCTCGATCAGCTCCTGAGCTGTGATTGGCAGTATTTGGGAGCGCGGGGTGAATATGCACGCCCCAGAGAAGACTCAGAGGAAATGCCCAGTTGGACTGCACAGGATAGTTTTCATACAGTGCGCTCCAGAAGAAATATATGTGAGTGCAAAATGGAAAAGAATAGCAGAATAGGAGAGGCTAAAAGATTATTTCAAGGTATTTTAACTCAATTTGAGCAAAAGACATATCCTCTCTAAAGGTTTACATACTCCTTAAGTATTCAGATGCAGTTGTAGATACAGTTGTAGGCTTCATCGAAATACATTGAACACCTCATAAATGTATTACATAGCATTAAATTGATCAAACATGATAGACAATACATTGAATGATGCCATAGCTTTGTAACAATCCAGCAAGTAAAGCTCTAATACTTTATCTGTTAGTTGTTGAATACATTCAAGCTTTTTTTCAGTGTTGTGACTGATTATAGGGTATTTTCTCTATGACTGTATGGTGTTCATCCAACAAGAATTCAATATGGTTACAAACTGGCGATTATGCAGACCGGTGTATCACATTTTAAATGTAGGTCTGTTTTTAGGTAACAGATCTAATATCCACAATTTATATATGATTTATAAGGATATAGAACAGTTCACCATATAATATAATTAGGTGCCAAATGGGAATTATCCACACCTTAGTAGAACTCGAGTTATTGAGCCTATAGAACTACAATAAGACAATCTAAAGCACTACAGATAATGTGTAATTAGTGGAATTACCTTTGTAATTAGTACTTTCCTCGGTGGATTGTGCACTACGTGCGTAGTAATACAGCTACTGATAGAGGTATCACTGTAATAACACAGCATCTGTTTCTGCTGTCTGTTGCCGAGCATGCAGATAATACAACAATTGGCACAAATCAAAAAATTTGCACCAAAATGTTCATTTTAATCCTGACTTTTATGTGGGCAGATTTTGGCTATTGCTACATAGTGATGGGAAATCCATGAAAGCTATGGTAAAATCTCAGTCATGTAACTTAAATTATTCTCCAGGTCACAAGTGACCTTGGGCATTTTTGAAAAATGAGACACCTACAGTATAAGAATAATTAGCGAAACTGTGAAATAGGTCAAGTGCTGCCATATTAGCTTCATGTACTGTATAGCTGAGTTTACAATTGTTGCCACAGCGAACATGATCCTAACTGGTTAAAGGGGTGGTCCAAAGGCAAGTAATTTTTCCTATCTATTTAGTCCCATAATCTAAGCTATTTTCTAATATACTTGCTTAAAAAATTCCCTAACTAAACTAACTACTTTAGTATTTTTTTCATCTACTTCCTGTCTGATGACAATTCGCATGAGTATTCCCATTGCATCCTGGGATACTAAAATAAAGCGTCATCAGAGCAGGGGGCAGAGGCTGTGGTCATTGTCACAGCACCTGCCCCCTCCCTGATATCGTGAGAAGTAATGAGCCTACCCATCATGTCCTCTCCAGCTGAAATGGTGCCCATCCAAAAACCTTGTATAGTCTGATCCCGCAATCATACTCTCTTACATCTATTACATACTTCTTATTGACGTACAGTTAAAATATTAGTAAGAAGTAGGGGACCGATGGAAGAGATTATGGCTACAGGATCAGACTACACATAGTTTGATAAAAAGAAATTGCAGGTTTGCTACAAATTCCATTTTAGATGAAATGGAACAAAACAAAAATGTATCAATGTATTGACACCAGTCTTCATTATTGACCAAAAATATTATTTATGAAGCACCAATGCCACTATTTCTGATAAATATTAAAGTGTCAGAGAGGACATAACTTTACAGCAAAGCTAAGTGCAATTCATTAATTAAAGGGGTGGTCCGGTACCTAAAATGTCCTTTCTAAATATCTATCTTTACACCCTAATAACTTTTGTAATTAGCGTTATTATACAATACCCTACCAATACCATGACCATGGATCCAGGACATCTTCAGAGGGCAGCAATGCAAGAAACTGTAGTAAGTAACTGCAGCGCTGCCTCCTGATGACGTCCTGTTCAAGGAGGACTGATAGATGCTGCAGTGAAGCGAGTGCAGCCCCAGCCTCCTGTCACATCCTGTTTGAGACTCCTCTCAAATGAAATTTCACAGGGTGTACAGTAAAAAAAAAATACATTTGGGGATTATCAGGAGAGGGAGAAGTATTGTATAATAAAGCTCATTACAAAAGTGATTAAGGTGTAAAGATAGATATTTAGAAAGGACATTTTAGGTACCAGACCAACCCTTTAAAATAGGTTTTCCAAGTAAAAAAACAATGTGCCCAAAGACAGTGAATGTTGTAAAAAAATAGAAAAATGTCTACTCACAAGTGCATTGCACCATTGCTCCATATTGCGCTTCCCATACTCCCCATTGGTCTCTGCTTACTGGGCTGCAGTGGTAATGTGCCATATACTACACGATAGAGCAACAGCCAATCACTGATACTGTAAAGCGCTGAGGTTTGTCATCACTGCTGCAGCCAAGTAAACAGAGCCCAGTGGTGAAGACCAGAGAGGCAATGCTGAAGCAACAGGGAACTGAACCGGTGACTATTGTATCTATTGGTATCCCACATCATGTCCCACCGTTGGCCACATTTTTGCTTAACTTGGAAAATGTCTATAAAGGTTTCCAATATTTTTTCTAGTTAGTTCCTACATTGCACCAATACTTACAAATATCCCCACTAAAGTTTATATGGGAGCAATTCAAGGATCTAAAGTCATATGTACAAATAGGAGAAACTGTGTCTGTTTCTATGTATTGTTTTACTAAGACTGCAAACAAATTGTTACATTTAAAAAGCCTTTAAATTCCAAATATTAAAACAGTAGATGTCGGTTTTATTGCTTTTTTTTGTTTCTATGTATTTTGGTGGCTATTCCAAGAAATGACTTTCTGTACTATTAGGTTTAAATCAGTATTTTACACACTATTAACTCACTACAACATACATATGAACATTAAATCATCCTAAGGACACATCACATGTTGAAAGACTCTAATACCAATAGTCTCCAACTATATTACTTTGAGCCTCAGATAATTGCTTTACTTCACAGGAATGTGCCGACTAATTAAGATGGATGCTACCTATGCCGTTTAGAACCTTAAAAAAAAGAAATGAATTATTGCAAAGAGCAAAAAGGGTATTTTGGAATGAGGTCCAATTTAATAGTAGTAATTTGCTTTAACTGTGTCCTGAGATCTTGTAAGATCATGTTCCATCACAGTAATAATTACATAGCAGTTAATGTGTATTTTTCATGATTTCTTACAAACAAAAGGACATCTGGCACAAAAGAAGACTTGTTTGCACTGGTAAACGTGTATTGTACAGTTCCAACTTACTTTTAAAGTTATAAAGTGTCCTTTTAAGCATGAAATAAACACAAAATAAAGCAACAACTCCCTTATTATTGGAAAATGTGTAGATTCATAGTCAATCTTACTTTGCTTTTGTATTACTTTATTATACAGTACCTTATACTCCATTTATCCCTATGCACATAATTAGGATAATAAAAATAAATAAATATTGTGCAGTTTTCATCATTACTTCAAAATTTCTTATTTCTAACTACAGACATCACCTTATATAACAAAGGTGATTTACATAAGGTATTGGGCAAAGCGTAGACCAAAAAGCCGACTTTTCACCAATAGTGATATCACCAAGTTGTACAAATTCTGCATTAGCAGGTCCCGTACCCTAGAAAAGTCTGATTAGTGATTGCCAAAGCAAAGTCTGTCAATTTGAAATACAATTGAATACAATGAATACCTTTGCATCTATTTTTATTGCATTGCATGAATCATAAAAATAAGACACATCTTTGGGATTAAAGAGGTTGTCCACTACTTTAGCATTGAAGACCGATCCATAGGATAGGTCATCAATGTCTGATCGTTTGGGGTCCAAGATCCGACACCTCCACCGATCAGCTCCTGGCTGTCTTCTGATAATGGCCACAGCAGGGTGCTACACATCCGCTTCCTATTGATTTGAATAGGAGGTGGATGTGCAGTACCCTGCAACGGCCACTACCAGAAGATAGAGAATCTCCGCAAATGAGTACTTCTGGCCGCTGCCGCCAACACCTATAAAAACTGATCGGCGGGGGTGCCAGGTATCGGACCCCGACCGATCAGACATTGATGACCCATCCTAAAGATAGGCCATCAATGCTAAAATAGTGGACAACCTCTTTAATCATTCATTCTTAACACTTTTGTTTCTGCAGCTTGCATGTATTACAGTACATTGCTTGCTGGTCAATGCTGTTCAGAGTAAATCCCAACAGCCAGGTCCATGTAAATTATGACATCCCTCTCTTGTCTTCTACACTTAGCCAAGCTCACATCTATGCAGCATCGGTGCCTCTGCCTCCTGCCGGGCAGAGACAACCTTCCCCTCACCGCCCCGGTCCAGGTCCGGTGTCTTCCCGCTCCCCTGCTGCTGTGGCGCGCACCGCACGCAGCTTCCTGGACACTGTGCTTAGGGCGCGCGCGCTCCCTCCCTCTTAAAGGGGCCGCGCACCATCCTAAAGATTTCCCGGCCAATGGCCGGAGGACTTCTCCTATATAAGGCACCTCCTCCAAAATGGAGGTGCCTGTGCAAGGTTGTTGTTCTGTGTGCTAACACTTGCTTCAGCCCTCAGGTCCCGCTGCCTGTCAGTCCTGCTCGCCAGTCTGTCTACAGTCCAGCCCGCCAGCCTGTCTATAGTTCTGCCCGCCAGCCTGCTTACCTGGAAGCACCTGCCAGTTACCTGCCGTGCCCGCCAGCCTGCTTACTTGGAAGCACCTGTCTGTTACCTGCAGTGCCCGCCAGCCTGCCTTCCTGGAGCACCTGCCAGTTACTTGTCATGCTCGCCAGCTCGCCTACCCAGAGCACCCGTCTGGCTATCTGCCGAACCAGCCTGCGTATCTACCTGGACCACCCGTCAGCCTTCCTGCCGTGCTCATCCGCTGTACGGGTCAGTTCCTGCCATCTGACCTGTGGGAGTCACCTGCTCTCACACAAGGTCGGTCCCATAGTGGCACCTGGTCCCCCTGCTCGGTCCCTCCTTGGTTCATGGAGTCTATTGAGCCGCCGTGCGACCTTGGTCAGGCTGAGTAGGCACTTAGTCACGCCCCTCCGGTCCCTCCTTGCACTGAAGCACAGAGGTTCCACAACCCGGATCCGTAACAGTTTGCACAACCCATGGAACCCGGTGGCCCCCAGGTTCCTTCACTCTCTGACCTGTACCAGGAGGTCTCACGTCAGAGATCCCAATAGGAGACTATCCTGCTGTCCTGTCTGCGGACTGTCAACTCCCGCCTGGACACGCTGTCCACCCCATCTGTGTCCATCTCTAGCCGAGCGCCTCCACGTTTTGGTGGTGACCCCGTCTTATGTCGGGGTTTCTTAAATCAATGCACGATGCACTTTGAACTCCTGGCACATCAGTTCTCCTCCGACCGGGACAAGGTGGCGTTCATCATGTCCCACCTCACCGGGGAGGCATTGGCATGGCTAAACCCTCTGTGGAAAAGAGGGGATCCTCTGGTGTCCGATCTTCCTTCTTTTCTCGCTGCCTTCCGGAAGGTCTTCGATGAGCCCGGACGAAAATCTTCTACTGCCTCTTCACTTCTCCGTCTCCGCCAAGGGAGTCTCTCCTTGGGCCAGTATGCCATACATTTCCAAACCCTCGCATCTGATCTTGCCTGGAACAATGAGGCTCTGGTGTTCACCTTGTAGGAGGGTTGTTCCGGACGGATCAAGGATGAGCTAGCCGGTCGTGACATCCCTTCCACCCTGGACGACCTGGTGTTATTAGCTACCCGGATTGACATCCGTTTTCTGGAACGTGCTAAGGAGACTACCCGGGAGAGAAGATTTCCGTGTCTTGCTCCTGTATTCCAAAGGCCAGCCTCGCAACCAGCAATTCCCCGGGCATGTTCGCCTGAGCCCATGCAAATTGACCAAACCAGGATGGTCAAGTCTCGCCAGGAGACGCGCCGACCCGAGGGGAGCTGCTTCTACTGTGGCAGTAAAGAGCATCTGATCCGTTCCTGCCCGGGGAGGCTGGGAAACACCAGTGTCTAGGACCGCGCGGAGAGGTCGTCCTAGGCAAGAGTAAATCCTCTCCGTCCTTGACTGTCTGTTTCTATTTCCAGTGGTGAGACCCGCTTCTTCGAGATTGCCCATCTGGATTCTGGAGCCGCTGGGAATCTCATTCAACAGGCAGTTGTGGAGCGGTATCAGATTCCTACTGTACACCTGGGTGAACCGTTGGCGGTTGCCTCGGTGGATGGGGGGCTTCTTCCGGAGACCATCTTACTCGTCACAGAGCCTGTAACCCTTCAGGTGGGAATGCTGCACTCGGTTAAGATCTCCTTTCATGTGCTGTCCGGTCTCTCTCACTCCCTCTTGCTTGGTCTACCCTGGTTACAAAGACATGAGCCCGTCCTGAATTGGAGATCTGGTGAAGTGCTCCATTGGAGTCAGGAATGCCATGAGTCCTGTCTGGTTCCAGTTCGTCCAGCTCGACCCCCATCAACTCCGGCTTATCTACCTGGTCTGCCGGCACCCTACTGGTCCTATGCGGACGTCTATGACAAAAAGGAAGCGGAGACACTACCACCTCATAGGCCGTATGATTGCCCCATCAACCTGGTACCTGGCACTTCTCCTCCCCGCGGGTGTATCTACCCCTTGTCGCTGGCTGAGACCCGGGCCATGTCTGAGTACATAGAGGAGAATCTTGCTAGGGGATTTATCCAGAAATCCACCTCTCCGGCTGGTGCAGGATTCTTCTTTGTCAAGAAGAAAGACGGCTCCCTACGTCCCTGTATCGATTACAGGGGTCTTAACCAGATTACAATCAAAACTAAGCATCCCTGCCTCTCATCTCGGAGCTGTTCGACAGCCTTAAAGGCGTGAAGATCTTCACTAAGCTCTTTCTTCGTGGGGCATATAATTTGATCCGGATCCACCAGGAAGACGAGTGGAAGACAGCATTCAACACCCGGGATGGTCACTACGAGTACCACGTGATGCCTTTTGGTATCGGTAATGCTCCGGCCGTCTTCCAGGAGCTGGTTAACGACATCTTCCGTGATCTTCTGTATTCTTGCGTAGTGGTATACCTGGACGATATCTTGGTCTTCTCTCCAGATCTGCCCTCACACCGGAGGGATGTTCGTCAGGTTCTGCTAAGGCTCCGGCAGAATCGCCTATATGCTAAGTTCGAGAAATGCCTCTTTGAGCAGACCTCTCTACTGTTCCTGGGCTATATTATCTCCGAGACTGGTCTGCGGATGGATCCCGAGAAGGTCTCTGTAGTCTTAAAGTAGCCCCGTCTGGAGGGGTTGAAGGCGATTTAGCAATTCCTGGGCTTCGCAAATTATTACCGCCTCTTCATTCCTCATTTCTCCTCCCGGACTGCTCCCATCTCCACGCTCACCCGTAAAGGAACAAATCCCAGGGAATGGACTTCCGAAGCGGAGAAAGCCTTCGTCTCCCTGAAACAAGCCTTCTCTTCCGCCCCTGTGTTACACCGTCCAGATTGCAACAAGCAGTTCTTCCTGGAGGTTGATGCATCCTCCTCTGGAGCCGGAGTGGTGCTCACCCAGAAGTCCTCATTCGGGAGAATGGTAACCTGCGGCTTCTTCTCCAAGCTCTTTTTCTCGTCTAAGCGCAATTACTCCATAGGAGATTGTGAGCTGCTGGCCATCAAATTAGCGCTGGAGGAGTGGTGCTACTTGCTGGAAGGGGCTCTGCACCCGGTGGTCATCTACACTGACCACAAAAACCTTGCTTATTTGCAGAACGCCCAAAGATTAAATCCGCGCCAGGCCAGGTGGTCTCTTTTCTTTGTCCAATTCTGCTTCACTCTGCATTACCACCCGGCAGACAAGAACATTAAAGCTGATACTTTATCCCGCTCATTCCTGTCTTCCGACCAAGAGGAAGAACCTCTACATATCATCGACCCCTCCAAAGTAATGACTGTGGCCCCGTTTGACCTGTCTCATCTTCCACCCGGTAAGACCTTTGTAGCGGTTCCGGATCATAAGAAGGTTCTACTCTGGGGCCATTCATCCAAACTAGCCGGTCATGCTGGCCAGAGGAAGACCTTTTTGCTCATCGCCCGACATTACTGGTGGCCTCCCCTGCGCAAGGATGTTGCGGACTTCGTCGCGGCTTGTTCTTCCTGTGCCCGTAACAAGGTTCCCAGGCACCTTCCATCCGGCTGTCTTCTTCCTCTTCCCATGCCTTCCGCTCCGTGGCAACACATTGCAATGGACTTCATTACGGATCTCCCTGTTTCTGCCGGTTGTACTGTTAGTTGGGTGGTCGCCAACCGCTTTTCTATAATGGCCCACTTCATCCCTCTGCCTGGTCTTCTGTCTTCATCTGTGCTGGCTAAGGACTTCATTCATCACATTTTTAGTCTCAACGGCCTACCCCTCCACATTGTGTCTGATCGCGGGGTTCAGTTCACTTCGCGCTTCTGGAGAGCTACGTGTAAACTGCTGGATGTCTCCTTGGATTTCTCCTTTTCTTATCATCCTCAGTCCAATGGTCAAATGGAACGTATCAACCAGGTTCTTACCTGCTTTCTTCGGCACTTTGTCAACCCTCACCATAACGATTGGATTGAGCTCCTGCCCTGGGCCGAGTTCTCCTATAATAACCATGAAAGCGAGTCCTCTTCCAAATCCCCGTTCTTTGTGGTCTACGGTCAACCCCCCGGATTCCGTTTCCCGTCTCCTATTCAGTGGACAATCCTGCCGCAGAGTCTCTGGTCAGCGAATTTTCAGCTATTTGGGAAGACACTAGATCTGCACTTCTTCAGTCCTCTGAGCGGATGAAGAAACATGCTGATAAGAGATGCCTGGATCCGCCTCATTTCCGTCCGGGAGACAAGGTCTGGCTTTCTTCCAAATATGTTCATCTCAAGATACTTTCCTATAAGTTGGGTCCACAGTTCATCGGTTCGTTCGAGGTTCTGAACCAAATCAATCCCGTGGCTTACAAGCTGAAACTCCCGGTCACCTTACGGATTCCCAACTCCTTTCATATATCCCTCCTCAAACCTGTTGTCCTTAATTCTTTCTCTAATGATCCAGGTACTGCTCCAGCTCCAGTCTCTGCTGAGGACGTCTTTGAGGTAGAAAACATTTTGGCCACCAAGAGGGTAAGAGGAAAGACTTTCTTTCTTGTGGATTGGAAGGGGTTTGGCCCTGAGGAGAGGTCTTGGAAACCCAGGGAGAACATACATGCCCCTCATCTTCTTAAGAAATTTCTTGCAGGCCTGAAGAAGAGGGGGCGTAAAGGGGGGGGTACTGTAGCATCGGCATCTCTGCCTCCTGCCGGGCAGAGACGCCGTTCCCCTCACCGCCGCGGTCCAGGTCCGGCGTCCTTCCGCTTCCCTGATGCTGTGGTGCGCACCGCGAGCAGCTTCCCGGGCACTGTGCTTAGGGCGCGCGCGCTCCCTCCTTCTTAAAGGGGCTGCACGCGCCGTCCTAAAGAGTCGCTGGCCAATGGCCGGAGGACTTCTCCTATATAAGGCACCTCCTCCAAAATGGAGGTGCCTGTACAAGGTTGTTGTTCTGTGTGCTAACACTTGCTTCAGCCCTCAGATCCCGCTGCCTGTCAGTCCTGCTCGCCAGTCTGTCTACAGTCCAGCCCGCCAGCCTGTCTATAGTTCTGCCCGCCAGCCTGCTTACCTGGAAGCACCTGCCAGTTACCTGCCGTGCCCACCAGCCTGCTTACCTGGAAGCACCTGTCTGTTACCTGTAGTGCCCGCCAGCCTGCCTACCTGGAGCACCCGTCTGGCTATCTGCCGAACCAGCCTGCTTATCTACCCGGACCACCCGTCAGCCTTCCTGCCGTGCTCATCCGCTGTACCGGTCAGTTCCTGCCATCTGAGCTGTGGGAGTCACCTGCTCTCACACAAGGTTGGTCCCAGAGTGGCACCTGGTCCCCCTGCTCGGTCCCTCCCTGGTTCACGGAGTCGATTGAGCCACCGTGCGAACTTGGTCAGGCCGAGTAGGCACTTAGTCACGCCCCTCTGGTCCCTCCTTGCACCGAAGCACAGAGGTTCCACCACTCGGATCCGTAACAATCTAATCATACCAGTAATCATACAAACACTGGTATCCTCTTAATTGGTAGAGAAATCACTAAACTATTTCAAGTTGCAGTTTCCAGGTTCACCTAAACCTCATATACTTACACCATTAATGATATACACATTGTTGTACAGTACAAAAATAAGTCTAGAAGATTTTTAAAGAATCCTATCATCAGATAATGGTATTCCAAAACATAAATAAACAACACAGGAATGTAATAATTAATACACAGTGATCATAAAAAGATGACATAAAAATAAATTAACAAACAGAAATAATAGTGATGTCACAGATTTTCATTATACAAGGATACTGCTACACATCACAAACAGAAATAATAAACACAATAATGTCACAGTGACATCACAGTGCATGAATAATAAAAGCCACAATAACAGGTTGTCAGAAACGTCAGTTAAAGGGGTATTCCCATTTCCAAGATCCTATCCCAATATGTAGTAGGTGTAATAATAATAATAATATTAGCAAATACCTCCAATTAGAATAATAAACACTGGTACAATTTTCCCTAATGTTGCAGACTCTAGAATGCAGGTAATCCAGGAAATTGTAATGTTGAATTTTTAAAAACACAAATGCACTCTTGGGCCACTTTCACGTGCCAGTATTTTGGCCAGTGTTTTGCATTACTATATGTAAGCCAAAACCAGGAGTGGAACCTACACAAAAAGGTATCATGGGAAGATTTGTTCCTTTTCTGCATTTTCTACCCACTCTTAGTTTGGGTTTCCAAACACAGGTGCAAAAGACTGACCAAAATATTGATGTGTGAAATTTGTCATCAAATACCACATAGATTAGTTGATGTATTTAATAATTCTGTCCATTCCTTCTCAATATATGTTGTGGTAGATCTGCTCACTCGGCTGCATATGGAGGTAAACATGGAACACTGTCTCTTTAAATTTTCAGTTGGTTTATTAAGTGGCACAAACCAATGTACAGTTCATAAAAATAAACATGACCCATCTGGCATAGTGGCAAAACAAAATATGAAAATGTCCAGCAAAGTCCTTGCACCGGCCAGGGTCCGGCCACTCAGGATTTATCAAAAACCACACAGTTCAGATTAGCAAAAACAAACACTGGAGCTGGCCTCCAGATACTGAACCACACCTGAGTTCCAAGTCTAGCTATTTAAAGCCCAGACCTCTCCCTGGGGAGGAGATATGGTGGATGGCCTCCCGCCCGCACTCAGCCATTCACCTATAAAACATGCCCTTTTAAACATGGCTGCTTAACCCTCTCTGCACCTACTATGCAGGTGAAAACTTCCATGTTTCCCATCACTGAAGCTAACAGCCTCAGTGAAACATATCTCCCCTCCAGTATTCTGTCAGTGACACATATAGTTGAAGATTTGCAAAAATATTCTGAAAAATTATTAAATTAATGATTATTTGAGAACATTGAGCTTTGCCTAAAAACACTGGATGGTACTTTACAATCTGTTTGTTATTAAAAGAACAGAGAGAGAGATCAAGAGATCAATAGATAGATAGATAGATAGATAGATAGATAGATAGATATAGAAAGATAGATAGATGGATATATAGATAGATGGATAGATAGATAGATAGATATATGGATAGATAGATATAGATAACAATTTGCATTCACTTTTTTAGTTGACAAATGAAGTATATTAAAGTTATTACATTGAAAAGCCAAAGAAACGAATTGCTGAAATTGTTTGTAAATAAAATTCTAAATATTTATGCTAATATATTCTTTATTGCTTTAAAACTTCTGCCAAAATCCTCATATAAATGTTTTTAAGATTCCTTCTAAAATTTTACAATACCAGGACTATAGATTTAGAAGTAGACCAATAGCCCAGTGAAACAGTTAAAACCCTTCAAATTCCAATATAAAACTAATATGTTTGTTGCAATCGCACAAATATTTTCAAAATAAATTACTTTGTTTCTCTGAGATCAGTGCGATTTGTTGCAGATCAAAGAAAGGAGAACCGAGGGAAGAGAAAAAAAATACAAGATATATCATCAAAGATCCAAAAATACTTTTCATTTTGAAGTGATATCGCAGCATTTCAAAGCCGCTGATAGAGTTTCAGTTCATTCTCTATTATCCATTGAAAGCAGCCGGAGCCAGCAGCAGACTGTACTAGATTGTATTCTCCATAAGATGGTCAACAATATATATATATGATCTTCAACCTCTATTGATTGACCAATTTCACAAGCAAAGACTGGTGAAATGAAGCTGAAATGAACACCTTGCTTTAACTCATTGAACCTATCAGGCCTGAGTTAATCTCACTGCCCAGTGTCTCTGATAGAATTCAATTGATCAATCATGTTTTGGTGATAGTACCATTTCACTGCTTTATTGCTTCTTCTTTTCTTGGCTTGACCTGTTCTATATACAAGGACCAGCTCCACACCTAAAAGATGTACACAGATCACTGTCTGTGTGTCAGGAGTGGTTGCCTACCCATGCATATCTGAACCCAATATTAAGCAGAAAAATTGCAAAAAAAAATCTAATTAATTATATCACATTTTGTGCTTCACTTTTGATCTTTATATCTTTATTTTGTGCTATTTTAATATGCAGTGATACTTGTTACAATATATGTAATATTTTTAAGTACAGTTATATGGAAAAGTTTGGGCACCCCTATTAATCTTAAGCTTAATGTTTTATAAAAATTGGTGTTTTTGCAACAGCTATTTCAGTTTGATATATGTAATAACTGTTGGACACAGTAATGTTTCTGCCTTGAAATGAGGTTTATTGTACTAACAGAAAATGTGCAATCTGCATTCAAACAAAATTTGACAGGTGCATAAGTATGGGCACCTCACCAGAAAAGTGACATTAATATTTAGTAGATCCTCCTTTTGCAAAAATAACAGCCTCTAGTCGCTTCCTGTAGCTTTTCATGAGTTCCTGGATCCTGGATGAAGGTATTTTTGACCATTCCTCTTTACAAAACAATTCCAGTTCAGTTAAGTTTGATGGTCGCCGAGCATGGACAGCCCTCTTCAAATGATCCCACAGATGTTCAATGATATTCAGGTCTGGGGACTGGGATGGCCATTCCAGAACATTGTAATTGTTCCTCTGCATGAATGCCTGAGTAGATTTGGAGCGGTGTTTTGGATCATTGTCTTGCTGAAAGATCCATCCCCTGCGTAACTTCAACTTTATCTCTAATTCTTGAACATTACTGTCAAGAATCTACTGATACTGAGTGGAATCCATGCGTCCCTCAACTTTAACAAGATTCCCGGTGCCGACATTGGCCACACAGCCCCAAAGCATGATGGAACCTCCACCAAATTTTACTGTGGGTAGCAAGTGTTTTTCTTGGAATGCTGTGTTTTTTTGCCGCCATGCATAACGCCTTTTTGTATGACCAAACAACTCAATCTTATTATCATCAGTCCACAGGACCTTCTTCCAAAAAGAAATTGGCTTCTCCAAATGTGCTTTTGCATACCTCAGCCGACTCTGTTTGTGGCGTGCTTGCAGAAACAGCTTCTTTCGCATCACTCTCCCATACAGCTTCTCCTTGTGCAAAGTGCGTTGTATAGTTGACCGATGCACAGTGACACCATCTGCAGCAAGTTGATGCTGCAGCTCTCTGGAGGTGGTCTGAGGATTGTCCTTGACTGATCTCACCATTCTTCTTCTCTGCCTTTCTGATGTTTTTCTTGGCCTGCCACTTCTGGCCTTAACAAGAACTGTCCCTGTGTTCTTCCATTTCCTTACTATGTTCCTCACAGTGGAAACTGACAGGTTAAATCTCTGAGACAGCTTTTTGTATCCTTCCCCTGAACAACTATGTTGAATAATCTTTGTTTTCAGATCATTTGACAGTTGTTTTGAGGAGCCCATGATGCCACTCTTCAGAGGAGATTCAAACAGGAGAACAACTTGCAAGTGGCCACTTTAAGTAGCTTTTCTCATGATTGCATACACCTGGCTATGAAGTTCAAAGCTCAATGAGGTTACAAAACCGAAAAAAGTGCTTTAGTAAGTCAGTAAAAAGTAGGTAGGAGTATTTAAAACAAGAAAATGATAAGGGTGCCCATACTTATGCACCTGTCAAATTTTGTTTGAATGCAGATTGCACATTTTCTGTTAGTACAATAAACCTCATTTCAAGGCAGAAACATTACTGTGTCCAACAGTTATTACATATATCAAACTGAAATAGCTGTTGCAAAAATACCAATTTTAAGAAAACATTAAGCTTAAGATTAATAGGGGTGCCCAAACTTTTTCATATAACTGTAGTTCACTGTAGTCATTGAATCATTTGTATGTGATATAACATGCCTATACATTTAATTATGAGTGTATTACTTTATTATAATCAGGATTATCTTGGTTCCCGATTTAAAATAACTTTCCATTTGTGCTTACTATGTTGCTTGCATACTTGTATGGCAATACAGCAATTTTCAGACAAGTCGTTCGGCTAAAAATATACACACAATTTGTCTTCCACATGCTGTCACCTATGAAGCGAATAGCGTCAACGTCAAATGTGACTTCATAAATGTGACCAAGAATCCAACAATCTTGGATTATTTGCAGGTCGCAGGTTTTCAGCGCTATCTCTTGACAACCATTAGATGCAATGCCACAGTGCAACACTGCGGTCGTAATGCTGTGTGTTCAGAGTCGCTGTGTTGCCCCAGTCTTAAAGGGGTTGTCTGGCCTTAGACTACAAGTCTGCAGTCACCCTATGTAACTGCAGACTTGTGAATCCTCTCATCGCATGCACTGTGCACACTGTGAGGATTCTCCGCTTCCGGGAGCGGGCGGTCATGTGACCGCAAGTATGTGATTTGCATACTCCTGGCCACATTCCAACTAGACTGTGTCTGGCATTGCTCAGTACACTTTCATTTAGGGACATGACCACATGTATGCAAATCACATACTTGCAGTCATGCACCCGCTGCTCTGCAAAATTCACAAAACATGCAGTGCATGCGATGTAAGCATTCACAAGTCTGCAGTCACATAAAGTGACTACAGACTTGTAGCCTAAGGCTGGACAACCCCTTTAAGGTCTCTTTCACATGGCAGAGTTATGTACAGAAGGATATAAGATAGCACAACCCTTATACTACACAATATCATGAAGTTTTTTCTCTAAAAACTTTTAGGCTATGTGCCCACGATGCAGAAATGAAGCAGAAAATTTCTGCAGCATTTCTGCATCTCCCTGGCAGAAAAAACGCATGCAGATTGTGCATGCGTTTTTCCCTGCAGAATACATGCGGATTCACATGCGTTTCCGCATGCAGATTGACAAGCGCTTTCCAGGCGATAGCATCACTTGGAAAGTGCTTGACAACTAGGTCACACTGTATAAATCCATGCAAACGGCATGGATTTATACAGTGTGACCGTAAAAATTAAAACAAATAAAGCTATACTCACCCCCGATGCCCCGGCGTGTGCTGCAGCGCTCGTTCCTGTCTGGTTCCCGGCTGCCGGCATATCGCGAGACAGAGCGGTGAAGGGCCTGCGGTCACATGACTGTGACGTCACTGCAGGTCCTCAAGCGATGCCAGCATTCAGAGAGAAGCCGCCGGACAGGTGAATATAAACTTTATTTGTTATTTTATTCTTTTTTACAGGTACAATGGTATCCAGGTCTGGATGAGAGTCTCCTCTCCTCCAGAACTGGGTACCATCCGCACATAGAGACGCATAGAAGCCGCTTGTACAAATGTACAGTCGCGGTTTCTATGCGTTTCAATGCAAGTCAATGGCGGGAGTTCCGCTGCGCTTCCGCAAAATTAAATGACATGCTGCGGATTTTTGTACGCAGCATAAGGCTGGGTGCCCACGTAGCGTTTTTCAAGCGTTTATGCTGCGGAATTTCCGCAGCGTAAACGCTTGTTAAACGCTAGGCAATCCGCACCCCATGGTCCCCAAGGGGATTCCGCATGTTCTATGCACATGCTGGGGATTTTTCCGCAGTGTTTATGCTGCGTACAAAAATCCGCAGCATGTCATTTAATTTTGCGGTAGCGCAGCGGAACTCCCGCCATTGACTTGCATTGAAACGCATAGAAACCGCGACTGTACATTTCTACAAGCGGCTTCTATGCGTTTCTATGTGCGGATGGTACCCAGTTCTGGAGGAGAGGAGACTCTCCTCCAGACCTGGGTACCATTGTACCTGTGAAAAAAGAATAAAATAACAAATAAAGTTATATTCACCTGTCCGGCGGCTTCTCTCTGAATGCCGGCATCGCTTGAGGACCTGCGGTGACGTCACAGTCATGTGACCGCAGGCCCTTCACCGCTCTGTCTCGCGATATGCCGGCAGCCGGGAACCAGACAGGAACGAGCGCTGCTGCACACACCGGGGCCTCCGGGGTGAGTATAGCTTTATTTGTTTTAATTTTTACGGTTCACACTGTATAAATCCATGCTGTTTGCATGGATTTATACAGTGTGACCTAGTTGTCAAGCACTTTCCAAGTGATGCTATCACCTGGAAAGCGCTTGTCAATCTGCATGCGGAAAAGCATGTGAATCCGCATGTGGATCCGCATGTATTCTGCAGGAAAAACGCATGCACAATCTGCATGTACAATCTGCATGCGTTTTTTCTGCCAGGGAGATGCAGAAATGCTGCAGAAATTTTCTGCTTCATTTCTGCATCGTGGGCACATAGCCAAAACGCTGCGGAAAAATCCGCAGCATGTGCATAGAACATGCGGAATCCCCTTGGGGACCATGGGGTGCGGATTACCTAGCGTTTAACAAGCGTTTACGCTGCGGAAGTTCCGCAGCATAAACGCTTGAAAAACGCTACGTGGGCACCCAGCCTTATCAGCTAAAAGAAAAAGAAAAAACAGAGCTTAGAAAGCAACTCCATATGGTGAGGTTGTGGACCCATATAATGCTACAAGTATTTCCTGGGTTGCATCTGCTCACCTTTTGAGGCTGTGTTTAGAAGACAACACTTTTGCCAGCCTTGAATTAAACTATAAGGACCGCTTAACAATTGTGGATGAGGATATTTTAGAAAAAGAAGGTGGTTGATGAGGCGCTGCAGAAAGGATGTTTCTGGAGACGGTGTAAGATCATCTAAAGGCATTCAGTATTGATAATAAAAGTCAATGCATCTCAAGACTACACAAGTCCCTTCGTAGGGACAATTTATATGAATATATGAATTTGAACTGTCCTGATGAAGAGACTGCTGCAGTCTCAAAACACATTGACGTTATATATAAACAAAGAATGCCTTGTGATGATACCATCGCCTGAGACATCCTTTCAGCTGTGCTGCATCAACCAGCTTTTTCGCAGTATCCTCATCCACTATTCTCTGTAAAAAGACATCAGATGCTACATGCCTGAATTATATGGAATTTCTGTCTGCTCCCCTATTTGTCAAATCAAAGAATATGTGAATAGGTGACTGCACATCTGTACCTTTTTGGAGTTTCCAAGAGTTACAGAAACAGTTGAGCGTTGCACCACCTTACCAAACTGCAGGGTACAGAGCCATATGGATGGGCAACATACTGTATGTTTCGCTGTTTTCTCTGTGCTTTCTAGAGCTCCAATCCAGACATTCATGGTATTTCTTCTGGATGTACCATAGATGTCTTATACGGGAATACCACATTTAAGAAGTAATCTTAGCAAAACTGATGCACTGTTTTATACCCAATGTAAGGTTCAAAAGGGCACTATATGCAGTACATGATATAGGGGTTCAAAGAGCACCAAAGAGGGAATACCAGTCATGTAATGCTCTAGGCATAACATAGAAACAGTTTTGCTTGAATTGCTCCTTTAAAATAGAATGCACACAACCACAGAGTTCCCCTATAAGTGTCTTACATCCAGTACTACCCATAAAGGTGCCAACATTAGGACTCCTTTTCTATATGACCGATAGATATGAACAACCATCAGAATGTGTAGATGAAATTTGTTCAAGACTCTTCTAGCCGATACTGTATTATAGTGTTGATTTTCTCAAAAATTTGCAGCAAATGCTCAATGCGTGAACATATCCCATGGTTGAATGTATACAGAATAGATTTTCTCTGGTTTTCCATAGCAAGTCCGCACCAGTATCCAAAAGTCCACATTTGTTACGTGTGGATTTTTCTGAAGATTTCACCCTATGCAATGCAAAATGTATGTGTACATGTGATAGAACAAAATCAGTGCAGATTCTGTTGTGAACTTTACTCCATTTATTGAAAGGGTTAAATCCACAATGAATATCTTCACAAAGAATTGACACACTGATGATTTACAAATAATCGGTGTAGATCCATTTCCACATTGCGCTGTAATTATTTGAAACGCTTCATGTGAAAGAAATCTAGCGCTAGCGCTGTAACTACTTGAAGACCCAGATCCCATGTGCGATTCTCTATGACACCAATCTATAATGGGTGAGAATAACAGGAGATTATTATTTACTCATTGACCTGACTTAAATATTGTGTAAATTATTATCATGTGTGTACTAGAGTTAGTGTAAATCGATTCACAGGACCCAATCCATCAGCCACATCAGTGATCTGTGGCCACTGGACAGGATCCTGCCTCCTTCCGGCTGGCATCCGCAGCTCTTCTTTTGATTAGCCAGCCTGGTGAGACGTCATGTGTGAGTCACACTGCTACAATGATGTTATGCCAGGCCAACTAATTAAAAGAAGAGCTGCAGTCAGATAAGAGGTGGATCTCAGTGCTCCTGTCCAGTGGCTGATGGACCGTGCAATGTAAATCGATTTGCACCAACTCTAAAGTATGCCCATTATTACAGTCCTGGTCGAAAGTGTTGCAACCATTGAAATTGTTCCAGAAAATGAAGTATTTCTCCCAGAAAATGATTGCAATTATACATGTTTTGTTATACACATATTTATTTCATTTGTGTGTATTGGAACAGCACAAAAAACAGAGAAAAAAAGGTAAATTGGACATATTTTCACACAAAACCCCAAAAATGGGCAGGACAAAATTGTTGGCACCTTTCCAAAATTGTGGGTAAACACCTTTGATTCAATCATGTGATGCTCGTTCAAACCCACCTGTGGCGAGTAACAGGTGTGGGCAATATGAAAATCATGCCTGAAACAACATAAACAATTTCAAGGGTGCCAACACTTTTGGCCATGACTGTATAAGGCCAAACCTTCTATACACACATAACCATGAGGAAACAGGGACAGCGATATGCATGCAGTTTCTTTGTTCACCTACCTAAGAGATATTTTTCTATATTCAGGTGATATATATTACAAATTTTTATATTGCTAATTTGCACAGTATTTATTCCTTATTTTGTACAATAGATATTGGTGTTCGCTGCAGGTCTTGATATGGTGGTGTTTTGTTACTGACCTTTTGCTGGTTTATTATCACTACATCCTTATGATAGTGAACAAGCCATAACCCTAACAGGCTAATTAAGGTCTGAAACCTTGGTCAAAGTTAGCTGAGCACACAAATCTCCAAGGGTGCCCAAACTTTTGCATCAGCCCATTTTCCTTTTTGTAATTTTTTGCCTAAAATACAAAGGAGGTGTGCCATCTTTAACTTTAGGCCTTATAGAGATCATTTAATCTTCAACTTGCGTAACTGTTCACAATAACAGTAATTTTGACCAGGGGTGCACAAACTTTTACCCGGTGCCTTTTTCTAAATCACCAAATATAATGATCTTTTCCTAGTGTTTGGCCGCATTTATTGGTCCTTATTTTTCTTGTACGTGAAAAAAAGCAGACCAATTATCATTAGTTTGCTGGATCAGATTTTCATCAGTGTTTGGTCAGTGTGCCAGATTTCAGTGTTCTCTCATAGGCAAAAAAAAACCCTAAAGCCTCTCTTGGCAAACAGTGAAAAATGGATAACACTAGGATGCCATCAATTGAGTTTTTCACAGACCCATAGACTTGAATTTGCAATTTTTGATCCATGACTTGGATCAAAAAAGACATGTGTCCAGGTATGAGATGGAGGGGGAGGGGGGGGGATCAGTTTAGGGAATGGGTCCCTTTAACTATATGTTGCAAATACCAGAAATTTATGTACATTTTTATAATGTTTACAAAATACTAAGTACCCACACAGGGTTAAAGATACTTTTTTATATCATATTTCTCCATGACTGTTGTTGTTGATGTACTTTTTTTAAAAGCATGGATCCTCTGGTCCTTTGCCCAGTTTTTGACTGCTGGGCTCTACACTGAACACCTCCCCGGAGTTGTTGAGAAAAGCTGGCATCCGTTGTAACCATAACAAACACAATTGTTCTCAGCAGTGCTCCAGCAAATAGAGTCATTAATTACGGTCTCGCTCTCTCTCCAGCCCGCCGTTGGCTGAAATGGCAATCAATGCGAAGCCGCTCATTGCCTTCTCTCGGGGAGTGGAGACAGATGCCATAAAAACTAGAGGCAGCCCAACAAGAACCCTGCCAGTAAGGCAGCAGTAAGCTGTACCTAGTAACAGCCATCATGCTGCTTCTGCATGTGTGGCTACATTTATTTGGGCTGCATCAGCCATGGGGGAGGGTATCCCATTAAGCGATTATTTTTATCTTATAACGTCAATTTACTTATACTGATTGGCTTCCTGCGGCCAAATATCAATTAAATTGCAAATGCCTGAAGAACCTTATTTTCTCTCTGTCTCTTTCCTTTCTGCAACCCTTTTTTTCCTCTCTGTGTTCTAACATAATTTAATTTATATCTTCTTCTATATCTGAAAAGGAAATCTTATGAAAGGCCATTTGCCCTCTACTCAGGCTAGCCGTGACTGCACCATCATGGCTGAGCTTGGAGAAAGAGCCGGTGACATTTGTAATTTGATGTTTAAATAACATCCCATATTGTTGTGCATTCATCTTTAGCTCATTAACTCACTATCCCGTTAATGTTCCCTCCCTCTTCCTATACTTCATTCGCGAAGGATTCGTTTATTAACCAGCTACACTTACGGCATCCCCAGAGAATGACTTCTAATTTTTTTCCTATTTTTTTCCCTGGTTAAATTGATCATCAGTGCACAATGTAATGTGTTCTAAATGATGTGAGTAGTTGTAAGCTATGTAAAACTGATTCATGTATATGTGTTAGTGAGGGAGGCAATCAAAGCAACGTTTCTTAATTATGGGCAGGACATACATTCATTCTCAGCGCTGACTTTGATTCTCAGGTCAGCAATAAAATACAAAAGAAATAAATTACAGTACAAAAAGGACACAGATCGTAGGAGATGCGACATATTGATTCATCAGTGAGAGCTGAGATTAGGGTTCATTTGTAATATTCTTAAAACAAAAATTGTCAATTTAAGGACAACGTGACCTAGAAGGGCACAGTTTTAACTAATCGACACTTTATCTGACTTGACGTTACGTCCATAATGGGCAGCCACATCCATTGCCACTTCTCCAGACAGAGTGAAATACAACTGGTCAGAGCTACGAGCATCTGTATAGACATTTATGAGCTGTAAGATATGTGGCAATCCCCACAATGTAGGTTGCATCAACAGCACAGCACAGGTGCAAGCCTTCCACCGGGTGGCTGCATAACTGCAAGATTCTTCAAAAAGCTGACTATATATTGCTCAACAATTATTGCATGGGAATTATGACACCCTAAAGCTACGTGCCCACAATCAGGAATAGAAGCGTTTTGGATGCAGCATATTTTCACTGTGCTGTAAAGTAGAAGCACAGTGGATGGGATTCATAGAAATCTCATGCCCACTGTGCTTCTTTTTTACGCTGTGTAAACTCACTTGCGGTTCGGGTTTCCTAGTCGCAGCATGTGAATTTCTCTTGCGGGAACACTCAGTCTTCTATGTGGACTTTTCCCATAGACTTGCATTAGATGCGGTAAATCCGCAGTTAAAAAAAAAAGACATGCATTGTAAAGTGCGTTTACGCAGCGCAAATGCACCCAAAAACGCATCTATATGAAAAATAAATAATTTAAAAAAATTACATGGCGTTCCCTTTATTTTTGATAACCAGCTCAGGTACAGCAGACATATGTAGGCTTATATTATCAGGCTGGGAAGATCCATAGTTATTGGGCCCTTCCCAACCTAAAAATACAAGCCCGCAGCCGCCCACAAATTGGTGCATCCATTAGATGCACCATTTCTGGCGCTTCGTCTCGTCTCTTCCCGATTGCCCTGGTGTGGTGGCAATCAGGATAATAGTTTATGGGGTTGATGTCAGCTGTGTAATGTCAGCTGGCATCAAGCCCAGGAGGCACTCCCAGGAGACTGGGAGGCACTGGCTATCTTCAGGTGTTCATTATCCCACTTGAATGCCTTAATGAATGACTTAACTGAGCTGTTTCCCCCAGATCTCTGCCAGACTACATTCAGCTAGTGTGAGGTTTGTTCTCTGGGCCTTGAGTTCTGTTTATTGATCTTCTGTTGCCTGACCTTGGACCTTGTTCTGACCATCCGTCTGTTTAACACCTTCTGCTCTGATCTGCTTCCTCCTGGTATTCTGATCTACAGAAGGTTACCTGACTAAGCCTTTGCCTCTTCCCTCTGTTTATTACGTACCCTCCTGGCTTTGATTTCAAACTTCTTGACTATCCCGTCTCACGGCCTGGCCGTGAAAAGTGACTCAGCATCACACTGTAGACGCCAGCTAAGTTACATAGCCGACATATGTGTTTAAGATCAGCGGCCAGAGAACGTTTATATGGATCACTTGTCTATACTGGCGAGCACCGATTCCCAGTGACCAACTGTGACATGATAACGTGGGATTGATAGGTTATCATGGCAGCTAGTGGTCTGCTGAAGGCCTACATCGCTGCTATCCTTGGTTCTCCTGTGAAGCACAGTCATCAGCTGAGCTTCATAGGAGTCCGAGATTTTCACAATATACTGCAATAATGTGGTATTGAAGTATATAGTTATCAGGCAACTACAGGCTAAAGTCCCCAAACTGTACTAAAAAAATAAAGTAAAGAAAAGCTTTAAAAAAAAGTAACAAAAGATTTAAAACAATATATAACAATTTTAAATGCCTCCATTTTCACCATTTAAAAATAAAGAAATTAAAAACATAAAAGAAATAAACATATTTCAAATCATCACGTAAGTAAAAGCCCAATCTATCAAAATGTAATATTAATTATACCATAAAGTAAAAGATTTAGCGAAAAATAAAACAAAATTGTGGTCACTACTCCTCCCTACAAAAATGCAAAAAGAAGCGATCAAAACGTCATATTTAAACCAAATTAATATCTATAAAATCATCACCTTGCCATGCAAAAAATAAGCCCTCAAACAGCCCAATCTACAGAAGAATAATAATGTTACAGGTCTCGGAAAATGGTGACACAAACCAAAATTTTTTTTTTTCTACAAACTTGAGAATTTATTTTACCACTTAAATAAAATGTATGAAAGTTTGAAAGTATTGCTGTACTCATTTTGACCTGGAGGATAATTTTCCAGAGTTATTTTTACCACAAATTAAATGACTTACAAACAAAATCCAAAAAAATATGTAGAAATTGTATTTTTTTTTTCACAATTTAATTCCAATTGGATTTTGTTTTCTGCTTTCCAGTAGATTATATACTAAAATGTACAACTTATCCCACAAAAAAACAAACCTTCATACAGCTATGTTGACACAAAAAAAAATTGAAAGCCCAAAAACGAAAAATCGCCAGGTCTTTATGGGTTAATTCTTTTAAATACCACTGTCATGTTTCATGGTGACATTTAAAAGGTTAATCTTTTACAATTGGAGCTCCCTTCGCATAAGTTAGTCCATAGTGTCTGCTATTTAACACAGCCGGCACCTGTGCTCTAAAAGCGAACTCAGGTCCTGAGCCCTCTCTATGTATATTGTTGGCATATGGCTACTGTACTTGTACAGAGGTCATCACCAAGTGGATAGTGTGGATATTTTTCATTATTAGCAATCTTTGTAAAATATAAATTCAAGAAATGATGTGGACAATTTTTGCCAGCATACATATGAACATGTGGAAGAGGTCAACTGCATCTAGAGCTACCTTAATGCACCACTCTGTTTTTATTTTATTTCACCCTGGAGTGGTATCACTAATGCCTGCTCCCTGCTGCTATTAATATACTTAACGCGATCTGGAATAAGGTAATAGCACCCCCCAGAGTTCAAGGTCTCCAAAAAGGGGTCACTTGTGGGGTTTTCTGCTGTTTAAGCACCTTAGGGACTGCGCAAATGCGACATTGTGCCTGCCTTCTCTTTCAGCCAAATTTGTATTCCAAAATTCAAATATTGCTCCTTCTGTTCCGAGCACTGCCGGTTGTCCTATCAGAACTTTTTAACTACATGTGGGGTATCTCTGCGCTCGTAAGAAAGTCGGTAACAAACTGTGGGGTTCACTTTTTTGTTTTACCTCTTGCGAAAGTAAAAACATTGAGACTAAAGCAACATTTTAGAGGTAAAATTTAAATACGTTTTTTTCATTCCACTTTGCATTAATTCCTGTTTAGCACCTGGAGAGTTAAAAAATTTCCTGACAACAGTTTTGAAGTATTTGAGGGGTGCGGTTTTTAAAATGGTTTCACTTTTGGGGACTTTCCAATATATAGGCCCCTTAAAAGTTATTGAAATCTGAATAGGTCCCTAAAGAAACAGGTTTTATAAATTTGTTGAAAAAATGAGAAATTGCTGCTAAACTTTTAACCCCTCTAACATCCTAACAAAATAAAATGCCATTTGAAAAATGATATAGATGTAAATAGACATACGGGAAATGTTATTTATTCATTATTTTGTACAGCATGACTAACTGATTTAAGGACATAGAGATTGAAAGTTTGAAAATTGCGATTTGTTTTCAAAATTTTTGCCAAAATTGCGATATTTTCACAAATAAACACAAGCCATATCGAAAAAATGTTCCCACTATTAAGAGGTACAATATGTCATAAAAAAAACATTCTCAGAGTCAGTGGGATCCGTGGAAGTGTTCCAGAGTTATTACCACATAAAGTGACACTGGACAGAATTCTAAAATTTGGCCTGGTCATTAAGGTCAAAATTAACTCGGTCACTAAGAGGGTTAAAGAGATTGTCCCACCATGAAATATTATATTTATTGTACATATCATAAAAGATTACACTGTAATTATCATTTTGTAAAACTTTTTAGATATTATTAATGTAAAAGTACTGCATAGTGTTGCTGATGGGTGAGTGTCCAGGTTTTGAGACCCCCACTGCTTGGAAGTGTGCGTGAACGGCATGCACAGAGTGATGTATGGGCTTAATAGTACGTTTTTTCATCTAAACTATTTTTGTTACTCTCTATGCATAACTTTCGAATTAGCAGCTGTTTACAACATGTTTTCCGCAATGCTTACAATCTAATGTCTATGGAGATAGAACGATAGTTCCCAAACATCTCCCATCAGAGAATTAAGGATCTGAAAAAATGTTTTAAAATATGAAAACAAAACATTTTTTGGATAAACTTTTTTGTGCAGTAAATAATTTCAATCAGTCATAGAAATTATATAGTGCATTGTTTTCAGCAAACACTATCCAAACATTGTATCATTATTGTTATTGTTTATTATTATAGCGCCATTTATTCCATGGCTCTTTACAAGTAAAAAAGGGGGTATAGATACAAAAACAATTACAATGATCTTTAACAAAACGTGACGGCAACTGGTACAAGAGGAGCGAGGACCCTGCCCGCGAGGGCTCACAATCTACAAGGAATGGGTGAGGAATCGGATATACTTTCCCTAGTTAGTTACAATACAGAACTTTTAACTAGATTTCCCAGCGCGACCTTGATATGCACCCAAAGAAAGTCATATTGGAAAAACACCAAAGCATGTTGCATTTGGAAATACTGTCCCTCCCCAAAAAATTGCTAAAATACAAACTGGTGTTGATTTAGCAAAATTATTTAACAGTAAGCTATCTTGATTGCCCAGAACCAATCACATATTAACTTTCATTTTTTAGTCTCCTGTGGAAAAATGAAAAGCTATACTGTGATTGGTTGTTTTGGGCTATAAAGACAGGTTTAGTGTTTGCCACATGGGTTTTTTTTGCCTTCCTCTGGATCAACATGTTAGGCTATGGAAATATATCAAAATTTGTGATAGTCAAGAGTGTAAATGTGTCTAATTTTAAATCAACCTACATATGTGACACAAGAACTAGAAGAATATAGCAATATAAAATATATGATTTTATTATTATCAATTAAAAAAGACTCATGATATATAAAATGCAAATGGAGGGATACACAACTAAAATGAGGGGGTACCTGGGCAAATCAGTATGTTAGTACATTATACAATTTATGTGCCTGGTCTGAACATAGTGAATTTTAAGTACATGAGGATCCTCGACAAAGCTCCGGCGAAACGCGCATTGGATTGGGGTCACCTGGGTCAGTACACATCTTAATTCTGTGTTCATTAATTGCTTGGTTTACTTTATTCATTATTATTTTTTCATCTTTATGGTACCTATTTATTTATTTAATCTATATTCATGGAATTTTATGTATATTGAGTTTGATTTATATAATGAATTTGGGCACACTGCACTTTAATATGGGGTAACCACTATATGGTATGCACTTTATGTAACCATTATTATGTAACCAGTATATGGCATGTACTTAAAATTCACTATGTTCAGACCAGGCACATAAATTGTATAATGTACTAACATACTGATTTGCCCAGGTAGCCCCTCATTTTAGTTGTGTATCCCTCCATTTGCATTTTATATATCATGAGTCTTTTTTAATTGATAATAATAAAATCATATATTTTATATTGCTATATTCTTCTAGTTCTTGTGTCACATATGTATGTTAGGCAATGGGTTGAACTAGATGGACTTAGTCTTCCTTCAACCTTAAAAACTATGTTACTATGAACTGTATATATATATATATATATATATATATATATATATATATATATATATATATATTGAGTATAAGCCAAGTTTTTCAGCACATTTTTTGTGCTGAAAAAGCGCCCCTCCGATTATACTCGGGTATATACTCAACTATATAGAAATTCCGTTGGTGGATAGTGGGGGCGGGGGGCGGGTTTTTGGAAGTGCATTGAGGTGAAGGGTGCATTGCTGGAAAAGGGAAAAAAAAAAAAAAACTCTTTAAATCTCTTAGTTTGCGAGTGTGAACGAGCTGAGTGTGTCTGGAGCGTAAGTGCGAATGAAAGTAAGTGTGTGACTTGTTTTCAGTGACTTTGGATTCAGGGAGTTTGGAAGGGAGGACTTTGGACTGAATTGCTGTCTGTATTTCATTAATTCTTTACTTTTCTTTTTACTTAACGTTCTGTCTATTGCAATCCCCATTAGGAAATGAGCTCCATTATTGACAATGCTATCCAGTGTACATCTTGCCACATGTATGTATTCCTTGAACAGTCGGTCGGGGTTGCTAACTGCTGCGCGAGATGTGTGCATGTTGTGCGTTTGGAAGCCCAGATACTGGATCTAAATGAGCAGCTGGCAACACTGAGATCCATTGACAACATGGAAAGGAGTCTGCTGCTCACTGAGCAGTAGCTCACTGGGGTAGATGTGGGGGAGGGTGGTAGTCGGGAGCTGCAGGACAGTGAGGTCGCTAGTTGGGTGACAGTTAGAAGGGGTGGTAGAGGGAAGAGTGCCAGGGAGGCTAGTCCTGATCTGGCACACCCCAATAAGTTTGCAATGTTGGCAGATGATGGGAGTGACGGTACAGGGGTAGCATTGCTGCAGCAAGGCATGTCCCCTGAAAGCCGGAGGAGTGTCAGCTCCAGTAAAGAGGGAAATAGGAGAGTAGGGCAGGCCAGGCAGGTGCTGGTAGTGGGGGACTCAATTATTAGGGGAACAGATAGGGCAATCTGTCACAAAAACAGGGATCGTCGAACAGTGTGCTGCCTACCTGGCGCTCGAGTCCGCCACATCGCTGATCGGGTTGACAGATTACTGGGAGGGGCTGGTGAGGACCCAGGGTCATGGTGCACATTGGCATAAATGACAAAATTAAAGGTAGGTGGAAGGTCCTTAAAGATGATTTCAGGGAATTAGGCTGCAAGCTGAAAGCAAGGACCTCCAAGGTGGTATTCTCTGAAATACTACCGGTACTACGTGCCACGTCAGAGAGGCAACGGGAGATTAGGGAGATAAATAAGTGGCTCAAGAACTGGTGTAGGAAGGAGGGATTTGGGTTCCTGGAGAACAGGGTCGACTTCTCAGTTGGCTACAGACTCTACGCTAGGGACCGGCTGCACCTTAATGGGGAGGGTGCAGCTGTGCTGGGGGAGAAAATGGCTAGAAGGTTGGAGGAGTGTTTAAACTAGGGATTGGGGGGGAGGGTATTCATTTTATAGGTGGGGAAGATAGTGCAGATAGTGACCTGGGCACAAATAAAGAAATTGGGGGTGGGGTTAGAACAGTCAATAAAGTAAGAAGGAATAGAGGTACAGAGAGATACATAAAATGCATGTACACTAATGCCAGAAGCCTCACCAACAAAATGGAGGAATTAGAATTAATTTTGTTGGAAAATAATTATGACATGGTAGGGATATCTGAGACGTGGCTGGATGAGAGCCATGTCTGGGCAGTTAATTTACAGGGCTATAGTCTGTTCAGAAATGACCGTACAAACAAGCGAGGGGGGAGGGGTGTTTATATGTAAAATCATCCTTAAAACCTGTCTTGCGGGAGGATATATGTGAATCTAATGAAAATGTAGAGTCCCTGTGGGTGGAGATAAGGGGAGGGGGAAAAAATAATAAATTACTGATAGGGGTTTGTTATAAGTCTCCAAAAATAATGGAAGTAGCGGAGAATATCCTCGTAAAGCAAATAGATGAAGCGACTCAAGGAGAAATCATTATTATGGGACACTTCAACTACCCTGAAATACATTGGGGGACAGAAACATGTAGTTCAAGCAAAGGCAATAGGTTTTTGACAACTATGAGAGACAATTACCTTTCACAACTGGTTCAGGACCCAACAAGAAGGGGGCACTGCTAGACCTAATATTAACCAATAGGCCAGACCGCATATCAAATATACGAGTTGGGGGTCACTTGGGTAATAGTGATCACAAAATAATACGTTTTCATGTAACCTTTAATAAGATGTGTAGTAGAGGGGTTACAAGGACACTAAACTTCAGGAAGGCAAATTTCCAATGGTTAAGAGATGATCTTAGTGCAATAAACTGGGACGATATCCTGAGACATAAAGCTACACAAAGCAAATGGGAGACATTTATTAACATCCTGAATAGGACCTGTGCACAATATATACCCTATGGGAATAAACATGCTAGAAATAGGAGGAAACCACTATGGCTAAATAGACCTGTAAGGGGCGCAATAAGTGACAAAAAGAAAGCATTTAGAGAACTAAAGCAAGTAGGTAGTGATGAGGCATTAAATAAATATAGAAAATTAAATAAATTATGTAAAAAACAAATCAAGGCAGCAAAGATTGAGGCAGAGAGAATCATTGCCAGAGAAAGTAAAAATATCCCCAAAATATTCTTTAACTACATAAATAGTAAAAAACTAAAAAATGATAGTGTTGGCCCCCTTAAAAATAGTCTGGGTGAAATGGTGGATGAGGATGAGGAAAAAGCCAATATGCTAAATGATTTTTTTTCAACCGTATTTACAAAAGAAAATCGCATGACGGAAAACATGATTAGTGATAACAAAAATTCTCCATTAAATGTCACTTGCTTAACCCAGCAGGAAGTATGGCGGCGTCTAAAAATCACTAAAGTTGACAAATCCCCAGGCCCGGATGGGATACACCCGCGAATATTGCAGGAATTAAGAAATGTCATAGATAGACCATTATTTTTAATCTTTAAAGATTCCATAATAACAGGGTCTGTACCACAGGACTGGCGTATAGCAAATGTGGTGCCAATATACAAAAAGGGGACAAAAACTGAACTTGGAAATTATAGGCCGGTAAGCTTAACCTCTACTGTGGGTAAAATCCTGGAGGGTTTCCTAAGAGATGCTATAATAGAGTATCTGAAGAAGAATAACCTCATGACCCAATATCAACATGGATTTACTAGGGACCGTTCCTGTCAAACTAATCTGATCAGTTTTTATGAGGAGGCAAGTTCTGGACCGGACCAAGGAAATGCAGTGGATGTTGTGTATATGGACTTTTCAAAAGCTTTTGATACGGTTCCACACAAAAGGTTGATACATAAAATGAGAACAATGGGGATAGGGGAAAATATATGTATGTGGGTTAAGAATTGGCTCAGTGATAGGAAACAAAGGGTGGTTATTAATGGAAAACACTCAGACTGGGTCTCAGTTAACAGTGGGGTACCACAGGGGTCAGTATTGGGCCCCCTTCTTTTTAACATATTTATTAATGACCTTGCAGATGACACTAAACTCTGCAGGGTAATCAATACAGAGGAGGACAATTTTATATTACAGGAAGATCTATGTAAACTAGAAGCTTGGGCTGATAAATGGCAAATGAGCTTTAATGGGGATAAATGTAAGGTAATGCACTTGGGTAGAGGAAATAAAATGTATAATTATATGCTTAATTGTAAAACACTGGGCAAAACTAACTGAAAAAGACCTGGGTGTATTGGTGGACGACAAGCTCACGTTTAGTGGCCAGTGTCAGGCAGCTGATGCAAAGGCAAATAAAATAATGGGATGCATTAAAAGAGGCATAGATGCTCATGAGGAGAACATAATTTTACCTCTATACAAGCCATTAGTGCGACCACACTTAGAATACTGTGTACAGTTCTGGTCTCCGGTGTATAAGAAAGACATAGCTGAACTAGAGCGGGTGCAGAGAAGAGCGACCAAGGTTATTAGAGGACTGGGGGGTCTGCAATACCAAGACAGGTTATTACACTTGGGGTTATTTACTGTAGAAAAACAAAGGCTTAGGGGTGATCTTATTACTATGTACAAGTATATGAGGGGGCAGTACAAAGCCCTTTCTACTGATCTTTTTACTCTGAGGCCTGAGACGGGGACAAGGGGGCATCTTCTACGTCTGGAGGAAAGAAGGTTTAATCATAATCACAGACGCGGATTCTTTACTGTAAGAGCAGTGAGACTATGGAACTCTCTGCCGCATGATGTTGTAATGAATGATTCACTGTTAAAATTTAAGAAGGGCATGGATGCCTTTCTTGAAAAGTATAATATTACAGGTTATATATACTAGATTCCTTGATAGGGCGTTGATCCAGGGAACTAGTCTGATTGTCGTATGGAGTCAGGAAGGAATTTTTTTCCCCAATGTGGAGCTTGGTGTTTGCCACATGTTGTTTTTTTTTTGCCTTCCTCTGGATCAACATGTTAGGCTATGGGTTGAACTAGATGGACTTAGTCTTCCTTCAACCTTAAAAACTATGTTACTATGTTACTTATACCAACATGAGTTCCAGCTCATTTCTTTGGTTTTTCATTTTAAATATTAGAATCTTTAGGCCTGGTGTTTAGTAAGGACAATTGTGATAAAAAAGGTTTTCACCTTATCCTAGAATACAACATAAAGTAATCTATATATTAATTTTCAACATGTTACATTTCAATAAAACTGGACCAAAATATAATGTTCCATATCTTGAGATTCTATCCTTCCAGGAAAATCTATGGATATATGGGTTACATTAGGCTTTGAATTGAACTTAATCTCAGTAATCTAGATTGGAGATTAATATTGACACGGAAATTAGTTTTCGCACCAGTCGTACTATTTTTCTGACATTCATTTATTCATCAGTATGTGCAAGTAATGCTCCCACTAACGCATTGCATTATACCATTGTCAGACATATTTGTATTGCTCTATCTCATTAGATAAAGTATACTGCCAAACCATAAGATGTGGAGCCCTTATCAACCATATCTGAAGTGGAGAGCATTTATGTTTCATGAAAGATTTGTGTTATCACAGAGGTGAATATATTATATGTAACTAGAATGATCATAAACTGACAAATATTACATCCTCCTCCTTGGAATGCAATGTAAAAACTATTATCCTGTTCCTCTCAAACTACATATCTTTTCCGTTTGATCTTACATAGAGGTTAGAGTAAATAAGATCCTAATATTAGAAGGGAAATTGTATTTTATATTCAGATTTTACCCACATAGTAATCATGTTTATATTAACACAAAGTACCACTAGAGGATATCCTTAAGGTACCTACAGTCAGGTATTGCAGAGTGACGGATTGGATATTGTAATGGGGTATTTGATGAAACAAGGATGTAGACTGGCGATTACTAATACAGTAGTTGGAATTTTTAGCCATATTAAAGTTACTGACTAAATGAAGAATTCTTCTCGTAGGGCTTTACCATTCTAAACCCGATAACCTACCCATCCACCTTCTATACTCCTCTTTTCATTCTATATTAATTAAAAAAATAAGAACTTTGGCACTTTGGCAGTTTCACATTTTACAAAGTAATGGTAATGTACAGTTTACAAATAAACAGATGTACAGCTCAAAAGATTAATCATAAAGCAAACTTATTTCCTATTAAAGTGAATCTGTCAGCAGGTTTTTGCTATGCAATCTGTGGATAACATGAGGTAAGAGTTAAAACACAGAATTCAGGGATGTGTCACTTATCAAGCTGTGTGCTGCTGTTTACTTGCAGTGAAGGTTTTATAACTAGAACATTATCATTGCTGTGACTAGCTGGTGCATGAGCACTGGTCCGACTCCTCCCCCTCCTGTGATAAGCAGCTCACTCTCAGTAGACAATGTACATAGAGTGCCACGTGTGGGCGGAGTTAGCTTTCTCAGCTCTGCTTCATCCTACATCTAAGAACTCTGATTTTGTCACAACTGCCAAAGCTAGTAAACGAAGTGACACATCTATGGATTGAGGGTCTCTTTTCCTAGATTATACTGCTCTCAAATGAAGTAGCAAAAACATGCTGACAGATTAACTTTAAGGCATATGGACCTCAGGAGGAGTCTCTCAATCAGGTCCCGCACTATTAGGCAAAGACGAGAGCCACTAACAAAGAGTAGCTCTTACACTTACCTTGATAATCCATTTATAAAATGAACAACCTTCAAAGTTTTTAAGTTAAACTCATTTATTTTTCAACTATTGGTGATTAATTTATTATCTATATTTCACTATAATCCTCAAATCTTGCAGTTTTTATTCTGACCACCAAGCCTCACAATTGGCAGACACTAGAAAACTCTCTCATAGATGTCAAAAGAACATTTCTAGTCTATTATTCTCTTTTTTACCAAGTAGCTTCTGTAAAGTATATTCTGTATCAGCTGTTAATGCAACGATGGAGGCACCAATAATAATGTGTAAGAAATAAAATAAAGAAATGTAGCAAAAAAAAGAAAGATAAAAGAATGTTTATCAGTATTTTGTTTCATTAGTTAAAAGAACATTATTTAAGGTGATGCATTCTCTTAAATTTGAATGGACATCATGTTGACTCCCTCTGTTCACCTCACAGCCGTAAAAAAAATATATGTTGAGACATAACTTCAAATTGACATCAGTTTTAACAGTCTTTAAATCTGTCACTTATTGACCATAATGATATAAAACCTGGTCATGACAAATTGTACAAAAACACTGAACACTGAAGCACTGTACAAACATTTACTTTGGCCTCAGTATGTGTCATATATGAATGAATGTGATCCAAATACAAGTGTAATCTTATACTTAAAGGAAATCTCCACCTCTAACAAAACGTTATCTCAGGTCCAACAATCTGTTCTAACAATCTGTTACCCTCTGCAGTCTCTTCTCTAATTTCAGTTCTCTGTAAGCTAGTGTCACGGGTGTGTCAGAGGTGACAGGCAGTCGACCTGCAATTGGTTGCAGGAGATCTCTACGTTTGGCATTACAAACATCTTCCTAGAGGCAGGATGTCTCTAGGACCTAGCGGCTACCTCCCTCTGGCTAATTAGCTCCCTCGCCTGGGTGTATAAATCCCTGGTGTGTCTGAGAGGGAGGTGCTGGCAACATTTATTACTACTTGTGAGGCTTAGAAAGAGCAGTACTTCGTACTCTCTGGAGCTTGAGGCCATGTGCGCATTTGTTTGGAGTCGTCTAAAGCTAAGAAATTCCCCTCTGTTTGTCTACCCTTGTTGTCTATAAAGTTTAGTGAAGATCGACTAGTGTTCATCTCCTTCCTCCCCTAGCCTTAGCCATATGCCAGGGAAAGTCATGGTGAGGCACACGTGCGGCGATTGGTTATGAGCCAATATAGGGATGGTAGTTGAGACAGGGTGACACTAGACCAGACTAGGAGGTCTCCACTCCCCCCTTTCCCTAGTGTTGGGGCTCCCTTTCCCTCTTCCCTCTGTTTTGCACTAAGTCATTCTCACACCTTGCGTGACAGCTAGGACTAATTGTTATGATGTGACCCATATATATTACACAGAGAAGCATGTTTAGAAGCATCAGCAGATTGGACAATGGTGTACTTGCAGTACTGAGCAAAGCAGTTGTGAAACCAGCTCTGGGGTAACATAAATACTTAGGCTGGGTTTCCATTTTTTTGTGACACCAATAACAGTTCTCTTGTGCCTCATTTCATAATAACTGCTGTCAAAATTGTATTAGTTGTCATCCCGTTTTATTTTCTACTACTAATTTCTATGTCAAAACTAGTGTGCTGGATTAAAAAAAAGAAAAACGTTGCATTTTCTGATCCAGTTCTTTAAAGAGTCAAACTCAACAATTGATGCACTGGATGATTGGGAGTGAACCTTTTGAAAACTTTAGGATTGCTTCCCACATTAATTTCCCTGTAGTGTATCCGTGGCATGCTAAAAAGAAAAAAAGTTGTAAAATCGGATACATGTAAACAAGGTCTTACTAGAAAAGAGAAACATGGTCTGTGTGTGTCTTTGCACCTCTCTCTCTCATTCTTCCTTCTCTTTCCCTTCCCCTCTCCATAGGTATAGGCAGCTGTAATTTGATACCTCAGTAAACCAACAGCTTCACTTGTTTTGACTGAGATTTTAGTTGTTTTCCAAAGTAGGTAAGTGATGAGTTCAGGAGGCAGAAAGGGGGATGACTCGTCAGTGTGGCTCAACAGTGGAAACATAAGCATATTTCTCTGATTAGCTATAACCACAAACTATCTTATATACTGTATGTCACGGTTCCACCCCTCACTGTGTCTGGGATGCTGTTACTGACAGCTCAGCTGTCCAATCTTGTACAGAGGCGTGCTGGAGCTGTCAGTACTGTGATTGACAGCTCGACCATCCAATCTGGTACAGGGGCGTGCAATAGCTGTCAATGTGGTGATTGACTGCTCGGCTGTCCAATCTGAGACTGGGAGGCATTGGCTTTCTTCAGGTGTTCATTATCCCAGTTGAATGCATGGCTACTTAACTGAGCTGTTTGTCCCAGATCTCTGCCAGACGCACATTCAGCTAGTGTTAGGTTTGTCCTCTGTGCCTTGAGTGCTGTTTTTTGATCTTCTGTTGCCTGACCTTGGACCTTGTTCAGACCATCCATATGTTTAACCCCTTCTGCTCTGATCTGCTTTTCTCCTTTTATTCTGATCTACGGAACATTACCTGACTACGCCTTTGCCTCTTCCCTCTTTTTATGACTTACCCTCCTGGCTTTGACTTCGGACTCCTTGACTATCCCGTCTCACGGCCTGGCCATGAAAAGTGACTCAGTGTCACACTGTATGCTTCTAATATTGACCTATGCACAAATTTACAAAAGTGACCATTTAAGTGTAGGTCATAGGAAGCTGAACAAAATGATATCTGGATCCGATGTATTATTCCCGAGAAATTAACATTTTTCTTAATATGTAAATGACCTGTTAAGATCTTTGGGCCGGACATAGATCTCACTGAGAATCTGCCTCCAGAGCTTTTGTAGACTTGGAAAGCAGACTGTCAGTCATTACATGAACTATTGGAAAAAAGACACTACATAGTGAATGAGCACACCTCCATTAGAGAACAATAGAAAAAAGTTTATTGGACCACACATGATAAAAAACATTTTAAAAAAAGCCATTAATTGGCCTGAAAGCTGTCCCCCGCATGACAATATCAATAAGCAAACCATTATGGACACCCCAAAATATATTCAAGTGTAATGATCAAATAGGGAATAACACTCAGATAATGAAACAATGCATAATTTAGAAACTCCCCAGTAATACACATAGAGAAATAAGATATGTATTAATAGGTAGGTAGCTTGTAAAATACAACATGCACAGAAATAAGGGGTAACATCAATATAAATAAATAGAGACACATGTCATAATAAGTGCCAACCCCAATAAGATGACCTTCATAATAAAAGGTAATGTAAGACCATGAACCCAATGCGGTCAAGGAATGGGAAGTGACCCAAACCACTGGAAGATACAAAATGCCCAATAATTGAACTGGAAGATCCAAAAGCAATAATCATTTGTCTCCCAAAGGGGTGTGTGCATCAAACGTCCTGTCAGGACAATGAATTTTACCTAGAGCACCGGCTCATATGAAGGAAAAGGGGGCCTAGATAGCGTCAGCAAAGGACAGAGGAAAGGGGTTTTTCTCTGTCCTCTGCTGACGCTATCTAGGCCCCAAATGAGACAAATGATTATTGCTTTTGGATCTTCCAGTCCAATGATTGGGCATTTTGTATTTTCCAGTGGTTTGGGTCACTTCCCATTCCTTGACCGCATTGGGTTCATGGTCTTATATACCTTTTATTATGAAGGTCATCTTATTGGGGTTGGCACTTATTATGACATGTGTCTCTATTTATTTATATTGATGTTACCCCTTATTTTTTCTATTGTTCTCTATTGGAGGTGTGCTCGTTCACTATGTAGTGTCTTTTTTCCAATAGTTCATGTATCCTTTCCCTACATGACGTAGCACCCCCTTTCACATCAGTACTAGTATTGGTGGTGCAACCCCGCCCTCTTTCTTTGTGTCAGTCATTACATGTCTCACACATGTAACACCCCCTTTCATTTAAAACAAGCTCTGGGGGCAATTTCTCAGCAAGATCTATGTCCAGCCCATAGATCATTATAAGAAAAATGTGGATTACTCTGGAATAAGATATTGGATTGCAGATATCCAGGTATCATTTTATTCAGCTTCCTATTACCTGCATGCCCAAATAGACGGCTTTTGAGGGTTGTAATTGAAAGATTCCTTTTAAATAATAAAACTGAATTTTAGAGTTTAGTGCACTCTGTTCATACTTGGTACTCAATAAACCTGTATGCAGTAAGCTCCCCCAGTGGTGCTTGCAGGTAGCCAGAACTGCATCATGTAATTGCTTTTTAATGCAGAGGATTTTGAGTTCTGTATGAGAAAAAAAAGTTCAGAGTACAATAAAGATATATTAAAAAATCATCATAAGATTAAAAAAATAAAATGGCATTTCAATGTATTCGTTTTAAGCAAATGTGATCAACAATTGTAGGGCATGCATTACTTTCAGGAACTACAACTACATCAGATGCTCATACACAAAAAGTGTCTGGTGGGGATGAGCATGTTAGTTATGTTGTACCAGGTATGCTAATGCACTGTGCTGTATTTATTCGATAGTCAGCAAAAATCTTAAATGATATTAACTTTTTTCATAAAGGTATTTTCATTAAACCTAATTTTTAGCCCAAAAAAATGCATTTAAGATTAAAAAAGCCCCACAGGCATCCATATTCTTTACATGAAATATATGCCTGAATGATTTTACAGCTATGTATCTCTCTCTGCAACAATTTATATAATGTGGAACTGTGTAAAGTTTTCTAACAAATGCAAGAAGAAAATCAATCAAGACATGCCGATATCTAAAATAGAAAAAATGAAAACATTCTGACCATCTCTTGATCACCTGGTTGGAGCCAATACTGAAGAAAGGGTAAATAAAACACATATCTGCCGCGGACAAACATCATTCTTTCCAGAGCTGATCCTTTTTCATGATCACTTTATCATTTAATGGTAGTTTTCTTGGCAATTCCACAGAAGGCAGTATCGCAATTGTGTGCATTAGCACTCTCATAAAGTCAAGATAACGAGGAATGGAGTGAATGGAGAGCTCCTAGGAATCATCCAGAAAGATCAGGAGGCTTTTGTTTGTTTTCTATCTATCTTTTACCTCCCTGTCTTCACATCAGCTCTGTTACAGTTTTCTATCATACTTCTATTTCCACAGCACTTAATTAGCTTTGCCTTAAATGAGCATTAGAGTGATAACTATATACTGGAATCAATAAAGGAAACCTTACAGACAGAAAAAAATAGGTGGTGAAGGCATCTGAACAACTAGGTTTTTTATACCCTCTTTTTTATTCCCTTATATAGAAACACAGTACATTTTTTGTGACTGTATATGAATAAACAGAATAGGCCCAAACAGGCTATGGGCACAGAAATATGAATCCGTGTAACATTATTCTGTAAAATTGTCTTTAGTAGGACATTTTTCTTATCAGGAAACCAATTTCCATAGACTCTATTAAAGAGAATGGACCTACCCCTAAAAGCCAGAGACATGCAATCATGTATCGGTTCTAACTATGGAGGACTTGAACCATCCATGAGCTACATGGACAGCCGTTCATCTTATTTGGTGCCATCTAACATTACAGATTATTAAAGGGGTTGCCCACTCCTTTAACATTGCTGGATAGGTCAACAATGTCTGATCGGTAGGTGTGTGACAACCTGCACCCCCGCCAATCAGCTATTCTCGGTGCCTGCGGAAGCCAGCAGTGCTCAGCTACGGAGCTGCTCCATCTACTGATGGTGGCCATGGCAGGGTGCTGTACATCTGTCCCCTATTCAAATCAATAGGGGGCGGATGTGCAGTACCCGGCTGCGACCACTATAACTAGTCAGAGCTGCTCCATAACTGAGCACTTCCGGCTGCCACCAGCACCAAAAACAGCTGTTTAGTGGGGGTTCTGGATGTCGCACTCCCATTGATCAGACATTGATGATCTATCCTAAGGATAGGTCATGAATGTTAAAGTAGTGGACTACCTCTTTAAATGCATCATCCACCAGAAAAAAATATTTTTTCCAGGGGTCTGTGATGAAACCGCCTATCTTGATAAGTTAAAGGGAACCTGCCATGTTGGAAATGCTATCTGATCTGCAGGCAAGGTGTTATAGAGCAGGAGAAGCTGATCAGATTGATATACATTTTTTGTGGGAGAACGTTCAGCAAAACATACATTTAATTAATTGAAATCCCTGATGTTTATATGCATACGAGTCCAGTAGGCGGTCCTATTTAGAAACTGACTGTCTTTCCTGTATGACTGTGCATGCATTTTATTTCAATGAATAAAATACAAGTTACACTGAATCTTTTCCAGCAGACCTATAACATTGTGCTCAGCTTCTCCTTTTCTATACCATGCTGTCCATAGATTAGACTCCATGTACAATGTGACTGTTAAGCGTCAGGCGTTTGCTGGATTCGAAACGGGTCCAGAACCTTCTGTGGTCTCCCATTCCGGTCCAGCTGGGGCTGATGCTGCTCACCATCGTCGTCAGTCCCAACACCTAGCTGGTCCACAAGACATACAGGTTGTCTCTCGGGTCTTTGTTCCTAGCAACATGAAGGATAGGTTGCAGAGGGAGACAGGGCTGTTAAAGCCTAAGTCCAGGATTCTCTGTACTGAGCATGCCCGTGACATGGCGGACCGTGATTGGTGGTTTGGGAGTCAGCTGATCCGGTGACCTGGCACCACCTGATTGGTCGCGGGTGACGTCACCAATGGTGCGACGGTGGGCAGGGCTTAATCTTTAAAATGCCCGCCCACAAACATGGCGGCGCGCTCTGATCATTGAGCTGTGATGGTGTTGTGTGGACGCTTGGTCATCTTGGGCTCCACGTGTGCTTTAGTTTCTGGCAGGCAGGTTTAGTGGAAATAGGCAGGTAGCTTCATCTGACAGTCTGGCTCCGATAAAGGGGTCACCTTACACCCCGAGCAGTCTGCAGACACCCTATTCCCGGGACAACCTGTAAGCCACGTGGAGAGATTCTCCCCAGTGCGGTAGCACGCCGGCTGGGAGCACGTATTCGCCGGCGAGAGTCACACACGCATCCTAGCGTCAACTGTGTAGTCCCTGTGCTGCAACAGAACTACAGATACATTATTTATCGCACATCTCTCATGCAGTTAACGGAGATAGTGCGAATCCCTATTCCCGCTCCGGTGTGCTGTAACACGGAGGGGATTGTTATTTAAGTTGGTTGTTTTACCTTCTCACCCGGAAGGTGTTCAGCCGCAGTCCACCAGGCTGCATCGCGGACCCCGGGTTCGGTTGCTTTCCATTATTTAATAAAGTTGTTTGCAACTGTCCCCTTAACAGTGACTGGTTCCTTTTAAGAGCTTTGATTTCCCCAAAGCTGCAGTCTGTTATCTGCAAACTGCTCACATTGTAATGTTTTCTGAGCAAATCAGTCAATGAAAGTAAATAAAATATAGATTACCAGTACAGATAACCATTACTTTTCATATACCAGCATTGGCTACAACATAGATAATCTTCAAACTAATCCTGAATGCACATTATCTATACAGAAAATGGACACACTATGTAGAAAAAGATAGAAGTGTCAAAGTCACACATTATAGAAGAGTTGCTTTTTCAGTTGATTTTCATATATTTGAAATTATAGATTTCTCTTAAAGAGAACCTGTCACCAGGTCAAAAGTGGCCAATTTTCTTTCTTAGTTTATTCCCGCTGCTCCTCCGAGTATTCTGTTTTTCTTTGTTTTTAAAATAAAAAAATCTGCTATTTGGTTCCAGAGATATGAACCCTTATATTTTTAGTGCTAATTTTTATGGTCTTTACCAAAGGGGCATGCTCACGAGATCCTCTAGAGCGTGTCTTCAGGCTGCTGTGCAAAATTATCATGTGAGCCACACCCTCTTGTAAAGACCATTAAAATTTGCACTAAATAAAAAGGTCCATATTCCTTGAACCGTATGTCTGATTAAAAAAAAAAGAGCAAAAAATGGAATACTCAGGGGAGAGGCAGCAGTACAATAAGAGCAAAAGTCCTTTTTAAAGGAAAATTACAGATGCTTATATATAGACTTTATCTGAAACAACAATTATCCCCTTTTTTTACTCAAATCTTCTTGTTTTATAGCCTATAAAATGACATCAAACATGACAAAGATCTCGGCTAATTTAATAGCGGAAGCTAATCCGTAAATTTAAAAAATGTAGTGTCGTTTCCTTTATCTATTTAACTATATATATATCTTTTTTTTGGTTTCTGAAAAGCAATGTATCCTCCAGACATAGACTGATATCCATAGACGTGTCAGTAGCTGATGTATGTGTGGCGCCCCTGCGGGTTCAGTCGCCACAGAGGTACTGCATCTCACCCAGAGGTGTGGTATCCCACTCTCAGGTAAGGATGGAGTACTGCCCGGGACCCACACACTTGCATCCATTACACTCCACCTCAGTAGGGAAGGGCGAGATTTCTCCTGAAGGAGAGCACAGTCCCTGGTCCCTAGCTGGAGGGTGGAACCATGTAGTGGGTGAGGGTGGAGGAAGTAGTTCAGGGAAGCACCTTCAGTGGGAGTATAAGAAAGCAGGGAACCATCTAGAAGCAGGCAGAGAGAACCGGTCAGTTTGAGGAGAGAGAGTTGGGAGCAGGAGCTCTGTAGGAGCTCTGCTTAGAGGAGCGGGCCTAGTCTGGTAGGCCCAGGAGGACAGGCTGGAAGAGGACGGGAGCAGAGGGAAGGCTCCAAGAGGAACAGAGGGGATCCCAGGGGCAAGAGAAGTGCGGATGCCACCCGTGCGCCCAAATCTACACGGACGTGGAGGGATCAGGCCGCAGAGGGGACCGGGCCCTAACTAGTGGAGAACTACAAGGCTCAGCTAGGAACATGAGGCTACTGTACTTTCAGGGTGCAGCTGCTCACTACCGCAACTATATCGCCAAAAAGGTGGCCGCATAGGATTCAGGGGACTGCAGGTTGCCCGTCAAAATCCGAGGCTACCGACTTGGGATACTGGTTGCGAGGCGCAGGGCAGGAGGGTGAGAGCCAGCGCAGGAAGACGACCGAGGAAGGCACACAGCATGGGGTCCAATTAAGTACTCTTGAGATACCTGAGGGATTGCTGAACCCCTCACTTGGTGAACACAGGACGGCGTGGGAGGTTACTCTGGCGCTGGGAACCTGGAGTCTGACAACTGTGAGTAAATCTTGAAGCTGCACCCCCACTGTGTCCTAGAATTATTATCTGCGCCATCACCTGCACCACACTGCACAGCAACATCTACCAAGTCACCATCTACACTGCCCTGGAGCTTAGCTCTACCTGTGGAGAGCTGAACCAACTCAGCTGCGTCACCATGAGCTCCAGGGGATCTGCACCGCAGCGGCGGCTCGATATAGCCGCATACCACAGGTGGCGTCACGAACATTAACTATAAAAACTTTATTCCCCTTTTCCAAATTCCCCTTTTATTGACCGCCCTGGGTCACGGACCGGGTCACTGCCACCGTGACATCCCCCAGCCTCGACCGGCCCGGCTACCGAGTACCCCACGGCCTGGGGGCACGTCATACGCAGCAGTGTATCCTCTTGTCACATTAATTAAAATTAAATTTATACAGCGTACATAATGTAAAATTAAGAGATCAAGTACTCAGGTATTTGTATAACTCTGGTTAACCAATGGGATTATTTCTTTCTACACAGTGTCGGTAAATTGTGTTAAGTAATTGTGTTAGTATGCTGGTACAGCTTCAGATCTGCAGTCAATAGTTTATTAGCCTTCATACACAAACCATACACGGCTCTCGCTCTGATTTATAGCCCAGTGACAGGCTATTTATTATGAGCCTTTCTAAAAGCACTGCAGAGGAAGTCTTCATTCACGACCATCTTGTCAGAACAAAAACAACATATAGTATTATGTACATTTTATTATGGAGAATAAAAATGCTTTGTGGAATAGGGATCTTTAGACAGAAGCAGTATATAACGTCAGTACATAAGGATTAAACACGTGTATGTTATTCATATTCTCGGATTTTGCTTCACGTGTAAATGCTCAGCTACGGGGTGAAGCGGAATATGCGACATTATAAATAAATGACTTTGTGTTGACTTATGTAGTGTTTCAAAGAATTTTAGACAAATTCAGTTTAAAAAAAAAAGTGGCAAGCAACGGAAGCACTCTGACCCACTAAATATGTGGTTTGGTCTTTCATGGGTTCCTGTGGTTAAAGGGAACCTGTCATCTGATTCACGCTGCCCTAACCACAGGATGGCAGCCAGGTATATATTTCTCTGAAACACTCCAGTGTCCGGTGATTCAGAAAGAATATTCTTCAAAGATCCTGCCAGGGACAGAGACCAGACTAATCTGGCTATGCCGCTGGCCGGATCCTCCCTGCACTGTTCCAGGTGATTGATAGGCCTCTACCTTGTGTGTACATAGGGAAAGACATGTCAGTCACCTCTAGCAGTGCTGGGAGAAGCCATCCGGGGGTAGCGTTTAGTCTTATCTCCAGCTAAAGTCTCAGGCCAGACCTTTAAAGTATATCTTGTCTGAAACGCCAGAGCATTTCTGAAAAATATATACCAGGCTGCAATTGTGCATGGAGACTCTGATTCAAACTGCTGTGATTTGGGCCAAATAAATCAGATAGCATGTTGCCTTTAACACTTTAGGTGGGTTCCTGTGGTTATCGCTTCAGTGGCTGACACATTTGTGGACATTTTGAAACAAAACATTAGGAAACTTGTGAGTATGATTGGTATGGTTATAGTGACCTTACATAGTGCATCATTGTCTTAAAAGCCTATTCCCATCACGTACTTTTAAGGTGCATTCACAGAATATGCTATAAAGGTATAGTAGATGTGGATCACAACAATGGGAGCTACATTAATGATGAGACTTGAGAAAGGGCCACATTACATGCTGATGTCAATGGAGAAGTAGTCAAAATTCCCAATTTGGTATCAATCTTATCCCCTTCCCGACCTTAGATGTATCCAAACATCCTGGTTGGGAAAGACTTTCCGACCTTTGACTTATGGATACGTCCTGGCAAATTTGCGCACGATCGCCGTTAGGTGTTCAGCGAATCTGACAGCTGACACCCGGCTCTCACTGCCCACAACGCTCCCGGCAGATTAACCGTCTAAATGCTGTGATCGATTTAGAAGGCAGGGAGAAGGAGGGGGCTCCCTCTCACCTCCAATCGGTGCCCCCGATCGTTGCCATGGTGACCCAAGGTCGTCATGACAACATCCGGGTCACTAGGCTGACAAGCTTGTCAGACCTAACTAGCTTGTGTGTCAGTGCAGCACTGACAGTTTAAAAAGCATTGCAATTCTAGTGCATTGCAATGCTTTATAACAGCGATCAGAGCCTTCAAAGTGAAGTTCCATAGAGGGACTGAAATATATATATATATATACGGTACCCATAAATAAGTATTTTTATGTAAAAGTACACGTATTTGGTATTGCCGCATTGGGAACAACCTGACCTGACCTCTAAAGCTGTCACACTAGTTAACCCCTTCAGTGAACACCGTAAAAAAAAAAAAGGCAAAAAACTATGCTTTTTCATCATACCGCTGAACAAAAAGTGGAATAAAACACGATCAAAAAGACAAATATAAATTAAAATGATATCGTAGAAAACATCATCTTGTCCCACAAAAAACAAGCTGCCATACAGCTCCATCAGTGGAAAAATAAAAAAGTTATAGCTCTCAGAATAAAGCGATGCAAAAATAATTATTTTTTCTATAAAATAGTTTTTAATGTGTAAATGCGCCAAAACATAAAACACATATAAATGTGGTATCACTGTAATCGTACTGACCCGAAGAATAAAGCTGCCTTATCAATTTTACCACACACAGAATGGCATAAATAAAAAATAAAAAATTCCGGAATTGCTGTTTTTTGTTCATTCTGCCTCCCAAAAATCATGTCATGTGCCCAAAAATGGTACCAATAAAAATGTCAACTCGTCCCACAAAAATAAAAAAGTCCTCTCATGAACTATGTCGGTAGAAATATGGAAAAATTATAGCTCTCAAAATATGGCGATGCAAAAACTAGGTTTTGCAACAACAAAAAAGCGTTTTTAGTGTGTGACAGCAGCCAAACATAAAAGACAATATAAATCTGGTATCGATGGAATCGCACCGACCCGAAGAACAGAGTCAGCTAATCACTTATACCACATGAGAAATGGCGTAATAAATAAATAAAACCAATTCTTCACCTACTATTGATTTGTTCATTTTGCCTCCCAAAGATCGCAGTAAGGCTCGGCGTACATTTATGTTGCGCTCTACACTGAGCGCTTAAACCAGGGTTTCCGTGTAAATCTCTGAAATATGTGATTCAGACATAACCCCCTATGGAAGATTCCCTATATTGAGGCAGATGGAGGCATTGTGGATTTAATGTTGCATATGATCCAGCGGTGTCCGTCTTTTTAGGTGTGCATAAAAGCGCGATCTGCCAATATTTTGTGCACCTCTACTGCCTCATTATAGTGAATGGATCCCTCGGGTTGTTTCATCTGAATCACATCATTCGAAGATTTAGATGGTAACCACGATGTAAGTGCTCAGTGTAGAGCGCACGATAAATGTGATCCCAAATATAGGGGGCTTCCACTTTACTGGTAGTACAAAGGCTCTGGAAAAGTGCTATGACCAACCCCCAAAAGAAATCCAGGGAATTCTGCACTCCCAAATCCAAATGCTCCTCTCCTTTCTGAGCCCACAGTGTACCTAAACCACATTTAGCGTCCACATGTTTGGCATTTCTGTAGCAATGAGAGCTTGCCTAATTTACGGGTGCATGTCTCCAGAAGCACGAGCTGGGCATAATGTACTGGGCGCTACAACATAATGGGCACTACAATGTACTGGGCACTGCAACGTACTGGGCACTACAATAACAAATTTGCAATTTTCACTCAGCAACATCCACTGCTGCTTGTTTCTGGATAACACCCATGGAGTCAAATCATCACTACAACTATAGATAAATTCCCAATGGGGTATAATTTACAAAATGGGGTCACTTGAGGGCGGTATTCTGCTCTTCTAGCACTTAGAGGCTCTGTATATGGAGTCTGCAAACTATTCTAGGAAAATCGACGCTCCAGGAGACAAATAGCGCTCTGTCCCTCCAGAGTCTTGCTGTGTGGCTAAGTAGTACTGTACAGCCACATATAGGGTATGTCCGTGTTCAGCAGAAATTGTGTGACAAATGTTGGTGCCATTTTTACCCATTTTCCATTTTGTGGTAACAATGTAATTATTTTTTCTTCACTGCCCAGTGGTATAAAATTCTGTGACACACTTGTTGTGTCAATATGAACACTGCACCCTTAGATGAATTAATTGAGAGGGGTAGTTTGTAAAATGGGGTCACCTATGGGGGGATTATGCTGTTCTGGCACCCCAGGGGCTCTTCCAGTGGGTCATCGCACCCACAAACCATAAAAGTAAAAAAATGTGCACTATAATATGGTGCTCCTTCCCTTCTGAGCTTTGCACTGTGCCTGAAAAGGAATTTCCGATTACATGAAGGCTATTGACGTACTCGAGAGAAATTGCACAACAAACTGAGAGGTCTATTTTTTCCTATTAGTCCTTATAAAAATTAAAAATGTGGGGCTAAAACAACATTTTAGCGGTAAAAAGGAAATTATTCTTCCTTCACCGCCCAATGGTATAAATTTCTGTGAAGCACATGTGGTGTCATCATGCTCACTGCACCCCTAAATGAATTCATTGAGAGGTATAGTTTTTAAAATAAGGTCACTTATGTGGGGTTTCTGCTGTTCTGGCACCTCAGAGGTTGTCAATGTGACATGGCACCCTCAAACCATTTCAGGAAAATCTGAATGCCAATATGGTGCTTCTTCCCTTCTGAGCTTTGTGCTGTTCCTCAAAAGTAGTTTTTGACCACATATGGAGTATCGGTGTACTGAGGATAATTGCACATCAAATTTTGGGGTCCATTTTCTCCTGCTATCCTTGTGAAAATAAATAAATTGGGGCTAAAAGAACATTTTTGAGGGAAAAATTAGATTTTTCATTTTCACAGTTCTAAGTTATAAACTTCTGTGAACCACCTGGGGGTCCAAGGTGCTCACCACACATCTAGATACATTCCTTGAGGGGTCTAGTTTCCAAAATGGGGTCACTTATAGGGGGTTTTCTCTATTTAGGCACATCAGGGGCTCTCCAAACTCGACATGGCATCTGCTCTTGATTCTAGCCATTTTTGCATTCAAAAAGTCAAAACTGTGCTCCTTCCATTCTAAGCCCTGCCATGCACCCATACAGTAGTTTTTCCCCCACATATGGGGTATTGGAATACTTAGGAGAAATTTCACAAAAAAATTTAGGGTCCATTTTCTCCTGTTACCCTTGTGAAAATAAAAAATTTGGAGCTTAAGTAAAATTTGTGTGAAAAAAATGAAATGTTAATTTTTTCCTTGCACATTGTATTAATTCCTGTGACACACCTGAAGGGTTAATAAACTTCTTGTATGTGGTTTTGAGGACTTTCAGGGGTACAATTTTTTAAATGGTGTCACTTTTGGGGTATTTTCTGTCATATAGGCCCCCCAAAGTCACTTCAAATGTAATGTGGTCCCTAAAAAAATGGTTTTGTAAATATTGTTGGAAAGAAGGAGAAATTGCTGATCAGCTTTTAACCCTTCTAACTTCATAACAAAAAAATAATGTTTCAAAAATTATGCAAATGTAAAGTATAAATGTGGGAAATGTTATTTATTAACTATTTTGTGGAACATAACTCTCTGGGCATAAGAATTAACAGTTTGAAAATGGCAACATTTTCAACATTTTTGCCAAATTTCCGATATTTTCAGAAATAAACGCAAGTCATATCAAATAAATTTTACCACTATCATGAAGTACAATATGTCATGAAAAAACAAATATTTTGTGTGACATATCTCCCTGCTTTAAGGGCATAAAAATTAAAAGTTCGAAAATTGTGAAATTTTCAAAATCTTTCTCAAATTTCCAATTTTTTCACAAAGAAACACAAGTCATATGGAACAAATTTTACCACTATAATGAAGTACAATATGTCATAAAAAAACAGTCTCAGAATCAGTGAGATTTGTTGAAGTGTTCCAAAGTAATTACCACATAAAGTGACAATGGTCAGAACTGTAAAATTTGGCCTGGTCATGAAGGTGAAAACAAGCTTGGTAGGTGAAGGGGTTAAAAGAACAGTCTTGTCTACAACCTCTTCCCATAAGTTTAATTGAAGCATATGGATATCATAGAATGGATACCCCTCTCATTCACTAGCAATTCAATATAAGCATTTATGGATATTTTCCCACTAATAATACCTTTTCTTATCAAACTCACAATATATAGTAAAAAGAACTTTTAGATATTTTGAAAAAAAAAAATCAGTTTTTCCATTTTTTTTTTCACACAACCTTACTGTGCAGACTCCATCCGCCCCCTCTGTCAATCTTCCATTATATGTCCTTTCTCAGAAAATAAAACAGCTGATCTCCCACTAAGTCACATCTGCTCGGGGGTCCATATTATAACAGGAGAAAAAAATGACACCCTGAACCCTATAAACCAATAAAGATTGTCTGATTTGGTTTGCCCCTGTTGTTACCAAGCAGGCAACCCACTGGGTTAAGGGCTGGTGACATCTGTTTATAAAATGCCAGGAGTTAGAGGAACAAAAAGGTAATAAATCAACTCTATACAAGTTGCTCCGAGGAATTCATAAGCCCTTCCACTCCAGTGTGGAATGTGGAGGGTATAGGAGCAAGAAGAAATGCCTGATGTCTGCCTGATCCATGCTCTCTTCGAAATAAGATATAGATTTTTAGATTTGTGAAAAATTGGACCTTTAGCCTAAATTATTAATCATGCCAAACATGAATGTACTGTGTATTTTGCCAGATGCCTTAGCTATATCACTATGAGCTGGACAAGAGATAAAACCAAAACCATATTAAAAGCAATATTCAAAACATTATTCTATAATATATATTACCAAGCTTGTAAAATGTTTATTTTTAAAAAGTTTTTGGTGTATGGAAATTGTGTCCAAACGGTTGATCTCTTTATAGAAAACTATGTAACTTACATAACAAGGTATCAGTTTAGCCCCTGGAGCATGGTATAACTTTAATACTATTTAGAGTTAAATAAGGCATATTTACATCTACATTGGAAATTCCATTGCAGATACAGCCAAAAATACCAGTCAAAAGGCACTGATAAAAATGAGAATACTCACTTTTTATTATTCATTTTTATTTTTTTATCTACTGGCTAACACAGGACTAAAATGTATTTTTCTGTGTCAAAAAGCACAGCATTTGGATAGACTGACAGAAAGCTGGCAGACCCCATTATATTCAGTAGTGTCCACCAAGCTTCACTTCCATAATTTTCACTGCTTTGTTGCTCTTGAAAATAATGAGGAACTGAAACACTCAGAATATAATAAAGTACTTTTGATCTACTAGTAAAGCTTTATCTGTATAAAACCAGTAAACAAACTTAAAGGGGTGGTCCGAAACTAAAATTTTTTTAATCCTAAATGTCTGTCCATTTCACATATGCCAAACTCTGGCCCGCAGGCTGTGTATATTTGGCCCGCAACGCTGGGTGGGTCCCATGAGTATATTCGGCCCATGCCGCCGGGCGGGTCCCCTCGGTTCCGATACAATTGAAAGCAATGATGGAGGCGGGAGCGCCAGCTGACGCTCCCTCTCCTATCATTCCCCCTCTGCGTCTGACATCTCAGTGCAGCGGGTACAAAGACATCATTATAACCCACCCACTGTGCCGAAGTGTACAGAGGATCTAAAAAACACCATCAAGAGACCAAAGCAGTGGGGGAACAGGCAGAGGTGAGTAGTTATTTATTTTTTTAATGTGGGGCCCATTATACTGTATGGAGCACAATGTGGGGCCCTTTATACTGTATGGAACACTATGTGGGGGCTTTTATACTTTATGGAGCACTATGTGAGGCCATTATACTGTATGGAGCACTATGTGGGGCTCTTTATACTGTATGGAGCATTATGTGGGGCCATTATACTGTATGGAGCACTATGTGGAACCAATATACTGTATGGAGAACTATGTGGGGCCATTATACTATATGGAGCACTATGTGAGGCTATTATACTGTATGGAGCACTATGTGTGGGTTCATTATACTGTATTGAGCACTAAGTGGGACCATTATACTGTATGGAAGATTATGTGGGGACCTTTATACTGTATGGAGCACTATGTGGGACCATTATACTGTATGGAGCACTGTGTGGGGCCATTATACTGTATGGAGAACTATGTGGGGCCATTATACTATATGGAGCATTATGTGGAGCCATTATACTGTATGGAGCACTATGTGGGGCCCATTATACTGTATGGAGCACTATGTGGGGCCCATTATACTGTATGGAGCACTATGTGGGGCCATTACACTGTATGGAGCAATATGTGGGACCATTATACTGTATGGAGCACTATGAGGGGTCATTATACTGTATGGAAGGCAATGCAGGGCCCTGTTATACTGTATGTGTAGCATCGGCGTCTCTGCCCCATACTAGGCAGAGACGCCGTCCCTCTCACCTCCCCGCTCCTGGCGCGGCGTCCTCCAGCGCTTCTCTCCCCGCTGCTTCCGGCACGCGCTCCTTCCCCGGCAGTGTGCTTAGGGCACGCGCGCGCTCCCCCTCTATTAAAGGGACCGCGCGCGCCGTCCTAAGGAGTCCCCGGCCAATTGCCGGAGGATCTCCGATATATAAGGCACCTCCTCCAAAATGGAGGTGCCCGAGCAATGTTGTTGCAAAGCCTTCACTCTGCTTCAGCCCTCAGGTCCCGTTACCAGTTACCTGCCAGTCACCTGCCAGTCACCTGCCAGATTCCTGCCTGTTACCTGCCAGTCACCTGCCAGATTCCTGCCTGTTACCTGCCAGTCACCTGCCAGATTCCTGCCTGTTACCTGCCAGATTCCTGCTTGATACCTGCCTGATATCCGCTACCCGCTTGCAAGCCTGCGGTCCGACGGTCTGCCCTCCGACTCCTGTCAGTCTGTCTATGGACCAGCCTGCCCGCTCACCTTGGAGCGCTCACCTGTTACCTGCCTGCTAGCCTACCTGGAGGCTCTGCCGTCACTTTCCGTGACCACCTGCCTGTCCAGAGACTCTTGCCCGCTCACCTGGGAGCGTCCATCCGCTACCTGTCTGCTAGTCTACCTGGAGGTTCTGCCGTCACTTGCCATGACCACCTGCCTGTCCAGAGACTCTTGCCCGCTCACCTGGGAGCGTCCATCCGCTACCTGTCTGCTAGTCTACCTGGAGGTTCTGCCGTCACTTGCCGTGACCACCTGCCTGTCCAGAGACTCTCGCCCGCTCACCTGGGAGCGCTCACCAGCCACCAGCCCGCTGCCCTTCTACTCAGAGACTGTCCCTGTCACTTGCCGTGACTACCTGCCCCTCTACCCAGAGACTGTCCCTGTCACTTGCCGTGACTACCTGCCCGTCTTCCCTGGGAGCCACCCGCTTCCTTACAAGGACTGCCCCTTGTATAGTTGCTCAGAGGTTCCACCTCCCAGACCCGTTACAGTTTGCTCGGGCCATGGAACCCGGTGGCCCCCAGATCTCCGATCTGCACCAGGAAGTCTTACGTCAGAAAACTCAGCAGGAGGTGGTACTGTCCTATCTACGGTCCGTTAACTCTCGTCTAGGCGCATTGTGTGACTCGTCTATGTCTACCTCTGGTCCAGCCGTGCCCATTCCTGCGGTACCGCAATCCAGTCCCTTCATGGTACCCGACTATGGACCTCGGATTCTGGCACCTCCATGCTTTGCCGGCGAACCTACTTTAGCTCGGGGTTTCATAAACCAGTGCACCCTGCACTTTGAGCTATTGGCATACCAGTTCATCTCCGACCGGGCCAAGGTGGCCTTCATCATGTCCCATCTCACTGGGGAGGCACTGGCATGGCTAAATCCCCTGTGGGAGAGAGGGGATCCCCTGGTATCCGACCTGCCGTCTTTCCTCGCTGCTTTCCGGAAAGTCTTCGATGAACCTGGACGGAAAACCTCTTCTGCCTCCTCTCTGCTACGTCTCCGCCAAGGGAGTCTCACCGTGGGCCAATATGCCATACGGTTCCGCACCCTCACTTCTGAGCTTGCCTGGGAAAATGAGGCTCTAGTGTCCGTCTTCTGGGAAGGTCTTTCCGGTCGAATTAAGGACGAGTTAGCTGGTCGGGACATTCCTACCACTCTGGATGACCTGGTGTCACTAGCTACCCGGATTGGCATCCGGTTCCAAGAACGTGCCAAAGAGACTGCCTGGGAGAAAGACTTTTCTTGCTCTGCTCCTACTTCCCTGAGACCTGCCTCTCAACCTGTCACTCCGCGGGCGCTCTCGCCTGAACCTATGCAGATCGACCAGACCAAGATGGTCAGATCTCGCCAAGAATCTCGCCGAGCCGAGGGAAGCTGTTTCTATTGTGGCAGTATGGAGCACTTCATCCGTTCCTGCCCGGAAAAGCCGGGAAACGCCAGTGTCTAGGACCGCTCGGAGAGATCGTCCTAGACAAAAGTAAGCCCTCTCCGTCTCTGACTTTACCGGTCTCTATTGCTTGGGGAGAAAACCGTCACTTTGAACTCGCCCACCTGGATTCTGGAGCTGCTGGAAACCTCATCTCCCAGTCTCTGGTAGAGAGATACCGTATTCCCACCAAGTCCCTGGCTGAACCATTGTCAGTCGCCTCCGTGGATGGAAGACTTCTCTCGGAGACAATCCTGCTCGTCACTGAACCCATAACCCTGCAGGTGGGAATGCTGCACTCTGAGGAAATCTCATTCCATGTGCTGTCCGGACTTTCTCACTCCCTGTTGCTAGGTCTACCTTGGCTCCAGACACACGAACCCGTACTGAACTGGCGATCCGGTGAAGTACTCCGATGGGGTCCAGACTGCCATAGGACCTGCCTGGTTCCGGTCCGCCCAGCTCGCCCTCCGCCTACTCCAGCTAATTTACCAGGTTTCCCGGCTCCTTACTGGCCCTATGCGGACGTCTTCGGTAAGAAGGAAGCAGAGACGTTGCCACCCCATAGGCCATATGACTGCCCGATTGACCTGGTACCTGGCACCACTCCTCCCCGTGGGCGTATCTACCCATTGTCTGCAGCCGAGACCCGGGCCATGTCTGAGTACATTGAAGAGAATCTGGCTAGGGGATTTATCCGAAAATCTACCTCCCCGGCTGGAGCCGGATTCTTCTTTGTCAAAAAGAAAGACGGCTCGCTACGTCCCTGTATTGACTACAGAGGACTCAATCTCATCACAGTAAAAAACAAATATCCCCTGCCGCTCATCTCCGAATTGTTTGACCGTCTCAAGGGCGCCAGGATATTCTCCAAGCTGGATCTACGAGGAGCATATAACCTGGTCCGTATCCGTCAAGGAGACGAGTGGAAGACGGCATTCAATACCCGGGACGGTCACTATGAGTACCTTGTGATGCCCTTCGGTCTCTGTAATGCTCCCGCTGTCTTTCAAGAACTAGTCAACGACATCTTCCACGACCTCCTGTACTCCTGCGTAGTGGTATACCTGGACGATATCTTGGTCTTCTCTCCGGATCTCCCCACACACCGAAGGGATGTTCGTCAGGTCCTGCTTAGGCTTCGGCAGAACCACCTCTATGCCAAATACGAGAAGTGCCTCTTCGACCAGACCTCCCTACCGTTCTTGGGCTATGTCATCTCCCAGACAGGTCTGCAAATGGATCCCGAGAAGCTCTCTTCCGTTCTAAAATGGCCTCGCCTGAAGGTTTGAAGGCGATACAGCGATTCCTGGGCTTCGCTAATTACTATCGTCTTTTCATCCCACACTTCTCGTCTCGGACTGCTCCCATATCTGCACTTACCCGTAAGGGGGCTAATCCCAGGACATGGTCGCCTGAAGCCGAGGAGGCCTTTCTTTCCTTAAAGAAAGCCTTCGCCTCTGCCCCCGTCCTGCACCGCCCGGACTGTAATAAACAATTCTACCTGGAGGCTGATGCCTCCTCCTCCGGAGCCGGAGCGGTACTCACCCAAAAATCTTCTACCGGGAGAATGGTAACCTGCGGCTTCTTCTCCAAAATCTTCTCCTCGTCTGAGCGCAACTACTCCATAGGAGACCGTGAATTGTTAGCCATTAAATTGGCAATGGGGGAGTGGCGCTATCTGCTTGAAGGGGCTCTCTACCCGGTAATTATATACATGGATCACAAAAACCTGGCATATCTCCAAAATGCCCAGAGACTCAATCCTCGCCAGGCCCGGTGGTCGTTGTTTTTTGCCCGCTTCGACTTCATTCTTCATTTCCGTCCGGCGGACTAGAACGTCAAAGCTGATGCCTTGTCCAGGTCCTTCCTGTCCTTCGATCAAGAGGAGGAGCCTACGCACATCATCGACTCCTCCAAGGTGATGAATGTGGCCCCCTTGGATCTGACTCGTCTCCCACCCGGTAAGACGTTTGTAGCCGTACCAGATCGGGAGAGGGTTCTTCGCTGGGGACATTCTTCTAAGCTAGCTGGCCATGCTGGCCAAAAGAAGACCTTCCAACTCATTACCCGGCATTACTGGTGGCCTACCCTGCGTAAGGACGTGGTAGACTTTGTCGCGACCTGCTCATCCTGTGCCCGTAACAAAGTTCCCAGACATCTACCAGCCGGCCATCTCCTGCCCCTTCCCGTACCTGCAGCTCCTTGGCAGCACATTGCTATGGACTTTATCACCGATCTTCCTATTTCTGCCGGTTGTACTGTCATTTGGGTTGTCGCTGACCGCTTTTCTAAGATGGCCCACTTCATTCCCCTGCCTGGTCTCCCATCTGCACCCGAGCTGGCTAAAGACTTTATCCGCCACATCTTCCGTCTCCATGGCCTGCCCCTCCACATCGTGTCGGATCGTGGGGTTCAGTTCACCTCACGCTTCTGGAGAGCCACATGTAAGCTGCTAGACATCACCCTGGACTTCTCCTCCGCTTACCACCCACAGTCCAATGGTCAAGTGGAGCGGATCAATCAGATCCTGACCAGTTACCTCCGGCACTTCGTTAATGCACACCATTCGGACTGGGTGGATCTCCTACCATGGGCCGAGTTCTCTTACAATAACCATGAGAGCGAATCCTCTTCCAAATCCCCATTCTTTATAGTCGGTGGCCAACATCCCCGGATTCCACTTCCTGTCTCCGTTTCTGTGGACAACCCTGCTGCGGAGTCTCTTGTCAGCGAATTTTCTACTATTTGGGAGAGTACCAGGTCCGCTCTTCTTCTGTCCTCTGAGCGGATGAAGAGATATGCTGATAAGAGACGTCTGGATCCGCCTCAGTTCCGTCTGGGAGACAAGGTTTGGCTCTCGTCCAAACATGTGCGGCTCAAAGTACCCTCCTTCAAGTTGGGCCCTCGATTCATCGGTCCCTTCGAAGTCCTCAGGCAAATTAACCCTGTGGCCTACAAATTAAAGCTCCCGGCCACCCTACGGATTCCCAACTCCTTCCACGTATCTCTCCTCAAACCCGTTGTCTTTAACTCTTTTTCCAATAATCCAGGTGCCCCTCCTGCTCCGGTTTCCGCTGATGACGTCTTTGAGGTAGAGAGTATTCTGGCCTCCAAGAGGGTAAGAGGAAAGACCTTTTTCTGGTAGATTTGAAGGGGTTTGGTCCTGAGGAGAGAACTTGGGAACCCAGGGAGAACATCAACGCCCCGCTTCTCCTTGAAAAATTTCTTTCTAGCAAAAAAAGAGGGGGCCTAAAGGGGGGGGTACTGTAGCATCGGCGTCTCTGCCCCATACTAGGCAGAGACGCCGTCCCTCTCACCTCCCCGCTCCTGGCGCGGCGTCCTCCAGCGCTTCTCTCCCCGCTGCTTCCGGCACGCGCTCCCTCCCCGGCAGTGTGCTTAGGGCGCACGCTCCCCCTCTCTTAAAGGGACCGCGCGCGCCGTCCTAAGGAGTCCCCGGCCAATTGCCGGAGGATCTCCCATATATAAGGCACCTCCTCCAAAATGGAGGTGCCCGAGCAATGTTGTTGCAAAGCCTTCACTCTGCTTCAGCCCTCAGGTCCCGTTACCAGTTACCTGCCAGTCACCTGCCAGTCACCTGCCAGATTCCTGCTTGTTACCTGCCAGTCACCTGCCAGATTCCTGCCTGTTACCTGCCAGTCACCTGCCAGATTCCTGCCTGTTACCTGCCAGTCACCTGCCAGATTCCTGCCTGTTACCTGCCAGTCACCTGCCAGATTCCTGCTTGATACCTGCCTGATATCCGCTACCCGCTTGCAAGCCTGCGGTCCGACGGTCTGCCCTCCGACTCCTGTCAGTCTGTCTATGGACCAGCCTGCCCGCTCACCTGGGAGCGCTCACCTGTTACCTGCCTGCTAGCCTACCTGGAGGCTCTGCCGTCACTTGCCGTGACCACCTGCCTGTCCAGAGACTCCTGCCCGCTCACCTGGGAGCGCTAACCTGTTACCTGCCTGCTAGCCTACCTGGAGGCTCTGCCGTCACTTGCCGTGACCACCTGCCTGTCCAGAGACTCTTGCCCCCTCACCTGGGAGCGTCCATCTGCTACCTGTCTGCTAGTCTACCTGGAGGTTCTGCCGTCACTTGCCGTGACCACCTGCCTGTCCAGAGACTCTTGCCCGCTCACCTGGGAGCGTCCATCCGCTACCTGTCTGCTAGTCTACCTGGAGGTTCTGCCGTCACTTGCCGTGACCACCTGCCTGTCCAGAGACTCTTGCCCGCTCACCTGGGAGCGTCCATCCGCTACCTGTCTGCTAGTCTACCTGGAGGTTCTGCCGTCACTTGCCGTGACCACCTGCCTGTCCAGAGACTCTCGCCCGCTCACCTGGGAGCGCTCACCAGCCACCAGCCCGCTGCCCTTCTACCCAGAGACTGTCCCTGTCACTTGCCGTGACTACCTGCCCCTCTACCCAGAGACTGTCCCTGTCACTTGCCGTGACTACCTGCCCGTGTTCCCTGGGAGCCACCCGCTTCCTTACAAGGACTGCCCCCTTGTATAGTTGCTCAGAGGTTCCACCTCCCAGACCCGTTACCGTATGGAGCACTATTTGGGACCATTATACTGTATGGAGCACTACGAGGGGTCATTATACTGTATGGAAGGCAATGCAGGGCCCATTATACTGTATGGAGCACTATGTGGGGCCATTATACTGTATGGAACACTATGTGGGACAATTATACTGTATGGAGCACTATGAAGGGCCATTATACTGTATGGAAGGCAATGCAGGGCCATGTTATACTGTATGGATGACTATGAGGGGCCCAATATACTGTATGGATCACTATGTGGGACCATTATACCTTATGGAGCATTATGAGGGGCCATTATACTGTATGGAAGGCAATGCAGGGCCCCGTTATACTGTATGGGGGACTCTGTGGGACCAATTATATTGTAAAGAGCACTATTTGCCGCCATTATATTGTTAGGAGGGCTGTGTGGGGGTTACAGTTGAAGAATCATACTGTGATGGGGTCACCATTCTTTGACGGGGATAGAGAGAGAGGGGACTCCTAATAGTTTTTAGAATGATCTCAGCTTTGAAATTTAAAAATTTGAAAAAATTACATGGAAACTTGATAGGTGGAGGATTTTAGTAAACAAGACAACAGTGCCAGCAGGTCAACCCATTGGGTACGCTGAATAGTAGGGTATAGATAATCTACCGAATTAAAGCATTCAGTGCTCTTAGCGTTTGTTTGTTTTTTTAAAGTTAAAGGTTTTCTTAAATCTGTGTTTATAACAGAGAAACAATTTAAGTTCTCTTTGAGTAAGAGACTCATTCAAGGAGTCTTTACACACAAAACAACCCGGACAATTAAACTTTACAGCCCTCTCAGGTCATTATGTGTCCAATAACCCTTATCTAGCTGATAATGAGATGTAAGGGTAATGGGCTAAAACTTTTTTGGATCTTTTTGGCATATAAAAGTGCAATTCCAATCTACTTTAAAATTACAAGGAGCATAAAAATATTCAATTATAGCTGAATATCATTTTCTGCATTGCTCGGCTATGTTTAATAACTGAACACACATTTTATATTTCTCTCTCACCTTTATTCAATGAGCAGTAAAATGTCGCTCAAAATTACTAGTCCCTAAAGCAAGGCACTCATTGATTCGCATGACTCAAATATTATTGCTCCATTTACCATGACACATAGAGGAGCAGTTAACCAAAACCAATGTAAGAAAAGTCCACCACAAGAAGGAAAAAGAAAAGGAAGGACAATGTAAGAAAAGGAACTCTAGCCCTTTGTAATCTGTTAAAGAGGTTTTCCAGCCGGGAATACATATCACTTCTGAAATGTTTGGTTTCAATTAGTTCTATAGGTATGTAGACCCCCACTGATTTACCATTAATTACTTATCCACACAACACGTGATAAATGCTTCAAGCTTAAATACCCCTTTTATATCAACCCTTACATCACAGTTTAAAGCTGGCCATACGTATATATGGCTATTAGACAAACAATGCTTTGGTCAATTGTTCAGCCAACAACCATCTAAGGCGACTTTCACAGAAGTGCTTGTTTTGGCAAGAACATTTATATTCTCTATGACAAATTCACTGACTGAAACATGGGCTGACAACGCATCTCAGGGAGAAGAATGTGATCGGCAGACTGAAACTGAACATGCACATTCGACATCTCTCCTGACAATTAGTCAGCCGATGCCCCCATACACATTAGACAATGCGATCGGCAGACTGAAATTGAACATGCACATTCGACATCTCTCCTGACAATCAGTCAGCCGGTGCCCCCATACACATTAGACCATTGGCAGAATCCGTCAATGTCGGTGGTTTCAAACAACATTAGTCTAATGTGTATGGGAGCCTTAAGGAAGGTTTATATTCATTCTCTGATTCTACAGGTTCAGTCGTGTCCAACCCTTGGATACCCTATAGGCTGTTTCTTGGCATGCTTCCCTGTTTTTATAGCTTCTTACAACTGCTTGATGTTCATTCTTGGTCATCTTACCACTGACCATTCCGAGTAGCATCTTCTTTTCTAATGAATTTGCCCTCATCACAAGTCCAAAACAGGTCAGTTTCTGTCTAGCGATCTTGCCTTCTAAGGACAACTCTTGATTTATATTATTAAGAATATCTTTGCTGGTGATCCTAGCTGTCCATTGTATTTGAAGAAGTCTTCTCCAGTACCACAACTCAAAGGCATCAATTTTTTTCTGTCTGTTTTCATGATAGTCCACATCTCACAGCCATATGATGCAATTAGAAAGACAATTGTAGTGATCAGTTTTTGTTTGAAGGTGATTGAGACATCCTTTCACGTCCATATTTGGTCCATGCTGACCATGGAAGCACACCCCACTATTATTTGACACTTGATCTCTGCTGTCGTACCACAAATGTGATTAATGAGAGACTTAAGAAAATAAAGTTGGCGACCATTACTGTTTCTTCATGGTTGATTTTAATATGGACTACCTCATTGGTGGTAGTCAAGATTTTGGTCTTCTTCATGTTCAGGTAAAGTCATATGTTCTTGCTGTCTTCTTTGAACTTCACAATCAGCTTTTTAAAGTGTTTTTCACATTCTGCAAGCAAGGTTTATATAGATGCACCATTTTCTGCGACTCTATACTTATATTGTCATCCCCATGTCTCCAGTTGGACTCACAATCCAAATTCCTGTCTCACACATAGTAGTGTCAGTTTCATAGGAAGCCAATAACTTATCTGTATAGTTTTGAAGTTTGGATGAGAGCCCACACAAATACAGGGAAATCATCCAAACTCCAAGCAGAAGTTGTCTTTGATCAGTTGGAAACAGTGCTAACTGTTTTGCTACCATGATTTCCAAGTATCTAAATCTCTTAAATACAAGAAATCTATAGTGCTTTATGTGATATTAATTATTAATTTAATTCAGGAAAGATGCATGCTAAGCTCTTAGGGCTGATAAATGTTAACATCTGATTTTGGTGGGGGACACACAGATAAAGTAGATTAAACTGATCATCGCATATGCCCTAATACAGGGATGCTTTTTAAATGTGACTTCCCAAATTAGCATTTTATTACATGTCACTAGAGATATCATAAAACACACATCCCAAGAATAGGCTGGTTCTGAAGCTATAGTTCAGTCATCAGTTTCTGTGACTCATCTCTAAGAATGAAAGCACCAAAATCAGCCCTTTCTCAGGATCAGGGAAGGTCCCATCAGCCCATGCTGTTGACTAATCTGGAAATCCCTTTTAGGCAGAATTCACAAATTTGTGATTAATGAAGCCCATTCATGCACTGTACGTGATGTAATCTCCAACGTACATAGATATTGAAGTCGACTGTATTTATTGCAAAACAAATATAAATACCAGCAAATAGGTCAAATAAACTATTCTCTAGGAGGAACACTGCCTCTTTAGTGCCCCTCAAAAGCAATCTACAAGTAGGTATTAAATATGTACCTACAGATGGCACTCGAGAGACAGATTTATTCCTTTTGGTGGAGAGATAATTTGCATACTTTTTCCAAGGGTGTATTACATATAAGACTTCATGAGTAGGATAAATCTCCAGAAGGAAAATCAGTAGACCTTGAGGGGATCCAGCAAAGATTAAAAGACTTATAATCTTTAATGATAAGAAGTATGACATCCAAAATGTTCTGAAATAGGAACATACTAAAATACTTTTGCTATACAGTTCTGTGAAGTTTATTGTTTCCTGTTATCAGCCATTTCAGGAATGAAGAATGCTGATTGTTAAGTTCTTCAGATCGATTACTGACAAGAAGTCGATAAATGTGTACTATATGATGTCTATGTAATTACTGCTTTGTATCATAGGAATTATTCGATTTCAGTAATTGCAGAAGGAAAGATAGAAGCCATTACCTTCATCTCTCTTGCGTTTGTTGCTTTCTGCATTGGATGACGTAATTCCCAGAATTCCACTGATCGAATAAGAAGAACCTGCTGAGTCTGTGCTTACGGAGGAGACCTGAGTCACTGAACCAGTTGAAGCTGAAAGAAACACAAAATATGTACATTTACGGAAAATTAACCACCTCGTAGGGTACGTGTGTAATAAAATTCATTATGGGAGGAATTCCTCATGTCTTTTAAGATCTCTGCTGGATGTCAGTGAATGTCAACCTTCATTGGTTATACTCAAGGTATGAAGACCTGCCCTGGTCACGTGATACGTAAGGGCATGATTCAATACACAGCAGCTATCAGAATCCCATCCAATGGAGGGAAGCAATGAAGGCTCTAATTATAGGCAGAGAATTGATACAAAAAGTATATTATTTATTTGAATATAGATTTTTATTCTACAATAATAAAAAACATTTATTAAAAGAGAACCTGCCACATTGAACATGCAGGTATGATTGGCCAGTAGCGATTTACAGAGCAGAAGGTGATATCTAGATTTAGGGAGGGAAAATTTCAGTATAACCTGCATTTCAGTAATTGTAATCCCTACTTATACTGGGCTTAGCTGTCAGGAAGGTGGTCCAAATCAGTGATGGACAGCGATCTCTGCATATTTATGCAGGGAATGCAGTCGGCCACTGATTAGGACTGCCCGCGGGCATGCTAAACCATGAATGAGCAGGAATGTCAATGAAGAAAATTAGTTTTACTGAATCCTCCACCCCAAAACTATAAAGTTAGGTCCACAGATATTTGGACAGAGACAACGTTTTTCTAATTTTGGTTCTAGACATTACCACAATGAATTTTATAAAAAACAATTCAGATGCAGTTGAAGTTCAGACTTTCAGCTTTCATTTGAGGGTATCCACATTAAAATTGGATGAAGGGTTTAGGAGTTTCAGCTCCTTAACATATGCCACCCTGTTTTTAAAGGGACCAAAAGTAATTGGACAGATTAAATAATTGTATATAAAATGTTCATTTCTAGTACTTGGTTGAAAACCCTTTGTTGGCAATGACTGCCTGAAGTCTTGAACTCATGGACATCACCAGACGCTGTGTTTCTTCCTTTTTGTTTTGATGCTCTGCCAGGCCTTCACTGCGGTGGTTTTCAGTTGCTGTTTGTTTGTGGGCCTTTCTGTCTGAAGTTTAGTCTTTAACAAGTGAAATGCATGCTCAATTGGGTTGAGATCAGGTGACTGACTTGGCCATTCAAGAATATTCCACTTCTTTGCTTTAATAAACTCTTGGGTTGCTTTGGCTTTATGTTTTGGGTCATTGTCCATCTGTAGTATGAAACGACGACCAATCAGTTTGGCTGCATTTGACTGGATCTGAGCACACAGTATGGCTCTGAATACATCTGAATTCATTCGGCTGCTTCTGTCCTATGTCACATCATCAATAAACACTAGTGACCCAGTGCCACTGGCAGCCATGCATGTCCAAGCCATCACACTGCCTCCGCCGTGTTTTACAGATGATGTGGTATGCTTTGGATCATGAGGTGTACTACGCCTTCGCCATACTTTTCTCTTTACATCATCCTGGTAGAGGTTGATCTTGGTTTCATCTGTCCAAAGAATGTTCTTCCAGAACCGTGCTGGCTTTTTTAGACGTTTTTTTAACAAAGTCCAGTCTAGCCTTTTTCTTCTTGATGCTTATGAGTGGCTTGCACCGTGCAGTGAACCCTCTGTATTTACTTTCATGCAGTCTTCTCTCTATGGTAGATTTGGATATTGATACGCCTACCTCCTGGAGAGTGTTGTTCACTTGGTTGGCTGTTATGAAGGGGTTTCTCTTCACCATGGAGATGATTCTGCGATCATCCACCACTGTTGTCTTCCGTGGGCGCCCAGGTCTTTTTGCATTGATGAGTTCACCAGTGCATTCTTTCTTTCTCAAGATGTACCAAACTGTAGATTTTGCCACTCCTAATATTGTAGCAATTTCTCGGATGGGTGTTTTCTGTTTTTGCAGCTTAAGGATGGCTTGTTTCACCTGCATGGAGAGCTCCTTTGACCGCATGTTTACTTCACACCAAAACCTTCCAAATGCAAGCAGCACACCTCAAATCAACTCCAGGCCTTTTAGCTGCTTAATTGAGAATGACATAACGAAGGGATTGCCCACACCTGTCCATGAAATAGCCTTGGAGTCAATTGTCCAATTACTTTTGGTCCCTTTAAAAACAGGGTGGCACATGTTAAGGAGCTGAAACTCCTAAACCCTTCATCCAATTTTAATGTGGATACCCTCAAATGAAAGCTGAAAGTCTGAATTTCAACTGCATCTGAATTGTTTTGTTTAAAATTCATTGTGGTAATGTCTAGAACCAAAATTAGAAAAATGTTGTCTTTGTCCAAATATATATGGACCTAACTGTATATCTGTGTTCAGATTCTCCTACATTATAATACCATGTCAAGAGATTGCCCAGCATTTCCAACCTGACAGATTAAATAATACAGGCTCTATAAGTCTCTTAGGGCTCATTCACACAACTGTATGTTCGACCCAAGTGCTGTTGGTAAAAAAACGGACAGCACTCAGACCAATGTTATTCAATGGAGCAGTGCAGATGAGCCATTTTGTTAAAGTGATCGAAGCTGCATGTGGAAAAACTCACAACATGCTGTAGTTTGTTCCTGAAATCGGATGAGACTCACCCATTCACGTCTATGGGCGCGGAAAAAAAAATCTGATGCCAAAAGGAGCCACAATATAGCATCTGATTTTTATGGATATGTTGCAATTCTGTAATATAGGAAACTGTAAATGGTCTGATTAATAGCTGCTGCTGTAAAGAACGGATTGCATATGGACGGCAAACAGATGACAAGTGAGAAAAAAATCTGGATGAAAGTTTGATTTTTTTTTCTGTGCCCTAAATACAGATAAAGTTAACAAATGGCAGGATTCCCCTTTAACATTGATTTTCATATATAAGTCTCAGTTTACCAGTCCTATGTTGCACTGTAACCACCGGTGCCATTTTTTCTACGGAGATGCTGGGAGCAGCACAAGAACAGCGAGAGGTCCTCAGACCTCTGCTCCAGAGTATTTCCTTTCTATATGCCAACCATTTTCTGATAAGTGAGGATCACTATACCATAAATTATTCAGTTTGTTATCACATTATTTTAGAGACTGGTATACAAGATTAGAAGATATACATTCTGTAAATAAATCATTTTACACCATGCACCTAGAAAGTTCAGTGCGCTATAATCAGCCGGTGCCTGAAAGGCTCCACAAATGGATATATTACAGGTTTGTGTCTGAAATAGCAGAGATCTTCAATCAGTATACACTATATGGAAAGCTAGCAGGTGGAATTTAGAAAGTAGCAACAAATGTTATTTTCTTCTTGTGTGCAGATCTTTTGAGTTGGATGGATAACTAACTAAAGTATTGCTTCAGTGAACCTTTTGTATAAAACTCCTCATTGCTGACCCTGGTACGTCTCCAAAGGGAGCAGCAAATAAGTCTTTGGCACAACACAGAATGTTAAATAGGATGAAGGTATAAATCCTCCATCCTTTTGGGGAAACCCTTTTAAGAAGGATTACCGAGACAAGACTGCATTGTACTGATGTGTGATCATCAATTTGCATCTATAAAGAGGTGTAAAGTAAAGAGAATATCTGGACCAAGCTGCCTAATCTTGCAGCTATTCTATTGCCTCGGTAAACTGTTTTAAAACAGATTTGTTTAAAGCAACAGCTTACATATCAATAACTACTGCTCGCATCTTCATACAGGAAATTCTGGGTCTTATATCTGCTGTTAATGCCTGGAATATGAGCAGCGATACTAAACATAACAGTAGCAACATATGTGCCGACATTCCACTGGTCAGCCATGTTTATTTTCCATAAGTTCATTTTTAAAGGGGTAGTTCCCGTTCAGTAAATTAATGTCCCCGGCTTCAGATTATTACAACCCCTGGCAAAAATTATGAAATCACCGGGCTCGAAGGGTGTTCATTCAGTTGTTTAATGTTGTTGAAAAAAAGCAGATCACAGACATGGCACAAAACTAAAGTAATTTCAAACGACAACTTTAGGGCTTTAAGAAACACTAAAAGAAATCAAGATTAAAAATGTGGTACTCAGTAAGGGTATTTTTTTTTTCAGACCAAGCAGAGGGAAAAAATTATAGAATCACTCAATTCTGAGGAAAAAATTATGGAATCATGAAAAACAAACACACAAAAGAGCACTCCAATACATCACTAGTATTTTGTTGCACCACCTCTGGCTTTAATAACAGCTTGCAGTCTCTGAGGCATGTACTTAATGAGTGACAAACAGTACTCTTCATCAATCTGGCTCCAACTTTCTCTGATTGCTGTTGCCAGATCAGCTTTGCAGGTTGGAGCCTTGTCATGGACCATTTTCTTCAACTTCCACCAAAGATTTTCAATTGGATTGAGATCCGGACTATTTCCAGGCCATGACATTGACCTTATGTGTCTTCTTTCAAGGAATGTTTTCACAGCCATTCGAAATGACTTTAGTTTTGTGCCATGTCTGTGATCTGCTTTTTTTCAACACCATTAAACAACTGAATGAACATCCTCCGAGCCCGGTGATTCCATAATTTTTGCCAGGGGTTGTATAAAGAAATCATTGGGTCTACCGGTGAGTCTCCACTGATTCTCCCGGTGTCTGGCATTGGCTCTGATGGCGATGTCTCATCAACAGTGAAAGAACCAATCAGTGCACTCAGTGGCTCTGGATGGGCTGTAATCTCTAAACTGGCAAAGCGGCTGAGCTCATTGAATGGTTGTTGCTCTGTCAACGTGACATCAGTGCCGCACCCAATGGCCGACACCCTGAGCATCGCTAGTGGACCGAGGAAGGTTGGTGCAGAGTGATTTATTTCTGTATAATAACCTGCAGCCAAGATCATTCATTTCTGGAAAAGGAATAACCTCCTTTAACTGCATATCACAATTAGGGAATACATTACATAATTTAAGCACTTTATGTTGGACTGGGAGGTACTGTTTCCCCCAGGAAAAGGGTGTGCAGTTAGCTCCCCTCCTGGAGGTTGAGGGCAGAATCCCTGCTGCCACCTATTGTAAGGAGCTTCTCTGTAAATCAATGTTTGACCCTTTGGTGAGCATTGGAACGTCACCAGGGATAATTAACTGAACCAGATACTTCTTCAAAAGGAAAAGACACTGGAAGTCTCAGAAAGGAGTAACAGTTTTCCACCAGATCTCTTTCAAAGGGCTTCCACCCAGCCATTCAGCACCCTGCACTGTGCTTAAAAGGTGGTATGAAGCCTGAAACAGCAGTGTGTGGATGGGTGTTGTTTGCTATTGGAGAAAAGGGGTTTGGCTAAATATACTAAGTAATGTTGCAATGTTGTAAGAGGACCTTTCACCAAATTTTACATGTTAAAATGGACACACAATGTAATGGCTACAGAGTGGAATAAAACATTTTTCTTTAGCTTTTTTTATTTTGCATCTCTTTTTCAGAGATATTATCAATTAAAGTATTTGGCACCTAATGAGTTAACTTTAGTTAAAGAAGTTGTCCACCATTTTATATGAACCCCCCAATGTATCCCCCCAGGGCCCAGAAGTGTTTTTGTAAATACCTTGCAGTACCTTTCCTGCCTCTGAGTGGCGCTATCCTTGGCCGCTCAGAGGCATCAAGTGACCCGTCACTGATGTCACATCAAGGGAAGCGTGACATCAGTGATGCGCTCCCCGCGGTGGACGCTGGGTTGTGGGTGGGGTTACCCCGTGCGTCACACCCAGCATCCACTGCACATTTTCCCAGTGAATGAGGAGAGGGAGAGCGTGCGGTGGATGCCGGTTGTAACCCCACCCACAACCCAGCAGCCACCGGTGGAACGCGGAAGAGGGACCCTTGGCTGCAGCCTGGACTTGTCGTGACGTCAGTGGATGTCAGAGCCGGCTGCAGCCGGGGGTCAGGTGATGCCTGTGAGCGGCCAGTGATAGCGCCGCTCAAAGCAGAAAAGGTACCACAAGGTATTTAGAGAAACACTTATGGGCCCTGGGGGAATACATTGGGGGATCATATTAAGTAGTGGACAACCCCTTTAAGTCCAAGTGCGTGCCATCAGATACTTCTCACTATGTACTTCTCCCTGTATGAGTTGCTATTACTCTGGGAGTGTACGTCTTCACCCTGTATGAGTTGCTATCACTGGTGGTGTGTACTTCTTCTCTCTGTATGAGTTGCTATCACTGGAGGCAAGTAATTCTTCACTCTGTATGAGTCACTATCACTGGGGGTATGAATTTCTTTTCCCTGTATGAGTCATTATCACTGGGGAGGTGTACTTCTACACCCTGTATGAATCGATATCACTGGGGGCGTGTACTTCTCCCTGTATGAGTCGCTATCATTGGGGGCATGTACTTATTCTCCTTGTATGAGGCGCTATCACTGGGGGGTGTACTTCTACCTGTATGAGTCGCTATCCCTGGGGGTGTGTACTTCTCCCTGTATGAGTCGCTATCACTGGGGGCCTGTACTTCTTCTCCTTGTATGAGTTGCTATCACTGGGGGGTGTACTTCTTCTCCTTGTATGAGTTGCTATAACTGGGGGGCATGTACTTCTTCACCCTGTATGAGTCGCTATCACTGGGGGCATGTATTTATTCTCCTTGTATGAGGCGCTATCACTGGGGTGTGTACTTCTACCTGCATGGGTCTCTATCCCTGGGGGCGTGTGCTTCTTCTCCCTTGATGAGTTGTTATCACGTGGGGTGTGTACTTTTTCTGCCTGTGTGAGTTGCTATCACTGGGGGCGTGTACTCCCTGTATGCGTTGCTAGCACTGGGGGGTGTACTTCTCCCTGTATGAGATGCTATCATCATGGGCATGTACTTCTCTCTGTATTAGTTGTCTCTTTGTAGCGCATGACTTAGAGGGTAGCCACCTCCAATAGGTGGCACTAGAGAGTAATCCCTCTTTCTCCTGAAGAACTAGTTAGCAATGTATGTTATGACACTTTGTTACCCAAATTCATACATTTTACTAATAAAAGTAGCTGCAAAATATTATGCCCCCAGTCTTTCATTCTAGACAGACCTATGGACTTTCACCCATTAACAGTACAACACAACAACACAGTACAACACAACAACATTTTAACACAGTAAATTACAGTATGAGCAATTTATGTGCTCCCACCTTATTACTTTGACCATTTGGTTTTATTTATCTACTGGCAAATCATTAAAGCATGTCTGAACATAGCATCCAAGTCAGACATCTGGATTTCAGAGGTAATGTTAACAAAGCACACAAAAATGAAAGAATGAAACTCTAATCAGCATGTGTATGGCCATTCACTCCTATAGCTGTCATTTAGATTTCTGAGACACAAACTGTTTTTAGAAGAATTTGAAGAGGGGAAAGTTGGCACTATCTGTCCCATAAAAATGTATTTTATTGTAAAATCATTTAAAAAAATGGAACACGGCGAATTCTTGTGGAAGATACGGACGACGGCCATTTCGCAAACAATGGTGCTTCAACAGGTCCAAAGACCTTGGTGTTTGGACCCGTTGAAGCAGCATTGCATACATTTTTTAATGATTTTGCAATAAAATATCTTTTTATGGGAGAGAGAGTGCTGCCTTTCTTCTATTCGAATTCTTACGAAAATCTTGCAATTGGTGAAGCACCCGGAGTTGCCGTATAATCGCGAGGTGTCAGCCATTATCCTTTCAAGTCGTATGAGTTATGAATGGTGCCGTTTTTTTCTCTTTTTTGCACAAACTGTTTTAAGCTTAAGTTTAAGGATGTGTTCATGTTCTTTTTTTTTTTCTTTCGCCTTTATTACCTTTATTGGCTGACCAGAAAAAATATATTTCAAGCTTTTGGAGCAGGCCAGTTGTGCTCTTGTCTTACTTATTGGTAAACCTGCATGATAACGGAGTCTCTTTTCTCAAAAAGCTTACAAATATAATTATTCTGGTTAGACAGTAAGGTATCACTCTTAGAATAATTTTTGTCTATTTTTTCTTTAGGTATTTACATGGATTTTTCTGGAAAATCCAGTATCACAATATCTTTCGCTGTATATTTTTTATCAGGAAAAAATACTAATGTTCACAATCATTCTAATGTTAGTAGTATTAAACAGTAACCGCTGTTTTAATTTTTAATTCATAAATCAACAGTCCATACAGTGGGTACGGAAAGTATTCAGACCCCTTTAAATTTTTCACTCTTTGTTTCATTGCAACCATTTGGTAAATTCTAAAAACTTAATTTTTTTTCTCATTAATGTACACTCTGTACTCCATCTTGACTGGAAAAAAAAACAGAAATGTAGAAATTTTTGCAAATTTATTAAAAAAGAAAAACTGAAATATCACATGGTCATAAGTATTCAGACCCTTTGCTCAGTATTGAGTAGAAGCACCCTTTTGAGCTAGTACAGCCATGAGTCTTCTTGGGAATGATGCAACAAGTTTTTCACACCTGGATTTTGGGTTCCTCTGCCATTCTTCCTTGCAGATCCTCTCCAGTTCCGTCAGGTTGGATGGTGAACGTTGGTGGACAGCCATTTTCAGGTCTCTCCAGAGATGCTCTATTGGGTTTAGGTCAGGGCTCTGGCTGGGCCAGTCAAGAATGGCCACAGAGTTGTTCTGAAGCCACTCCTTTGTTATTTTAGCTGTGTGCTTAGGGTCATTGTCTTGTTGGAAGGTGAACCTTTGGCCAAGTCTGAGGTTTAGAGCACTCTGGAAGAGGTTTTCAACCAGGATATCTCTGTACTTGGCCACATTCATGTTTCCTTCAATTGCAACCAGTCGTCCTGTCCCTGCAGCTGAAAAACACCCCCATAGCATGATGCTGCCACCACCCTGTTTCACTGTGGGGATTGTACTTGACAGGTGATGAGCAGTGCCTGGTTTTCTCCACACATACCGCTTAGAATTACCACCAAAAAGTTCTTATAGACTCTCATAGTCTGGGAATCCTTCATGTGTTTTTGAGCAAACTCTATGCGGGCTTTCTTATGTCTTGCACTGAGGAGAGGCTTCCGTGGGGCCATTCTGCCATAAAGGCCCGACTGGTGGAGGGCTGCAGTGATAGTTGACTTTGTGGAACTTTCTCCCATCTCCCTACTGCATCTCTGGAGCTCAGCCACAGTGATCTTGGGGTTCTTCTTTACCCCTCTCACCAAGGCTCTTCTCCCATGATTGCTCAGTTTGGCTGGACAGCCAGGTCTAGGAAGACTTCTGGTGGCTCCAAACTTCTTCCATTTAAGGATTATGGAGGCCACTGTGCTCTTAGGAACCTTGAGTAATGCAGAAATTATTTTGTAACCACGGCCAGATCTGTGCCTTGCCACAATTCTGTCTCTGAGCTCCTTGGGCAGTTCCTTTGAGCTCATGATTCTCATTTGGTCTGACATGCACTGTGAGCTGTGAGGTCTTATATAGACAGGTGTGTGCCTTTCCAAATCAAGTCCTATCAGTTTAATTAAACACAGCTGGACTCCACTGAAGGAGTAGAACCATCTCAAGGAGGATCACAAGGAAATGGACAGCATGTGACTTAAATATGAATGTCTGAGCAAAGGGTCTGAACAATTATGACCATGTGACATTTCAGTTTTTCTTTTTTAATACATTTGCAAAAATTTCTACATTTCTGTTTTTTTTCAGTCAAGATGGGGTGCAGAGTGTACATTAATGAGAAAAAAAAATTAACTTTTTAGAATTTACCAAATGAAACAAAGAGTGAAACATGTAAAGGGGTCTGAATACTTTCTGTACCCACTGTATGAAAATAAACAACTTTGTAATATATTTTAATCAGAGAAATATGCTTATTTATCTTCCTGGAATGATACTGCAATCTCAAAACAAGTTTAAAAATTGGTACAATCTGTATTCAGTGAAGACAGGTTTTTGCACTACTGAGATAGAAGTTAACAGTTAGTGCTTATAAGAGTCTATAGAGAGGGAGGGAGGAGCTAGAGGCAGACACGGACATCCTGCTGCAAGTTCTCCTGTACTGTATCTGTAGTTTGAGAAGAACTTGCAGCAGAATGTCTCTGTCTGACTTGAGCTCCTCCTTCCTATCTCAGTAATGTGAAAATCTGTCTTCACTGAATACAGATTTTAACTCTGAATTGAGAGTTTAAAAATCAATCCTAGAGGAGAAAGTAGCAGATTTATTACAAAATGGCTTATTTTCATGTTTACTGATTTAGGAAATTAAAATGACGGTTACTCTATAAGCAGGTTTTTTACATTTACATAAGATGCTTTCATTTCCATGTATAGATTTACCATTGTAATGTTTTCTGCTTTGCTGCATTATTTTCAGATCACTTTTAACATGGCAGTTCATCAGTTGGGTATTAAATATTGTTCATCCTGAAGTTAGCACATCAATTAAAATCCCACATTAACACTGCTAATGACAGTTTCATTTTAAAAATGTTACAAAACTTTTCCCACCTCTCTACTTAAGAGTGCAACTGCATAAAGAAGCAGGATGAATAAATGATGGAGAGGAACATATTTAAACTAGTTACTGGCTAATGATGCATAAAATGTTATGAATAAGTATCTATTTTTTGATTTATTACTTTAATTATCCAACATACCATGGTCCCCCGTTAGCGTTTTTGGTGTAGATTTCAATTTTCTGTCCCAGGGTAAAATCTATTTATCATAATAATCAGTAAAACACAAAACCCTTTAACAGTATTTATAAAATTAATTTACCATGTTCAGCCCCTGGAGGATGACAAAGGAGTTTGATTTCTGGAGAATGGGTGTGCAGCCGTGTTTTATGTAAAATGATCTATCCAAGCCAATAATGAAACCTTCTCACAGATCTTCTCCTTATAGTGTTACTAACAGTTCCTTACCTATGCTGTGGCTTGAAGGTGGTACTTGCTGGTTTGTGGGCTGCTGAACTTTTGTTCGGATGATCCTGTATTCAGATGAAAGATATCAATTAAACTTTTGCTACAATGCCAAACATATTAACAATATTTTTTTCTGGTCGCTTATATAGTGCCAACATATACAATAGCCTTGTGCAGAGATTGTAACAAGTGATATCGTCCCAATGTGACTCATAATCTAATTTCCTTTTCTCTGACATGCATACTTTGTAGGGCCAATTTTCCTGCTGATATGGTTGACATATAGATGGAAACTGGAGCAAACTAACACAAATATAGAGGAAAATATACAAACTATAGAAAAATGTCTATCTTAGGCTAGGGTCACACCAGCGTATAGTCTCTCCTCCGAGAGAATCAGGTCGGATATGCTAATCACATGTTGATCAGAGTTTGTTCATAGTGTGATTTTATTATCTTGGATGAGGAGAAGATGGAGAAAAAATGTCCCCATCTTCTTCACTCTATCAATTCGTTGAAATTGGACCGCACTCAGATGTCATCCATATGCAGTCAGATGTTTTCCATGGACTCATTGACTTGCATGGCCGAGTGCGATCTGAATATCATATGCAAAACGAGCATTCTGTGATTTTTTTTTTCCTCAACGCAGCTTGGTTTGAGAAAAAAATTGGACATGTGCATGGCCCCATAGAATAACATTTGATCTGAGTTTGATCCGATGTTTTGTCAGATTGCACTCGGACTGAAAAAATGGTCATGTGCACAAGCCCTTAGTCCAATTTCAACACAACACCCCAGAGCTAACCACCGAACCAAAAATTTCTTTTAAAAATAAATATATCAAATATTCACTTTTTTTTAATTCATAATGCTTTATAGTTACTTATCAAACACTGCATTGAATATTGGAAACTATTTAAAAGGCTGGCTGAACTGAAATTAGTGCAAAACAGTAAAGTTATATTTAAAAAAGTATCTGAACTTCTTAAATATCTTAATATACCCTCAAAGCAACACATAATCCTGACCAATACTGGAACATGTGTGATAGGCAAAACAATGTTTAGGGCTGCTACCATCGAGCACTAGGGGGGCAATGACTTCAGATCACAACATTATGTGCATGAAAGTTTTCCTTTCTTACAAGAATATAAAAACACATTTTTAAATCCATTCATTCAAAAGGCTCTAACAATTCTGTTATCTTCTGCACTGTATATTGCCTCTATAAATGGCATATCTTCTGCGCTATATTTTGGCTCTAACAATTGTGTTATCTTCTGCACTGTATATTGCCTCTATAAATGGGTTATCTTCTGCGCTATATATTGGCTTTAACAATTGTGCCATCTTCTGCGCTGTATATTGGCTCTATAAATAGGATATCTTCTGTGCTGTATATTGGTCTAACAATTGTGTTATCTTCTGCCCTGTATATTGCCTATGTAATTGGCATATCTTCTGCACTGTAGTGTGCCTCTATAAATGGGATATCTTCTGCGCTGTAAATTGGTTTAACAATTGTGTTCTCTTCTGCGCAGTATATTGGCTGTATAAATGGGATATCTTCTGCGCTGTATATTGGCTGTATAAATGGGATATCTTCTGCACTGTATATTAGCTGTATAAATGGGATATCTTCTGTGCTGTATATTGGTTCTAACAACTGTGTTATTGTCACGCAAGGTGTGTGAAAGACTAAGTGCAACACAAAGGGAAGATCGAAAGGGAGCCTAGACTCTAGGGAAAGGGGGGAGTAGAGACCTCCTAGGCTGATCTGATATCACCCTGTCTCCACTATATTGGTTCCTCACCAATAGCCGCACGCGAACCTAAACCCTGTATTTCCCTAGCACTTGGCCCTGGATAGGGAAGGGGGTATGAGCACTAGTCGATCCCCACTAACAACTAAAGACAACAATGGAGAAAAACACGGGGGAAAGTAGCTTAGCTTTAGCCAACTTCAGAGAGATAACTCCAAGCGTCCTCCTAGCACCACAGAGGAAGATAGCAGTCTGAGAGCTCCAAGCATTCACAAGGAAACTTTTTGAATGCAAAGTGAAACTATTTAAACACTCAGGCCAGGGTGTCAATTGGCAGGAAGGAGGTAGCCGCTGGGTCCTAGAGTGAAACAGCTAAGAAGGTGTCTGTAATGCCAAACGAAGAGATCTTCTGCAACCGATTGCAGGGCCACTGTCACATCTGACACACCCATGACAGATATCCTCAGCGCTGTATATTGGCTCTATAAATGGGATATCTTCTGCGCTGTATATTGGCTCTATAAATGGGATATCTTCTGCGTTGTATATTGGTCTAACAATTGTGTTATCTTCTGCGCTGTATGTTAGCTCTATAAATGGGATATGTTCTGTGCTGTATATTTGCTCTATAAATGGGATATCTTGTGCGCTGTATTCATGGGTTATCTTCTGCGCTGTATGCTGGTTCTATAAATGGGTTATCTTCTGCGCTGTATATTGGCTCTATAAATGGGTTATCTTCTGCACTGTATATTGGCTCTATAAATGGGTAATCTTCTGCGCTTTATATTGGCTCAATAAATGGGTTATCTTCTGCACTGTATATTGGCTCTATAAATGGGTTATCTTCTGCGCTGTATATTGGCTCTATAAATGGGTTATCTTCTGCACTGTATATTGACTCTATAAGTGGGATATCTTCTGCGCTGTATATTGGCTCTTGAAATGGGATATTTTCTGCGCTGTATATTGGCTCTATAAATTTAGATTACCATAATTATATTAACATAATAAGATGTCAATGTCGGAAAAAGGCCAACATATATAGATGACAATGGAATTGTGTTTGACACAGATCAGGAGCAGAAACTGGCAGTGAAGGATGCAGTACTTATGCCTTACCTGTACACATGCACATTTACATGCATATTCCCATTAGGCACTTGCAAAATATGCTCATGCTAATACATTACACATTACATGCACACAAGCATATATGAAATTTGCACATACAAATAACACATGCAAAATCACAATAACATTTTTGTGATGCACTTGTTCAGATAGTCAGCCCATTTTTTTTGCATTCATAATTTTAACTATCTAAGACTGGTCGTCACTTCCAAACAGAACAGTTGTGAACAGGTGCAAGCGAAGAGTAGTCCCCACCATATATAACTAACACATTAAAGCTGCACTCTGTAATGCTTTAGCATGCAAACTTGAAATATATTAAACTAGAATTGCATTACTGCTCTAGAAAATAGGAAAAAACAAAGATACTTAGCACATAAATTGGCGCATAAATATATGCGCTAAGTATCTTCATTTTAAGCTATTTTCTAGAGCAGTAATGCAATTCTAATTTCATGTTTGCACGCTAAAGCATTACAGAGTGCAGCTTTAATGTGTTATTCATACTTTTAACAGCCATAACTTTTTTACATTTTTACATAAGCTTCACTATATGAAATCTATTGTTTTTGCTTGAAGAGCTGAAGTTTTTAAAGTTACATTTTGTCAAATATGTATGTAAGCGCTACATTGTGTAATGCAGCAGCTTGCTAGCATTACTGTAAATGGTCCAGGATGTGTTTACCGGACCATGTACCTTCCCCTTTAACTGACTGGTCACATGACTGTGACATCACACAGGTCCTGTATGCACAGTAAAGCTCTGTACACATGACTGGGACAGCACACAGGACCTATACACACAGCTGACTGATCACATGACTGTGACATCAGCAAGGTCCTGTCAGTATGTGGCTGTCTGTGCACAGCATATATAAACCCTGCTTAATTTGAGGCAGGTGTGTTCGGTGTGAGGCGTGAGGTCTGTGCTCCGTGTGTGTGTGTGTGTGTGTGTGTGTGTGTGTGTGTGTGTGTCACCGTTTGTGAGAGGCCTAGTGAGGCCGAGTGAAGCCTGGCAGCCTGAAGGCAAAGACTGGATCCTGTGCGGATGCTAGTGGCCTTGGAAGGCAGCGGCTTTGGAGTGAAGCCTGGTACCTGAAGGGTCGAGCCTGGATCCTGTGTGGATGTCAGTGGCCTTTGAGGGAGAGCCGGCTTGAGTAAGAGTCCTGAAAGGCAGAGCCTGGATCCTGTGTGGATGCCAGTAGCCTTTGAGGGAGAGCCAGCTTGTTGAGGAACCCTGAAAGGCGCAGCCTGGATCCTGTGTGGATGTCAGTGGCCTTTGAGGGGACGACGGCTAGAGACCCCTACCTGGGAAGCCACAAAGCCACAGTGGTGGCAAGCGTAATGGACTGAGACAGCTAAACCCGGCAAAGGTAATACCCTGTGCTATATGGACATTGTGATATGAACATTGCTACTTTATTACCTTGCCGTAAGCTGTAACCTGGAGCAAGTGGGCCTGTGTGTGTTGTAATATGATGTGTGTAATATGCCGGTCTGCCACTTGAGAAGCTCCCGGAGGTGATAGGTGTAAACATGCCGGGAGTATACTAAGATGGACTGTGTGACTAGCGGTTTATGCCGAAATAATAAACTGCATTGTGGTGAAAACGTAAAGACATTGCACGTGTGCATTGATTGACGCAGCGAAGCGAGTTACCCCCAGTATGATGACTAGCTCTGCCTTACAATTGGTATTTACTTTTTATGGGTTTAATGGAGAAAAAAACAATAACACTATTTTTTATACCATTTACTGATCACCATAAATAATTTGTTCAGAGTATTGTACAGGATGCTATGATTACAGTGATACCAAATAAGTCCATGTTATTTACTGGTTTGTGCTGTTGTAATTGTATTTAATTATAACTGTTCTTCATTAGTCTTTAGTAATTTTATACAAAAAAATCCCCGACATGGCACAGTGTGTGGATGGCTAAGTACATCAGACATACTGATAGAATGAAAGTATTCAACTTCCGTATCTAAGTAATTTATCCTTTGATTTTACCCCAGTTGCCTTTGTTATTGAGCCAGCTCCAAATATTCTGCCTATGTTATCCATTGTATATACCATGTTTCCCCGAAAATAAGATTTACCCCGAAAATGTGCCCTAGCATGATTTTACAGGATTTTTGGAGTATGATTAAAGTATAAACCCTACTCCAAAAATAAGCCCTAGTTACAGTCAGGGCCGTCATTAGTGTGGGGAGGAAAAATGGGCAATTGCCTAGGTCCCCCACTCTATTAGGGGCCCACAGGTTTTTTTTATTTCAAGGTTAAGACTGCTTAAGGACCTTTGGGCACATCACGGTCATGTGACCAAGATGTCACCAAAGGTAGTTTAACTGCAGGAATCTTGAGGAACTGCAGAAGAGTCAGGCTTCTATGTACCATATGCTCAGTGTGTGTATATACATGTGTATGTTTTTTTATTTATTTTACTCACTTATACATATGTGCAGTGTGTGTGTATATATACATGTGCATGTACAGTGTGTATGTGTGTGTATGCATGTGTGTGCAGTGTGTGTGTATTTACATGTGTATGTGCAGTGTGTGATGACGTACTTATATTTGAGTAAATGTCGATTTTTGCTCAAGAATAAATGTGGATAGCTGTTCATGGAAAAAAAATAAGACATCCCCTGTAAATAAGACCCTGTCTTATTTGCGAGAAAGCACAGTATTTATAAAGTAGTGATTGGCTATATAACACTAGGGCTTTAGAGGGCACACTAGGGATAGCCGTCAGTGAGCGGAGGCCCCATTTGCGCTATATCTTGAGGGTGCCAACCTCCGCGGCTAGATAGGATTGCATATAGGGATAATTTAGTGTGCATTATAATTTTTATCGGTGTATTGTATTTACCTATATTATCTAAAAGGAATACAATTAAGATTTTTTCGTTTAAATTTGTTTGTCTTGTCATAGGGATTTTTACTATATAGTAATGGCCAAAAGTGTTGAAATTGTTTCAGAAAATGAAGTATTTCTCCTAGAAATGTATTGCAATTACACATGTTTTGTTATACACATGTTTATTTCCTTTGTGTGTATTGGAACAACACAAAAAAACAGAAAAAAGGCAAATTGAACATAATTTCACACAAAACCCCAAAAATTGTTGGCACCCTCAACTTAATCTTTGGTTGCACACCCTTTGTAATAAATAACTGCTATCAATAGTTTCCTATAACCATCAACAAGCTTCTTATACCTCTCAACTGGAATTTTGGATCACTCTTCTTTTGCAAACTGCTCCAGGTCTCTCATATTTGAAGGGTGCCTTCTCCCAACAGCAATCTTAATCTTTCATGATTAATGATGAGCGAGTATGTTCGGTTAACCCTTTCGGCGAGTATGCTCAGGCGAGTACCGAGTATCTTCAGCATACTCGGTGATATGTTTGAATCGCTCCCATGTGCATGATTTGCGACTGTTTGACAGCTTTAATACATGTGAGGAATGCTTGTTTCTTAAGCATTCCTCACATACTCGCTCATCACTATTCATGATGCCTTGCACATAGTCAAGGCATTTAGTGCCAGACGCAGCAAAAGAACTCCAAAACATCTTTTGAACCTCCACAATATTGGACTATGGGTACTGAGTTTTTTTCTTTTTATGCCTCATTCCATTTTCAGTAAACAGTAGAATGATATGCTTTACCAAAAAGCTGTATCTTGGTCTCATCTGTCCACAAGATGCTTTCCCTGAAGGATTTTGACTTACTCACGTACATTTTGGCAAACTACAGTCTAGCTTTTTTATGTCTCTGTGTCAGCAGTGGGGTCCTCTTGGGTCTCCTGCAATAGCATTTCATTTCATTCAAATGTTGACGATAGTTTGCACTGACGCTGATCCACCCTGAGCCTGCAGGAGAGCTTGAATTTCTTTGGAACTTGATCGGGGCTGCTTATCCACCATACAGACTATCCTGCATTGCAACCTTTCATCAATTTTTCTCTACCATCCACATCCAGGGAGATTAGCTACAGTGCCATGGGTTGTAAACTTCTTGATTATGTTGCACACCACGGACAAAGGAACATCAAGATTTCTGGAGATGTACTTGTAAAATTGAGATTGTTGATATTGTTCAACAATTTTGCCTCTCAAGTCCTCAGACAGCTCTTTTTTCCTCTTTTTGTTCCCAATGCTTAGTGTGGCACACACAGACATATAATGCAAAGATTGAGTAAACTTCTCCCCTTTTTATCTGGCTTCAGATGTGATTTTCATATTGCCCACACCTGTTACTTGTCACAGGTGAGTTTGAACGAGCATCACATGCTTGAAACAAAGTTGTTTACTAACAATTTTGGAAAGGTGCCAACAATTTTGTCCAGCCAATTTTTTAGGTTTTGGGTGAAATTATGTACAATTTCCCTTTTTTTTTCTCAGGGTTTTTTTTGTGTTTTTCCAATATACACAAAGGAAATAAACGTGTATAACAAAACATGAGTAATTGTAATCATTTTCTAGGAGAAATACTTCATTTTCTGGAGCAATTTCAAGGGTACCAACACTTTTGGCCATGACTGTACAACTAATATAAAGGTTTTCCGCTTTCAAAGGGATATTATATTTTAGAAAAACTTTAAAATCTCGCAAAATTTTTTGCACAATTCAAGATTGCAAAAAAATGATGAGACTTAACATATTTTCAAGCCAGTTTCAGCGAGCTCTGCCAAAATGGGTAGAGCTGGGGCATGGCTATACCCACTCATTTAATTCATGAGGAGCTGTAGCATACCTTATGCCACAAATATTACTCAAATCTCTTTGGTGTAATTGGTCAAATTTGTCATAAAACGCTTTTGAAAAGTCACCAGAATTTTTCAAAGTGTTTTATGACAGATTTCTACCTCGATTGCTTTGATGAATTGGGGTCGTATTTTCTTAGACTTGGATATTGGTGAGGTCAGACGCCATTCATTTCTGAGATTTAAAAAGCCATTCGCCTGGTGAGCTGATTTATTTTTCTTTGCAAATCTGTTAACTGCATGTACAGTACAGAAAATGTATGTTTCATTTATTTCTCAAGTTCTTCCCAATTCTCCACCTTTGCCACTTAAGGGAAACTTGTCAGACAATTTACGCTGCTCAACCCTTGAGCAACATGAATCGCAGCCTGGCTGCCCGATTGCAGCCACATATATTATACTATGAAATAATACACATGTATACATTGGGTGAGAGCTGTCAATCGCCTGCAGCGGCGCTGGGAAGAGGCGGCTGAGGGCAAAGACGGGCTAGTCTGGCGTCCGGCTATGGTTGCCAGCTGAATCTTCAAAGTATAATTTCTCTGAAACGCTGGAGCATTTCAGAGAATAATATGTCTGATTGCAATCGTGTAGTCAGGCTGCGTTTCATGCTGACCATGGTTTGGGCAGCATGAATTGCCTAACAGGTTCCTTTTAAGAGTGAAATTTTTCAAGTATGGTGTGTATCTAAAGAATTGTGCGGTGCATTTCTGCAGTCCTATCAGACATGCTCTGTAATCAATTCAGAAATTATTTCCACTTACCATTTATGGTTTAGTGTAAAATCATGCAGAATTTTCCAAAGGCATTATATGAAAAGAGTATGTAGATTCTTGATGTACTGAAACTATGAAAATCAGCTTAGAAATTGCTTTGAGAGCCAGTGGTGTGTAGATGAGTTAGTGATTTTATGCATCATATTAGACTAAGCAGCAACATTTATATTAAATGTTTTGCTATATATATTTGATAATCTACAATTCTAAGGTTATAATTATAGTCAAACTATTTAAATATTGTAGTGAGATTAAATATTAAAATATAGTGATTGTTTTGTTATTTATGCATTTATTTTCGTTATGGAAAATAGAGTTCCCTGCAAGATCTCCCTCTAGTGTTATATGCTATGTACTACAATAATTAGATGGACTGGATGAGATTGTCAAGAGACCTATGAGGGCAATTTTTTTTTATTACCTAAATTAGGTAAGTGCATTTGTGTGACTATGTTATTTGTGTGGCTATGCTATTTGTGTGGCTATGCTATTCCACACAATAAAAAACAAGCACTGTCGTGTCTGCAGAAAACTAGTGCATGCAGCATTTTGTTCTCCGAATGTTCTGTATGGAAAATCATTAATATATATGAGCATAGTGGCTGATATTGGTCAGTGTGCTGTCTGTCAATTGCAGTACAGCACACTGACACTGACTTTCAAATAAAGAGAGGTAGGCTTTAAACTCTCTGCTGTCAGAATAAGCTCACCAATGTATTCACTGTTAACTCATTCTGCATCCACGTATGTATTATTTCTATTGAAATCCTACTACAAAAAATGTTTTAGTCAATAAGGTATGCATTTAAAGGATTTTTCTTTAAAATCAAGTTATGCCCTATCCATAGGATAGATAACGACTTGCTGATTGCTTAGTGCCTAATGATTCCGAGAACGTGGCTCTGGACCCTAAGAACCGGGCTCCTCAATCACATCCTGAATTGAGCAGAAGTGCGCATGGGTGGCTTCTGCTCCATTCATTGTCTGTGAGACTGATGGAAATAGCAAAGTGTTAGGCAGTCCCATACACAATGAAAGGAGCGGAGGCCGTACATGCACAACTCCACTCCATTCAGGATGGGGCTGCAGAGCCACGTTCTCTGGGTTTCAGAGGCTAGTTCTCGAGATTGCTGGGAGTCTCAGTAGCTGAACCCCAGCAATCAGGAAATTATCCCTTATCCATAGGATAGGGGATAACTTGATTTTCTTGGGAACTCTTTAGGTAAAAAAAATGCAATTTACCCCCAAAGTTGTACATATACATTAAAACTGTGGCGGCTGTTTAAAGCTTGTATTTTAGGGAAAACACCCAAAGTTCTAAAGAGAATGTTCGACATCATTACTTAAAACTGCGGATGTAGAGAAAAATAATTAAGTTCAAGCATGTGAGATTTACAAAGTTGCCAGCATCATTCACGTGTTTTTAAGAGATTTGGAAATGGAAATACTCCTAAATATACTTAGTAACCTTTTTTTACAGAATGGAATTTCAAACTATAAACAGCGGGTCAAACAAGTCTTCCTTTGGTTTACTTTACTTGTACATTACGGTTAACTTTTGGTTACATTTTTTGTACATTATGAAATTGTATTTACAGATATTCTCTAATACACCCCATCACCAAAATTTAATCTTGTGTTTTTCAAGGTATGTTCAGCAATTAATTACATTTGTGTTTTGTAAGTGGGCTAGCAGTGGGGCTGCCGTGACTTGTGACAGCCATTGCCTCATGAGCCTCTCTGCTCATACCATTCTCAAAATATAGAAGCCATATTCTGCAGATCAGAAAGATCAGATACAAAAAATTACCCCATTACGCTATCATTCTTGTTTGTACATGGCACATTACAGAAGTACGTAGCATAATTGGGGAAACGTATTTAATTTAAGTATGAATATACAGCTTTGTTATGTAGACAATCCAAACTATTATAAGATTGTTTTTAAGAATAAAAGATCAGAATTTTCCATATCTCTGCATAAATTTGACCTAAAACTACACTCCTCAATATTGAGATTACAACACAAAGAAAGAAAACTTGTGGGAATCACAAGATCCATAGACATGTTAAGTGATGAAAAATCTGGAAGTAACATTTTGAATACATCTACATTTTTTCAGTGTTGAGTAAGACCGCCAAAATTCAAGCACTTAAATGTCTTTGCATATTTTCAATTAGGTTATTAATAGTCCGGGGACGCTGAATGCATTTGGGCACCCAAATCAAGATCCACTGTTGGCGGATCCCTTTCCAATTACTGTCCAATCACGTTCAGATATGCTTAACAGGAGACAAGTCCTGAGGAGCTGCAGGTCATGGTAGCATGTTTTGGCCACATGGACTGCTCATAGTAGGATGAGCAACATGCAGCCTGGTGGTGTCATGTTGAAGAACGTCTCCTGGAACACTTTAGAGAAATATTTGCAGAACATTCCTCAGACAACCAATAATAACCTCAATGATAGGATGGAAAGGTGTGTAAGTGCTTGTATTTCTGGGCATGGCACTCATATTCAATACTGAATATGAGAAATGTTTTGAAAATTTTGTTCCCATTTTTATTTCACTTACAAAACACGAACATGTCTATCGATCCTGTGATTTCTATAATTTCACAACTTTTCCTTCTGTGTGGCAATTTCAATGTTGAGGAGTATATATTGGATTTTTACAGAAGTCCTAAAAGTAGATAAAGAGAACCAAATCACTTAAATGAGTCAAAAATATTAGACTTTATTTCTTAAATGAGAAAAATGATCCAATGTCACATGTCTGTGAGTGAAAAAAGTTTTTGAACCTTTACTTTCAGTATCTGGTGTGACACTCTTTTGCAGAAATTCCAGTAATTATTAATTAGTTCTGCACATCGGCTTTGAGGTATTTTAGCCCATTCCTCCTTAAAAAACAGCTTCAACTCTGTTTTGTTGGTGAGTTTTCTCCCATGAGCTGCTCACTTCAGACCACAACATTTCAATAGGAAGAAGGTCATGACTTTGACTTGGCCATTCCAAAACTTTAACTTTATTCTTCTTTAATCCTTCTTTAGTAGACCAACTTATGTGCTTTGGGTCGTTATCTTGCTCCACGACCTACATTCTCTTGAGATTCAGCTCATGGACGGATGTCCTGATATTTTCCTTTAGAATTTTCTAATACAATTGAAAATTCATTGTTCCATCAATGATGGCAAACAGTCTTAGCCCAGGTGCAGCAAAATAGGCCCAAACCATTATATTCCCACCAACATGTTTTACACATGCTATGAAGATTTTATGCTGTAATGCAGTAATGCATTTCTTTCTGCAACTATATATTTTTTTATTTAAACCAAAATGCTCTATTTTGGTCTCATTCATCCACAATACATTGTTCCAATAGCCTTCTGGATTGTCTAGCAGATATTAAGCAAACTGCAGATGGGTAGCAATGTTCCTTATGGAGAGACGTCTCATACTCCTTGCAATCCTGTCATGTACAATATTGTAGTTTCGTGTTTTAGCTAATGTGACAGAAGCCCTTAGTTGCTTAGAGATTACCATGGGTTCCTTTGTGACTAGAGATGAGCGGTGTTCGACTAGAACTGTTCGCCAATCTCAAATTCGAGCTGTTTTGGGCGGTGTTCGAGTCGTTCGACAAACGCAAACGATTTGTAAAAAATTCGGCTGTTCGAGGTTATGTTCGATAACTGTTCGTGCACCAAAAGCGTGTCCTGCATGTCTGGCGCTATTTAGAGCACCAATCATGCAGGGATTGTCTGCCACTCACTGTAATGCCACAGCCATGGTGGTTGTGGCATTTCAGTGGTTGCCCAAATCGATGGGAACAGTGCTCACAGTGAAGCATGAAAAGCCGGCAATTCAGCAGCGGCATACACCGGTACCCGACAATTTATAACCGAAAGAATAGAGCTTCACACATAGATTAGATAGATAGAAACATGTCAGTCACATATATAAGAAGTACAGTGACAGTGTTGGTCACAGCCAGACACTGAGAAGCGCAAGCATGGATGCGCCATTTCTGGGGCGGTTGACGGCTGGTGTTTCTAGCCTGGGAGGGGGCCAATATTCATGGCACCCTTCCTGGGCTATTAATATCAGCCCCAGCTGTCTGCCTAGCCTTTGCTAGCTATTAAAATAGGGGGGACCCCACGTCATTTTTTTTGGGGTCCCCCATTTTAATAGCTAGTAAAGGCTAGGTATTCAGCTGGGGGCTGATATTAGTAGCCTGGGAAGCTCCGTGGGTATTACCCCCTTCCCAGGCTTCAAACATCTGCCCCAGCCGTCTGCTTAACCTCCGCTAGAGACTAAAATTACGGGGAACCCCACGCCAATTTTTTTTTTAATAAATCCTTTATTTTAACACTAAATGACAAGTACAGTAATCAACACTGTCACTGTACTTATTATATATGTGACTGACATGTTTCTATCTAATCTATGGGTGATGCTCTATTCTTTCTGTTATAAATTGTCGGGTACAGATGATGTCGGCCGGCTTTTTTAAAGAGACAGTGCATGAAAACACAAATATTTTTTTTAATAAATCCTTTAACACTAAATGACAAGTACAGTAACCAACACTATCACTGTACTTCTTATATATGTGACTGACATGTTTCTATCTATCTAATCTATGTGTGATGCTCTATTCCTTCTTGTCTAAATTGTCGGGTACCGGTGTATGCCGCTGCTGAATTGCCGGCCGGCTTTTTTAAAGAGTGTCTTCTGAGCAGTTTGTCAGCTTTTGGACACCTTTGAAGGTGTTTTCTATGTGTTTCTACGTGTTTTTGTTTGCCTGCCATTGGTTTTAACGGTGGTCGACGGTGTTCGACGAACAGTTCCACGAACATCCCGGTGTTCGACAAACCGAACTGAACCCGAACACTACAGCGGTGGCTCAACACTATTTGTGACTTTGTGGAATATTAAACACCTTGCTTTTAAAGTGATCTTTGTTGCTTGACCACTCCTTGGGAGGGTAATAATCTTGAATTTCCTTCATTTGTAAACAATTAAACTGAGAATTGGTGAAGTCCAAATACTTTAGAAATGGTGACATTGATTAAATCTCCTCATTTAAAAAATGTAATAAAAAGTCAATATTTTAGACTCATTTGATTTAGTTTTATTTATTTACTTTTAAAAATTGAGTGAAATCTTATTTAGTGTAAAGGTAACCTGTCATGTAAAAAAAACTCTATTAACCTGCAGTAATGGAGTTAATCTGTAAGAAAAAAACACAAAATTTGAGCTTGATTTAAGCTGGTACACATGCAGCACATAAATGCATGTTTCACAATGGCCATGAATCAGAAAACCCTACAAGAAGCAAAATGAACATAAATGAATAAAAAGCAAGTTCATTTAAATAAAATAGGGTTCTTAGTAACACTGTTTTTGATCAAAAGTAGTATATAAGGTTCTGAACCTGCCCAGCGCTCACACAGAGAGCCCCACTGCCGGGAGGAAATGAACTTTATTCCTCCTGGCAGCCTCAAGCTTTCAGTCATAGAGGTGGGCTGGCGCGGGTTCAGTCAGTCAGTGCTGGGGCCGCAGTCACAGCCGCTGCTCACTATGCATTGAGAGGGGATTGAACCTGCGCTGGCTCACCCCCAGGACTGAAAGCCTGAGGCTGCCGCAAGGAATGAAGTTCATTTCCTCTCGGCAGAGGGGCTCTCTGTGCGGGCTCGAGGCAGGTTTAGAACGCTATTAACATGTAGATTAACCCCATATCTACAGGTTAATAGCTTTTTTTACATGATAGGCTCCCTTTAAAGGTCAAATTTTTGAAGCTATATGGGAAATTCTGAAGGGTTAACAAACTTTTAAGCACAACTGTATGTGAACTCAGTGTAAGTGTTTGAGGACTGTCCATATACAATATTGTTGCACTGCATACAGTATGTCTTTTAAGCATTGCAAGCACCAGAAACAAGAAAAAAGAAGATTGCATATTTACCTATTTATGGAGCTGACACTGGGCACTGTGTCATTGTCACAGACTCGCTCTGCTAATAACCTGTCCCTGATTTCCCATGCAAACATAGTGGGATTTTGCCTCTTGTATTCTGCTATTTTGTCTACTACTTTGGGTGTTGCAACCTTTGGTTTTGATCCTCCAATTACTCCCGGTTTAATACTACCAGTTTCATAGTACCTGCAAAAAAAAGCATACTTTAGATTTTATGCTAAAAATTATTTAATGGAAGGATCAGGCAAATGAAGCATTTTAAAGTGTCATATACTGTAAATACACAATTATTTCAAATGAATTCAAAGCTCACACTTAATATGACATGTATGTGATGCCATTCTGATGTACTGTCAGATTGTGAAACTGAAAGATGGAGTTTAGCATAGAGTTTCTTATTGCTACCACATCATGAAGGTACAGTATAAGCACGTGAAAGGGCTTGCAATTAATTAAAATAATTCAAAGAAAGCAAATCATATCTAATCTCATTTTACACTGACCTCCCTGACAGTCAATTCTGGGCTCTAGGAAAATTTACCTTCTTCGAATAGTTCCTTTAGTGATCAAGTGTTCAGTTAACATCACTCTTAGGAAATGTCTATGTACCCCCTTCTGACAAAGCTATTTACGTACTGTAAAAAATTTAACAGGTCTTGATCTTTCCATTAATGTAGCGCCGGCATCCCTGCCCTCTGCTAGGCAGGGACGCTGTTCCCCTCACCTCTCTGCTCCGAGCCCGGCGTCCTCCTCCCGCTTTGCTGGCAGCGCGCGCTCCTTCCCGGCCACTGTGCTTAGGGCGCGCGCGCGCGCTCTCCCTCCCTCTTAAAGGGGCCGCGCGCACCGTCCTAAGGAGTCCCCGGCCAATGGCCGGAGGACTTCACCATATATAAGGCACCTCCTCCAAAATGGAGGTGCCCGAGCAATGTTGTTGCACTGTTCACTACTCTGCTTCAGCCCTCAGGTCCCGTTGCCAGTTACCTGCCAGATTCCTGCCAGCTTGCTGTCTTATTCCTGCCTGATATTCTGCTACTTGCCTGCTAGCCTGAGGTCCGACGGTCTGCCTTCCAACTCCTGTCAGTCTGTCTAAGGACCAGCTTGCCCGCTCACCTGGGAGCGCACATCAGCTACCTGTCTGCTTGCCTGAGGTCCGACGGTCTGCCTTCCAACTCCTGTCAGTCTGTCTATGGACCAGCTTGCCCGCTCACCTGGGAGCGCACATCTGCTACCTGCCTGCTAGCCTACCTGGAGGCTCCGCCGTCACGTGCTGTGACCACCTGCCTGTCCAGAGACTCCTGCCCGCTCACCTGGGAGCGCTCATCTGCTGCCTGTCTGCTAGCCTACCTGGAGGCGCTGCCGTCACATGCTGTGACCACCCGCCTGTCCAGAGACTTCTGCCCGCTCACCTGGGAGCGCTCATCTGCTGCCTGTCTGTTGGTCTTCCTGGAGGCTCCGCCGTCACATGCTGTGACCACCCGTTTATCCAGAGACTCTCGCCTACTCACCTGGGAGCTCACGTCTACCATCAGCCGCCACAGGTCGTACCAACCCTTTACCCAGAGACTGCCCCGGTCACTTGCCGTGACCTTCTGCCCGTTCATCCAGAGACTGCCCCGGTCACTTGCCGTGACCTCCTGCCCGTTCATCCAGAGACTGCCCCGGTCACTTGCCGTGATCTCCTGCCCGTTCATCCAGAGACTGTCCCGGTCACCTGCTGTGACTGCCTGCCTGGTCGCCACCCACTCCCTTACAAGGACCGCCCCCTTGTATAGTAGCTCAGAGGTTCCGCCTCCCAGACCCGTTACAGTTTGCTCGGGCCATGAACCCGGTGGCACCCAAGCTCCCTCGCTCTCGGACCTGTGTCATGAACTGTCCCGTCAGAGGTCCCAACAGGAGTCCATCCTGGGTCACCTGCGGAATGTCAATTCTCGCCTGGACACTCTGACTGCTCCGCCAGCAACCACCGCCAGTGCCATGACTCGCAATCCGGCAGCTCCGCTGCCCACTAATACCATGGTATCCTACCCCGGACCCCGGCTTTCTGCACCTCCTCGCTTCGGAGGCGACTCCGCCCAGGCTCGGGGCTTCATAAATCAGTGCACCCTGCACTTTGAACTTCTGTCCCACCAGTTTAACTCCGACCGGGCCAAAATTGCCTTCATCATGTCCCATCTCACCGGGGAGGCCCTGGCCTGGCTAAATCCTCTATGGGAGAGAGGAGACCCCCTGGTGTCCGACTTGCCTGCCTTTCTCACGGCTTTCCGGAAAGTCTTCGACGAACCCGGACGGAAGACCTCATCCGCATCATCACTGCTACTCCTCCGTCAGGGAAGTCTCACCGTGGGCCAATATGCCATACGGTTCGTACCCTTGCCTCGGAGCTGGCCTGGGATAACGACGCTCTGGTATCCGTCTTCTGGGAGGGTCTGTCCGGCCGTATTAAAGATGAACTTGCCGGTCGAGACATTCCTACCACTCTCGATGACCTAATAACTCTTGCCACCCGGATTGACCTACGGTTCCAGGAGCATGCCAAAGAGGTCACCCGTGAGAGGAGGTTTCCACGTCTAGCTCCTACTTTTCAGAAACCCGTCACTCCCTCCGTCTCTTCCCAGGTACACTCTCCTGAGCCTATGCAGGTCGACCAGACCAAGATGGTCAAAACCCGTCAGGACTTACGCCGTGCCGAGGGGAGCTGCTTCTACTGTGGCAGTAAGGAGCACCGGATCCGTGCCTGCCCGGAGAAGTCGGGAAACGCCTGTGTCTAGGTTCGCTCAGAGAGGTCGACCTAGACAAGAATAAATCCTCTCCATCTCTGCTGTTGTCAGTCTCAATCGTCTGCGGGGAGAACCGTTATTTCGAACTAGCCCAACTTCACTCTGGAGCAGCCGGGAATCTTATTTCACAGTCCCTGGTAGAGAAATATCGCATCCCCACCAAACCTCTGGCTGTACCCTTGTCTGTTGCTGCCGTGGATGGGGACCTCTTACCACGCCCCATCCAACTCATCACCGAATCCATTACTCTGCAGGTGGGAATGCTGCATTCTGAGAGTATCTCCTTTCATGTTCTGCCTGGACTCTCTCACGCCCTCTTGCTAGGCCTACCTTGGCTCCAGAGACATGAACCCGTGCTTGACTGGCAGACCGGAGAAGTCCTTCGCTGGGGACAGGACTGCCATAAGACCTGTCTGGTTCCCGTCCATCCCGTCCGTCCTTCTCCTACCCCAGCTAATCTACCTGGACTTCCGATTCCTTATTGGTCTTATGCTGATGTCTTTAATAAAAATGAGGCAGAGACACTAACCCCTCATAGACCATACGACTGCCCTATCGACCTGTTACCCGGTACTACTCCTCCCCGTGGGCGTATTTATCCATTATCCGCTGCTGAGACCCGGTCGATGTCCGAATATATTGAGGAGAATCTGGCCAGGGGATTCATCCAGAAATCTACCTCTCCGGCGGGAGCAGGCTTCTTTTTCATCAAAAAGAAGGACGGCTCTCTCCGTCCCTGTATAGACTATAGAGGCCTTAACCAGATCACGGTAAAGAATAAGTACCCCCTTCCGCTCATTCCGGAGTTATTTGATCGTCTGAGGGGGGCTAGAATCTTCACCAAACTGGACCTCCGTGGGGCGTACAACCTGGTCCGTATCCATCAGGGGGATGAATGGAAGACGGCATTCAACACCCGGGACGGCCACTATGAATATCTGGTAATGCCCTTTGGTCTCTGTAACGCTCCTGCCGTCTTTCAAGAGTTGGTCAATGACATCTTCCGGGACCTTCTCTACTCCTGCGTAGTGGTGTACCTGGACGACATCTTGGTCTTCTCTCCGGATCTCCAGACTCACCGGAGGGACGTTCGTCAGGTTCTGCTCAGGCTCAGGCAGAATCACCTCTTCGCTAAATACAAGAAGTGTCTCTTTGAGCAGACCTCGCTTCCGTTTTTGGGCTACATTATTTCTCAGACCGGCCTACGAATGGATCCAGAGAAACTGTCTGCCATCGAGAAATGGCCTCGACCGGAGGGGTTGAAGGCCATTCAGCGGTTCCTGGGCTTCGCCAACTACTACCGCCTCTTCATACCACACTTCTCTTCCCGGACTGCTCCAATTTCCGCGCTCACCCGTAAGGGTACTAATCCCAAAGACTGGCCGCCCGAAGCAGAGGAGGCCTTTCTTTCCTTAAAACAGGCCTTCTCTTCCGCCCCGGTGCTGCATCGCCCGGACGGCAACAAGCAGTTCTTCCTGGAAGTTGACGCCTCCTACTCTGGAGCCGAAGCGGTACTTACTCAAAAATCATCTTCCGGGAGGATGGTAACTTGCGGCTTCTTCTCTAAACTCTTCTCCTCCTCAGAGCGCAATTATTCCATAGGAGACCGAGAGTTATTGGCCATCAAACTGGCATTGGAGGAGTGGCGTTACCTGCTCGAGGGGGCTCTTCACCCGGTAATAATTTACACAGACCACAAGAACTTGGCTTACCTCCAGCATGCCCAGAGACTTAACCCGCGCCAAGCCCGGTGGTCCTTGTTTTTTGCTCGCTTTGATTTTGTTCTTCATTTTCGCCCGGCTGACAAGAACGTCAAGGCGGACGCCTTGTCTCGATCCTTTCTGGTGTCTGATCTTGAGGAAGATCCGAAACACATCATCGATCCCGCCAGAGTAATGCAGGTGGCTCCCGTGAGTCTAAATCGTCTCCCTCCCGGAAAGACGTTCGTGTCGGTACCTGATCGGGAGAAGATCCTTCACTGGGGTCATTCGTCTAAACTAGCTGGCCACGCCGGTCAGAAAAAGACCCTCCAGCTTATTACCCGGCACTACTGGTGGCCTACCCTGCACAAGGACGTAATAGACTTTTGTTTCTGCCTGTGTGTCCTGCGCCCGCAACAAGGTTCCAAGACATCTGCCAGCCGGTCGCCTCCTTCCGCTTTCTGTGCCTGCTGCCCCCTGGCAGCATATAGCAATGGACTTTATAACTGACCTCCCAGTCTCTGCCGGTTGTACGGTCATTTGGGTGGTCGCTGACCGCTTCTCCAAGATGGCTCATTTCGTTCCCCTGCCAGGCCTCCCGTCTGCACCCGAGCTAGCTAAAGACTTTATTCGTCACATCTTTCGTCTCCATGGCCTGCCCCTCCACATCGTGTCGGATCGTGGGGTACAGTTCACCTCACGCTTCTGGAGAGCCACTTGTAAACTGCTGGACGTCACCCTGGACTTCTCTTCTGCTTACCACCCACAGTCCAATGGTCAAGTGGAGCGGATCAATCAGAATCTGACCAGTCACCTCCGGCACTTCGTTAATGCCCACCATTCTGACTGGGTGGATCTCCTACCATGGGCCGAGTTCTCTTACAACAATTACAAGAGCGAATCCTCCTCCAAATCCCCGTTTTTTGTAGTCTTCGGTCAGCATCCTCGGATTCCTTTTCCTGTCTCCACCTCTGTGGACAACCCGGCTGCGGAATCTCTCGTTAGCAAATTTTCCTCCATTTGGGAGAGTACCCGATCCGCACTCCTTCAGTCGTCCGAGCGGATGAAAAGACATGCTGACAAAAAACGCCTGGATCCTCCACAATTTCGTCCCGGAGATAAAGTCTGGCTCTCATCTAAATATGTCCGACTCAAGATACCTTCTTACAAGTTAGGGCCTCGGTTCATCGGCCCCCTGGAGGTCATCAGTCAGATCAATCCGGTGGCCTATAAATTGAAACTCCCGGCCAACTTACGGATCCCTAACTCCTTCCATGTATCTCTCCTCAAACCTGTGGTACTTAACTCTTTTTCCAAGTCTACAGGTACGCCTCCTGCTCCGGTTTCTGCTGAAGACGAGTTTGAGGTAAAGAACATTCTTGCCACCAAAAGGGTAAGAGGAAAGACCTTTTTTCTAGTAGATTGGAAGGGGTTTGGTCCTGAGGAGAGAACGTGGGAGCCCCGGGAGAACATCCATGCCCCTCTTATCCTTTCTAAATTTCTGTCTGGCCTAAAAAAGGGGGGGCCTAAAGGGGGGGGTACTGTAGCACCGGCGTCCCTGCCCTCTGCTAGGCAGGGACGCTGTTCCCCTCACCTCTCTGCTCCGAGCCCGGCGTCCTCCTCCCGCTCTGGTGGCAGCGCGCGCTCCTTCCCGGCCACTGTGCTTAGGGCGCGCGCGCGCGCTCCCTCCCTCTTAAAGGGGCCGCGCGCACCGTGCTAAGGAGTCCCCGGCCAATGGCCGGAGGACTTCACCATATATAAGGCACCTCCTCCAAAATGGAGGTGCCCGAGCAATGTTGTTGCACTGTTCACTACTCTGCTTCAGTCCTCAGGTCCCGTTGTCAGTTACCTGCCAGATTCCTGCCAGCTTGCTGTCTTATTCCTGCCTGATATTCTGCTACTTGCCTGCTAGCCTAAGGTCCGACGGTCTGCCTTCCAACTCCTGTCAGTCTGTCTAAGGACCAGCTTGCCCGCTCACCTGGGAGCGCACATCAGCTACCTGCCTGCTTGCCTGAGGTCCGACGGTCTGCCTTCCAACTCCTGTCAGTCTGTCTATGGACCAGCTTGCCCGCTCACCTGGGAGCGCACATCTGCTACCTGCCTGCTAGCCTACCTGGAGGCTCCGCCGTCACGTGCTGTGACCACCTGCCTGTCCAGAGACTCCTGCCCGCTCACCTGGGAGCGCTCATCTGCTGCCTGTCTGCTAGCCTACCTGGAGGCTCCGCCGTCACATGCTGTGACCACCCGCCTGTCCAGAGACTTCTGCCCGCTCACCTGGGAGCGCTCATCTGCTGCCTGTCTGTTGGTCTTCCTGGAGGCTCCGCCGTCACATGCTGTGACCACCCGTTTATCCAGAGACTCTCGCCTACTCACCTGGGAGCTCACGTCTACCATCAGCCGCCACAGGTCGTACCAACCCTTTACCCAGAGACTGCCCCGGTCACTTGCCGTGACCTTCTGCCCGTTCATCCAGAGACTGCCCCGATCACTTGCCGTGACCTCCTGCCCGTTCATCCAGAGACTGCCCCGGTCACTTGCCGTGATCTCCTGCCCGTTCATCCAGAGACTGTCCCGGTCACCTGCTGTGACTGCCTGCCTGGTCGCCACCCGCTCCCTTACAAGGACCGCCCCCTTGTATAGTAGCTCAGAGGTTCCGCCTCCCAGACCCGTTACAATTAATATGGCAGGAAATCATGGGGGACTTATGTGGCCCAGAAGTAGATAAAAGCACAATACAGGCCACAGTAATTAGCAGGATTCAGTTTGCAAACAGAGTAAATCATAATTTAATTAAGCCCCCAAAATTGTAATTTTACTTGGCTGATTTCTTATTTGTGTTACTAGCTATCAAACTGTAATATTCAGCTTTATATATAAACACCAGTGTATATATATATATACAGTCATATGAAAAAGCTTGGGCACCCCTATTAATCTTAAGCTTAATGTTTTATAAAAATTGGTGTTTTTGCAACAGCTATTTCAGTTTGATATATGTAATAACTGTTGGACACAGTAATGTTTCTGCCTTGAAATGAGGTTTATTGTGCTAACAGAAAATGTGCAATCTGCATTCAAACAAAATTTGACCTGTGCATAAGTATGGGCACCCTTATCATTTTCTTGTTTTAAATACTCCTGCCTACTTTTTACTGACTTACTAAAGCACTTTTTTTGGTTTTGTAACCTCATTGAGCTTTGAACTTTATAGCCAGGTGTATGCAATCATGAGAAAAGCTACTTAAAGTGGCCACTTGCAAGTTGTTCTCCTGTTTGAATCTCCTCTGAAGAGTGGCATCATGGGCTCCTCAAAACAACTGTCAAATGATCTGAAAACAAAGATTATTCAACATAGTTGTTCAGGGGAAGGATACAAAAAGCTGTCTCAGAGATTTAACCTGTCAGTTTCCACTGTGAGGAACATAGTAAGGAAATGGAAGAACATAGGGACAGTTCTTGTTAAGGCCAGAAGTGTCAGGACAAGAAAAACATCAGAAAGGCAGAGAAGAAGAATGGTGAGATCAGTCAAGGACAATCCTCAGACCACCTCCAGAGAGCTGCAGCATCAACTTGCTGCAGATGGTGTCACTGTGCATCGGTCAACTATACAACGCACTTTGCACAAGGAGAAGCTGTATGGGAGAGTGATGCGAAAGAAGCCGTTTCTGCAAGTACGCACAAACAGAGTCGGCTGAGGTATGCGAAAGCACATTTGAAGAAGCCTATTTCTTTTTGGAAGAAGGTCCTGTGAACTGATGAAACCAAGATTGAGTTGTTTGGTCATACAAAAAGGCGTTGTGCATGGTGGCAAAAAAACACAGCATTCCAAGAAAAACACTTGCTACCCACAGTAAAATTTGGTGGAGGTTCCATCATGCTTTGGGGCTGTGTGGTCAATGCCGGCACTGGGAATCTTGTTAAAGTTGAGGGACGCATGGATTCCACTCAGTATCAGCAGATTCTTGGCAATAGTGTTCAAGAATCAGTGATAAAGTTGAAGTTACGCAGTGGATGGATCTTTCAGCAAGACAATGATCCAAAACACCGCTCCAAATCTACTCAGGCATTCATGCAGAGGAACAATTACAATGTTCTGGAATGGCCATCCCAGTCCCCAGACCTGAATATCATTGAACATCTGTGGGATCATTTGAAGAGGCTGTCCATGCTCGGCGACCATCAAACTTAACTGAACTGGAATTGTTTTGTAAAGAGGAATGGTCAAAAATACCTTCATCCAGGATCCAGGAACTCATTAAAAGCTACAGGAAGCGACTAGAGGCTGTTATTTTTGCAAAAGGAGGATCTACTAAATATTAATGTCAATTTTCTGGTGAGGTGCCCATACTTATGCACCTGTCAAATTTTGTTTGAATGCAGATTGCACATTTTCTGTTAGTACAATAAACCTCATTTCAAGGCAGAAACATTACTGTATCCAACAGTTATTACATATATCAAACTGAAATAGCTGTTGCAAAAACACCAATTTTTATAAAACATTAAGCTTAAGATTAATAGGGGTGCCCAAACTTTTTCATATGACTGTATATTATATTTATGCACTCCACAATATTGAAGTTGCACCACCAAGAAGGAAAAGTTATGGAATTATGAATATCACAGGATGGATAGACATGTTAATTATATGCAAATGATAAAAAAATGGAAACAATTTTCAAAACATTTTAATTTATTCAATAACACGTATGAGCACCACATGCAGAAATAACCACACTTACATGCCGTCATATGGTCTCAATGAGGTTATTAATTACACAGGTCTGCAAAAAATAAAATTTTCAAGAGCTCTTTTTATTATTCCATGTAATATTTATGTTTTTTGGTGCGCTGAATCCGAAAATTACCTCCATTTTGTCATAAGACATCACGTTTCCTGACAATTTAAGTAACTAACTATGTTAAATAAGGCAATACCGCAAAATAAATGAAAATAGACTTATAAAATTAATTTTGTATTACAAATTTTTCATGAAAATCATTTTTGAACTGAAATGAGCTCACTAACACTCACTAATGATTTATTTTCCCTGTGAGGCTCCTCTTGGTACATTTACGCTTGTGAGTAGAATCCTGAATGTCTCTCTGAAGCATCCAACAGTAGTCTGCCATCATTGTAATGCTCTATTTTCCTGGTATCTACTTTCCATCTCTTTAATGTCCAGGTAGAATTGTTCACCTTGCTCTTCACTCACAGCTCCCAAATTTTCAGGAAAGTAGTCAAGGTGGGAATGGAGGAAATGCACTTTCAAACTCATCAGGCAACCTAAAGCTTGAAATGCTTTCAGCATTCATCCGACAATCTTTTTGTAGTCAGGATCTTTTTTTATTGCCTAAAAATTTCTCTACGACCTCTTTAAATGCAATCCACCCTTCTTTTTGATGATCCGTCATGGTATTGACAAACTCTTTATCAGCTATAAGTCTTCTAATGTCTGGTCCGACGAACACACCTTCCTTCAATTTTGCCTCCGAGAGGCTTGGAAACTTGGTGACCAAGTATTTGAAGCATGCCCCATCTCTTGGAAGTGATTTTACGAATTGCTTCATCAAGCCCAATTTTATGTGGAGAGGTGGTAGAAGAACTTTATAGGGAGGTACCAATGTTTCTCGGAGGACATTTTTTTCTCCGACTGTGAGCACCTTCGGCTGCCAACTCTTCTTGGTCCAGTGAATTTGTTGGTCTCGACTGTCCCACAGACACAGAAAACAAGGGTATTTGGTATACCCTGCTTGTTGCCCGAGCAGCATGCACAAGACCTTCAAATCCCCACACACTTGCTAACTGTGGTCTTCATATTTAAATTGACGAAGAACCAATTCCAAGTTCTCGTAGGTTTCCTTCAAGTGTACGGAATTGCCTACAGGGATGGAAGCGTAAAAACCGCCGTTGTGGAATAAAACTGCTTTGAGACTTCTTTTTGAAGAATCTATAAAAAGACGCGATTGCACTGAATCACATTGGATTTTGAATTAACCCACCAAACCTTCGACATCGATGGAATAAACCAACTTGTCTTCCTGGGCAAAGTAAGGAATGAACTCCTTTTCATGATGTGTGAACCAAGAAAAAGACACTCCTGGTAACAATAAATTCCTGCTTTTGATCCTTGATCCGAGTAACTCAAAGGCATCTTTGGGAAGATTCAAGTCTCTTACTAAATCCTTCATCTCCTCCTGGGAAAAATATTTTGGTCTTCTATCATCTTCAGTGTCAGAACTTGATTCGTTATCTGGTTTGATTCCACCTTCATCGTAGCTAGTGAATATTGGGTTATGAAATTGAATGCTTTCATTTGGAATTATACCCTTTCACATTACATGAGCAAAAGTAACAGTCATCACTATGGTTCTTTTGCTCTCGCTATACCATAGGAATCCCATAACGGAAAGCTTTTTTCTTACCCTTGAACCAATTTTGGAAGTCCTCAACACAACGTTTGCACACTTTATGAGGGACCCAAATTTTATCTTGATCTACAAGTTTTAGTCCAAAGTATGTGAAGTATACTTTTTTCACAAAGTCTGTAATATTCAGATTCAACACTGTATATTCACCACAAATGAAACAGAAACGGTCAGGCGAATTAATACACTTCCACAAAGCCATAACGATAATTTGGGGAAACACAGTTGATGAATGAAATTCCAATGCAAGTTTCTTGAAAGCCTATGGCCCTTTCATTATGTCACTAATCACCTGACTGCCACCAGCCAATCACGCAGTTCCTATTGATGTTAATGGGGAAAGAAAATAAGCTGCCTGTCGATGATTCACACCAGAGTTTGCAGAAGAACCTATAGGTTTGTGGTAAGTCCTGACATTTAGGATTTTTTTCAATATTTTGTTTGTTATCAAAACACCAAAATACATAAAAATTATATGAAGATAATCAAACAGCTTTTTAGTCGTAGACCTGTGTAATTGTCTAAGGACTGTTCTGCCACACTAAATGCACTTGTTATGTTGAAAGTCAGCTCCTGGAACAATTTAGAGAAATGACCATGCTAGTCATCCCAAGTTCGATCCATTCTGTACTGCAAGTGAAATTGGACATCACATAACAAGCTTAAGACATCAATTAGAGTCTACACAAGGCATCAGAATGTGTTTGGATGATAATGGCTATGGACAGACATTCGGCTACATATGCTCCATTGACCTCACATGGTTCAGAGCAAAACAAAAAAAGAGGCTGGAATAGAGGTCTATCCTCTTCAGCGATGAGTCCAGTTTTTGTCTTGAATGTAATGATAGTGAGAGATTAGACTAGAGACCACGTGGGCAAAGCCATGAAGTAACCTTCATGAGGGGAATTTCACACCAGTCTTAGTCCTGTGATTGGGATGTATGATAGCATATTGAATGGTAGCCAGACTCCACTAGTCTTAATTCCAGGTACCCTAACAGCTCGGCGATACATTGATTTAATAGTGGAACTAGAGAAAATACCATTTTTCCACAGTTTCCCAGGAGCAGTTTTTTAACATAAGAATACCAGGCTGCAAGTTGCTCACCCTACTATGAGCAGCCTACTTGGCTTAAATGTGCCACTATGACCTGCAGAGTCTTTGGACTTGTCTCCCATAAAGCACATCTGGGACGTCATTGGTTGGCAATTGTAAAGGGAGTTGCCAGTAGTGGATCTTGATGATTTGTGTACCCAAGTGTATTCAGTGTGGCAGAGCATTCAGCAGACAACTATTAATAATCACATTAAATACATGCCAAGGCATATGAGTGCATGTATTTCTGCACGTGACGCTCATACTCACTACGGAATAAATCAAGATATTTTGTAAATTATGTTTTTATTTTTTTATCTTTTACATATCATTAACCTATCTATCAATCCAATCCTGTAGTTTACATAATTCCAAGACTTTTCCTTCTTGGTGCTGCAATGTCATTGTTGAGGAGTATATATATATATATATATATATATAGTACAGACCAAAAGTTCGGACACACCTTCTCATTTAAAGATTTTTCTGTATTTTCATGACTATGGAAATTGTACATTCACACTGAAGGCATCAAAACTATGAATTAACACATGCGGAATTATATACTTAACAAAAAAGTGTGAAACAGCTGAAAATATGTCTTATATTCTAGGTTCTTCAAAGTAGCCACCTTTTGCTTTGATGACTGCTTTGCACACTCTTGGCATTCTCTTGATGAGCTTCAAGAGGTAGTCACCGGAAATGGTCTTCCAACAATCTTGAAGGAGTTCCCAGAGATGCTTAGCACTTGTTGGCCCTTTTGCCTTCACTCTGCGGTCCAGCTCACCCCAAACTATGTCGATTGGGTTCAGGTCTGGTGACTGTGGAGGCCAGGTCATCTGGCGTAGCACCCGATCACTCTTCTTCTTGGTCAAATAGCCCTTTCACAGCCTGGAGGTGTGCTTTGGGTCATTGTCCTGTTGAAAAATAAATGATGGTCCAACTAAACGCAAACCGGATGGAATAGCATGCCGCTGCAAGATGCTGTGGTAGCCATGCTGGTTCAGTATGCCTTCAATTTTGAATAAATTCCCAACAGTGTCACCAGCAAACACCCCCACACCATCACACCTCCTCCTCCATGCTTCACGGTGGGAACCAGGCATGTAGAGTCCATCCGTTCACCTTTTCTGCGTCGCACAAAGACACAGTGGTTGAAACCAAAGATCTCAAATTTGGACTCATCAGACTAAAGCACAGATTTCCACTGGTCTAATGTCCATTCCTTGTGTTCTTTAGCCCAAACAAGTCTCTTCTGCTTGTTGCCTGTCCTTAGCAGTGGTTTCCCAGCAGCTATTTTACCATGAAGGCCTGCTGCATAAAGTCTCCTCTTAACAGTTGTTGTAGAGATGTGTCTACTGATAGAACTCTGTGTGGCATTGACCTGGTCTCTAATCCGAGCTGCTGTTAACCTGCGATTTCTGAGGCTGGTGACTCGGATAAACTTATCCTCAGAAGCAGAGGTGACTCTTGGTCTTCCTTTCCTGGGGCGGTCCTCATGTGAGCCAGTTTCTTTGTAGCGCTTGATGGTTTTTGGAACTGCACTTGGGGACACTTTCAAAGTTTGCCCAATTTTTCGGACTGACTGACCTTCATTTCTTAAAGTAATGATGGCCACTCGTTTTTCTTTACTTAGAATTTGTATTATGGCAAGAAAAAAGCAGCTAACAGTCTATTCAGTAGGACTATCAGCTGTGTATCCACCAGACTTCTGTACAGCACAACTGATGGTCCCAACCCCATTTATAAGGCAAGAAATCCCACTTATTAAACCTGACAGGGCACACCTGTGAAGTGAAAACCATTTCCGGTGACTACCTCTTGAAGCTCATCAAGAGAATGCCAAGAGTGTGCAAAGCAGTCATCAAAGCAAAAGGTGGCTACTTTGAAGAACCTAGAATATAAGACATATTTTCAGTTGTTTCACACTTTTTTGTTAAGTATATAATTCCACATGTGTTAATTCATAGTTTTGATGCCTTCAGTGTGAATGTACAATTTTCATAGTCATGAAAATACAGAAAAATCTTTAAATGAGAAGGTGTGTCCAAACTTTTGGTCTGTACTGTGTATATATACTGTACATATATACAGTACTATGAAAAAGTTTTAGGCAGGTGTGAAAAAAATGCTGGAAAGTAAGAATGCTTTAAGAAATGGAAGTGTTTAACACCTTCATAACATAAGATGTATATTTACGTTGTATGTTATGTCCCCGACTTTGATGCAGGGTCTGGTGCTAAGCCCACATCTTTTCCCGCACATGACTGCTGATTTAGTTAGCCTGTTAACCAATTAAATCCCACTAACAATTTCTGACAACGGGATTTCACACATGCCAGCCAGAAGCGCGTCACAAATACTGCCCATCGGCGCCCCTGTCACGTGATCGGGGGGGGGCACCGATGGATTACCATGACAGTCAGGGGTCTGCAGAAGACCCCCATGGATGTCATTACAATACTCCTGTGAACACCAGCTTGTGTAGCACTGCTATGTATAGAACAGGTGATTGGACGACCCTAGTTTCAAGTCTTTTAAGGCGACTATTCAATACAGTAAAAAGTTAAAATAAAGTTTTTAAAATATGAAAAATAAAAGTTCAAATCACACCCATTTTGCACATGTGAAAATAAAACAATTAAAAAATACACATTTGATATTGCTGTGTTCAGAAATGTCCAATTTATCAAAATATAAAGTAAATTAATGAGATCTGTAAACAGTGCAGCAAAAAAAAAATCAAAAGGAAAGAATTACATTTTTTTGGTAGCCGCAACATTGCAATATAATGCAATAAGAGGCGATCAAAACATCATATCTACCTCAAAATTATATCATTAAAAACATCAGTTCTAGTTGCAAAAAATAAGCCATCTCCCAGTTCCAGATCCTGAAAAATGAAAACACTTTGTGTCTTGGAAAGTGACAACATACAAATTTCAGAATATTCTATCACCATTTCAATAAAAAATAAACTATACATGTTTGGTATCTGCATACTCATGCTGACCTGGGGACTCATATTTCCATTTCAGTTTTATCATATAGTGAACCTGGTAAATAAAAAACCCTAAATTTCCCGATTTCCAGTACACTATATGGTAAAATCAATGGTGTCTTTCAAAAGTTCAACTCATCCCGCAAAAAACAAGCCCTCATATGTCCATATTGCGGGAAAAATAAAAACATTATGGCTCTTGGAAGAAGGTGAGGGAATATGGAAAATGACCATGGCATGCAGGGGTTAATAGATTATTTTTATTTATTAAAATTCAAAATGAGGGAACAAAATACAAATCTAAATGAAATCATTATTTGGTGTGACCACCCTTTGTCTTCAAAACAACAATTGTTCTAGGTACACTTGCACATAGACTTTTCAATGAGTTCAGCAATAAGATTGTTTCAACATCTTGGAGAACTAACCACAGATCTTTTGTAGCTGTAGGCTCAGCATCATGAATTCTATGTGGGATTACATGAAAAGCCAGAAGGGTTTGTGCAATTAGATCATCTCCAAGATGTTTGGAACAACTTCCCTGCCGAGTTCATTCAATAAACTGTACAATTGTACCTAGATGAATTGATGTTTTGATTCTGTTTCAAAGGCAAAGGTCACACCAAATATTAATTTGATTTAGATTTCTCTTATGGTCACTCACTTTGCATTTTGTTAATTGATAAAAAAAAAATATTAACACTTCTATTTTTTGAAGTATTCTTACTTTGTAGCCTTTTTCCATACTTGCCTAAAACTTTTGCACAGTACTGTATACATACAGTGTGTATGTGTATATTATTACCATTGCTAGTGGCTCGATTATATAACGGAATTATAAAAAATAATCTTTTTTTGTGACACAAGTGACAAACAGGCAAAGTCCCATCTAGCTTTCTTAAACTAATTACTTGAACGACTAATCAAACTTTTCCCTTTGCTGAGACAGTTGTGACAAACAATGGCAATTACAACCGAGATTGCATCAAATTCCTCAATAATATGAACCTTATTGGGGTTCTCTAACAATGTAACTGGCATACGAGCTTCTAGATACGCAATATTAGTAAATCAGAACAGAAGACCAAACTTGTGCAGATTTGATCATTCACTTCTTTAGGAAAGACTTAATTAAATAAACATGAGACCTGAGTGCTAAACCTCAACGTTCTTCTCTTGGCTTGATTGACCACTGGGAGCTAGTGTGATGGGGTGAATAGGTTGAGGCTTTATTTTGGTATGGGGTCCAGTGGTTTCTCATTTGGCCTGCACTAAACAGGCTGTTTGAGGTAGAGTTGTATCACAAAGGATGTGTTTAAAGCATGCAAATGAACAGATCTGAATTTACAAAGTCCAAATATGAACTTTCTAAAGAATTCAAAACATAAGGCTGTAATGTGGCATGTTGATTAGGAAATCAATTCATTTTGTAATTGCATTCATTTTTTTTTACTGACATCTCTGATTACAGTGCCATATTATTTGGTAAACTAAGACAGGGTTCCACTGTAATTAATATTTATCCAAATAATGAGCTATGAAATTCCAATTTATTGTTGACAGCTAAAATGAAACAAATCAACATGCTTAAATTCAGAATGCCAATATATATAAATGTAACCATTACTGTCCGGTAGTCTTTTTGGTCATGCTGAACTTGCACAGAGAAATATTGTCTTGAGCCTTAAAGGGTTTTATTGCTTTCCTTACACAAATAGAGTGTATTATCATTTTGTGTATGTCACACACAAACTCTTTCAGATCTGCAATGCCCATGTAGACATTTTTCACCATGGTCAGAGCTCCAGGGCATTAGCATAATCTGGACTTTATAGATGTCCATAAACTAGAGATTTTGGATTACCAAAAAGCTTGTTGTACTCTATTCTCTGACACCTGTCAGCAGCTTTTCATGACCAGAATTTCTGAGACTTTGCTATTCATCTGAGTAAAGTTTGTAAAAATCTATTGACAAGCTCAAGAGAGAAGTTCATTTACATGTATAGAATTTATTTTCAGTTGCAGTGATTTCTGTAGCAAAAATTGTTGCATGTGAACATTTTCATTAATTGTTTGATGACCACATTAACCCCCTTAAAGGGGTCTTCACAAACCTAAAATGTTCTTTCTAAATATCTATATTTACACCATAACTACTTTTGTAATTTGCTTTATTACACAATACCCTCCACTTCTCCCTAACTAGCTAATCCCTAAATGTGTTGTTTTTACTAACTGTACTTCCTGTAACATTTCACTTGAGAGGAGTCTCAAACAGGACATTACAGGAAGCTGGGGCTGCACTTACTCCCCGCAGCATCCATCGCCCCTCCTGGAACAGGATGTCATCATGGGGCAGTGCTGCAGTTACTTACTACAGTTTCTTGCATTGCTGCAAGAAAAGATGTTTGAAGATGTCCTGGATCTAAGGTGATAGAATCTGTGAGAGATGTGAGTGCAGTGCCAGTACTCTGCTTTTACCTCCTCTGCCGCATCTTGTCATCAGAGGAAGAGATAGAAGTAGTAAGTGGCACCAGTGCCGCACCACAGCTTCTAGTACTGCCCTCAAATGAATAGTCATCATGGTGTGGCGCTGGTGTCACTCACTGCTTCTATCACCACCCGCTGATGACAGTTTATTTGAGGGCGGTGCTAGAAACGATGGGGTGGCTCTGGTGTCACTCACTGGTTCTATCTCCACCCTCTGACAACATCTAATTTCACAGAAGATGTGGTGGCAGCGGAGATAGAAGCAGAGTGCAGGCGCTGCACTCACCTCTCCTGCTGTGTCTATCACCATGGATCTAGGACATTTTCAGAGGGCAGCGATGCAAAAAACTGTAGTAAGTAACTGCAGCACTGCCCAATGATGATGTCCTGTTCCAGGAGGGGCGATAGACGCTGCAGGAAGTGAATGCAGCCCGAGCCTCCTGTGACATCCTGTTTGAAACTCCTCTCAAGCGAAATGTCACAGGAAGTACAGTAAAAAAAAAAAAACATTTAGAGATTAGCTGGATAGGGAGAAGTGTAGGGTACTGTGTAATAAAGCTAATTAGTGGTTATGGTGTAAAGATAGATATTTAGAAAGGACATTTTAGGTGCTGGCCCAACCCTTTAATGAGTAACTCAGTTTGGGTCTTTAGGGCACATAAAAAATGTCCATTCTAAGAGTCATAATATTTTATTTTTTCATTGATGTAGCTGTATGAGGGCTTGTTTTTCGCAGGATGAGTAGTATTCTGTGGATCTTTATGATCATGGAAATACCAAATACATATTGTTTTATTACTTTTGTTTGTATTTCCCTATATTCTAAGAGCCATAAGATTTACTTTTCTCCGTCAATTGAGCTGTATGAGGGCTCATTTTTTTATGATGTAGTTTTCAGTGGTAATATTTTCTGGTACATTTGACTCTCTCATCACTTTTTATTACACTTTTTGTGAGGTGGAAGGAACAAAAACAGCAATCCTGGCTCCTTTCTTTTTTTTTTTGTTTTTTTAACACTATTCAATTTAATTGACATACTAACTTTATCCTTCAGATCTATACAATAATGACAAAAAACAGCTTATATAGTTTTTTATGTTTTGTTACTTTTATGTAAGACAAAAATCATTTTTTTGGAGTTTACCATATTCCAAGACCCACTGCTTTTTATGTCTCAATAGACTGAATTGTGTGAGAGCTTATTTTTTGTGGAACAAGCTGAAGTTCTTACATTTAAGTACATTTAGTATTTATTTTTTTATGAAACTGAATAAAAAAAAAACAGCAATTCTAGAGGTAAAACAATTCTCTTTATTTTTAAAAAAAATAATTTTTTGAAAAATGAGACAAAGAATCCAATTGCGCTACTGTTTGACTTTCCTTTGTACCAATTTTGTTGTGATGTGCTAAGCTGCTGATTTCTCTCGGTCCAGTGATCCCTTCTAAAGCCAATCTAGAATATCAGGGTTTGGAGGGATGAGAAAACGAAAAGGGTCTAGATTTGTGCAGAAAAGGAAGAAAAGAACCTAAGTAGACCAATTACCAACGCTGCAACATCCTCCAGTGGGCATACCCTTTAATTATGGTCTTCCATATGAAAATCCCAGGTAGGTAGCCTGGATGCGGACAAGGTGAAGTTTGAGCAGCCGCTCACTAGTTGTGACATCACAAGCTGTGGATAGCATAGCCATCGCTGTAACCGGAGATAATTTACATTTATACAACATTGAATATTGAATGGATTGATGATTGCTCAACAGAACTTTGAGGATTAACCCTCACAGTAATTTTTTCAAGCGTGTGTCTACAGGCAGATGATGCGCTATTGCTTGCAGAGTAGTGCAGCAGCACTAGTGGGGATAGTCAGAGTTCCTCACAATCACTAGTCATTATCTATTAATAAGCATGGTTAAAGAATGAGTGGTGAAAAGAGGAGCATAGTGATTCTAATGTGGGCTTTTTGTTATGCAGATAAGATTTTCTCATTGGAACAAGACATTTTTTTGGGGGGGGGGTTTCTATATATAGACACATAATAAACAAATGAGGCATAGTTTATCATCACAGTACCAAGTTAAAGAGATGTAATAATACAGTCCACATACATTTGCCTTAGTGCTCATAAATTTTCATCAGAAACACTGTTACCTGCCGAGAATTTTGCTGACACATCCATGGCTGACTCGAAGTTGCCTGGAGATGTCACACGGCCGCACACCCTGATGGGCAAGTTCCACAATTCTTTGACGAACTACATCAGGAAGTGGTCGGCCATTTACAAATACCCCTCCCAGTTGGTTCACTCCCCCGTGTCCTGCAAAACATAGAGTGCAAAATAAAACGGTAAACAGCTGCATTTTTTATTACTCCAATAGGCAGACTACTACAGTTTACAGGTTTGTGGGTCATAACTGGTTTGCACCCTAAAGGCCACCAGACACATATTAGAAATAACGGTGAATGAATCCACAGATTTCGGCACAACCTTTAAATGGCTATGGACTTAGAGGCCTCTCGGTCCTCCATCTGGCATAGCTTACTCCATTCTCCCAATTAAAAACATATGTATACATCATGCAGAACATTTTCTATTGTTCTAAAAACTGACACATAATGGAACCCATAATAATCAATTGGGTTCCCCCGCTTACATTTGCATTAGTTATGGAACGGCTCCTTTTTGGACATTAATTCCATTGGTCTATTCCTAAAATAGAACAGACAAATGGGAATGTCCAAACAGAAATGTGAATACAGCCTTAGATATGAAGACCTCTTTACATGATAGAAAGACACTAGTACTATCGGAGGTGAAACTATAAATCCAGCTCAGGGCCGAGGAGCTTCAAGATATTATTTGTATGTATTATTTCATAGTTACATTTTACAAGAACGTTAGATTACAAACCTTACAATATATATATATATATATATATATATATATATATATATATATATATATATATATATATATATAATTTTTTTTTTTTTTTTTTTTGCTTATAACGCCACCATTAATTTCCACAGTCACCATCACTGTCCTCATAGAGGCTCACAATCTAAATTCACTTTTAGTACGTAATATGATAAAATAAGAAAGCAAAAAATTGTATTAGATAGATGTAAAGTGGGGAAAAAAAGTATTTAGTCAGCCACCAATTGTGCAAGTTCTCCCACTTAAAAAGATGAGAGAGGCCTGTAATTGACATCATAGGTAGACCTCAACTATGAGAGACAAAATGAGAAAACATATCATGAAAATCACATTGTCTGAACTGGAAAGAAATTTTTTTCAAATTTTGGTGGAAAACAACTATTTGGTCAATTACAAACAAGCAAGATTTCTGGCTCTCATAGACCTTTGTTGGCAATGACAGAGGTCAAACGTTTTCTGTAAGTCTTCACAAGGTTGGCACACACTGTTGCTGCTATGTTGGCCCATTCCTCCATACAGATTTCCTCTAGAGCAGTGATGTTGTGGGGCTGTCACTAGACAACACGGACTTTCAACTCCCTCCAAAGGTTTTCTATAGGGGTTTAGATCTGGAGACTGGCTAGGCCACTCCAGGCCTTGAAATGCTTCTTACGAAGCCACTCCATCGTTACCCCGGCGACGTGCTTGGGATCATTGTCACGCTGAAAGACCCAGCCACGTTTCATCTTCAATGCCCTTGCTGATGGAAGGAGGTTTGCACTCAAAATCTCACGATACATGGCCCCATTCATTCTTTCATGTACACGGATCAGTCGTCCTGGTCCCTTGGCAGAGAAACAGCCCCAAAGCATGATGTTGCCACCCCCATGCTTCACAGTAGGTATGTTCTTCTTTTGGATGCAACTCATCATTCTTTCTCCTCCAAACACGATGAGTTGTGTTTCTACCAAACAGTTCTACTTTGGTCTCATCTGACCATATGACATTCTCCCAATACTCTTCTGGATCATCCAAATGCTCTCTAGCAAACTTCAGACGGGCCTGGACATGTAATGGCTTAAGCAGGTGGACACATTTGGCACTGCAGGATCTGAGTCCCTGGCGGCGTAGTGTGTTACTTATGGTAGCCTGTGTAACGTTGGTCCCAGCTCTCTGCAGGTCATTCACTAGGTCCCCCCTTGTGGTTCTGGGATTTTTGCTCACCGTTCTTGAGATCATTTTGACCCCACGGGGTGAGATCTTGTGTGGAGCCCCAGATCGAGGGAGATTATCAGTGGTCTTGTATGTCTTCCATTTTCTAATTATTGCTCCCACAGTTAATTTCTTCACACCAAGCTGCTTGCCTATTGCAGATTCAGTCTTCCCAGCCTGGTGCAGGGCTACAATTTTGTTTCTGGTGTCCTTCGACAGCTCTTTGGTCTTCACCATAGTGGAGTTTGGAGTGTGACTGTTTGAGGTTGCGGACAGGTGTCTTTTATACTGATAACAAGTTCAAACAGATGCCAGTACTACAGGTAATGAGTGGAGGATAGAGGAGCCTCTTAAAGGAGAAGTTACAGAGCCAGAAATCTTGCTTGTTTGTAAGTGACCAAATACTTATTTTCCACCAAAATTTGAAAAAAAAATTCTTTCCAAATCAGACAATGTGATTTTCAGGATTTGGTTTCTCATTTTATCTCTCATAGTTGAGGTCTACCTATGATGTCAATTACAGGCCTCGCTCATCTATTTAAGTGGGAGAACTTGCACAATTGGTGGCTCACTAAATATTTTTTTTCCCACTGTATTACCAACAAATACAAATGTAAAGAACAAAATGTATAAAATATATATATATATATATATATATATATATATATATATATACTTATTTTATTATATTTAGATCCTTTATGTACAGTATTTAGTGAAGCTTCGTCTTTGAAACTATGGCAGTTTTGCTACAGTCTCCTACTACCCAATTCACTAACAGAAAGCTATTAGTTGTGTACCATATTACATATACAGTGGGGCTGCAGCCCAGTCCTGGTCACTCTGTTAGCAAACCTTCTAGCTTACATTTCCCTTGCCATCAAGCGCAAAATAAGCATAAAAAAAACAGAATGAACCCTAAAATATAGCAGGCATAAGTGACTAACAGGTGAATAAATAATATTCCTTTAATATTCCTGCTAGCTTAGAGTGGTTTAGCAATTATAAGATATATTCCTCATATTTTAAAGGGGTTAATTATATTATTCAGTAGTGCTTGAAAAGACTGTAACTGGCACTCCCAAACCACCAAAGTTACAAACCTTCAGTGATTTATTTGGCTTTTAGGCTCAGGACAATGATATAGTCTATACAAATTGTGCATTTTTATCTGTTTTAGGTTGATTTTTAAATACCATATCATGTTATTGTTTTTTATCTATATTCTCTCACATATTTTAATAGTATTGTACAAACAGATTACACAAAGGGGTGAAAATAAAAGGCTGAATATTTTTTAGGCTTCATTGATTTTAATGGCCAAAATAAATCCCCAATATTATTTAAAATACATGTTTAAATGTGAACAGAAAAATTACTTGTAGAATTATATAACATTAACCTGTTACTCTTATTAAGTCTTCCCACATATAGAGCTAACATGGATATAGCATATACAGGAATGGCAATGCACTCACAAGAAGGAGGACGTGTAAAAGGTAAATGTATGAGCAGATGTTTTGTACATTCCGATATGCCATATATTTCATGATGGACAGATTTGAGCCAGTAAAAAACATTTCGACAAAAAGGAAGGGCTTTTCTTGTAAATAGTCTTACAATTAATGATCTAATAGAGGACTTACAGGCACAAGGAACTGTAGACATTTATTAAGTGCATGACAGGAAGGTCAAATATTTCTCAAGTCAGTTGTTTAAGCATGAATAATTACGAGAGACATTTATTCGAGGAGGTGAACATTCTACAGGGATCTATTAACCAAGACGAAGAATGGTTACAGAACTATATATATGTGCCTATAAAGTTGTACAAACTATGACAATTACAGAAAAACGACGTTCATACATTTGTCATGAAAACATAATGTCAGGTTGTGCTAATCCATTAGTTCAGATGCATTATTTTTTTAGGAAAAAAATATCTCTGCTTAGTAGGAAATACCTTTTTATAGACCAAACTAAGATTGGCTCTAAAAGAGAGACGTTAAAATCTTTCTATTATACTTTTCCTTGTTTAGGGTGACATTCACTGTAAAACAGTTTCTGTAGAGCCGTGTCATACCTTGTCCACTTTGTGTTCTCAATGTATACTTATGAAAGAAATGTAATGCAAAAGGAAGGGTTATCCATGAAGTCTTATAAGATGCAAAAAAATGCATCAACCTAACATCATAACATTAAAATCTGCTCCAATTTGTGGCAAAAAAATATTGCCACATATTAATGATGCTGGTTATGAACAACAAATATGTTTTTCATGTTACAAAGGGGTGTATATCATGTGCACTGCTGAGTTTAAAGGGAACCTGTCACGTTGCACATGCAGTCCGATCTGTGGACAGTATTCTATAGAGAAGGAGAAGCTGAGCACAATGATATATAGGTTTGTTGGAACAGATTCAGTATAACTTGTACTCTACTTATTGTAATCCCTGGTATTTGTATGCATGTGGCCCTACTAGTGATTGACAGCTATCTCTGTGTGCACAGACATACAGGGCAGACTGTAAATCACTCAGTATGACCACCTACTGGACTCCTATGCACACAAACACCAGGGATTTCAATGAAAAAAGTGCAACTTTTACTGAAACATTTCCCTCAAAAAATGTTGTTCAACATGACAGCCTTCCTTTAAGGCCTCATTTTTCATATGTTTCTTCTATATATGTTTTTCACAGATAGGACACATGCTCATTATTGACTATGGGGTTGCTCACCAATCTGTGTTTAATTACAAAACAACATAGAATTGCCAAATTGTAGAAGTGCCAACATACTCAATTCATGCCCAGGGTCTGGGAAAATTAGTCAAAAATCCCCATTATGTCTGTCACTTGGCCTGCTTTAGAGTAATTTAAAAGGATATTTTTCTTTCATTTTAATTCCTGCTCATTTTGGGCGTAGGAGACCATTGGGAGTGGGAGGTTTGGTTCAATGATTGACAGCTATGTATGCACATGTCTACAAGGTAGGGTGTTAATAGTTAATTAAATAATTATACAACCCATTGGACTTCTAAACCCAGAATGAGTAGGATTAAAAATTAATATTTTACAAGTGATACTGAATCATTTGGCCCAGCTCACGTCACATATAATACTCATGTCAGTGGCTTTGGCGAGACTTAAAGGGGTTTTCCCATGAACAAAAGTTAATTTTAATCAATAGATCTTGGAATAATAATAATTTCCACAATTGAATGTATTTAAATGAAATGTTCCTGTGCTGAGATAATCTTATAAATATTCCCCTGTGTAATGACTGTGTCTGACCGTGCAGGAACATGGTCTGATCATACCTCATCTCCTGGGCAGGGGAGGACTCAAAAGACAATGCAGACATTACAGCAGGGGATCACAGCTGATTCTTTTGTTGAAGTAAAACATTGTTTAAAAACAGGCAGGGAAATATTTTACCTCATGAAAAAGAATTAGCTGTGACCCCCTGCTGTAATGTTTGTATACTCTCTTTTGTTTCCTCCCCTGCCCAGGAGCTGTGGTATGATCAGACCATGTTCCTACATGGTCAGACACAGCACAGATTATCTCAGCACAGGAACATTTTATTTAAACACATCCGATTGTGGATCTCATTATTATTCCAAGATCTATTGATTAAAATGAACTTTCGTTTGTGGGAAATCCCCTTTAAGTCTGAAGCCCTGTAAAACAAAATTCGAGAGTATGTTCTGACGGGGTCATTAACTCTAATGATGCAGATGGAGTCACTATGTGCTGTCAAACATTATTTTCAGCCTCATAAGCTTATTCGAGGTGGGTCCAAGATGCAGTCGACCACATCTTGGACGCCGCCCTAAATAGGCCAAAAATGATGTCCACCAGAGCACAATGTGACCCCCTTCAGCATCAATACAGACAATGGTCCCATCAGCACATACCCTGAAAAGCGGAATTTGGGTGTATCAGACATAAGCCCTGATGGTGCCACTGACGTTAGGCTAAAACGCTTTGTAACAAACTTATCAACAAAACTACCATATATCTCATTCTGTTCATCTTCTTCTGTACTATAACATGCTGCCCACAGATTAAACTGTTCAATGTGACAGATCCTTCATTGACAAGAGAGTGCCTGACAAATAAGAAAATTGGATGATGCACATGTGACAAGTATTTACATACAAAGAAAATAGATTGACTCAATGACTTTTAGGGTAAATGCAAATAGTCCTGATTTGATGGGAATTTTGATGTGAACCATGTGTTACATGTGGATTTTGATGTAGAATTTTACCCAAAGCATTTGAAAATGGTGAAGTCTGCAATGAATTTAATGAATAAAGAATTGACAAGCTCCCAATTGTAAACGCTGCACGGAAAGTCAATTTACGTGTGAAAACTTTATGCAACATGTAGATGAAATTTTCAAAATCTCATTAATTTAGCTGGAAGTTTATTATGCTGTGGATTTTCCACATGCAAATCCACATAGAAAATCCACATCAAATCCACACTGTGTGCATTTACCCTTATTGAAGCACAGCCATGTGCAATAACTGCATAGTCCAAAAGTAGAAGAACATTCTGCATGAATATATCAATATATCATGGCTGTAGAAATGTGGATGAAGTTTGCAAACATTCACACTGCTTTGGAGGAGATAGAGAAACATTGCACCATATTTCATACAAAACAATTAAAAAATATTAGTACTTATTATTGTACAGAAGTGAGTGCTAAAACGATCAATATACATGGATTTGGGTGTAAGATTAATATGAGAGATGATGTATATGAGATAGATAGTTATCAATCCTTTTAGTTAATTCCCCACTAAGTAGTTCCAGCTACAGATAGAGAACAGAGAACTAGTAGTTCCCGTTTTACTGTTATTCCCATTCTTTTTTCATTCGATTCTACACTTAATGTCTCTTAATTGGATTTGGTTGGCACTTAGTAGGATTAACCAGCTACAGTAAAATGTAAACTCAGTGCCAGCTCATTTAAAATATAATAAATGCAAGTCAAAAGTTGTAGCCGCGGTTTGTTCCGATATAAAAGGAGCATTTGCACTGGATAAAGTTTCTGCACCTGGGAATATTGTCACTTTCAAGCTTCAATTGACATAAACTGTGCTGACAAATAGCAGCCTTTATATTAGGATAATAATTGTTACCACCATTCAAGTCTAGAACAGGTTCTCAAGGGCCACCAAACCTAAAACAAGAGCAATGGTAAGTAAATGAAAAATGATAAAATATTGATATTTGTGTAACAAGAAGTTGAGATTTCCTGCATTACATTAAAGTGTATACTCAGATAATTGCTTATCAAAAATCATTGATAATGAAACCTCTACTTCGACACGTGATGACATTTGATGTTTGGTTGAACTCCACTGACAATAATAGAAGCACTTCTGGCTAGACTTTTTAAGTTGCCTGTGACTCACTGGCCATAGACTTCCATGGAATTTGACCGACTTATATGCGACTTTTTTACAGTAAAAACACAGCTATAAAATAAGTGCGACAGCAAGTCACAGACGAGTTACACAGATGTTTTTTGTCGCATGGCTTCCCTGAGAATTGCTCTTGTCCATCACGTCGCCATCTAGCCCCCAGGGTTGCCAAGTTGACTTTTTATTTTTTTCTAGACAGCTTATCCAAAAATTACAAACAGACAATATTTTTTATGGACACATTGGAAAGCCATAATAAATAATTATAAGTGATAGATGTCTACAGCCCATAAATCCTATATGAAGACATCAGCTGCAGTCACTGTAAACTGTAAAATAATAATTACAGTAAAAATAATCTGTATAAGAGTCTTCAGCTTCAAAAAAATGACTGACACCTTAAAAAAAGTGTTCTATTTTTACAGACTGTCCTGGAATTTCTGGACGGTTGGCAACCTTGGTAGCCCAAAACTTAATCATTGAATTGAGGCTCTTCATTCAGTCCCATTGCCACAGGTGTATAAAATATAGCCCATAGCCCTTCAGTCTGCCTGTACAGATATTTAGGAAACAATGGGACATTCTAAAGAGCTCAGTGAATTTGAGTGTGTTCCTGTAATAGAAAGCCACCATTGTAAAAAGTAGCTCATTAAATTTATTCTCTTGCAAATATTTTACAACCAACTATGAGAGCTATTATTGAAAATTGGAAGCATTTAGGAACCACAGTAACTCAGTCATGAAGTGGCAGAACATGTGAAGTTACAGAACGGGGTCGCCGAGTGCTTAGGCACATAGGGCCTGATTCATTATTTAACTTTATTTTTTTATTACTTTTATTTTTAGTTTTTTGCCTTGTGGTATTCGCTGATGTTTTTGTGCCAAATTCTTCAAAATGGCACATGCTGTTCTTGACTTCAGCGCAATATTAAAAATGCTCTTTATGTATGTCTTCAACCATTTTTTTAACTTTTCAGCACCAAAAGTTGCAAAACCTTTGATAAGTTGCAAAAATGCACCAAATTGAAAACTCCTCCAGAAGCCTTACTCCTCGGGTGGTGGAGGATAGGGGTGGAGTGGAGGGAGAGACGAAAAAAAGGCAACATTTGGTAATAATCACATTTCATGAATCTTTCTAAAACATCTGGATAAGCAAAGTTGTTGAGGAAAAATAAAAGACTTAAAAAAAGAAAGAAAAGTTAAAAAGTGAAGCAAAACTTAAGGAGAATAAGGCACAAATACAAATGGAAGTAAAAAGGAGCAAATTACTACAGAAAACTGGAATACAATGTTAAATGTATAAAAGTGGGCAATGAACTGCTGACTCAATACCTGCAGAAATCCAAACCTCCTCTGTCATTAACAGCAGCACAAAAACTGTGCACTGGGAGCTTCATGGCATGTGTCCCCTACATGAAAACCTTACGTGACCAAATACAACCTCAAGCATCGGTGTGAGTAGTGTACAGCTGCCACCGCTGGACTCTAGAGCAATGTGTTCTACGTAGAGACTAATCATGCTTCTCTATATGGCAGGCTGATCGATGAGTCTGGGTTGGGCAAATGCCAGTAGGACATTACCTGCATGACTGCATTATGCCAAATGTACAATTTGGTTGAGAAGTTAATATAGAAATATATTTTGATATAGCTCACCCCTATTAGTTGTGTGTATATTGTTTGCTCCAGTCAACAAGGAATCCATATTCCCATGCACAGATCCAACTTGTGAGGCATCAAGCATTACTAGTCAAAGTCAACATGGTCAAAGTCAACATAGTGAATTTACAAATGCTCTCCTGGATGAATGGACAAAAATTCCCACAGGCACACTCCAAAATCATGTAGAAAGTGTTTCCAGTGGAGTGGAAGCTGTTGTGGCTGCAAAGTTGGAACCAACTCCATATTAATGCTTATGGACTTAGAATGTGATATCAAAAACTCCTGTAGGTGCAATGTATAGGTGTTCCGATGCTTGTGTCCATACAATGTTTGTATAAATTCATTGTAATAAATATATCTTACTAAAGATGTAAAATATTCACAAAGTGATTTAAAAAACTCCTGTTAAATTAAATAAACCATATATCCAGCAAAACATGAAAACATGTCTGTGTTCCTCAGATCATGACGTGAAATCATTTTGTATAGCCTTCCTGTGATAATCTCAGCTCTCAACTTTATCTTCTATGATAGGAAGCATCTGGAAGTATCTGACTGATCACTGTCAGCCATATTAGCTTTAATAGGGCTGGTGGTTCAGGCACCCAGTAGGTTCTCATCCTCCTTCACATATGTATCCATACCAGTTAATCACGGAGAGCTCAACCCCTCCAAACACTCTGACTGTGCATAGACACATTTGACCTAGTATATGACCCGATATATCTTCGTCAGGGATCTGTCGAGCTCTTGCGCATCCCCAATATTTAATGTTCAATATGTAACATAACAACTGGCAAATCTTTATTTCTAAAGCAAGTTGAAAAAATTATGAGAAATATAGTTTAATAGTGAAATCAGTAATGGAAGAAGAAACTGGCTTTTACTGCTACTTGGATTTCAGGAGGAGAGTAGCAGGTCATTATATAACTGATTTATTGCATACGCCGACACACAGATTCTACCGTCTGTCGGAGAGTGCCAGATATTAAAGTCATCAGCTATTTCTAGGAATGAAAATATCCAAATGCAATTGAATGTAAACATATGAAACAACCAGCTCAGACTGATATTAAAGTAAGAGTACAGAAGAGATCCACAGTATAAAAACAATATTTATTGAAACATTTAAAACAAAACAGAATGCCCCCGGAAGAAGCTGACAGCGAAACGTGCGTCAGGGTGAGGGGACGCAGATAGCGACCACTTACGCCTCCTAGAGAATCTATTTCATTACTTTACACAGGTACTATTACCCTAAGAGTTTTGGTTGAAACTGAGACAGCCTCATAATGTGATTTTTGGACACTGATAGTGGTTTACTTGCCCTGATATTTACATCTATCCCATACCTTAATTTATTGTATTATTTGGGTAGGTCCCAGGGTTAATCTTGGCACATGCAACTAGAACCATCCCACTTAACATGATCCTTAGGACTTTACCATGATCCGCAACCTCTGAGGGCTTCATATTTATCACCACTTACCATTTTATTACTTACTTATATTATCTCTCCATCTTTTGGTGTATAAAATATGTATATTATTCTAAAGATAGAGGGTATCTGTATCTGATTTATTTATTTTATATTCACTTCTCCATCGTGGGTATTAATTATTCTGTGTAATTTACACATACTATTTGCACATTGATCACACCAGCGTCCCCTGATGGACAGTCTGCTTTTTTATTCTGTTTTGTTTTAATTGTTTCAATAAATATTGTTTTTATACTATGAATCTCTTCTGTACTCTGACTTTAATATCAGTCGAAGCACGTTCTTTCTATTGATAAGAAGTGCCATAAGCTCTATATGAGTGGATATTGATGAATAATTATGAATGTAAACATATGTGTAATATTTCCAGTGTTGACATTATCCGTGGGAATCTAAGTTGGATGTATCCAGCATTTATCTAAAAATCCAAATTCTACAAGTATTATTTAACCATGTTATGGTGATCAGATTTCTAATATTTTGACCTAAAAGTATTTGTTCTGCAGCACTCCGTTATATCTGTGGGACCAAATATTCTATTTATCTTGCGTCTTCTATTCATGAATATAATCCACGTTCAGAGCTAAAGGAAAGCAAGCTTGAGGGCGCTGTACAGGTTGTCAGGTGAGGCTGCATGTGTTAGACCATTATAAGGGTATATTCACATACATCAGGATTGCAGCAGACATTTCTGCAAATGTCATATACTTTTGAATGAGTTTTGTAAAAATCCATGCATAAGCTATAGAAACTATCTCTTTTCAGATGTATGGAACTGATTTTCAGTCACAGACATTTCTGCAGTAATGTCCCATACTCTCTGCAGTCAATACTCAATTGAATAGGTTTTACCCTTGCTGATGCATTACAACATTTTCACAATCAGTCATTTATGCCATGAGTTCTAAAGTTTTCTCATAGAACCTTATACACATACAGTAGCATTTCTTGTACAAGGGAGTCAAAACTTTCCAGCCATCATTACCTCCTTCTTCTCACACGCTATACACCAGATCTCCTGCTTTTTTCTGAATAAACTTTATGAAAAACACTAACTTGAAAACATATAGACACAAATATATTTCATTTAACCAAAGTGAATATTACAGTTGAGCAAAAAAAAAAATGTGTGTCAGTACTTTGTAGCCTCTGGACCAGTGCACTGTGATCCTCAATCTATCTGGGGCATCCCCTGCGCTTTCTCTAATTATTAGCCCCCGTGATGTCATTATGTTGGGCATGACACGCGCAGTCTATCCCATGGGCATACCAGTCAGAAGAGGCATCGGAGATGCCAATGGTAGTAGGAAGATCCAAGTCCAGCAACCTTAAAATAATGATGTGACCGCTGGACAACAGTCCTGCAAATCATTTTGCTCAACTCTAGTCAATATGCATAACACTTTGCAAAAAAAAACTTGTCAGCAGCAAAAGCTTTGTTATGTTCAGTATGTTCTGTAAAATATATTAATGTTATTGTAATATTACATACACTCCTCAACATTGAAATTGCACCAAGAAGAAAAGTTGTGGAATTATGGAAATCACAGGATGGATAGAAATGTAAATGATGAAAACTAAACTTTCAAAACATCTCCATTTATTCAGTATTGAGTATGAGCCCCAGATGCAGAAATCCAAGCACTTACACTCATTGGCATGTTATCACTAATGTTATCAATGGTTGCTCTGCCACGCTAAATGCACTTCGGCATGCAAATCATCAAAATCCTCTGCTGGCAGCTCTCTGATTACCAACCAAACTTGTCCCAGCTTTGCTTAATGGGAGACAAGTCCAGGGATGATGCGGGCCATGGTAGCACATTTTGGTCAAAAAGGCTGCTCATATTATGATGAGCAACATGCAGCCTAATATTATCGTGCAGAAAAACGAATCCTGGGACTTTTTGGAGAAATGTTTGTACCACAAATTGGTAATTGCATGACCAAATCAAAGCATCCCCAAGCTGTCAGTGTACCTGAAATGAAAATTAGAATGTTCTGGCTACTGTACATTAAGCCGCCCCACACCATAATCCAGAGAGTAGGATCTATGTTACATTCCATCATGGTCCATCTATCCATCTAACCATCCAGCTATCATTGCATCAGAAACAAGAGCCGTACTCATCACTGAAGAGGAAAGCTCTTCATTCAAGCCTCCATTGCTCCACTCCAGCTAACGCCATGAAAAGGACTTCACATAGGAATGGCCCACTGGTCCTTTTTCCTGGATTATGGTGTGGGGTGGTATAATGTCGCTACACCCATCTTGTTTTCATTCCAGGTTCACTAACAGCTTGGCGTTACAGTGATTTGGTGGGGGAACCGGTGGTACGGTCATTTCTCCAGCGTGTCCTACTGTGAGGAACTTTTATGATCTAAATGTGCTACCGGGGCCTGCAGCATCTATGGATTTGTCTTCATCAAGGTGTGTAAGTGTGTGTATTTCAGCATGTGGTGCTTATACTTGATACTGAATAAATCGAGATGGTTTTGAAAATTCTGTCTCCATTTTTTTCATCATTTGCATACTATTAGCATATCTTACTTGTTGTTGCAATTTTAATGTTGAGGAGTGTATTAAAATGTTATATTAACATAAGTACATGTGTAATGTTGTATACCATAATTGGTGCAAATCAATTCGCACATCCCATCCCATCGGCCACAGCAGTGGTCTGTGCCTATTGGACGGAAGAAGTACCGCCTCTTACCTGCTGATTCTTTTGATTAGCTGACCTAGTACGAAGTTATCATTGCAGCGTGATGCAAATATAATGTTGCACCAGGCCAGCTAATGAAAAGAAGAGCTTCAGATGCCATCAGCAAAAAGTGGTACTCTCTCTCCCGTCCAGGGTCACAAACTACTGTTGTGGCCAATGGTATGGGATTGTGGTATAAATTCGCACTTACTCTATTGTATATTTATTACTTGACAAAAAGTATGCTAGGAGTAGCTCATTGAAAACTGCAACCGTTTTACAAACTCTAAAGTATAAAGATGAAAAAGTTTTTTTAAAATTCTGTGTTTGTGCTAAAAAAAGCCATTGAAAATATTTTTTCATTTTTTTTCTAGATTTAATATATTATTTATGTTTGATGCATAGTATACAAGCTAACAGGCTAACTTTCTGCTGGGTAAATGGTGGGCTATGACTAGTTACTATGAGCTTTCACACAGCAGCTATAAGAATGTATCAACTGATGTTTCATTTTTTCATGGCACATTTGAAGCAAAGTTTAAATCTAAGTAGACAAAATGGCCCAAGACCAAAACTAATCCTCAAACCTAGATAACCACATCTGTGCCCGGCTACTTGCCAATGTGAAAACAACTTGTCTGAATCATTTCTCAACAGGAGTCCTATTTTTCTTTTGTGTATAGTTTATTGTGTATCCGTCGGGGTCCAGAACTGCACCTATTGGCAGAATGGGAAATTTTTATCCCCAATCAATGCACTTTTAACCAGTTACAAAATGAAGCGGCAGGTCCAACGAGAGCTCCATTTAGTCTCCATGGGGCTGCCAGAAAAAACTGAGAGTATGGAATGGTGTAAAAGCTGAATATGCTGCTCATTCTATCAGGAATAAAGGTTCCCGGTTCTGTCGATCGGTGCGGGTCCCAGCAGTTGACCCCACCGATCAATACGTTATCGTATAACTTGCTTTCATCTGACAATTCCTTCAATGTAGAACATATTAGATATGGTTAAACCCATCCAAGCTGGTCCCATCAAGCACATTTGATAATGGTTATTATGATAGGATGATACATCTGCCAGTGCACAGCAGTACAACAAAAAGCACTACTGGTAAATGACTTTGCTTATGGCCTAAGCAGTAATATGTTCTGTATGCCATATAAAAGACATCTGACCATGAAAATGAGCCTACAAATGCCCAGGCAGTAGGGAAAGCTGGTGGATTGCTTAGCCGTATACCTAGAGGTAAGACTTTAGGAAGAGGGAGACTTTGATCCCACGGGATAGAGCTCTAGTGAGACCACATGATAAATATTGTGTTCAGTTTTGGAAGCCTCACCTGCAAAAAAAATATTAATAACAATGTTTCTTAATGTGATGTAGGAGCATCCATATTCTAAAGTACTTCTTGGCTTCTTGATAACTATAAGTAATACGCATTACTCTGCTTTGTTTCACTCTTTTTTATAGTTCATTTGAGCAAATCTATTAAAACGGCGCAACAGAAAAAGTGATATTGTTGCCCATAGCAACTGATCATAGCTTAGCTTTCAACGGTTGTCATGGGCAACAAGACTAGTTCTTTTCTGTTACGTAGACTTCATAGGATATATAAAAAAACAATATAGGCATCAGTTATTGAACTAGTATATCTCTCCATGTACTTAATTTCTCTGATGGTAACGTGGGTGTCCTTATGAAAGTGCCATGATCACCACCATCAGAATTAATGAATTACCCCCATTGTGCAGTCTTTACAAATGACCAATTATACACCAGTGAAATGTCATTGGGATTCCAAGTGACACAAGCCATTGTTAAAAAGTCCATAATAATGAGCTGTAAGTCTTTATTCATAGTGTTTTAAATTCAGCTTACATCATTAATTTCTACTTAGCTTCATTACCTCTCAAACACTGGTGTCAACTAGGTGGGGACCTAAGAAAACCATAATTTAATCCTTTTAGTGCCAAAGAGGACTGTGATACAGCAGAAATGGGGTTATATTAGACAAACACACTTCTAAAGGATTTAAAAAAAACTGACACACAGACTGAATATATACATTATATATTATACATATATATATAATGGAGTATAATAATGGGCAGTACTCACAGGGTCCAAGTGAAAAATTGTGGAGTTTTATTCACCCGTCTAGTTGTAATGTTTCAGCTGTAGTTGAGAGGTTGCAGGTTGCTTGGAAAAGGCTTCAGCTGGGAAACTTGATCTGTTGCTCCTAGATCGGTCTATAAAACTCCACATTTTTTCACCTGAAAAATCAGAGGACTTTCTTCTTGGTTATTTCCAAGAATGCCAAGAATGACGATTGTGCTGCTATTTTCTGTATAAATATAAATATATATAAATATATATATATATATATATATATATATATATATACATATATATTTGCGTGTCGTGTATGTGTATAAAATACATATATCAAAATAGAGCCAGCAAGTCCTTCAATAAAACTTAGTAATATATTTATTCTACGGCTAAGGTATGCAACGTTTCAGCTCTAACACTAAGCCTTTATCAGGTATAGAGTCAAAACTTCATATAACTTTGGCATGGAATAAATATTTTTCTAAGTTTCATTGAAGGACACGCTGCCTCCATTATATATATATATATATATATATATATATATATATATATTCATTCTAAATTGTTCTAAATTGCTTGCTCTTTACATTCAGAGATATTATAGGTAAGGATGACTTTGTCACCTGGAGTTACTATTTCATGTCTATGCTTACGGGATGATATGAACAATGTGCAAAAATGCAAAGGCACAGATAATATGGCCTTCTACATACTAATCGAAAAGAAAATATCTAACTACTACTGTACAGCATAAACAATGCTCAACATAAAAAAAAGTTTCTTCGGAACATAAAATAACCTGAATAGAATATTTAACGTAGTAAGGTTATCTAAATGTAACAAAAACTGCAAACCATAACAAAACAAATATGATTCATATAAGCACTGTGGCATTTTAGTACTTCTGAACTGTTTGGCCTTGATGGGAATGCACTAGTCCAGCAGCTTGGGGGGCATAGTTAATATACTAACAATATCGGAGAAACCTGAACACTAAATTGCATCTATTTTTTTTTATTTTGTGAAGGTTCTTGTTTTTTTTTATATTATTGTCTGCATAGAACTGGTATATTATACACACAGAGCAGTGATTATGGGGTCTATAGTTTGAGAGAGACCCCTTTGGCCATGATTTTCTATTCTTTATATTTGAACCATTTTTTCTTTAAATTTTATGTTCTCGCACCTATTATATAGTGCCAAGGAAGATGGCGGCGCTGTATAAATAGATGCTAATTATAAAAACTTCAGAATTATTAAGCTTCATATTTCTATTACTAATTTTGTTTTTTATTACTCGATAGTTGTTCAGCCATTTCTACCTAACATTGTATCAATACTTTTATTCTGTTGGACAATGTTTTAATTCCACCTATTCCGCATTTACTGCTCTTTGTTTCCATTCATTTACCTAATTACATAGAGAGTCCAAGCTCTTTTTCATATCAAGAAAAAAAATATAAAAAAATAAATAAAATCAAAGAAAAAAAAGATATAAAATAAGATATTATAGATAAGTATAGATATAAGTGTTAAGACAAAAATATCTGCCCTGGGAAAGCAGGTCTATACCTTTAACATGACATCCACACTGAGCCACACAGCAGATTGTATAGTATGAGACAGTGACCCAGCTGGGGAAAGATATTATCTGTAGCCGTTAATCATGTAAGGTTCACCTATGTTGCACAGTGAATCACATTAAAACAAACTAATCAAGTGTGATTAATAGCATTTAGAGTTGATTCAATATTGAAGCGTATTTTATGCAAAACCATTGAGAGTTTCTATTAAACAGGAACTCAATCAGCATAGTGGCCATTTAAATAGATGTTTTTGAAATAAGGACAAGGCCAAGGGCTGAAATATGGAGGAGGAGGGTAGGGCATCCACCACCAGCCTTACACATTCTGCCTTAATTAATGTAGCTTTAAAATAAAACCTTATCATGGGGGGAAATGTATCATCTATTTCTGAGGGACCAGGACACATTCTGGTGCAGGTGGTCCATCAGAAGCTGAGGACATTAGCTTCTGCTCCCTTTTGTCCTGCTCTATGTCTTACCCTAGAGAATAGCCAATGGGTGCATTGTTGTGTGAACATAAGACTACGCTGTGGATTTTATTATATAGTATTCCAATATTTATTGAAATAACATTTTAGGAACGTCATGTATTATCATAGTATAGTATTTTCAGCCCAATGTACTGTATGTATGACCAGTGGAGCACAGCTTGTCTATAAAGTTGCAGTGATTTTTCTGTCTGTACCATATATTTAATTTAATTCTAAATTTTATTTGCTTCTTTACTATTTTTGTCGCTTGCGATTTTCTTTGAACTCTAACTGCATTTTTTTAATCACAATTCATTTAATATTATTTATAGCATAAACTGCACATACTATCTAACTCACTGCTGTGATGATGTATTAATATGAGGTCTAAATACTTCTAATTCTAAATACTTGCTAAATCAGTGTTTAGGGCATAAATTTAAAATTGTAATAGATTTCCAACAGAATAATAAGTTTTCTCATAAAAGAAGTAATTTCGCACTATTGCGTTATAGCTTCTGATTTTAACTCTATGTTGAGGTCTGAGCAGAAGTCTACAGGGAACCTAAGCAACCGTCACTTTTCTACTGCACAATAAATCATCTGAATAGTCAAAGTCTTAATGTATGACTGAAATTGACAAATAATAAAGATGCAAGGGGTTATGTGATCAAGTGATTAAGTAAAAATCAATATTTCCATGAGAAGGCCCTCCACTGTGGCAATTGCTCTGCTGGATACAGTAGAGAGATTTTGATTAATATACTAGAAGTGAAATCTAAAGCGAATATATAAACAACAGTGACAGCTGTTGGGATGTGCCTGGTTGTGGTAGAGGGCACAAATCAAATGTGAGACCCTTTGTCTGCCAGTGATTGGTTCCATCCTCAAGGAGGAGGATCATTTAATATGGGGTTTATCTGTTGACTGTGAAATGCAAACCCTGTCTTTGCTTAAAAAAGCCTACATGTATTTTCAAACGCAAACCCAAGTGATATCGTACTAATAATGATGCTGATTATCATAGTTCATAACAGTTTGATATTTAATTCATGCCTTATTTAAAATGAATTCAGTAGCTCATTAGTTTTTTTTCATTTACAAATTCCTAAAAAATAATCTGCCTGGAGACATTAAGTAAATCAGGGTAATATTAATACTTAGAATCGTACAAATGGTAAATGCTATAATATGGGATTTGTTTATATAGTGGACAGGTTCACTGGACAACAAATTGAAATAATTGAATTAATGTGCAGGACCTTGTCCTCGATGCCCATTTTAATCTCTATCAGGGGAATGTTAGCTGCACTAAAATGCCACTTCTTCATGAAAAATGAATAAATCATTGTCTTCCTAAACTTATCATAATACATCACGTATTTCCCTTAATAAAAAACATTATAATATACACAATTTTTCCTTGTTTGAGACAGTCACAAACTTCCATTAGAGACTATTTTTAGCACTATGTGCACTAATATATATATATATATATATATATATATATAGTGAACTGGTATAAATAATGTGTGGTTAATTATATAATTCCAATATGTACAATAGCCTAATTAATTCATTTTACTAACATCAAAAGTAAGCCCATACTATACTATACTTAGTACTGGAATAAAAATAAGAATAAATAATAATAATAATAATAATTAGAAAATGTATACTTCCTAATATATAGCATTAATATTTAATAATAAGGAGCTATTGAATTACTTTATAAAAAAAACTGTAAATTAGTATCTTTTGATACTAGATAGAAAATTCCATAAATTCTATACACAATTAATAGTAACCAATGTGCAGCAATATCTGCCTGTTTATCGATGCAATATAGAAACATTGTAGCTAGTTAGAAATGTGCAGTATGGAGCACATGAGTACAAAGGAGGGGGCCCTTCATGTGCCACTGAGCAAGAGGCAGTAAATGTTGATGGATCTCTTTCTAATAAAGCATAGCCAGGGTTCCCCTCTGTGGATAATACAGCCCCTCACACAATGATCCCTACTCTTATACCCTGCATTACTTGCACCTTCCCCAGTATAGCAATGGATACATACACTGCTCCCTTTTCTCGGGTCGTGCCTTTGCCCAGTGCAGCTATTGTATCAGGGAGTGTGTTCAGCCTAATTGATTATATCAGTTGCATCTCCTTCTATCTGCAGGTTACTTACTGCACAGCCAATAATAGTTTAATACTAACCTACCAGACATGCAGAATCTAATACACCAGAACCATGTGCTCTCACTATTTAATATGTAAGTTGACTGTTGGTGGTCCATAATATTGCTCGCGTTAAAGGTGGGATTTTATCCCATAAGGACTGGGAACATTTAGTTTAACATAGAAATAACAGTTGCTACTATTATTCCAATCTTGTCTCCTTTATTAAAATTAAGATGGAAATTCATAATTGTATTTATTTTTATTTTACAATATTTTTACCAGCCCAGAAGAAATGGCAAGTATCGATCTGCTCTCATGTCATGAGTGTTGTCAGCAATGTTTGCATGGAACTAAAAGGCGCAGGGATGAGTCGGATGTGCTGCTTGAGTGACTCTGCAGTCTGCTATTCCGGCCACGGACACTGAACACAACTTGTGCACTTGTTTCCTGTGGCTACAGCATGCACACGAGCCGCATCCAGGAGGAAGAGTGTGTATGTACACATGTACCATACGTCCCTGGGCGGCTGGGCTCTGCTACCTCTGCAGACCATGGAAAAGATGAGGCTCACTTCTACACCAAGACATATATCATGTAATCTGAAATATACATTTAATATTTTAGTGTTTTTTCTCCTATTTAACTAAAAATGAAGAATATTCTAACTGGATGCCTAAACTGAGTATTAAACAAGGAAGGGGAAAATATTTAAATATAGGAATTAATATAAGGAGCAACTGGGACAAACGAAGTGATATGTGGGATATATCTATATATAAAATATATATATACATACTGTATATCGTGTATGTGTTTATATATGTATCTCCATATAGATATATGTATATCCACACACATATATATATTGATTGTGTATATGTGTCTATATAAATATAGATATATGTATATTCACACACACACATATATATTGATTGTGTATATGTGTCTATATATATATAAATATAGATATATGTATATACACACACATATATCTTGATTGTGTATATGTGTCTATATATATAAATACAGATATATGTATATACACACACATATATCTTGATTGTGTATATGTGTCTATATATATAAATACAGATATATGTATATACACACACATATATCTTGATTGTGTATATGTGTCTATATATATAAATACAGATATATGTATATACACACACATATATCTTGATTGTGTATATGTGTCTATATATATATATATATATACAGATATATGTATATACACACACATATATCTTGATTGTGTATATGTGTCTATATATATATATACAGATATATGTATATACACATATATCTTGATTGTGTATATGTGTCTATATATATATAAATATATGTATATCCACACACATATATCTATCTTGTATGTGTGTCTACATATATATATACATATAGATATATATCCACATATATATGTATAGATAGATGTATTTTTATAGGAAGCACTTTAAAGTAACTGTAAAAAAAAGGTTTCGTTTATATATAACACTGCAATACTGCTTATATTATTTGGGACCTATTAAAAGCCGGCTTGTGAGCATGTATATAGACACATCCTTATATAAACAGAATGCACATGGTTTGCTTAACACTTTATTCGCCTGTGCCAGAGCATATAAGTCACTGACAGCATTTCTGGAAATGCAGAATAAATGTACATGTGCTGTACAACGATGAAGATATTAATGTAGCTAACTAGACTACCTGCTCATTGCAATTATAGGGCAGTGAACTATAAATTGGCCATTGTTGCCAATGATTATAGATACCCAAATACTTACACTCCCCATCCGTACAAAGGTACTGCATTAAAGTTATGGGCTCCTAACGCGTATCAAATATTAAATTAGAAATAATAATAATACATATTTTTCATACAATATTAGTGGCTAAAATGCAATTATTGAAACACTGGCGACTATAACTAACAGTGAAGCTGTGACTGGTCTGCGATCAGCCTCCTCCCAGCTGAATGCAGCCCTGCAGGACACAATGTGGCAGCCCTGGGGCAGGTAAGTCAGTGCCGGGACTGCCAGCACGGCGGTAAGTGAACGAGCAGCCTACTTACTATGCATTGCTGCAAACGGGTCGTGCTTACAGTGTATTTCCATCGAAGCGATCCAGGGGTGTAGCAATCCCCTTAATAATAGTATGAGCTGCTGGATCCAATGCAATGAGGTCCGATCTGAGGTCAGATCCAGGTGTTAGCTCCTCGGGTGAGGGATCTGTCAGCAGCCTCCAGCAGGGCTGTGCACTCACTGTCCAGAGTTCATTGTGGTCTGGGGGTAAATCTCTGGAAATGTGGATCAGATCCCACTCAGTCCCCGCTGTAGAGTCCACTGCACACTTCACCAGTCTGCCTCTGCCTATCCATACAGACACATGTGGGCACACTGCTGATGCCAGCCTCTGCTCTACAGCACGGGTGGGACTGGCACAGAGTCCAGGGACTGCCCAGCCACCTCCTCGGCTCTCATAATAGGCGACACTGTGCTGGAGATATCACATCAATCATATGCAGGAAAATCCTCCAGCCCCGGCAGAGGCAGCCCCCTCCCGGTGCTTCTAGACCCCAGGAAAAGTTTCCTGGCGAGCAGCTTGTAGATCATTGATCGGTCCCTGTGAGCTGGAAAGTAGCCCCCGACTGTGGCAGTCACTTTGTAGGGGGAAGTCCCTGTGAGCAGAGGCTCAGGCTTCGGTAGGACAGTGAAGGTATGTGCAGTGCAGTAGACTCGCTGCTGCTGCTGTAGCGGCGGCTGCTCCTCCAGATCAGCACTGTCTTGTGTGCGGCGCCTTTCAGGACCTGTTTCAAGTGGACAGCGCTCGGGGCTAAGCTGTGCCGGCGGGGGGCGGGGCCTGCTGCGAGGCGCCACGTCAATCACCCTACAACTGTCATTCACGAAAGCCAAATGTGGGCGGCGCTTTACTTTGATTGGACAATTGCAGAGGGCGTGAGGCTAATGAGCTTTTATTGGCTCTCGGCGTGCGAATAAGAAGACCCAATGGACAGCGCTGCGTGACGTCACGTTCATTGACAAACGACTGGAAGTGTGGAGAAGTGAGTGTAGCCGAGCTCAAGCCCTGACTGATCCATATGGGGAGTAATGGGAACCCTGCGGGGACGGGATCGGGGAGGATCTGCCGCAGCTAACACCTGCCCATGTGATCTCAGCCTGCCACTGCTAATCAGGGGGACAAACCAGCACATCTGTACCGGCACTGTGTGCACACTGGCCTCCAGAGCGATTCCTTTACTGTGCTGGTATTTGGGGGAAAAAAAATATATATATGTGTGTGTGTGTGTGCTTGTATGTACATACTTGTATATGTATATATGTGCATGCGTGTGTGTGTGTGTACATATATATTATATATAGTATGTATGTGTGTGCAAGTACGTGTGTGTATACACACATATATATATATATATATATATATAATGCATGGTCACCTATTAGACACATACAAGCTACAGCATTATCAGCATTATATTGGACTGCTAATGCCATTGTCTACACACTCACACATGCACACACACACATATATACACACACATATATACACACACATACATGTGTGTACATATTAGCGGTCCAATATAAGGCTGTATATATATATATATATATATATATATATATATATATAAAACAGAAATCCTAGATTGCATGTTCCAGGATAGGAATAGACTACAGCCCATCCCATCTCCGGAGGAAATCTCAGTCTTTACCTCAACACTGCATAATCCCAAATGTGCTCTGCGCTATGGTGAATTACAAATAAGTGCCTCGCAATCTAAGACCCAAACCAAGCGTGCAAACTTCAATACATTTTATCCTTTTCTTCACTATACAATAAATCCCCATGATACCAAGTACTAGAAAATCGTACGCAGCCAAGACGTCTAAGTGAATCAAATACACATGGGCTGTCTTTACAGCAGCCACTAATAGTTTTATGAGGATTTTAAAGATATATCCATCATACACAACGAGAGAATTGCCTAAATATTCAGATTTTCCTTACATAGTCCAATACTTCATACATTTTATGTGTGCAGAAGACACAGATAATCTATTCAGTAAGATATGCTGTGCATAATAGTATATAATACTAGAAAGAAGAAAGGAAGAAAGAAATGTATATATGCATATAACTATACAACTATATATATATATACATATATACACATTTCTTTCTGTTTGTCTTTCTGTCATGTGTATATATATGTGTTCAATTACAGAAATACTTCCTCCGTTTGCCCTATTTGTTTTGGGGTGAATAACACTGGATTATTGTAGTTACATTGACAATATATCATCTGATTTGCAGCATTTTCCATTTTAAAACGTAAATATTGACATTTTCTAAATAAATTATTATATAAGCTTTGGTTTTTATTTTATTTTAACGAACACAAGAAAAAAAAAAAAAAAAACAGGCAAAAACTAGCCAGATGTCACACACCCTAGCTTTCTCATAAATACTCTAAAAAAAACTAAGAACAAAAATTAATAATCATTCATTGATAGAAAGCGTCTATTACGAATTCCAGGGTCCCTTATTAGTCTCCAAATGTATACACATATATGTAAATCCATCAATGAGCTTGTTAGTTTCCAACAGCAGCAATATGTATGGCGTCTGCAAGATTAGTAATATTAGGAAGGAAAATTATTCTTTCTACACAGGACAGGACCAATTAACCAACAGACTGAGCTTCCTCCACTTTATATTATACAGACTACCTTACCTATAATATATGTGTATGTATATATATATATATTATATATATATATATATATATGAAAATAATGCTGACATTATAAACAAAGTATCTTATGAGGGATCCAAACAAATCGATTTCATCGATGTATCAGCTGAGCAATAATCAAGCAGACAGTAAGAACAAACAGGAGAATAAAGTAACTCATCATTTTATATATCATTCTATCTATCTATCTATCTATCTATCTATCTATCTGTCTGTCTATCTATCTATCTATCCATCCGTATCAATCTAATCTATCATATTGTATGATGTGATTATTAAATACGCTAACACCATATAGAGATGCAGTTGAGCTGAATTTCCCTAGGATGTGAGGCTGTGCATCGAGTGAAATAAAAATTATATATATATTTTTTTTTTTTTGAAAAGTATATATATACTAATCGGGGATTCAGTGTATGTGTGTGTGTGTATATAAATATATTAAAAAGTATATATACATATATATACTTTTTCAATACATATATATATATAAATAAATACATACACTGAATTCCCCTATTATGTGACAATGTGCATCAAGTGAAATGGCATAATAGAATTGTTTTATTGCACACACACACACACATATATATATATATATATATATATATATATATATATATATATATGTATATATATATGTGTGTGTACACATATCTTTATATCCATATGTATATGTGTATATATGTATGTGAGTGTATATATATCTAGATAGTTACATAAATATATATATGTATGTATGTGTATGTATATATATATATATATGTATATATATATATATATATATATAAAATTTGTGTATGCACATTGTAATAATTGTATATACCTACACAAACAATGCCTCTGTATAATTTATCTGTCTCCTGCCTTTATAACATTAATCTACATTTCCACTTATTTTAGCATTTGCACCTCTTGTTTCCTGCTTCCACCCACGGACAGTAAATAACAGTGTGAACCCCCCTGTGTTATTAGTGCGTTAATAGTGTACCTTACAGGAAACAGATCTCACTGTATCCACCCAAGAGGCACTAGTGACTCATCTGGTAACACACAAGTTCTTATACTTCCTCTTAGACACTTGATATAATAATGTCCTGATAGCTGCGCCTCTCCCCCTGTGCCGCTATTGATCCACGAGTGGCACAGCGTGGGCACTTCAGTAGTGATCAACACTGGGGCCAAAAGCTCGTGATTCTGACCGTGCTTCCTAGTCACCAGCTCTACACATAACCTCTATGCATGGCCTCTATACACTCCATAAACATACTATTATTTTGTAAACTCCATCTTTGTACTAATAATGTTAAGACGCTTTGTTGTTGATTCTTTATAAGAAAATTTAATGTTTCATAATAAAACCAACAGCATAAAAGTACTAAAGATTAATCTTTGGTGACAAACTTCTGGTGAAAATTCTTCCATTAGACCAATAGTGGATAAGCTGCCAGCAAGCACAGGGGTGTTCAGTTCGCCATTCTCCCATGCAACATTTTATAACATATATTATACTTGTTGTAATATCCTTTATGACAGCAGATATTGTAGGCTATATGCACTATACAATGAACTTTAAATTCAGATTCTGGAATATAATAGTCTCAAAATCAATTTATGTTAGCTAAACAGAAGCTAGACAGAAATAGTTCAGAAATACTGAACACTTTAAATCCAGTATTAGAAATATTCATTCTCAATATTATCCAGCATTTAATAAGTCATGTAAAAATGTATATTCTCAAATCAAATGATTGATAACAAATAGATGATAGATTCACAACTTCAGTCAGTAATTGGCTTTTATAATTGCAAACAGGTAAGTTTGGCAGTAGTATTGTCAAGGTCTTCTGTAAGAAAATGAAATGACATATTCTTATTGAAATAATAATGGAAAGATAAATCTAAATTAAAAGCAGTAATCCTAATTTTTTATGTTTCGGTTTGTAATTTTTTACGATGAGATTTTGTACTTCACAATGTGGGCATATATATATATATATATATATATATATATATATATATAATGTGTGTGTATATATATATATATATATATATATATATATATATATATATATGTGTGTATATATACATATATACATATTTTGACAATAAATACCAGAACTATAATATTTTGATTCAAAATATTTACCTTTTTCAATTAAATAAATCCCACTTTTTATCTATGTAGCTATATTAGATATACATAGATAGATAGATAGATAGATAGATAGATAGATAGATAGATAGATAGATGAAGATGGATATCTAGAAGCACACATGCACAAACATGAAGGGGCTAAAGAGAAGAAAAATCGCCACTGGCCTTTCTAGTCTGTTGTCATGCTTGTGTTTTTCATATATTCTATATTGTAGGTAAAGTGCAGAGATTATGGATGATACAGTTGATCTTATTGCCAATGTGTTTGGGGTATGTAGTTTAATTTCAGCTGCACTGTGCCTTCTAGACCCCAAGGCTACAAGTCTTGTCACAGAGGTATTCATCGTGACATGCAATTCCCACAGCAGACATTAGGGGGAGTTCATACCAAACTGTAATGTGAAGGTCAAGGTAGGCAAGGCACCAGATAAAAGAATTCCATGCAGCCTCTGGTTTTTCCTTCTTGCGCTCTACTAGAGTTAATATAACAGGAAGTGATTACAAGTCACTGCACAGATTACTAATCAGAGCCTAGGGAAATGCACCAGTTCTTTAGCCATCTCTGTTTGTCTTGATTGTTTACCAACCAGCAATAATTCATTTGAATGTTTCAACATTTTTTATGCAAAAATGTGAAAAAAAAACCACAACAAAAGACATTGTTGCCAACAGAAACATTTTGCAAAATAAGAACGCAGGATGGGAAAATTCATAACCGAAATAAAGGCCTGTGGATTGTTTTTCATGCTTAAAGTGGTTCTGTAGTGAGCTAGTATTTTAACCGCATATTGGTAAATGTAACCTTTGCTTAAGCAGACAGCCTAAAAAGTGAGTTTAGACACCTTCAGGTCTAGGGCTGGTTCATGCCCTCACACTGGCAGATGTCAAGGAAAAGGGTCAGACTGATGGACAATTCTTGCTTGAATCATTTTGATTTTTAAGGGGTTTTCCAAGGTGATTTTCAAACTTCAAAAACTATATCTCTTACTTATTTGGTGTATATGTAACTAGATTTTACAATATAAACTGTATATATTATTAAACAGATATTTTTTTAGACCTGGTAAGGCAGGTGTACTTACTCTATAATTCCATGTCAGGGTAACTGTATAATTCTAAAATTAAAATGAGCAGTTTATGAGTTCAGACTAATAACATGCTCATTTGTCACATTATTCACCCTCCCCTGGTCCAGCAATGCTTCTCTCCTGCCCCAGTTTTGGCTGATAGACTGTAGTGCTGATGACATGACTATTGCACACTTGACCACTGCAGCCAAACACTGGGGTCAGCAGCTTGTGCAATCTATATCAGCAGAGCAGCCATGCCCAGTGATTGGCTGCAGTAGTTATGTGCACTATAGTCATGATGTCACAACTGCAGCCTGTCAGTAAGATTAGAGCAGCAGCAGAGAGGCATCATGGGACCTGGACAGGGTGAATAATGCTGATTTTATTATTTTTAGCTAGCACTACCCTACGGGCGGAAGAAACAAAAACCCATTTAATAATATATGCAGTCTATTTTGTGTAGTCTGCTGACAGATCCTCTTTAACCCCCCAAAAAAGCTCCCAGATATCTTTTTTTTTCCTATTTTTGAACTCCCCCTGAGTTCCACAAATCCACCGCAGCAAGTCAGTTCGCATCAGTTACCTCCAGATTATGCATCTTCCGCTGCAGAAGACTACACTGGCTGCCCATGATTTACTGAGCTGGCTTCACCGCCAGTGCTGTCCCCACCCCTCACAGCTCCCCTTGTTTTTATGTGCCCACCCACTACAGTTTCCATCACATCTTAGCCCCTCACACCTCCCTTTCGTAGTGCCCATTAACGAAACAAATGTAGAAATCTGCAAATGTAGTCTGGTTTTTCTTTTTGCCTAGACCCCTTAGAACTGTGATATGGCGTAGCGCAAGGCAGAGATGACCAAGCTCTCCTTGTCAGGTCCTTCTCTGATGGTACGTGACCTATAATGTGAAAATAGTGTAGTATAATGTAAAATAGGGGCTCAGAGTCAGACGAAACATGGTGCTGACGATGATGCTGGGTGTGTCTGTTGTATAGTTAGGCAATGAAAAACCACAAGTAACCTGTAACATCAAAAGCTCATTGTGGGAACACTGCCTTAGACCACGTTCACACATTCAGTATTTGGTCAGTATTTTACCTCAGTATCTGTAAGCCAAAACCAGGAGAGGAGCAATCAGAGGAAAAGTATAATAGAAACACGTCACCACTTCTGGATTTATCACCACTCCTGGTTCTGGCTTACAAATACTGATGTCAAATACTGACCAAATACTAAACGTGTGAACGGGGCCTTACTCTACATTCCCACCATGAGTTTTTGATGCTGCGTATTTTCACTGCGTCAAATACTTACAGTTCCAGGAAAGTGGATGGGATTTATAGAAATCATTTGCTTTCTGTCCTTTCAAGGTCAAGGTAAACTGACCTGCGGTGCGTGTTTCATATCCCCAACATGATGTTTTTTCTTGAAGGTACACTGAGTTTTATGTGCAGATTTTCCCATAGACTTGCATTAGATATGGAAAATTCACAGGTAAAAAAACACACATGTTTTTAGTGCGTTTCCGCCATGGAAATGCATCAAAAACGCATTTTATCTGCACATGACTGTATCAATAAAGTTTTGTGAAAGCCAAATACCAGAAAGTGTGTAAAACAAAGAAGCTTTATTTAAAACATGACGTACAGACAAGAGACAAAAACCTCAGTGTCAAAAACACGACAAAAACCCATGTAAAAAACGAGCGCAAAAATAGAATGAAAAACCGCAAGTAACCTAATTTACCTAATACATGCAGAAAATCTGCAACCTCTAAAAGTCACCAAAAGCTCATCGTGTGAACGTAGCCGTATAATGCAATCCCCCATAAACATGCACTGCTCGGCCAACACATATAGTTGGAAGGAATAATTGTTGTCTGTACAAGAATTAGGCCAAACTCTATCTCAGGCCTCATTCAGACATCAGTGTTGTACGTACGTGTTGTCTGTTTTTTTCCAGGGATAGAACATGTATTTATTAGAATCTATGCTGCTGTTCATATGTCCATTGTTTTTCACAACCATGTGTCTGTGCAAAACTAATGGAGACATGTCCACTTTCCTCTGATATCACAGATGTTGTACGTATGCAACACGGCAAAGTATAGGAGAAGCTTTGTCATTTATTTATCCATCTGTGAAAAACACTGATGACACACTGATGGTAAAAACAGACACACTGACTATACACTGATGACACACTGATGGTAAGAACAGGCACACTGACTATACACTGATGACACACTGATGGTAAGAACGGACACACGGACCATACACTGATGACACACCGATGGTAAGAACGGACACACGGACCATACACTGATGACACACTGATGGCAAGAACAGACACACTGACCATACACTGATGACACACTGATGGTAAAAACAGACACACTGACCATACACTGATGACACACCGATGGTAAGAACGGACACACGGACCATACACTGATGACACACTGATGGCAAGAACAGACACACTGACCATACACTGATGACACACTGATGGTAAAAACAGACACACTGACCATACACTGATGACACACTGATGGTAAAGACAGACACACTGACTATACACTGATGACACATTGATGGTAAAAAAAAAAACAGACACACTGACCAAACACTGATGACACACTGATGGTAAAAACAGACACACAGACCAAACACTGATGACACACTGACCGCACACTGATGATAAAAACGGACACACGGACTGTACACTGATGGTAAAAACAGACACATGGACTGTACACTGATGACACACTGACCGTACACTGAAAGTAAAAACAGACACAAGGACCGTACACTGATGACACACTGATGGTAAAAACAGACACACTGACCATACACTGATGACACACTGATGGTAAAAACAGACACACTGACCATACACTGATGGTAAGAACAGACACACTGACCAAACACAGACACACGGACTGTACACTGATGACACACTGATGGTAAAAACAGACACACTGACCAAACACTGATGACACACTGATGGTAAAAACAGACACACAGACCAAACACTGATGACACACTGACCGCACACTGATGACACACTGATGGTAAAAACGGACACACGGACCGTACACTGATGGTAAAAACAGACACATTGACTGTACACTGATGGTAAAACCAACACACGGACCATACACTGATGACACACTGATGGTAAAAACAGACACACTGACCAAACACTGATGACACACTGATGGTAAGAACAGACACACTGACTATACACTGATGACACACTAACCACACACTGATGACACACTGATGGTAAAAATGGACACACAGACCGTACACTGATGGTAACAACCGACACACGGACCGTACACTGATGACACACTGATGGTAAAAACAGACACACGGACCGTACACTGATGACACACTGATGGTAAAAACAGATACACAGACCAAACACTGATGACACACTGATGATAAGAACAGACACACTGACCATACACTGATGACACAAACAGACACACAGACCAAACACTGATGACACACTGATGGTAAAAACAGACACATGGACCAAACACTGATGACACATTGATGGTAAGAACAGACACACGGACCGTACACTGATGACACACTGATGGTAAAAACGGACACACGGACCGTACACTGATGGTAAAAACAGACACATTGACTGTACACTGATGGTAAAACCAACACACGGACCATACACTGATGACACACTGATGGTAAAAACAGACACACTGACCAAACACTGATGACACACTGATGGTAAGAACAGACACACTGACTATACACTGATGACACACTGACTATACACTGATGACACACTGACCACACACTGATGACACACTGATGGTAAAAATGGACACACAGACCGTACACTGATGGTAACAACCGACACACGGACCGTACACTGATGACACACTGATGGTAAAAACAGACACACGGACCGTACACTAATGACTCACTGATGGTAAAAACAGATACACAGACCAAACACTGATGACACACTGATGATAAGAACAGACACACTGACCATACACTGATGACACAAACAGACACACAGACCAAACACTGATGACACACTGATGGTAAAAACAGACACATGGACCGTACACTGATGACACATTGATGGTAAGAACAGACACACGGACCGTACACTGATGACACACTGATGGTAAAAACAGACACATGGACCGTACACTGATGACACATTGATGGTAAGAACAGACACATGGACCGTACACTGATGACACACTGATGGTAAAAATGGACACATGGATGACACACAAATGACACACTAATCACACTGATGATAAAAATGGAGACACGGACCGTACACTGATGACACACTGATGACACCAGTACCATTTTGTGTGAATGAGGCCTAGGGTGTACAGATCTAGCGGCTATCAACCTGATAACCGCGGCATTCTTGGGTGATAGTCTAGTGTTCCTACATTACTAGCTGAGCCACCGTATGCAAGCTGTGTAGAGCGCCGAGGCATTGGTGGTTGTCACATCTGTATGGCCAGCTTTACATACCACAAGTGGCACTAACTCCAGTGTTTTTCTAAATTCTAAATCTTATCTCCTAAACTAGGAGTGCTAACCTCTGCAGCTGTGGTCATTGAATCAGCAGTCAGGGTCAAATATTCAAATATTACATTAGTAATTTAGTGAGCAACATATGGTAACAGGACATATACATATATACACGCCGCTAGAACAGGCAATGCATGGAGGATGAGCTGGCTTGTATGTGCTGAAATTTCTCGCACCTTTTACGAAAAGGGATCTGGCTATAATTAATAAAACACTTGAAGAGCAGTTTGTCCTTTTAGGCCAAGTTCACACGTTCAGTATTTGGTGAGTTTTTTACCTTAGTATTTGTAAGCCAGAACCAGGAGTGGGTGATAAATCCAGAAGTGGTGACGTGTTTCTATTATACTTTTCCACTGATTGTTCCTCTCCGGGTTTTGGCTTACAGATACGGAGGTAAAATACTGACCAAATAGTCAAATATGGCCTTAGCCAACTGAGGTTGCTGCTAGTTAGTGGCGTCATTCAGTCGTGATTTTTTACATGCGCAAAAAACGAAACATTTCTTTTATCCATTGTAATGTTAATGACGACCAACCCATGGATTATACACTGATGCCATCCGTGTGCTGTTCATGATTTTTCCTACACCCTAAACTTGTATGGGAATGTCGATCAAAAATGGACAGGACTCTGTAATTTGTTTTGCGGACACACAGTCCACAAAAAACACAGGCATGTGAAAAGCACCATAGACGTTAATGGGTACATGCGTTATTCATGAAAATCAAAAATAAAATACATGCAAGATTCACAGATGTCTAAATGAGGCCTTACAATAATAGCAGGCCTTCTTTTCTATTTGTACAGCAGCTTTGTGTCTATAAGCCACCCAAGATGCTGCCCCCACTCTCTCCTATCACTGCGCTTCCCCTCCACCCACATGCAGTTATCATTACCCCACAGGAGCTTGCATTTGGCTGCGGCTCTTTTTATTATTCATTGCTGTAATATCAGTCAGGGAGTGGTTGATTATATACTGTAACTCTAAGGAAAATGCATGCACAGATGAAGGCTGCATGAGGCTACAGTCACAGCTGAAAGTGTTGGTACCTTGGAAATTGTTCCAGAAAATGAAGTATTTCTCCCAGAAAATTATTGCAATTACACATATTTTGTTATACAAATGTTTATTTCCTTTGTGTGTATTGGAACAACACAAAAAAAACAAAGAAAAAAAGGCAAATTGGACATAATCTCATACAAAACCCTCAAAAAAGCTGGACAAAATTGTTGGCACCCTCAACTTAATCTTTGGTTGCATACCTTTTGGAATAAATAGCTGCAATCAATTGCTTCCTATAACCATCAACAAGCTTCTTATACATCTCAACTGGAATTTTGGAATTTTGGACCCCTCTTCTTGCAAACTACTCCAGGTCTCTCATTTTTAAAGGGTGCCTTATCCCAAGAGCAATTTTAAGATCTCTTCACAAGTTTCTCATTTCTGGCCACTTCAGCACTTTGTTTCTATCCATTTCTGGGTGCTTCTTGAAGTATATTCGGGGTCATTGTCCTGCTTTCTGACACTGGGCACTAAATTGCTGCCCAAAATCCTTTGGTTTTCTTCAGATTTCATAATGCCATGCATCCAATCAAGTGCCAGAGACCGCAAAACAACCCCAAAACATCTTTGAACCTCCACCATATTTGACCGTAGGTACTGTGTTCTTTTCTTTGTAGGCCTCATTCCATTTTCAGTAAACAGTAGAATGATGTGCTTTACCAAAAAGCTCTGTCTTGGTCTCATCTGTCCACAAGACGCTTTTCCAGAAGGATTTTGGCTTACTCAAATACATTTTGGCAAACTGCAGTCTAGCTTCTTTCTGTCTCTGTGTCAGCAGTGGGGTTCTCCTGGCTCTCCTGCCACAGCATTTCATTCATTCAAATGTCAACGTATAGCTCATGCCGACACTGATACATCCTCACTGATGCTGACATTGATACATCCGGCTTGGGCTTAAGAAAGGCTCATGTTGGAGCCGAAACGTCGCCACAGCTCTTGTTGAGCTAATAAACAACCTGTTTTTTGGAGTGCTGTCTATGCTATTTTTTCTACATATATACATATGTGCATGTCTGCGTATTGTACGTATGCATATCTGTGTACCATGTTATGTGTGAGTATGTGTGTGCATGTCTGCATGTGTGTGCATGCCTGCATACTGTGTGTGTGCATGCCTGCGTACTGTGTGTGTGCATGCCTGCGTACTGTGTGTGTGCATGCCTGTGTACAGTGTGTGTGCATGCCTGCGTACTGTGCGTGTGTGCATGTCTGTGTACTGTGTGTGTGCATTTCCACACACCGTGTGTGCATGTCTGCGTACCGCTTGTGCGTGCATGTATGCATACCGTGTGTGTGTGTGCATGTATGCGTGCTGTGCATGTCTGCGTACTCTGTGTGCATGTCTGCGTACCGTGTGTGCGTGCATGTCTGCGTACCATTGTGCGTGCATGTCTGCGAACTGTGTGTGTGCATGTCTGCGTAACATGTGTGCATGCATGTCTGCGTACTATGTGTGTATGTGCATGTGTGCATGTCAGCGTACCGTGTGTGCGTGTGTAGCGCCCCGAGGGTTCGGCCGCTACAGGGGTATTGCACCTCTGCCAGAGGTGTGGTATTCCACTCTCAGGTAAGGATGGAGTATGGACCAGGGCTCAGTTAGTTGCATGCAGCACACACACCCCATTTCCGAGGGACAGCTCAACGGTGCTCCCACTAGACAGAAGTGCAGGCATGACCGACTATGTCCCTAGCTGGAGTGGGGAGGGGGTGGAATACCCAGTGCTGTAGGGGCAGATAGGGGTTGGTTCCTGAGTGCAGGAAGGAGCCCATTGGTTGCTGGTCACCTGGGCTCATGGTCGGAGGGAGGTATAAAAGGTGGGCACCATCTTAGCTCTGTGAGAAGTTCAGTGAGAGGAGGGGACCGGGAGTGGAGGCTCTGTAGGAGCTCCACTCAGGAGCGGGCCTAGAGAGAGGCCGAGGAGAGAGAGAGAGAGGAGGTGAAAGGGAGCTGTGATTAAGTCTCATCCCAGCTCCACGAGAAAGGAACAGAGAAGGAGAAGAAGAGACAGAGAAACAAAAGGGCTCAGGAACAAGAAGGTGGAAGGGACCCTAAGAACCCACGAGAATACAGGGTGAAGGGTCAGGCAGATTAAGGGTGCCGGATCCCAAGTTGGTGGAGGAGAAACTACCCTCAGCCAAAGACCGGACGTCGTGATCATTTATTGGTGCGACACCTCATCAAACCTGCTAGGAAGGCACCATATAGGACAGCGGAGAACGGGGCCCACGTTTACCCGCACAAGTCCGCGGCAGCTGGACAAAAGTGGGTCACTGGTGAGGCAGTCCAGAGAAAGGAAAGAAGGGGGTCCTGTGCCATATTCCTGAGCTGCCTGGGAGTTGACCGAGCCCCTCACCTGGTGGACGCAGCACGGCTCGGGCGGTCACTACCTGTACAGAAGTGACCCGGAGTACCTGAACTGTGAGTAAAAGACATTGGACTGCAGTACGTTGTCTGTGTGCATTTTCGCTCCTCCAGCACTACCGGTACTGGGACTCTCACCACCATCACTCCCACCATCCACTACACTGCCCTGGGGCCGCACTCTTCCCGTGGGGAGTCACACCATTCCAGCTGCACCCACCATCGGCCCCAGCGGTCTGCCCTGCAGCGGCGGTTCCTAATAACCGCAATCCACGGGTGGCGTAGTCGGACATTATCTAAAACATCTAAAAGACTGCCACTGGTCTGACCACCCTGAGCCACGGAACCGGGTTGCCACTACTACACCCATCGTTCCCCTATTGCCCGGATCCGAGTGCCCCACGGCCCAGGGGGCGAGTCACGTGCATGTCTGCATACTGTGTGTGTGTGCATATCTGCGTACTGTGGGTGTGTGCATGTTTGCATATGTGAAGAATGAGGGGACAGCCTGGGCCCTGTGTTGTATACCTATATTTCTCTGCTGTATCTGTGCATCATGAATGTATGTGTTAAAGGGGCCCCCGAGACTTTCACCGAGGGCCCACAAAAACCTGGAGCCGGCCCTGTTAATGTGTGTATAAATGGTGCCGAAAATCTGCAACTTCAAAAGCTCATTGTGGGAACGTAGCCTTTCAAGTACACAGGACAATGGTAAGAAGAAAGTTTACCAGCATCATAGTTTGTAGGATGTTTCACAAAAGGGTACACCAAAAAAGTTGATTACGTCTCTGCGGCATGAAAACTCTTATGTGGATGATAATTTCAGTATTTCTATGTAAATGTTTATATGGCAAGTTCCTGATTTTGCACTTAGACCCAGTGGTTAAAGGGGACAGACTACAATTTTTAATATCTAATATCCTAGTACTTTAGGTATATATATATATATATATATATATATATATATATTAAAAAAATGTTTTGCCATACGCAGCTCTTATGCAGATTTATCACTCCATGGTTACAAAATAAAAATAAAAAACACGTGGGTCATATAATCCAGCAGTCACATTTTAATAATTAGGACAAATACAGCATCATCGTTATGGCACTGGTCCATCCTATACACGGAGGTGTGATTAAAATGTTCTACAGTGTTCCCCATGCAACTGATCTGGCTATTTTGGATACTGAGAAATGGACATTGAAACTTCAGTGGAGGGATAGAAAAGAGAATGCAGGAATAATAGCTATACATTAGTAAGGTATTGAATAGTCAAATATTGGGTCTGGGCTTAAGTCATTATAATAGTCTGCTCCTATAGAGACTACGAGGACAATTCTTCAAAGCTTTTTCGCCAGTTTTGTGGGGAAAATTTTTTTGAAATGTCCCGTTTTGTTTTGCATAAAAGTAAGGTTGCACAAAAAATGCGACTTTTGGTGAGTTCACGCCATTCTTGATCCAGCTCTGACAGAGTGGGCAGAGTTGGGATGGAACAGGGGCAGGGCGGGACTTGGCAACCCTCGCTCATCAAATTCATGACGAGCGGTGGCGTTCACTACGTCACAAATCTTACTTCAACAAGGGCACTACTAGATGCATTATGTAAAATAGGAGGCAGGTCACTGAAGGCACAGTGAGCTGTCATAAGAGCATACAGATGAATATGTAAGCAGAAAACCAGATAGAGCGCCCCCCACAGGCCGCCCCGAAGCACGAGCATATCATTATCTCCAAACTTAGAGTACAGATTACACAAGAACCACAGGATGGATTTCATCAACCGAGGTATCATATAAACAGTGTAATGTCGCCCACCTGACAGTGTATGTGGTTTACTGAGCACAATCCTGCTGACAGGTGCGCTTTAAACCATGTACAAGCAAGTCAATTAGTGGTCGTTTAATGACCTGTTCAGACAGGCCAACCATAATTCTATGCACACAGAACAATTGTTAAGCAGGCTTGTGGGGATTGAATCATTTAATGAGAACCTGTGTGGGTGGCTAGACGGTCTCCTTCAACCTTTGATAGAACATATTCCCAGCCATCTTAAAGACACCACTCATGTCATTCTAGCTCTTAAAGATCTTGAATGCAAATCTAAATATACCTGTATCACAGCTGACATGTGTTCCCTTTATATTTCAATTCCACATGATCTAGCAATAGCTGCAATACAGTGGTTTTTATATATTTACAGTGACTACACTTTGGATTCACAACATTTTTTGATCTCTGCAATTCATGTTTTGCTCAAACATAATTTTTTCATCTTTGATTCACAAAATTATTTACAAAAAAACTGAAGCATTGATGGGTGCTAAATTCTTTCCATCTGTTGCTAACATTTTTATGGCCTGGTGGGAACATAACTATTTATACAGTGACAATTAATTTCTGTTATCCTACGTGGTCTAGTATGGTTGCTTCCTTCGACGACCTACACATTATTTGGTCTGTACATGTGGTGACCATACCTGATCTCAATTGTTACTTTAATTTAAATTGTTTAACCCCTCCGTGACCTTGGGTTTTTCCATTTTTGTGTTTTCGTTTTTTGCTCCTCTTCTTCCTAGAGCCATAACTTTTTTATTTTCAGTCAATATGGCCGTATGTGGTCTTGCTTTTTGCAGAACTAGTTGTAGTTTTGATTGACACCATTGGTTTTACCATATCGTTTACTGGAAAACGGGGAAAAAATTCCAAGTACGGTGAAACTGCAAAAAAAGTGCAATTCCACAATAGTTTTTTTTTTTTTAACCATGTTCACTAAATGCTAAAACTGACCTGCTATTATGATTCTCCAGGTCATATTGAGCTCGCAGATACCAAACATATATAGGTTCTCTTTTATTTATGTGGTGAAAAAAAATCAAAAGTTTGTAAAATAAAAATAAAAATATGGTACCATTTTACGAGACCCGTAGCTTCTCCATTTTTCGAGAACTGGGGCTGAATAAGGGCTTAGTCGAGCTGACGTTTTTATTGATACTAGAAAAAAGAGAGAGGTCGCTCACTGGTATATTCGGGTGCTCTGAAGAAAAATGTAATCTAAATTGCAAAAAGAACTTCGGCACTCCATACATGAATATATAAGAAATATTGTATCTAGACTGATGTCACTTTGAAAAATGAAGGTTTTTTACGCATAATTTGGCCAATTTATGTGTGCCCATCAACCATGACAAGGTCACCTTCGTATGATGGGTAACTACGCTATGCTACCACTGGATATGCCACTCTTGGGCTGTAAGCCTGTATGGACAATATGTCTCTGTTTGGGCTTTAAACCTACAATGTATGGGCTGGTAGAGCTAGTTAAAACCACCTGTGAATGAATACAAGGAATTAGTGGGAGGGAAGCATGGTCAGAAAAAAGGCTGTCAAACTTCTAATAGTGTGAACACGTACCTGCTGCAATGTCCCAAGAGCGGGATCCCAAAAATGATTAATAGAAAAAAGAGAGGGGTCGCTCACTGGTATATTCGGGTGCTCTGAAGAAAAAATTAGTTACCCATCATATGAAGGTTACCTTGTTGTGGTTGATGGGCACACATAAAATGGCCAAATTATGCGCAAAAACCTTCATTTTTCAAAGTGACATCAGTCTAGATACAATATTTTTTATATATTCATGTATGGAGTACCGAAGTTCTTTTTGCAATTTAGTTTTTATTGATGCTATTATGGTGTAGGTACAATGTTTTGATCGCCCGTTATTGTATTTTATTGCTAAGTTGCGGCAACCAAGAAACCGTAATTCTGGCATTTTGATTTTTTTCTCGTTACGCCGTTTATCGATCAGATTAATCATTTTTATATATTGATAGATCGGGCAATTCTGAACGAGCAGTACCAAATATGTGTATTTTTTATTTTTTTTTTAATTGTTTTATTTTGAATGAGGAGAAAGGGGGGTGATTTGAACTTTTATTTTTTTTAATATTTTTAAAAACATTTTTTTCATGTTTTACTTGCTTCAATAGTCTCCCTGGGAGACTAGAAGCTGCGATCTTCTGATCGCTTGTGTTACACATAGCAGGGCTTTAGTCCTGCTATGAATAACAAAAGTGCTCATCTGCTATGAGTGCCGACCGCTGGCGGGTGCTCATAGCAGGTCGGCTATGACAACCACAGGGGTCTCCTGCAGACCCCGTGTTGTCATGCCAACCCATCGGCGACCCGCGATCATGTGATGGGTGCGCCGATGAGCAGGTCTTATGACGCTCTTCCAGCACAGCCATGTTAAAAGCTGCTGTCGGAGATTGACAGCGGCATTTAACATGTTAACAGCCATTAGGGGCACATGACAGCTGATCAGATCAGCTGTCATGTGCAAGGAAAGATGTGGGCTCATCGCCGGAGCTCGCATCAAAAAGGAGGAGGCGACCTTGGACGTACTCATACTTCCAAGCTCATAAAGGGGTTAAATTTATCTTTTACTTTTTCCCACTATGCTGACAGAATTCATTTTCTGGATTCATGTTTATATGGTAGTTCATCAAATAAATTAATTCACACTACTACTTTTCGGAAATCCACTGCCGGAAATACCTTTTTATGCTCAATCTTGTCATCCCAGCCATGTTACAAAAACATCCCTGTAGGAGAATTTATTCGCATAAAACGCAATTGCTCTAGTTTGTCTGATTATTCCGGGGAAAGTCACGCTCTTCACACTCACTTGTACATGAGGAATTACCTGCAGTGGTCAATAAATAGAGCCCAAAAAATTGCTAACAATAGAAATTGTAATTCACTTTTTTAAATATAAATCCAAAAATATTGAATTTGGACAAGACATTATTTTTTCCATCTCCTGTTGCAATGATTTTTCCAGCATTTGCAATATCATTTGTAAGTTTATTCCTATCCTGTATCAGGATCAGACATTTTCCAAGCTGTTAGAACCAGGCATTAAATGTATATCTCGCAAGACAAAAACTTTGGGAAATATCCTTTCCCTGAGTCGTTTCTCAGACAATAACAGGAATCTTCAACATAAGGGATCTTATACAGTAGATGTGGACATAAGGTTCGCACCTGCTGTTCTGTCATGTGCAATACAAGGACATTTAAATCTTTATCTAATGGTAACACTTATTCCATTCGACAGTATATAAACTGTAACACTTTGTTTGTGATATATGTGGCAACATGCACTATATGCAGTTTACAATATGTTGGCTGTGCTACTGGCCCCTAAAGATCTGAACTCGCAGATATCTCTCAGAGATTGGCAGTACTGCTTGCAATGTATCAGCCATATCACTTCACCACCGTATACAATAGTGATCCAACAGGTTTCACTATGACAGGTATAGAAAAGGTAAATCCATCTCTGAGGGGTGGAGATCACCAATACAAACTATTTAATATAGAAGTCTTCTTCATTTTCCAGATGGGTTCCAGAGTCCCTTATGGACTAAATAGAAAAAAAAAGGATATTTCTTTACATTATTGCTTTTTTGACAGAAAAATACATACAGTTGAAACCAGAAGTTTACATACACTATATAAAAAGACAAATACAGTGGGTACGGAAAGTATTTAGACCCCTTTAAATTTTTCACTCTTTGTTTTATTGCAGCCATTTGGTAAATTCTGAAAAGTTCATTTTTTTTTCTTATTAAAGTACACTCTGAACCCCATCTTGACTGAAAAAAAACAGAAATGTAGAGATTTTTGCAAATTTACTAAAAAAGAAAAACTGAAATATCACATGGTCATAAGTATTCAGACCCTTTGCTCTGTATTGAGTAGAAGCACCCTTTTGAGCTAGTACAGCCATGAGTCTTCTTGGGAATGATGCAACAAGTTTTTCACACCTGGCTTTGGGGATCCTCTGCCATTCTTCCTTGCAGATCCTCTCCAGTTCCGTCAGGTTGGGTGGTGAACGTTTGTGAACAGCCATTTTCAGGTCTCTCCAGAGATGCTCAACTGGGTTTAGGTCAGGGCTCTGGCTGGGCCAGTCAAGAATGGTCACAGAGTTGTTCTGAAGCCACTCTTTTGTTATTTTAGCTGTGTGCTTAGGGTCATTGTCTTGTTGGAAGGTAAACCTTCGGCCAAGTCTGAGGTCAAGAGTAGTGTTGAGCCACCCCCGTAGTGTTCGGGTTCGGTTCGGTTCGTCGAACATCGGGATGTTCGAGGAACTGTTCGTCGAACACCTTAGAACACCGTTGAACACCGTTAAAACCAATGGCAGGCAAACAAAAACACATAGAAACACATAGAAAACACCTTCAAAGATGTCCAAAAGCTGACAAACTGCTCAGAAGACTCTCTCTTTAAAAAAGCCGTCCGGCAATTCAGCAGCGGCATACACCGGTACCCGACAATTTAGACAAGAAGGAATAGAGCATCACACATAGATTAGATAGATAGAAACATGTCAGTCACATATATAAGAAGTACAGTGACAGTGTTGGTTACTGTACTTGTCATTTAGTGTAAAGGATTTATTAAAAAAAATATTGATGTTTTCATGCACCGTCTCTTTAAAAAAGCCGGCCGGCAATTCAGCAGCGGTACCCGACAATTTATAACAGAAAGAATAGAGCATCACACATAGATTAGATAGATAGAAACATGTCAGTCACATATATAAGAAGTACAGTGACAGTGTTGGTTACTGTACTTGTCATTTAGTGTTAAAATAAAGGATTTATTAAAAAAAAAATTGGCGTGGGGTTCCCCGTAATTTTAGTCTCTAGCGGAGGTTAAGCAGACGGCTGGGGCAGATGTTTGAAGCCTGGGAAGGGGGTAATACCCATGGAGCTTCCCAGGCTACTAATATCAGCCCCCAGCTGAATACCTAGCCTTTACTAGCTATTAAAATGGGGGACCACCCCTAAAAAATGACGTGGGGTCCCCCCTATTTTAATAGCTAGCAAAGGCTAGGCAGACAGCTGGGGGCTGATATTAATAGCCCAGGAAGGGTGCCATGAATATTGGCCCCCTCCCAGGCTAGAAACACCAGCCGTCAGCCGTCCCAGAAATGGCGCATCCATAGGATGCGCCAATTCTGGCACTTAGCCTCGCTCTTCCCACTGCCCTGTAGCGGTGGCAGTGGGGTAATAGGGTTGTCGTTGATGTCAGCTTACAATGCCAGCTGACATCAAGCCCAGGTTAGTAATGGAGAGGCTTAATCTTTATTGTCACAAAAAAACCTACCTATATTACACTATGGTCTATTATACCACTGATAATTATACTATGTTTATGGCTAGGTACCCATTGGGGTTGTATCCATGCGCCAAGTATATGTTTTTGTTATCTGATATATATTACATTCAGTATAATGTGTGTTACTCATTTGACACTTTGTAATATAGGTACTTTGCAAACCAGATAGGGTGAAGTTTAGGACCGCATATAGGTCTAGTAACCCCATAAGTATTTATATTATACCTGTGTGTAATTTATTATACTTTGGTGTCGGAACTTTCTATGTAATTTACATGCTGTACTATGTGTACCTTGTGACCACACTGCCTCATTTTTAATGGGGTTTTCCTTTTGGTTTTAGGGGCTTAACTGTCAATTTTATGGGGTGTCTGATAGTTTTTTGTGACAATAAAGATTATTTTTTTTCGATTTAATATATTTATCGAGTATTTGATCTCTTTATTTATTTACTAATTTGAATATGAGGAATGAGAATTAATATATTGCATTTTGGGTATCCTCAATTTTTCAATTGTATATATGCATATATCTGAGATGAACCTTAGTATCCTTTTTTGCTTACAATAGTAATGGAGAGGCGTCTATAAGACACCCCCATTACTAACCCCATAGTCAAAGTTAAAAAAAAACACAAACACCCAGAATAAAGTCCTTTAATTGAAATAAACACACAATTCTTTATTGTTCTAAATTAAACCATACTTACCATCACGCCCATTCCAGCTGAAGCCAACGATCTCCTGCAATAAAAGAAAAATAATAAACCAACATCATCCTTACCTTTCCATGGTTCCCACGACAGCTTCAGCTCTGCTACATTCACATGACAGGCTGGATCGCAGCAGAACGCTGCCATCCAGCTTGCCATGCCGCACACACTGAGAAGCGCAGGCATGCTTGCGCTCCTCAGTGTCAGGCTGTGACGGCATCCAGATGAGCCGAGGTCATGTCCAATGAACTCAGCTCACCTCATGCACGTCACTGACAGCGTGGGAAAATTCTCCTGCACTCAGCGCTTCAGCGTGAGAATTTTCCCACGCTGTCAGTGATGTGGATGAGGTGAGCTCATGTCCAATGAACTCAGCTCACCTCATGTACGTCACTGACAGCGTGAGAGAATTCTCACGCTGAAGCGCTGAGTGCAGGAGAATTTTTCCACCCTGTCAGTGACGTGCATGAGGTGAGCCGAGTTCATTGGACATGAACTCGGCTCATCTGGATGCTGTCACAGGCAGACACTGAGGAGCGCAAGCATGCCTGCGCTTCTTAGTGTGTGTGGCACACGTCAATTTTTTTTTTAATTATTTCAGGAAATTCATGAAATAATTAAAAAAAAATTGACGTCGGGCTTCGCACTATATTTCTGTCCAGCCAGGTACAGCAGGCAGGAACGGGCTGCCCCCAACCACCAGCTGCCTATTTGTACCTGGCCGGACACAACAATATAGGGAAGCCCTTTTTCTTTTAATTATTTAATGAAATAATTTTAAAAAAATTGACGTGGGGCTTCGCACTATATTTGTGTCCAGCCAGGTACAGCAGGCTGGAACGGGCTGCCCCCAACCACCAGCTGCCTATTTGTACCTGGCAGGACACAACAATATAGGGAAGCCCTTTTTTTCTTAATTATTTCATGAATTTTATGAAATAATAAAAAAAAAATACGTGGGACTTCGCCCTATTTTTGTGTCCATCCAGGTACAACTAAGCAGCTGGGGGCTGGAATCCGCAGCGCAGGGAGGCCCAAGCTTTCTGCCCCCCCGCTGCAAATTGCAGTCCGCAGCCACCCCGGAAAATGGCGCGTTCATAGAAGCGCCATCTTCTGGCGCTGTACCCAACTCATCCAGGGCCCTGGTGCGGTGGCTCACTGGGTTATAAAGGGGTTAGGGCCAGCTTGGCATTATCAGCTGGCCCTAAGCCCGAAATTCATGGGGTCACGCCAATATTAGACATGACCACCTTGAATTTCTAGTAAAGTATTTAAAAAAAGCACAACATCCAGAATAAAGTCCTTTAGTTGAAATAAACACACAATTCTTTATTGTTCTAAATTAAACCATACTTACCATCACGCCCATTCCAGCTGAAGCCAACGATCTCCTGCAATAAAAGAAAAATAATAAAGCAACCTCATCCTTACCTTTCCATGGTTCCCACGACCGCTTCAGCTCTGCTACATCGAGATGACAGGCTGGACCGCAGCAGAACGCTGCCATCCAGCTTGCCTTGCCGCAGACACTGAGAAGCGCAGGCATGCTTGCGCTCCTCAGTGTCTCGCTGTGACGGCATCCAGATGAGCCAAGTTCATGTCCAATGAACTTGGCTCACCTCATGCACGTCACTGACAGCGTGGGAAAATTCTCCTGCACTCAGCGCTTCAGCGTGAGAATTCTCCCACGCTGTCAGTGACGTGCATGAGGTGAGCTCATGTCCAATGAACTCAGCTCACTTCATGCACGTCACTGACAGCATGGGAAAATTCTCCTGCACTCAGCGCTTCAGCGTGAGAATTTTCCCACGCTATCAGTGACGTGCATGAGGTGAGTTCATGTCCAATGATCTCAGCTCACCTCATGCACGTCACTGACAGCGTGGGAGAATTCTCACGCTGAAACTGCCACCTATGGATGCGCCATTTCTGGGGCGGCTGACGGCTGTGTTTCTAGCCTGGGAGGGGGCCAATATTCATGGCACCCTTCCTGGGCTATTAATATCAGCCCCCAGCTGTCTGCCTAGCCTTTGCTAGCTATTAAAATAGGGGGAACCCCATGTCATTTTTTGGGGGGAGTCCCCCATTTTAATAGCTAGTAAAGGCTAGGTATTCAGCTGGGGGCTGATATTAGTAGCCTGGGAAGCTCCGTGGGTATTACCCCCTTCCCAGGCTTCAAACATCTGCCCCAGCCGTCTACTTAACCTCCGCTAGAGCCTAAAATTACGGGGAACCCCACGCCAATTTTTTTTTAAATAAATCCTTTATTTTAACACTAAATGACAAGTACAGTAACCAACACTGTCACTGTACTTCATATATATGTGACTGACATGTTTCTATCTATCTAATCTATGTGTGATTCTCTATTCCTTCTATTCTAAATTGTCAGGTACCGCTGCTGAATTGCCGGCCGGCTTTTTTAAAGAGACGGTGCATGAAAACACTAATATTTTTTTTAATAAATCCTTTACACTAAATGACAAGTACAGTAACCAACACTGTCACTGTACTTCTTATATATGTGACTGACATGTTTCTATCTATCTAATCTATGTGTGATACTCTATTCTTTCGGTTCTAAATTGTCGGGTACCGGTGTATGCCGCTGATGAATTGCCGGCTTTTCATGTTTCACTGTGAGCACTGTTCCCATCGATTTGGGCAATCACTGTAATGCCACAACCACCATGGCTGTGGCATTACAGTGAGTGGCAGACAATCCCTGCATGATTGGTGCTCTAAATAGCGCCAGACATGCAGGACACGCTTTTGGTGCACGAACAGTTATCGAACATAACCTCGAACAGCCGAATTTTTTGCAAATCATTTGGGTTCGTCGAACAACTCGAACACCGCCCAAAACAGCTAGAATTTGAGATTGGCGAACAGTTCTAGTCGAACACCGCTCATCTCTAGTCAAGAGCACTCTGGAAGAGGTTTTCATCCAGGATATTTCTGTACTTGGTCGCATTCATGTTTCCTTCAATTGCAAGCAGTCGTCCTGTCCCTGAAGCTGAAAAACACCCCCATAGCATGATGCTACCACCACCATGTTTCACTGTTGGGATTGTATTGGGCAGGTGATGAGCAGTGCCAGGTTTTCTCCACACATACCGCTTAGAATTATCACCAAAAAGTTCTACCTTCATCTCATCAGACAAGAGAATCTTATTTCTCATAGTCTGGGAGTCCTTCATGTGTTTTTGAGCAAACTCTATGCGGGCTTTCATATGTCTTGCACTGAGGAGAGGCTTCCGTTGGGCCACTCTGCCATAAAGGCCTGACTGGTGGAGGGCTGCAGCGATAGTTGACTTTGTGGAACTTTCTCCCATCTCCCTACTGCATCTCTGGAGCTCAGCCACAGTGATCTTGGGGTTCTTCTTTACCCCTCTCACCAAGGCTCTTCTCCCACGATTTCTCAGTTTGGCTGGACGGCCAGGTCTAGGAAGACTTCTGGTGGTCCCAAACTTCTTCCATTTAAGGATTATGGAGGCCACTGTGCTCTTAGGAACCTTGAGTAATGCAGAAATTATTTTGTAACCTTGGCCAGATCTCTGAATTGCCACAATTCTGTCTCTGAGCTCCTTGGGCACTTCCTTTGAGCTCATGATTCTCATTTGGTCTGACATGCACTGTGAGCTGTGAGGTCTTATATAGACAGGTGTGTGCCTTTCCAAATCAAGTCCTATCAGTTTAATTAAACACAGCTGGACTCCAATGAAGGTGTAGAACCATCTGAAGGAGGGTCACAGGGAAATGGACAGCATGTGACTTCAATATGAGTGTCTGAGCAAAGGGTCTGAATACTTATGACCATGTGATATTTCAGTTTGTTTTTTTTTATAAATTTGCACAAATTTCTACATTTGTTTTTTTTCAGTCAAGATGGGGTGCAGAGTGTACTTTAATGAGAAAAAAAATGAACTTTTTAGAATTTACCAAATGGCTGCAATGAAACAAAGAGTGAAAAATTGAAAGGGGTCTGAATACTTTCCGTGCCCACTTTATGTGTCTTTTTATATAGTGTATGTAAACTTCTGCATGTTTTTCTCAATATCTGACATGAAATCAGAATAAACCATTCCCGTTTTAGGTCAATTAGGATTACTATCATTTTTAATATTTGATAAATGCCAGAATAATGAGAGAGAGAATATTTTAAGGCATTTTTATTACTTACTGCAAAGTCAAAAGTTTACATACACTAAGATTACTATTCCTTTAAAAAAATCTGGACTGCCCATATGATGATGTCATGTGTTTGGAAGCTTCTGAAAGTTTTTTTGGCAACATCTGAGTTAATTAGAGACATACCTGTGGATGTATTTTAATGCACACCAGAAACACACTGCTTCTTTGTGTAGCATCATGGGAAAGTCTAAAGAAATCAAGATATCAGGAAGAGAATTGTGGACTTGCACAAGTCTGGCTCATCCTTGGGTACAATTTCAAGATACTTGAAGGTGCCTCATTCATCTGTACAAACAATTATACGCAAGTACAAACAAGATGGGAATGTCCAGCCATCATACTGCTCCGGAAGGAGACGGGTTCTGTGTCCCAGAGATGAACGTACTTTGGTCCGACATGTGCATATCAACACAAGGAAAAGAGCAAAAGACCTTGTGAAGATGATAAGCTGGTAAGATTGTGTCAATATCCACAGTGAAACGAGTACTGTATCAACATGGGCTGAAAGGCCGCTCTACCAGGAAGAAGCCATTATTCCAAAAGAAACATAAAAATGCCAAATTAATGTTTGAAAATGCACACAGGAACAAAGACCTTAATTTTTGGAGACACGTTCTGTGGTCTGATGAAACTAAAATTTAACTTTTTGGGCATAATGACCATGGTTACATTTGGAGGAAAAAGGGAGAAGCTTGGAAGCCTAAGAACACCATCCCACCTGTGAAACACAGGGGTGGCAACATCATGTTGTTGGGTTGTTTTGCTGCAGGAGGGAGTGGTGAGCTTCACAAAATAGATGGCATCATAAAAAAAGATTATGTGGTAATACTGAAGCAACATCTCAAGACATCAGCCAGGAAGTTAAAGCTTGGGCAGAAATGGGTCTTCCAAATTGACAATGACCCAAAGCATACTGCCAAAATGGTAACAAAGTGGCTTAAGGATAACAAAATGTCAAAGTTTTGGAGGGGCCATCACAAAGCCCTGATCCAAATCCTATTGGAAATTTATGGGCAAAGCTGAAAAGGCAGGTGCGAGCAAGACGACCTACAAACCTGGATCAGTTACACCAGTTTTGTCAGGAGGATTGGGCCCAAATTCCAACCAATTATTGTGAGAAGCTTGTGGAAGGATATCCCAAACGTTTGACCCAAGTCATTCAGTTTAAGGGCAATGGTACTAAATACTAATGAAATGTATGTAAACTTTTGACCTTGCTGTAAGTAATAAAAATGCCTTAAAACATTCTCTCTCTCTCATTATTCTGGTATTTGGCAAATATTGAAAATTATGGTAATCCTAATTGGTCTAAAACGGGAAAGGTTTATTCTGATTTCCTGTCGGATATTGAGAAAAACATGCATGTGTGTCTTTTTATATAGTGTATGTAAACTTCTGGTTTTAAGTGTATTCAATATTTCTCAATGATACATATTATTTGTATTAATTTTCTTTTACATTTAGTTGAGATTGATCTATTTATTTCTTTATTTAGTTTACTCACTAATATAGCGCCATTAATTCCAGTGCTTTACAGACATAGATCTATGCAGTTATTTAGAATATGTATTCTTAATATTAATGTTTTTAGCTTTTTTATGTGGCTTTGGATGAGTTCACTTGTATTATTCCTTATTTTGTATTTTATATATATACACACATGTGGTCAAAATTGTTGGTACCCCTCGTTTAATGAAAGAAAAACCCACAATGGTCACAGAAATAACTTGAATCTGACAAAAGTAGTAATAAATTAAAAATCTATGAAAATTAACAAATGAAAGTCAGATATTGCTTTTTAACTCTGCTTCCACAAAATTTAAAAAAAAAATTCAACTCATGAAATAGGCCTGGACAGAAATGATGGTACTCTTAACTTAATATTTTGTTGAACAACCTTTTGAGTCAATCACTACAATCAAACGATTCCTGTACAGACTTCTGCACCTCTCGACAGGTATTTTGGCCCACTCCTCATGAGCAAACTGCTCCAGTTGTCTCATGTTTGAAGGCTGCCTTTTCCAGACAGCATGTTTCAGCTCTTTCCAAAGATGCTCAATAGGATTTAGGTCAGGGCTCATAGAAGGCCACTTCAGAATAGTCCACTGTTTTCCTCTTAGCCATTCTTGGGTGTTTTTAGCTGTGTGTTTTGGGTCATTATCCTGTTGCAAGACCCATGACCTGCGACTGAGACCAAGCTTTCTGACACTGGGCAAAACATTTCTCTCTAGAATCCCTTTATTGTCTTGAGATTTCATTGTACCCTGCACAGATTCAAGACACCCTGTGCCAGATGCAGCAAAGCAGCCCCAGAACATAACAGAGCCTCCTCCATGTCTCACAGTAGGGACAGTGTTCTTTTCTTGATATGCTTCATTTTTCCGTCTGTGAACATAGAGCTGATGTGCCTTGCCAAAAACTTCCATTTTTGTCTGATCTGTCCATAGGACATTCTCCCAGAAGCTTTTTGGCTTGTCAACATGTAGTTTGGCAAATTCCAGTCTGGCTTTTTTATGGTTTTTTTTCAACAATGGTGTTCTCCTTGGTCGTCTCCCATGAAGTCCACTTTGGATCAAACAACGACGGATAGTGCGATCTGACACTGATGTTCCTTGAGCTTGAAGTTCACCTTCATCTCTTTAGAAGTTATCCTGGGCTCTTTTGTCCTCATTCGTATTATCCATCTCTTTGATTTGTCATCAATTTTCCTCCTGCAGCCACGTCCAGGGAGGTTGGCTACAGTCCCATGGATCTTAAATTTTTGAATAATATGTGCAACTGTAGTCACAGGAACATCAAGCTGCTTGGAGATGGTCTTGTAACCTTTACCTTTAACATGCTTGTCTATAATTTTCTTTCTAATCTCCTGAGACAACTCTTTCCTTTGCTTCCTGTGGTCCATGTTGAGTGTGGTACACACCATGTCACCAAACAGCACAGTGAGTATCTGTAGCCCTATATACAGGCCCACTGACTTATTACAAAATTGTAGACACCTGTGATGCTAATTAGTGGACACAACTTGATTTAACATGTCCCTTTTGTCACATTATTTTCAGGGGTACCATCATTTCTGTCCAGGCCTATTTCATGAGTTTAATTTTTTTTAAATTCTGTGGAAGCAGGGTTGAAAAGCAATGTCTGACTCTCATTTGTTCATTTTCATAGATTTTTAATTTATTATTACTTTTGTCAGATTCAAGTTATTTCTGTGACCATTGTGGGTTTTTCTTTCATTAAACAAGGAGTACCAACAATTTTAACCACCTGTGTATGTTTCTTTGAAAATGTTTTTTCTTTCTATGCTTGACTCTGTAATAAGGTTATTTTTGTTATGTATATGCATAAGTCCCAGTATCTGCTATGTGATGTATATACACCACTCTCAGTGTCTCCTATGTGATGTATATACAGCAATCTTGGTGTTTCCTCTACAATCTTTGTTGTATATAATATATATATGTATACAACAACATACACAACAGCCTCAGTGTATCCTATGTGATGTATATATAGCAGCCTCTATGTATCCTATGTGATATATATTGTAAAATGACCACCGGACATGTCCTTGAGGGGAGATATGTATCATTGAGGTTGGCAACTTCAGTGATGTAAAACTAGAAAAGCATGCTCCAGCACAAGTAGTGCTGAGAGGGTTAATTAGGTGTATCAGGGCTGATTTTTTCGAGCCGTCATAAGAGATGGGGGGATTGGCTGCTTACAAATCCCCACCCTCAGGGCGTGTGTATAAAATGGAGACCAAGTGTCTCATTCAGTGCCTGGGGCTGGAGGTGTGGAGACCTCCAGAGTGTTTTTGCCAAAAAGACAATGACCGTGACCCTGAGCGGGTAAACCCGCCATATGGTATTGGACTGTTTATTTTCTGTTTTTGTTACACTGTGGCGGACAAGGCTTTCTTTTGTTTACTTCTGAAAGTGCAGTTTATGCAGCATAATAAACCTGCCTTGGACATTTTAAAGAGACAGTGTCCTGTGCCTACCTCTAACGCGGCTAAGTGAGTACCAAACCCTACAATACATATATACAGCAGTCTCAATGTATTCTCCGTCATGTATACAGCAGTCTCTGTGTCTCCTATGTGATGTATAACAGCAGTCTCAGTGTCTCCTCTGTGATGTATACAGCAGTCTTGGTGTATACTATTTGATGCATATACAGCAGTCTAGGTGTCTCCTTTGCGATGTATATACAGCAGTCTCAATGTACCCTCTGTTATACATACAGCAGTCTCAGTGTCTCCTATGTTATGTATACAGCAGACCTCCCACTGCTTGAATTCTATAAACGTAATGTTAGCAGTGATGAATTTCCCGCTGTGAGGAGACACGCAGTGCAATATACATCTGTGTTTGATACAATTTACTGTGCAAGTTCTTACAAAACTTATCGAAAAGAGTCAACTGTGCTCCTGACTGACTGACGCAAACCTGCAATAGCAGTTGCAAGTAGCAGCATCATAAATACCAACTATCATCACAGCTTCACCAAAGAGAATCAGCTCCAGCCTTCACATTAGCTGTGAGTTAATTAAATATCTGACCAAATATAGCAGGATAAATTTCAAGTTGATAATTTTGTACGGCGCCCAAATGATGCTATCGATATCCAAATGGCCCTTGGCGGAAAAAAGGTTCCCTGCTCCTGACTTATACCACACAATTCAGTGCAATGTACATTATCCTCTGGTATGGGTTTATGTGAATATTCCCATATTTTGGTAAAACTGTGAAATTCAAGGTCTTACCATTCAAAAACCTGAATATATTGTATTGCTCCCTTCACTGTCCTAGTACTCTTGTGTTTACAACAGCCTTTGTACATAGGGTTCCCAAGAATGTGTTTATTTACCGTAGATAAGTGAGTGTGCTTTGTGCAGATAGCATTCACAATGTGGATTTCCATTTACAGCTAAAATATTTACTAACCACAGAAAGACGAAATATGCATGGAACTCAGTCAATTACAGTATAGTACCAGCACATCGTCGATGTATTAATGTGCACGGCACAAAATAACTTATGACAAATAATAATTTTAGATGTGTCTGGAGATTCTTACTATTACAATAATAATTATTATTATCCTTATAATTCAGATTTGAAGCTCTATACTGATTAAGCATATAGGTAATAATAGAGTTGTAATCCTGTAGGATTACATGTATGACTCTATTTCCTAAAGTTTACCTGTCTGCATGTATACAGTTTATGTTTTCAAAAAAAGTGCAGGAGAATTGGTCACCAATTTGGTGATATTATTAATTTATTACTAGCATTATTAATTGTATGATAGTGGGAAGGATTTTTATACATACAGTAAATCTAATTTACTTAAAATGCAGGTTTACAAAATACCTTACTAACACAATTATTATATTTAAAAGGAATTGAATTAAACAGCCGGAGACTGCAAAGTTGTTATGGTCTGTAAATTACATGACATTATTAATCCTAACTAGGACAAAGATTGATAGTACATTATTTGAACATGTTGTATGTAGTTGGACCTGACTTTTCAAAAATTAAGATGCTTTTTCAAATTTTTTGAACACAGCTATCTCTCCCAACCTCCCATAAACATTAAACACTAAAAGCACCACTACAGACATTTTTTTCCCTTTAATAGGTATCATGTATGTACATGTACATGCCATGAAGGTAGTAACATACTCACCGTTCTCTGTCTTCTCCTAGTTTCAGCAGTGCTCTGATCCACTGCGGCACCACATGGCAACATCTGTAACCTACCTGCTCACTTTATGTAGTGGCGGTTATTCTCTTAGGCTATGTGCCCACGATGCAGAAATACTCAGGATTTTTTCCTGAGCGTTTCTGCATCTCCCTGGCAGAAAAAAAGCCTGCAGATTGTACATGCGGATTGTACATGTGGATTGTACATGTGGATTGTACATGTGGATTGTACATGCGGATTGTACATGCGTTTTTGCTGCCAGGGACAAGCGGAAGTGAAGCGTTCTTCACATGCATTTCTGCATGCGGGTTGTCAAGCGAGATCCAAGCGATTTTACCATCACTTGGAAAGTGCTTGTCAACTTGGTCAGACTATATAAATCCATGAAAATGGCATGGATTTATATAGTGTGACCTTAAAGAATGTTTAAAAATAAAAAAATAAATCTATACTTACCTTCCGATGGCCCCCGCAGTCTTGCTTCGCTCCGTCCTGGCTGCCGGCAGATCGCGGTACACTACACTGAAGGACCTGCCGTCACATGACTATGACGTCAGCGCAGGTCCTTCAGTCCACCGCGAGCTGCCGGCAAGGGAGGACGAGCGCAGCGGGGGCCGTCAGAAGGTAAATATAATATTTATTTTTTATTTTATTCTTTTTTCACAGGTTCTATGGTACCCGGGTCCGGAGGAGAGTCTCCTCTTCTCCAGACCCAGGTACTATCCGCACATTGAAACGCTTGGATTCCGCATGTACAGATGCAGTGATGCGGATTCCATGCATTCCAATGCAAGTCAATGGCAGCAATTACGCTGCGTGTCCACGAAATTAATGGACATGCTGCGTATTTTTCCGCAATGATAATCCGCAGCGGAAATTTCCGCAGCATGTGAACAGCACATGCGGATTATCATTGGGGAACATGGCAGGCCTTCTACCATGCATTTTTTAAGCGTTTCTGCAGCGTTTTTGCTGCTGCGGAAACGCTTAAAAAACGCATCGTGGGCACATAGCCTTAGTGTAATGCTATGAGTCTCATAGACCTGCATTGAAAAAATTCAAAAAGTGACCTCCGCTCCACACAGCAATCACGGTGTGATTCGGCAGGTCAGAAATGTGGTCATGTGATGCCACAACAGACTGAAGCACTGCTGAATCCAAGAAATGATGATGACCAGTGAGCAGGGCTGCCACCAGGAATTTCAGCGCCCCATACTGGCAAATTTTCAGGCCCCCCTGAGACTCCGCCAGGCTCTACCCCAGCTCCGCCTCCACCTCTCAAACCTTCCACAGTGCCATCGCCCACTCTTGGAAAAACTTCTGCACCATGTCCTCACTAATCACACATTAACAGTTCCCATTGAACACCAGATCACATATATAGACAGCAGCTTTTATTTTGGCCAAAATATTTTTAAGCTGCCACCTTGACAAGGTAGATTCTTTTGGCCGCTCCTTACTCTACTCTAACCTATTAAAAATAGCAGGCAGCAGACAGAGATGGACTGCAACTTCACACTGCACGAGCAGGGAGAGGGGCACAAGAAGAGTAGTGGGTGGGTGGGTCAGCAAGTGGGCGAATGGTAGGTCAGATGGGGGAATGGGAGGTCGAACGGGCGAGAGGCGCACACCTCATTACTTTTGGCCCTCAACTCCTGCACATAATGTGCCGCAAGTGCCCGCGGTGCACCGGCAGCTTAGGAACAGAGGGCGGTCGAGCAGCATCTGACGTCCCTGATGTCAGACATGGCCGACTGCTCTGCTGCGGCCATACAATGTAAGTAGCTGCGGCTATGTTTCACTGGGGCCCCAGTCACAGTAAAGTGAAGTAATGCCAAGTAAAGTAATTAGCATGGGCCCAGTATACTGCGCAGTCTGCCAGGCTGTTTATATAGTGGCTCGGCTGTGCTGCCTCAGCGCAGGCGTCTCACCCAGTCCGGCCCCCCCTCTTTGCTTCTGCTCAACGGACCCTATATACCAGTAATGGCATTAATACCCTGATGGAGGCTCTGCTAGTGAGTATGTTACTGCCTTCAAAACACTTTCACACATGATACCTAACAAAGAGAAAAAAAACACTGGAGTGTGGCTTAAAGCTTTATGGTGTGGCTCACAGGATTCTGTGGGGGAATGTCTTCCAGCTACTCTGCATAATCAACCCGTGACCAACACCCCCTTGGAAAAGACCGTAAAAATTAGCACGGTATAAAAAGGCTGATATTTCTGGGACTGTATGGCGGATTTGAAGAAAGTAAAACAAAAATACTCAGGGGAGTAGCGGAAATAAAAAGTGGAGAAAACTCAGACCTTTTTTGACCAGGTGACAGGTCTTCTTTAAGGCCCACATACACTTTACTTTAAGTTAGACAAATCCACCAATTTTGGTGGGAAGGTCAACCTTCTAATGTGTATGTGGGCCTCCTGACTCTCCTGACAGTTGCGAGGGAGACGATTGGTTAGTCTGAATGCCATGCCAGATCCATTTGTTCTCCCAGGAGATAACCCACCTTAAGAAGTGTATGATAGCTGATTACTACCCATTCCCCATTGAGAACACATAAACATGCATGTGTGTAGCAGAGTCAGGAGAGGTTGGGGAGTTGGCCAATTGTGTACAGCCAACAAACAATCAAGATTGACGGAAACCAACAAGTTGATGCTCAGTGATAGATGTCTGGTGATAGCCAGGAGGCATTAGATAATGAATCCTGCCAATATCATCTGGATCCACTGACCTTTATCTCATGTGTATGGGCAGTAATAGGCCTCTTGCAAACAGTAGGGCTATGTGCTTTGAGCCAGTAGGCTGTGCATTGGGCAATTATGCATGGACAAGATTCATAGTTGGCAAAAGTGGCAATGGAGTCATAATAAATCCTACAATGATGATAATATTCCTTTAATATAGATCCTAAAAAGAATTCAGCATGATTGAGATTTGCAATGAATCAATGTCATACACATAACAGAAAAATAAAAGACATTTTAAACATTTACTTATCTATAGAGATGCAAGAATTTATTTGCCAGGTATGAAATTCACCATGAATCCGAGCGATTCGCATTTTGCAGAGAAACATTTTCAAAGATTCACTCAACTATAGTATCCTACTTACATATTTATCATAAAACCACCCTTGACCCTCCAGTAGTATAGGCCATTGTCATTTCCATTGTGATTTCCAATAAGGAAATCAGATATTTTTCAGGATTTTCTGCGACTGAATAGTTTCATTCAATGGGGTCATATCTGCAGTATTTGCATGGATTTTTGCTAACCTCATTCAAATGCATGGTGAGACAGAAATTTCTGCTCCAAATCTGCTATGTGTAGACCTAGATTCCTTGATTTGTATATTGTATAATGGCTTATGACTGCACACAATGGTGAAAATGTATTAATGCTGATATATCACTTTTCAGCAAAAATAACGCAATCTAATAAACAAATAAATAAAGATCCTGTGCCAAATGAAAGTCCCACTGAAAATGTAAGCATTTGTATTAATTGTAATGTTATCCCATATCTACTATTGGTGGGATTAACATGTTATAATGTTGGAAGTTTTTTTAAAAGGAAAAATCAATGATATAGTTTCTAGACTGGCATAGATCGTGATGTCATGATGAACTCAGTAAAAATGATGTAATCAGCAACATACAAGTGAATTATCGCTGATTGTTTGCTCACTGGGAAGGATACGATACCTTTGTAAAAAGACATGTCCATTGTCATTTCTTGTTGTCTGTTCCTGCATAGAAATGCCTGACCCACGACATGATAGGCACCAATGGTACCTGACACTCCTCATATTCCCTTCAAAGATGGCAGAGGCTCCTGACTGAGCCTTCTACACATATGTGAGGTCGACCCAATCTGTTCATACATGTCTCGTGTTTTGAAATTAGCACCATATTTATCGCAGAATTATCTTTATTGTCTGTTTTTATACTTAAATGTTATTCTTTTTTTATCTGATATAGTTAAACAATATTAAAAATCCTGGTAATGGGGAGAAACATGGCTAATTCTGGACATGATGAGATCCTAACTATAAAGCCAGGGTCAGACGGGCGTTTGAAAATTAATCCGAATTTCATCCAAAAATCTCTGGTGTTTTTCATCTGATTTTCATTTATATTGTCCTATATGCGTCATCCGTGTTTCCGTTTTGCATCAGTGTGGGATACGTATTCATACATCTGCATTCAAAAATGTACATGATCGAATACAGATTCCGATGTTAATAAGGAAATGAATCTGTAGGGCTGTGTGCCCACTATGCGTTTTTTAAGCGTTTCTGCAGCAGCAATTCCGCCACAGAAACGCTTAAAAAACGCATGGTAGAAGGCCTGCCATGTTCCCCAATGATAATCTGCATGTGCTGTGCACATGCTGCGGAAATTTCCGCTGCGGATTATCATTGCGGAAAAATCCGCAGCACTACTTTGTGTAATCGCGTCGTTTTTGGCGCCATTGACTTGCATTGAATCGCTTAATATCCGCATGACTACATGTGCACATGCGGATATTAAGCGATTCAATGTGCGGATGGTACCCGTGTCTGGAGAAGAGGAGACTCTCATCCAGACCCGGGTACCATAGTACCTGTAAAAAAAAAAGAGTTTAAAATAAGAAAAAACAATATACTCACCTTCTGATGGCTCCCGGTCTCTTTAGTGATACGTCCTGGCTCCCCGGCGACTCGCGATGGTGTAAAAGGACCTTCCATTATGCCATGTAGTCATGTGACGGGTCACACAACCGCTGACATCGGCGGTCACGTGTCCTGTCACTAAATGATGTCATGGAAGGTCTTTTTACACCACCGCGGGCCACTGGGGAGACCGGAGAAGGAGACCGGGGGCCATCGGAAGGTGAGTATAATGTTTTTTTTAATTTTTTACCATTTTTATTCTTTTTTTTAACTAACTTGGTCACACTATATAAATCCATACCGGTTGCATGGATTTATATAGTGTGACCAAGTTGTCAAGCACTTTTCCAAGTGATGCTAAAATCGCTTGGAAAAGTTCTTGACAACCCGCATGCGAAATCACATGTGCAAAACGCTTCACAAACACTTGTCCCTGGCTGAAAAAATGCATGTACAATACGCATGTACAATCCGCATGTACAATCCGCATGTACAATACGCATGTACAATCCGCATGCATTTTTTCTGCCAGGGAGATGCAGAAACGCTCAGGAAAAATCCGGAGCATTTCTGCATCGTGGACACATAGCCTAAAAATGGTTGCCACACAGATGTTCTGTGTAGAAACCAAATTTTTTTTACGCACCCATAGACTTGAATGGACGAGTCTTATTCAAAGCTCGGAAGAGAATAGCACATGCTGTCAATCCGTACAGTCATCGTAAGTTACATTGGTCAGTTTGTCTGATTTTTACACGTCCATATTATTGACTCATTTGATCGAGCCCTTAAAGGAATACAATTTTATATTGTAAAGGGACACTCCTTGTAAACCTGAGGGGGGCAGTATATCACGCAGGGATTATCTCTTTGAATCTGTGTCAAACTCCATCCTTTCTGGCCTTGTGCGGAATAAGGTTTGCCTAGAGTTGCTATAAACTAAAAGATGAGTACAGGACTAATGTAAAATCACCATCTCTTAGGTGAAGGAATAATCATATAGTTAAAATGTTGCTGAGATGTACTTAAACATAATTAAGCTAGGCTGTCAACATGGAACGTAATTGAGATCTGACATTAGTGATATCACAGGCTTGTCTTCAGATCATCTTCATATAGTTCATCACTGTTTTGTCAGGCGTACATAGTATTTAGAATTTACTCTATGTTTGGAATATTTGCTTGTAATCCTCCTCTGGAAGAAATCATATTTTTACCTATAATTATGATAACATCATTTCTAAACTTGTTCTCATCATTGCAAAGTACTCTAGTTTAACCACTCTTACCGGAAGTGCAACCAACCCTTTGTCTGATTTCTCTTGGTCACCATGCTTAACATGAACTTTAAAGCCTAAAGTAGCCTACAAATAACCAGCAATGTTGGCTGTTTCATTTGTTGGTAAATTTTTATTATTTGCCCCCTTCCGTTAGCATTTTGGGTTAACCTTTAAAGAAATTAACAAGATCGGGCATCATCCTTAGAAAATCAACATGAGGATCCAAAACCCAGCATATTCAGATGTAAAAGAAAATAAAACCTGAAGCCTGATATCATCCAAAACCAAAAACTTTAGATTGCAGAAGTCAAATTAAATTATAGACTACAAGCCCAAGTCATGCTCAAGGGCCAGAAAGCTCAAATTTATTGCGCCGTTTGTACGTTTGTAAGGTCTTTCTTAAAGTATACATCAGAAAATTGGGAACTCATCTGTGACTTTTTTTCTCTGATTTGTGAGTCAGGGAAAGAAACTCATCAGTGATCACATTGTTCGATTTATGTAACAGGCAGGCTTAGGAACAGCCCAATAGTCTAAGGACCTGGCCAAGCTACCTCTAATATCATGTTACTATGACTAGATAAGGGAAAGGAATTGGTGATTAACTCAGTTGACAACTAGATTTTTTTTTTTTTAATTGATGTTTTAGGACGAATAGAGTGAACTCTGCATTAAATTGTACCGTGGCTTTTCTAACCACCAAACTGCTAAAACCATCTCCAAGCGGTCCTGAATAACTTTGGATGGCTTTTTCAGGCACCATGGTTGCACTCATTGCACTCCTTACTTGTTACACTACAATGAATACACTATAGACCCAAAATCACTTGCTGGTGTGAACTGCTGTGAAGCAAAACCCGATTTGTCTACTAGGAATGTCCTGATAGCAGCTCCCTTGAAGGCGATAACCCTAGGGTTTTCAAGTTTAATGATCTGTAGAAACGTATGTCAGACACCACTACTTTGAGGTTAGTTTTGTAAAGTTAAATCACAAACCTGAACAGAGAAAAATCTGTTGAAGCTATGGTCTGTATGTTGATAGGAAAACCTTGGCTAAAATAAATTCTCCATCACTAAATGCCAGTACAATGCCCAATATCACCATAACATAGGTGAACGCTATCCAATGCCCAAAATGCCAAATCAATCAAACAATGGTATATTTACCATAAACTAATCACGGCTTACAACAATTAATCTACTACTTTAATATGTTTTAATATTGCAGAGAAACAATGTTTTATTTTTATCAAGAATTCAACCTGTCTACACTACAAATCCACAACCAGCTTGAAGACTGCTAAACTGTAAGGCTATGTTCACACATTGCGTTTTTTCAGCGTTTTTTTTTTCTGCAGCAAAACCTGATCTCTTGCCAGGAGGTTTGTTCAGGATTTTTCTTGATTTTTTTGCTTGTTTTTGGTGCGTTTTTGCTGCATTTACTTTTGTCTCTTTATGCATGTACATAAAGTTCAGTGAAAAAAAAAATCTCATTATGGTTTTGGCATAAAAAACGCTGAAAAATCTGACACCTGCGTTTTTGGTGTTTTTTTTTTGCGTTTTTCTCACCACCCATTACTTCCAATGGGTGAAAAAAAGCTGAAAAAACGCTGAAAGAGGTGACATGCTCTATTCTGCAAAAAAAAAACATGCAAAGCACAAAATACTGATCAAATAAAACTAAGATGTGTGCATGAGATTTCTGGAATCTCATAGACTTTGCTGGTACTGTAAAATGCAGCTGAAAAGTTGCATCAAAAAAGCACTGAAAAAACGTAATGTATGAACATAGCCTAAATCTATAAACCTGATATGACAACGGCTTAAGAATTGTATTCAGATTGGGATTGACTGAAATTTTATTTGGATATTTTATCAGTAAGAATTAAAGCTTACTTCAAGAATAAATCACTAATCCACTTTTTTTCATACTTGATATGGCAAAAGTTCACAGGCTGGATACAGAGAAAAAATTCATCTGTAAATGTTATGGGCTCTACTTCATTGCTAGGACAAGCAAGTTACCCTGATAACAAAAAAAAGCCAGTCTATCGAACTGATGCAATAAAAAAATGCATTCTGAAGCTTCTAAAATTGATATTTTAAAATAAATATTTTGAATGTGGTTATTGGACAATAATGTCTAATACTAGGTATCAAAGAAGCAAACATGTGTAATTGGATATGAGTTAATATTAATATACATATATAAATGTATATGTGTGTATGTGTATATATATGTATATGTATGTGTGTGTGTGTATATATATATATATATATATATATACACACACTCGCATTAGAATGTTTTGAATGACTGCATTGATAACTAGTTCCCATCATACTGATGCTCATAATAATGGCCTCCCTTTCTAATGCCCATTTTCATTTTACTATTGCATCATCCAGAAAGAGGAAATATTTTAATGTGTGTAAGAAAGTATCTAATGAAAAGATTTCCTATTCTCACCAGTTTATCGCAATAATCACTATGTGAAACCTGAGGTCATTTATCTCAGTTTATTCTTAAGCATTTATAAATAAAGAATTAAGTGAATATATCCAACATTTGCTTTCCAAAGACATCTAATCTGCAAACTGGGATGTGGCTATATGGAAATTGGCAAGTCATGAGCAATGCAGGGCCATTGACATAAATGTCAGACATTCATTTATATATCATGAAAAGGACAAGTGATTGGACTTTAAGTGATTGTTTAAGTGATTTCAGAACTGAATGGAAATTGTCAGAAACAATAATTTTGTATAAGTATATTTAGAGTATGTTCACACATGACAGATTTATTGTAGACATTCTTTGCAATTGTCCCATTAACAGCAATAGAGTTTGTAAAATAGAATCACATTCTGCACAAAAAGCAACATATTTCACCACAAATCTGCAGTGTGTGAACACAATCTTATAAAGCAACCACTCATGTACCTAAAAGAATTAATTGATTTCCAAATGATGTGAGTCTGGAAACTGAAATTTTATCTTGGGTATGTTCATAATGTGTGCACACAGAAGGAGCACTTTTTACTATGTTATCCTTATAGCACTTGATTCCCTTAGACAAAGCAAGCGTTCATACACACCTAACATTGTCAATAGGAAGCAATATATTATTTTATGCACAGTAGTGATGAAAGCCTTGCCTATGAAATAGAAATGGAGAAATGTTGCTCTGTAGTATACTCTGCAGCATTAGAAAAAGCTAAGAGCAGTGCTTTCTCGTGCAGGGTAATGTGTCAGATCCAACCAAGACACCGTCTATATGGGATTTGTGAATTATCCTTGTGTCTGCATGGGTTTTCTCCCACATTGGTGCTGTGAAATAGGTCAAGTGGGTACAAGTGTGTTCTCTGTACTGAAGTGTGCAATATCTATCAAATAATACATACCCAGGTGATGCATACATATCTACACCTGGGGATCTGGTATATGATACATATTGCACACTTCAATACATATATATATATATATATATATATATATATATATATATATATATATATATATATATATATATATGATCATACTCGAAGCTCTGTTAGTTTAATAAGGAGCACAAATTAAATTTCTTTTTTTCTGTACCAGAATGCTAAAATTCATATCTTAGGATATCCCAATACAGTTATAATGTTGATGCACTAAGACCAACACTAATATTAATAGTTAATAAATATACTAAATGCTGCCTTCATTATTTTATGTGTGCTGGTGATTTCATCAGTTTCGCAATAGAGAAGAAAAGATGGATAGATACATACATACATGCCTTGGGCAGATAGATAGATGATAGATAGATAGATTGATAGATAGATGATAGACAGATAGATGGATACATGCCTTAGGTATATATATATATATATATATATATATATATATATATATATATATATATCAGTATTCCAAAAGCTGTATAAGGCAATTTTCCAAATAATGCAAGTGAAATGTATGCTAGAGTGCAAGCTTCTTTGGCCAGTACTAATGTCTGCATTGCACTTTAGATTTCCTAGATTTCTTTGTTACTATGTGAATGACTAGTTATATTACACAAAGCAGAGAGTTTGTATTCTTAATGTAAGATATATATGAGGATGCGAGAAGGATGGGGGGTATATACTTATAGTATGTGTAGGACCACTTGAGCCCTGATTGTCAGCATATGATGAGGCAGATGAGTGGCACTCCACAGAGGAGAGGGCACGATGTAGTAATAAGTGTGCATCCCACGTGTGTTGTACAATGGAGTGTTTGACAGTGTGATCAGGGCTAAGAGTAAACAATTGTATAGATTATTTCACGGGTCACAGAGGGGTAAAGCGCCTCCTCCACCAGCTCTACTCAGCTCTATGTGCCCTGTCATTCACCATATTGTCATTACATGCCATGGGACAGGGACAGTGCACCATTAGTGCTGAGTACACAGCTCCTTCCTCACTCACTACGACCTGTTGTAATGGGGGAAGCTGGGGAGAAATGCCTAGCTGTGCGATAATACTATGTATTGGCAATAGATATAGTGAGTAGTGGACTGTTCACACATACAGTAAGTGAAGTAGTAAGCCGCACTTTGCTCTAATTATTTTATTAACGTCCCTCATTGTATTTGATAAATCTCATAACAATGCTAAAACACACACATGAAATAATAAAAAGTCTGCAGATAAATGAATATATAACGTATAAAATGTGTAAATAGATGTAATATCTGTATATATGAAGGTTATAAATAGATAGATAGATAAAAATAGAAGCAGCACTATATATATATATATATATATATATATAATATAATATAGATATATTACAAATTCTGTAAATAAATATATGTCTAAAAATTATAAAGTATGGATATAAATATATGCATATATGATGTTTAAATAAATAAAACATAATAAATATAACGTTTATGTGTATTTAGATGTTATTACAATATAATCGAATATTACAGTGTAAGTAAATATTTGTGATAAATTAGACTACGAATCTTATGGTTCACTGGAACAAACCCATGAAGGTTAATGATAACAATTATGAAAAAATTAGTGTAACAAACAATAATAATGCCATTTTTGAGAGGGTAATGCAATTTATAGATCCTTTGCTGCAATTGGCTGGTCTGGAGAAATTAATAGACCACCTGCTGGGTCTAATATTAATGCTGCAGCTCTATGTCTGTTTGTCTTGAAAATGAGTTCACCGGGGAGCATCAGATGTATGCATAGGAAATAATAAGCTGTGGATAGATGGATGGATAGATAGATAATAGATAGATTATTTATATATAGACATTATTGTACAATCGACATAAGTCTGACAAAATCGTAGTCACACAGAAAAGATTAACTTAAAGAGCAAAGACTGTTAATTGTGATTTATGAAGCAGCTCTCACTATTCATTTGTGAAATGTGGATACATAGAAAGATGACCTAGTGTAGATAACAGACAGATGGAATTACATAGGTATATGAGAACGAATGGGAAGATTCATAAGGATATATTGCTATGTGCTTTACTGTATAAAGCCCTAAAAGCCGCCTATTATGATAGCTGTAAAAACAGGTGTAGCTATTAAAGCATGATAGAGGGATAGAAATGTGTATGGGAAGGAGGGAGAATCAATACGGGCACAATGGCAGTGACCCGCATAGGGAGTTACATGGTGTGTAGACACCCTAATAAATAATACCCACCTATCAATTTAATTAAAAGTGTTGTGATGGTGTATATATATATATATATACACACACATGATAATGATACATTATATATACATACACACATAATAACACGCACATAATTTACATACAATACACATAATAACGACACATACACGTATAATATAAATATACACGTAATATAAACATGTAATATATATATATATCCTGTTTACTCCTTGAATGTGTAAGGAGAAACAAGTGTCACGTGACCCCATGTATGCCACCCCTCCCCCTTACCCAGCACGTTACAAGGTATGCTTCCTGCAGGTGTTCCCACTCATTATCCCTGGCAATCAATGGCATCACCCCTCAGTAATGGCCTCCCATCAGCCTAGTCTCCAACTAATCAATAGGAGTCAAGAGAGGAAAGATCAGATCTCATTGTGTTAATCTTGTGGGGCCACTTTCCCTTTCTTGTATTTAAGCCTTCACCTTGTACATGTATGAAATTGTTTATCGATTAAACGATTATTCACACGATTAGACTAATAAAGTGAGCCATTGATCAGCCGGGAGTGACAGCACTGCGCAGCCTGCCGCTCACACACCATACATCAGCGCGCCCCGACATCGCCCGATGCTGCAGCTAATGACCTGCCGCACACACACCATACATCAGCGCGCCCCGACATCGCCCGATGCTGCAGCTAATGACCTGCCGCACACACACCATACATCAGCGCGCCCCGACATCGCCCGATGCTGCAGCTAATGACCTGCCGCACACACACCATACATCAGCGCGCCCCGACATCGCCCGATGCTGCAGCTAGAGCCTCCGATGTCCTCGCAGCTTGTCGGCCACTTCTTTACCACGAGCACATACTAATTGGTGAAATAGGTCATTTCCAAGTATTTCCTAATTGCTAGAAAAGCGGATGAATCCATTCCCATGTTCCAGATCGCATTAACATCGCAACAAATTGGAAACTACAAAATCGTCACATATAAAATTACTACCGATGCGGATTCACTACAGAAAGTGATATTAACGTAATCTGTGATCATTTGTACCAACACTTCTTCAGATTAGAAAATACTGCAACACATTCGCTCCTTATCTTGGTTTTTATAATTAGATCGCCACAAAAAGAAATAATTGAATCTGTAAATTTGCACTTAATTAAATTATTGTATTTTATATGTACGTGGTATAGCTAATAGCAGCATCGCTACAACCAGATGTGTGAGTGAGTGTATATATAAATACAATATTATATATATACATATATGTGTGTGTGTGTGTGTGATATATATATATATATATGTGTGTGATATATATATATATATATATATATATATATATATATATATATATATATATATATATGTACACATACATACTCAGACGCATAATATGTATGTAGCAGGCAATCAGCTGATGGCTGTAGGAGTGGATCATGTATAGTATGTAGTAGGTGCATGTACCTGCCCTGGCAGTCCTAGGAGCCGGGTAGTTCTTGTCTAGCTCCATTCTGATGGTCCACGACTTGTTGATGAGGAGAGAGGGAAAAAAAAGTTTGTAGTTTTTGTTGTAGTTGTGGCCTGGGGGCTCCTGGCAGCCTGGGATAATTCAAGCCTTCCGCTCCCTGTCGTGCTCTTTACAGCTGATCACTGAGCTGAGACTAAACGTTTTAGGAGAGGGAGAAAAAAACACCCAAGGAACCATGAAATGATTAAGGAACTAAAGGGCTCTTCTCCCCATGTGAGATCATGTCCTGTTCTAGAACACATCACAAGATGTCCCCGCATGCAACCAAAACCCCTGAAACTGGCATCTGCCCTGCTGCTACCCACCAGCACACTTCCTGCTTCTCACTCACTTCTGTTCTATTGCCATTTTAGATTTTTACTTTTTGATTATTGTTTTTAGTCTTGGTGGTTGTTATTTATTATTATTATTATTATTATTATTATTATTATTATTATTATATCACTATTTGAATAGTCTTTGAATGACAAGTGTATGATAGTTAGGCAACCATGATATTTGCTACCTATTTATACTGCATTTCCAGTGCATTTTATGTTAAATGAAAAAAAAAAAAATGACAGGAAGTGCATCAGTTTATATGAGTCTTTTACCACTTATGGTTGTGTGTATGTATATATATATATATATATATTTATATACACACACACATATATATATATATATATGTATATATATACATACATATATATTTATATATACATATATACATAATCAAATGTTCAAAAGCAAACATACTGTATATATATGTATATGCATAAATCTCTCTATATATATTAGGATTAGTTAATCTGTACCTTTTAATGTTTTACAACTATGTTTTTTCATAAATTTACATATATATATATATATATATATACATATATATATATATATATATATATATAAAATCAAACAGACCTAATACATTTGTTTATATATTTTTTTTATTAACTCACAACCCATAAAAATTAATAGGATATACATAGTATCTTCACAAGTGTGTACATGTATATGTATAGAAATATATATATATATATATATATATATATATACACACACACTTGTAAAGACACTATGTATATCCTATTAATTTCTATGGGTTATGAGCTAATAAAAAAAAAGATATAGACAAATGAGCTGGGAAACTTTGCAATTTATTTATTTATTTTTTCATATGTGAAAATGACTGATGAAACACTGATGTTAAAAACTGACACTGACTAAATACTGATGAAACTCAGATGAATAACTGGACATCTGAATGAGGCCTAAAGATGCGCTGTTGTTTTTTAGCTTACAAAGTTGTCTCAGGTTAAATTTCCCACAATGAGTTTTTGGTGCATTTTTCACACTTCGTATTTTCGCTGCACAAAAACGCAGCGTCTTACAGTTCCAGCAATGTGGATGGGATTTCTAGAGATCTCATGCCCGCTGTGCTTTTATTACCCAGCGTAACCTGACCTGCGGTGCGTGGTTCACATCCACAACATGTCAATTTCTCTTGCGGGTACAATGCGTTTTATTTGCAGATTTGCCCCATAGACTTGTATTAGGTGCAGAAAATCTGTAAATAAAAACCGCACATGCATTTGTAATGTGTTTCCTTTGTGGAAACGCACTAATGATAATACACACTATATCAATAAAGCTTTGTCAAAGAAAAATACCAGTAAGTATCAAAAATAAAGCTGCTTTATTTAACTCCTTCACAATTCCATTTTCGCTTTTTCGTTTTTTTACTCCCCTTCTTCCCAGAGCCATAACATTTTTATTTTTCTGTCCACATGGACATATGAGGGCTTGTTTTTTTGTTAAATGAGTTGTACCTTTGAATGACTCCATCCATTTCACCACATAGTGTACTGGAAAGTGGGGAGAAATTGTGAAAAAAATGCAATTCTGACATTGTTTTTTGGGAATTATTTTTACGGTGTATATTTTGTGGTAAGAATGACCTGGTAATAGGATTCTGCTTATCAGTACGATTACAGCGATACCAAACATGTCCAGTTTTTTTTATTATTTTAGTGAAAAAAAATCAGATGTTTTAAAAAAATATATATATATTTTTTTCATTGATAACATTTTGGGAGAGATCTCTTGCTACAGCATTTTTTGTGGTATTGCAGGACAAAAAAAACCTAATTTTGTCATTCTTAATTTTTTTTAGTTTACGGTGTTTACCAATTGGGTTAATTATTTTTATATTTTGATAGATAGGACTTTTCTGAATGCTGTGATACCACATATGTGTATTTTTTAGCTTTATTTTTAATGGTGGAAAAGAGAGGGTGATTTGAACTTTATATATATATATATATATATATATATATATATATATATATATTTATATTTATTTTACATTTTTACTTTAAGTTGTGATCTGATTGCTTGTGCTATATACAGCAATACCACAGTATTGCTTCACATAGTGAAACTCTCCTTTGAAGCCACAGCCAGGGTCTCAAAGGAGCTCTGTGATGACAGGCACAGAGGTCTTCAACAGATCCCCTGCTCTCATAACAACCCATTGGTGACCCATAATCGCCTCACGGCGCACCGATGGGTGCTTGGAATGACAGTTTAACAATTGTAGGTGGCGCTCTACTCCACCTGTGATTTTTAGAGGCAGGTCCTAGCTGTAACACACAGCCATCCCCTGCCTCATGAGTCCAGTCCATACACCCACTTCCGACTTGCGATGTACATGTACGGCGCATGTCAGGAAGGGGTTAAAACATGACATAACAGAAAAAGACAAAAATTGCAGCATCAAAAAAGTGATAAAAATACATGTAAAAATACGCACTCCAAAACTCAATAAAAAAACGCAAGTAACATAATTTACATAATAGGTGCAGAAATGCTACAGAAAATCTGCAACATCAAAAACTCACCAAATACTGATCGTGGGAACGTAACCTAAAAGTAAGCCTACTAAAGCCAGGTTTCTATTTTACATGACTATTCATTTTTTTACGCTTCAACTAATCAGAACGATGTTAAAATATCATCAGTTGTCATCTTTCTTTTTTATATATAGTTTTTATTGCAAAATCATAGAGTTAGTTCAAAAAATGCAACATGCAGTGTTTTCGGATCCAGTTCCTTGAAGGATCCAGCACAACGTAGGCTAACGATCAGGAACCAGCAGCACTTTGGACGCAGCATATTTTAGCTGTGCCCAAAATGCTGCATTCCAATTCCGCAATTGTTTTGTCAGTGCATGCGGATCAACCGCATGTACTGACATTCAGTCGGTCAAAATCTTCAGCAGAGACTTGCGTCTCCGCTACGGAAATTGACATGCTGCGGCTCGTGAACCCGCACCATGGGTGAGTTTACACAGTGCCAAAAACAAGCACAGTGGGCATGGGATTTCTATAAATTCCATCCACTGTGCTTGTACTGTAGAACGCAGCGTTTTGGACACAGTGCAGGTGAGCTGCATCCAAAACGCTGCTATTCCTGATCGTGGGTATGTACCCTAATATGCCCTATGAATGGGAACAATCTCATAGCAAACTATGGGATTCGTTTTTATATCAGTTTCCCACCAGCATGTTTTGAAGCACACTGAAAGATTAAAAAGTAAGATGATCAGAGACATAGAAATAAGGCTTATTAGGTGGTGTAAAGTGAGGCTAGACAGTCTAAAATTGCTTCAAATTTGTCATCTTCCATCAGCCACTGTGATAAATTTTGTGCATTTTAAGACTGTCTAGTTTAAAGAATATCTAAAGTTTCTTACTGTTTTTCATATTTCTGTAGATCTGTTGGTGTTCAGGTCTTGATATGTACACCGATCAATCAACAGATCCTGGCACAGTGTGCAGCTCAATATACAGGAGCGCACAGCTTACAGAGTAGGGTACAGATTCACTAAAAAACATAGGCGTCATTGCTCTGCTCTGCGTGCTTGATCAGGCAGGAACTATGTGCTCCTATTTACTGAGCTGTACACTGTTAAAGCGAACCTGTCATGTAAAAAAAAGACCTCTAATAACCTGCAGCTATGGGGTTAATCCGCAGGTTAAGGGTATGTGCACACTGTCCGGAGCCGCCTGCGGCCCGGAGACAGTGGCGGAATAGCCGCCGGCTTCCGCTCATTTTATGCAAATGAGCAGCGCCATTTTTTTTTTCACCTGTGGACTTTCCTCATAGAGGTCAGTCTATGGGGAAAGCCCATATGCGGACCCGCCGGAGAAATTGACATGCTGTGGGTCTGAAAGATGCGCTGCATGTCAGTTTTCACGGGTGATCCGCAGGTGCATAGAGACGCATAGTGTTACACTATGCTGTAACATCTGGCCACTGCGGGTTTGACGCGGTGTAACACACAGCGTCAAACCTGCAGCAGCTCCTGACCATGTGAACATACCCTAATAGTGATCAGATGCTGCCCAGCGTACTGAGAGCCCTGCTGCCAGGAGGACATGAATTGGCTTGGGCTTTCAGTCATAGGGGTGCGGCCAGCACGGCTTCAGTCTCCGCTGAGTACATAATGAGCAACGTCTGTCATTTCCTCTCGGCAGAGGGGATCTCAGTGCAGGTGCCAGGCAACTTCAGAACACTATTAACCTGCAGATTAAGTCCATATCTGCAGGTTAATAGCAATTTTTTTACATTACAGGTTCCCTTTAAGTGGTCTATGCCGCGATTGATGGTGGTCTCAGGATCTGCACCAATCTCTGTTCTGTAGGCAATTAAAGGGCCTGAAAAAAATGAGAAAAATAGTTAGAAAGTTTAGTTAATTTTTACATTTAGGCTGTCTAAATTATGAGTATGTTCACGTAGAGGTTTTTTTTATAATTTTAAAGCAGAATTTTAATTAAGCTTTCTGTGTAATTTAATGGAAAAAATGTAGTTATAGTGCACATTATGCTGTTTGTTTACCTGGTGTAAAGTTGAGCATTTTTCATTAAAATCAATCAGAAGCTAACTCAAAGAGTATTTTAAACTGCTTTTCATGTTGATTTTGGAGCAAAATTGGCTCCAAAATCCACATGAAAAAACTTGTGTGTGAACATGTCTTTAAACAGGAGTAATAAAACTGACCCATAGAGTTCTGAAAGAGGCAATAGTCAGACATGTACAGTATATTTCTTACGTATTTTACAGAGGCAGTTGGTGTTTGTGTTAAGCAAATGACATTAATTTTGAGCATAAACGATCCGTCATGTGTTCTGATGCATTTACTTTATTGTGTCATAAGACAAATGATCTCCATGATGTTTTACTTCCTATTTATACAATGGGGATTATGATTATTATTATATGTTTTCATTAGTATCTTTAATGCAGTGATACATTTTTACTTTTAGCTCATGGTTACCTGAACATAGCTATTTTTGTTTTCAGACAAAACTAAGTACATGAAACCTTTCAGATTGTATTTCAGAATTTATATATAATCTTTAAGACTCATAAGTCACTAAAATAATGAAACGACACTCGTATAAGGAGCAATTCACACAAAAACTTACAACATCCAAACAAAAAAAACCTGTCAGCATAACTTTAACCCCTTTCTGACGGGAGACGTATCCATTTGTCCCTGTGTCCTGGTACTTATTGACCAGGGACGTATGGATACGTCTGGACGATTTTGCGTGCACAGAGGCTGTGTGTGCACGATCGCAGCCAGGTGTCAGCTGATTCTCACAGCTGACACCCAGCAATCAGTGCCAGGAGCGGTGCCCGCACCGCTCCCAGCACTTTAACCTGCTAAATGCTGCAATCGCAGCATGCAGGTAGTGGTAAGAAAGCCCCTCTGCCTTTGGATCGGAAACCCCGTGATGTTATTGCGGATTCCCGATCGTTGCCATGGTGGCCCGATGTCCTCATGACGACATCCAGGTCACCAGAACTAGGAAACTTGGTAGATCATGCGCAGTGCATGATCTCACAAGTTTGCCTGTCAGTGCAGCACTGACTGTATAATATAGGAATGCTGCTGCATCCCTATACTATACAAGTGATCAGCCTGCAATTAGTGAAAGTCCCATAGTGGGACAAAGTGTAAAAGTAAGAAAAAGAAAAAAATATATAAGAAAAAAAAAGTCCATAAACAATTGTAAAAGTATTTAAAAAAAAATCGCAAAATAATAATAAAAAAATAAAAATATATTGTACCCATAAATAAATATTTTTATGAAAAAAAAAAAGTACACATATTTGGTATCACCACGTCTGGAACGACCTGACCTATAAAACTGTCCCACTAGTTAACCCCTTCAGTGAACACTGTAAAAAAATAAAAAAAAAACGAGGCAAAAAACGATGCTTCATCATCATACCGCCAAAGAAAAAATGGAATAAAACGCAATCAAAAATAAGAATGCAAATATAAATGGTACCTCTGAAAACTTCATCTTGTCCCGCAAAAAACAAGCTACCATGCAGCTCCATTAGTGGATAAATAAAAAAATTATAGCTCTCAGAATAAAGCGATGCAAAAAATAATAATTTTTTCTATAAAATACTTTTTATTGTGTAAAAGTGCCAAAACATAAAAATGGCTATAAATGTGGTATCGCTGTAATCGTACTGAACCGAAGAATAAAGCTGCCTTATCAATTTTATCGCACGCGAAACAACATAAAAAAACAATTCCTGAATTGCTGGTTTTTGTTCATTCTACCTCCCAAAAATCAGAATAGAAAGCAATCAAAAAATGTCACGTGCCCTAAAATGGTACCAATAAAAACGTCAAGTCTTCCCACAAAACAAGCCATCACATGACTCTGTCAGCCGAAATATGAAAAATTATAGATCTCAAAATATGACGATGCAAAAACTAATTTTTGCAATAAAAAGCGTCTGTTAGTGTGTGACAGAAGCCAAACATAAAAACCCGCTATAAATCTGGTATTACTGTAATCGCACCGACTCGAAAAATAAAGTCACCTAATCAATTATACTGCACGAGGAACAGCGTAACAAATATATAAAACCAATTCTTCACCTGTTGTTGATTTGTTCCTTCTGCCTCCCAAAGATCGCAGTAAGGCTCGGCTCACATTTATCCTGCGCTCTGCGCTTACACCGAGGTTTCCATGTAAATCTCTGAAATACATGAATCAGACAGACCCCCAGGCAGAAGATTCCCTGTAATGAAGCAGATGGAGGCACTGTGGACGCCATCTGGCCTATGATCTGTCGGTGTCCGTCTTTTTATTAGGCATGCACAAAAGTGCTGTCGTTCACAGTTTTGTGCACTTCTGAAAAGGACAATGCTGAACTGAGGCCAGACGGAGTCCAGAGTAGTGGACTACTATAATAGTGCCTCATTATAGTGAATGGATCCCTCGGGGTTTTATCTGAATCACGTCACTTGGAGATTTAGATGGAAACTCCGATATAAGGGCTCAGTGTAAAGCGCAGGATAAATGTGATCCCAAATGTTATGTAAAATGTTCCTAACAAAAGCTTCAACTCAATCCACAGAAAACAAAAAAGCAAGTCCCCACTCAGGTCCGTCATCAGTAATCGGAAATATAAGGACTTCCACATTACTGGTAGCACAACGGCTCTGGAAAGCGCCATGGCTCATCACCCCCCAAAAGAAATTGAGCAAATTCTGCACTCCAAATCCAAATGCCCCCCTCCCTTCTGAGCTGCAGTGTGTGCCGAAACCCACATTTAGCGTACACATGTTTGGCATTTCTGTAACGATGACAGCCTGCCTAATTTATATGTGTGTGTCTCCAGAAGCATGAGCTGGGCACAACGTACTGGTCACTACAGCTTACTGGTCACTACAACGGCAGTTTGCAATTTTCACTCAGCAACATCCACTGCTGCTTGTTTCTGGAAAAGACTCATGGAGTCAAAACCGTCACAACACCTGTAGGTAAATTCTCAAAAGGATATAACTTCCAAAATGGGGTCACTTTAGGAGGGGGGATTCTGCTATTCTAGCAATTAGGGGCTCTGTATATGAAGTCCACATACTATTCTAGAAAAATCTGCGCTCCAGGAGGCAAATAGCGCTCTGTCCCTCCCGAGTCTCACCGGATGGCAAAGCAGTACTGTACAGCCACATATGTGGTATTTCTACATTCAGCAGAAATTGTGGGACAAATTTTAGTGCCATTTTTACCCATTTCCCATCTGGGACTAAAACTAAATTTTGGTGGTAAAAATGGAATTATTTTTTTCTTCACTGCCCAATGGTATAAAATGGTATAAAATTCTGTGATCCACCTGTGATGTCAATATGCTCACTGCACCCCTAGATTAAATCATTGAGAGGTGTAGTTTGTGAAATGGGGTCTCTTATGGGGAGTCTGTTGTTCTGGCACTTCAGGGGCTCTGCCAATGGGACATGGCACCCTCAAACCAGTCCAGAAAAATCTGAACTCCAATATGGTGCTTCTTCCCTTCTGAGCTTTGCAATGTGCATCAAAATTAGTTTTCGACCACATTTGCACAACAAATTTTGGGGTCCATTTTCTCCTGCTATCCTTGTGAAAATGAAAAAGTTTGGGGCTAAAACAACATCTTTGTGGGAAAAATATAGATTTTTTATTTTTACAGATTCACGTAAAATTCTGTGAAACACCTGTGGGTTCAAGGTGCTCACCACACATCTAAATAAATTCCTTGAGGGGTATAGTTTCCAAAATGGGGTCACTTGTGGGGGTTTTCCACAGTTTAGGCACACCAGCGGCTCTCCAAACGCGATATGACACCCGCAGACCATTCCACCAAAGTCTGCATTACAAAATGTCACTCCTTCTTTTCTGAGCAATGCCATGCACCCAAACAATAGTTTTCCCGCACATACAGTACAGACCAAAAGTTTGGACACACCTTCTCATTTAAAGATTTTTCTGTATTTTCATGACTATGAAAATTGTACATTCACACTGAAGGCATCAAAACTATGAATTAACACATGTGGAATTATATACTTAACAAAAAAGTGTGAAACAACTGAAAATATGTCTTATACTCTAGGTTCTTCAAAGTAGCCACCTTTTGCTTTGATGACTGCTTTGCACACTCTTGGCATTCTCTTGATGAGCTTCAAGAGGTGGTCATCGGAAATGGTCTTCCAACAATCTTGAAGGAGTTCCCAGAGATGCTTAGCACTTGTTGGCCCTTTTGCCTTCACTCTGCGGTCCAGCTCACCCCAAACCATCTCGATTGGGTTCAGGTCTGGTGACTGTGGAGGCCAGGTCATTTGGCGTAGCACCCCATCACTCTCCTTCTTGGTCAAATAGCCCTTACACAGCCTAGAGGTGTGTTTGGGGTCATTGTCCTGTTGAAAAATAAATGATGGTCCAACTAAACGCAAACCGGATAGAATAGTATACCGCTGCAAGATGCTGTGGTAGCCATGCTGGTTCAGTATGCCTTCAATTTTGAATAAATCCCCAACAGTGTCACCAGCAAAGCACCCCCACACAATCACACCTCCTCCTCCATGCTTCGCGGTGGGAACCAGGCATGTAGAGTCCATCCGTTCACCTTTTCTGCATCGCACAAAGACACGGTGGTTGGAACCAAAGATCTTAAATTTGGACTCATCAGACCAAAGCACAGATTTCCACTGGTCTAATGTCCATTCCTTGTGTTCTTTAGCCCAAACAAGTCTCTTCTGCTTGTTGCCTGTCCTTAGCAGTGGTTTCCTAGCAGCTATTTTACCATGAAGGCCTGCTGCACAAAGTCTCCTCTTAACAGTTGTTGAAGAGATGTGTCTGCTGCAAGAACTCTGTGTGGCATTGACCTGGTCTCTAATCTAAGCTGCTGTTAACCTGAGATTTCTGAGGCTGGTGACTCGGATAAACTTATCCTCAGAAGCAGAGGTGACTCTTGGTCTTCCTTTCCTGGGGCGGTCCTCATGTGAGCCAGTTTCTTTGTAGCGCTTGATGGTTTTTGCAACTGCACTTGGGGACACTTTCAAAGTTTGTCCAATTTTTCACACTGACTGACCTTCATTTCTTAAAGTAATGATGGCCACTCGTTTTTCTTTACTTAGCTGCTTTTTTCTTGCCGTAATACAAATTCTAACAGTTTATTCAGTAGTACCGTCAGCTGTGTATCCACCTGACTTTTGCACAACACAACTGATGATCCCAACCCCATTTATAAGGCAAGAAATCCCACTTATTAAACCTGATAGGGCACACCTGTGAAGTGAAAACCATTTCCGGTGACTACCTCTTGAAGCTCATCAAGAGAATGCCAAGAGTGTGCAAAGCAGTCATCAAAGCAAAAGGTGGCTACTTTGAAGAACCAAAAATATAAGACATATTTTCAGTTGTTTCACACTTTTTTGTTAAGTATATAATTCCACATGTGTTAATTCATAGTTTTGATGCCTTCAGGGTGAATGTACAATTTTCAAAGTCATGAAAATACAGAAAAATCTTTAAATGAGAAGGTGTGTCCAAACTTTTGGTCTGTACTGTATGGGGTATATGTGTGTTCAGGAGAAATTGCACAATAAATTTTGGGGTCCATTTTCTCCTGTTGAAAATAAAAAATTTGGGGCTAAAAAAATAATTTATTTTCACGGCTCCATGTTATAAACTTCTGTGAAGCACTTGGGGGTTCAAGGTGCTCACCACACATCTAGATAAGTTCCCTGAGGGGTCTTGTTTCCAAAATGGTGTCGCTTGTTGGAGGCTTTCACTGTTTAAGCACATCAGGGGCTCCCCAAATGTGACATGGCATCCGCTAATTACTCAAGCAAATTATACATTCAAAAAGTCAAATGGCGCTCCTTCCCTTCCGAGCCTTGCCATGCACCCAAACAGTGGTTTTCCCCCACAGATGGGGTATCGACTTACTCAGGAAAAATTGCACAACAAATGGTATGGTGAAATTTCTCATGTTACCCTTATGAAAAAGCAAAATTTGGGGCTAAAAAAACATTTTTGTGGAAAAATGTGAAAATTTTATTTTTACAGCTCAATGTTATAAACTTCTGAGAAGCACCTTGGGGTTAAAGGTGCTCACCACACATCTAGATAAGTTCCCTGAGGGGTCTAGTTTCCAAAATGATATCACTTGTTGGGGGTTTCCACTGTTCAGACCCATCAGGGGATCTGCAAATGAGACATGGCATCCGCTAATTATTCAAGCAAATTTTACATTCAAAAAGTCAAATGGCACTCCTTGCCTTCCGAGCCCTGCCGTGTGCCCAAACAGTGGTTTTCCCTCACATATGGGGTATCGGCGTTCTCAGGAGAAATTGCACAACAAATTTTGGTGTCCATTTTTTCCTGTTACCCTTGCAAAAATAAAAAAATTTGGGTCTAAGTTAAATTTTTTGTGAAAAAATGTTAAATGTTCATTGCTTTCTTCCACATTCTAAAAATTCCTGTGGATCACTTGAAGGATTAATAAACTTCTTGAATGTGGTTTTGAGCACCTTGAGGGGTGCAGTTTTTAGAATGGTGTCATTTTTGGGTATTTTATGTCATAAAGGTCCCTTAAAGTCACTTCATATGTGATGTGGTCCCTAAAAAATGGTTTTGTAAATTTTGTTGGAAAAAGTAGAAATCACTGGTCAACTTTTAACCCTTATCACTTCCTAAGGAAAAAAAAATGTGTGCTGATGTAAAGTAGACATGTGGAAAATGTTATTTATTAACTATTTTGTGTGACATATCTCTCTGATTTAAGGACATGAAAATTCAAAGTTTGAATATTGCAAAATGTTTTACATTTTCCCCAAATTTCTGATTTTTTCACAAATAAATGCCAGTCATATCAAATAAATTTTACCACTGTCATGAAGTACAATATGTCACAAAAAAACAATCTCAGAATCAGTGGGATCCGTTGAAGCGTTCAAGACTTATTAGCTCATAAAGTGACACTGGTCAGAATTGTAAAAATTGGCCTGGTCATTAACATGCAAACAGCCTTCGGCGGAAAAGGGGTTAAAGAAATTTAGATTTTTGTGTGTTTAGATTTTCATCATTTGTGCTGTAGCTTTCCATGCAGAATTTGTTATGAAGAATAATCTGCAAGCCATATAGAGAATACAGTAGAAATAATTTCTACAGAGAAAGAAATATTCATGAAAATTGCTCCATGTGTAATTTGGGAATTTTTCCAATAAGTTAATATGAAGTAATATTCTGAAGTGTAAATTTTATGCAACAAAAATATGCAGACTTTATGACATGTGTGAATTCACTCTTACATGTTCTCATATGAATTATTCAGTGAGTTACTCCATAGTAAATTATATACCCATTGGAGTAGATTTATAAAACAGTCATTTTGTGACAGATTTACATTTTTTGGCACAGAAAATGTTACATAAGCCATTTTTGTAAAAAGTTGAACACACGCCTAATTGAAACCTGTTGGCCATGAGTAAAACATTAACCTATGTTCTATGTCAGATGCAGAATTATGGAGCAGGCTTGTACCAGTAGCAACCAGAGCAAACTCTGATCAGAGACATGTAACCATTTAAATGCCACTGTTAATCTCCGACAGTGCCATTTAAATAGACTGGTTTCCAGATCACGTGGTGCAGCACTCATCGCCCCCCATGTGGATGATGTGACATATGGGCTTTCATGGTAGCCCCCGTTGCTGTTATCAAGGTCCTCTTATGGAGCTTAGTCTGAAGTTGGGCTTCAATGGAGAATATCATTTTATCATTTTCACTGTATACTGCAATATTGTAGTTCTAATTCCATTGGCTGCTGAAAAATAAAGTAAAAAAATATACTGTATATATATGAAAATAAAATATATCTAAAAGTTTGAATCACCCCTGTATATTCCGTGTCTGCAAAAGTGTGATCTATCAAAATCTAAAATTAATTTACCCAAATGGTGTACACTTCAAGCAGAAAAATAAATCGAAACACCAGAATTGCCATTTTTAAGTTGTCACACTTTTCTAAAAAAGTGTTATTAAAATTATATGTACCCCAGAATGGAAAAAACAAGCTCTATTGGCAGAAAACGAAAATGGTTTAGATCTCAGAAAATGGCAACACAAATTAGTTTTTACAAATTTCACCCAAAATGTTCACTACTTAAATAAAAAAAAGCCTTATCCTTGTACTGCAACATCACTATGCGCCTTATCCCTGTACTGCAACATCACTTTTTGCCTTATCGCATGTAGAAAAGGCAGGTAGGAGGGGGTTAAATCCTAGCATTGCAGGTCTTTTTTAGATGGACCTGGCTAGCTTTGACTAAGAACCAGGACATATGTTCACCTTGGTCTCTCTCAGTCAGCTGGTGAAAGCAGAGCAGAGTGTGTTGTGTTTGAGCTGGGAGAGATAAACCAGAGTCTCTCGGAAAGGAGTCTGCACAGGGCTGTGTGCACCAAACTGCAAATACAACGGGTTGCCATGGAAATAGCTGTTTTGTTTGCCCGGTCTGGGACTAGCTAAGACATGTATGAGTAGCCAGAGTCTATTTTGTTTAGTTAGCGCCTGGACAAGGCTAGGGATTTGTGTTTATGGCTTTGTTTTGGTACTGTGCAACCTGTGAAAATAAACGTCACATTGTTTTGACACAAAAATACAGTGCCTGTGTGAACGGTGCCTACTGCTTAGCGTGAATCCCTACACTTTGTACTGCAGCATTACTGTGTGCCTTATCCCTGTACTGCAACATCATTGTGTGCCTTATCCCATGTAGGAAAGCCAGGTAGGACTGGGTTAAATCCTAGCACTGCAGGTCTTTTTTAGATGGACCTGGCTAGCTTTGACTAAGAACCAGGACATGTGTTCACCTTGGTCTCACTCAGTCAGCTGGGGGAAGTGGAGCAGAGTGTGTTGTGTTGGAGCTGGGGAGAGATAAACCAGAGTCTCTCTAAAAGTAGTCTGCACAGGGCCGTGTGCATCAAACTGCAAGTATCAGTGGTTGCTATGGATGATAGTAGTTTTGTTTGACCGAACTGTGACTACCTCAGCCATGTATGAACAGCCAGGGTCTAATTTGTTTAATTAGCGACAAGACAGGGCTAGGGATTTTGTGTTTAGTTTTTTTTTTTTCGGTGCTGTGCAAAAGTGGAAATAAACATCACAATGTTTTGACCCAAGAATTCAGTGCCTGTGTGAACACTACCAAGTGCTGAGCGTGAATCCCTACACCCTGTACTGCATCATCACTGTGTGCCTTATCGCCGTACTGCAACATCACTATGCCTTATGTGCTGTACTGTACTCTAACCCTTTACTATGATATGATATTACTGTTAAGATTGTAAGATTGTGTGTACTAAGTGTTACTATGTGCATTAACCTTCTACGATGACATTACTGAGTAGATTATTTGTGCACTGAGACATGACTATTTATTATTCCTATACATCCCTAAAGTTGCTTAATGTAAACTAGAAAATTATTACGATTTGAGAGTCCTCAGAGGTTGATACCTTTTAATGGCTAACTGAAAAGATGGTAACAAATTGCAAGCTTTCTACACTACTCAGGTCTCTTCATCAGGCATATAGGTACAAATATATATATTTTTAAGGTAAACTAGTAAAAATTGAAACCGACATTTTGTTAGCCAGCAATCCTATTTTACTGGCAGCCTTTCCTTTATTCTGAAATGGACTGCAGTAAATTATACATTATAAGCACTGCAAAGTACAGATTGTAAGATAAATTACTGTATATAAAAGGAGATAAATACATCAGACCATTCTGAAAAAGTGATCAGTGTAACTGCGCTAGAAATGTTAGTATCCCTTCATTACAACATTCACTAATCTCCCTCTTCCTTCTGCCTATGTGGTTCATTTATCAAAGCAAAGTGCTTCTATAGACCAGATAACAGGATTAGGCAAATATATACCACCATACTGGAATGATTCTTCACACATACAGACACCATACAAAGATCTCTCTACACATGGTCCTGGCCATTTACACTCCTGTGTAGAGTTCTATCCTCCTACATTAATCATTGTAGTGTACATGGGAGATGGATGTCACGTTTATTGAAAATTGTGTCTTCCTAACATTCTATCTATCTATCTATCTATCTATCTATCTATCTATCTATCTATCTATCTATCTATCTATCTATCTATCTTTCTAAGCAGTATTAATGTTATACACAGCATGTATGCTGCATATATGACATGTCTGCAAAATAGAGCAAGAAACACAAAAGCCTCGATTCATTATTTGCACTACTTTCCTTTTTTAGCTTGTGGTCTTAGTTGTTATTTTTGGATGCCAAATCAATCAAAATGGTGCACGCAATTTATGTATTTGGTGCTAAGTAAAAAAATAGAGTTTCTTTCTGTCTGAAATTCTTTTTGCAACAAAGTTGCATGTTGGCGCCAACAGTCATTTAAAAATGTTAGCACACACAAGAATACACGAGGGAGGAACTAGAGGGAAGTTGCACTAAATTATGTGATTTTTTAAAAAGTTCTAACTGATGAATCAGGCAAAAATATCTGGAATTGCAAGACTCTGTCTACAAAGCGGAGAAAGAAAAATACAGACCAGCACATATAAAATAAACTTTAAAAAAAGTCGCAAATAGAATAATGAATTGGGTGCAAACAAAAAAAAGCTCAAAACCCACAAAACTAGACAAAAAAACACAAACGCAAAGGCAATGATGTATCGGGGCCAAAATGTTGTGTTTTACTGGTTAAATATCTCCAAGGAGCATCAACTGAAAAGTGTTACAGCGTACTGGTACAAAAAATGTTTCGGGCAAGTGATTTCAGACACAAGCATTAAGCTGCTGAAAGGAAAGTAAGACCGCGGCCCCATTATCAGTATTTGGTCAGTATTCGGTCAGTATTTCCCAAGAGTGGAAGCCAAAACCAGTAGTGGGTGATAAATGCAGAATTGGTGATTTGTTTCTATTATACTTTTTCTCTGATTGTTCCTCACCTGGTTTTGGCTCCCACTCCTGAGAAAAAATACTGACCGAATACTGACCAAATACTGATAGTGGGGCCATGGCCTAACAATGAAAGTTACTACAGTCGCTGTAACAGTTAGTTGTTCTGCACTAATTTATAACCAGTCACAGAAAGCACAAGGTGTTTTTTCTAATATAAAAGGTTCTGTCAATGTCCCACCTGAAAGTTCCACTTTTTGTTGCATTTCCAGTGAAGAAAATGACATATATAAACACCTATCACAATAAATAATCTGACAAATTTAGGATTGTAACATACAGTGCCGTGAACTTTTCTACATTTTTTCACATTACATCTAAAAACGTAAATATATTTAAATTGGGATTTTATGTGATATACCAACACAACGTACCAAGTATTTGTGAAGGGTAAAGGAAATTATACATGGTTTTCTAAATATTTAAAAAATATAAATCTGAAAATTGTGATGTGCATTTGTATTCAGACCCCTGTAGTCTGATACCCCTAAATAAAATCCTCAGTGACCAATTGCCTCCAGAATTCACATGATTATTAAATTGAGTTCACTTCTATGTAATTTATTCTCAGTTAAACTACAACTGTTCTGTGAAGGTGTAATGGAGACAAAAGAGCCTCTAAGAGGATTCTTACAGGATGCTTCAAAAATAGAGAGAGATCGCCATCTGCTGGTCAGGCGCAGTCATGCGGAACCAAGATGTACAAGGGAAGTTGAAGGGGGAGCAGATTTAGACGCTGGACCCAGTCAGGTGACTTCCAGGACGGAGTTCCAAGGTACAAGAGGCCAGCGCGCCAAGCCTGAGAGGTTTTTGGTGCCAAGCAGCAGAGAGGAGAAGACGTGCTCCCTGCGTGTTGAGAAGCTTTGCGTGGCAGGCCTAAGCCAGAGGCCTGCGAGGTGCCACAGCCGGGCGCCTGTTGACGAGCTCCGGATCCCTCACAGATGTGACCCAAGTGCTGTGCCTACTGAGGAGAGTCGGAACCTGCTTGCGGTGCTGAGTGAGTTCGCGGAACCCGACGTCGCCCACCGACAGACGAGGTCTGAACCCCCCTATCCACGGCTTGAGAGACTGCCTCCAACGGCCAGGAAGAGAGGAGTTGGGAGACTGCTGAGCCAGGAAAGTCACGCCAGTGAAAGCAGAGGAGCTGCTACGTGAACAGGGCCGTCACTTCTACTGTTCACTCACGGTCCCTGGGCCAGTTGGGTTTAGGTACTCAGGTTGGGAGGGGAACAGTTGGGGCGGAAGAAGCTAAACTTGCTTTAATTGATTTTGTCCAGAAAAGACTTTCGGCCTAGAGGGAATAACCGGTGACCCCCGCTAGGGCCATATACAGAGCTAAAGAACTGACGTGGTGACTCCCCTGACTGGGTGCACTACATTACTTTGAGAGACTTCGTACTTTGCTAATATTTCAAATTACCGTTCAATACCCTTGTTGCTATCCCCTTGTTCAGAATACCTGTTATATATATATAAATTGTTTATAATCATCTCCGACTGTTCTTGCCTTGTGTCTCTGTGCGTTTCATTCCGGCACCTGCATTACATTTGGCGTAGTCGGCAGGATGCAACATTCAGACACAGAGATGACAGATCAGTCTGGGGCTGGGTCTGGCCGGAGCCATATACCTCTGGGGGCTATGCTAAGTCATCTTCCCAAGTTCACGGGGGATGGCATGTCACTGTGGGACTGGGTAGAAAGACTGAGAAGTATGCTACGTATGTGACGCGCCCCTGGGCCTGTGTCGCGCTGCGTTGCGCACGCGGGAGCTTACCCGGAGCCGGATCTCTTGAGGGTTGTAGTCTCGTGGCGGTGACCCGGTCCGTGCCCAGGGAGTCAAACTGAGCGGCGATGTAACAGCGGTAGATGCAGGACGACTACGCCACCCGTTGAATGCAGCTATGGAGCTGCCGCTGCAGGACAGTCCGCTGAGGCCGGTGGATGGATGGTGCAGCGTAGATGGTATAACCCCCAACGGGAGGGGTATGGCCTCAGGGCAGCAGATGTGGATGATGGGGGTAGCAGGAACCACTCAGAGACGGTGCGGTGTAATTCAGGGTCTTTACTGGTAACAACGATAGACCCTCCCGGAGTACTTGCTAGTGAATGGGGCCTGGTCAGTCCTTGAGCAGATGGGATCTCCCCTGGCCAGGCGGAGTTGTAGGCCTCCCAAACTGACTGTACTCTTCTGGCTACCTTGCTAGAAGTGGATATAAGTAGCCCACGTCCCTGAGTGTACCGTGTGGTGCTCACCCGTATGGCCGGTGACTCGGGGCCTTCGGGTTTCTGGGCCTGAGGACCTGAAATCCCCTGCCGGTCGGCTTCTGCTGCTGGGTAAGAGTTAGTCCCCACAGCCTCGGACGCCGGGTCCGGTAAGAAAGCTTCTCAGTCAGGGCGAGCTCTGCAGCTGCCAGCCCCTGACTTGTAGTAGTATTGCTCCCACTGAGCTTCTGCTGTTTCTTCCTGTGACTGTTTCTTGTCTCTACTCTCCTTGACTGACTAACCCTGCCTCAGCCCAGGGTTTATACAGGGGAAGTTCTTCCCCTCCCAAGACTGGGCAGGAGGTGTGGCATGCACAGGATCCCTGACCAAAGGACCTCCCACCTGCTCTCAAACATAACATTACATTACTGTGGAAAACCAGACCCCTGGGGTGCCACATTCCCCCCTAGTGAAATTTAGTACTCCGGGACTAAACATATTTTTGTAACATAACAATGTATAAACAATAACATTACAATAAGGAAACACATAAAGCTGGTCACGGCGTGTCCGTAACCGGGTGCAGTCTTTGAAGAAAGCAAGGTGTCCATTTCACCAAAACAGGGAGACGTAACCAGGTAGGGGTCTGTCCTACCCCGAGTCCTTAACAGTCTCTAGTCCATCCTGGGTTACGCTCCAACTATGTACAAGGATTCCCGGTAAATCCACCAAGGATTCCTAAAAATAACTGGAAACACAAAATTATACACAAGCAACAATACACAGATAAACATAAATAAAACAATTTATACACTTCAAATCCTCCAGCGTGCGGGTAACTGGCCTCTAGTGGCCCTAGTGGACCTACGGAGCTGACTGTCTAGCCCTGAACTACAGGGTGTAGGAGCTGTCAAGGGTAAACTGGGCAGCTGTCTACCGGCTCTTTGTCTCACTAGGGGTACGGCAGGCTCACTATAAGCAGAGGGTTGATCCTCCTGTTCTGCTTGTGTGGAGTCTTCTGCCTCCTGGACCGGCTGTTCTTCCAGCTCTACCTGTTGCTCCGTAGGTGCTTGGGATGCTGGTTGGAGGAAGGTGAGTACGGGTACCACAACTGCACCATTGACTTGAGTCCAAGACCGAGGGAAGTCCCCGAGCACAGTACTAACCATATCTTCCCTTTCCTCTACGGGTCGATGGTCTTCTTGTTCCTCTTCAGGGTTCCTCAGTTGTTTGGGACACTTCTTCAGGTGGTCACGGGATACAATGGCTGTGGTTTCCCCTCCGTCTTTACTGATGGTACAAACCTTCGGGTTCTCGTGGCTTGAGGGCAGTACGGTGTACGGGTCCTTCTCCCACTGGTCATCCAACTTGTGGAGCCGTCTCTTCCTCTTCAAGACCTGCTCTCCGGGTACCAGGGGAACAGCGGGAGCATACTGGTTGTAAGTTTTCTCTTGTCTTTCCCTAGCCTGACAGAGACTTCGCTCCACGCTCTCCTGTACTCTCCGGTACTGCTGCTGCCTCTCTGTGTCCCAGTCTGTTTCTGGTGAAGTGTCCTCGGGTGTCAGGACTCCCATTTCCAGGTCAACAGGTAACTTACCAGGTCTTGCCCTCATTAGGTAAGCCGGGGTACAGTTGGTGGAACCTACCGGGATGTGGTTGTATAGGTCCACCAGATCGGGCAACTTCTCAGGCCACAGACTGCGTTCTTCCAGGGGCAACGTTTTTAGAAGATCCATTACCACCTGGTTCATTTTCTCACAAAGTTCATTAGTTTGCGGATGGTAGGGTGTCGTCCTTATCTTCCGGCAGCCATACAGATTGCAGAATTCCTGGAAGACCTCCGCTTCAAAGGCAGGTCCCTGGTCCGTCAGCACTTGGTCCGGGTACCCGTGTGGACGGCAAAAGTGCTGCTGGAAGGCTCTAGCTGCTGTTTGAGCCGTTAAGTCCTTGACGGGGACGACAACCAGAAACCGGGAGTAATGATCCACGATGGTTAACGCGTAGACGTAGCCACTTCTGCTTGGGGTCAGTTTTACATGATCCAAGGCTACCAGTTCCAACGGTTGCCGGGTGACGATGGACTGCAGGGGAGTCTTCTGGCTGGCGCGGTCCTTCCTTCTCAGGTTGCACGGGCCACAGTCTCTGCACCACTTCTCAATGGTTCCCCTCATGCCTACCCAGTGGAATCGCTCGCGCAGCAGGAACTCCAGCTTCTTCCACCCGAAGTGTCCAGCTCCGTCGTGGTATGCCTCCATCACCATGGCTGCGTCTCTTCGTGGCACCACTACTTGCCAGAGTAATTCATGCGTCCGGGAGTTAACCATTCTGCGGCACAACTTCCCTTTGTAAAGGAACAGTCGACTCTTCTCTGCCCATAGTTGTTTGGCTTCCTCCGGAGCGTCTGGTTCAAGGCGAGCCTCCGGCCGAGTCAGCATCTCCTTCACCAGTCGGACGGCAGGGTCGCTGTCTTGCGTTTCCGCCCAGTTGTAGTGAGGTAAGGGGTTCAACGTAGCAGCCTGCTTACTCCTTACCCGGTGGGAATACTGGATAGTCCCATGACGGTGGAACGCAGGGAGTTCAATTTCTTCCAGTCCCTCCGGATCTTCTCCTTTTTTCCGGCAGGTTGGGCATCCTGGACAGGGCGTCCGCGTTAGTATTGGAGCGCCCTGCCCGGTATTTGATTATGAACTCGTAGTTGGACAGACGGGCCATCCACCTCTGCTCCAGGGCACCGAGTCTTGCCGTGTCCAGGTGTGTCAACGGGTTGTTATCCGTGTACACGGTGAACCGGGAAGAGGCAAGGTAATGCTTAAAGCGCTCAGTGACTGCCCATACCACGGCCAGGAACTCTAGCTTAAATGAGCTATAATTCTCGGGGTTCCTTTCGGTGGGTCGCAGTTTTCGGCTGGCGTAGGCGATTACTCGTTCTTTCCCCTGCTGGATCTGGGACAGTACGGCTCCTAGCCCGATGTTACTGGCGTCGGTGTAGAGGATGAAGGGCTGGCTATAATCCGGGTACGCCAAGATTTCATCCCCCGTGAGGGCCATCTTCAGCTGGCGGAAGGACTCTTCTTCTAGCTCTTCCCATTTGAAGGGCGGCTTCTGGTTCTTGGCCTTCCGGGACTGGCCTATCAGGAGGTCCTGCATAGGCGCTGCCTTTTTGGTGAAACCGGGAATAAACCTTCGGTAGTAGCCTACCAACCCGAGGAACTGCCGCACTTCTTTTACGCTGGAGGGGCTTGGCCATCCCTTAATTGCGGTGATCTTATCGGGGTCGGGAGCCACTCCGTCAGCGCTCACCACGTGTCCCAGGTACTGCACCTTTGGTTTCAGGAGGTGACACTTGGAGGGTTTCACCTTTAGGCCGTAACTCGCCAGAGCTTCGAACACCTCCGCCAGATGTTTCAGGTGGTCCTCATAAGTTTTGGAGTATACGATGACATCGTCCAGGTACAACAGGACCGTCTCAAAGTTTCTGTGGCCCAGACAGCACTCCATTAATCGTTGGAAGGTTCCTGGGGCGTTGCAGAGTCCGAACGGCATGCAGGTGAACTCACTAAGTCCCATCGGGGTGGTGAATGCGGTCTTCTCCCGGTCCGCCTCTGCTACAGGAACCTGCCAGTACCCGCTAGTGAGATCCAAGGTAGAGAAGAAGTTAGCAGATCTTAAAGCAGCCAATGACTCCTCTATCCTTGGTAAGGGGTACGCATCCTTGTGTGTGATACGGTTGATTTTCCGGTAATCTACACACATCCTCATGGTGTTGTCTTTCTTTTTGACTAAAACTAGCGGGGCTGCCCAGGGGCTACAGCTATCCCGGATTACCCCAGCCTCCTTCATGTCTCTAAGCATCCCCTTGGCGTGTTGGTAATGTGCAGGGGGTACGGGTCGATACCTCTCTTTTATGGGAGGATGATCTCCCGTGGGGATGCGGTGTTCTACCCCCTTGACTCGCCCGAAGTCTAACGGGTGTTTACTAAACACTCTCTCATACTCTTGAACCACCCGGTAGACTCCCTGTTTCTGGTGGGAGGGAGTGGAGTCAGTTCCCAAGTGTAGTTGCTGACACCAATCCTCCATTACTTTCTTAGAGCCGTTACCTTCCTCCGGGTGAGATGGAGGCAAGGGTTCCACAGACTGTATAGAGTTTTGGTTGATGGTATATAATTTTGCTAGCGTGGCATACCGGGGCAGGTACACTTCCCTCTCCCCGATATTGATTATGCGAACGGGCACCCTCCCATGGCGTACATTGACCACCCCCCGTGCTGTCAAAATGGTGGGCCTACTGTCTGAGTAAACTGGTTCTACCATTGCCTGGTAATCTCTACCTCTCAGACCAATAGCTGCCCGGCACCAAATCATCATTTCGCTTTTTGGGGGCATGGCAATAGGGAAAGGGTCACACATTCTTACGCTACCAATCTCACCGCCGGAGAGTTCCACCTGTTGCCGTCGCATCAGTGCCCGGATCTCTTTCTGGAGCACTCGCTGCTCGCCGGAGCTGGCGTTCTTGGCAACCTGCTGTAGAAGGAAAATCACCTCTGCAAGACAATTCTCAATTACATTAGTTCCTAGAGTTATTTTTGGGTGGCTCTCATGTTTGTCAATGTCTACAATGATCAGTCCCTGTGCTGCCAGTTCGACTCTACCGATTTTGATGGTCACCTCTTTAAATCCGATCTGTGGCACGGGCTGGCCATTGCTGGCGATGATACTCAAGTCGTCGTCAGGGTAGCGGGTAATATCCGAGTCATTCCAGTACTGCTTAAAGAGCACGTACGGGATAGTGGTGACCTGTGACCCGGTGTCCAGTAGGGCACTCATGGGAATGCCATCCAGTACCACAGGCAAGACTGGACGTCCTCCCACATATCTGTCGCGCCAGTTCGATGGGCCTGGTGATCTTTTTCCTGGGGGTTGGCCCTCTACCCCAGGTTGTGCCCATTTAAAGAACAGTACCTTTCCATATGTCCGGGTTGATTGCAGCGGCGGCAGATGGGTCGTCCGTCCTCGCTGTATCGGTCACTGGGTCTTCCTCTGGCCGGTGGGGTCCTTCTTGGTCGACGCCACGGGATGTCCTCCGGTCCGGATGCCAGCTGGATCTTCCCTGGGGTGGAAACCTGTAAAGACTGCACAGTTCGGGTTAGCGCAGCAACGCTCTTAGCTAGCTCTTGGACCTGATGGCGTAGGTCTGGAGCCGGGTCATTGTCCAAAGCCTGCGCATCAGCTCCCACAGGCCCTGCCGACAAGGGCGCCGCCTCCTGGTGGTAAGTGATAGCTGGGCGCCTGTGGGTCACAACGCCACCCGGTGCCGGTTCTCGGAGCACCCGGATGGCTCTGTCCTTGAACTGTGCAAAGTCCAGATGGGGATCCTGTAAGGCCATTGCCCGCAACTGGGTTCGGTGGGCATTGCAATATAAACCCTCTATAAATTGTTCAGTCAACAGCCTGTCCTCGTTTCCCACCCCATCAGGGTCGGTCTGCTTTATGGCCCTCAGGGCCTCTTGTAGGTTTAGTGCATAGTCCCTTATACTCTCATGCGCTCGCTGCTTGCACCCGTAGAATCTAAGCTTAATCTCGGCTGAGGTGCGGGTATCAAAGGTGTCCTTCAGCCGGGTTAGTATCCCTGCGACAGTCTTCCTCCCAGGTGGCCAGGATTTTACTTCCCTTTTGGCTGCCCCGGTTAGTTGGGCCACCAGGATGCTCACTTTTTGCTCTTCTGTGAGGGGGTACACCTGGAAGAGGCTATCCAGCTTTTCTCTAAAGTCATGCAGGGTATGTGACTCCCCTGAGTACTGGGGTAGCCAAGCTGCTCCCGGGATATAGGGCATGGTGAAGGGCATAACTGCAGCAGCGGTGGCGCTGGCGGGGGTTGAGGCAGTGAAGCTCTCCTCCGTATCCGACATCTTCCTCCCCCCTAGTGGACCGTGGCCTACCTTGCGATGATCCTGTTCCGTAGGCCGCGGCTCCGCAGTGGATCGTCAGGGTTGAGGACCTTCCGTCGCGCTCCGGTGACGTCGGCGTCTGCTGGGCTCCTTCCAGGACCTTACGCAACGTCCGGACGTGAGGCGGGGCTTCAGTTCACGCGCGCTTTCGGAGTCCACGCCCCTCTTCTTCCCGCGCGGCGTCCTCAAGATGGCGTCCAATGGCGGGAAAACTCCACGGATGGCGGGAAGAAGGTCGAAGATGGCGCCGGATGGCGGGAAAACTTCGCGGATGGCGGGAAGAAGGTAGAAGATGGCGCCGGATGGCGGGAAACCTCCACGGATAGCGGGAATCTTCACCACTGGTAAGTTTGAACAGTCTTTGCTTTTCAGGCACGCAGTACCCGGTGGTTGCGGGCACGAGATCCTGCCGACTACGCCAAAGTTGACGCGCCCCTGGGCCTGTGTCGCGCTGCGTTGCGCACGCGGGAGCTTACCCGGAGCCGGATCTCTTGAGGGTTGTAGTCTCGTGGCGGTGACCCGGTCCGTGCCCAGGGAGTCAAACTGAGCGGCGATGCAACAGCGGTAGATGCAGGACGACTACGCCACCCGTTGAATGCAGCTATGGAGCTGCCGCTGCAGGACAGTCCGCTGAGGCCGGTGGATGGATGGTGCAGCGTAGATGGTATAACCCCCAACGGGAGGGGTATGGCCTCAGGGCAGCAGATGTGGATGATGGGGGTAGCAGGAACCACTCAGAGACGGTGCGGTGTAATTCAGGGTCTTTACTGGTAACAACGATAGACCCTCCCGGAGTACTTGCTAGTGAACGGGGCCTGGTCAGTCCTTGAGCAGATGGGATCTCCCCTGGCCAGGCGGAGTTGTAGGCCTCCCAAACTGACTGTACTCTTCTGGCTACCTTGCTAGAAGCGGATATAAGTAGCCCACGTCCCTGAGTGTACCGTGTGGTGCTCACCCGTATGGCCGGTGACTCGGGGCCTTCGGGTTTCTGGGCCTGAGGACCTGAAATCCCCTGCCGGTCGGCTTCTGCTGCTGGGTAAGAGTTAGTCCCCACAGCCTCGGACGCCGGGTCCGGTAAGAAAGCTTCTCAGTCAGGGCGAGCTCTGCAGCTGCCAGCCCCTGACTTGTAGTAGTATTGCTCCCACTGAGCTTCTGCTGTTTCTTCCTGTGACTGTTTCTTGTCTCTACTCTCCTTGACTGACTAACCCTGCCTCAGTCCAGGGTTTATACAGGGGAAGTTCTTCCCCTCCCAAGACTGGGCAGGAGGTGTGGCATGCACAGGATCCCTGACCAAAGGACCTCCCACCTGCTCTCAGACATAACATTACATTACTGTGGAAAACCAGACCCCTGGGGTGCCACATATGTATCCCCTCGATCCCCCAGCCCAGGCGGAACTGGCCCTCCTAACCCTTGATGGAGAGGCCCGGCAAACCTGGGGACCGTGACACCGTGGACAAAGTGATAAAAATCCTAGAGGACATGCATGGTGACACCACAGATCTGGGACACTTGCGCCTACGGTTGTTTCAGCGGGTCCAAGGGGAAAATGAGACCATAAATCAGTATGTTAATGCAGTACAGGAAGTGACGGCCCATATCACTAAGAAGGCTCGAGATGGGAACCGAGGACTGGGACCATTGGATGAAGTGTTGCGTGACCAACTGATTGCTGGCTTGAAAGACCCTTCCCTGAGGCAGATCTTGAAGGAGCGGCTGCGTTTGAGCCCTGATCTGGGCTTCCTGGAGGTAGGGGCTGAAGCTAGAGTCCTGTAGAAAGAAGTTCCTGTTCTCAAAGCCACAGTTAGAAGTCATGAGGCAATTACCCCTGGATTCACCAACAAAGAGCCTGATTGGGTACGGGAGATACGTCAGGAAATTCGAGATATTCGGGGTGAGCTGAACACTATTAAAAAGGCCCCTGCTGCCTCCTTGCCGATGGATCCTACTGCCCCACGTGGGCGGAGACCAGAGCGAGAAGGACGTTCCTACCAGGCCCCAACACGTCATGTACCCGACCTATCGGTAGAACGAGGACCAGAGTGTTGGACCTGCGGTGGTAGGGGGCATATCTCCAAAGACTGTCCAAACCGAGAAAGGAGGAGGCAGGGGCACGGTTGTGGAGCATACCGTGGGGTCTCGAGCTTCAGAGAGTGGAAGAGGGAGCTCTGAAGACATTGTCTCCGAGAGGCCCATTATCTGGGATGAATTTAATGGGCAGCGGATCCGCTGCCTAATGGACACTGTGTCTCAGGTGACCACTATGCCTGAGACGTATTTCCAAAGCCACTTTCCTGAAGTTGCTCGTTCCTGGTGGGAACCCACTGTCAAGCTGGTGGCTGCTAATCAACTACCTATCCCAGTAGCGGGAGTAATATGGATGTCTGTCCGGGTATGTGGAAAGGACCTCAGTCGGAAAGGGATAGTACTGACCACAGGGCCCGAAGGCGATGGGCCCATTGTAACCCTAGGCATGAATGTGCTGAAGGAGGTCGGACAGTTCCAGGCCCGAGGGCTGTAACAAAAACAACTGGACCCGCGCCACTCGTGACCCAGCTAACAAGAGAGTATTCCAGCATCTCGTGCGGGTCAGTCAAATTCAAAAATTGCCCGCTACCTCTCAGTACCTTGGTAAGGTGTCGATACCACCCGAAGCCACAATGACGCTGCCAGTGGGACAGACTGTACCCACTTTACTGGTGCTGGCACATGTGTCCTTAGAGGGCATGGACATTCAAATTGAACCAATGGAGGGAGAGGAAGTGCCCTCTGGACTCCTGGTTGCTCGGACCCTGGCCACCGTGCGGCAGGGTCGAGTGCCCGTGCGTTGCATCAATCATTCAGCATGAAATACCCACCGGAAATACTGCTCCCATTCGAGAGAGCCAAACCAAGAAAAAACGAAAAAGGAGCCCACAGTATTGCTAAAATAATGTATATCAAGATTCATCTATATATATAATTGTCTTATCCCGTCTGTCTGTCTGTCTGTCTGTCCAGGAAATCCCGCGTCGCTCATTGGTCCGGCAGCGGCCAATCAGCGCCGCGGGATTTCTGAAAGAAGATGGCGGCCGTTAGCGGCTCATCTGCTGGACGGAGCTGAGCGGCGATGCAGCCGGGAGATGAGCGCCGCGAGGCGCTCATCTCCCGGCCGGCAACAGCAGAAGGAACCCGACCGCCGGACCCATCTGCGGGACGGAGATGCAGCCGGGAGATGAGCGTCGCGAGGCGCTCATCTCCCGGCCGGTATAAGCGGAAGGACCGCCGGCGCCGCTGACCTCCATGCGGAAGGGAGGACCGGGGAGCTGCGCTGCGGGTCGGGATACTTCTGCTGCGAGCGCCCGCTATGTCCCGGGTTCTCGCAGCGTAAGTACCCGCACAGGCAGCGCCGCTCCCCGGTCCTCACCAAGACGATTCGATGATTGGTCGCGGTCTTCGGACCCGACCAATCACTGATCTTAGCGCAAAACTTAAACACCGCTGTGCTGATTGGTCGCCGACGCTGCCCGCGACCAATCACGGATTTGGGCGCCACATTTAAATATCGGCCGCGAACAATCAGCACAGCGGTGTTTAAATGTGGAGCCAAGATCGGTGATTGGTCGCGGCCGATATTTAAATTTGGCGCCAAAATCGGTGATTGGTCGCGGGCAGTGTCCGCGACCAATCAGCACAGTAGTGTTTAACTTTGGCCGCAAGATCAGTGATTGGTCGCGGGCCAAGTCCGCGACCAATCAACGATTTGTGCGGCACATTTAAATAGCGGCCGCGATCAATTGGACCCGCAGCGCTGCTCCCCGGTCCTCCCTTCACGCCCTAGCCGCATGGATGTCAGCGGCGCTGCCTGTGCGGATACTTCCGCTGCGAGAACCCGGGACATGAGCGGGCGCTCGCAGCAGAAGTATCCCGACCCGCAGCGCCACTCCCCAGTCCTCCCTTCACACCCTAGCCGCTGATGTCCCCACAGTATCTGCATGGTGTTACAAAGGTCCGGACATTTGTGTTAAAAATCGCTGATTGGTCGCTGGCGCTGCCCGCGACCAATCACCGATTTGGGCGCCAAATTTAAATATCAGCCGATACCAATCACCGATCTTGGCTCCACATTTAAACACCGCTGTACTGATTGGTCGCGGACGCTATTTAAATGTGCCGCCCAAATCGGTGATTGGTCGCGCACAGCGTCGGCGACCAATCAGCACAGCGGTGTTTAACTTTAGCGCCAAGATCACTGATTGGTCGCGTGCGGAGAGCGCGACCAATCAGCGAATCGTATTGGTGAGGAGCGGTGAGCGGAATCGTATTAGTGAGGATCGGGGAACACCGCTGCCTGTGCGGATACTTCCACTCCGAGAAGCCGGGACATGAGCGGGCGCTGGCAGCAGAAGTATCCCGACCCGCAGCGCCGCTCCCCGGTCCTCCCTTCACACCCGAGCCGCTGATGTCCCCACAGTATCCGCATGGTGTTACAAAGGTCTGGACATTTGTGTTAAAAATCGCTGATTGGTCGCAGGCGCTGCCCGCGACCAATCACCGATTTGGGCGCCAAATTTAAATATCGGCCGCGACCAATCACCGATCTTGGCTCCACATTTAAACACCGCCGTATTGATTGGTCGCGCCCGCTATTTAAATGTGGCACCCAAATCGGTGATTGGTCGCGGGCAGCGGCCGCGACCAATCAGCAGAGCGGTGTTTAACTTTAGCGCCAAGATCACTGATTGGTCTCGCTCTCCGCACGCGACCAATCAGCGAATCGTATTGGTGAGGAGCGGGGAGCGGAATCGTATTAGTGAGGACCGGGGAGCGCCGCTGCCTGTGCGGATACTTCCACTCAGAGAAGCCGGGAGATGAGCGACTGCTCGCAGCAGAAGTATCCCGCCCCTCAGCGCCGCTCCCCGGTCCTCCCTTCACACCCTGGCCGCTGATGTCCCCACAGTATCCGCATGGTGTTACAAAGATCCGGACATTTGTGTTAAAAATCACTGATTGGTCGCTGGCGCTGCCCGCGACCAATCACCGATTTGGGCGCCAAATTTAAATATCGGCTGCGACCAATCAGCACAGCGGTGTTTAAATCTGGAGCCAAGATCGGTGATTGGTCGCGGCCGATATTTAAATTTGGCCGCCTAAATCGGTGATTGGTCGCGGGCAGCGCCAGCGACCAATCAGCGATTTTTAACACAATGTCCGGACCTTTGTAACACCATGCGGATACTGTGGGGACATCAGCGGCTAGGGTGTGAAGGGAGGACCAGGGAGCGGCGCTGCCTGTGTGGATACTTCTGCTGCGAGAACCAGGGACATGAGCGGCCGCTCGCAGCAGAAGTATCCCGACACGCAACGCCGCTCCCCGGTCCTCCATTCACACCCTAGCCGCTGATGTCCCTATAGTATCCGCATGGTGTTACAAGGTCCGGACATTTGTGTTAAAAATCGCTAATTGGTCGCAGGCGCTGCCCGCGACCAATCACCGATTTGGGCGCCAAATTTAAATATCGTCCGCGACCAATCACCGATCTTGGCTCCACATTTCAACACCGCTGTACTGATTGGTCGCGGACGCTATTTAAATGTGGCGCCAAAATCGGTGATTGGTGGCGCCCAGTGTCGGCGACCAATCTGCACAGCGGTTTTTAAATGTGGAGCCAAGATCCGTGATTGGTCGCCGCCGATATTTAAATTTGGCGCCAAAATCGGTGATTGGTCGGGGGCAGCGCCTGCGACCAATTAGCGATTTTTAACACAAATGTCCGGATCTTTGTAACACCATGCTGATACTGTGGGGACATCAGCGGCTAGGGTGTGAAGGGAGGACCGGGGAGCGGCGTTGCGGGTCCGGATACTTCTGCTGCGAGCGCCCGCTCATGTCCCGGCTTCTCGGAGCGGAAGTAGCCGCACAGGCAACCGCTCCCCACCAATACGATACGCTGATTGGTCGCGCCCTCCCGACGAGACCAATCAGAGATTTGAACGCTGAATTCAAACACACTGTCCGCTGCTTAGTAACACGGCGCGCGACATTTAAAACCTGCTTCTATGATTGGTCGCGGACGCCGCCCGCGACCAATCACAGATTTCCCCGCCAAATTTAAACACGCTCTCCAGCCAATTACCGCAACATTTCAAATATCTACGCCACGTACGGGAGATAGCACGGCTAACTCCGCCCATGTGGTCATGTGACTCACAAAATGCTCATAACGTACTGAGCAGGTTTTCTCTGTCACACTGTGCGAGGGACTTCAGTCTGACTGTGCGAGGGACTTCTGTCACACTGTGCGAGGGACTTCTGTCACACTGTGCGAGGGACTTCAGTCACACTGTGCGAGGGACTTCTGTCACACTGTGCGAGGGACTTCAGTCACACTGTGCGAGGGACTTCTGTCACACTGTGTGAGGGACTTCTGTCACACTGTGCGAGGGACTTCAGTCACACTGTGCGAGGGACTTCTGTCACACTGTGCGAGGGACTTCTGTCACACTGTGTGAGGGACTTCTGTCAGGTTTACTGAACACGTTCTGCCAGTGACAGCGCGCTGAAGAGATACTTCTTTACGCTTCCTGTTTTATAATGGGTCGTAAGCGAAAATACGCCACGGAGGAAGACAGAAAAGCAGCAGAAGCAGCAAGAAAACGACAACGTCGAGAGCAACAGACACCACAACATACTGCCGCCAGACAAGCCCAGGATGCGGAAGCTCACAAAAAACGTCGGGAACAGGAGATACCGCAACACACTGCCGCCAGACAAGCCCAGGATGCGGAATCTCACAAAAAACGCCGGGAACAGGAGACACCACAACACACTGCCGCCAGACAAGCCCAGGATGCCGAATATCACCAAAAACGACGGGAACAGGAGACACCGCAACACACTGCCGCCAGACAAGCCCAGGATGTGGAAACTCACCAAAAACGCCGGGAACAGGAGACACCGCAACACACTGCCGCCAGACAAGCCCAGGATGCGGAAGCTCAACAAAAACGCCGGGAACAGGAGACACCGCAACAAACTGCCGCAAGACAAGCCCAGGATGCGGAAGCTCAACAAAAACGCCGGGAACAGGAGACACCGCAACACACTGCCGCCAGACAAGCTCAGGATGCCGAATCTCACAAAAAATGCCGGGAACAGGAGACACCGCAACACACTGCCGCCAGACAAGCCCAGGATGCCGAATCTCAACAAAAACGCCGGGAACAGGAGACACCGCAACACACTGCCGCCAGACAAGCCCAGGATGCAGAATATCGCAAGAAACAACGGGCGCAGGACACACCGCAACACACTGCCGCCAGACAAGCCCAGGATGCGGAATCTCACCAAAAACGCCGGGAACAGGAGACACCACAACACACTGCCAACAGACAAGCCCAGGATGCGGAAGCTCACAGAAAATTTCGGAAGCAGGAGACAACACCACACACTGCCGCCAGACAAGCACAGGATGTGGAATCTCAACAACAACGCTGGGAACAAGAGACACCACAACAAACTGTCGCCAGACAAGCCCAGGATGCGGAATCTCACAGACAACGTCGGAAACAGGAGACAACACAACACACTGTCGCCAGACAAGCCCAGGATGCGGAATCTCACAGACAACGTCGGAAACAGGAGACACCACAAGACACTGCCGCCAGACAAGCACAGGATGCGGAATCTCACAGACAACGTCGGGAACGGGAAACACCGCAACACACTGCGGCTAGACACGAACACGATGCAGAATCCCATAGACAATGTCGTCTGAATGAATCTCCAGAATCCAGGACAAACCGAGAACAACACGATCGACAAATTTATCAAAAAAGAATGCTTTACCAACTAAGGCAAACCCAGCAGAACATTCAACAACTTGCACGTTACGTAACAGACAATGAAACTATCATTATTCAACACTACTGTGGGAAGATGAATGTAGTTTGTTCAAAATACGAATCTATGAATTTTATCGAGGAAAAACCATCTGACAATCAGTTTACTCACTGCTGACAAAAAGGAAAAGTGATGCTACCAAGATGTCACTACTCAGATCTGTTTGAGCAGTTGATGAAAGGAACGCATGAACACAGTAGAAATTTTATGGAAAATATCAGAAGTATCAACAGTTCTCATGTGTTTGCTTCATTTGGTGCCAACATTGCACCGCCCCCTGGATTCGGACCGTATTGTTTTAAAATTCATGGCCAGATCTACCACCGTACTGGAACACTTCACCCAGAACTAGGACAACCACCAACATTTGCACAATTATACATCTTTGATCCAAATGAGGCTACAGAACAAAGGATGAACCGAAAAGAAAATGAAAAGTGTAATGCAGAACTGATGAACCTAATTGCCGTACATTTACAAACAATCAGCCCATTTGCTGCCGCATATCGCATGCTAAAAGACGTTGAAGCTGAGGAGGAACAGAGAGCTATACAAAATGGGACGGAAATGCCTTCTATTATCATGGCCATTAAACAAGAACGTCAACAAGATCCCCGATGTTACAACAAACCACGTGGAAGTGAGGTCGCAGTTGTTTTTCAAAACGATGATGGAGAGCCTCCTTTTCAAAGAGATATATTAGTCCATCTTAAGCCAGACAAAAACAACCCTTTCGTTCCTAAAACACAACGGATTAGCATTTTGCACAGCAACCTTGATGCTCTTCTGTATCCGCTATTCTTTCCAAGCGGTGATCAAGGGTGGCATGAAAACCTACACCAGCAAGGAACTTCAAGAAGAATTACACAACTACAGTACTACAGTTTTCTTCTGTCTGTGTGAAAATACTTCAATCCTATTTTAAACGGTGGGAAACTGACACAACAGTACTTATTAGACGCATACGTTAAAATTGAAGCAAATCGGCTCAATTTCATACGAAGAAATCAAAAACAACTTAAAGTTGAAGACTACTGCGTTCTTCAAGAACATTTGCAAAAACAATCCATTCAAAAAGGAATTCCAATTGGAAAAACAGTAATTCTCCCGTCGTCCTTTGAAGGTAGCCCCCGCAACAAGCAACAGCGTTATCAAGATGCAATGGCAATAGTAACAAAGTATGGAAGACCTGACATTTTTTTAACAATGACCTGTAATCCTAAATGGCCGGAAATTACAGAAAATCTACAACCCTGGCAGCAAGTTGAACACAGGCCGGACTTAGTTGCATGCGTATTTCGACTAAAACTCAGCAGCCTTTTTGAAGACATCAAAAAAGGCCTTTTTGGAACAGTCGTAGCAATGGTACACGTCATAGAGTTTCAGAACGAGGTCTCCCACATGCGCATGTACTAATTATTTTAGATGCGGATTCCAAGTTTCGCACGGAGGATGAAATTGACAACATAGTGTGGGCTGAAATTCCTAACCAAGAAAAGTATCCTGAACTGTATAATATTGTAATCTGTAATATGGTTCATGGCCCATGCGGTGTAGCAAATCCAAAAAGTCCATGCATGGAAAAAGGAAAGTGTACAAAAGGGTTTCCAAAGCAGTTGAAACAGCACACTGTTAAAGATTTGGACGGCTACCCATCCTACCGGAGACAACTGATTGATAACATTGTACACAACAAAAAGATTATAAATAACTCATGGATAGTTCCATACAACCCGTACTTATTAAAACGCTACAACTGTCACATCAACGTTGAAATCTGCGCTTCAATAAAAAGTGTTAAATATCTTTTCAAGTACATCTACAAGGGGCATGACAAAGCTAACGTCGAAATCCAACAAAAAACAGTCAATCACGATGAATTATCACGGTTTGTTGACTCAAGATATGTCAGTGCTCCAGAAGCTGCTTGGAGAATATTTGCATTTCCAATGCATTCACAGTCCCATGCCATTATACGTTTAGCTACCCATTTACCAAATCAACAGCAGCTTTATTTCTTTGAAAATGCTCAAGTCGAAGATGTCTCCAAAAATTTAAGCACAACGTCAACATTAATGGAATGGTTTTTGCTGAACCAACGTGACGAAAACGCAAGGCAGTATTTGTATTGAGAGATTCCAGAGCATTACGTTTGGAATAAAACTTGGAAGCCAAGACAACGAGGACTTAGCAGAATAATTGGACGCATGTATACTGTTAGTGTCAAAGATCAAGAAAGATATTGCCTTCGGCAGTTACTACTGCATGTCAAAGGAGCTAGAAGTTACGAAGATTTGAAAACAGTTAATGGAGTATTGCACGATACATTTAAAGCTGCAGCTTTGGCTTTAGGACTTCTATTGGATGATACTATGTGGACACTTACTTTAGAAGACGCAGTTACTCTACATATGCCTAAGAAACTTCGTGAATTGTTTGCCTACATTTGTGTCTTTGGACCGCCTACAAATCCGGCTCAACTTTGGACAAATTTCAAAGAACATATAATTGAAGATTACTGCTTACGTCTTCACAACAAAAGTGGAAATTGTCACAATTGCGAATCTTATGCCATGCAAGATGTCCAAAATATCCTACTACTGCATGGAAAAACGTTTTCAGACTTTAATTTGCCACAGCCTGCAAGTCAAGTTGCACAAATTCAAGAGTATGACGAAGCTTATGAATTATTGTTGGCAACAGAGAAGAAAAACTTCTTAAATCAAGAACAACGGATTGCATATGACACTATTGTGAGCGCTGTAGAAAACCAAGCCGATCCAATGCCAAAATGTTTCTTTATTGACGGTCCTGGAGGCAGCGGTAAAACATACCTATATGAAGTTTTAATGCATCACGTTAGAGGGTTAGGAAAAGTCGTATTGCCATCGGCTACAACAGGTATTGCAGCAAACCTTTTACGAGGAGGTCGCACTATGCATTCACTCTTTGGGATACCAGTTCCGGTCAATGAAATCTCCGTTTCCAGAATCAAACAAGACACATTTGCAGGAAAACAGTTGAACAGTGCAAATCTTTTGATACTTGATGAGTGCACCATGGCGCCCAAATATGCTTTGAGCTTAATTGACAGACTTCTGCGTGAAGTTATGACTACAAATATTGCTGAAAAAAATGAAATTCCTTTTGGAGGTAAAGTTTTTGTCCTTGGTGGAGATTTTAGGCAATGCCTTCCAGTTGTACCGAATGGAACAAGAACAAATATTATCGAGTCAACCTTAAAAATGTCAGACCTTTGAAAAGAGTTTAATAAACTACAACTAATTAACAATCTTCTGACCCAGAGTACAGCAACTGGCTTCTTAAACTTGGTAATGGTGAACTAAGCAATGAATATAACCTTGGAGAAGACATTAATGAAATACCAGAAGACATGGTGTGCACTGACTGCATCGTAAGTGATGTTTTTGGACAACGCGTTGAAATAGATGTAAACGACCAAAGCAGTGTTGAGAGGGCCTCTTCCTATGCAATTCTCTGTCCCAAGAACGAAGACGTAGCTCTGCTAAATTCCCGTGTGATGGATAGAATGCCTGGAGAGTATAAATTATACAAAAGTGATGATTCGGTGGATGTCGACAATGAAGATGAACGAGAGCATTATCCAGTTGAATTTTTAAATAGTGTTACGCTATCAGCAATGCCATTCCACAGACTACAACTTAAAGTTGGAGCAATCGTAATGTTGCTTCGGAATCTAAATACAAGAAATGGTCTATGTAATGGAACTCGCCTTATTGTTACTGGACTCCATTCCCACATAATTCAAGCAACAGTGATCACTGGATCTGCAAAAGGAGAGGAAGTGTTCATTCCACGCATTGATTTATGTCCTTCAGACACCGGTCATCCATTTAGGCTTCGACGTCGACAGTTTCCAGTAAAACCAGCATTTGCCATGACAATAAACAAGTCACAAGGTCAAACTCTACAACGTGTTGGCATATATTTACCGGAGCCCGTTTTTGGACATGGACAACTCTATGTTGCATTTTCAAGCGTTAAAATGAGATCCAATGTCAAGGTGCAAGTTTTGGATACCCATTTACAAGGAAAGTTGCTTCCAGATAGTCCAAAAGTATTCACCAGAAATGTCGTGTACAAAAATATTTTAGGTTGATATTGTTAATAAATAAATTCTAGGGTCGTACTTCTTTTGTCCGATGATTTATTGTAAAATATTGTTACATATTCATGGAATGGTTTATATATTTTGATCATCTGTTTAATAATTTTGTTCCGTTGCATTAAGTTCTATAACCAATAATAGTTAATAAAGTATTATTCTGTGTATTCATTGTATTATTGTTAAATCTTCATAGCGGCATCTGCAGCATGTGCTACTAAAGTGAATGCAGATTTGTGCCTCTCCACGCACTTAGTCCCGGCGTGGAAAGCAGCGAATCTACAGACAGCAGCTAATCACAGCAGTATCTGAGAGCGCGTGCTGTGCCTCACATCCTGCGAGGAGCTGCTGAAAACAGGACAGACAGCGCTAGAGCAGAGAAAGGAAACAAGGGGAGGATTAGGGTTTAGTTTTTGAACTGTGCTGTAGAGATGGGGGAATGAGTAGGTCATACAAAACCAGGATAAGGGGGCCATACAAGCTAAGATGAGGAAGGCGTACAATCCAAAATAAGTCAGCCATACAAACCAGGATTAGAGGAATGAGGCAGCCATACAAACCACATTGACAGACCGCGCTGTGGATGCTGGATGTGACACGATGACAGATAACCCTGGCCACAGCCCGTCATTCACTGTGGTGCGCGGAACAGCAGACCCCTGGCTGCAGCCGCAAATAGTTGTGATGTAAACTGAAGCAACATACGGCTGCAGGTGGGAGAATTACGTGCTGGCTGTGCGTCGTCAGCGATGTTGTCACAAGCAGGATTGACAACATGATGTAATGACAAAATTCATTAGGGGCACCGAGGGGATACATTGTGAAGTTAATTAAAAGTAGTGCACAACCCATTTAAACACTGCTTCGCTGCTTAGTGGCGCCCGGTCAGCCGCATGCATATTCTAGATTACCCGATGCATTAGAATCGGGCCACCAGCTAGTTAATACATAAATGATCAGACAGATACAGGAATCAGTGCGGAAAACTGATGAGGCATTAAAACCAGCAACAACCCTCTACACATGGCAAAATCCAATTCAGGACTCAAAAGGTACGAAATTGTATATATATTTAAAATATCCAAACAATCAAAAGATCATAGCCATACAGAAAATAGTATTGTCTATCCTCTCTATAAAATTTACAGAGAGGGTAATATATAGATACATAATTTCATAGTACAGCATGTGTGTCACCCAGGCCTGGATGCCACAAGTGTAATTAAAGCTGTGTCTGAGAGCAAGGGGGAGGTTCTCTGGCCAGGGGAACATTAGCATGCAATGCCTCCTGTCTCAGGCCAGTAGGGGGAGCAGGCTGCCCCTATAAAAGCTGGTACTGGGGACAGGGTTAGAGAGAACTGGATTGCCTGTCTCAGCTTTGAGACGTGTCCCAGAGTGGAGCAGGGACAGAAAGTTGATTGCACCTAAGAGGAAGTGTGGCAGTAGGAGAGCCACAAGCCAGAGACAAGAGGCGAAGAGAGCCTGTCTTGGCAGAGAAAGACAACTTTACCAGACTTTGGTGTCTGAGGCTGGAAGGATTCCACATCCCCCAGCAGAGAACCAGCCCGAAAGGGACTGTACATTCCTTGGCCTAAGAAGCCTGTAGGCCCTGCCACAACCGAAGGGACCAGTAAAGCCGTACAAGGCTGGGAGCAGAAAGGAACCCACGTCGCAGGCCATACAGGCGAGAATACACGGAGAGCTCGGAAGCGTGGGCTGTTATCCTATAAAGAGGAGATAGTCAGAAGGAGCGCAGAAAGCACGGTAGGCCTACACCCTCACCCTGACCAGGGCCAATTTCCCCGTTGCTCTCAGACATCCAGGTCCCCTCCTAGCTGGGACTGTTTGTGGGTCAGTTTACCTGTTTAGTAAAGACCCTGGACTGCAACCTGTTGTCTGTGTACTCCTTGCTCCTCCAGCACTACCATCACTCCCACCATCCATTATACTGCCCTGGGGCCGCACTCTTCCCGTGGGGAGTCACACTACCATAGCTGCACACCTCATCAGCCCCAGCGGTCTGCATGCAGCAGCGGTTCCTAATAACCGCAAATCCACGGGTGGCGTAGTCGGACATAATCAATATAACGGACTACCACTGGCCTGACCACCCTGAGCCACGGAACCGGGTTGCCACTACTACCCCCATCGTTCCCTATTGCCCGGATCCGAGTGCCCCACGGCCCAGGGGGCGAGTCAGCTTTGGCGTAGTCGGCAGGATCTCGTGCCCGCAACCACCGGGTACTGCGTGCCTGAAAAAGACTTTTGTAACTTACCTGTGGCGAAGTTTCCCGCCGTCCGGAGTCGTTTCCCGCCATCCGGAGCCGATTCCCGCCATCAGACGCCATCTTGGACCGTTTCCCGCTGTCTTCTGCCGTCTTCCCGCCATCCGCAGCTGTTTCCCGCCATCGGACGCCATCTTCAGGACGCCGCGCGGGAAGAAGAGGGGCGTGGACGTCGAAACCGCGCGAGATCCGAAGCTCCGCCCCACGCACCGACGCTGCGCAAGGTCCTGGAAGGGAGAGAGAGCGACGCTGACGTCATCGGAGTGCGACGCCAGGTCCTCGTCCAGAGCAGCAGCGGAGCCGCGGCCTACAGAAGAGGATCGTCGGAAGGTAGGCCACCCTTCACTAGGGGGGGAGGAAGATGTCGGACACAGAGGCGCCCACTACCACCAACGCAGCTGCAGCAGCGGTGATGCTCTTTTCCTTGCCCTACATCCCTGGAGCGGCCTGGCTGCCCAAATACTCAGGGGAGCCCCATGCCCTAACTGACTTCAAGGAAAGACTGTATAGTTTGTTCCAAGTTTACCCCCTGACAGAGGAACAGAAGGTCAGCATATTGACAGGGCAGTTAACTGGCGCAGCCCAAAGGGAGGTAAAATCATGGCCCATTGAGGAGAAAGGGACTGTGAAGGGTATTCTGGCCCGGCTGCGGGGTACCTTTGATACACGTACCTCCGCTGAAATTAAAATGAGGTTCTATGGATGTAAGCAGTGGGCACAGGACAGCATCAGAGACTATGCCCTAAATCTGCAGGAAGCCTTGAGGGCTATTCAACAAACTGACCCTGGCAGTGTGCAGGAAACCGATAAGCTGCTAACAGAACAATTCATAGAGGGTCTGCTGTCCAGCGCCCACAGGGCCCAGCTGCGCCTCATGTTCTTCCAGAACCCCGACCTGACCTTTGCCCAATTTAAGGACAGGGCCATAAGGGTGCTCCGTGAATCTGCAACCAGTGGCGCTACAAACCCCCGGCGCCCTGCTATCACCTACCACCAGGAGGCGGCGCCCTCCTCTATGGACTCCGTGGAGGCTGATGCACAGGCCCTGAACCAACCCCCGTCGAAAGGCCTGCACCACCAAGTCCAGGAGCTGACCAGGAGCGTCGCGGCGTTGACCAGGACCGTCCAGGCGTTGCAAGTGGACCCGTCAAGACCCATCGAGCTGGCTTCAAGTCCGGAGGATGTCCCGTGGCGTCGACAGAGGAGGATCCCGTCGTTCCGAGGGAGGCCCACAGACCGCTACGCAGAGGATGGACAGCCCATTTGCCGTCGATGCAACCAGCCCGGACACATTTCCAGGTACTGTAATTTAAACGGGTCCAACCTGGGGCAGAGGGCCGACCCCCAGGCATAAGATCACCAGGCCCTTATAATTGGCATGATAAGTACGTTGGGGGGCGCCCGGTTTTACCCGTGGTGCTGGACGGTATCCCCATGAGCGCCTTGCTGGATACTGGGTCGCAAGTAACCACAATCCCTTATGTACTTTTTAAGCAGTATTGGACTAATGCTGATATCACACGGTATCCAGACAGTAACTTGAGCATCATCGCCAGTAATGGCTTACCCGTGCCGCAGATGGGGTTCAAGGAGATGACCATTAAAATTGGTAAAGTTGAACTGCCGGCACAGGGAGTGATTATTGTGGACATTGACCATCATGAAAGTCACCCTAAAATAACTGTGGGTACTAACATAATTGAAAATTGTCTTTCAGAAGTAATTGTAATTCTACAACAGGTGGCGGTGAATGCTAGTTCCAGCCAACAGAGAGTCCTCAACAAGGAGATAAAAGCCCTGATGAGACGGCAGCAGGTAGAACTGTCTGGTGGTGAGATCGGTAGCGTAAGACTCAGTGATCCATTCCCCATTTCCATGCCTCCCAAAAGTGAAATGATGATCTGGTGTCGGACTGCAATCGGGTTGAGAGGTAGAGACTACCAAGCCATGGTAGAACCCGTGTACTCAGACAGCAGGCCCACCATTTTGACAGCCCGGGGGGTGGTTGATGTCCGTCATGGGAGGGTGCCCGTCCGCATCCTCAACATTGGGGAGAGGGAAGTACACTTACCCAGGTACGCTACACTCGCCAAACTGTTTGTCGTCGAACACAAAGCTATCAGGGCCGTGGAACCCTTGCCTCCATCTCCACCGGCGGAGGGTAATGGCTCCCAGAAACAAAAGGAGGACTGGTGCCAGAAACTCCACGTGGGTGCTGACTCCACTCCCCTGCACCAAAAACAAGGAGTCTACCGGGTGGTACAGGAGTACGAGAGAGTCTTTAGTAAGCACCCGCTAGACTTCGGCAGAGTAAAAGGGATAGAACACCACAACCCCACAGGGAGCCACCCACCAATAAAAGAGAGGCACAGGCCTGTACCCCCAGCACATTATCAGAACGCAAAGGGCATGCTAAGAGAGATGAAAGAAGCTGGGGTCATTAGAGACAGCTGTAGCCCCTGGGCAGCCCCTTTGGTTCTGGTCAAAAAGAAAGACGGCACCATGAGAATGTGCGTGGACTATAGACAAATCAACCGTATCACCCACAAAGACGCATATCCGCTGCCTAGAATAGAAGAGTCTTTAGCCGCACTAAAATCTGCTAACTTCTTTTCTACTTTGGACCTTACTAGCGGGTACTGGCAGGTTCCTGTGGCAGAGGCTGACAAGGAGAAGACCGCCTTCACCACCCCGATGGGACTGAGCGAATTCAACTGTATGCCTTTCGGGCTCTGCAATGCACCAGGGACCTTCCAGCGGCTGATGGAATGCTGTCTAGGGCACCGAAACTTCGAGACGGTCCTCCTTTACCTGGACGACGTGATCGTCTATTCGAAAACCTACGAGGACCACCTAAAGCACCTGGCCGAGGTGTTCGAAGCCCTGGCAGGCTATGGCCTGAAGGTAAAACCATCGAAGTGCCACCTGCTGAAACCAAAGGTCCAGTACCTAGGGCACGTGGTAAGTGCGGAAGGAGTGGCCCCCGACCCTGACAAGGTCACGGCAATCAAGAGCTGGCCAAGCCCCTCGAACATCAAAGAGGTGAGACAGTTTCTCGGGTTGGTAGGCTACTACCGAAGGTTCATCCCCGGGTTCACTAAGATGGCAGCTCCTATGCAGGACCTCCTGATCGGACAGTCCAAGTCCAGAAGTCAAAAGCCACCCTTCAAGTGGGATAAACCGGAAGAGGAGTCCTTCCGCCAGCTAAAGTTGGCCCTCACGGGGGATGAGATCCTGGCCTACCCTGATTATGGCCAGCCTTTCATTCTCCACACAGATGCCAGTAATGTGGGACTGGGAGCCGTACTGTCCCAAAACCAACGGGGCAGAGAGCGGGTGATCGCATACGCCAGCCGGAAGCTGAGGCCCACCGAGAGGAACCCGGAGAATTACAGCTCCTTCAAGCTAGAATTCTTGGCGGTGGTGTGGGCCGTGACGGAACGCTTCAAGCATTACCTGGCCTTTGCAAAGTTCACCGTGTACACGGACAACAACCCGTTGACACACCTGAACAATGCAAGACTGGTTGCCCTGGAACAGCGGTGGATGGCCCGTCTCTCCAACTATGACTTCGTGATCAAGTACCGGGCAGGCAAAACCAACGCCAACGTGGACGCCCTATCAAGGATGCCTCACTTACCTGAAGGTGACGAAGACCCAGAAGAGCTGGAGGAGGTAGAACTCCCCGCGTTTCACCGGTATGGAGCCACTCAACACTCTCACCGTGTGAAGGAGGAGGATCTAACAACTGTGATGATGAATCCCCTACCTCACCACAGCTGGGCCGAAACCCAAGATAGTGACCCTGCTGTCCGCCTGGTGAAAGATCTGCTGACCCGGGAAGACGCCCGCCTAGATCCAGATGCCCCAGAGGAAGCCAAGCAGCTATGGAAGGAGAAGAGCAAGCTGTTCCTCTACGAAGGCAAGTTGTGCAGAAGGATTGTCAACCACCGGACGCACGAGCTGACCTGGCAAGTCGTGGTCCCAAGGCGAGATGCAGCTATGGTCCTGGGGGCTTACCATGACAGAGCAGGACACTTCGGTTGGAAGAAACTGGAGTTCCTACTAAGAGGAAGGTTCTTTTGGGTCGGCATGAGAGGAGCTGTGGAAAAATGGTGCAGAGACTGTGGCCCTTGTCACCTGAGGAGGAAGGACCGCACCAGCCAGAAGACACCCTTGAGGCCCATCGTCACCACGCAGCCTCTTGAGCTGGTAGCTCTGGACCACGTCAAATTGGCTCCAAGCCGGTCTGGATACATCTATGCCCTGACAATCGTGGACCACTATTCCCGTTTTCTAGTGGTGGTCCCGGTAAAGGACTTGACAGCCCAAACAGCGGCCCGTGCCTTCCAGCAATACTTCTGCCGTCCACACGGGTATCCGGAACAGGTCCTGACAGACCAGGGTCCAGCGTTCGAGGCTGAAATCTTCCAGGAGTTCTGCAACCTCTATGGCTGTAAGAAGATTCGGACAACGCCTTACCACCCCCAAACCAACGGGATGTGTGAGAAGATGAACAATATAGTCATTGATCTTCTGAAGACGTTGCCCCTGGAGGAACGCAGCCTGTGGCCAGAAAAATTGCCGGACCTGGTAGACATGTACAACAATATCCCGGTGAATGCTACAAACTGCACCCCGGCTTACCTGATGCGAGCCAGACCGGGTAAGCTGCCCGTAGACCTGGAGATGGGAGTCCTATTACCTGAGGACACCTCCCCGGATGCGGACTGGGATACGGAAAGGCAACTGCAGTACAAGAAGGTACAGGAGAGTGTGGAGAAGAGCCTGGCCCAGGTGAGAGAGAAGCAAGAAAGACTCTTCAATCAACACGCCCCTGCTGGTCCCCTAGAACCTGGTGAGCAAGTCCTAAAGCGAAAAAGAAGGCTACATAAGTTGGACAACCAGTGGGAAAGGGAACCCTACACCGTACTGCAGTCTGACCACGACAACCCAAAGGTGTGCGTAATCACCAAGGACGGAGGAGAAACCACTAGTGTCGTCTCCAGAGACCACCTCAAAAGGTGCCCCGAGCAACTCCGTAGTGCAGAAGAGGATCAGAGTGACCTTGAACCCGCAGAGGACAAGGAAGAAATGATCAGCACCGTTCTCGGAGAGTTCCCTCAGTCCTGGACTCGCATAAATGATGCTATAGTGGTACCCGTCCTGCATTTCCTTCAACCGGCACAGCAACAACCAACACCAGAGCCGGAAGGTAAAGAGGAGCAAGCGGTTCCAGAGGCAGAAGAGCCTGTTCCAGCAGCCCAGGAGAGTCAACCCTCTGCTGACAGTGAGCCTGCCATGCCTGTGGTAAGCCAAAGAACCCGCAGACAGCTGCCTGCCTTACCTGTACACCCAGCTGGTAGCTGTACCCCTAACGCTAGTGGGGAGAGCCAGGTTGGTCCACCACCAGACAGTGGGTTAAGGAGGTCAACCAGGAGCACAAAGGGACAGATACCCGCTCGCTGGAGAATATAGAGTGTGCTAAATTGTAAATGACCCTGTTGCCAAATGTTGAATTGTTTGCCAAGTTACATGCATGTTTGGTAATTCTGTGTTTCAGTTTCTTGCAGCTACCGTAAGGACTCAAAGGTTATGGACTTTGTATAACCGGGACCTGGTATGGACTGCATTCTGAGCCTAACCCAGGAATGAACTAAGACTGTGAAGGACTTGGGGTAGGACAGACCCCCACCTGGTTAAGGCTCTCCGTTGTGCTGGTGATATGGACACCCGGTCACAGACCACACTGTGACCTTAAGAACTCAATTTGTGCGTCGTCTGTCTATTAATGTGTTATTGTTGTGCATATTGTCTTTGTTTATTGTTTAGTCCCGGAGTACTAAATTTCACTAGGGGGGAATGTGTCACCCAGGCCTGGATGCCACAAGTGTAATTAAAGCTGTGTCTGAGAGCAAGGGGGAGGTTCTCTGGCCAGGGGAACATTAGCATGCAATGCCTCCTGTCTCAGGCCAGTAGGGGGAGCAGGCTGCCCCTATAAAAGCTGGTACTGGGGACAGGGTTAGAGAGAACTGGATTGCCTGTCTCAGCTTTGAGACGTGTCCCAGAGTGGAGCAGGGACAGAAAGTTGATTGCACCTAAGAGGAAGTGTGGCAGTAGGAGAGAGCCACAAGCCAGAGACAAGAGGCGAAGAGAGCCTGTCTTGGCAGAGAAAGACTTAACTTTACCAGACTTTGGTGTCTGAGGCTGGAAGGATTCCACATCCCCCAGCAGAGAACCAGCCCGCAAGGGACTGTACATTCCTTGGCCTAAGAAGCCTGGAGGCCCTGCCACAACCGAAGGGACCAGTAAAGCCGTACAAGGCTGGGAGCAGAAAGGAACCCACGTTGCAGGCCATACAGGAGAGAATACACGGAGAGCTCGGAAGCGTGGGCTGTTATCCTATAAAGAGGAGATAGTCAGAAGGAGCGCAGAAAGCACGGTAGGCCTACACCCTCACCCTGACCAGGGCCAATTTCCCCGTTGCTCTCAGACATCCAGGTCCCCTCCTAGCTGGGACTGTTTGTGGGTCAGTTTACCTGTTTAGTAAAGACCCTGGACTGCAACCTGTTGTCTGTGTGCTCCTTGCTCCTCCAGCACTACCATCACTCCCACCATCCATTATACTGCCCTGGGGCCGCACTCTTCCCGTGGGGAGTCACACTACCATAGCTGCACACCTCATCAGCCCCAGCGGTCTGCATGCAGCGGCGGTTCCTAATAACCGCAAATCCACGGGTGGCGTAGTCGGACATAATCAATATAACGGACTACCACTGGCCTGACCACCCTGAGCCACGGAACCGGGTAGCCACTACTACCCCCATCGTTCCCTATTGCCCGGATCCGAGTGCCCCACGGCCCAGGGGGCGAGTCACATGTATACTGAACTGCCCACACTGTCCTATGCGTGCTGGGTACAAATTCCCTATCACGTGCTGGATATAACTGTGAGTGACTTGCTGGAGTCACTACTGTATACGTACCAGGGATATCAAACTTCAGCACGGAACAGTCAGGGGATAGTCAGAAGTTTAGAGGTCCGTCTGGGGTTGGCACATGCAGAGCAGGGATGCCCCGAAACGCGTTTCGATGGTTCCCTTCGTCAGGGGGCATGTTTGCTGTCTCACTATCACTTGCTTTTATCGGCGCCAAGTGCGCCGCAGAACCGGAAGTGACGCGTGCGTCACCATGGGGACCAGGACGCCGGCCGGCGTCCGCATCATGTGACAACGGCGGAGCGGGCAATAGCCCCGGCGCCGCACGCCACTAAGACACAGAGAGCCGGCAGGAGCACCGATCCATACAGCCCGCACGCGTACATGATCGTCTCCTTCACTAGGTAAGATAACTTATCTTTGTGCACTCACATCCCTCTCATCACCTTATACCATGGTACACGGAATCAATGCTATAATAACATGATGCCTCATATGAGAAGCATATACAAAAAAAAGGAATTACAAAAAAAGGAATTACAAAAGAGGAGGAAAAAGGGGGGGGGGGAAAGGGGGAGGGGAAGGAAAGAAACCAAGTGCGACATGTGAGGTAAAAGACTAATAATACCCCATCCGGCCATATCTGGCATCCCAGGTTATATGCATATCAGACAGCAAGCACATATATAGATAATATTATTTGTTTGTAAGAGTCCTCTTTAGGGGACCAGATGAATAGGGACAACATCCGACTATATGGTCAGATGTATTATCCCAATAATTGCCCAAGTACACATATATATGCTATCATACACATCTGTATATATACAAATGTGTATGTGCTATATACTTATATATGCGTATACACATAACTCATTGCAAAGATATAACAATACCTTATATATCCATTATATAGGAAACATCAAATATGCTATAAAAATATGTTAACTTAAAAAGTATACAACATTATAGTACAGGATATCAAAATATATCATGAAAATAAGCATCAATCAACTTTCTCATTTTATATAGCATTGTCATATGAGTTTATATTTGAGTTCATATTTGATATAGTGGATGTCATATTTATATAGCTACAGTTATAGTTTCATCTTCACAACTCTAATTATTTAATGTCTCCACCATGCAGGCTGCAATCCATGATCCCTCGCAGTCTTGTATGGACCGGACGGAGCAGTACGTCTGACAGAGAGCCTATTCACAAGGCCGGATCAAAAAACCACCCCCAGGTTATAGGAAGGAGAACGACCAAAGAAGGGTAAGGTGCTAGTTTGTGCAAGAGAAACAGTGAGTTAAAATCATTAAAATCATGCTATAATAAATATTAAATTAAAGCTAAAACCCAGCCTCAATTGCATATGGCCACCTTAAATAAGACTATGACTAAAAGTTACGTGTATAGTCATATTGTGGTAGAAGACTGGGGACTAGAGAAAAGGAGAATAACTGATGCTCTCATTTAGTCCCTTCGGATGCAATGTATTAAGGGTCCAATGTATTAAGAGAGATATTGGCAGATCCCGCCTCAAATGTACCAGGAGGTGAAAGAGCTGTTGGCCCACATGTTGCGGAACGGCGTGATCCGCGAAAGTCAGAGTCCTTGGGCGGCTCCTATCGTGCTGGTCCGGAAGAAGGATGGTACCCTGAGATTCTGTGTGGACTATCGGAAGCTGAATGCCTGTACAGTACGGGACTCCTATCCACTCCCCTGAATTGAAGAGTCTCTATCTGCGCTAGGAAGCTCCAAGTTCTTCTCTTCCCTCGACCTGGCCAGGGGCTATTGGCAGGTCCCAGTAGCTGAAAAGGATCGTACGAAGACAGCTTTTGTTCTCCCTATGGGCCTGTTTGAGTTCAATCGGATGCCGTTTGGGCTAACAAATGCGCCGGGAACCTTCAAAAGACTGATGGAGAGATGCTTGGGGACCTCAACTTTGAAGCCACTTTAATATATCTGGACGATATCATTATCTATTCCGCTACGTTTGAAGATCATCTCCGCCGACTGGAACAAGTATTAGAACGGCTTCGGAGGCACGGCCTGAAAATTAAGCCTCGTAAGTGTCGTCTCTTCAAGCGGGAAATTGAATATCTGGGGCACACTGTGTCCAGTGAGGGAGTGCACCCCACTGCGGAGAAAGTAGCTGCCGTGCAGAAGTGGCCCACACCCGCCAATCTAAGAGAACTGAGGGCATTCCTGGGGCTCGCTGGATACTACTGCAGATTCATTAAAGACTTTGCTAAGATTGCGATCCCGCTCAATGAATTACTGAGAGGAACGGCTGGGGGAGCCAAGCGGCAGACCATTCAGTGGGGCCCACGACAAGAAGAGGCATTCCGAGCATTGAAAATGGCGCTAACGGATGCCCCAATTCTGGCCTACGCTAACTTTTTGCAGCCTTTCGTGTTGTACACTGATGGAAGCTTGCATGGACTGGGAGCAGTGCTAGCTCAAGTGCAAGGAGGAAAAGAGCGGGTGATTGCGTATGCCAGCAGGTCGCTCCGCGATATGGAGAAGAATCCAGACAACTACAGTTCGTTCAAGCTGGAGGTACTGGCACTGGTATGGGCCATGACCGAGAAATTTGCTGAGTACTTGTCGGGGTCAGAAGTGCAAGTGTGGACAGATAACAACCCTTTGGCCCACTTGGAGAACACCAAGCTGGGCGCGTTAGAGCAGCGGTGGGTCGCAAGGATGTCCAAATACCAGTATAAAATTGCCTATTGGTCCAAGGCCCTGAACACTCATGCAGATGCCCTGTCCCGGGTCACTCAGACGGGGCCGAAGAGGGATAGAGATGAGAAGCTAGAAGGCGACGAGATTCCGAATTTCAGCCAATTTGCCACTGCTGTGGTCGACGCCCAGGAGACCAGAGAGGAGCCGAGGCCCACTCAAATTCTGGACCGCTCAAGGGACGAGTGGATACATCTGCAACAATCCGACACAGAGCTGGCAAAGCTGAGAGAATGGGTCGCCCTTGGTCAAAGACCCGACCAGGAAGCCAGGGCCACTTCCCTTCCAACTACCCTACAAATCCTAGTGAAGGGTGGCTTGCTATGCCGAAGAATCTAGCTACCTCGAGAGTTTGATGTTACCTGGCAGGTAGTAGTTCCAGGGGCGCTGGTAACGCAGCTAGCCCAGGAAGCTCATAGAAGAGGTGCTCACTTCAGTGTGGAGAAGACCTTTCAGTGGTTGCAACGGCTGGAGTATTGGCCTCAACTGCGGCAAGAAGTCGAAGGGGTCTGCCGAACATATCGCCAGTGTGAGTTGAACAAGCCCCCGGAAAAAAGGGCTCCCATTCAGACCATCCGAACTTCTGCACCCTTGGAAGTCTTGATGATTGACTATCTGATGATCGGAACTTCATACGATGGTTACGGACACTGTTTGGTAATGACTGATCACTTTACCAAGTTCGCAGTAGTGACGCCTACCAAAGACCAGACAGCAGAAGCCGCAGCTAAGGCCATCTGTCAGGATTTAATCCGGATTTATGGGTGCCTGAAGCGAATACATTCTGACCAAGGGGCCTGCTTCCAAGGACGAGTGATGGATGAACTGTACTGTATCTATGGGATCGACCGATCCCGAACAATGCCTTACCACCCTCAAGGGAACGGCACATGCGAGCGCTTCAACTGAACCCAGTTGCAAATGCTGCGAACGCTGGAAGTGGACAAAACGATGAAGTGGCCCGAATTTGTGTCCGAGCTGGTGTGGGTGTATAATAATCGAGTTCATGCGACTACTGGCTACACCCCTTACATGTTGCTGTTTGGAAGGAGTGGGCGAGAAATTACTGAACTAGAGCTAGACTGAGAAGACTCCGGCCCGGGCAGTAGCCCGAGTACCTGGATTCGAGAGAAGAAAGCGCCGGCTTCATACGGTGAGAAGATTGGTCGCTCAGAAGTTTCAGGAAGTAGAGCATGCAGATCGGCCCCCGACCTCAGGTGGATCACTCCAGCCAGGAGACCGTGTGCTGGTAAGGGGCAAACAATTTGGGAGTAAACTGGACCATCGTTGGGAGGCTAATACCATATCGGGTGGTGAAGAAGATTCACCCCGACAACCCAGTCTACGAGGTCAGGCCCGAAGGGGATGACGCTGCGACACCCAGGGTGTTGCACCGTAATATGCTGCGACCTTGCTCTTCTGAAGCAGAGGCCTGTAACGAAGTTGGGCCTTCAAACAAATTGGCTGAGGTGCCACATACAGGAACCTTGGGGGATGAAGAATGGGCCACAATGCAGTTGGGCCCGTCACCACCGTCGATGCCAACCCCGAGTGGGACCCAGAATGAATCGAGAAGTGACTTGCAATCCCCAGTGGTTCATTCATCGGATGTCCCGGAGTCACCTCCGCACAAGGAGCCCCGCAGAACTGAGCGGGCTAATGCCAGAATTCCTCCTAATCGATATGCTCAAGAAGAGTTCATCTGGTCTCAGATCCAACAGAAAACAGAGGAGTGTGCCCAACTCCTGTCTGAACTTGCACTGCCTGGAAAGAGGCATCCATTCCGCAAGAAATCCATTCGCCCGAGGACTGGCGAACAAAAAAGAGGGAGGAATGTAATGGAGACAAAAGAGTCTCTAAGAGGATTCTTATAGGATGCTTCAAAAATAGAGAGAGATCGCCATCTGCTGGTCAGGCGCAGTCATGCGGAACCAAGATGTACAAGGGAAGTTGAAGGGGGAGCAGATTTAGACGCTGGACCCAGTCCAGTCCCACTTCTACTGTTCACTCACGGTACCGGGGCCAGTTGAGTTTAGGTACTCAGGTTGGGAGGGGAACAGTTGGGGCGGAAGAAGCTAAACTTGCTTTAATTGATTTTGTCCAGAAAAGACTTTCGGCCTAGCGGGAATAACCGGTGACCCCAACTAGGGCCATATACAGAGCTAAAGAACTGACGTGGTGACTCCCCTGACTGGGTGCACTACATTACTTTGAGAGACTTCGTACTTTGCTAATATTTCAAATTACCGTTCAATACCCTTGTTGCTATCCCCTTGTTCAGAATACCTGTTATATATATAAATTGTTTATAATCATCTCTGACTGTTCTTGCCTTGTGTCTCTGTGCGTTGCATTCCTGCACCTGCATTACAAAGGCATAGGAGGTTTGTTTGTGATCAAACAACATCATGGAGCACTGTTCAATCCGCCATCCAAAAATGTTAGTAATATAGCAGAACTGCAAACCTACTAAGACATGGCCGTCCACATAAACTAACATCCCAAGCAATGAGAGCACTAATTAGAGAAGCAGCCAAGAGACCCAAGGTCACTCTGGAGGGGCTACACAGCTCAGGTGGTTAAATCTGTCCACAGGACTAGAGATGAGCGTTGTTCTACTCGAACTGTTCGCCAATCTCAAATTCGAGCTGTTTTGGGCGGTGTTCGAGCCGTTCGGCGAACACGAACAATTTGAGAAAAATTCGGCTGTTCGAGGTTATGTTCGATAACTGTTCGTGCACCAAAATCATAACTGGATTTTTTCTCAGTAATGATGAAAATTAATGTTAATACGCAGTTTGAGTGTACAGCGGGGTGGGGGGAGGGGCAGGGGATGGATCTCTGCAGGAACAATGAAGATCTCCATTTTTTTTTCTCTTTCCCGCATTTGCAGTGGGGAGGTGCAATCTGTCAGCCTATCAGCAGCGCACACACGGAGCGAAGTGCTTTTTTTCACACAAGCAAGGGCATGTGTCATTGGCAGTGTATGTCACATGTCCTTGCCCTATAAGACCAAGCCATTTTCCCCGTCGCCACCATTTTCTCACTGCTGCAGCTGCGTGTTAGACGGCACCGCTGTTGCTGTGTGCGCTATATCTTGTTAATTTCAAGCCAATTTTCGCACAAATCTACAGATAGCTTGGGAGTAGGGAATAGTTGTGATTGCAGTCCTTTTAAGGACTAGGTTACAGCATTTCCTACGACTTTTATCAGGCAGGTCTGTGCTCTTAAATAGATAGATTGTGGGAGTAAAGACTAATTGTAATTGGAGTCCTTTTCAGGACTAGGTTACATCAGTTCCTATCAGTTTTTGCCAGGCAGGTCTGTGCCAGTGCTGTGCAAGTTTTTTTCACAGCATTTGGCTGAATCTAGCAAAGCTAATCCTTTTTGGCCTATTGCAGAGTGTGTTAGTCAGTGGAGTAGCCTATCTGTGTTGCAAGATATACCACCTGTGTATAGAATACCAATTTTTTTACTGCACCTAGTGAAGTAAAATCTTTTGGGCATAGCATCATTCTATTAGTCCATCTATACTGACCTCCATCAGGTTGCAAATTGAATATAATTTTTTTCTGCATCTAGCTCTGAAAAAATATTGGGCTTCTAGCTGTGTGTGGGACTTGTTCTATTAATCCATCTATACAGACCTCCATCAGGTTGCAAACTGAATATATTTTTTTCTGCATCTACCTCTGAAAAAATATTGGGCTTCTAGCTGTGTGTGGGACTTGTTCTATTAATCCATCTATACAGACCTCCATCAGGTTGCAAACTGAATATATTTTTTTCTGCATCTACCTCTGAAAAAATATTGGGCTTCTAGCTGTGTGTGGGACTTGTTGTATTAGTCCATCTATACTGACCTCCATCAGGTTGCAAACTGAATATATTTTTTTCTGCATCTAGCTCTGAAAAAATATTGGGCTTCTAGCTGTGTGTGGGACTTGTTCTATTAATCCATCTATACAGACCTCCATCAGGTTGCAAACTGAATATATTTTTTTCTGCATCTAGCTCTGAAAAAATATTGGGCTTCTAGCTGTGTGTGGGACTTGTTCTATTAATCTATCTATACAGACCTCCATCAGGTTGCAAACTGAATATATTTTTTTCTGCATCTACCTCTGAAAAAATATTGGGCTTCTAGCTGTGTGTGGGACTTGTTGTATTAGTCCATCTATACTGACCTCCATCAGGTTGCAAACTGAATATATTTTTTTCTGCATCTAGCTCTGAAAAAATATTGGGCTTCTAGCTGTGTGTGGGACTTGTTCTATTAATCCATCTATACAGACCTCCATCAGGTTGCAAACTGAATATATTTTTTTCTGCATCTAGCTCTGAAAAAATATTGGGCTTCTAGCTGTGTGTGGGACTTGTTCTATTAATCCATCTATACAGACCTCCATCAGGTTGCAAACTGAATATATTTTTTTCTGCATCTACCTCTGAAAAAATATTGGGCTTCTAGCTGTGTGTGGGACTTGTTGTATTAGTCCATCTATACTGACCTCCATCAGGTTGCAAACTGAATATATTTTTTTCTGCATCTACCTCTGAAAAAATATTGGGCTTCTAGCTGTGTGTGGGACTTGTTCTATTAATCCATCTATACAGACCTCCATCAGGTTGCAAACTGAATATATTTTTTTCTGCATCTACCTCTGAAAAAATATTGGGCTTCTAGCTGTGTGTGGGACTTGTTCTATTAATCCATCTATACAGACCTCCATCAGGTTGCAAACTGAATATATTTTTTTCTGCATCTACCTCTGAAAAAATATTGGGCTTCTAGCTGTGTGTGGGACTTGTTCTATTAATCCATCTATACAGACCTCCATCAGGTTGCAAACTGAATATATTTTTTTCTGCATCTACCTCTGAAAAAATATTGGGCTTCTAGCTGTGTGTGGGACTTGTTCTATTAATCCATCTATACAGACCTCCATCAGGTAGCAAACTGAATATATTTTTTTCTGCATCTACCTCTGAAAAAATATTGGGCTTCTAGCTGTGTGTGGGACTTGTTCTATAAATCCATCTATACAGACCTCCATCAGGTTGCAAACTGAATATATTTTTTTCTGCATCTACCTCTGAAAAAATATTGGGCTTCTAGCTGTGTGTGGGACTTGTTGTATTAGTCCATCTATACTGACCTCCATCAGGTTGCAAACTGAATATATTTTTTTCTGCATCTACCTCTGAAAAAATATTGGGCTTCTAGCTGTGTGTGGGACTTGTTCTATTAATCCATCTATACAGACCTCCATCAGGTTGCAAATTGAATATAATTTTTTTCTGCATCTAACCCAGACAATAGTTTTGGCCTATTACCACAGTTTGGCCACTCAGCTCTGCTCGGTTCCCATCCATTGTTTTTTTGTGCAAACAACTCCAGAGTTGTGAATTAGTTAACCACCAAAATGAGTGGAAAAAGGCCTGCTGCTGGTGGAAAGGGGAATAGGCGTGTTGGGAAGGGGAAAAAAGGTTGTGTCCGTGGGGTAGGTGTTAAAGCAACAGTAACATCTGCAGAAGAAAGACCATCTTCCAGCCAAACTAAAATGTCTACTTCTTTTAGCGGACAATGTGATAAGATCCCTTTCTTACGGCCACGCCAATCGCTACAAATTCCAGATGAGGCACAAAAACAGCAGGTGCTTCAACGGATATCAAGTGCTCCTTTAAGTGGGCTCTCCTCCACATCAACTTCAACATCACAAATACTCCAGTCCTCAAAGGTGTCACCCCAATCGCACTTGCTTCCTCACAGCTCCCAAATCTCCAGCTGCCCGTCTGAGTATGAGGTAGAACAGATGGTTGAGTCTGCAGAGCTGTTTACTCATACTATAGCCTGGGAATCAGAGGTCGACTCCAGCGCTTCTGTGAATCCAGACGAGGAAATGATCTGCACTGATGCCCAGAATCTTTATGAGTCGGATCCAGGACCAGACGCAGAAGGTTCTGACCATAATGTAGACCCTCATTCCCAAACTGTAACTCCTGTTGGTGGAGACAATGAGGAAGACGATGATAAGACTCAAATACCTGATTGGAGCGACAACTTTAGTTTTTTGTCAGGGCAGGAACAGGTTGGCTCTGAGGACGACGGGTGTGATAACGCACAGGGTGATGATGATGAGGTTGGAGATCCCACTTACTGTCAACCCACAGTCAGCCAAGAGATGAGGTCAGCAGAGGAGGTGGAGGAAGATGCTAGTGACGACGAGGTCAGGTTGCGCCTTCCTGGACAGAGACGTAGTACTGGAAGCACGTCAACAACTGCATCCTCAAACACAACTCTGCCTCTCACCACAAGTCGTGGTGGCTCTTCAGGTCGCATGGGTGCTAAGCCTTGCATAGCCTGGGCATTTTTTCAGATCGATAAAGATGACCCAACTCGTGTTATCTGTAACATTTGTCAGCAAAAGCTAAGTAGAGGCCAAAAAATACATAGTTTGAGTACTTCATGCATGAACCGGCACATGGACATGAAGCATAAGTTGCAGTGGGAAGCTCAGTGTGCTACAATGCGGCCTAGCCGGCCGGGCCAACCACCGTCTGCCATATCTTGTGCATCCGCGGCCTCTTCATCCTCTGTGACTGGGGGGACAGCAGTCACACCTGTTTTGGGGCGCAGACCTGCCACCTCTTTACCCGCAACAGCCAGCGTGATTGGCAGGTCATCATTTTCTTTGGAGGTGGTAACACCAGCTGGTGTTGAGCGCTGTCCGACATCGATAGCACCACCTTTGGATCAAGGCAACCTAACATGTCCGCCTGCATCTTCCTCACAGACCGGCAGTTTGCCGGGGACACCCTTATCAACCCCGTCTAAGCACAATAGCCAGCCCTCGGTCCCTCAGATGTGGACAAGTAAAAGACCATTTCCTCCTAGCCATGAGAAAGCTAAGAGGTTGAATTTCACCATCTGCAAGCTCTTGGCTACAGAAATGCTGCCTTTCCGCCTGGTGGACACAGAGGATTTTCGAGACCTTATGTCCGTCGCAGTGCCCCAGTACCAGATGCCCAGTCGGCACTACTTCTCAAAGAAAGGTGTGCCTGCGCTCCACCAGCATGTCGCACACAACATCACCGCTTCTTTGAGAAACTCTGTGTGTGACAGGGTGCATTTCACCACAGACACTTGGACGAGTAGGCATGGACAGGGGCGTTACATGTCGCTGACTGGGCACTGGGTAACTATGGTGACAGCAGGACAAGGGGCTGCTGTCCAAGTCTTGCCGTCCCCACGAGTTGTGCGTCAATCCTCTTTATGTCAAAGTTCCTCCACTGCTTCTGCCTCCTCAACCTCCTCTCGGTCTTCCACCTGCACCCAAAGCCTGTCTGGTCATGCCACAAGCTTTCTAACTGCGCAGAAGGGATCCTGCACACCTCCTTACTATGCTGGCAGTAGGGCTCAACGTCATCAGGCGGTTTTTACATTGAAATGTCTGGGAAATGTGAGTGACACAGCTGAGGAGTTGTGGTCAGCTCTGGAGAACCAATTTCATGAATGGTTGTCTCCACTGGACCTGAAACCAGGGAAGGCCGTGTGCGACAATGCTGCAAACCTGGGTGCGGCCCTTCGCCGGGGCAATGTCACACACGTGCCTTGTATGGCTCACGTGTTGAACCTGGTTGTCCAGCAATTTTTAGCCCACTATCCCAGACTAGATGGCCTTCTGCAGAGGGCACGGTCGCTGTGTGCTCACTTCCAACGTTCGCATCCCGCAGCTCAGCGACTTACATCTCTACAGAAGTCGTTGGGCCTGCCACTTCACCGGCTAAAATGCGATGTGCCTACCCGGTGGAATTCAACTCTGCACATGTTGCAGCGACTGTGGCAGCACCGACAAGCCCTGGTGCAATACGTTCTGACGTATAGCCTGGGCCAACGAGATTCAGAGGTGGGGCAAATCACGCTGGAGGAGTGGTCTCAGATCAGGGACCTATGCACCCTTCTACACAGTTTTGAAATGGCGACGAAGATGTTTAGTGCTGACGATGCCATTATCAGCATGACTATTCCGGTGATTTACATGCTGGAGCACATGTTAAACAGAATTCGGAGTCAGGTGGTGGCACAAGAGGAGGTGGAGGAAGTAGAGGAGGAGGAGTTGTATGCGGAAGGGCTAACATCTGCAAGGTCCAGACGGTCGGCAGCACCAAGGCGGCAGGCATGTGAGGGTGGGGGAGATGGTTTTACCAGGGCGCATGGTAGCAGCCAAACTAGTGAGGAAGGTGCAGGAGCCCAGGAAGAAGTGGAGGACGAACTGATGGAAGACTCATCAGATGAGGGAGACCTTGATCACATTTCTGTTGTGCGAGGTTGGGGGGGGGAGGACAGAGGAAGGAAGCATGATTGTTACCTCGCCACCAACACAACAGGGACTTGGTGCTCCTGGATGCGCAACACACATGAGTGCCTTCTTGCTGCACTACCTGCAACATGACCCTCGAATTGTGAGAATTAGAAATAATCCTGACTACTGGGTTGCCACACTGTTAGATCCCCGGTACAAAAGTAAATTTGCAGAAATTATTCCTGCCATAGAAAGGGATGCACGCATGCAGGAGTATCAGCAGAGACTGTTGCAGAATCTTACATGTGCTTTTCCACAAAATACCAGTGGTGCACGTAGTGAATCTCACAGTTCCAACTTGCCAACCGTGGGACCGTCAAGTGTTCAGCACTCAAACCGTAACAGAACCACAGTATCTGCTGGTAACATCAATTTTGCGGAATCATTTCACCACTTTTTTAGCCCATCCTTTGCAAGGCCACAGGAGACAAGAAGTCTGACACATAGTCAACGCCTAGAGACGATGGTACAGGAGTATCTCCAAGTAAACATTGAAGCCACGACTGTGTCACTGGACCCTTGCTCTTTTTGGGCTTCCAATCTGGATAAATGGCCGGAGCTAGCCACTTACCCCTTGGAGATCTTGTCATGCCCCGCAGCCAGCGTTCTGTCTGAACGTGTGTTCAGCGCTGCTGGTGGTGTGCTGACAGATAAGCGCACGCGGCTCTCCACTGATAATGTAGACAGACTCACGTTCATAAAGATGAACAAATCATGGATCCGAAACGACTTTTCTACCCCTGTGTCATCCTGGGGAGAGTAAAAGCTTGATGATTGGTTAAAATCACCCTACCAACCGTTTTAAGCTTTCAAATTACTAATCATGTTTATCTGTATCTTGGCTGGAAAATAATTTGGGCTTTGTAGCAGTGTGCAGCACTGATTCTATTAGGCCATCTATAATAAGCTCCACCAGATTTAAAATTACTAATCATGTTTATCTGTATCTTGACTGGAAAATAATTTGGGCTTTGTAGCAGTGTGCAGCACTGATCCTATTAGGCCTTCTATACTAAAGCTTCACCAGATTTAAAATTAATAATAATTTTTAGCTGCATCTAGCCCGGAAAATAATTTTGGGGCTCCGAGATGCGCAAGACACATAAGTGCCTTCTTGCTGCACTACCTGCAGCATGACCCTCATATTGTCAGAATTCGAAGTAATCATGACTACTGGGTTGCCACACTCTTAGATCCCCCAAACTTTTCGATCAACCTTTTCATTTTAATAAAGACCAAAAAAATGGTCATTTTTGAAATTATAAGCATTAGCAGGTTGTTAGAAACTGAAATCAAACAGTTTTCAACTCAAAACTTTATTCTAGGTGATGTTACATTTTCACATAGGACCCCTTGTTCGAAAGGAGCTTCTGAACTCTCTCGTCCATTGAATTTGTCAGGTTTTGGATGGTTTCTGCTTCAATTGTTTTGCATGAGGACAGAATACCCTCCCAGAGCTGTTGCTTAGATGTGAACTGCCTCCCGCCATCATAGACACTCCTTTTAATGATGCTCCAAAGGTTCTGTATGGGGTACAGGTCAGGGGAGCATGGGGGTCACACCATAAGTTTGTCCCCTTTTATGCCCATATCAGCCAGAGATGCAGATGTTTTATGTGCAGCATGAGATGGTGCATTATCATGCAGAAAAATGATCTTTCTGTGAAATACACGGCTCTTCTTCTTGAACCATGGCAGGAAGTGCTGTTTGAGAAAATCCACATACATTATGGAGTTCATCTTTAGCGCCTTCAGGGATCCTAAAGGGGCCGACAATCTCTCTCCCCATGATTCCAGCCCAAAACATTACTCCACCTCCTCCTTATTGGCGCTGTAGCCGTGTTTGCGTGGGGTGTCCATCAACCAGCCATCCTCCACTCCATCCATCTGGACCATCGAGCGCTGCACGGCACTCATCCGTGAACAAAACAGTTTTGAAATCAGTCTTCATGTAATGTTTGGCCCACTGGAGCCGTTTCTGCTTGTGTGAAGTGGATAGAGGAGGTCGACAGGATGGCGTATGCACAGCTGCAAACCTCTGAAGGACCCTGCATCTTGTTGTTCGGGGGACGTTGGAGGCACAAGCAGCTTCAAAAACTTGTCTGCTGCTATGACAAGGCTTTTTTGCCGCTGCTCTTTCAACCTGACGTAATTGCCTGTAGGAAAGAGTCCTCAATTTGCCCTTATCAGCACGCACACGTGTGTACTGTGAATCAGCTACATACTTCTTGATTGCCAAGACACTTCATCCTGATCATCGCACAATGTTGATTGTAGTCATGCCTTGACCTAAACACTCCACAATTTGTTGCTTCTCAGCAGCCGACACATCCTTTTTCTTTCCCATTTTGGCAGAAAATGTAGGCTGCTTAATAATGTGAGACAGCCTTCTTAAGTAGTCTTGCCTTTCATTGGACACACCTGCCAAACTAATTAGCACAGGTGTCTGCAATTGCTTACAGTGATATAAAGAGCCCTGACACACATCACCATCAATGAGTTTAACTGACAAACAAACAAATTCTTCCCTTATCACTCCTAAACACTTTTTGCATAATAATTTGGAACGCAGTGTACATGTGCTTTTCCACAAAACACCAGTGGTTCACGTAGTGAATCTTACAGTTCTAACTTGCCAACCGTGGTCTGTATGGAGTTGTTCAATAAAGGGCCCAAAATTAAGATAACATAGATGGGAGAGGTCTCTATGAATAGGAATTCCTAAGTATTTGATACCCTGTGAGGGCCAGGCAAAGGGAAAGTTGGACTGGATGGAATCCTATATGGATTTGGGGAGGGAGACATCGAGGGCCTCAGACTTCGCTGCATTGATTTTAAAATTTGACCATGTAACAAAGTGATCTATTTCAGCCATAACAGCATGGATGGATATATGTGATTGAGTGATATATACTAGGACATCATCAGCAAATAGAGAGCACTTGTACTCGGTGCCTCCCACCTCAATCCACCTAATATTGGGGTTATGGCGAATTGATGAGAGCAGGTGCTCCGTCACTAGGATGTATAAGAGAGGGGATAGAGGACATCCCTGCCTTGTCCCATTGGTGATTGTGAAAGGTGATGAAAATGTTCTGATGCACCCCCTGGGCCTTGGGACACCCGGAGCCGGACCCTTTTTGGTGGATGCTGGTGGTTGTAGTCTTCGTGGCGGCGACCCGGTTCCGTGGCTCAGGGTGGTCAAACCAGTGGCGGAACTATTTATGTGGTTTTGATGTTTAAATGTCCGACTACGCCACCCGTGGATTGCGGTCAGAGTGAACCGCCGCTGCAGGGCAGACCGCTGAGGCTGGTGTTGTGGGTGCAGCAGAGCGTAGCATAACTCCCCACGGGAGGAGTATAGCCTCAGGGCAGTGTATGTGGAGGATGGGGGTGATGGTGCAGGGCAGCAGCAGTAACGACACGGAGTCAGTGATGCAGTCCAGGGCCTTTACTCACAGTTCTTATTATCCAGACCACGTCTGCAGGTAACGGCTGCCCACGTCGTACTGTGCTCACCAGGTGAGGGGCTCAGACAACTCCCAGATAACTTTGGAGCGCTTCACAGGACCCCCTTTGTGTGTCCTTTGTCTGGCCTTTCTTACCAACCCTTCTGTCCGGCTGCCTCGGGCCTCCTCTTGGTAAACTTGGCACCAGTTTCCCTGACCCTATGTGGTGCCTTCCTAGCGGGTGTAGCGAGGGGCTGCGCCACATAAAATGTCACAGCCTCCGGTTTCTAGCTGAGGGTCGTTTCCTGCCTCCACTAGTTTCGGGGACCGGTCTCCCCCTTTGGCCTGACCCCTCCACGCAGGTGGATTCGGGCGTGCGGTGGCGACTCGCCCGTCCGCACCCCTGGGATCCCTTCATTCCTCGTTCCTGGAGCCTTCTCCGCTCCTCTTCCTTCCTTCTCCCTCTTCCAGGCCTGGGCCTCTGTTACTAGGCCCGCCTCCGGAGCAGAGCTCATGCAGAGCCCCTGCTCCCTGCCACTTCTGCTCAGACTTCTCTGCACTGAACTAAGATGGTGCCCACCTTTTATACTCCCTTCTCAATGCACCCAGGAACTGCTTCCTCCCTGCTCCTGCACTACAGGGTTCCCCTTCCTCAGTGTTCCCTCCCCCCACTCCAGCCAGGGACAGGGACTGTCGTGCCCATCTCAGAGGCATATTGGTCGCCCTGCCCCACGGCAATGTGGTGTAATGCATGCAGGTGTCGGGTCCTGATCCACACTCCATCCTTACCTGAGAGTGAGATATCACACCTCTGGGTGAGGTGCAATACCTCTGTAGCAACCGAGCCCTCAGGGTGCTACAGTTCCATTTATCTTCAGCCTAGGTGACGTATTGTGATACAGGGCCGTGATTTTGGCTATAAAAGGGTCCCCTAGACCCCTACCCCAAGCTTTTTAAGAGAATCATATATGGCGTGCCAGGAGACTCTATGGAATGCTTTCTCAGCATCCAACGAGAGTATCTAATTACAAATTTTTAACTGCATCTAGCCCAGGAAATACTTTGTGCCTAGTAGCAGTGTCTGCTAGTCAGCGGATTATCCCGGCTGTTAAGCAAGCTACACCACCTGTAGTTTAGACACTTAATTTTTTCAAAGGAAATGCTTCGGGACCATGGGATACTCAGTGAAGAGCATCAGGAGGCACCCCAAGGCATAGGGGCTGGGACTGGCAGTAGGATGCCTTGCGGTGGACAGCCGAGCTCGATCCTTATAAAAGCTTTTTAACTGCAGCAGCTTTAGTGGACGCTACTAGAGCTGGAATTACGCGGCTGCTGGCATGAGACTTGCCCTCCAATAGATCCTTGTAAATGGATTTAAAGTGTATTCATTCAAATTAGAGAGACAATTTAAATTAAAAAGCTTAGAGCTGCCTCCACCACAGGGGGGCTCGCTCGACCCACCAGCGGACAGGCACCAGTATTGGGAGAGGGGGGCTGGCCATCAGGGTTCACCGCGGCTCTGGCACAAACCCGGCGACACGGAGGTGGCACGGGCAGGAGCGGACTGGCTGTGTCGGCTTCTCACTTTTTGGATTTTAGAAGGGCATGACATGCCTATATCTGTGTCTCCCCCTCCTTTTACTCCTCCACCTCTTTTATTTTCGCATGACTATATGTACTTGTCACTTTTCCATGTGTTAGTTATGTCTTCTGAGCAGTTTGTCAGCTTTTGGACACCTTTGAAGGTGTTTTCTATGTGTTTCTATGTGTTTTGTTTGCCTGCCATTGGTTTTAACGGTGTTCGAAGGTGTTCGACGAACAGTTCGACGAACAGTTCGGCGAACACACGGGTGTTCGACGAACCGAACCCGAACACTACGGGGGTGGCTCAACACTACACAGGACAACTATTAGGCCATGTTCACATGAGCGCATAAAAAATGGGTCCCATTTTCATCAAGAAAAGTGGGACAATTTTTTTCTCACTTGTCATCTGTGTGCTGTCCAGGTACAATTTGTTTTTTTTACTCAGCTGCTATTAATCATTTACAGGACCATTTACAGTTTCTTACGTTACTGAATTGCAATGTAGTCATAAAAATCAGATGCCATACTGGTGGTCCGTATGGCATCCAATTTTTTTTTCTGGCACTGAGTCAATAACAGAGTAAAATCACAGCATGCTGCAAATTTTTCCTCATGTTGAATACAGCTGAGAAAAACCCCCCACAGATCTGCACTGCCTCATTGAATAACATTGGTCTGAGTGCAATCCCTTTTTTTATCGGATTGCCCTCGTCCAATTTATACACTCTAGTGAGTTGAATACTTCACAAATCTGGCCTTTATGGAAGAGTGGCAAGAAGAAAGCCATTTTGAAAGGAATCCATAAAAAGTCCTGTTTGCAGTTTGCAAGAGCCATGTAGGGGACACAGCTAGCATGCGCAAGAAGGTGCTCTGGTCAGATGAGACCAAAGTAGAACTTTTTGGCTAAATAAAAAAGGCTATGTGGGGTGAGAAAATAACACTGCACAACTCCATGAAAACACCATCCCCACCATTAAAACACTAGAACTACTGATGGAGTCATTTTGACTCCTTTCGTTTTTTATTTCTCTTCTGTGACTACATTTTTCAGAATTCCGGCTTGAAACTCGGTGACTTTTCCTCAAATATGATGTGAAAAAAGATTTTGTGAGAATAATTAATTTTGGTGAAAAATTTGCGCGTTTTTTTCAAAATTTACCAAGAACTACTGAAGGGAGTCATTTTGACTCCCTACTATATTTTGAGGTCCTTTTGTCACTAAATGTTGCTATAAAGTTTTGTGCATAATTTTTTCACTCTGTCTTATTTACCCTGATTTTCATATAGATGTAGTTCAATTTACATGTCAACTTTTCACATTTTCCTTGTGTTTTACCTGCTTGTATTACTGTGTAATGCTGAACAAAATAGCTTGTTTACTCTAGGCTCTTATCTTATGCTAATGAAGGGTGGTGTTTTTCTAAGGTCCTAGCAGGAGACAGTATTCTGGATAGTAACTTTACTTTCAGTTCAGCTGAAGAGACAAAGAGAACAGACGCAGACATACGAGCTCTGAAGACTCATACAGGTATGAATTGTTATGAAATAGTTTAGCTGTCTGTCAACTGATTCAGCCCACCTACTTTTGAAGGTGGCAGAACAGTTATTATTTCTTTTAGTTTTCATTTCATTTCTATTTTTCAGCAGGGAACTATATAGAATTATGGAATTTGTGAGGAATATGGAGAGAAGACGTTTGATAAAGCCTCAGGATATTCTGGCTACTTTGCAATCCATACCGGAGGATGAATCGGAATCCGAATTGCAGGAACATGTATTTGATTCTGACAGTGATGAAGATTTCATTCCTCAGAACATATCAAGTGAATCTGAAGACTCAGAAGGAACAAATCCAGAAGGTAAGTAGTTATGTGTATTTATTTGTTCTTCCACACACTGAGTTAGGGCCTGTGCACACTAGCAGAATTCTGGCTGAATAGCCATCTGGATATTCTTGCCGCAATACAGGCCGTACCTGCCCGCTCATGCCTGAAGCTCCGCTCCGAACCCCGGGCTGGAGCCGCTGTCAGGGACAGAGCAGCGCTTGCTTACGCGCGAGCACGGCTCCATCCCAGACAGCGGCTCCAGCCCGGGGTTCGGAGCGGAGCTTCAGGTATGAAACTCCGCTCTGTACCTGAGCGGGCAGGTACGGGCCGGATTGTGGTGAGAATATCCGGTCGGATATTCCGCCGCTAATCCAGCCAGTGTGCACGGACCCTTACAAAACAAAAATTCTAAATATTCATCAACTTTTTTTACAGATATTCCAAGCACATCAACTGGGGATCGGGCTCATGCAGTTATGTTGCCTCATGACCATCCTCCTGGTCGTGGACAGAAAAAATCAGCAAAACGTCCCAGAAATGAAAGAACAACAGATAACGATGGCGGCGAAGGTAATGCAACAACAAACACCAGAGAAGGCGAATCTGAAGGAATACTAGTTTCAGCGGATGGTATTCAATGGAAACCTGTTGAAATTGGAGAACACTTGCCTGGTAGGCGTGACAGCCAAAATATTCTTCGAGAAGCACCTGGCCCTACAGGATACGCCAGAAGAAATATCATTATCGATAGTCCTTTGAGCGCATGGCGTTTATTTTTTGATTCATATATATTGACACATATAAAGAACTGTACGCTTGCAGAAGCATGCAGGAACAATAATTTACAGTTTACTCTATCTGATGAGGAGCTAGATGCATTCATTGCGATATTCTATGCTCGTGGAATATCTGGCACGAACCGTCACTCGATTAGCAGTATTTGGTGTAATGACTGGGGAATACCGTTTTGCAAAGCGACAATGTCTAGGGACCGCTTTGTTGAAATTATGAGGTTTCTCAGATTTGATGAGAAATCTACTCGATCGGAGAGACTGCAAACGGACAAGTTTGCTCTATTTTCTACTGTGTGGGACAGGTTTATTGAAAATTGTATTGCGTGTTACAAACCTGGCCCATACATAACGGTGGATGAGCAACTTTTCCCAAGCAAAACTAGGTGTCCATTCACGCAGTACATGCCTTCCAAACCAGATAAATATGGCCACAAATATTGGCTAGCTGTTGATAAGAGGAGCAAATATCTGGCAAATGGCTTCCCTTATCTAGGCAAAGATGACACACGCCGTGCTGAGGACCGTTTAGCTGACCATGTGGTAATGAAGTTATTGGACCCGTTTTTGAAAAAAGGTCGCAATGTTACAACCAATAATTATTTTACTTCAGTAAAATTAGCTAAACAGCTAAAAAGCAAAGGAACAACCATCGTGGGAACACTGAACAAGATAAGGCGAGAAGTGCCTAAGGAAATAAAATCCATGAAAGAGGAATTGTACAACACTAAAGTGTTTAGAAATTAAGACAATTTTACACTTACAGTATATCAAGGAAAGCCCAACAAAAATGTTGTCATTTTGAGTTCCGTCCATCCAGATGTTGTTGTTGCGTCTGATTCCGCTAAAAAAACTCCAGTAAAGTTTTACAATGAAACAAAATATGGAGTAGATGTAGTGGATCAGATGGCACGAAAATATACCACACGAACATGCACAAGGAGATGGCCTGTTCATGCATTTGAAAATGCCTTAGACTTTGCGGGTATAAATGCATGGATAATATTCAAGGAGATTACCCACCAAAAAATGTCACGCAAGGCATTTTTGCAAACGCTTGTGAGAGAGTTGAGTGGTCCTTATGTCACAGATAGGGAAAAGGGTTCCACGTCCCAAGTTTCTACATGCTCAGAAGTGATGGTTCAAACTAAATTTTGCCAGATCAAAGAAAAGTGCAAGAAAAATAGATCTGTCGGAAATTGTAAGACTTGTGGTAAGTCTTTGTGTGGGCAATGTACTGCCATAAATCAAAGGCAATGCCTAAAATGCGAAACACCAAATGTTTAGAAGGTGAATTCTGCGCCATATTTTCATTTTTATGCTCCTCCACCTACATTTTCTCTGCTTTTTGTTCTTCAGTTGTTGTTTATATGTGTGCACTTGAATAAAAAAAAATGTTTGAAAAACGTCTATTATAATTATTGTTATTTTCTGTAGAAAAATAAGAAAAGCAGAAAAAAAACAATCAAAAGCATTACTGTTGGATCTCACAATAATAATACATTACAAAAAATATAATTATTAATAAATAACCACAAATGAAACTCTAAAAATAAACGAAAACAAGCAAGGAGTCAAAATGACTCCTTTCAGTAGTTCTAGGCGGGGTCACGAGTCCAGTAGTCCTAGTGTTAAATATGGTGGTTGCAGCATCATGCTGTGGGGATGTTTTTCTTCAGCAAGGACAGGGAAGCTGGTCAGAGTTGATGGGAAGATGAATGGAGATAATTACAGGGCAATCCTGGAGGAAAACCTGTTAGATGCTGCAAAAGACTTGAGACTTGGGCGTAGGCCCACCTTCAAGCAGGACATACTGCCAGAGATTCAGTGGAATGCTTTAGATCAAAGCATAATCATGTGTTTGAATAACCCAGTCACAGTCCAGACCTAAATCCCATTGAGAATCTGTGCTAAGACTTGAAAATTGCTGTTCACAGATGCTCTCCATCCAATCCCACTGAGCTACATCAAATGTGCAAGGAAGAATGGGCAAAAATCTCGGCCTCTAGATGTGCAAAGTTAGTAGAGGCATACCCCAAAACACTTGCAGCAGTAATTGCATGTCCCACACAAGCTGCACCTCTCCATACTGTCCCACCCGTGCTGCCCCCTCTCCATACTATCCCCAACAAGCAGCCTCTCTAAATATGGTCCCCCAAATGCTGCCCCTTCTCCCTATTGTCCTCCAGAAGCTGTCCTTCTCCATACAGTGCACCACACATGCTGCTCCTCTCCATGCTGTGCATCCAAAAAGTTGCTCTTCTCCATTCTCCGCTCTCTTGCACCATGTACCCTCATACTTCCCTGTGACACTAAGACCCCCCTCATTAACTCTACAAAACAGTCTTCTGTGTCTTTGGCTCCTAAGGAGAACTTACCTTAACGCCATCTTCATGCTGCTGAACGTTAGAAAGTCGGGGCAGGAGGAAATGAGTGTTCCTTCTCTGCCTCTACCGTCCCGATGCTGCTGGTGTGTTCAATTGCATCTATATGACAAAAACACAATTGAATACAGAGAGCAAGAACCAGTATTCTCCCTGTTCTTCAAGCCGGCTGTCAGTGTAACAACCAGCTCACTCTTGTAGACAGCTCAGACTGTCATCTGAGGCATGATACTCATGTCGCTTCAAGGCAGAAGCACCACTATCCCAGAGTGACAGATAGGCCAGTAGAGTTTCAGTCGTATACCATGTTCAAAAGGGATAATAGTAGTATAGCAGCAGTAAAAACAATAATATGCTGTTGACTTTGTCCTTAAAGGGGTTGTTGCATCCTCTATCTTCAGAAGCACACCGTTCCACTGCTTCCTAGCTTCCTGCTTGCTGGGGAGGAGTGTACTCCTGATTATTGACAACTGGGACAATCAGCGTGGCTGAGCTACTGGCCCAAACTATACACAGTGCAATACATGAGGTGGCAACTTTGTAGATGAGCACAGAGGCACTGATGCTGGCCCGATCCAACTATCCAGCCAGTTTCAGAGCAAGATTTACAAGATCTATAGCAAAGAGCTTTCTAGGACTGCGCTTCTTGCGCAGCCACCACTGATAGACTGCACAGGTGATTAGTAGCTTAAGGAAAAGCTGTAAACTATGAAATTAAAAATCCCTCATCTTTTTAGTAAATAACTAAATTGATTGTTTTTACAAGCACTTTGCAATTTTACCCATTTAAGAAAATGACATCACCCCTTCAACTGGACTGGTGCTATCATACCCCCTAATGGCCCAGTAATAGCCAAACTGACAGATTTGTCTCATTGTTCAATGGCTTTTTTCCCAGTAACAATCTTGAGACCTACTGCGACAGCTCTATTCGATATTCTTGACAATCCCAATACATGACTTTTGCCAAACCAGAAGCTTCAATGTACCAATCCACTCAGGCTCCCTATTGCTTCACCAACTGCCTACTAGAGATGAGCGAACTTGTTCGGAAAACGTTTGTTTTTTTCAAATTTAGCACGAACATTGCACATTCGGTTTCGTGATAGGACACCCGAGTGTTTTTACTGAAAATCGCCCCAATTCAGCATTAAATGATCGCATTTCCATTACTAAGATTCAGCAACATACAGGGCTCATCCACAGTAAAAAAAATCTAATTTCTTCTGTTACTACCGTGATACATACAGCAGGCCACATCTCAGCTTGTAATTTTTTGAGGTGAGATTCAGCTGTATACAGGGCTTGTCCACAGTAAAAAAAAGTCTAATTTCTTCTGTTACTTCCGTGATACATACAGCAAGCCACATCTCAGCTTCTAATTTTTTTGCACTGAGATTCAGCTGTACATAGGGCTCATCCACAGTAAAAAAAATCTAATTTCTTCTGTTACTACAGGGATACATACAGCAGGCCACATCTCAGCTTGTAATTTTTTGCGCAGAGATTTTCCTGTATCCAGAGCTTGTCCACAGTTAAAAAAAATAGTTTTTTTTCCGTTACTACCAGGATACATACAGCAAGCCACATCTCAGCTTGTCATTTTTTTGCGCCAAGATTCAGCTGTATACAGGACTTGTAAACAGTCACAAAATCTAATTTCTTCTGCTACTACCGCGATACATACAGCAGGCCACATCTCAGCTTGTCATTTTTTTTGCACTGAGATTCAGCTGTATATAGGGCTCGTCCACAGTAAAAAAAAAAATACTACCGTGATACAATCAGCAGGCTACATCTCAGCTTTAAATTCTTTGGTGCTGATAGTGTTCTCTATACAGGGGTTCACATTAAAAAAAATCTAAATTTGTTGCTTTACTACTGTGCTACATAAAGCAGGCCACATTTCAGCATTTAATTCTTTGGTGTTGATATTGTTCTCCATACAGAGGTTCACATGAAAAAATCTAAATTTGTTGTCTTACTATTGTACTACATAAAGCAGGCCACATTCCAGCGTTTAATTCTTTGGTGCGGATATTGTTCTCCATACAGAAATTCACATGAAAAAAATCTAAATTTGTTGTCTTACTACTGTGCTACATAAAGTAGCCCACATTTTAGTTTTAAATTCTTTGGTGCTGATATTGTTCTCCATACAGGGGTTCACGTGATAAAATCTAAATGTGTTGTCTACTGTGGTACATAAAGCAGGCCACATCTCAGCTTCTAATTCCTTTGCACTGAGATTATGCTGTATCAAGGGCTCGTCCACAGTAAAAAATCTAATGTCTTCTGTTACTACCGTGATACATAAAGCAGGCCACATTTCAGCTAGTAATTCTTTGGTACTGATATTCTGCTCCATACAGGGGTTCACATGAAAAAATCTAAATTTGTTGTCTTACTACTGTGCTACAGAAACCATGCCACATTTCAGCTTTTAATTCTTTTGTGCTGATATTCGGCTCCATACAGGGGTTCACATTTTAAAATCTAAATTTGTTGTGTTACTAGTGTGCTACAGAGACTAGGCTACATTTCAGTTTTTCATTATTTTGTGATAGTATTGTGCTCCAGCCAGGAGCACACATTTCACAGTATAAATTATTTGTGCTAATAGCGTGGTCCAGAAACCATGCCACATTTCTATAGATAAATATTTTGTGTTAATATTGTTCTCCATCCATGAGTTCAAATTTCAGAATCTAAATTGGTTGTGCTAATAGCGTGGTCCTGAAACCATGCCACATTTCTGCATTGGACAGGGCTTGGAGCAGCATTTCTAGCTTAAACTTTGATCAGTAACTGGTGGATGAGTGACAGGTGTAGGCCTGGTGCTCTGAGAGCTCTGCCAAATTCAGGCAACACACATGAAGGAGACCCAACTTGGAGACCAAACATTTCCAATAATTATGGGCAGATAACACTAAAGTGGCATCAATTTATATTTATTTATTTTACTCACTTATATAGCGCAAATAATTCCACAGAGCTTTAAAGACATTATCAATTTCCCCATAGTAGAAATAGTATAATTGGGCTCTGACACCCCTTCCACTACAGGCAACCCACTAAATGGAGACCCACCTTGGAGCCTCCACATTTCGAAAAATTTTTAGTAACATCAGCAGCACTAGCAACAACAGGCACAAAAGCCACGACAAAGGTGTCACAGACTGCAATAACGCAAGATCAATGCAGCACACTAAAAACTATACCATCACCTACTCTTCCCGGTCTGCGACTGTGGTGAAAAAGTCATTGGAGATCCATGACTTGTTCATCTTGATGAAAGTAAGGCGGTCTACACTTTCAGGGGACAGCCAGATGTGCTTATCCATGAAGACACCAGCAGCGCTGAAGACATGTTCTGAGAGAACGCTGGCTGCCGCCCATGACAAAACTTCTAAGGCGTGACAGGAGAGCTCAGGCCACTCTTCAATTTTTCTAGGCCAAAATTCAAAAGGGTCCAAATGCCTGATGGCATTGATGTTGAGCTTGAGATACTCCTGCATCATCTTCTCCAGTCATTCACTACGTGTCAGACTTGTACTCTCTTCTGCAGGTGCACGGTCTGGTCTAAAAAAGGAGCGAAACGACTCCCAGAATTTTTTTTAAAATTTATTTTTCTAATAAAGCGCCATTAATTCCACAGCACTTTACAGACATTTGCAGACATTAGTGTCACTGTCCTCATTGGGATGACAATCTAAATTTCCTATCAGTATGTCTTTGGAGTGTGGTAAGAAAAATGAGTACCCGAAGGAAACCCTCGCAAACACGGGGAGAACATACAAACTCCTTGCAGATGTTGTCATTGGTGGGGTTGGAATGCAGGACCCCAACATTGCAAGGCTGGTAATGTTTTGGCGTTGACGACTCAACATTCCCGGGGTTGGAGGTCTATAACTGCGTTACACACGGTGTGCTTTACTGCTGTCTTGGGGAAAACCACTCTCAAGATTATCTTCAAGCATCTTTTGATACTCCAACATGGGCGCATCCCTTTCCAGGTGAGGAAGCATCTGGCAAAATTTACTCTTGTACCATGGATCGAACAGAGTGGCAACCCAGTAGTCAGCACTATTTCTAATCCTAACAATGCGGGCAACAATAATGTTGCAGATAGTGCTGCAAGAAGGCGATCATGGATCGGTCTCTTTCATAAGGTCCAAGTCCATAGTGTGTTGGTAGAGGGATAACATTCAAGCTTCCTTCCTCCATCACCTCCTAGCAACCATGGACAACAGAGAGGGAATCATTATCCTCTTCATCTCCTAACTGTTGCGCATCCATCACATCTTCCTCCTCGTCCTCCTCCATTTGTTCCTTGGCTCCTGCACCATCCCTAACAGTTTGTCTGGTACCATGAGCCCCCCTTGATCACAGTAATCCACCCTCCCATGGCAACTGCCTGTGCGAAAACAGTCCGAAACTTAGAGATATTGTTATCCCTTCCGCATCCTTCTCTGCTTCCTCCTCTTACCCTGGGACCACCACCTCCTCCCGCAGGCTATTCAAAGTGTGCTCCAGCAAATAGATGACTAGAATAGTAATACTGATGACGGCATCATCAGCGCTTAGTAGCCATTTAAAAAATGTACAGAAGGGTATAGAGGTCCTTCATCTGTGTCCACTCTGCAAGTGTGATTTAGTTTAATTTTAAGTTTAAGTTTAGTTCTCCATCCCCTGGAGAGTGGTGGTGTCATTCTCCAACCCTAGGTGTTTAGTAGTTTAGTTCTCCAACCCCTGTTGTCTAGCAGTTTAGTTCTCCATCTTCTGGTGGGTAGTGGTTTAGTTATCCATCCCCAAGAGCCCTGCAAGCCTTGGGGATTCGAAGACTTGTGGAGCAGCCCATTCCCCGCCTGCCCCCACAGCCACGAGAGTCACCCAGTGCCCAGTCAGCAAGATGTAACTCCACTGGTCATGCTTGCGTGTCCAGGTGTCAGTGATGAAATGCACCCTGTCAGACATAGATGTTTTCAAGGAACAGGTGATGTTGTCTGCAACATACTGGTGTAGCACAGGCACATCTTTCTTAGAGAAGTAATGGTGACTGGGCAACTGGTACTGGGGGACTGCGACGGCCATCAGCTTTCGGAAAACGTCTGCATCCACTAGGCGGAAAAGCAGCATTTCCGTGGCCAACAGATTGGAGATGATGAAGTTCAAGCTCTTTGCTTTGGCATGTGAAGGAGGAAACAATATTTTATGTGACTGCAACTGCAGGACCGAGGGCTGACTGCTGTGCTGAGAGAGGGTAGAGTAGGGTGAACATGACAAACTGCTGGACTGTGAGAAAGGTGCAGGCAGAGATGTTATAGTGGATTGAGAAAGACGTGGTGGGCTTGATATTCATGAGGTCCAAGTCCATAGTGTGTTGGTGGCGGGATAACATCCAAGCTTGCTTCCTCCATCACCTCCTAGCAACCACGGACAACAGAGAAGGAATCATTATCCTCTTCATCTCCTAACTGTTGCGCATCCATCACCTCTTCCTCCTCGTCCTCCTCCATTTGTTCCTCTGCTCCTGCACCTTCACTAACAGTTTGTCTGGTACCATGAGCCCCCGTTGATCACTGTAATTCACCCTTCCATGGAAATTGCCTGTGCGACAACAGTACGGAACTTAGAGATATTGTAATCCCTTCCGCATCCTCCTCTGCTTCCTCCTCTTCCCCTGGGACCACCACCTCCTCCCGCAGACTATTCAAAGTGTGCTCCAGCCTATAGATGACCAGAATAGTAAAACTGATGATGGCATCATCAGCACTTAGTAGCCATTTCAAAAATGTGCAGAAGGGTATAGAGGTCCTTCATCTGTGTCCACTCTGCAAGTGTGATTTGCACCATGTTCGTACTGCATTGGTCCAGGCTATGCAAAATGACATACTGCGTCAGGGCTCGTTGCTGCTGCCACAGTCGCTGCAATATGTGCAGAGTTCAATTACACTATGTCGCATCATCACATATCAACTGGATAACCGGTAGGTCGAAAGATCTCTATAGCAATGCAAGTGGGTGACATATGCGCATGATAACTGCGAACGACAGAAGTGAGCACTCAGCGACCGTGCTTTCTGCAGCAGCGCATCAAGGCTGCGATAGTAGGGGAGAAATTGCATTACCATCAGGTTGAGGATGTGAGCCATGCAAGGCACGTGTGTGCGGTTGCCCCGGCGTAGGGCCGCCACCAGGTTTGCACCGTTATCGCACACAGCCTTCCCTGGCTCCAGGTTGAGTGGAGACATGCAGTTGCTCAAACTCAGCCTGGATAGCTGTCCACAACTCTTGATCTGTATGACTGCGATTTCCAAGGCATGTTAATTTAAACACTGCCTGATTGCGGTGAGCCCTGGCTGCGCAGTACAGAGGTGGGGAGGATACTCTCTGCAGTACTAGAATGCGTGTCTCATTAAGGCAGAGGCTGAGTGGCCAGGTGGAGGCCCTAGAGGAGGTGGAGGAGGCAGAAGCAGTGGAGGAAGTGTTAGATACAGAGGTTTGTCCCGCAAGCCTTGAATATTCCAAGACTTGGTGTCTAGTGACATCTTGGTGTCTAGTGATTTAGTATGCTATCCCCTGGTGTGTAGTGGTTTCGTTTTCCAACCCTAGGTGTTTAGTAGTTTAGTTCTCCAACCCCCATTGTCTAGCAGTTTACTTCTCCATCTTCTGGTGGGTAGTGGTTTAGTTATTCATCCCCTAGCACCCTGCAAGCCTTGGGGATTCGAAAACTTGTGGCGCAGCCCATTCCCTGCCTGCCTCCACAGCCACCAGAGTCACCCAGTGCCCAGTCAGCGAGATGTAACTCCACTGGCCATGATTGCTTGTCCAGGTGTCAGTGGTGAAATGCACCCTGTCAGACATAGATGTTTTCAAGAAACAGGTGATGTTGTCTGCAACATGCTGGTGTAGCACAGGCACATCTTTCTTAGAGAAGTAATGGTGACTGGGCAACTGGTACTGGGGGACTGCGACGGCCATCAGCTTTCGGAAAATGTCTGCATCCACCAGTCAGAAAGGCAGCATTTCCATGGCTAACAGATTGTAGATGGTGAAGTTCAAGTTCTTTGCTTTGGCATGTGAAGGAGGAAACAATCTTTTACGTGACCGCAACTCAGGACCGAGGGCTGGTTGCTGTGCTGAGAGAGGGTGGAGTAGGGTGAACATGACAAACTGCTGCACTGTGAGAAAGGTGCAGGCAGAGATGGTATGGTGGATTGAGAAAGGCTATTCAAAGAAAGACTAGTCCCGAATACTATTCAAAGTGTGCTCCAGCATATAGATGACTGGAATAATGATACTGATGACGGCATTATCAGCGCTTAGTAGCCATTTCAAAAATTTACAGAAGGGTATAGAGGTCCTTCATCTGTGTCCACTCTGCAAGTGTGATTTGCACCATGTTCGTACTGCGTTGGTCCAGGCTATGCAAAATGACATACTGCGTTAGGGCTTGTCGCTGCTACCACAGTCGCTGCAACATGTGCAGAGTTCAATTACACCATGTCGCATCATCGCATATCATCCGGTTAACCGGTAGACCGAAAGATCTCTATAGCAATGCAACTCGTTGACATATGCATATGACAACTGCAAATGGCGGATGTGAGCACACAGTGACCGTGCTGGGATAGTAGGGGAGAAATTGCTGTACCACCAAGTTGAGGATGTGAGCCATGAAAGGCACAGCCATTGCTCAAACTCAGCCTGGATAGCTCTCCACAACTCTTGATCTGTATGACTGCAATTTCCAAGGCATATTATAATTTATGTTATGGGTCCGGATGGTAGAACCACTGTGCCGTGGTACAAGGAGGTACCAGAGGGGCGTGACTAAGGGCCTACCTGGACCGACCTTGTCAGTAAACCAAGGAGGGACCGGGAAGGTGGACCAGGTACTACTCTGGGACGACCTTGTGTGAGAGCAGGTGACTCACATGGGCCTGATAGCTGAAACAGACTGGCACGGCTGATGGGCAGGCAGATGTGCACGGCTGGTAGGCAGGCTCGGCTGGTGGGCTGACTGGTGGGCACAGCTGATAGACAGGCTGGCGGGCACGGCTGATAGACAGGCTAGTGGGCACGGCTGGGACCTGAGGGCTGGAGAGAGTGTTAGCACACAAACTACAACATTGCACAGGCACCTCCATCTTGGGGGAGGTACCATAAATAACAGGTGTCCTCCGGCCATTCACCGGGGACATTTTAGGACGGTGGGCGTGGCCCCTTTAAGAAGCAGGGAGCGCATGAGCCCTAAGCACAGTGCCCGGGGATCTGCACGCGGTGCGCGCACCCTGGGCCAGCACAGTGTGAGCAAGAAGCGAAGCGGAGGAAGCCGGGCCGCGACGGTAAGGGGATCGGCGTCTCTGCCGGGCAGGTGGCAGAGACGCCAACGCTACAGTACCCCCTCCCTTACGCCCCCACTTCTTCAAACCCGCAAGAAATTTTTCCAGAAGAAGAGGAGCATGAATGTTCTCCCTGGGCTCCCATGACCTCTCTTCAAGACCAAATCCCCTCCAATCCACAAGAATGAAATTCTTTCCTCTTACCCTCTTGGTAGCCAGAATGTTCTCTACCTCAAAGACGTCCTCAGTGGAGACTGGAGCAGGAGTAGTACCTGGATCGTCAGAGAAGGAATTGAGGACTACAGGTTTGAGGAGAGACACATTAAAGGAATTGGGGATCTGTAACAAGGCAGGGAGTTTCAACTTGTACGCCACTGGATTGATTTGACTCCGGATCTCAAAAGTACTGATGAACTGCAGACCCAACTTGTAAGAAGGCATCTTGAGGTGGACATACTTGGAAGATAACCAGACCTTATCCCCTGGACGGAATAGAGGTGAATCCAGGCGTCTCTTATCGGCGTGTCTCTTCATCTGCTCAAAGGACTTCAACAGTGCAGATTTAGTGTCTTCCCAAAACAAAGAAAGTCTTTGACGAGAGACTCCGCAGCAGGATTGTCAATGGTAGTAGAGACAGGAAATGGAATATTGGGGTGCTGTCCATACACCAAAAAAAACGGTGATTTGGTGGAGGATTCACTCACATGGTTATTGTAAGAAAACTCGGCCCAAGGCAGAAGTTCCACCCAGTCGCTATGGTGAGCGTTGACAAAGTGCCGAAGGAAGCTAGTGAGGATCTGATTGATACGCTCAACCTGACCATTGGACTGTGGATGGTAGGCCGATGAGAAATCCAATGCGACATTCAGCAGCTTGCACGTGGAGGCCATAGGAGACGGAAGATATGAAAGATGAAATCTTTAGCAAGCACTGGCGCAGAAGGAAGACCCGGCAAGGGAATTAAATGGGCCATCTTGGAGCAGAAGTCAGCGACCACCCAAATGATAGTACAACCGTCCGAAACAGGCAGATCTGTGATGAAATCCATCGCAATATGTTGCCACGCAGTGGAAGGCATGGGTAGCGGAAGAAGTCGACCAGTCGGAAGTTGTCTGGGTGTCTTGTTTCGGACACAGGAAGAGCAGGCAGGGACAAAATCCACAATGTCCTTGTGTAAGGTCGGCCACCAATAATATTGGGAAATTAACAGAAGTATCTTCCTCTGACCAGCATGACCTGCTAGTTTAGACGAATTACCCCAGAATAAGACCCTCTTCCTATCCGGAACCACTACAAAAGTCTTACCAGGAGGAAGGTGAGACAGATCAAATGGAGCGACAGTCATTATTCTGGAGGGCTCAATGATGTGTTGAGGTTCCTCCTCTTGATCAGTAGACAGGAATGATCGGGAGAGCGCGTCTGCCTTGATATTCTTGTCAGCCGGACTGAAGTGAAGAGAAAACACTGCTGCTGGGATGAGGTACCGCTTGGATAGAGGCGGATGCAGCCGGGATGGACAGTGCATCCAAACTGGAGTTTACAGTCTGCAGGTACGACAGGATAGTATCCTGTTGAGATCTCTGGTGGGAGACCTCCTGGTACAGGTCTGTAAGTGAGGGAGCCTGGGAGCCACCGGATTCCATGGACTGTGCAAACTGTTATGGGTCCAGATGGTGGAACCACTATGACGGGAAACAAGGAGGGACCAGAGGGGCGTGACTAAGGGCCTACCCAGACCGACCCTGGCAACACGGTGGCTTAGTCAACTCCGTGAACCAAGGAGGGACCGGGAAGGTGGACCAGGTGCCACTCTGGGACCGACCTTGTGTGAGAGCAGGCGACTCCCATGGGCCTGACAGCTGAAGCAGACTGGCACGGCTGATGGGCAGGCAGATGTGCACGGCTGGTAGGTAGGCAGACAGACAGACAGGCTCGGTTGGCGGGCTGACTGTCTGTTGGCATGGCTGATAGACTGGCTGGCGGGCACAGCTGATAGACAGGCTGGCAGGCACGGCTCATAGACCGGCTGGCGGGCACAGCTGATAGACAGGCTGGCGGGCACGGCTGATAGACCGGCTGGCGAGCACAACCGATAGACAGGCTGGCGGGCACGGCTGGGACTTGAGGGCTGAAGAGAGTCTTAGCACACAAACTACAACATTTCACAGGCACCTCCATCTTGGGGGAGGTGCCTTAAATAACAGGTGTCCTCCAGTCATTGGCCGGGGATATTTTAGGATGGAGCGCGGCCCCTTTAAGAAGCAGGAAGCGCGCGCCCTAAGCACAGTGCCCGGGGATCTGTGCACCCCGGGCCAGCACAGTGTGAGCAGGAAGCGGAGCGGAGGACACTGGGCCGCGGCGGTAAGGGGATCGGCGTCTCTGCCGGGCAGGCGTCAGAGACGCCAATGCTATAATTTAAACACTGCCTCAATGCGGTGTACCCTGGCTGTGCAGTACAGAGGTGGGGAGGATATGCTCTACAGAGGTGGGGAGGATACTCTCTGCAGTGTTGGAATGCATGTCTCAATAAGGCAAAGGCTGAGGGCGCAGGTGGACGCCCTAGAGAAGGTGGAGGAGGCAGAAGCAGTGGAGGAAGTGTAAGATACAGAGGTTTGTCCCGCAAGCCTTGCAGATTCCAAGACTTGGTGTCTAGTGGTTTAGTTCTCCATCCCCTGTTGTGTAGTGGTTTCATTCTCCAACCCCTGTTGTCTAGCAGTTTAGTTCGCCATCTTCTGGTGGTTTAGTTATCCATCCCCAAGCGCCCTGCAAGCCTTGGGGATTTCAAGACTTGTGGAGCAGCCCATTCTCCGCCTGCCCCCACAACCACCAGATTCACCCAGTACCCAGATAGCGAGATGTAACTCCACTGGCCATGCTTGCTTGTCCAGGTGTCAGTGGTGAAATGCACCCTGTCAGACATAGATGTTTTCAAGGAACAGGTGATGTTGTCTGCAACATGCAGGTGTAGCACAGGCACATCTTTCTTAGAGAAGTAATGGTGACTGGGCAACTGGTACTGGGGGACTGCGACGGCCATCAGCTTTCGAAAAATGTCTGTATCCATCAGGCAGAAAGGCACCATTTCCATGGCCAATAGATTGGAGATGGTGAAGTTCAAGTTCTTTGCTTTGGCATGTGAAGGAGGAAACAATCTTTACATGACCACAACTGCAGGACTGAGGGCTGGCTACTGTGCTGGGAGAGGGTGTAGAGTAAGGTGAACACAACAAACTGCTGGACTATGAGAGAGGTGCAGACAGAGATGTTATAGTGGATTGAGAAAGATGTGGTGTGCTCGGTGTCTGGGATCGGTCAAAAAGCAGGCATATCTATCCACTTCTGTAACAGCTAACGGTCTCTCACTCACCCTGACTGTGGCGGGTAAACAAGTGGAAGTTCTGCGGATGGAAACCTGTGTGAGAACACTTGCCATGGTGACGGAGGCGGAAGAAGCAGCAGTTGTGGTTGATGGGGTGGCCAGTGGTTGGTGAGGCCTGCTAGTCTGCATTTTGTTGCAGTGAGATTCCCAGTCTAGCGAATGTTGATTGTGCATATGCCAGTTCATGCATGTAGTAGTCAAATTATTGCAATTTTTGCTTCTACTCAGTCGTTTTTAACAAAGTTGGCAGATAACATGAGTTTTGCCATCCTTTGTGGTTTCCAAAAAGACACAGGCTAGGCAAACCTTTCCACCCCTATGAACTGCAGACCCGCGACCGCTGCTGGCCACAGCAGTGCTTGCTGTAGTTGCATCACTCAGTGTCTGTGTGGGAAACCACAATGTAACCTCCTCGTCTTCCTCCTCCACTTCCTCTGCTGAGCTACTCAGCTACAGTACAGACCAAAAGTTTGGACACACCTTCTCATTTAAAGATATTTCTGTATTTTCATGACTTTGAAAATTGTACATTCACACTGAAGGCATCAAAACTATGAATTAACACATGTGGAATTATATACTTAACAAAAAAGTGTGAAACAACTGAAAATATGTGTTATATTCTAGGTTCTTCAAAGTAGCCACCTTTTGCTTTGATGAGTGCTTTGCACACTCTTGGCATTCTCTTGATGAGCTTCAAGAGGTAGTCACCGGAAATGGTCTTCCAACAATCTTGAAGGAGTTCCCAGAGATGCTTAGCACTTGTTGGCCCTTTTGCCTTCACTCTGCGGTCCAGCGCACCCCAAACCATCTCGATTGGGTTCAGGTCTGGTGACTGTGGAGGCCAGGTCACCTGGCGTAGCACCCCATCACTCTCCTTCTTGGTCAAATAGCCCTCACACAGCCTGGAGGTGTGTTTGGGGTCATTGTCCTGTTGAAAAATAAATGGTGGTCCAACTAAACACAAACTGGATGGAATAGCATGCAGCTGCAAGATGCTGTGGTAGCCATGCTGGTTCAGTATGCCTTCAATTTTGAATAAATCCCCAACAGTGTCACCAGTAAAGCACCCCCACACCATCACACCTCCTCCTCCATGCTTCACGGTGGGAACCAGGCTTGCAGAGTCCATCCGTTCACCTTTTCTGCATCGCACAAAGACACGGTGGTTGGAACCAAAGATCTCAAATTTGGACTCATCAGACCAAAGCACAGATTTCCACTGGTCTAATGTCCATTCCTTGTGTTCTTTAGCCCAAACAAGTCTCTTCTGCTTGTTGCCTGTCCTTAGCAGTGGTTTCCTAGCAGCTATTTTACCATAAAGGTCTGCTGCACAAAGTCTCCTCTTAACAGTTGTTGTAGAGATGTGTCTGCTGCTAGAACTGTGTGTGGCATTGACCTGGTCTCTAATCTGAGCTGCTGTTAACCTGCGATTTTTGAGGCTGGTGACTCGGATAAACTTATCCTCAGAAGTAGAGGTGACTCTTGGCCTTCCTTTCCTGGGGCGGTCCTCATGTGAGCCAGTTTCTTTGTAGCGCTTGATGGTTTTTGCAACTGCATTTGGGGACACTTTCAAAGTTTGCCCAATTTTTCAGACTGACTGACCTTCATTTCTTAAAGTAATGATGGCCACTCGCTTTTCTTTACTTGGCTGCTTTTTTCTTGCCATAATACAAATTCTAATAGTCTATTCAGTAGGACTATCAGCTGTGTATCCACTTAACTTCTGCACAACACAACTGATGGTCCCAACCCCATTTATAAGGCAAGAAATCCCACTTATTAAACCTGACAGGGCACACCTGTGAAGTGAAAACCATTTCCTGTGACTACCTCTTGAAGCTCATCAAGAGAATGCCAAGAGTGTGCAAAGCAGTCATCAAAGCAAAAGGTGGCTACTTTGAAGAATCTAGAATATAAGACATATTTTCAGTTGTTTCACACTTTTTTGTTAAATATTTAATACTACATTTGTTAATTCATAGTTTTGATGCCTTCAGTGTGAATGTACAATTTTCAAAGTTATGAAAATACAGAAAAATCTTTAAATGAGAAGGTGTGTCCAAACTTTTGGTCTGTACTGTATATGCCTCTGGGTTCACACCAAGTGGGATCTTCAACCTCATCGTCATCCTATCTGTTCTCCCACTTCTTGCCAGGAGACTCACCCCTCTCCTCTTCCTGCCCTGACAGCACAGTACAGTGCAGTCCACATGCGCCTCAGGTATCTGAGTCTCATCAGTATCACCTCTATGCTGATGACACACAGATCTACCTCTCTGGACCTGATATCCCCTCCATAATAACCAGAATCTCACAATGTCTGTCTGCTATTTCAACTTTCTTCTCTGCTATATTTCTAAAAGTTAACATGGATAAAACCAAATTCATCATCTTTCCACCATCTCATTCAACCCCCCCCCAATTGATCTATCCATCAAAGTCAATGGCTGCCCACTCTCCCCAGTCCCGCAAGCTTGACTCTGATTTCTCTTTCAAACCTGAGATCCAAGCCCTTTCCACTTCCTGCCAACTTCAAAATATCTCCTAGATCCGCACATTCCTAAACCATGAATCTGCAAAAGCACTAGTGCCTGCCCTCACCATCTCCCTCCTCGACTACTGCAACCTCCTGCTCTGTGGCCTCCCTTCTTACACTCTTGCACTCCAATCTATCCTAAACTTTGCTGGCTGACTAATCCATCTGTTACCCCGCTATTCCCCGGCTTCTCCCCTCTGTCTCCCCGTTGCTCAGAGACTCAAATTCAAAACCCTAACTTTGGCATACAAAGCCATCCAAAACCTGTCTCCTCCATAAATCTGTGACCTAGTCTCCTGGTACTTACATGCACGCAACCCCTGATCCTGACAAGATCTCTTTCTCTACTCCCCTCTTATCTCCTCTTCCCACAATCATACAAGATTTGCACTGTGAAAAGTAGAAACTTTATTAGAAACATTAATAGAAAACTGATGTACAAGTAAGTGGGACTAGGTGGTAGGAAACTGGACATGCACATGCAAAAAGGAACATGCGCATCACCAATGGGAATAATACAGTATAATTAAATATCTTGAATGCATTATAATAGTAAAATGCCCTATTGAATTAAAAATAACCAAGCCAATGACTTATTTTTAATTCAATAGGGGCATTTTACTATTATCTTGAATGCATTATATTTAATTATACTGTATTATTCCCATTGGTGATGCGCATGTTCCTTTTTACATGTGCATGTCCAGTTTCCTACCACCTAGTCCCACTTACTAGTAAATAATTTTTTTATTAATGTTTCTAATAAAGTTTCTTCTTTTCACATAATATTTTGTGTTCTTTTTGGGGATTTGTTTGATCGTGGTTTTTTTTCGGTTGTTATGTTAGTCATCTGTTAGCGTTTTTGTCCCCTCAGTATATAGTCCACAAGTGCAGATAATGAGATGTATACCAGTATCTTTCTAACAATATGATGCACTGTTATCAGTTGAAGATTCTAAAGATTTGCCATGTGCATCTCCCTTGCTCTGGAGTTCTACACCCCAACATATCAGACTCTCGCCTACCGTGGAAACCTTCAAAATGAACCTGAAGACCTTCCTATTACGACAAGCAACCTGCAGTAACCCTCACTCCACCATACCGCTGCAAGACCAGCTCTACCCTCACCTACTGTATCCTCACCCATCCCTTGTGGATTGTTTGTGAGCCCTCGTGGGCAGGGTCCTCTTCCTCCTGTACCAGTCAGTGACTCTTTTTTGTTAAAGATTATTGGACTTGTGGTTTGCTATGTATACCCCTTTCCACGTGTAAAACGCCATGGAATAAATGGTTCTCTAATAATAAATAATAATTATACTATTTGCACTGTGTATCAATTGATGCCACTTTTCCTGCGGTCTGCCCCTAATTTGAGCTGTTTTGGCAGCTTTTGGACCCCTTTGAAGTTCCAAAACTTACAACCTACCGGAAGTGCAGTGCAGGTAAGTACCACATTAGTAGGTATAGGTCAGAAAGAAAGGGAAGGTATAAATATCGCAGAACAGTATCAAGGAGTAATAAATAGACTAAGACCTTACCAACAGGTGTAGGATAGTGTCAGCTGAAGGAGGCAGGCTGGAACAGCCTCAACGCGCATTTCGCAATGTATAGTACAGCTTTATGAAGAGGCGATATGTGCCTGGGAGCAAGAAGACCTTTAAATATCCTGTAGAAACCGTCAGGTGAACCACCACGTGACCGTGCTCACCCGGAAGTAATAGATGATGATGCATCTCTGAGCGCTCCTGGGCGCATGCGCCATCGGCGGCACTTGTCTCCCCAAGCCGTCATGCCGAGTGCGCACGCAAGGGAACACGAATGGGTTTCCGAACACATGAGAAGGGATGAAGACGGCCGGGAGCGTGCGCGACGCCGTGTCAGCGCAGCACAGGCGCACAGGGATGCCCAGGTGAGTAATTAGAAACAGACATAACGACAATGCAATGTGGAACAATAAATGGACATGTGTCATAACAGAATCATAAATAATGCCATAGAGGTGCATACAAGTGGAAAGGCAAATACGCAAATGCGGTCACAAGCATAGACTAAAGTACTTGAAGAAATAGTCCACTGTGTGGAGGCATGAAACTGTTGATGTCCATAAAATGGTATGTCCTTAACAAAGCATGAGCCAAATGGATCCCAAACCAGATGGTACCAGGTGTGCGTCTTGTGAGATGAATATATAATGCCCCAAAGCTGGGGATTACATTAGTGTTTTATAAGAATGATGATGTAAATACTTTTATGCCAAAAATGACAAAAGTATTCTCAGAGTGATACCTTTATTGGCTAACCAGTGTCCAGTTAATTCTTAATTGTGTGTCTGTGTAAATTCATTCTCGTTTGCAGTTTTTGCATCGTTTCTCCAATATAAACGCCTTCCGGGCACCTTGTACATTGTATCATGTACACCACATTTGAGGATGTACATGAAAAGACATCCATGATTTTGTAATCCTGATTTGTGTTTGTTATGCGGACTGTATTTGATGGAAATATGTGGGTACAAGTTTTGCACTTTTTGTTTTTACACGGGAATGTGCCCGTTACTGAAGGTGATGAAAAGACACTTCTGACAAGGAGATTCCTTAGGTTAGGAGGCTGTTTGTAGGAGAGAAGTGGTAGTTCTGGGAATATTTCTTTCAGTTTTGGGTCTCTGTGGAATATGGGTTGGAGATCAGCACCAATTTTCCTTAGGATGTTCATGTGGGGGTTGTATGTAACCACAAAAGGTATCCTGTTGTTGTCCTCCCTTTGTCTGTAATTCAGGAGGCTACTTCTTGGTACTCTTGTAGCTCTCCGAATCTGTTCATCTATTACCAGTGGATGGTATCCTTGTTGTAGGAATGTATTCCTCAATGATAGTAGCTGCAGTTTTCTGTCCTTGCTGTCTGAACAGAATCAAATGTTCCTCAGAGCTTGACTGTATATGATGGATTTTTTTGTGTGTCTTGGATGATAGCTGTTCCATCTAAGATATGCCAGACGTCCTGTGGGCTTATGGTAAATTGATGTTTGTATGGTGTTGTCTTTGATGTATATGGTCATGTCCAGAAAATGTATTTGGGATTTTGAGAAGTTGAGGGTGAGCTTGATGGTTGGGTGGAACCTGTTGAAGTTATCATGGAAGGTCAGAAGATCATCTTTTGAGCCTGTCCAGAATATTAGCAGATCATCAATGTAGCGAAAGTATGCTAGGGGTTTAATAGAGAAAGATGACAAAAACTCCTCCTCTAGTTTAGCCATAAACAGGTTGGCATATTGTGGGGACATTTTGCTTCCCATGGCGCTACCCATACATTGTTGGTATAAATTGTTCCCAAAGGAGAAATAATTGTGATGGAGCACAAACCTGATGAATTGCAGTGTTGGATCTGTGGCCAGATTGTTTTTTGGTAGGAAATGTTTGCATGCTACAATCCCATCCTCATGAGGAATGTTGGAGTAGAGAGACTCTACATCCATGGTGGCTAGTTTTGTGTCCTCCGGAAGTGGGCCCAGGGCTGACAGTTTGCTGAGAATATCCTTAGTGTCATGGATAAAGCTGGGTGTGCGTCTCACCCAGGGTTTCAGAATGTTCTCCACCCAGCCTGAGATATTCTCAGTTAATGTTCCAATGCCAGAAATTATTGGCCTCCCAGGATTACCTTCTTTATGTATTTTAGGTAACATGTAGAAGGTACCTGTAACGGGTCTGGGAGGCGGAACCTCTGAGCAACTATACAAGGGGGCGATCCTTGTAAGGAAGCGGGTGGCTCCCAGGGAAGACGGGCAGGTAGTCACGGCAAGTGACAGGGACAGTCTCTGGGTAGAAGGGCAGGTAGTCACGGCAAGTGACAGGGACAGTCTCTGGGTAGAAGGGCAGGTAGTCACAGCAAGTGACAGGGACAGTCTCTGGGTAGACTAGCAGACAGGTAGCAGGTGGACGCTCCCAGGTGAGCGGGCAAGAGTCTCTGGACGGGCAGGTGGTCACAGCAAGTGACGGCAGAGCCTCCAGGTAGGCTAGCAGGCCGGTAGCAGGTGAGTGCTCCCAGGTGAGCGGGCAAGAGTCTCTGGACTGGCAGGTGGTCACGGCAAGTGACGGCAGAGCCTCCAGGCAGGCTAGCAGGCAGGTAGCAGGTGAGCGCTCACAGGTGAGCGGGCAAGAGTCTCTGGACTGGCAGGTGGTCACGGCAAGTGACGGCAGAGCCTCCAGGTAGGCTAGCAGGCAGGTAGCAGGTGAGCGGGCAAGAGTCTCTGGACTGGCAGGTGGTCACGGCAAGTGACGGCAGAGCCTCCAGGTAGGCTAGCAGGCAGGTAGCAGGTGAGCGCTCCCAGGTGAGCGGGCAGGCTGGTCCATAGAAAGACTGACAGGTGTCAGAAGGCAGACCGTCGGACCGCAGGCTTGCAAGCAGGTAAGCGGATATCAGGCAGGTATCAAGCAGGAATCTGGCAGGTGACTGGCAGGTAACTGGTAACGGGACCTGAGGGCTGAAGCAGAGTGAAGGCTTTGCAACAACATTGCTCGGGCACCTCCATTTTGGAGGAGGTGCCTTATATATGGTGAGGTCCTCCGGCCATTGGCCGGGGACTCCTTAGGACTCCCTAAGCATAGTGGCCGGGAAGCAGCGCGCCCTGCCAGCAGAGCGGGAGGAGGACGCCGGGCACGGAGCGGAGAGGTGAGGGGAACAGCGTCCCTGCCTAGCAGGAGGCAGGGACGCTGACGCTACAGTACCCGCCCCCTTTAGGCCCCCCATTTTTTAGGCCAGTTAGAAATTTATCAAGGATGAGAGGGGCATGGATGTTCTCCCGGGACTCCCAAGTTCTCTCCTCAGGACCAAACCCCTTCCAATCTACCAGAAAAAAGGTTTTTCCTCTTACCCTTTTGGTGGCCAGAATGTTCTCTACCTCAAACTCGTTTTCAGCGGAAACCGGAGCAGGAGGCGTACCTGTAGACTTGGAAAAAGAGTTAAGTACCACGGGTTTGAGGAGAGATACATGGAAGGAGTTAGGGATCCGCAAGTTGGCTGGGAGTTTCAATTTATAGGCCACTGGGTTGATTTGTTTGATAACTTCTAGTGGGCCGATGAACCGAGGCCCTAACTTGTAGGAGGGAATCTTGAGCCGGACATACTTGGACGAGAGCCAGACTTTATCTCCAGGACGGAATTGTGGAGGATCCAGGCGTTTTTTGTCAGCGTGTTTTTTCATCCGCTCGGACGACTGAAGGAGTGCGGATCGGGTACTCTCCCAAATGGAGGAAAATTTGCTAGCGAGAGATTCCGCAGCCGGATTGTCCACCGAGGTGGAGACGGGAAATGGGATCCGAGGATGCTGACCGAAGACTACAAAAAACGGGGATTTGGAGGAAGATTCGCTCTCGTGATTATTGTAAGAGAATTCGGCCCATGGCAGGAGATCCACCCAGTCTGAATGGTGGGCATTAACGAAGTGCCGGAGGTAACTGGTCAGGATCTGATTGATCCGCTTCACTTGACCATTGGACTGTGGGTGGTATGCGGAGGAGAAGTCCAGGGTGACGTCTAGCAGCTTACATGTGGCTCTCCAGAAGCGTGAGGTGAACTGAACCCCACGATCCGACACGATGTGGAGGGGCAGGCCATGGAGACGGAAGATGTGACGGATAAAGTCTTTAGCCAGCTCGGGTGCAGACGGGAGGCCTGGCAGGGGAATGAAATGAGCCATTTTGGAAAAGCGGTCAGCGACCACCCAAATGACCGTACAACCGGCAGAGACAGGGAGATCTGTTATGAAGTCCATAGCAATATGCTGCCAGGGGGCAGCAGGTACTGGAAGAGGAAGGAGGCGACCGGCTGGCAGGTGTCTCGGAACCTTGTTGCGGGCGCAGGACACACAGGCAGAAACAAAGTCTATTACGTCCTTGTGCAGGGTAGGCCACCAGTAGTGCCGGGTGATAAGCTGGAGGGTCTTTTTCTGACCGGCATGGCCAGCAAGCTTAGACGAGTGACCCCAGTGTAGGATCTTCTCCCGATCAGGTACCGTTACGAACGTCTTTCCGGGAGGGAGACGATTTAGACTCACGGGGGCCACCTGCATTACTCTGGCGGGATCGATGATGTGTTTAGGTTCCTCCTCAAGATCAGACACCAGGAAGGATCGGGACAAGGCGTCAGCTTTGATGTTTTTGTCAGCCGGGCGAAAATGAAGAACAAAATCAAAGCGAGCGAAAAACAAGGACCACCAGGCTTGGCGCGGGTTAAGTCTCTGGGCACTCTGGAGGTAAGCCAAGTTCTTGTGGTCCGTGTAAATTATTACCGGGTGAAGAGCCCCCTCGAGCAGGTAATGCCACTCCTCCAATGCCAGCTTAATGGCCAATAACTCTCGGTCTCCTATAGAATAGTTGCGCTCGGAAGAGGAGAAGAGTTTGGAGAAGAAGCCGCAAGTTACCATTCTCCCGGAAGACGATCTTTGGGTAAGTACCGCTCCGGCTCCAGAGGAGGAGGCGTCAACTTCCAGGAAGAATTGCTTGTTGCCATCCGGGCAATGCAGCACCGGGGCGGAAGAGAAAGCCTGTTTTAAGGAAAGAAAGGCTTCCTCAGCTTCGGGCGGCCATTCTCTGGGATTAGTGCCCTTACGGGTGAGCGCAGAGATTGGGGCAGTCCGGGAAGAGAAGTGCGGTATGAAGAGGCGGTAGTAGTTGGCGAAGCCCAGGAACCGCTGAATAGCCTTCAACCCCTCTGGTCGAGGCCACTTCTCGATGGCAGACAGTTTCTCAGGATCCATTCGTAGGCCGGTCTGAGAAATTATGTAGCCCAAAAACGGAAGCGAGGTCTGCTCAAAGAGGCACTTCTCATATTTAGCGTAGAGGTGGTTCTGCCTGAGCCTGAGCAGAACCTGACGAACATCCCTCCGGTGTGTGGGGAGATCCGGAGAGAAGACCAAGATGTCGTCCAGGTACACCACTACGCAGGAGTAGAGAAGGTCCCGGAAGATGTCATTGACCAACTCTTGAAAGACGGCGGGAGCGTTACAGAGACTGAAGGGCATTACCAGGTATTCATAGTGGCTGTCCCGGGTGTTGAATGCCGTCTTCCATTCATCCCCCTGACGGATACGGACCAGGTTATATGCCCCACGGAGGTCCAGCTTGGTGAAGATTCTAGCCCCCCTCAGACGATCAAATAATTCCGGAATGAGCGGAAGGGGGTATTTATTCTTCACCGTGATCTGGTTAAGGCCTCTATAGTCTATACAGGGACGGAGTGAGCCGTCCTTCTTTTTGACGAAGAAGAAGCCTGCTCCCGCCGGGGAAGTAGATTTCCGGATGAATCCCCGGGCCAGATTCTCCTCAATATATTCTGACATGGATCGGGTCTCAGCAGCGGACAAAGGGTAAATGCGCCCACGGGGAGGAGTAGCGCCGGGCATCAGGTCGATCGGGCAGTCGTATGGTCTATGAGGGGGTAATGTCTCTGCCTCCTTTTTATTAAAGACGTCCGCATACGACCAATAAGGAGCCGGAAGACCAGGTAGATTGGCTGGAGTAGGAGAAGGACGGACAGGATGGACGGGAACTAAACAAGTCTTATGGCAGTCCTGTCCCCAGCGAAGGACTTCTCCGGTCTGCCAAGAAAGCACGGGTGCATGTCTCTGAAGCCAAGGTAGGCCTAGTAAGAGGGCGTGAGAGAGTCCAGGCAGAACATGAAAGAAGATGCTCTCAGAGTGCAGCATTCCCACCTGCAGGGTTATGGATTCGGTGATGAGTTGGATGGGATGTGGTAAGAGGCCCCCATCCACGGCAGCGACAGATAAGGGTACAGCTAGAGGTTTGGTGGGAATGCGGTATTTCTCTACCAGAGACTGAGAAATGAGATTTCCGGCAGCTCCAGAGTCAAGTTGGGCTAGTTCAAAATAACGGTTCTCCCCGCAGATGATAGAGACCGACAGCAACAGAGATGGAGAGGGTTTACTCTTGTCTAGGACGACCTCTCTGAGCGATCCTAGACACAGGCGTTTCCCGACCTCTCCGGGCAGGAACGGATCCGGTGCTCCTTACTGCCACAGTAGAAGCAGCTCCCCTCGGCACGGCGTAACTCTTGACGGGTTTTGACCATCTTGGTCTGGTCGACCTGCATAGGCTCGGGTGAGTGCGCCTGGGGAGTAGCGGGAGAAGTGACAGGTTTCTGAAAGGTAGAGGCTAGACGTGGAAACCTCCTCTCACGGGTGACCTCTTTGGCGCGTTCCTGGAACCGGATGTCAATCCGGGTGGCAAGAGTTATTAAGTCGTCGAGAGTGGTAGGTATGTCCCGACCGGCGAGTTCATCTTTAATCCGGCCGGACAAACCCTCCCAAAAGACAGACACCAGGGCGTCGTTATCCCAGGCCAGCTCCGAAGCAAGGGTACGGAACCGTATGGCATATTGGCCCACGGTGAGATCTCCTTGATGGAGGCGTAGCAGAGATGATGCGGATGAGGTCTTCCGTCTGGGTTCTTCGAAGACCTTCCGGAAAGCCGTGAGAAAGGCTGGCAGGTTGGACACCAGGGGGTCTCCTCTCTCCCATAGAGGATTTAGCCAAGCCAGTGCCTCCCCCGTGAGATGGGACATGATGAAAGCTACTTTGGCCCGGTCGGAGATAAACTGGTGGGACAGGAGTTCAAAGTGCAGGGTGCACTGGTTTATGAAGCCCCGAGCTTGAGCGGGGTCGCCTCCGAAGCGAGGAGGTGCAGAAAGCCGGGGTCCGGGACAGGATGCCATGGTATTGGTGGGCAGCGGCGCTGCCGGGCTGCGAGTCATGACACTAGCGGTGGTTGCTGGTGGAGCAGTCAGCGTGTCCAGGCGAGAGTTGACATTCCGCAGGTGGCTCAGGATGGACTCCTGTTGGGACCTCTGACGGGACAGTTCATGACATAGGTCCGAGAGCGAGGGAGCTTGGGTGCCACAGGGTTCCATGGCCCGAGCAAACTGTAACGGGTCTGGGAGGCGGAACCTCTGAGCAACTATACAAGGGGGCGGTCCTTGTAAGGAAGCAGGTGGCTCCCAGGGAAGACGGGCAGGTAGTCACGGCAAGTGACAGGGACAGTCTCTGGGTAGAAAGGCAGGTAGTCACGGCAAGTGACAGGGACAGTCTCTGGGTAGAAGGGCAGGTAGTCACAGCAAGTGACAGGGACAGTCTCTGGGTAGACTAGCAGACAGGTAGCAGGTGGACGCTCCCAGGTGAGCGGGCAAGAGTCTCTGGACGGGCAGGTGGTCACAGCAAGTGACGGCAGAGCCTCCAGGTAGGCTAGCAGGCAGGTAGCAGGTGAGCGCTCCCAGGTGAGCGGGCAAGAGTCTCTGGACAGGCAGGTGGTCACGGCAAGTGACGGCAGAGCCTCCAGGTAGGCTAGCAGGCCGGTAGCAGGCGAGCGCTCCCAGGTGAGCGAGCAAGAGTCTCTGGACTGGCAGGTGGTCACGGCAAGTGACGGCAGAGCCTCCAGGTAGGCTAGCAGGCAGGTAGCAGGTGAGCACTCCCAGGTGAGCGGGCAAGAGTCTCTGGACTGACAGGTGGTCACGGCAAGTGACGGCAGAGCCTCCAGGTAGGCTAGCAGGCAGGTAGCAGGTGAGCGCTCCCAGGTGAGCGGGCAAGAGTCTCTGGACTGGCAGGTGGTCACGGCAAGTGACGGCAGAGCCTCCAGGTAGGCTAGCAGGCAGGTAGCAGGTGAGCGCTCCCAGGTGAGCGGGCAGGCTGGTCCATAGACAGACTGACAGGTGTCGGAAGGCAGACCGTCGGACCGCAGGCTTGCAAGCAGGTAAGCGGATATCAGGCAGGTATCAAGCAGGAATCTGGCAGGTGACTGGCAGGTAACTGGTAACGGGACCTGAGGGCTGAAGCAGAGTGAAGGCTTTGCAACAACAATGCTCGGGCACCTCCATTTTGGAGGAGGTGCCTTATATATGGTGAGGTCCTCCGGCCATTGGCCGGGGACTCCTTAGGACGGCGCGCGCGGCCCCTTTAAGAGAGGGGGAGCCCGCGCGCCCTAAGCACAGTGGCCGGGAAGCAGCGCACGGTGCCAGCAGAGCGGGAGGAGGACGCCGGGCACGGAGCGGAGAGGTGAGGGGAACAGCGTCCCTGCCTAGCAGGAGGCAGGGACGCCGACGCTACAGTACCTGTTTGGGGATTGTCTGGTATTAGTTCCAGTAGTGAGGATGAAGTAGAATCAAACCCATTGATGATAAGTGTTAGCTCCTCTGTGTATTTTTTGGTGGGATCTTCCTGAAGTGGAGTGTAGTATTTTATATTCAAGAGTTGTCTGTGTGCTTCTTGGATATAATCTGACATGTTCATAATGACTACAGCTCCTCCTTTGTCTGCTGGTTTGATGATGATATTGTTGTTAGCTTTTAAAGATTGTATGGCATTTCTTTCCTCCATACTGATATTGTGTGGCACTTTATGGTGTTTGTCCAAAATGGCAGATTTAACTTTTCTACGGAAACAGTCTATATAGTGATCTAGTGATCTAGAGTTTGGTTGTGCCCAGGTTGTGAGGTCCAATTTGTCCTCTTTTTCTTTTTTTGATGTGTTGTTCAGATTATCTTGTGGTGTGATATCTGCATGGTTGTGAAAGAATTATTTAAGCAGTAATCTGCAGAAGAACTCCTCGATATCACTACAAAACTGAGCCGTATCAAGTTGTTCCGTAGGACAGAATGTTAGTCTAGTCCCTTTAATAGACCATTCATTTCTCCTGTACTTGGCTCATATTGTGAGAGGTTCACAACAGAGGACGATGTATTAAAATGATTGTGCAAATTGGGCTTACCTTCAACTACATTGAGACCTGCTTTCTTCCTCAGTCTGTTAAGTTTCTTTTTCTTATTTATAATAAGGTGATGTTGCAATTTTTTGTAAAAATCCTGTAATGTCTCCTTCATTAGACATGAATCTGGTCCTTGTATTCGGTCCTGTAGAGAAGTTATCTACTCATGGATGGTCCTCTTCTTGTTGTAGAAAAATCCAATGAGGTGATTCCGCAGTCTCTCAGATGATCTGTAGCATAGTTTCTGTGAAAAATGGGTATTATAGGTATACTGAATCGGATTCCTAAATTTTTTTTCCTAATCCTTTTTGCATCTGGGTAGAAAGAAAATGTCGCTGTTCATTTGTGCCAGTTTCTTCAGGAGGTTTTTCAGATCCATCTAAGATTGATGAATGTTATATACAGTACAGACCAAAAGTTTGGACACATCTTCTCATTTAAAGATTTTTCTGTATATTCATGACTATGAAAATTGTACATTCACACTGAAGGCATCAAAACTATGAATTAACACATGTGGAATTATATACTTAACAAAAAAAGTGTGAAACAACTGAAAATATGTCTTATATTCTAGGTTCTTCAAAGTAGCCACCTTTTGCTTTGATGACTGCTTTGCACACTCTTGCCATTCTCTTGATGAGCTTCAAGGGGTAGTCACCGGAAATGGTTTTCACTTCACAGGTGTGCCCTGTCAGGTTTAATAAGAAAAACGAGTGGCCATCATTACTTTAATAAATGAAGGTCAGTCAGTCCGAAAAATTGGGAAAACTTTGAAAGTGTCCCCAAATGCAGTTGCAAAAACCATCAAGCGCTACAAAGAAACTGGCTCACATGAGGACCACCCCAGGAAAGGAAGACCAAGAGTCACCTCTGCTTCTAAGGATAAGTTTATCCGAGTCACCAGCCTCAGAAATCGCAGGTTAACAGCAGCTCAGATTAGAGACCAGGTCAATGGCACACAGAGTTCTAGCAGCAGACACGTCTCTTCAACAACTGTTAAGAGTAGACTTTGTGCAGCAGGCCTTCATGGTAAAATATCTGCTAGGAAACCACTGCTAAGGACAGGCAACAAGCAGAAGAGACTTGTTTGGGCTAAAGAACACAAGGAATGGACATTAGATCAGTGGAAATCTGTGCTTTGGTCTGATGAGTCCAAATTTGAGATCTTTGGTTCCAACCACCGTGTCTTTGTGCGACGCAGAAAAGGTGAACGGATGGACTCTACATGCCTGGTTCCCACCGTGAAGCATGGAGGAGGAGGTGTGATGGTGTGGGGGTGCTTTGCTGGTGACACTGTTGGGGATTTATTCAAAATTGAAGGCATACTGAACCAGCATGGCTACCACAGCATCTTGCAGCGCCATGCTATTCCATCCGGTTTGCGTTTAGTTGAACCATCATTTATTTTTCAACAGGGCAATGACCCCAAACACACCTCCAGGCTGAGTAAGGGCTATTTGACCAAGAAGGAGAGTGATGGGGTGCTACGCCAGATGACCTGGCCTCCACAGTCACCAGACCTGAACCCAATCGGGATGGTTTGGGGTGAGTCGGACCGCAGAGTGAAGGCAAAAGGGCCAACAAGTGCTAAGCATCTCTGGGAACTCCTTCAAGATTGTTGGAAGACCATTTCCGGTGACTACCACTTGAAGCTCATCAAGAGAATGCCAAGAGTGTGCAAAGCAGTCATCAAAGCAAAAGGTGGCTACTTTGAAGAACCTAGAATATAAGACATATTTTCAGTTGTTTCACACATTTTTTGTTAAGTATATAATTCCACATGTGTTAATTCATAGTTTTGATGCCTTCAGTGTGAATGTACAATTTTCATAGTCATGAAAATACAGAAAAATCTTTAAATGAGAAGGTGTGTCCAAACGTTTGGCCTGTACTGTACATTAGTCCAAACTCTATCCAAATCACCGGAAAAATTCTCCTCCTCCGGCACCGCCGACCCCAATTTGGAGAACGAACCAAAAGACGGATGTCTCCAAGTACAACAAAAAAAAGGAGAACACCCAGCAGAGGAGGATGTATGATTGTTAAGAGCAAATTCTGCGAGAGGCAGAAACTCAGACCACACCTCTTGATTGTCCGCCACAAAACAACGCAAAAACTGTTCAACATCCTGGTTCTTTCTTTCAGTCTGTCCATTAGACTCAGGATGATAACCAGCCGAAAATGACAAATGGACTCCCAACCTGTCACAAAAAGCACGCCAAAAGCGAGCCACAAACTGAGGTCCTCTATCAGAAACAATATCCGTGGGAACGCCATGGAGCTTGACACTCTCCTTAACAAACGCCTTAGCGAGTGTTTTGGCGCAGGGCAACTTAATGAATGGAACCAAATGACACATCTTATCAAAACGGTCCACGACCACCCAGATTACAGTAAAACCCTCGGACACAGGAAGATCAGTAATAAAATCCATTGTGAGATGCGTCCAAGGCGCACTAGGAACCTCCAGAGGGCAAAGCAACCCCGCAGCAGGAGTATGTGAAGCCTTTGACTTAGCACACACAGTACACTGACGCACCCACTTGATGACTTCCTTCTGCCATCCAGGCCACCAAAAACTGTGACTGATAAGTCTCTTAGTCTCCGAAATTCCTGGATGACCTGCCAACCAAGACTCATGACACTCCACAAACAAATCTCTCTTAAAGGCTCTAGGCACGAACAACCTCCCATGGGGAGTGTTAGATGGAGCATCATCTTGAGCTTTCAGAGTCCCATTCTCCAAAACAGAGTCCAATGCTGCCACCACAACTCCTTTTGGTAAAATGCTCTCCTCCTCCTCGGCACCGACCTTAGGAGAGAAGCTGCGAGACAAAGCATTGGCTTTAACATTCTTAGTACCAGGGATATAGGTAACAGAAAAATGAAACCGAGAAAAAAAAAGTGTTCATCTAGCTTGATGGGCATTTAAGCGCTTCCACATAGATCAAATTCTTATGATCTGTGAAAACCTGAATTGGAAATCTAGCGCCCTCCAAAAAATGACACCAATGTTCAAACGCGAGTTTAATAGCCAGCAACTCCCGATTTCCAACATCATAATTCAGTTCGGTTTCCGAAAAATTTTTTGAAAAGAAGGCACAAAGATGTACTCCACCCTTGTTCTCCTGAGACAAAACTGCTCTGACCCCCACCGTTGAAGCATTGACCTCGACCAAAAAAGGCTTGGTCTCATCATGCTGCATAAGGATAGGGGCAGAACTGAACCTCTCTTTGAGATACTCAAACGCTTCAATGGCCTCAGAAGTCTACTGGGCCGTATTCGCACCTTTCCTAGTGAGATCGGTTAGAGGTTTAACAATTACAGAAAAATTCTTAATGAATTTCCTGTAATAATTGGCAAAGCCCAAAAATCTCTGTATAGATTTCAAACCAATAGGCCTAGGCCATTCCTGCACAGCCTGAACTTTCACAGGGTCCATCTCAAAGCCCTCGCTGTAGACAATGTAGCCCAAAAAACTAATTTTCTGCACAGCGAACTCACATTTCTCCAGCTTAGCAAAGAGTGAATTATCACTCAATAACTGCAAAACTTCACGTACACTCTGCCAATGGGACTCTAGATCTGGTGAGTAAATCAAAATGTCATCCAAATACACAACCACATTCTTACCAATCAAAGGTCTCAGGATGTCATTAATAAGGTTCTGAAAAAATGCAGGTGCATTAGTAAGACCAAAAGGCATCACCAGGTTCTCAAAATGACCTACCGGAGTGTTAAAAGCAGTTTTCCATTCATCACCCTCCTTCACTCGTAACAAATTGTATGCCCCCCGGAGATCAATTTTAGAGAACCACTTGGCCCCCACTAACTGGTTAAACAAGTCAGGAATTAACGGCAATGGGTAGGAATTGCGTACGGTAATCAGTTCACCTGTTCTAGTAAAGACCCTGGACTGCAACCTGTTGTCTGTGTGCTCCTTGCTCCTCCAGCACTAACGGCGCTGGGACGCCCTACACCATCACCCCCATCTTCTACTATACTGCCCTGGGGCCGCACTCTTCCCATGGGGAGTCACACTACCCCAGCTGTATACACCATCAGCCCCAGCGGTCTGCCTTGCAGCGGCGGTTCGCACTGACCGCAATCCACGGGTGGAGTAGTCGGACATTACCAACAGCGCATGGCAGACTACCAATGGTCTGACCACCCTGAGCCACGGAACCGGGTTGCCACTACTACCCCCATCGTTTCCCGATTGCCCGGCTCCGAGTGCCCCACGGCCCAGGGGGTGAGTCACACTTACACCAGAGTTTCCGTGTAAATCTCTGAAATACGTGATTCAGACGGAACCCATGACGGAAGTTTCCCTGTAATGAGGCAGATATAGGCCACTGTGGATGCCGTCTGGCCTGTGATCCCACGGTGTCAGTTTTTTTAGGCGTGCATAAAAGTGCGGTTGGCCACAGTTTTGTGCACTTCTGAAAAAAAGGACACCGCTAAACAGAAGCCAGACAGAGTCCAGAGTAACTCTGCTGCCTCATTACAGTGAATGGATCCCGCAGGGGTTTCATCTGAATTACATCACTTGGAAATTTAGATGGAGACCCCGATGTAAGTGCTCAGCATAGAGCGCCGGATAAACAATATGTAAAATGTTCCCAATAAAAGCTTCAACTTAGTCCTCAAAAAAAGCTGGTCCCCACTCAGGTCCGTCATCTGATAAAAATATAAGGGACTTCCAAGTCACTGGTAGCAGAAAGGCTCTGGAAAAGCGAAATGGCTCTTGCCCCCCAAAAGAAATTCAGAAAATTTTGTGCTACCAAATCCAAATGCCTATTCTACAATAATTTGTTCTCCAATTGTCAAATAGCGCTCCGTCTCTCCCAGATGTCGCCGTATGGCTAAGCGGTACTATACAGCCACATATGGGGTATTGCCACTTTTAGAAGAAATTGTGTGGTACATTTCGGCACCATTTTTACCCATTGCCCTGTGTGAAAATGTAAAATCTGAGGGTAAAACATTTTTTTGTGGTAAAAATATAATTATGTTTTCTTTACTGCCCAATGGTATAAATTAAAAAATTAAAAAATACTCACTACTTCCCTAGATGAATTCATTGAGAGGTGTAGTTTACAAAATGGGGTCACTTGTGGGGGTTTCTGCTGTTTCGGCATGTCAGCGACTCTTCAAATGTGACATGGTGTCTGCAACCTATCCCAGCCAACATAGCACTCCTTTCTCTTCCGAACCCTGCCGTACACCAAAGCAGTGGTTTTCCCCCACATATGGGGTATCGGCGTACTCAGGAGAAATTGCACAACAAATTTCATGGTGCAATTTCTCCTGTTATCCTAATGATAGTGCAAAATTAAGGGATGAAAAACATTTTTTGTGGGAAAAATGTGAAAATTTTATTTTTACGGCTCAATATTATAAACTTCTGTGAAGCACCTGGGGGTGCAAGGTGCTCACCACACATCTAGATAAGTTCCCTAAGGGGTCTAGTTTCCAAAATGGTGTCACTTGTGGGGGGTTCCCACTGTTTAGGCACATCAGGGGCTCCCCAAATGCGACATGGCGTCCGCTAATTATTCAAACAAATTTTACATTCGAAAAGTCAAATGGCGCTCCTTCCCTTCCGAACCCTGCAGTGTACCCAAATAGTGGTTTCCCCCCACATATGGGGTATCGGCATACTCAGGAGAAATTGCACAGAAAATTTCATGGTGCAATTTCTCCTGTTACACTTATGATAATGCAAAATTAGGGGATAAAAAACATTTTTTGTGGGAAAAATGTGAAAATTTTATTTTTGCAGCTCAATATTATAAACTTCTGTGAAGCACCTGGGGGTGCAAAGTGCTCACCACACATCTAGATAAGTTCCCTAAGGGGTCTAGTTTCCAAAATGGTGTCACTTGTGGGGGGTTTCCACTGTTTAGGCACATCAGAGGCTCCCCAAATGCAACATGGCGTCCGCTAATTATTCAAGCAAATTTTACATTCAAAAAGTCAAATGGCGCTCCTTCCCTTCCAAACCCTGCCGTGCGCCCAAACAGTGGTTTTCCTCCACATATGGGGTATCAGCGTGTTCAGGAGAAATTGCACAACAAATTTCAGGGTGCAATTTATCCTTTTACCCTTATGATAATGCAAAATTAAGGGATGAAAAACGATTTTGTGGGAAAAATGTGAAAATTTTATTTTTACAGCTCAATATTATAAAATTCTGTGAAGCACCTTGGGGTTCAAGGTGCTCACCACACATCTAGATAAGTTCCCTAAGGGGTCTAGTTTCCAAAATAGTGTCACTTGTGGGAGGTTTCCACTGTTTAGGCACATCAGGATCTCTCCAAACGCAACATGGCGTCTGCTAATTATTCAAGCAAATTTTACATTCAAAAAGTCTAATTGCGCTCCTTCCCTTCCGAACCCTGCAGTGCGCCAAAACAGTGGTTTTCCCTCACATATGGGGTATCAGCGCGCTCATGAGAAATTGCACTACAAATTGTTTATTCCATTTTTTCCAGTTACCCTTGTGAAAATAAAAAAATTGGGTGTAAAGTAACATTTTTGTGAAAAAAAGTTAAATGTTCATTGTTTTCTTCCACATACCAAAAATTCCCGTGAAACACTTGAAGCGTTAATAAACTTCTTGAATGTGGTTTTGAGCAACTTGAGGGGTGCAGTTTTTAGAATGGTGTCACTTTTGGGTATTTTCTGTCATAAAGGCCCGTCAAAGTTGCAAAATTTTCAAAATTTTCGCCAAATTTCTGATTTTTTCACAAATAAACGCAAGTGATATCGAAGAAATTTTACCACTATCATGAAGTACAATATGTCACGAAAAAACAATCTCAGAATCAGGGGAATCCGTGAAGCGTTCCAGAGTAATTACTTCATAAAGTGACAGTGGCCAGAATTGAAAAAATTGGCCCGGTCACGAAGGCAAAAACAGGCTCTGGCGCGAAGTGGTTAAACGACGCTCACAATACTCAATCAAATGGTCAGCTTTACCACAATAAAGACACAATTCCTCGGCGAACCTCCGGTCTCTTTCCTGAGAGCAGAGTGACATCGCCCCAACCTCCATCGGTTCTCCGCCGTCTGAGCAGATTTTCTGGGGACTAGGAACTGACATTACAGGAGTCTCTACCTCATTGAACCTGCAACCCAGCCTCCTGTCCACACGAATAGCTAATTGCATGGCATCCTGCAGAGTCTCAGGTGCAGGGAATGTAATAAGCAGATCCTTAACCCTTTCACTCAGACCAGCAAGAAATAAACATTTCAGCGCAGGATCATTCCATTTAACTTCTGAGGCCCATCTCCTGAAGTGTGTGCAATAATTTTCAACATCACCTGACCCCTGATTCAAACGCCTGAGTTCTGCCTCCGCAGATGAGATTCGATCAGGATTGTCATATAATAGCCCCATAGCAGAAAAAATTCTTCAACAGACCTTAAACACGGATCATTAGGTTGGAGAGAAAAGGCCCACCCCTGTGGTTCATTGCGCAAAAGTGACATAATAAAACCAATGCGCTGTGATTCATTCCCAGAGGACCTTGGTCTCAAACGAAAATATAACAAACAAGCATTTTTAAAGGAAAAAAAATCTTGCTGTTTACCATAAAAAACATCAGGCAGTCCTACCTTGGGTTCGACAAAATGCTCTCCAGAACAGCTACTCACGTGTTCCTGAAGCTCGGCCACCTCCAGAGACAATCCTTGCAGGCGTTGAGCCAAATCCTGGACGGAAACCATACTGATCCCCGAATTTCTTTCCTTTTAGTTTTTTGGGCTGGACTTACCGTTATGATCTGCAACATGAACTAAGGAAAGATAGGAGAAAACTGTTCCTACAGTAAGACTAAGCTAAATCCCTATGATGTAGCGGGCTGCCTGTTCCTAGCGAACAGACCCGCCTTAGTCCTTGGCTAGTCTGAACGAAGACCTATAGCATTAAGGGAGGGGTCCCTAAAAGAACTAAGGACTGGGACAAAAATGGGACACCTCCTGAACAGAGAGGTTGTTGCATAACACAAAAAGACAAACTGACAAAAAGTACCAGAGGTCCCAGAAGGACCAAGTGAACTGACAGAGAAAGGCACCAAAGCACCAGGCTAGAGAAACAGTCAAACACTGAAGTCCAGCACAGCCAGAAGGGCGGAGCTGGAATATAAAGGCAGATGGTCACGTGACTGCAAAACATAAGATGAAAAACAAACAGGAGGGTTCTAACAGTTACTCACGGCCAGATTGTGGGCATATCGTCTAGCTGCATTTTGCCCCCTTCATGGAACATGATGGTTAGTGACTATGGGACAGTGAGGCCTAATCTGGATGGAGACACAGCAAGGAATCTCTATAGTGTTAGTAGCAGACACCAGACTTTAGACACCTGGAGGGATCTACTTGTAAGCTCATTTGTTCCAGCACTCTGCCTCCGTTTGCCAAATGCTGCCTGTGATATGGAACTGTTTTACCATCTGCACATGTTGTACCATCTATGGCTGTTACCATCAAGGCTGTGTGAAGTAAAAGTTAACCTGTTCATCATTAACCTGCCTCTGTGACTCTCTGATCTCATCTTCTGATCTCCCTCTGCATCTAACACTATGGGGAATGCCATCCACATCCCACAGCCCAGAGGGAGCATTACAGCGGCGTTTAACCCCCACACATCCACAGCCTTGTGTCATTTAAATGTGACCTCTGCAGCACCAGGCATCAGGCACGGCCACCACCGACCTTGCGACCAGGGGACCACAGATAGGATCCAACCCATGCCCAGCGTACTGGAGGGTTTGCGCCCTGCGCTCCGGTGCCCGTTACATATGCGTGCCTTGAACATCCATTTGAGGGTCAATATGTCTGCGCTCGATGTCAGCGAGTTACATGTTTGGAAGCCCAGATACTGGATCTAAACGTGCAGCTAGCAACACTCAGGAGCATTGCAAACCTGGAGATAAGTTTAGAGCTCACTGAGCTTGCACTGGCTGGGGCCAGTGATATAGAGAATGGTGGAGGTGGGGAAGATCAGGACCCAGAAGTAGGTACCTGAGTAACAGTTAGAAGAAGGAGTAGGGAGAAAAGTGCCAGGGAGCCCAGTCCTGATCTGGCACAACCTGGTAAATATGCCTGTTTGGCTGATATTAGGAACGCTAGCCCAGCGCTGGGATCACTACAGCAGGACGCTGCTCCTAGCAACCAGGAAGACGACGGCTGTAGGAAGAAAGGAAATAGGAGCGAAGCAAAGGCAAGACAGATGATGGTGGTAGGGGACTCTATAATTAGGAGGACAGACAGGGACTTCTGCCGTCAAGACCATGAATTTCCGAACAGTGTGTTGTCTGCCGGGTGTTCGGGTTCGACATATTGAGGATCGGATAGACAGATTGCTAGGTGGGGCTGGGGAAAACCCAGCGGTCATGGTACACATCGGTACCAATGACAAAGTTAGAGGGAGGTGGAAGGTCCTTAAAAATGATTACAGGGAACTAGGAGAGAATCTGAAGGCCAGGACCTCCAAAGTGGTGTTTTCAAAAATACTACCGGTGCAATGTGCATCACTAGAAAGATAGCTGGAGCTCAGGGAGATAAATAAGTAGCTTAGAAATTGATGCAGGAAGGAAGGGTTTGGGTTCATGGAGAACTGGGCCGACTTCTCTGTCAGCTACAGGCTCTACAGTAGGGAAGGGCTGCAAATCATTGGGGAGGATGCATCTATGCTGGGGGAAAACATGGTCAAACAGATGGAGGAGCTTTTAAACTAGGATCTGGGAGGAGGGAGGGTATTCGTGCTAATAAGGGGATAGATAGAGTAGAGAGAGAGAGTGGGACAGCAGGGGTTATAGAGGATCTAGGGGGGCTGGGATACACAAGGAAAGTAGGGAGCTGAGTAGGAATACCAAATAGTATTAAATGTCTGCTGGCAAATGCAAGAAGTCTCGCAAACTAAATGAATGAACTGGAGACTCTTATGTCGGTCACGGAATATGATGTGGTAGGTATTACGGAAACCTGGCTGGATGAAAGCCATGACTGGGTGACAAACGTGAAAGGATATACTACATTTAGAAAGGACAGAAAAGAAAAAAAATGTGGAGGGGTGTGCATTTTTGTAAGATCCAACTTAAAACCTGTGCTCAATGATAACATTGGGGGAACTGCGACAATGTTAGTCTGGGTTAATGTACACTCCCTGACAGAAGTTATGTCGCTTATCCATGTTATGTAAATAAAAGCTTAGAACCTGACGTTAAATTCATCCATTGGTTTTATAAATTACTCTTTTGAAAGCTGAAACCCTCCCAAATTTGGTTTAGGTTTAGAAAATAAATTGGCATCAATGCTGAAATATTGATCATTTAATGAACACAGAATGGTCAGATTTTGGCAAGACAAAAGTTTTGTCGCTTGGTCATATAATGCACCCAATCCAAGTTTACATCCTCACCAGTGCTCAGTAAATGATCGGTTAATTAGTGGGTGTGTATACAAAGAAACCCAGCACCCCAGACCTTCACTTGAACTGCAACTTGAGCTCTGAAAACATGCCAAAAATCCACCCTGCGACGAAAGCCTTGATTATCAAGAGGCTGAAGACCAGATCCACTGCAGAGGTGGCTGGCACCTTTAATGTGTCTCAGAGTCAAGTACAAAGAATAAAAAAAAGATTTGAAGAGACTGGAGTTGTGTTTGACAAGCCCAGGTCCGGCAGACCCCGCTGCTCAGGAGGAACGTTTGTTGGTTAGAAAATCCAAAGCAAGCCCCTCTTCCACTGCAGCAGAGCTCCAACAGGCCTGGTCACCTCAAGTCCCTGTGTCAACTAGAACAGTTTGTAGGATTCTGTCTCAAAATGGCCTCCATGGTCGAATCAGTGCCCAGAAGCCAGCACTAAACAAAAGGCAAATAAAAAACCATGTGGCATTTGCAAAGTCCCACAGCCTTCTAAACAGATGGACGCTGGAAAAGTGGCAGAAGGTGGATTTCTGTGATGAATCTTCAGTAGAATTACACCACAGCCGCCGCAAATACTGCAGGAGACCTACTGGAGCCTGTATGGATCCAAAATACACCCAGAAAACAGTTAAATTTGGTGGTGGAAAGATCATGGTCTGGGGGTGTGCAAAACATTTGCAAGGTGGAAGGCAATATCAATAGCCTAAAATATTAAGGAATATTAGCTACCTCTTACATTCCAAATCATAAAAGGGTCAAATTCTGCAGCAGGATGGTGCTGCATCTCATACCTCCATCTCTACAACAAAGTTCCTCCAGGCAAAAAAGATCACGGTGCTCAAGGACTGGCCAGCCCAGTCACCAGACATGAACATCATTGAGCAGGTTTGGGGTAGGATGAAAGAGGAAGCTTGGAAGACTAAACCAAAGAATCTAGATGAACTCTGGGAGGCATGTAAGACTGCATTCTTTGCTATTCCTGATGACTTCATTAATAAATTGTATGAATCATTGTTGAACCGCATGGATGCAGTCCTTCAAGCTCATGGAAGTCACACAAAATATTAAATATGACTCTAATAGCACCACAACTTAATTCACCAATGTTATGCAACATATATTTGTATTTTAAGATAATTATTTGTTTGAATATCACATTACTTTCTGTGGGCGACAAAACTTTTGTCTTGCCAAAATCTGACCATTCTGTGTTCATGAAATGATGAATATTTCAGCATTGATGCCAAATTATTTTCTTAACCGAAACCAAATTTGGGAGGGTTTCAGCTTTCAAAAGAGTAAATTTATAAAACCAATGGATGAATTTAACGTCAGGTTATAAGCTTTTATTTACATAACATGGATAAGCGACATAAATTCTGTCAGGGAGTGTACATGGGGATGGCCATAATGGAAAGCTTTTAATTGGAGTTTGTTACAAGCCTCCTAATATAGCAGAACTGGTAGAGTACGAAATGCTGCAACAAATTAAAAATTCAGCAAATAATAATAGGGTCCTTGTTATGGGGGATTTTAACTATCCAGATATTCAATGGGACATAGAATCTTCCAGCTGTGCTAAAAGATGCAAGTTCTTATCCACAGTTCAGGACAATTCAGGACTCAGTTGGTAGGTGAACCAACCAGGGGAGGTAATCTGCTGGATCTGATTCTGTGAAATAGACCAGATACAATTCAGATCTACTGGTCCGGGAGCATTTGGGAAACAGCGACCATAATATGGTAACTTTCAATGTAATATTCAATTAAACATTTCAAAAAAGAAATGCAAAAAACTGGAATTTTAGGAAAGCTGATTTCAACAAATTAAGGGAAGAGCTTAATCGACTGGGATCATGTCATGGTAACTGGGGATACTGAATGTTAATGGGGCATATTTAAGGAAATACTACTAGAATCCTGTAGAAAATGTATACCCACTGGTAATAAAATGTCCAGGAATAAAAAGAAATCATTATGGATAAATAAGACAGTACAAAGTTTAATAAGACAAAAACAAAGGGCATTCAAAATCTTGAAGGCCGAGAATACAGAAATAGCATTTCAGGAGTAGAAAGATCTAAATAAGAAATGTAAAAAAGAAATCAAGCTAGCACAATTATCTACAGAGCAACAAATCGCCAGCGACATTAAAATAAATAGCAAAAATGTTACATGCATCAATGCCAAAAAGAAAAAATCAGATGGTATTTGTAGCACCCGAGGGCTCGGCTGCTACAGGGGTATTGCACCTCAAACCAGAGGTGTGATATTCCACTCCCGGGTAAGGATGGAGTGTGGACCAGGACTCGGTAGGCTGCATGCACCACACACACCCCATTTCCGAGGGACAGCTCAAAGGTGCTCTCACTAGACAGAAGTGCAGGCACGACAGCATCTGTCCCTGGCTGGAGTGGGGAGGGGGAGGAAAACCCAGTGGTGTAGGAGCAGATAGGGGTGGGTCTCTGGGCATAGGTAGGAGCCCATTGGTTGCTAGTCACCTGGGCTCGGGTGTTAGAAGGAGGTATAATAGGTGGGCACCATCTTAGAGTCAGTCAGTCAGTCAGTTCAGAGAGGAGTCCAGTCCAGTCAGGAGGAGAAGTGACAGGGAGCAGAGCTGCTCCAGGGGCTCTGCTCCACGGGCAGGCCTTGTCAGGAGGCCGGAGCAAGAGTGAGAGAGGAACAGCAAAGGAAGTAAGAAAGGAAACAAGGAACAGGAACACAGAGAAAGACCCAGAGACACGAAGGTAGAAGGAACCCCAAAGGCCCAGGAGATTGCGGGTGAAGGGTTGGCAGAGCAGGGTACCGGAACCCAAATTGGTGGAGGCAACAGATTCCTCAGCCAAAGACCGGAGGTTGTGACCACATCTTGGTGCGACCCCTCACTACATCCACCAGGAAAGCATACCACATAGGGTCAGGGAAACCGGAGATAGGTTTCGCCAAGAGAAGGCCCGAGGGAGCTGGACAAAGGTGGGTCACTGGTGAGGACGGCCAGAGAAGGGAAGAGAAGGGAGCCCTGTGCCACGCTCTGGAATTGCCTGGGAGTTGGTCGAGCCCCTTGCCTGGTGGACGCAGCACGGCTTGGGCAGTCATCGCCTGCAGGATTGACACGAATAACAACTGTGAGTAAAGCATTGGAAACTGCAACCCCACGTCTTTGTGCTTCTTCACCGCACCAGCACTACTGGTGCTGGGACACCATCACTCCCATCATCTACACTAGCTGCCCTGAGGCAATACTTCTCCCGTGGGGAGTTATCCCATACTTGGCTGCGCATACAACATCAGCCTCAGCGGTCTGCAGCGCAGCGGCGGTCCCCACTGACCGCAATCCACGGGTGGCGTAGTCGGACATTTATTATCACAATACTAAAACTTCCTCTGATTTGACCACCCTGGGCACGGACCGGGTCATCGCCACGAGGACTACAAACCCCCAGCGATCCGGCTCCGGGTATCCCCTGCACAACACAGGCCCAGGGGGCGCGTCAACTTTGGCGTAGTCGGCAGGATCTTTACCAACCCGCCACAAGCGGGTATTGCGTGCCTGAAGAAGATTGTACATGTACCTTGAAAAGAAGTCTCCCGCCATTTCCAGAAGTTTCCCGCTGTCCGGAGTCGTTTCCCGCCATCCGGAGCCGATTCCCGCCAGCGGACGCCATTATGTGCGCACCAAAAGACAGCAGGAAGCCGCCTCCCATCGTGGGCCAGGTCCCAGAATGGCGCCAAAGAAGGAGCCCGCCCCCACCAGCCATGAATGCAGCAGTGGAGAAGTCCATCAACGTGGGGGGGCTGCCCCTAAAGGTGATTGTCAGCAGATGCCCCCAAGACCACACCCATTTTAGGCGGATAGGAAAGAAAACTGTGGGGCCGGGTGCGGCCTGGATCAGTCTGGACCTGCTGCACCCGGAGATGGAGGGAGCAGCGAACCCCATCAGCACCCTGGCCCACAGCCTGCTGCAAGCTGAGCCACCTTGCAGCCTGACAGAGTTGCTGGCCCAGCTGCCTAGAGACCCGGACTGCGCACAAGCAGCGCTAGAGGACCTAAACCAGAGGATGGTCTGGGCACAGCGAGATGTGTTTGCCGGGTGGAAGGAGGAGTTGGCCCGGCAGCACGAAAACAGCCAGCAGAGGACCCCACAAGGACCAAGCAGCGCGCCTGCCGCTGAGCGCGGTGAAGAAGGACCGGCAGTGGCAGACGACGCCGCGGAGGAGGCCGTCAAGACCAAGGCAGGTAACGGGGACGACACCACCGCAAGCCCTCAGGCCGCAAGCCTGCCCCCACCCTCCGCTGCGGGACCCGAAGCCCCTGGGACCGTACCTGACACCACGCCTCCACCGCCGCCAGCTAAGCCTCAGGCTGCAAGCATCGCTGACACGCCCCACCCCGCGCTGTGCCCTCTGAACCCGGGCGCCGTAAAGCAGGAGACGTCACAGGCCGGGACGCAGGGCCTAGTACACCCGGGTGCCGCTGCCCCACCAGCGCCCCCTACGGTAACTGTGCCATCACCAGGCGCGACCATCAGACGACCACCGGCCTAGTCACAAGGCCGAGTGCCCTCGGGCGCTGCTCCCCAAAGGGGGTCCCGTGCCATACCACCCCTGGGCGCGGATCTCTTCGTCCAGCATATGGGCCCAGATGGAATACCCCTGGTGTGGCAGGCCAAACTGACCAGCGGTCAGCCCTGGAGAGTTCCACCCCCGCGTGAGCCTCTGATACCGGCTCCGGAGCCCGCGGAAGTCACCCAGCCCGCACTACAAGAAACACAGGCGGACGCAGCTCGTCACCTGGATTGCTGCCGTCAACAGCTGGCCACCTTTGAAAGGGAGCGGCGGCAGAGGCGCATCAGGGAGGAGCGCGGAGCAGAAGAGGAGAGCCCGTCAGAACTCCCAAGCTATCCGCGGTCCCCGAGCCACCGGAACCATAGTAAAGTTCCAGCTGGAGCACGGCTGGGGCTTCATAAGAGACCCGGAGGCTGACACCGACATCTTCATCATTAGAAGGGACGTTGAAAGCCACTTGCCAGAGGGACATCAGGGCCGTGACCTTGTCCCCGGCGACGAGGTCACCTACACCCGGCACAAGGGCGCAAAGGGACTGTACGGCCTCCATGTCCACCGTCTAACGGAGGAGGAGCTGCGGTACCGCCCAGACATGGACTACCCTGAGGGTCCGGACGGACCTGAAGACTACCCGGAAGAGCGAGGAGGACACCGTTACCAGTGAATGGTAAAGTGGAACTGTAAATAGTTACCCGTAAGGGTATAGAAACTGTTACTGAATTGGAGTGTGATCCCCGTTGGGACTAATGTGGAACTGTTAAAGGACTGCTTCCTGATAAAAGTTGCCCTTATAACCTTTACCAGGCTGAGGACTGTGAGCAGCCATTCCCCCTTTTCAACCGGCCGAGGACTGGGAACGGCCAATCCCTTGTAAATAGTTGTGCTTCTTAAAGCGCCCCCTACTGGTTTTATAAAAGAACTGCAACGTCTACCTCAAGACGGATTAAATGGACTGTTGCACTTAAAAGAAGAGTGAACACCTGGTCGCAAGTTGCACGTCGGCCAGAACTCAAGAATGTGTTTTTGAAGAAAATGTTTTACTTGAAAATGTCTTATATTGGAAAGTTTAATTTGCTGCTAAAAGAGCCTATATTATTTTCCGTGTATGAAGAAAGTCTTATAATGTTTTATGAAAATGTAACCAGTAACGTTAAAAAGAGAAGAGTACCTCCCATAAAGGGATGAGTTTTTGGTTAATGTCTTATATGTGAGTGCACTTTAAAAATTTGTATGTTTTAAATTGTTTTGCTCTTTTCCAGCCCGAGGACGTGCTGTGATTTACCAGGGGGGAATGTAGCACCCCGAGGGCTCGGCTGCTACAGGGGTATTGCACCTCAAACCAGAGGTGTGATATTCCACTCCCGGGTAAGGATGGAGTGTGGACCAGGACTCGGTAGGCTGCATGCACCACACACACCCCATTTCCGAGGGACAGCTCAACGGTGCTCCCACGAGACAGAAGTGCAGGCACGACAGCATCTGTCCCTGGCTGGAGTGGGGAGGGGGAGGAAAACCCAGTGGTGTAGGAGCAGATAGGGGTGGGTCTCTGGGCATAGGTAGGAGCCCATTGGTTGCTGTTTGTGATGCGCTGGTAGTGCTTTTCCCTAAGCGCTTTTGCTGAGCATCAATATCTTTTTCTCTTCCATACAACCCTGCCACTGGTTGACTCCCCTTGTATCCATTGGGCAGATCCTGGTTCTGATGAAGGCCGAATGAGGCCGAAACGTTAACTCTAATGAATCATGATAATAAAAAATTGTTTTTGAAATCTTTTCACTGAAATTGGGAGTGCCAGATTCTTACTTTTCTATATGTAGATAGGTAAGGAATTGGCTGAATAGTAGGAAACAAAGAGTTGTCATAAATGGTACGTTCTATAAATGGGACATAGTCAGCAGTGGGGTGCCGCAGCGATCTGTGCTAGGACCCATTCTTTTTAACCTCTTTATTAATGACTTTGGGGATGGGATTGAGAGTAAAGTGTCAGTTTTTGCTGATGACACCAAACTATGTAGTATATTAAAATCTGATCTTAGCATTACAGTATTGCAGAACGATCTGGATAAGATGACTGAATGGGCAAACACTTCGCAGATGAGGTTTAATGTAGATAAATGTAGAGTAATGCACCTAGGACGGAGTAATCCTATTGTTACATATACATTAAATGGGAGTATACTCGGAACTACAGAACAGGGGAAGGACTTGGGTATTCTGGTTAAAAGTAAGCTGAACAGCAGTACTCAATGTCAAGCAGCAACTGCAAAAGCAAACAAGATTTTAGGATGTATAAAAAGAGAAATAAAATCCTGCAATCCCAACTTTTTGTTACCCCTTTATAAATCACTGGTGAGGCCACATCTGGAATATGGGATCCAGTTTTGGGCTCCACATTTTAAAAAGGATATTCAGAAGTTAGAGTCAGTTCAAAGGCGGGCAACTAGATGAGGAGATGTTGGAAAAGTTGAGCTTGTTTAGCTTAGAAAAAAGATGCCTCAGAGGAGATCTCATTTACATGTATAAATATATGTGTGGTCAGTACAAAGGACTAGCACATAACTTATTCCTTCCAAAGACCATACTAAGGACCAGGGGGCACTCATTACGGGTGGAAGAAAGGCGATTCCAGCACCTAAACAGGAAAGGGTTCTTTACAGTCAGAGCAGTCAGACTGTGGAATGCCCTACCACAAGAGCCAGTGATGGTAGACACTATAACAGCTTTCAAAAAAGGTCTGGATGATTTCCTCCATACACATAACATTATGGGTTACGGTTAAATTAGACAAAATGTTACACCTATAGTGGTACATTTAGTATGGTAATAGCAATTACATAACTAGTATCATAATTAGATTTGATCCAGGGTTCTTGGACTGATCGCCTTTTCTCAGGGTCAAGAAGGAATTTTTCCCCGTGATGCAAATTGGCTGAATGTGTCCTGTTTTTTTTTGCCTTCTTCTGGATCAACAGATTTAGGCATAGGGATTTTAGTAATACCATTAGTAGAGTTATAAGAGTAATACAAAATATAAAACTAATCAAAACAATTATAAACAGGTTCATTTTTAATTATGATAGTGCAGCAATAATAAAAATGGTAATAATACATTTCTGAGGTCTAGTTCCAGTAAGTTAGTGTAGTGTTAGTGTAGGGAGTACAATTGGGGGAGAAAGGTGGAACTGGATGGACCTAGGTTTTTATTTATCCTACGTTACTATGTATAAAACGTCTGTCTCTGGCAATCTCATTGAGAATACAGTATATGGACTGGAAATGCACATGATCCATTCCATTCAGATGGAACTCTACAGAATGATGAGTGTCCCAACAGTCGGACCCCTACAGTCAGAAAGACAGCACCTATCACGTGGAAAAGGTATTAATTCCATCTTTGTAAAAGAGGAATGTATTTCTTAATAAATGTGGCGCATCTTTCAGCAGCCATGCACCAGTGTAAGAAATGTACTCTAGTCAGTGACTAGGTTTAATGGTGAGAACCAGAGCTCCCTTAGACTCTAAACTTCAATTTAATGAGTGCAAACAGGTGGCACCTTACATTAAATTTCATTAGCTATCTTACCACTCAAGCTTCCACATTTACCAAATTTCTCTGTAATATGAAATTATCCTCCTTTGTGTAAATTACCTTAAAGAGAACCTGTCACCATGAAAATGCCATCTAATATGCAGGCACCGTGTGATAGAGCAGGGAGAGCTGAGTAAAATGATATATACTGTAGTTTTGTGAGAAAATATTCAGTATAAACTGTATTTTCATTATATAGACCTCTGCTCTTTCTGAGATTTTAGTCCAGTGGGCGGTCCTATCAGTGACTAACAGCTTTCTTTGTATATTTATGCATACAGAGGTAACTGTCAATCACTGGACCAAAAATCCCAGAAAATGCAGAGGCTTATAAGATGAAAACACAGGTTACACAGTCTTTTCTCACAAAACTATACAGTCATATACAGCCGAAAGTGTTGAAATTGTTCTCCCAGAAAATTATTGCAATTACACATGTTTTGTTATGCACATGTTTATTTCCATTGAGTTTATTGGAACAACACAAAAAATGCATGTGATGCTCGTCTGTGGCAAGTAATGGGTGTGGGCAATATGATAATCACACCTGAAACCAGATAAAAAGTGGAGAAGTTGACTCAATCTTTGCATTGTGTGTCTGTGTGTGCCACACTAAGCATGGAGAACATAAAGAGGAGAAAAGAACTGTCTGAGGACTTGAGAACCAAAATTGTTGAACAAGATCAACAATCTCTAGGTTACAAGTCCATCTCCAGAGTTCTTGATATTCCTTTGTCTACGGTGCTCAACATAATCAAGAAGTTTACAACCCATGGCACTGTAGCTAATCTCCCTGGAGGTGGATGGCAGAGAAAAATTGATGAAAGGTTGCAACGCAGGAGGATCCGGATGGTGGATAAGCAGCTCCAATCAAGTTCCAAAAAAATTCAAGCTGTTCGGGTAGCACATCTACCGGACAGCTCCGTGGGTCACACAGCATCCTTTGGCGGGCCGCATGTTGTGAAGGCCTGGTGTAAGGTCTGATTCTGTATATAGGGATCTGTGTGGGGACTCATACTGTACATAGGGACGCTGTGTTGGGGCTCATACTGTATAGAGGGGCTGTGTGGGGACTCAGTGTATATAGCGATGCTACATGGGTGCTCATACTGTATATAGGGGGTTATGTGGGGGCTCATACTCTATATAGAGGGCTATGTGGGTGTTCACCCTGTATATAAGGGGACTGTGTTGGGAGTGTTATACTGTATACAGGATGTGTGTGTGAGGACTCATACTGTATAAAGGGTGGCTGTGTGGGGCTCGTTCTGTATATTTTGAGGTTATGTGGGTTCTCACTCTGTATATAGAGGGGCTGTGTGGGGGCTCATATTGTATATATGGAGCTGTATGGGGAACATACTGTATATAGGTTGGGCTATGTGGGTTCTAAACTCTGTATATTGAGGGGCTATGTGCAGCCTTATACTGTATATAGGGGGTCTGTGTGGGTCTGAAATATAGGGGGTTGTGTGGGGGCTCATGATGTATATAGGTGCTGTGCGGGGGCTCATACTGGGGTGCTCACACTGTATATAGATGGCTGTGTGGGGGCTCATACTGTATATAGTGGCTGTGTGGGGGCCCATTCTGTATTTAGGGGATCTGTGTGAGAGCTCATATTGTATATGGGGCTATGTAGATTCTCATACTGTATATAGGTGAACTGTGTGGGGGCTCATACTGTATATAGAGAGGCTATGTGGGAGCTCATATTGTAAATAGGGGGCTGTGTGGGCTCATAACGTATGCAGAGGCTGTGTGGTGGCTCATACTGTATATAGGGGCTGTGTGGGCTCATACTGTATATAGGGAGCTGTGTGGGGGCTCATACTGTATATAGGGGCTGTGTGGGGGCTCATTCTGTATTTAGGGGATCTGTGTGAGAGCTCATATTGTATATGGGGCTATGTAGATTCTCATACTGTATATAGGTGAACTGTGTGGGGGCTCATACTGTATATAGAGAGGCTATGTGGGAGCTCATATTGTAAATAGGGGGCTGTGTGGGCTCATAACGTATGCAGAGGCTGTGTGGTGGCTCATACTGTATATAGGGGCTGTGTGGGCTCATACTGTATATAGGGACTCATACTGTATATAGGGGCTGTGTGGGGGCTCATTCTGTATTTAGGGGATCTGTGTGAGAGCTCATATTGTATATGGGGCTATGTAGATTCTCATACTGTATATAGGTGAACTGTGTGGGGGCTCATACTGTATATAGAGAGGCTATGTGGGAGCTCATATTGTAAATAGGGGGCTGTGTGGGCTCAAAACGTATGTAGAGGCTGTGTGGTGGCTCATACTGTATATAGGGGCTGTGTGTGACCTCACATTGTATATAGGGGTTGTGTGGGCTCATACTGTATATAGGGAGCTGTGTGGGAGCTCATACTGTATATAGGGGCTGTGTGTTGTATCTTACTGTATATAGGGGGTGTCAACATGCTTAATTCTGCTCAACATTACATGATACAATTAATATCAATATAAAACAATAATTATAATTTATATATTAATAGTGAGCAGAATTAATTTGAACCTATTGGTTTGGCCCCCCACACCAGTCATGGTCTCACCTGTGGCCTTCGGGAAAATGAATTGCCTACCCCTGCTGTAGTACACCACTGTTACCTGTGACACAATATGAATATTTTCTATTAATAACAATTCTCTATTTCCTATCACTGAGCTAATTGTGAAAACAATTACACTTATTTTCCCATAATTCTCACTTTATGTGGCAAGAAAATTCACAGGCAAGATTTGGGAACAGAGTCCCATTAGAGACAAGGCAATGTATAGAAAAACATTCTAAAGGTAAAGATTAGTACAGTGTCATGCATTATAAATCTAGTGCATGACACATTATCTATTGTAGATACATGCAGGGCGTAGTGGGCATGACAAACAAACAAATACAATCGCATTTCTGTGAAAAACGAATGCATTCCATGTTTGTATGCTATCGATATGCAGTAGCAGCAACCTGCACCTTATTTCATTTTGCTAGGAGTTGCTTGTCAGCTTTGTTTTTTGCTGTGTATATCTGGGGGTAAGGGACTGCTTTCATATTGGCTGAGTACTTCTCCCATCTGTCCATGGCTTATTTTAATTAGAGCTGGATATTTCCGGCCTTTAAATTTGGAGGCCAAAGTATAGGAGAGGTAAGTCTGTTAGTGTAAGTTCCTGTCTACAGGGGTTGCCTTGTCATTGGCAGATGGGCCTTGATCAAACTGTTAGCTAAGCAATCCAATTTTATAATTATAGAATGGCTGCTGGCCAGTGGAGTAGGTTGGCATGGGATGGTCATAAAGATGGAATTGTACCAAGGTAAGGATCAGGAACAAAATCATCAGGCAGTAGCACACTCAAAACATGAGCCGAAGGTCAGAAACAGGAATTAAACTAGCTAAGCAGGAGCAGAGAAACTGGAGTGAATCAGTTGTGGTGGCGCTCAGCGACAGAAGCATAGGGAGAGAATACAGATATGTCTGAACCTGTCTGTTCAAATTATTTTGCTAACAGGTGCTTAACATTTTTTCTTTCCAAAAGGGCCTTGGGCATCTGTACCAGTTCATTGTGGTATGAATCCATAATTCTGTATACTAATGTTTGCATACCTTCATGTGACACAGTACTTTCACATTTTCACAAGTTGTTATATGAAGTCAATGAGCTGCATAAAAAGATAACAGCATTTCCCATAAGATGAGATGTGATTTCCACTATAGAGCCAATTATTAAGAAAAAATGGATCTTTGTGTAAGAATGCTTGAAAAAGGCATGCAGGTTATGCAAAACTGATGCAGAACAATTATAGACCTTACACTGAGCACCACATCGAAACATGCAAGATGAGATTGCTTGCTGCATCAGAAAGGAGGAAATAAATAATGAAATGTCCCCTCCTTCTTTGCCCCCTATTGAAGTACAGTATGTAGCCTCTAAGTAAATAAGGCTGGTAAACTTCATAAAGCACCATTCTGCATTAGAAACTTGAATATTAAAAAAAGTGGGAAATTGAAAGCATTTTTTAATAGAGTAGTGTCTTTAGGAAAGCAATATTAGAGCCTCTTGATTAAATTAATTTGAAATATCTTATTTGGTAACATGCAATAACTTAATAAAAACATTATATCTACCTGAACTAGATAACTAGTACACTATTTTGACACTACAAGCTACCATTACAAAGACTTGACTCGGTTCTGGCAGTTAAATATTATCATAGTTACTCCTTGGTGTTATAGTGTGAAGGTTACACCAATTTAAGATACACTAGGTAACTGCTTTCCTCCAAATTAAAGATGTCCGAGTGCATGCAGAGAAGCTAATTAACCAAATCTGCTAATCTGGTTGAAAAACTTCACTCAGAAACTGAACCACGCAAAATGGCATACTTTATTACGTAGACATGGGGTTATATAGTATTCCACTCCTAGGAGGGATTAGTAAAATGTATTGCTCTTTTCTGATAACTTGGCACACTGCAATTTGCTCATCCATGTATCTCTTGGTTTGAGTAACGCCTTAGGAATTCCGATGGAGGGGGTGAGTTCGCCTCTCAGTGCCATCTTTGCCAACTCGACATGAATCTCTCTGTTATCAACCATGCACATGCATACGTCATTCCCAGGAAATTATTTAGTTGTTCGTGTCTACAAATTAGAACAGAAGCTGTTAGCTATATATTCATTAACTATTAACATAATCCATGTGCATATACACATTTGCATACATACATACACATAGATTATTCCATCATCTCTATATTGATTCACACTGATTAGGTAATCTATTAAAAGAAACTAATTGATTTTATATAATATATATATTTTACATTGACAGACCGCCCTAAAATCAATTATTTGCTTTTAATATCCATATGCTAAAAATCAAAGGGGGAGAAGAAATTCATCCTATGTTAAGGCTATTCTGGAACCCTACGATGTGACGGGCGCCCCGTCCCTTTTAGACGGACCCACCGACGTTCCTAAATCTAACTCGTACGAAGACCTACAGGAAAGGGGTGGAGACCCTAAAAGATCTAGTGACTGGGTAATCGAGGGCCACCCCTAACACAGAAATATAGATATTAACTTTACAAATTCATTTACTTCCGGTAATCTCTCTGGTACAACACTTTTGTTCTAAGGGGAACTGTTTGTTCATAGATTTTGAGAGCCTTAGTAACTTTCCCTGTGGGGCCGGTATTGTCTGGGATATACGTACAACAATGCTCACCTATCATTTTGCATACCCCTCCTTTCTCTGCAAGCAACATATCCAGAGCTATTCTGTTTTGGAAGGCCATGGTAGATGTGGGTGCTAGTTGGTCAGCTATTCATTGTAAGGCATCTTTGGTGTAATTAACAAATCTTTGTTAGTTATAATATATGTAATTTATCCAATCTACGTTCTTGTTAACGGTTATTATGAGTATTATGGGCTCAAATCCCACCTTCATTTGGTCTCAGGCCTTGAATTCGTCTGGCACCCCCCCTAAGCACTCCGAGAACATCAATATATATATGTGGGGCAAAACTGCCTTTGGGGTTAACTACTCTCTTGGCCCTGTATGTGCCTGTAAATGCAGCCTTTATTTCCTCTTTGGATTCCTGGGACTCAGATATAAGGTAAACAGACATTATTGCTTTAGTTATGGCACATTCCCCAGTCTATTTGCCCTCCAATCTAATCCTAATCTTCATGTCACCACATTCAAGGAAGTGTTGTACCAGAAAACTGGAATATCATTCTCTTTAGTAATAATTGCTTGGAATGCACGTGTTACCGTAACAAAGGCTTCCCCTCCAGCTACTGTCATCAGACAAAGGAACATCAGGGTTGTGCGTTCTTTATCCAGACAAAATCTCCAGGTTGGATGCTGTGAGTACCTGGTTCTAGATCTGAGTCTGGAATAGAAGAGTACACTGTAGCATGTGTTAGTTTTAACTCTTTAGCAAGTCCGACAACAAAATTCACAAGCTTATCATTCCCTGAACTAAGCTGCTGTGGGTAATATCGACCCATTCTAGGTGGCCCCCTAAACAAGATCTCATATGGTGTGAGCCCTGTGGGTTGTCTCGGGTATTTCGGACTGAGTATAGGGCAATAGGCAGCACCTCCCGCCATGGAAGTGACAATTCTTTACTGGCTTTAAGAATTTTTTTTTTAAAGTGCCATTCATCCATTCAACTTTGCCGTTACTTTGAGGATGATAAGGAGTATGCAGGCCCACATCCGCCCCAATCATCTCCCAGATTGATGTGGTAACTTCTGCAGTGAAGGCGGGTCCTTGATCACTTTCAATCACTTCTTGTTTTCAATTCTTGTTTTCCTTCTTCCGTTACCACATTCTGCCGGTCCACTTAAGTCCTGTGTGTCGTATTCTCTTCCAGTCTTTGCTCCTCTTCATCTTCCAACCCCAAATTTCTCATTCCTGTTTCTTCCTCATCTCCTCGTAGTCTCTGACTTCTGGTGAGCACAAACACCTCCGTACCCCCCGACATCTCTGCTTCCTCTGGAAATATTGGTTCCATAGCTGCTGCTTTTGCTGTAATGTCAGCCCTTGGCTTCCTCTGAATTCAGTTTCCCATGAGCCTTAATTTTGATCACAGCCACTTGCCTAGGTAACTTCAGAGCTTCTAGCAGACTTCTCACTGCCGCTGCCTTCCGGATTGGAGCTCCACTGGCTGTCTTGTAGCCCCTCAGGGCCCATATCAGGCCAAAGTCGTGGGCAATCCCGAATCCGTACCTCGAGTCCATGTAGATATTGTAGAATAGCTAGAATCTGCTTAACATACGGCAGACAATTTTTCTCAGTATTAACAACATATAACAGCCACGAGGTATCTCTTAAAATATAACCTTTAATAAATCTCTAAAAAAGAATATATAGTAAATACCTCCAAAATTCGATAACAATCCTCAATTAAATCCTGTTTATAACCAAATTGACAAATACTACCTCTAGAAATATCTAAACAAGAGGTAGAGGATGCCAGGTAATAACAAAAATAGTTCTAAAACACGTAATGCCTAGACCACCCTATTAGAATGCAAACATGTGACCTACAAAAAGGCCAATAATTTCCAACAAATCCTGGTCAGTAAATGAAAAAACATACAGTGTTATCAAATATTAGTGACATGTGTGGATCTCACCCATTTTTTGTGCATGTGGGCATCATTTGGGTTTCTTCATCCCCTTCAGTCCATTGGTTCCTCAGGAGAAAATCTACCCTGTCGTGCCCCTGGTGTTAGCTCCCGCCCTAACAAGGGCAGTACCCAAATATGTCCTAACAATGTCACCCACAAAAAAGATCCCTCCCGACGCGTTTCTTCCTCCTTATCGGGGATTCATCAGGGGAGTGTATTTGGTATTTTTTGGGGGGCATCGGCCATACAAAAGAGCAAAAAAGTGACTCTGTGCCATTAAAGTGCCAAGTGACTTAAAAAATGTAATGAACCTCACAATGGTGAGAGTCCATCTCAGTGGTACAGAGTACTGCTACCACTATCTCCAGATGTAAAAATGGGGGATCACTTGCAGGCTTCGGTCAGAGCATAAAGTTCGGCCTCTTGAGATGACATATAAGATGGCAGTGGTCCAGCAGAAACAACAGTTGGTGGGGACACCACCGCATATCCGGTATGGTAAGTTCCATATTCATCTGCGTATCTGGACCCGTCAGTATACAGTATCAGATCCGCTTCAGGCAGTGGCTGCTCAGAGACAGTAGGTAGGTGAGAGGTTTCTGCCTTCATGACCTCAAGGCAATCATGGTCACTCGAATCAGGGTATTCATGGTCTTCTGAGGACCCCCCCTAAGTCTTCAGGGCAGTCCCCCCTTGACAGAGGAAGCAAAGTGGAGGGGTTCAAGACAGTACATCGCCGAAGAGTTATATTTTGTGGTAAAAGGAGCTCACATCTGACACGACGTTGCATAGATAGATGGTTGTGCTGGGTTTGTGCAAGGATAGCTTTCAATCCCCATAGTTGTAGGATGGCCAAGTACAACATCTGCTGTTCTGTGGAGGAGTTCTGTAGCTGTAGCTGTAGTAACTTTGCATCCGATGGTGGCCAGAAATTGGAGCAAAGAATAGCTGAACCTGTGGCAAGTTTGGTCGTCTGGACAGCAGAGGAATAGGTCATCCACATATTGTATCAATGTGACTTCAAGGTTCTCACTCTTCCAGGGTTGGAGACAGGTAGTTTAGGCCAGTGTGAAGTGATGAGGAGAGTTCTGAGCTCCTTGAGGCATAACGGTCCAGGTGTACTGTACTCCTCTGTGTGTAAAAGCAAAAAGATACTGACACTCTGGATGCAGAGGTACACTGAAGAAGGCATTTGCCAAGTCGATTACTGTAAAATGCATTGCCTCAGGGGGAATTTCACTGAGTAATGTATGTGGATTTGGCACCACTGGGGTCTCCAGGATTGTAACTGCATTCACAGCTCTCAGATCTTGCACCATCCTGAATTTATCCGGTTCTCCTCTGCAGTTTTCTTCTTCACTGGAAACAATGAAGTATTAGCAGGAGAAACACAGGGAATTAAAGCTCCTTTCTTATAGCAGGAGGTTGGCTTGTTTGTCTAGGAAATAGTTCATTCAGGTTATCTTGTGAGGTCATCTGGCGGCTGAGTGAGTCTGATCTAGCTGCTGCACTTTCCACAGCTCGGGTGAGAATTTGAGATTTATGATAGAACAATGTTGGAATCTGAGTCCTCAGTGGTTGATACCTTTTAATGGCTAACTGAAAAGATGGTAAACATACCAAGCTTTCGAGACAACTCAGGTCTCTTCTTCAGGCATTATTAGCCTGAAGAAGAGACCTGAGTAGTCTCGAAAGCTTGCTATGTTTACCATCTTTTCAGTTAGCCATTAAAAGGTATCAACCACTGAGGACTCTCAGATTCCAACATTGTTCTATCTACTGGCTAACACGGTATAAATATTCTTTAGATTTATGATAGTCATTGCTGATTAGTCTTATCTCCTCCAACATAGTTAATCTTCTATACTCCGGTATAGCTTGGACTATTGCTTGGGCACAGGCTTGTATAGGAAATCCATTCATTCCAGAACTTATAGCAGGAAGAGCAATAGAAGTAAGGTTCCTTGTTCCAACATAGTTCAGAATATTGTTGATTGTAGCTCTAAGTTGTGTCACACACGGATGATGATGATCTTCATCATACACATCCCGGGTGTAGTGTGTATTGCTGCCTGTATTCCGGGTGTGCCAAGATGGCCGCCACTGGAAGGCAGCACACTACAGGAAGGGTGCGCAAAGATGGCCGCCACCAAAGGGACATCTGGTCAGAGGCCGGAGGTGATGCAATGGGTGTAGCAACATGGCCGCTGCAGGAAGGGTTGGAACTTGGGCGGACATAGGTATAACAGATGAGGATGGGGCACTAGGAGTGGCTTGGGTAGTAGCAAGGGGTGGGCCTCCTGGACGGGGCACGTGACATGCAACACAATAATCTGCTGACTGGAATTTGTACAGGTCCACCCCGCCCGTCCGCCATTATCAGGCGGTGACTGGAGAACAGTATCTTTGTAATACACATAACATGGCATCTTTCCCTTATTGTCTGTATTTTCTTCCTCCACCCACCCCTTTTTTGACAAATTCTCTGCTGTTCTGTATCAAGCCAAGGCTGTTTGCTATTCTAGCAGCTGTAACTGGCCCTTATCTGGTAGCTCGCATATTTTAGTTAACTGTTTAAGTTTCTGCACATACTTTTTCCCTTCTTTCGACAAACTCAGCGCAACTTTTTTCCACATGTATTCACTTTCCAACAACCCATTATCTTCCTTGCTGCATTCAACATCTCGTACTGTAATCTACCCCCCCCCCAGGTATAACTCACACAATGACATTACTCTTTTGATTTTCTCTACATATTTCCTTCCTTCTCTTCTATTTCAACATATCCTTCATCACAGATCTCATGTGTAACTTTCCTAAAGTTTTCTAAACTTAAACACTTTCGGTGCATTCTTAAATGATCTTTTCCCCTCTCGACCGACCATGATAGTCATCACATCCTCTCCCTCCTGAAGGGGAGACACTTTCTTTCTGCTCCACGGAAACATTGATTAATCACTACTGCCTTTCAACTAACAAAGATCCTTGATTTGTGCACAGTACGAGTCCGGCCGGCCTCAGCTGCTGTTCCACTGACTTCACCCCTCCCGTCGGGGGAGTCACGTATGGCTCTAGGTGAAAGGAGGATATAGTTATATCTGTGTGCGTGTCCTACCCAATCTTCGATCACCTGCCGCGACTCAACCTAATAGTGTTCAGTCTCCTAAGAATCTTTGTCAGAAGTTAAGGGAGATTCATGCACAGAGCAGCAGTTAGCCAGGAGCGACTACACCAGAGTTCTTGGAATCACACAGCGGGGACCCACCCAGTCGCACGGGCTGTCCCTAAGGGCCAATCTAGACACCACAAACTCACCAGAGACCGCTCAAAATACGAGTAAGTACTACGGATTCATTAAATCTGCAGACTTACCGTATTCAGTGATGAGAGTTGATCAGGGTCTCGCTTTGAGCAGTCCCGGCTCGTCCGTAGGTGGTCAGGTGATGGGCACCCCAAGACCTAGAGTTCCCCTCGAGTGTGATCCGAGTCACGGCACCATTTGTGAAGGTTACACCAATTTAAGATACACTAGGTAACTGCTCTCCTCCAAATTAAAGATGTCTGAAGCTTATGATGCTGAGCACCTGTCACTGAATTGCAGTGGAGTGATGATCATGGTGACATGGGTGCGACCTTCCCCAGGCTTAGATAGGAAGAGGACCCAACCAGTGCTTTTATTTGTATCTGCATTTTCAAGACATGAATACAGTTAAAAACTGTGGTGGAACAGAGAACTCTTGGCTCCCTGCTCCGTCACTTACTTTGAAAAGGCACCAGCTACTTAAGGCCTGCAGTCTGTTGCAGGCATATTATTGGTGTAAGCAGTGCAGATGCAAAGGGGCACAAGAGGTAAGGATGCCCACTGGTACTTCCACATCAGGAAACAGCTTCTGTCAAAGATGCATAAAGAGCTGCATTATAATGAGTTTTTGGATTGCAAAGGGCCCATATACTATTTTTGCACAGGAGCCCTTTTTAGCCTATGTCTGCCCCTGCCTGCAGGGAGTGCTTTGAGGATGTCAGACATTGTCACACGGCCTGTACCCACATGCAGGCTGCAGTGAAAAAAGGATGTCTGGTTGCTTGTCATATGTGTGGGTTGAGGTTACATGGTATGGTTGAAAAAAAACACTTGTCCATCAAGTTCAAACACGGGATGTGTTAGACGCACACCGCTAGGTTCAGATAGGGGCGAAACAGGTTACATGAATTCGTTGGAATCCTGGGGGAACCATTACTCAGGGCAACCATAGACCATGTGCTGCAGCTTCTCTCAGGCACACAGGGGTATTGACCCTCAGGCACAGACACGTAGGTTGTTTCACTTGCTGACCCGACACACTTGACAAGAGTCCTCATAAACGGTAGAACAGTAGCATTTAATAAGAAGCCACACAGCCAGTGCAAGTTAAGTTTTATGAGCAACAGGCTCCAGTGACAAACAGTACAGTTTCCTTAGCAGCACAGCAGTTCACAGTCTTCCCAGTAGTACAGGACAGCACAGTTCTAATACAAAGGCACATTAATGAACACAACATTCTTTACAGCACAGTGAGATAGAGGAGGGGGGGAGGGTTTGCTGAGGGAGATGATCCCTGTGACACCATTTCTTCCAGTCCTTATCTTTCTGCCTGACAATTCTCTGCACTGTTAGTTCAGGAACTCTACCTGACCTGTGCTTAGCTTCACTTCTGACTTGAATCCTTTTCACTTGCAGGGGCGCTTCTGTGAGATACAGAACACACACTACCTTTCTCTTCGGCTCCAGCCAGACAGTAAACAACTTCCCCACAATCCCCCTGGGGCTCTGCTAAAACACTCCCCTTCTCCTGTGACTGTGTTAACCCCTCTAGTTGCTGGATGCTTCTGGAGCACAACACTTCCTGTCTCATGTGCTTGTGTTACTTCTAATAGTTGCTGAATAGTTTTAAAGCAATAGCACTACTTCTGCATGTCATACTCTGCAACAGCACTACTTCTGCATGTCACAGATGGGAAAGGATAAAGGCAGGGCTGGCTCCAGGTTTTCGCGGGCCCCAGGCAAAAGAGTCTCAGTGGGCCCCAATAACACATACCACCATTCATGATGCACAGATACGGCGGAGAAATATAGGTATACAACACAGGGCCCAACCTCCCCTCATCCTTCACATACTGTATGCAAACATGCACGCACACGCACAGTATGCAGACATTCTTACAAGTGATTTTGACAAGTGATTCTGACAAGTGAATCTGACAAGTGAATCTGACAAGTGATTCTGACAAGTGATTTTAGAGAAAGGATTCTGACAAGTGATTTTGACAAGTGATTCTGACAAGTGATTCTGATAAGTGATTCTGATAAGTGATTCTGACAAGTGATTCTGACAACTGTCTTTTACAACTGTAATAATAATAAATAAAAATGTCACTGTTCGCTGATGGGACTTGAGCCCAAAATTCTATGTCCAGAAGCCAGTGCACTAACCACTGAGCTACATAATCACTTGTACAAACCTGAGATTTTGTAAATTATGTAGCCAAAGTAAATATCTATTTCCAAGTGACTTATATTTGCATAATTTCTTAAAGGGGTCTAATGATAAAATTTCTTTATTGTAAATTTTTATTTCCATTCACAGAAGTACTGGCTAAAAACTCCCAATTTACTTTGGCTATGTAATTTACCATGCAAATAGACAGCGTGTCTGAAACACTTAACACATCAGGATGACAATCAGAATGTCAGATATTAAAAGTAAAACGCCCCTGTAGTTTGTGTGCTAAATAGGCATAATTTAAAAAAAAAAACATTCTTATTCTTATGAGGATTTGAATGCTGATACTGTAGTTTCAGAGGGTAATGCCTTACCATTGCGCTATCCAGTCAAGTGATAGCAACTAGCAGTGCAGCTTTTCTTGTTTTATGAGATCAACCATGAAAATACTCAGGGTGACTAAAAGTCGCAGTGATTCTGATTCTGATGTTTGAATAAAGTCACACATCAGACTCACACATCAAAATCAAACATCATTTGAATTTGGCTTGCTTGCAGTCTGTGCATAAGTCCCAATGAGTTTCAATCAGGTTTGCACTGAAAATCATATAACCAAATAGAACTCTCACATTTTTACAATTGAGTATATAGCTCAGTGGTTAGTGCACTGGCTTCTGGACATAGAATTTTGGGTTCAAGGCCCATCAGCGAACAGTGACATTTTTTGTTATTATTACAGTTGTAAAAGTCACTTGTCAGGATCATTTGTCAGAATCAGTTCTCAGACAGGGAATTTAGACTCAAAGTGACATCATTCTGATGTTTGATTTTGATATCTGATAATGTCCTAAAATGGACACTGTACAACTGAGTATACTGGTTGAAGTACTAAGAGCCTGGGGATTGAGTACATCCGCTGCTCTCTCCTTTTTGGTAGATACAGAGCTGAAAAATGTGTTAATTAATTCTGACTTTCTTGATCCTCAGCTATCAACTCCACATTACTATTATTTAGGGGATCCAATTGTACAGATCTTGTTTCTTCGTATTTATGAATTTAAAGATATCAGCCATTCATTTTCAACTTTAGCTGTTTTAATTACTTTTTTTTTACAGATTCTATACAGCTGATATTTTTTTAATGCTACTTCCCCTCGGATTTATACAGTCATGGCCGAAAGTGTTGCCACCCTTGAAATTGTTCTAGAAAATGAAGTATTTTCACAGAAAATTATTGCAATTACACGTTTTGTTATACACATCTGTTACTTGCCACAGATGAGTTTAAACAAGCATCATATGCTTGAAACAAAGTTGTTTACCCACAATTTTGGATAGGTGCCAACAATTTTGCTCGTTACTCGAATCGAGCAGGTCAAACGCTCGGATGGGCTCTACTCAAGTAATGAGTATATTGGAAGTCAATGGGAAACTCAAGCATTTTTCTGGTAGACCCTCCCAGGAGGTCTGGGGGGGGGCAGGAAAATCGCTGAAATGGATGAAAATAGCACTCAAATGGAATGGGAACAGTATGGGGAAGATGCCTGGATGCATCTCTGACTCCTAGGTCGCTGCTGGGAACAATGTTGTCAGAGTATTACGCCACTTTTACAGAGTGACAATTAAACATTCAAAACCGAAGATAAAATGGATTTTACAGGAAAAAATGTTAGGAAACATTTCCTTTCCTGTATTATGACTTGTATATAAGGCAAATTAAAAAAAGAGGGAAAAAATGGTTCCTCCACCCCTTAGGTTCACACTAGCGTTTTTGCACCTTATCATTGCTTTCATTAAAGAAAAAATACTGAAAGAATTGACATGCTGCTTCTTTAAACGCAGCAGTTTTCCATGTCAGTCAGGAAAAAAAAATCAATTGTGTGCGTAAGATTTCTAAAATCTCATAGCGTTTGCTGGTACTGTAAAAAGCAGCTTTTAAAGTGCATAAATCTCATGAAAAAACACAACGATTTAGCCTTAATAGCCGGGCCATCTCTCATCGTATTTCCAGACAGTAGATGACATAGTAGAATGGGAAATAAAACTATACCCACCAGTAGTCACCGGAAAATGTCATTTTAACATTTTACTACCTTACCTGGGCATGTGGTATGTGTGACATGGACACACATATCCTGTTTAATTTATGAAATGGGGACTCTGAAACTCACAAAGCCTATGTGGACAATGCAAGAACTGCCAAAAATTGGAAGGAAAAGGGATTCCGATACACCCTGTATTAGACATAAAGGAGGGCCTCATACACATTATGTTAAAATTGTTAGGTAGTGGGACTTCTAGACTCATAAAGCCTATGCACTAATTGCCAAGGCTGAAAAACATTTACCCCTGGGGTTATTCATATATATAAGAGAATTGTAGAGGTAGAACTCATACACATCCTGTAAAAATTATGAAGGAAGGCATCTTACACTCCCTGGAAAAATTAAGAGCGGGGTTCGCATGATGACCGTCTAAAAATTTGACACGAGGGATGCCTGTTTACCCTCTCAAGATTTTTAGCAAGGGCCGCCTGTTTATTCTCTCAAGATTTTGAGCGAAGGTCGCATGTTTACCCTCTCAAGATTTTGAGCATGGGCTGCCTGTTTATTTTCTAAATATTTGGAGCGAGGGCCGCCTGTTTACCCTCTAATGATTTGCAGCGAGGGCCACCTGTTTACCCTCTCAATATTTTGAGCAAGGGCCGCCTGTTTACCCTCTAATTATTTGGAGCAAGGGCAACCTGTTTACCCTGTCAAGATTTCGTGCAAGGGTCGCCTGTTTACCCTCTAAAGATTTGGAGCGAGGGCAGCCTGATGACCCTTTAAAAATTTGGAGTGAGGGCCGCAGGATGACCCTGTAAAGATTTTTAGCGAGGGCAGCCTGTTAGGTGTTCCCCAGTCTGGCACTTTTTTAAAGAAAATGCAGATGATAAAAGAACGATCATTTGCAACTTGCGACATACCGAGATCAGCAGGGGCCTGACCACTACTAGCCTGATCACCAGCAGCATGCTCAGGCACATGTCATCAAAGCACCCGACTAGGTGGGCTGAATGCCTGGGTCCACAATCAGTGTCTGAGGGTGACACCACTGCCTCTTCCCTTGTGCTACGTGCTTGCCAATGCCCTGTCCAGTACGCAGGTGTGGATGCCTCCCGCCCTGCACCTGTCGTTGCACATTCACAAGCATCATCAGCAACCTCGTCCAATTCTTTGCCCCAGTGTAGCGTTTAGCTGTTCCTACTCCAGGCCTTGGAACGCAATTGGAAATACCCAGCCACCCAACCACAGGCCCAAACACTAAATTGGTACATTTCCAGACTTCTTGGCCTGGAAATGTTGCCGTTTAGGCTTGTGACACTGAGGCTTTCGGCAACCTCATGGCGGTGGCCATCCCTCGGTACTCGGTCCCCAGCTGCCACTATTTTTCCCAGTGTTCCGTCCCAACCTTACATCAGCACGTGTCCCATAACATCACCAATGCAGTTACTGGGAAGGTCCACTTAACCACCAATACATGGACAAGTGCTTGTGGCCAGGGATGCTACATTTCTCTGACGGCACACTGGGTGAACCTTGTGGAGGCTGGGACCCAGTCAGACACTGGGACAGCACATGTGCTACCGACGCCGAGGATTGCAGGCCCTAGTTTTATGAAGGTTTCCTCTACCTCCTCCACCAGTTCCTGCACCCCCTCCTCCTCCTCCAAACTCTCATCTTGGATCACATTGTCCATATCACTCACAAGCTGAAAGCACTGCAGCTCTGCCTCAGTGAAGCGGCAACAGGTTCTGCTGAAACTAATTTGTTTACGTGACAAACAGCACACTGCCACAAAGTTGTGAAAAGATATAACAGACCAGACAGAGCTGTGGCTCTCGTCGCTGAACCTACAACCAGGTATAGTCATGTGTTTTAATAGACGTAACCTGGTGGCGGCTCTAAAGCTTGGTAAGCTTGCACACATATCATGCCTGGGCCAGGTGCTCAACTTAGTGGTTCAGTGGTTTCTGAAAACCTACCCAGATTTGCCTGAGCTACTTGTGGGCGTGTGTGTCCATTTCCAAAAGTCAGCAACAGTGCAAGTGCCAGCTCACCGACGGGTGTGCGACTGACCAAGCACTAGAACACCACATTACACATGTTGGCAAGGCTTTGTGAGAAGCAGAGAGCAGTAGTTGAATACCAGCTACAACATGCCCGTTGGTATTCCGGTCAGCCTCCGCACATAACAACTGATGAGTGGGCATGGATGTCTGACATCTGTTAGGTTCTCCAAAACTTTGAGGAATCAACCAAGATGGTGAGTGGCAATGACGCCATAATCAGCATAACCATCTTGCTTCTGTGTCCACTCAAACACTCGCTGCTCACAGTTAAAGAGGAAGCTTTGCATGTGGACTAGGTGGAGATGGAGGAAGAAAGTACACATTGTACACAGAGAAGGGAGAAGGGAAAGGAGAGGGTTATCAGTCCTCTTCTTTATCAAAATCCGGTCCGTCCATGATGTTATAGTCCCTGAGCAGGCTATGGACATCTCCCAGTTCATGACCAGGCATGGCTAGCCACAAAGTATCCTTAACACAGTTAACAAGGTGTCAGGCCTCCTGAATAGTCCTTATGGAATGTTCCCTAGGAAATAGCCCGTAAAGCAGTGAACTGTGCTTTAGGTTGCTCCTTGGGACAGAGACTGAAGAAATTTTCCAGGGCATCCAACAGGGCTTGTGTGAACGATCAATGCCAGAAGAGATGCAAGGGTGTTTCCTCAGCAAAAGGGCATCTCGGACAGTATCTAGTTTTACACAGTCTCAGGGGCACACCCACCTGAATAGCTATCCATACCAGGTCTTTGTGCCTGTTGGTTAACCTGCTAGAAGCCACATTTTTCCACACAGTCTCGACTGTGGCCGCAGAGAGCCCTGGAGTCTTTGGCTCAAATAAGATTATGGATGATCTTTGGTTTCTTTCCACAAGTCAGGCTTGAGTCCCTCCAGTTGGTGTTCCCTGACAAACTTGAGCACCTCTTGACCTCCTGAGAGTACCAGGGGATGTCCCAGTTGTAAGGATAGGAGCTGTCCCACTTTTCCCATCTGTTAAGTGTGAAGGAGGAGGAGATGGAGAGTCATCCTTCTGGTGGGGACAGGGAAGTCTTGCCCATTGGGAATCTGGCATATATAGCTGACTTTATGTCCCACTGCCTTTTCCGTGACCCTCACGTTATACGCATTTTGGTGAACAATGATTACTGATTGGTCACCCATCTCGATCCACGCTACAAGGATAACTTTCCATCTCTCCTTCCTGTGGCGGAGAGGGCTATTAAAATGGTGCAATACCAGAAGGTCCTATGCGAACAATTAGTACAAACATTCCCATCTGACAACGCTGGCGGCAGAGGTCATAGATCCTTGGGCAACCAAGGATGAGAGACGAAGGAGACACACATCAGGTCCAACAGAGGCAGGGGAACATTATCAGAGGTCTGGGACAGTTTCATTAGACCCTCCAAACGCCCAGGCCCTGATGCCCGATGTAGTCTGACAAGGAGGGAAACGTTTTTGAAGATGGTGAAGGAGTACCTAGCCAACCGTATCAGCGTCTTCCATGATTTCTCTGTGCCGTAAAAGTATTGGGTATTTAAGCTGGACACATGACATGAACTGTCCCTCTATGCCTTGGAGGTGCTGACCTGCCCTGCCACTAACATTTTGTCAGAGAGGGTTTTTAGTTCTGCCGTGGGCATAATAACTGATAGGCGCATCCGTCTATCAACTGAAAATGATGTCAGGCTGATTCTTATCAAAATGAACAAGGCCTAGATTGGCCCAGACTTCTCAACCCCACCGGATGACAGCAGTAGAACATAAAGCCAATTAAAATGCTCCTTTTTTTTCTAGTGTATGCCCATGCAACCCTTCCCACCCAAAATAGGGTGTGCGGTTCATGGTTTCTTTTTTTTGTCGTTCCCCTCCTCCTCCAACATGTCAACAGGGTAATCAGGTGGCTCTCACTCACTCAGGGGTCCCCAACTGTAGTTCGAGAGTCACATGTGGCTTGCGGGCCCGTAATGAGTGGCTCACAGTTGTCTACAAGCTTGGTGCATTAGCACCAGGTGTAGCAAACAGCTATTAAGAGTAGATCTCTACATGGTGACTTTTGTGTGTAGCCCTGCACAGAAGAGCAGATCTGAATGGGAGTAAGATAGGAAACCCTGAAGCTTGGCATACTGCCTTGGTGTGATTTCAGTGGAAAAGCTTTGGCTGTCATTATAACGGTAATAGGGGGCCTGGGTGTCACTACTGTTAGTGGAGCAAGACCTGGATGTGGCTTGCGACCCTCTCTTAGAGCTGAATGTGGCTCCCGACCCTCTTTTATAGCGGAATGTGGCTTTACCTGAGTTTTGGTTTTAGGTTTCTGCAGCAAGGAGTGTAAGGCTATAAATTCTGCCTATAGGCCTGTAATGCACTACTATCACTTCTCCAGTAGCTATCCCTACACTAAATACAGCTAACCACAGTATTTATATTGAATACAATAGATGTAGTCCTGATAAGGAGTTTTGGTTTATGGTTTCTGCGGCAAGACCTGTACTGCACTACTATCTCTTCTCCAGCAGATAACCCTACACTAAATACAGCTAACGAAAAAGACAAAAACAGAAAACTGGTGTGTACAGGTGCTTACTAAGAGTAGCCATCTCCATATATAACTAACAAATATAGTAGCACTCTGTAATGCTAAGAAAGGATTCACATTGGTAGGTTCCTGGCAACAAGAAACGCCTTACCGTGGCTGCCAGGTATACATGAACTGGCCAATGACTGCAATAAGCTTTCTCAATTATTTATATTTTCTTGAGCAGTAATGCTATTCAAATTTCATATTTCATGTTTGCATACTTAGCGTTCCAGAGTGCTACTTTATTTGTTAGCTGAATACAGCTAACAGCGGTATTGAATAGAATAGATGTAGGCCTCATAAGAACTTTTGGTTTTAGGTTTCTGCAGCAAGGCCTGTAATGCACTACAGTCCCTTCTCCAGCAGCTATCCTTACACTAAATACAGCTAACAGTGGTATTGAATAGAATAGATGGAACCCTGATAAAGACTGTTGGTTTTAGGATTCTGCAGCAAGGCCTGCAATGTAATATAAACCACCGTGACTAGGCCTGTAATGCTAATTTTCCCTTATCCTGCAGGTATCCCCACTCTGTTTCCAGGGTAGAGTGTGGCGAGCATCGCGTCACTGGGTCTTATATAGGCCCGATGATGTGATGCGGCTGGCCAATCACAGTAATGCCAGTAGCTAACAGGCAATCCCCGCATGTTTAGTGGCTGAATAACAGGGTGGGGACTTGAGCATGTGCACGAGCACCAGGGATACTCGCTCAAGTACTGAGAGTGCCCAAGCACCCCGATGCTCAATCGAGTATTGAGTATTGCCGAGCACGCTCGCTCATCACTACTAATTACCCCATTTTAGAGAAAAAAAAAATTCCCAACTCCACATATGGCAGGGGTGTCAAACTTATTCTCAAAAGAGGGCCACATCACCATTATGGTTGACTTTCAACATGGTTTGAGCACGAGTTACAATGCACAGACTGGCCAGGGGCTATAAGAGAGCTGTCCCTGGATAGTAGGGCTATAAGACAGCTGTCCCTAGGTAGAAGGCTAAGAGGTACGGTTCCTGGGTAGTACAGATAAGAGAGCTGTTTCTGGGTAGTAGGGCTAAGAGGGTTGTTCCTGCGTAGTAGGGCTAAGAGAGCTATCCCTGAGTAGTAGAGCTAACAGAGCTTTGCATGGGTTGTGGGGATAAGAGAGCTGTCCCTGGGTAGTCGGGCTAAGAGAGTTGTCCCTGGGGAGTCGGGCTAAGAGAGGTGTCCAAGATGGATTGTTCCCTATGCTAAGTACTGGGATTTTTTTCATCAAAATTATTTTAACTAAGTATCCTATATTATTTCCATGCACTATTGCTGTTTATTTATTTACTGCTGGGTATTTGCTTATTATGTTTCTGTGCTGGCTGCATCTGCTCTGATTCAAAAATGGAACCACACAAAAGTGCTGGCTGACTGTTCTTTGTGTTCACTTTTTGTGCTGACTGACTGCGTGCACTATGTTCACGTTTTGTAATGGCTGACTGCATTCCCTTTTTGTGCTGGCTGACTGTATTCATTGTTGGTGCTGGTTGACTGCGTTCACTGTTTGTGCTGGCTGACTGCATTTACGGTTTGTGCTGGCTGACTATGTTCACGGCATTCACTGTTCATGCTGGCTGACAGCGTTCTCAGTCTTCACTTTTTGTGCTGGCTGACTGCCATAACTGCGTTCACTGTTTATGTAGGCTGACTGTGATCACTGCATTCACCATTTGTGCTGGTTGACTGTGATAACTTTGTTCACCGTTTGTGCAGGCTGACTGCGATCACTGCATTCACAGTTTGTGCTGGCTGACTGCATTCACCACATTCACAGTTTGTGCTTGCTGACTGCAATCACTGTGTTCACCATTTGTGCTGGCTGACTGCGATAATTGCATCCACCGTTTTGTAGGCCGATTGCGATCACTTTGTTCACTGTTTGAGCAGGCTGACTGCGATCACTACATTCACCATTTGTGCAGGCTGACTGTTCACAGCATGCACTGTTCACTCACAAAAATGGCACCTGCTCCTTGTACTGGCAAACACAGGCCGGCAGCTGATAAGAGCATGCTCGTTGTGACTGGAGTATGATGTCACTATAATTTGCGCCCGCCCTCCTGCGCTGGCTATGGAGCAGGGTGAGGACGTTGCTATCCATGGGAGCGTGGACAGGTACATAAAAAAGCATTTTTTTGTGTTTTTTTTTTTTTAAGTGTTGGATAAAAGCACTAAGTAAAGTTTTTTTTTGTTACAAAATGGAGGTCCAGGATGTGGGACATTAGTACATGAAGAGTCCCAAGACATAGGACATTATTACAGAAAAGGTGCCAGGATGGGGAACATTATTACAGGAAGGGGCCAGAATGGGGAACAATATTATAGAAAGGGGCCCAGGACAGGGATCATAATTACAGGATGGGGTCCACTATTCCAGTATGGGGGTCATTATTACAGGTTGGGGGCCAGGATGGAAGACATTATTAAAGGACAAGGTCCAGGACGGAGGATATTATTACAGGATAGGGGCCAGGATGAGGGACATTATTGCAGGATGGGGGACATTATTACAGGATGAAGGACATTATTACAGACTGAGGGTCAAGACAGGGGACATAATTACAGGATGGGGGCCAAGAAAGGGGACATTATTATAGGATGGGGCAAGGACGGGGGGACATTATTGCAGGATGGGACCATTATTACAGGATAGGGGCTATTATTACAGCACGGAGGTCATTATTACAAGATGGAGGCCCGGACAGACGATAGTATTACAGGACAGGGTCCAGGATGGGGGACAATATTAAAGAAAAGGGCCAGGATGGGGGGCATTAATACAGGTTGGGGGCCAGGACAAGGAATATTATTACAAGTTGGAGGCCACAACAGAAGACATTATTACTAGGACCCATATGTCTGACCAAGATGCTGGTGGAGGCCCAAGTCCAAATTGTGCACCAGGGTCCATAGGACTCTAGCTACGCCACTGGAATCTAGTACCCATATCCTGTAATTTTATATTTTTCAAAAAAAGGCATCCAGGCCCTTCTTCAACTTTTCTAGTGAATGAAACATTACAACATGTTGCAGCAGAGTTTGCACACTAAAGAATTGACATTTTTCATGATGATTAAACCTTCTTTCCTCTAAAAGTAGAGTATGCCCCATTGTCATCATTGCAGGCAGGCCTAGGTGAACACAGATCATTAGAAAGATCTATGTACTGTCCAGTCATATATTTGTACATTGTAATAAGTTCCTGATTTATGCGGTTATTTTTATTGAGATACTCCAGGATAGCATCTCTTAGAAAACTGTCAACTATTTTGCCCACAGTATAGGTTGAACTTACTGGCCTATATTTTCCAGGCTCAGTTCTTACCTCTTTTTAAATATTGGCACCACATTTGCTATATGTCTATAGTCCAGTGGAACTGACCCTGCTATTATGCATTACTTGAATGTTAGAAATAATAGTCAGTCTATCATGGTACTTATTTTCTTCACTACTTGGGGGTATTGTTATGCTAGTGAAGCACTAGTGAAGCTAGTTATGCTTCCGATGCTCCTCAGGAGAACCTGAGTAAATCAAGATATCATCCAGGTATATCACCACAAATCTACCCACCAAAGAAGAAAAAATATAATTTATGAAGTTCTGAAACACTGCTGGAGCATTGTTCAAACCGAATGCCATTACAAAATTTTCAAAGTGACCCTCAGGTGTATTGAAGGCAGTCTTCCACTTATCACATTGGCGAACACTTATAAGGTTATATGCCCCTCTCAGATCCAGTTTAGAAAACCACCTGGCCCCTGCTAGTTGATTAAACAGATCAGGAATAAGAGGTAATGGGTATGGATCACATACAGTAATCTTATTAAGCTCTCTAAAATCCAAACAACGGCGCAAGCCTCCATCTTTTTTCTTAACAAAAAAAAAACCCACGGCAACTGGTGAGGTGGAAGGCCTTATGTGACCCTTGGAGAGACTCTTTTAATTGTACTCTTTCAAGGCCTCTTTTGTTTAAGAAAGAGGGAGGCTGAACAAACGACATTTGGGCAATTTAGCCCCTGACACTCGTAAAAAAACAACCAGTAGTGTGCATGACAGATAACTTAAAACCTTTAGAACAAGTGTCCTTACATATTAATGATTTTTTTTCTCTTTCTCTTTACCTTTAAAAAATTCATTATTGTAACTGAAACACTGACCGCAGTATAGAGAGAAACGATCAGGTGTTTCAAGTTCAATTCCTTCTTCGGACTCTCTGCAGGTCCCGATTTGCATCGGTTCTCCTGCCTCAATAGAATGAGAGGGAGAAGTCACTATAACACCCTAAAATGTGTTCTTATCCCTTAGGCTGTGTGCCCACTATGCGTTTTTCAAGCGTTTTTGTTGCGGAATTTCCGCAGCATAAAAGCTTGCAAAATGCTTGGTAATCCGCGCCCCATGATCCCCAATGAAAATTTGCATGTTCTTAGCCCATGCTGCGGAATTTTCCGCAGCAGATTTTCCTTGCAGAAAAATCCGCAGCATGTCCATTATTTGTGCGTTTCTGCAAAAACGCGTGTAAAATCCGCAAGCGTTTTTTACTGCAAAGAACATGCAGAAACGCTGCAGAAATTTTCTGCATCATGGGCACATACCCTAAGACGTCTGTCCAAACGTATGGCCAGTGACATGGCCTCTTCCAGGGACAGTGAGGAGCTACTATAAACTATCATATGTTGTATCTGACAAGAAAGACCCTAGCAGAATTGACTGCGGAGAGCTGGGTCATTCCAGGAGGTTTCCACTGCCCAGTGTCTGAATTGAGAGCAGTAGTACTCCACTTTACCATTTTCCAGAACCAATCTGCGGATCATTGATTCAGCAACAGCGACTTTTTAGGGGTCGTGATAATTGAGCCCCAGAGCAGAGAAAAAAGCATCAACTGGGGAAAACACTGGAGAAAATGCCCAAGCCTGAGGATCTCCATGGAGCAACGACAGAACAATACCCAAGCATTGGATGAGGCAGGACAGAGACGAAAATACAACTTATATGAATAAAAAAATATGGAAAACTTACTTCGGTCCCCGTCAAAACAATACGGTAAAATCAGACAACTGTTTTTGGTGGAGTAGAACCTGCCTAGCGGTGGATAACGCATACTGTTGTTAACGCTTGATGTCTGTCACCTCCAAAGACATGGACCGCAATTGCGCGGTCAGGGCATCCACAGCATTCATGATGACTTCTCAACACACAAAAAATGGAGTGGGCTGGTGATAATGTTATGTTAGTGGAGCAACTCATTCGGGAAAACAGGTAACACCCTAAAAACTGCAACTTACCCAGCCGGTTTCTGTACAGACTAGAGATTCTGACCCCAAAGTCTCTAGTGGTTCCTGCATGAGCCAAGATAGCCCTAGTCACAGACTAGACAATGGCAACTCCAACCTATGTTCCCCCTAAAGAAACGGAGGGAATAGCAGAGTGTTTATTACCTACAGAAGGGAAAGTGTGCTGACATAGAAAGAGATCTTAGAGAGAGTAAAACAAACCATGAAATTTAAAAAAAATAAAATAAAATAAACAATAAGTACGTACTCTTAGAAAATATGCTGCCCATTTCCTAAAAAGAAACAGACAATAGGTGCCGGGTAAGGAACAAAAACAGTAAAGAAAAATCCCCCAGCTGGCCTTTATCTGGCCTTTAAACTACAGCAGTATGGCTGGACATCCAAATGTGACTATCACCAGCAGGAAATACCAGCAAGGGTAAAGTATATAAAGCCGCACCCGAAAGGTGATAGGGCAGACAAATGAGTAATTGAGAACACTGGTTATCCTAAAAAGACTGAAGCAAGGATAACAGAAATTAAACACCCGGAGAAAAGGTTTTACTGCTGTGGCTTGGCCAACAGAGAAGCCGACCACAAAGGACCCTCTAAAGGGTTCCGAACCCAGACGCATGACAGGTATATGGGCCCCATGATTTGTCTACTTTAGTGTTTTTAAGGGGTTTGATACTATCTGCTGGGTTAAGCAGGTGACATGTAATGAAGAATTTATGGTATTTGTTATCATGTCATCTGTCATGGAATTTTCTTGTATTATTGCCATAGAGAAGAAGGCTTTAATAGATTGGCCTTTCTCTCATCCTCTTCCACTATTTCACCTAGATTATTTAGAGTGGGGTCAACGCTATCATTTTTAAATCTCTTACTGTTCATGTAGATAAAAAATATTTATGTATAATTTTTACTTCCTTTGGTTATTAGTCTCTGAGTCTCAATCTTTGCTGCCTTGATTTGATTTGACATAGTTTATTTTTCTTTCTCTAAAATGATTTAAGGCCTCATCACAACCCTCTTGCTTTAATTCTGTAAATGCTTTTTTATTGACATTTATTGAATTCTTAACAGCTGTAATTAGCCGTAGTGGTTTTATTCTATTTCTAACTTGTTAATTTCCATGGGGTATATACTGTATGAATAACATATTCAATATCCATATACGAATGTCCCATTTCCTTTGTGTAGTTTTATTGATAAAGGGAATTTGTCAGCAGGTTTTTGCTACCCTATCTGAGAGCAGCGTGATGTAGGCAAAGAAACCCTGAATCCAACGGTGTATCACTTAGTTTACTGGGTTCAGCGGTTCTGACACTACACTGTGTGCAGAATTATTAGGCAAGTTGTATTTTAGAGGATTATTTTTATTATTGATCAACATCTATGTTCTCAATCAACCCAAAAGACTCATAAATATCCAAGCTTAATATTTTTGGAAGTTGGAGTGGTTTTTTTTTAGATTTGGCTATCTTAGGAGGATAGCTGTTTGTGCAGGTAACTATTACTATGCCGAATTATTAGACAACTTAATAAAAACCAAATATAATTCCATCTCACGTGTTTATTTTCACCAGGTAAACCAACATCAGTGCACAAACTTTAGAGATAAACATTTCTGACATGCAAAAACAAAAACCAAAAAAATCAGTGATCAATATAGCCACCTTTCTTTATGATAACACTCAACAGCCTTCCATCCGTAGATTCTGTCAGTTGCTTGATCTGTTTTCGATCAACATTGCGTGTAGCAGCCATCACAGCATCCCAGACACTGTTCCGAGAGGTGTACTGTTTTCCCTCCCTGTAGATCTCACATTTTATGATGGACCACAGGTTCTCTATGGGGTTCCGATCAGGTGAACAAGGGGGTCATGTCATTATTTTTTCTTCTTTTAGACCTTCACTGGCCAGCCACGCTGTGGAGTAGTTGGATGCATGTGATGGAGCATTGTCCTGCATGAAAATCATGTTTTTCTTGAACGATACCGACTTCTTCCTGTACCACTGCTTGAAGAAGTTGTCTTCCAGAAACTGGCAGTAGGTCTGGGAGTTGAGCTTCACTCCATCCTCAACCCAAAAAGGTTCCACAAGTTCATCTTTGATGATGCCAGCCCATACCAGTACCCCACCTCCACCTTGCTGGTGTCTGAGTCGGAGTGGAGCTCTCTGCCCTTTACTGATCCAGCCTCTGGCCCATTCATCTGGCCCATCAAGAGTCACTCTCATTTCATCAGTCCATAAAACCTTTGAAAAATCAGTCTTAAGATATTTCTTGGCCCATTCTTGACGTTTTATCTTATGTTTCTTGTTCAAAGGTGGTCATTTTTCAGCCTTCCTTACCTTGGCCATGTCCCTGAGTATCGCACACCTTGTGCTTTTTGATACTTCAGTAACATTGCTGCTCTGAAATATGGCAAAACTGGTGGCGAATGGCATCTTGGCAGCTTCACGCTTGATTTTCCTCAATTCATGGGCAGTTATTTTGCGCCTATTTTGGCCAACAAGCTTCTTGCGACCCTGTTGGCTATTTGCCATGAAACGCTTGATTGTTCGGTGATCACGCTTCAAAAGTTTGGAAATTTCAAGACTGCTGCACCCCTCTGCAAGACATCTCACAATTTTGGACTTTTCAGAGCCCGTCAAATCTCTCTTCTGACCCATTTTGCCAAAGGAAAGGAAGTTGCCTAATAATTAAGCATAGCTTATATAGGGTGTTGATGTCATTAGTCAACACCCCTCCTCATTACAGAGATGCACATCACTAGATTTACTTAATTGGTAGTTGGCTCTCAAGACTATGCAGCTTGGAGTAGGACAACATGTATAAAAAGTATCATGGGATCAAAATACTCATTTGCCTAATAATTCGGCACACAGTGTATAATAGTTTTTAGATTTAGCAATGCAGCGGAACCGAGCTAGCTAACCCTGCCCACACCAGGCTTTCTGTGTACATAGTCTATAGACAGTAAGCTGTTTATCACATGCGGAGTCGGAAGAGTGCCCGCGCGCCACCTAGTCACAGCAACGATAATCATCAGGTGTTAAAACCTTCAGTCTAAGTAAACAACAGCACACAGCCTGATATGTGACACATTGCTGAATTCAGTGTTTTTAACCCCTACCTCATTCTGACCTCAGATTACATAGCAAAAACCTGCGGACAGATTTCCTTTAAGGAATTTTTTTCACAGTTTTTGTCAATAAGATCATCGTTTAGCCAATGAAAATTAACCTTCTTATAGTTTAGTGTTTTTGTAGCCGTTCTACTATGCATCTTATTATGGACAAATGAAAAAGTATTATTTTATGATCACTTTACCCAAGTGACCGACAATCCATACATTTGATATTCTGCCAGGCCCATTAATTAAAATTATGTCTAAAAGTGTCCCTCCCCACCTCTTGTTAGGTCCTGCACCAATTGTGAAAGATAATTGTCTTTTGTTATTGTCAAAAACCTGTTTCCTTTGTTGGACCTGTAGATTTCTGATCCCCAAGTTATATTAGGGTAGTTGAACAACTAGGGTAGTCAAATCCCCCCATAATAATTTTGGATTTGCTGCCTCAGCTATTTGCTTTATGAGGATATTTTCTGCAGCACCCATTATACTTGGAGACATATAACAAAGCTCGATCAGTAATTTATTATTATTTCTTCCTCTTCTTATTTTTACCCGCTTTACTATTTCAAATGCCTCAAATGTATAATCCTGTAGAAGGGTTTTAGGAAGGTTTTACATATAAGCAAACCCCTCCCCCTCGTATATTTGGGTGGCCATTCCTAAATACACTATAGCCCTGGAAATTAAAAATCCAGTCATATCCATCGACAGCTGTGTCTCCGTTATCCACACTATGTCTTCCAATATTATTACTTTCTCCATCTTGCTGGCAATTGAGCCTTTTGGCATTATAATGTAAATGTAAAAAAAGAAATAATGGAATTTTTTTTTCTATTTCATTTGCAAAAATTAACTCATTTTGAAATCGAAGGAAGCAACACATCTCAAAAAAGTTGAGACAGGGTTAACAAAAAAACTGGAAAAGTGAGTGTAACATACCTGGCGGCGTCCTTGCAAAGTGGTCCATCTCCCACTGTGCAAGAGCGCGCACTTGATCTCCAGTCCAGAATGTCTCTCTGGCTTCCCTCCATGCTGTCTGTTTGTGTCTGTTTCTGCTGCTTAAGGGCGGCGCCCGATCACTTCCTGCTTTTTGTACCTGCTGTGGGTCACACCCCTTGTGCGTCCTCAGCCTATTGCTGTCTATCACCTGGTATTTAAACCAGCTGCCCCAATTAAGTGAGGCTTGAGCATAGTGTTTCATTCAGTGTGTGCTTGTACTCTGAAGGTGCCAGGTCCCGTTCTGTGTTCTCTTGTCTGCCTATCCTGGAGGCTGTATTTCCAGGCCTGTCTGAACACGCTCCTAGCCTGTTCCTCCTGCCTTCTAGGGGCCGATTACCTAGACCCGCTCCTGTATCTTGTCTGACCTGTCTGAACACGCTCCTAGCCTGTTCCTCCCGCCTTCTAGGGGCCGATTACCTAGACCCGCTCCTGTATCTTGTCTGTCCTGTCTGAACACGCTCCTAGCCTGTTCCTCCCGCCTTCTAGGGGCCGATTACCTAGATCCGTTCCTGTATCTTGTCTGTCCTGTCTGAACACGCTCCTTGCCTGTTCGTCCTGCCTCTCTGGGGGCCGTATTCCCAGACCCGCTCCTGTATTCCGCTGCAGTGTCGGTCTCCTCCGTACACTCAGTTCCAGTCTGAACTCTCTCCTATCCTTACCTGTTTTGCCTCTATGTCCGTTCCCTTCCTTTTTCTGCAGAGTCTGAACTCGTACCTAACTCCTGCTTGTTGTCTCTGTACTCCCGTTTGTGAGTTTGTGGTCCACTTGCTACTTCACTGCTAGTACCCTGTGGGTATCTGGCTCTGCCTTTCCCTTCCTGTCTGTTCCGTGTGAACAGAGCCCTGTCCCCCCTGCTCAGCCTAGCCTGCTCTGACTCCTTTGCTCACCGCTCCGGCGGTTCTAGCCTGCTCTGACTCCTTTGCTCACCGCTCCGGCGGTTCTAGCCTGCTCTGACTCCTTTGCTCACCGCTCCGGCGGTTCTAGCCTGCTCTGACTCCTTTGCTCACCGCTCCGGCGGTTCTAGCCTGCTCTGACTCCTTTGCTCACCGCTCCGGCGGTTCTAGCCTGCTCTGACTCCTTTGCTCACCGCTCCGGCGGTTCTAGCCTGCTCTGACTCCTTTGCTCACCGCTCCGGCGGTTCTAGCCTGCTCTGACTCCTTTGCTCACCGCTCCGGCGGTTCTAGCCTGCTCTGACTCCTTTGCTCACCGCTCCGGCGGTTCTAGCCTGCTCTGACTCCTTTGCTCACCGCTCCGGCGGTTCTAGCCTGCTCTGACTCCTTTGCTCACCGCTCCGGCGGTTCTAGCCTGCTCTGACTCCTTTGCTTACCGCTCCGGCGGTTCTAGTCTGCTCTGACTCCTTTGCTCGCTGCTCCGGCAGCCTTGCTCCGCTCTGACCCTTTTGCTCACTGCTCCGGCAGTCTCGCTCCGCTCTTATCCTTTTGCTCACTGCTCCGGCAGTCTTGCTCCTCTCTTGCTCACCGCTCCAGGCGGTCTCGTCCAGCTTTACTCTTGCTCACTGCTCCGGCAGTCTCGCTCAGCTCTGACCCTTTGCTCACCGCTCCTGGCGGCCTTGTCCTGCTCTACTCTTGCTCACCGCTCCAGGCGGTCTTGTCCTGCCCTGTTCTCGCTCACCTCTCTGGGCGGCCTCACTATGCTGTGTTTGTCCGCCACATCTGTGGTTCTGTTCCTGAGTCCCAGTGTGTACTGGGTCCTATCCCGCCTATGTTCCTACCTGCTAGTGTCTCCCTGTCTGCACTCTAGCTGTGCTTGCCTGTACCCCCCTGCCTGCATACCCGCCTGCCTGCATACCAGTCGTGCCTGCCTATACCCACCAGTCAGTGCGCCAGCCTAACCAGTCTGTTCCTGTGTTCCCCTGTGTGGGTCAACAGCCGTGTCCGGGGTCTGTCCTGGAGTAGCACCTGGTCCCTCTGCTCGGTTCCTCCTTGGTGCACTGGCGTCGTATGCCGTCGTGCGACCTTGGTCGGATCGGGCAGATACTTAGTTAAGCCCCTCCAGGCACTCTCCGGTTCATGGCACAGTGGAATCACTACATAAACACGCACACGCCAGTCAGTCCAGGCGTGTGCATTACAGCGAGTGGTACTAATGAAAGACAACTGGAGGGTCAATTTTAACCTAAGTCACATGACTGTTAGAGAGGCAGAGTCTCTGTGTCTAAAAATTGTGGAACAATTTCAGAAAATTGTTTCATGTGAGTTGGTTACTTTCTTCTTGTGTGTTCCTTCACCCTTCACCCCAAAGCCTGTTTTCACCTTCCTGACACGGCCAATTGTTTTCAAGTGCAACCACTGTCACTTTATGAGGTAATAACTCTGGAACGCTTCAACATATTCCAGTCATTCTGAGACTGTTTTTGTATGACATATTGTAATTCATGATAGTGGTAAAATTTGTTCAATATGACTTCCATTTATTTGTGAAAATATCGGAAATTTTGTGAAAAATTTTTAAATTTCGAAATTTTAAAACTTTTAATTTTTATGTCTTTAAACCAGAGAGTTATATCATACAAAATAGTTAATAAATAACATTTACCACATGTCTACTTTACATCTGCATAATTTTTGAAACATATATTTTTTTGTTAAGAAGTTAGAAGGGTTAAGTTTATCAGCAATTTCTCATTTTTACAACAAAATTTACAAAACCATTTTTTGTAGCAACAACATCACATTTGAAGTCACTTTGAGGGGCCTATTTGACAGAAAATACCAAAAAGTGACACCATTCTAAAAACTGCACCCCTCAAAGTGCTCAAAACCACATTCAAGAAGTTTATTAACCCTTCGGGTGCTTCACAGAAATTAATACAATGCAGAAGAAAAAAATAAACATTTTACTTTTTTTTACAAAAATGTTACTTTAGCCCCAAATTTTTTATTTTTGCAAGGGTAGCAGGAGAAAATGGACCTCAACATTTGTTGTGCAATTTCTCTTGAGTATGCTGATACCCCATACTTGGGGGGAAACTACATTTTGGGCGCACAACAGGGTTTCAAAGAGAATGAGCACTGTTTGACTTTTTGAATGCAAAATTGTCTGGAATCTAGAACGAACGCCATGTCCCGTTTGCAGAGCCCCTGATGTGCCGAAACAGTGGAAACCTCCCACAAGTGACCCCATTTTGGAAACTACACCCCTCAAGGAATTTATCTAGATGTGTGGTGAGCACCTTGAACCCACAGGTGTTTCACAGAATTTTATAACGTTGAGCTGTGAAAAAGAGAAAATACATTTTTCCCACAAAAATGTCGCTTTAGCCCCAAATATTTAATTTTCACAAGGGTAACAGGAGAAAATGTACCATACAATTTGTTGTGCAATTTCTCCTGAGTACTCCGATACTCTATAAGTGGTGGAAACTACTGTTTGGGTCCATGACAGGGCTCAGAAGGGAAGGAGTGCCAATATATAGTGGACCCAATGTCACGTTTGCATAGACCCTGATGAGCCTAAACAGTGGAAACCTCCCACAAGTGACCACAACTATACCCCTCAAGAAACTTATTGAGGTGTGGCTAGCACTTTAAATCCACATGTGCTTCCCAGAATTTTATAACATTGAGCCATTAAAATGAAAAAAAAACATACCCCATATGTGGTGAAAAACTACTGTTTGGGTGCACAGCAGAGATTGGAAGGGAAGGAGTGCCAATTGAATTCTGTAGCTCATTTTTGGCTGAAACAGATTGAGGATGTCATGTTATATTTGATGAGCCCCTGACATGCAAAAACAGCATAAACCCCCAAAAGTGACCCCAATTTGGAAAATACACCTCTTGAGGAATTCATCTAGCAGCGTAGTGAGAATTTTTAACCCTCAATCGATTCACAGAATTGCATTACATTGGGCTGAGTCAATGGAAAATTACCCCTTTTCCACTAAAATGTTACTTTGGACCCCAAGTTTTCAATTTTCAAAATAATAATAGCAGAAAATGGACCACAAAATATGTTATGCAATTTCTCCTGAGTACGCCAATACCTCATATGTAGTCGAAAACTACTCTTGAGGCACAGTGCAAAGCTCAGAAGGGAAGAAGTGCCATATTATAGTGCACATTTTGCTGGAATGGCTTGAGGATGCCATGTCACATTGGCAGAGCCCCTGAGGTGCCAGAACAGCAGAATGCCTCATAATTGACCCCATTTTACAAACTACACCTCTCAATTAATTAATTTAGGGGTGTGTTAAGAGAGTGTCGGCGCCCCTGCACATGTCCACTCCCTTCCCCCTGCAGGGATGCCGGCATGTTCACTTATCCGTGCACACTCCCTCTGCGTCTGTCTGCTCCCCCAGGACCTGCGCTCTGCACACAGGTCTCCTGAATTGTGCTTAAGGTGGGTGCATGCTCCCTGTCTCTTAAAGGGCCAGGGCACGCGCTGCTAAAAACATCCCCAACCAATGGCTGGAAGACATCTGGTATATAAGGCACCCTCCCAAATTGGGAAGTGCTTAAGCAACTTTAGTCAATCAGTGTATATCCTGCTAGCTAGCTGTTAGGTCCCTGTACCCGTGCTCTCTGATCCTGTCTGCCCCGCTTACCTGATCCCGTCCGCCCTGTCTGCACATGTTCCAGTCCGTCCTGCTGAACCCCTACCCATATCCATCCTTCCCGTGCCTAGACCTGCTTCTGATCTGACTGAACCTGTACCCGTCATCCCGTACCTTGGCGGTCCTGTGTTTCTGTACTTGTTCTGCCTGTGCCTGATTCTTCATCTGCCTACAAGCCGTATCCCTCCAGTTCAACCAGTTCCTGGCTGATCCTGCTTCCCTGCCCCTTTGGGGGTCAGCTGCCACGGCTCCAAAGTCCATCCTGGAGTAGCACCTGGCGCCCATCTGGAGCCATGTCTAACCCCATCATCAGGGGCTCTAGTGAAGAGTCAGGTGTTCGTCTAGTTACGCCCCTCCAGGCTTTCCCCAGACCATGGCACAGTGGTTCCACAACCACGTGCGTAACAGGGCGCAGTGATCATATTGACACCACAGGTGTGTCACAGAACCTTACACAATTGGGCGATGAAAAAATAATAATTACATTTTTATCATAAAAAAAAATTAGTTTTAGCCCCAGATTTTACATTGTCACACAGGTAAATGGGTAAAAATGGTACCAAAATTTGTCATACAATTTCTCCTGAATGTGGAAATACCACATATGTGGCTGTACTGCTTAGCCACACGGCGAGACTCGGGAGGGACAGAGCACTATTTGACTCTTGGAGAACAAATAATTGTAAAATAGCAGACTCCATATACAGAACCTGTAAGTGCTAAAAGAGCAGAATACCCCCCTCAAGTGACCCCATTTTGAAAATTACACCCTCTGTGAATTTATCTACTGGTGTAATGATGATTTTGACTCCATGGGTGTTTTCCAGAAACAAATATCAAAAGACTGACCGCCACTTCCAAAATAGAAAACAGGTGTGTACAGGTGCTTACTAAGAGTAGCTGACGCGCCCCCTGGGCCTGTGCTGTGCAGGGGGATACCCGGAGCCGGATCGCTGGGGGTTGTAGTCCTCCGTGGCGGTGACCCGGTCCGTGCCCAGGGTGGTCAAACCAGTGGTAGTCTATTTGTATTGGAATAAGTGTCCGACTACGCCACCCGTGGATTGCGGTCAGTGGGGACCGCCGCTGCGCTGCAGACCGCTGAGGCTGATGTTGTTCGCGCAGCCGAGCATGGGATGACTCCCCACGGGAGAAGTATTGCCTCAGGGCAGCTAATGGGAGAGATGATGGGAGTGATGGTGTGAGGGTCCCAGTGCTAATGGTGCAGGAGCGGCAAGGAATCACAGAGACGTGAGGTGCAGTTCAGGGTCTTTACTGATGGTACAAGGCAGACCCTCCCGAGAGTACTGGCTAGTTTAAGGGGCCTGGTCAGTCTGCGAGCAAGCAGGAGTTCCCCTGGCCAGGTGGAGTTGTAGGCCTCCCCGTTTATCTGCACTCTTCCTGGCTACTTTGCTGTCAGCGGTTACAAGTAGCCCACGTCCCTGAGTATACCGTGTGGTGCTCACCCGTATGGCTGGTGACTTGGGGCCTTCTGTTAGCCTCCGCTCCTGGATGGCGGCGCTGGTCCCTTTTTTGTGACTGAGCCTCCGGGCTTCTATGGCCAGAGGACCTGGAATCCCCTGCCGGCTGGTTTCTGCTGCTGGGTGTATATCAGTCCCCACAGCCTCGGACTCCTGTGTCCGGTTTTAGTGTCTTCGTCCAGGGCGAGCTCTGCTCAGCTCCAGCCCCTGGACTTCAGCTACTGCTCCTCCAGAGCTCCTGATCTCACTTTCCCTCTCCAGACTCTGACTGCTCTGCTTGTTCTGCAGGCTCTGTCTGCAGCTTCACTCACTAATCCCGCCCCAGACCCAGTTTATAAGGGAAGATTCCTCCCCTCCCAGGTCTGGGTGGGCCGTGTTGCATGTTTAGGGCTCCTGACCAGAGAAACCTCCCACTTGCTCTCAGACATAATATCTCTATTACTGTGGTAACCAGACCCCTGGGGTGTCACATTCCCCCCTAGTGAATTTTAGTACTCCGGGACTAAACACATTTTTTTAAAGAAACATAAATACAGGGTATAACAATAACACAATAACATATTTACAAGAAGCTTTAGTTCTTTAAAGGTCACGGCGTGTCCGCAACCGAGTGTCCATATCACCCAAGGTGAAGTTTTAAGGGAAGTAGGGGACCTGTCCAAAGCATACCCCTTGCGTTGTCCTTGGGCGTGGCTGCAAGGCTGGAGCTAGCTACTTTGGGCCGCAAGTAGGCCACGCCAGACAGGTTTTCTCTTCCGCTGCCGTCTTCGCAAGAGGCACCAAGGTGCAACTATCTACAATACTGTTCCGGTTATCCAGCGTCCATAACCTGTTAGTCCATAAAAATCTGCAGGGTAACTGAGAAACATAATTAATAACAGGCAACAAACATAAACCATAAACAGTTAACAGATAAATTCACAGTGCATTAGTTTAGATTCTCCAGCGAGCGGGCATCTGACCTCTAGTGACTCTAGTGGACCTACGGAGCTCACTAACTGGTTCTGCACTACAGGGTGTAGGAGGTGTTATGGGCAAGCTGGGCAGCTGTCTGCGCACTCTTTGGCTCACTAGGGGCACGGCAGGCTCACTACTAGCAGAGGGTTGATCCTCCTGTACTGCTGGTGTGGACTCTTCTGCCTCTTGGGCCGGCTGCTCTTCCAGCTCTACCGGTTCCTCTGTAGGCACTTGCGGGGCTGGCTGGAGAAAGGTGAGGACGGGTACCACGACAGCGCCGTTTACTTGTGTCCAAGACCGGGGGAAGTCTCCGAGTACGGTACTGATCATTTCTTCCCTTTCCTCTGCGGGTTGAGGGTTTTCTTGATCTTCTTCAGGGCTTTGCAGCTGCTCGGGACACTTCTTCAGGTGGTCTCTGGAGACAATGGCTGTGGTTTCTCCTCCATCCTTACTGATTACGCAGATTTTTGGGTTCTCATGGCTTGATGGCAGTACGGTGTACGGGTCCTTCTCCCACTGGTCGTCCAACTTGTGGAGCCGCCTCTTCCTCTTCAAGACCTGCTCTCCAGGTACCAGGGGAACAGCGGGAGCATACTGGTTATAAGCCTTCTCTTGCCTTTCTCTAGCTTGAGACAGACTTCGCTCGACGCTCTCCTGTACTTTCCGATACTGCTGCTGCTGTTCTGTATCCCAGTCTGCCTCTGGCGAGGTGTCCTCAGGCGTCAGGACTCCCATATCCAGGTCAATAGGCAGCTTACCAGGTCTTGCGGGGTACAGTTGGTGGAACCTACAGGGATGTGGTTATACAGGTCCACCAGATCGGGCAGTTTCTCAGGCCACAGACTGCGTTCTTCCAGGGGCAATGTTTTTAGCAGATCTATCACCACCTGGTTCATCTTCTCGCAGAGTCCATTGGTTTGAGGGTGATAGGGCGTTGTTCTTATCTTCTTGCAGCCATACAGGTTGCAGAACTCCTGGAAGACCTCTGCTTCGAAGGCTGGTCCTTGGTCTGTCAACACTTGGTCCGGGTACCCGTGTGGACGGCAGAAGTGCTGCTGGAAGGCTCTAGCTGCTGTTTGAGCCGTTAAGTCCTTGACCGGGACCACCACCAGGAACCGGGAGTAATGATCTATGATTGTGAGGGCGTAGACATACCCAGATCTGCTTGGAGCCAGTTTCACATGGTCCAGGGCTACCAGTTCCAGTGGCTGTCTGGTGATGATGGGCTGCAGGGGAGTCTTCTGGCTGGCACGGTCTTTTCTTCTCAGGTGGCACGGGCCACAGTCTCTGCACCACCTCTCGATGGCTCCTCTCATGCCTACCCAGTAGAACCGTTCACGCAACAAGAACTCCAGCTTCTTCCATCCGAAATGCCCTGCTCCGTTGTGTTATGCCTCCAGAACCATAGCCGCGTCTCGTCTTGGGACCACTACCTGCCAGGTCAACTCATGTGTTCGAGAGTTAACCATTCTCCGGCACAGCTTCTCCCTGTAGAGCAACAGCTTACTTTTCTCCTTCCACAGTTGCTTGGTCTCCTCCGGAGCATCTGAGTCAAGACGGGCATCGGCCTGGGTCAGCATTTCCTTCACCAAATGGACTGCGGGATCACTGTCTTGCGTCTCCGCCCAGTTGTAGTGGGGCAAGGGATTGAACGTCACGGAGCGCCTGTCCTTCACACGGTGGGAATACAGGGTAATCCCATGATGGTGGAACGCAGGGAGCTCAATTTCTTCCAGATCTTCTGGATCTTCCCCTACGTCCGGTAAGTTCGGCATTCTAGACAGGGCATCCGCGTTGGCATTTGAGCGTCCTGCCCGGTATTTGATGGTGAATTCAAAGTTGGACAGGCGGGCCATCCATCTCTGTTCCAGGGCACCGAGCCTTGCAGTGTCCAGGTGTGTCAACGGGTTGTTATCCGTGTACACGGAGAATTTGGAGGAGGCAAGGTAATGCTTGAAACGGTCGGTCACTGCCCACACTACTGCCAGGAACTCCAGCTTGAATGAGCTATAATTCTCAGGGTTCCTCTCCGTGGGCCGTAGCTTTCGGCTGGCGTAAGCGATTACCCGTTCTTTCCCTTGCTGGATCTGGGACAGTACGGCTCCTAGCCCGATGTTGCTTGCGTCCGTGTGGAGGATAAAGGGCTGGCTGTAGTCTGGATATGCCAGGATTTCATCCCCCGTGAGGGCCATCTTCAGCTGGCAGAAGGACTCCTCTTCCAGCTTTTCCCACCTAAAGGGCGGCTTCTGGTTTTTGGCTTTCCGAGATTGACCTATCAGGAGGTCCTGCATAGGGGCTGCCATTTTGGTGAAACCGGGAATGAATCTTCGGTAGTAGCCTACCAACCCGAGGAACTGCCGCACTTCCTTTATGCTGGAGGGTCTTGGCCAGTCCTTAATCACGGTGATCTTATCAGGGTCAGGAGCCACTCCATCAGCACTCACCACGTGTCCCAGGTATTGCACCTTTGGTTTCAGGAGGTGACACTTGGAGGGTTTCACCTTTAGGCCGTAGTTTGCCAGAGCTTCGAACACTTCTGCCAGGTGTTTCAGGTGGTCCTCGTAGGTCTTGGAATAGACGATGACATTGTCCAGGTATAACAGGACCGTCTCGAAGTTCCGGTGTCCCAGACAGCATTCCATCAACCGTTGGAAGGTTCCTGGTGCGTTGCAGAGCCCGAACGGCATACAGTTAAATTCGCTGAGACCCATCGGGGTGGTGAATGCGGTCTTCTCCCGGTCCGCCTCTGCTACAGGAACCTGCCAGTACCCGCTAGTGAGATCCAAAGTAGAGAAGAAGTTAGCAGATTTTAATGCAGCTAAGGACTCTTCTATCCTTGGTAACGGGTACGCATCTTTGTGTGTGATACGGTTGACCTTCCTGTAGTCTACACACATTCTCATGGTGTTGTCTTTCTTTTTCACTAAGACTAGTGGAGCTGCCCAGGGGCTACAGCTGTCCCTGATTACCCCAGCCTCCTTCATGTCTCTAAGCATCCCCTTGGCGTGTTGGTAGTGTGCCGGGGGTACGGGTCGGTATCTCTCCTTTATGGGAGGATGGTCTCCCGTCGGGATGTGGTGTTCTACCCCCTTTACTCGCCCGAAGTCTAGCGGGTGTTTACTAAACACTCTCTCGTACTCTCGAACCACCCGATAGACTCCCTGTTTCTGGTGTGAGGGAGTGGAGTCAGTACCCAAATGCAGTTGCTGACACCAGTCCTCCATTGGTTTCTTAGAGCCGTTACCTTCCTCTGGTTGAGATGGAGGCAAGGGTTCCACGGCCTGTACAGAGTTCTGGTTGATGGTGAACAATTTGGCTAGCGTGGCATACTGGGGCAGGTGTACTTCTCTCTCCCCGATATTTATGATGCGAACGGGCACCCTCCCATGGCGTACATCGACCACCCCCCGTGCTGTCAAAATGGTGGGCCTACTGTCTGAGTAGACGGGTTCTACCATTGCTTGGTAGTCTCTACCTCTTAGACCAATAGCTGCCCGGCACCAAATCATCATCTCATTTTTTGGGGGCATGGCAATAGGGAACGGGTCACACATTCTCACGCTACCTATCTCACCACCAGATAGTTCCACCTGTTGCCGCTTCATCAGTGCCCGGATCTCTTTTTGGAGCACACGCTGCTGGCCGGAACTGGCGTTCTTGGCAACCTGCTGTAAAATGAGAATCACCTCTGCAAGACAATTTTCAATCACATTAGTTCCCAAGGTTATTCTAGGGTGACTCTCATGACGGTCTATGTCCACTATAATCAGTCCTTGTGCCGCCAGTTCGACTTTATCGATCTTAATGGTCACCTCTTTGAATCCCACCTGCGGCACGGGCTGACCATTGCTGGCGATGATACTCAGGTCGTCATCTGGGTAGCGGGTTATGTCCGAGTCATTCCAGTACTGTTTAAAGAGCACGTACGGGATGGTGGTCACCTGTGACCCAGTGTCTAGTAGGGCACTCGTAGGAATGCCATCCAGTACCACAGGCAAGATTGGACGTTCCCCTACGTATTTATCACGCCAGTTTGATGGGCCTGATGGTCTTATGCCTGGGGGTTGGCCCTCTACCCCAGGTTGTGCCCGTTTAAATGACAGTACCTTGCCACATGTCCGGGTTGATTGCAGCGGCGGCAGATGGGTCGTCCGTCCTCGTTGTATCTGTCGCTGGGTCTTCCTCTGGCCGGTGGGGTCCTCCTCAGTCGGCGCCACGGGACGTCCTCCAGTCCGGATGCCAGCTGGATCTTTCCTGGAGAAGAGACCTGTAAAGACTGCACAGTTCTGGTTAGCGCGGCAACGCTCTTAGTCAGCTCTTGGACCTGATGGTGCAGGTCTGTAGCCGGGTCACTGTTTAAAGCCTGCGCATCAGCTCCCACAGGCCCTGCAGACAAGGGCGCCGTCTCCTGGTGGTAAGTGATAGCAGGGGGCCTGTGGGTCACAGCGCCACCTGGTGCCGGTTCTCGGAGCACCCGGATGGCTCTGTCCTTGAACTGTGCAAAGTCCAGGTCAGGGTCCTGTAAGGCCATTGCCCGCAACTGGGTTCGATGGGCATTGCACAGTAGACCCTCAATAAATTGTTCAGTCAACAGCTTATCTTCATTTCCCACGCTGTCAGGGTCCGCCTGCTTAATGGCTCTCAGGGCCTCTTGTAGGTTTAGAGCATAGTCTCTTATACTCTCATGTGCCCGTTGTTTGCACCCATAAAATCTTAGTTTTATTTCGGCTGAGGTGCGGGTGTCAAATGTGTCTTTCAGCCGGGTTAGTATGTCTCTGACAGTCCTCTTCCTCCCAGGTGGCCAGGACTTTACCTCCCATTGGGCTGCCCCGATTAATTGGGCCACCAGGATGCTCACTTTTTGCTCTTCTGTGAGGGGGTACACCTGGAAGAGGCTATCCAGTCTTTCTCTAAAGTCATTTAGGGTATGTGACTCCCCTGAGTACTGGGGTAGCCAGGCTGCCCCCGGGATATAGGGCATGGTGAATGGCATGACTGCTGCAGCGGTTGCGCTGGCGGTGGCTGTGGCAGTGGAGTTCCCCTCGGTATCCGGCATCCTCCTCCCCCCTAGTGGACCGTGGCCTACCTTGCGATGCTCTTCTTCCGTAGGCCGCGGCTCCGCAGTCGATCGTCGGGGTTGAGGACCTGGCGTCGCACTCCGATGACGTCAGCGTCGCTCTTCCTCCCTTCCAGGACCTTGCGCAGCGTCAGAGCGTGGGGCGGAGCTTCGGATCTTGCGCGCTTTCGGCGTCCACGCCCCTCTTCTTCCCGTGCGGCGTCCCGAAGATGGCGTCCGAAGGCGGGAAGCAGCTGCGGATGGCGGGAAGACGGCAGAAGACGGCGGGAAACGGTCCAAGATGGCGTCTGATGACGGGAATCGGCTCCGGATTGCGGGAAACGACTCCGGACGGCGGGAAACTTCACCACAGGTAAGTATAAAAGTCTCTTTTTCAGGCACGCAGTACCCGGTGGTTGCGGGCACGAAATCCTGCCGACTACGCCAAAGTTGACGCGCCCCCTGGGCCTGTGCTGTGCAGGCGGATACCCGGAGCCGGATCGCTGGGGGTTGTAGTCCTCCATGGCGGTGACCCGGTCCGTGCCCAGGGTGGTCAAACCAGTGGTAGTCTATTTGTATTGGAATAAGTGTCCGACTACGCCACCCGTGGATTGCGGTCAGTGGGGACCGCCGCTGCGCTGCAGACCGCTGAGGCTGATGTTGTTCGCGCAGCCGAGCATGGGATGACTCCCCACGGGAGAAGTATTGCCTCAGGGCAGCTAATGGGAGAGATGATGGGAGTGATGGTGTGAGGGTCCCAGTGCTAATGGTGCAGGAGCGGCAAGGAATCACAGAGACGTGAGGTGCAGTTCAGGGTCTTTACTGATGGTACAAGGCAGACCCTCCCGAGAGTACTGGCTAGTTTAAGGGGCCTGGTCAGTCTGCGAGCAAGCAGGAGTTCCCCTGGCCAGGTGGAGTTGTAGGCCTCCCCGTTTATCTGCACTCTTCCTGGCTACTTTGCTGTCAGCGGTTACAAGTAGCCCACGTCCCTGAGTATACCGTGTGGTGCTCACCCGTATGGCTGATGACTTGGGACCTTCTGTTAGCCTCCGCTCCTGGATGGCGGCGCTGGTCCCTTCTTTGTGACTGAGCCTCCGGGCTTCTATGGCCAGAGGACCTGGAATCCCCTGCCGGCTGGTTTCTGCTGCTGGGTGTATATCAGTCCCCACAGCCTCGGACTCCTGTGTCCGGTTTTAGTGTCTTCGTCCAGGGCGAGCTCTGCTCAGCTCCAGCCCCTGGACTTCAGCTACTGCTCCTCCAGAGCTCCTGATCTCACTTTCCCTCTCCAGACTCTGACTGCTCTGCTTGTTCTGCAGGCTCTGTCTGCAGCTTCACTCACTAATCCCGCCCCAGACCCAGTTTATAAGGGCAGATTCCTCCCCTCCCAGGTCTGGGTGGGCCGTGTTGCATGTTTAGGGCTCCTGACCAGAGAAACCTCCCACTTGCTCTCAGACATAATATCTCTATTACTGTGGCAACCAGACCCCTGGGGTGTCACATAGCCATCTCCATATAAAACAAACAAAGTAGCAAATAAAGGTGGAGTGCTCAGTAACCATATCCATATAAAACAAACTATTTGTTAGTTTTAAGTATTCTCTATTATTCCTATTTCTAGACAGTAATGCAATTCAAATTTCATATATTTCATGTTTGCATACTATAACGCTACAGAGTGCTACTTTGTTAGTTTGGTTTCCAGAAACAAGCAGCAGTGGATGTTGCTGAGTGAAAATTGCAAATCAGCCAGTGTAGTGCCTGTACGTTGTAGTACTCATATATTGTGCCCAGCTCGTTCTTCTGGAGACATGCACCTGTAAATTAAGTGGGCACTCATCGCTACAGAAATACCAAATATGGATGCTAACTGCGGTTTAAGCACACTGTGGGGCTCAGAAGGGATGAGGGCATTTGGATTTTGGAGCGCAGAATTCGCTGAATTTCTTTTGCCTTTGTGTTACCAGGAAGCCCCCTATACTTCCATTGACAGATGAAGGACCTGAATGGGGACTTTTTTTGTGGATTGAGTTGAAGCTTTTATTGGGAACATTTTAGATCACATTTATCCGGCGCTCTACACTGAGCACTTACATTGGAGTTTCCATCTAAATCTCCGAATGACGTGATTCAGATTAAACTCCCGAGGGATCCATTCACTGTAATGAGGCAGCAGAGTTACTCTGGTCTCCGTCTGGCCTCTGTTCAGCGTTGTGCTTCTTTTCAGAGGCACAAAACTGTATATATAGCTGTCATATACAGTACAGACCAAAAGTTTGGACACACCTTCTCATTTAAAGATTTTTCTGTATTTTCATGACTATGAAAATTGTACATTCACACTGAAGGCATCAAAGCTATGAATTAACACATGTGGAATTATATACTTAACAAAAAAGTGTGAAACAACTGAAAATATGTCTTATATTCTAGGTTCTTCAAAGTAGCCACCTTTTGCTTTGATGAGTGCTTTGCACACTCTTGGCATTCTCTTGACGAGCTTCAAGAGGTAGTCACCGGAAATGGTCTTCCAACAATCTTGAAGGAGTTCCCAGAGATGCTTAGCGCTTGTTGGCCCTTTTGCCTTCACTCTGCTGTCCAGCTCACCCCAAACCATCTCGAATGGTTTCAGGTCTGGTGACTGTGGAGGCCAGGTCATCTGACGTAGCACCCCATCACTCTCACTCTTGGTCAAATAGCCCTTACACAGCCTGGAGGTGTGTTTGGGGTCATTGTCCTGTTGAAAAATAAATGATAGTCCAACTAAATGCAAACCGGATGGAATAGCATGCCACTGCAAGATGCTGTGGTAGTCATGCTGGTTCAGTATGCCTTCAATTTTGAATAAATCCCCAACAGTGTCACCAGCAAAGCACCGCCACACCATCAAAGCTCCTCCTCCATGCTTCACGGTGGGAACCAGGCATGTAGAGTCCATCCATCCACCTTTTCTGCGTCGCACAAAGACATGGTGGTTGGAACCAAAGATCTCAAATTTGGACTCATCAGACCAAAGCACAGATTTCCACTGGCCTAATGTCCATTCCTTGTGTTCTTTAGCCCAAACAAGTCTTTTCTGCTTGTTGCCTGTCCTTAGCAGTGGTTTCCTAGCAGCTATTTTACCATGAAGGCCTGCTGCACAAAGTCTCCTCTTAACAGTTGTTGTAGAGATGTGTCTGCTGCTAGAACTCTGTGTGGCATTGACCTGGTCTCTAATCTGAGCTGCTGTTATCCTGCGATTCCTGAGGCTGGTGACTCGGATAAACTTATCCTCAGAAGAAGAGGTGACTCTTGGTCTTCCTTTCCTGGGGTGGTCCTCATGTGAGCCAGTTTCTTTGTAGCGCTTGATGGCTTTTGCAACTGCACTTGGGGACACTTTGAAAGTTTTCCCAACTTTTCAGACTGACTGACCTTCATTTCTTAAAGTAATGATGGCCACTCGCTTTTCTTTACTTAGCTGCTTTTTTCTTGCCATAATACAAATTCTAACAGTCTATTCAGTAGGACTATCAGCTGTGTATCCACCTGACTTCTGCACAACACAACTGATGGTCCCAACCCCATTTATAAGGCAAGAAATCCCACTTACTAAACCAGACAGGGCACACCTGTGAAGTGAAAACCATTTCCCGTGACTACCTCTTGAAGCTCATCAAGAGAATGCCAAGAGTGTGCAAAGCAGTCATCAAAGCAAAAGGTAGCCACTTTGAAGAACCTAGAATATAAGACATATTTTCAGTTGTTTCACACTTTTTTTGTTAAGTATATAATTCCACATGTGTTAATTCATAGTGTGCCTTCAGTGTGAATGTACAATTTTCAGAGTCATGAAAATGCAGAAAAATCTTTAAATGAGAAGGTGTGTCCAAACTTTTGGTCTATACTGTATATACAGTGTATTTTTCCAATTTTTTATTTTTTTTTTCACTTTTTTCTCTTGTCCCAGGATGGGACATCAACTTTCCCTGCTCTGCTCATTGATATAATACTCTACAATGCTTTTGCATTGCAGGGCATTAGATCTGTGCATCGCAGACAGGGAGGAGCTTACAGGCCATCTTTCCGTCCGGGGTCACCATCGGCAATAAAATTGTGATGGCGTTGTGCCGATTGGAGTAGAAGCTCCCTCTCTCTGCGATACTGATTGATGTCACTGTCAACAGCATCAAATGGGTTAAACGACCACGATCGGGACTAGCACCAATCATGGGCTTTGCTGCAGGGTGTCAGAACTCATGCAGATAGTTGACACCTGTGTTTGATCGCGCCGGCGTTGAGTCTGCACAATTATCTCGCTGTACATGTACAGCGGTTTGCGGGAATGCACCTCCCACGGCACTGTGTATGGCGCATGTCGTGAAGGGGTTAAAGCTCTATCATGCAAAGAAGAAATCATATAGCAACACAATCCTGAAACATTGCCATCTTCTCAAGGCCAAAGGTTATTTAAAATGGACTAAAGTAAAATGGAAAACTGTTCTGTGGTCAGATTTATAAAAAATTTTTAATTCTTTATGGAGACCACGAGAGGCAGAGTTTCTCAGAAGCAAAGATGATCAGAGAAACGCCAATTTGTGAACAACTGCGTCTAAAAATTGTGGAACTATTTCAGAACATTTTTTGTCATCAGTCAATTGCAAAGACTTTGAATAACACACTCTACAGTCTGTGGTGTCTATAGAAATTATGGGGACCCATAGCTAAAGTCCTAATTGGCTCCTCACTGCCTCTACATGTCCCCCCCCAAAAAAAATTGGTTTAGCAGGTGGGTCATACCTCCAAAGTTTTAAAATCAGGGAGTGGAACACATATTATGACAAGTACACAGTAATTATGCCAATTCTAAATCCCTTTAGTATTTTCACCCACTACTATACCCCATTCATGGCCCTTATAGAGTATAATGTCGTAAAAAATACCCCCCATACTGCATAATACCCCCACTGTGAATTCCCCCTACAGTCCTTCCTCCCGCACATTATGATGACATCACAATGCCTCTAGCTAAGTATGATGCCGCCACAGTAAATCCTTCTACAGCAATGATGCCCCTAAAATGCCCCCCACACAGTATGATGGCCCCACAGCTCTCTATATATAGAATGGAGGCCCCACAGCCCTCTATGCACAGTATGATGGTCCCCACAGCCCACACAAACAGTACGAGGGCCCGCCACGCACAATATGATGTCCCCAACAGATCCCACAGTCAGTGTGAGGGCCCCACACACAGTATAATGTCACCCACAGCCCCCCACAAAGTATTAGGGCCCCCAGACACAATATGATGTCCATTACAGCCACATTGTGCAGTTTGAGGGCCCACACACACACAATGTTATAACCCCTACAGCCTTCTACTCAGTATAAGGGCCTTCACAGCCCCAGCACATTATGTAGATTCCCACAAACAGTTCAATAGCCCTGCAGCCCCTACACACACACAATGATGCTTCCATGAAGCATCATTTCCCCCACAAATTCTGACAAAAAAAAAAATAATAATTACTCAAGAGAAAGTGCAAGGTGTGGTGGTTCAAAGGCGTCAGTAGAAAAAGGAAGCTGAGCAGTCGCCATATTGGCATACAGAACTCTCCTACAGAGAGAAGGACGCAATACCGCGGGTTGGAGTTTAGAACTCTTGCTTACTGGACTTTAATGAAGCTAGCTGGGGAAGACAGAAGCTCCCAAGGTAGTGCGCTGGGCTGTGCTAAGATCTGAGAGAAGATCCGAGAGGGGCAGAGTGATTTCAGCAAGGCAGGAAATGTGTGTGATGATGTGTGCTACTAAAGAAACATCCATAATGACGTATACCTACTATCAGCTGTATATAGTTCATCTTCATTTATTATGCAGTAAAAAGAAGTTTATTTTTGAATTTTTGTCTCCCTCACTTAACTCCTTAACACCTGGTCATGTCCAGCCGAATACAGAAGCACCATGCAGTCTGCAGAGATGTATCGCCAAAGTAGTGCAAGTCCACAAACCCATCCAGGACCCCCATTTTCATGTAGCATGCCAGGGCATGGAAGACGAGTACCTCGCCTACAGCTACCGTCCCACGCCACATTACAGCAGCACACTTGCCATTGAAGTGCACATTCTTACCATATAATACGCACTGCAGAGAAAAATAAGACTTTTTTTTATTATTTTGCCTCTGTTTGATATTAGCAATCAAGGTACCCATACCTAAATAATTAATTTTTTCCAAGTGGCGTTACCAGAGAGATTTCACTGAGGGCGTGTATTTCTTCTTCTTTGACGCTGACAAATCATAAGCAGGCAGCAACACACTGGGGGAAAGAAGAACATGTCCCCATAACTGTTTAGACCAGGCTCAGTGTGAGACATGTATTGACAGTCAGCTCTACTCACTGCAGTGTGATTACATGTACTGGAGCACAGCAGACCTGAGTGTGATAAACTGACAGCTTTGAGCTCTCATCTCTGGCAGTGTTGGGGGAAGTGCACTGCTGCAGAGTTGAGTTTCATTACAAACACTTCTAGTAACTCTCCTTACATCAGGGATGTCAAACTCAAACAAAGGGCCAAAATGAAAAAATTGGACAAAGTTGCAGGCCAACCAGCATACAGTATAATGGGCCCCAGAGAGTCCTCCATATAGAATAATGGGCCCCACATAGTCCTCCATACATAATAATGGGCCCCACATAGTCCTCCATACAGAATAATGGGCCCCACACAGTCCTCCATACAGAATAATGGGCCCCACATAGTCCTCCATACAGAATAATGGGCCCCACATAGTCCTCCATACAGAATAATGGGCCCCACACAATCCTCCATACAGAATAATGGGCCCGACATAGTCCTCCATACAGAATAATGGGCCCCACATAGTCCTCCATACAGAATAATGGCCCCACATACAGTGGTGGCCAAAAGTATTGGTACCCCTGCAATTCTGTCAGATAATACTCAGTTTCTTCCTGAAAATGATTGCAATCACAAATTCTTTGGTATTATTATCTTCATTTAATTTGCTTGCAAGGAAAAAACACAAAAGAGAATGAAGCAAAAATCAAATCATTGATCATTTCACACAAAACTCCAAAAAGGGCCAGAGAAAAGTATTGGCACCCTCAGCCTAATACTTGGTTGCACAACCTTTAGCCAAAATAACTGCGAACAACCGCTTCCGGTAACCATCAATGAGTTTCTTACAATGCTCTGCTGGAACTGTAAACCATTCTTCTTTGGCAAACTGCTCCAGGTCCCTGATATTTGAAGGGTGCCTTCTCCAAACTGCCATTTTGAGATCTCTCCACAGGTGTTCTATGGGATTCAGGTCTGGACTCATTGCTGGCCACCTTAGAAGTCTCCAGTGCTTTCTCTCAAACCATTTTATAGTGCTTTTGGAAGTGTGTTTTGGGTCATTGTCCTGCTGGAAGACCCATGACCTCTGAGGGAGACCCAGCTTTCTCACACTGGGCCCTACATTATGCTGCAAAATTTGTTGGTAGTCTTCAGACTTCATAATGCCATGCACACGGTCAAGCAGTCCAGTGCCAGAGGCAGCAAAGCAACCCCAAAACATCAGGGAACCTCCGCCATGTTCGACTGTAGGGACCGTGTTCTTTTATTTGAATGCCTCTTTTTTTTTCCTGTACACTCTATGTTGATGCTTTTTCCCAAAAAGCTCTACTTTTGTCTCATCTGACCAGAGAACATTCTTCCAAAACGTTTTAGGCTTTCTCAGGTAAGTTTTTGCAAACTCCAGCCTGTCTTTTTTATGTCTCGGGGTAAGAAGTGGGGTCTTCCTGGGTATCCTACCATACAGTCCCTTTTCATTCAGACGCCGACGGATAGTACGGGTTGACACTGTTGTACCCTCGGACTGCAGGGCAGCTTGAACTTGTTTGGATGTTAGTCGAGGTTCTTTATCCACCATCCGCACAATCTTGCGTTGAAATCTCTCGTCAATTTTTCTTTTCCGTCCACATCTAGGGAGGTTAGCCACAGTGCCATGGGCTTTAAACTTCTTGATGACACTGCGCACGGAAGACACAGGAACATTCCGGTCTTTGGAGATGGACTTATAGCCTTGAGATTGCTCATGCTTCCTCACAATTTGGTTTCTCAAGTCCTCAGACAGTTCTTTGGTCTTCTTTCTTTTCTCCATGCTCAATGTGGTACACACAAGGACACAGGACAGAGGTTGAGTCAACTTTAATACATGTTAACTGGCTGCAAGTGTGATTTAGTTATTGCCAACACCTGTTAGGTGCCACAGGTAAGTTACAGGTGCTGTTAATTACACGAATTAGAGAAGCATCACATGATTTTTCAAACAGTGCCAATACTTTTGTCCACCCCATTTTTTAGGTTTGGTGTGGAATTATATCCAATTTGGCTTTAGGACAATTCTTTTTGTGTTATTTCATTGAAGACAAATGAAATGAAGATAATAATACCAAAGAATTTGTGACTGCAATCATTTTCAGGAAGAAACGGAGTATTATCTGACAGAATTGCAGGGGTGCCAATACTTTTGGCCACCACTGTAGTCCTCCATACAGAATAATAGTCCTCACATAGTCCTCCATACAGAATAATGGGCCCCCCATAGTCCTACATACAGAATAATGGTCCTCACATTGTGCTACATACAGAATAATGGGCCCCACATAGTCCTCCATACAGAATAATGGGCCCCACATAGTCCTCCACACAGAATAATAGCCCCACATAATCCTCCACACAGAATAATGGGCCCCCCATAATCCTACATACAGAATAATGGGCCCCACATAATCCTACACACAGAATAATGGGCCCCACATAGTCCTCCATACAGAATAATGGGCCCCACATAGTCCTCCATACAGAATAATGGGTCCCACATAGTCCTCCATACAGAATAATGGGCCCTCCATAGTCCTTCATACAGAATAATGGCCCCACATAGAGGTGGCGGTTCAGGAGTCACGGGCCAAATAAAACCACCCAGCGGGCCAGATTTTGACATGTATGCCTTACATAGTGCTGCTGGGTTAACCAATCATAAGCATGTATCCATATACACTAACTGATGGAGTTGAAAGTTGAGAGCCGGTAATCAAACTCAAGTCTGCTGTGCTCTGGAACATGTAATCACTCTGCAGTGAAGAAAGCAGACTGTGTCATTATATCTCACACAGAGCCTATTCTAAGAGTTATAGTGGGGTCATGTACTTTTTCCCCTTGCATGTTGATGCTTGCTTATGATTGGCAGAGCTGGCACTCTAGTAATGCCCACATAGACTTAAAAAATCAACTGTTTAGGTGCCATGTATTTTGAATGCTAATATGTCCGTAACAAAGAGGCAAAATAAAAATAGATAAATGTTTTATTTTGCTCTACAATGCCTATTATATTGTGTGCCCAGTTCAACATGAAAAAAATTGGTGAAAGGTCCTCTTTAATACAGTGCTTCTAAAACTATGAGGTTGGCTTCACAAGCGAGGCACCCCCTTAGTTATTGGTACTGGTAAGGTGCAGATAGGAAGTCAGTATTCATAAAAGTGATGTTATTTTTCTGGTTGCAGATATCTCTAGTTTAATAATGTAATTGACTCATTTTGTACTTTTATTGTTACATAATATCCAAGAAACAAAACGCAAAAAAATAAAGCAGTAGGTTTTTTTTGGCACCGATCTTTGCATTGATTTTGATCTATCTGGTAAAGCTTCAGAAGAAAACGGTTAGGAGCCATGGTTTCATAGCGTCGCCATTCACTTGCCCAACTTCTAATGTTAAATAAATGACTTTACTCATCTTCTTCCAGTCATCTTGTTCTGCATTGGGCAGCAGAAAACACTACATTCCAGTGTGAAAGTGAAATATTTTATACGTTTTCTGCTTATTTAGCTGGTCACATAAAATAGTAAAAATACATATTTGGTATATCCTTTTCAAATTTTAATTTTATTTACCCAACCAGAGCTGTATTGTCAAAAAAGCACTTTTACTTATTTGTGGTTTCTTTCTTTTCTTTTTTTTTTAAACAAAGTATTTCTAAGTAATTTCAAAAGGAAATGACATGCATCAAAAGTGTTCTGATAAGAATATGTGTGATATTTATTTCATCTATTATTTAAACACATCCCTCTTTCTTAACTTTTCATAAATGAGAAATAAGATGCTGGACTGCAAATATTAAGGTAATGCACACTCTGCTGTTTTCTTGTTACAGAAAAAATATTTTTAAAACAAAAATAAAAATTAAATATCCAGTTTAAAATTGTATTCTTGTGAAAGCTTGTTCAGCTTAATCTGTTTCCAAGGAAGATCTGATTAATTTTAAAATATTCATGCTGGTCTAAAATCTTACTTGTTCCACTGGGCAGCTAAGCCACCCACGTTTCCTATCTGCTATTACAGCTGAACTGGATATCAAAATACTTTCTTAATCTATAACCTTATTTTTTTTCCAGAAAAAAAAAACAGTGGGATGCTCCAGTGATTACCACTTCAATAAATCGAAAAGGGCATGGTATCAAAATTAGCAATAGGGAACCCTACAAGAAATCAGCTATTTGGTACACTCATGCAAAATATTCTTTTTTCATGCAGAAATAGGTAAGAGCTCTTGTGTGACCAGTGAGGTGAACAGCCCATATAAAAACAAAGAGATTTCACAGTCAAAGGTCTCAAGAACAGTTATTGTCCATTTTATATTTACGGTATATTAAATGCAAAAATAACACTGTATGTTTTTGTTCTTATTTTTGTGTGATAGAGGGATAGACAGATAGATATAGAAAGATCATAGATAGATAATAGATAGATGGATAGATAGATAGATAGAAAGATAATAGATAGATGGATGGATAGACAAATAGATATAGAAAGATCATAAATAGATGATAGATGGATAGAAAGATAATAGATAGATGGATGGATAGACAGCTAGATATAGAGAGATCATAAATAGATGGATGGATGGATAGATAGATGGATATAGGATAGATAGATAGATAGATAGATAGATATGGATAGATAGATAGATGGATAGAAAGATAATAGATGGATGGATAGACAGATAGATATAGAGAGATCATAAATAGATAGATGGATGGATAGATAGAAGGATATAGGATAGAAAGACAGATATAGGATAGCTAGATATAAGATAGATAGATAGATAGATGGATAAATATAAGATAGATAGATAGATAGATAGATAGATAGATAGATAGATAGATAGATAGATAGATAGATATAGGATAGATAGATCTGCTGAATATGTTGGTGCAATATAAATATCGGAAAGTCATAATCTAATGTGCAAAAATTCAATCTATGTAACTATGTAAAAAATAGACACTGGCGCCATTTTTTTTCTCCATTTACCAGTAAAATAAGTAAATAAATTGATTACATTTTAAGACTAAAAACAGACGTTTAGGGATTTTTTTTCTAAATATGTAATTTTCTTTTTCTTTTCATAAAATGAGCCTATTAACTTCAGTTTCTAAAATCCACCACGACTCCCTGAGGCATAAAATGCAATTATTCTAATCCTCTTTGTTCCTTTATATTTTAACACTATTTCAATCCACCTGTAGCATGTCCACATTAAATATGGGTATTTCCGTGATTTTTCTTTTTTGTCATAACAAAATAGTGATGTAAACAAAAGTGTTCTTTAAAAGAAATGTAAATGCATTGTGCACCTTTGTCCTTTCTATTTTCTACACTTCACTTAGATTTTTAAGGCAATGCCTGAGTAATTCCACTTAATGCTGAGAAATGCCCTTACTATAACAAATTTGTTTTTTGTGATTTCCTCTGCATTGTGTCTCAGTGTCAGTGTTAAACCGTTTGTTCTCTGTGATCTAACGCCCTGATCTTCTATCCTTCAAGTCAAACCCTTGCTGTGAATAGGATAAGAATAGATTTTCCAAAACTCCACAGATCAAAAGATTTCCCTAACTTTTAATCATTTCCCTTAGGTTTGGGAAGGAGGCTAAACAGCTTTATTATACTGCTTCTTCCGTCTTACATTTCATCTATTAGACCATAAAATTAAGAAAAAAAAGTGTTTGATTGATAAGAGATTTCTATTTTATATGTATATGATGGATAATAGCATAGTGTTACCTATAATCAGGCTAAATTTGACTTGTAAAGAATGTTGCCAATAGGTAGATTTGTCTTGATGGATAATTTAAAGGACTTTTTTTGTATGATATATATTCTATACCTCAAGAAAAGTAGGGTCAATGAATTTGTTACAGAAGCAGCCACTAGTAAAATTACCTTTTAAGTAGTAATTTGAATGTGCCTTATTCAACATTTTGTGATCCAAATCAAGTAGAGTTTATGACTTTTCTCAAGTTCTGCATTACCCTTCCCCTTCTGCAAGTAGTCAGCCGCATTTTTTACATGTTTATAGTTTCTGGATTGTCTGGAATGAAATATAGGAAAGGATGTTGTGCAACGTATTAGGACTCATGCTTCAATTTAACTTTTTTAATAAATGTAGATGAATATAGATTCAAAATATAGATACATGTGTTTTTTGTATTTTGTAATGGTTGGCAGGTAAAACTCATCCATATGTCACATAAAACCATGGTCCATGGGCCCAGATGCTGTACCCAAGTCCATGTAGATTGCTTGGAGAGCCTTCCTTACTCATCTAAGGAAGGTCATATGATTATTAAATCCCAGTGTTTGACATTGTAATGGACAAAACAGTCATGGTTTGAAAGAACATGGCCTAAGATCATTATTTGAACAATGTCCCTTTTCTAAACCTTTACTTATATTTACAAACAACAGAAAGTTGTTTTAATATCCACTAAATTTCCATCAATTAAAATTTCCATTTCCAGTAAAAATGTTTAAACATTTTCACAAAGAAAATATTAATCTGTGCTGACCCTTACAAACAACGTTTTTGGATTGACCCATTTAACCCATAGATCTAGAAGTTGTCCGTGCACAAACTCTTAGGAAAATGGAAACTGGATTATATAGTTCATGGCTATGTGATGGATGAGCAGTACCTTTTAAATTTTATATGTGTAAAAAAAAAGATTATCATTACCGGCAGTAACATCATAAAATACATCCCAGCATACAAATGAATGAAGGAAAAAAACTATAATTACCATGTGCATGATACACAAAGTTAGTAAGAAACAGACAATTTTTATTGAATCTCAGCATGTCACATTATATTTTGTTAAAAAAAAAAGCAAAACATATACATTTACAAGGACACAAAAGCACACGGTGGGTGAACCCAGAAACAATAAATAACACAGGTAGAAAAAGGGAGAAACTGATACAAGAAAATGTATGAAGCCAATAAGAAGTTAGAATGCAAGTGCAACAGTAAAGAGTATGTTGTCTCACCGAATCTTTACACTGTAAAGAATAAGATAAGATGAAAAGTAATACCAGAAAAACAAAGTGTTAGAATACTGGAATCAATACCCAGTGGTGTCCAAGGGTTCATCTATCAATGTAAACCTAAAACACGTTGCACACCTAACGGCTTATTAGCATCTTAAAGTAAAGTTTATTAACTTTCTTACATTATCAATGTCATTCCTGATTATCCATTCTCTTACATTAATTGGATGGAAAATCTATTACTCAATTTTAATTAATAAGAATGTAGCCTATAGTCTATTATAGCCTAAATAAAAGTGACAATAAAACTATTAAAGATCAAAAACTGATAAAACTGCAAATACATTTAAGACCATGGGTTTTTTCCTTTGTCAAACTCTTCTTCAGCCAGAACTGTTTGTCCACTAGTTGGTGAGTATTAAAGCTGCTGTACCAGCTTGAGCAGATTCCTGATTAGGAAAGATACCCAGTTATGCATTAAAGCAGGACAGAGAGTATATCAAGAACATTTGCTATTTGGAATTCTGGGAAAGTTAGTTGACTACCCCAATAGTAACTGTAGCTAGTAGAACCAGCAATTAGTTGTAAATGATGTTCTTGACAGGGGGGCATATTTTTACTTCTTCAGAATTTACCATGAAGGTATTTGAAAATGTTTTTCCAAACCAGCTAACCCTTTTAAGGATTTCGATTTTCTAACATGCTCCTGGTTTACATTGTAACACATGAGCCGATTTTGTGTCTTCGCATTTACTAAACACATAATATATATTTGAAAGGACTTGCAATTCCAGTGCTATAGATCTATAGTTCTGGAAGGGTTGGGTCCCATTGATGAGGTCGTCTTGTCCTTGGCAAATATAAACTATATAGCAGTAATGCAATTTCAGGTTAACCTCTACTACATACATACATATATAAAATTGGTAGTGTATTTTTGTTTGTTTGTCAACAAAAATAGCAAAAATTTTAATAGTAAAAATAGTAAAGTCCAGAAAAAAAACAAAATCTATAGTTAATATTAAATAGAATGTTAAATAGTCGATGCAATTTATATATTTTTTCAATCATTATAAACATTTTAGGGAATTAAAATAAATTATATGTCAGGAAATATAATGTGTCTAAAATGTATTAAGTATTCGATTCCACCAGTGTTTTCGCGCTTGTAAATAATTGTTATTGCTACCATATCGGGGCAGGATGTTTTTCTTTTTAACACATAAGTACAGGCTGTTATTGTGAACACATCTGTCAAACTTTCCACTCATAATGTGGACAGTGGGTGTTCCTGGTTATCTTTAATTCTAAAGTAGTAAAAATATCTTTTGACCGTTTGTGTTTCCCTTCTGACCCCCAACAGGTGTTTGAGTTCACTTTCACCACCAAACAGGAAATCACAGCAGCAGCAGCAGCAGCAGGGCATGCTATACGCTGAATTAGGATAGGATGCTATTCCACTATGTAAAGTAGCTGGAATTGTAACATCTTCAATGCGGCCCGTTACGTCTGAATAATCCATATATCGATTTTTCATTATTATTTGTATTATTTATAAAATAATCCGACAGGTGAAACAATTGACCGTTTCTAATACTAATTCTCATAAAATAACCTTCCATGTAAGTGCACTGCTTCAGATTGACCTGGGTCCCATCAGTTGGTAAAATATAAGAATGAAATATTACTAAACGACACCAGAGCATAAAGCATGCACTCATGTGTGCACACATATAACCAAGCATAACGAAACAGCATGGCTAGCACAGCAGGGGCAGAAGGAAGGTGTTCTACTAACATACCAGAAAACTCCTCTTTAGAGATCACCCTGTTACAGCTAGGGCATGGAAAACTGGGACATACTAATAACTGGATTTAGCTTTAATATTATATTTAAGGAGCAAGCCTAAAACAAAAAAAAAAAACAGATTGCAACCATATTAGACAATACGTTTATACAAGCAGGGCTTTTTATTCTATTGTAACTTGTTACTGTTATATTTTGCTTTATTAATTGTACTAGTGTTTTTACACTCTTATCCCTATTTGGCATTATATTGTATAGTGCTTGTTGATGATGCTGTAAAATAACAATAATAATTCTGATTATCAATATTATTTTAGGAACTTTAAGGCTAAAGCATGTATTATACAATTTCCCAATTCATATATTTGATACAGTAAGTTCCTGCTGCTAACCCCATTTGTAAAATATTGTTAAACATTTTGATATGTTTTTAGTTATATGCAACAATCCTTACAGTACATGACTGATTTATATGAACTATATAAAATATATAAATGAAATATATAATGAAATCTAAAAAATAATAGAATACACTAATAATAGTAGCAATAACAATGCAAAACTGGCAATATTAATAATAATTTAATGACATTGAGTTGTTCTTATTAAGTAATATAATTATAACTAACAATAATAAGAAGAATTATATTACTATTATAAATCTTACTGTTATTATTTCACAAGTTTTGAAAAGTAGACATGTCATGTTTTAGATTCTACTACAGTAAAAGACTTACAAATACACACATATACAAACATATATACACACACATATAAATATACACATATATATATACACACACACATGCACACACACACATATAAATATACACATATATATATACACACACACATGCACACACACACATATAAATATACACATATATATATATATACACACACACACATACACAATCATAGTCAGTTTTACTAAAAAATGAGAATGAAGGAATAAGTTATTTATAGTCTTACATTGCAAAATGGTTCTTATCAATGGTATTTTGCTTCAATAATTACATGTAAAGGGTTTTATTACTATGAACTGTACATTAATGACTTAAAGAGATATTCCTAAACCTTCATCAATATTTCAGTTTAGTTACCGGTAGATGCTGAAGGAAATGTAGGATAGGGTGTTACGTGAAGGAACTAGTATTAAAAACATATTGAGTGGAACATTTAATTGGACAATTTAGTTCAATTTCTGGAGGTCTTGGGAATGACTCACAGCAGGACTGGTAGCTGTTCCAGAACTCATGTGGCGTAAATCAGTAAAATGTCAAATGAATGCTAGAACATAGGTTTTGTTACTGGATTGAAGAAAGGAAAAGATTAAGTCCTTTTATGTCTTGCAAGGTGCACTCTGTACAATGAAATAATAAGATACTTTGACCTTCAGAATGTCTTTCCATTATACTCCAAGCACATTCCAAATGCCTCTTGCTGTAATCAGCTGTCAACTGCCCAACACCTTCTTGTTGCATTCATCAACTAATAGGCAGATATACTGAGCACCTAGAGGTGTTTAACTGAGTGCACTGAAGATATTTTCCATATTTCTACAATGAATCCACCAAAAAGTGATTTTATACAAATAGCACACTACCTAAAAACATATATTAAAGGCATTGTCCACTACGTTTACTGCCCAACCCAGCATTATCTAAAAAAAGAAAAAATTACCTACCGAACAACTGCCACTAGCATGGTACTGATGCCCTATTGCTCTGCAGGAATTCTTGCTTTTCCTTCTGACAGGTGCAATGTATGACAGCTGCAGCCACCAGTTGCAGCGGTCACATCTTCGTATGATCGGGATAAGATGTACAGATCTGTTCTCTGTACTTCCGATTCTGATCATAGTCAGGCATTGCTAGTCAGTGATAGTTAAAGGGGTTGTCCAGTCCAAATCAATAAATCTGCAGTCACTCTGCGTGACTGCAGACTTATGAATCCCCTCAGCACAGGCACTGTGCACTGTGGAGATTTACCGGTTTCTGAGCCAGGACTGGAAAGTTTGTATGAGTTATACATACTACCGGCCTGTGGGCATGGACTCGCTCCCATAGACTTGCATGGAGCGAGACCGCGCCCTCTAGTCGTCCACCCCAACTGGACGGCCGTGTCACTAGACGGGGAGCAGCCTCGCTACATACAAGTGTATGGAGTGAGGCCATGCCCACTAGACAGGCCCTGGCCGGGAGTATGTATAACACATACATACCCTCCGGTCCTGGCTCATAAACCAGCGATTCATAAGTCTGCTGTCACACAGAGTGCCTGTAGACTTATCGATTTGGACCGGACAACCCATGTAAAGATTGCTAGAAATTGCTTTAACCCAGTGTAATGTAGAACAGAATTTTAATAACCATAGAGGTTGACCAATTGATTTTAACAAATGTGTTGGGGACATGATTTTGTGGCACTTATTAATATTAAGGTCACATTCAGATGTAAGTGATTTTTCACATACACAAGAACTGGACAATTTTCATCAGTGTTTTGAGTCAGATTTCCATCAGTGTTTGGTCAGTGTCAGATTTTACCAACAGAGTTTCATCAATTTTTCTCGTATGTAAAAAAAAAACCTGATAGAGGTTTCTCAGTCAGTAAAAAACAGACAGCACACTGATGGCATCCGAATGCTGTCTGATTTTTACATGGAGTTATAGACTTGCATGGGTGAGTTTGATCAGTGACTCGGATCAAAATCAGATACATCTCTGAGTTTTGGTGTGGACCACCCGGACTTCAAAAATACACAGACATATGAACAGCCGCATAGACTATAGTAGGTATGTATTCTAGCTATGAAAATCACAGAACACGTGAAAAACTGTTGTCTGAATGAGCTTAAAGAGAGAGGAGGAAGTCTTGGGGATTTGTTGGGGCATTCTGGCCCACTGAATGCAATATTTTTTGTTTCACTGTATAGATGAGGCATAATGTTAGTCAGTGACCAGACGCTGTTTATATTTGTACTGTAATGTACATGTTTTGCTATGTAAGGAAACCTAATGCACTTTGTTGGTATGAACGTTTTTATGGTAACCATCTTACCCAGAAGTTGGCAAATGTATGATCTAACGTTTCTTAAAGGGAACCTGTCACCATGAAATTGCAGTCCAATCTGCAGACATAATGTTATAGAGCAGGAGGAGCTAAGTAGATTTATATATAGTTTTGTGAGAAAAGATTCAGTATAATCTGTGTTTTCCTCATTTAATCCTCTGCTCTTTCTGGGATTTTTGGTCCAGTGGGCGGTGCTATCAGTGACTGACAGCCATCTCTGTATGCACAATTATATAAAGGAAGCTGTCAGTCACTGATAGCACCACCCACTGGACTGAAAATCCCAGAAAGAGTGGAGGCTAAATGATTAAAATACAGGTTACACTGAATCTTTTCTCACTAAACTGCATATCAATCTACTCAGCTCCTCCTGCTGCATTTGGATTGGACTGCATTTTCATGGTGACAGGTTCCCTTTAAGTTGTCACAGTACATATACTTGAAATGGTTCATTGCTTTTTACCTTGTATTCAAAAAACTAAATAAGTCAACAAACCAGAAATATTGCTCAAAAATTGTTTATCTCCTTATAAAAGGGATTTTCTGTTTTCAGCAAATAAATGTTATTCTTCGTACAACGAAAGGTTAATTCTCCAATATATCTAGCTATACTGTGGTGAGAACAATGCCATGTTATAGAATATTATGGAGGGTACGCCATCACTTTCTGATCAGTGAGCATAAGACTGCTGGGATTCCTAATGATCCTTCAAATGTAATGATGATCCCAAAGGTCAGATATCATCAATCCTAATGTTACAAAATATCCTAGGAATGTGCCATAATAGTACATGATATTAATACTCCTTTAACCTCAAAACTGGGCAGTTCACCCTGTCTCTGCGTCACTGTTCTAATAATGAAGACATTGGTACACCAATCCAGTATTCCAAAGGAAATTAAAACTTTGTGTAGGTAGGTATTGCAATTGGAGTTTTATTAGCCTCATCAAAGACATAAAGTGGAAACTTTATACGGCGGCACCTTTATCCCATAATATGATACATTTTCTCAACCCTTTATGGAGAAGAATGGGAAATAAAACAGCATTTCCATTTTTTTTCTTCAATTTATTGTGAGGTAAGCTACTGGTTGGTAAATATATGATACAAAATAAGTATAGTTTATTTTTTATGGCCTGGAACTTTTCTGCAATAAAATCATGTTTTATAAAAAAAAAAGTCGTTTTTAGGTAAGTGCGCCCTAGAACCATAATATTTTTGTCTTTTTCAACAATACAGCCATTTAGGGTACGATTCATCATTTGCTTTTTTTTAAGTCACTTCTCTTTTTCAACATGGTTGTTGCTGATGTTTTTTTTACCAAATTCATCAAAATGGTCCATGTGATTCACAAATTTTATTTAAAGCCTAAAATTGTGTCTTTTTTTTCTGTCTTTAACTGTTTTTGAAACGTACTTGCAGGAAAAGTTGCAAATTTTGCAAAATAATTGGCATATATAGACTCACTCCAGAAGTAGAGTCGCGACAATATGTGCGATTTTTAACCAAGTCGCATTCCATGATTTGTCTAAAACATGTGGAAAAGCCACAATGACATATAAATCAGAGTATTGAGCGGCATTCGCATCAAAAAAATTGGTGAATTACTGGGCTAGAAATTGCAATGATGAATTACTGGGCTAGAAATTCTATAATTGTTTTCCGAACTCCTAAAGATAACAAGTTAACTTTATTCTATTGGTTGTGACAATTACATTGGTACCAAATATGTATTATTTTATGATGAACTATTACAAAAAATGAAAAAAAAATTATGTGGTGAGGGGGAACTATTTTATTCTTTTTTAAGTTTATTACACTTATTAAACCATGACTTTCACATGCTTTTGGTAGACCAGAGGGCCTTTTTTTAGTTCCATAGCTGCAACAGTAAAATTAACCTGTAGTCACATCACGGGGGCTGATACGCTGACATAGGGAGCAATCTCTGTTAAACATCTTGGATGCTGCAATCTGTACACACAGCGGCATTTAAGGGGTCGAATGAATAGTGACAAACCATTGGTCTCCCATCTTTGTCTAAGATTGCTAGCAACATCATTTGGACTGTGCAGCATTTCAGAAGTCCCATTAACAGTTGCCATAAACCATGCATGGATGGTTAAGGGGTTAATGCTTTATACAGCTTTGTAATTGGAGATAATCTCTACTCCCTTGTTGTTTTTTTAAGAGGAAGATGCTTCAGGAAATTCTGGCGTTGTTTTTTTTTGTTTGTTTTTTTTTACAGTCATGGCCAAAAGTGTTGGCACCCTTGAAATTGTTCCAGAAAATGAAGTATTTCTGCCAGAAAATTATTGCAATTACACGTTTTGTTATACACATGTTTATTTCCTTTGTGTGTATTGGAACAACACAAAAAAAGCTGAGAAGAAAAGGCAAATTGGACATAATTTCACACAAAAACTCAAAAATAGGACGGATGAAATTGTTGGTACCTTTCCAAAATTGTGAGTGAACAACTTTGTTTCAAGCATGTAATGTTCGTTAAAACTCACCTGTGGCAAGTAACAGGTGTGGGCAATATGAAAATCACACCTGAAACCAGATAAAAAGGGGAGAAGTTGACTCAATCTTTGCATTGTGTGTCTGTGTGTGCCACACTAAGCATGGAGAACAGGGAGAGGCGAAAAGAACTGTCTGAGGACTTGAGAACCACAATTGTTGAAAAATATCAACAATCTCAAGCTTACAAGTCCATCTCCAGAGATCTTGATGTTCCTTTGGCAACAGTGTGCAAAATAATCAAGACGTTTTCAACCCATAGCACTGTAGCTAATCTCCATGGACATGGACGGCAGAGAAAAATTGATGAAAGGTTCCAACATAGGATAGTTCGGATGTTGGATAAATAGCCCAAATGAAGAAATTCAAGCTCTCCTGCAGCCTCAGGGTGCATCAATATCAGCGTGAACTATTCATCGACATTAGAATGAAATGGCAGGAGATCCAGGGGGGGCCCCACTGCTGACACAGACATGAAAAAGCTAGTCTGCAGTTTGCCAAAATGTACGTAAGCCAAAATCCTTCTGGGAAAGTGTCTTGTGAACAGATGAGACCAAGATAGAGCTTTTTATAAAGCACATCATTCTGTTTACCAAAAACGGAATGAGGCCAACAAAGAAAAAAAACACAGTACCTACAGTCAAATATGGTGGAGGTTCAAAGATGTTGTGGGGTTGTTTGCCACCTGTGCCACTGGGTGCCTTGACTTTGTGCAAGGCATCATGAAATCTGCAGATTACCAAAGGATTTTGGGTCGCAATGCAGTGCGTCCTAGGTCATGGGTCTTCCAGCAGTACAATGACACCAAACATAATTCAAGAAGCACCCAGAAACAGATGGAAACAAAGCACTGTAGAGTTCTGAAGTGGCCAGCAATGAGTCCGGATCTAAATTCCATTGAACACTTGTGGAGAGATCTTAAATTTCCTGTTGGGAGAAAGCACCCTTCAAATATGAGAGACCTGGAGCAGTTTGCAAAAGAGTGGTCTAAAATTCCAGTTGAGAGGTGTAAAAAGCTTGTTGATGGATATAGGAAGTGATTGATTGCAGTTATTTATTCCAAAGGGTTTGCAACGAAATAGAGGGTGCCAATAATTTTGTCCATACTATTTTTGGGGTTTTGTGTGAAATTATGTCCAATTTGCCTTTTTTTCTCAGTTTTTTTTTTGTCTTGTTCTAATACTCACAAAGGAAATAAACAAGAATATAACAAAATATGCCTAATTGCAATAATTTTCTGGACTTCCTTTTCTGGAACAATTTCAAGGGTGCCATCACTCTTTTTTTAGAATTTTTGGGGAGTAGTTTCCTGAGTGCTTATTCAACATTTTTGACAAGCTACGGCTTTTTGGCAGTTTTTCAGCTTTTTTCTTGTGTCATTTTTAGTGGTGTTTTCCAAACGCTTTTATAACTCCATTCGACAATAAAGAAACAGCTTGTGGTTTGTCAAGAAAAACACTGCCAAAAAGTTCAATAAGATGTCCAGGCTTCTTTCAGCCTACCCACTAATTTCTATTATAATGTATATATTGTCTAAAGAGCAGAAACCTCCTAAAGAATGGACAAGTCACTTCTTTTAACTGCTTGGCATCTTTGGAAACCTGAATCAGTGAAAAGACATTTTAAAGACTGAACATATAAGCAGAAATCACTTTAGCATAGAAATGCATATGTTCATTCTTTTGTGCGTTTAACTAGTGTTCTTTCAGGCAGTTTTCGGAGCGAAATCCATCTGAAAAAGCTGTGTGCACACACCCTTAGTGCTCTAATCGCGGTCTCCATTCTGCAGACACTGAAGTTTAATCAAATATGATAAAAAGAGTACTTGGAGCATCCTTAGTGTGGCCAAGAGCAAGCCAGTGCTGTCAATGATAGTGAGGCTCCTGACTATGCTATGGGTGCTCATTGCACCCTAGTTAGCATCTTTGATTAATCTTTAGTAGTTTCTGCAGAATTAAGGCAGCAATTAGAACATTGAAAGGTACAATTTCTACAAGTGCTATATCCGAAACAAGGCTATGAGCTTAATTTATACTGTTAGCGTGAGCCTGGGACTCTCTTTAACAGCAAGAACAGAATGCATGTCATCGCTATGATGGAAACCATGATGGAACACTATTCATCACATTTTAGGTCAATGGTGTCTGCAGGATTAAGTTGGGATCTTGTCCAGGACTTACCGTAAGTCACATTTTCTGCAGCTCATCTCGAATACATTTGCATTGGCGCTAATCTGTAATATCCAGAAACAGCCACTAAGTAATATACACAGTTGTGTTGTCCTGGCTCACACAGCTTACTTTTGGCCTCTGTGGGACCTCCAAATAGCTGATTGGTTGGTGTGCCAGAGCCTGCAAATCTAAAATTGATAACCTACCTTGGGGGCTTGTGCACATGACCATATAAATTGGACATATGATATCCGTAGTTTAGACAGATAACGCTCGTACCCATAAGTTATGTACATGCAGCATGCACAATTTGCCTCCGAGAATAGGATAGCAGTCACCCGTTCAAGTCTATAGGTCCGTAAAAAAAAAAAAAGATTTTCACGGACTGATTGCACAGAGAACGGTGTAGAAACTTTTTTTTTCTCTCCACCTCCGAGAAAACCAGATCCCTATCTGGTCAAACTCTCAGATAGATCAGAGTCCAATTATCATAATTAGACCGATTTTCTCCGATGGAGAGAAAATGGTCGCCTTCACCTGCCCTCAGCCTAAGTAATTTTTTGTTAAGTCCTGGACCACGCCTTTAAAGATGACAGAACTGCGTGCAGAACTTATGACTCAGGTGTGAATACTTAATAATAAAAAGTGCTCCTGATCCTTAAGTATCATTATCTATCACTTTATTTCAACTCCTTAACGACCTGTCATACAATTTCGCCACAGAACATATGCAAAGTGTATGGAGCAGGATAAGATGCAGAGTCCACAGCCGGCATTTGTACAGTGGATACGGAAAGTATTCAGACCCCTTTAAATTTTTCACTCTTTGTTTCATTGCAGCCATTTGGTAAATTCTAAAAAGTTCATTTTTTTTCTCATTAAAGTACACTCTGCACCCCATCTTGACTGAAAAAAAAAGAAATGTAGAAATTTTTTCAAATTTATTAAAAAAGAAAAACTGAAATATCACATGGTCATAAGTATTCAGACCCTTTGTTCAGACACTCATATTTAAGTCACATACTGTCCATTTCCTTGTGATCCTCCTTGAGATGGTTCTACTCCTTCATTGGAGTCCAGCTGTGTTTAATTAAACTAATAGGACTTGATTTGGAAAGACACACACCTGTCTATATAAGACCTCACAGCTCACAGTGCATGTCAGACCAAATGAGAATCATAAGCTCAAAGGAACTGCCCAAGGAGCTCAGAGACAGAATTGTGGCAAGGAACAGATTTGGCCAAGGTTACAAAAGAATTTCTGCAGTACTCAAGGTTCCTAAGAGCACAGTGGCCTCCATAATCCTTAAATGGAAGAAGTTTGGGACCCCAAGAAGTCTTCCTAGACCTGGCCATCCAGCCAAACTGAGCAATCGTGGGAGAAGAACCTTGGTGAGAGAGGTAAAGAAGAACCCCAAGATCACTGTGGCTGAGCTCCAGAGATGCAGTAGGGAGATGGGAGAAAGTTCCACAAAGTCAACTATAACAGCAGCCCTCCACCAGTCGGGCCTTTATGGTAGAGTGGCCCGACGGAAGCCTCTCCTCAGTGCAAGACAAATGAAAGCCCGCATAGAGTTTGCTCAAAAACACATGAAGGGCTCCGAGACTATGAGAAATAAGATTCTCTGGTCTGATGAGATGAAGATAGAACTTTTTGGTGATAATTCTAAGCGGTATGTGTGGAGAAAACCAGGCACTTCTCATCACCTGCCCAATACAATCCCAACAGTGAAACATGGTGGTGGCAGTTACAATTGAAGGAAACTTGAATGTGGTCAAGTACAGAGATATCCTGGATGAAAACCTCTTCCAGAGTGCTCTGGACCTCAGACTTGGCAGAAGGTTCACCTTTCAACAAGATAATGACCCTAAGCACACAGCTAAAATAACAAAGAAGTGGCTTCAGAACAACTCTGTGACCATTCTTGATTGGCCCAGCCAGAGCCCTGACCTAAACCCGATTGAGCATCTCTGGAGAGACCTGAAAATGGTGGTCCACCAACGTTCACCATCCAACCTGATGGAACTAGAGAGGATCTGGAAGGGAGAATGGCAGAGGATTCCCAAATCCAGGTGTGAAAAACTTGTTGCATCATTCCCAAGAAGACTCATGGCTGTACTAGCTCAAAAGGGTGCTTCTACTCAATATTGAGCAAAGGGACTGAATACTTATGACTATGTGATATTTCAGTTTTTCTTTTTTAATAAATTTGAAAAATTTCTACATTTGTTTTTTTCAGTCAAGATGGGGTGCAGAGTGTACTTTAATGAGAAAAAAAATGAACTTTTTAGAATTTACCAAATGGCTGCAATGAAACAAAGAGTGAAAAATTTAAAGAGGTCTGAATACTTTCCGTACCCACTGTATGTAACTGTCACAGGTGTATCAAGTTTGACAGACAGTCGCTCTGGATCCGGCTGTAGAAGGTCACTGTGTTTTGCATTGCAGGCGCCTTCTTGATCCTCTCACGTCTGTAGTGTAGTGATATACTACTTCCTTTAGGACCCAGCAGCGACCTCCACCTTCTGATGCTAATTGACACACCCTTGCTTGGTACTTAAAAACTCTCAGTTTTTCCAGAGAGTCACCGGTAATAGTTCTATGTTCCTCTTGTTAAGGGAGGGCAATAACCCTTCACGGTTGACCAAGTGAGTATCAAAATATTATGTTGATTGCGCAATCCACAGAAAACCAAACGGAGGCAATGCTCTGTATGGGAGGATTCAAAGATTCTTTGATCCCGTTTATTTTGCTTAGCATTTTATATTGTTTTGAGTATTTTAATAGCCAATCAACTCTGCAGCCGTACTACAGTACTACAGGCTAACCAATGTTAGTACAATTATTACGGAAATACATATATGGTCATATTATCATTGTTAGTTCGAAACACTGAGGAAATTTTACAAGGTCAATCCTGGCCTAAACTAGTTAGATAACAGGAGCGGAGTGTCTGACAAAATACAAAATGTTCTTGTGAGAAAAAGTTTGTGGGAAAGATCCATGGGAAGAGAAAGAAAGAAGTATGTTATGCAAGGAGTGATAATAACATGATTTTAAAGCAAGCAGACAAAATGGAACTGCTCTAGCATGAGTATCAATATGTCCTTTACATTCCCCCCTAAAAATGATGTTATTATCAACAATAGAGGTGCTATCCCAGGGTCATGCTTTGAGCCTGAGGGACATTGGTCTTCACCCAATTAGTGCCCTTGTTACCAATTGAGGCCGTAGCGGCATGTCCATCCCTCCTTGTTTGTTGATATAATCATAAAGCTCAGATCTTCAGACGTGAGGTTGGTTGGGGCATGCGGGTAAAGGTCATCATTCCCTTGTCGTCCAGGTCCTCAATGCTGGTTACATCTGGGAGGTCTGTGTATAGTAGCACTGGATGTTGGTTGACAGCGTCCTCCTTGCTCTCTAATGACTGGCAGGTTTTCCTCATGCAAAATGGGATACAATAAAAGACTAGTTTTAGTAAAACATATATTAACAAGATGCAAGCAGCAATATGCAACACTCCTTGTAATATTCCAGCAATCCATTTACCAATCCCTTTAAACCAATTAGCAGGATTTAAAAAGAAAAACGTATCAGACCACCAACTGTCTTTGGTCAATTCATTATGTTTGTTATATTCTTCCCTGAGTTTCCTAATGTCTTCCATTTTAGTCTTTAACTGTATTGTAGAGTCGGGGTCAATATAGTGACAACAGGCTGGGTCTATAACCTGATACATCCCTCCTTGAGCTGCTGTCATATAGTCCAGCACTAAAGTATTTTGATTAGCCACTATAATAAGCTGATTCTGCACCGCAACAGTAGTATTAATTACTTCCAAAATATTCCAAATCTGGTCATCTAAGTAGTCAGTGACTTCCACTAATTTGTCCCACTTTTGTGTTACCATAGAATAGAGGAAGACAGTACTGGCTATCTTATTGAGTATACTCATTTATACTAAATGAGGTCTTCCTGATGGGCGTGGGGTGTTGTCTTTGGCACGTTTATAAATGGTATGAAGAGGGATGGCTCTCATATCTACTTTACGATGGGGAATAAGATAAGTGGCTGGAGTTAGCCGGGCCAACGTACAAGTCCCCCCTACTCCAACTGGGAGCCATTTGTACGCATTATTCCCACAGACCCAATATGTGGCTGATGGTAGATCCCATAAAACAGTGCTGTAATACTAATTTATGTACCAAATCGATAAAAACTGTGTTATTTGATAACATACACCATGAAGGCATTTGTCCCAGGAGGCTACAATATCCAACATCCGGATTGCCACATGTTGGATCACTAGACTTATATTCAGAAAATTCATGTTTTACTGCTGTTGGGGTTGTCAGGAGCACTTGGTATGGTCCGTCATACAATGGTTCTAGTCCATGTTTCCAAACAAGCTTCTTCACATACACATAATCTCCGGGATTGAGGGTATGACAACTTTCTGCATCAGCTGGATCTGGAATAGAAGATGATACTAACGCATGGGTGTTAGTTAAGGCTTTGGCAAGCTGAATCACATATTGCACAACATAATCTGTTTCTTCTGATAATTGTTGTGGGGTAAATCTAGCCATAGCTGGTTGTGACGAAATTGTATCTCATAGGGTGACAGTTTGTGTTTCCCTATGGGGGTGGTGCGTATGTGATATAGTGCAATAGGAAGGAGCTCAGGCCACTGGGCCATAGTCTCCTGCATCGTTTTGGTTAATTGCCTTTTCAGTGTGCCATTCAATCTCTCCACCTTGCCACTTGACTGTGGATGGTAAAGAGTATGTAACGACACTGTTGATCCGATCATGGTAAGTATTTCTTGATATACGCATGAGGAAAAGGCTGGTCCTTGATCACTTTTGATAACTGCTGGGACTCCATACCGGCAAACAACTTCAGAGACCAGCTTCTTGGCGGGGGTCTTGGCAGTCATGTTTGGAACGGCGAATGCTTCTGGCCAACTGGAAAACATATCCACTACCACTAAGCAGTATTCAAATCGTCCTGCTTTAGGGAGAGTGATGTGATCAACTTGCAATCGATGGAAAGGATACTCTGGTTTGGCAAGGTGTTTTGTCGGTACATTCTGTAATCTACCTGGGTTGCAGGTTTGGCATATTGTGCAACTTTTCTTCTGTGCACTCAACACAGTGGAAATTCCTGGAGCCTAATAGAGTTTCTGTACCAGTAGCAAAGCTTGATTCTTCCCTCGATGTACCGGTCCATGGGCCCAGGCCGCAACGGCTGGATATAGAAGTCGAGGCAAACAATACAGTTGTTCCTTCTTCCATAGCCCATCTATCAACGTAGCACCCGCCTCCTTCCACGACTGGCGTTCTTATTTAGAGACTTTTTGCTGTGTGGAGCGTAGCTTTGTGATTGGAGGGACCGGTTGATGCTCTTCTGCAGGTTGATCCTGGGTTGGCACGGAATTTAGCTGTTTGGCCTCTTGACGCGTAACAGCCATGGACATGGATGTCGGAAGAAGAGCTGATCGCTTAGCATGGAGATCAGCAAGTGCATTATCTCTTGCTTCAGGGTATCTGGTCGGGTATGAGCTTTTACCTTTACGTCAGCCAACTGTCTTGGTAGTTGCACCGCTTCCATCAATTGTCTGACGCTTTAAGCATTTTTCACTGGAGAACCTGCAGTCGTGACAAAGCCTCTCCTTGCCCAGATTTCCCCAAAATCATGTGCAATCCCGAAAGCGTATCTCGAGTCAGTAAATATATTCACACTTCTTCCTTCGGCCTGTTTACAAACAGCAATCAGGGCTTTGAGCTCGGCTTCCTGTGCTGACATACTGGGAGATAAGGCTGCAGCCTCTACCAATGTATCTTCAGTTGTGACAGCATATCCAGTATGAAACCTGCCAGAGGTGTCAGCATATCTGGATCCATCCGTATATAACGTAAGTTCTGGGTCATCCAAGGGTACTTCCCCCACTAGAACAAGTGCAGTTGACGCCGCAGTAATTTGTTCCGGACAATCATGCGGTGGAGCCTCTTTCCCCTCTCCTTCAGGTGCTGGTAGCAGGGTGGCCGGGTTGATGGTGGTGCACTGGTGTAATTTCACATTTTCTGGCAAAATCAACGAACACTGCAGCCGCAGGTGTCTCTGTGTAGACAGATGTTTAGGTTGCTGTGTGGCGTTAACCGCTCGTAGACAGCTGGGGGAGGCCCTAGCTACCGGGTCCAGATGCGCTGAGTAATAACCGACTGGGCGCTGCTTTGTACAGTGTCTCTGCGTGAGTACTCCGGCTGCATGCCCTCCTGTCTCAGAGACATACAAATGGAAAGGTTGAGCATAGTCCGGATTTCCAAGGGCAGGGGCTGTCATTATCCTTGACTTTAGTTGGTCAAAGGCTTGTTGCAGCTGTTCTTGGTGGTCCTTGTTGTTTACATCAGCCAGAGTGTCTTCTTTTAATGCATTATATAGGGGCTGCATCAGACGTGAGGCGTCTGGGATCCATTGTCTGCAATATGTACATAGTCCGAGGAACCGTTGCAGCTCTATGGGATCTTTTGGTAATGGTACTGCGTAGATGACCATCTTCCTTTCTTCCGTGAGATGTCTGGCACCCTGAGTAAGGCAATGGCCTAAGAAGACCACTTGACCGAGGCAAAACTGAAGCTTCGAGGCTGAGACTCGACAATTCAGTTCTGCTAGATGCTTGAGGAGGCTAACACTGGCCTGATGGACATTTGCTCCGTGGGGGCACACAAAAGAAGATCATCCACGTATTGTAATAGTACTACCTCAGAGTTGTCCAGCTGCCACGGCAGCAGACAGCTAGACATGTTCTTTGCAAACTGATTAGGGCTATTCTGCGAACTCTGCGGCATCACTGTCCAAGTCAATTGCCTGCCCTGATATGTAAATGCAAACAGAAACTGACAGTCTTTGTGTAGTGGAATGCTAATAAAAAAAAACAAAAAAACAAAAACGTTTGCTAAATCAATTACTGTAAACCAGACAACGTGTATGTGCATCTATTAGAAACTTAAGGATATATGACCATCTAGAGAATTAGTTTACATCACCATATTTTAGCCCTAATGTCAAAGTGGACATAAATATGTGCTGTTGAGGGTAGTGGATTGATTAGCCAACTTATCCTGAGCCCATATTTTAAGGGCTTGACAGAAGTCAACCCCACTCTCATACGTATTGGAGTCTAGTGCTCTGTCACATACTGATCATGATGATCTTCCTCATACACATTCCGGGTGTAGTGTGTATTGCTGCCAGTATTCCGGGTGTGCCAAGATGGCCGCCACCAGAAGGAAGCATACTACAGGAAGGGTGCATCAAGATGGCCACCACCAAAGGGACATCTGGTCAGAGGCCGGAGGTGATGCAACGGGTGTAGCAACATGGCCGCTGCAGGAAGGGTTGGAACTTTGGGCGGACATAGGCGGACATAGGTATAACAGATGAGGATGGGGAACTAGGAGTGGCTTGGGTAGTGGCAAGGGGTGGGGCTCCTGGACGGGGCACGTGACATGCAACACAATAATCTGCTGACAATGGATTCTGCTGGCCACAATTAGAACATTTCCAACAATTCATTACTCCGCCATTATCGGAGAGCAGTATCTTTGTAATACACATAACATAGCGTCTTTCCCTTATTGTCTGTATTTTCTTCTCCCATTCACCCTATTTTTTTTTCTTTTCTGCTCTGTATCAAGCCAGGGCCGTTTTGCTATGCTAGCAGCTGTAACTGGGCGCTTATCTGGCAGCGCGCATATTTCAGTTAACCATTTAAGTTCCTCCACATACTTTTTCCTTCTGTCAACAAACTCAGCGCAACCTTTTTTTTTTCACATTCATTCACTTTTCAACATTCCATTATCTTCCTTGCTGCATTTAACATCTTGTACTGTAATCTTACACAATGACATTACTCTTTTGGTTTTCTCTACATGTATAACAAACTGACATGATAGCTGTCCGGCTCTTGTAGCCATCACCTCTCCTTCTCTTAACGGACCATGGTCACGGATGTAATCATTAGATGCAGCTTGTATTGTAGGTCCCCCAATACGACATATCTCTGCAGCTAGCCCCCACCCATGCTGCAGTTTCGCATTTGCTGCGTTTACAATGATCCCAACCTGCTGTTGTGGTATACTCCCCATGGCTATTCTCAGTATAGTGGAGAAATCCGAAGGACCATTCAGTAAAACAGACGCCACCTCCTGGTACTCGCGTCCATGTTCTATTTCCCCAGTTTGGGAGAGGGTGAATAGGGAAGAGTTTAGAGGACCCTGGGTCTCTCTGAATGGAGTATGGACCATGGCAGGGGCAGGTGGGGGTAGTGGTTTATAATACCCGCAGTCAGCATTAAGTAATGGGCAGGTTGGTGCTATAACACCGGGTTTACGTGCTCCACAATTATAGCACGTCTTGCGCCATCCTGGATTAGTGACCCAACACACATTACAGAGCCAACCGTCTGGGTTATATGATGGTGGCTGGATCTCAGTGGGAAGTGCAGGGTATTTAATCTCATAAGGTATAAATTGCTCAGTTTCCAGATTCAGGGGCTGGGGTACTGCTACATTTGTGGGGGTAGGGGATGCTTCTTTAGGGGCTTTAGATTCGGGTTGTGGACACATACTTTGGGAAGGGGGACCTACTTCCTCCTGTACTTTTTCCCCATCAGCTTCATTTTGTAGCACAAAACAACCATTTTGTCTCACAGTGCTAGATAATTTTCCTTCTTTGCATAAAAATAATTGAAATAACCAGGCTTCATCTCCTCCGCTATTTCTACATATCCTTCATCACAAATCTCAGGTGCGACTTTCCTGAACTTCTCAGAGTCTTCCAACAATCCACAGTCAACTAATCTACCCCTTTGCTGCCGGATGCCTTCATCCCACAACACAGGCTGAAGCCTCCCTTCCACAGGAAAATTTAACACCTTAAACACTTTTGGTGCATTCTTAAAAGATCTTTTCCCTTTTTGACCGATCATGATATTCATCACATCCTCTCCCTCCTGTCTCTCTCTCTTCCCTCCTGTCTCTCTCACCTACTCCAGGGGAGACAAATTCTTTCTGCTCCACGGAAACATTGATTAATCACTACAACTGACAAAAAGATCCTTAATTTGTGCACAGCACGAGTCCGGACCTCAGCTGCTGTTCCACTGACTTTATTTCACCCCTTCCCGTCGGGGAGTCTCGAACGGCCAGATGAAAGGAGGAGAACTCTCGTCCGCAGTTCTCCGGACACTAGATATATGTATATCTGTGTGAGTGTCCTACCCAATCTTCGATCACCCGTCCCGAAAGGGTTTACCCCGAAATCGTTTAGGTGAAAGGAGGAGAGCTCTTGCCTGCAGCTCTCCGGACACTAGATATAGTTATATCTCGGTGCGTGTCCCACCCAATCTTCGATCACCTGCCGCGACCGAACCTAACAGTGTTCAGTCTCCTAAGGACCTTTGTCAGAAGTTGAGAAAGATTCACACAATATTCACTTGTCAATCCGAGGTGATACTGTTTTGAAAGTAAATAATATCAGACACCTAATGGGACTACACCCTTATAGTCTCACCTTTGACTATATCCAACCAAGACGTCCGGAGATACTGCAAACAACCACACACCACGTGGAAACCACGCCAAAAGGTTAGTATCATCAGTAAAGAACTGGTGCACTTACCTTGGCTTTTTGTAGGGGATGATCAGTCCCAATTCCAGTGGGGGAGGCTGAAGGCAAGTCTCTCTTTGTGGACGTCCAGAGGTGGTGGGGCGTCCCTGGTTAGGGATCCGAGTCACGGCACCAGCTGTTAAGGGAGGGCAATAACCCTTCACGGTTGACCAAGTGAGTGTCAAATTATTATGTTGATTGCACAATCCACAGAAAACCAAACGGAGGCAATGCTCTGTATGGGAGGATTCAAAGAATCTCTGATCCCGTTTATTTTGCTTAGCATTTTATATTGTTTTGAGTATTTTAATAGCCAATCAACTCTGCAGCCGTACTACAGTACTACAGGCTAACCAATGTTAGTAGAATTATTACGGAAATACATATATGGTCATATTATCATTGTTAGTTCGAAGCACTATGGAAATTTTACAAGGTCAATCCTGGCCTAAACTAGTTAGATAACAGGAGCGGAGTGTCTGACAAAATACAAAATGTTCTTGTGAGAAAAAGTTTGTGGGAAAGATCCATGGGAAGAGAAAGAAAGAAGTATGTTATGCAAGGAGTGATAATAACATGATTTTAAAGCAAGCAGACAAAATGGAGCTCTTCTAGCATGAGTATCCTGGGATAAGGGAAAGACGATATGTTATGTGTATTACAAAGATACTGCTCTCTGATAATGGCGGAGTAATGAATTGTTGGAAATGTTCTAATTGTGGCCAGCAGAATCCATTGTCAGCAGATTATTGTGTTGCATGTCACGTGCCCCGTCCAGGAGCCCCACCCCTTGCCACTACCCAAGCCACTCCTAGTGCCCCATCCTCATCTGTTATACCTATGTCCGCCTATGTCCACCCAAAGTTCCAACCCTTCCTGCAGCGGCCATGTTGCTACACCCATTGCATCACCTCCGGCCTCTGACCAGATGTCCCTTTGGTGGTGGCCATCTTGGTGCACCCTTCCTGTAGTATGCTTCCTTCTGGTGGCGGCCATCTTGGCACACCCAGAATACAGGCAGAAATACACACTACACCCGGAATGTGTATGAGGAAGATCATCATGATCAGTATGTGACAGAGCATTAGACTCCAATACGTATGAGAGTGGGGTTGACTTCTGTCAAGCCCTTAAAATATGGGCTCAGGATAAGTTGGCTAATCAATCCACTACCCTCAACAGCACATATTTATGTCCACTTTGATATTAGGGCTAAAATATGGTGATGTAAACTAATTCTCTAGATGGTCATATATCCTTAAGTTTCTAATAGATGCACATACACGTTGTCTGGTTTACAGTAATTGATTTAGCAAACATTTTTGTTTTTTTGTTTTTTTTTATTAGCATTCCACTACACAAAGACTGTCAGTTTCTGTTTGCATTTACATATCAGAGCAGGCAATTGACTTGGACAGTGATGCCGCAGAGTTCGCAGAATAGCCCTAATCAGTTTGCAAAGAACATGTCTAGCTGTCTGCTGCCGTGGCAGCTGGACAACTCTGAGGTAGTACTATTACAATACGTGGATGATCTTCTTTTGTGTGCCCCCACGGAGCAAATGTCCATCAGGGCCAGTGTTAGCCTCCTCAAGCATCTAGCAGAACTGAATTGTCGAGTCTCAGCCTCAAAGCTTCAGTTTTGCCTCGGTCAAGTGGTCTTCTTAGGCCATTGCCTTACTCAGGGTGCCAGACATCTCACAGAAGAAAGGAAGACGGTCATCTACGCACTACCATTACCAAAAGATCCCATAGAGCTGCAACGGTTCCTCGGACTATGTACATATTGCAGACAATGGATCCCAGACGCCTCACGTCTGATGCAGCCCCTATATAATGCATTAAAAGAAGACACTCTGGCTGATGTAAACAACAAGGACCACCAAGAACAGCTGCAACAAGCCTTTGACCAACTAAAGTCAAGGATAATGACAGCCCCTGCCCTTGGAAATCCGGACTATGCTCAACCTTTCCATTTGTATGTCTCTGAGACAGGAGGGCATGCAGCCGGAGTACTCACGCAGAGACACTGTACAAAGCAGCGCCCAGTCGGTTATTACTCAGCGCATCTGGACCCGGTAGCCAGGGCCTCCCCCAGCTGTCTACGAGCGGTTAACGCCACACAGCAACCTAAACATCTGTCTACACAGAGACACCTGCGGCTGCAGTGTTCGTTGATTTTGCCAGAAAATGTGAAATTACACCGGTGCACCACCATCAACCCGGCCACCCTGCTACCAGCACCTGAAGGAGAGGGGAAAGAGGCTCCACCGCATGATTGTCCGGAACAAATTACTGCGGAGTCAACTCCACTTGTTCTAGTGGGGGAAGTACCCTTGGACGACCCAGAACTTACGTTATATAAGGATGGATCCAGATATGCTGACACCTCTGGCAGGTTTCATACTGGATATGCTGTCACAACTGAAGATACATTGGTAGAGGCTGCAGCCTTACCTCTCAGTATGTCAGCACAGGAAGCCGAGCCCTGATTGCTTCTTGTAAACAGGCCGAAGGAAGAAGTGTGAATATATTTACTGACTCGAGATATGCTTTCGGGATTGCACATGATTTTGGGGAAATCTGGGCAAGGAGAGGCTTTGTCACGACTGCAGGTTCTCCAGTGAAAAATGCTGAAAGCGTCAGACAATTGATGGAAGCGGTGCAACTACCAAGACAGTTGGCTGTCGTAAAGGTAAATGCTCATACCCGACCAGATGCCCCTGAAGCAAGAGATAATGCACTTGCTGATCTCCATGTTAAGCGAGCAGCTCTTCTTCCGACATCCATGTCCATGGCTGTTACGCGGCAACAGGCCAAACAGCTAAATTCCGTGCCAACCCAGGATCAACCTGCAGAAGAGCATCAACCGGTCCCTCCAATCACAAAGCTACGCTCCACACAGCAAAAAGTCTCTAAATAAGAATGCCAGTCATGGAAGGAGGCGGGTGCTACGTTGATAGATGGGCTATGGAAGAAGGAACAACTGTATTGTTTGCCTCGACTTCTATATCCAGCCGTTGCGGCCTGGGCCCATGGACCGGTACATCGAGGGAAGAATCAAGCTTTGCTACTGGTACAGAAACTCTATTGGGCTCCAGGAATTTCCACCGTGTTGAGTGCACAGAACAAAGGTTGCACAATATGCCAAACCTGCAACGCAGGTAGATTACAGAACGTACCGACAAAACACCTTGCCAAACCAGAGTATCCTTTCCATCAATTGCAAGTTGATCACATCACTCTCCCTAAAGCAGGACGATTTGAATACTGCTTAGTGGTAGTGGATATGTTTTCCAGTTGGCCAGAAGCATTCGCCGTTCCAAACATGACTGCCAAGACCCCCGCCAAGAAGCTGGTCTCTGAAGTTGTTTGCCGGTATGGAGTCCCAGCAGTTATCAAAAGTGATCAAGGACCAGCCTTTTCCTCATGCGTATATCAAGAAATACTTACCATGATCGGATCAACAGTGTCGTTACATACTCTTTACCATCCACAGTCAAGTGGCAAGGTGGAGAGATTGAATGGCACACTGAAAAGGCAATTAACCAAAACGATGCAGGAGACTACGGCCCAGTGGCCTAAGCTCCTTCCTATTGCACTATATCACATACGCACCACCCCCATAGGGAAACACAAACTGTCACCCTATGAGATACAATTTCGTCACAACCAGCTATAGCTAGATTTACCCCACAACAATTATCAGAAGAAACAGATTATGTTGTGCAATATGTGATTCAGCTTGCCAAAGCCTTAACTAACACCCATGCGTTAGTATCATCTTCTATTCCAGATCCAGCTGATGCAGAAGGTTGTCATACCTTCAATCCCGGAGATTATGTGTATGTGAAGAAGCTTGTTCGGAAACATGGACTAGAACCATTGTATGACGGACCATACCAAGTGCTCCTGACAACCCCAACAGCAGTAAAACATGAATTTTCTGAATATAAGTCTAGTGATCCAACATGTGGCAATCCGGATGTTGGATATTGTAGCCCCCTGGGACAAATGCCTTCATGGTGTATGTTATCAAATAACACAGTTTTTATCGATTTGGTACATAAATTAGTATTATAGCACTGTTTTATGGGATCTACCATCAGCCACATATTGGGTCTGTGGGAATAATGCGTACAAATGGCTCCCAGTCCAAGTAGGGGGGACTTGTACGTTGGCCCGGCTAAATCCAGCCACTTATCTTATTCCCCATAGTAAAGTAGATATGAGAGCCATCCCTCTTCATACCATTTATAAACGTGCCAAAGACAACACCCCACGCCCATCAGGAAGACCTCATTTAGTATAAATGAGTATACCCAATAAGATAGCCAGTACTGTCTTCCTCTATTCTATGGTAACACAAAAGTGGGACAAATTAGTGGAAGTCACTGACTACTTAGATGACCAGATTTGGAATATTTTGGAAGTAATTAATACTACTGTTGCGGTGCAGAATCAGCTTATTATAGTGGCTAATCAAAATACTTTAGTGCTGGACTATATGACAGCAGCTCAAGGAGGGATGTATCAGGTTATAGGCCCAGCCTGTTGTCACTATATTGACCCCGACTCTACCATACGGTTAAAGACTAAAATGGAAGACATTAGGAAACTCAGGGAAGAATATAACAAACATAATGAATTGACCAAAGACAGTTGGTGGTCTGATACGTTTTTCTTTTTAAATCCTGCTAATTGGTTTAAAGGGATTGGTAAATGGATTGCTGGAATATTACAAGGAGTGTTGCATATTGCTGCTTGCATCTTGTTAATATATGTTTTACTAAAACTAGTCTTTTATTGTATCCCATTTTGCATGAGGAAAACCTGCCAGTCATTAGAAAGCAAGGAGGACGCTGTCAACCAACATCCAGTGATACTATACACAGACCTCCCAGATGTAACCAGCATTGAGGACCTGGACGACAAGGGAATGAGGACCTTTACCCGCATGCCCCAACCAACCTCACGTCTGAAGATCTGAGCTTTATGATTATATCATCAAACAAGGGGGGGATGGACATGCCGCTACGGCCTCAATTGGTAACAAGGGCACTAATTGGGTGAAGACCAATGTCCCTCAGGCTCAAAGCATGACCCTGGGATAACACCTCTATTGTGATAATAACATGATGTTAAAGCAAGCAGACAAAATGTAGCTGCTCTAGCATGGGTATCAATATGTCCTTTACATTCCCCCCTAAAAATGATGTCCTGCTAATTGACACACCCTTGCTTCGTACTTAAAAACTCTCAGTTTTTCCAGAGAGTCGCCGGTAATAGTTCTATGTTCCTCTGTCCATGCCTGGAGTACTGGTAGTCAGCTAGTTTCTTTTTGGACTTCGCTTGGAGGACAGTTGGCGTTATCTCTCTGGTGTCTTCTCAAGCCAAGTGTATCCCCTTTGTTTACCTTGTTGTCTTTAGTTACATTGGGCCTGACAAGTGTTCACCCTGTCTCCTCCCTACCTAGGGCCTAGCTCTAGGGACATTCAGGGATTAGGTTTCCTTTTTGGCAACAGGTGCAAAACCTATATAGGGACGATAGGGTAGTCAGGGTGATATCAGATCTGCCTAGGGATCTCCACTCCCCTTTCCCTAGTTGTTGGGCTCCCTTCTCCCTCTTCCCGTTGTTGTACACTTGTTCCTTCCCTCACCTTGAATGACAGTAACAGCAGCAAAAATAGATATCTCCTATTGCTGCTGTGTAACCATTTAACTGCCTCTGCCATTCCTTAGCAGCAAATTTAAATTGTCTGCTTGACTTCAATCGGCTTCCCTGTGACACGGTCGTGGGAATCCGATGGGTGACTTGTTAAAGACCCCCATGGAAGCCATCTTATGAAGCCCAGCAACAAAGGAGAATATTAATCACACTATAGACTGCAATATTATAGTATAGTTTTAAGCAAAAACCTATAGGGACTAAAAAATACAATAAAAAGGGTTTAAAAAAGTTATGTTTGGTATTATTGTGTCCATAAAAGTCTGATCGAATATTAATCACACTATAGACTGCAATATTATAGTATAGTTTTAAGCAAAAACCTATAGGGACTAAAAAATACAATAAAAAGGGTTTAAAAAAGTTATGTTTGGTATTATTGTGTCCATAAAAGTCTGATCTATCAAAAGATAAATTTAATTAAACCGTAAGTTAAATGCCAAAAATGTAAAAAAAAAATTGAAGCACCAGAATTGCTTGTTGGTCCCTGTACTTACCCAATGATAAAGAAAATAATTAATATGGCTATTATAATCTATAAGTTGCCAATGTTGCTTAATTAGTAATTTTGTTTGTATTGTTATATAACGTACATTCCTCATTTCTCTGTTCAAATATGAATTTTTTTTTTACTAAAATGACTGAGAACACAGACTTCTTGACTAAAACTGAAGGACAATGCTGACTTGATTATTACAAAGAGAACAATCTATTGATCTTTCGTTTAAGCAATCATGACTTTTCGTATCGTGCAATATTATTTTGGTTTGTGTGTGCCCCAAGGCATCATATCTGTCTGCGAGAATTTTACTTAACACCTTCACGACATCCACCATGCATGTACAGGGCAAGTCAGAAGCCGCGGTATGGAGCGGGCTCACATTGTGATCCCACCCCATACTTGGCAGTTAATGGCTGTGTATTACACCCAGGACCTGCCCCTAACAATCAATGGTGGCGAGAAGTGTAGCCCGCAATTGTTAACCTATTAAATGTCACTATCAAACTGACAATGGCATTAACAGCGTGCTGGCATGGGGGCTCGTCATTCTAAGCGCCCATCTGCGCGCCTGTGACATGACTGCGGGTAGCCGATGTGATTCTATGACAGCTGGGCTTCAAATGAGACCATGATTTTTGCTATAAATAGGAATGCTCTGACATTGCTGTATATAGTACAAACGATCAGATGATCGCAGCTTCAAGTCCCCTAAGGAAACGAATAAAAACAGTGAAAAGTAAAAAATAGTTTTAAAAAATATGAAAAAACAAAAGATCAAATCACACCCACACATATGTGATATTGCCATGTTCAGAAAATTCTGATCTATCAAATTATAAAAATAATTAACCTGATCAGTAAACACTGTAAATGAAAAAAATTAAAGAATGGCCAAATTGCATTTTTTTGGTTGCAGCAATACTGTCACGGGTTTACCGCGACAGAGAGGGGTCAGAAGACCGCAGCGTCTGATTTCACGTACTCCTGCACTGATTAGATGCACTTCACTATCATATTAAACGGCGCAGGTTTCTTTTAGCAGTGCAGAGGTTAAACTGTTCAGTTGAGAGCTTCTAAAGCTTTCCAGGTTTGATGGTCTCAGCTGTTCAGTATTGGCCACTTCCCTCTGCTATATATACTCGCCTCTGGCAATCAGGATTGACAGTGTTATTCTTATACTGCCTGGTTCAGGAGCTTGGAGGTGTTTGTTGTCTGAGGAGGCGTTTGGAGAATTGTTCTAAACACTGTTGCTGGTGTTTTGTCTGTGTGCATATCCTCATCTACTCTTATTTGTTTTTTTCCTTCCTTTACTTCCCGATGTTCCTCACTGTTGTTTGTGAGTGCATATTTGTATGATAAATATTTTCAGTTATCCTTGTACGTCACACAGCTGCAATGACCAAAAAATTAAAAAGTTACAGGTCTCAGAAAATAGCGAGACATCCCAAAAATTGTTTTTTAAAACTTCATTTTTTCACCACTAAATAATAAAAAAACACATGTTTTGCATCACCATAATCATACTTATGAGGACAATCATATTGCGAGGTCATTTTTACCACAAAATGTATGCTGTAAAATCAATTCCCAAAAAACAATGTCAGAATTGCAGTACTTTTTACAATTTCTCCGCACTTGGAATTTGTTTTCCATTTTCCAGTACACTATGTGGCAAAATGAATGGTGTTATTCAAAAATACAACTTGTTCCACAAAAACAAGCCCTCATATGTATATGTGGACAGAAAAATATAAATGTTATGGCTCTGGGAAGAAGGTGAGGAAAAAACACAAACGCAAAAACAGAAATTGGCCACGTCATGAAGCGGTTAAATAAGGCACCTTTTGGGGGGGTCAAGCGAGACCTGTATCACGATGGTATTGAGTCTCCATGAAAGTATTTTTTTTTTTTTATCTCATCCTTTTCTATCCCTTTTTCATTTTTAACTATAACTGTCTTATGTACATTGTATGGTAAATTAAATGGTGGCATTCAAAACTACAACTCACCCAGCATACATCAAGCCTTTATATGGCTATGCTGAAAGAAAAATAAAGAAGCTATAGCTCTTGAAATAAAGCAAAAAAAAAAATATGAAAGAGCAAAAACAAAACAAAAAAAACCCGCCATGTCCTGAAAGGTTAAAGAGGTCATGGCTTCAGCAAATAAAAATTATCCATTATCCAATACTGAAAGGCTATGCAATTTCATGTGGTTCTCAGTAGGGGCCGTCATTATGTATTTCTTGTGGATACAAAATAAATAGTGAAAGTACTGCAAGCAGAGTCCTTAACAATATCTTGAAGAATTCATATAAAAAGTAAAGCAAGTGTGGTTAGACAATCAATAGCAAGTTGAGCTAAGATACTTTATGGCGTATTGATACAATATAAACATTATGCAATAACTGATTTGGCTGAAACTAAAACGTTGCGTTATATCGGTGTTTCTCAAATTTAGTACCAGATAACCCTCTGGCTCACCAAAAATATATGGGAAATGTTAGACAAAGGGAAGACACCTATGTTATCTTGTCGGTTATGCACATAGAAAGATTTAAAGCTCTAGCCAAACAATTTTACAAAAAATTGCTTACAGTTCTGATACAACTCAACCCTAACACAAGGCTCTTAAGACAAAAGGCGTCACTGGCTGCGCTTAACCTGGAGGAGCGTAACTGACGACTACCTGGTCGTCACTAGAGCTTCTGATGGTGAAGATAGGCTTGAGCCATTAGGGTAGTTACCAGGTGTCACTCCAGGGCAGTGCCCGGACCTGTAGCAGCTGACCAATGGGTCAGAGGCACAACACAAAGCACAGATGGCAAGGAAAGAAATGTGGTCAGACAGTCCGAGATCAGAGCGAGCAGTACAAGATCAAAATACAAAGCCGAGGTCAGGAGAGGAGAGGTCACAAAACGAGTAAACAAGTCGGGTCAGTAGCAAGAGAGACAAAATGCACCTAGACGGGGTACTGGGGAGGAAGTACAGCTAGGAACCTAAGTTCAGGAAAGGTGTGGAGGGAGAAGCTGCCTAATATATCCCATGCAGGCAGAGTATAGGTCATGGAACCAAAACTCTGCAGTACACAGAGGATTAAACTCCTGAAGAGTCTGTCTGACCGCACCTCCCTATAGGCAGGTGGAGACTCTCCAGCAACAGGAGGATGCAGCAATGCTGGGAGTGCTTTGAGCATTGTTATGGTAAATATTTATACTTTGCTTTGATTCTTATTTTGACAATTCATATATCTTTGATAATATAATATTTATATTATATATTAAAATTAGCTTTAAAAGTGTTATTCGTAAAAGCAATAACACCGGGCGTTGTCTCAGATATAGAGGTGTCTTTCTGTTAAGTTTGTTACAGATAGCATAGGAAAATTCTGGATACAGCCAGTATTCAAGGACGACCTTGTTATTCCCAATTAAAATACTTTCTTTCCAAAATTAAAATATCTGCTTTGTTAGGTAACGTAAAGCCTGTAAAGCCATCCCCCTTTTCATATCTCTGTGGTTGTAATAAAGACTTGTGACTGGGCATCTAAAAGTCAGACAAGCCCGTACACTAGCAATGGCTGCGTGCTCTTGTCTCCGATCGACTCCCTGATTTAATCAAAACTGGCAAACGTGTGAAACCTTTTGAATTGCTCCTTAGGCTGTGTGTCCACGATGCGTTTAAGCGTTTCTGCAGCGGCAATTCCACTGCAGAAACGCTTAAAAAACGCTTGGTAGAAGGTCTGCCATGTTCCCTAATGATAATCCGCATGTGCTATGCACATGCTGCGGAAATTTCGCTGCCGATTATCATTGCGGAAAAAAACGCAGCACTACCAATTATTTTGCGGAAGCGCTGCATTTTCGCCGCCATTGACTTGCATTGGAACGCATGGATTACGCATCACTGGATCTGTACTTGTGGATTCAATGCGTTTCAATGTGCGGATGGTACCCGGGTCTGGAGAAGAGAAGACTCTCCTCCGGACCCAGGTACCATAGAACCTGTAAAAAAAAGAATAAAATAAAAAAAAAATATTATATTTACCTTCTGATGGCCCGTGGTGTGCTTGTCTTTGCTTGCCGGCAGATCGAGTTGGACTGAAGGACCTGCGCTGACGTCATTTAGTCATGTGACGGGTCACGCGACCGCTGACGTCGGCAGGTCCTTTCAGTGTACCGCGAGCTGCCGGCAAGCCAGGACGGATCGAATAAAGACTCCGGGGGCCATCAGAAGGTAAGTATATAGTTATTTTTTTATTTTTTACCATTCTTTATGGTCACACGATATAAATCCATGCCGGTTGCATGGATTTATATAGTGTGACCAAGTTGTCAAGCACTTAACAAGTGATGCTAAAATCGCTTGGAAAGCGCTTGACAACAAGCATGCGGAAATGCAAGTGAAGAACGCTTCACATCCGCTTGTCCCTGGCAGGAAAAACGCATGTACAATCCGCATGTACAATCCGCATGTACAATCCGCATGTGTTTTTTCTGCCAGGGAGATGCAGAAACGCTCAGGAAAAAATCCGGAGCATTTCTGCATCGTGGGCACATAGCCTAATACAATCGATATAGTTTTCCACATCAGCATGGTCTAAGATGCTTTCTGTATAGGTATAATGCATTGCAATGTTGGTAAAGAAAAAAAAAAAAAAGTGAAAGTCCCATAGCGGGACTAAGTAAAAACATAAAAAAAATAGTAAACATATAAAAATTTTTTATAAAATAATAAAAAATAAATAATTAATATTACACTAATAAATACACATTTTTATGTAAAAATAAATAAAATAGAAATAAACAAAAAAAGTACACATATTTGGTATCGCCGCATCCGGAATGACCCAATCTATAAAAATGTCACACCAATTAACCCCTTCAGTGAACGTCGTAACAAAAAAAAAAAATTGGCAAACTACGCTTTTTCATCATACTGCTGGAAAAAAACGCAATCAAAAAGACGAATGTAAATAAAAATGGAATAGCTGAAAACGTCATATTGTCCCGCAAAAAACAAGCTGCCACACAGCTCCATCAGCGAAAAATAAAAAAGTTATAGCTCTCACAGTATAGTAATGCACAAATAATTATTTTTTCTATAAAACTTTTTATTGTGTAAAAGTGCAAAAGCATAAAAAAATAACATAAATTAGGTATCACCGTAATCATACTGACCATAAGAATAAAGCTGCCTTATCAATTTTATCACATGCAAAACAGCATAACCCCCTCCCCCCAAAAAAAAAAATTCCTGAATTGCTGTTTTTTGTACATTTTGCCTTCCAAAAATAGAAATAGAAAGCGATAAAAAAATGTTATGTGACCGAAAATGGTACCCATAAAAATGTCAACTCGTCAAAAAACAAGCCGTCACATGACTCTGTCGGCAGAAGTATGGAAAAATTGTAGCTTTCAAGATATGGGAATGCAAATATAAAAAGCGTATTTTAGTGTGTGACAGCAGCCTAACATAAAACACTGATATAAATCTGGTATTGCTGTAATCGCACCAACCCAAAGAATAAAGTCATCTAATCACTTATACCACACGAGGAACGGGGCAAAAAAATATATATATATTCACGTGCTGTTTCATTCTGTCTCCCAAAGATTGCAGTAAGGCTTGGCTCACATTTATCCTGTGCTCTACGCTGAGCGCTTACACCGTGGTTTCTGTGTAAATCTCTGAAATACGTGATTCAGACAGAATCTCGAAGATTCCTATAATGAGGCAAATGGAGGCACTGTGGATGCCGTCTGGCTTATGATCCGGTGGTGTCTGTCTTTTTAGGTGTGCATAAAAGCGTCGTCAGCCACAGTTTTGTGCACTTCAGAAAAGAAGGACACCGCTGAACAGAAGCCAGACGGAGTCCAGAGTAACTCTGCTGCCTCATTTTAGTGAATGGATCCTTCGGGAGTTTTATCTGAATCACGTCACTAGTAGATTTACATGGAAACCCCGATGTAAGTGCTCAGCATAGGGTTAAGGATAAATGTGATCCCAAATGTTATGTAAAATATTCCCAACAAAAGCTTCAACTCAATCCACTAAAAAAGCCCCCACTCAGGTCCGTCATCTGTCAATGGAAATATAGGGGACTTCCATGTTACTGGTAGTACAAAGGCTCTGGAAAAGCGCTATGGCTCCTCGCCTGCCAAAAGAAATCCAATGAATTCTACACTCCCAAATCCAAATACACCTCTCCCTTCTGAGCCCCACAATGCGTCTAAACAACATTTAATGTCTACATGTTTGGCAGGGGTATAATTTCCACAATGGGGTCACTTGAGAGGGTATTCTTCTTTACTAGCATTTAGGGGCTCTTGTATATGGAGTCCGCAAACTATTTTAGGAAAATCTGCGCACCTGGAGGCAAATAGCGCCCCGTCCCTCCCGAGTCTCACCGTGTGGCTAAGCAGTACTGTACAGCCACATAAGGGGTATTTCCACGTTCAGCAGAAATTATGTGACAAAATTTGGTACAATTTTTACCCATTTCACCTTGTGAAAATGTAAAATCTGGGGCTAAAACAAAATTTTTGTGGTAAAAAATGTAATTATTTTTTCTTTACTGCCCAATGGTGTAAGGTTCTGAGACACACCCGTTGTGTCAATATGATCACTGCACCCCGTTGCGCACGTGGTTGTGGAACCACAGTGCCATGGTCCGGGAAAAGCCTGGAGAGGCGTAACTAGACGGACACCTGACTCTTCACTACAGCCCCTGATGATGGGGTGAGACATGGCTCCAGATAGACGCCAGGTGCTACTCCAGGATGGACTTTGGAGCCGTGGCAGCTGACCCCCAAAGGGGCAGGGAAGCAGGACCCATTTTCCCTTGTGAAAATGTAAAATCTGGGGGTAACACAAAATTTTTGTGGTAAAAAATGTAATTATTTTTTCTTCACTGCCCAATGGTATAAAATTCTGTGTCAATATGATCACTGCACCCTTAGATGCATTCATTGAGAGGTGTAGTTTGTAAAATGGAGTCAATTATGGGGGGTTCTACTGTTCTGGCACCTCAGGGGCTCTCCCAGTGGGTCATGGCACTTGCAAACCATAACAGTAAAATCTGCACCATAATATGGCACTCCTTCCCTTCTGAGTTTTGCACTGTGCCTCAAAAGTAGTTCCCGATTATATGCAGGGTATTGGCGCAATCAGGAGAAATTGCACAACAAACTGTGAGGTCCATTTTTTCCTGTTAGACCTTATAAAAATTAAAAATTTGGGGCTAAAACAACATTTTAGCGGTAAAAATGTAATTATTCTTTCTTCACCGCCCAATGGTATAAATTTCTGTGAGGCACATGTGGTGTCAACATGCTCACTGCACGCCTAGATGAATTCATTGAGAAGTTTAGTTTGTAAAATGATGTCACTGGTTTCTGCTGTTCTGGCACCTCAGGGGCTCTGCCAATCTGACATGGCACCCTCAAACCATTCCAGCAAAATCTGAACTCCAATATGGCCCTTCTTCCCTTCTGAGTTTTGCACTGTGCCTCAAAAGTAGTTTTCGACCACATATGGGGTATTGACGCACTCAGAGCAAATTGCACAACAAAGTTTGGGGTCCATTTTCCCCTGTTATCCTTGAGAAAATAAAACATTTGGGGCTAAAAGAATTTTTTTGTGGGAAAAAAACATTATAAACTTCTGTGAAGCACCTTGGGGTACAAGGTGCTCACCACACATCTAGATACATTCCTTAAGTGGTCTAGTTTCCAAAATGGGGTCACTTGTGGGGGGTTTCTCCAAATTTCCGATATTTTCACAAATAAACTCAAGTCATATCAAACAAATTTTTACCACTATCATGAAGTACAACATGTCACGAAAAACAATCTCAGAATCAGTGGGATCCGTTGAAGCGTTCCAGAGTTATTACCTCATAAAGTGACAGTGGTCAAATTTAAAAATGAGGCTCGGTCATTAACGTGCAAACGGCTCGGTCCTTAAAGGGTTAAACAGAAAAAAAAGAGAGAATATAAACAGACGTGAACAGAGTGTAACAAGAAAATTAGCACAATACTTACCATGAACCTGGAGCTGCCAAAACTAAAACTATTTGTTTATCTTACAGCGTAAGATAATAAAATAAAGTCAACTTACATGTATCCTAAAAAGTCCTCCAAGAATATCATAGATATTGTTAAACCAATTACTTGTATATATTGTGACAAAGTCACTGGCAAAGTACTGGAGGGGAAATATGTAGTACTGAGGTTGTTAGCTTCAGTAATATAAACCTAGGAAAATGCTCCAGCACACTAAGTGCTGAGAGGGGTTAATCAGCCATGTTTAGTGCTAGGTTGATTGAACAGCTGTAGAGTAGGAGGAGTCCAGAGGATAAATACCCAGCCTTTTAGAGCATTCAGTGTTGGGTGGGCCTGTAGGTGCAAGCTCTGAAACTGTGTTTTCATGTTAAGGAAAGCTGAACCTTGTGTTATTTGTTCCTGAAGTGGGTGAATTCCCGTAGCAACAAGGACTGTGCCATACGTTATGTTTTTCTGTTGGGCGGGGAAGACCGGGTTTGTTTTGCTAACGTTGCACTGGTTTATGCAGTACTTTTAATAAACCGGTGAAAGATTTAAAGAGACAGTGTTCCTGTGTCTACCTCTATGTGCAGCTGAGTGAGCAGATCTACCACAATATCTATATTTAATTTTTTTCTGAGTTGTATGGTAGGATTATCACTATTAAATCAGAATAAACCTTTCCCATTTTAGGTGAATTAGGATTACCATAATTTTTAATATTTGCCAAATGCCAGAATAATGAGAGAGAGAGAATGTTTTAAGATGTTTTTATTACTTACTGCAAAGTCAATAGTTTACATACATTTCATTAGTATTTGGTACCATTGCCCTTAAACTGAATGACTTGGGTCAAACTTTTAGGATATCCTTCCACAAGCTTTTCACAATAGTTGGTCGGAATTTGGGCCCATTCCTCCTGACAAAACTGGTGTAAGTGATCCAGGTTTGCAGGTTGCCTTGCTGGCACCTGCCTTTTCAGCTTTGCCCATAAATTTTCAATAGGATTCAGATCAGGGCTTTGTGATGGCCACTCAAAAACATGGACTTTGTTATCCTTAAGCCACTTTGTTACCATTTTGGCAGCATGCTTCGGGTCATTGTCCATTTGGAAGACCCATTTCCGCCCAAGCTTTAACTTCCTGGCTGATGTCTTGAGATGTTGTTTCAGTATTGCCACTTAATCTTTTCTCATGATGCTGCTACGCTCACGCCCGGACTGACTGACGTGAGCGTGGTTAGTGGTCCCACTGGGCCACGAACCGAGGGGTGCCTGGAGGGGTGTGACTAGGGGCCTCGCCAGATCCGACCACGAACACACGGCGGCTTAATGGACTCCGTGGTCCGAGGAGGGACGTGGGAGGTGGCCCAGGTGCTACTCCAGGTCAGACCCCTGTCACAGCTGTTGACCCACATCGGGGAATGCAGTAACGGGCAGGTTTGGTATGCACACAGGTGGGTACTGGCAGGCACAGCTGGTATGCAGACAGGTGGGTACTGGCAGGCACGGCTGGTATGCAGACAGGCCGATTCTGGCAGGTAGGAAAACAGGCTGGATAGGGACCAGTACAGACTGGGATACAGGAACAGAGCTGCAGGTGCGGTGGACAAGCAGAGCAGAGCTGCAGGCGTGGAGGACAAGCAGAGCAGAACTGCAGGCGTGGAGTACAAGCAGAGCAGAGCCGCAGGCATGGAGGACAAGCGGAGCAGAGCAGAGCGGAACCGCAGGCAAGGAGGACAAGCGGAGCAGAGCGGAACCGCAGGCGTGGAGGACAAGCAGAGCAGTGCAGAGCGGAACCGCCGGAGCGGAGGACAAGCGGAGCAGAGCAGAACCGCAGGCGCGGAGGACAAGCGGAGCAGAGTGGAACCGCAGGCGCGGAGGACAAGCGGAGCAGAGCAGAGCTGAACCGCAGGCGCGGAGGGCAAGCGGAGCAGAGCAGAGTGGAACCGCAGGTGCGGAGGACTAGAGGAGCAGAGCAGAGTGGAACCGCAGGCGCGGAGGACAAGCGGAGCAGAGCAGAGCGGAACCGCAGGTGCAGGCAGACAGGACAGGGCTCTGCTCACATGGAACAGACTGGGAAACACAGGAAGATAGCTAGAACACAGGAGGTAGATACGGAGTTAGGGAAACAGGACAAGCAGAACCAGATACACACAAGGTACTTGCAATGAAGTAGCGAGTGGACATAAACTCACAAACAGAAGTACAGACAATGAGTTGGAGTTAGGTGCAGGTTCAGACACTGCAGTAAAAGGGAAGAATCGGACATAAAGACAAACAGGTAATGGGCAAGGACAGTTCAGACAGGAACTGAACCTGGAACAAGATACAGGAACGAGCCTGGGTACTCAGCTCCCAGGGTGGTGGAAACAGACTAGAAGTCACAGATACAGGTAATGGGCCTGGGTACTCAGCCCCCAGGGTGGCGGAAACAGACAAAAAACAGGACAGGACCTGGCAACTCAGTTGCACAGAACACACTGAAAGAAAGCGTTGCTCAGGCACCTCCTACTGGGTGGAGGGGGTTTAAGTATCCATTGACTCACAGCAATAGGCTGGGGACACATTAGGACTGTGCACACTGTAACTTTAATAATCAGGAAGTAACAACACCACTGCCCTAAGCAATCAGACAAGAGACATGCACACAGCAAGTAATGGAGCAAAGTGTGCAGCAAGGACTGATAGGTAAGTTGGCGGTCTGGGAAATGGTAAGCCATGCCAGCACGCCACCAGGGATGTTACAGATGCCATCTATTTTGTGAAGTGCACCAGTCCCTCCTGCAGCAAAACAACCCCACAACATGATGCTGCCAGCCCTGTGTTTCACAATTGGGATGGTGTTCTTAGGCTTCCAAGCTTCTCCCTTTTTCCTCCAAACGCAACGATGGTCATTATGCCCAAAAAGTTAAATTTTAGTTTCGTCAGACCACAGGACATGTCTCTAAAAATTAAGGTCTTTGTTCCTGTGTGCATTTGCAAACATTAATCTGGCTTTTTTATGTTTCTTTTGAAGTAATTGCTTCTTCCTGGCAGAGTGGCCTTTCAGCCCATGTTGATACAGTACTCGTTTCACTACGGATATTGACACAATCTTACCAGCTTCCGCCTTCATCTTCACAAGGTCTTTTGCTTTTGTCCTTGGGTTGATATGCATATGTCAGACCAAAGCACGTTCAATTCTGGGACACAGAACCCGTCTCCTTCCTGAGTAGCATGATGGCTGGACATTCCCATCTTGTTTGTACTTGCGTATAACTGTTTGTACAGATGAACGAGGCACCTTCTTGAATCTTGAAATTGTACCCAAGCATGAGCCAGACTTGTGTAAGTCCACAATTTTCTTCCTGATATCTTGGCTGATTTCTTTAGACTTTCCCATGATGCTACACAAAGAAGCAGTGTGTTTCAGGTGTGCATTAACCCCTTAACCCTCGAGGGTGGTTTGCACGTTAATGACCAGGCCAATTTTTACAATTCTGACCACTGTCACTTTATGAGGTAATTACTCTGGAAAGCTTCAATGGATCCCCCTGATTCTGAGATTGTTTTTTCGTGACATATAGTACTTCATGATTTTGGTAAAATTTCTTCGATATCAAATGGAAATTTGGCGAAAACTTTGAACATTTTGCAATTTTCAAAATTTGAATTTTTATGCCCTTAAATCAGAGAGATATGTCACACAAAATACTTAATAAATAACATTTCCCACATGTCTACTTTACATCAGCACAATTTTGGAACCAAATTTTTTTTTTATTATGGAGCTATAAGGGTTAAAAGTTGACCAGCGATTTCTCATTTTTCCAACAAAATTTACAAAACCATTTTTCTAGGGACCACATCACATTTGAAGTCACTTTGAGAGGTCTTTATGACAGAAAATACCCCAAAGAGCTCAAAACCACATTCAAGAACTTTATTAACCCTTCAGGTGCTTCACAGAAATTTTTGGAATGTGGAAGAAAAAAAATTAACATTTAACTTTTTTCACAAAAATGTTACTTTAGACGCAATTTTTTTATTTTCACAGGGGTAACAAGAAAAAATGGACCCCAAAATTTGTTGTGCAATTTCCCCTGGGCACGCAGATACCCCATATGTGGGGAAAAAACACTGTTTGGGCGCACGGCAGGGCTCGGAAGGGAAGGAGCGCCATTTGACTTTTTGATTGTAAAATTTGCTTGAATAATTAGCGGACGCCATGTTGCGTTTGGAGAGCCCCTGATGTGCCTAAACATTGGAGCTGTTATGAACTGCTACAAACACTAAGGAAAGATAGGAAAACTGTCCCTACAATAGGACTAAGCTGATTCCCTACGATGCAGCGGGGGACCTGTTCCTTGTGAACAGACCCGCCAAAGTCCTCGGCTAGTCTGAACGCAGACCTATAGATATAAGGGAGGGGTCCCTACAAGAACTAAGGACTGGGATATAGTTGGACACCTCCTAGCAGAAATTGTAGCAGAGCAAAGACAAACAAACAAACAGAAGTACTAGTGGTCAAAAGACCAAGCAAACAACAGAATAAGGTACAAGGCACCTGGCTAGCTTAAGAGTAAATGTAACACTGAAGTCCAGCAAGGCCAGGAGGGCGGAGCTGGATTAAATAGGAAAAAAGTCATGTGACCAGCAAAATAGAAAAAACTAACAGGAGGGTTCTAACAGTACCCCCTCTTCTATGAGGATCCTCCGGATCCTCCAGGCCCAGGTCTATCAGGAAACCTCCTGTGAAACGCTCAGACAAGTCTAGGAGCAGAGACATCATCCGCCCTTACCCAGGAGTTATCATCGGGACCGAAACCTTTCCAAGCAACGAGATACTGCAATCTCCCTCTATGCCATGCAGAATTAAGAATGCGAGAAATTTCATATTCACCGTCTTCCTCCCCCAGAGGAACAGAGACAGTGGCGTCCCTATCAGAAACATCAGCTTTTTTCAATAAGGAAACATGAAACATCAGATTAATCTTCCAGGAGGTAGGAACCTCCAACCTAACAGCAGATTGGTTAACTACCTGAAGCACCTTAAACGGACCTACAAACTTCGGACCCAATTTCTTAGAAGGAATCCTCAACCGCAGATTCCTAGAGGACAACCAAACCATGTCACCAACAGTAAACAAAACCTCTTGACGTTTCCTGTCAAAGTACCTCTTGGATCTTTTGTTAGCCTCATGAAGGTTATGACGTACATCAGTCCAAACTCTCTCCAAATCACCGGAAAAATTCTCCTCCTCCAGCACAGCCGATACCAATTTGGAGAATGACCCAAACGATGGATGTCTCCCAGTACAACAAAAAAAAGGAGAACACCCAGCAGAAGAGGATGTATGGTTGTTAAGAGCAAATTCAGCCAGTGGCAGAAACTCAGACCACCCCTCTTGATTGTCAGCCACAAAACAACGCAAAAACTGTTCAACATCCTGGTTCTTTCTTTCTGTCTGTCCATTAGACTCAGGATGATAACCAGACGAAAATGACAAATGGACTCCCAACCTGTCACAAAAGGCACGCCAAAAACGAGCCACGAACTGAGGTCCCCTATCGGAAACAATGTCGATAGGAACGCCATGGAGCCTGACAATTTCTTTAACAAAAGCCTTAGCGAGTGTGTTGGCGCAGGGCAGTTTGATGAAGGGAACCAAGTGACACATCTTGCTAAAAAGGTCCACGACTACCCAGATAACAGTGAAACCCTCAGAGGCAGGAAGGTCAGTAATAAAATCCATAGCAAGATGCGTCCAAGGAGCACTAGGAACCTCCAGAGGGCAAAGCAACCCCACAGCAGGAGCATGTGAAGCCTTAGATCTAGCACACACAGTACATTGACGCACCCACTTAATGACTTCCTTCTGCCACCCAGGCCACCAAAAACTGCGACCTACAAGTCTCTTAGTCTCTGAAATTCCTGGATGACCTGCCAACCGAGACTCATGACACTCCACAAACAAATCTCTCCTAAAGTTCCTAGGCACAAACAACCTCCCATGGGGAGTGTTAGATGGGGCATCCTCCTGGGCTTTCAGAATCCCATCTTCCAAAACGGAGTCCAATGCTGCTATCACAACACCTTCCTGTAAAATGCTCTCCTCCTCCTCGGTACCAACCATGGGAGAAAAACTGCGAGATAAAGCATCGGCTTTTACATTCTTGGTACCCGGGATGTAAGTAACAGAAAAATTAAACCGCGAAAAAAAAAGTGCCCACCTAGCTTGACGGGCATTCAAGCGCTTGGCAGCATCAAGATAGATCAGATTCTTATGATCAGTAAAAACCTGAATGGGAAATTTAGCACCTTCCAAGAGATGACGCCAATGTTCAAATGCGAGTTTAATCGCCAGCAATTCCCGATTACCGACATCGTAATTAAGTTCGGTCTCAGAAATTTTTTTTGAAAAAAAAGCACAGGGATGTACTCCATCCTTGTTTTCCTGAGACAAAACAGCACCGACCCCCACCGAAGAAGCATCAACCTCGACCAAAAAAGGCTTGTCTCATCAGGCTGCATAAGGATGGGGGCAGAACTGAACCTCTCCTTGAGATACACAAAAGCTTCAATGGCCTCAGTAGTCCACTGGACAGTATTCGCACCTTTCCTGGTGAGATCGGTCAGCGGCTTAACAATTATAGAAAAATTCTTAATGAATTTTCTGTAATAATTGGCGAAACCAAAAAATCTCTGTATTGGTTTCAAATCAATAGGCCTAGGCCATTCCTGCACCGCCTGAACCTTCACCGGGTCCATCTCAAAGCCCTCGCTGGAGATAATGTAGCCCAAAAAACGAATTCTCTGCACAGCGAACTCACATTTCTCCAGCTTAGCAAAAAGTGAATTGTCGCTTAACAACTGCAATACCTCACGTACGCTCTGCCAATGAGACTCCAGATCCGGCGCAAAAATCAAAATGTCATCCAAATACACCACCACATTCTTACCGATCAAAGGTCTCAGGATGTCATTAATAAGGTTCTGAAAAAATGCAGGTGCATTAGTAAGACCAAAGGGCATAACCAGATTCTCAAAATGACCCACTGGAGTGTTAAAAGCAGTTTTCCACTCAGCACCTTCCTTCATATGTAACAAATTGTATGCCCCCCGGAGATAAATCTTAGAGAACCACTTGGCCCCCACTAACTGGTTGAACAAGTCAGGAATTAATGGCAGTGGGTAGGAATTGCGTACTGTAATTTTATTAATTTCGCGAAAGTCCAGACATGGACGTAAACCGCCGTCCTTTTTTTTTTACAAAAAAAAATCCAACAGCCACAGGTGACTTAGAAGGTCTAATGTGACCGGCGGCCAAGCTTGTCTGTATGTATTCTTCCAAGGCCTTTCTCTCAGGGATAGTAAGATTAAATAAGCGACTCTTGGGAAGAGTAGCTCCAGGGACACACTCAATAGTACAATCATAGTCCCTATGAGGAGGCAAAACTTGCGACTCCTCCTCGGAAAAAACCTTCCAAAAATCCTGAATAGGTACAGGTAATTCCCCTCTTTCCACAGCAGCAATGCGACCGTTACAACATCTATCAGAACACTTAGGACTCCAAGACTTAATTTCATTGGTAGACCAGTCCAGTACAGGATTGTGCAATTTTAACCAAGGTAACCCCAAAACCACTGGAGCAGGCAAATTATTTAATACCGCCAAATCCAAATTCTCTTGGTGGATACCATTAATGATGAGGGGAAATTCAAAAACCTTGTGAGTAATACCTTTCAAGGGAGAGCCATCAACAGCAACCACAGAAATAGGAGATGACAAAAGTTTGGATTCAAATTTAAATTTTTCCAAAAAACCCTCATCAATCACATTGAGTGTAGAACCACAATCCACAAATACCCGAAATTCAATCAGCTCCTCCTGGAATGAGGTGCTTCCAGAAAGAAATACTCCCTTTGAGTTTAAACACGCTATGCGGGCGTAACTGCCCTTTTTTTTTCTTTGTTCAAACGAAGCACATAGTTCTTAATAAAGTGGTCAGATTTACCGCAATAAAAACACAATCCTTTAGCAAACCTGCGGTCTTTTTCCTGAGAGTGGGGTGACATCGCCCTAATCTCCATCGGTTCTCCACCCTCCGAACAGACCCTCTGAAAACTAGGAGCTGCCATAGCAATTAATTTCTCTTCATTACTCCTAGCACGCAGTCTCCTGTCCACACGTATGGCTAATTGCATTGCCTCCTGCAAGGTTCCAGGTTTTGGGAAGGCAATCAGCAGATCCTTAACCCTTTCACCTATACTATCAAGAAACAAACATTTTAATGCAGAGTCATTCCATTCCACTTCAGCCGACCATCTTCTGAAGTATGTACAATAATTTTCCACATCACCTGATCCCTGCTTCAAACGTCTTAATTCAGTTTCAGCAGATGAGACTCGATCAGGATCATCATACAACAACCTCATAGCAGAAAAAAAATCTTCCACAGATCTAAAACACGGATCATTAGGTTGTAGAGAAAAGGCCCATCCCAGTGGTTCCTTGCGCAAAAGTGACATTATAAACCCAATGCGCTGTGATTCATTCCCCGAGGATCTGGGTCTTAAACGAAAATATAATAAACAAGCGTTTTTAAAGGAAAAAAAAATCTTGCCATTTACCAGAAAAAAAATCTGGAAGTCCTACCTTCGGTTCAACAAAATGCGCTCCAGGACAGCTACTCACATGTTGCTGGAGCTCGGCCACCTCCAAAGACAGTCCCTGCAGGCGTTGAGCCAACTCCTGAACCGACACCATGCTGAAATCAGGATTTCTTTCCTTAGAGTGTTTTATTTTTGGGCTGAACTTACTGTTATGAACTGCTACAAACACTAAGGAAAGATAGGAAAACTGTCCCTACAATAGGACTAAGCTGATTCCCTACGATGCAGTGGGGGACCTGTTCCTTGTGAACAGACCCGCCAAAGTCCTCGGCTAGTCTGAACGCAGACCTATAGATATAAGGGAGGGGTCCCTACAAGAACTAAGGACTGGGATATAGTTGGACACCTCCTAGCAGAAATTGTAGCAGAGCAAAGACAAACAAACAAACAGAAGTACTAGTGGTCAAAAGACCAAGCAAACAACAGAGTAAGGTACAAGGCACCTGGCTAGCTTAAGAGTAAATGTAACACTGAAGTCCAGCAAGGCCAGGAGGGCGGAGCTGGATTAAATAGGAAAAAAGTCATGTGACCAGCAAAATAGAAAAAACTAACAGGAGGGTTCTAACAGGAGCTCCCCCACAAGTGACCCCATTTTGGAAACTAGACCCCCCAAGGCACCTATCTAGATGCATAGTGAGCACTTGGAACCCCCAGGTGCTTCACAAATTGATTCGTAAAAATGAAAAAGTGAAAAAAAAAACACTTTTTCATTTTTATGAATCTATTTGTGAAGCACCTGGGGGTTCCAAGTGCTCACTATGCATCTAGATAGGTGCCTTGGGTGGTCTAGTTTCCAAAATGGGGTCACTTGTGGGGGAGCTCCAATGTTTAGTCACACAGGGCCTCTCCAAACGCGACATGGTTCAATTTGTTAGCAGACACCATGTCGCGTTTGGAGAGCTCCTGTGTGCCTAAACATTGGAGCTCCCCCACAAGTGACCCCATTTTGGAAACTAGACCACCCAATGCACCTATCTAGATGCATAGTGAGCACTTGGAACCCCCAGGTGCTTCACAAATTGATTCGTAAAAATGAAAAAGTGAAAAAAAAAACACTTTTTCATTTTTACGAATCAATTTGTGAAGCACCTGGGGGTTCCAAGTGCTCATTATGCATCTAGATAGGTGCCTTGGGTGGTCTGGTTTCCAAAATGGGGTCACTTGTGGGGGAGCTCCAATGTTTGTGCACGCAGTAGCTCTCCAAACGCAACATGGCGTCCGCTAACAATTTGAGCCTATTTTCCATTCAATTTGTTAGCGGACACCATGTCGCGTTTGGAGAGCCCCTGATGTGCCTAAACAGTGGAGCTCCCCCACAAGTGACACCATTTTGGAAACTATACCCCTCAAGGATTTTATTAAGGTGTATAGTGAACATTTTGAACCCAGAGGGACGACACAGAATTTGATAACATTAGGTCATCATATTGAATAAGTTGTCATTAGTCTTGAGCGCAAGTGCTCGCTACTTGAGTTTACATCGGGTACTCAGGTATGCACCATGTACTGCGTGTGCTCGAGTGACATGCTCGAGTCCCCGCCCGGATGTTTCACGGTTATTAGACACCCAAAAAAAAACATGCGGGGATCGCTCGTGCATGGCAGGCAATCCCCGCAAAGTTTTTTGGGCCGCGAAGCATATGGGGCGGAGACTCGAGCATGTCACTCAAATACCCACGATACTCAATGCATATCAGAACACCTGATGCAAACTCAAGTAGCGAGCACTTGCGCTCAACACTAGTCGCCATATCGTCATCTTTTTTTCTTGCTTTTGAAAAAAATCACAACCCTATCACAACCCTAACCCCAACCCTAACCTCAACCCCAGCCCTAACCCTAACACAACCCTAACCGTAGCACAACCCTAACCGTAGCACAACCCTAACCCTAGCACGACCCTAACCTGAGAGTTTATTTTTTACGCCGTTCCTCATGCGGTATAAGTGATTAGACGACCTTATTCTTCGGGTCGGTGAAACTACAGCGATACCAGAATCATATGGGGTTTTTATGACTGACAGCTGTCACACACTAAAAGACACATTTTTTGTAAAATCTAGTTTTTGCATCGCCATATTTTGAGAGCTATAATTTTTCCAGATTTTGGCAGACAGTCATGTGACGGCTTGTTTTTTGCGGGATGAGTTGATGTTGTTATTGGTGCCATTTTCAGGCACGTGACATTTTTTGATCGCTTTCTATTCCGATTTTTGGGAGGCAGAATAAACAAAAACCAACAATTCAGGAATTGTTTTTTTTGTGTTTTTTTTATTCTGTTCCGCGTGTGGTAAAATTGATAAGGCAGCTTTATTCTTCGGGTCAGTACGTTTACAGCGGTACCACATTTATATCGTATTTCTATGTTTTGCACTTTTACATAATAAAAGCAATTTTATAGAAAAAATTATTTTTTAGCATAGCTTTATTCTGAGAGCTATAACTTTTTTATTTTTCGGCTGATGGAGCTGTATGGCGGCTTGTTTTTTGCGGGACGAGATGACGTTTTCAGCGGTACCATTTTTATTTATATTTGTCTTTTTGATCGCGTGTTATTCCATTTTTTGTTTGGTGGTATGGTGATAAAGCATTGTTTTTTGCTTCTTTTTTTTTTTTTTTTAACGTGTTCACTGAAGGGGTTAACTAGTGGGACAGTTTTATAGGTCAGGTTGTTCCGCACGCGGCGATACCAAATATGTGTACTTTTATTGTTTTTTTTATAATAATATTTATTGATGGGTACATTATATTTTTATTTTTGGTGGATTACTTTTTTTTATTTTTTTTTAAATATTTTTACAATTTTTTTTTTTTTTTTTCACTTTCTGATAGTTTTTATACTTTATTACTTTGTCCCACTATGGAACTTTCACTTTTTTTTCTCTGATCGCCTGCATGGCACAGGAATGCAGCACCATCCCTGTGCCATGCAGGCTGTCAGCGCTGGACAGGGAGAAGATTGTTTGGAGATGCACTGCGCATGTCCAAAAAATCTTCCTGCTGTCTGGTGACCCGGATGTTGTCATGACGACATCGGGTCGCCATGGCAACATCCTGGAAGCCACGGCAGACAGCGCTGGAAGCCGGAAGAGGAGGTGAGTATCTGCGATCACCTCCCCTTGCCACCGCAATGCTGCGATAGACTTCGATCGCAGCATCGTTGGGGTTAATGTGCTGGGAGCGGTGCGTGCACCCTGCACATAGTACCGGGTGTCAGCTGTGACAATCAGCTGACACCCGGCGGCGATCGCGCCCGCACAGCCTGTGTGCGCGCGCGATCGCCATGACGTACTAATACGGGTCTGGCTCTTAAGTCCCAGGGCACAGACGCGTATTAGTAAATCTAATGTTGTTAAGGGGTTAAAATACATCCACAGGTGTGTCTCTAATTAACTCAGATGTTGCCAAAAAAGCTTCCAAACACATGACATCATCATATGGGCAATCCAGAATTGTTTAAAGGCATAGTAATCTTAGTGTATGTAAACTTTTGACTTTGCAGTAAGTAATAAAAATGCCTTAAAACATTCTCTCTCTCTCCTTATTCTGGCATTTGGCAAATATGAAAAATTATGATAATCCTAATTGACCTAAAACGGGAAAGGTTTATTCTGATGTCATGTCAGATATTGAGAAAAACATGCACATGTGTCTTTTTATATAGTGTATGTAAACGTCTGGTTTCAACTGTAGTTTTGGGCTCCACATTTAAAAAGGAAATTCAGAAGTTAGAATCATTTCAAAGGCGGGCAACTAGATTATTACAAGGGATGGAAGGCCTCTCATATGAGGAGAGGTTGAAAAAGTTGGGCTTGTTTAGCTTAGAAAAAAAGACGCCTCAGAGGAGATCTCATTTATATGTATAAATATATGTGGGGTCAATACAAGGCCTCTCACACGACGTATTCCTTTCAAAAACCATACTAAGTACCAGGGACACTCATTACGGGTGGAATAAAGGCGATTCCGGCAGCTAAATAGGAAAGGCTTCTTTACAGTTAGAGCAGTCACACTGTGGAATGCCCTACCACAAAAGGTAGTAATGGCAGACACACCAACAGCTTTTAAAAAAGGGCTGGATGATTTCCTCCATACACATAACATTATGAGTTACAGTTAATTTAGTAACAAAATGTATAATTGGTGGAGTAAGGTTGAACTTGAACCTATGTAACTAAGTTAGTGCCCTCAAGGGACTTGAAACTGCGATTGCCTTATCGCCTAGGTAACGGGAGTCGTGGAACCACTTTGCCATGATCTGAGGAGAGCCTGGAGGGGCTAAACTAGGTGCTATACCAGGACTGACCTTGGATGCACGGCAGCTGACCCCCAAGGGACTGTAAGCTGAAACAGCCAAGAAGGGAAAGTTCAGCTGGTAAGGGCAGGCATGGCCAAAATCCAGGGGCGACAGGTGCTGGTGGGCACGGGTGGTACACAGGCAGGCACTGGCAAGTGCAGGCAGTTACGGCTGGTATACAGTTGGGCACAGGCAGGTGCAGACGGATACGGCTGGTATACAGGTGAGCAGGTGCAGGTGGGTACGGCTGGTATACAGGTGGCACGGCTGATGCAGGCAGGTACACTGGAGGGCACAAGCAAGGACAGGCAGGAACGAAGCAGGTACTAGCAAACTGGGGACCTGAGAACTAGCAAGCGTGCAGGGAACAAACTAACAACGTTGCTCAGGTACCTACCATCTCCTTATACACTGCCCCTATTGGACAAACAATCAGTAGATTCGATTTTCAGTACCATCTATATGCTGATGACACCCAATTATACACAGTCTCCTGACATTACCCCTGCATTACTACAAAATATCAATGATTGTCTTTCCGCTGTCACTAACACTATGTACTCTATCTAAAACCGAATCTGTCAAAAACTGAACTCCTTGTGTTTCCTCCTTCCACTTACCTACCTATGCCCAATATTGTAATTTCAGTGTGTGGTTCTACCATTAGATCCCCAGCAACATGCTCACTGTGTTGGGGTCACTCTTGATTCATATTTTTCATTGACCTCTTACATCCGATCACTTGCTTTCTCAAGTCACCTACACCTCAAAAACATAGAATTCAACCTTTTCTCACCTTTGACTCCGCAAAAACTCTTACTGTTCTCTTATTCATTCTCGTCTGGACTATTGCAACTCTCTACTGATCGGTCTCCCTCTTACTAAACTCTACTCCGTATTGAATGCAGCAGCCAGATTCATATTCCTTTCCAACCGCTACACCGATGCCTCTACTCTGTGCCAGTCGTTGCAGTGGTTGCCCATCCGCTACCGAGTTCAATATACACTACCGTTCAAAAGTTTGGGGTCACCCAGACAATTTTGTGTTTTCCATGAAAACTCATACTTTTATTTATCAATTGAGTTGCAAAATTAATAGAAAATATAGTCCAGACATTGACAAGGTTAGAAATAATGATTTTTATTTGAAAGAATAATTTTCTCCTTCAAACTTTGCTTTCGTCAAAGAATGCTCCCTTTGCAGCAATTACTGTATTGCAGACCTTTGGCATTCTAGCTGTTAATTTGCTGAGGTAATCTTGAGAAATTTCACCCCATGCTTCCTGGAGCCCCTTCCACAAGTTGGATTGGCTTGATGGGCACTTTTTGCGTACCATACGGTCAAGCTGCTCCCACAACAGCTCAATGGGGTTGAGATCTGGCGACTGCGCTGGCCACTCCATTACAGATAGAATACCAGCTGCCCACTTCTTCCCTAAATACAGTTAGGTCCATATATATTTGGACAGAGACAACATTTTTCTAATTTTGGTTCTAGACATTACCACAATGAATTTTAAACAAAACAATTCAGATGCAGTTGAAGTTCAGACTTTCAGCTTTCATTTGAGGGTATCCACATTAAAATTGGATGAATGGTTTAGGAGTTTCAGCTCCTTAACATGTGCCACCCTGTTTTTAAAGGGACCAAAAGTAATTGGACAATTGACTTCAAGGCTATTTCATGGACAGGTGTGGGCAATCCCTTCGTTATGTCATTCTCAATTAAGTAGATAAAAGGCCTGGAGTTGATTTGAGGTGTGGTGCTTGCATTTGGAAGGTTTTGCTGGGAAGTAAACATGTGGTCAAAGGAACTCTCCATGCAGGTGAAACAAGCCATCCTTAAGCTGCAAAAACAGAAAAAACCCATCCGAGAAATTGCTACAATATTAGAAGTGGCAAAATCTACAGTTTGGTACATCCTGAGAAAGAAAGAAAGCACTGGTGAACTCATCAATGCAAAAAGACCTGGGCGCCCACGGAAGACAACAGTGGTGGATGATCGCAGAATAATCTCCATGGTGAAGAGAAACCCCTTCACAACAGCCAACCAAGTAAACAACACTCTCCAGGAGGTAGGCATATCAATATCCAAATAAAGAGAAGACTGCATGAAAGTAAATACAGAGGGTTCACTGCACGGTGCAAGCCACTCATAAGCATCAAGAATAAAAAGGCTAGACTGGACTTTGCTAAAAAACATCTAAAAAAGCCAGCACAGTTCTGGAAGAACATTCTTTGGACAGATGAAACCAACATCAACCTCTACCAGAATGATGGAAAGAGAAAAGTATGGCGAAGGCGTGGTACAGCTCATGATCCAAAGCATACCACATCATCTGTAAAACACGGCGGAGGCAGTGTGATGGCTTGGGCATACATGGCTGCCAGTGGCACTGGGTCACTAGTGTTTATTGATGATGTGACACAGGACAGAAGCAGCCGGAGGAATTCTGATGTATTCAGAGCCATACTGTGTGCTCAGATCCAGCCAAATGCAGCCAAACTGATTGGTCGTCGTTTCATACTACAGATGGACAATGACCCAAAACATAAAGCCAAAGCAACCCAGGAGTTTATTAAAGCAAAGAAGTGGAATATTCTTGAATGGCCAAGTCAGTCACCTGATCTCAACCCAATTGAGCATGCATTTCACTTGTTAAAGACTAAACTTCAGACAGAAAGGCCCACAAACAAACAGCAACTGGAAACCACCGCAGTGAAAGCCTGGCAGAGCATCAAAAAGGAGGAAACACAGCGTCTGGTGATGTCCACGAGTTCAAGACTTCAGGCAGTCATTGCCAACAAAGGTTTTTCAACCAAGTACTAGAAATAAACATTTTATTTACAATTATTTAATCTGTCCAATTACTTTTGGTCCCTTTAAAAACAGGGTGGCACATGTTAAGGAGCTGAAACTCCTAAACCCTTCATCCAATTTTAATGTGGATACCCTCAAATGAAAGCTGAACTTCAACTGCATCTGAATTGTTTTGTTTAAAATACATTGTGGTAATATCTAGAACCAAAATTAGAAAAATTTTGTCTCTGTCCAAATATATATGGACCTAACTGTAGTTCATGCATAATTTGGAGGTGTGCTTTGGGTCATTGTCCTGTTGTAGGATGAAATTGGCTCCAATGAAGCGCTGTCTACAGGGTATGGCATGGCGTTGCAAAATGGAGTGATTGCCTTCCTTATTCAAAATCCCATTTACCTTGTACAAATCTTCCACTTTACCAGCACCAAAGCAACCCCAGACCATCACATTACATCCACCATGCTTGACAGATGGCGTCAGGCACTCTTCCAGCATCTTTTCAGTTATTCTGCGTCTCACAAATGTTCTTCTGTGTGATCCAAACACCTCAAACTTTGATTTGTCTGTCCATAAAACTTTTTTCCAATCTTCCTCTGTCCAATGTCTGTGTTCTTTTGCCCATATTAATCTTTTCCTATTATTAGCCAGTCTCAGATAGGGTTTTTCTTTGCCACTTTGCCCTGAAGGCCAGCATCTGAGAGTCGCCTCTTCACTGTAGACGTTGACACTGGCGTTTTGCTTGTACTATTTAATGAAGCTGCCAGTTGAGGAGCTGTGAGGAGTCGATTTCTCAAACTAGAGACTCTAATGTACTTGTCTTGTTGCTCAGTTGTGCAGTGGGGCCTCCCACTTCTCTTTCTACTCTGGTTAGTGTTATGATCTGCAACATAGGCTAAGGAAAGAAGGGGAGAGCTGTCCCTACAGTAAGACTAAGCTGAGTCCCTACGTTGTAGCGGGCAACCTGTTCCTTGTGAACAGACCCGCCTTCGTCATCGGCTAGTCTGAACGGAGACCTATAGAGAAAGGGAGGGATCCCTAAAAGAACTAAGGACTGGGACAAAATGGGACACCTCCTAACAGAAGTTGTTGCAGAGCAAAAAGATAAACTGACAAAAAGTACTAGAGGTCCCAGAGGACCAAGCAAACTAGAGAGAGATAGGCACAAAAGCACCTGGCTAGAGAGACAGTCAAAACAACACAGAAGTCCAGCAAAGCCCGAAGGGCGGAGCTGGAATATATAGGCAGATGGTCACGTGACCGCAAAGCACTAGATAGAAACAAAAACAAACAGGAGGGTTCTAACAGTTAGAGCCTGTTTGTGCTCACCTCTGAAGGGAGTAGTACACACCGTTGTAGGAAATCTTCAGTTTCTTGGCAATTTCTCGCATGGAATAGCCTTCATTTCTAAGAACAAGAATAGACGGTCGAGTTTCACATGAAAGTTCTCTTTTTCTGGCCATTTTGAGAGTTTCATAGAACAAACAAATGTAATGCTCCAGATTCTCAAGTAGCTCAAAGGAAGGTCAATTTTATAGCTTCTCAAATCAGCCAAACCGTTTTCAGCTGGGCTAACATACTTGTGCAAGGGTTTTCTAGGGTTTTCTAAACATCCATTAGCCTTCTTACTAGAGATGAGCGTTGTTCTACTCGAACTGTTCGCCAATCTCAAATTCGAGCTGTTTTGGGCGGTGTTCGAGCCGTTCGGCGAACACGAACAATTTGAGAAAAATTCGGCTGTTCGAGGTTATGTTCGATAACTGTTCGTGCACCAAAATCATAACTGGATTTTTTCTCAGTAATGATGAAAATTAATGTTAATACGCAGTTTGAGTGTACAGCGGGGTGGGGGGAGGGGCAGGGGATGGATCTCTGCAGGAACAATGAAGATCTCCATTTTTTTTTCTCTTTCCCGCATTTACAGTGGGGAGGTGCAATCTGTCAGCCTATCAGCAGCGCACACACGGAGCGAAGTGCTTTTTTTCACACAAGCAAGGGCATGTGTCATTGGCAGTGTATGTCACATGTCCTTGCCCTATAAGACCAAGCCATTTTCCCCGTCGCCACCATTTTCTCACTGCTGCAGCTGCGTGTTAGACGGCACCGCTGTTGCTGTGTGCGCTATACCTTGTTAATTTCAAGCCAATTTTCGCACAAATATACAGATAGCTTGGGAGTAGGGAATAGTTGTGATTGCAGTCCTTTTAAGGACTAGGTTACAGCATTTCCTACGACTTTTATCAGGCAGGTCTGTGCTCTTAAATAGATAGATTGTGGGAGTAAAGACTAATTGTAATTGGAGTCCTTTTCAGGACTAGGTTACATCAGTTCCTATCAGTTTTTGCCAGGCAGGTCTGTGCCAGTGCTGTGCAAGTTTTTTTCACAGCATTTGGCTGAATCTAGCAAAGCTAATCCTTTTTGGCCTATTGCAGAGTGTGTTAGTCAGTGGAGTAGCCTATCTGTGTTGCAAGATATACCACCTGTGTATAGAATACCAATTTTTTTACTGCACCTAGTGAAGTAAAATCTTTTGGGCATAGCATCATTCTATTAGTCCATCTATACTGACCTCCATCAGGTTGCAAATTAAAAATAATTTTTATCTGCATCTACAGTACCTCTGAAAAAATATTTGGCCTTCTAGCAGTGTGTCGGACTTTCTCTATTAGTCCATCTATACTGACCTCCATCAGGTTGCAAATTCAAAATAATTTTTATCTGCATCTACAGTACCTCTGAAAAAATATTTGGCCTTCTAGCTGTGTGTGGGACTTGTTGTATTAGTCCATCTATACTGACCTCCATCAGGTTGCAAACTGAATATATTTTTTTCTGCATCTACCTCTGAAAAAATATTGGGCTTCTAGCTGTGTGTGGGACTTGTTGTATTAGTCCATCTATACTGACCTCCATCAGGTTGCAAACTGAATATAATTTTTTTCTGCATCTAGCTCTGAAAAAATATTTGGCCTTCTAGCAGTGTGTCGGACTTTCTCTATTAGTCCATCTATACTGACCTCCATCAGGTTGCAAATTCAAAATAATTTTTATCTGCATCTACAGTACCTCTGAAAAAATATTTGGGCTTCTAGCTGTGTGTGGGACTTGTTGTATTAGTCCATCTATACTGACCTCCATCAGGTTGCAAACTGAATATATTTTTTTCTGCATCTACCTCTGAAAAAATATTGGGCTTCTAGCTGTGTGTGGGACTTGTTGTATTAGTCCATCTATACTGACCTCCATCAGGTTGCAAACTGAATATATTTTTTTCTGCATCTACCTCTGAAAAAATATTGGGCTTCTAGCTGTGTGTGGGACTTGTTGTATTAGTCCATCTATACTGACCTCCATCAGGTTGCAAATTGAATATAATTTTTTTCTGCATCTAACCCAGCCAATAGTTTTGGCCTAATACCACAGTTTGGCCACTCAGCTCTGCTCGGTTACCATCCATTGTTTTTTTGTGCAAACAACTCCAGAGTTGTGAATTAGTTAACCACCAAAATGAGTGGAAAAAGGCCTGCTGCTGGTGGAAAGGGGAATAGGCGTGTTGGGAAGGGGAAAAAGGTTGTGTCCGTGGGGTAGGTGTTAAAGCAACAGTAACATCTGCAGAAGAAAGACCATCTTCCAGCCAAACTAAAATGTCTACTTCTTTTAGCGGACAATGTGATAAGATCCCTTTCTTACGGCCACGCCAATCGCTACAAATTCCAGATGAGGCACAAAAACAGCAGGTGCTTCAACGGATATCAAGTGCTCCTTTAAGTGGGCTCTCCTCCACATCAACTTCAACATCACAAATACTCCAGTCCTCAAAGGTGTCACCCAAATCGCACTTGCTTCCTCACAGCTCCCAAATCTCCAGCTGCCCGTCTGAGTATGAGGTAGAACAGATGGTTGAGTCTGCAGAGCTGTTTACTCATACTATAGCCTGGGAATCAGAGGTCGACTCCAGCGCTTCTGTGAATCCAGACGAGGAAATGATCTGCACTGATGCCCAGAATCTTTATGAGTCGGATCCAGGACCAGACGCAGAAGGTTCTGACCATAATGTAGACCCTCATTCCCACACTGTAACTCCTGTTGGTGGAGACAATGAGGAAGACGATGATAAGACTCAAATACCTGATTGGAGCGACAACTTTAGTTTTTTGTCAGGGCAGGAACAGGTTGGCTCTGAGGACGACGGGTGTGATAACACACAGGGTGATGATGATGAGGTTGGAGATCCCACTTACTGTCAACCCACAGTCAGCCAAGAGATGAGGTCAGCAGAGGAGGTGGAGGAAGATGCTAGTGACGACGAGGTCAGGTTGCGCCTTCCTGGACAGAGACGTAGTACTGGAAGCACGTCAACAACTGCATCCTCAAACACAACTCTGCCTCTCACCACAAGTCGTGGTGGCTCTTCAGGTCGCATGGGTGCTAAGCCTTGCATAGCCTGGGCATTTTTTCAGATCGATAAAGATGACCCAACTCGTGTTATCTGTAACATTTGTCAGCAAAAGCTAAGTAGAGGCCAAAAAATACATCGTTTGAGTACTTCATGCATGAACCGGCACATGGACATGAAGCATAAGTTGCAGTGGGAAGCTCACTGTGCTACAATGCGGCCTAGCCGGCCGGGCCAACCACCGTCTGCCATATCTTGTGCATCCGCGGCCTCTTCATCCTCTGTGACTGGGGGGACAGCAGTCACACCTGTTTTGGGGCGCAGACCTGCCACCTCTTTACCCGCAACAGCCAGCGTGATTGGCAGGTCATCATTTTCTTTGGAGGTGGTAACACCAGCTGGTGTTGAGCGCTGTCCGACATCGATAGCACCACCTTTGGATCAAGGCAACCTAACATGTCCGCCTGCATCTTCCTCACAGACCGGCAGTTTGCCGGGGACACCCTTATCAACCCCGTCTAAGCACAATAGCCAGCCCTCGGTCCCTCAGATGTGGACAAGTAAAAGACCATTTCCTCCTAGCCATGAGAAAGCTAAGAGGTTGAATTTCACCATCTGCAAGCTCTTGGCTACAGAAATGCTGCCTTTCCGCCTGGTGGACACAGAGGATTTTCGAGACCTTATGTCCGTCGCAGTGCCCCAGTACCAGATGCCCAGTCGGCACTACTTCTCAAAGAAAGGTGTGCCTGCGCTCCACCAGCATGTCGCACACAACATCACCGCTTCTTTGAGAAACTCTGTGTGTGACAGGGTGCATTTCACCACAGACACTTGGACGAGTAGGCATGGACAGGGGCGTTGCATGTCGCTGACTGGGCACTGGGTAACTATGGTGACAGCAGGACAAGGGGCTGCTGTCCAAGTCTTGCCGTCCCCACGAGTTGTGCGTCAATCCTCTTTATGTCAAAGTTCCTCCACTGCTTCTGCCTCCTCAACCTCCTCTCGGTCTTCCACCTGCACCCAAAGCCTGTCTGGTCATGCCACAAGCTTTCTAACTGCGCAGAAGGGATCCTGCACACCTCCTTACTATGCTGGCAGTAGGGCTCAACGTCATCAGGCGGTTTTTACATTGAAATGTCTGGGAAATGTGAGTCACACAGCTGAGGAGTTGTGGTCAGCTCTGGAGAACCAATTTCATGAATGGTTGTCTCCACTGGACCTGACACCAGGGAAGGCTGTGTGCGACAATGCTGCAAACCTGGGTGCGGCCCTTCGCCGGGGCAATGTCACACACGTGCCTTGTATGGCTCACGTGTTGAACCTGGTTGTCCAGCAATTTTTAGCCCACTATCCCAGACTAGATGGCCTTCTGCAGAGGGCACGGTCGCTGTGTGCTCACTTCCGCCGTTCGCATCCCGCAGCTCAGCGACTTACATCTCTACAGAAGTCGTTGGGCCTGCCACTTCACCGGCTAAAATGCGATGTGCCTACCCGGTGGAATTCAACTCTGCACATGTTGCAGCGACTGTGGCAGCACCGACAAGCCCTGGTGCAATACGTTCTGACGTATAGCCTGGGCCAACGAGATCCAGAGGTGGGGCAAATCACGCTGGAGGAGTGGTCTCAGATCAGGGACCTATGCACCCTTCTGCACAGTTTTGAAATGGCGACGAAGATGTTTAGTGCTGACGATGCCATTATCAGCATGACTATTCCGGTGATTTACATGCTGGAGCACATGTTAAACAGAATTCGGAGTCAGGTGGTGGCACAAGAGGAGGTGGAGGAAGTAGAGGAGGAGGAGTTGTATGCGGAAGGGCTAACATCTGCAAGGTCCAGACGGTCGGCAGCACCAAGGCGGCAGGCATGTGAGGGTGGGGGAGATGGTTTTACCAGGGCGCATGGTAGCAGCCAAACTAGTGAGGAAGGTGCAGGAGCCCAGGAAGAAGTGGAGGACGAACTGATGGAAGACTCATCAGATGAGGGAGACCTTGATCACATTTCTGTTGTGCGAGGTTGGGGGGGGGAGGACAGAGGAAGGAAGCATGATTGTTACCTCGCCACCAACACAACAGGGACTTGGTGCTCCTGGATGCGCAACACACATGAGTGCCTTCTTGCTGCACTACCTGCAACATGACCCTCGAATTGTGAGAATTAGAAATAATCCTGACTACTGGGTTGCCACACTGTTAGATCCCCGGTACAAAATTAAATTTGCAGAAATTATTCCTGCCATAGAAAGGGATGCACGCATGCAGGAGTATCAGCAGAGACTGTTGCAGAATCTTACATGTGCTTTTCCACAAAATACCAGTGGTGCACGTAGTGAATCTCACAGTTCCAACTTGCCAACCGTGGGACCGTCAAGTGTTCAGCACTCAAACCGTAACAGAACCACAGTATCTGCTGGTAACATCAATTTTGCGGAATCATTTCACCACTTTTTTAGCCCATCCTTTGCAAGGCCACAGGAGACAAGAAGTCTGACACATAGTCAACGCCTAGAGACGATGGTACAGGAGTATCTCCAAGTAAACATTGAAGCCACGACTGTGTCACTGGACCCTTGCTCTTTTTGGGCTTCCAATCTGGATAAATGGCCAGAGCTAGCCACTTACGCCTTGGAGATCTTGTCATGCCCCGCAGCCAGCGTTCTGTCTGAACGTGTGTTCAGCGCTGCTGGTGGTGTGCTGACAGATAAGCGCACGCGGCTCTCCACTGATAATGTAGACAGACTCACGTTCATAAAGATGAACAAATCATGGATCCGAAACGACTTTTCTACCCCTGTGTCATCCTGGGGAGAGTAAAAGCTTGATGATTGGTTAAAATCACCCTACCAACCGTTTTAAGCTTTCAAATTACTAATCATGTTTATCTGTATCTTGACTGGAAAATAATTTGGGCTTTGTAGCAGTGTGCAGCACTGATCCTATTAGGCCATCTATAATAAGCTCCACCAGATTTAAAATTAAAAATAATTTTTAGCTGCATCTAGCCCGGAAAATAATTTTGGGGCTCCGAGATGCGCAAGACACATAAGTGCCTTCTTGCTGCACTACCTGCAGCATGACCCTCATATTGTCAGAATTCGAAGTAATCATGACTACTGGGTTGCCACACTCTTAGATCCCCCAAACTTTTCGATCAACCTTTTCATTTTAATAAAGACCAAAAAAATGGTCATTTTTGAAATTATAAGCATTAGCAGGTTGTTAGAAACTGAAATCAAACAGTTTTCAACTCAAAACTTTATTGTAGGTGATGTTACATTTTCACATAGGACCCCTTGTTCGAAAGGAGCTTCTGAACTCTCTCGTCCATTGAATTTGTCAGGTTTTGGATGGTTTCTGCTTCAATTGTTTTGCATGAGGACAGAATACCCTCCCAGAGCTGTTGCTTAGATGTGAACTGCCTCCCGCCATCATAGACACTCCTTTTAATGATGCTCCAAAGGTTCTGAATGGGGTAGAGGTCAGGGGAGCATGGGGGTCACACCATAAGTTTGTCCCCTTTTATGCCCATATCAGCCAGAGATGCAGATGTTTTATGTGCAGCATGAGATGGTGCATTATCATGCAGAAAAATGATCTTGCTGTGAAATACACGGTTCTTCTTCTTGAACCATGGCAGGAAGTGCTGTTTGAGAAAATCCACATACATTATGGAGTTCATCTTTAGCGCCTTCAGGGATCCTAAAGGGGCCGACAATCTCTCTCCCCATGATTCCAGCCCAAAACATTACTCCACCTCCTCCTTGTTGGCGCTGTAGCCGTGTTTGCGTGGGGTGTCCATCAACCAGCCATCCTCCACTCCATCCATCTGGACCATCGAGCGCTGCACGGCACTCATCCGTGAACAAAACAGTTTTGAAATCAGTCTTCATGTAATGTTTGGCCCACTGGAGCCGTTTCTGCTTGTGTGAAGTGGATAGAGGAGGTCGACAGGATGGCGTATGCACAGCTGCAAACCTCTGAAAGACCCTGCATCTTGTTGTTCGGGGGACGTTGGAGGCACCAGCAGCTTCAAAAACTTGTCTGCTGCTATGACAAGGCTTTCTTGCCGCTGCTCTTTTAACCTGACGTAATTGCCTGTAGGAAAGAGTCCTCAATTTGCCCTTATCAGCACGCACACGTGTGTACTGTGAATCAGCTACATACTTCTTGATTGCCAAGACACTTCATCCTTATCATCGCACAATGTTGATTGTAGTCATGCCTTGACCTAAACACTCCACAATTTGTTGCTTCTCAGCAGCCGACACATCCTTTTTCTTTCCCATTTTGGCAGAAAATGTAGGCTGCTTAATAATGTGAGAGAGCCTTCTTAAGTAGTCTTGCCTTTCATTGGACACACCTGCCAAACTAATTAGCACAGGTGTCTGCAATTGCTTACAGTGATATAAAGAGCCCTGACACACATCACCATCAATGAGTTTAACTGACAAACAAATTCTTCCCTTATCACTCCTAAACACTTTTTGCATAATAATTTGGAACGCAGTGTACATGTGCTTTTCCACAAAACACCAGTGGTTCACGTAGTGAATCTTACAGTTCTAACTTGCCAACCGTGGTCTGTATGGAATTGTTCAATAAAGGGCCCAAAATTAAGATAACATAGATGGGAGAGGTCTCTATGAATAGGAATTCCTAAGTATTTGATACCCTGTGAGGGCCAGGCAAAGGGAAAGTTGGACTGGATGGAATCCTATATGGATTTGGGGAGGGAGACATCGAGGGCCTCAGATTTCGCTGCATTGATTTTAAAATTTTACCATGTAACAAAGTGATCTATTTCAGCCATAACAGCAGGGATGGATATATGTGATTGAGTGATATATACTAGGACATCATCAGCAAATAGAGAGCACTTGTACTCGGTGCCTCCCACCTCAATCCACCTAATATTGGGGTTATGGCGAATTGATGAGAGCAGGTGCTCCGTCACTAGGATGTATAAGAGAGGGGACAGAGGACATCCCTGCCTTGTCCCATTGGTGATTGTGAAAGGTGATGAAAATGTTCTGACGCACCCCCTGGGCCTTGGGACACCCGGAGCCGGACCCATTTTGGTGGATGCTGGTGGTTGTAGTCTTCGTGGCGGCGACCCGGTTCCGTGGCTCAGGGCGGTCAAACCAGTGGCGGAACTATTTATGTGGTTTTGATGTTTAAATGTCCGACTACGCCACCCGTGGATTGCGGTCAGAGTGAACCGCCGCTACAGGGCAGACCGCTGAGGCTGGTGTTGTGGGTGCAGCAGAGCGTAGCATAACTCCCCACGGGAGGAGTATAGCCTCAGGGCAGTGTATGCGGAGGATGGGGGTGATGGTGCAGGGCAGCAGCAGTAACGACACGGAGTCAGTGATGCAGTCCAGGGCCTTTACTCACAGTTCTTATTATCCAGACCACGTCTGCAGGTAACGGCTGCCCACGTCGTACTGTGCTCACCAGGTGAGGGGCTCAGACAACTCCCAGATAACTTTGGAGCACTTCACAGGACCCCCTTTGTGTGTCCTTTGTCTGGCCTTTCTTACCAACACTTCTGTCCGGCTGCCTCGGGCCTCCTCTTGGTAAACTTGGCGCCAGTTTCCCTGACCCTATGTGGTGCCTTCCTAGCGGGTGTAGCGAGGGGCTGCGCCACATAAAATGTCACAGCCTCCGGTTTCTAGCTGAGGGTCGTTTCCTGCCTCCACTAGTTCGGGGACCGGTCTCCCCCTTTGGCCTGACCCCTCCACGCAGGTGGATTCGGGCGTGCGGTGGCGACTCGCCCGTCCGCACCCCTGGGATCCCTTCATTCCTCGTTCCTGGAGCCTTCTCCGCTCCTCTTCCTTCCTTCTCCCTCTTCCAGGCCTGGGCCTCTGTTACTAGGCCCGCCTCCGGAGCAGAGCTCATGCAGAGCCCCTGCTCCCTGCCACTTCTGCTCAGACTTCTCTGCACTGAACTAAGATGGTGCCCACCTTTTATACTCCCTTCTCAATGCACCCAGGAACTGCTTCCTCCCTGCTCCTGCACTACAGGGTTCCCCTTCCTCAGTGTTCCCTCCCCCCACTCCAGCCAGGGACAGGGACTGTCGTGCCCATCTCAGGGGCATATTGGTCGCCCTGCCCCACGGCAATGTGGCGTAATGCATGCAGGTGTCGGGTCCTGATCCACACTCCATCCTTACCTGAGAGTGAGATATCACACCTCTGGGTGAGGTGCAATACGTCTGTAGCAACCGAGCCCTCAGGGTGCTACAGTTCCATTTATCTTCAGCCTAGGTGACGTATTGCGATACAGGGCCGTGATTTTGGCTATAAAAGGGTCCCCTAGACCCCTACCCCAAGCTTTTTAAGAGAATCAAATATGGCGTGCCAGGAGACTCTATGGAATGCTTTCTCAGCATCCAACGAGAGTATCTAATTACAAATTTTTAACTGCATCTAGCCCAGGAAATACTTTGTGCCTAGTAGCAGTGTCTGCTAGTCAGCGGATTATCCCGGCTGTTAAGCAAGCTACACCACCTGTAGTTTAGACACTTAATTTTTTCAAAGGAAATGCTTCGGGACCATGGGATACTTAGTGAAGAGCATCAGGAGGCACCCCAAGGCATAGGGGCTGGGACTGGCAGTAGGATGCCTTGCGGTGGACAGCCGAGCTCGATCCTTATAAAAGCTTTTTAACTGCAGCAGCTTTAGTGGACGCTACTGGAGCTGGAATTACCGCGGCTGCTGGCATGAGACTTGCCCTCCAATAGATCCTTGTAAATGGATTTAAAGTGTATTCATTCAAATTAGAGAGACAATTTAAATTAAAAAGCTTAGAGCTGCCTCCACCACAGGGGGGCTCACTCGACCCACCAGCGGACAGGCACCAGTATTGGGAGAGGGGGGCTGGCCGTCAGGGTTCACCGCGGCTCTGGCACAAACCCGGCGACACGGAGGTGGCACGGGCAGGAGCGGACTGGCCGTGTCGGCTTCTCACTTTTTGGATTTTAGAAGGGCATGACATGCCTATATCTGTGTCTCCCCCTCCTTTTACTCCTCCACCTCTTTTATTTTCGCATGACTATATGTACTTGTCACTTTTCCATGTGTTAGTTATGTCTTCTGAGCAGTTTGTCAGCTTTTGGACACCTTTGAAGGTGTTTTCTATGTGTTTCTATGTGTTTTTGTTTGCCTGCCATTGGTTTTAACGGTGTTCGAAGGTGTTCGACGAACAGTTCGACGAACAGTTCGGCGAACACACGGGTGTTCGACGAACCGAACCGAACTCGAACACTACGGGGGTGGCTCAACACTACTTCTTACACAGTTAGCAAACACAATGTACCATTAAAACACTGGAGTGGTGGTTGTTGGAAATGGGCCTCTATACACCTATGTAGATATTGCAATAAAAACAAGACGCTTGCAGCTAGAATAGTCATTTACCACATTAACAATGTATAGAGTATATTTCTGATTCATTTAATGTTAGCTTCATTGAAAAAAAATGTGCTTTTCTTTCAAAAATAATGAAATTTCTAAATTACCCCAAACTTTTGAATGGTAGTGTAAATTTATCACTCTCACCCACAAAGTTCTCCATTGTTCAGCACCACCCTACATCTCCTCCCTCGTCCCAGTCTACCAACCTACCCATGCCCTCCATTCTGCTAATGACCTAAGACTAACATACTCAATAATCCAAACCTCCCACTCCCAAAAGACTTCTTGCATGCTGTGCCAATTTTCTGGAATTCATTACCCAGGACAATTCGATTAATCATGCCCTAAAAATGCATTTCTTTAGACTGGCCTATCGCCTCACCTCACTTATCTAACTATTCCTATTTTACTCTTACAAAACTTTCTTCAAAATCAGGACCCTCATAGCATCTGTTCACACACCCTCCATTCACTTATTAGCCCTCTTTGTCTGTACTTGTACTGATACTGGCTCTTGACCGGTTCATGTAGGGTTATATGAATCCCCCTATGTATTTTATTGATGGCTAGACCGTACAATACAAGCATTTTTTACCATTCACCTTTTGTGTCCCACCTATTTCCTTATAGACTGTAAGCTTGTGAGCAGGGCCCTCACTCCTCTTGTTATCTGTAGACTTATGTGTTATTCTGTAATATGTTTATTGTCTGTACAAGTCCCCTCTAAAATGTAAAGTGCAGAAGAATATGTTAGCGCTACAGAAATAAAAATTATTATTATTAGACATTTTTGTATAACACCTCTGGGTTTCTTTTTTGCATCATGCATATACCCTTGAATATTTTTAATATCAACCTTTTAAAAAGAATAAAAATAAATAATTGTGTTGTTCTGATATTTTGAACTAATAAAGAATTATTGTATGTTGTGATAATATGAGAGTCCTTTTTTCGATTGGATAAATTGGTTCATTTAGACTCTAATTTTTTTTAAAAGGCCAAGTAGGTTAATTATCCCTTTTTATAAAGCCTAATGATTCACCTGTTCATATTCTACTCGCGTGCACAAGCCCAACCTCAGCAACTTTTTCTTACAAAAATTATAGAAGTTGTGAAGACTGCCTGATGCCTGCCAAATTATAGGATATGCCACCTTTTCTGTCTCACACCACTGATGAGAAGAGAGTGGTGCAGCCTGCAACACAGAGGTCTTGACTACTCAATAATAAAGGCAAGGGGGGACATTTCTGTCCAGTGTATGTATGCACTGTCTATGTATTTGTGGAACATGTGCAAATATACATTCATGCAATATTTGTACATGTGTAATGAAGTAGTGTGTGTATGTGTGTGTGGAGCGTCTGTATATGTACGTACTGTATATGAGCATTGTGTACATGTGCATCACGTGTGCAAGTGTAATATATGTATACACATGCACATGTACACAGTGCTCATATACAGTACATACATATACAGTCTACATGTGTGCAGTGTGTACATGTACATAATGTGTGCATGTGTATATATGTACTGTATATCTCTATATATACACACACACTGCTTCATAAAATTAAGAAAACATGTAGGGGTTGCTCATCTTCTTCCTTCAGAAGTACACCACTCCCCTGGCTCCCAATTCATGCTGGCAGGAGGGGCAATGCACTCCTGAAAATTGACAGCTTACAGTATATCAGCAGCATAGGCACATCGATCTTTTAAACTGTGCACTCTCAAATGTTGCTAACAGAGGCAGCATTCACTTAGCCGAATCGGAGGAGTGTCAGGGCACTGAAGCTGGCTAGATCCAGTGCAAATGCGTGCGCCTGGCCACCCCCATGGCCAGCATGTATCAGGCACTGACTGTATGTTTTCACCAGATATGTTTGACTCTGAAACGTTGTGACGTTTCAGAGAGAAACATACTTTAAAAGCCCCATGGAAGACTCGTCGGACAGGTGGGTCCCCAAAGTGTTTCAGAGTCAAACATACCTGACTGAAATCAGGTAGTCTGTGTTGGATACATTCCGCCATGGATCGGGCAGCATGTATCAGCTGTCAGGTTCCTTTTAAACTTCAGGGATATCAATATGTCCATCTAGAAATAAACAAATGAAAGTGACAACAGGTGTATTGGAGATGCAACAGCAAGGCACCCTCCAAAAAGGGAATGAATTTACAGTTGATGACTACAGTTAATTAAATTTTTCTTATTCTTCTCATTTTTTTTGCCCATTTGGGTTGCACAGGTAGTTTAGCTCACCCAGGATGGAATATCCATACATACCATCGCAAGAAGGTTTGCTGTGTCCCCCAGCACAGTCTCAAGAAAATGGAGCAGATAGGACATGGATGTAACAAAGAGAATCGGACAGGGCTGTGGAAAAGCACCAGTCCAGTAGCAGGGCTGGTTACTCCTCCTTTGTACAAGGAAAAATATGAGGAGCATGAAAAGAGAACTACAGAATTACCTCTAGCAGGCTAGTGGTGTGAATGTTCACGATCAAACTGTCAGCAATAGACTCCATGAGGGTAGCATAAGGGCCGGACATCCTGTATATCTCTGCTCACAGACCAGTACCATTCAGCTCGATTTGTATTCACCAGATAAGACCAGAATTGGCAGATCTGGGACGGATTCATTCAGAATTCTGGTGTATAACATCTTGAAATGCCGCAAATTTTTTATGCCTGTCACAGCCAGCATTTCTGGCACAGGAGTATGGTCGCTGTAAGACTCACCTAACTCATTAAGTGTTGTGCGCCTCTTGATGAATTTTGGCACATCTCACTCCAGCAGTTCTTTCAATAAGACTGGCATGCACAACACCAATCTTAATAAATCGGCCCAATGTCATTAAGAACTAACTTCAGCATATTGAAGAACAAGGACTCCTGGAATTGATGGTATGACTCCATTAACCCCTTTACCCCCGAGGGTGGTTTGCACGCTAATGACCAGGCCAATTTTTACAATTCTGGCCACTGTCACTTTATGAAGTAATTACTCTGGAACGCTTCAACGGATCCCCCTGATTCTGAGATTGTTTTTTCGTGACATATTGTACTTCATGATAGTGGTAACATTTATTTGATATCACTTGCGTTTATTTGCGCTAATCTGAAATTTGGCAACATTTTTTTAAATTTTGCAATTTTCAAACTTTGAATTTTCATACCCTTAAATCAGAGAGATATGTCACACAAAATAGTTAATAAATAACATTTCCCACATGTCTACTTTATATCAGCACAATTTTGGAACCAAAATTTATTTTTTTTTGTTAGGGAGCTATAAGGGTTAGAAGTTGACCAGCGATTTCTCATTTTTACAACAAAATTTACAAAACCATTTTTTTTTTAGGGACCACATCACAGTTGAAGTCACTTTGAGGGGCCTTTGACAGAAAATGCCCAAAAACTGACACCATTCTAAAAACTGAACCCCTCAAGGTGCTCAAAACCACATTCAAGAAGTTTATTAACCCTTCACGTGCTTCACATCAATTAACTGAACGTGAAAGGAAAAAATGAACATTTAACTTTTTTTCACTAAAATTTTATTTTCACAAGGGTACCAGGAGAAATTGGACGCCAAATGTTGTGCAATTTCTCCTGAGTACGCTGATACCTCATATGTGGGGGATAGCCATTGTTTGGGCGCACGGCAGGGCTCGGAAGGGAAGGAGCGCCATTTGCCGTTTTCAATGCCAAACTTGCTGGAATTCACAGCTGACCCCATGTCGCGTTTAGAGAGCCCCTGATGTGCCTAAACAGTGGAAACTCCCAACAAGTGACCCCATTTTGGAAACTAGACCCTTTAAGAAACTTATTTAGATGTCTGGTGAGCACTTTGAACCCCCAAGTGTTTCGCAAAGGTTTATGACGTAGAGCCGTGAAAAAAAACAAACATTTTTTTCCACAAAAACGATCTTTTAGCCGCAATATTTTTATTTTCACAAGGGTACTAGGAGAAATTGGACCCCAAAAGTTGTTGTGCAATTTCTCCTGAGTACGCGGATACCCCATGTGTTGGAGAAAACTACTGTTTGGGGCGCATGTCAGGGCTCGGAAGGGAAGGAGTGACGCTTTGGAATGCAGACTTTGATGGAATTGTCTGTGGGCGTCATGTCACGTTCTCAGAGCCCCTGATGGGCCTAAACAGTGGAAATGTCCAATAAGTGCTCCCTTTTTGAAAACTAGACCCCCAATGAATTTATCTAGATGTGTGATGAGCCCATTGAACCCCCAGGTGCTTCACAGAAAATTCTAATGTTGACTTGTGAAAATAAAAAAAAACATTTTTTCCACAAAAATGCTAAAAAAAATATTTTCACAAGGGTACCAGGAGAAATTGTACCCCATAAGTTGTTGTGCAATTTCTCCTGAGTACGCTGATACCCCATGTGTTGGAGAAAACTACTGTTTGGGCGCATGTCAGGGCTCGGAAGGGAAGGAGTGACGCTTTGGAATGCAGACTTTGATGGAATGGTCTGCGGGCGTCATGTCACGTTCTCAGAGCCCCTGATGTGCCTAAACAGTGGAAATGCCCAACAAGTGCCCCCTTTTTGGAACGGATACCTGATTAGTGAATGTCATAATGTAGTGTTATACGTCAGTTGTGTAGGACAACCTGATGAACACTACACAACTGATGTAAGACAACCTGATGAACACTACGTCAGTTGTGTAGTTTTCATCAGGTTGTCATACGTCAGAAATTAATTTAGTAGTCCATGGAAGTATGGTGCCTTTAGAAGCAGTGTTTCATGCACAGGCCAGGTTTGTCGGGGCAGGTGTCACATTAATAAATGGTGTCCTTGCATATTCCCCTTTTATAACACACTTGGCACTTCTTTTGTGACTTACCTTTTTTTTCGCTGTGAGGGATCTGCCCCAGGAAATGCTGGCCTGGTACAATTCGAGGTCCTTCAGTTCCAGAAGTACTAGGGCCCGCTCCGTCACTACAGCCAAATATCAGGGCCTTGATAACTGTCTCCTGAAAGTGAAGGTACGATGCAGAAGTCTGGCCTGCACATTGTGAAAGGAGGAAAGCGTTGTGCATTGCCATCTGTACGATGTGCACGGCCAGCTTCTTGTACCACACCTTGGCCTTTCTCAAAGCACTGTACGGCTGGAGGACTTGATCAGAGAGATCATCTCCCCCCATATACTTGTTGTACCCCACTACACAATCGGGTTTGGCGACCTGTGTAGTGGAACCTCGTACAGTGCTGAGGGTGCTGCCATCACCATATATAGTGGTCAAGAGAAGGACATCCCTCTTGTCCTGGTACTTGACCACCAACAGGTGATCGCTACATTGGGCTCTGCTCTCACCCCTTCTGAGCAGCTGCCCAATTAGCGTCTTTGGGAGGCCTCTCTGATTTTTGCGGACAGTACCGCAGGCTGCGGTACGTCGCGCAGAGAGGGACTTGAAGAGAAGGACACTGGTATAAAAGTTATCCACGTACAAGTGATAACCTTTATCCAGCAGTGGGTGCACCAAGTCCCACACAATTTTCCCACTCACTCCCAGAACAGGGGGGCATTCAGGAGGTTCAATCCGGGAGTCCTTCCCTTCATAAACTCTAAACTTGTGAGTGTACCCTGAGGTACTCTCACAAAGTTTATACAGCTTGATCCCGTACCTGGCCCTCTTAATGGGCAGGTACTGCCGGAATCCAAGCCGCCCCTTAAAATTAACTAGGGACTCATCCACGTAGATGTCCCTTTGGGGCACATACACTTCAGCAAACTTGTTGTTGAAGTGCTCGATGACCGGCCGAACTTTGAAAAGACGATCAAAGTTCGGGTCATCACATGCAGGACACCTTGCATTATCATTGTAATGCAAGAACTTGTGGATGGCCTCAAAGCGTCTCCGGATCATGACCATTCGGAACACTGGAGTGTTATACAAAACGTCAACACTCCAGTATTGCCGAACCTCTGGCTTCTTCAGGAACCCCATATGAAGGACCAGGCCCCAAAATTTCATCATTTCTTCTGTGTCTACAGGAGACCAGTTAGAAAATGATGAAGAGGGGTTTTGTTCCAAAAATTGATGAGCATATAAATTAGTTTGGCCCACCATGAGGTTTATAAAATCCTCAGAGAAAGACTTTGAAAAAGTCTATTTCTGTGAGGCCGGTGGTGTCAAACTTGATTCCTGATTCCGCAACGAAATCAGGAATCAGTGGCTCATAATTTTCGAGGGGCGTCAGTAGTGGGGGGCGCGAGATCATCTTCTCTCCTGCGACGACTACGGGGCGGTCCAGCAGCACCTGAGGAGGAAGAGGAGGAGGAGGAAGAAGAAGAGGAGGACAACGAGGAGTCGGAAAAGTAAAGCGAGCACGAGTGCGGATCGGTGAACTATGTCACCAATCAACTCTCGGCAGCTGCTGGGTGTGCGCGCGGATGTGGTGCAAAGGTAGGGGGAGTGTAAAATAGCAAGCATGAGTGCGGATCAGTGATCCGTGGTCACTAATCAGCACTCAGCAACTGCAGAAAGCACGAAAAAAAAAAAAAGGATAAAAGTCGAGAGATCAAGTACTGATCAAGTAATGGTCAGCACTTGGTGGGAGAAAGGTGGATGGGAAGGGGGGAAGGAGGAGAGGGGAGAGAGGGGGATTGGGGTGGATGAGGACTGATCAAAAAATCCTACTTAAGTTGTCGTCTTTCAGATGTCGTCTTTCAGATGTCTTCTGTACGATGTCTTCTGTACGATGTCTTCTGTACGATGTCTTCTGTACGATGTCTTCTGTACGATGTCTTCTGTACGATGTCTTCTGTACGATGTCTTCTGAAGCAGGAGCGGCGATTGTGGTGTCACAGGCTTCTGTGGCACCGCAAGGCCCAGCACGACGAACAATAGGACAACGCGACTGCCCTCTAGAAAAGAAAAAAAGTTAGTTGAAAAAAAAAGGGTAAAGTAGCGAGCGCAAGTGCTGATCGGTGATTTGCGTCACCGATCAACTCTCGGCGGCTGCTGGATGCATGCACGGAGGTGGTGCAAAGTGGTGGTGCAAAGTGGTGGTGCAAAGTGGTGGTGGGGGGGGGGGGGAGAATTAACAGGGACAAAAAAAAGTCCTGAAAAACAGAGAGCATGGACGTTGATCAGTGACGTAGTCACTGGTCAGCGCTCGGCCGCTGCAGGACGCACGAAAAAAAAAACTGGGGGGAGGGGAATTGGGGGTAAAATGAGGGGGAGTGGAGAGGGGGATTGGGAGGATGAGGGGAGAACAGAGATGGACTTACCAAAGTCTTCTCTGTTCTTCTTTCAGCAGGATCAGCAGCCGGTTCTGGAAGAGGTTCTGGAGCAGGATCCGCAGCAGCAGGACAAGGAGCTGGAGACCCAGTTCCCATGAGACTGCAGCACGACGCCGAAGCAGGAGACCCAGGACCCTGGAGACCGCAGCAGGATGCCGGAGCAGGAGATCCAGGACCCTGGAGACTGCAGCAGGATACCAGAGCAGCAGCAGCGACTGGAGCAGGTAGGAGAAAGGTCTTGTAGTGTCACAGAAGATTCTGTGGCACTATAAGGCCCAGCACAGTGCAGATCAGTGTGACCGCTCTGTAGAAATCATCACCAAGTGTGAGGATCTGCAGGGCGGTCACAGGGGGGTGATAGGGTGGTGACAGGCAGGTCACAGGCCAGTCACGTACTCTGATTGGAGCGATCGATAATAACATCGATCGCACCAATCAGAGATGGCTGGGGCCTGGGCATGCACTACAGGGGGTCACAGGCAGATCACAAGCCAGTCACGTCACCTGTGTTCAGGTACTCTGATTGGAGCGATCGATGTCATCATCGATCGCTCCAATCAGAGCTGGCTGGGGGCTTCTCTGACATCACAGGGTGGAGTGGTGCTACTAATCTAAGTTCCCTGACCCTAGACTTATACTTATCAGCCACTGTCTTTAGCTCTTCCTGGCACCGCTCTGTTCCCGTGCTGCCATCTTGTGGCCGCAACTTCTGACTGACCGTAAGTCAGAGGTAATGGTTACAAAATCTCCATGTAAGTCTATGACAACCTCGTCCTGGCCTTGTTCTGACTCTCATAGACTTACATTGAGTTGTGACTTCTGGTCTGCCCAGCAAACACTGGAGTGATCCGGTAGTTCACAACCTGCTGAAGACCGACCACAGCAGCAGCAATAAAAGATGAAGACGGCGAGTGGTGAGTATGAGACTAAGTGCAGGAAGGAAATAATTATTTGTTCCCTTGCTGTTTTTGTAAGTTTGCCCCCTGACAAAGACATGAAGAGTCTATAATTTTAAGGGTAGGTTAATTTTAACATTGAGAGATAGAATATCCAAAAAAATCAAGAAAATCACATTGTATAAATTAGATAAATTTATTTGCATTTTGCAGTGAGAAATAAGTATTTGATTCCTCTGGCAAACAACACTTAATACTTGGTGGCAAAACCCTTGTTGGCAAGCACAGCAGTCAGATGTTTTTTGCAGTTGAGGATGAGGTTTGCACACATGTCAGGAGGAATTTTGGTCCACTCCTCTTTCCAGATCATCTCTAAATCATTCAGATATTGAGGCTGTCGCTTGGCAACTCGGAGCTTCAACTCCCTCCATAAGTTTTCTATGGGATTAAGGTCTGGACACTGTCTAGGCCACTCCATGACATTAATGTGCTTCTTTTTGAGCCACTCCTTTGTTGCCTTGGCTGTATGTTTTGGGTCATTGTCTTGCTGGAAGACCCAGCCACGACCCATTTTTAATGTTAGGGAAGGAGGTTGTCACTCAGGATTTTACGGTACATGGCTCCATCCATTTTCTCATTGATGCTGTGAAGTAGTCCTGGGCCGTTAGCAGATCAACACCCCCAAAACATAATGTTTCCACCTCCATGCTTGACAATGGGGAAGGTGTTCTTTGGGTCATAGGCAGCATTTCTCTTCCTCCAAACACGGCGAGTTGAGTTAATGCCAAAGAGCTCAATTTTTGTCTCATCTGACCACAGCACCTTCTCCCAATAACTCACAGAATCATCCAGGTGTTCATTGGCAAACTTCAGACGGGCCTGCCCATGTGCCTTCTTGAGCAGGGGGACCTAGCGGGCACTGCAGGATTTTAAACCTTTAAGCCGTAATGTGTTACCAATGGTTTTCTTTATGACTGTGGTCCCAGCTTCCTTGAGATCATTAACAAGTTCCCCCCATGTAGTTTTAGGCTGATCTCTCACCTTCCTCATGATTAAGGATACCCCACGAGGTGAGATTTTGCAGGGTGCCCCAGATCAATATCGATTGACAGTCATTTTGTATTTCTTCCATTTTCTTACTATTGCACCAACAGTTGTCTCCTTCTCACCCAGCGTCTTACTTATGGTTTTGTAGCCCATTCCAGCTTTGTGCAGGTCTATGATCTTGTCCCTGACATCCTTAGAAAGCTCTTTGGTCTTGCCCATGTTGTAGAGGTTAGATTCTGACTGATTAATTGAGTCTGTGGACAGGAGTCTTTTATACAGGTGACTATGTAAGACAGCTGTCTTTAATGCAGGTAACGAGTTGATTAGGAGCGACTAACTGGTCTGTAGGAGTCAGAACGCATAATGGTTTGTAGGGGATCAAATACTTATTTCTCACTGCAAAATGCAAATAAATTTATCTAATTCATACAATGCGATTTTCTTGATTTTTTTGGATATTCTATCTCTCAATGTTAAAATTACCCTACCCTTAAAAATATAGACTGTTCATGTCTTTGTCAGTGGGCAAACTTACAAAAACAGCAAGGGATCAAATAATTATTTCCTTCACTGTAGATTAGTTGCACCACTCCAGCAGTAAAATAATAAAACACTGGGGTGGTGCTTTAATGAGTTTTGTGCAGCTCCTCAGTGGTGTGCGCCTTACCAAAGATGCTACTACAGTTGGGGACTGGAGTATCACTTCTTGTTTAAGTTACACCACCAAAGTAGACTGACTTATGATGAAGTTTGCGTGCGCTGCCACATCCCATCCATGGTGGTATGAAAAAAACAAAAGTCGCAAAAGTTTTGCCCAACTTTGCATTGTGCAAATATTATGTGACTTTTCAAAGTGTTTTACACCAGAAAACTGGCATGAACACTTTGATGACTCAGCCTCAAAGGGAGATCACACCAAATACTGATTCAATTTCTCTTTTGTTCATTCACTGTGTAGTTTGCTAATTGATAAAAAATTAAGGGGTATTAAAGGGGTTGACTACTCGGGAAAACCCCTTCTCAGTCCCTATCTTGCCACCAAGTAAAATAATAACATTTATACTCACCTCCACTTTTAGCACTGGCTCTCCCAGGGTTCGTGTGACACTGTTAAAGGGAACCTGTCACGCTGTTAGCCTGCAGATATGCGGTTAATCTGCGGGTTAGCAGCATTATTATGCTGCCCGGCGCCTGCAAGTAGCCAAATGCAGCGGGGAGAAAATGAACTTTATTCTCCCTGCCAACATTCGGTTTCAGTCACGGGGGCGAGGGCGGTGCCAGTTCAGTCATCGCTAAGAGAATACAGAGCGTCTGCTGTAACCGCGCCCCCGACTGACACTGGCTCTAAACTGCGGCCGGCTGTCAGACAGGGCTGGGGACGCAGTTACAGCGGCTGCTCTGTATTCTCAGAGTGATGACTGAATCCGCGCCGCCCCTGACCCCATGACTGAAACTGAATGCTGGCAGGGAGAATAAAGTTAATTTTCTCCCTGCTGCATTTGGCTGCGTTCAGGCGCTGGGCAGCATAATAACGCTGTTAACCTGTGGATTAACCGCATATTTTCAGGCTAACAGCGTTTTTCCTGGTGACAGGCTCCCTTTAAGTCACGTGATCCTTTCACATCATCAGCGGCCGCTTCACTGTCCCCCTTCTTTGAACGTAACGGACATCTGGAGGAAGTCAGCGCTGTGGCTGCTCTCTCATTTCCTCCCAATGTCTGATTTGTTGGAAGAAAAAAGGACAGTGACGCCAGCACTGATTGGCCGCAGGGATCTTGTGACTTAGCAGTGTCACACGAGCCCCTGCAGAGTCAATGCTGACACCGATGGAATGGCGTCGGCACCAGAGGGAAGTATAGGTGTTTTTATTTTATAAGGGAGAAACAGTAATTGAGAACAGTTATTTGAGTAGTGAACAACCCATCTTAGGCCATGGCCTCACTATCAGTATTTGGTCAGTTTTTTTTCTCAGGAGTGGGAGCCAAAACCAGGTGAAGAACAATCAGCGAAAAGGTATAATAGAAACAAGTCACCAATTCTGTATTTATCACCCACTGCTGAGGAAAAAATACTGATAGTGATGCCGTGGCCTAACACTTCCACCTGTCTAAATCTTTTGCACAGCCCTGTATAATCTTATGCAGAATCCCCACATGCACATATAATACACTACTCAAAAAAATAAAGGGAACACTTAAACAACAGAATATAACTCCAAGTAAATCAAACTTCTGTGAAATCAAACTGTCCACTTAGGAAGCAACACTGATTGACAATCAATTTCACATGCTGTTGTGCAAATGGAATAGACAATAGATGGAAATTATTGGCAATTATCAAGACACACTCAATAAAAGGAGTGTTTCTGCAGGTGGGGACCACATACCACATCTCAGTACCAATGCTTTCTGGCTGATGTTTTGCTCACTTTGAATGTTGGTTGTGCTTTCACACTCATGGTAGCATGAGAAAGACTCTACAACCCACAGAAGTTGCTCAGGTAGTGCAGCTCATCCAGGATGGTACATCAATGCGAGCTGTGGCAAGAAGGTTAGCTGTGTCTGTCAGCGTAGTGTCCAGAGGCTGGAGGCGTTACCAGGAGACAGGCCAGTACACCAGGAGACGTGGAGGGGGCCGTAGGAGGGCAACAACGCAGCAGCAGGACCGCTACCTCCGCCTTTGTGCAAGGAGGAACAGGAGGAGCAATACCAGAGCCCTGCAAAATGACCTCCAGCAGGCCACGAATGTGCATGTGTCTACACAAACGGTTAGAAACCGACTCCATGAGGGTGGTATGATGGCCCGACATCCACAGATGGGGGTTGTGCTCACAGCCTAACACAGTGCAGGACGCTTGGCATTTGCCACAGAACACCAGGATTGGCAAAGTCGCCACTGGCGCCCTGTGCTCTTCACAGATGAAAGCAGGTTCACACTGAGCACATGTGACAGACGTGACAGAGTCTGGAGACGCCGTGGAGAGCGATCTGCTGCCTGCAATATCCTTCAGCATGACCAGTTTGGCAGTGGGTCAGTAATGGTGTGGGGTGGCATTTCTTTGGAGGGCCGCACATCCCTCCATGTGCTCGCCAGAGATAGCCTGACTGCCATTAGGTACCGAGGTGAGATCCTCAGACCCCTTGTGAGACCATATGCTGGTGCGGTTGGCCCTGGGTTCCTCCTAATGCAGGACAATGCCAGACCTCATGTGGCTGGAGTGTGTCAGCAGTTCCTGCAAGATGAAGGCATTGAAGTTATGGACTGGCCCGCCCGTTCCCCAGACCTGAATCCGATTGATCACATCTGGGACATCATGTCTCGCCCCATCCACCAATGTCACGTTGCACCACAGACTGTCCAGGAGTTGGCGGATGGTTTAGTCCAGGTCTGGGAGGAGATCCCACAGGAGACCATCCGCAACCTCATCAGGAGCGTGCCCAGGCGTTGTAGGGAGGTCATACAGGTACACAAAGGCCACACACAATACTGAGCCTCATTTTGACTTGTTTTAAGGACATTTCATCAAAGTTTGATCAGCCTGTAGTGTGTTTTTCCACTTTGATTTTGGGGGTGACTCCAAATCCAGGCCTCCATTGGTTAATACATTTGATTTCCATTGATGATTTTTGTGTGATTTTGTTGTCAGCACATTCAACTTTGTACAGAACAAAGTATTCAATGAGAATATTTCATTCATTCAGATCTAGGATGTGTTATTTGAGTGTTCCCCCTCATACACAGCCTTCCATAGACCCTCGCCCATCACAGGACCCTCATCTCACACCCCTTCCACAGACTGTTCTAGCAGCACTATTCACACAGAGCCTCCCGAGCACAGAGGTGGTCGCACAGAGCCTCCCTCCAGGCACTGCACGCTCCTCATTCTCCCTGTGCAGCCTGAGTCTGGTCACTTCTCCCTACTAACTTGTCAGCAGGACGCTGCACGGTCACGTGACCGCACTCACAGTGCAACAAGTCTATGCTGCCCTTCTCCGGAACTAGAGACCAGGCGCCTTGTTTCTGGGGGCCCTTCTGACTGTGACACCGGTTCCCACGTGCAGCAGGATGTATTTTGTTTCTCCTCGGAACTTCCGGTTAGTGACACCAGCATACATGTGCAGCAGGGGCTCAGGCTATCATCTTCCAGGTAATATTTGTGGGGTATATATATGGCGGCTGTGAGAGGAGAGAGAGCAGGATATACAAGCCATGTGATGTGCTGTCTGTGGTGGACCTCCTGTAGACATACTGGAGGCAGTTCTGGCTGCTGTGTGTTTTCTGTGCTGTCACTGTGTTCTTGTATATGTCACACATTGTTTTATTTATTACTAACTTGTCCCCTATCAGAAGTCCCTTTTCCCCTGTCACAGTTTGTTATAAAAACAAACTGCGCAGTACTCACTGTCCCCAGGTCCAGCAATGATTGCAGCACTGACACATATCAACTGAGCTCAGTGTCCCTGCTGGGTAGACCGAGCACTCCGCTCACAATCGCTGAGAGCACTGATTGGCTGCAGCGCTCTCAATGTGACATCAGCGCCGCAGTCAATAACAGACGCTGGAGCAATGGTGGAGACTCAGGGAAGGCGAGTAATGCATGGTTTGGTTATTTTATAACAAACTGCACACGGAGACCAGGATTTCTGAAAGTGGTAAACCCCTTTAAAATGTATTTTTTTCCCATGTAGTGTTTCCTGTGTCTTTTCTGTTTTTACAGGCTCCCTCAATAAAAGCTTATATTAGAAATGTGACTGCTTGGCTAAGGTGACTGCGTCAATGCCATCCCCAAGGCGCTGACATCACCCTGGCCTTAGCCTTTAGCTTGCCCATTTACATGACAGCACTATCCACACTGTCACTTTGGATGTAGCAGATCTATTGTAAAAGAGGTTTTACAAATCCCATTCACTCATGGTGAAAAACCACAACGTCCAATATGTCGCAGATTTTTTTTTCAGTGCAAATAGAGAAATCCTTGATAAAAACCATATGCAAAATAAATTTATAAGCATATAGTTATAGAAGGTATATTTTTGAGTATTATAAAAAAAGAAACATCCACATATTAAAATCAAGTATTACTTTTTAATATTAAAGGGGTTGACCAGGCATAGTCTCTCTCATGACTGGCTGTGAAGAGAAACAATTGCGTACTGGGTACAGTTGCCAATGCAGCCTCCAATGCCCAACATGTATCGTGTACATATCCACTGGACGGTTGCTTCAGCAACTTTACTACCCAACATACAGGGGCGGAAGTATAGTAGGTGTAGGTGCAGGTGTTAAAGTTGCACTCGGCCCTGAAACCTATGGGGCCCAAATGAGAAGACCTTTACTATTACAGACCCATGATGTTTAGGGTCCCTGCTGGCTATTCTGCATTCGGGCCCATGACCTTTAAAGTGCCCCTGTCAGTAGGATTTACCCTCCTGAGCCGTCTTTGTGGGCATGTAGGTCATAGAAAGCTAAATAAAGTGATACCTTTATATCTGATGTTTTAATCTAGAGTAATGCACTTTTTTCTCAATATGTAAATGAGCTGTTAAGATCCGTGGGCTGGGCTCTCGGTTACCAGTGTGAGACATATAATTACTGACCGTCTTCTTTCCTGATCTACATATCTCGCACTGGTAACACCCACTTTCATTTAAAATAAAAGCTGGAGGTAGATTCTCGGGAAGATCTATGTCCAGCCCATAGATCTTAACAGCTCATTTGCATATAAGAAAAACAGGGAATTTCTCTGGAATACAATATCGGATTGCAGATATCAAGGTATCATTGTATTCAACTTCCTATGACCTGCTTGCGCATATCAACAGGTTAGGAGGGTCGATCCTACTGATAGATTCCCTTTAACCCCTTTACAACCTGCGCCATATTAGTACGCACAGGCTGTAATCCCCCGGTTCAGTGAGGGCTCCGGCGCTGAGCCCGCACTGAACCGGGCACATGTCAGCTGATTATTACAGCTGACATGTGCCTGCAACAGCCGCTGGTGGAATCGCGATCCACCCGGGGCTGTTAACATGTTAAATGCCGCTGTCAATCTCTCAATCCCTGACAGCGGCATTTAACAGCGCCGTCACTTACCCCGCCCATCGGTGACCCCGTCACGTGATTGCGGGTCACCGATGGGTGGTCATGACAACCCTGGGTCTGCAGCAGACGCCTGCGGTTGTCATGAGCTGGTCGCTATGAGCGCCACCTAGTGGTCGGCGCTCATAGCACAGGACCATTTCTGCTACATACAGGTGATCTGCTGATCTGTATGTAGCAGAGGCGATCAGACAAGTGCTGCTTCTAGTCTCCTATGGAGACTATAGAAGCAAGCAAAAAGTGGAAAAAAAAAAATGTTTTTAAAAATATAAAAAAAATTAAAAATATAAAAGTTTAAATCACCCCCCTTTCGCCCCATTCAAAATAAAATAATAAAAAAAAAACCTACATACACATATTTGGTATTGCCGCGTTCAGAATCACCTGATCTATCAATATAAAAAAAGAAATAATCCGATCGGTAAACGGGGTAACGAGAAAAAAATTCTAAACGCCAGAATTACGTTTTTTGGTCGCCGCAACATTGCAATAAAATGTAATAACGGGCGATCAAAACATCAGATCTACCCCAAAATGGTATCAATAAAAACTTCAGCCCGGCACGCAAAAAATAAGCCCTCACCCAGCCCAAGATCCCGAAAAATGGAGACGCTACAGGTCTTAGAAATTTTTTTTTTTTTTTTTTTACCAAACTTTGGAATTTTTTTTCACCACTTAAATAAAAAAGAACTTATACATGTTTGGCGTCTGCGAACTCATAATGACCTGGAGAATAATAATGACAGGTCAATGTTAGCATTCAGTGAACGTGGTAAAAAAAAAAAAAAAAAAATCTGTGGAATTGCACTTTTTTGCAATTTCACCGCACTTGGAATTTTTTTCCCCTTTTCCCGTTCACAATATGGTAAAACTAGTCATGGCGTTGAAAAGTACAACTCGTCCCGCAAAAAATAAGCCCTCACACGGCCATATTGACCAAAAAATAAAAACGCTATGACTCTGGGAACAAGGGGAGCAAAAAACAAAAATGCAAAAACGGAAAATCCCAGGGTTGCGAAGGGGTTAAGCTATGCCACTGCCAGCACACACGGACTTTCATCTATGCATGATGTTAGATCGAGTGGAAGTGTGTACGTGGACAATTGCCTCATAGCCCAATAATGTCCATCATTTGGCTTACTTTTGTGTTTTTGAACCCTCTACAGGACCTTCTACACCATGTTTAATGATGAGGATGACCTAGCTGCTTTTGAAGACGAACTGTACCGTGAAGAGTCTTCCAGTGATGAGAGTATAGACAGCGAGGTGGAGGCTTACCTTTATAGCCAGGTGCACTATTCCCAAAATCTAAATGAGGACAACATTGATGAACTAGATGATGAGAGGAAAGAGGATGATGTCCCAGAGAAGGTGACCAGCTTTAAGATCAACTCCAATGAAAAGAAAGCTGTGATTATAATCTCAGACAGTGATGATGTAAGGGCTTCAGACTCTTCTGCGGTTCTTATTCTTTCAGAGAGTTTAGAAGAGGACAGTATATACAGTTCCAAGACTAAGAGTAAACTATTGTCAGCAGCACAACATCCAAAGAATGAGTCAACTCCTAAAGCCCCACTTAGGGAGAAAAAGTTGTCTAAAATTCCAGGGGCAAAGTCTCCAAGCTCTGGCAAGAGTTACAAAGGTGGAATTGTCCAGGAAGTTTTTGTCATAAGAGGAAGTTCAGAGGAAGAAGATAAGGAGGTCATAGAAGAAGTGGTTCTATCATCTGATAGCGATCTCAGTGATGTGGAGAATTGGATGTTGTTGGGAAGAGCCAGAGAGGAGGGAGACGCTAGCATTCAACTGAATGTTGAAGGCCAAAGATATGCGCCCAGTGAAGGTTTGTAAACTTTCTCGCATGGCTCAGATTTCTGTTCATAAAAATAGCAATAATTGTTAATATTACCTGAAAATACAGGTATATATGCAATATCCATTTCCCATTCATTGCTATGCATCTTCTGAGCTCCATCACATGTTGGAGTGACCAAAGTAGCATGACTGGTACTAACAGGATATAAGAGAAAAGAGATGGCCACATCACTGTCTGAAATGTAGTCTTTGGGAACAATGGAGAAGCTGTATCTTTTTGGGGGGGGATTTAAAGACCTAATTCAGGGGTCATGGGTTACCTATGCTGAATTGTAAAGCTCTTGAGGTAGGACTTTGCCTTTCAGCTATATTACATATTTATAAGCTTACCTCTTTACAATTCTTCATAATTTATCCATGTTGCTAAAATTTTTTGTGTTGAAAGACATAAGTTTTTTTTTTTTTATTATTTATTTCAGCCACTACTGATTAAATGGTTCCATTCCACTATTTAATCCATTATCATATGAGCATATACGAACTGATATCTGCAGTGGCTACTATTTACTTCATAGAAAATCATTCTGATCCCTGTCCAGGTGTATCATATGTAGTCTATTCTAAATGATCTTTTAGGTATGAACATCCTTAATGAAAAGGTGGGTGTCCTTGCTCTGACTTCTGTCAAGTCTAACTTCTATCTATGAGACAGAGCAGTTAAAAGGGTTGACTGTTATGTAAGGAAAAAATGTAAGCAATGGATGTGGGTAATATAAAAATGGAGGCAAACTTACCATCCAGTGTAGGCCTCTCTGAATGTCTGCACCTGGCTCTTAAAGCAGTGCCTGCTCCATTCGGAAGTCAGAGGACAGCTGCAGCCTATGATTGGTTGTAATAGTCATGTGACAAGAATGGCATATCATCGGATGTTTCTCTGACTTGCTTTTCTATGCCCCTGACCACTGCAGCCAAACACAGCATACAGCTGTCCTTACTTCTGAACAGAGCAGGCATTATTTGCAGAGCTGACACAGACTTCCAGGGCAAACTGTGGTGTATTTTTCAATCTGTGGGTTGTGATAGGCCTAAATAAATTTTATTGTACGGGTTATTTCTCCATTTATATTATTACTGCCCATGTTGACTTTATTATAAGTCACAGCTGTGAGTTTCTGCACACTTTGTGGTGCGTGTTTAAGGATTTTAAAATAATGTCTGGTTTTGTTTGTAGTGGGTTTGTTTTTGTGACAAGAGAATTTTTCGTATTTCCATTTCCGTTTTTTCTTGACAGTCATCCAAGAGTTAATGTAGCCATATGAAGGGCCGTATGCTCACGATGCGGATTTAATGCGTTTCTGTGGCGCCATTTCCGCCGCGGAAACGCATTAAAATCGCTTGTTAAGAGGTCTGGGATGTATCATTGCGGAAAAATCCGCAGCACAATTGACTTGCATTGAACCGCATAAAATCCGCATGTATAGATTGATACATGCGGATTTTATGCGGTTCAATGCGCAGATGGTACCCGGGTCTGGAGAAGAGGAGACTCTCATCCGACCCGGGTACCATCGTACCTGCAAGTTAAAAAATAAAAAAAAATATTCATACTCACATCTCCGGCGGCCCTATGTCTCCTCCCGGCGGCGATCCTCTCTTCCCGGCGGCCCGCGGTGTACTGGCAGGACCTGTGGTGACGTAATTTAATCAGCTGATGGTCATGCGACCATCAGCTGACCGCTAACGTCAGCGCAGGTCCTGCCAGTACACCGCGGCCCGCCGAGGAGAGAGGATCACCGCCGGGAGGAGACATGGGGCCGCCGGAGAGGTCAGTATAAGGTTTTTTTTTTCTTTTTACTTTTTAATTCTTTTTTTTAGCATAGATACACTGTTTGAAAGCAGAACTCTCCTCATAAGTTGGTCACACAATATAAGTTGCATGGATTTATATTGTGTGACCAACTTGTATTGTCAATCCCTTTTCCAAATGCATTTGAGTGATGCTCAAAATCGCTTGGAAAACCACTTGAAATGCATGTAAAATCTGCATGCGTTTTTTCTGCCACGGAGAGGAAAAAACGCTTAAGAAATTTCTGCATCATGGGCACATACCCGAAGGCTTCTTTTTTTGGAACAAGTTGTAGTTTTGAATGACACCATTCAATTTACTATATAATACATTAAAAATTGGAAGAACATTCCAAGTGGGATGAAAAATATGCAATTCTGCCATTGTTTTTTTGGTTTTCTGCATTCATTGTGCAGTAAAATGACTTGAATACATGATTCTTTAGGTTAGTGCGATTACGCAGTATGCAATTTTAAACTAGCATTGTTTTTTTTTCTCTTAAATTTTGTTTAATTTATTTTCTTTCTTTGTGTCGCCATTTTCTGAGATCTGTAACATTTTTTTATTTTTACGCCTATGGAGCTGTGTGATAGCTTGTTTTTTTGTGTAGTAAGCTGACCGTTTTATTGATACCATTGTGGGGTACATACAACGTTTTGATCGCTTTTTATTGCATTTCTTTAGAGAGGTGAAATGACAAAAAAAAAACCCGCAATTCTACTATTTTAATTATTTTTTCTCTTTGCTGTATTTACCAATTAAAGTTTGGTTTTTTTTGAGTGCCTTTTAAAGCTTTTTTTTTTTTAAATATTTTTTAGTCCCCTTGGGAAACTTGAACCTGTGATACTACATACTGTAGTAACACAGTATTGCAGTCAATAGTCAAAATCTCAGTCCACCCACATGTTGAATACAGAATTACCAAGATGGCAGCCAGCAGGCCTATCTCTCTCATGCTAACTCATCTGTTCCTTGGGATTGTGGGGGACAGATGAGATTAAGTGCGCATGAGCAACTGCAACTGTGATATTTAAAGGGAATCTGTGAGCTGGTTTTTGCTATGTAATCTGAATACAGCAGGAGATAGAGGATGAAATACAAAATTCAGGGATGTGTCACTTGTTAAAGTGCGTGCTGTTGTTTACTAACTGTGAAGGATTTATCCCTAAGGGTACATGCACACGATCAGTGTTCACTGCGGATTGGACGCAGCGCAAGTGCACTGAGTGCAACCCGCAGCGGCCAGATGTTACAGCATAGTGGATGGGATTTATACAAATTCCATGTCCACTATATGTCTGCGGATCACATGCGGCGCGTCTTTCCAGACCGCAGCATGTCAATTTCTCCCGCGGGTCCGCATGCGGGCTTTCCCCATAGACCTAATCTCTATGGGGAAAGTCTGCATGTGAGGAAAAAAAAAGAGGCAGACGCTCATTTGCATAATGAGCAGAAGCCGGAGGCGGCTTCTCCACAGCCTCGGGGCCGCAGCCAGCTCCGGATAGTCTGCACATACCCTAAGAGATTTACATTTCCAGACTAGTCCAGCAACTAAGCACCTCGCTGTCTATGGAAATTGTATATACAGAACCTGGTGTGGGTGGGGTTAGCTTTCTCAGCTCTGCTTCATTCGAAATGTAAAAACTCTTGATTGTTTGAGAACGGCTGCACCCAGTAAACAAAGTGATCGCTGGATTCAGCTTCTCTTTGCCTACATTATGCTGCTTTCAGAAGAGGGAGCAAGAACCTGCTGACAGATTCCTTTTAAATGCCTACTAGAAATGGACAGAGGCATCTAAATGGTTAACAGCTCAGCTCCTGCTGTTAGATACAGATGCCATCTATGTTCTTTTGCTTGCATCTACCTGTATGCAGTGGGTCAGCTTCTTAGCCCCCTCCACTCTTTCAGCCCCCTGCCCAGGACGTTTATGAATGTCCTAAAGCTGGAATGGATTAATAAAGATAATTATGTTTATAGTTTTCCTATGGTTTCAGATGTGCCTTTGTTATCTGCCTGTGTATCTTGGGTTTATGTGCTTTTTCGCACCAGCCCCTTGTGTACTCTCGTGATTTATGTGTGTTAAGAGTTTACAATGCCGCCATTTATACATTTAACACCTTCTGTAATGCCTCATTCTAGGGCTAATTTTTTCTTTATTATTTATATTTTGGACTAGTATTATACTTGTTTTTGTGGACCCAGATTGGGCATTAATCTGGTACCCGGGTAGGATCAATATATTTTAATTCATACATTTTTATTTAGGGAAATATGCACATTTCCTTTTTATATTTTGTGTAATTTAATATATTTAGTTGGACAAGACAAATTTATGCCATAAAAAAAATCAGTACACTCACATAGCAAAGATGTTTAGAAACAATACTTTTTTTTTTATTAACTATTGTTTATAGGTCGTACAACAGGTTTTCGCTGATCATAGTGAGGTAATGGCCTTCTGAAGCACCGTAATAGGCACAGCAGCAGCAGAAGTCCCCTGAATGGCTGTGGTCATTATCAAGAGGGCTGGTTTCTTGGGGAAAACATCTGCATGTATTGTTATATATGTAGCTTACATTAGGGACAAAACTGTACTTAGATCTATACATGTCCCTGGCTACGAAAACTTCTGTTATTTATATTCTTGGAAAACGCTGCCCAATAGGAATCTAGTGTATATAACTGTTACTCACTCTATGTATTCGTAAGATAAGGTCCCCTTTAACCATTGGTCAGTGTTCAGAGACACCGAGGGGGATTTCACTTGTGTGGTGGAATGACATATCTCTGTCTCATAGGATAATAATTCATCGTCCTAATATTTTGTCATGCTCCTACAGTACAGTGATTTCTGCACCTTCCCAGCTTTTAGACGTTGTTTCCTTAACCACTTTATGTGTCAGCTTGATGTATTCCTCGGTGGAAACTGGGTTAATTATTAATGAGCAAATTGTGTAACTCATGTTCACACTGAGTTTTTTTTCTTTTTTTGCGGCTGTCAAAACTACTAGTTTTCCAGTGGAACCTGTTTCTTCCCTGGGGAGCTTTTGGAGGAGTTTTGCATTTTCTTAAGCTTTTCCTGCAGAGGGTTAAAGAATTTTTCAAATGTTTTGGCAGTTTTTTTTTTGGTCTAAATGGTTTTTGCAGCCTAGTTTGGAGCATTTTCCATCAGGATCCACCTCAAAGAAGAAACATCCATTCTGTTTTCTCCAACCAGGCGTTTTCGAAACCTGAAGCATTTAAAAGACGTTCTATAGCCTGAACATACAGACTACGAAGATTTTTGTGAATGCTTTTCCGACATTTTCTAGGAGTGGAGCCGCTCAAAAAAATGCCGTAAAAAGACTTATTCTAAACCGGCGACATAATACGACTGCCAATTGGTAAATTTTTACCAATCCGTGGTCGTTTGACTGCTTGTTTGCCCAGGCAGACCAAAGCAAACAATGTGCACTGAGTGATCTATGTTAGCTGGATTGATGTGTATAGGCTGCCATGTTTCTCAGCACAGCGAGTCCTGTTTGCACAGGACAATGCACCGCTGAGAACTATGAACTTTTGCGCTGCGCAAAAGATCATTTCATCAGATGAATGAGCGATTTGCTCCTTCATCGGGTTATCGTCAGCCTGTTTACACAGCAAGATAAAATGTGTTTAAGAATGCTCGCTACACAATTCTCTTGCAGTGCTAATGTCCCTTAAGAACCCTACTATAAAAGCCCTTCAATGCTGACACTATGGATGCGAACCAGGATTTAGAGGTTTCCTATAAACCCTGAACTCGCACTGAAGTGCAGGTGAACTTTGCATTGTTCAAGACTAAAAGATTCATAAGAATTCTTCTTGACCTTGGTCCGTCAATCACTGTGTCCACTAAGTGAGCAGTACCAAAGAAACATGTAATGCCCTGTGGCCTCTTCGACTACCCATTAAAATGGGAAAACTGATGCTTACATATGCCTTCTGTTTCTCTGGTACCATATAAACTGCTGTTTACCTGATAATACTTTTGGTCAGTAATATGCTACTTTATTTTATAGTGCATCTAAAATAGCCAGTGGTGTTCTCTCTACGGGTTATCCTTCAATCATGACATATTGCGGGTACCTGGTGCAGTGGAGACGTTGAATGTTTATAACGGGAACATTTTCCAGATTGACGTGAACGTCAAAAAAAGAAATGGGTCTTATGTATGACCAAATTGCCTTTATGTCCTTACATTATTCAGTTACATTTTTCTGACACCTCTCACACACATCACATGTGTAATGCTTCCAGAAGTTAGAGCTGCAGCATGTCAGGACATTTTTGGTCCCTCTCCCACCCCAGAGATTCCATTTAACTCCAAGTAACGCAAATGCTGTGATTACCAGATGTCTTTTTTGTTCCTTTTCTTTTAGTCTTTAGTTGAAATCCTGGTTACGTCTGGGAGCACTAATTCCAATCCACCCCCTGAGACAACCAGACACGCACTTGGCTTTGAGTGCAGTGACCAAGAACTACTAATGTTGTCAGTTAGTTTTAGCCTGCCCAAATAGTCCTCATTCTAGACATCCCTCCCGTGAAGGTAAGCTGAAGTCCAGATATCATGGGCTCCCCATAACGTATTCTTTTTGGCATAAACTCTCATTGTTACTGGTAGGTCAGTAAATACAAATCTGCATACAACTTCATGGCTACATACAGGGATGTTCCTAGCCCCACCTTCAGTCCTAGTGCCCTCCTTTATTTTAGATCTGGTAAGGTTTGATCTTTGTGGAAGGCTGTCAAGCTTTTAATTCATGTGGTCTGAGGATAAAGGGAGCGTTGTATTTTTTATATCTGGATATATATATTTTCCTGCACCCACGCCTCCTAGAATACTTGTGCTTTCATAACTTGTGTGATACCTTTTTCCAGCTTGCTGCATCTGATGATTGATGTGAAGGTGATGGAAATATAGACATGGCGTCTAACTGATTTTCAAAGTTTAAGGGTTAAAAGCAATTCTAGGTTAATAGAAACTCCCAGCAAAGCAGTTCTATTTGGAGAGCTTCCATTGGTATCCATAAAATTCACTGCTGGTTCAATTTCTATTAAGCTAGGTATAGCAATGAATAATGAATGTCTAGCCATATTAATCATATTGAAAGTACCCTTTGAACTGCAGGAAATCATACTTTAATAAATCTGTCTGCATGGTATAAGAGGATTTCAGCTATTATAGACCAATATTTGTTTGTGTCCCGTTACTTGGCTGAGCAGTCATCCAGGCCATGCGCTGGAAAATGCTGCAATAATATGCTTAAGCGGGTCCTTAACGCTGCTTTGTTTTCTATCCGAATATCCGTAATTTGCATTGTTTATTATAATGTCTTATCAATAGATTTTTCACATATAATTGGCTGAACCATGCCCGTTTGAGACGCCTTCCTTATTTTCATTAAATGCCAGTTAGGGTTTGTGCTTTTGTTGCATTAGTTCCCCACTAATTTCAGGGGCTACTATAGATGTGTCTGGTATAAAGTGATAAATCATTACTTTTCATACAATGTTAATGACTGTATTTTTGTAGTCTTACACTGAATAGATGGATAAATAGATATACCGGTATATCTATTTCTCTATATATTTATACATTGACATTATGCAACATTACTTTTGGATGATGGTGTTACCTGTTATATTCCCTGATATGTGGATATAGTTCCTGTTGTTCCTTATTCTGGAGTCTTTGTACAACTGCATCTGCTTTTAATATGGTCTCTCCTGACAATACAACAGTGTATATTATAATAGCTCATTGCAATGTAAACCCTTTTGGCATGCATTACCCCTTATTGAGAGAAGAGGGGTGTTTTAACATGCCCATCTCTCACTTACATAATACAGATTATCAGGTAGGTATATTTTGATGGTACCCTAAACTGTAAATTGCTCATAATGCAGTTTAAAGCGACATTAGAAACGATATTGGGTGAAACTTTTTAACCAACAATTTGACTCCCTTTGTACCAGACCCACAAGTCTGTAAAACCCCCAGAATGCCTCATTATACAGGATACAAATAAGTACCTTCACTTGAATTGGTTTCTACTTCTAACGGTTTCCTCCACCTCCGTGAAGAAACCTCCCCTTCATAAATCCCTATCCATGCACACTGCCTTTTGTTCCTATATATTACCGATCCATTCTGGTTTGTCTATAACTGGGAACACTTTGGAAAACCAAACTCATTCATTCATTCTTTTTTTTTTCACAAAAACCCCCAAAACACTGCCTTTGTTCTTGTTTGTGTTATCACATTGCATTGGTCATATGAATTCAGTAGTAGATACAGCACCTTGATGAATTAGGCTATGTGCCCACGTTGCATTTATGAAGCAGAAAATTTCTGCTGCATAAATGCAAGTCCTCTCCCGGAAAAACGCATGCGGAATTCCGCACGCGTTTATCGCGCGTTTATCACGCGTTTTCCACATGCGGAATTGCCTTGCGTTTTTTATGCATTGAACAAAGGCAATTCTGCTTGCGGAAACGCAAAATTAAATGACATGCTGCGGATTTTTGAACGCAGCATAAACGCTGCGGAAAAATCCGCAGCATGTGCATAGAACTTGCGGAATCCCATTGGGGACCATGGGGTGCGTGTTACCAAGCGTTTTTCAAGCGTTTACGCTGCGGAAATTCCGCATCAAAAACGCTTGAAAAATGCTACGTGGGCACACAGCCTAAGCCACTATTTTGTCCTAGAAGGCCATTGTTAAAATGAGCTGAAGTTTGCAGCTTCTGAGCAGTGTCGAATTTTACACCTGAATTTCACCCTAACCTGGTTAATGTTTCACGTCTTTTTTAGGGTATGTGCACAAAACATCTTTTAGGCTGTGAGTATTTTCGCTGCTATTTCCAACAAAGTGGATGGGATTTATAGAAATGTCATGCCCACTGTGCTTCTTTTTTACTCAACATAAACTGACCCGTCAATACAAAATAAGAACTGCGGCTCCAACAAGCCGACAATAAGGTGTTTAAATGTCCCTACTATGAGCTTGTGTGGCAATAGGAATGATCGCGGTGCTTTTGCTCAACAGGATCCCCAAACAGTCTTAGGCATGAAGAAGAAAGCGCCGCCACCCACCATTCCTTTTTAAAAAAAAATAGAGTCCTTATAAATCTTCTGGACATCTATGCGGTAAGCGGGGGGGGGTGAGGAGAGCTTGTGGACAAAACGCACTCAAAAATGAAATAAACAGCAGGTAACCTCATTTAGATAATAGGTGCAGAAATTCCACACCATCAAATACTCACCAAATACTCATTGTGGGAACATAGCCTTAGACATGGACGTTAACGGTTCAGTTTTTCAAGCAGAAGAATCTGTGTGTTCTGACTTTTTTTTGTTTTTAATTTTTTTTTCTTTTTGTATCTATAAATATTGAACATCTTCCAAGTGAAAGCCGCCAGAAGATTGGTCAGGTCACTTTTTTAATCTCTTTGCAAGCCTGAATCAGTTCAAAGAAGCTCAGAAAGACTGAACATATGTGTGCAGTGCATATGTCCATTCTATTGATCTTTTAGTGCTTTTTCAGGCGAGTTCGTGAGCTGACCCACCAGAAAAAGCCGTTGTGTGCACATACCCTTAGCAAGTGTTCTAAAAAGCTTCAGTACATGAATTGTTTGGTGGTCCCTACTACTCTCATCATTGCTTGTTTACTAAACCTGAATCACCCTGTCAATTTGCATCCGTCTCTGCAAAACCTCTTCTGGCATAGATCAATTAATTTCTACAGCTCTTAGGTGAAATCTGTTGATGTGCTCCACATATGTCTTATTCATTTTATTGCCACTGACTCCACTGCACTGTGTGTCCTTGTACATGAAGAAGTTGGGGTTTTTCCCTTTCATCTTTTATTAACAAATTCTTCCTGGCCATGATAAAAATAATAAAGCCACCTAGTGCTCCCCATCCTTGTCCAGTGCTGTGTCTCCGGCACTGCTACCGTAATTCTATACAGGATGCAGTGGTGACATCACATAATCGGCGCTGCAGCCAATCCCTAAGCTCAGTAGCTTTGCTGATGTAAACATCAAGTACCGCTGAGCTTAGTGATTGGCTGCAGCACCGTCAACATGGCACTGGAACAGCAGTGAAGACACAACATTTGATACGGATGGTGAGTACCTGTTTATTTTATTCTTATTATGGCAAATAGTGGAAATCTACTGTAAATCTAAAGCTGCATTTACATCGCAAGATGATTGCATTTTTAGAAACGCTCGTTTCACAATTTTCTTGCAGTGTTAACAGGCTGACAATTGCCCGATGAATGAAGAAAACGCTCATTCATTGGGTGAAATGATCTTTTGCTCAGCACAATCGATCATCTTTCTCGGGGTGCATCATCCTGTGTAAACAGGACTCGCACTGCTGAGAACCATGGCAGCCTAGGTGCACTGGGTGATGTAGTATAGATCACTCAGTGTGCATCATTTACTTTGGTCTGCCTGTGTAAACACGCATTTAAACAACCGCTGATTGGTAAAAGTTTACCGATCGGTGTTCGTATCGTGCCGCCGCTTGGTCCATGTGATCAGATCTTAGTCTGCCATGTTTTGCTGCCAGTAAGAATGACCTGTCTTGTCGCCCAAAATTGGCAGGCTAAGGCACAACTTGGATAACCCCTCTAAAGGCTGGAATAATTAATGCTTTTATTCCTAAACTATCTGTGAGTGGCTAAAGTAGCTTTACCTTTTTGACTTTTAAAGCTGTATTTTTTTTTTCAGTTCAAAGTTACAATTTAGGGCAAGGACTTTCTCATCGGGAATTACTGTGCAAAATGTCGTCACTTTCACTCAACCTAGAATTCATTAGGGAAATTGGCACTGGGGCGATGTGCCAGAAGAGGCGTAGATTATTAATATAAGTTTTACTAAATGCCGCTGTTTTGTCATTTTTTTTTTCAGTTTGGGTTTAACCCTTTTGTTGATGCTCATATAAACTGCCTGGGTAGCAATAAATTAGAAATTTCATTTAAATTGTAATTCCACTTTTTCACCAGGGATAACGTTGTTAAACCTGTTCTTTCCCTTGATAACACAGACTATCAAGCTTGATGTATTCAGTATGTCAATCAGCTTTTGATACAAAGGAGGTTCTTAAAATGGCTTATGCTTGGAAAGGATTTTTTTTATCCACACTGAATTAAATAGCTTAGAGGAACATTTCCGTCAGTGGAAATAAATAAAATTCATCCTTAAGGCTTATTTAAGCAAATGTGGACATTTGTTTTGACTGGCATCATGTATAACACCATGCTTTATCTTAAGTGTCCTGAAGTCAACCTAAAAAAATAGAATTTAGGTACTGCAAATGTATAAACACCATGTATGTATAGTCCTCAGGAAAACCAAAGAATGTAACTAAATTAAAAGGGGTATTCAGTTAAAAAAATCTATGTACATAATGTGCTTTTAAAAAAAGTAAGTATAATTTACTAATTATGCCAGGTGCTCTTGTGATTAGGTATCCCTCGGCTCAGCAGCCTCATTTCCTTTCGCTATCAATGCTGTGTATGAAGGTGTACGAATCACCCCTTTTTTCCCACTTAACAATATTGAAATAATAAAAAAAAAAAAAATACGCATATTTGGTATCAACTTATCAAAAAAACTCCTATCTATGTTAATCTAAAGTTAATTAATCCAATCTATAAATACTGTAAAGAGAAAAAAAATCAAAAGCCAGAATTGCGGGATTTTGGTTTCCGCAATTCCAGAAAAAAATACAAGAAGAAGCATCTTATGTACCCCAAAATGGTATCAATAAAAACATCAGGTGAGCACACAAAAAATAAGCTCTCACACAGCTCCATCAACCAAAAAATAAAAATGTTATGGGTTTTTGAAAATGGAGACTCATGCTAAATTTTCTTTTTACGAATTTCTGAATTTTTTTTCACAACTTTAACCCCTTACCACATTTGTTGTACAGGTACCTCATAAGCCGGCTCCCTGACTTTCATGCAGGCTCGCACACCGAGCCTGCATCTTTCCCCGCACATGATGGCTGATTTAATCAGTCGTCATGTGCCTCTAACAGCCGCGGGTGGAGCGGAGCTCTGCCGCAGGCTGTTAACCTATTAAAGCTTGCTGTCAATCTCTGATGCTTGGTCCACGCTCCCTCCGGCGAGCTCGAGACGTGATCAGGGGCGAAAATGCGTTGTCATGACAGCTGGGGTTCTGTTGAAGACCCCTGTGCCTGTTATGATGATCCTCTTGTGAAAACCAGCCTGTAAGATATTGTTGTTGTCTCTATACATAGCAGTGATGATGCCCCGTTAAAAATTAAACCATAAAAAAAAAAAAAAAAAAAAAAAAAAAAAAAGAATGACATAAATTAAAATATAAAGTAAATTAATCCAATTGGTAAACCAGCTTAATGAGAAAAACATTTTTTTTTTTTTTTTGTCACCACAACATTGCAATAAAATGCGATAAGAGGCAATCAGAACAAAGCATTTACCCCAAAATGGTATCAGTAAAAACGTCAGCTCAGGGCGCAAAATTAAGTCCCCACAGAGCCCCACATCCTGAAAAATTAAAACATTACGGGTCTCAGAAAATGACCACGCAAGAAAGTGTTTTTTTGGTTGTTTTTTTTTTCTTTTTACACCAATTAAATACAAAAACTATACATATTTGGTATCTGCATAGTCATACTGACCTGGAGAATTATATTGGCAGGTCATTTTTACCATATAGTGAACATGGTGAATAAAAAAAAACGAAAAAAAAACAAAACAATAATAATCTTTTTATTTATATAGCGCCAACATATTCCGCAGCGCTTTACAATTCAGACAATTTACAGACATTATCGGCACTGTCCCCATTGGGGCTCACAATCTAAATTCCCTATCAGTATGTCTTAGGTGTGTGGGAGAAGACCGGAGAACCCGGAGGAAACCCACACAAACACGGGGAGAACATACAAACTCCTTGCAGATGTTGCCCTTGGTGGGATTTGAACCCAGGACCCCAGTGCTGTAAGGCTGCAGTGCTAACCACTGAGCCACCGTGCTTGAAATAGCACTTTTTCTTGCTATTTCAATTTCAACGCACTTGGTATCATTTTTCCACTTACCAGTTATCACGTGATAAAATGAATGGTGTCATTAAAAAGTAAAGCTTGCCCCGCAAAAAACAAGCCCTCATACGACTATATTGATGGAAAAATTAAAAAGTTATGGCTCTTGGAAGTAGAGGAGTACAAAATGAAAATGAAAAATGGCCATGGTGTGAAGAGGTTAAATAAAAACAAAAAACCTGCAATCGTACTGACCTGGAAACATATCTTCAGGTAATTTTTATTGCAGAATATGCACCAATAAATTCAAAACCCCAAAAAACAATTGTCAATTTTTCTTTTTTTTCTCAATGTCGCTTCACTTGGAGTTTTTTTTTCCTATTTTCCAGTAAACCGTATGATTAAAATCAATGGTGTCAATCAGAAAGTACTACTAATCCCACAAAAGACAAGTCCTGATATGGCTAAATTGGCGGGGGAATTAAAAAGTTATGGCTTTTGGAGAAAGGAGCTTGAAAGATAAAAGCACTAAAACTAAAAATCGCTCGGTTAACATGTTAAGCAGAAAACTGAGAATATAAAACAAATTCTTTAAGTTTGCTTACCAATTAATAGGCTTTATTTTCATAAATGTGGAATACCAGATTAAAGTAGTTGTCCCAGAGTGTGAAGTGTACACAAAGCAGGGGAAGGCATACAGTTAAACATCTTTTACATCTGGTAATGCCCTTGCTGCACAGTGCTGCTGCTCCAGTAGTCCTGAAGGGTTTTGTTTGCTGTCAGTAAGTGATGACCTTCTGACCATGCACTTGTTACTGCTGCAGCCAATCACTGGCCTCACCTGTGATTGTAGCATGGTCGGCACATGACCACTGTGGACAACGATTGGATGCTGTGGTCCTGAGCATGTGGTCAGAACGTTATCACTTATGGACAGTTCATAAAGACCTAAGTGATCACTGTAGCGGTGTGTGAATTACCAGTTGGATGTTATTTTATGATTGTAATGCATCCACTGTTTTGTGCCCCTTTTTAAAAAAAAATCTGTGACAACTTCTCTAAAATTATTTATGGGGAATGTCGTAAAGAGGATGATCTCTGCTGACATGTATAAGTAAATACAGTACTTGAAATACCAGCCATGGAGAATCTGTTCTTGTAGGTCCACATTGTGCAACAATTATAGGACAAATCTTTTTGGGCTATAATCACTTTATTTTATGTTTATCATCATTCTGGATTGTATCTGTCAATTTTACCTTTGCAAACAGAGCAGTGTGCCTAAGGGTGCTTTCACATTGGGGCATACGTCTAAAATTCCCCGCAAAACGAGGTCTGGGCATATGCACAGATGGTGCCATAGACTGTAATGATGCAGACAGCAAACATGCGCTCTAATGTGCAGCATTTTCAGGAGTGTCCGCGTACAAGAGGCAGATACTCAGACGTGGCGGACTGCATCTGAGTGTCCGCCTCCTGTAGGCGTTAACAACATTTTGCCTGTTGGCAACTAGAACCCCAAACTAAAGCCCTTAAAACTTAACTTTCATTAAAGCATATAGCTCTTGTAAGGATAGTGAGTTTTAAAATATTAGCATAGGTACAGGCAGTAGAGTAAAGTCAGATATTATAATCTGCAATATTGCTTGTTACACAATGTTATCTAACTAATTCTCATTCTCATACATTAGTGGCCGCAGACCACCTATCTCATGTTAACACTGCCTGTGCCTTATTATAAAATCCAAAATTAAAGCCTCCCCGACATGTTTCGCCTAACTGGCGTGATCAGGGGACAGAGGCTTAAACGATGTAGGCATACACCTGAAAAAGTGCACGGCAGAGCGCACCTTCGTCTGCCTTCACCATTACAGTCTATTGGCCCTGTCGACACATACGCCCGTTTTAATGGGGATTTCGAACATATGCCCCGATGGGGACACAGAACACAATGTGAAAGCACCCTTTAAGAATGTGCATGCACGTATTCTTGGCCCATATGATTAGTTCGGCTGCTCCATTTTTGGCACCTGTTCAGAATGAGCTTTTCTGCAATCTACACTCTAGATAAACATGTTACTGCATGCTGCATGATACAATGTATGCAGGTGGATCTTCACAAACATAGGTCAAGTCTTTTGGCTACTTTTTTTTTTTACGTCTTCTATTTCTCGTGCTCATGTGATCTATCCTAATCACATGACTGCAATTCAATATGTAAGACTCCAGCCTTAAAGAACTTGTGCACTACTTGGACAACCCCTGTTCATAGCCCTCGCTTGGTCCTGATAAAATAACAAAGCCTATACTCTCTCTCTGTGCTGGCACTGTTCCCACGGTGTCAGCACTCGCGGTCCTTGGGCTCCCCTGCTGTTGTGACACGTGACGCCGATGCCCAATCAGCACTGGAGTCACTGTCCCCGCCTCCTGTTGAATTAAGCATGAAGAGGAAGCCTGAGATCAGCCGCAGCCTGGACTTCCTCTTCGTGTTCGATTTGTCCAGTGACGCCCAGCGCTGATTGGACGCCAGCGTCACGTGTCACAACAACAGCATCACAGCCCCGGGACCGCGAGTGCTGACACCGCTGGAACGGAGCCAGCACGGTAGGTGAGTATAGGTTTTTTTATTTTAACAGGGCAAAACATTTTGATCAAGAAGGGGTTGTCATAGTAGTGGGCAACCCCTTTAAGGATGATTTGTTCACTTTATGGCTAGACATGTAGCCTTTTATTATTCCACGAACAAGAAAAAAAAAATTTCTCTACTTTCTCCTGTCTGACATCCTGTGAAAATCGGTCGGCACTCGGTTGTTATCCAAGTGCGGTTTGATTTTTTTTTTTCACAGAACCAGAGACTAGCATTGCTGATTTTTGATCCAACCCTCGGATCAAAATCGGACATGTCTCTAATATTTTCGCGGACCGCTTGGTCCCAGGAAAAAATCTGACATGTGCTCAGTCACATAGAATCAATGGTGTATTGAGCACATTACGTTTGGTTGATTTAGGAGCAGTTTAGCTTTGTTAGGCCATGTTCACACTAATTCTTCGTTTTATTTTCCTACTGCTTTTTATCTGCAGGTGTCTGCACAAAACTACGCAATATGAATCTTCTCTAGTTATTGCGTTGTTTCTTCTTTTTTTTTTGCATTTTTGCTGTAGATTTGAAGCAGCGGTTTTTATAGTACTTGGTTTTTTTTCAGGCTCCCCACAGAAGCACGGGTGCGTTTACACGAGCCAATAATCATGCGATCATGACTTGCAAACGATGTCAGATGAGTGTTTTTGTATGACGAGCATCATGAATGAAATGGTGGAATAGCTATCGTCACATCGAACATCGTCCACTGTGTTCTCACGGACAGATAATATGAAGCGTAGGTGTGTTCTACATTCATAGCCATAAGTGATACGAATTATATTGAATACATGAATTCCTACAAAGAAATTTGATTCCAATAAGCGAACTGAAAAAAATAACAATAATCCCAAATATTTGCTCGTTCCAATAATCCAACTGCTGCGGAGTTATTGCCTCCGAACACAATCAGTCCTGCTGCTTCATTTTGTCAGCGGACTCGCTGAACGATTGAACAATCTCCATTTGCATTACGCAGTTTAAAAAAAGCAAACCAGCAAAATAATTTTTAGACGACACTCAACTCATTCACACGTCACAATTATCATGAATGATGGATTGTTACTATTAGAATCTGATGAGTATTGGCTAGTGTAAATGCAGCTTTAGTTTTAGGTTCACACACTTTCGGTTTTTAAGCGTTTTTAGCTGCAGATTTTTATGCAATTTTTCAGCTGTGTTTTGCAGTACCAGCAAAGTCTATGAGAAACCAGAATTCTCTGTTCACATATCTTGTTTTTTTTTTGTTTGCTGCGTATTTTATGCCTTGGTTAGGTTTTTGGAAAATAGAGCATGTCACGTCTTTCAGTTTTTTTTTTCAGCATTTTTTGCAGTGTTTTTTCACCGATGGGAAGTACTGGGTGGTGAAAAAAATGCACCAAAAAACGCAAGTAAATTTTTTTTCAGCGTTTTTGATGGCAAAATAGAATGGGGTTCTTTTTTTCACAGAATTTTATCTACATGCATTAATAGAGACAGCAGGATGCTGAAAAATGCATAAAAAACGCAGCAAAACCTGAGTTTTTGACACCGCTGATTTCCTGCCAGAGATCAGTTTTGCTGCAGATTTCTGACGTAAAAAAACCACATGTGGGAACATAATCCTTAGGCACGAGATGTTAGGCTGATAACTGCTAGGTCAAATTTAAAGCCGCGTTCACACACAGCGTAAATGCTGTGTGTTTTTCCACTGCAATTTTTTGCACAGAAAATCTGTTACATTTAACTATCCAAGCAAAGTGAATGTAATTTCATGAAAAGTCCTGCTGCCAACGGTGTTACTAAAGATGCTGATGCTGAACAGTTCTCAGTTTATTCATACATTTTTGGCTTTAAAGAAGTTCAAATTGTAGGTTTATGAGGAATAGATTCATTTAAAACTCTGTGTTACTCAGTGATCTCTAGAGCTTGTTCCATCAATAAAATCTCATCTTATTTGCCCTGTTAAGACCCAGAAGGAAGTCTGCTCAGGAGCTGCCTTTATAGGCTAGAGCTAGAACAACCGGCTGAGACTGGAAGCTGTGGCACAGCAATAGAATGGGGGACAAGCCTATTAAAGGTTTTCAGATGTGGAAAGTGGGGAATAGAAATCAAACCATTTTACTGTAGAATTTAGAGGGATTTTTTTTGTAGACGTTAATTTATTTTCCAGATAAAGGTAACATGCTTATTTGGGCCAGTTAATTTATCAATTGACCACATAGGGTTGGGAAAAGTGCAAGCAATGAATTCCTGCAATGTGTTTTTTTTGTAAAAAAAAGCTGTGATATTTCGAGAAAAAGAAACATGCCATAACCCACGGAGCACCTTAAAATATAACAATGCTTTATTGGTACAAAAGGAGCCACAAACCATCATTAAAAACAATTAAAAGTCAAAAACACATGACACAACAACCCATGAAAGAGCTGAAACTTGCCTACCACTGACACACAATATATCGGTAGAGTGTAAATAAACATACATATAATCACCAATAGGGCCAATTTTAAGGGTATAATACCCATATGATCAACATCTGGTGTATGTATCATCAAAAATATAAATCACATAAGCGTACTTAGAATGCTCCCATATAGAAGAAAAAGTTTTCCAGCGGAGTGGTATCCAATTTCCAAAATTTATTATGCAGAAAATAAAATCTTCAATCCAGACAGGGAGTTACAGTGCTTAAGCCAACATGTTTCGACAGATGGTCTTAGTCATGGCAATGCTCCCATAGTTATAATATGGAAAAATGGAATTGCATGTATGAAAATCCACATAGTCCACAATTGGAAAATACAAATGATTGAGAAGAGTACGCAAATCGCACAAATCAATGCATGTAATATCCAGGATGCAGTGCACAGAACACCACCTAGATCACTTATAGAAACGTATACAAAAAAACATGTTCTAGGTCAGAATAATGGTCAGAAAACAATGAACAATCTTACTACATAAAGATCTTTATGTTGAGCTGAGTCCGAGAAAAACATCAGCTGACGTCGGAGCGATGACGACGATGAAAGGGAACATTTTCCTGTTGAATTTTTAAATAGCTTAACCCCATCAGGCATGCCAAGTCATTGCCTCAGACTTAAGGTGGGCAGCATTATTATGTTGTTGAGTAATTTGAATACAAATTGAGGACGCTAGAATGGTACACGATTAGTTGTAACATCATTGAATAGAAATGTTCTTGAGGCAGAGATTTTAACAGGATCAGCTGAAGGTGATAAGGCATACAGAGAGATTTCCACGTGATCTGCCATGGGCAATTCACTTTTTGAATTGGCAAACATCTCTGTAATCTTCTAAATTTTATTTTTGTTTTCCGTAATGGCATTTACTAATTTATTAATTGTGGCAACTTTGTTGTTTATTGTGTAAAAAGGCTGAAAGTAAATAGACATCATTAATTTTGAGTTAGCTTTTATTATATAGAGCACACTTTTCTAGCTTCCGAAACTTCCTTGTTTTGGAACTCGGGCTGCTAGTATAACACAAAGCAAGTGACTAATGCGGTCCTAAAAACCTGAAGTGATCAGGAGGATAAGGCAAGGCAAAGTGCCCAACGCGTCTCGCCACAAAAGTGGCTTCCTCAGGGGCCCGTGGTATGGCCCTGAGTACATATACAGCTCTGGCAAAAAATTAAGAGACCACTGAACAGTTTTCTATTGGAAAGCATGGAGACTGGTGGAAAGCATGCCAAGACGCATGAAAGCTGTGATTAAAAATCATGGTTATTCCACCAAATATTGATTTCTGAACTCTTTCTGAGTTAAAACATGAGTAATTAGAGGTCTGAAAGCACTGTTTCTTTTTTAGTATTTTGACGCTTTATCATTCGCTGCAAATAAATACAAAATTTTTTAGCTTTGAATTTCGGAGACATGTTGTCAGTAGTTTATAGACTAAAACAACAATGTACATTTTACTCAAAAATACACCTATAAAGAGAAAAATCAGAGAAACTGAAAATTTTGCAGTGGTCTCATAATTTTTGCCAGAGCTGTATATATCACAAAGGATACTAGACAGGCTTGTTGTTTTTGAAAAAAGGCCTATTGACCGGGATGTCAAGAATTGATATTTCTTCCTGTTACACAGCAGATATATCTGCTTTAAGAGATTATTGACATTTTGGTTGAAATCTAATGTTCTAAATATAAATGAAAGAAAAAAAAACATCTGTTAATTGCCCCTTCTATAATGTTACTCTGGTCTTACTGCCGGTCCATATATTTCCTTTTCCGGCAGAGCTGGGTATGTGCCCGCCGCAGTCATTAACTGGTCACAGTTAAGACCAATATGACACTCTGGCCAATGATTGACTGCAGCGGTCGTAGTTAGCCAACTAAAACAGGACATATGGAGCTGGTTTAAAGAGCATCGGACATCATTTGTTTTGGGTTGTTTTTTACACTCCTTCATGGTTATTGTAAAAAATTCAGAGGTGGAAAAGCCCTTTATCGTTTTAATATGGTTGTAGATGTGTAACATAGCCATAGGGAGATACAACATCGACAACTGGTGTTTATTGTATATGTTGGCCGAGTGGCTTTTTTGTGTATCTGAAAAAAAAAGTAAGAAATTGTGAATGTGCCAGTGGTATTGTGGATTTTGTATGTAAAAGAGTTTCCTCTTTTTTAATGAACAACAAAGACCCAAATTTTGTTTATAGCTCAAAAAGCTTTTTTCGTTCACCTTTAGGAAGATTTATGTATGTAGAGAAGTAAAATTAAATGAGGACATTGGCAGTCTGTTTCTATCTCTTGTTATCTGCACCTTAGGACAATGCCATAGCCACAAATTTCAGGAAGTAATAAAATAAGAAATTCCTGGATTTAGAATGAAGACTTGGATTTAATAAAGCAAAGCGGCACAGAAACTCTATTCTTGTGTTTGAAATTGAAATGAGGCAAATTGAACTCACCCATGAGTTATAGATGAATAATACATTGTATCTGTGGCCCTGATGACAGCTGACTGACACCTAAGTGGGGTGACTGCTACCGCTTGTCCTGGAAACCTGTCTCTGCCAAAGCCCATTCATGACCTTTTACATTAGGCACCAAGTGTGGCAATACGGAAACAAGATGGTTCCCAAGGAGAACTGTCGTACTGGACAAGGCTCTGGATTCAGGTTCTCAGGAGAACTCACTTTAACTTGCATTCTTGAAATACATACAGGTGCTTCTCACAAAATTAGAATATCATCAAAAAGTTCATTTATTTCAGTTCTTCAAGTCAAAAATTGATACTCCTATGTTATATAGAGTCATTACACATTATTTCTGTTAATGTTGATGATTATGGCTTACAGCCAATGAAAAATCAAGTCATTATCTCAGTAAATCAGAATAATTAGCAAAAAAAACACCTACAAAGGCTTCCAAAGTGTGTAAAAAGGTCCCTTAGTCTGTTTCAGTAGGCTCCACAATCATGAGAAGATTGCTGACTTGACAGATGTCCAGAAAGCAGTCATTGACACACTCCAAAAGGAGGGTAAGCCACAAAAGGTCATTGCTAAAGAAGCTGGTTGTTCACAGAGTGCTGTATCCAAGCATATTAATGGAAAGTTCAGTGGAAGGAAAAAGTGTGGTAGAAAAAGGTGCACAAGAAACCGGGATAACAGCAGCCTTGAAAGGATTAAGAAAAGGCCATTCAAAAACTTGGGGGAGATTCACAAGGAGTGGACTGCTGCTGGAGTCATTGCTTCAAGAGCCACCACACACAGACGTATCCAGGACATGGGCTACAAGTGTCGCATTCCTTGTGTCAAGCCACTCATGACCAATAGACAACGCCAGAAGCGTCTTACCTGGGCCAAGGAGAAAAGACCTGGACTGATGCTCAGTGGTCTAAGGTGTTGTTTTAAGACGAAAGTAAATTTTGCATTTCATTTGGAAATCAAGGTCCCAGAGTCTGGAGGAAGAGTGGAGAGGCACACAATCCAAGCTGCTTGAGGTCTAGTGTGAAGTTTCCACAATCAGTGATGGTTTGGGGAGCCATATCATCTGCTGGTGTAGGTCCACTGTGTTTTATCAAGACCAAAGTCAGCGCAGTCGTCTACCAGGAAATTTTAGAGCGCTTCATGCTTCCCCCTGCCGACAAGCTTTTTGGAGATGGAAATTTCATTTTCCAGCAGGACTTGGCACCTGTCCACACTGCCAAAAGTACCAATACCTGGTTTAAAAACAGCAGTATCACTATGCTTGATTGGCCAGCAAACTCGCCTTAACCCCATAGAGTATTGAGTGCATTTACTGAACATACATTTCCGTAGGCCAGCATTTTGGATTTTACTTTGTTTGTAATGACTCTATATAATATGAGTTTCACTTTGTATTGAAGAACTGAAATAAATTAACTTTTTGATGATATTCTAATTTTGTGAGAAGCACCTGTACCTCCTATTTAGAGCTTTGTCGTTTTGAATGCATACCGTTACCCTTACACTTTAATTTGTGATTTATAGCCTTTATCGTTCATAGATTGTTGACATCGCAGAAATACAACTCCTATGATGTGTAGCTAATATTTTGTTATTTCGCTCACGTTGAAAAAACCCTTCTTTAATGGGTTGCCCGCCACTTTTTTATTTTACTAATCAACCCATGGTGGTCTGAAAATGGTAAAAACATATACTTACATATCTGAATCACTTGTTTCCTTTACCTGCAGTCAATCCTTCCTGATTTAACCCCTTAAGCCCCGAGGGTGGTTTGCACGTTAATGACCCGGCCAATTTTTACAATTCTGACCACTGTCACTTTATGAGGTAATTGCTCTGGAACTTCAACGGATCCCCCTGATTCTGAGATTGTTTTTTCGTGACATATTGTACTTCATGATTGTGGTAAAATTTCTTCGATATTACTTGCGTTTATTTGTGAAAAAAACGGAAATGTGGCGAAAATATTGAAAATTTTGCAATTTTCAAAATTAGAATTTTTATGCCCTTAAATCAGAGAGATATGTCACACAAAAGAGTTAATAAATAACATTTCCCACATGTCTACTTTACATCAGCACAATTTTGGAACCAAATTTTTTTTTTGTTAGGGAGCTATAAGGGTTAAAAGTTGACCAGCGATTTCTCATTTTTCCAACAAAATTTACAAAACCATTTTTTTAGGGACCACATCACATTTGAAGTCCCTTTGAGAGGTCTTTATGACAGAAAATACCCAAAAGTGACACCATTCTAAAAACTGCACCCCTCAAGGTGCTCAAAACCACATTCAAGAACTTTATTAACCCTTCAGGTGCTTCACAGGAATTTTTGGAATGTGGAAGAAAACAATGAACATTTAACTTTTTTCACAAAAATGTTACTTTAGACCCAATTTTTTTTTATTTTCACAGAGGTAACAAGAAAAAATGGACCACAAACTTTGTTGTGCAATTTCCCCTGGGCACACAGATACCCAATATGTGGGGAAAAAACACTGTTTGGGCGCACGGCAGGGCTCGGAAGGGAAGGAGCGCCATTTGACTTTTTGATTGTAAAATTTGCTTGAATAATTAGCGGATGCCATGTTGTGTTTGGAGAGCCCCTGTGTGCCCAAACTTTGGAGCTCCCCCACAAGTGACCCCATTTTGGAAACTAGACCCCCCAAGGCACCTATCTAGATGCATAGTGAGCACTTGGAACCCCCAGGTGCTTCACAAATTGATTCGTAAAAATGAAAAAGTGAAAAAAACAACACTTTTTCATTTTTACGAATCAATTTGTGAAGCACCTGGGGGTTCCAAGTGCTCACTATGCATCTAGATAGGTGCCTTGGGGGGTCTAGTTTCCAAAATGGGGTCACTTGTGGGGGAGCTCCAATGTTTGGGCACACAGGGGCTCTCCAAACGCAACATGATGTCCGCTAACAATTTGAGCCGACAATTTGTTAGCGGATACCATGTTGCATTTGGAGAGTCCCTGTGTGCCCAAACATTGGAGCTCCCCCACAAGTGACCCCATTTTGGAAACTAGACACCCCAAGGCACCTATCTAGATGCATAGTGAGCACTTGGAACCCCCAGGTGCTTCACAAATTGATTAGTAAAAATGGAAAAGTGAAAAAAAAAACACTTTTTCATTTTTATGAATCAATTTGTGAAGCACCTGGGAGTTCCAAGTGCTCACTATGCATCTAGATAGGTGCCTTGGGGGGTCTAGTTTCCAAAATGGGGTCACTTGTGGGGGAGCTCCAATGTTTGTGCACGCAGTAGCTCTCCAAACGCAACATGGCGTCCGCTAACAATTTGAGCCTATTTTCCATTCAATTTGTTAGCGGACACCATGTCGCGTTTGGAGAGCCCGTGATGTGCCTAAACAGTGGAGCTCCCCCACAAGTGTCCCCATTTTGGAAACTATACCCCTCAAGGATTTTATTAAGGTGTATAGTGAACATTTTGAACCCAGAGGTACGACACAGAATTTGTTTACATTAGGTCATCATATTGAATAAGTTGTCATTAGTCTTGAGCGCAAGTGCTCGCTACTTGAGTTTGCATCGGGTACTCGGGTATGCACCATGTACAGCGTGTGCTCGAGTGACATGCTCGAGTCCCTGCTCCGCATGTTTCACGGTTATTAGACACCCAAAAAAAAACATGCGGGGATCGCTCGTGCATGGCAGGCAATCCTCGTAAAGTTTTTTTGGCCGCGAAGCATATGGGGCAGAGACTCAAGCATGTCACTCAAATACCCATGATACTCAATGCATACCAGAGCACCCGATGCAAACTCAAGTAGCGAGCACTTGCGCTCAACACTAGTCGCCATATCGTCATCTTTTTTCTTACTTTTGAAAAAAATCCCAACCCCATCACAACCCTAACCCCAACCCCAGCCCTAACCCTAGCACAACCCTAACCCCAAACCCAGCCCTAACCCTAGCCCAATCCTAACCCAAGAGTTTATTTTGACGCCGTTCCTCGTGCGGTATAAGTGATTAGACGACTTTATTCTTCGGGTCGGTGTGATTACAGCAATACCTGAATCATATGGGGTTTTTATGACTGATAGCTGTCACACACAAAAAGACGCATTTTTTGTAAAATCTAGTTTTTGCATCGCCATATTTTGAGAGCTATTATTTTTCCAGATTTTGGCAGACAGTCATGTGACGGCTCGTTTTTTGCGGGATGAGTTGACGTTGTTATTGGTGCCATTTTCAGGCACGTGACATTTTTTGATCGCTTTCTATTCCGATTTTTGGGAGGCAGAATAAACAAAAACCCACAATTCAGGAATTGTTTTTTTTTTTTTTTATTCTGTTCCGCGTGTGGTAAAAGTGATAAGGCAGCTTTATTCTTCGGGTCAGTACGTTTACAGCGGTACCACATTTATATCGTTTTTCTATGTTTTGCACTTTTACATAAAAGCAATTTTATAGAAAAAAATATTTTTTAGCATAGCTTTATTCTGAGAGCTATAACTTTTTTATTTTTCGGCTGATGGAGCTGTATGTCAGCTTGTTTTTTGCGGGACGAGATGACGTTTTCAGCGGTACCATTTTTATTTATGTTCGTCTTTTTGATCGCGTGTTATTCCATTTTTTATTTGGCGGTATGGTGATAAAGCATTGTTTTTTGCTTCGTTTTTTTTTTTTTTTACCGTGTTCACTGAAGGGGTTAACTAGTGGGACAGTTTTATAGGTCAGGTTGTTCCGGACGCGGCGATACCAAATATGTGTACTTTTATTGTTTTTTTTTTTTTTATAATAATATTTATTGATGGGTACATTATATTTTTATTTTTGGTGGATTATTTTATTTATTTTTTTAATATTTTTGCAATTTGTTTTTTTTTTTCCACTTACTGATAGTTTTTATACTTTATTACTTTGTCCCACTATGGGACTTTCACTTTTTTTTCTCTGATCGCCTGCATGGCACAGGAATGCAGCACCATCCCTGTGCCATGCAGGCTGTCAGCGCTGCACAGTGAGAAGATTGTTTGGAGATGCACTGCGCATGTCCAAACAATCTTCCTGCTGTCTGGTGACCCGGATGTTGTCATGACGACATCGGGTCGACATGGCTACACCCGGGAAGACTTTGCAGACCGCGCTGGAAGCCGGAAGAGGAGGTGAGTATCTGCGATCACCTCCCCTTGCCCCCGCAATGCTGCGATCGGCTGCGATCGACTTCGATCGCAGCATCGCAGGGGTTAATGTGCTGGGAGCGGTGCAGGACCGCTCCCTGCACATAGTACCAGGTGTCAGCTGTGACAATCAGCTGACACCCGGTGGCGATCGCGCCCGCACAGCCTGTGTGCGCGCGCGCGATCGCGATGACGTACTAATACGGGTCTGGCTCTTAAGTCCCAGGGCACAGACGCGTATTAGTACGTCAGATGTTATTAAGGGGTTAATAGGTAACCATCATTTTAATTTTAATTTCTTAAATCAATAGTACTCATGAAAATAAGCAACTTTGTAATATATCTGATCAGATAAATCAGCTTCTTTCTCCTCCTGGACTGATCTTTCATTCTCAAAATTCTCAATTCTGGGGTAAAATCTGTATTCAGTGAAGACAGACTTTCCCATTTCTGAGATGGGAGATGGAAGATGCTACTGATAAGATTCTATGTAGAGGAGAGGAAGAGGGAGGAGCACTGCCTCTAGCTCCTCTTTCCTTCTCCCTCCTCACCTCCTCCCTATTACATAGATCTTTCCAGTAGTAACTATCATCTCCTATCTCAGCAGTGGGAAAATCTTTATTGAATAAAGATTTTACCTGGGAATTGAGAATTTCGAGAATGAAAGATCAGTCCAGGGGGAAGAAGCAGCTGATTTCTGTGATAAGATATATTACAAAGTTTCTTATTTTCATGTGTACTATATTTATTTATGAAATAAAAATTAATACAGCTGTTATTCTTTTAAACAATAGGTCATTTTCTGATTATAACTCCCCTTTAATTTTTTGGAGACACTGAATACTGCAGATAGCTGCTGGTTCAGTCACATAATTATTGTAATTGCTTATGTGATGAACCTGTAGCCGCCATCTTGGTAATGATAAATCATATCCAGGGATGGCCACACTTCAGCAGCCCCCACCCTTGGGACCTTCTGTTAAAACGTCAACTAGATAGTTTCCCCCCATCCAGGCTCCTGTAAGATAAGAAGCCTACTTAACACTTGAATGCTAGGAGCTTCAAAGACTTCGAGAGGAAACACAGCCAGCAGGGGGGGGTGCTTCGTCTATCTGTACCTGACCATTTGTCCCATAGGACTAGTTTCTTTGTCTGTCACAAGCATGGAGGCATAAGATATAGAAACATGAAAAGTACACGCATGTTGCATGGGATGGGCCAATAAAAAAATATCACGGCGTCCCGGAGCCATTGCGCACACAAGCCTCCGCGGTAGACGTTTGTACGTGCTCTGGAAGCCAAGATATAGCGCGGAGCCATTCCTGAGGACCGTATGGTATCATAATTGATATCAAAAGGTCGGTTACGGCGGCCCGAATCCATGGGAACCCCTGGGGGTATCATGAGACCATCCCAGAAGAAGTTATTGGGTTCCATAGAATTTGGGCTTCTGATCGAAGTTAGACCTGAGGGTGGAGACTGAGCCAGCTGACCTCACCAGCAGTGGGCGGGACGGGGCAGGTAAGATAGCAGGACAGACAAGAGATAAGTCAGTCTTGACCCAAGAGTGGTGTGCTGAACATCTGAGCACCAGCTGAGGCCACCAAGGGGAGGAGCAGTTTGACCATGCGGTGGTAGGCCTCAGCCTGTAACAAAGAACCGTGCCTGCGATCGCAGAATCCTCTCCCTGCGTCACAAGAAAATCAAGAAACCGGTAACTGATATGCTGTGGTGATTCTGTGTGTTGTATTCCATTGTTGTATAGTTTAGCCTGACCTTATACCTGTGTATATTTAGTTGTATATCGTGTATCTAGTGTATTATTATAATCAATTACCTCAAGTAATTGTGGGCCTGCCTTTTATTCTGCATAACGAACGCACGTCCGTGTGAGCTCGGCTCAAGCCAAAAACGCTACCCAGGGTTGGTTCCTGACCCGATATAGGCCCATTCACGGACTGGGCGTATATCTAAAATAGGGACTGGTGGCAGCATACCAACTGGGGATTGGGGAAGGCTGGTAGTGACGGTCGGAGGTTCAGATATATATATTCCTGGCGCGGCCAAGGAAGATATATATACCGCCCTCACTACAGAGGGCCCCGATACCCAGTAGGTTACAGGACAGTCTCTCTGGCGACCGCTTATCCTAGGTGCAGTTCCTTGACTGACCTGAGGCTAAGAGGGCGCTAGCGAGTTGTGCTGTGTAGTGACGTTGAAGGGATAACACACTACCGTGTTCCCTACGCTGGTTGCAGCTACCTGGCACTACTTTCTCTAGGTGCAGTACCTTGACTGACCTGAGAGGTAAGGGGGCGCCAGAGAGCTGCACCCACCTGCCGGCTTTCATCACATTGGTGGCAGAGCGGTGGGATTGCAGAATAATAGTGTTGTGGGACCCCTACTCCCAGGCACTAAAGACTGCCAGTGGTAACTTCCACTGCTGGAGTCTTAAGGCTAGCCCAACGTTAGACGGTCAGGCTAAAAGTATAACAAGGTGTGTGCAAACTCAGGGTTGCAGCGGTGTCGGTTACCAAGATGGCAGACGGCACCAGGAGCAAGACCCTGCAAGAGGCTAATGCTACGGTCCGTGTGGCAGGAGGGGAGGACATTGTTACTCATGGCGAGGAGGAGTCCAGCCCGGGCACCTCAGGGAGCCAGTCCCCAGTATACGGTCCCGCAGTGGGCTGCCCACCACCTACCCAGCCCAGCCTGTCCAGATCACAAGCCCTTTTACAAGCGGCTATGGCAAGTCTCCAGTCTCATGGCGATGCCGTCTACAAAACCCTCCTGGCAGCATCAGAGAAGGCAGCGGAGGAGGAGCGTGCAGAGCGGGCTGCGGAGCGGGCTGCGGAGCGGGCTGCGGAGCGTGAAGCTGCAGAGCGCCGGGAGGCTGCGGAGCGTGAAGCTGCAGAGCGCCGGGAGGCTGCGGAGCGTGCAGAGCGAGCTGCGGAGCGCCAGCACCAACTGGACCTGGCCCAGCGGGGGCTTCCGCTAGAGCAACCAACCCATCAGGAGACCAAGTCGTCCAAAGTCCGAGCTGAGGACTTCCCTCTACTGGAGAAGGATGGGGACCTGGACTCCTTTCTGGTGGCATTTGAACGGACCTGTCTTCAGCACCATCTGGCCCGGGATCAGTGGGCCAGATACCTGACCCCCCGTTTGAGGGGTAAGTCCCTGGATGCCTTGGGGGACTTACCTGCCGGGGAGGTACAGAACTACGACTGCATCAAGCGGGCCCTGATCCGGCAGTACAACCTCACTCCCGAGTCGTACCGCCAGAAGTTCCGGAGCCTGCTGCGTGGCCCCAAGGACACCTGGACCGATCATATGCGGGCGCTGTTGAGAGCCGCAGAGCACTGGACCTCGGGTCTAGCGCTTACTACCCGCCAGGAGGTCCAGGAACTGTTCGTCACGGAGCAGTTCTTGTGGAACTGCCCAGAGGACCTCCGACAGTTCCTCCGTGACCGAAAACCAACAGGGGCTTCTGCTACAGCCGCCCTGGCAGACGAGTATGCCAATAACAGGGCGCCTGAGCTGAAGAAGTCTGCCAGCAGCACCTGGAGAGGGGGTAAGCCCAGTCATGCCCCTGTTTCCCCGGCCCCTAGAACACAAGGGGTGTATCCCCCTGTTGCCCTCTCCAGGCAAGGACCAGACGTAAGACGTTGTCATCTATGCAACAAACCAGGACACTTTAGGGCTGAGTGTCCCCAGCGCCAAAAGACCCCATCCCAGTCCCAGAGAGCGCCCAATGTTTTGTGTGTGGGAGGGGGTGGTGGTAGGTCCCTGGACAACATCCAACCCGTCACCATAGGCCGTTCTGCGGTCATGGGACTGCGGGACACGGGCGCTGAACGAACACTGGTACGGCCTGAGGTGGTGTCCCCCCAGGACTTGGTACCAGGAAAGACTCTTTCCGTCTCCGGGGTTGGAGGCGTGGAGCCGGCACTTCCCGTTGCCATGGTGTATTTGGACTGGGGTGCCGGAAGGGGGATGCGGGAGGTGGGAGTAACGCCAAATATTCCCGCAAATGTTTTATTAGGGACCGACTTGGGGCGTCTAGTATCGCAGTATGTACCCTCTGAACCCCCAAGTTCGGCCCCCCAAGAGTGTATTGATTTGTCTGCTGCTAATGCCAACCATGTTGTATGTAGTGTGCGTCCTGCTGAGGAGGAGGGAGTGAAACCTGAGGGTAACACCTGCACAGACACAACACAAACAGGGTTAGTGAAAGCAGGTGGGGAGTGTGGGGATGCCCGCAGAGGTGCTCAGCCGGCGTGCCGTGACCTCTTGTCCTCCGGTGAGGGAGGGGGCGGGCAGGATTCTGTAGAGGGAAGCTCAGGGATGGAGAGGGGGGCAGCTACCGGCAGTGTAGGGCTCCCAGGGGTATCCAGGCTGCTGAGTATAGGCCCACTGCAGGGGGAGGAACAGGCCATGGGAGGTGGGGGTGTCCCAAGAGAGGAGCCGCCAGGTAAGACCCCAGGGCAGGAGTTCCCCACATCCGAGATGTCCAAAGGCCTAGGAAGCCTGCCTGATCGGGCGGCTTGGTCAGAAACAGAGGGGAAGCAGGCACTACCCACGGTCACAGCGGTCATAGCCGCTGTCACCAGGAGTGGGAGCGCCGGAGCCCAAGGAGCCTTGCAGAGGTCCGACGGCTTCCCCACTTCTGACCAAGTGTCTGCCGGGTCAGACAGCGGCCAGGTGACATGCCCGGAGGGGCTGACAGAGGATGTGGCAGTTTCGTCGATTCTGGCCACATCAAGTCAGGAATTTCAGGCTGCGTTGGAAGCAGACGACAGCCTGAAAGCTCTCAAGGAACAGGCGGCACAGCCTCCCATGGAGTCAGACTGCGAGCGGGTGGTCTGGGACCAGGGACGGCTGTACCGGGTAACGGTCCAGCAGGGTTCACCGGAGGCGTGGCCCAGGGACCGACAGTTAGTGGTACCCTATCCGTTCAGGGCGGAATTGTTGCGGATCGCACACGAGATTCCGATGGCCGGACACCTAGGGATCGCTAAAACCAAGGCCAGGATAGCTCAGCATTTCTACTGGCCTGGGATGGGAGCCGCGGTGGGTGCCTACTGCCGTTCGTGTGACACCTGTCAGAGGGTGGGGAAGGCGGGGCCGCGCCCCAAAGCCCCACTGGTAACTCTGCCAATCATCGAAGAGCCTTTCTCGAGGGTCGCTGTGGATCTTATTGGACCTCTGTCCACTCCCAGCCACTCCGGGAAATGCTTCATACTCACGGTAGTGGACTATGCCACCCGGTACCCGGAAGCGGTAGCTTTGTCGTCCATTCGGGCCGACAAGGTGGCTACCGCCTTACTGGAGATCTTCTCCAGAGTGGGTTTCCCCCAAGAAATGCTCACCGACCGAGGGACCCAGTTCATGTCGCGGCTGATGGAGTCCCTCTGTAAGCAAATGCAGGTGCAACATCTGGTGGCCAGCCCGTATCACCCACAGACTAATGGCCTGTGTGAGCGGTTCAATGGCACCTTAAAGCAGATGCTTAAGATGTTGGTCGACTCCCACGGGAGAGACTGGGAGCGTTACCTCCCACACCTCCTATTTGCTTACCGGGAGGTTCCGCAGGCCTCAACGGGGTTCTCCCCCTTTGAGCTCCTGTACGGGCGACGGGTACGGGGCCCCCTGGCTCTGGTGAAGGAAGCATGGGAAGGGGATTTGGCCACCCCCGAGGTGTCGGTCATCGAGTATGTCGTGCGCCACCGGGACAGGATGATGGCCTTGGCAAAGCTGGTGCAGGACAATATGGCCCAGGCCCAGGCCGACCAGAAGCGGTGGTACGACCAGAATGCTTGTGAGAGGACCTACCAGGTGGGTCAAAAGGTGTGGGTACTGGTCCCCGTACCACAGAACAAGCTTCAGGCAGCCTGGGAAGGTCCCTACTTCGTGCACCAGAAACTCAATGCCGTCACCTATCTGGTCACCCTGGATCACGCCCGTGGAAGGAGGAAGGCCTTCCACGTGAACATGATGAAGGCTCATCATGAGCGGGAAGCGACTGCCCACCCAGTGTGCAACCTTCCCGAGGAAGGAGAGGTAGAAACCCTCCTGGATCTGCTCACCCAAGCCAAGGCGGGTGGGTCCATCGAGGATGTGGGGGTTGGCCACCAGCTCACGGAGGACCAACGGTCCCAGCTGGGGACCACCCTGCACCCCTTCCGGGGGCTGTTCAGCAGCCTGCCCGGAAGGACTGAGATGGCTGTCCACGACGTGGACACTGGCGATCACCCGCCGATCCGGCGTTCAGCATATCGGGTCTCTTTCGAGGTGCAGGGAAACATGCGCCAAGAGATAGACGAGATGCTGAAGCTGGGGGTGATCCAGGCATCCAGCAGCGCGTGGGCCTCGCCTGTAGTCCTCGTACCAAAGAAGGACCGAACTACACGGTTCTGCGTGGACTACCGGGGGCTCAACGCTGTAACGGCCACCGATGCGTTCCCCATACCACGCATCGATGACCTGCTCGATCGGATGGCCGGGGCTAAGTACCTGACCATCATGGATCTGAGCCGGGGGTACTGGCAGATTCCTCTGACCCCCGCGGCAAGGGAACGCTCTGCCTTTATCACCCCTTTTGGACTGTACGAGTCCACAGTGATGCCATTCGGCATGAAGAATGCCCCTGCCACTTTTCAGCGGATGGTCAATACGCTGCTTGAGGGACTTGAAGGGTACGCGGCTGCGTACTTGGACGATATTGCAGTCTTCAGTCCCACTTGGGAGGATCACCTAGAGCACCTGCGGCAGGTGCTCGGTCGGATCCACCGGGCAGGCTTGACCATCAAGCCGGAAAAGTGCCAGCTGGGCATGAGTGAGGTCCTCTACCTGGGTCACCGGGTAGGCGGGGGGGTTCTGAAGCCAGAACCGGGGAAAGTGGATGCCATCGCATCCTGGCCCACTCCTAGGACCAAAAAGCAGGTGATGTCCTTCTTGGGGACCGCCGGGTACTATAGGAGGTTCGTCCCACACTATAGCACCCTGGCCAAGCCCCTGACGGACCTCACCAAGAAGAAGCTGCCCGTCGCAGTCGACTGGACAGTCGCCTGCGAGACAGCTTTCGGGGCACTCAAGGCCGCCCTAAGTAGCTCCCCTGTACTGCAAGCTGCCGACTTCGACCGGCCGTTTGTGGTACAGACCGACGCCAGTGACTTTGGCCTCGGTGCTGTGCTAAGTCAGGTCAACACGACAGGCCAGGAACATCCTGTCTTGTACCTGAGCAGGAAGCTACTGCCCCGGGAGGTGGCTTACTCCACGGTGGAAAAAGAATGCCTGGCAATTGTATGGGCCCTGCAGCGTCTGCAGCCCTACTTGTACGGGAGCCATTTCACCGTGGAGACGGACCACAACCCCCTCAGCTGGTTACACACGGTCTCTGGGTCGAATGGCAGGTTGCTACGCTGGAGCCTCGCTCTCCAGCAGTACCACTTCTCCATTCGCCACAGAAGAGGCCGTGACCACGGTAACGCTGACGGGTTATCCCGGCAAGGGGAGGGTGCAGAAGGACGCACGGGGGAACACAGGAATGTGCTACCCCCTCGCGCCCTCGTATAGGGGGAGGTGTGATGAACCTGTAGCCGCCATCTTGGTAATGATAAATCATATCCAGGGATGGCCACACTTCAGCAGCCCCCACCCTTGGGACCTTCTGTTAAAACGTCAACTAGATAGTTTCCCCCCATCCAGGCTCCTGTAAGATAAGAAGCCTACTTAACACTTGAATGCTAGGAGCTTCAAAGACTTCGAGAGGAAACACAGCCAGCAGGGGGGGGTGCTTCGTCTATCTGTACCTGACCATTTGTCCCATAGGACTAGTTTCTTTGTCTGTCACAAGCATGGAGGCATAAGATATAGAAACATGAAAAGTACACGCATGTTGCATGGGATGGGCCAATAAAAAAATATCACGGCGTCCCGGAGCCATTGCGCACACAAGCCTCCGCGGTAGACGTTTGTACGTGCTCTGGAAGCCAAGATATAGCGCGGAGCCATTCCTGAGGACCGTATGGTATCATAATTGATATCAAAAGGTCGGTTACGGCGGCCCGAATCCATGGGAACCCCTGGGGGTATCATGAGACCATCCCAGAAGAAGTTATTGGGTTCCATAGAATTTGGGCTTCTGATCGAAGTTAGACCTGAGGGTGGAGACTGAGCCAGCTGACCTCACCAGCAGTGGGCGGGACGGGGCAGGTAAGATAGCAGGACAGACAAGAGATAAGTCAGTCTTGACCCAAGAGTGGTGTGCTGAACATCTGAGCACCAGCTGAGGCCACCAAGGGGAGGAGCAGTTTGACCATGCGGTGGTAGGCCTCAGCCTGTAACAAAGAACCGTGCCTGCGATCGCAGAATCCTCTCCCTGCGTCACAAGAAAATCAAGAAACCGGTAACTGATATGCTGTGGTGATTCTGTGTGTTGTATTCCATTGTTGTATAGTTTAGCCTGACCTTATACCTGTGTATATTTAGTTGTATATCGTGTATCTAGTGTATTATTATAATCAATTACCTCAAGTAATTGTGGGCCTGCCTTTTATTCTGCATAACGAACGCACGTCCGTGTGAGCTCGGCTCAAGCCAAAAACGCTACCCAGGGTTGGTTCCTGACCCGATATAGGCCCATTCACGGACTGGGCGTATATCTAAAATAGGGACTGGTGGCAGCATACCAACTGGGGATTGGGGAAGGCTGGTAGTGACGGTCGGAGGTTCAGATATATATATTCCTGGCGCGGCCAAGGAAGATATATATACCGCCCTCACTACAGAGGGCCCCGATACCCAGTAGGTTACAGGACAGTCTCTCTGGCGACCGCTTATCCTAGGTGCAGTTCCTTGACTGACCTGAGGCTAAGAGGGCGCTAGCGAGTTGTGCTGTGTAGTGACGTTGAAGGGATAACACACTACCGTGTTCCCTGCGCTGGTTGCAGCTACCTGGCACTACTTTCTCTAGGTGCAGTACCTTGACTGACCTGAGAGGTAAGGGGGCGCCAGAGAGCTGCACCCACCTGCCGGCTTTCATCACAGCTTACATGGCAAAGATAAAGTTGTTGCCTCTTAATGGATACCCTTCCATGCAAAACTTATGACAACATTTATTCAGAGCATCAGTGGAGCATTCGAGAGGCGTATGTGGAAAACATGATTGTACAATCTGAAAAATGCACTGCTGGAAAAAGATATCTGAATTATAAGATTGGTCAACATTACTGTAAACTTTCACCTTCTCTTTTTACAGCCAGGCCATTCCAGGCGCCAGTTTATTTTAGTTAATTATTCTTAGAGATACTTCTATGTGATTTTAGATTTTTCATATACAGTTCCCTGATATAGTCAGAATATCACAATTACCTTTGCTAGCAGCAGGAGTAATTTGTTACGTTTCTTGCTGCTTTGTAGTTCTTGTAACATCTCTTTGTTGGCTATTCAGTGGCAGGCTATGGCTTGCTCTTAGTTTGCCACCCAACTCCAGGAAGACTATCAGATCTTGCTAATTTGTCTAATGCTTCGACAAACTATAGTTGGAGGATAGTTTGCAGACTCAAAAAAGTTGGATTCTCCATGATGAAAGTCTTGGTGAGCTGATAATGACTGATCACTTTTGAATTAGTTGTACTCCATAAAATTAATGGGCTCAATCGGCAGAGGTGTCATGGTTAGTTTTTAACAAAAGGTAAAGGCATGCACGCTGGCAAGTTAAAGGAGTCCATCCATAAGATAGGTCATCAATATTGGATCAGTGGGGGTCTGACACCTTGCACCTCCCAACAATCTGCTGTTACTGGGCCCTGCATTGTCCAGATTTACCCAATGTATGCAGCCAGAACACCACAGATCTATACACTGTTCAGTGATAGATTTTGGGTACTGCACCTTGGCTCCCATTGAAGTGACTGTGATCTGATATACAGCAGGGATCTGCTACTACACAGTTTACAGTAAATTCCTGGACAACACCCTTATTATTTTTAATTACTGTGAAATAGACCTACTGTTTAAACACTAATACAATATATCCTAGTAGTCAGTGATTTATAGTATATGCATGACTCAAAAATAACAGACCATAAGGAGACTATAAACATTGCTAGTTTGGGTAACAGTTTTTTTTCCCCAAATGTTTCATAAACTTACACACACATTATGTTTTATTTCACTGGGGAGAGAGGAATAAACCAGGTCCTGTGGAAAAAAAAGGGTATAGCATGTTAAAATCCCACATGCCCTTTCCTTCTTTTCACTGACCTCTACATAATGAAGGAGCTAGGTGACCTCCAGAAAATCAGGCGATCTCAACATTATTGTTGGGTTTGACTTTACTATAACAAAAGTAAGGGCCCTTATGCACATTAGATACCTTTTGTCTCTAAACTGTCTTTTGCTCAACAGTTCTCTCTCCTAACTCCTCCATGCATTAAACTTTCCTGTGTTTTCTTTAAAAGGGCCGCAGCCAGACTCCTTTGGCAGTGGCTTATCTCCAGGTAAAACAAAAGGATCTCAACATACAAGATCCTTCTCTCCTCGACATCATCTGTTGGAAAGAGTCAGGAGACCCCCATAGACGATAGACTATCTGATCCTGCCAATATCAGCTAGTTTGGACAAATTAAGTCTAATGTGTATGGGATCATAAGCCTCAGCTGGAAAGCTCCGGGGGCAGTGTATCTCTTAGAAAAAAAGAAGGATAAGTTGAAATTAAAGTGCTCAGCCCTTTTTTGTTTCAACCTAATTTATCAAAGGCGACTCAACTGGTTTTGCCAGAATAAATGGGTTTGGATGACACTTCTCTAATTTGTTTAGTGACCTAAAGATGGTTAATTACCAGCAACTGAGAGTTGTGAAATGAATACTTGATCTATATTCACTATTTTTGAATAACTTCTAGACAGATCATGGCCACAGCTGGTAGTAATTGGTATAGACTTACAGATAATTCAGAAGATTTGTTTGATGGCTATCATTGGTCATGATAAACCGACCCCTGTGGTAACAAATGATGTGAAGTCTTCCTATAGACGGCCATTATTGGCACTTCCTACGAGTGCTTCTATGATGAAAACAACACTTATTAAGTCTCCGTGCTGTCTTCTTATACAGAGCGTTTATCATCAGCCTTGGCAGTTTCTGCATTAATGCCTTTTAACCAGTGTTTCTATTCTTCATCCATATATGAGGGAAAAAATAAGATTTTTTTGCTTTCATAAGGCAAAATGCTGAATTTTATATTTAATTTATCCTTAATCACCTTAAAAGGGAACAGAAATCCCAATCTTGCCCTCAGGTGAAGCTTTTGTGATTTTCCTCTGCTTTTCTGTCTTTAGGGCATGTAAGCTTTTTAAATTGGTAAGACTGTTTGAAGAAAATCACTGCACATGGCTAAATACGTCAGCCGGGATAAATGGCCGGGCAGCGGCATTGCTGTGCGTACTGAGATATCATGTGCCGAACAATTGCTCTTGTGACGGTTTTTCCATTCAATACAAAGGGCAAGGAGATTACCAATGACAAATGTACATTAGGCAGCCTTTGGAGTAGAATTAAGCTAGCTTCTCATTTTGTTACTAGTGTAGGATCCATTTGAATACAATTCCTTAATTCCTGGAGCAGCCGGCCAACTTAAAGCATTAGTCTGCTTTGCCTTCTAATATAATAACCACCTAGGGTATTACAATTGGGTGGCTACAGCTGTGTCTGTTATAGGGAAACAGCGGCTGGAAATAGAACTGATTTGCATGCCAGAGAAATTTTCTTTGTCACTTGCTGTTTTCCATTGTATCTTACATGTAAAAGACCTTTGTGCACAATGACTGTTTTCGACACCCCATCTTGGTGCTCTTGCAGTAAAGTAGCATGTGGTCTATAAGAGCTTTACAATGTATCTTCCTAGCTTCTAGAACAATAAAACATAGAAAACATGTCGGCCATATTCAGAACTCATCTCTCAACTACCATCTTTACTTTCTTACTTGATTAGTTATCCACACCTTTACTAGAGATTTATGTTACAGTTGACATGCACTTCTTGCAATCTAAAGGTCACCCGTGTAAACATGCCTACGACCACACATCAAACAATCAAAATGCTCATTCGTGGGATGATTGAATTGTTTATTCCAGCAGAAAAATCACTGTAATGAGCAGCACATCACCATGTGTAAACTGGGTATGTGCTACCAATAGTGTGATGCTACATGGGGACAGAGCCATGATATTAACAATCGTTCTGTTCCAATATGTACTCGTCAGCCTGTGCAAAGAGGTCAACTTATATATAGTTTATCGCTGTTTATTAATGGTCCGAGATCGGCTCATCTGAATGCGCCTTTACATTTATGTATTAAAAAGTATGATTAATAACTGCACTCCAGCAGAGAAACCTCCAATCTTAACTGTTTAAAGCCTTAATGACCGCCGATACACATTAAAACGGTGGCCGTTAAGGGACCTTATTCCCTCATTGCGGTCTTAAAACGGCGATTGGGATAAGGATATAGCGCTCCCCAGAGTTGGAAAATCTCCTGAGTCTCAGCTGCTAGCTGAGGACCTGTAGAACGTAATTGGGCCCGGATTTTCCGGTTCCCGATCACATGATCGCCGTTATTCAGTCAATAACACTGATCACAAAAAAAAAAACTGTGCCCGCTAGTAAAATCATTTCGCTCTGTTCTGACATGATATGCATGTCAGAGGAGATAGAAATGATGTTCCCTGAACCCATCCCCTGGTACCTCCTGCTCCGTCCCCCAGCCCTTCGTGTCATCTCCCTGAAAAAAAAAATGGTGGGCGCATGTGCAGTGCGCCTGCTGAGATCTGCCCGCCAACAAAATTAAATTTTTCTTATTTGTTCCTTTTGTTTACTATGATCTTGACCCTATCACGGTGATCAAAAGCAAAAAATTAATATATAAAATCCCCCTTTGTCATCCCCTTAGTTAGATAATTTTTTTTATTTTATAATTTTTAATTTTTTCCTTTCTTTGACATTGGGGTTAGGGTTTGAGTTGGGATTAGGGTTTTTTCAAAAGTAAAAAAAATAAATAACAATATGACGACTAGTGTTGAGCGAAAGTGCTCGCTACTCGAGTTTGCATCGGGAGCTCTGGTATGCACTGAGTATAGCAAGACCTCAAGTTTCAGGCTCGAGTCCCCACCACACATGTTTTGCGGCTGTTAGAAAGACAAAAAAAATGCGGGGATTGCCAGCCATACATGAGCAATCCCCTCCACACATGTGTATTTTTCGGGTATCTAACAGCCTCGAACCATGCGAGACAGGGACTCGAGCATGTCACTCGAGCACCCGTGATACTTGGTGCATACCCAATGCAAACTTGAGTAGCGAGCACTTGCGCTCAAGACTAATGACGACGTATTCAATATGATGACCTAATGTTATCAAATTCTGTGTCGTACCTCTGGGTTCAAAATGTTCACTATACCCCTTGATAAAATCCTTGAGGGGTCTAGTTTCCAAAATGGGGTCAGTTGTGGGGGGTTTCCACTGTTTAGGCGCATCAGGGGCTCTCCAAACGCGACATGGCGTCCGCTCTCAATTCCAGCCAATTTTGCATTCAAAAAGTCTTAACAGTGCTCCTTCCCTTCTGAGCCCTGCCGTGTGCCCAAACAGTAGTTTTCTCCCACTTATTGGGTATCGGCGTGCTCAGGAGAAATTGCACAAAAAATTTGTGGTCCATTTTCTCTTGTTACCCTTGTGAAAATAAAAAAAATTTGAGTCTAAAGTAACATTTTTGTGAAAAAAAAGTTAAATGTTCATTTTTTCCTTCTGCATTGCTTCAGGTCCTGTGAAGCACCTGAAGGGTTAATACATTTTTTGAATGGTTTTGTAAATTTTGTTGTAAAAATGAGAAATTGCTGGTCAACTTTTAACCCTTATAACTGCCTAACCCCAAAAAATGTTGTTTCAAAAATTGCGCGAATGTAAATTAGACATGAGCATGAAAATTAAAAGTTTGAAAATTGTGAAATATTCCCCAAATTTCCATTTATTTTTTTTTTACAAAGAAACGCAAGTTACATCGATCAAATTTTACCACTATCATGAAGTCCAATATGTCACGTAAAAGCATTCTCAGAATCAGGGGGATCCGTTTAAGTGTTCCAGAGTAATTACCTCATAAAGTGACAGTGGTCAGAATTGTAAAAATTGACTTGGTCATTTAGGTCAAAATTGGCTTAGTCACTACAGGGTTAAAATCCACAATTAATCAATATTTTCTTTGTGATATAAACATAGAAAAGCGTATTTTGTTGTTCACTTTTAGCCGTTTTTTAAACATGCAGCCTAATGTCTGAGCATGTAAAATTGCCTGTTAGGTCATGCTGTCTTTTGCAAATCTATGATTACCTATGATGGTTACCTTGTAGCTTTCCACTTGAGAACTATACAGTCTTTATGTTTTCTAAGCCTCTGAATAAAACAAAAAATATCTCCCTTTGGTAATGGCCATGATGTTCTCCCCTGTGAAGATGTTTTTCTGATAACAATGATTTATATTCCTCCATGGACTATCCTGGAAGTCAGAGAATAAGCATTTTGCTCATTCATTGGGTGTTCAGTTGTATTTTTATGTGGGCTGCTGATCAGGAATGGGTGTTCCTAATAACAGTCTATTGACCTCGATTTGGCTCATGTGAATGATGAGATGGGAGGTATCACCGCTAGGACCACCAGTGATAACTAGCTATTATTATAATTGGCCACTATACGTTGATCATTTTAGGGCAAATGCAGTAACCCAGGAGCTGTTCATTGTTTATCTGAAGGGGGCACCTCTTTCAGTTAAAGGGGTTGTCCGGTCAAAAAGTGATAAGTCTGCATTCACTCTGTGTGACTGCAGACTTATGAATCCCCCCCACCTCAAAGCACGTGAGCCATTTTTACGTTTTTTAAGACTGTTAGGTCTTTGTTTGCATCTTTTAAAAGAGAGACAACTTTAGTATATTAGCCCCGATGTACAGTACAGACCAAAAGTTTGGACACACCTCATTTAAAGATTTTTCTGCATTTTCATGACTATTCAAGAGAATGCCAAGAGTGTGCAAAGCAGTCATCAAAGCAAAAGGTGGCTACTTTGAAGAACCTAGAATATAAGACATATTTTCAGTTGTTTCACACTTTTTTGTTAAGTATATAATTCCACATGTGTTAATTCATAGTTTTGATGCCTTCAGTGTGAATGTACAATTTTCATAGTCATGAAAATACAGAAAAATCTTTAAATGAGAAGGTGTGTCCAAACTTTTGGTCTGTACTGTATAGTTTGCAACCATAATGAAATTTTCTTGTAACTGTTAACAAATGTATAACTCTCGTCACCCCCCCCCCCCCCCCCCCCCCTAAGAAAGAACAAAAAAACAATTCCTTTCCATTTTGGGTGAAATCTGGAGACAACTGCATTTATATTGTGCAAAAGTTAAAAATTTAAGTGCCGCATGTCAAAAAACTGCCTGCAAGGGGTTCATCCAACTTTTTTCACGTATTTGATCTGTGGGGGTCTGACTATTAGCCACCTTCCCAATCATTTTGGAGTGATGCAGCTTCTTTAATATTTACATCGGCTTTCAGGATTATTCATTCTTGACAATGCCATATACATATGTGTTTATGTTTGATTTTTTTTTTTAACTACCTCTGGGCTGCCCATTGACTATAAACATCTGGATAGTCAACACTTTACTCTGCTCTGACATTCTAAAACATCAGTCTAATGTAAGCAGCCTGCAGGAAAGCTGTGGGGCGGGGAGCTAGCTGTGTGACACAGCTAGACTTAACACAGAAGGTAAATTTGGTTAATTGCCATGTTTACCTTCTCCATCTTTGCATGTACAGTACTGAAGCAGCACTTGTGTACACAGATAGTGCTTCCTCCTCCCAACCCAGAGGTCATGTGATCGCTGGGTGCAGGGAGGGAGCAGAAGCTGCTCAGACTTGGAAGACTCAGTTAGCTCTGCTATGCTGCAAGCAGGTTTCTGAAATTGCTCTGTAATTAGGTCTACTATAGCAGCTCTAGTTACAGGGAAAATCTGCATATATAATGAATGTATTAATATGTTAAGGCTATGTGCCCACGATGCGTTTTTCAAGGGTTTTTGATGTGGAATTTCCGCAGCAGAAACGCTTTAAAAACGCTTGGTAATCCGTGCCCCATGATCCCCAATGATAATCTGCATGTTCTGTTCCCATGCTGCGGATTTTCCTTGCAGAAAAATCCGCAGTATGTCCATTATTTGTGCGTTTCTGCATGCGGATTTGAGGTCCCAATGGACTTGAAAAACGCAAGTCAAATCCGCATGTAAAAACGCTGTAAAAACGCGTGTAAAATCCGCAAGCGTTTTTGACTAGCAAGACCATGCAGAACTTATGCAGAAATTTTCTGCTTCATTTCTGCATCATGGGCACATACCCTAAAGGTCTTTTAAGTCCTTATGGGGGGCACAAAATAAAAACAGAAAAAAAGCATAAATAAAACAAAACTAATTGAAAAATATATATCCAATATATAAAAATAATTTATACAGAACCGGGAACGCAATTTAAAATAATTTTACCGGTCCTTTGGGGTCATACAAATTAAATTTTAAGATGGTAAAAAAGCGGGCACAAATTTCTTTTTCTTTCTTAAGATTTTCCCCCAATAGCAGCAAAAAAAGGAGTATAAAATGAAGGCCCATGTATTGTGAAAAAAGGCAAAAGTGATTTGAATATCCGAATAAGAATTTATTTTTTTAGCGCTGTTAAAAGCACAGGAACGATAAAACCCGAAAATGCGCTTGGTCAGGAATGGGGTGGAAAAGGCCCCTTGCGGAACTGGTTGCGCAGAGCTTCAAGATATTGCAGGGTGGCTCCACTGAAGTGAATTGAACTATACTACATAATTTTAAACTGCTGCTAAAAAGAATACGGTAAAAGCAAGAACAAACCAGCCAGTAAGCTTATGTAAACTATTGTAATTCTATGTTCACACGTTGCGGTTTTGCAGCGTTTTTTTTTTTTGCTGATTTTTTTATTCAAATTATAAGCTGAGTTTTTACATTACCAGCAAAGTCTGAGATTTCATGCACTCACATTGTTTTTTTTTTCCTGACTGTTTTGTCAAACTGCTGCATTTTTGCAAAATGCAGCATGGCACTTCTTTCAGCGTTTTTTTTTCAGCATTTTTGCAGCTTTTTTCATCCATAGAAAGCAATGGGTGGTGCAAAAACGCATCAAATGCAGGTATCCGGTATTGCTGCATTTTTGGTGCCAAAACCTGAGGAAGCTGAATAATTTTTTTTTTTATGCACTAAACTTTATCAGCATGCATAAGAGACAAATTTATCCTGAAGAAAACAGAGCAAAAACTCAGCAAAACTTGCTTTTTTGACACTGCTGCTTTTTCACTACCAAGAGAGCAGATTCTGCCTGCGGAAAAAAACACGGCAAAACCGCAGTGTGAACAATAGCCTAATGGTCAGTAGGAATTAAAATGGATGCATCACCTAAACACTTGTTAATCAGCCGATCGTTCATTTAATGCTTGTTTAATCAACCTTTGTGCATGACCACTTTAACTCTAGTGTGTGTCTGTGATTAGGAATCTAGTTGGGCACAGGTTAGTTATATGGTTACAATTTGTGCTGCGCTACAAAGGATATTCATACTATGTAAATGTATTGATAATCACAAAACATGATCTGTGAACCTGCCTGTTTTAGGATCACTTCTCTACTGAACCAGGTTTCTCTGTATGTTTAGTCAATATGAACATTTAACTACCATCAGATCATGCATTTTATATAGTGTGTTGATTGTTCAAGACTAAACAATCTAAATAGGAATAGCAGTTTCAAAAACTTTGCATAAATCAATAGTATAGGGTGATTAAAAGAAACTTTGTAATATACAGTTATGTGCAAAATAACAGCAGTGTGTTTAATAACCACTTCGCGCCAGAGCCTGTTTTCGCCTTCGTGACCGGGCCAATTTTTTCATTTCTGACCACTGTCACTTTATGAAGTAATTACTCTGGAACGCTTCAACAGATCCTCCTGATTCTGAGATTGTTTTTTTTCGTGACATATTGTACTTCATGATTGTGGTAAAATTTCTTCGATATCACTTGCATTTATTTGTGAAAAAAACGGAAATTTGGCGAAAATTTTGCAATTTTCAAAATTTTAATTTTTATTCTCTTAAATCAGAGCGATATGTCACACAAAATAGTTAATAAATAACATTTCCCACATGTTTACTTTACATCAGCACAATTTTGGAACCAACATTTTTTTTTGTTATGGAGCTATAAGGGTTAAAAGTTGACCAGCGATTTCTCATTTTTCCAACAAAATTTGCAAAAACATTTTTTTAGGGACCACATCTTATTTGAAGTGACTTTGAGGGGCCTTTATGACAGGAAATACGCAAAAGTGACACCATTCTAAAAACTGCACCCCTCAAGGTGCTCAAAACCACATTCAAGAAGTTTATTAACCCTTCACGTGCTTCACAGGAATTTTTGGAATGTGGAAGAAAACAATGAACATTTAACTTTTTTTCTCAAAAATGTTACTTTAGACACAATTTTTTTTATTTTCACAAGGTTAACAGGAAAAAATGCACTACACAATTTGTAGTGCAATTTCTCCTGAGCACGCTGATACCCCATATGTGGGGGAAAACCACTGTTTGGGCGCACAGCAGGGTTCGGAAGGGAAGGAGCGCCTTTAGACTTTTTGAATGTAAAATTTGCTTGAATAATTAGCGGACGCCATGTTGCGTTTGGGGAGCCCCTGATGTGCCTAAACAGTGGAAACCCCCCACAAGTGACACCATTTTGGAAACTAGACCCCTTAGGGAACTTATCTAGATGTGTGGTGAGCACCTTGAACCCCCAGGTGCTTCACAGAAGTTTATAATATTGAGCCGTAAAAATAAAACTTTCACATTTTTCCCACACAAAATGTTTTTCAGCCCCTAATTTTGCATTATCATAAGGGTAACAGGAGAAATTGCACCATGAAATTTGTTGTGCAATTTCTCATTACAGGGAATCTTCCATCATGGGTTCCGTCTGAATCACGTATTTCAGAGATTTACACGGAAACTCTGGTGTAAGTGCTCAGTGCAGAGCGCAGGATAAATGTGAGCAGAGCCATACTGCGATCTTTGGGAGACATAATAAACAAATCAGTAGCAGGTGAAGAATTGGTTTTATTTATTTTTACTGTTCCTCGTGTGGTATAACTGATGAGATTACTTTATTCTTCGGATCGGTGCGATTACAGCGATACCAGATTTATATTGGGTTTTTATGATTGACAGCTGTCACACACTAAAAGACGCTTTTTTTTGTAAAATCTAGTTTTTGCATCGCCATATTTTAAGAGCTATAATTTTTCCATATTTCGGCCGACAGTCATGCGAGGACGAGTTGACTTTTTTATTGGGACCAATTTTGGGTACGTGACATTTTTTGATCGCTTTCTATTCCGTTTTTTGGGAGGTAAAATGAACAAAAAACAATTCAGGAATTGATTTTGATTTTTTTTTTATGCCGTTCTGCGCGTGTGGTAAAGTGATAAGGCAGCATTATTCTTCGGGTCAGTACGTTTACAGCGATACTACACTTACTGTATATTTTTTTTTTTATGTTTTGGCGCTTTTACACAAAACAATTTTATAGAAAAAATATTTTTTTTTTACATCTCTTTATTCTGAGAGCTATAACTTTTTTTATTTTTCGGCTGATGGAGCTGTATGGCTGCTTTTTTTTTTGCGGAACAAGATGACGTTTTCAGCGGTACCATTTTTATTTCCATTTTGCTTTTTGATCGCATTTTATTCCACTTTTTGTTTGGTGATATGAAAAAGCATAGTTTTTTTGCTCCGTTTTTTATTTTTTCACAGTGTGCACAGAAGGAGTTAATTAGTGTGACAGTTTTATAGATCGAGTTGTTTCGGACGCGGCGATACCAAATATGTGTAGTTTTTTTGTTTTTGCATAAATATATGGATTTATTGGGTTAATATTTTGTTTATTTATTTTTATTTATTTTGTGATTTTTTTTTTAACAGTTTGAAAACATTTTTTAGACCTTTTTTTTACATTTTTACTTAGTCCCTGTAAGGGACATTAATTTTTATTTTTCTAATCACTGTTCTCATGCAATGCAATAGACATGTATTGCATTGCATGAGAGCTCTGCTGACAGTTTTACATTGTCAGTGTCTCCTGCTAGACTTCAGCTGCAGGCTGAGTCTAGCAGGACACCGTACATGGCAGACCCGGAGGTGGTCATGTGACCTCCGGCTGCCATGACAACAGCAGGTCCTCTCAGACATCAGGGGGCTGTCGGAGAGGTAAGTGGACGACCCCCTCTCCTCTCACTATCTTCTAAATGCCGCGATCACTATAGATTGCGGCATATAGAAGATAGCAAAGGGTTAACATCATTGAGACCTGATCCAATCAGGTCCCGATGATGTCCCCTGTCAGAGCTGTCGCTCTTCACCGCACCCGCAGCACTTGCAGGACCCTGGGGGTCCTGAGGGCTGCGGGACCACTGACCGTTTATAAACGTTTGCAATATATATATATATATATATATATATATATATATATATATATATATATATATATATAATATACATACATACAGTGGTGGCGGCCAAAAGTATTGGCACCCCTGCAATTCTGTCAGATAATACTCAGTTTCTTCCTGAAAATGATTGCAGTCACAAATTCTTTGGTATTATTCTCTTCATTTAATTTGTCTTCAATGAAAAAAACACAAAAAGAATTGTCCTAAAGCCAAATTGGATATAATTCCACACCAAACCTAAAAAAGGGGGTGGACAAAAGTATTGGCACCCTTTGAAAAATCATGTGATGCTTCTCTAATTCGTGTAATTAACAGCACCTGTAACTTACCTGTGGCACCTAACAGGTGTTGGCAATAACTAAATCACACTTGCAGCCAGTTAACATGGATTAAAGTTGACTCAACCTCTGTCCTGTGTCCTTGTGTGTACCACATTGAGCATGGAGAAAAGAAAGAAGACCAAAGAACTGTCTGAGGACTTGAGGAAGCATGAGCAATCTCAAGGCTACAAGTCCATCTCCAAAGACCTGAATGTTCCTGTGTCTTCCGTGCGCAGTGTCATCAAGACCTCCCTAGATGTGGACGGAAAAGAAAAATTGACGAGAGATTTCAACGCAAGATTGTGCGGATGGTGGATAAAGAACCTCGACTAACATCCAAACAAGTTCAAGCTGCCCTGCAGTCCAAGGGTACAACAGTGTCAACCCGTACTATCCGTCGGCGTCTGAATGAAATGGGACTGTATGGTAGGATACCCAGGAAGACCCCACTTCTTATCCCGAGACATAAAAAAGCCAGGCTGTAGTTTGCCAAAACTTACCTGAGAAAGCCTAAAACATTTTGGAAGAATGTTCTCTGGTCAGATGAGACAAAAGTAGAGCTTTTTGGGAAAAAGCATCAACATAGAGTGTACAGTAAAAAAAAGGGGCATTCAAAGAAAAGAACACGGTCCCTACAGTCAAACATGGCGGAGGTTCCCTGATGTTTTGGGGTTGCTTTTCTGCCTCTGGCACTGGACTGCTTGACCGTGTGCATGGCATTATGAAGTCTGAAGACTACCAACAAATTTTGCAGCATAATGTAGGGCCCAGTCTGAGAAAGCTGGGTCTCCCTCAGAGGTCATGGGTCTTCCAGCAGGACAATGACCCAAAACACACTTCCAAAAGCACTATAAAATCGTTTGAGAGAAAGCACTGGAGAATTCTAAGGTGGCCAGCAATGAGTCCAGACCTGAATCCCATAGAACACCTGTGGAGAGATCTCAAAATGGCAGTTTGGAGAAGGCACCCTTCAAATATCAGGGACCTGGAGCAGTTTGCCAAAGAAGAATGGTCTACAATTCCAGCAGGGCATTGTAAGAAACTCATTGATGGTTACCGGAAGCGGTTGTTCGCAGTTATTTTGGCTAAAGGTTGTGCAACCAAGTATTAGGCTGAGGGTGACAATACTTTTGTATGGCCCATTTTTGGAGTTTTGTGTGAAATGATCAATGATTTGATTTTTGCGTCATTCTCTTTTGTGTTTTTTCCTTGCAAGCAAATTAAATGAAGAGAATAAGACCAAAGAATTTGTGATTGCATTTTCAGGAAGAAACTGAGTATTATCTGACAGAATTGCAGGGGTGCCAATACTTTTGGCCAGCACTGTGTGTGTGTGTATGTGTATATGTATATATATATATATATATATATATATATATATATATATATATATATAGTACAGACCAAAAGTTTGGACACACCTTCTCATTTAAAGATTTTTCTATATTTTCATGACTATGAAAATTGTACATTCACACTGAAGGCATCAAAACTGTGAATTAACACATGTGGAATTATATACTTAACAAAAAAGTGTGAAACAACTGAAAATATGTCTTATATTCTAGGTTCTTCAAAGTAGCCACCTTTTGCTTTGATGACTGCTTTGCACACTCTTGGCATTCTCTTGATGAGCTTCAAGAGGTAGTCACTGGAAATGGTTTTCACTTCACAGGTGTGCCATGTCCGGTTTAATAAGTGGGATTTCTTGCCTTATAAATGGGGTTGGGACCATCAGTTGTGTTGTGCAGAAGTCAGGTGGATAGACAGCTGATAGTCCTACTTAATAGACTGTTAGCTGCTTTTTTCTTGCCATAATACAAATTCTAAGTAAAGAAAAACGAGTGGCCATCATTACTTTAAGAAATTAAGGTCAGTCAGTCCAAAAAATTGGGCAAACTTTGAAAGTGTCACCAAGTGCAGTTGCAAAAACCATCAAGCGCTACAAAGAAACTGGCTCACATGAGGACCGCCCCAGGAAAGGAAGACCAAGAGTCACCTCTGCTTCTGAGGATAAGTTTATCCGAGTCACCAGCCTCAGAAATCGCAGGTTAACAGCAGCTCAGATTAGAGACCAGGTCAATGCCACAATGTTCTAGCAGCAGACACATCTCTACGACAACTGTTAAGATTAGACTTTGTGCAGCAGGCCTTCATGGTAAAATAGCTGCTAGGAAACCACTGCTAAGGACGGGCAACAAGCAGAAGAGACTTGTTTGGGCTAAAGAACACAAGGAATGGAGATTAGACCAGTGGAAATCTGTGCTTTTTTCTGAGTCCAAATTTGAGATCTTTGGTTCCAACTACCGTGTCTTTGTGCGACGCAGAAAAGGTGAACGGATGGACTTTACATGCCTGGTTCCCACCGTGAAGCATGAAGGAGGAGGTGTGATGGTGTGGGGGTGCTTTGCTGGTGACACTGTTGGGGATTTATTCAAAATTGAAGGCATACTGAACCAGCATGGCTACCACAGCATCTTGCAGCGGCATGCTATTCCATCCGATTTGCGTTTAGTTGGACCATCGTTTATTTTTCAACAGGACAATGACCCCAAACAGACCTCCAGGCTGTGTAAGGGCTATTTGACAAAGAAGGAGAGTGATGGGGTGCTACATCAGATGACCTGGCCTCCACAGTCACCAGATCTGAAGATCTGAACCCAATCGAGATGGTTTGGGGTGAGATGGACCGCAGAGTGAAGGTAAAAGGACCAACAAGTGCTAAGCATCTCTGGGAACTCCACAATGATTGTTGGAAGACCATTTCTGGTGACTACCTCTTGAAGCTCATCTAGAGAATGCCAAGAGTGTGCAAAGCAAAAGGTGGCTACTTTGAAGAACCTAGAATATAAGACATGTTTTCAGTTGTTTCACACTTTTTTTTTAAGTATATAATTCCACATGTGTTAATTCATAGTTTTGATGCCTTCAGTGTTAAAGTACAATTTTCCTAGTCATGAAAATACAGAAAAATCTTTAAATGAGAAGGTGTGTCCAAACTTTTGGTCTGTACTGTATATATATATATATATATATATATATATATATATATATATATATATATATATATATATATATATATATATATATATATATATACTTATTACACAGTGCCCTCTCTTGTTATGTACAGCACCGTCCCTTACATATGGGATAATATAGCCCCCTGTCTTTATTACATACCGTCCTCTCTTGTTAGATATATAATGCAATGACGGCTGATGGAGCATGGGAAAGCTTCTTTTCTGATGGAGGAGCTAATGGACTGGTCTTCTGGTCCCCGAGTGCTCCATCAGCCGTCATTTTATATATAACAAGAGACGACTATGTAATAAAAGAGGGCGCTGTGAATAACAAAAATAACAAGAATACGCTATGTAAGGGACAACACTGTACATAACAGCAGAGGAAGCTATATAATAAGAGATGGCATTATATGTAACTAGAGAGGATAGTAGGTAATAAGGGACGGTGTTATACATAATAAAAGAGGAAACTATATAACTAAGGACGGCGCTATACATAATAAATGAGTACACTATTTGCTAAGGGACTGTGCTATGCACAATAAGGCTACATTCCTGTATCCATGTGTAGTGTCGGTGTGCTGCCCTGTTTTACAGACGCATTGAGCATGTCCTATTCTAATCCTCAAAATCGAATCCGAACAGGACATTCTCTGACCCTCACAGATCTCATTCTCAGATCCGTTATTTTTATGGATGTGTGAATGGACCCATCTAGCTGCTCATGGACATTTCACACAAATATGAGAACGTGGCCTAAGGGATTTTACAGATAACGTTAGCACTCCAAGTCACACCCTACAGATACAGAATAATATTTACATCCAGGCACCTACCACTGACGGTCTCGTCTGATTAGAGTCGGTTTCTGCTGTTTCTTCTCCATCAGGTCAGACCTTCATGTCGACATCTCCTAGCCGTGACTCGTCTTGTCACGATGATCTCCAGCCTAGAAAATAATAAGGTCACATATATTGTATATATACATGCGTTTCACCCGCACTTCTCCCCTGAATATAGATATGTACCCGACCATTAATATACTGTTATCCACGTACCAATCATAATCTAAAGTGATAAGCAGCACTGTGCCCCCCATTAACTATAATCTCCGCCGCCCAATAATATAAATTATTCGGTCTCTGTAATGCTCCCCAATTAACTGTAACGCTATGTGCACACTGGACAAGCAAATTGAACGAGATCCCTGAAGTATCATGCACACATTGTTTATTTTTTTCTTGCAAATTTGCAGCAGATTAAAATCTGCTTAATGTCAATTCTTGCAGCGTATTTTGCCCATACAAATGAGTGGGGGGAAATAAGCAACAAAAGCATGTAAAAAAAAAAAAAAGATGGCAAAAATGTATTTTATGTTCCTGCCAACACATTAGGACATGCAGCAGAATGTTCTCCTGCAAATCCTGAATGTGTGAACATAGCCTTAGTCCCTGTACTGTCCCCCCCCCCCTTCCCCAATTCATTATAAGTTCTCGATAGCATCATAATTAATTTGGGGGTGGAAGAAGACATTATTAGGTACTGAGCATCCTCCTTCACCTCCCAATTCATTGCAAGTCCCTGACAGTCTTCTCACACTTTTCAATTCATTATAAAGTGTCCTATCCACCTTACCCCATCATTGCTCATCCTCACCAGCCCCATCATTGCTCATCCTCACCAGCCCCATCATTGCTCATCCTCACCAGCCCCATCATTGCTCATCCTCACCAGCCCCATCATTGCTCATCCTCACCAGCCCCATCATTGCTCATCCTCACCAGCCCCATCATTGCTCATCCTCACCAGCCCCATCATTGCTCATCCTCACCAGCCCCATCATTGCTCATCCTCACCAGCCCCATCATTGCTCATCCTCACCAGCCCCATCATTGCTCATCCTCACCAGCCCCATCATTGCTCATCCTCACCAGCCCCATCATTGTTCTCCCACACCACCCCATCATTGCTCATCCTCGCCACCCCCCATCATTGCTCATCCTCACCACCCCTCATCATTGCTCATCCTCACCACTCCCCATCATTGCTCATCCTCACCACCCCCATCATTGTTCTCCCACACCACCCCCATCATTGTTCTCCCACACCACCCTCATCATTGCTCATCCTCGCCACCCCCATCATTGCTCATCCTCGCCACCCCCATCATTGCTCTCGCCAGTGTATTGGATATTAAAAACAAAAACACTTACCTCTCAGCCCGCTCCCCTGCAGCAGTGTCTTCACGGCAACTTCCTCCCTGACACAGGCCCGCGCTGCATGATGACGTCATCAAGCTGCGCGTGGCTGTATTAGGGAGGAAGCGCCGGGCAGGAAGCAGAGGATGGATCTCTCCAGCTCCACTGCCATTGTCCTCCTGTCAGCAGCAGATCTGGAGGGATCACTCCCTGTCCGCCGCTGTATCGGTGGTATGTCCGCCCCTGATCCTTTGTGGTGTTGCTGCTTCTGTTTGTGTTCTAACTAATGACTAAAGCGTAGGAATATCTGTATGGAAGAGACCACAGCAGCTAGTCTACGCCAACCCTGATCAGAGTCCATTATAAATTAAGATGGAAAGCCTGAAGAAGGGACAACTGATGAAAATGCAGGTTAGAAGTCATGAAATGTCCAGAAATCATATTATTTCTCACGCAAACACGACAGCTAATTCTGAAAGGTTGCATGAAAATGCATTTGCAGTTACCCCTCTTTAACTATACAAATGAATACTTTACATTTACTATAGCAATTAATTTAGTGATAACTGCCCAGAGTGACCAGCGTGATGCTGGTCCTTGCAAGGTAGACCCATAAATAGTTTTTGGTTTATTAGATCTTGCTCTATTTTTAAAGGGAATCTGTCCATAGAATCAACCGTCTTAAACTGCCTATTTGGGCATGCTGGTCATAGAAAGTTGAATAAAATGATACCTTGATATCTTCTCTGATGAATAATTCCCGAGAAATCCATAGTTTTCTTAATATGCAAATGAGCTGTTAAAATCTATGGACAGGTCTTAGAGCTAGAGAATCTGCTTCCAGCGTTTATTTTAAACAAAAGGGGTTGTTTCCAGTGTAAAACATGTAGATCTGGAAAGCAGACTGCCAATCATTACATGGACTTAACGAAAGGAATTGTGGACTTTCCGCGCTGCTGGTGGGTGGAGATGGCAAGTCCAGGTACACACTAAATAGGTATGCATTTTTTTAATTTTGTCATGACAAAATAAAAATCCGCAAACCTATTTTGTGTGTACCTGGACTTGCCATTTCTACCCACCAGCAGCGCGGAACATCTACAATTCCTTTCTTTATGTATACCGTATATCTGGTCTGAAGACCTGTGGATCTGAAGCACCTGGGATTCTATACTTTAACATTGTTCTGTGAACACAACTTGACCAGGTTAGCATAACCTTTTTATGATTTAAAAATTTAAACCAGATAAGACCCCATTGCTCTTTTCTCTCCTTCTTAGCCTTTTAATCATTATATGTGTCACAAACACCCCCTTTCATTTAAAATAATCTCTGGAGGCAGATTCTAAGAGAAGTCTATGTCCTGCCCATAGTCCTGAAGAGCTCATTTATAGATCAAGATAAACGTGGATTTCTCTGGACATCGGATTGCAAATATCAAGGTATCATTTAGGAGGGTTGATCCTGCTATCAGATTTCCTTTAAGTGTACTTTTACTTGAAATTCTGACTTCAAATGTTTTGATCAAAGGGGGTTTGACTGTTGAGACCCTCGTCAGCTGAGTCCCTTTGGCTGTGATTGGCTTTCCTCAGATATCCTTAGCAACGATTGTAGAGGGTTGTAAGGAGTCATACACTTTCTTTGAACCCAGTCAGCACTAGCCCTGCCTCTCTGAAGGTCAGCCAAGCAGAGTCAATCACAGCGACCACCTTAGAACAAAAGTTCTGGACATGTATCCTGAACTGTATTTTCATTGTCAGGTAGAGGAGTTATCCGTCTTTGATGGGAGATCTGCATAACATTTCTGTGGTGTACTTTTTTTCATGAGTAGAAGCTGTTGTGTTATTTTCTTAATTCTCTTACTAAATGCTATAGTTATCTTGCCATTCAGATGTGCCAAATCACCATGATTGATTTCAAGTGGGTTTGGACCATCTTTGATTTCTTCTTGTGCGTTTTGCCTCTTACATATGTATGTCCAAGATACTCTTAGTGCAAGGGTGCAATACCACAGGATAACCTTTTCTCTGGCTCCCTTACAGATTCCCGGGGACTGCAGTGCTCACACCTGCAGCTGCTTTTGACAGATACCGACCCTTTAATTTCTTCTTACTTAAACTGAACACTGCCATGAAAGCTTACATCCTTCAGCTGGCCAGTGCTAGCATCAGGTTTCACTTCGTGGGCGGGGTTAGCCTCGATGCGTTCCTGTCCCAAAGTAGAAGACCACAGCGGTAGACCCTCATGGGATGTCTCTACCACAGCCACAGCATCTCTTGTTATGTCTATAGCGTAGCCCCAGCATTTCCTGTGATGTCTATAGTGCAGCCCCAGCATCTCCTGTGATGTCTATAGCGCAGCCCCAGCATCTCCTGTGATGTCTATAGCGCAGCCCCAGAATTTCCTGTAATGTTTATAGCGCAGCCCCAGAATCTCCTGTGATGTCTATAGCGCAGTCCCAGCATCTCCTGTGATGTCTATAGCGCAGTCCCAGCATCTCCTGTGATGTCTATAGCGCAGCCCCAGCATTTCCTGTGATGTGTGTAGCGCAGCCCCAGCATCTCCTGTGATGTCTGTAGCGCAGTCCCAGCATCTCCTGTGATGTCTATAGCGCAGCCCCAGCATCTCCTGTGATGTCTGTAGCGCAGCCCCAGCATCTCCTGTGATGTCTATAGCGCAGTCCCAGCATCTCCTATGATGTCTGTAGCGCAGTCCCAGCATCTCCTGTGATGTCTGTAGCGCAGTCCCAGTATCTGCTGTGATGTCTATAGCGCAGTCCCAGCATCTCCTGTGATGTCTGTAGCGCAGCCCCAGCATCTCCTGTGATGTCTGTAGCGCAGTCCCAGCATCTCCTGTGATGTCTATAGCGCAGCCCCAGCATCTTCTTTGAGCAAGTGACCCCATTTTGGAAATTACAACCCTCTGGGAATTTATCTATAGGTGTAGTGACTCTGAGTGTTTTCCAGAAACAAGCAGCAGTGGATGTTTCTGAGTGAAAATTGCAAATCTGCCATTGTAAATTAGGCAGGCTCTCATCACTACGGAAATCGCAAACATCTGGACGCTAACTGCAGTTTAGGCACACACTGGAGCTCAAAAGTGAGGGGGCATTTGAACTTGGGAGTGCAGAATTTGTAGGACTTTGTTTTGGGGGGGCGAGGAGCCATAGCGCTTTTTCAGAGCCTTTGTGCTACCACTAATGTGGAAGTCCCTAAATTTCTGCCAACAGATGATGGACCTGAGTGAGGGCTTTTTTTTGTGTATTGAGTTGAAGCTTTTGTTGGGAACATTTTATATAACATCACATTTATCCTGCTCTCTACGCTGAGCACTGATATCGTGGTTTACATCTAAATCTCCGAATGACGTGATTCAGATTAAACTCCCGAGGGATCCATCCACTATAATGAGGTAGCAGAATTACTCTGGACTCTGTTCAGCGTTGTTCTTCTTTTCAGAAGTGCACAAAACTGTGGCCGACTGCACTTTAATGCACACCTAAAAAGACATACACCGCCGGATCACAGATCAGACGGTGTCCACAGTGCCTCCATCTGCCTCATTAGAGCTATAACTTCTTTTTTATTTTTCCACTGATGGAGCTGAATGGCAGCTTTTTTTTGCGGGACAAGATGACGTTTTCTGTGATTTCACCCTTATTTACATTGTCTTTTTGATTGCGTTTTATTCCACTTTTTGTTTAGCGGTGTGATGAGAAAGCATAGTTTTTTGCCGCTTTTTTTTTTACGGTGTTTACTGAAGGGGTTAACTAGTGTGATCGTTTTATGGGGCAGGTTGTTCCGGACTCGGCAATACCAAATGTAGATTTTTTTTTTTTATTATTATTCCTTTACATAAAATTGCAGTTTTATCAATACACACATATATCTATCTATCTATAAGAATATTTTTACAATTTTTTTTTTACTTAGTTGCACTATTGGACTTTCACTTTCAGCACTCTAGTCACAGTCACAGTTATAAGATCTAGCAATGCAGGGGCACTTATAACTGTGCCTTATAACTGTCAGAATCAGCTGAGACCTGGCGGCGATTGCCAGTGCTGTGCGCGCAAAATCGCATCAATGTTCTCCGTACGTCCAAGGTTGGTAAGTACTTACCAACCTGGATGTACTGAGTACATTTAACCCCTTCCCGACCTTGGAATAGTTAGCAGTGATGAAGTCCCCACTGTGAGGAGACCTGCGGTATAATATACAACTGTGTTTGGAACTTAATTCTGCGAGTTCTTTACAAAACTTATCGAAAAGAGCCACCTGCTCTCCAGACTGACGCAAATCTAGAAAAGCAGTTACGAGTAGCAACATCATACCGCCTACCATCACAGCCGCACCACAGAGAAGCAATTTCAGCAATCACATTAGGGGTGAATTAAAGGGGTTGTCCGGTCAGAAATGATAAGTCTGCAGTCACTCTGTGTGGCTGCAGACTTATGAATCCTCCCAGCGCAGGCACTGTGCACTGCAGGGATTTGCCGTATGAGACCCGGGACGGTGGGTATGTATGAGTCATACATACCCCCGGCCATTCAGCGCCGCCTCGCTCCATCTTGCTCCATACACTTGTATGGAGCGAGCCCATGGCCCGTCTAGTGGGGAAGACAGCCAGTGGGCACGTCCAACTAGAGGGCGCTGCCTTGCTCAATACAAGTGTATGGATAGTGAGGCCGCACCCACTGGCCGGGGGTATGTATAACACATGCATACCCTCCGTTACCGGGTCTGAAACCGGCGAATCCCCACAGAGCACAGTGCCCTTTAATGAAATGTTTGACCAGCTGTAGCAGGGGGTAGTTTTCAAGTTGATAATTTTGTTCGGCCCTTGAAGAATGGTAGAAATATCCAAATGACCCCCGACAGAAGAAAGTTTCCCCACTCCACCTTAGTGGGTACATCTGATTTATGTTCTCTTCGTATGACTCCCCTTAAGGACGTTAATCAGTTGGTATTTGCCAATGAAAACAGTATGAAGTATCTGGCTAATGCAACTTTACCGTAATCTAGCTTCTTTGTACATTTTAGTCGGAGGTCTTCATATACCAATCCGTTAATCTACTTTTGATTGGCTGACAGGGTGAATATTTAACAATTTCAATTACAGTTTGCACAGCAAAATTCCCTGTAGCAGTACTAGGAGTCCAAAAGGATTACCACCAAGAAATTGGTTTTCATAAACTTTTTAAGTGAGGACACCAGCTTTGTAGATTTGATGTGCCGAGTATTATGAAAATGTTAAGTTCATTACACTGATGTTTTTCTTATCCATGTGAATATAATTTGAAGATTACATGTATTAGGGTTTAGAGAATTAAACAGGTTAATCTCTAGGATCTGAACATATCCGAGCAGCTGGCAGGGAGTGCTGTTTGCTTTGGTTTTGAGTATTTAATAGAATTACAGCAAAGGAAAGAACTTGCAACAACCTTTCAAAAGAGATATGTAGTAAATTTGGACAGCTAAACATATGAATCTCCTATACCATGTTTTAGACCATGTATACTTGAGAAAATCCAAATCAAAAAGGTAAATAGCCAAGATTTCTCATTATTTGTACAGTTTGCTAATGCTCACATTGTAATTTAATAAATAGTGAAACTATACAAATTTGCATTAAAATTCAGTCTTTTAGGGAAGTGGCCTTCTCAGCGTCAAAGGCAAGAATGTATGGAGGAGCTGAAAAATCTACCACACCAAATCTGGTCTATTTAACTAACCATGACTTGATAATAACGTCCATTATCCCCAACATAAGAAAACTTTTTTAATTTGACAAGGACATATTTTTAAAAAGTGCACTGTAGCTGTATATCTTGTGAGAAAGTGAAGTTACAACTCGTATGCCTGTGTGGTAAAATCTAGTGAGTGAATATAGGTTTACTAGTTTATGACATCTTTAAGCCAAAATTTTTGTGATCTTGGAAAACTTCTTTTAACTGTTTTTGGACCACCTATAGACTTTTAAACGCCTGAGCGATCCTGCTCCTACTCTGTTGTGATGTTCTAAAACAACACTGCAGAGGAGCGCAGCTACAAGCGATCGTATAGGTGCAGAAGCGGGGATCCAGCTGTCGGAGACCGCCAGAGTCCCATAGAGAAGGCACAGACTGTTTATTACTAGTGTTGAGCGAGTATGTTCTATTAACCCTTTCGCCGAGTATGCTCGGGCGAGCACCGAGTAGTTACAGCTGCTCGGTGATATGGTTGAATCGCTCCCGTGTGCATGATTTGCGACTGTTTGACAGTTTTTTTTACATGGGAGGAATGTCTATTTCTTACACATTCCTCACATATAATAAAGCTGTCAAACAGTTGCAAATCATGCACACGGGAGCGATTTAACCTGATCACCGAGCAGCTGTAACTACTCTGAGCTCGGCCCGAGCATACTCGGACAGAACATACTCGCTCAACCCTATTTATTACCATCTGTCTTCTCCATTACTGTATACATAGGCTTTCTCTCTTCAATACACAGCAGTCATGTGATTGCTGAGTATAGTGAGGGAGCAGGAGTTGATGGGTCATAGGAGACCAACACAGATCTGCTATGTATCCAAGAGACTGCAGTTCCCTGGTAACCAGGCCTAATCTACCAGTCCCAGTTACAGGGGAAATAAATTGAAAATAAAAATATTTAAATATTCAAATGCCCCCAAAAGTCCTTTCATGATCTTATAAGTGGCACAATGTGTAAAAAAACCAAAACACTTTTCTTTTTAAATTCCACTCTCAATCCAAATAGCTGTTACTATCCCTGTGCCCATAAAATAAAATAAAACCACCCAACAAATGTTTTAAGTCTGTAATATTTGCTACAGAATGTACATTAGTGGTCCTGTGTGGTGATAAAAAAAAATGGGAAAAACAGACAATTCCCTTATTTTTCCACCGATATCGCCCAATATCAGCAAAAAAAAGAGAGATTATGACTGAAATTAAAATGGAGCCCCATGTAACACAAAAAAATATGGAATTACTATTTGATTATCTGGGCGACCACATTTTCTATAGCTCTTTTAAACTGGATGTATGAAAAAACATGAAAATGTAGGATGGGAGTAAATTTCCTGGTCTTGAACAAGTTAATAAATCCTCAGTGCACAACCTGATTGTGGTATTGCTTTTGTAAGCTAAAGTACAACATGCTAAACATTTTACTAGTAAAAAGGGAAAAATCTGATCTATGGACAAATCACTTTTGAGCTTTACTTTCAGCATAAAATCTACCATTGTTTCCTACAAATTAATACACAGCGTCACCAAAATGATTAGCCTCTATAGCAATAATCAGCAACACATTAACAGAGCACCCATAATGTCTCCATTAAAATGAGGCATAAATTAATTGTTAAACATTTAATTTTATTATGAATAAATATAAAACATACATAAAATAAGCAAAGGTATCAAAGAATGTAGCAATCAGGGAAAAAAAGTTTGTTTTGGGTGTTTCCCTTAATTAAGGGAAGAATAATAAACACCCCCCAAAATTTTTTTTTACCTGCTGTGCTACCTGATTGTTGGAAACAGAATGTAGCAGTCTAGGAAAAAGCATCAAGGTATCTGCAGAGTATCAGAGTTCTTTTTTGCATAGTAAACAAGAGGAAAAAAAAACAATTGGTGCTTCGATATATACCGGTCTGGCCGATGCCAAATACACAATCGTCTGGCACCCATCTTATTCATAGAAGTCTTTGGATCCCATTCATCATATATGCTGGAAGCATTTCCTGGTGTATACACTGAATATACAGTGTACATTTGTATGACTTCTTAGGCAACAGAATGTCTACCTCTCATTATATGTATAATACTATTCTTAGTTTAACGTTATGTTTAAAGCCATTGTCACCATAATGTCTTAATGTAGTGTAGTGCACTTACTGCAAAAAGCTGAAGAGGCCAGTGCAGCAAAAATGTAGCATAGGTATAGCTCAAGACCTTTTAGGCCGGGGTCACATGAGCGTATAACATGGCCGAGTGCTATGGGATGTTTTATCGGATAACACGCGAACCAGTGTTATACTATGAGGCAGTGCAGATCTGTGATTATTTTCCCATGCCAATTCGGCATGAAAGAACAATCGCAGCATGCTGCCATAGGCAGTGAGACTCGGCTCACGTGCACCCATACAAGTCTATGGGTGCGTGTGAAACATCGCACTGTACTCTGATGTCATCCCAGTGCAGTGCGATTCCTGCTGACTCCGGCAATGGAGGAAATGGATAAATTACTCCCTCCGCATTTGTGGTGCCATTGTCTCATATATATATATATATATATATATATATACAGTTATATGAAAAAGTTTGGGCACCCCTATTAATCTTAAGCTTAATGTTTTATAAAAATTGGTGTTTTTGCAACAGCTATTTCAGTTTGATATATGTAATAACTGTTGGACACAGTAATGTTTCTGCCTTGAAATGAGGTTTATTGTACTAACAGAAAATGTGCAATCTGCATTCAAACAAAATTTGACTGGTGCATAAGTATGGGCACCCTTATCATTTTCTTGTTTTAAATACTCCTACCTACTTTTTTCTGACTTACTAAAGCACTTTTTTTGGTTTTGTAACCTTATTGAGCTTTGAACTTCATAGCCAGGTGTATGCAATCATGAGAAAAGCTACTTAAAGTGGCCACTTGCAAGTTGTTCTCCTGTTTGAATCTCCTCTGAAGAGTGGCATCATGGGCTCCTCAAAACAACTGTCAAATGATCTGAAAACAAAGATTATTCAACATAGTTGTTCAGGGGAAGGATACAAAAAGCTGTCTCAGAGATTTAACCTGTCAGCTTCCACTGTGAGGAACATAGTAAGGAAATGGAAGAACACAGAGACAGTTCTTGTTAAGGCCAGAAGTGGCAGGCCAAGAAAAACATCAGAAAGGCAGAGAAGAAGAATGGTGAGATCAGTCAAGGACAATCCTCAGACCACCTCCAGAGAGCTGCAGCATCAACTTGCTGCAGATGGTGTCACTGTGCATCGGTCAACTATACAACGCACTTTGCACAAGGAGAAGCTGTATGGGAGAGTGATGCGAAAGAAGCCGTTTCTGCAAGCATGCCACAAACCGAGTCGGCTGAGGTATGCAAAAGCACATTTGGAGAAGCCAATTTTCCCCTTCTCCCATGACAGCACCACCAGAGAGAGGGTATCCGCCCACCAAGGACAGGAACCTACTGAATAAAAAGGCGGTACCTCTCCTCCGCATCAGTTTTTTGGTTCCTGTCCCTGATGGGAGCCTCACCAGGTGGTACCTCAGGTACCTGGATTATGGACGGTGCGGCCTGGAGGCCGTGGAAGCAGCAGATGGTCCCTGTTCCCAGCCCGTCTGGCTGCTGCCTGGGTCTGCGTGTGGGGAGGAGGTGCTGTGTTTTTTTTTTGGATTCCTCCCCGCGTGCGCCGGGGCCTGCGGCCGGGTCTGCGCCTCGCAAAGATGAACTGAGCGCGCCGGCCGGCAGGTCTTCCGGGCTGCGCACGTGGGGGTCGCGTCGCACCCTGTGACGGAGCGCGCCGGAAGTCCGGGCTGCGCACGTGCGGGGTGCTGACGCGCCCTATCACGGAGTGCGCCGGAAACCGGGTCTGCGCATGCGCGGGTGGGAAGCTGTCATCCCGCTGCAAGCGCGCCGGGTGCCGCTGGGCTGCGCACGCGCAGAGGCAGGTGGATCTGCGGGTAGCGCGCCAGCTGGCTAAAATTTAAAAAAAAAAAAAAAAAAAAGAGATTTGAGATGAGCACGCTGCCGGAAGGGGAGGAGCCTAAAGGAGGTGGAGCCCTACTGCTTTTAAGGATGGGGAGCAATCAGGATGGCGGTGTCTGCATCCCCGCCATGATCGATAAGGAACCGCAGTCACCTGGGCAGCAGCTGTCACCGCCACAGGAAGTACAGCAGCAGCCACAGCCATCAAAGCAGCGCAAGCAGCTCAAACAAATGGAACGGGAATCTTCCCATCGACAAAGTCACAGCAGTGAGGGGCGTACGAGTTCCGGCAAGACTGGTCAGAAAAGACTTCGTCAGTCCACCTCCGCCAGATGGGAGCCCTCATGTGAACGGCAACCACCGCCTCCGGTACCCTAGTCTGAACGGCAGTGTGGTGAGTGATCTTCGTGAAAGTCTCGCCTTGAATAATGTGCTCTTCTCTCTCTCTCTTTTCCTCCTTCTTCTCCTTTTATTTCTTGGGGCAGGAGGCGAAGAAGTGTAGTGCTAAAAGTAAAAACAGGGAGTGTGCTTTATGCAAAATCGGTCTTCCCACCTCCTATGCCAAAAACCTATGCTCGGACTGTATTCAGAAAACCATTGCAGAGGAGTCCCCCAGGTTTTCTTTAGAATTAAAGGATCTAATCCAGACAGAGGTCAGAGAGTCTTTAAGAGGCTTAACCTCACTCAAAAAGAAGAAGCGAAAACTAGTTTCTTCAGAATCAGAGGAATCAGTGGAGTCCCGTTTTACGAGAGAACTGCCTTCCTCCTCTAATCACTCCTCATCGTCATCGGAGTCTTCGGATGATGATGGGGGGGGGGGGGGCAGACCTTGTTTTTCGGTTGATAATACTGAGAGACTAGTTAAAGCCGTCAGAGGGACTATGGGTATTACCGATACCAAAGTGCCCAGAACAGTCCAGGATGTTATGTTCGGGGGCTTAGACCAAAGGAGGAGACGCTCATTCCCGGTCAATGACAGGATTAAATCTCTGATAGAAAGGGAATGGAAGAAACCGGAGAGGAAGGGTCAGCTGCCGTCATCCTCCAAGCGGAGGTACCCCTTTGAGGATGAGGATGCGGCTAAATGGGACAAAACCCCTAAGATTGACGTGGCCATTTCAAAATCTTCAAAAAAATCCACTCTGCCCTTTGAGGATTTAGGAGCCTTAAAAGACCCGCTGGATAAAAAAGCGGAGTCCTTCCTTAAGCAAACCTGGGAGTCGTCAGCAGGGGCCCTTAAACCGGCAGTAGCAGCGACCTGCACTGCTAGATCTATGATGATCTGGCTTCAACAATTGGAAGACCAGATCAGGGGGAATGTGTCCAGGGAGAAAATTCTATCAGACCTTCCTCTTGTGCAGGGAGCGGCTGCATTCCTGGCAGATGCATCGGCAGATTCAGTTAGGCTGGCTGCCCGGTCTGCAAACCTCTCTAATGCAGCCCGTAGGGCGCTATGGCTCAAGAGCTGGCCAGGAGATGTGCAGTCAAAGTCTAAACTGTGCTCAATCCCTTGTGAGGGGGACTTCTTGTTCGGCAAAGGTCTAGATGACATCCTAGATAAAGCCGCAGACAAAAAACATGGATTTCCCACGGTGTCTGGTTCCCGATTTAACAGTTCCTTTCGGAAGAGAAAATACAGCCGCAGTAAAGCTCCCAGAGACCAAGGTAGCTGGAAAGACCGAAAGCCGTATAGCAGAGGCTTCATGTTTGGGGGTCCCTCCTCCGAGAATAAGAAAGCCCCTAAGTGACAGTTCTCCCCAGGTGGGAGGAAGATTGTCCCACTTCCTGCCTGCCTGGAAGGAAATTTCATCCAATTCTTGGATCTTAGGGATAATCAGGAGGGGGCTCACATTAGAGTTCAAAAGCAGGCCCAAGAACACTGTCAAAATATCAGCCCCCAGAGGTTTAGCGGAACAGATAGCCTTACAGCAGGAAGTTCTCTCTCTGCTCATGAAAGGAGTTCTGGTGGAAACACCTGCACCCGAGCAAGGAAGAGGATTCTATTCGACTCTCTTCCTAATAAAGAAGCCGGACGGCTCCTTCAGCACCATTGCGAACTTAAAGAGACTGAACGACCATTTAATCTACAGGCCTTTCAAGATGGAAACAATAAAATCGGCCATAAAGATGTTATTTCCAGACTGTTTTATGTGCGTCCTCGATCTGAAGGACGCCTACTACCACGTCCCGATTTTGCCAGATCATCAACAGTTTCTAAGAGTAGCTGTACAATTCGGCAGGCACGTAAGGCATTTTCAGTTCGCAGCTCTTCCCTTTGGCATTTCCATGGCGCCGAGAGTCTTCACAAAAATCATTCTGGAGGTCACAGCGCACTTGAGGGAAAGAGATATTTTGGTCATCCCTTATCTGGGCGACTTCTTAGTAGTGGGCAGATCAAGTCAACTCTGTGCTCTAGCCCTGGCGGACGTCATGGCCAGTCTAAGACGCCTAGGTTGGCTGTTAAATCTGGAGAAGTCAAGGCTGGAACCAAAGAGGGTTCAGTCTTTCCTGGGTCTCATTCTGGACTCAGAAAACCAAACCTGTCTTCTGCCAGAGGAAAAGAAACTGAAGATCAGATCCCTAACATCTCAGGTTGTCAGCAATCCGACCATGACCCTGAGGAGTGCAATGTCTCTGTTGGGTACAATGACGTCTTGCATCCCGGCGGTTCAGTGGGCCCAGCACCATTCCAGATGTCTTCAACAGGAGATTCTGGCAGCGGACAGGCGGCTCAAAGGTCGCCTGAATGGGAAAATATCTCTTCCAGATGTTGTGATCAACTCCCTGGACTGGTGGACATCTCCGGTCAACCTATCTTTGGGGGTTCCTTGGACCTTCCAGGTGTCGGATACAATTACAACAGACGCAAGTGCGGAAGGTTGGGGAGCTCACCTAAGGGATCGTTCTGTACAAGGCCTCTGGTCGGACAGCGAGACAAGTCTCTCTTCCAACATGAAAGAGCTGTTGGCAGCCAGAAACGCGCTAAAAGAATTCAGTTCTGTTCTTCAGGGTCCTCACGTCAGGATAATGTCAGACAACAGATCAACAGTCGCCTACATCAATCATCAGGGGGGTACCAGGTCTCTCCCTCTGATGTTAATAGCGGATCAGATCTTCAGGTTTGCCGAGAGTCGGCTGGTTATGCTCTCGGCACTGCATATAAAAGGGGAAGAGAACATAAAGGCCGATTTCTTGAGTCGTCACATCTTGAAACAAGGAGAGTGGGAGTTGAATCCAGCCATTTTTCAGCAGATTGTGGATCGGTGGGGACAGCCCCAGATAGATCTGTTTGCAAACAGACACAATCGGAAGACCGAAACCTTTTGCTCCCTGAATCCAAAAGAGGGGGCGTTTGCGGTGGACGCGCTGCAGATTCAGTGGGATTTCACTCTAGCTTATGCCTTTCCCCCTTTAGTACTGATCCCTACTATCCTGAGGAAGATCCGAGAGGAACGGGCGAGGGTTATATTGATCGCCCCGTTCTGGCCCAAGAGACCATGGTTCACTTGGATGAAGAGAATGTCCCAAGCAGATCCATGGGTTCTTCCGGACATCCCGGATCTCCTCAGGCAGGGCCCAGTCTGTCATCCCCAAAGAGCGGGCCTGCATTTGACGGCTTGGATTTTGAGAGGTCGCTATTGACGCAAAGGGGGTTTTCTCCGGATCTTGTTACTACCCTTCTAGCAAGTAGAAAGCCGATAACAACTAGAATCTATGGTAGAACCTGGGCTAAGTTCTTGTCTACCTCGGGTCAGTCTGCCAAAGGGAGGATTCCTATTGAGGCCATACTAGAATTCCTCCAGAAGGGGTTAAACATGGGACTAGCCACCAGTACTCTTAAGGTACAGGTATCGGCTCTGGGGGCACTGTATAATTATGACTTGGCAGCAAATAGATGGATCATTAGATTTATTAAAGCCTGTCATAGATCCAGACCTATTCCTGTTCCAAGAATGCCTCCTTGGGACCTTAATTTAGTTCTGGAAGCATTAACCAAACCTCCCTTCGAGCCCTTAGAGAAGGTTTCAGAAAAAATCTTAACTTTAAAGACTGCGCTATTGGTGGCCCTGACATCAGCTCGTAGAGTCAGTGACTTACACGCACTATCCGTTAACCATCCATTCACTCAAGTATGT